>NC_064903.1:22492368-25304868 GCF_929443795.1 Astur gentilis
GTTTTTTTTTTTTAAAAAAAAAAAAAAAAAAAAAAAAAGGAAAAAAAAAAAAGTTTCTGGGTTTGGACCGTGCGCTCCAGCCCTCTGGCTCTGGGTCTCCCTCCACGCTGGAGGGACCCGCGTTTCCCCAACAAATAACTCGCTTTAATATCTTTTTTTTTTTTTTTTCCTCCCCCCCCCCCACCCCCCCGCTAAATCTTTGGCATGAAAAAAGATCGCACAATAGCTGAAGGCAGCCTACCGTCTTGGGGCAGCTAGAAGTCGCTATAGAGAAAAACCCCCGCTTTGAAGTGAAGGAGCTGTGATTGTGGCGTCCCCCCCCCCCTTCCTTCCCCGTGTCCCCCCCCCCCCCAGGCAGACCCACAGGCGGGACCGAGAGTTTCTGGGGGTCACCCGGGGCTGCGTGGCTCAACCGTCCCATCCCCTCGGTGGGCAGCGGTCCCCACGGGTGGGGTCCCCCTCATCATCCACCCCCCCAGCTTGCCCTTGAAGAGCTAGAACTAAGTGGTTGTGTTGCTAACGGGTTCTATAGGTGCCTTTCTATAGGTAGGGACCTCGGGGAGAGCGAGCCCAGAAGCGGGAGGAAAGGGTTTATTATGGTGGCAGAGCTGATTTGATTACTTTTTTTTTTTTTAAAAATTTTTTTTTTTTTTTTATTGTTCATCTGCGGGAGGGGAGAAAAAGGAGGGGGAAAAAAAAAAAAAGGTCTAAAAGGGGTTCGTTTTGATTGTGTTTAATACAGCATGAAGCTCGGAGCGGTAAGCTGTGGCTGGGTGTCATGACCTCTATATTGAAAACTTCACCTTCACCACAAGTTCACTTTAGAGACAGGACGAGTTAGATTGCGCTTGGTGGGAACAAGTGCAAATTTAAAAACAGAGTCAATCATAACGGGGGGTGGGGGTTGGGAAAGGGCAATTGAACCGTTTCTGAAGCCAGGAGTTAAGGTTTTTATTGTGTACTGGTAGTACCATTGAAGCCCAGGCACCCATCAGCTCGGCGAGAAGCAGGGCTGAGAAACTGGCTCCTGGATCTCCGGAGATGCTTTGTGCAACCCTAACCTGCATGGGGGAAGGTTAGGAGGAAAAAGAGGAATTTACAGAGTATTAGCAGAAATTAGCCAATGCCGACACAAGCTCAATTAGTTCTTTTTTTTTTTTTTTTTTTTTTTTTTTTTTTTTGGTCTCTGTTGGCTGCTCTCGAACGTGAGTAAATGCTGTGCAGGGAGAGAGAGGAGGGAGAGCCACACTGCCATCACAGAACCGCAGCCAGGAGATGGACTGACAGATTGCAAATTAAAATAGTCCTAATGTAAGAATGAATGCAGCCCCCCCCCCCCCTCTCCCCAAATCTCTCCGAGCACCAGCCCGTTAGTAATAAGCCCGGCACGGAGGGAGCGTTGCTGCGGCTGGGCTGGTCCTGCGCCCGGAGAAAGGAAAGGCTAGGGAGGGACAATAAAGGAGAAAATCACAAGGTAAATAGCATTTGTATTCTAACTGCTGCGGTTTCCAAAGCGTTTGGGGCGACTCTTCGCTCCTCTGCTCGAATCGCCTATTATTTTTATTATTATTAATAATAATGATTTTTTTTTCCCACGTTGTTAATGTTTGAAAGATGTACTTGCTGGGGGAGAAAAAAAAAAAAAAAAATGTCGTTCATTTGTGCACTGCCACGTCATGTTCAGGTCACTGTTATTTTGTAGCTGGGTTGGTTTGTAGCAGGTATTGTCTGGAACATTTGGTTGATTTGCAGTGGAGAGCCAAAAAAAAAAAAAAAAAAAAAAAAAAAAAATTTATTCCGGCAAGTGTCTCCAAAGTGCACATTTTTACCGTGGGACCGCTCTTCTCGCCGGTTTCTTAACTCCACGTATTGAAAGGTGGGGGTTTGGTGGGTTTAATCGAGAAATAGGGCTGGAGAAAGGGAGCCGGGCAGAGAGGGGAGGCTCCGGCCGAGGGTCCCGGCCGGCAGCCGGTCCCTTCCCCGGGCGGTCCCGGCACCGCACGGCGGCTTCGGAGCTCCCCGCAGGACTTCGGAGACCCGCGGGTCCCTTCCCTTTTTTCCTCCCCGGGCCGTTGGAACAGGCGTGGTGGCAGGAATGAGCTCGTTTCGGGTTTTTTTGGGTGTTTTTTTTTTTTTTGGGGGGGGTGGGGAGGGTGTTCACCCACCGGCGCGGCCGCTCCAGGGATGCGGTTGGGGCTGGAGAGCCCCTGGGTGCGGGGGGGGTGGTGGTGGGGGAACGGGATGCGGCTCCTTTTCCAGACCAGGGGCCATCCGGGCTGTATTTTAGAAATAATTCAAGTCCAATTTCTGAACGGACAGGTTTTTGCTCAGCCGTATTTCAAGGGAAGTGGCTTGGATTTGAAAGCGCACCGAACGGCATGCGATTTAACCTCTGTGGACTAATGAGACATCGAAGACAAATAGCTCGATTCCTCGGATGACAAATACCTGCATTGTTGTTTGTTAGCTTACCGAACAATGTTGGGTTTTTTTTTTTTTTGGTTTTGTTTGTTTGGTGTGGTGTTTGGGGTTTTTTTTTTAAAAAAAAACCAACCCCAAACTATACGTTTTTCCAGCTTTCGCTTGCAGCGCCCAACGCATCCAGCGATGCTCCTGATCCCGCAGAGGGATCTAACCGCCTCCCGCACTTCGAAGCGCCTCGTCATTCCCAGATTTACATTCCCAAATACGTAGACGGTGCTGTTCCTTCCGTGGTTTCCCACAGACGAGATATTTACCGCTCGGTGCAAAGTTTATTCCCCGTTACACTCAGGTCGCGCCAATCAAAGCGGGGACAAAATCGGAACTTTCAGGCCAGGCTGCGTTGCTAAAAAAAAACCCCTCTTTCCTTCCTAAATCGCGCTTGGGCGATGGAAAAAAAAGTGTGAAGGGACCACACTCGAGGTTTCTCTTACACGGGACCCTGCCTTTGGCAGGCGGTGGCTTTGCCGCAGCCCCCTTTACTCGCCACCGGGCTTTGCCTTGGGGCCGCGACTAGGCGCAACTTAAGCCTGGCTCCGCGCAGGGTGTCCCGGGGGGGGGGGCTCGCAGTAGACAAAGGTTTTACCCACGGTCATCCCCCCCCCGCCCTTCGGGAAGGTCTTCCCCTGGCATCTCCTGGCACTTTTTCTCTCCCCCCCACCCCCCCACCCCCGGGGCGGAGAAGCCGCGGGGAGTCCCGGGCACCGCGGAGAGGTTGGGTTGGGGGGGGGGGGGGGGAGAGAAGTTCATGGGGAGGCGGGGGGGGGTAATAAATCAGCTCGGTCCTCAGGACAAATGGAAGAGCAGACGGGAGAATCGCCAGTAAAGGGGGAGAGGCAGCCCCTGGGCTGAGCCGCCTGCGAGAAATAAATAGGAATAAATCAAAGTCGGGGTGTTCGGGGGAGGGGGGGGGGGGGGGGTAGGGGATGCCCGGTGCCGGCCCCGTTCCGCCTGGGAGAGCTGGAGCAGAGCCGGGGAAATGCACTTTGCAAACTTTTAATGAAATCACCGGCGGTATCGATTTGGGAGGGGGGTGGGTGGGTATTGGGTTTTGGATTTTTTTTTTTTTTTTTGGTTTGGGGTTTGTTTGGTTTTTTTTTTTTGTCTCGCGCATCATTGGAAAGCCTTCCTCCCGGGGGTGGGGGAGGAGGGTAGAAGGGAGCCGTGTAACGAGAATTCTGTTGGGCGTGGAGTTATTTCGTCTTTTGGAAGATAAACGGCGGGCGTGAGGGTCCTCCGGAGAGCGGGGGGACTCCGGGAGGTTTGAGCCTAAACCGGTAAAGGTGGGAGGTTTAGCGGTGCAGGAGTCGCAGGTACCGGATTTTAGGCCCTTCGTGGACTTTTGGGAAGGAACCCCCGCCGGAGGGGGGGGGGGGGGGCGGGGGGCACCGGCCCCGGGCTGTTATTCCCCCGGTCGCTACCGAAAAAACCGCCGGGAGAGCCCCGGCGAGGCTGCCTCCCCCCCTCGGACCACCCGTTTTTGAAGTGCTACGGTCAAGTATTTCCTATTTGCTTCTTCTCCAAACTGTTTAGAAATTGCTAGTAGCGGATAAGTAAATTGCGAGTAAAGCCAGTGAATTAGGATGATTCTCTATCAGTTTAATTTATGTTTTATAGTTAGTTTAGCCTTCTGATTTGATTGCCTTAGTAATGTGAACTGCCTACAGCTGCTGATGATACAGCTTTAATTCTGTTTTAAAGGTCATGTAAACATGTGCCTGTAGCATAAGGAATGCAAATTCAATTCCCTTTTAATGCTTCCTCACATTCACTTCACAGCCTTCACCTCGAAAATTAGCAGGATTTAATAGAAAACTGTTGGAATGTTATGATTTCATTAAAAGCCCCTCTCCCTCCCAGGCGTGGTTCTCCCCGGGCCACCCCACGCCCGTGACGCCAACACCGCTGCGCTTCCCACGCCCGTTTTGGGGCAGATCCAGGCGGTTCCCCGCCCCGGGACGGAGCCATCCTCATCACCTCCAACCTTCGGTTACCTGTAGGTACCCAACCCACCACGGGAGAATTAGCAATTCCCCCCCCCCCCGAAGGAGCGAGAACCTCATCCCGCAGGTGTATAGCTCTGCCTTTAGGTTGTCCCGCAGCTCCGCGGTTCCTTTGCATCGCGGGGAAAGAAGGGGCTCGGGAAGAGAAATTGGGGGGAAAATAGTTGGTTTCGGATGAAGTGGGCTGCGGAGGTTCTCCGCAGGAGGAGAAGCTCTGCCGAGATGCCAAGGTGATAGGCTTAGAGGCGAGAGAGACGCCTGCGCCTTGAAGACAGGCATTTTCAAATTAATTTTTAAACACAGCCAGCCCTGAGTTCATGGGAGATTGCTTCACCCTACTGTACTCCAGGGAGGAGGGAGGGGGGGGGGGAAAAAAAAAAAAAAGAAAAGAAAGAGGAAGGGCCAAAAAAAAAAAAAAGGTCCCCCCTTCCCCATGTTTCAAAAGGTTTTAGTGAAGTTGCCGGGAAGTTTAGCCGGGGAAGCCTTTGAACGGACAGGCTCTAACGAGCGGGGAAGAGCGTCAAAAAAAAAAAAAAAAAAAAAAAAAAAAAGCTTTGAAAAGGGAACGATCTCTCGCTGGCAAGCGAAAAAGTGCGAGCGGGACCGGCTCCGGGGCGAGCGGGACCGGCTGCCGCCCGCGGGTGGGGGGGACCCCGGCCCGGCCGGCCCCGGGGACCCCTTTGGCTCCGAGACGGCTGTCGCAAGAGGGACACCCCCTCCTGGCCCCCCGGTTTTGGTAATGGGGTGTTTGGTGCGGTCCCCAAATTCTGCCCCCCGCCCGCCGGTGGGGTGCGGGCAGCATCCCCCCTCCCCTGCCTTCATCCCCACCAGCCCTGCCTCCTCATCCCCGCCCGGAAAACGAGCGCTTTTCTGCAAAACCTTAATACTTATAGTAACAGCTCATTGGTGATTCTGTTAATGTTGCACACCTCATTAAATAGCCCCAAACATAAGGAGGTTTAAATGACTTTATTGAATTAAAAATAGCATAGGAAATCACCTATGGTACTTTCATCAAATAATTAATGTAAGCTATATACATATAGTGAGAGCTTCCTTTTAACAAACCTATTCATAAAAGGCGCAGGGGTTTACTTAATGGCTGAAATAACTTCGAGCAGCACAACTCGCTTGCAACGTCGAGCCACACTCGTGCGCTTCCTAATATGTTCCTGTATGTTTCCCTGAGTGTTTTTCTTCCTTATCTTTTTTTATATCTGAAGTTCTATTCCCCTCCTCTACTCCATGTATTTGATCATTTTTTCAAGTCCCTTGGCTGAACCAATCTCTTTTCATGCAGAGGATAAAAAGAGAAAAACTTCAAAGTAGGTTCAGGTAATTAACAGCTGAGGGGAATATAATCTAAACCATAGGCCCTGCTTTGCACCCAGGTCTGCTTTCAGAGCCAGCCGGCAAGGGAGTGCCTATTCCCTATAGCATCCAAATCTGCTTCCTCTGAACAGCTTTGCCAGGCCTCCAGTTATCACATCTGCATTTCAAACACCATGTCTCTGGCATTAATTATTAATTAGCCTACAGTCACCCCAGAGGATTTAAGTTCCAGCCTGCACATACTTATTCATTGACCTCTATCTTAGTTTTTGTTGGAAAAAACCCACTAGAATGCTTAATAATTTCCTTTCTCTCAGACCCTCTGTTCTGGTTTCATGGAGGGGAAACAGTATATTTTCAGAGATGGAAAATCACAGGGTTGTCTCGAAATTTGTTTAGAGCAAAACGCTATGTCAAGAGTTTGAACAAACCATTTCAAAAGATTTAGAAGGAATTTCGCGTAAGTATTTTTACCTTTGACAAATGAATTTATGGATTTCCCAGAACTGAGAGATGGTGGATACAAATAGAACGCGGTTTGGCTCTGTGCGGAATATCGCTCGGTGTGCGCTTTAAAAATACAAACTGGATTTAATTACCGGGCAGCGCATTTATATGATCAAACTAGTGCAAACGTTTATTTGAAAGCTCTGGGGTTACTCTGCTGTTGACACTAGTGAGAACGAAAAAAACGCTATTGCAAGGCACATTGGTACTTGGGCATTTGATATGCGCTCCGTCCTCAGGAATATGGAACTGAAGGAGTATATTTTCTAAGTGTGTTGCATCGTTCCCAAGGTAGTTTGGAAGACGCTCTTTAGCCGTTAGCATAAGTACGTCTCTTACCACCGCTTTCTTGGCCGTCGCCTATCTCGATGTTAAGGTTCCAGAGGTTAAAAAATCGGAGTACTCGGGTAGGAGCTAGGTTATACGGTTCTCTTTTCGCAACGCCACGTGAAATTCAAAGTGTTTGTTAACAGTTTGGATGAGTTGTATACTGGATACTGCCTTTTGTTAATGTATTTCAATACCACAATGCCCCAACCCCCTCAATGAGTCCTGTTTTAATGCCTCAGGCAATTATCCGTAGATAAACTTCCTTAAATACTGCCATGGTTTCTCATTTTTATATGTGGTGGTACTATCTCAAAGAATCATTGAAACATAAAATATTCCTCCACTTTGTTTCCTAAGGAAGTGTTTAGTCTGTAATCACGAGGTCAGCCTGGTTAACTTCTATGCCAGCCTAGAATTGATTTTTGAAAGCATTTAATCTACGCCTAAGACTCTTTTGAATTTCTGTTTAGTGAAGAATATGGAAGAGAGGTCTGACGCACAAATGTATGTAGTCACACTGCTGGGCCACCTCACTAAACAAAAACGCATTTTTCCAAAATTGCAGCTAAACCAGCCCTTTCTGTAAAATTGTAAGCCTCGTGCGCCTGCGCTTCAGCAGATGATCACCTGAAAACAGACGTAGGGACTAATGCTGGTGACTTCCAGGAGGCATCTCTCTCCTTGACTTCCCAGAGAATTTTGAAGATTTGGCTTGTTACTGCTCTTTTATTGCTTCCACATTTCATGAGCAGATCTGGGCAGCGTTCAGCATTAAACAGTAAATATTTTTGCCTCTGCCGCAAATATTCAGAATAATTCTTACATACGTTTTTAACAGCAAAACTACCTCGGTTTCAGAAGGAAGAGAGGAATAGGCGGTACTTCAAATTTCACTTCCAGAAAGCTTATTCCTGTTTATAAAATAACAGAATGTATCTCGATGCTGAAGAGGGGAGCAGATCTAGATTATTTTAATAAGATGTCCAGGACCTTTTAATCACTTCTACAGTGATACTAATACCAGTAATAACAGTGATAATGGAAAAAAAAAACCTAGTGTGAAACCAGGGCTGGAATCTGTTCTTTGTAAATGTCAGAACGTTTCTGAAATTAAAACTTAGCTGTTAATGTAGCTCCGTACCTTATGAATATTAAAAAGGAATAAGGACTAAATTTCTTCCACAGCAGAGTAGAGTGAGATGTTGTTTTAGAAAACAAATCACATGCCAGCTTGATTTTCAGTGATGTATCTGGCGTGTTTTTAAAGGATGGCGAAGACTCAGGGCTGCTGGGTTGGGATCTTGGCGGTTTGAGCCCTCTGACGCCGTCTCCTCAGTTTCCCTGTTGTTTTCGTTTATTGACTGGGACTGCAGGTTGAACCAGCTTCTTGAGATATAGGTTCCATACCCCAGGATTGGAAAACTCCCGTTACCGGTGCCGTTAAGTTACCTTTTTTTTTTTTTATTTTTTTGCGGTTATAGTGCCAGGAGTGAGGAAAGCATGAATGTGCATATACAGTGGGTTTGACATGTTATGAAATATTTGTACCGTTCTTGTTATGACACATAAATTTCCGTACGAAACCTATTGTATGGTTCATTTCATATATATTTGCATTTATAGTTTTCCCTTAAAGCTTAAATGTTTTACTCCTTTGGTAAGACCTAACCCTTGGCAAGCCTGGAAAGGCTTTGACCCCCGTTCTTATTATACCCTTCACTTTTTTCTTTTAAAATAATGCATGCGATGGTTTTACAGTAGTGACTAGCGTCCACCAAGGACTGAGCTGTAGCTGTATTTTGTAGTTTGAATGTTTCACGTGAACGTGTTTTGAATTCAGATTTGTAGGCTGCAGATCACTTTTTATTTAGCGAAGCCACGTGGGTAACTCTGATTTTAAATTACTCAAAGAGTGATTATAGTGAAACGCTGTTGATTTCTTGTGTGTTTAAAGTCCACGGACATCTCTTGGCAAAGCCCTGGTCGCTGTGTTGAAGGAGGCGTACCCGCCTGTGCACCTGTAGGTGGGAAAAACTCATAGACAAAGAACAGTAGGTGGAGGTGGCTGTAGATACTGCTGTGTCAGCAGAAGTGGCTTCTTACTAGGTTCAGAAGCGCATGTGGGGCCAGACCTTCGGCTGACATAAATTGGTAGTAGGGTAGTATTGACATGCGGGGAGCTAGGCTGAGTTACGTGGAGATTTGCTTAGTCCGAGCAAAAGATTGATTGGCTGATATCAGGATTATTTTGCATAATGTCCGCAATAATCTAAGCCCGTATATGATAGTTTGCCTCCTTTCTGGTGCGGCGAGGTGATGATGCGACCTGACCTCTGATGTGCAGAGGGTGTGCTGTACCTAATGCGATGAGGGCGGGAGCAGAGATTATCAGTGAGGAGTCCCCAGACACCTGTGACATAGGAGATGGCACAGATACCCCCATCGGGTGACGGCAACAAGCCGACGGTGACTTTTGCGTGGCGACCATTACCTGAGATATTTCGGCATGTGTCGTCTGCCTACCGAGCGCACCAAAATCCACCTTGAACCCTCCATTTCCCTGCATAAGACCGCATCCCGACCGCGCTCCTGACCTTTTCTTTCAGCCACTTCAGTCCTAAACCCCCCAAAATTAACGGACTCCCCCCCCCCCCCCGCCATGCATAAATCACTGGGCCTCTGTTTGCCGCCTTTGCTGTGGGGTTGAGTTTGTCACGGAATGAGTTAATGGGGCCAGGCTGACACTTCAGGTAAATTGCCCCAGTTTGGGTGACTTTCTGTCAGCTGGGAATTCAGCCCACTGCTTGCAAACAACATGCTTACTGCAATTAAACACTTCATTGCCAAAATGTGAACAGCATATTTAAAAATTGTTTGTATCCGTAAAACAGTGCATGCAACCCAAAGAATAAGAATGATCTCTGGGAATTTTTGTCCATTATTATTATTACTACTATAAGTTTTAAATCATAAACCAGAGTGTATGTGTGTGCCATGTAGCTGCTACCACCAAATCACATGTAGCGCTCAATGGTAATTGTGTTCATAATTATGGAGTTAATTGAATTTCTGTATTAGTAAAAACTGGCATATAAAAAGTCTCTCAAGATTAAATGTTTTAGTTAGGGAAGAGTACACTCGTTCGGAATATTTAATAAAAAGAAAGTAGTTCTCATATGCAGGTGAGCTTAAGATCAGTAAAATAATCTCCCAAAATGAATCCTCTCCACAAACGCTGTTCCAAACAAAATGGGGTATCACACAAAACCCACGAATTCTTGCAATGGTCCTGTTTTTGCCCTCTGAAGGCAAAGCAGCCTGCACGGAGGTATTTGCAAACTGGAGAGAGATGTTAAAGGAGCTTTCTGCTGCAGCTTCAGCATCTGCATCTGCCAAACTTATAAGGTGTTACAAGTGCGCTAGCAATGCACTGTGGCAAAATTAGCGCTGCTATTAACAGTTTAATATCGTAGCAACACCATGGTAGAAAGTCAAATTTTGCTTAGAGCATTTGACCTTAAAGGAGTGTTTTTTTTTTTTTTTTTTTTTTTTTTTTTTTTTTTTTTTTGTGATCCATTAGGTGTTTTGGTGCTATTTTAGGCTAACTTTGGGGCTGATTTACAACTCGCCGATTCCACAGGGGAGTCACAAGTTGTAATACAATACAGAATGTGGACCTCTGTGTCTACTATCTTTGCCCTGTATATTATCAACTGATTTACCTTTGGAGGGAAAAGAGTAAGGGTAAGAATTCCCAATTTGTAAGATATTAAACTTGTATATCTAACCATGGGCAGAGTCATCCTCCTGAAAATGAGAAAGCATCGATAAAAATGTAGCAGGGTCTTCTCTTCTTCTCTTCTCTTCTCTGGACAAAGGAAAAACATAAGGGGAAAACATTGCTTTACCTGTTACAGCTCTAAATTCAGCTCTAATTTAGCATCGCTACAAAAATAATTACTTCTTTTTTCTAGGCAGGGAAGTCTTTTTTTAAGTAGACTTATTGCAAGAACAGTGGCAGTTGAACATTTTTAACCATGAAATAACGTGCGTTTTGAAAAAAGAGCCTCAAATGCCAGCTAACATAGTAATGACCCGGCCCCGTAGGAAATCCAGCTTTAATACCCCTTTTCCAAAAGATCATGTATTGAGTTTCATTATTTTCTACTAAGATTCATGGGAGAGTGTTTCTTTTAATATCCTGTTTTTACCTACTGATGAGATTGGCTTGAGCATGTAAAACAGAAAATATTGATAATTAGACCTCAGGCCCTTCACCTTTGGCAATATAGTTTCCATTCACTGTTCTTTTCGTTAAAAAGTTGCCTGCTCGTATTCAGCTCCTCCACTCTATTTTAAATATTATTGCTGTGAGTTGATGTAATACAAAAAAATGTGAAGTCCCCCCAAACTAACCCAAAGTGCAGGGGCTTTATTTTTGTTTTTCCTCCCTTCCGAGTCGCTCCCTTCCCCCAGCAGCCGCACTACAAAGCTTGTTGTACAGGGACTCCATTAATCCTACATTTCCTAGATGGTATCTGAGGCACAGTGGGTTTCCACAGAAATTAATTTGTCCTGACAACAGGCCTAAAGATTGGAGTCCAGGGATCACTTGGCAAATTCCCTTTAAACTGAGCACAATAATAAACAGAAAGCTGATAACGACAGTTCTGAAAGACCACACAGAGGACGGACCCCGAGTAGAGTCACTCGGTGTGGATCTGCAAATACCTCCGGTAACCGGCAGCCAGGAGCTTTATGCTTGACAGGAAAAGGAGCGCACTGATTTACGGACGTTGTAGCATCACAGCACCGGGCAGAACTAACTTCGGCTGGGAACGTACATTTTTAACTCTTTTCTGGAATAATAATAATAAAAGTTCAAGACCGATCTGTTTTAGACCGTTCTTATTTAATATTTGTATTAACAGCTCCATGGCTGTTTTTCACGTCTTTCGTATTTTAATGTAGCTCTAATTTTCTTAGTGCATCTTACTCATGTAAACATTCACAAAAGTTGAACGGAGGGTAATACAATATTTCAAGGAATGAAGCCGGAAAGTTCGCCGTCTATTCTAAATATCTTTTCTTGGAGATCGTGCTAGTTTTTGGGTTCAGTCGTCTTCTATGTAGTAATTCCTTATTAAGAATAGTAAAAAAGCATTTTAGACAGCATTATTGCCTGTTTGCTTGTTTTTATTTATCTTTGCCTTTGGTGCATATTTAAATGCTGTTGTTTTCCCAAAGTTAAGGTATGGAAAATGGCCATGTTGGGAATATATACTAATACAGTAAGCGAATAAACAAACGTTCATTGGATGTTTTAGAGCTTGTCAAGATAAGAGCGTTTCAACCTCTGATTTTCGTCAATATAGAATTTAGAGTTTTAATGGTAATCGGGATTTGTGGTGTGTCAGTAAACCTCTGCCAGTTACATTTCTGAAAAAAGCCATCATAATATTAAGAGTTAGGACTGATAGAGCGGAGTTAAGTAAGATATATGCTGCATAACTTTTCACTGCTTAAGTATAGGGTATGGAACAATTTAAGTAACAAATTTAAAAAGGAGGACAATTTAAAAAGATGTACGGAAAATGGATTTTGGTTATTGAAAGGTACCTTGAAAGTAAAGTCTAATTTTGTTCTCACTGTCCAAAATACATTATGAAATAACAGCCTCTTGATACAGAGAGGGCTATGTAACTACATTAAAAGAAGACAGCCAACGTGCCTGACAGGTACGGTTGTGCACCTAAACGGCGTGAGTCACGTTTGATCACTTTCAATAGCTGAGCTCTTTCTCGTTGCAAGCTGGCAATTTGGCAGCGGAGTTCTCCACGATACACCCAAACTCAACAACGGTCTTCCAACGCAATGCCTCCTCCGCCAACTTTTCCACGTTCCATAGAAATAGGCGCAGGCTGGAGGCGAGCAGCAATACTAGAGCCGCAGACGGGCAATGCCAAGGCACTGGTGAGCGAGCCGTCCCGCGGGGGGCACGGCGTTGGTCCTCCCATCCCGTCCCATCCCGTCCATCTCCGCTCCGCGGTGGGGTGGCAGGATGCCAGCGGCCGGGTAGTTATGGGCTCAGAATGCCGCTGCCCGCGGCATTTGCGATATGGAAGAGTTTATATATAAAAAAAGTTCTGTCTCGCACGCTTTTCCGGTACCGCTAATGACAAAACTACCATTGACTTCGGCAAGGGCAGCATCGGGCTCGTTATTTGAGAGCCTAACGAGCTGAGAGGTGGGGCTCTGTTATACTGCTGGAGTGGGGTGTACGTACCATACCTCCTTGCTGAAAAATAAAATCTTTTGTTCTCATTATTGGCTTTAAATTAGTTTGTACACTATGAATTAATCAATTACAGCCAACATACTTTGGAAATGAAATTCAGGATGAGGAGCGCAATTTGTATTTGTCACACTTAAAGAACTCCATTGTACTGAAACGCAGAGGATTTGAAAACAACTAGTTTTAATGCTCTCGAGCTCCTCTTTCTAGAGTCTGATGCAAGAGCAAAATGACTTGCCATGCCTTTTAGTTCTGTAAAAGAACAAACCAAAATACTCCCTTCCACTTTTTATATCAAAATCACTCTATGCATTTCAGTGTACAAGCTATTAGGTTTTTTTGAATTTGGATCAAATCAGGCATTTTTCCCCCAGCAAATAGTTCTCTAGCGTGCTTTATGCATTTGATTCGAAGGACTGTGTATTATTTGATGTTCTTAGGAGATAAACAATAAACTTTTGAATATGTTTTTTCCATTTGAATACAAGCCTAGGGATGCTTCACCCTGCATCCTAAAGCCTGATTTCCCCTGGGACTCATTATCATGCAGCTCACATGTTCAGTCACCTACACTGTTGAACTTACTATCAAATAACCTTCGAAACGTTACTAGTTATTACGTGTCAGAGGGCAGATTTATGATAAACTAACTTTGAAACAAAATAATGAATTCTCAGCGTTCTGTTTCCAGCAGCATTTCTGGTAATTTTGTTGGATTTAAATTTTAAAACAGTGAGTTGCCTTTTTCTCTTATTCTATCATATAAAACAGCTCCCTCCCCTCATGAAATTTCTCCCTCCTTAAATATGGTTTATGATGATTTGAGCACTGCCTATAAAGAATAAAAATGAGAACATTTGTCTGTGCGCTACCAAACGGCCCGCTGGAGTTCATTTGTGATTAAACTTTCATAGCTTTCTAACTTGGTGAAAGTTAAATTAACTTAACCCTTAGCGTAGTCCACCGGTGTCCAAAATACAGCTGTGCAATAGGTGTTTGTAAACAGAAATCTTTTCTCCTTGCACTTTTTACCGGCAGTATTTTGAGGTTTCAAGTGAGGTTCTCGCATTAGAGCGACAAAAATCAATAGTGTCCTCTTCTCAGAAAGCAGAAACGTGGTTTACGGCAGACCAGAAAGGCTGCCCAAAAAGGTTTTCCAAAAGGGTATCCGGAATTTCAGCCCCCAAAGCCCCTATTTAGGGATCTAAATAATTGGCCAATTTTCAAGAAGGCTGAGCATGACTTTGGGGCATCTGTAGGCTCTTGGCCTCTTTTAAATGGTAGCTGGAGCGATTGTGACTTTTAATGAGGTTCTATCAGACGGATGAAATTCAGATAGATAAATGCTCTATAATAATTTTGGAGGTGATTAGAGTAGTAAACACCTGCAGCTGCAATTTAAAAGCACACTATGTAAAAAATTAAGTCCGGCTAATTTGGAGAAAAATCAGTGTAGCTCCTCTTGGTATCAACGGAAATTTTTTGGTTGTATTTCAGATGAGTATCAGGCAGATTAATGTCTACAGGATTTTCATCTCCTGCTAGACAAAGTCTGGGCTTTGAGATACTGCTCATCTGTGATAGGGCACGGAAAGTGCCTGACCTAGGGTAGCTCTGTGAAGCAGGGGGACAGAGCCACCGTCTTCGGTGCGCTCCCTCATCTCCTTTGCTCCACTCGCCGTGATTATGGTTCTCCAAGGGCATTACGGGCAAAAGTTCCATATCAGGCTGTCTATTAATATTTATGCAGCAATTCAGGAGGCCATGCATTGTTAAAATACAAGTTGGAAATGCACCAAATTTAATCACTTTTAGTACTAGAAATTATCTATTTCTACATCAGATAGAAGGGGAGGGGGAGCTATCATTACAACATTTTTTTTTTTTAAACCAAGTTATTTGCCAGTTCTAACAGGGCTTGAATTAAAAGGGCAATAAATGCTATTGTGTAGCTCAGGTTTTAAAAAGGAATGCACGCCATATATATGAAATTTAATGTGAAGTGTTAAAAAATATTTAAAGTAAATGCATCCTACGCCAGGATGTCCACTGATCAGTAGTGCCATGTCAGTCAGTGCCTGTCTTCATGTGTAAGGACTGCTTGCGTGCACAGAGGCCGGCGGGATTTGTCCTTTGCTGCTATGCAATTCCTCCTGCCTAAACGTAGAAAGAATATTTTTATCACTGATATCACTTCATTTTTGCAGCTGTCTGCTCGCATCAGGTTAGTAATATAAACTCTGTCAAAGACCAATCTCTCCCCTCCACAGGCTACAAAACCCACAATTATTATTTAGAGTTAACCTCCTAAGAAAGTGTTCGTTATTTAAACTGTTCAACCCCAAAAAGAATTGTTAGCTATTGTTATCTGAGGACCTCCTACAGTCTTCCCTTGGTCAAATAAGGCTCCTTTTGTTTTCAATAGGAGTTTTTTCTAAGAACAAGCTCCGAGCTTTCATGCAAGCAAAATAAATCCAGTGAAAGTAAAACATTAATTAAAATGTATAAAAAAAAAAAAAAAAAAAAGAAAAAGAAAAAAGAAAATGTTCAAGAGGAGCATGGTGCTCAAATAGAGCACTTTTTTTTTTTTTCAGGTCACTTGGCTTTCTGATGTCATTTCTGGCAGATTCGTTAGCCTGGCTCCATCACATTCTGTTCTGAACCATAACGTGATGGGAGATGATCAAAGTGAGAATGCTAAAGGCTCAGGACATTTAAAAAATGTTCTATTCTGGAAATTGTTCTAAAACTATAAACAGATTACATTAAAAATCTGTGTTACTGAACATGGTTGCTCATCATCCTTTTTTAGAAGGAGCTATTGAGAAGTTTGGGTAAACAACCTTGAAGTCTTTATGATGGCAGGCTGAAAATTTCTCCCGAATTTTAGGCAACCCAAGCCTCTCTGAAATGTAATATAACCCATTTCTGCTGTTAGGCGTGTTGTTTTAATCTTTATACTTGAAAGTGGTAAGCATATGGGTCAGATCACCCACTCCTGCTAATGGACACAATTCCGAGGACTTCGGTGTCCAATTATGCCAGCTAAAGATCTGACCGTTGCTGGGTTTTATTTCCTTATTTTTCTTGTCTTCCTGATCCCTGACCCTTTACCAAAGGAATGCCGTCTATCATATGATAATAATATGAAATTCTGAGCTCGCTTTCTAACAATATATATCTCAAAGAATTGTGAAGATGCTCACCTTTATATGAAAAGCAGCTGATGAGCGGTTTCAGCCTTGTGATTGTCTTTGCTTGGCACAGGGGCGAGTCCCAGGTACCTCTGCCTGGCGTTGCGGTGGAATATTAAGCATTTTTGCATTTCCACGAAACAATTGCTCTGCGGGACGAGTGAGTAAATAAACTCATTGGCAAGTCAATAGAATGACAGGAGGCCATTTTTCCTAATTGTAGGTGCATTTCAGTGCTCAGGAAAGTGAGAAATTTTTGAGTTTTTAAGGGCTACACACTCTGGTTCTCTCAATCAGTGCTAGGATGTGGCTGAAGCTGGAGGCGGAAATATATAGGCAGCGTGACACCTTAGGTACATAATGGAGCTACACAAGAGCGTAAGAAGGATTTAGATCTATAAGCAGGATTTGACTATCTATTTTGATTTATGGGCTGAATATAAGTGTGTATTTTAAGGAGCCATTAGAGTTTGTGATTTGAAATATGCAGAGAGCAGGCTTCCTCTCAGCCTTCTGTAGGAAAGGGCGACGCAGGCTCCTCGCACAGGCACACATCCTTCTTTATAGTAGAGAAAATGGCAGAGAATAGTCTGTAGCAAGAAAACCCTTCGCTTCAGACTCTCTACACCAAATAAGTGATGCGGTGGGCAGGAATGGCACGGTCCACCACTCGAGTGGCGCTGGCCGAGAAAGTAGGAAAGGAAAAAAAGAGATAGTGAATACCTACGCTGTGCCTCACCGTGAAGCATGTGTTCCAGGTGTACTCTTAACGTAAATTAGCTTTGTCGCTGTTGATAAGGCCACACAAATGCTTGAGAAGGGCTGGGACTTGTAGGTGCAAATCAAGAGAGGCATGGCAGGAACGAGTAGCTGCTGGGGCGCTTGGCCAGAGCGTGGCTAGCAACTTGGATGTCCTAAATGTCGTGAGAGGCGTACCGGGGCGATCGCTTGAAAAGTGTAGCGAGAGATTTTGGCACCTCCCAACCTCCTCTGTCTCCCACCCTGCTGCAGACATGTGGCTCTTCTTCTTGGGTGGCAACAGCAGTTGCAGCTGGTGACCCTCATTCGGTGCCCTCTGGCTCTGCCTTTGCCACAGCTCTTATCATTTGGACAAATACTGCTCTTGTTTACAATCATGTAAATTTGGAGCAACCCCTCTGCCATTTCTCCAGCGCAAATATTGCACTCTGTTTAATTCCCATCTCCTCCTTCACGCAGATGGAGCCTGGGAGGCGAGGGAGGAAGGCTGCTCTTTCCGAATATCCCTGCATCGATCTTTTTTGGATGCAAGCCCCAGGTGACCGCCCCGGCCGTACGCTCGATCTATGTAGATATGGGAGCTGTTGTTGGCCTTTTTTTTCCCCCCCTCTCGTCTAACAGCACTTCTCTTCGGAGCTCTAAACCCAGCTGTAACGCAGGAACCATGGATGCAGCCTGCAGTTTCTTTACTGCACCTCATTACTGCTGCTCCAGCCCTGAGAAAAGGCTGCCTGGCCATGACAAACTGTGTGCCGGCTCTGTGATTTGTGTAAGCTCAAATTTTCCACTAATTCACTTATATATACTAGATGGAAAACACAGCCTCGGGGCTGCTATAAACTATGCTGCTGTAGCCACAAAGGGCCGTCCTGCCAGCTGGGGAATCGCCGGAGCGTGCCGAGCGCCGGGGCCGGAGGAAGGAGTGAAATCGAGTTTATGCACTTGTCAGAGGAGCCGCGGCGTGGGAGCGGATCCGGCCCCGACGGCACGGCCCCGTCCGCTCGCGTCCTCGCACCCCGGCTGCCGCGGGGATGTGATGGTCGGGTCACGGGCGAGAGCCAACGCCGCGTCCTGGCCGCCGCGCCGGCGCCGGGCGAGCGTTGGCTGCCTAAAACCGGCCACTGTTTTGGGCCGCTCGTTGACGAAGACGTCACGGCTCGCTCGCCTTCGCTCTCCTGCAGCCCCGATCCACCCCAGTGCTTTGTTTTGTGCCGCGGTGCTGTTCTGCAGCTTTAATTTTCTGTATAACCCGCCGATAGATAATTTAAGAGCGTTTTCTTTTAAGAACGGCAAGAGTGCCACATTGGCTGACTCCCCAAACGATTACTTGTCTTGTTACAGATAGCTGTTGACCTGTTCCTTTAATGTTACGAGTCTGCATCTAACTGCTCTCTTAAGCCAACCTACTTCCTTCTTTTTAATGAAATTGTCCCTTTAGCCTTTTTCCTGGGCTGGCTTTTCAACAAGAACATTAGAAACAGTCTGCTCAGTTCTTTCCTCTGCTAACATCTTGCCCAGAGCTAACTTGCAGCTTCACTCTGTCAGCTGTAAGATATAGATATACTGTTGTCTTAATTACTCATATTTCTCCTGCTGCTCATAATTCTGCTTGTTCCACCAAAGAGCTCTTCAGAGAGCTTTACTGCTTCCCTTTCCCTTTCTTTGAGGGTTTAAAGGTTGTCAGATATATAAACGATCCTTGTTGCAGAGCTTTGGTGGTGACAGTGTCCTTTGTGGAGAAGATTTAGGGGGATGGGAGAACTAAATACGAATGCTTTTAGACCACATCTCTGTGGAAGGAGAGAATACACGGAGTACTACCTTGCCAAACAGCATCAGGGCAAATCCCTTCCCTGATGAGTAGCTAGGCAGCTGTTTCTTCTGCAGCTTGAAGTGTAGGTGCTGATGGTCAGGAGTGGGGTTTTCTTTACTCTCTTTCTCTCTCTCCACTGGCTATCCATGGCTGTATCTGGCCTGCTGCTGTTCCTCTAAAGATACTGTTGAAAAGGGACTGGACACTTAAAAAACCATACTGCTGTGCCATAGGGAAACCGTAGTCCTTTGTGGTTTCAGCTCTCTTTTATGATTATGTGCCACAGTTTCCGTTATCTATTTTAATTATTCTGTCTGCTACCGCAAGAATTGCATGTTGAGTAACCTAGAGCAGACTGACAACGTGACGTCCACGTTTTTTGGCAAAGGTTTGAACAAGTTTTGTCATAGAAGTGAGCTGTCTGGTGGGTTACGCCTTTGGCCAAAGTCCTTCACTCCTGGCTCTTTGGGGTCCGTTCTCAATTTGAGCAGACCTCAGCTCTACACAGTAAGCTAGTTCAGTGGCAGAACATATCTTAGTATTCAGCTGGTCGTCTCAGTTTAGCTGGCTGACAGGTTCAGGAAGCAGTACTGTGGGTTTATTGTTAATTGAATAAATTACGAGCCTGTCAAACTGCTGTGGGTGAGCCTGTTTCCATCATAAAGCTTGTGCTGGTGGTGCGGCTGGAGGTGGGACTGGGAAGGTGTGGGGCTGGAGCCCTCCGCTCCAAGTTTTGTCGTGGTTGCTTTTGAATAATTATCTGGTGAAAATGCTGTGCAAGTGTATAGGAAGAAACGTTTCAGCATCAGAGCGGTGAGAGACGGCAGCACCAAAGATAACGCACAACTCTTCCCAGTTTAAGCTGACCTAACAGCAGTAACAGGCAAATAAACAATAGGCTGCAGTAAGTCACGACTAAACTCTTCCAGTAGCACAGATGTGATAAAGAGTCTGTTAGAGGAAGCAAATGGAAATAGATGGGAGGACTTGGTGGGAGGAATGAGAAATAAAGAGTAATTCCGTTCTGTGTGGAGGAAGAGCATGGGGAAAGTAGCTCTTCAAGTTAGTGCTCTGCTCTTGAAGAGCTGGGAGGGATCGGAGTAGCTGTCTCGGACAGGTCAAGTTTCAGGCACGGTCACATGAGTTAGGACACATGGGAAATCCATGCGAGCGGTAGCTCATTTCAGACCGTCTTCTACAGAAAGCTCACAGTCAGGGAATACCATCTGAATAACACGCAGTGCAACTCCAGCCCCAAGACTGGACAAGAGGGCTGGTGAGGTGGGCCCTGTTCAAAATCCAGGTTCCCTGACGTTTGCCGCAGCAATTTGTTTGCGACACTTGGCACGGGCGTCTACACCTCTCCCATCTGGAAGGCGATCTCTGCCTCCGGGCAGGGTGCCCCAGCATCTCGTTTGCCTTCACAGGAGGTGGCACCGGGATTCCACAAGGAAGGGCTCCGGGAAGCTGGCAAGGCCGTCGGTTCAGCCCGGTGCTATTGCGAGGGTTGATGGCGTAGCCGGAGGCTGCTGAGTGTGGGTGGCGAGTGGGTATTTTGGTCTGTTTGCTCAAGTTTTCCTCTTGGACTCCCAGCACTGTCTCCCGAGAGCGGCTCTGAGGGCACAGTGGTTGGTTCAGTAGGTGGTCGTGCAGCTGCTTTGGCACTTAGTCCGTTCTGGCAGCTACGCCGCAGCGAGGAATTTCTTGCCCAGTGCGTCTTCTGCAGGGATGTCGGACAAACGACTTGACCTTGTGCCTCAGCTCTCCAAACGTAAGGATGTTTCCCTATTAACTCCACTCTACAAACCCAAGGGCTGTTAAAAGAAGTAGGTCTCGTGACTGTGTGGTACTTGGATGCCATGGTAATGTAATTAGCTGCACAGCAATCTTACTAAAAATGTCCTTGGTGGAGGAGAGGACGGGGTGGGGGACTCGTTTAGAGGATGGATGTTAAAGGGGAGGAAGTTTCCAGACCTGTGGCTTCACCACAACTTGGCTGCGTAGCGCAAGTCCGTCAACGCAGATGTGAATCCAGAGGTTCAGAGCACAATGTTTACTACACGTGTCCGTACGGGCGAGAATGCAGCACAAACTGTTTGAAGTGTTAATAGATTATATAACAGCTTTCCACCCCCAGCAAGCCTTTTGAAATTTTTATATGGTATCTCGGGCTAAAAACCTTTTTGGGCTGATGCATCGCTTGCAGTAAACTTCAGGAAAGTATTCCTGTTACAGTTACTTTCGCTTTTTCTCCCTCTTTCTCTTCAATGTTATATATGGATCCAGGAACTTCTGGGCTGCTTAATCCAAGGAGAGAGGCACAGGGTTGTGCGCAGAAATCGGAAAGCCTCGGTGCAGCAAAGCTGTGCTGCCGATTAGTTTCTCTCTCTTACTCTGCCAAACCCCCAGACTTTGGCAGCCTGGGTCTTTTTTTTGCCTTTTTATATCCGTTAGGTCTTTTCCCTCCCCACCCTCAGAATGACCTCCGTAGCGATGGTTGCCAAAAGTTGCCCATATTAAATATGAGGTTGAGTATCAGCACCCACAAGCTGTTAAAACCCTTCTGCTGGAGCAGCAGCCTGTGAATTGTCTGAAGCTTTTGGAGTTAACGCTTTAGCTCTGGTTAGCTGGAAGTTCTTGTAGAATCGTGTCACCAAATTCTTTTCTCAGCTGTATCCTCGCTACTCCGATGAGGGAGAAATTTGTTTCTGTCGTCTATGGTTAACCCTACTGTACGTTTATACAAGAGACGATAGGCTGTATTTGTGGGTTAAATGAAGACTAACCGTAGTAATAAAAAGTAAGTTTTCATAGCAATATTCAGAGCATTTTTTAGCAATTAGGTGAGATAATGTGGTGAAGGGCACACTTGCATTGGGTGGGATTTCTTTATTCAGATGTTGTTCTCCTTTATTCGGATTTTCTTGCGTGCTAGGAGAAGGCACAGCCAGCCATATTTTCCATCCTGATGAATGAAACAGAGCTCAAGGAGTTTAGCTGAGATTGGCTTCCCCTGCAAGAAAGATTGCTCTTTGTTGCCTGAATCATAATTTTAAGGCATGAAAACTATTCATCAGGAAAGCAGCATTTTAACTCCTTACATCTTGCAGCCTGATCTTTGCGGAGTAAAAAGGAATCCTCCTCCACTGAAGTTGATCAGAGTTTGCTCTGGGTTGTAACAAGTCTATAAAGTCACCTTGATTACTGTACATCAATGTGGTTCCGACAGTATGTTCTTGATAAGACAGCCCATTGCTGTGATTTAATCCAAATCTGTTTAATCATATATAATCCACATTATTCAAATACACTCACCAAGGATCCAGTTTTATAGCTGTTCTGAGGGGAGGGAAATCTTGTGTTGTCACAAGTCATGCTGACATCAGTGGGGTTTCTTATTGATGTAGGTCTTAGTGCTGGCATATGCAATTACAGCAAAATTTGGGGTTTAGCATATTTGCAATTTGATGTATTTTTAGGAGGCAGTCGCTTTGAGGTAAGTGAGTAAATAAACTCTGGGCCATGTCCAACAAAATCTCTGACTAGGAGTTGTGCCCGGTGGTCATTCCAGGGAAAATATATACAATAATCTGAAATTATTTGTTGTGCAATTAAAAAATCATAAATGTTTCATTTATATTTTTGGCATAGAAATTTCACTTTATACAAACTATATAAAGAAGAGCCCGTGCTCCTCCCAAGGCATTCCTTATTGTTTCAGAAATGTTTCAACAAAAGCAAAAGATATTTGTCAGCATAAGTAATGCACAGACATTATTGCAGTGTTACTGGTTACAATTTTCATGTTCAAGATACCAGTATCAGATCACACTCCATTTGCGTAGCCATTCGTTAATGTGATGCACATGCAGCTCTGTGGCCTAATGCCTTATAGCCCTGATTTTAAAAAACCTGCTCAACCCATGGATAACTGTAAACATCTGAGTAATCCTGTTGAAGTCAGTCCATGCATCCGTTAACTGTGCAAACTAATCCTTCAAAAAATTACGAAAAGGGCAAAAAGAAAACAGCATGCTTTCCAAGCCAATGAAACTCCATACGTGCTTAAAGTTAAATACTGGAATAAATAAATAGTGTATGATCTGAAAGACTGAATCCACACTCATAACCATGGTTTATCGGCTATCCGGTGAAATCCTAATATGAGGTGAACTTTTTTCGGCTTGCATACTGTATCACTTCTGAGGCATTTCTGACTTGACTTTTTTTAATTATTATTTTGTGGCCATTTTGCAATTTTTCTATGGATTTGTTTTGATTGTAAATAGGCATACACATTAGCTAAAGCCAGATAATTTCTCCTGGCCAGCTTTGCCAGTAAATCACTGAACTATGTAATTGGGTTTGTATAAAATTATGCATTGTGAACTTGGGAATAAGTAAAACAGAAAGAAAAAGTTGATTTTTGTAAATAGTATCATTCTTGTGCAAAACTTCTGTTTTGACCCCATTCTTCTACTCCCTAATGTGATCGTTTTGATCATTCGTTCAACGTTGAGTGAAAAACAAGCTACAGAATAAATCCAAGCAAAACTGGTAATAATTTCTGGTTTGGCTTGTAGGTGGAGTTGAATACAATGCCCGCATTTGTGGTTAACTACAAGCAATACATTATGAAGATGATGGTATTCAGACACATACCCAAACAATTTGATTCAGATAAATTGGATACAAGACTTTGACCAGCATGAGAAGAACAGGTGAGAACCCTTGAGAGTGAAGCTGAAATAATAAGTATTTTGATGGTCAGGAAAAATATTTCTCCAGTAGCACAATAGATCTTCCATCAGAAACTCAAAATACTAATTACAATCTGCCTAAAGACTTATTATAAATGAAGTGGAGCTAGAAACATGTTTATGTTATGGGGAGGCTTATTTGCAGATAAGCAGGAAACCAGTCACACATCTTCACAAACATAATTTTAGCTGTTTTAATTAGCAGGTTTGCTTTGATTTAATTCAATTCAGCGATTCCTTCTATCTTTACTGACACATGTGCAAATAAAATGTGCTGACCTGACTTCTGACATCCAGTTTCCTTTTTCATTTCTGTTTTTGTTGTTGTTGATTTCGGCAGTGTTTACGGGGAAATGATGGGGTCAACACTTCCTAACAGCATGGCCAACAGATGTAGCGTGAGGATGACAACTGTACATTGGAGTGGCCTTTTGTTACCCCCACACTGACTGATTGCTGAGGTGCTGGAAGCCAGCGTGTCAAAGGCCATCAGAAGTCCTAATAGCCTCTAGATCCCAATTCTATTAAGGGTGGGAATGACAAAAAAATATGCCTCTTTTGTGTAGTTGCGGTAAAAGCGCAGCGAGCTTTTTTGCTAGAGAACGAGACCCTAGAAAGAAGCCCCGTGTGTGCCTTTAGCAACTTACCGTAGCATGTTCGTGAACTTTGGGTTGAAAAGCAAGGTTTAGAAGCTGTCAGAATTCATATATTTAATGTTTGGAGATTTGGTGGTTTTATTTAACAGTGAAAGTAGTTATTGACAGAATAGAAACACGTAGCTCAGAATAAAAATACCACGTTAATGTCCTGACCAAAAAAATCGCTGTTGACTTTGCTGAGCTTTTCGTTGGTCTGAGAGCTCGGAAACTATTTTTATTTCTTTATGTCAGAAAAACAATTGCTAATACACCAGGTGTTGTTCTCCCTTCTCTCTCCACCCCTCCCTTTTGCAGTGTCTCACAGCTGTGTGATAGGTAATTAAAACAATCACTGAAATGTTTCAAAGCTGTTGTAGCCTTTAGTTGACTTTTAAAATTCGTACTTGAAGAATGGTAAAATTAATTTGTATCTGGCTCGGAATAGTGCTCTTTACTTGAGCAATGGACTTTACAACATTGACAACAAAAAGAATGAAATTAATATTATACTTGCCTTTATCTAGGGTTATTCTGTTAACTGTTTTATGCTGGAAATTAATTTCAATATCATACAGATGTCTACAAGTCATGAATGCAGCAGTTCTAGTATGCAGTCAGATAGCTCTCCTTCATAATCGTGGTAAAAAATAATAATTCAAAAGGAGTAAACTTGCCAGGACAATTAAATGATTCTGCCGCTAGATAATGGAAAGATGAAGTTTATATTCTTGGACTGTAAAATATGTAAGAATGAAAAGTGTTATTAAAGAAGTATTACGTGGTTATTTTGAAAAGAATGGCAATTTTGCGAGTTCGTCTTTCTACAGAGAAAAAAATACTTTGGAGACGATGAGAAACGGAGACTTCTGGATAGGCAGTTTCTGATGTTGAAACGCTCTTCTATTTTTCTTCCCTGTCTCGATTTTTTTTGTGTGTGTTTCGGTTCCTGGCTTCAGTGGTAGGCTTTAGAAAACTTGTAATTCATTCATTATGGAATGCTCGGTCTACGGGACAGGATTTTATTCTTAAAATAAACTTCCTTGTAATATATTCTTTTTGATCCTTAAAAACAACCGTTCATCTTTACAAATGAATGTGCGACGTCAGTGTAAAGTGGATCCTTTTCTCCCTTTTTGCCCTCCTCCCCTCTTTTCTGGTTTGTCCCTCTGTGGAGGTTTGTACTCTCTGGCACGGGCAGGAGTGGTGGCAACTGCCGCATACAGAAAAGGCAAGTTCAGGAATTTTCAGTATGAATGGAATTGGTTCAGGCTTAGAAATTAGTAATTAAAAAAAAACCCAACCAACCTAAAAACGTGTAGGATGAAAGGTTTTGCATATCCCTCATTGGTTTGTGGGGAATCCTTGCCTGGCATGTATGTTAATATGCATATAGAGCAAGTGCTTTTACATGCGTACTTTTGAAAATCTGACAGACACCAGGGAACAGAGCGCAAACTGAAAATACCAGTAGTGACAAATTTAAATAATGACTCTTCCCCAATAATTTTAAAATAAATACCTATTGCTATTTGCGCAAATATTTCCCACTGATTAAAGACGGCATAATCTCTTCCTCTTTCTTTGCTCCTTTCTGAATGTTTCTAACCACAAACAGGTATTGCAAACAAATTTACAAATGTGCAAAAGAATAAGGCTTAAATACTCATCTGCATCTTTGTGTCAACACAACTCAATTTGACAGTATATTTTTGCCAGGTGGAACAAAGAGCAATACATTAGTTTTGAACATTTATGATCTTGTATTATAAAGACTGCAACAGACTGTGTTCAAAATCAATTGCCAGAGTGATGGGGGATTAATAACTCTGGTACCATAACCTTTTATGTATCTGCAGACTGGGTAAGGGCACATTTCAAGATCTGCTGCCATATTTCATTATTGCAACTTCTATTTGAAAGAACTTTTTGATGCTTAAAAAAAGAAACAGATTAGTTTTTAGTAGAGCTGGATGAATAACTCATAATTAATAATTCATTCAGTGAATTTTGCCTTTTATTCTGTGGGAAGAATAAAAAAAATAGTTGTCAAAATTTTTCATGACTTCTATTGACTAGTTGTTTTTTTTTAATCAAAACTAGAAATCAGAATTCAGGGTGTGTTACTTATTTGCGATTGATGAGTCATGTGGTATTGGTTTAACTCCCCAACTAATTGAGGACAAATACTAGAATAAATTCCATGATTCGAGGCGAGTGTATTTAAAAATCCCTTTCTACATGCATGCAAGCTTAAAATCAGTTTTTGAAAGTACTGTTGAAAGTAAAAATCCAAGTGCATGAAAATTGATGGAAAGGAAATGCAAATGAGGCAGGAACATGGCCAAACCATGTTCATTACAAGACACAAATGAGTTTCTGTAGGCTCCTACAGTGTTTTCCAGCTGTAGTTTTCCCTCCTTAGCTCCAGCACCCATTTTGGGAGAAGACTACTAAATATTGGGGATAAATATGGGAGCAAGGTAAATGACATCTTAATTGAATTTCCCCTAGCTCCCCAGCTGCTGTGCTGTATTTTACGGTAGTGAAGCGTTTTGCAGTAGTGAGACCACATGACGAGTTGTCATCTTTTGACTTTCTCCACCTCTCAGCTGGCCGGTTTGCATCCCACCAATGTGAGCTCTACTGGGCTAAGAGGCACCTATGGGTTCTTCTGCATTTTTCTTCCTATATGCACTTTATTTTGGTTTCTTCCTAAATAGAGGCAAAACGGTTAAACATTTCCCAACAAAATACACATATGTAATCTCAAGGGCCGTGCATACCATCGAACTGTCATTTCCTTTGATTAACCTTCACCTGACCTCCCTCCCTAAGGCAGTTTTCAGATCCTTTTGTTCCTCCATTTAAGTATTGCGCTCTATCAGGTGAGTACATCTCTCGTTGAAGAGCTGGCCATTTTACTAGAGAACTCAGTGGAGATGTTGGAGCGGAAAAACTGCAGGATCTGTCGCAGATTAGAGAACCCAGTCTGACGTGCAGAGCTCGTATCACTCGCCGGGTGTACCTAGAAACGAAAAGGAGGCAGAGCTTGCATAAACGCAGTTGAAGCTAGCTGAATTTTAATAGGGTATATTAATTGTTTTATGAATGTTATTAAATATTTAAAATCAGAAAAGGATCACGACTGAGATTAACAGGACTCTTCCGTTGCAACTCCTTCATGTCGTCAGGCAGTGCCAGTTTGTGGAGAATAAAACTAATAGGAGAGGATCAGAGTAAAAGAATCACCTCCTTTACAACGGTAAAGTTTGGAAATTGCCATGGTAGTTGATTTTAGCATTTTACAAATCAACAGGTTTGTGTTTCGTCTCAATTTTTTTATCTACGGCTAGCAAGAAAATGAAAATTAAAAAGGCCAGAAGAAATAAAGCATTTCAAAATAATTCACGCCTGTAAACTTCAGTTGATCCAAACTGAACTTTTTTGGATGGTAGTTTGCAAGAAATGTTGGTGCCCTGTGTCACAGCTTGGGACAATTTTTTTATTTTTAAATTTTTTTTTAAATCCTGAGAATTTGTCTGCAGTGAATAATATGGAACTGAGATATTATGAATCCAGTCAGATCACACATTTGGCTGACAGCAATGAAGAGCAAAGCCTACATTGAATCCATAGCTTCTGCTTATGTAATAGAATATTTTTTGGAATGATAATAAAGGCCATGTGCGATGAAGTATCTTTTCTTCCCAAAGTAAGCTGGTACAGTGGCTTGTAGTGGTTCTTAAGAGCTAAAAGTACGCACCTGGATTCTAGGCTTAATTTGACTGTGGAAACTCATATCTTTTCCTGATAGATTAAAAATGTGCTATCAGAAGCCTCAGCATCACTTCAATTCTTATGGATGAGGATTGACTCATGCCTTAAGTCAGTCTCTGATGAACTAAATATGTCAGACGTCCTTAACATTTCATCATCAGGCATCCTTTACAGATCTTACACGATTTTTGTAGATATTTTTTGCCCTTTCCCAGTTTGTCCTTTTTTGTTACACAGTTTCAAGTTTGAAGAACAGAGTCTAAGTATGCAACATTTCATGATTTCTACTCACTCAACCCTCAAGATCGTGAGACTCATTGAAAAACAGTGAGTTTTAGAATAAGAAAGAATTGTACTATAAGATTTCTGTGCAAATGTTGAATGCTGGATCCGTTCCTTCCGCAAAGAGTTTAGAATTTATTTTTTAAGCTTTTATTCATGCTGGCTTTTCTCCCATTCCAGCGGGCAAGTTACATTTTGTAACTCACGTGGAAGCAGACATCGTTACCGATGCAGAGCGGAGATGTTGGTGAGAACTGCCAACGTGCCGGGGTTGGTAAGTCTGCACCGGCCAGCAGCACCGAGGTCCGGCGCTGGTGTAAACTGGTGTGGTTTGTTCAACTATGTTTTAGCTCATACCTAGAAAAAGTCATTATATAATTCCACAGGGATTGTAAAAATCCCAGTTTTGGAGTAAACGTGACCCGTTATTGTCCTTGTTAAGTTTTTTTGCGAGTGATTCTCCAGAGCAAACATTTTCTATGAAATACTCTCCAAACCCAATCTGGTCTCTGTATACGTTCTGTAGTAGCGGAGATGTACTCACCTGCTCCACTGAAGAATTTAAATGGAAGAACAAAAAGAAACTGAAATTGCCTTAGGGATTGAGGTCAGGTGAAGGTTAATCAAAGGAAATGACAGTAAAATGGCATTCATGGCTCTTGGTACATTTTTAATCATTCCTCTCTCCCTCTCATAAAAGACACAAAAGATGTACAACTCTTTACCGTTTTATTTAGTTAGGGATGATTTTTATTTTTGTCTTGATTGTTTTAAAATACCTTTTCTTTTAGATTTCTCTTGTAGATTTAGCTCCTGAAAACTTGCATTGAAGTGCCTTAAAAATGTGTGTGGGAAATCAAGAATGCGTGTGTGGGGGGAAGAAGAATGTTAAGAAAAGGGAGTAATTTTCCCCAGAATATCTCTCATTTTATCTTCACTTTCTAATGTGATAGATTTTGAAGGATTTCTAGAAGTCATGAGTGCAGGGAATAAATACTCAGAAAAGCTAAATATTCACATTATTACACAAGTGTCAGGCTAAATGAAGTCCGTGAATACAACTACTGGAAACAAGAATAGTTTCTTTCAGACTCTGCTAATCTACCAGTAATTACTCTGGTTTTAAGTAGAGATGTTTTGTATATTTAAAAAAAAATATCTTAGAATAACCTTCATGATTACAATGAACTTTCAAAGTCATGTCTTAGTTTGTGGGCTGTCGGTTATATTCTGATTTTGTGTACGTGAAAAGGCCCCATTTAGGAACCTTTATTTTCCAAGTTAGGAGTTGTCACTTTATGCTAGTCACCTTAGATAACTTTGCCATAACTACAAGAGGAACAGGAGCAACTTTATGTAACTTATAACTGCCTGAGGCAACTTTTAAAAAATGTGAGCAATGCATTTTTTTTTTCCCCAAGTCTGTTTATATGGCTCCCTTCCCCCCCATAATGCAGAGAATCCTAAAGGGTATATATTAAACCCAAACAGCTCTCAGCCGGGGTAACTTGGCTATAGCAAATGTATTCTCCCTGCTCTTTAGCTCATACGCTACGAAGCATTATGCATCGAGTACCTTCAGCGATGCAGCTGGGAGCCGAGCTTAGGCGAGACCTTGCAGTGTTAAGCCTTCGGAGAGGAACGGGTGGCTTAAAGAAAACATATTACTGCAGACCCATGCTATATTATCACCACTGCGAGTTGCAGTAAAAAAAAAAAAAAAAAAAAAAAGCGATGTTTTATACATACGCTTTCTCCACATCTCAGGGGGCGGAAAAAAAAAATTAAAAAAAATCTGGAAGTCATTTCTTTTGTGTCGTTGTGCTGTTTACGGCCGTGATTGCTACTGGTAATGTGGCACTTTTCTGCCAGATCCCACACAGCAAACGCTGTCACATGGATGCCAGATGGGCTGTTTGCCAGGGAGCCGGAGGAGGAGGAGGAGGAGGGAAAGCCCTGCTCCACCCTGCAAACGCTGTCGAGATAAAGCCTGCCAGGCGATTATTGGGAAAAGAGAGACCTGGTCAAAAAAGGGAAATGTGTATCTGAAGTCATTGGGTGGAGGCTGAGTTTCTCTCTCGAACCCCAGGGCTCCTCAGCTCTGCAGGGAAGGGGGGAGAAGCCCGGCCGGGAGGGCTGAGCGCCGGTAATTGGAGTGTAGCACCGCACAGCAACAAGTGACTGACTTTGCCGACACAGATAGATGACTAACTTTAGCGTTTTCACGTTTACAGGATTTGACTCTGTGATTTTATGACGCTGTAACCACATCAGTGTTATGTTTATGGTGGGCATTTTTCAAAGGTACTCAGCATCAGCCCGGGCGGCTGACTACCTCACCCATAACTTCCCTGTCTTGTAAAACTTCTGTATTAGTAATAGAATTGCAAACATATTTTTTTTGGTGTGTCTTTGGCAAAACAGGAATATCTGTTTAAGGAAAAGAAGAGTGAAATGTGAGAGTGATCATTTTAAATGAAAACTGTCTACCTGAGTTGAAGGCAGCATTAACTGCTGACAACTGGAAAACTATTGGACTGAGAGATTATGATTTTTTTTTTCATAAAAAACAATATGACCTCAGAATTTTTCTGAAGTAAATACTAAAGATCATAGGCAAACCATATATCTATTTTTAAAGCATCCAATAAAAATATTCAGAATATTATATGCCTGCTTACCCAAATTATTCAAATGCAGGAAGTATTAAGTTGATTTGAGCATTTTTATTCTAACCACTTGGACCGGCTTCCAAAACATAATTAGTAACTTTCTCCAAAATTTCCATCTTAAAAGTGGCTGAATTTCTTTAGTCTTTCATTTTTTTTTTCCTAAAAAACAGAGCTGACTGGAAAAAGTACCAAGTCTAATGTTCAGCGGAAGAAACTGAGGCTGAAATGAAATCTCCCAAATGCGGTGCCCGAACACGTTTAATTGCTGCGCATTTTTCTGGCAGTCAAAACACTGGGGGCTGGGAATGGATTCAGCCCCGTCCCTCTGGTCTGAGCATCCCAGGGAGCATCCCGTGCCCGTGGGGTGGGGACGACTCCTGGGATCATCGCTCCCTCTCCTGCCCTTGGATCCCATCCCAGATCAGGGCTGCTCAGGAAGACAAAAGCTTTTCATCTGAATGAAGCCGGATTAATGTTTTTTTGGGTGTTGTCCATGTCACAAAAGGACTGCAGGATAAAATACGAGTGTTTACGGTTTCCCCCGTGGGCAGAAAGCAGGGGTTTGGGTTCAGTCTTTGCTGAAGCTGCCGTGAAGGGAATGAAGTAGGCGAAGATGAGAGGGGAAGCTCTGTTCGGCGTCTCGCAGGTTTGCAGCCTGGTTTTCGCATCTCGGGCCGGGTTAAGAACGCACCTGCCCTGAGAGGGGGGGTTCAGAGTGGGGAAGCTCATTTGAGCATCAAAGTAATAATATGATAAAAAACTGATGGGGGAAGAGCAATAACCGGTGCTTTTGCTTTTCCTTGTGCTCTCTGTTTTTGGAGAGAAACCTTCTATGCAAGTATTCTCAGGTGATGCGTTGGTTTCTGTTGGAATAATTCCGTTATCTCCGCTTGATCCCCAAGTCTTCTGATAAAAATATCTTTTTTTTTTTTGTACCTTATTAGAAGCCTCATCGAGTCCAAACCCTGACAGATCTTTGCTGCGTGTGAGGGATCATCGTAGGTCAGTGATGTGCCGAGTACAGAGGCTCCCGTGCCCGTGGTGTAGGTGTCCTGCTGATCAACAGAGGGGTTTGTTTCTGGTGCTCTCGGGTTTTCACCTTCATTTTCCACTCTTCCACCAAGATGCAGTGATGCTTAGGAGAAAAATTCATGCTGTCTAATTTTAGATATCCAATCTAGGTTGCTTCTGGCTGTAGCAAAGCACAAGCTCTGCTCGCCGCAGGTCCAGAAGCGTTTCTTCAGTTGCAGAGTCAGCTTCTTGCTTAAGCCGAACTCGGAGCGCGCAGAAGGCACGGTGAGGAGCGCTGATCCGCGATGGATGAGCCGAGGCTCTTCCCCTGCCAGGGCTCCTACCGGGTGACCGGGCTCTAACCTGAGCCCCTAAATCAGATCCCTTGTGAGTGCAGAACCAGTCATTTCGGGGCAGTTCACTTTTTGTAAGGGCTTTCGTGATAAAGCCTCGATATAATCAAGGTTTGAAAAAGAAATGAGCCAAAGTCCGTGAGAACATTTCTAAGTGGGCAAAGTTTCACGCTGTCCGTGAGGTGACCCAGAGGTTTCATCGGCTGCCAGGCCAGCTGGGAATAAGCTGTGTGACAACCTTCTGCCAAGTGGCTTCTCCAGGCGTTTTGCACCGTTGGTTCTTGCAACGCTGGAAACCATTAGAAGCGGAAGGTAGCCAAATCTTTTGTCAAATTAGGTGAGGTAGACACCCTTCCTGAGGTTATTTGTTGCATCATGTGAAGTTAATTTAAAGTTTAATACATGCCCAAATGGAGACTAACCTCTTTTGAGGGCTTTTAATCTGAAAATGCACTTAGAGCAGTTACTCCCTTGCATTCTCCGCTGCAGGAGCATGGGCGTTATCTGAAAGAGGGCATTAAAATTGGGGACGTTTCTTTGTAGGGTTAGTTTAGAAACATGAACCACAGCAAGAGCTAGCTGGAAGGAGACACCTTTGCAATCAGGGCTGTTGTCTGTACCAGAATCATCAGAAATTCGGGAGAGTCGTAGTTGCCTGGGCAGCCCTGAAAGGCTTTGGACAATTTGCTGTGGCCACCTGTGGTTATTAGTTTAGAAAATGTGTCACTATTTTACTCTGGCATCTGTTCAAAGTACTAATTCTGTGGATCAGTGTCTTTCAGATGAAGAAAGTGAAATCCTTTTTTGCCCCTGGTGTCTGAGTAAATTGATATCAAATACTCTAATGAAAAGACAACTGTTGTCAGCAGAGGCAAGCAACAAGAAAATCTGGGACAGGAGGTAACTTCATGATGGGTTCTGCATCCTCAGGGACTTTCTGGGCTCAGAGGATTAATTTTCTATTACATCCATGTGTGGGGCTTTTCTTAAATACACTTCCACTAACAACTTAATACTTTTTTCAATTACAATATCATAAAACGCTACAACTTTTTGTCATTCTGCCACTTAGAGGCCAATGCTTTCATCATTGTGATCGTTCTTGCCAACTTTTACTTTTCCCTACATGAAGCATCATTTTGCTGCCCCGCTGAAGCCACGCTTTTGAAGAGAAAGGGTTCTCTGCGCAGGGAAAAAAAACAACTCTTGGGAGCTGCACTTCTGCAGTGCTTTGTAAGTGAACCCTCATTTCCATGATAGCTGTCTTGGTCTCCCGCAAGTACACCTTATAGACTTGAGAAGCCTTCACCAGAAGTACCGCTTCTTAGTATTTTAGTTCAATTGGTTCAGATTATTTATTATATTGATTTTATTTTATTTATTCATATATTATTTACTTTATCATGTTATTTCATGTATAGTAACTCTAAGAATGCATTCACAAAAAAATGGGGCATTTTAACCTGCCAGAATGTCCACACACTTGACTATGACAGGAGATAGACCAAGAGCACGACAGAGCAAGAGTTTGCTGCAACAACCTTGTACTGCACATAAAAATGAATTGTACGGGGTATGATAGCATATGAGCCAATGTTTTATAAGTAAGTTGGATCTGGATTTGGGTAACAATGGCTTACAGCCTATTGTAGGAAAGTGGTCAGTAGCTCAAATAATTTGCAGTAGCTCAAATAATCTGCAGTTCTCCACCCAGATGTGTGGTGGGTTGGAGAAGGAAAAATAGATAGTGTAAGATGTCTGAAAATTACCTGTGCACTAAGGAGAGTCTATAGTGCTTGTGAGACTGTCTTCGCCTTCTGGTAGGTGGATCAGTGTTGCCAGTCACACGATATCGCTTCTGGTAGAACAAGGCTTTAGAGGGCTTCTTTGCCTGGGGACTTACTGGACTGTTTTGATTTCGCTGGCCCCAACGAGGAAGAGATAAGTTGATTTTACAGAACAGCTCAGATTTCTTTTATTTTGGAAATACTAAGCTAGTTGTCCCCCCCCAGAATAGTAACTTTTTTTTTTTTTTTTTTTTTTTTAAAAATGATTTTATAGCAAACTGTATTTTTAAAACCAGAACACGATGAATTGTGAAGTTGGAGACAATGTCTGTAGAAGGGACTGGGCAGATACGGAGGTGCCCGTGGGAGCGCTTGCTGTTCCTCTGGCTAGAGCCGAGGTTCCTTGGGCAGGCTGGGATTGGGGGCTGTGTCCTCCAGCTGGGATAAGGACGAGTAGATTGAACTGTTGGTATCTGCTGGAAAATAAGGCTGCCTGGCTGCTTTCCCACACATTTTCTATCTATCTCCTTCATTGAGGAAAACAGGTAGAATCCTTTTTGAGGCAATGCTCATAAGAAGCAGCATCATCATGTGTCAGTGCTGAGAACATAACCTGATCTGAGTTAATCTTTGTTTTCTTCTGCACCTCCATTTTATAAAATAAAATTGGGAGAAAATTATGGTCACAAAACCTGATTTTTGCCTCAGTTCTGGTCTTCAGTACAGAACTACCTGACAATTAATATTTGTGTATACCTTTTGAAATATCTGACCTTTGGGGAGTTGACAGAGCTATAATATTAGTCTTTGTATGCTAGCCTGGCTTTTAAACTCCCTGCCTAGTGGATGTAAGTTCAGTGGATACAGATCTGAAACTTGATTTCCTCAGTATAGCTGCATTAGCATTCAGCTGTGGGTATGTAAGATAATAGTATTAAAAGCAACCTTCCATCCTGTTGTCATGGATGCAGCACAGCCCAATCCTGGTAGCAGTATACCACCAGTCTTTGTACAATCTCATTTTTATCTACAAATTTTAATTTAATTATACCAGGAATTCTGTAGTGGTATATAATATATGATTTTATTTTCTGTTTTAAGCATTAAAATGTAAGAATTGAGCTGCTCGTGTTCTTTGTCCAGTGCTCATTTTTTTTTTTGCATTCCAAGTATCTGTCAGTATTAGTTATGAGACTGTGTGAAATAAGTAGCCATGAAAGATGCCTGCTTTTATGACAGAATGAGTGGTTTCATGAATTTTAAAGGAGCACATTTGTATTTTCTGTTCTTGAACTACATGGGCTACTCACAAATATGACAGAAGATAATTGTTTGAGGAATTATGATGCCTTTCAAGATTTTGCAGGATATTACTATTTTCATAATCTTTCATTTATCAGGTTATATGGCTTGATTTATTTATGTATGTAATTTGGAAATTAAAGTACTCCCATTCTGTCAGCATAGGTACATGTTTTCTTCATATAGCTCATACTCCTGTTAGCAAAAATAATGAATGTGCTAATTTTTTTGTCAGTTACTAAAGAAACGTGTCAGAATTGGAGGGTAGTCAGGTATTATTCTGGGCCACGTGAGACAGTATGGAATGGTACGTATTGCTCCATCAATGCCTTAGGATGGCGGGAGCGCGTATTTCAATATATAGCACTGGCTGTGCCACCAGGCAGTGCGTGTACTGCAGTTTGTTAAGATTTAAATGAATGCATTGTTAGCACCGACTTCAACAGGGATTTTGTGTGAGTGAGTAAAGGCTTCAAGCCTTTAATTGACTAAGAAAATCTTTTTAGTTGTGATTAGAGGGACAGATACTCAGCTGGTGAGAACTGATGGTGCTCCATTGAATCAATTTTCATACCCTGTCTGAAGTCAATGGAGCAGTGCTCATTTATAACCAGGTACCTGGCCCGTTATTATAAAAAAAACCGTTTCAAGTCTGATATTTGAGTGGTACAGTAACCTTTTATTGAGGAGCTGCTTAACTTGATTTAAAAAAATTCATCAAAATCATTGGTAAAACCCTTGGGCTAATAAATTCAGTGTCATGAGCTGTTTTCATTTGGTTGGGAGTTTGAGTGTAGAAACCTATGACTGTGTCCTATTTGCCTGAAAGCATGGTGATGTATCTGCCATACTTTCACATTTAGCATATGGTTGTCTGTTTAAAGACTAAAACATCATATAGATGTCTATATCTGTATGGAGCATCTCTACATCTATATGAAGCTTCTCTATATCTATACGAAGCATCTCTTAAAGACTAAATGAAGCATCTCTATACCCTTTTCAGTTTTAGTCATGAAGTATTTGTATTTTTTCTCTTGGTAATTTTATCACGCCTTCCGTCCTGTGATAACTGTGTAGCAGGATTTTATTTTATGGTAAAAAATTCTGAATATCTTTATGTATTAAACTTGTTCCTAACATCTGAATTTTGTTGCTGAAAATCCCCTCTCAAAATTCTGTGCACGCCCATAATTAAACTGCTCTGAAGGTGCAGTCAGGAAAACCAGGCACCAACATTATGGAGTGAAAATTAAAGAGGCAAAACATCAGAGTGTCTACTGTATGTGCCTGCTGTTAGACACTCAAGCATGGAGAACAGGATACACCTCTATGGATGGATAGCTTTCCTTATTAAAAAAACACAGTAGGACGCACAGTAGGGGAACACACTAAAACAAGGCTTTGTAGTAATTTCCTTGAAAGAAATTTCCCAAGATAGCAACTTGAAAAGCTTTTAATCTTATGACTAGCTATATAGTGAGTTTTACTGTAGGTGGTATAAAAAAGACCATTAGATTACAGCCGATCTGGTAGAGTTGGTCCAAAGCCTCTTCCCTTCCAGCCTTCCTTCTCAAGAAAAGAATCAGACTTTCCTCTCACCGAAATGAGGGTTGAATAGATCAGCGTGACTGCTGGCGTATTTAAGACCTTTAAATGTGTCTTTCAAGGTTGAAGTTATGTTAGAAAATAGAAAACCCACCTTCACCATCTGAAATACTTGATCAAAACTGCTGATTTGCGACACCGAACCGATTCATTAGATCAAGGTTTCTTCTACGCATCTAAATTTGAACCCATGGTCACTCGTATTTTTGAGCCGATATTTTATTTTGGGTCCCTGAACAGTGTCCCTTACTACTTGGACAGAACATAAAGTGTTTCTCATAAACTCCTGAAAAAGTGTGCTATGCAACCCTATCCTGCAGCAGCCCAGAAGCCTCCTCACTGGACTTTGCCTGATTTTGTGCTCTCTGTTCCACCCGACTATTAAACCTCAAAGTGGGGGAAAAAAAAAAAAAATCTGGAGAAATTCCCATGCAAATACACTGGCAGGCTGTCCCATGTGTTATGGTTACCTGACAACGGGCTCGGTGCCTGTTCACGTGTCAAGGGCCATAGTCTGAAATCCAACCGCTTTTTCCCAACCGCATCCTCCCGCGTTTTGGTGTTGTGACTCCAAGGTGGCAGCCCCAGAAGTTGAGGACGAGGAGCTGGGGGGTGTAGGTGCTGCCCACCCTCTTCTCCCAGTGGAGCCAGCAAGGACCAGGCTACCCAGAACCTATGTGTGCGAGCATCCGCGGAGGAGATTGAACATCTTGTACCTATCTTGTGTCAGCCACTGCGAGCTGGGAACAGGGAACGAACATGCCTGATAATGTGTTTCACATTGAAATAATTAAAGGGAATTGTTGCTGGAGGGAAATGTGCCTTTAAAAATTAACCCTGACATCTCTCTGACAATTTGGCTTATTACAAGAGATTCTTTTTTTCCCTCTTTTTTTTTTTTTTTTTTTTTTTTTTGGTTTTACTAAACTTGATATGCATTTTTCAGCACCTTAGAAAATACAGAGCCTTTGAAAACTTCCTTGTATGAGTAGTCTATACTTACATGAGCAGTCGCATCTATTTTCCACTGAACTACTCGTAGGACTGATGTTTAAAGGATCGGGTCTGAAGTAAATGACACACTCTGCTATGCCCTGGAGCCTGTGCTAGTTATTATTGTTTGAATCTATCTCTTGATTGCATATATTGCAGTCTTCTGTCACACAGGGTGCTAGTTTTGAAATCTGAATGTTGTTCCTCAAATAGCCATTGAGCAGCTTGCTTTTTTATTTCTTCTTATGGTGAAACAAGTCCTCGGAAATCAAAACCAGTAATTTCCATAAAGTGCTAAAAGTTTAAAAATGTTCTTTTTGATGGAGCTAGAGTATTTGAAAACAAATGTAAATGCCTATAAAAGCAATATTATTTATTTTTAAAATTCTAGATTTGGCAACAACAACTGTATTCACGTTTTTGGGATCTGTGGAAAGTTAAATATACAGCCAGGTATTGGGGTTTACGAAGTCTGGTTTCACTCTGTCATGGCTATAACAATTATTTACCGGTTCAAGAATTGTGCAGCTTTTTATTGGGGTGAATTCCTGTATTTTCAGTTCTCCACTTGATCAAAATTTGTTAGTCCAGAGATAGGAAGTTTTGGGTTTCTCTCAGTTTGTTTGATTATTTACTAACTAAATTTAAGCCGCATTTAAAGAGTCTAAAAGGGCGTACGAGGTGGCAGAACTGGGTGCCTGATGCTCAGGCGGCTTTTCTTCTGTTTGATGTCGCTTGAACTGCCTCGGACTGTGTGTGTTTAAAGGCTCTCTTCCTCCTGTGTGCCTGCCAGTCAACGGGAGGAATTCAAGTGCATTATTCCAGCCGCGATGGCTTGGAACTCTGCAATTCTCTGGCCTGAGGAATGGCTGAGGTGCTGCTACGGCATTTCTCACTTTCAAGTCTGCAACTAAGAAAATAGACATGCAAAATTTTCCTTCAGATGCTGAAAAGGTGTTTTTCCCCCTTTTTTTTTCTTTTCTTCTGAATAATGTCTGACCTCACAGGAGGAAAACATACTAAAATATGCAGGAGCAAGCACATATATATAATTTGTATTCTGCAGTTCTCAGTTTGCAGGGTGGATTGCTGGTTGACACGATCTGCATCCGTTGGCACGCCCCCCATTTGGTGTAATGCTGGTTTACACTGGTGGAGAATTTGATTGCAGGAGCCAAACCATCCTTCCTTCCTTAGTCAAGGGGAAGAGATTCAGCCCCATATTTCCTCTTCCACTGAACTTTTAACGATTTGGTGGTCTTGCGCACAATCCTCTAAGATGCTGAGTACCTCCATGGGCGCTTAAATCGGGATAGCAGATGGCTCATGATACTTCTTAGGACTGGGTGCTTCATTAGCTAAAATTTAAAACATAAAATACTTTAAAAACACTTCTCAAAAACATTTTTCTTGGCTTGAGAAGGATTTTTACCCTTTTTATAAAAACAGCAACTAAAGAAGTATCTGTTAGTTGCTGTGACATTTGCTATAAACCTAGCTGTACACAACATTGCTGGTACGTTCTTTCTGGCTATTAAAGGCTCATTAAAAAAATTAAAGTCTCCACAATTTACAATATTTTCCATTGAAATAGCATGTTAACACATTTCTTTAATCAGTGCGTAACTGTCAAGGGAAAGAACAATTCATCTAGTATATGCATACATTATAAAAAAAATTATCAGATTTAATTTTATTTGTTTTATATTCAGGGCTTTTTTGAAGGAATTCCTGCAGGGAAATGGTTAATCTATTTTTAACTAAAGCTTACTTTTGTAATCTATCCAGTGCTTAGAGTTCTGTCATTGATCTATGATTTATGTGATTTAAACCACCTCTTGGCTGTAACATTGGTTTCTATCCAAGATGCTGAGCTGAATACTAATTACGAGATCAAATTTATGCTGTTGGGCTAAGCAGCTGAAGGAGCTTTCCATGCAGGACTCCCTTAAACCATGCCACCGTTGAGCATTAGTGAAATATTTGGCAGGGGGGGGAAGGGGGAAAAATGCTGGAAAAGGGAAAAAATATTGCAGGAAAACTGAAGTGTCCATTGAAAGCTTTATTTTTAGTTCTCTTGAATGACTGTACAGTGCTATATGCAGATATTCAGTGTGTATAAGCCTGTGAATATACACATGGTTATGTTTTTACAGCAGAATCTCACTAATACACCCTAATGATTGGGAAACCCACTGAGAAAAGCCAAATGGCATGAGTGAGCAAACAAATAAATAAGATTGAGGATATTTTATTCCAAGATGTATTTTATGCCTTTATTTTGACAAGTATCATGTTGTCAGAATGATTTATGGTATTTTATAGCATACCAGTAAATGCACTGTAGTATGGTTTCTTACAGTAGGAAAGTCTTAGTAACAATAGCTTTCCTTTACCTCTCCTTAAAGCATTTTTGCTGAGAAATAAACCGAGACCACCAATTTTATAGAAAACATAGGTCTTAGGCTTTCCTTCGGTAAGAATGAGTAACACTCTTCCATTTGCCTGCATCACCTTTGCAGAGGAGGTCGGGATGGCAGCAATTTTCTTGGGTATAGATAGTCAAAACATGTTCAAACAGCTCTGAATCCGGAATTGAGTTTGAATAAAAATGAAATTGTCTATAGGAATTTTGTTGATTATAATCAGTTTTGAGAGAAAACATGTTCCAATGCATCCTTTGACTTTCATCTCTTGGTATAATGTTGAAGTGTTTCATTTTGATGATGCTGAAGTGTTTTAATTTGTTCAGGTTTCTGGTTGTTTGGGGTTTTTTATTTATACTGTAGTTCTCGTGTTTACTATATGCTTTATCTTACATTTTGTTACATTTGGATAATTTTAACATTTTCAGACTACCACTGCATATTATTAAAATGTAAAATTTCCATCATTTCCATCTTTCATAACTTCAGTTTTGCAGGAATCTTTTAAGATTTCATTTCCCTTCCGCACCCGTGAAAATATTGGATTTTGTCACAGAATAGAAATTCCAGGCTGTGACCATTTGCCCTGTCTTTTATACTTCGGAGTGGTGTGTCGTTCTGCCCTCGGGGGTCTGGAGATGCAATCTTGGCCAACAGACTAATGTATAGGGTGCAGGTGGCGTCGTCGGACGTACAGAGAAGGAGAAGGGTTGGGGTCCTCTTTTCTTTTCCCTGTGACATCTGTATTGCCACCGGTGAGAATCGTTGTCTCGAACCTCGTTTGAGGGGATGTGTGCGCTCAGATGCCTTCCCTCTTGCAGAGGTTACGGCGTTGTGGCTGGAGTCAGCAGGCTGTCCCGCTCGGGCCGTAGGAGGCCCTTTAGTGGGGAATTAGTTTCCTTTTATCCTTATTCTTGCTCACTTTAAAAACAAAACCCAAAACAAATAGAAAAACAGAAACAGAAATAAAACAAGCAGAAAACCTTGAAAAAGTTTGTTCCAAGGGCATTTTTAGACTAACGATCTCTGCTTGTGTATCTGTTGCTTGCTATCTTCCTCGTTTCTCTAATTTTCTGTTGTGGAGAAACTCGTATTTCGGTTAGATTTTTTTTGCTTTTTAAAAATTACATTTATTTATACTCCACTTGATGTCACATTTGCTTTCTAGTATGCGTTGTTATAAACAATTTGCAATGCAAATAATATCCATTGCGTACATTTGGGTAAAAGTTTTTGAATAGATGCGTGTATATGTAATACTGAAGCGCGATGTGCTCGGGAACAGTTTTACCGAGAGGAGCCACAGTTCACAATCTCATTTGCATGTATCGATCTCCTGTGATGCCATCCTTACCCGCCTCATCTACGCGTACAGTAGGCTACACATCTAAATGCTGCCGTAGTAAACGCGATGAATTGCCTTACAGTCTTATGTCTGCAAAATGGAGGTTATTAAAAAAATGCGGATGAGCCCAGGGACACTGAAGAAACCACACGTTGTGGCTGTAATTGCAATCAGGTCACTTTTTACCAGCTGACTGTAACTGCTGGATGTGAGACACGTTCCCTTACTGCTTATGCAGGGAAATAATTTGCACCACCAGTGATGTTGTTGATCTTGAACGAGAGTAGGTAAAACAACAAAAGTGAAGATGGGTCTTGAGTTAATTGCTGTCATGGTCTGAGGGACTTCAAAGGAATTATTTTACCGGATGCCTCATTAAATGGATTGGATATTTTACTACGCTGAACAGGTGGCTGAAGTGCTCCAAAGGGAAGTGTTTGAAGATGGGAACCACCTCTGGGACTCTCCATACCCATGAAGCTGCCAGGGCAGAGGGAAGCTCCATCTCCAGGGATGCCCAAGGTGGCCAAGAGGTGCCCATGTGGCAGGGAAGGCTTGCGGGAGCTGCAGACCCCAAGCCACCCCAGCGGGGTCCACAACCTGAGTAGGTCCTTCCCCATTTTGCTGTTTCTTTGAAACATGGGCTCGTGGGACTGATGCTGTGGATGCCACACGGGGCTTGCGTGGCCTCGCGGTGGCTGTGCTGCACGGCCGGGGCTCTGGATGCGATGCCTTTCTTCGCTCCACCAGGGCTTGCTCTGATTTACACTGTGCCTCTTACACAGCTTTTACAGAGCAAGAAGTCATCGCGGAGGAGAGAAGTGCCGTATAAAATCTGATGAAGTAACGTTCTAGAGGAAACATATACAATATTTTGAATATATATATGCTAAATATTTGTTCTGCTTTTCCTTTTCTTTATTAGCAGTAGAACTGTTAAATTAACAATTGTGGCTTTGACAATAATGGGGAGGTGATTTCCACTGAAAATACAAAAACTAACATCATGTTGATTTAACACATGCGTGTGCTTACACATGTATATTTAAAATGTGATTTATGCATGCTAGATAAGTGGATATTTTGTACACCTTCACATACGTAAGTATATAAACAGTACACAACATAATTTATGGGAGGGGAGAGCATTTTGGAAAACTGTTGTGGATTGCGGTTAATTCACGCTGCCTATCATCTTGACAATGCTAGGAGGTAGTTATGTACCCTCAGGAGAGCCCCATTATATCCCTGAGAAGGACACTTCTCCCTGGTTGAGAAGAGGAGGATGGCTGCAGGCATTTTGGGGAGGCTTGCTCAGTTTTGTAGCTACACCACGTGCATGCACGCACGCTGGGACGTGCTTGCTGGCTGCTGTCAAGAAGTCTCTTGCTGACATCAAACATCCCATGGCTCCATCCTCCCTCTAAAATTTTAGCCTGTTCCTCTCAGAAGCCTCATGTACGTAAGCTCTAATATGTCTGCTGAGACCTTTGCTGCTCTTCCCACCAAATACCAGTTTGTCTACACAAAGCTATCTAGTCCGTGGTGACAGTTAAAGCTTTGTTGAGCTGCCACATTACCCTATTAAAATAGTGTAGTTGTCTCTACCTCACTTCAGGAGAAGTTTTGGAATGAAATTCCTGTGAACGTCATGTTTTCTGTTCACCGACAGCCTTACAGCTGAGGTTTGGAGAGTCTGCTGCTGAGTGGATTTGTTGGAGTGTGCTGCTTTCTGTAATGACCAATTCTGTCGGGTCTTCCAAAAATCTTGTGATTTATGGAAAAGGGAGCAAAAACCCACACTGGATGGTGACAGCAATATGCTGGCCACCGGTTTTCTCTCCTCCTTTATCATGAAAAGGGAAGTTCAGATTTTCTCTATCTTTGATTACATAGGGACGCTTACTAATCCCACAGATGTAAAATTGTTTGAAGAGTAAAAGGTTTGAAGTCAACTCAGCCTGCTCAACATCCAAAAAGAGAAAGACCCACCATACAAATCAGTTGTTGTCCTCGGGAATGCAGTTATCAGCAACAACAAGAAATGCTTCTCCTTAAGTTTAAATCCCAGCAAACAGAAACAACAGAGAAAGGTAAGCTACAAGCAACAAGGCAAGATTTGGGATGCCCTTCTTATGGAAGTACCAGCACCAGAGACCTAATGTATCTCTAAAGCACTGCTTGCTTTTCACTGAAAATGGATATAAGTTAGGATATAATTTATAAATAAGCATAAGAGCTCTGTAATTTCTGCAACCCAGTGAAAATTAATAAAACCTAGGGCTAGCTATTTGATAAAACTGAGCAGACAAAGTGTGTGTAACTATCCGTAGAGTGGCTGACATGATGAATGATGATGGATCCAAACTCATCTGGAGTACTTTAGGAATAATAGCAGCATAAAGTAATTTCTATAGGGTACTTAAATGTGCCTGAAACAGAACAGTATATTGAAGGTTGCATATTACGCTAAGAATGACAAGTATTTATGATTGGAAGCTCTCTGTGTTGGGATTATCATTTTTTTGTATACCTATTCTCAGTTCTTTGATCTTTTGACTTAAAGACCCATCCAGAGATTAAAAAAAAAAAAAAAAAAAGAAAAGAAAAGGTTGATTCCTACAGTTGTACTACAGAGATTGTAAATATCCTCTTACCTCAAGAAACTCAGCAGTGCCTGATACTACACAGGTGTTTTTCTTCTGCAGTAATGGACATCTTCCTTGAGGAAGAGCTGGTGAGAGGGGTGCCTGAGTGGCAGGTAGGACGATGGGCTACAGCTCAGCTCAGCTCGACTCAACTCCTTCCTATGAATGGGAAAGAAAAATCCTACCATGTAGTGCCAGTTGCATCCAGTGAGTTTTATGTTAATGCAATTGCAGATGTAGTTGAGGCTTTTTTTTAAAAAAGTGTTCTAATTTACAGACACAGCATTTGTGGCTAAATGTGGCAGCTGAAGAAAAAGATGGGTGTAAATATACCAAGTTGACAGGGTACTAGAAATCTGTGTAATCACAAGGGGCATGAAGAGGAGTTTTAGAAATAAAATGCCCCTTCTGCAAAACTTCTGCCTTCCAGTTGTCTTTGTATCTCTGGAGTGTTGTAGTCTTGTTCAAACGAGAGCGAGAGATTTTGATTAAAGGTTTTTCTAAAAGTATGACGAATACAATCTGCATTTGTCCCAGGTTTGGAAGAGGAGAAACTTTTGTGCAATACACAGATTGATTTGCAAGGCCTTAAGGTTTTCAGCTTTCCCTAACCTTTGCTAACATACTGCAGCAATCTGTTCTTTGAACGTGTTGATCCTCCTAGGTCTGTAAGAGCCTTTGAGACAGAGCTAATTTTTTCAGCGTTGACTATAGAGGCTTGTGATTTTAGATCTGAATGTCCCTTTTTCAACTCTGCTACCAGTGACCCACTGCATAGTAAGTGTCTCGCATTATAAAGTGGTTATTCACAAACGGCTTTGACCAATGCTATCTGGAGGGTGGGAGATGCTTTCCTGGCAATGGGATGCGAACGTTGTGGGGCAGATCTTCAGCCAGGATAAAAGTCCTGCTTGGGCACTGCGGCTCAATGGACGTCTGTTAATTCATGTGGAAAATTCACGACCCCAGCGAGATCACAAAGTTCAGTGTCCTTGACTGAGTGCGATACTTTGTGGTCAAGATTGAAACGTCTTTCTTCCTATAATTCCCTTGAATTTTGATTTTTCCTATGAGTGCTTTAAGTTGTTTTACACCAAAACCTCCGGTATTCTCCAAGAAACCTTTGGGGAATGTTCCCTGTGTTCTTCCTTTCTCTTTCATTAGGTTACTGCATTTCCATAGGAGTAGGAATATTGAGCCCAGCGAGATCACCTGGATCCTCTGCTCATAGGCTGTATTCATCGTGCGCAGAGGTTAAACTCCACTGATGCTGGTATGGCCGTTATTACCGTAGCGACCATTCGGGACTTCATTTGCTTATTCTTGAAGAGCCTCGACCTTTTATTTTAAATTTCATTCCATCGAGATTTTGAAGAAACTCTCCTAGCTGAAGGAGTGCCCTCTAACAGCCATGTCTGGAGGACAGTCCGGGGGGCTGCTTTGCCTGCCAAGGATGTGCTCTGGGCACTTTTGTGTTTTTGTAGCGAGTTGAAAGGTGGAATTGCCTTGTGCTGGAACGAATCCCCCCGAGCAGAGGATTTGCAGGGCTCCTCTGCACCGGTGCAGTGCAGCCAAGCGCTCTTCAGGCGGTGCAGCTTTCCTCCGCTCCTTTTGAGAGCACGTGAGGTATCTGGAAAAATGAATCATCTGTGCTTTACGTGCAGCCTGGCACAAAACCTTTCGTCCCTTTCTACAGGAGTATTTTTCTTCTCTTTGGGGACCTGACTGCAATTAATGCTGTAGTTGTTGTGCACCTCTTGAGGCAAAGGTAATTTGACTTGAATTAAAAAAACAAAACCAAGAGGTTAAGATGCTGTGAAGGAGAGCATTAACCTGGCAAGAGCAGCGGCTATCAGCATCACTTCGCTCTCAGTTACGTAGGAATTGGGTAGATGTGTATGAAGCTTTGCTATAGCACCAAAATGCCTGTTTTCAGCCAGCGAACACGCCCTTTGTCCACCAGTTAAAAAATGTCAGCTGAGGATCTCCCTCTTCCTTTATAATCCTCGGCCCCGATCCCATCAACGCTGGAGGCAAAACTGCCGATGGCGTTGGTGATGGCAGGCGTGGAGCGCGGTCCCACGAGGCTCCCTGACTCCTGTCTCATTAACACCTGGATTACTTCGCCCTTTAATCCAGTCATCAGTACCCGAACGCAGACGTGTTTCACAGCTTTGCCATGTTTGATTGATTCTGTTATTTGTATATGCAGCTGTACCACTCTCTTTATTTATTTATTAATATATTGCACAGATGCATACAAATGTATCTCAGAGACCTTCCCCCCCTTTCCAGACAACTTCTCATCATGTCTTCTACTGGGCAGTCAGGAGAAGTTATCTTTACTACTGGGGATTTTATCAACTTGAAATCTAAACAATTAAAAAGAAGCCGTTTCAGGCAGTAAGGTGGCCCTTGAATGCCTCAGTCAAGTTTTGCATTTATGCACTGAATTTTTCATTTCTTTTTCACTTGATTTTCTTCCACTTGTTACTTTATGTGAGTCCATATAAAAGAGGAAATGGACTGGTGAGGAGGAAATCTGGAAGCTGCTGGTACAGAAAATGCTGTCAAATGCAGAAAGCAAGCAAATGGACAGAGGTTTAGTATTTCCCTGCCCATCCCTTCCAATCTCTTCTGTTAATAATGGCTTTCTTTATTACTTAAAGCAGTTACAGATCTAGAAAACAGCAGAAAAAATTAACTTTAGAAATTCGACTATTCAGTATGTGAGTAAACTTCACCCTTGAAATGGTCTGTCACCTTGCATGCAAAGACTCAACTTAGAAATGATATCTATATGGAGTTCAATGTTGAAAAGGTGTTGGGAGCATGTCACAGTCACGAGCAGCATGCGTTATAAATAGTTACAAGTTTATTGATAAAAAGATTTGTGGGTGGTTGTTCATAAACCATCTAATGCTCTATCGGACCTTAGAAATCAGTCGGCTCAAGAACCTGGAAACCAAGATCTGTTCCTAGCAGTAAGCCCATCGAATATAAAGCCCTGTACTTATTTGAGAGCCATTTGTGTCATTAGCAGGTTACTTAGAGCCAACAATTTTAGCAGTAGGCACGCAATGACCCTTTTCCCAAACATGACCCCAGAGCACGGCAATTCTGCCTGGCGGTGCTCCCTAGTCTTCCCCCTTTTCACAAGGAAGAAGCCTTAGCTCCAAGCCAAGGTCAGCCCTGCCGTCTCTCCTAGTGTACCTTGTATGCTGCATTTTCTTGTTTGTGCTATTTTGCCCTTCTCCAGCAGAAGGTGTGGTAGCCCTTTAGTGGAGCGCTGTGGAAGTAGCCTTGGGTCCTCCTTTCTCAACTGATGAGTGGCCTGCTTGAGATGTTCCCTTTTCTGTTGGCCTAAAAATAAGAATTACATTGCTCTGTTGCAGTCACGTCTCTCAGTCAGTGAACAGAGCTTCTTGAAACCAGCAGGCTATACTGTATATTCAAGCTTCCTAGATTCCATTAACATTTTGTTAATGAAATAGTGCTTTGTCAAAGAGTCTTGAAAACTTAAAAGGGTATTTAAGCTTCTTCCATGAGTCAATACCATGTAATGTCAACATTACCACGAAGGGATAATTCAGAGATGTCACACAAAGCATGTGTTATGCCATTTGCAGTCTAGGAAAACAGCTCAGCATTTATGTTGTTTAATCCATCTTCAAAAATCTTTTGTTCTGAAAAAGTTTGAGATCAATCTTGTCAGTATTTACTGACACAAAGCTGATGTAAGTCGCTGTGCTCCTATTGACTTCATCTGAGTTGTAACGATTTACCCCAGCCTCAAATTAAGCCCAAATTAGGCATATGAAGAACTTGATATCCAACTTTTAAGGAGTATAGAGCTGAATAGCACACATCCTGCAAATGAAAATGTGGGTAAAAGTAGAGTGAAGTAAATAGTTTGCAACGATGTGGGACAGTACAGACACAATTTGAAGAGACTTAAACGCAACATCATCCAAACCTTTGCATTTATGAAATAACTTACTTCTCTGGTTAGAAGCAAATAGGAAATACAGAAATAGAGCATTCAGATCTGAGCTCTGGCAGTGAGGTTGGGGACATGAGGGCTGATTTCCCAAATGTATGTGCTGTAGCATCCCGGGTTTATGCCACGGTCACAGTGAGTCTGGTCAACGTACATGAAATCCCTCCTTCCATTCTTCCTTCCTTCCTTTTTTTAGTAATTTTGTAATTGTACCTACTGCGTAAGGAAGCCGTTTCATCCTACTGGACATTGCAGTAATGCTGTTTGTTTTATCTTTGTACTTTTTAAACCTTTTCCATTAGAGCTCTATATAGTTGATGTAGTCGAATGTAATGAAAGGTAGCCTCAACTTTCTTTGAAGAAAATAGACTGCCTTAATTCATACTTGGCTGAATCCGAAATGCTTTCCCGTGGTTATTTCTTAGCTGCTTTAAATCTATTTCAGTTTCCGACTTCGCAGATATGTGGGGTCAATTCTGCGATACCTAAAGTGATGTAAAGTTCTTTAAAAATACTTCACATATTTTGGTGGCCCAGGTTTGTATTTCATTCACATTCAGGATTTTTCTTTCAAACTAGGCATCATGGAGAGAGGCAGCATCGCAGACCTGCTGGAGGAGCTCAGCAGGAGGAGAGCCAGCACCGCGCCGACGATGTGAGTGAGTGGGGGAAAATAGTCCTAATGTTGTATTACTGCTGGTGGGTCAGGAACACTGGGGTAATTTGCAGGTTCTTTCTGAGTACAGGATACTTTCTGGCTTGATTGCACACAGCGGGAAGAAAAATAGTATGAGGCTCTTCATTTGTACTTTTACGCTGTTTTACAACCTGGGAAACATATGGGGCATAAACCAATTGCTCTTTCTGTGAAGACCTATGGAGGGCTTGCAGCCTCATTGCTCCAGGTGAGGTCACTGCAAGAGCAACAGAAGTGAGAATAAGATATGGAAAAAAGGAAACGCATTGCAAATACAAGCTTTGGAATCCTCTGAAAGCAGGTTGTACAGCATAGTGTGTGTTCTAGCTGCCTTAGGGTATGAAGGGGTCTCAAAATGGTGAGCTCTTCTTGAGAGATGCCTTGTAGCAAATTACCCTATACGTGAGTATATGTAGCACATGCATAATTTTACAACTGAATTAAATTTTGGAATTATCTCCCAGATCCCAGTATATTTGATCAGGAGTTTTAAAGGAATAATACATTTGCTAAGTAGGAAAATTTGAAAAAACCCCAAATGTTACATAAGAAGCGGAATCAGGCATAAAGTTTATGATCCATCTTGGCCTGCTGTTGCAAACCGAACTTGGAGTAAGCACGCTGAATCTGAAATACCGCAGTCAGCACTGCAGCAAAATGAAGCATGTGGCAACGGAGGAACTGTTTAATTGAGTTCAAAAGAAAACCAAAACAAGGTACTTCTAATAAAAAAAAATATAAATTGATACAGGGAGTAATGAGACTGTATATGTGAAGTGCCATTCAAAGACTGTCCCAAAAGCTTTACAGCTTTTAATAAGACAACTACAATATGTGCATTTTAATCAAATATTTAAAAAAAGAAAAAATAAGCCCTTGAAGACAGTAGGTACTGAGGAACTATTACAGATGGTAGAATCTGTATATGGAGCTGGGGTTTGTACCTGCAGCAGTGAATGTTTGAAGGCAGAGGGAGGTGGCTAGCATCAGATGTGCCATGGCAGTGGGAGCAGGGACAGACCCTGCTAACTTGGGGCAGTGGGATAAATTCCCATGGATGCAGCTGCCCTCTCTCAGCAGCAAATAGGAGACTTCCTTGCAGTTGCAGAGCTACTTATTTCTTATCAAAAAGCAGGCATTACAAAGGTTTAATCTGAATTGTTTTTTCAAAAAAGTCAAGTGCCTGATACAAAGCCTCCACAAATAATCTGCAAGACTATTATACTTCTGCGTCACTTAAAAACCCACTTCTGATTTCCTTAACCTCATCAATGACATTAAATGTCTGTTGATCTGATAGTTATGTGAACCTGCACCTCTCCTTGTCTCAGTTCTCCGTGTATAAAATGAGAACAATACTTTCTTCCCTACTTTTCTCCGTTTCCCACGTAGATGGTAAATTCTAGGGAAAGCAGCTCTGTATTACTCTGTGTTTAGACAGTGCCCATCCTAGCAGAGCCCTTATGTTATCCAGGGGCTTCCAGCTCTGACCACAGAACAGATAATTGTAATTTCTGAACCAAGCAGGATATTTCTTCTATACGGCATTAAACTGGGTAATTGAAGGAAATCAGTGTTTTTACCGCTCTGTCACATATTAAACACCTGCTTATCCTAGTTTCCTTGTTTCAGGTGGTTTGAGCGGAGGTCTGTGGTGGTCCAGCTCATTGGAAACTTTCGTGCTCGAACCAGGAGGGTGCTATAGACAGAGCTAATCTGCGAGTAAGTTTTCTGGAGGCCATTATGTCTCCTGCAGTTTTGGTTTTTTTTCTAAAGGAGGCATTGCTCTGTATGTGTCTGTGTGCGAGGGAGAGAGAGAAAGAGCATTGCCTAGAGGGTTTCAGTTATCACACTGCCTAAATATCCCTTATTTTTAGTTGGAGTCTTCTGAATATGAGATCCCACTACAGGTAGGTGAAGTGACCTCTTCGGTTTTGAATCTGCTCTTCTCTGGCAGATGCAAGGCTGCGGCTTTGAACAGGAACCCCCTCCTGCTCCATGCAAAGCTCTTTGAATTGCCCCTGATATGCTTCTAAGGCTCCCCGGTTGCGTGCGAGGCACTTTGAAGATGAATGCCCCAGCAGAAGGAAAACATGAAACAAAACTTACTCCCTTATGTCAGAGTGAGCAGCAGATTTCTCAAAGATCTTCAGTACAATGGCTGCTCTTTGGTGGGTGAGAGGAAATAGGCTGGTTCACCAACTTGTAAAAGCAGAACAAAATTGCACAGGGCTATCCATTGGGTGGTAGATCAGGTGAAAGAAAGGCGTTTGGGGGTCTCCACAATATTCAAGTCTGGCAAAACTTACTTCAAGTTGGCTTCATTGGATCTTACTTGATGAAGACAAAGTTATTATTATTAATTTTTCTTCACCCCTGACGTTAGCTATGTTTTCAAGTCGACAGATATGCCATGTCCTCTTGAGGGGGAATATTTTTCTCTGTCTCCATGAAAATCATCACAGCTCAGCTCCTTAGGCTATATGTAACTGTCATAATTTTCTGGTAATTTTGGACATGACCTAGAGTCCTGGGAGCTGGAGGACCTGTGGGTCCTTGGGAGAGTGGTGAAATGGTAGGAAGTTTTCTCTTATCCGTCCAATTCTGAATATTTCTGTGGCAATTGGCATAAAACTACCAGCTAATGTGTTTTTTAAACCTGATGGATCAGCTCTTCTGGCTCAGGTGAGTGGTCATGTATGATCCAAAGCTTTTTGTTACCATCAGACGAAGGAACCCGTTTCCTTGAGGGGTTAACGGGCTTATAATGTAAATAATCGAATGGATGTCCCAGGAGAGACTAGATGTAGGAACAGAAGGGAAAAGCAACAGTAAAAGAGATTTAAAAAAAAAAAAAAAAAAAAAAAAAAAGAGTTTGGTTAATAGAGATTGGTGATATTCTTCTCACCTCTTTTGGATGACTACTACAGTGCAGATGCATGAACTCCGTGTAAAGTAAATGAGGAAAAGCAGAACGCTCTGGGCCACAGTTCTTTTCCATATATGATAGATCCCTCTTCCTTCCAATCAATTAATTGCATCCTAAAAACATCTATTTCTCACCATTGACTTTAAAGGGATTTTAGATGACTAGCTCAGATACAGCTGTCTACACAGTAAGTGATTAAAGTTGGGTTAGATGAGCTGGCAGACTACATGGATTTTTTTTATTCCTTCATGCAAACATTAAATCAAAAGGCATCTCATCAGAGTATTATAAAATACAGCCTTCAGAGGGATAGTCTTCTACTTCCATATTCTGGCATCTGAAGGGAGGAGGGAGACTCCCATCAATTTAGAGAGAGGTAAAGATTTCATCTCCCTCTAGAAATCATGGCCATAATGGGAAATTCAGACATTTATGAGATTTGCTTAGCCAAGGCAGAGCTGAGCATGTGGATGTTTCTGGTTTTTTTTATAGTATTATAGCAAAAGCAGAAAAAAAGGACTAATTTAGGGGGTATTTTTGTGACTCCCCCCCCCCCCCCCTTTTTTTAATGCTACTGGCCCAACATGTACAGATACATGGGGACAGATAGAGTCTGTGTGACCTTATAAACTAAACCCCTTGCCAGCTGCCTCCCTGTGACTGCAAAATAGGGATAAACTGTAGGTGTTTATTAGTGGAAACCTCCCCAAAAAGCATTTACCAATGCACCAGAGAGGAATTCTCACAAAAAACCCCATGCAAGTTCTGTCTGGTGTATGTTTGAATTTTAAAAATGGGTAAGGTCGTAAGTGATTTAAGCAAGTTTCTGGCAATTGGTGAATATTCCCCTTGGGTTTCAAAAGTTGGCAAACCTGATACATACTATATGTATGTGGTTTAGGTCTATATGAATTTCAAGGACAAGAGAGAGCAAAGCAAGGGATGACTTCTTTTAGTTTTAAGTCAGAAGGTGACTCACTGCACATGTATTTGTTTCCTCTAAATGTTAATTTCTTGACATAATGGGTAAAGTATCAAATTATTATTTAAACATGCAAACAAAGCGAGTGTCCCTTTTCCTATCTGTAAGTAATGTTCTTCTGCCAAATAATAGGCATGACTGTATTTTTTCCTAATTGAATCTGCATATCTTTTCCTCTGGTAGTCCACTGCCGAATATTGATGGTTGCAATAATTGGCTCTTTATTGGTATATTGTGTTTTCTCTGGGATGTTTCAACTTTCTGCAGTAAACCTTTTTCAAGTTTCTCTTCTTTTATGGTACGGTACTTACAAAAGTTGATAATTCTGGTGGAACTGTGGGACTGGGAATAAGAGTCAGTATTTTGATTTGTTGTGCAAGTCATGTATTGGTAGCTGGTACCTCTCCTTTTATCTTTTCTAGTAGAAATAGCTCAGTTGTTACTGACTATATTTAGCAAGGGAACTCAATCTTTCTCCTCTATCTGTTTTCTTCTATTTGTCCCTAGCTTGAAGGGTTGGTGCACTCGATAGTGGATAAATGCAAAAAAATCTAATAATGTCTTTCTAATATACCCGTTTATCTGGTATCATATTTTATTTTAACTCTTAATGCAACTGTATAATCATTGCTCCATTGCTATAATTGGATTTCAAAGTATATTTGTGCCATTTAATTATGTCTATAGCATTTCTATAAGCTTATTCAGAGTAATTAGTAATCTTATAATTTTTAGTGGAATCATATTTTATATCCACTGTGCTCATTTTTCTCTTCAAATTCTTCAACACATTTGCACCAATTTTGCTTTTTACATTGGAATTTCTGGCATAAATAATCATTAAGATTATTTTTTTTCCCCACTGTGAATGTGAACGGAGTCTAATCCAGCTTTCATTGAAGTCAATGGTAATCTTTTCATTTACTTCAGTGGAAACTGGATCAAGCTTAATAGGTTGCAAATTGCATTCAAGGCAAAGTCACATCTTATCATGGAAATCATTGTGTAGCAAAGCACGGTGTATTGATGGAAGACACAAAATAGCTGATTGTTTCCAGATTTTCTTGCAGATAATGTATAGATTGTCTTTTCCAACTTTATTAGTATTTAGCTCATAAGTTATGGCATTGCAACAGTTTTTAAAATATTTATTTTAACCTGGTTTTTCTGACAAATTAAGACCCCCTTCCAGTTAAAGATCTTTACAAAAGGGTCTAGAACTTTGCTTTCCAGACACGAAGTTAGCTATCTGTTAATCTCAATTAAGATAGCTTGAAAGTGGGCTTTTTTTTCCAGTTTTTTAAAAATAGATTTTCTTCATTTTTAATTGAAAAATAAACATTGGATAATTTTTTTTACCAGCTCTGTGTTGTGTCACTTCAGAGCTGTGTCAGTTCGTTAATATAATTGGTCCTCTTGCTGCTGAATATGAAAACCTGTAAGCACTTCCATCTAAAAGTGTAATTCTAGCAAATTACATTCCCAAGTAGGCACAAATTTATGATGTTCACTTTTTCCGACATTTTAATCATTTTAATTTTGCAACTGTGGGGTGCTAACTATATATGCCAAATCAGATTTTTTTTTTTTTTTTTTTTTTTTTTTTAACTACTGTAACTTGCTTGTTAAGGAGTTATTTTCACTTCTGCACTGCTCCCACTCTGTTGATTAGAGGTTTGTTGCTTTGGTAATGCATCTCTCTCCTTCAGGCAGTTAATGATTACAGACAACTCTCTAACCTATAATTTTGGGGGAAGGTTATCGAGAAGGTGATATGGCAACAATTGCAATTGTTTCTGCAGCTTAGAAATGTCTTTAGTCTTTGCTGGCCAGGTATCAGGTCCTGGGTTTTAGAGTGGAAGTGGTGTTTGTGTCCAGGATTAAAGACACTTTTCTGTGTTAGTTATTCCCAAATCATGCCAGGTCGTAAGGTTAGGAAAAACATTGTGAACGATGGTAAACTGCTATTTAATTCTTGATAAAATGTCAATGCAAATGGTGCCTATTCCATCCCAGGCAGAAGGTGACCTTTGTAGGCTTGAGGATGGAGCCCCTTGGACCTCCAAGGAGAGATGCTCAACTGGTGGAGGGGTGGCCCATAACTCCTGGCATGATTTCAGAGCCTCAGGAGCCTTTGTGAGCTGGAGCATCTTGTTTCAGATGGCACTCATTCATTTGTCCAGCCTTTTCATTGAATACAGATCGATTGAACAATTTGTATTGGACATTTTGTTATTCTTCCAGTATGGAGAAGAGTTGTTTATGAGCCTTATATGGAAAAAACCCTTAACTTTAGTAATTTCATTACTAATCATTTGAATGGAGCAGTGTCAGCGCCCGTGCACCTGAAATTCAAATCCTAAATACTGCAGTTATTTGCATATTGTATGTAGGTGCTTTGCCACTAACACTAATGGGAGCCATGTTCCCACTTGATGGGGGAACACCTCATCAGAGGTTGGATTTTTCCAGTGGATGCATATGAGCAATTTGTACTAAAATTTTGTCAAAAAATGACTAGTGTTTTGCCACTTTAGAACCATGGAAACATCACAATGTTCGTTTAGAAATGACTCCACAAATTAATTGCAAATTACTTATTAATGAAACAAATATTCAGCTGTCACTTGAACGAAACTTCACGATATGCTTAATGATTATTTTTTGAGAAAACACGTTTGTGTTTGTTTGATCTGCCTAATGTTAACAGCGGTAGAAAAAAAGGAAAGCATTTGGTGTCGGAGTGGAAACTTGAAACTGGCAAAAAGGAGGAGAGGAAAAATATCAGCCAATAACTGCAAAATAGGTGAAAAGCCCAAAGAAATAGCAGATCCCTAACAATTACGTTGGAAAGCTGCTCCCCCAGGCAGCCCTAGTTTAGGTAATGAGGGTAAAATATGGTGATGCAGGCAGGGAAATCTGGCAGCAGAGGTTTTCACAGTAATATTAGTTCAGCCGCATTCCATGTCTGTAAAATGAGCATGAAAGAATTCGCCTCATATGGGCTGGGTAAATGTTTGCAAACTGCAGAGAGACTCTCAAATGAATGTGAAATATCATCTGCAGTTCTGCAAATTGTAATAAAAATAAAGGCTGCCAATTAGGGAATGTGGATTCCTCACAGCTCTGGCGTTGGTCTGGGACAACATCGCCCACCTTCCTTGCCCAGACCTCTTCCCCAATCGAACCAGTTGAGCAGTGATGAGCCCAGTGGGACCTTCACGGGTGACCGTGGTGCACCCGTGGGGGATTTTTCCACAGGCAGCTCGCTGAAGCCGTGCGTTTTTTCTGTGCGCTCTCCATTGCAAGGGGCAGGTATAAATAGGTAATAAAGCCTTTATGCTCTTTGCTGCGCTCCTGATGCTGTTTACAAGAGCAGGAACACGGGGCAGTACAAGAGCGCGGCAGATAACGCCCACGTTTCGAACACATCTCAGGTGTCCTTCTGCTGGTGCTGCTAAATTATTTACCGCTCGGCAAGCGTGTGCCTGCATGAGATATTTAAAGGAGGGAATCTGAGGTGAAACCCCATCCGTTTACCCAGAGCTGACACTGGAATATTCATTATCACATTAAATCTAACCGCAATGAAAATGAAGGCTTCCGTTGATTATGTGCTTGCATAAAAGACTTCTTTGGTGGCAAGCCTGTGTGCCAGAGATCGGAATATAAAATCTAGTAAGTGGAAACCATTCTCTTTATGGCAAATTTGCCTTCTTGGAAGTTATGAGACTTGGCAGGTTTAAATTATGTTTTAAACCCGCGGTGGATTATAAGATTTTTCTAACTGGCCACAAGCAATAGTAGATGAGCACACATCACACGTGCCCAATCCCAGCCACAGGCACGAGTCAGGATTTCCCATGCAAAATAAAAATAAGTGCAGAATTGATATCCAGAGAGTGGTACATATTTATCTCGGTATAATGTCAGCTTTGCAGGGTTGGTGCGGAGGTCTCCTCTTCTGGCATGCTGGGGCGAACAGCCCTGCCTGCAGACACCCGCCTTTGCTTCTCCCCCGTCACCCCGAGTTTGTGCCGGAGCAGAGTGAGCAGCCCAGCTTGGAGAGGTGTTTGAGGAACCCTTTGGATTTATGATTGCGGAAAATTTCAGTAAAGTGTGTGGGATTGGCTCTAAAAGAGACACGAGGTATTTCCTCTTCATCCATCCCTTGCTCCCTCCCCGTCTCCCCCTTCCACCAGGGATCCTGTTAAATTTAAAGGCTGAATTACATCTTCTCTGGGAGGCAGAGAAAATAATAGAAATGATGAGATGAAACCTTTGAAAGGCCACCTCTCGAGCAGGTTGTCCCACTGGGAAACAGGAGGGCTGGTTGTTCCAGTCCGCTTAGGTCTGTAAATGAACTTCGAAGAAAAATGGCATAGCGAGGGCTGGCTTGGTGGAGGTGGGCATGGACAGAAAGGTGAGAATAAAACCTACTTCTGTTAATGCTAAGAATGATGATTCACTCACAATTTATTGAAATATGCAACTGATTGCATCAGCACAAATAATTAAAAAAAAAAAAAAAATCAAGGTCTTCTGTGCCATAATACTTACAGCAGACTTTCTACTTTGGCAAACGACATGTAAGAAACAACATGCTCAGAAGCCAGGCTTGCCTAGACATAAATGGTGATTGATAAAGCTTGATTTGGAGCATGGTTGCAATGAACCCATCGTCTTCCAGAAAATCATGAGCTTTTTTTCTCAGAACGCTGGAGATACTTTATGGCACATTCTTCTCTTTATGCCTCCTGTTTTAATCTTTAGTTGGAAATGTACTTAGCGAGCAAGAATAAAACATAAACATACAGTAGATACAAAAGTGCCAAGCACCTTTAGCTTTCACTGATGCTTGCAGAGAGCATAGACAGAAACAAAATGATCTGTAACTGTAACTGAGAGGAAAAAAAAATAAATCTCTGTTTAATCAACATTTAAAGGAGGAATTACATGTGCCACAAATCCCCTTTTATATTGCACTTAAAATCCCCTTACCTGCCCTTTAGTTTTCATGGTTTTCCTTATCTTCACTGTCACTTAATCATATTTCAACAGGATTTGCTTCCTCACTGCCCATCTGCTCTTCCTTTCTAGTGCCACGTTAATGCCAGAAAACCATCTCACTAGTTTCCTTCTACCACACTTTGATGTCAAACACCTGGGGATTTGTTTTTTTTTTCATTCAGGTTCAAACAGAAAAGAAAAATACCTGGTTTGTGGGAGTGACAGATGCTATTTTCAAATGTAAATGTCCGGAGCTAGGGCAGGGGAATAACGGGAGGCAAACGCAACTCTTGTTTGACTCCTGTTGACGTTGAGTGTTGGTCATGGGGGAGCAGCATCATCGGGACCCGATGGCCATGATCTGCCCCGCTGCTGGCCACGGCAATGCTTCTCCTGGCCCCAGGGGAGGATGCAGGCAGTGTCCTCTGCATCAGGTCTGTGCTAGCAGGAGGGTCTTCCTCTGAGGATGTTAAAAATATTAATCAATGAGTGGAGAGGGCAAGGCTGTGTTCTCCTCTGGACACCCACTTTGCTTGTGTGGGTTGCCCAGTTAGATCTGTGTTTACTGAATTAGAGGCACCATTTTGAGAGTCTTCATGTGTTTTATTAATCCTGAAAGTTTTGAATTAGTAATCTTTGTATATACATCTGCCTTATTTTCAAAGTTAAGGAAGACTTTGTATATTGTGTCTTACTAGTTTAGGAGCATAATGGTGTGGACAGGTCTCCTTGAAAGGGGAGAATATTTATCTTTCGGTATTGACAGGAACTCTCCCAAAACAGTTATGTGCTGCCTTCTGTGCTAACAAACTTAAAAAACAATAATTATAAATCCATTCTGATTCATCATGTAACTGTGAGTTAGTCCTTGGATCACTGATTGGAAGAGGTCTGTGAATATAGCTGGGGATATTATCGTCTCTCTCACATCACTGCTGGGCATTAATCTCTCATGATAAGTCATAAGAAAATGTATTTTTTAAAGATATTCAATGTCTACAGTGGCCAATAGTTGAACCTCTGATCTTGAATTATTTTTTAATTAAACATAAAGGTGTTTTCTGTATAAAAAGTACCCCAAAGTGCAGTTAATCCAAATTCTGACAAGTTTGTGCCAGCAGAAGTCGGTCTTGCTTTTTTCAAATAATATTTGCATTATATCTCACAAAGCTGAGCACGGAGCTGCCTTGTTACAGGAACCCAGAAGGTCCTCTCTATCACAGTGCTGAGGGCCACAAGCTCAGAAGATGCTTCTTCATGCTCAGTGCTGTAACAGCAAAATATATGAGAAATCGGATCTGCCAAAGCAGTGCCAGAGGCTCACCCCCCAGCAGGGCTCTGCCCTTCCCCTCCCGGAGGGTGGCGACTCTTGACTTTCTTCAGTCTGGTGTTGCACGAACTGGTTTTGGTGGGAGCGAACCCCAAGGAGACAGGTAGCACCAGAGTACAGCAAGGGAGGGGGCACAGGGGGTTGTTGTTATTACTGTTATTGTTATTATTATTTACTAAAGGCTGGTTTGTTTTGATTCTTAGAATTACCTTCTGTCAGAAAAGTAGAAAACAAGTTTTAAATATTGACTTTTAATTCTACTTTGTTTATTAGAGCAAAGACTGTTAGTTCTGTTTTACTAATATCTTGTAAGTAAATACAGTGAGAACGTTCAGTGTGATAGAGATGATTAAGATGATTAACCATTGAAATTTGGTTCCACACTGAGCACATAAGAAGGAAGAAAAGGATGGCAGTTAATACATTACTATAATAGAAAGACTACTAAAGGTAGTAATAATGGTTCTCTATTATTTACGGTTAATTTTAGAAGAAAGAGAGTCCATTTTTGGCCCAAAGCAGTAGACAGAGCATTGAAGGAGGGGAAAAGCCTTTTAACAGAGTAGAAATTTCACTTGTGAGCTGTAAAAGGAAGTTGAGCTGAACAGTGAGAAAAATTCAAAAAGATAAAAACGATTTCAGTTTGGTAGTTCTTCACTGGTTCTGCAGTTTGGCAGCTGTCAACATCTCAAAATATCATCTCACCCAAACTGTTGAAAGAAAGAAACCCTTTGATTTTTCCCTTGAGACTCCCAAGCTGAAAATGGACTCTTTGTAGTCTCAGCCTCATTTCAGGCAGGTTTTTTTTTTTTTTTTTTTTTAAACATTCTTGCTGGCAGAAACAACTAATTCATAAATGGAGTCTGTGTTAATTAAATAAGTTTTATCATTTTAACTTGCCTTTTAAAATGAAAAACAAAGTAAATCTCTAACATTTTCTTCTTTATTACGAATCTTAAGGGACTGAGCATCATATTTCTTGCATCATTAATAATGCAAATTAGTTTTTGTTTGGGTCTCATATAAGTTTATAGTTAGAAGTAAATATTTAAAGCACAGCTCTGGGATATCATATCATGTATAGCAGAAATTTTACTTTATAGTTATTGAAAGTTAATGTAAGGAAGATGGGAGGCACTGTGGTTTCTGTTTATTTAACCTTTCTTGCTCTTGCTTTTCTTTCAGTAGAACTCTTTGTAACTTGTCATTAAACACTGTTATATTCCTACAGTATCTGTTTTTACTATCTTTACAGTAGCCACAGTGTTCAGCATTTAATACCATTTTAAAGTAAAGGTTAAACATATATAGCGTACTTAGGGCTATAAGGATTATACTTTTGGTCCTGATTATTGGCAGGAAAACCAGGTGTTTATTTACAATAATATCTAAAAATTTGTTGACTTTGCAGCAGTTTCTCTTAGATTGCTTAATGAAGCAGTAGTCAGATAGCCAAATAAGATTAAACTTCACTTGGGGCCTCTAGATCATGCATAGTAATGCCTCGTGAGGGTAAAATACTTTGACTTGTTTACTTGTTAGCACAGGGGTAGACTGCAGTTAGTGTATATATCCTACAGTAGGCTTTTCTGCCCTGTGTTTTTGCACATTACGCTTGAAAATATTGTACCACTCTCCATATGAAGTGTCTGCAGGAATGATATTATTGCAGACAAATTACAGACGTTTCACCACGACATCTGTGCTTTCTGTAGTGACTCTTTTTTTCATGTGTGTGGTGGATAACAAAAAATAGTAAGTGTCCTGTTATTTTGTGCATGAAATCTGATAGCGAAAAAGATACCAGAGAGAATTCTTCAGTGATAAAAATTTAAATAGAACCATTTATCAACATGACAGAGATTTGACCTGAAAGTTAAAGTGTTTGAAAGTTAAGTGGGGTTGTGTAAAGAAAGTTGAGGCTGCGCTACAGATAGACCGGAGGTTTTGTAAGTTATTAAATCAAAATAAAAGGTATTGACAAAACAATAAATTGCCTGTATCACCCCATCTAATAGCTTCTGGGAGCACTAAATACATTCTCCACACTAAAGATGTGTGAAGCTTTTCCCTTTCTCGTACTTTTGTTCTTCTACTCAAAAACATTCGCACCGGGGTTGGTTTTGTAACAGACTTGGCACTAAATTGTGCCTGGGAATGCTTTGCCAGAGAACTTGCTCGGAGCAGGCACGGTGGCATTGCTCTGCTATCGACAGGATTATTGAACTTTGCGGGTGGGGTCTGAATCACTCTCTTGGGGATTAAAAGAAAATAATAATAATAATGGCTGTAATATCTTTACTGGGAGAAGGGAGAGCGCAGTGTGGTGCTTTTTGCTCTCCTCGGGAGACCTCAGCACTGTTTCCGTGCTGGAAATCTATGGGATTCAGAGGGGGAGCAGCGTCTGGCAGACCCCTTAAACGGGGATGCTTTGGGGAGCGAGGAGCTGTGTGGCGGTTAACGCCACCCGCTTAACGATGCCACAGAAACCCTTCGCAGTGACCGTCCTCTTCCTCGGGGAAGGCAAAGAGCTGCGGGACGTGCCGGGGATGGGGAGGTCGGGGTGCAGGCTGGGGGGGGGGGGGGGGGGGCAGCCCTTCGCCCCCAGACCCGTGAGCTGGGACCTGGTTTTTCCTCTGGCTCCTCCGATTCCACGGGGTTGGAGGGGCATACCCCCTACCTACGGCTTCCCCACCGAGGAGAGAATGAGGCTGGCTCTCTTTGGCTTGAAAACTACACAGATTTGAGACTATTTCCCCTCCTGCAGATTTTTCCATGGAGAGGAGCATAGAAGACATTACTATTTATAGTGCACAGTACGGGTACACAGCGTGACATCCACCGGCTTTTCAAGCAAACATCCTACCAGTTTGGAGGGGGGAGGTTTTCCATCTCGGTGTCCCTGAGATGCCCTGTCCCCTCTCCCGGGGAGGTGGGCGATCACGCAGGGCCAGCACCCATCTCCCCTTGTCCGTAGGTTTCTTTCCCTTCTCTTTTTAGATGAAGATACTTGCCCCCCCTCCCTGCCGTGGAGCTGATCATGAGGCTCGAAGTCAAAGTAAGTTTTCAGCACAAATAACATGAGTTTTAAAGGAAGGGAAAAGGACCCAAAACAGTGAAGGTACAAGGGGGTCACGGAGCATCTGCAGAGGCTGGTTTGGGGACGGACCCTCGTGTGTGCGGGGGGAAATGAAGATGGAAAAGTGCGTTGGTGTAACTATGGGGTTTGGGGAGGTTTCAAGGGGACGAGGACCAGGGACTGGGGTTTCCTCGCTGCCCGCTCCCTGCCTGACCGCCGGGTCGCACGGCGTCTCTTTATGTTCGTGTGTGGGTTCGGGGAATCAGAACGTCATCATCTAAGCTCGATGCTCAATACGGAAAAGATAGCTGACAATGGCAATAAAAATAACAGTAAGCAGTTGGAAAGGCCCGTCTCAAATCGTGCTCTGTCAACAGCTTTGCAATCTGTATAAATACGAGCGGAAAGACAAACAACTCTGATTTCTCTTTAAGAATGTGAGTATCCATTGTCGTAGATTTAAATTAGGATGTTTTACTGGTACTGTATGTAAATTCCTTCTTGGCAAATAACCCATGTCCACTAATGTGTGTGTATTTTGGGTCTGTATAGTTTTGGTCTCTGCGAAATACAATGAAATTTGATAGCACACAGAAATACTTGCATGGAATGTCAAATTTTTTTGTGTATGCTTCTCACATATCCATAAAAGAGTTTACACATTTCTAATTACTCATTCAAAAAGAGACTTTACAGCACTTTTAAAAGAGAGCCAATTTTTTCCCTACTGTGTTCTGTTTTTACAGCTTGTGGAAAGCTTATTTAACGAAAGTTTAAGTAATCAGCGAAAGTCATTTCTGAGAAAAGACTGACAGATATGAAGCCTCTTTTCACACTTCATAAGAGGTGGAGAGAGTAGCCATAAAATTTACAGCTGAATAGTACTCTGTTTAGCTAAAGTTATAGAATTATTAGTGTTTCCGGTGTATGATAGATTTTTGGGGAGGTAAAGTATTTTAAATGGTTATATATGCTTTGTGTAGCTGAGGCGTTAAGTGTGCAATACTAATAGCAACCTGCCCCTCCAAACCCAGCAACCTGCACACCCCCGTGGGGCTGATGTTGCGCTAAAAATACGTGTTTGCAGCTGACTTAGCTTCATGATATATTAATAAAATACTAGCGATATGTTGCCTTTACAGAGGCTCACCTCTGGCTATGAAAGTATGAATTTCTGGGCTATGGAAAGGAACGGACGGGGTATGCCGGTCAGAAAGGAGTCAGGAGGGAGGTCAGCACCGTCAGCATCGCTGTCCCAGCTCCTGCAGAGCAGGGGCACGCAAGTTTTACTCTAAGAGAGACCTGGCTCTGGAGTGGTTGAGAATAAGTGACTTCTTCTGCAGGTCATGACCAATTATGTGTTAAAAAGAGCTGCATGAAAGAGGAAGAACTTCGCTGCATTATGAGTCTGAGAAATGAGAAATCTCTATTTCAGCTCGTATAAATGGGCATGCCTTTTAGAGATAGTAATGGGCATCTGAGTGTGGATCTTTCTGAATATTATGAGATGCCCAGATGTTATGGCAATAGGTAGCACATACAGGTACTTATGGCAACATATAAATAAGCGAACAAAAGCAGTTATTAGAGGCTCTCTGTACCATCCTTTCAACCCAGTTTTTTTGGTAGTGCTTTAAACGTAACTGCTTACCCAGGAACCAACAGCCGAAAGGCTTTCATAGTTCTTTAAAATAACGTAAATTGTGTGAGCTGGAGTCCAGTCCCGCTGCAGTTACTTTGAGGCTTGCCATTGGTTTCAGTGGAACAAGACCCAAATCCGGGAGGCATCCTTCCTCCTCGTTGGCAGCCGTGGTATAACATTAACACAATGAAGTGACTCACCATACAACTTACATCAGTAAGTGGTTTAAATATGTCTAGTGTAATGTTTATATTTTTTTTAATTCACTTTTATGTGAGCCTAATACAACCAGCCTCATAAAGCTCACTCTTGCACCAGATTAAAGCGGTGCCTTTGTAGCATTTACTGGTTGTTCATAAATCACAGTGGCACTTTGTTACTGTCCATAAGCTGGTTTTCGTGCTAAAGGTTTCAATCATTAAGATGAACAGTATTATCTCAGGCATAGTTTTAGACCTAGAGAAATTATGCTGAGGTGCTTTTGTATGTCTGGCATTTGTGGAAAATGTGCGTGTGCAGCGTGCCATTTGGAAGCTGATACAGACGGTACCATTAGCTGCTGTATTAACAAGCCCTTTAAATATACAGAAAATTCTCCAGTATATTTATGCAATGCAGGAAAAGCACTTATCACACCAGTTTGCAAATTCCCACTGTTTATCTCCAACATCTATTTCAAATCAACGTAAGATTTTCTGGGTGTCGAACACTTAGATTTCAGGTAAGAATCTCAAACAGAGAAGTGCCTTAACTTGTCAGACCTTACAGGTTTTCACCTTTGGTTGTTAATACTAACAATTCCTAAATCCTATTCAGTTGACTCTGAAAACTGTATTCAGGAGGCGTTCAGTGATCCTGCATTCAAATGGTTAATTTGCACTATGTTCTGTTAAAGAAAAGGAAAACTGTCACCCTGTCATTTTAGAGTCTGACACTAAGCTTGTCAAAAGAGACAGCTGTTAAACTGAATTACTGTTGACATGCAGAGAAACGGCCCTTGCCAGATGTAAAGGACATCTGCGGCAATGAAGTGGTACAGGGTGGCTTTTAAAATGTGGTCATACTGGTATTTGAATAGAGCGTCTATGGCATTAAAACGTGGCCTTGACTCAGACAGTTTAAGGCAGCGAACCAGAGCCAATGAGAAGCACAAAGAAGTGCTGATCTGTTGCTGTATCCATAACTTATGCATGAATATGAAAACAGTGCAGTGTCAAAGCTATTAAGCTCTTATCTTGTATCCAGGAGGATGTGGGTTTAAAACACAGTAGGAAATATTTTGTATTTCTGGGTCCTTGAATGTGCGGGTAGGTGAGGTGTGAATTCATAAGGTGGATTATGCGGGGAATGAATAGAAATAAGTCTTCTTGTCTTCAGCTAACAACTGCTCAGACAAGAATTGCAAAGGGCGTTTAAGCTTAGGAAGTGAGGGCTGGATGTGCCTCGCCGGCGTTTCCGATAAGGCTGCCGGCGTGCGGAGCGCGTGGGTGGGTGCTGGGGAGGCTGTCCTTCGGAGAGGGGAGCAAATAAAAATGGAAACAGCTGCACGGAGAGGCCTGTAAAATTTTGTCCCTGCATCTTAATGTGATTTTCATAAAAAAGTCGGGATACCAAATTCGTTTTGTAAAAAAATGTCGAGACTATGAATATTTTATAATGTAGCAATGGAACCAACAGTAGGGAATTCTGCACATTATATAAGTGTGCCAGTCTTTGATTTGCATGCTTTTAGGGTAGAAATAAAGCTGGTTTAGAAAAAAAAAATGTATCAGTTAAGCAATTTTGCTAAATGTATGAAAAATGAAATGTTATGAGATGAAGCATGTATTCATTACAAAATGAAATTGATGTTTGAAGCTAAAAAAAAAAAAAAAAAAAATTCAGGCCAAACATCATTTTGAATATGTTAGCAGATCATATCTTGATGATTTATTTGTATGTTTAGTGGTGGCAGAAACTGAAGAGTTTGCCATCTGTGGGGAAGAAGGCAAATGATATTTCTAAATCATATAGACTAAGCTGCTCCTTTCTGCAGAAAAGCAACAACAACTTGCTCTGGGCAGCAAAAATGCTGGAAGAGGTGGGTGAGAGGTGTTGTCTTCTTTGTAAGAGGAAAGTTTGGGTTTCTCTACGCAGAAAGGCTGATGTCGGACGAGGTCGACTCGTTCCCCTATGCTTCCCCTAAGGGTGGTGGAAAGACCAGGGCTCGTTTAGGTCTTGAGATGATTTGAGCTGGTGCCCTGCGTTGCTCGGAGAGCACCCCTTTACCGTGGAGAGAATTTCGCACCCTGTGCTGCCCAAACTGCGTTGCTACCGATGCCAAGAGGTGGAGATCCGCGCCTGTGGTCCAGCTGGACGGCCTCCAGACGGCTGAAGAGATGCACGGTAATGCGTGATTTATGGTGGGGACTCTACGTAGCGTGGAGAACTGCTGGGTCATGCTGCTGCCAAACCTGACCGAAGGGTCACCTCCACGTGTAACCAGCCGTGCTCCCGCCGGGCCATATGGTCGTGGGTAGTTGGGTCGTGGCAGCTTTACAAGTACAAATATCCGTGATCTAACGCAGCACATCCCAAAAACGCGTTTATCAACTGCTGCCAGAGGTCTGCTGCGTAGGAGGGAGGCAGTGAGTAGTGTTCGCGTTTAACCACCGTGGCATGGGCAGCCAGCAGAGAGTAGCCGTTGTGTTTGTGTGGTGTCCGGGAGCCAACGACTCGTGCTTTGTTCCAGTCTCTACTGGGAGGCTTTCGAGAGGAGCGGTCTGGGTGACCGTGCTCCCCTGGGGTCAGAGCACGTGGGTACATTTTGGGGTTCACGGTGTTGGGAGAGTTGGTTCCTCAAGAATAACTTTGATAGGGGGACAACGTAGCTGCTTGACGGCGGCTCGTTTCTCACCCTGTGGGGTTTGGTAAGATCTCGGTGACAAACACAGGAAAAGAAATGTAAATAAAAAATGTTTAATTAAAAAAGTTTTGACTGTATTTTAGGTAGTGGATGACAAGAGAGCAGGTGGCTGTCTAGCAGGACCACCACCATCTCATGGGTGTGCTCTGGGGTCCACTGGAAGCCACTGGAGCTTCCAGCCTGGAGGCGTAAGGGCAAGACAGGCCTACGAGGAAATTACTTTACGGTGATTTTCCACCTTCCCGCTCAGCTGCCGTGTGTGCCGTTGCCTGTGCTGACCCAGCAACACCAGTACTGAAGCGTCTACAAAGGCAGGTGGTTCAAAACCATCCCTGTGCTGGGACGGGGCTTGGGCGGTCATCTTCACCCTGCCGATCTTACAGGAGTTACTTAGGGCAAAATGTCAAATACCTCTTCAGAGGGATGTTGTATGCTGTAATAAAAAAGGCTGAAATCTCCATGTCCTCTCTTCACTGATTAGGTAGAGCTGCAGCTCAGCGTTGCAGGTTTTATCCAGTGCAGACTCACCTATTTACATAAGTTTAACTTTGCTGTAATTATTAACTTTTTACAAACAAGCACAAGGTGGAACATTCAAATAAACAGGAATGAGCTTATTATTAGATGGCAGGTTTTTCTGTGATAGCTCTTATAATATCATCATTAGTTTATTAAAGCTTACCATGAAAAATCTCTTTCTCCTAATCTAAGCTCTTCCATACAGCTTCTGATTTTGATTGACACCAAAATAAAATAACTAACTTATAAATTATAATGTATGATTTAAATGCTGTATAAAGGCATTATTTGTAAGGCATTGCAAGGATCATCAGCGTGCAACATAAGCAATTTTAAGGAAATAAAAAGTATTTTGCGAAGATAATAATAAGGCAGAATGCAGCTCTTTCTGTGAATATTCTCACGCATTCTTAAATTAATTGTAATAATCAAACAAACCTGGAAAAAAGTCCTATGTCAACAGCCATTTGAACTTCATTGTGTAATCAGTCTCAGGTAAAAAATTAAAATCTACGCATTCATCTCAGAAATGCACCCCAACTTTGTGAGTTGTCAAACAAGCAAATTTCAGTCACTGAAGTCACCCTAAAATTCAGGTTTGTAAATATGTTCCTACTCACCTGCTTGTTGATGTTGGAAAGGCATCTTTCTCATTTTATGCAAGCCAAGAAACGAAACTGTCTGAGTTTTGTGTGTTGAGTGGGAGATGCTCTCTGCCTGCTGTGTACTGACACGGCGAGCAGGGCTGAATTACTCCAGCTGAAGATCTACCCCCAAGCTTTCGTTTCCCATTTCAGTATCACAGACAGCATGGGAACTAGGTCATTGACAAACAGAAAATAATGCACAATGGCTTGTTATAATCCATCCGTTTGTTTGGGAAACCAGTGATCTCCAGGGAGGGAAAGGGCTCCTTGCTACTTTTTAAACCCTGTATTTCAAATTGGGGTTTCTAATTCAGCTTTAGCCTGATAACTGTTCATTCCTGTAAGAAGGATCTCGCACAAATGGAAGTTATTCTATCCAAGACCATCAGTGCCATGGGCTCAGAGCGTGCTCGGTAAGGCCACCTTATAGCGCTAGCGCTTGGCGAGTACCATTAACGTGCTTTAATTTGACTGTACAAGTCCTGCGGGGGAAGACGTGGCTCTTGCCCCTAGAGGTTTGCAGCACAAAATGAGTTAACAGCACATTTTGGGCTAGATCTGAGTGCATATTATAAATGACTAATTTATTTCTTGAATTTAGCATTTCTCCCTGCCTAGAGTGTGATTTCTATGAACAGTTTCCTGCATAAAGGTTGGGTTTTTTTTCTTTTTCTCTGCAGTATGAATGGAAGAAATATATATTTGCAAACTGAGGTGGCTGTTACCTTTCCTTGCTTGGATGTTCATGGCATGTTTCTGGCAAACATCTAAAATTCAGTTTCCAAGGCTGTGGGCAGAAAAGGGCATGTCTCACAGAGATAAAATGAGACCAATGCAAATGAATATCCTCATGGTGTGATGGGAGCCCTTCTCAATGTTGAAAACCACCAAAGGAGCTAAGATATGCAAGTATGCTGTAGCTCCATGTACAGTCAAAATACGAGGCAACATTTACTCTGGATTTATACAGCTTAACACTGCAGGGAGTTTGGGATCTTCATAAGCTATAACCCCACCATCTCCTAAATATTTGTAGTGGTGCAAAATCTTTTGCGCTCCAAGCTAGTTCGCAGTGTGACGAGTCTCAAGGTAAGGTCATGAGGAATTATATTGTTTCTTTAGTGTAGTTCTCCCCTGTGTGTAATTCTTGAAGGCCAGCTGCAAACTTACTCTTTGCTGACTGACTTGGTAAACCACGTTCTGTATAAATATACTGACATATACCTGATATGACTTAAGCTAAAGAAGAACCAGAGATGTGCCAAGGAGGAAGGTGGCTCCTTTTTCATCTTTGTATTGAGCATGTTTCTTGTTTCAATGTTTTTTTCATCAGCATTTAATCTTATTGGAAGCACTGTGAAAAGTCAGGTAATATCTTTAGACCTGGCCCATGCCCTTAAAAGTATTTTAAGATTTATTTCACAGATCCAAACAGCTTCTCTAAACATCAGCCTTTTCTCTTTTTAACCATTAACGTAAGTATTCTACTCTTGCTGCTTTGGTTTCTTTTTTAGAAATGCTGTTTATTACACTGAACTGGGTGACCATGCACCAAATAGCCTTTTTTCTAAATTAAATGGAAAAGCCATTTTTTTGCATATATTTTCTCATGTAACTAGCTATTATCTAGTTATAGGTTACCTAATTTCTGACAAAGGAGCAGAGTTTTGGTTATTTTTGCTTTTCCTATTGGGATTTTTCATATTTTATAAAAGCTGTAGCTATAGGTAAATATAAGGAAAGAGGAGCACAAGTAGTAGTAGCATTCACTGAGTAGCTGATTTACAGAAATGGGAGTCCCCTGGGGCTGAATTGCAACCAGATGACCAACACAGTTTGCATTTTATTTATTTATCCGGCTACTTAGCACTTCTTACTGTTTCTCTTATATGAATTAATTTACCCTATAAAGCATTCCTTGCAATAATCAATGACTCATTACACTGAAAACCCGCAGGAAAGATTAATTAAATGAAAAGTGCACAAGAGGAATGTTCAACTTTTGTATTTCTAGTGACCCAGATATTTAGTGCTTTCTTTATGCTGAGTTCTCGTGAGTTACAGGAGAGGTTTTTACCTTGAGCCACAGGGAGTTCAGATGGCTTAGAGTGTGGTGATATTTCCCAGACATACCAAATCCAGTTCATTTATCATCAATATCCACAGGAAATAATAATCTGTTTATACATCACATTTCTCTGAGCTCTGCGAGGTTCTTGTTATGAATTCCTTCCAGCTGCTTTTCTCATTCCCACAGAAGAATTGCATGTGAAGGGTTACCGCTTACCCATCAGTTACTCTAACAATTATTGACTGATAACCACTGGTAATTCCAACTCTCTGACAATCTTTGATAAGGATTTTGTGTAGTTATTACGCTCTAAAATGTCGCCTCACCCATAAAGGTCTTGAACTTCAGGTTGGGTAGCTGACACAGCCACCTTTTCTGGATCCTTGAATAGAAAGAGGTTAATAATATAGAGCATGGAGCTTTTACAGCTATAGAAATGCCGCGTAAAAACTGAGAGTCGGTTTGGAGCTCCTGCTTTCTGCCCCATGGGAGCGATTGTGCCCCGTTACCTTTGGAGAAGCGATGCCTGCCAATCAGCTGTAGCTCAGCAGGCAGCAATTGAGTTTTCTTTTATTTTGGCCAATTTTTTTTTGGTGAAATTAAGTTAAGTAAAGCCATATATTAAAGCAATTAGAACAAGGTTAAAAAAAAAAAAAAAAAGAATAAGCTATGGCTAAGCTCCTTTCCTTGACATTTTTTTGCACTGCTGGTTTTGCATTACACTGGCTTTCAGTTCGGGTTTGTTCCCCCCGCAAATCACTGTTCGCTTCTACTAATTTCCTTGCACCTCCTGTAGATTTATGTTTTCTTGAAGATCAGTATGGACCTGCATTCAGACAGACTTGCACCATAGCAGAGCAGATGAGCTGCTCCCATTCTAGTTTAGCAAGTGATGAAATGCAAGCCTGGGAGATTTCCCACCCTGGGAAGGGTCAAGCCACACGCATCAGCAATAATTACTTTATTTTTTAAGTAGTCTGGGAAAAGAGGGAGAATAAGAAAGAGAAGAATGAATTTTCTATACAGTTTTAACGCAGCAAGAATTTAAGTCAATTTAGCTCAACATGCTAATTAATATGTCCAAAGAGCTGTAAAGTGTAACAATAGAGAGGATGAATTCTTTAAAGTGTAGTTGACCAGTGGAAATCCGGATGAATACATGACACCGCCTCTACTTTTGGTTGTCAGCTAATAAATTGCATTAAAAACAGTGGCAGTGCATTAAAGATTTTTGTAAGACTTTGTTCTCAACTGCAAGATTGCTGTAGGGATGTTATACTGTGCTGTAGGACAGGGAAGGCAGTGCTGTAAGGGTAAGTTAAGAAAAAAGATTTCAATCCCAAATAGATGAAACCTGAGGTAGAAATGCATGTCTTAACCCCTGACTATGGGTTTTTAGGGAGAAAACAAATTAAATGGTATTAGTACTGTACTGAATCTATTTGTTCCGTGAATCAAAAGCTGGGTATTTTCCTTGCTCCTTAGTAATTTTATTGAAGTAAAATTATAGAAAGCTTTTGCCTTAATGTTTTGGCCCAATCTTTTCAGTGCTTCAGGGGATTGATATAGGTTACATAGCTGGCGCTCAGTCTAGTTTCTCCCTCACCAGCCTTTGCAGTTCAGCAGGACTGATGGATTATAGCACTTTGGAAATCAGACCCTAAATTCTGATGTCTACAAAACATAAAAGAGGTTGAGTTGTGTATATTTTGCCCTCAACCTACACTATATTCCTTGAAGACAATAGCAAAAAAAATCATATAAAATTGTCTCTTTATTTGGAGGTACTTTAATATCAGAGGAGACTTGCTTCCAGCTAGGAAAACATTTGTTACAGAACTAAAGATGTTTGATATGCTGTTGTATCAGATAAACTTTGTTAGTGCACAGTAGCACAGTGCTGATAATTTAAGAACTCACAGGATTTTCAGCAGTAAAAGATCCCCAATGAGTGCTAAGCTCAGTGGGAAAACGCGGTACATAAATCTGCAGTGAGAGGAGTGGAACGGGAGAGGAGCAGTTCTGCACTCCATTTTGGGAACCCCAAACCATTGTTGAAGGATGTCAGAGAGAAACAAAAATGAAGAAACGATATCTTGTGGCATAAATGTTAATTTCAAAGAATTTTCATGTTAAATATATTGTTGGGCAAGACCCCACCTGGAAATCCTCAACTCACTGGATACTCCAGCTGTCATTTGGCATAGGAGGAGATAATCTGTTCTAGTGGAGGAATCAGCCTCTACATGCTGCATCGTCCCAAAGAATATTCTGCAACCCACTGTTGTGCATTGCAGTTAGGAGAGGTGGTCGCTGGAGATATCAAGAAAGATGGAGAAAGGTCCAGGCAAGAAAAGCATGGCCAAAGTTGATGGATAGACTGGTTTCATGTGTTGGGGTGAAGAACATCACCTTGTAAAGAAGACCCAGTGCTTAAGGTGAAGGGTTGTCTCATCCAGAATCAGCCAGCCCTGGATGGCTTCAGAAGCAATTATGAAGTTGAATCTGGGAAGAGCCGGAGAGGGACCAGCAAAGCAACCAGAGAAAGGCAGCAGAGGAATTTGAAGACAAACTCTAGGGAGAAAACGCGGTGCCATGAAGGGGGAGGACACTCGGGCACCTGTTGTGACAGCTGTGGCTAAGCATACAATGACCAGATCAGGGTGAATAATGAGAGAATCTGCTCATTTAAGAGTGTATATACAAACCCAGCAGGGACGTGAAACTGTTTTGCTTTGTTTTACTGATAATGTGTTATTGGAGTCATGTCTCTGACTGTGTCCTAGAGTGGGTTCAAAACAATTACTTATATAACACAGGATATATTTAAGTCAGGGAGGACTGGGAAGGGAGAAATGCGTGTATCTCAATTTCTGGTTAAGAAGCAAAATGAAATTAGTTTTTTTCTGAATAGATTTATTGATTTCCGGTTTTCTGACACAGGGATATCCATCTCAAGGGCTGGATGTCCCTTGCAAAATTTGAACTGGAAAGTAATCAATGAATGAGATTAAGCCCCATATAGATCTCTTGCCAGCTGCTGGCTCATACCCTAACCTGAACTGCGTTATTCTTAAAAGTAAACTCCTTAGAAATGAGCTCAGCCAGTGCCGTTTCCAAAAGTTGGAGTCCACCTCTGGATGGCTCCAGCCTGGTCCATGGTGGTCGGGGCTCGCCTTTAGAAGTCGACAAGCATCTTCTGGATCAGAGCTTTGGGGTTAAAGAGCCTGATTTTGAAATGGGAAATGCACGGCTCTAGCAAAATTTCTTCCTTATGTGAAAGAAAATTGCATTTGCTGCTCACTTACAGAGCAGAATAACATGCAGGGCAACATCAGGGAAAACAAAAGGAAAAATAAAACTCAACAGAGCGGTTCTTTGGGCACCAAGAAATAGCACAGTCCAATGCTACTGCCCGCATTGCAAACCCGCTTCACAAATAATGGCATTCTATCCAAGAATAACCACTGATACTCTAATTTAAAATGAAAACCATATTGAGAAACTTTGAATATGAAGACAAGATTTGTGGAATGTAAATACCTGGCGGGTGCAGCCAACCAGCACAAAATATATTTAGAGGGAGCTGGAGCTCAGTCCCAACTAGAGTGCACTTTGCTTACAGATCATCATGTACAAGGGATAAATTTCAGCAGGGTTTGTCAACTAATTTGGTGGAGGTATGAATTCTTTATCTATTAATCAATGTAGGGAAGCATGAAGCACCTATAAACCATTCATCTCACTTTAGCTTCTTGTTTAAATTTAATTAAAGTTGTTCTGATTTGATTGGAAAAAATGGAGGTACCTTTGAAAATAGAGGTGTCGGAGTATCTTGGATAGCACTTACTGCTGTGACATCCTCAGGGCAGTGGGTCGAGTAGTTCAGTCTTTTTTTTCCAAAATGAACAGCCATAAAAATTGCTTACAGGGTAAGACCCCTCACTCACAAGTAAATAAAAAAAGACGTTCACAGTGCCAGCACCTCCCCAACATGAATAAAGTTTGTAACAGTGTGAATGAGTGTCTCTCATGCCTGCAGCAGTTTCCCCCTCTTTCATCAGTTTTTCCATTCCTTTATTGTCATATATATGTACAAGGGGGATATTTAATAGGGAAACTTCATTTCTTCACCTTTTATCCTTATCCTAACATTTTTCTACTGCTGTCAGTGTTAAAAATTTCATTAACCACAGTAGGAACAGTGTCAGATCAATGCTTTCTTTTTTTCTCTAAAACCCTCACAAACTTGTTTACCTTTTCTTCCCGTAATTTCCACAGGGATTATAGATAAGGCTGTAACACCTATACATAGTTTTGGTATGTTTAATACCACACATGTAGTATGTGGTACAGATAGTTGTAACTGCAAGCATAGAAAGCCCCAGTGGGTCACTTGCATTTAATTTCGTTTTAGTTTGACTTTAAATCAGTGACATTTACTTCTTGTTTTTTTAATAAGAGAATTCTTTAAAATGCTTTTATAAAATGAAAAGTCATTGCTAAGCCTTAAAGTCCTACGTACAAGACTTGAAAGCTGCAGCTTCACTAAAAAGCCATGCATTAAATGTGATATACATTAATGCATGCTTATTATGGATAAATATTGTTCTCTAGGTAGTGTCTAGAAATTTTAATTAATTTCAGATACGGCCTATTTTTGCCCATGTATGCAGATTTCAAATCTGTGCCTTCGCCGATTTTGACACTGTGCAATGATGTATCCGAGCTTTCAGATGTCTGGCTCTTAGAGTTGTGAAATGATAAAACAAACAAACCCAACCGTTTCAGCCTTGTCAATCTAGTTCTCAGTGGACAGATGCCCTGGTGCTAGAAAAGCATCATCCCATGCAATACCTCTTGGCAGTGTCAAAAAAAAGCCAGAGATCTTCTAGACGCAAAAGTACGACTGGCTTCTCGTCTCAAAAGAAATCGTGTTTGGAAGCTCCTGGGTAAGGCTGCACGGGGAAACGTGCATAACCTCTGTGTGTGCCGTGCCTCGTTTGTGCGTGAGTAAGTGATTTCTGGTCTCTCAGATAATCAATCTGATCTGCTTCTGGATCAAGTTGCCTCTGGACAGTGACGGATTAATGGGTGAAGGTCCAGGTTTGTGCATTGAGGTTTCTGGAATGAGCTGGGATCGTCGTTAGAGTTTGTGGATTGCATCATTAATTAATTAAATGGTATCATTACTTATGGATTTAAATATATTATTGGATGCTTATGCAGCAGGAATCGACTCAACTTTCTAAGAAAATGGGAGGCTTGGGGTTTGTGTTGGCACACCGGCAGGGATCGCCCTGTCCCATCAAGATATGGCCATGGCTCTGTACCCTTGAAGGCCACTGCTGGAGGTCCCAGCACAGCTCTCCTCTTGAGCAAAGCAGGGGAGGGGGACAAGGCTTCAGGCTGGTCTCCTGCCCAAATAATCAGTCCGGGTTCAGCCGAGCACCTGGGGACGTCCAGTCTTGGTGGGGCGCAGCTCCGACACAGCCCAGCCCGGTGAGGCTGTACCCGCCACGGTGCACAAAACCGTCCTGAAATTCTTGCAAGATGGGTTGAAAAACATGCAGAACCCACCGAATTTGTCGTATGGAAAAGTGGCTAAGACTGAGAAAGACGACAAATTGTTTTGGTACAGATGAGGTTTTCTTTTTGGCTAATGATTTGGTTTTAATGTCACACATGGTATCATGAGAAGTTGCGGCATTCGGGCATTTTTAATGAATTCATATTGCTTGCATATTAGTAGGAATATTTCCACTGCAGCAAACACCATAAACAGTTTCCACACTGGGGTATGTTATACTGCCACCAGAATTGGTTCTTCTGATGGTTCATTTCTTTTATGCTGAGAATTCAGGACCAATTCAGCTTGGTTTTATGCATCATTAGAGATTTACAATTACTTCGCTATAGTTTCTTTCTGGAAGCCTATCTCTCATGGTTAATGCTACCGGAGCCCTGTTGTGTAGAGGCTGGTATTAGCCACCTTATAGCAATAAAGCGTTTGAGAAGGATTTAGAATTATGAGTGGCTAAATTCTCCGTGCAGCGACTGTAATACTGTTATCCCTTGCTGAGCTTGGGTTGAAACATTTTTTTTTTTTCTTCTCCTCAAATTAGAAGAAAATGCTGTTTCTTCAAGAGGTTTTGAATCATTTACGTGTAATTTTTTGTTGAACTGCTGCAGTGAGAAATGAGGAATTGTGAGAAATTCCATTTGGATTTCATGATGCTTAAAATATGTTTAGATTGTATTAGTATATAATGAAAAGAAGGCCTCCTCATTTTTTATCTCACTTTTAAAAAGTGTAATCATTATTTGTGACTTCCTTTTGATTTTTAGATTTTACGTGTGTCGCTAAAGTCAATAAATTTCACAAGCTTTGCCTTTGGACAGTCAGCAGTGGATCTGTATGTGTTATAATCCACATAATTCACATTGTAGATAAATACACTATTGCACTGAAACAAACATGATAGGCAGTGAATAATATGGGCCCGATCTAAAGGCCATTAAAATCAATGAAAAGATTTCAAATTAACTTTTATAGCCTTTGGATCAGGCTCTAAATGGGCAAATTACAGTTATGGAGTTTCCCATTTACATACCTGTGTGCTGCATTTAATGTATTTTATGGAATTGAAATTACTTGGTACTCTTTTTTCATGCTTTTTTAGGATAAGAATTTGCCAAGGGCATCAACAGCAGTTTTCCCAGGCTTCAGCACAAGGATTATATAGTCAATCCACAAATGACTCAAATCTTTGAGAAAACGGACATGGTTATCAGAGAGGCTTTGACGACAGCAAGGACGGGAGCGCTATCTGCCTTATTCCATCAGAGATTCTCCTTCCCTCTCATTAACATACTCAGGACATCAGCACCAGCCATCGGGCCCAGGGGAATCGCTTAAAACTTTTAAGGGAATATGCACAAAACCTCGGCCCTGCATTATTTTAAATAGATCAAATCAGATTTGTCTTGTGTGAGGTTGGAAGAAAGGCTAGGGCACGGCAGCATTAGGGGAGATATTCAAAGGTTGCGGGGAATTTTCAAATCCATTGTTATAACTTGGTAATCTTTCTTCTTTTACAGGGTTCTTGAATCCCACCGAGGATGCACAGAGCTGATCTCTAAGTCTGTGATATCTGCTGCCGCCGTAAGTGTGAAAAAGAGATGCCTCTACCTGCTCTTTCTCAGTGCCCTGTAATGAAAAACGCTTTTGGAGCAACACTGGAAATAAGCCATCAAACTATCTGATTAAACCTCTTAGGAAACTGTCACTAATCACCTTCTCTGCTCTTGATGGAATATATTTATGCATTATAAATATACTTACTATGTGTGTGTGCTCCATAAATCACATTCAGCACTTGTATATGATGTATAAGCATATTCTATAGAATACACACAAATACAGATGCCAAACTCCCACAGAGTTCATCACTGGAAAATGTTTGAAGGATCTGATCCTTAATATTTAATGAGCAAGATGCTATTTCCTTCCTCAGCTTTTATCTCTGGTTTGGCATAGTCATTAAATTTGTTGTTTCCTTGCAAGATTATATAATTTATGACCTAATTTTAGACTTCTGTGTAACTGCGCTAAAATACTCGTTGCGTATCTGGATTTCTTCACGCGGAGTGTTTCAGCATTAGACACCTGCCAGAACATGACTGCTCAGCTATGAGCTTCCCATCAGTAAGGAGTTACAGGCATTAAAGGAAAACAGCCCAACAATATTCAGATGGCATTACAGGATTAGATTATGTTTGTGGTTGTTTGTTGGTTTTTTTTTCCCCCTGTAAAAATATGATTTAGCAGCATTTCCAAAGCCCGCTGTCTGCAGCGGTTGGCAGGAATCCCCAGGTAATACACTAATCACCCAGCAACTCCTATCGCTTAAAATATTTTCATGTAGCAGCTTCTGACTTTCAGACCGCTCTGGGACAAATCCGTGCAGCCTTCATCACGGGGAGGGATGTCAGGAGCTGGGGACAGCGGGTGAAGAATGACACTTACTGCTTTAAAGTGACTCTCAGTCCCCTCGCCCTTGGGAAGGAGCCGTTTGCTCTGCAGCACCAGCCTGGCTGGGCTGATTTTTTTGCCGCACAAGGTGTTGCCAGATAACTCCTAAATGAATTACGCTAAAGCTGCAGCCACATTTTTTTTTTTTGTGTGCCTTCTGTGTGTCCAGGGTAATTCAGCGGTGTCATAAATAGCACCATGAGTTTCAGGTATTTTGTCAATTTAAACCATATTGTTTGGACCAGTCTTTCATCAAATTTAATGTATCGGCTATTGCATTAATGCGTTTTGAGAGCACTTTATTCTGGTGTTTAAGAGGGAAGTGGCTCGCGGTTGAGGACAAGGTTAGATGCTTGCCTTGTGGCCGCAGCGCAGTTATGAGGCTTTTTTCCTCTTTTTCTACCTTACCCCGAGGTATCTAGCACGGGTGCCAGAGCGATAGGGACCACGTACCTGCAGCCGAGTGCACCCCTCTAACATGATAACCCCTCCAACTTAATGCAGCTTACGGGCTGAGGCTGGTGCCTACACAAAAGAAAAATAATCCCTGTGAAAAGGTGACATTACTTCTTGGAATAAGATAGATTGGAGAGTGTATCTGCTTGGCTTTAATGGAGCAGTTCCAGGAAAGCAGCAGTGACCAAAGTGTTTTCAGTATCACATAATTCAAGAGTAAAATCATAATTCCAATTACCATTTCAGCCATTTCTGGCCTTGGGAAACCTATGCTAATATTTATTATTGTATGATTGACCTACGATTTCTTCATCATTTACATTAGCAACTATGATATTCATAGTAACATCCTTTAAATCATATAAGCAGATGTCAGCAGTGCATGATGAAGTCACATCCTGCAGATTTTTTATTTACTTAGTCCATTTTTTTCCTGGTAAAATAACATTGTGAGATGCATAATCTCACCTCCACGAGGCCTCTAGGGGCATATATAATCACAGAATGCATTTTCTATAATCTCACAAAATGAGTCAAGTCTATCTGAGGTACAAACAGTTATACAAAGTCAGTATTTCACTTCCATCATTGCCTGACATCATCTTCCACACAGTGCAAGAAAATATTTACTTAGCTCTTTGACATGAATTGCCACAAAGCCCTTGGAACAAAAAAATTGAGGAAAGCGAGGAACTAAAATGGAATAACTTGGTTTAAAGAATTTAGCCCCTTTTCTGGGTGCAGGATTTAGGTTTGTAACTTTTGTCAAATGCTTTCTTGTAACGGCCTCACTGGCCATAGACACCTCTAATCTCTGTTCTTCAGTGAAATGCCTACGCACAAATCAGAGGGTTGCCCAGAATACCCAAAGCTGGAAGCTGATCCTCCTTCTTCTCCATCTAAATATTTTCTTTGCCCAAGTGCACATTTGCCTGGGTGAATTAAACTATTGCATTTATTTTCCAGGCAGCTTCCCAAGGCATGTTGTTTCTGATGCTTTTCCATGCAAAGCACTGCAGAGCAGGCAATACTTGACAATAACCTCCCTGAAAACAGCTTATTGTTCCGTACAGGCGTTACCAGCTGTAATTCTTATTAGCTCTAAGATAACTTTTAATTCCTTCTGACCCTCCCAGCACAGGAGAGGGCACCGGCAGGCTTTTTGGAGTCGGACCGGCGCGTTCCCAGCTGGGAAGCACAGCCGCTTCCACACCGCGCAGGTGAGGTGCCGAGGGCAGCCTGGGGCTCGTCACCACCTTCAAGCAGAGTTGATATAATTGTATTTATCCATGAAGGGACAGTAAAAGTTTTTTCAGGTTGTGCCGGTGACGCTCCAAAACGAAAAAGTTTTAGTTCTCCGTTTGTCTCCCGTACCCGCTACTCGTCTCCATGCCTCGATCCAGGTCCTGCTTTTGTTCACCTCCAAAAGCACGGCCGGGTGCCTTTCGGCATCTCCTCGGGAAAAATGCCACATCTGCGGAGCTCAGGAGAGCGGGACCCATCGGTGCCAGCCGGAGAGGGCTGTCTTTGATCATCGTCGCCTCTCATCCATCGCTTTTTTACTGAAGTTAAATTCTTCTGAACTTACATTGCCTTAAAGGGTTTACCTGGCTCAGCGGGTGCCAGGCTTAGGATGTTTCAGAGAGTTTTTGGATCATTTTGAACAAATTTTTAAGGTTCGTGGGCCTTATACAGCCTGTCAGGCAGGTGGACTCTTTTCTACTCTCTGGGCATGTAGCCCTGAAAACGCCCTCTCGTTTCTAGATGTAAGGCGAGGTAAAAAGGTCAGAATAGTCCTAGATCGTGTTTCTGAAGATTGGCGGTGTGTAATAATTATTAACAGTTTCTGTAACGGTGCAGGTTACAGACATGGGACCAAACACCTGCAGTGAACCTCCCCAGGCGAAATTCTCCTCGGCTTCAATCACGGTTTTTCCGGAGAAGAGACTGCTGGCTGCGCTCAGGGCAATCCGCCTGTTCCTGGTTTAAGAGGCACTTATAATCTACAGCTAAGAGACTTATTAGCAATGTAAAAATGAATTTGAAGCAAGAAAAGTATTCTTCCTAGAAGAAATATATTTTTTGTAAAATTAGTTTTGCTGACAGAAGTAATTGGGCTGACTCCTTGTGACTGTGGATGTTATTTGTTGCCCCTTATCTCACCAAAGCAAAGGGTACCAAATACTTTGAACTTTGTAAATAATTGTTTCCAAAGTGTTGGGGTTTTTTCTCTATATAAATTCTTTAGAGAAAAGCTGCCTTCTAATCCTTTCTCTTCCAAAGCTTTTACAGCTCAGCTTCTTCCCACTCTAGATATCTTTTATTTTCCCGTTTTGGGTTTTAATATTTCTTAGATATTAGAAAAGTCTCTTTTAAGGGTAAATCTAGAGCTTTTGCTCAGATTGGAAAAGCCATTCCTAAAGCTTTAATAAACTGGAGAGAGAGAGAAAAAAAAAATAAATAAAAGAACATTATTTCGAGCTGCCGCAGATGCTGGCGTTGTGGCTCGGAGACGTGTGCCAAGAGCCCGACCAGTGCCCAGAGCCGGGGTCCTGGCCATCGGTCTGGCTGTTTTTTTCTCGCTCCTTGTACCCAGCTGGTGCAAACGGCTGGCGGAGGGGTTGGTCCTTCGCTGATTCTTCACGTCTTCTGGGCTGGCCAGGAGCCAGGAGCTGCTCTGCCCCCTCCAGACCCCCCCACCGGTGCTCGCTATCCCCTTGTGTGCTGAGGAGAGGGGCACGGTTTTCTTACAAATGCTGTTTTTGTGGATTTTATTTCACTTTTGCCACCACGGCAACAAATACTAACGCAGAAATAGGACAGAAAGCTCTCCGAGTGTGTGTTTTTAAAGCAGCGTCAGAGGCCTGCAGGAAATCCACGCTTACTATTTGCATAAAAACAAGCACACTCACCCATGTGGGAAAAGTGAAATGCTGGAAAAGCAAGACATGGCTTACTCCATCACCCTGCAAAGTTGAAGGCAAATGGTTTTAGTTATTTGTCTATCTGCTACCTATCTATTTGTTTACTTATTTTGGCAAAAGACACAACTAATGAGAAATGTCTGCCTCTAGCCGGAGCAGTTACCTCGTCTCGGGTTCTCAGAAGCGACAAGGATGGGTACGGTTTGGGCAGACCTGTATAGCCCAGAAAAATAAATGAGAACAGTCCGTGCTCCTGTTGCCACCGGCGCGGGATGGGTGCTCAGTCCCTGTCTTCAGCCTAAGGCCAGGGAGCCAGCAAAGCCCAGGCATCCATGGGCAACTTCTGGAGTCACAGAGGCTTCGTAGCAGATCCCAAAGGAAGGATCTTGTTGAGACACCTTGTTGTGTCGGTCTCAAACCAAGGGCACAAACCCCCCAGGGCCAGCGTAGGGCTCGTTAGCCCTTCGTCTAGTCAGGATCCAGCTGCTGGTGAGGGATGCCGATGGGTTTGTGCCGTGGAGCCGTTCCCCAGCTGCCCTCCGGCGCCAAGGTGGGGGCAAGTAATTCCTGTTAAGCCCAGCTGTGAGACTTACTTCTTGAGTCTTCAAGTAAGAACTTGATGGTAGGAGGCTCCCACCAAGACTGACCTTCCTTCCTTCCTTCCTTCTGTCCGTCCTTCCTTCCTTCTGTCCATCCTTCCTTCCTTCCTTCTGTCCATCTTTCCTTCCTTCCTTCTTTCCTTCCTTCCTTCCTTCCTTCCTTCCTTCCTTCCTTCCTTCCTTCCTTCCTTCCTTCCTTCCTTCCTTCCTTCTGTCCGTCTGTCCTTCCTTCCTTCCCCTCCTCCAAAGCCATCATTTTCAGGTCTTAGATGCCACCAGAAGCTCCTTGGGCGCTCGGTTGATAGTTTGCTCCCTGACCCAGCTAAAGCCATAAAGAATTTAAAATTTCCAGTATTTTTTTCCTTAAAAAAAAAAAAAAAAAAAAGTTTACTATTTTTAAGGCGGCACCTTCCAGCAGAGTCCAAATGGGAACGTTTGCATTCGATACCATCCGTCAACGCCGCGACACCGAGGGAGCGGCTACTGCAGCTCCTCTCGTCGCGGTGGACAGAAGGAGCTGTCAGGGAGCCGCGTGCGGCCGCCGCGCCGAGCGGGGTGGGAGCCATGCTGGCAGAGATCCCTTCCGCAGAGGGGATTTCTGCACTGACAATTTTTGGCTCCTTTAGGTTACTTTGGAGCTGTGCAGAATATGTAATGTTCTGCACTCGTGGAGGGGCTGACAGGGAACTTAAATACAGATTGCAAAGATAGATCATCTCCCGGCATCACTTTGTTTTCTGCTGCTCTAAAATCATTTTACTTGTTCCTGCAGCTACTATAAAGCCAGAAGAGCTCTCTATATTTGCTTCCCGGATGCCTTTTTCTCCTCTGCTTACAACTATAAAAGCATCTTTTCATGCTCCAAATCAGAGATAAATTGAAATCTCTGCTGAAGAAATAAAACACAAGGCTAATCAAATTGTAGCACAGGAAGCAGCCTTCAGCCAGTGCATTTTTTGAGAGCTATTTTTAGAATATATTTTTATTTTGTCACTCCATATGGGAAGTCAAACCCATATGGTTTGGGAGAATGGAAGGTTGTGCTTTTATAGAGATCTCACAAACCATCCCTGCTCAGCCACGTACTTAAACATGTGCTTAAATCCAATTGTCTGCGATGGGACTGAAGCACATAAACTCCTCGTGACTGGGGCCTCGGGCCCTGTCTGAGGTTGTAACAGTATTATTCCCTCCTGAGATGTAAAACTATTCGATATTCGTTAAACCAGTCTCCAGTTAACTTGGCTCCTCTTAATTACGACATTTCTTATTCATACACCTTCCTCTTTTTTTTTTTCCTTTTTTTTTTTTTTCCTTTTCATTTCTTCATTTCTTCTCCATCGTTTGGATGCCCTGATGAATGCGGGTGGTCCAGTACCAGCCAGGATGCAAAGCTGAACATCCCCAGCCTTCGCTCTCCCGCTCTTCACAGTAGATGTTGCTACCCTGCAAATATCAAGATTAATGTAGTGTTGGGGAGTATGACTGTATTCTGCCCACAACACCGCGGCACCTTCTGAGTATTCTGATGAAGCAATAATTGGCTAGAAAAGGTATCGTATTGCTAATAAACTAAAGGTGTAGAACTAGAAACATGTCCTCAGTGTGAATCCACCAGAATATCCATTTTACTTGTGTTTTAGGTTGTCCCATGAGACTTAACCAAAAATTATGTTTCTCTTAAGGAATTTCACAGGATGGTTAAAAAACATCTACAGACAGTTTCTAACTGGTAAATCCCAAAGAATCATTTTATGAATATTTTCTATTGTAATCCTGGAGCTTCTTCCCTGTGCAGTTTCTCAGAAGGTGAAATTAAAAAAAAAAAAAATTAAAAAATTAAACCATGTGCTATTGCTTACAATTTGAAAGGCAAAATTTACCTGAGCCTGTGTTCCTTGTGCTCCCAACTCTATCACTGACTGCGCTGTTGAGGTGCCGTTTTACAGGCGAGTAGGGATGCCCCTAAAGCAGTGATAACAGCACATGTGATAACCGTCACGGGGGACTCGAGTTTTCCAGTCTTAGCAAATCCTTAGAGGTGTTGGTGTCCGGATCAACCTGTCGGCTGCTGGATGCCCAAATCTATAATTAAAAATCGTCTCGGAAACTGAAAGGGCTCCTGAGGTGCTCCGCAGGCGGATTTTCGCTGTCTGGGCTGGCAGGCAAGCTGCAGGCAGGAGAAATGCGATTTGGGGAAGGGTTTTGTCCTGTGGTTCACCCCGGCTCCAGGCACGGAAAGCCGAGCAGCGCTGTGCGGCAGGCAAGAGGCAAAGTTAAACCGCACGCCAGTACGAAACGCTTAAATAACTATTTTAATATGTCCGGCATGATAGCTGACTTTGTCTACAAGTGATCTGCGAGACACAGCAAAACGCAGCTGAATGCTTTTATCTGCAGTATATTGAGCAGAGGCTCAGAGATTTGGGTGGTGTGGATTATACAGGTTCAGCGGAGCAAACACCCCGCAGAACTGCTTTCTGACTAAAGGAGAAGTCATTTTCTGTGTTATTTTTGATTCAAGAGTTGTATTTGGCCCCAACATGCTGAAGAAAGAGCAGGGCATTGGCAGTTAATATTTTTATGCTTTTTTTTTTTCCTTAGGGAACAATTCTCCACTATTTTTTGGGGATAAAGTGCAATGGGAATAGGACTGCGCAGTGGAGAATTCAGTGTGGCAGAAGGATGGGAAGCATGAAGATTTCTGAGCTGGTTTGGATGCTGCTTCCACCAAGTAGAAGGGATGTTTTACTAGAATTGTTCATCAAAACTGAGACCTCGTATGGATTATTCTATTGGAAAAATCAAGAAAACAACCACTGATTTTTTCCCCCATGAATACAAAGCAGAGATCTTGTGTAAAAGGAGACAATGTTAAAATAACCAAGCACCAGAAGGGTCTAAAAGGAAAAGCCTGAGGTTAGAGCAGAAAGAAACTGTAAAAAGTTTTAAAAGAAATTTTATAAAGCTATATTTGTATTCAAAATCGATGATCATTTTGAAATCAGAATAACTACTGTTAGATTATTTGCTCAAAGCAGTTTTATAGTCAGGAAAAAAACCCATCGCTTGTATCCCACTTTAAAAAATAATTCTACACCGTTCTGAAATCCCAAAAGACAATAAAAAATCTCCTGGATTTACGATGTTTGGGTGTATTGGAATTAGATGCAAGCAGCTGGGTTTTCCTAGGAATTTTATTCTGGAATATTTGAATAACATGCCTTTTGGACCGGGTGCTTGGGTTGTGTGTGTGACGTGGGTACGTGAGCCCTACGAGGTGGAGTCGTGATGTCGCTGCGTTTCCCGTACATCACTTAGCACAGCTCAACGTCATGACCCCAGTGAAACCAAGCAAGAGTTTGCCTGTGACTTCAGTGGAGCCAGAACTTCATCCCAGGCCTGGAGCAGCTGATGGAGAGTGCCACGGGCTGGTGACCTGGAGCAATTTCAAGTCAGGGACATAGAAGTGAAAAAACTCCTTGTCACATCACTGATCTCATTGACAACCCAGGGTACCCGAATTTCACTTCGGATTTTCTACTGAGTTTCCATTCCCCTTGCAACTATGTAGATAATATGTTAAGGCATTATTCTTAAAAAGGTAAAGAATTAATTTCTTTAAGAGATGGGCGATTTGTGGAAGACATGTGTGTAATTTTGCATTCTAAATGTGATTTAAATTTACAAATAAATTTGCATAAAATCTCCAGCTCTTGATGTCATAGTTCTATTTTATCTTTAATTCAGATGCTCAAGAAATGTAAATTATTTTTACAGCTAAATAAAAGCTATACAAAGCTGCCAGGAAAGAATAATGAGATACACATTGTGCCATGCAGCCATGATAAATCCAGCAGCACCATGGTTACAGTCAAAATGCGAGGCCATCAGCAACTAGGGAATCTCAACACATATAGATTCCTCTGACTAGATTTAGCAAACTAATCTTAACTAGGGAAGCCCATGGCACTAGGTCAGCAAAAGAAAATCTTTACCTGGAAGGTAGACGGGCACCTAAAATGAGGAGGAACAGTCGGTTTATACGGCAAGGGTTTATTATAGATTAAAAACATCAGCCGTAGGTGGGTCAGGCTCTGCATATGTGCTTTGCAGAAATAAAGACACCAGCTTTCCTGTAACATGGCGAGGTTTGCAAATTATTGGTGGTTTGCTGATGGTAGTATGGGCTTATAAACTACGGCTTGGTCGTGAGGATGGCACCAGTGAGAAGGTATATTTGCACCCCCTTAGTCATTGTGGTAAAAGACTGCAGTGCCATGGCTCTGGATTGACTAACAGATTAAGAAATGGGTTCCTCTCATTAGAAATTAACTCAAACATGAGGAGATAATTATCCCAAACAAGGGTGTGAAGAGCCTCAGCTGACAGTAATCAAGGGAAAGTAAATAAAAGGTGTACCGAGCCCACTCTACCCCTCTCCTGGTGAGGAGGCTCAAGGGGTAAGTTGCTCGGATTTTTGAGAGGACAAACCTTGCTTTCTGTGACTTGTTGTAGCTGATGCAGGGAGGCCTCATCATTCTCTGTTTTTGTCTCATTTCTGACTGTGTTTCCCAGTAATACTTGTTTTTTTGGTGTGCATTTTTGCTGTTTGTTTGCTGCTGGAAGTGTCTTAATCCACCCTGCTCTTTAAAGTTTACGTAAAATGAACTAAAGCTGATATGCACAGCACTGCTGACTTATTGCTATTCCCTTTTTGCTGAATTACAGTGGTCTTGCTTTAATTAAACTCATTGTTGAGTTCAAACAGCCTCAAGAGTGGTTTGCTGGGAGCTAGGTGACTGCTCCAAGGCTCTGTGCGGGAGGAGGGATACAGAAGACCCGGGGGGATGGAGGGGTGCGTTCGGTGTTTTCTGGATGACCAACTGTGTAGGATGTTTAGAGGAAGCAGCTGCGATGAGTCCTCCTGCAGTGCCTAAATTTTGCGGAATCTGTGTGCTCTGGAGCTGTCCCTACCAAGTTTTATTTTGCGGCAAAGCGTATGGGGCGTATAGCAAACCTTGTGTTCTGGAGTCTGCTGCTTTTCCTCTTCCAGACAAAAGAGAAGCAACAGTTTTGTGACGAGTTTTAAATGGGTACCAGACAGGACACTGCACGATGCTGAGCACCTCGTCAAGTAGGTGCTGAGCCTTTTGAGCCCTGTGGGTTTAAGGGCTGCGGGGTCCTCGGCATCCTGCAAACTGAACCCTGTGATGCTCAGTTCTCCGAAGCGTGTGGACAACAGTTTGCAGTGAATAGGGACGGCCTAAAACTTGCGTCAAAAGAAACGCTTTGTTTTGCTGAATCAGGGCAGTGAATGCATGTGCATCTCGGAGAGCGTGGACAGGCCTGTTGACTCCTAAGGACCACTCATGTGCCTTAATTGACTATGTGCATGAATGCTTAACTGGTTGGGATCAGCATCAACATCCCTGAATGTCAAGCTCTCTTCTGTGTCTATTTTGTAAAGCTAATGACCACCAGGCTTTAAAAACCTGGTTCTGGTCTTTGGAGATGCTGAGGCATCTTATTTCATATTTTTTTAAAGGTGAATGCCTTTACCTTAAAATAAAATGTCTTTATTTCAGAGACACTGGAGCATAGAAAAAATGGAGAGCTGTAAACTTAATGTCCTTGGAAGTTTAAGATTTTTTAAATGTCTGTAACTTAAAAAAGGGAACCAAATAATGCTGCTTAGAATCATTGAAAAACAAAGAAGTCATGCTCGGCAGGCAGCTCTTATGACAAGGCTCTGCCCAGGGTGAATTTTTATGCTTGAGTTATAAACCCTTGAAAAATGGGGATCCTAATGCAAAAGCTGACACAGCTTTAACTAAAGCAGCTCTAGTAAGTGCTGCTATAATTATTTGCTCATTAATTACAAATTTTGCAAGACACGAGAGTAACACAAATTGGAAAATAGGAATAATTATCAGTAATAATGCCACAGAAGCTGGACACGTTGAAAGTATCTTCCTCTTTAAATTTAATAATAGCAAGACAGCTAGGAAACTAATAAGAAATACATAATTGAAAATTAACCTTGCAAATCTGCTGTTAATAAACCATGGTACTCTTGCGTTACAATAATTTTACAGAGCCCTTAATTTGCATTTGAAGTGTTATTCCAGGTAATACTTTGTGTGTTCACAACAATTACTATGTCTTTGAATTAAAACAAAAACGCAAAGGGAGGATTTTGTATAGCTGAACAGTACAGAACAGTATATACTGTAGTTCTTAGTAGCTCAGAGCTCGAACGATTGGAAACCGAACGTACAATGGTGATTTTTGTGCCGGCTGTTATGCCTGAATGCTGTTTTGTTATTGTTGAATTCGAGTATTGTGGTGTCCTGTGCTTTCATCCTTAGCTTGTGTAAATACACCAGTCGGGCTGTTGGATCGCTTGCACTTTCTCATCCTCCGAGGTGCGAGGCTTGATTACTTGGGGATGCTTGAAAGCATCCAGTGTGTTGGTAACAGGTAGTGTGTGGTCCTTGGGATGTTCTGCTGCAGTGTGTGGTTTTACCATTGTGTTTGAGCCGTTTTAAGGGATCTAATGGGGGCAGGCTGCTGGAGGCGCTGGGGTTTGCTGAGCAGGGTAAGTCAGATTAGGCTGTGGTTTAATGGAAAGGTGCTGCTTTACTGCAGGTTGGCGCCTTGTGCCTGAGCTTTGCCTGCGGCTTTCCATTCAAAGGGAGATGGTAGTTCTTTACAGATGTCATATCTGTTGCCTATCAACAGAAGTCTATAATGATCTGTTAAATCAATCGGTTTGCAAGTAAGGATGAAGAGAATTCTTTATTCAAAACTCAGGCTGTAGTCACCTGCTCTTGCTAAGGATCCCCTGCTCATAAAATAAACCTGGTGAATATTGCTGCCTGCTCCTTGCCTTCAGTCACAGAAAACTTGTACGTTTATAGCGAGAAGTGTTTTGCAATTTTGGAGCTTATATCTACTGAGCTCTGACTGCTCAGCTGAAAAAAGAGGATGGACTGTAACAAAGGGGAACAGCCCTGACTGCAGGCTTGTACTTATATCGCAGTGTTAATGGGAATGGAGGTATATACAGGGTTTCAAAGTTGTGTATGGCCAAGCAGCTTAAAAAATAAATAAATAAAAAAATAACCCGGAGACCTACAGTGTTTGGCATCAGAAAGGAGGAACATTGTACACAAACAATTGGGTTAAGAGTGTGCGCTGCAAACAGGGTTTCTGCACAATTCCAAACTCCATCGAGGGCTGCATGTAAAATGTTGGCTTCTTTGTGCAAACCCACAAATCCTAGGGAAAAGGCCATTAGGGGTCAGCAATTCAGCTGTTTGTCTGCTCACTTTATGTAAGAGGTTAGCAGCAGTATGCTTTTTGTCCAAAGCCAGCAATAGCAGGAACAGCTTGTTTCTGAAAGGGCTGTGGCTCCCCTAGTAGTGATAGAAGAAGGGGTCCTGAAATAAACCTCGACTGTGGATAGTCTTTGATTTGACCTTTTGTCCATTTATTTGGCTATAAGCGTATGCTTAGCACAGCATTTGACTCCTGTCATTCCCTTCCCTAGCAGCCTATATAGCTCAAGCACCACCAGCACAGACATTTTTCCTCCATTTCAGTGTGTTTTGGGGAATTTGGAAAACACTGCAATGTGGGACAATAAGGCATTTTGATTGCCCAAGCTCTTCCTCCAGAGGATCTCAGGGTGTCATATGGAAAAGCAAACCTTCCATCCCCCTGCAGCCTTGGAGTGAAGTCCCAACAGCATTGCAAATCTCAGGGGCTACAGCCCACGGGAGGAGAGGATGGCGATGTCCCCCTCCAAACACCTTTAAAAATCAGTTTTCATCTTTTTTTTTTAAGATGTAAACTCACTTTAAAGTCTCTTCTGCTTTGGGGACAAACTACAGAAAGCTCTCAAAACAGTGGAGTAGGGCTTATCTGTGTGAACTCAGTGGGGCTGTGTCTGACTTTTGAAGTGTGCTGATGCGAGGAGAACTTTGCTTGATCCATGAAGTTTTGTTGTGGAAATGGAGCAGCGTGAGGGTGGGTGTTCCTCAGCTTCACCCCCGTCAGGCTGTAACTGTTGCGTTTGTGAATGTAAGAATTAACGTCATGGAGTTAAGAGATGACCCAGGGAGGGACGGTTGAAGATGGTGTAGATGCAGCTGCCCTCCCAGGTGTGTCCGTAGGTCCTGTTGGCCGTTCTTTGCAAGACCAAAGCCAGTGCTGGGGCCGTGTTGGATTTCTCGTGGGAGCTCAGAAGCTCAGCCAGCCCGAGAGAGGCACTGAGCAGAGCTTTCTGGGTGAGCAGAGGCATGTCTTGGGCAGAGAAAGCCTTGAGAGCTGAATGGATGAAGAAGAGCAGGGAGTTGGCAGTCACTGTTCCAACCTTGAGAAAAAGGAGATGGAAAATACTCTCTCCTCCGTCTGAAAAACAGGAGGCTGTGGGAGAAATGTGGCTCTTAATGATGCTCCGGAGGCAGCCCCTGCTAGTGATTCCTGATCAGTATTCTGTTCATCACCACTTTCTCAAGGAAAGACATAAAGGATCAACTTAGCCAAAAGGAAGCTATTTTTAGAAGAAGGAGAGATGATTTTTTTTTCTAACCATTCTGCTGTTATTTATGTTGCATAGTTCTTGAGTTATTTATTTCAGTGGGAGTTGATGCAAAGTGGGACGGTGTTTAATGTGTGGAAGGATGGTGAAATCCATCCTACAGCTGTCCTTGCTATTTCAGGGCTGGGCTTTGATAGTCTTTCCAACCTTGCAAATTGGATGGCACTTTTTGGACATTATCAAAGTGTTGCTGATTGCGAGGGGTGTTTGTCATCTCCAGTCCCTTTGGCTTGCAGCACACTGCCCGTGCTTCTGCGGTTTGTCACTGCAGTATATTTTAACCTGTCACTTAACTCACCCGTATGCATTTTTAAAACACTAAAAAGCAACTGATAATTCAAAGTGCGCTCCAAGGTAAAAATAAAAAGCGTTAATACTTTTCATCGATCGCAGCTAATTTATGCGAACTGGGCTCTGCTCGCAACTGCAGCAAGGTATAAATGGTGACATCATTGAGCATGAGCTCTGCCAACCTGAGTTAGTGTTGGAATGACAATGGAGTGATTTAACTATTATGATCTCACTTAATATTTCATACTTAAAATGTAGCCTAACCTGTAATTCAGGGTTATACGAAGTACACATTGTAGAGTTGTTTCAGAACAGATTTTTGACGCAAACTTTGTGGTTAAAGGAAATGTTTGAGTGACATACATACTGCATATGCTGTTGTTTTGCAAGGCTGGTGGAAATCCTTTCAGAAAGGAATATTTACTGTGGAATGTTTTCTGTTTTATATATGTGTACATGTATATAGACACAAGCACACAAAAGGGGAAAAAATCTGTTATGTTGTCTCAAGCTTTCTGATATGAAATTGTCACAGGAAAAGAAAATCACTTGCATCAGACAAATACAGCTGCAGTTTTTAAATCCCAAACCCTGTCATCCTCAAAACAATGACAACAACAAAATGCTGTAGACATGATGGGTCATGAGTTAGAACTTTTAACAATTCTAGCTTCCAGCCTCTTTTACAGAAACAGTGCTAAAATGACCTTGCATTCAGTAAGGGAGGTATTGCAGCTGGTCTGAAAAAGCATCAAGTAAAGCAGCAGAAAGAAAAAAGCATGTTTTACTTGATCCTTTGGCTCCCCAGGTGTGTGGCTGGTGGGGGAGGATCTGCTTCTCCTCCCCATGCCTCAGTGCCAGCCTGCAGGTGGAAGTCATCAGTCGGTTTGCTCATCTCACACTTTTTTCTTATTATTTGTATGAGAGTTGGAATAACAAGGTTTTCTTGGATTAGTCCATGGTGAGAAGAGGCTCTGCCTCCAGCTCTGCTTAGGCTGAGTGTGTTGACAGAAAATAATATCTAAGCTAACAAGGCCTGAGCTATAGGACAGTCTGACCAAAGACTGGTAGCCTTCCAGCCAAAACTGTGTAGGCAAGATACTTAAATTTCTTTAAGATGAAACTCAGTGGACATAAGAGGGCTTAGCTGCTTACACCTTGGCTGCAGCAGTAGGAGGTTGGGACAGATCAACCAGGAAAAGCTTCTCCTATTTGGGTGGGTTTAGCCGGTCTTCTGGCGCTGGTACTGTACCTAAAGGATCTATGGCTCTGTAGACACGAGATGGCTGTGGGGATGACACCAAACTGGGAGAAGTAGTCAGCAAGTCGAAGGACAGGACTGCCCCCCAATGCAGTCTTGGCAGGTTGGAGAAATGAGCTCATGGCCCTCATGAAGGCTGTCATAGACAATGCAAAGTCCTGCACCTGGTTTGGAATAACTCCAAGCAACCGTACGGGCCGGAGGTGGGCTGAGAAGCAGCTTTGCAGGCAAAGACCTGGGGGTCCTGGTGGGAAAGCAGAACGTAAGTCACCAGTGTGTCCTTGCAGTGAAGAAGTCAATGCTCAAAGCTTGAATGGAAGAGGCTCTGCCTTTGAAGTTGGCCCTGTTTTCAACAAGGGGTTCAACCAGAAAGCCTTCAGAAACCCCTTCCAAATGACATTATTTTGTGATTAGTTAACAGCTGCCTTTAAAGGATAGGAAGGAATGGTTTGGGGGTAAGTTTTTCTCTAGGAATGTGGTATTATTTGCACCTGCAGTTCAATTAAGTCTAAGATTTGCAAAGATTCATTCTTCATGACCTTAAGGGTCAGTGCTGCTGCTCCTTTTTGGAGAGAAAAAGGACAATGAGTAGCCCAGAAAGAATGTGGTCAAGCCTTCAGTCTGCAAACTGCCTTGTTGTCTGGGGAAAATGGCCTTTTTTCCCTGTAAGAGTGTCATGTTCTGTGTCATGAAGCCAGGTCTTGTTGCTCATTGGTGGCCACCAGCAGCCCATATTTGAAAGCACATTTCGGTGGTTACTCAGCATGTCTGAGGCTGAGACATTTCATACTTAAGCAGGGAGGGTGGATTTCATTGGTAAAGTTTTTTGCACCCATGTTTGAAAATGTTTTGCAAAGACATTTTCCATGCCACTAGAATGACCTTGTTGCTGCTATAAATACTTATCAAAAGCAATCATTATTAGTTCAAAAATATAGTGACATCAGTAGTACTCATCAATATGACTTTTTTCAGTTGAATTAGGGTAAGAAGAGGAAGGGGCGGTTGTTCTAGAATTCTTAGTTTATTTAAATGTTACTTTAGGATTTTTTAGTTCAGAATGAATTTCCAGTGTTCCTTACAGCTGATAGAAAATTTTATGGTTTTTCCATCAGAATCAGTTTAAGCCACTAGAAAACACCCTTTGTTCCTATATTGATAGAAACCCAGTATTCTCCTTTCTTCCTGTTTGGCCTCCCCTGCCCTGGATGCAATGGGAGTAAACACAGTAGAAGGATTTGTATTACCAGCAAAGAAGAACAATTGCAGCAGTGTTTAAATTCACAAGGTTTGAGGATTGTAATTGGAGTTTATATGAGGGTGGGGGGGCGGGGGGCAAATGTTTATCCCACTTCATTTTTAGAGGCTCTCCATTTGTGTTATCTGTGCTTATGGCACAGGGACAAACGTTTTTCCACATAACAGAAATAATTCTGATTCTGTTCCAAAAATAGTCTAGGAGCCATGAGATCCCAGGAATAGGTTTCTCCCTCTAGTGGCAGCAGAAAGGAAGATACAGAGCTCTCAGACCAGGTAGCTTCCCCTTTTTAGAAAAGCATAGGAGGTAAAAGACCTGCTGGTTGTTTTTTTTTTTTTTACCACTTCAAAGAAAGATTCGTAGGGCACAAAATATCTGTGACTTCTTTACGGTTCTCCTTAGTCATTGAAATACTTGTAAAACCAAGATACCAAAACAAGGATGTTTCTTTAATTTTTAAAATTACTTTGAGGCTCAAAGTACAACTGAAGCAACTTGATAAACACAAATGATACCGTTTGGTGTCTTTCCCTCTCCTGTTGGGAGAACCACGGAGCAGACACCCTACTCAGGAGTCAGTGCTGGAACTAGCTCAGCATCTGTCCCTGCAAATAATGCCTAGCGCTGGGATAGCGTGCAAAGAGGGAGGGATGGGGAATCTTCAGAGAATTGCCTTGGTGAGTGTTTGAATTGTGTTTGAGGCTACCATGCTAGTTTGACAGGTAAAGTATAAACCCCTGTGTTCTTAATGACTAAATTACCCTTGTGCCTTTACAGGAAAGGAAAAAAATATATTGTGTCTAGAGGCAGAAGAGCCTGACCACCACCTAGAAGTCAAATAAAAAGCACAGCGAACCAAATCTACCCCTTCTGTCCTATTTCTGCTTTCCATCTCCTGTTGATGCCTTTACCACCTGAGAAGGCTGTAAAACTACTAATGCTTGTTTTAGGCTTGGGCAGAAAGTTTGATCAGTGGAGGAAGGCTGGCTGAAACGCCTGATCCCTGGTTGGCTCCTGAATATGTTGTTAGTGTTTTAGTCCCCGTGACTCAGCCACTGCTTCTTTTGAGTCTATTTCAGTAACGTGTTACTTTAATAGAAGAGATTGCATGAATGAAAGGAAAGGTTGAAACAGCATCTTAAATTCTGGAAGAATGTGTCCTTCAAGCTCTATAGCACTGAAAATAGGGTTCAACTGAAGGATGTGAGCTGTTCTCCAAAAAAAAATACGGTAGGACACCCTCAACCCCAGTGTGGCTGGGGTGCAGCTGATGGTAGACACCAGGTTGTGGAGGTTACCTTTGTCTGATGTGGGGCAGTAGCAGAAGTGTCCCTTGCTGGGCTGGGGGTAATGTGTGTTTGCCTGCCTTGGTAAGCTCTACCTGGCCTCTGGGAGCCCAGAGCTCTCCCTTGGGAAGGCCCAAGGAGGAAAATATGGCCAACATCTGTAGTGCACCTTATTACATGCATGGTGTCCCCTGGGACACAGGAAATGTCTACCTGACCTGTAAGGTCATGTGCATTAGTCCATGACTTTGAAAGTCTTCCATCAGGGAGGAACTTGGTGACTTCAGAGTGAAATGCAAACTCCATTCCTTCCCATTAGGGTTGTGAATTGGCAGGACAGCTTCTTTCTGTGAAAGTTGTCGATATTTCTTTTGCCCTTTCTGAGGGCTGGTGCTTTGGAACCTGTTTCATGTTAGGACTTTCCGAAGAAAGGACTAGAAAGGACTTGCCGTAGGAAATCTTGGATTCTGGCAGGCCTGTGTGTGCCTGCTGGATGGTTGTGGCTACCTGAGCTCACTGAGGTTGGGACACCTCTTGGCAAAGGGTCGTGTTTGCCTCTCACCTTGTCCTCAGGACCAGGTCAGCTTGTTGCAGATGTTTCCCAGCAGCCATCTTCATGCTGCCTGGAAGGTTCCTGAGGACAGTAATTAAACATCAGTAGAGAAAACAGTGGGACTTGTTTCTTCCGTGCTGTCTTCTGTGAGGAGGTTTAAATCTTAGTTACTTTCCAGTTCATAAAGCAGTACTTAAGTCTTTTAACATGGTCATTTCTTTGGACAATGTCTTACCCTAGCTCTGGCAGATACCTGGACTGCTTTTCCAGCATCTTGTTTCTGCACTGTACCTGAAAACTGTTCTAATTTTATTTCACCTACCTGTAAAGTTTCCTTTCATTCATTGCCTTTGCTTTTTTTATCACTCTTTTTATCACTCAACTTCATTATGCAATTGTTCCAACCCTGCTCTGTATTTGATGTTTTATAACTTGCCTGCCTTTTTTCCCCACTGTTGATTACTTTTACATTTCTATGTTCCTTCACATTGGCTTTAAAAATAAAATAGAAAAAACAACTTGAACATTCCCTGTGCAATTACTGTGAGGTGGTATGCATAACCCTTGGGCATACATTAATTTATCTTTGAACACTTTCTATTTCCTCCGTGTCCTTTCTCTCCCCAGCTTTATCATGTTGAATTTCACCCTGCACTTAGTCTCCCAACGTTGCTCTGCTAAAATCTAATCTACTTGTTTTCTAACTTTTAGTTGAACATTAATCCTCGTGAAATCCTTAAAGACTGCAGCCCTGATTCTCCCCCACACTTGCATCACCAGTCATAACTGCTGTTACAGAAGCCTTGCTCAAGAATTACTCCCTACAAAAAGCCATCATCTTTCTGTACATACTTCAGATGATGAAAATAATGCTTGCAACCAGGACCCACTGTAGGACTGTGCACAGTAAAGAAATAAATTTTTCACAACATCTACAAGTGTTGCTCACATCTTCTCCCCTTCTCCAAATTTCAGCCTTTCACTTTGATGTGGTCTCAGCTGAACAGTTAAGCATCTGCCTAATTTTAAGCAACTAAGCAATCGGTCGCAACTATAACTATTTTCCTTCTGTTAGGAGTGTTGCTCTTGCCCTGTGGGCTACATCTGTACTCTTTTTCTGAGCTGGTGTCCAGACCGAAGTGGATGAATTCAATGGAAAGATGGGGGTGAGAGCAGGGGCAGCAAGCGGCAGGAACTCTGGGGAGACCCCCACCACCCCCATTGACCCTGGGGCACAGTGCTTCCTCTGAAAGGTTTTTGCAGCTCATGTCATGGAGCAGGCATGATCGTGGGCTGTGTTTATTGGAAAGGATTGGAGAATTTAGCCGGATCAGGCTAGAGAGGAATTAAAAAAAAATAAAAAATAAATTGCATCAGCCCATCTACCTCATTGCTTTGGGAACCAATTGGACCAGGGTTTGACTTTGCAGCAGTACGTAAGTTGCACAGGAAGCACTTTAACAGATAAATTAGCAATAAAGAGTCACTTCCATCCTACAAACACTGACTTCTCATCTGTCTGGCAATGTGTGGGTCAGCAAACGCAGTGACAATCCGATGGGTCCAGTCAGACTTGTGTTAAAGAGAAGGGATGCTCAGTTGCTGGTGAGGGTGTTCAGTGGGTGATGCTCTGCAGAGTAAGTGTAGTGTCCAGCTTTTCTTCAGTGCAGAGAAGGGAATAGATGAATATACTACAGACCTGAGAAAACAGCCTTTTGCATGTGACTGGTAAGATTTACTAGTAAGGCAGTTTTCTGCAGAGCAATTTCAGCAGATACCTGTAGTCTTAAATACCTTTGAGCGGTGAGGAGAGCCAGCCTAGCCATGGCAATATCCATAAGTCTCTGGTGAAATGTGCCTACATCGGATCGTGCTGAGGTTGCTCAGGGCTGCAGCAGGCACAGAATGATGGAAAAATGTGTCACTGGGACCCATGAGAGGGACAGAAGCAAACTGCCTAGTGGTGGGTGGTAGGGCAAGGAACGAAGAGGATTTTGTGTCCATAAGATGTAATCACCAGAAACATCACATTTTGGAGGACTGGCTTTCCCACCAGATGTCTGTGGGCTGGCAGGAGAGAGGACAGTGGTTTGTGGCAGGTTAGTCGCTGGTGGTCAGCACCTCGGTGGTGCTGCCCCTGGAGGAGGTGAGCAGCAACCCAGCGAGCGCCCATGGCAGGGGGAAGGCAGCCGAAGGCACTGGGACATGGGTCTCTACATGGATACTGCACTTCTGACACTTCCATGAATTTCCTTAAAAACCAACCCACTTGGATTGGGAAGCGTAAAGTCTATATGTTAATGAACACAAAGGTCTCGAAACGGACTCCAGAGGAGCCCTGGACCTTTCTAGATCTGCAAAACTATTTCCTGAAAACTCCCAATGGCTAATTCCATTAAATGTACTTCTTTGTAAGCACATAAAATCAATTATCAATGCATATAAAATAGTATCAGTGTTGAAACTTTCTGAATGTATATGTCTTGTTCTTCCATATCTTTATCTAGTCCTTGTGTTATCATATGTAATTAACACATCTAATGAAATATTGACTTTAAGTGACCTCATCAATGTCATGGCTTATTAAGTTTTGTTTTTTCATGTAATGTTCCTTTTCCTCTCTATTGAATGATTACATTCATTTGTTTATCATAATTTCTGAGCACATATATTTTGGAAAATAAAATTGAAATGCCAAGTGATTTCAGGAAACACTTTCAAGCACAGTAAATGATGTATCTGAATGTATTTAATTTTTTATTAAGTGCAACATGAAAACATGTCTTTACTTTCATTGCTTTTTCTTTTCTATCTCCCACCTACTGCATTTTTTCCCCAGAAAGGCAGCAGGCAAAAGAAGAATGAAGATTTCTTGTGGTAAATGAAAACAACTTAAGCATCTTTTTTTTTTTCTCCTTTGGCATTTAATCTCAAGTGAAAATTTGCAATCAGAATGCATGCTTTCAGTTCAAATTGGAAAAGTATTCTTCACAAATAAGTATTTGTTTGGAGGGGGAGAAAACTCTAATTGTAAATGTTGGTTCTCACAATAAATATTTTTGTAGTGTATTTGAATTGATTAATCTGCCACTTTTTTCAGTAAAGTGCAAAATCAGATCAACCCACATCTTGCTTATTTACATCGCCAGCTTTAATTTATCATTAGTTGTATTGAGTGCTAAAGCTTTTAGTGCAAAGGATACCTCTTTCACTTCATGGATAATCATTCAGTGGAATATAATTTAAAAAAATTTATATGGTATCTCTGCCATGGCTGTAACCTAACCTCAACATGATAAACCTTCTCCAGTAGGATTAGCACTTTCCTGGTGGCTTTTGCCTGGGTATTTGTCTAGTCATTAGTTCAACATCCAACTTAGCCCAAGTATGTTGTCATCTGAAATCTTGACACAGTAAAAATATTTCTGGGTTTAGCTGTAGTTTATATTAGACTACTTTGTGTCAGGTAATTCAATAGGATTTCAATCCAGATCACTGCATCTTTTTAATTGGAAGATAAGAACAAGCAATTCAAGGCAGACTCTGAGAGAATTGGAGAGGCACTCCATCCCTGTGTGCAAGACAAGGGGACAGAAGCTCTGCCTGGAAAAAAGATGAAATGAAAACAAGTTCTTGAGCAAATTATGGGAAGAGACTGGACAGATCGGGATAAGACATTTTATTTTGAATTGCAGTGAAGGGAAAGTGCTGGTTTTTCTCAGCAGTTGCTTTTCTGGGGACTACAGCTGTATCTCCCCAGCCTCTGAAGCACAGAGGGCTGGGAATGTCAGCCTTTTCACAAAGAAGCACTCTTAATTAGGGATGCAAGTCCGCTATAACTTCTTTTTACACTCGGATAATCTCAAAAGATGAAGAAATCTGACTTCAGCCTGTTTTCCTCCTTTCCAGTGTCCTTTCGCTGCTGAGCCGCAGCAGTCCTGCAAGGTGGCAACGGTGGCACTGCAACGTTATACGTGCTGAAATCAGGGCAATCAATCTTAACACCACTCCGGCGCAGGGTCCTGTAGGTGGTGTGACAGGTTGAGTTTCCATTAAGGGGTGAGAGTTTCCTTCAGGAAAACCTGCAGGAAGGAGCTGAGAGCAGTGCTGTGTAGGTTCAAATGTGTATCAAAGCCTTTTTTGTCAGGGTGTGTGAGAATATTTTCAAGGGTGTTTGGACCGAGATGCTGGGACAGTGACTGACAGCTGTTTAGTGAGGAAGACTATGCTGAAAGCTGAACCCGAACTCACCAAACTAAAGTTTAAGGGGAAAAGCTTTGAATTAATGCATCGTTCAGAACTGAACAAGTGCATCACTCGCTAACAGCATGGGTTGACTCTGCTTTTTGTGCTAAATGTGGAAAAAATAGGCTTTAATTGGGTTTTGCTTCAGCTAGTGTACTGCTACCTGGGTTTCGGAGCTGTCATCTGTGTAGGATCTCCTCTCCAGCTCCTGCTGAAGCCTAGCGTCAGCTCTAGTGCCTTACTAGGGCATGGCCAAGGTCCATCATGGAGGTGACAGGAGGGTTTTGATTTCTTAACCAGCTACTTTCCTCTAACTCTTCTTTCCAAAGCCCACAGTGGATTTATGACCTGCACTCTTGAGCTCTGATGTTGCTTGAGATTTGTTTCTTGGCACAGAGAGGCGTACTGCATTTTGGATGTGTTTTCCTCTTTCTGCTAAAAGAGAATACTGAAAAAAAACCAAACAAAAAAAACAACCACCCCCATACAAACAACCCCCCTCCAAAACTACAGGTTGCCTTTTTAATGATTTTTTTGCATGTGTAATAATCCAAGGCAATATCTAGAAGCTTCATTTTTGGAAGGGATTAACAAAGACTGTTTAATATCTTTCATGAGGCATAGAGAGTGCTGGAAAGAAAAACAGTGATCCAGAAGCAGCTATGTTTTCACTGACGCCTGGAATTGAAATACTGGTTGATTATTTTTTTTTGGCAACTTTTCTTCTTGAGGAAAGAACTTCTGAGTGCAATCAATTAAAGAAAGGATCTGATTTGCTTTGTAATTGTTTTTCTGTCTGTATGAATGATGTAAGGGCATATTGGAAGAGTTTACTTCACTACTCTGTCTTTTCTAAAATAACAGGTTTACTGGTTGATTTATGGGTTGTTTGTTTTGTTTTTGTTGTTCTGTCTGTAGGTGAGAAAAAGGTTAATTTGCTTGAGAAATCATGTCTATGCCAGAGAAGGTCAACTTGTTCCATCATCGTGTACTGCCATTGGAGGCTGACCTGAACCTAAACTCAGTGGTTTAAGGGAAGAATTAGGCATCCTGTTTTTCTGCATGCTTTTCCCAGCATTTGTTTTCTCCTCTTTTTTCATAGTTTCTCAGAAAAAGCAGAAGGGTGTGACTCAGTGGTTAGTTGCTTATATACTCCCTGGAACTGGTTCTGTTCCCTGTAAAGTCATATTTTTAACATTCTGCTTCAAAAACTTCAAACTTGGCTGTGGCTGTGCCAAGCTCGTGGCATCTCTCCTCCTCTGGCTGACCAAAAGCCAAAATACCAAGAAATCCATTTATGAACTGTGTTAAAAGCAGTGGAGAAACGTGCAAGTATAACAACCGGGAAAGACAGGGAATATTACATTTGTCGAAGAGTTGTCCGTAAACATAAGACCATAATGCCCAGTGAGGTTCCTGGGGACGTCCCCAGTTCCTCCTCTTCCTTGGCTGCTTCACTGAACTATTTCTGTAGCTCATAGGATGTGGACCACAAATGATGAAGGACCAAAGTATTATTGGAGTTTAAACCTTTTGCAAGGCCATAAAAGCTAATTAAAATAAAGGGTTTTCACGTTGTCTGGTTTTTTTTGAGTAGAACAAGTTTAATATTAATGTAACAGAACAGGGTGTCTGGTTCCTTGCTCTGTCACCCACTGCTCACTGCAGCTGAATGCAAAACATCAAAGTGTTTGAGTCTCCTCTGTTTAATTTGGGGTTTTTTTCTGCTCCTTTTTTCTTTCTTTTCATATGTTTAAGTTCATGTACATAATACATATTTTCAATAAGTCTGTTCATCGTCTGTCAGAAAGCAGAGTGGTGGTGATGGAATATTTTAGGGCGATAATTTCAGAGAAATGTTAAGTCTTATAGAAACAATTTTGTTTCTATTTTCCAGATATCTAGTGAGATTAAAGTCTCGTTATTGGACTTGTTCTGCATATTTTGCCCATGTGCATTTTATAAGGCTATTTAAGTATTATTGTTATGTTTTGATTTCAGTGTGCTTCTCCCCACTCCCTCCCCATTTTAAATAGCTAATTGCAATAATTCTGTAACTTTATTTTTGCAGAGTAATAATTTGCTTGTTTTCAGTTCTGGAGAACTGTGCTCCTGGATTAAACAGAGTAAATAAACTCTCAGGGCACAGCTGTCATGCCCAGAAAGTGCACGTCAGCTTGCAAGACTGGCTCTAAGGAGTCTAATTTAGGAAGGAAAAATGAAATCTGCAGTATTGTTAAAATAAGTTTGCCACAGTATTAATTGCCTTTGTATATATGTGACTATAGCTCAGGCGAATTTGGGATGTTAGCCTGTGTTAGCCACGGAGCGGTCCTGGTCCTGCATCCAGGTCCTGCTCCTTGGAGCAGCGGGGCTGCAGAGCCTGCGTTCAACTTCTGTCAAGGGGAAATGCTCTGGGAGGTGATTAAGAAAGGTGAGGCCATCTCCCAGCAGTGTGTTAGCTACAGCATTTAGCGGAGGTGGCGGAGGAAACGTTTAATTAGTCTGTAGGTTTCACTTGCGCTCTCATTTGGATGTCTCAGAATTCACGTTGGCTTCTGCCTCTTTTCCTTTCTTGTTCAAAAGTCAGTGTTTCACTAAAGTGTTGGAAATATGACTTGGAGGTTGTACGTCTTGTGCTGATGGGCTAAATCTGCCTGGCTGGCTTGGGGGAAGTCATTCAGCTCCCGATTCTGCAATGTAGATACCTGGATAGATTTGAGGGAGAAGGAAAGGGGTAGCACGGGGGAGAAAGAGCTGAGCGAGGGGTTGGATTCAGTTGGGAAGAAGACAGGGACAGGGCATCGTCAGAGGGGAGAGCGAAGAAAAGCGTTGCTGTCTCTGAAGTCCGAAGAAAATGATGTGATGTAGATAACGGAGGGATCAGCGCTGTCTTCTCCAGGCAAGTCTGCTGCCTCTGGGAGCTTTTTGTGTGGACCACCCTTTTTTTTTTTTTCTTTTTTTCTCTGGCTTGTTTGTGGGCTCCTGGGGAAATCCTCTCTGACCAGAAGCGTGGTTTCTTGGCAACGGCCAGCCAGTCTCCGCTGGTGTGAGAAAGTGGACGATGTGTAAAGTTTCCATCTGCGTACAGCCAGGAGAGGGATTCCTTTTCTCCTCAGCCTCTAGCCAGCCTTGTGCTCCAAGGCTGAGTAAAGGCAGACCTGCTCGAGCTTGTCAAGACAAGAAAAGCCGTTGCCTCTTGCCGATGCCTTTGCAATGGCTGGAAGACGGAGCGAAGGTCCAAGTTCTGCTCCTGGTGCCGTCCCTTCTGCTCTGGAACTGCAAAAGCCAGGGAAGGGACTGCTGGTGGTGGACCTTGGCCTGGGTGGAGAAGCTTTGTGGTGGAGTTACAGGGAAGGAACAGGAGGATGGCGATGCTTTGGGGAGCTGGATATGCAGGGTCCGAAAAAAAAGGGGATTAGGAGAGGCATGTCTGATTTGGGTGGTTCTGCTCTTAATTGTAAAGCTAACGGAGTTCATGTGTAAAACCAGAATTATTTGGGTAGAACGTAAATTAGAGAGCATGGGTGTAAGTTACCATTGAGGGGCAACATGAACTTTTTTGTGAGGAAGGGACATGTAGCCTACTATATAAATTGAAAGGGGCTGGATGTAGTGGTCTTGGGAAACTAATTTCAATTAATTTAGTGGCAACTGAATTGAAATTCGTTGGGAGTGTGTTGGTAATGTATGAATTTGAAATGCAAGTCGGCAGGAGTTCCTTTTCTTCTGCGTGTATTTGGTGTGTTCTATGTTGTTTCCTGCAAGACCTACAGAGAAAAAGAAGCAATTCAAGAAATCTCAAGGTTTTTTCTAGCTAGTTGCATTCCTGGGGTCCTGCTTTGTTTTGGGGATGTGCAACTGGTATTAAGGTACAAGGGATGCTGCAGTGGGGACTGGAAAAAAAAATAAGGATTTTCTTCTTCCTTTTACTGGAAAAGTATGTAAAACATGATTGGAGTTTGTCAGTATGGGAACAGATGTCTTAATTCACTTGCAAGGGTTCTCAAGACTTTAGGATCTCCAAGCTTTTCGGGTATAAAACCCCCTGCAGTAAGAAGCATGTTTACAGGATTTTACATACTTCACTATTTTTTGATGAAAAATGGCATCAAAGTGACACCTGAGGCACCACATCCATTACCCTTTGATAAGAGATGGAAGTTGGTCAATCACGTTCTTGTCATTTATTAGTACTGATTCACAGGGCAAAGAAATGACAGTTAGGAAGAGTTAGTTATACAGTTACTTCTGAACTACAGTGGCATACCTGGTATAAGAGACTCTGATTTCCTTTAGGCTTCCTGTACATCAATACACAACTGTGGTGGTCTCTTCACTTGCAAGTCAAAACACTTGACATTTCTTTCTTTTTGGTGCTTTCTCATATGATTTTTTTAACAAATTCTTTTTCTTGAAGTAGTTCTTAAAACATTTCCAGAATAAGTGATTAATTTAAAAAATACTCATGTTTGCACACCCACTTCAAATTTTGGGGATGCAAAGCACAATACACAATAGTTTCTATTATAGCTTTTAACAACCTGCAGAATTGCTCTTTGCTTTCCCCTCCTCTGGACAGATCGTATATGGTGCTCTGTTTAACTCCAAGTTGCACATGAAGAAATTTCATGTGTATGGAGGCACTCAGGCCTCCCCCCGTCCTTGAGCCTTCACGGAAAGGATGTATGAGTTGGAATTTTCAACTACGTATTATGGAGTTTATTGCCAGTGGAGTATGCATAGATCAATATTGAATATAGCTGTAAACATACGTCCTTCAGACATATGCTAGACGCCCTTTGCTGCGTGCAGCCTGGCCGGCAGCTCGCTGAAATACCAGCTTACAGCAGCCCAGCAATAATAATAACATCATCTTTCTGGTTGCCCCAGCCCAGGGTTTATTAAAGCAGATGGTCAGGGGTGAGATTTTGCACTTCTGAGCCATAAAGTTCCACCTGCTATTTGATTTTTAGGGTGAAATATTTAGGGGAGGAGAGGGTCTTTCCCCAACATTTCATGCAGCTTTGACATTACTGGCATTTATTAGCAGTTGGTGTTTTCTGTTTGTTGGAGGAAAAAGCCAGCTGGGGTGCTATGTGGAGATCTTTTTGCTTTGCTAATAGAGACAGCTCATGGATAACCAGCGTGTGAGGTCAGGTGGGGCCACGGGTATTGTTCTGTTAATTAGCATATTCCAAGAAAATTATCAGAAGTCTGATTTTTCCCATTTAATAAACTACAATTAAATAATGCCAAATCTTTGGGAGAAGGGCTCTCCCAACCCAAAAAAGGTCTTTATATTGCCTCTAAGTTGAGGGTTACAAATACCTTCTATGTAAAACTGAGGGGGGGGGGTGGGAATTGTGGTCTGTTATTAAACTTTTTAAGGTTAAACTGCTGTGTATGGAATTTTTTTTATGTTGCTGTATGATCTCTTGTTTCAGTTTAAGATTGCTTTAGATTGGACAGGGAGTGTTTGTAGGGGTCTGAGGGCTGTCAGTGCTGTGAATGTTTTTCTTGTTATGGAGAAAAGGCTTTATCCAATTGCTTATCATGTGCTAGAAGGGCTGTGCATGAGAAATAATTGCCAGGGAATAAAACTGCTGGCAGTTCTCATTTAATCCACTTCCATGGCACATACTTCAAGTGCCATACAAGTCTAAACAAGACTTAAAATAAAACAGGGATTTGTTTCCTTCTGTGTGAATTTCCCGGTTCGAGATGTCTTGTCAGGCAGGCAGAAATAATTATTACTGGGAGAAGATGGGAATTCTTCCCTCAAAGATACTCATTCATTCATTCACCAGGAGAACAATTAATGACAACTCGCTAATGGCTGCAACATTTTATTTTCTATTTCCAGTGGCATGTGCAGACCCAGGCTTCCGAGTGCCTGGGTACTCCCTGCCTGGCCCCAATTACTTTGGCAGGGAGGCACGGTATGCTGCAGGGACCGGCGCTTCCCCCGGCAAGCCGATTCCCAGCCAAGAATAGGTTTGAGCTTTTGGCATTGAAGTAATGCATATGAGTAGCACTGGGGTAGTAGAAATCGCTGATTGTTTCCAGCAAAGGAATGGCAGTTGTCTTTTAACTATGTAATTAATTACTGCAGATTTAGGGGAGGAGGGAGGGAGAGTATTTGGGTTTCAGGGCTCAGTATGGGAGACTTCCTAATCGAGCAAACTTCTCCCTGCGAGACAAAACCGAGATGAAACGTGCAAGGAAACAGGAGGATCTTAATAACAAATCTTCAAGAAAATAAAAATAAAAAGTAAATTGCTCTCTGGCTAGCTTCCTCATTGAGGCTTTTACCCTGAGCCTGTGGGTAGAACTTTGGTTGTTAGACGGTTGGTCTCCCGGTATTTAGCAGCGTTGACTCTGCTTTTCTACCGCCTTCTGTCACTGCTTATACGGGTTTTTGGAGTGACTTTACGCACAAGATGTTTGGTCAAGCAAAGGGCAGGGAGGGTCTCTGAGGTGGGGTGAAACGGGGGTCCGCAACTCTGTGTCATGCATATGCAAAAAAACCCCCACCCCAAACCCCCCCAAAACCCAAAACAAAATACGTGCTGTGTCTAGTAATTTAATAGAGGGTACCAGTCTATAACCTGTTGTGGGGAGAGACCAACGTCCCTTTGTCCGATTTACTGAGCCGGTGGCCCAAAGAGGCTGCAGACCTGGGTTTGGAAAGAGCCACTTGGTCAGCCTGGAGCCTTGTCTCCTGGGCATCCAACCGACCCCATCCCCAGGGAAAGGGGGGATTAAGGGACGTAATTCTGAGCCTGCTCCTACACTGCTGGTGCGGTGCAGCACTGAGAAACCCGGTGACTCGGTCGGTGACAGCCCCAAATGTGTCCAAACCTGCCTGATCACTGGGTTGTTGCAAAAGTGGCTAAGAATCGTGTCCAAGCTGTTTAAAATAAATCCTGTTGGATAAGTTCGGTAGCTTAATAACAAAGAGATGTCAATGGAGGCCCGGAGCTTAAGTCTTTCACATCCGTTGAAAATGTTACTTTTCATGCGTTACCTCTTCAGACTTGAAAGGAGGAAAAACCCAGTGCTAGCTCATAATGAAGTGATTAACTGTAATAATATGCTGCGCATTTGGAAGTGAGCTGTATAGGTGTAGACTAAGGAGGAAAGAATTTATACATTAATACATACAGAAAAGTGTATTTTATGATTTAATTACAGTTCTAAAAACAGCAACTCGGAGAAGGAACATAATGCCCTGATGTTTGCATTACTCTTGCACAAGGAAACATCCAAAGTTGGCCTGTAACCTATGTTAATTAATGGTTTTTTTGTAGTTTATTTGTTTCTGCACTGCCTTTTCAGTTATGCCTCTACGGCTGATCTTGGGAAGTGGAGGAGAAAGTCTGAGTTCAGGAAGGAATCGCTCCTCATCCAAAAAGTGCTGCCGTAGCAGAAACAGCCTTTGATCCCAGAGAGATGGTTGTGAGATTTAGGACTCGCAATGTTCCCATTGCTGAATATGTAATTTAGGTCACTGAACTATGTTTTGGTGGAAGATACTTATCTATTCCACTTCTTGCTGATGTCATGTGCTGGGAAATCAGATGTCAGAGTGCAAAAATACATGAGAGGCCAGACTTAAAATGGCATAAAATATAAATGGCTGGGTGACTGACTGCTTGCATTTTGCGATAGCAGTTGTAGGGGATGAAGGTCACGTCACTTCTGTATTTCATTGTCCTGCTCTAGCCAAATTCTGATAAAAATAATAAAAAAACCCCACCAGGTTAGCTCTGCCTTTGATTTCTAGTCTCTATATGTGCAGAAGGTGAGCAGAGGACCCAGAGGAAATATTGTCTCGTACTTGCTACAGAGAACTCCTCTCTGTTGTAACACCTCTGTTCAATTTAGAGAAGCTGAGAGGGTGTTAAATTCGGGTGTTTTCCCTGTGTCTTCAGCAGATGCCCACTACCAGCAAGAAAGGTTAATTCAACCCAGAATATTCTTCCTAAAGAGAAGGGACTTTCAGATGCGTGATAGTGGGACTTTGCCAAGAAAGGGATGGAAGAGCCTAATATTGCTTGGGAGCCTTTTTGCATAAATCATGTTTCTCTAACCCTCAGGCTAACTGTGGATACCTTATTCTGGAAAGAATTAGTTAAATCATGCCATCATTTAACACAGTCATTGGCTGTTGGCAAGTGCTCGGCAGCGCGGGGAAGCGGATTTGGGCTGTGAGCTCTCCTGTCCCAAGCTTTGCTGTGTGCACTGGGCCGGCTACAGTGAAACTGGAGGTTGACTGACTTGCTAGAAAATTCTGCTTGAACTATTTTTATTTCTTTTTTTTTTCTTCCTCCTCTGGAACCTGTGAAGTTTTTACTTGGGGAAAATTGTTAACAGGGAGGAAACTTGCAGGAAGATATGCAAGTGTTTATCTTCATTGCAAAAGTACTCAGAAATTCAACTGATAATAGCAATGCAAATTCAAATAAGTAATAAAAAAACCCCCCAAACCTCACCCTTGGGTTACAAAAGGAAAATATGCCTCCTAGATAATTCACCAGGCAGTGCTTGGAAAACAGCAAGAGAAAAATAATTTTTTTCTGAATTCTCTCATGATACCAAAAAAAAAAGTATGCAAGCATTTTTCCTCTTCCCTCTACAAAACTTCAACAAATAGTGATCAGTGATGCAGCTGTGAGAAATAGCAACTACTTTTGCTAGCTAGTATTAGAAAACCCCTAATTTATAGAAGCAGCAAATGCCAGATAGCAATCTGGAATTTGCAAATCAATCTTTGGGTTTGTAGTTGCTGAGATCTGAAGTATCACAACTACTAAGTTCGCATTTTCTGACTTTTTTTATCAGATTCCAACCTAACTGTATCTATAAAAGCAACCAGGTTTCAAACACTGTGGCTTTGGATGACATTGAGCAATATAATTCAGTATACCTACAAATCAATAATAGTTCACCTTTTCAGTAAAAATCTGGAGATTTTAAAAAGTTAGGAGCAGGATTTGCCTTTCTTGTAATCTCCTGTTCCATTCCTCAAAGATCTACATACTGTGAGAATGTTTGTATAAATAATATATATAAGCATTGTATACAAACCCACACATTTATTATTATTTGAATGTACTTATTTGTACTTAATTGTTAATTAATCTCGCAAAAGCTCATGAAGCTAATGATGTATATTGTGTTAAATTGCACACTAAATCAAAGACACCGCCCTAGAATTTACTGTGAGATGTTAATTGCCGAGGTTATCGTCAAGTAGAAGGTATATGCAGCTTGGCATAATTTGTCATTTATAACAACTCTTCTCTTACTAGAAGTTACAGGATTTACAGATGAGTTGATCCAGATCACCTTTGTACAGCAGTTAATTATTAGCTCCTGCGCTACCAGCTTTCACTTTAAAATTACCTTCTTGCTCATTCAGCCTTGCTTTTAAAAACAGTTTAAAGCTTATGGAATATATTTGCCACTGAGGCTGCTGCATTTATCTTAGGCATTGGTGACTCTCTTAAACTCTACGCTAAACGCTTTCAACGTACCTCAGAGTGAAGCTGTCGCTCTGAATTTGTCTCTCTCAAGAATTGATTAAAGTGATAATTCTTTAGCAGTTGTGGCATAAATACTGCTGGTAATCTCCCTAATGGACAAAAGGCACAAATAACCACTGATTTCAAATAAATTTGCAGTTTCCCTTTTCTTCATTAGCTTGCTATTCTGAAATAAAAAACCATGTCCAAAATAATTAGGAACTGTCAGGAAGATCTCCCGTATCTGCAAGAACTCTGCAGAATTCAAACAGCAATTCAAAACGTTCCTGCGACTCCTCAAACACACTTCTGGCTGCACACAGCCTTTCTACATAAACACCAGTAAGGTGGCATGGAAAATAAACATTTGAGATTATCCCCCCCCCCCCCCCCAAAAAAAAAAAAAAAAAATAAATTTTAAGCTCATATTCAATGAGATGAGGGTATAATTTTCCTGCTGGGGTGGGAGAAGGTGGGGAGGGAGAGCAGGCACATACAAAGATTTTCTGTTTAGCACTGCAACTATGTTTTTAAGTTGAATATATATCTGGTGTCTTGCAAAGAAAATGTATTTTGGAATACCTTCTCTCTCAATGATTTTTTTTTTGGTTATTTTTCCCAGATTATAGTAACTTTTTGTTTGCCAGTAGTTAGCGACTTTAACAAGTAAGATATATTGAGACATAATTCAAAATGACAGGAAAGGAGTAACCAATATATGGTACACAAATGACTCCCTGTTAACATGTCACGTATTACATCCTTTATTAAAACCAGCTTCGGCTCCGTGTCAGCAAACAGCGCTTACAACCATCACCCCAGCTCAGCTTTGTGATGGATTGTCTTAGAGCTTACTAGTATTTGGAGTAAAATATTAGCATCAATATAAACATACAATATTGTTTACATTATTTTTTCTTTATATAGTCTTTGTAGGGATTTACATTCAAACAGTCTTTTTAATCACAGCTCATAATTTTAAATAGGCTTCCCAAGGCAGCCTGGATTCCAAACCTTGGAGGTATTTCAGCATCCATCTTCTGCACAATCAATTAATTTGCGGGTTAGGGCATACCTGAAAAACTGCTGTCTGTCTGTCTGCCTCAGGTCTGCAACTTCCTTGCGTTCCTCCAACTACCCTAAGTTTTCATACAGCTTCCCCTGTACCTGGGATAGTAACTTAAAATAACATTTTTTTTTTTTCTTTATGACATTTATTACCCAACTTTTCATTCTTAAAAAAAAATAAAAATAAATTGAAGCTGTGCATAAATCCTGAATTGATATATAAAGGATTCAAAATTCCCACATGCTCTGCTCAGTTTTACCCTCTGTACCCGACTTTGTTTTCCTTTGTGCTGAAACTGGAAAATCCTGACTCTTTATTCTGGTCTCAGTGCAACAGATGTCTCTGAGTCCTGTCCTTGGTGAATTTTTCCGAAACAGCCAGTGAGTAGACATACTGTTACTGTGCTCAATAAGGGCGAGGACTAAGAAATGCATGGTTTTTCAAACCCTGTGTACATATTTCTGGTACCTGCATGTTTACATGCAGATGCCAGGCGCTGTTTTAAAACTGGCTGCTAGTATAAACGAGTCTATGTGCTATTATTTATTGATTACGATAATGCCCCTTATGCATCACGAAAGCTTTCATCAGAAAATAGGTTTTGTCGGGGATAACCTTTTCAAATATCCCATGCTCGAAGAAACCCGCGAGGGCTCTGTGAGCGTGAGGAAGAGGATGGGAGAGGAAGAGCAGAGCCGGAGCTGCAGCCCGGCTGTGGGGAGGGATGCTGGCAGTGCCTGCGAGGGAAGCCCACCCCTGGGTATAGCGTTGGCAGTTTTCCATCACACAGCAGTACCGGCACACTGGAAAAAAAAATGCCGTGTTCTCTGGGTGAGAAAGGTGATGGTATGTTTATCACGCGGTGAAGAAATAAATGGTAACCATTACAAAGGTGTATAATTCAGCAATTACAGTTATTTGTTTTTTTTCTGACACCCCCTGCAAACAGTTATTGCTTCAGTCAAACATAATTTGATTATCTTCTCTTTTTTTTTCCCTTTTTCCTGGTACTGTATATTAACAGGGCAAATAAAAGGGAGAATAGTGCAGTCCCTTGTAATAAAGAAAACAGCAGCAAACTATTAATGCTCTTTGAAAAGAGTAGTTTTAACAAAGTAAGCAAGAATCATTTTCTTTGGTTGAGTGTTGATTCCCTAGTGTGCTCTCAGTAAGTAATTAGAATGGCCCAGTGAATGTCAGCATCAGCTTGTTTATTCTCATTATTTTATCATTTTAAAAACCCTCTAGGTGATGAGACATGCAGTATAGAACATAATTACCATTATTAGCATACTAATTGGACACAAAAATAGGCCAACTACAAGGTAGCCAACTGAATAATTTCACATTAATCAAACACCATAGTGAATAAGCCTATTGTTAAATTGACAGCTACAATAATTGGCAATATTTCGCTGCGAAATATAAGAAATTCCTTGTAATATCTCTGCAATGTTATATAATTTAGTAATTTCCCATATTTCCAGCCTTAACTTTGTACACCTAGTTCAAGTTCAAGAAAACATCGTGATAAGATTATTAGCCTATTATCAAGTGGACGAAGTATAGAAAGACCTGCTTGTTAGCATTCAGGAATAGATCTGCACGATAAGAAAACAAAAAGGCTACCAATTCAGTTACTTGTTGCTTCAAGATAGAATATGTACAAAGGTTCACGATAAGATTTTTTTTAGCTGTATATTAAAGTCCACCTAGCACCTTCAAGAAGCACAAGAAAATGGTAAAGAAATTTAAAAAAGCAGGCACTAAAATACAAAAAAACCCAGTGGGAACTGCAGCTTTCATCCTCTAGGATAATTTTCTGGCTGAGGCTGGTTGGCTTTTAGTTGTGCATTTGTCTGGTGCCGTCCCCGTCTCGTTTAACAGCGAGTTTGAAAGTTGCAAAGCCACCACCAGAAGTGAGAATTCATGAAATGCTCAATTAATAGCAGGCAGGAAGGGAAAACTGGCCCTAGCTGTGTTTGGCTTTGAAAACCTTGGGGGAAATAGGACAGGAAAGGAGCGAGTGGAAAGGCGAGGAGAGACAAAGATGGGGAAGGTGTAAGTGGGGGAAATGAGGGTTGCGGCAGAGGGAAGGAGACCGATAAGGAGAACAGAACCAGATGGTGAAACAAGAGGAGCAGAGCTAGGAGAAGACGAGAAGAAAGAAAAACAGTGAGGAAGAAAGAAAATAGTCATCAAGAAAAGGGAGGAAGAGAAGGTAAGGTGAGAGTCGGGGAAGGGAGAGCAGATTTGGAAGAACAATATTCTTCTTTTAAGAATTCAAAGGAGAGGGGGAACAAGTATCTCGCTGAAAGAAACGTTTCCTTCCCGCTCCCTGGGCTTTCGGAGATGTGGAGACTGGGAAGAAAGGCAGAAAGGACTCGCTTTTAAGTTTCTGTTTATTTCAATAAGGAAAACGTTTTGAAAAATTAATGTAAAAACTATATTTCGTAAGGTTTCTCACAGCATTGGGTGCTCATTAAGGATGGGGCGCACGGCAACAGTACCGGTGCTGAGCCCCCCAAAGATTTTTTGGATGGCTTCTTCAGAAGCACGTTGATGAAAGCCAAAACCATGTAGGTAAACTCGACTGATGGCACGTAACTTTAAATAAATGAAAGGAAAGGAGGGTCAGAAAGAGAAAGAAAATGTCTGCATAGCCTTTACAAAGCGCCTGTTTTCGCAGAACCAGACCCGGCACCCACCGCGGTGGCTGCGAGCCTTTGTATCGGCACCAGGTCTGGCCAAATTCTTGCAGAATTTGGAGAAGGGAGCCTGCACTGAGCACGGGCCAGCCAACTGCCTGAAATAGCATTATCTCACTTAAATAACTGATTTATTTCAATTTCAGTTGCAAAAAGAGGCAATTTTGGTCACTGAGAGGTTCTGGTAGGGGTGGCTCTTGAGATTCTCTGCTGATTTAATTAAAGGCAGAAGAAGCTTTCTGTAAGAAGTGGCCGCTAAGTTTATGCTGAAATTTAGCTGCTTTATTTTGAATGAAGCTGTAGGAAAAAAAAGCACCACCTTACAAGCAATAACAACATATTTTTTTTCCAGTTGTTCTTCGCTTATTAATCTGATAATGGCTAATGCTCTGCTAACAATTGGGGATGCCTGTTAATATATCACAATCCCAGTTTATTGATCACCTGTTTTATTTCCCTTTGTAAAGCCACTCTCTTCAGCCCATGGTAAAAAGATACATAAGACTACTTTAGATATCTCTTGGTACAGAGAGGAACCACCATGGGAAATGTCGGAGGGTACTAAAGTCAGCTAATATGTGCAGTATGTGCTCAGACTTTTGTTTTAAGCATGAGTGTGCAAGATATGGCTTTGATTTACTCCCTGAACTTGAGAAATGTATCTCTGGGTGCTCATTGCTGGGAAGTCCCTTTCCTTTAGGTAACTCCATATCTATAAGTGACGGTAATACCTGGGTCGGAGGGTCTTGAAAGATCTCTTAAAAAGTTATATAATCCACCTTTTATAGAGGAAAACTTACAGCAGGAAAAAGGAAGTGTCCTGTGCCAGGTTTACAGCAGAGTTAAGGATAACAGCCAAGGCCATATTTTTGCTAATACATTAGGATGGCTCCAAAATGTGCCAACCCCGTAGCTTGGAATAAAGAAAACGACAAAACTGAAAATATCCTTGACAAGATGTCTCTCTTAACACATTACGAGGCTGTCCAAACTGCGAAAAAAATCCTCAGCAGTTCCTCTCCTTCTGTCACAGAGTCTGTGCTTTGGTAGTTGAAGTTGCAGGGCTCTGCCGAAATGCTGCACGTTGGATTATATGTGAGTAACAGCTTGTGGACAGCATGTTTAACCTGTCTCACCTGATCCTTTATATGCTAGCCACCAAGGGCACTGCAAAATCCTCCAAAACACCCTGGTTAACACACCAGCTAGGTCTGGGCAGGGTGTTTGCCATAGGCACGCAGATCCATCGTACGTTGTTAACTGTATCTGTTACAAAGATATTGCAAATCTGATGTTTTCTCATCCATTAAATACACCTGAATGATTAATGAAAGCAATCCTCTACCACCTACCCCCCAAAAAACCCCAAACCAAACCCATAGCTGAAAGCAAAAGGAAAGAAGGATATTGTGCACATTCAGGCACAATAAACATAGAAGAAAAACACTGCGAAGGATAGTTGTTGAATACATTTGAATAACAAATACATTTGAGGAAATCCCAGTCTGCTTGGGGACAGAGAAAAGGAAAATAAATTCATCACATTATTCACTGGAAATTATTTGTTCAGCTCTGCTCCTTAATGTGTCAGCTAAAGATGATTTCTAAGAGTGAAGATTTTCTTTTCTTGCTCAAAATGACTCAAAAAGAAATGAATATTCCAGCCACCAAGTGAGGTTAATATATGAGTTTCACAGCCATTTACTCAACACTGCTGTTCCCTGCAGAGTAATGGCACTGAGATGCATTCTGGGATTGCCAGGGGTGAAACCGTAGTAGATGTTCTTGAATAATTTAGCAATGTATGAAAGCTTATTTCATCATCATCAACACAGTAATACCTTGCACCAATGGAGTGCTTTACGTTTCTGGTCTCCAAAGCCGTACAAGTATTCTCATTCCCATTTTTCAGTTGGGAAAACTTGAGAACAGAGACAAAAATCATTTTCCGAAGGGGTGAAGGCTGTGGCAGACCCAGCATAAAGATTCAGGTCCCTAGGAAGAAGCATCCATAACATCTGAGTTGAAATCTCTGTGGGTGAAGATGCTGCAGTTTAGACCTGTTTATGCGTAGTGAAGGAAGAGAAAGAGATCTAAACAAAAATATTTTTTCTCTTCTCTTCCTTCTCTGGTAAAGTAAGAATTACATTTCCGGAGTAAGTGAAAGTTAAATATATTACTAGTACCTGTGCACTGGTTATCCTAAAGTGGCGGAGCAGATTCACATCCAATTCTTGCAATGACAGGAGGCTGCACCCGTGTTACAGACGGATTATTACCATCAGGCTAAAGGAGCAGAGGAACTCTCATGCCTCTCTTTGGGCTGTTTACACATGCATGTAGTTGGTAACTTTTTTTTTGTGTTTAAAGAGTCTAACAGCTCATCAATCTTATTCTTCCCTGAATGTAGATTGGTCTTTAATGAGATCAATGAATAGTGCTGGTACTTCGCTGGCCAAAATTGTAAATGTGCTGTTGCATTTCCTATTTACCCTGTAGCACAGGGATTTCAGCACGTTACTGCTAATGTGTTTTGCATTCTATCGCTCTCCTACAAAATTTATGGCCGGAGCGAGACTGCAGGAACAGTACGGGCAGTCAGAGCTAGATTGTATTCTCTGTACTACAGTCAGATTTTTTAAAATATGTGATTTTGAAGTAGTTGAAGGAAGGGAAAGGGAAATGCAGAGCGAAGAGGGAGTTGGGAATAGGAAACAATTTCAGATTAGTTTCATAAAAACAAAACTTTGGTTTCTGAGCTGTATCAGACATGGAAAAAAATAAATGTGGCTTAAAACAACTTAAGAAAAGTGATCTTAACAGTGAGGTGCAACGGAAGTACCTTTAGTTAGCCCAGATAAAAGGCAGGAGGAGAGAGTAGGCTGTTGAGCAGGGAAATTAGCGGTGGAACACCGTACATTGTTAATTATAGCTCTGGAGTAGCCAGTGCTCTTCCAGCCTGGTCCCTTCTCTTCGCTGTCCTTGTTAGCGCTGTGTTTGGTCCTGTTCCAGCTGTGCATTAACCTCTATAACTAAGACCCTACATGCTGTAGGTTTTGTTTCTCTAATGTGGCTCCTATGGCGAGAGCCATATGTACACCCCAGAGGTCTGACCTGGCAGGTTTTTCTCTGTGCATGGTGATGCAGGCTGGTGTTGAAGAAGATATGTATCTGGTACTTTGACTGTAAAGTGGTGAGTTCTGTATTTTATTTTCTTTTTTGGAGCTTTCAGCCATGACCTATCATCCTGAAGAAGGTCCCAAGGAAGTTGTATGTCCCACAGACACCGACCTAAAAACTCTCACTGTGCCAGGGAAAGGAGTCGTTACTGGGCATCCTTTACATGTAAATCTTTTTTTGGTGCGTGATGGTTCAAAGCCAGATAAAACCTATAGTCCAAGGCCCTGACCTGACTCTGTATTATATGGGAAATCCGTGGAGAGAGTTGAGGTAAGCTTGATAGGCTTCTCATGGCCCATTCCTGCCAAGTTGCATGCTGAATCAAATTTCCTACCGACCGACAGTTTCACCCCTGGGTGTGTACAGGCATGATGATCAGAAAGAGTAGAAAATGTAGATTTAATTCAGACAGATGAGTTGAACTCTTCAGAGGGAATCTGAAAGGTATGAAGCAAGTTGTGGATAAGAGCCCCAAAAACCCTGAAGGAAGCAGAAGTTGTATGTGTGGCAAAATCTTAGAAAGATGAGAGATGTCCAACAGGTGAGCAGCAGGAATTGCACATCTCCAAGACTAGTTGGAGACCGTGCATGCAGAAGAATAGGTCAGTGCTGCTTGTGTCACCATGGGATGTTCTCCTGAACTTGCCCTCGGGGTGAGCAGGTCATCACCCTGTAGCTCTGGTATTTCCCAGCTCTGTGCTGTTTCTAAACATCATTAGCCTCGCTGTTATTGTACTATTCCCAGTGATGCTGCCTGTGCAATAGTACCTGACAGGTAGCAGTAAGGCTAGATAGGCTGTTTGAATAATTTGGTGAAATGATTTCTGGAGCTCCTGCCTCCCAGATGAAATGCCGCATGGCTATTCAGGAACCCTGCAAATATATAGGTGGCAAGCACAGTATTGCTAACCCATAGCATGTTGTGTCTATTAAAGCTGAAGAATGGGAAGGAGGACTTTCTCTTTTTGGAAGGCAGGCAAATACTTAGGGGGCGTTGAACAATCAGTCAAATCAACCACATAAAAATTAACCTGGGAAATTTGAGAGAATGTTATTGTATGTGTTATCTGTCAGAAAAAAGTGATAATGTTCTGAAAAGGACAAAACTGTGGAGGAAAAACGACTCTGCAGCTCCCGAAACCTGGACTGATTAAAGTTAAATGCAGCCATGAAAATCGAAGAGCTCGTTTAAATCCTTCAATGCTGCTCAATGGTGCCAAGCCTATATAGAGCCAATAGAGATTTTCTGAGAAATCCCTTGGTACGATGGACCCCTCAGTAGCAAAGAACAGGCTGGTATCTGTTCATCTCTTGGCTTTGGTGAAGAGCGGGTGGCTTGGATGTAAAGGACAAAGTACAGAGCTGGGGCATAAAAAGGGCTTCTGCATCCTCCTGCTTACTAGAAGTGGTACGATGGCAAGTGGAGGTTATGTGTCGGAAGACACCATTTACGGAAACTTTGACTTCTTCCCTTACACCGGGGCCAAACTGTGGCCAAAGCTCAGTATTTCCTTTGCTGGATGCAAATTTGCCAGGTCAGCAAAGTTGTCCTCCAGACAATGTCATTTCATGAGTCGAGGGGAATAATGTAGATTGTGATAGCAGAGAGAAGGCAGATAAACACATGAACAGTTTTTTGGGGAGGTGGCCCAAATTCTGTTCTTTTTCACTGTGACATAAATATGCAATAAAACCCTTTGGACCAAAGGTTTCCTCAGAGTTCATACTAACCTTAATTGATTGTAGTATTTAGCCTTCATGCTCTGAATAATATGGTTTTCCATGCGCTTCTTCCATGTTAGACCTATGTTATATCTTATGCTCTTATCTGAGCTCCTTCTGCAAAGAGGACATTTTCTGTCCACAGCATTGTCCAGCATTTAAGTGTACATCTTCCCTTTAATTCTGCACACTTTTTTTTTAACAGTCTGTCTTTCCATCCTGAAGTATCACTGAGTTGCTAGATAAAACAGTTATTGTTCCTATTACTAGAAGATTGTAATGGATTTATATGAAGCTCAGACAGTGCCATTGTTCTTGAAGTCCATTTTATTGTAATGAAGTTCCACTCTTAATATTCCATGATCTTCAATGTCCTTTACAAGTAACTTTTTATAAATTAATCTATAATAATCTAATTCAAGTCAGTTAAAGTGGATAACTATACTCCAATTACGATATTGGGAAGAGTTTTTACATAATGGGGGCTTTTATATAGACGGTTAACGCTAATACTGTAGTTTACAACATACTGTATGAATCACTAATTAAATGCCTAAGTAGCAATAATGGAAGTGGAACTATCAATACAGAGAAGATATCAATGATGTAAGGCATTAATAAAACTTTATGGTACCATTTAATCTTTTTTTATAGGTACTCCATTATGTCAGTGAAAAGAAAAGGCAGAAAAACAAGAAAGTGAGAAAGAGTGGAACTTAAAGGGACCAGGAAATAGAAATGAAAATGTACTTTCCTTTGTATCTTCCCCACAAAATGGGCGAGATTATAGAAAAGTAACACGAAAACTGCCCAGCAGAAATAAATTTATCGCATTTCTAAAGAGATGGTTGTCCACTGCAGCTGAGTGGTTTAAATGCTGCTTAAATAACCTATATTCTATGACAGAAACGAAGGGCAGCATACATAGTATCTTCAAAAGAGGAATACGATTTTAGCAACGCACTGACCGAAAAGGAACAGCTAAACTGTTGTTTTCTTGCTATTGGCCAGCAGAGATGACTAGCAGGGTAAATATATAAACATTTGTATTGGAAGGAAAAACTATTAACAAAGGTATTTTTATTTTTAAGCCAAAACACAAGCTTGGCTCTCGGTGCTGCCCAAGGTCTGTTCGAGGCGGCCGGGCTGCTCTCCTGACAGGACATCTCCTCTGTGTTCCTTGGACGCCGTCCAGTGTCCCCTGCAGGAAAGCAAGCTGCCCATTTGCATATCAAAGCAGAGGAATAAGCCAACCCCAGTAGACCTCTAAAGGGAAGTGAGAGTATATGGGAATTTTTAGTTTTAACAACTCTCAATAAAAAAAAAAAAAGACCACCTCCATTCCTTTCGTGCAACAGTCGCTTCAAATGCTTTTGCAACACATTTGAGCAGAAACAAGTATTTAACCCTTCAAATCCCCTTGCAGAGCGTTTCGGTCCTGGCTGTGTTTTGGCAAAGAAAAGGATGAGATTTCTTTTCCTGAAAAGCGTGCTTGATATCAGTTCTACACAGCATTGTAAAAATTATTGCACTGAGACCTCCTACACACCTTGACGTGTATTAGAAGTGTGCGGTAGTCGGGCTAGTGTTTCATCCTCGCTGTTGTTGAGATGACATGTTTATTTAGCACAAGATTTCCAGCCTCATGCCTTTCTGTGCCTTGTAGGAGATATTTGACATCGTCTGCATGGGATATCGTTGCTGAGGTTTGACTCTGAACTCCACCTTTCCTGCATGTCCATCACTGGGCAAACCGGAGCCGACACCCTGACTCACAGCTTCTAATAAAAATAAATCTTTCTGTATTATTTTAAAACTATGACTTCAATATAAGTAGATGAAGAGGCTATGAAAATTCTTTGCCAATATCAGTGAAGATTAGATCCGAGAAATAACGTGTCTCTGTGATAAGAAATTCATTACTCCCCTTGCCCATCAAACGCGGCTGTTGGCAACCCTCTGCCTCGAGTACACGGGAACCGAGGACATAATCCTGTAAATTTGCAAGTGAAACCAAACCTTTGTGCAGGCTCCCCCTTCCTCCCGTGTATTGCTTCATTTCACAGCCACCACATCTGCTCTCTTTCAAATACCTTTGAAGACCTGCCGGAGTTTAACTTAACTGTTAAGTTTCTGGTGTTTGAGGCTAACCCTACTTCCACTGAATGGGGTTTGATGTATTTTTGTTGAATGACATATTTAGCTGAAACGTGTGAATAAATACAGCTCCGTCTCTCCGTACCGCCAGACAAATCCTAGGCATGCCATTAATAATACGATCAAACCTAAGCAGTAATTAAAAGGTAAGGTACCTACAATAGGCTGTAGGGTTTCCCATAAGCGCAACTTTGCCCTGCGTCATCCTGTGAGCAGAGCTCAACTGCGGTCGCTTGCTTTTCTTCTGATGTTGTTCTGATTTACGATTTATCAGCAGTTACTCTAGAGCAACCATTATCTACCGGCTGCCACTAACAATCAATCATGGAATAAGCTTCTTATCAGAGAAATAAACTTCATTCAAATGCTTTGGAGTGACCAGAGGTTTTCCCAGACTTAGAGGAGGCTACGATCATCTTGCTTGTTCTGGAGTTTGATGAAAGAAGTTCTGCCACCAAGCTTCAAGTCCTTCAACCTTCTCCAGTCTTTCAATAGCTCTTATTTTTTCACAGGTTTCTTGGTAGAACGTAGAGGGAAAAGGAGACAAGATCAATGAAGGTTTGCTACAGTTTAATAGTTTAAGCCATACCGTCCTCTCACTTCTGATGTTCTTGCCCCTCACGACAGCGGAGTGCTGTATTGTGTAACATGCCATAAACCTGGGAGCCCATCGTAGCTTGTTTCAGAAATCTAGAAATAGCACTAATGGACAATAAAAAAAAAGAAATCGATGAGAAGCATGGAGGCTCAGCCGTGTCAGCAGGAATGGCTGGAGACCCTGAGCTGAGTGCAGGGACCGCAGCAGGACCTGGCCCCACTTTGCACAAATCTGTGTAAATAAAATCACGGCATGCAGCTACACTGAGGAAAGACGACAGGCTTACACTTAAGCAAACTGAAGCTGTGACCTAACTTTTATCTATAATTTTTACCTGAATCTCTTTTTTGGTATTGTGAGGGGATGGACTATCATACTTCTTTCTGGGAAGGTCTGCAGGCTTTATACAGGGTGAAAGTTTCTGTAGGAAACGGGTTCATATGGGTCAGAAACTTTTTTGCTTTTTTTTTTTTTTTTTTTTTTTTTAATTTTAAAGGATGTTTGGATATACGTTGAGACTTTCAATGCTGCTTGTTATGCTGCGTCCCTGTTTCTTTCGAACACACCTACACCTTCAGCATCACCTCCATTTAGTTTATTGTGCAATAAGATGTCATGTTTAATTTTATTTATGGGCTTAATATTCAAGTTTTTCACAAGTAATTTTTCCCATATGGGCCTTTAGAAATATGTTAGAAAAATCATTATGTACTGCTGTTAGGAGTAATGCATTAATAAGCAGATTAGCGTCCCGCTGATGGGCAAAAATTTGCTTTTAGCACCATGTGAAGGCACTTGGTCCAAAATGAGCCATGAACCAAAGAGTTTACAGGTTATGGATGACTGGAGCATTATAATGTGTGCACTATCAAGTGCAATACTTCCTCCTGTTTTAAAATTAAAATATCCTCTTAAATGTGCATCGTTGAGTCTGTCCCTGCCTCCGTTAATAGGCTTTTCAGCCTGGTTTCTCTCCCCAGAGAAGTTCCGTGCTTTTTGGGAGACTTGCTTGGCTTGGCCAGAGCCGGGGAGGTGCCTCTGTGCTCAAAGGACTCCTTGACTTCAGCCTCTGGGTCAAAGCAGGAGCCTTCTGGGTTTGGAGTAATCCCTTTGCACAAGCATGAATGAATGAAGCTTGCCTGATGCTGCAATTTTTTTTGTATAATTCAACAAGAAGCAAATCTGGTACTAGCACCTAATGTGATGACAAAAAATCAGTTTTCTGTGCTGGTCCCTTCGCTGACAGCCCATGACATCTCTGTTGGCTGGTAGAGTTGGTGCTGTCCTTGAAGGGTTGCTGCTAAACTTCTGGTGTTGCTTGTTTGTGGCCATGTGCGTAGAAATCACCCCTTTTGCAGCACTTTAGGTCCTTCTTAAATGAAACCTGTTGCAAGTTTGAGACCGAGATTGACAGGGTAAGGGGAACAGCTGTGATGTTCCTCTAAAGCTAAATGTTGCCGGTTTTGCATAATCTGCAAAAATATGTTGTCAGGACGAGAGATCCAGCTGGCTCTCTGCCACCTTCCCCCTCCGCAGTGTGTGCTGCGGGAGCGGGCGTATCATCTGGAGAGCGGAAGGTTTATCTCTGACACCGAGGTGTCAACTTAATATAGAGAAAGAAAAAAAAAAAAAAAAAAGAAAAAAAAAAAGTAACTTGCAATTCTTGCACGATGGCCGCTAAAAACGAAACAAAAGGAGATGCAGTTTCCAGTTCTGCGATGCTGCAGGGTTAGACGTAGCCGCGATGGGAATAGAGGGGCTGCACGCTCGCTGCATGCTGCGGTGTTAGCATATGCACACCACAATCTTCTTAATACCCATGGTAAATCCCGCTGTCTGCTACAAGCTCTGTTTTGAATGTTAGGCTTGTTTGCCTTCTGTTTTTTAAGCTTATAAACACTTTGGGGCTGAAATTCCCACAGAAGGTAACAAGAGCTACGTTAACCCTCTGCAATGGTCTATTTAAATGAGATTATCTTGGGCAAGTGGGGCAAAAGGAGCGAGCGAGCAGGCTGGCAGCGGAGGAGCGGGTCGGGTTTGGGACCGCAGTTACTCCAGATTGGCATTTCCAGCAGCACAGCTGCATTGAATTCGGTGGGGATTTATGGCAAGCATACGAGTAGAAGATAACAACAATTTTGAGCGATTGGTAGGTTGATGTTACTCATCTGCTTAGATCCAAGGGTCAAGAATTGTTGTTTACACCTGAGCTCTTATTTTAGGCATGCCGCTGCTACTACTTGTGGAGGCTGACAGAGGGTTCGATGTGAGTTTTCCAGGATTACGTTTACTAGCATCCATAGATAAGGTTTTGTGATGTTATAAAATGCTGTTATGCTCTGAGAAAATAAAATTCTGATGGAGGCTGCAACTAAGCAGGTGATCTGGTGTGGCTGTCTGTTCCTGGTGTTGTACCAGAAAACTTCTGGCTTTGGTGGAATGAATAAGGAATCAAAAAACCTCACTCTGAAAGCCCTGTCACAGTTTTTTAAACAGTCTATGTGAAGGTGGCAGTTGGTTATTAGTTTTAATTAGCATAAAAAGAAAGATGATGCCAATATCTGCATCTAATTTACATCTTAGACCGAAATGCTATTGGCTCTGAAAGATGTTAGGCAGAAAAAAAACCTGAGAAGAGGACGAGAGTGTAGATGTGCTGATCCAGCCAGCGCGTAAAGGAGGCAGGTTTGACTTTTGTGGTGAGATTCACGGAGAGTAGTAAATGTAAACCCGGTAGGAAGGATTTAGAGGTGGTTAAGCTCAAGAAAAAGATAGATCTAGAATTTGTTTTACTGTTGCTAATCTCTATTAATAAAGAAAATTCCTGAAATGGGGTAAGTTTGATGGGTGGTGGGTAGAAGCTGTGATTTTTCTTTCTTACGTATGCGTGTGTGCAGATGCTAGGTCTATGGCTTGAAAAAGAGGAGGAGGACGGGTGTAATGGGCTCTTTCCCAAGACGTGGCAAAAAAAATGACTTCCCCTGGTCTGTGGGCCACTGTCAAGGTGTTCCCAGCTCTGTGTCTTCCCGATCCACGCCGGTGGGCACGTCCCGGCAGACGAGGCTGGGCTGCGCTTCCCCGCTCTCAGTGGTGCGCTGAGAAAAGATGCTAAGTGCTAAAATACCATGAGGCTATATAAATACCAAAGGTGGGTTCTACTTTATCTTATCTAAAATAATAGCAAATCCCTTCTCTTATTTATAACCCTTTATATATAGAAGGTGCACATATATATCCTGGAGTCTAGAGAGGAGGCTGCTTAGAGATTGTATGCCCTGTGTTGTGAGCAGACTAATAGCCAAACCTTCCCCAAATTTGTGCATCCTTCTTCTGGTGATTCTTGAAGTCTGTTTTATTTGCTGCTGAAATATATACTTAATCTGATGGAAACCTGCATGGCCTTTTTTTTTTTTTTTTTTTGATCTGACTGATTTCCCTCCTTTGGGTTGTTTATCCTTCAAACGTGTATTAAAGGGATGAGGAAAATATTTACTGAGCTGTTAAAGAATGGGCCATAATCGGGGAAAAAGTAAATTCACCATCCTTCTTTGGCAAGTACATTTCAGTATATCTCCTAATAAATCACCTATATGAAATGAAGGTGTGAATAACACCTGCTTATGTACTACAGGATGATAAGAAAGTAATACAGCCAGAAGTGGGGTTTGGAAGGGTTGGGCTTTTAGTTGTGTAGGCTAGGTTTGCAGGGTGATGCTTTAACAAGTTTTTTTCTCTCCAGGGGTTTTAGCTTGCAATTATTATATTGTTACACAATTATATATTCTCAATAGATTATATTATCGTAATATTATTATAATTAACTTGCAATTAGTATGTTATTACACCCAGTGTAATAATGCAACCAATGATTGATTAATAGACTGTTTTTAAATCCAAGAGCAAATGAGGCTACCAGAGTTTGAGAAGCAAGCAAGCGCCTGCGTTATGTTGGAGGGCAGACACCACCCTTAGGGAAGAGAAAGAAAGTAAAAGAAATAAAGCAGGGTCTTCAGAAACACTGCAGCTCTAAATCCATGCCAATGCCATGATACAGAAAACAATTTGGAGGTCTGACTTTATGTAGCTTTTGGCCAAAATTTTAAGCTCAGGTGTCTCATGTTTCAAGTAGTAAGATTGTGTGGTTTTTTGTTTCAGTGAGAAATTTAATTACATGCCTATGCTGAGCAATTTCTGTTAGGATTAGCAATTTCTGTTCTGCCTGCTCTACAGTCTCTGAATGTGAAGATGATGATTCTCATTTGCAAATAATTTCAGCTTTTCTTCCTATCTGCAAGGCTGAGAAGGATGGATCAAAACAAAATGTGCTTTCAAACAGATGCATGCAAAACAATTGGCTCGTAAACAAAATGACTCAGAAAATACAGTTCTTTAAAAAATTCTTGCTATTTGTACTCCTTGCTAAATCTTCATTAGAAGATGATAATGTAACATTTGAAATGTGAAATCCAATGGTATCTTAAAACACTTGTAGAATGCCCCCCAATGCTTTAGTATAAAGGTCTGAAACAAAAGATTTTAAAAACATCCTTCGTCACCTCCAAGTAAAATGGTGGTACTTTTTTTTTATTGATTCCTCTGCCCACCAACTAAATTGCCCACAGAGTTGTTATTATTTTAAATAATGAAGGATTGAAATGTTAGAGGAAGAAAAGGCTACATCCACTATTGTTCCTTCTAATGTACCAAGCTTGGTTAAGTAACTTCAGCTTTTTCATTTATTTAATATATCTCAGATTGGTATCTGCTCAAGTCATAACAGCTTACCCCTGCCAACAGGCAAGCTCTGTAGAATTTACTACAGTAAAATGCAGGCATGCTTCACGTAGCCTTAATTTGTTTTGAGATCCCATCTTTTATCTATGGAAACCTGCTCTCTCAGCAGGATGAACTTCTCTGTGAGAAAGTAAATTGGTTGTAACGTGGCGTGGGTCCCAGCATGCAACGCTTATTACAGCTCTCCCTTCTGATGCTTCGCAGGAACGGGTGGAAGAAAGAGTTAAATCAGCCTTCAGCATCTCGCATAATTATTCCTGGCCAATTGTCTCCAACTGGAAACTCACAATTTGTTACCACTTAGTTGGTTTCGGTGAATGAAGAGGATTCATTGCTTTTTGCAGGCGTTCGGATCTTTTGTTCACAGTTTCGAGAAAATTGCAATCTCTTTTCTTGCTACTGTTCCAGCTTTAGCCATGCTTGGTTAAGTCAATGCTCAGGTTTCGCTGGATTCACATGTGCTAATCTGGTAGTGTGCAGGGATTTTTTTCTTTTCGCTGATTTTTTTCTCAAGTGTTTTAGTTCCCAAACAGACACTAGCAGAACATTTATTTTTACAATCTTAATATTGTTATGGTGACTCCACTTTCTAAAAGTTCCCTGTCTTTATGGACTGCCTGTTTATCTGAATCATATGTTAATGTTTTCTGAGCTTCACAAGAGACTAAATAAATAAAAAAATAAACCACTGGTATAGGCATAGGGTAATAAAATTGATGGGGCGACATTATATGAACCAGGATCCGTGTGCTTGTTTATAGGTCAGTTAACTTTTTTGAGTGGTGTCAGCAGCTCCTATGGGATAAGCACAGCTTGTGTCTTCATGGAAAAGATCCCAGAAAATTTAGTAACTGAAGGGTTATTTTTTAATAAAAAGTGAATGAGTTGTAGTATGCTGATTCTGATTAACCAACTGTGACAGATGGTAATTCTTCTCTTTAAACGTGACTTAGAGAAATTAAATTCAAGGTGATTTAAGAACTCTTTAAGAATTGTTGAAGCCAACTTAAAGAAAAAACCAAAAAGCAGAGCAGAACACCTTGAAGTGTGCTTCGTTTGTGCTTGCGGAGGCATCTCTGAAGACGGGGAGCCAGCTTCGTTCCCAGGTAGTCACAGGGACCTTTCCGCTCAAGTGTAGTTTCCAGGGGCTTTTTTAGTGTGCTATAGGATCAGCCCAAGAAATTTGTCTGGTGGTGCAACCCTCTTTTAACCTGAAGAATAGTAATTTATTATTATCTCAGGAAATCATGCTACTCAAGACAAATGTTTTGGAGCTAGAGGAGTGAATTATTACACATTTTCTAGGAGGTTCGTTAGCTGAGTTCTGCAAAACTTGTGCCGTATGTCTTTTGAAAGCCTATTTGTGGGTCTCGGATCAATACAGGAGGGCTGAGACCTTCCCATTGTAATTCTCAAAGCATCGATTTGTATTTGAGATTTAAAGGGATCTCAATTTACCGAGGCAAAACCAGCTGTGTTCATCTGGTTTCATACTAACAATCTATGAATAGTGATAGATTCTTCTTCATCAAATTGAATCATCATAAAGTATAAATACATTATCTCAAAACCGGACTCAATGTCACTCTAAAGATATCTGAATCTTACTGTACTGCCCAATTAGATTGCTTAAAATGGGGTGTGAAATCTCAAACTGAGCGAAGTTGGCATTTCTTTTTATGGTAGGTATAAGCCTGCATGATTTACGCATGAAATCAAATCGTAAACCTTTAGGGGATTTTTTGCTAATCATGTTTCTAGAAATAGCACACAAAGACAAATAATGGGCCTCACAATCCTGATTTTGAGAGTCATAAGAAAGCAGCTTGTAAGAGGTGTGGGAGTTATCTGAACCTAGTTGGTAGGACAGCATTTTGCCAATTGTCTCTAACAGACCAAATACAAGCTCGTACCTGGGCAGGAGCACTGCTTGTGGCGACACCGAGCCTTGATATCAAGTCTTGTATGAAGGGATGCATCCTGGAGGGAGCAGAGCATTGCATCCCTGTGCTGGAGCAGAAAGAGTTTGAATTCTTGCACGTACTCCTATCCCAGTCAGTTAGTTGATATGCACGTGAAGAAGAAAGTGAGCCAACTGCAATGGTGTGATGTTCAAAATTTTAAAGGTTTCCCAGCTTTCCAGGGTGACTCTTTTCAGCTATTACTCTTTATGTAGCTGAGCTATTCTAGTATAAACATAAATCTCTTTATTTATAAAACATAGTGTTTCAGCGATTTTGTGTTATCTTGGTGTCAGTGGTTTCAATATGATCTCTTGAAATTGCTTTTGTCAGCTGTGGAGTAACTGTGAGTTGGAAATACATATTTATTTATGTGTATACCTTTATATTTTGTGCTACACATGCGTACGTGCACATATATTTTTATACCATATACTGTTTTCAATCAAGTTTTAGTCCAATTCTTGTCCTGATTCTATCTATTAAAAAATTATGCACTATGCAAAATCATCCATGGCACATGGTAATTTTTGGCCGCATTGCTACTCACGGAGTTTGAAGCACAGGTTGCTTTGCTTGGACACAAGTGATGTGTTCGTTTTGCCTTTTCTGGTTGGATGAGTTTACTCCTCTAGAGAGGTTTCTAGGGTGCATGTTCACAGGTATTAATTGAAAATATTAATTTTCTGCAGGCATTCTCTAATATGCACATACACAGCTGGTTGTTTAAACAATCCTGTCACTAAAGGCAGTCTTATGGGAAAGGAAGTTCTCTTTGTTTTCTGATAGTAACTTTTTTTTCTTGTAAGACTCGTGCACGTGCAGTCTTCCAGAGTAATGCCAAACTGCCTTTTTTTGCCTACGATGCCCAAGGGTTAGACCTGAGAGCTGTGACCCTTCTGATTCTGTATTCATAAAAAAGATTTAAGAGTTTGAACAAATTGAAGCAACTTCGTTAAAAATATGAATAAATATTCCCAGGTTGTTGGCAGGTGTTATATAAGGCTGCTGTTTGTTAGCAGTAATGTTTTGTGGTTTGGATAGTCCATGGTACCCAGGAATCTGAGAGTCCCTGGCAAATATTGATTCAACCTCGTTGTGTCTCAAGGTAAAAGGTAAACATTATTGCAGGTGCTGATGGAGATGGGACACGGACCCCCCAGCACCCATCCTCAACCTGGTGCCCTGAGCACTGGCATCACCCAACCTGTTCCTCCAGCTTCTATCTTCTTCCTCCCCGTAGCGGCAAGGGTCATCCTGCAGCAAGGAAGCCCGGTCCTGGAGTTGGGAGCATCTTCTCTTTGTCCAGCCACGGGCAATCAACTTGAAGAAGCATGCTCTGATCGACTGCGTGGTTCAGGGTGGCATCCTGTAACCTAGTAACAGCAAAGCTGGGTGCCTTTCATTATTTTTAATGCTTGCAGAATGATTTATTAATATGTATTTCGTATATGTATTCTAACATCTCGTGTGCATCAGAGAAGAGTATTACAACTGTTATCAGGCAAATCAAACAGGCAGTGCTGAGCGCATTTAAAGTAGTACAGCGCGATGCAATGGTTGCATTAATGGCAAGCGATAGCATTTGTAGTCTGAGATTTAAATATATGACGATTTCCATGAAATCGGTGTATTCTGCATTTTGAGGGTTTTAGGAAGAAATTACAGACTTAAATTAACACTTGGTCATTGTTCTTCTATCATGTGGTCTTATTACTTCAAGAGGATTAGCGAGATGGTGATCACACCTGTATTCACGTGTGCCAATTCAACATTACGGGTATTTACTCCTATTACCCTGCTGGAGAAAATACTTTACATTATCACAAAATGGTCTTAAGTGGGAAGACTTTGTAACAAAGCCCAGTAGTGCTAATCTGATGAGATGTTGTGATGTGTTAATATGTTCAATAATCAATATTTAATAAGAATTATGGAAATAGCTCTTCTTCATTAAGGGTATTTAGTGATTGTGTTTGATTTTGATAATGGTTTGCTAAGCATGTTGGATTATTTGTTTTCTCTTCTGTGCTGAATTCAGTTTCCAGGGAAGAGTGAAACCCCCTCAAACCTCAAATCTCGATTAAAAGTTCTTCAAATTAAATCAACAGTCTTCTCTCTGCACTGCATTAGCTCTGATAGGTTTATACAGTTCTTTAAAACTCTTTTTTTCCCCCATTTTTTGCACTTTTTTCATTTGCTGTAGAGAAAAGATGTTTTAAGTCATGTTTCCCACCTTTAGCGTGGCATTTATTGATGGTGAGTGACTGAAAGAGACGGCTGTTTAACAAAGTTCAGCTTTATTTGTCTTCTACCTGCAAAGCACCTGATAAGTGCTACTGAGAGACGGAAAAGTTCATTCTCTCTAGCAAGGTTACTCTTCTTGATGAGCATTAAAAGATAGCTTTAAGCCATTCACAATTATGACCTTGACTAGGAAAATGTAAGTTAATAAGGCTTCAACAAATTATGGTCTTTTTGGTCGATTTGCCTAGTGAACTGTTAATTGTAAAACTGAAAGACATTATGTTCAGCTTTCTCTATCACATCTTTTGTGTTTTAACAGTGACACTTCATTGAGTGCAATTAACAAAGCCTAGGAGATTTATTAACACACTTCTTCATGGCCAATGATCCATTCCACTTAAGACATAACACTGTAAAATGCACATTATCTCCTTTTGGCACTTACAATAATGCTTCATGAACTAGGAAGGCATATGTTAAAGCAGATAAAATAGCATTATTAGCTGACAAATCTTACAATTTATTAGACAGTTAATTTATCAGCTTAAAAGACACTTAAAACAGCTGTGCATTTAATGTCTTTTTAATGTATCCAGTAAAACTTGCATAATTGCCTGTAGTGCAATTTATTTTTAGCTATGTTGCAAAATGTCTGCATTTACTGTTTACATCTTCTTTAATTTTTCCTGCAAGGCTCATCACATCTAGGCACAAGCCCTAACAATGAGGGCAGATAATCAGATAAAAAGACTTCTTGTACAAATGGCTGCCCATGAATGAACTATTGAAAAGTACATGCTGAGCTGGACCAAAGAGTTTTTGCATTTTATCTCCACCCCAAGGGCAAGAGGGAGAAAAAAAACCAGGGGTGCCTGGTAGGCAGCGCGGTCATGGACTGCCAAGCACGGCACATCAGAGACTGAGGATGTCTGCCTTTACTGGCATTAGCATTTGGAGCCCATTCGGAGCCACATGTCTGGGGTGTAAACTAACAAGGCTCCAAGACTGCATTAACAGAGGTGTTTCATTTTATAATTAAGGTAACTGCTCCCTGCAGATCAATTGTAGCAGACCTAAGTACTCTCTGTGAAGAAAGTGTTGGAGAGGATACACATTTAATGACTCCGATGCATAAATTGGCTGTGTTTGTTTATTGCTCTCTAATTTAATGGAACCTTTTGTTAAATCTTTCTGGCTTTTTTTTTTTTTTTTAAGACACTGCTAGTAATGATTTCTGTGGGAACAAAGGGTGTTGCTTATTAAAATAAAAAGTCAAACATTGCCGTTTCCATTAATTAAAAGTCAGATTAGCTTAATCTTTTTATAAATATTGGATATAATCTATTTACAGAGTGAAATCAGATCTGCAGATGCTGGCACGTGGAGTAGAAGTGCAATGCTCCTTGCTTTGCAGAAATCCAGTAAGGGTGGGAGCAGGTTAGACCTGTGCCTGCAGCTGGGCTCCTGAAACAAAGCAGGAGGGAGGTTTAGAAAATGTGAGGAGTGCAGGGATATAGGTAACTTCTCTGCAGTAATAGGTGACTCCTGCAAAAGGGGGAGGAAAAAAAAAAAAAAAAAAAGCTTTTTCTGGAGAGTTTCTAGCTTCAGGAGTCTGAAAGTAGCCAGGTCTCCAAATGCTCAGAGACTGCAAATGCATAGAATCCATCAGTGTGGGCTGTGCACCAAAAAACAAAAAGTAAATAAAAGGAACAAAACACTGCTTTGGGAAGGGGTGAAAGAAAAGAGGTCGGATTTTCATCATGCAGGGCAGTCTTAATGATACAAGAATCGAAGAATCCAAGGCTCGGTCCTCCTAAAATGCTTTCGTCATGTCAGGATGCCCTTTGTTGTTCCTTCTAGATGTAGTTATCCATTTAAAATTACTGCATTCGATACGAGTTTACATTAGTATTGAGTATCTTCGGTGGCAGCATTATAATCCTAGTTAGCCTGTAAATTACTATCAAAAACTTTTCCCATAAATGACTTGCATAGTAGCCTGGCAATATGATAAATTGTCCAAATGAGTGGATATGAGAAAAATGGATGAATTATTGAAGTCAAGTCTAACAGAGGCATGTGGATACCTATATTCATTACAAGAAAATCTTTTGTATTACATTTAATTAAACCTAAACATGTAATAGTGCATTATTCATGCAGAGATAGTCTTCTAATGAGAGCTGCTTCACTGTTTGATTAGTGCAGCATTGTTGACTATTTTATTGCTGTACAGTAAATTGTTGGAGAGTGGTCTTTTTCCTAATTACAGCTGAATTCTGACGACGTCAGGTTTCTGGTGAGGAGTAACCTGGTTGGCAGCTGATAATTCTGAAGTTACAGATCTTTTTATGAGAGATTTTAAAGGCTACCACTGCAGAAATAAGGTGCTCTTAAAATTCTCCCTCATCTCTGCTTTCTAGCAGGACATCAACATCCGGTTCATGTTCTCCCAACTTGTCATTAAAAATTTAATTTCCATTTATTTAAAGGTAAAATATATTGGGCAGGAAACTACCAGAAATATCTGTTCTTATTTAGGCTAGCACCAAAGTAGAGCAATGCTGTAGCTGAAGAACAGCTTCAGATTTAAAGTGGTATCTTCTTATGAAGAGTCAAATCTAACCTTTGAGACCTTGCTTAGGCATAATCCACCTTGTTACAGTGATAATTATTTTACGGGTTAGTGAAGTTACCTCATTTTGTGAGCAGCTTAAATATAAGCTCATCTGTAACCACAAACACTTGAGAACCTTTTCATATTCTGTGTTAGAAAGCTTTTGGATGTGGAAAGAGGACGATTCATTGCAAAATGATGGGTTGAAAGTACAGTTTTGCTCACCTGGGCTGTTTTCTGTTATTTAATAAACAGTAAGTTTATAAAAAGATAAACGTTACAAAACCAGGAATCTAAAGAAGTAATTTTTAATCACTAAAGTTAATTTTTTGTCAAAACTTTGAGACCCCTTCTCTCCAAACCTGGTGGGTCCTTAGGAAGATGGTTTAGAAGTAAGTCTGGCTGCGGGGTCTAACTCCCCAAATCCCTGACACAGAGCGTACGGCTTGAGGAGTAACCTCTCCTCAACGGCTTGTTTCTGTCTCACCAACTATGAACATGCGTGGGAAAAGCACGCGTTGGCTCAAACTTAGACTTTTCTGCAAACCCGTGCAGCCCCTCTCATCTGAGAGGTAAAACGTCAACGTAATTTGTAGAAAGCTCATCTTGCCATCAGAGCGCGGAAAAACTTGATGTGTCCTTCTGACCAGTTGGGCAATGGAAGGAGCTGGAGGCAGCGGGCCTTTCCCCTGTTCTGTAATTCCACCAGATTACTCTTTCCTCTCTTTCCTACTTGGGACCATGCAACTTGGAGAGTTCAAGGAAAAAACAATAATAATCTGGAAATAGGTTAATAGTTCCTCCATGGGGTTGTTGGTATATTTAAACAACTAAAATTTTAGTTCCTTTTTATGTGGGGCAGTTCACTGCCATAAGCTAATTACCTGAAGACCTTGTGTCAGAGCCTGAAAATAGTTGGTTTCACTGTCTTCTAATAACATTTCATTTGAGATTACTTATTAGAAAAATATTGTTTAATTTCAAGGCTATTATGTCACACCTTCCTGTCTTATTAGGTGGGATTCGTCTCCCGTGATGTGTGAAACGCCTCTCTCTGACAGCGTTCTCTTAGCAGTAATCTTCATAAAAGTCCATTTTTAAAACCCCACATTTGAGCAGACATTGCTGGTTTTATGAGAAACGGGTCTGGTGGTGTGGGGGATGGTCTGAGGGAAGCAGGGCTGTGTGTGAATCCCTGTCGGGGCTGGAGTCTTTTGGGGAAAGCATCATTGCGGACCAGTGATGCTCTGAGCCCACCGCGTTGTGATTCTCCAGAGCGTTAGTTACTCGTACGGCTCTGCTTGCGTTAAAGACCCGAGGAAAGAAAAAGCAGCAGCTCTTCCCATGGGTTTCACAGGGAGCAATTAGAAAACCATATCTAGTGAGCTTCCCTTACAAAATCACTTCAAGCATGTTATACAGAGAAGCATATATCTCATTGCATCTTCTAAAATAGTAAATAAACTTCCGTCCTTTTTTCTACTCGTTTGTGAATAACCTGCCCTCATAGAAGATGAACCTGTAGTTACAACTAGTTTTGGATCATGTTGTTTTCCCCCCTGAGCATCAGAAACCAGATGTTTTCAGTGAAAAGGAAATTAATGGCCTAAATAATGAATATATTGAAGCAGTGTAGCCAGAGTCCATCTGCTGCTTTAGGCGCTGCTATTAAGTAATCAGGATCAGACCCTCTTTTAATTTTTGGAGGGTATTTGATATATATTTTGTAAACGTCAATAAGAGAAAGATTAGCCTGCTCTGTGGGTAGCTGTTAACTTCCACCTTTAACAGGAGCCGGGAATGACCTGGAGGGCATTGCACCAGCTGGGAATAGCCGGAGAAGCTGTAAGGACCCCAGCCCCCCGCAGCAGCTCCTCGGTGTCCTGACCCATCCCTCCAACCAAGGGGGGGACCCACGGCACGTCCCTCCCCAGATCGCGTCTGCCAGCTCGTGTTCCAGCGGCGTCCGCCCAGGGAACGCCGTGAGCCCTCAAACTTTATTGCCAAGAAAGTTCATTTCGTTATGACCCAACAGGAAGCTGTAATGACCGTTTCGGAGCAGCCCGACAATAATATTCTATATAAAAAGCTGTGTGGGCAGACACTTAGGGAGGGAGAGGCACTTTAATAGAAAATGACCACAAAGTCTTCATTTGCTTTTCTGGAAGCTTTTTCTTTTAAGATATTATTATCGTTATTATTATTATTATTACTACTACTACTATACCTGGAATTTTCCACAGAAAGGAAGGATCTTTCCAAAGTTCAAAGATGGTGATGCCTTGACAAGTAACGGTCTTTGCACCTGGTCTTGTATTCTGGCAGCTTGAGCGCTTCACTGAAGACTGGTTCTTTCCGATGTTCTACAACCATGACTTGATTCAATCACTCTGATTTCAAGTCCAGTGAAAATTTGCACTTTAAACCTTGGAATTCACCTCTTTACTGTTCCTCTTCTGTCCTTGCTTTTACAGCATGCCCAAATCCTTGCCACTGAAATAGCCAGTCCAGTAGGTATGTCGGGAAAAGGCTTTTGTTCAGGATCATTGTAGTCCTTGGTAAGGAAGGATTTGCCCATCCTTTCTGAATCATCCACCTGCACAATTGCTATGCCTCTTCTCCCCAGTGAATTCCTTCATCTAAGGTTCTTAATGGAGGTCTTTCTCATTTCATCCCCTTATGCTATTTCATTGATGGCCTAATGTTTTACCATGGTAAACAGTATCAAAGCATGGGAAAAAATACTACATTGAAGGATGAGGTTTAGACCAAGAAAAATATCCCTCTGAGATAAAATCTCCTAAGAAAAATACTCATTTGAAAATGCAGCCTCTGTAGCAGAATATTTTTAGCATTAGTTTTTTTGTATAAATTATTTAATCTGTATAAACTGAGTTGTAAAGGTACTTATATTTAGAAATATTAAGTTTGCAGCCTGTACTCTCTGGGCTCAGGACTGGATACCAATGCACACACAGTATACTGGGAATTTGGGGCCATTTAATTATGTCTATCCCCAACTTTCTTTGAGACAATGAGGAAGACTCTTTTGGGAGGTAAATAAAAACCTATTTTTTAGAATTAAAAATACTCCTGATCCAGCTATTTGCATCCGATGACTGACGGATTTGCATTTTGCATTCTTTTTCAGCACATGCATGTGACAGACAAAATAACTTGTTATATTCTATAGTGTCATTAATTTTCCCATCATAATGAAATATCATGTCAAATTTGATGTCAATGACACACAAAATTTTGGACCATCCAGCCCTGTACTGCTAGAGTCCAAAATATCTACAGAATGACTTAAAAGCCCTTCCAAGTTGCAGTACTGTAATTAAGTATAGGTCAAACCAGTCAGAAGTCCAACTTTCTGCCATTCTGCAACAAACCTAGAAATGGACCTTTATTTGCTGAAAGTTTGTGATATCTTCACACAGATGCAATATTAAAGGAACAGCAGGATCAAGGATAAAAATAATTTTTTGTTCATTTTAATCCTGTGAATTAAAGATTGTTGCTTATAGAGATCGGCAAAAATAAATACTTTTAGTGGGCTGGGAGAGAAATCTGTAAAACACACACAGGTATAAATGTAAATTGAGAATTTTAATGTATATACTGTTTATTTATAGTTTGAAAACAACAGGGGGTCTGCCTGGGTAAGGAACTGGGTGCTCTAGAGAGTGGGAAAAGATGTACAGTAATTCTTCAAAGTTTTGGTGGTTTGAAAGTCACAGGAAGGGAAGAGGTCTGCCTCCTACGGAGAGAAAATATTTTCTTGCACCAGGTCAGTGATCTTCAAATGAAAAAAAAAAAAAAAAAAAAAACCAACCCAAAACTTTAAGTAGGTTTAGAGATATTAGAGTGTAACATCTCCTAAGAAATCGCTTCAGAGAATTGGTCCAGTGGTCTGAGTCAACAATGTGCTTTTATACAGCTGCGGACATGGTGATGATGCTGGAAGAGCCTGTTTGGACTGCTGAATAAGCCTGCAGTCGTGGAAATATTAATCTATAGACTTGTAATTGTGGAAACATTCCCAATCTGCAGAATACAGTCATGAAATCAAGGTGATACAATGACATAAGCCAGTGGGGTATTGTAAAAAGTGGGAATTTAAGCTGGATAATTTAAGCTCTCGTTCATGCTCTTGTACCTTTCCCCTGACCCCAGTTTTGTTCAATTGGTACTAGTGTGTCAGCCTGGATTTTCAGTCCATTTAATCATTTGCCTCTACCTTTCCCCTTGTTTGTTTCTATCTCCACGCTAAAAAGACTGCTTCTAACATGTTATTGAATAAGGCAGTGCTCTGTATGCTGCAGAGCACTTTCCCTTAGTGGTGATAAAATGGTGATAAAAACGAAAAGTGACACTTCAAACGCAAGCCTGCTTTTGAGCTGCAGTGCATATTGCTTTTTCTCTCCCAAACACAACTCCTTATTTTTTCCTCTCAACAACGGATCATCTTGAAAGGGAATAAGGATGGGCATATGGTACGGCAAGTCTTCCCAATATCTAGCTCGACGAGCTACAAAAATGATGTGACCCATCAACGTATTTGAGCCCACGGTACTACAGAAGCTAGTAGTAATTAGAGAGAGTATTTTCTCTGCTAGAACGGTTGCCACCTCTGCTGTTTCTGTGGGTTGGACTCGCCAGTATCCTGCAGCTACTTTGTGGAGATGCAGAGCAATGCTAAACTTGGACTTACCTCTTTTTTTGGGTTTGCAGCAGCTTTGCATCACCACAAGAGCTTGGTTTCAGGTGCATCTGCCCCCCACCTCCCCTCCCACCCTCTCTCTGATGGCCTAAACCAGAATGAGTTGCTACATTAATTATTCTCTCCTCTTAATTAATTAAAGAGGCTCAGAACGTGGATGTGCTGAAGTCTGGCCGTGGGGACGGTTGGGAGAAAAAATACAGGCTGAGAGAAATCTCCCTTGGGAAGCTCAGGAGAGCTGCCCGGCTGTAACACCGCTGAAACCGGCACCGTGCCGGCGAGCTGGTGGCTCTTTACACTGACTTGGCTCCGTTTTCTGTCCAAAGCTTCTCCAAAGCCTGATTTTAACCTCGCTCATCTTTTTCTTTCCTTCCCTCCACGTATTAAGCTTTTTGATTGTCTAGTAGTTTGTATTTGAAAGAAGAAAATGCTTCTTTGCTTCCCATTCTCTCCCTTCTGCTCCTAAATCTGGGGATCGTAAAGCGATGCTGGGAGGTGATGGAGAAAGCACTGTCCCCTGTAATTTATTTCGAAGCTAGCCCTCTCCTTAATTTCTGTTTGCTCTTAAAACATTTTTTCCAAGATGCCTCCACTGCTTTTCTGAAGCCTGGGGGCAGGGCAGGCTCTTGGTGCTGCTGCGGGCTTGGCAGCATCCATTTTTAAACACTGTTCTTTAAGGATGCTGTGCAGGAATCGGAGCTCTGAAGAGGACCAAAAAATGATGAAAGATTCAGAAACAGTGGGTTGGAGACAGGGCTGAACGAGCTGGGTTTGTTCGGCAGAAAAGTCAATATCTCTTTCTCTCTGTTGGGCTTAGGAAAAGAAGAAATTAGCTTGCTTTGCAGCAAAGATTTTGGATAAAAAGGCTAGTTAAACATTAAGACAGCCCTGCTAGGAAGGTTACGGATCCTCTTTTTGGTGAGTTTTTGCGAACAGGCTTGTCAAAGTCCTGCTGGGAATAATGTAGGTGAACTCAGTCCCCCTCGGAGAGCAGGGACATTAACTCAAGTTTCCTACCACCTTCCTCTGCTTCTAATGCCTATGTAAACGCGGGAACGTAAAACTATTGCCTTTTTCCACACAGGGCTGTGAAAAAAGTATGTATGATATGGTTAATATTTTATCACTGCTCTGAGCTATAAAAAAATTGGCACTGCTTCCAAAGTTGTTGCAGAAAGGATGGATAATTTATAAGAAAAATGTGGGGACGATCCCATCTCCTGTTTTTAAAACCTGGCAGTTTGAAATTATGACACATGGATAAAAAGTGCCTATTTTTATTTACGGGGTGGTAAAGTTGATGAGTACACATGTACAATTGTCACAGTAACCTTGCAGAAAACTTCATTAATGTGTAAATCCAATAGAAGTGTCCAAAGATTTTCTTCTTGTGTATTGGGCACTTAATGCAATGACAGCCCATGGCAAGTAAAAATGCAAATCATTTTTGAGTGCTGAATGACGTTTTAGTATGGTGATTGATACCTAGCTACGTAGAGGTCTTCTAATAAATGCCCAGATGTTTTTCAAAAAGTTAACATTGAGAGTGCTGTATTTGCCATGGTTTATTGCAGTTGGCCTCTGTTTCCGTTGGATGCCTCTGTACGTGTCCCCTCCTCGGCCCTCTGCTACAAAGGCTCTTTTTTATGCCCACAGCTCACCCCACTGCATCTACCTGAATATCCCAGTAGCTTGAGGTGAGAAAAGAGAGTGTGATTTTTTTTTTTTTTTATTTTAGTTCTGTCATAACCTTAATGCAGATTTTAAACTGAATTTTGCATTTCATGATTTGTTCTTCCCACACACACACACACGCACATATTCCCACTCCCCCTCAATGAGTTAATTGCATGACAACTAGATTAATATCTTTTACATACTTATTAAACTCAATAAGTGGTCCTGCGCAAACAATTGATATTTAATTACCGTATTATCATCCTACTAAATTTTAATTACTATTCATTTAAAATACCTCATATGTTATCATTCATGTTAATGTGGATTTGTTTCTCTGTAAATGTTTCTCTGTAAATCCTAACTTTAAGTTGAACTAACCTGCAAAGTAATTTGGATTTCTCAAGGTAATAGTATATTTAATGCAGGTCCAAGGCATTGCAATACACTGTAGAAAGGGAAAATACAACCACCAGCCAGTATTGGTCGTGTTAAAGAGCATATGCTTTTGTACCAGAATTCAGAAAAGGTTGAATGACTTACCTTTCAAATCACCTTGTAATGTAATTTCAGTTTAAAAGATCTTAAGCCAGGAGAAATTAATATTTAGCAGCTGACAATAAGCTGATTGTTAAGAAGCAGAACACTTCCAAACTTGGCGAGGAACGTGAAAAAAGAGTAAAATCACAATCCTACGGTAAACTTGCCTCTTCCACTGATCATTGTTTTTACCTCTGACAAGTATCAATTTTCTAGATCTCATCCATGAGTCACCTAATCACTCCTCAGAGAAAGGAAAATACATGATAATTTTTGTAGTGAAAAAACAACCACCTCTGATGGGTAAAATCATCACACCTTGTCAGTTCCTGCAGCAGGAGGCAGAGATGGGGGTCTCATGATCAGATTCAGTTAGATCTCTTTGGTTTGGGAATTTATTGATCGAGGATATTTAAAATGAAAGGGGATTATTTTCTATATTTCTATATAGAAGATCTGGCGCAGTTGTTGATGACTCTACCGAGGAAGGTCATATTCTCTGAATCAGAGCACTTTGCTCAGCTCCTTCTCACTGTTATGTTCGTTGAAATTAAATCTCTTCAGATAGCTCTTCAAATCCATTGTGCTTTTCACAACCAGGCGTGTGAAACTATTAATATCTGTACTCCGGCAGTAAGATTTCCCAAATTTCCGCAGCATCTCTGTTTTTCTCCTCGTTTTTGCAGTTTCTATAGGTGGTACTTGATCCTATCTGTTTCTTTTCATTGTGAAAAACTGAGATTCAGTTCGGTTCTTATAAAAATCATAAATTTATAAGGTCTTTTTTTCCACCGAAAACATATATTATAAGAAGGAAGTTTAGTAACAGCCTGGAAAAAGCTTCTTCCACATGGTTTGGTAGTTTGAGGGGATTCAGTTTTGTGGGGGTATTTTTGTTGTTGTTGCTTAGTTATCTTCTAGAAAAGTTCATGTAAAGTATCGCCCTTCTTGTATCAATATGCTAAGAAGATATTTAGGGTTTTTTTACTGCAACCAGGAGATTTTTCTTAGGCAATTAATCGTGTGACTCAGTCCCATAAGCTCCTGTAATGACTTTATAGCCTGTCAGTGATATATAACCTATTGACTTTCCTTTGGTTATAGGACTATTACTTTCCTGATTGATTTAATCATTTCATGCTACCTTTATCTATCTCCTTGCTTTTATGAAACTCTATTGACTAGCCAATCTTTTAAGGACTGATCCAAGGGCAAGTGAAATCAGGGGGAAGACATGGTAGCCCTCAGAGCTGTCTCTTGGATCTTGCTCCTGCATGAGGTGGACTTTATTCATGGATCAATTCCCGAATAGACCTCTCAGTATGATAAAATAATAATTATATATGTTTCTATTGGTATATTTATCATAATGGAGAACAGGCAATTTTCCCTGTTCACAAAACACCAAAAATTGGGTTTCTGCGGGAATTATTGCTTTACTAATTACACTGGGTTTTCTTTATATTTTACTCCAGCAAACAGCCCCATTCCCTTCAGGTGAGCTTATTTGCATGAATCGTGATGTCTCTGGACTGGCATTTCTATAAATCAGTGAGAATTCTGAGTTGTTTCTAGCTTGTGTATAATGGGTGTAATAGAGCCTTAATTTTCTTAGAAATATTTAGTATGCAAACACTTTCAGGAGACCAATTTACTTATTGGAATGAAATTTATACAATATATTAGTGGTAGGAACTATTGAACTAAAACATTTAAACCAGTGCTGGACTTTAGAAGAAATTAATCACGCGGCAATGAATATATCTGCTGGGTAGAGCCTCGGCGTGCTCGGGAGCCGCGGTGAAATCCAAGCCACGCTGCTATTGCGTTCATTTGGCCTGAATGACAGAAAAGACAAATTTACTGACCTGGGCTCTGCTGTGCTTAGACCCCACATATTGTAATTTTTATAACACATATTCACTATAGCACTTTAACTAAGAGAGTTTGTGTATTAAATGATGTTAGATTACGATATTTAATGGCTTATAGGATATAGCTAGTACCCGGGAGGCTAATTTGTTTGCATTAGTTGGACGGGTCAACTGCTTCAAACATGCAGATTATAGAACTACTGGTAGATTGCATTACACAATTTAAATAAATAGTAGCAATTTGTCAATGTCATCTTAGCTTCAACATTTCCCTTTTAAACCCCAGGAAATAGTAGTTCCAATTAAATTGACCTTTTCTTTTCTGCATCTTCATGTTATTAGTAGATAATGCTTAGTCTTTTAGCAAGTGAAAAAAAAAAAAAATGGAAATGAAAATACTTCCAAAGCAATGATGCACTTGTAGTAAACTTTCCAAACAAAAATTACCTTTTTTATAAACAAATGAATCAAATTTAGCCACCCAGTAAATTTTACAAGTCAGATATACATGTATATGTCAGTAATAGATTAAGACACATGAATCACTGTATCTCAATGATTAGGTCTTTGGTTTCAGGGGACAATTGCAGGTTCTTGTCTCTGTAAAGCTTTAAGCCATACGATTCATTTTTGGAGACAAAGCAGCAAAAAATACATAACAGCTGAACCATCCATATACGAACAACTCTCAGCAAATCCTAGACTTCTGGAATGTGAACTTGCTTTTGGGAGCTGGGTGTAGGTATCTACTTGGTCTTGTTGCATTAAATGAATTGGATCTGAAAACCTGGACCCTGACGTCTTATAGTAAAATGGCAATGGTGAAATCCGTACGTTGTCATGTAATGTAGAAGAGAGTGGCTACAACCATCACCCATGCAGTAATACTGTGCAATGCATGTTTTCCTGTGTCCATGTGCATAAAAAAGCATTTTAATTCTTTGATGTCCTCCTGACAAACATCAGCAATCAGCCTGATAGCATTGGAATTTGCTCCAATTTTGGTAACACAGATAGTTTTGAAGGCACAATAGCCTGAGGTTTTTGGGGGAAAGAAGAGGAGGATACCTAAAGCTTTCTCAGTGCCTTAGGTGAGATACTGGGACAGGAACTCTAGTCCAGCTGTATCCTGGTGGTCTTTAGCTGTGAAAAGGAATAGCTCTTTGTAAAGCATCTCAAAACTTCAGGTTTTGCTGAAAAGGGTTGGATTATTTTTAGTTGCTCAGGCTGAAAAGTGTTTTTGAGCTACTTTTCTTGCACGAGCAGTTTGTTACTGAAGCAAGAACCACCGAAATGTGGAAATGTGGGGAAAAAAAAATTATTTTTTAAGGAAGATGCCAATCATCTCTGATGGAATCCTATTAAAAAAAACAACAACAACAACAAAAAACCCCACCCAAAAAACAACCTCCCGAAAAAACAGCTGCACTGTTGTTCACCCATTTTCAGTGCTGTGAACAGAACAGCAATTCTCATGAGAAAATCCAGGTTCAAACTCATCTCAGTTATCAATTGTTTTACTGATCTGCTTTATTGGAAAATACATCTGTTTTCTAATACTTTTGGGCACTGTGCGAGGCAGCTCTCACTTACTCTGTGGCTTTGCTTTTGCATCAGTTAGCTTTGCATAATCTTGGCATTGGGGTTGATAGGTTTCCATCCATTTCTCATTCCATGTAACAATAGATCCTAGAATCAGAAATGAGCCAATTTCTCGTGCTACCCTTTATCACACCTTCTGTTTATGTGATACTTTCTTTTCATAGTGTCAGAGGCACCCAGCAAAGTTCCTTCTTACACATCAGCAGCTTTTCGAAGGTTACAATAGCATTGACTTTATATGCTCACCTACTAATTAAAAGGACTTTTTTGTCTTCTGAACACGTAGAATTAGCACATTCCAAGGCTGAATGGTACAAGCACAGAGCACAGGATATTTAAAGTTTCACTTTATTTAGTATTCAGTGTATATCATTCAGCAACCACCATTTGAAAAGAGGCCAGAAAGTAATTTTAACAATATCACGTGTGAGAAAATGATTCAAAGTTTTGGAGAGAGAGAGAATTCTGTAATCTCTGTGATCTAAAACTGAACAAAGGACGTGACCTAACATATTAAATACAAGAAAAACAGATTCCCGTTACTTTCATTTCTGACTCCTCAGAAAGCAGGCACAGCAGGCATGGATCTAAACTCACCGTGTTATAACATCATTAAGCTGAGTAGCTGATCCTCAGCAATGCAAAATTGTCCAGCAAATGGGTGCAAGTAAAGGGGCTGACCTCCCCCTTCCCACTTTTGACTTGAGGGACCCCCCATGTGGCTGATCCCCAGACACAAGATAGTGGTGTAAGGACTGTCCAGGCTTCTGATGTGTTTCTGTGGCTCTGAGATGTCCAAAGAGCAGCTAGGTTTTGCTGGGAGGAAAAAAAAAAAAAAAAAAAAAAAAAAAGAGGGGTGAAGGACAATCACTTCTGGATTTTTTTTTTTCTTAAATGCAAATATAGCCAATCAGAAAAATGCAAATTTGCAATTTGAGAAGACAACTGCTAAGAAATATTTTAAGGTTATTTGGAGAATTTTTGCTTGCATGTTCTTAATGTACTGTTTAACGTTTGAAGATGATACTGCATCTCTTCTTAGTGTCTTCACATATGCTATTTCATCAAGTACACTCTGTGTATTTTAATCCAGACACTAAAATGCAGTAGTAATTTTTTGTTGTTTGTTTGCTTTTGCATTTTTCGTGGATTTCACAAATTTCTCATTTGTGATCAATCAGTGCTTTTTTAACTTCTTTCAGAGTAGTAGCCACATAGTTCTTTTCAAAGGTCAAGAAGAGGGTAATAACTTTTGGGAGGCCAATCCTGACTGTTTCTGAGTATTGTCCGTCTTTGGCTGGTGAGTGCTTCATAGGAATATTCGGATTCCACAAACACAAGGTGGCAAAACTGTGCCTCACTGAAGAATTCATTATCCTTTTTCGTTTCTTTTTCTTTTTTTTTTTTTTTTTTAACTAGCTGGCATGCTTCAGATGAAAAGTTTGTTCATTTCTGCTGTTATCTGAAAAATTTGAGTCGAGAGCTTGAGCGTGCAACTGACAGATAATCAATGCCACATCCCTTTTAAGTGGCTGCTGTGGCTGGTGGGTATCAATAGCAGACTTTTAGGGCTGACACTTTCTTCATTTACACGTGCAGTGTATGGACCTCGTCTATCCCTAGGTACAACATGGTTTGCATCAGTGCAAACTGTAGACTTCAGCAGAGACAGATCTGATTTGTAGTGAAATGAGTTAGCAGAGAACCAGGCCCTACGTATACAACAACAGTTTCACGCCGCTCCGCTGCTGTCAGTATTCATTGCCAAAGAACTATATCCTTTTATTATCAGCTGGCAACAAAACGAGAAAGATGCGTACTACAGAGCAAGATAAGTCAGAACCAATTAACATTTGTACCGTTTGCTGTTCTCTAAGAATCGTTTAAGGATAATTCTGGAAATTCCAGGGTTGCAGGTTATCTGCAGTGTATTCTCCCTTATTAACCATAGGCAACTGAGACTGGAGCACAGATGTAACCAAAATGAAATAGCAAATACACAAAGGTTAGCCCGCAAATTAAATAAATATGCATTAATTACTCATTTTCCTCAAGTGACTCCATATTGTAACAACACTTGGAAAAATAAATTCTCTTCTTTTCCCCATTTCTGTAGTTTCTGCATGTCCAGATAAAATAGCACGGCATTGTGTTAGTTACTGAGACTGAATCCCCATAAACCGCAGGTTTTGATCTCTCTGAATCTGTTTGAAAAGGAATTATTTTGGTGCCTTTCTCAGTACGCATGAATGTAACGATTATCACTTCCCTTTAAAGTTCAACCCTGCTGCCAAAGGGAAAGTTTCTCAGTGTAGGGAATGAGTAAACAGTAGCTTTTGGTGGCTACATCATTCCATTTAAATTAACTGCTTTAATTGATTCTAAATGCAATTAAATAAAATTATCTATAAATTGGTAGACATATCCATGACTGCAAATAAAAATTGAGTCTGCTTGAACAGGCTTTCTTCTTTCTGATAAACATCATGATGTCACAGCCTTCGATTTTGTGACTAATGTATGAAACAATTCCTTCCAGATCAAGACAGATCTTCACACAGGCACACCAGAGCTTTTCCACCTTCTGTTTCAGTGAACAATAATCACGCTGGAATATGCGTAAGGATCTTTATGAAACCGCTATACGTGCATTCCTTAAATACTGTTGAGAAAATGTGCGTGTCCACCATAGATCTGCAAATGGACTGTGGTATAACGGGCATAAAGTACGTATGGAAATGCAGGACGCATAAAAAGCATTTGGACAAAGGATGGATCAGACCGTGCAGGGAGTTAATGCAAAAGAAGCAGATCGAGATGCTGGTTTTGGTCAGTACAATCTAGTCGGAGCTCAAACGAAAATGATCCCAGGGCTCTCGCGTGGGAGAGCTGGGTCGAGTTCTCCTCCCCAGCACCCCCCATGCTGTGTCTTGTTGGAAGACCCAGGGAAGAGGCTCCTGATAGTAAGACGGGAGACTCTAGGAGTTTTTATACCAGGAATAAGGTTCCTCTGTTAGGTTGTGCTATGCAGAATTTTTAAATTATGCACTAAGAAATTACTCCTGAGGGTTGCATATGTCTATATACTGTATGAGTGTGGTTGTGATGTCTCTTTGGGTGAGAAGGACCTGAAGGAAGACGGCACAGAGCAGGGAACAGCTGAGCTCAGGGAGACCGACGTGGGTTTAGACGTTAGCTCGGGGGACAAGAAGGCTGAATACAAGTTTGTTCTGCTCATAGCGCTGGCTGGTACCTGGCACTGTGCTCACACAATTCATACTTCTTTTCGTGTTGATAGTCATTGCCAAGGCTTGATTTTGGATCTACTGGTTACGTAGGTTTTTGTTACTGTCCTTCTTCTGTATTAAGATGCACTGTAGGGATTTTTTTATGATATTATTTAACATTTCTATTGATTTTTTTTTTTTGAAGAGTGCCTTCAAAAGAATTACTCCTCATCAGCCATGCTGATATAAAAGCATAGTTACTATAATAATGGCCTTTGAATACTGTCCATTAAACTTTGACATTTAAAGTGTTTACTATGAATACATATTAGGTTTCTCATTAAAGACGAGGTCTGGCTTTCTTGATGTGACTCTTAGATTAAATCAGTCTAATCCAAAATAAATACAAAGATGGAGAATTCATAACAAGCCGCCTTGTAGATTCTCTGTGTGTAAAACAGCAACTGTTTTTGTGGCAGAAAGATTTCATTTTAGTGTCTCCTCTTTGGCCCTCAAGAGAAAAAAGAAAAAAATCTATTCATTGTGTATAAAACCTTTTGCACTTTGACATAAGTCCTTCCAGCAGAATCCCTTTTTTTATTGAAACAAACTTAAACCATATTCCATTTCACAAAAGCGAAATGTGCTGAACATGTGCTTTTTAAAATAGAAGCATGTGCATCCACTCTCTACAAGAAGATACTTTCTGAGAGTAGTCTCCTGGGAAGGTCCATTACCCAAAATCCAGCGAGCACAGGAAAAGGGTGAAACAGTATTAGATCAAGCTTTACTAAGCTGGATGGCCCAGGCTGTGGAATAAGTGATATTTAATATGTGCGCTTTGAGGCTCCTGTTGAGTGCCCTGTTTGGTAACCCGGATCAGGATGCTTGTTTAGTGGATAAAAGTGTAACTTTAGAAATTGGCAGGAACTTTCTGTGCTTGGCCACCTGTACTCTCAGCCAGATATGGTGTAAGGAGACTCAGAAAAGCACACTTTTCAAAGTTTGTTCTGTTTTACTTCCTTACAACTGCCAGGTTCAAAGAACCATTTATTTTTAAAAAAAAAAAAGCCTCACTCAGTTCAAAGATGCATTTATAAAGCTCACTAGTCTTTATGATCAAGCTCATACTTTGTCTTCCCGTTACTAAAATAATACTTTTATCCTGCCCTCTTTTTCCCCCTCTCATCTGTTTTGTTATGAAAACATAACTATAATGAAGGTCTCAGGCATTGTATTTTCCAGACAGTGTGATACCATAAGTAATATAAAATGGGATTCTTTTTTTGTGGAGTTTTTGCTGTCAATAATAATTGTATCAAAAATAATGTGAACTCCCACCGAAGCCTGCATAGTCAATCAGCATAAAGTATTAGCACTTCAGGGACACAAAGGCTCTGAGCCTGATAAAAGAGATTGGACTGAGAATTTTGACCTAAGAATATAATAATGTCTTCCAAGATCTCATTATGCCCGTGCCCATTCGAAACCATCTGGGGCCCAGAATAATAAAAGGAGTGGTGTGAATTTATGAACCCATAGATCTAGCCATGCCCCCTTGGATATTGTGTTGGATTAGTAGATTTACTGCTAATCCAAACACTGTGGGCAAAATTATGTCTTTACATCTGCACTGCGGATCTCCGAGAACTGCAGTAAGTTAAACGTTTGAAGGGTTGACAGCAGCTCCCCTGCTTCAGGCACAATCTTCTGGCACCCTGCCACCTTCCCAAAAGTGCAGCTCCTCAGATGCACGTCCTCCACGTCCTGCCGTGGCAGTTCTCCAAAGGGAGATGCTGCCGAGCAAATGAAAGGGGGCTAGCGAGCAAAAAAGTCACCGCGGCTGCCTGTAACAGGTGGGAGCGGTGTCAGCTCGGTGCAAATAAGGCACAGTTGGCGTGGGGAAGATTGATCCGTCGTCTTCAAGTTGCCTCAGGTGCAGAGCCTGAAGAGAAGAGACTCGATGTTTAATTGGGGGTGTCTTCAGCTAAATAAAATAGTCAGATGCAAATCCTTTTCCTAAGGGGCAGCCATGTGGACTTGTGACCTTTCTTTGAATGATTTGGAGCCCAGAAATCAATGATTACACTAAATCCATAATTATATTCTTTTCATCTGTGGCAGGGTACTGATAGTGTGACAGATGTGAGACCTTGAAAGCATGGAAACTTCAAAGACCGTTGAGATGTGTTAGACACCATGGACATGTGGAGCAGTAAAAAAAAAAATTAAAAATAGAAAAAGACTGCTCTACCAGTGCTTTAGGTGGTCTCTCTCCTCCACACATATATGTACACACATGTACAGGTGCACGTGTTTACACACATGACTTGAGTCCCTGCAGTCCCCAGGGAAGAGAAGTCAGAGTAACTGCTGTAAATCAGCAAGCTTTGGCCAGCTAGAAGAATTAAATATTTTAATAGTTGTCTTGTTTTGGCTCAAAAGGCTTCCCAAAGAAAGAAGGGGATGGGCTGGGTCGGGAGACATGGCTGGAGGCACTGCCTGGAATTAAGAAAGGTGAATGTCTACCCGTATCTCTTATACTGCTGCTGGGTAACACAGCCAAGCTGGTGTGGTCTTTTAGGAGATGTTTCTCAAAAATATGTTTTTGCCTTTAAGGAAGCAGAACTATGCATTATCGTTATTTCTGTGTTTGGTAATAAGACGTTGCAAGAAGAAATACCGGGTCAGCCTGAGGAGGGTTGTTGGCAGGGGACGGTAAGGGAAGCTCAGCCCCCACACCGTGGTCCCCAGGTGGAAAGATGCTGGTTCCCACCTGGGAAAGACCACGCCTGGGGGCCCGTGACCCCAGAGATGCTCCGTGGAGATGTTGATGTGAAAGGTGTAGCTGACCACAGAGCTGTGCCAGGTACTAACTTTTAATTTTATTTCTCTTTTAGACCATGCTGGGTTCTGGTCTGCTTAGGAACCACGAGAGAGGGGAGGAGGGTGGTTGGCAGCATAGAAGAGGCAAGGATTGCAGGGAGACAAAACAACTTGTGTTAGACCAACTACTCCAGAAAACTGGATTTTTGGGTGCATACAGGATCTTCGCTTCTTCGTAACATGTTGTGCTGTGTCTTCTGGCGTGGAGAACATCACCTGGCTGTCAGCGCTGCCCTGGCACATCTTTAATTCCAGTACGTGGCACACCAGGTTCCTACAGCTGGTCTAATTTTTGCTGCAAGTATATAAAGTGAGATATGTTGGCTAGGGAGGATTGTGTTGTTTGTACAGGAAAACAAGAAAACAATGACAGAGGTCATTTCAAAAAGTGTTATACCATCTTTTCTGTTGCTGCTTATGGCTTAGGATACATATGCAGAAGAATGCATGAGCAGAAGAACCGCACACGAAGTGGTTGGGAGATTTAAGAGTAAACGAGTGACACGTCACCTAACTGCCAATGGTGAAGCAAGTCCATGGGTCCAGCTACTCCCTAAATGAGAGGAGGTAAAAGTCACCATGGGTAAAAATCTGTAAAAAAGAAATAGTGTTTCCCATCTATTCCAAATTCAAAATTCTGATTTTTTTTTTTTTTTTTTTTTTCATTTAGTGTGGTGCCTCGAAGCCTTTGCAGGTGGAGAACAAATGCTTTAGCAGGGAAAAGGAAATGATGTTCCCAATGTTTCTCTGGTATTTGCAGCTGTGAATGTAGATGAATATCTTACTGTTCATCATACTGGAATAGTTGAGGGGCACAACATGGATATTTTTTATTTATTATAACTTCAATAAATAATAAAACTATTTAATATTAATCCAAATTATTTATTAATAATGTTTGCTTCTTGAAAAATTCTGTGTGAATTAGAAATTTTGGGAGTACTGTTAGAAATTAATTTGCCTGAACTCTGCATGGTAATATGTCAAAAGCACATGGTAAACGAAATGATTTGTATGTTCCTGGCATTACATGTTACACTGATACTCGTAACTAAATGGTGGATCAGGAAACGATGGTATGAAGTACATAGGTAAGATAAGTTGAAGATTTGTAGAGGCTACCGTCAATACAAGAAACTTCATAACCATATAATTCACTCTTGTGCAATTTCTTAACATTAAAACGTGCAAATGTAAGTTGAAAGTGATGAGGGTAAAATTTGGAACTATAATATTAGGTTCCTTTTTGAACTCCAGTGTAGAAATCTCAAAAATAAAAAAAAGCACATAAAAATGCAGAATCTCCCCACAATATTACAAGAATTATTTAGTTTCTAAGTCAAGATCAGAAGGCTTATCTCTTTAGCCTGATCCTGAGATCACAAAATACTGGACCGTCACTGATCTCGGAGTCTGAAATGCCTGAATGATAACCTGAGCTAGTGTTCTTTCTTGGATAAAAAGCCCAGATTTGGAGGAAGCATCCCTTAAGAGGATGAATTTTTTTCATAAATGTTTGTAGTTTGAAGCTCTGTGGGCAGCTGTAAGATCAGAAGTGTCTCATCAGAGATGCATCAACAGGCAGAGTGTAGCACAAGTAGCCAAGTGCACATGGAGTTTCTCTCATACCTGTACGACTTATGGATAACTAGTGAAGCTTTTGAAAATAACTGAATTTGAACACACCAGTAACTCCAGCAGTTTCTCTTCGCTCCCCCTGTGCAATCCCCACTCTGAGACAAGCCCTTCCCGTCATCTTTCCCCTTTGCCATTTTTAATATCCACTTACAATTCATTCTCCAAATGATCTTTCATTAGTTTCTCTCCTCGTTTCTTTCCTCTGGTTCTGTTTCTTCGTCGCACCACTCCAACGGCACTGCTTAGCAGGCGCGCCGAGCCTTTCTTTTCCTGCTCACCAAAGGAGCATCTTCTGGAAGGCCACTCACATAAAGTCAGCCAAATACCTGCGGAGAATTTAAAGATACCTGGTCAGAGCCAGTTACTTATATCTCTTAGGTCTGTTTCTTCAAGGTAGATTAATTGTTGAAGTGCTTCACCAGTTGCATACGTATTATATAGTCATTTTATCACTTATGTAGACTCCTGTGAAAGGAGTATCATACCCATTCCTCAAAATATTCAAATCTTACCTTTTCTAACACAGGGGGCACCAAGACGAACAAACTAGTTATACATGCATGGAAAGTAGCAAGCTGAAAGTAATTGTGTATTCAGTTTTAATGGAGCTGAATCTCCTGCTGAGATTTCAATATCTGACAGCATTGCTTTCATTGCCCCAAATGCCCAACCTTTTTCTAATGTTTGACCTTGGGTATGATTATATTTCTGTATGTATCTCAAATGATGCAAAATCATTTGCCTATATCAGTCATCTCTCGCTGACAGTCCTGTTCTAGCTCATGGCAGAAGAGAACAAGTCTGATGGCAGTAACAATAGCTAAAATGAGCTTTGATAGATGTTTCTCCCCTTTCAATAAATACATAAAGCATCTCTATAATGTCATTCTGTTAACTGATAAACAACAAAAGGATGAAGGCATTCACTTTTAACTCTATTGCATGTCATTATTTTCTCATTGCCTTACTTAGTGTATATAAGTAATGTGACCTGCAGAATAGAGGACAGGACTGTTGCTTTCAGTGTTGGTTATTTATTTTCTTTTACATCCAGAGGCTCACCTGGTAAATGGGAACAGTGCAGGTGTATGACAGGCTTTACCACGCCAGTTTTGCCCCAACATATTGACCCACAAAGCCGGGTCTGTTCTTGGTGCGCTCTCAGTGCCATTTCACGTAACCCATAGCACTGGCTTTACATCTCTCCGTGCCCGAGGTCAACGTGCCGCACCGGCTCCTCGCAGAAATCTTCAATTCTTTGTGCTCATCTCCTGATTTTTGTCGGTTTGTTTTTTTTTTTTTTTTTTTTTTTTTTTCTCCAGCCCATCTAACCCTGTCCCATTATTAGCCTTGTAGTACTTACTCTAGAGAAGCTCCCGTCTAAGGCACACAGCAGTGGGTGCAGGAGGGAGCCCGTTGGGGCGCAGTGCGGTGGGTGGCATTTACAGATGTGTACAGTGGTTTGGGGATGATATAACAACTAGATTACTGGTGTTAAGGAGAGAACAAGGAGTTTCATCCCACCCCTTGTAACCCCGCAATGAAGCGGTCATCGGAGAGGAGCGGTGCTGGAAGCCTTGGCGGTCGCGGTGAGGAGGGGCTGCCAGATAGATGGGGACAAAGGGACCGTTTTTTAAGTGCAACTCCAACAGGCAGTCTCAGTGTGATTAATGTTCCTGTACTGGTAACGAGAGCGTATCCCTAAAGAGAGAAAATTTGATAGTGGCCTCTTTTTTTAGGTCTGTGTAAGCTGGGCACATTATTTTAATAGTACACCATTTAAGGTATTTATCTTAATTTAAAAAAATAATATTTCCCTTGTTGTTTGCAATTGCCCACTAGAAATGAAATCCCTTTCCTGACTGAGTATCCTTTGCAATCCTGAGCTGGTTGTTATTGCAGGTTGCCTCGGGAATACCGAGTTACTGAGTTTCAGACTTTCTTCAGAAATACTGAGGGGAGTTTAACAGCATTTGAAAACACAGATAAAGAAATACATGGACCGTGCAAACAAAAGTAAGTGGGATAAAAAGAGATGTGTTTACTAGAGTGGTGGAGGAAAAAAAGGTCCACAAAGAAGCCCCTTGGTCTGATTACAAGACTTGTTAGGGATGCAGAGCACTGACCAAGTTCACTGGAGTTTGAAATCCCAAGGGCAGTTTTGGGTTTCTTTCTGTAGACTTCAGAAAGTGACTTAATAATTCATTTGAAACTCTGCAAAACTTTCTGTTGACTGACTTTACTCCCTTTTCAAGCAGATTTTTAGTTTTGCTCAGAGATTTTAACCCAGTATAGAGGAAGCGTAAACGGATGGAGATCTAAACCCCCAGACTAAACAGAGAGTTCACACTCATGTAGATGGACGCGGACAATCTGACAATTAGTTTGTCTGAATTTGCAAAGAAAAGAGGGGCACAGATAGGCTCTGTTAAATCTGCTATTGCTGTACACCGACTTGCCTTAACACAGCCTCTCCACTTCCCAAGAACAAGGGCAGGGAGAAATAAAGGCAAATACAGGTGTTTGTGTGCAAAAGGGGGTAGAGATTTAGTGCCGTGAGCTACTGCTAGACAGCAAAGCATAAACTGCACTGTGCTCTTGTTTAAAAAAACAACCACACACCAAAAACCCCACCCAGACAAAAAAAATCAGCAGACGAGGTAGGTAGCCGGTGTGGGTGTCTCCAGTGGGGCTGTTCAGAAACAACATTTTGGAGCATTTTCTGTCTCCCTGTTAACGTTTCCCATTCACCTGATTTCCTTTTGGAGCACTGACCCTGCTCATCCCTTGCATCGTCCAGGATGGCTTTTGCCGAGCACCGTGCTCCATGCTGACATCCCCCAAAAAAAACATTCCCGAGGAGGTGCGCGATGCGTTGCTTTTGCTCCAAACCCAAGCGCGATGCCGAGGTGATGCCCGTCTCCTTGTAGTCACACCGCGGGACGTGATGCTTCTTTGCCAGCTGGGTTGAGCCGTGGCGCAGGACCGCAGCCAAAACCAGGCACATACGCCCCAAATACTCCAGAGCGTGGGGACTCCTTTTGCCAGCTGTAGAAACGGAGGAGAGAATTGCAACTGCTACACTTCTCTAAGGCTCTAAAAAAAAAAAAAATTGTGCTGCTTGAAGTTAACTCAGCGGCACCAAGTACAAGGTGGGCTTCAGAGGTGGTGGTGTTTAATATTCCGTTTGAGGATGCTGGCCCTAACACCAATATATATTAATAGGTGCGTCGTTCCAGGAAAAAATATGTTGTTTTAAATGTAAGCGCAGTGTTAGCAGTCGAATAGATACAGTGATAAGGTGTTAACTCTGACCTCGTAATTAAATGTAAATACAGCGTAAGAGCAGAGCAGGGGACTATGTAAACAGGTAAAGGAGGAAATATGGCCTGGTTCTTTTCTTAATGTCTTTGTTTGGGCTGTAACGGTAAGAGAGGATTTATTAATCAGAATAAAAAGGCTTCCATGAAGAATTCATTAATTTATGCATTTTACACAAATGTAAGATATTGCCTTCAACGCTTTTCTGCTTTTACTTTTAATAAATGTCCCTGGCAAATTTACATTTACTTCTCACTCACAAACGTTAGACTGCTTCATTAGTTACTGTTGCTTAGTTTTTTAATATTAACAGTCTCTCCTCCTGAGTGTGTTTTATTGCAGCATACAATCTTAATAATTTGTGGAAAAGATGACATTTCCAAAGAGATCAAAATGCTTATTGGCCATTTACTCCATTCTCGTGCCTGCCTCGGCAGTGGCACAGTCCTTCGCCTTGTCTCTTAAGATAATGTATTAAAACTGTCAAGCTACCAATCATTAAGGCACCAGGAGCAACCACAGCATGCAAAATTATTCTGCTTTAAGCACAGTTTTAGGCGATTTTCTTCAGGTTTTCTTCTCTCCAAGATCTGAACCTGGCTTCCAGTAGGCAATCAGGTTACACAAATTTCTGCAAAATATATCAAGAAGTGAACCCATTTATAACTACATCTTGGAATTAGCCTTTAAAATAGAAAGAAGTCTTTCCCAAAGATAAGGGGCTTTTGTTTTAGGGAGGAAAAATCTGCCTATAGGTGATATCATTCATATACTCACACTACGAGTAGCTGTCCAAAAATGAAATGCAATCTGTGGTAAATTTTTTGTTGCATGCATGTGTTTTTCTTGTGAAAAATGGAAGTTTCTACTCAGAAAGTCAGAACAACATGTACAAGCGGCCCAAATTGTTTTTGATTAACAAGGTTTTCTGCCTAGAAGTCACTTTATCTTCATCCCATTAGCTGGACTCAACAAAACAAATGAATCTAATGCATTAGGCTGAAACACATTCTCGCTATGTGAATGCAAAGAAAAATCCTCTCAAGAGCCCCGCAACCATCTTATAGACGTAATGTAGTTTTTCAGCTTAATATTCCCCTTTGAGTTTATACAAAGAGAATGCAAAGTTTTCTGCCTCCTTTTGTTGTCAACTCACATTATGTTTATGTCTGTCATTCCCAGGTATGAATCGTGTAATGTCGTGATGAACTGGCTGGTGTGATGTAACTTTGGGCCATTTAGATACTTATTCCGTACAGGGTTTGTAGCTCTCATCCTTGTAATGAACAGATTTCCTGGATTTTATTTTTGGAAAAGATCACATCAAGGTGATATTTTTGCCATGGGATCAACAAGTAGGAAACTTTGCTGGTTAAAAAACAGTCTGCGTGCTGCGAGGACCACCTCTCGCCTTGTGTGCTCATCAAAGCAAATAATTCACTTCCATGTCTTAGTCCGATTTTCCTCTTTTGCAATTGTCTGTGAGGAAGCTTATTTTTCCTTGAATGTTATTTCAAGTCGTTTAGAAAGTCAGGTATAATGTAATCTTTATTGCCCACGTAAAAGCATGCATTTTGGTACTTGTTCTGTGACTGTTTAGGATTTATCCCAAATATCCAATTTCCAGGTTGATCAATTGTTGTGTTTTCATAACTATTCCAAATAATCTCTTTTCTTGACTACTCATAGCTGAAATACGCTTTTGCGAGGAGGAAAGAGGAGTCATGCGAGTATTACCAGAATGCTTCAAGGTATTTTGCCCTCTAATTCCACACTATCCTCAGTACCTCTACTATAAAAACTGTATTTAGATTCGAAGTTATCTTGGGAACTATTAGTATGTGCACTTGAATTCATTTGATGTTGTGCATAAGTAAATATGAATATCCAGATGGAGACTATGATAGTGTACCCTAAAGAAGATCTATTCTTGATTATATAAAATGTGAAGATGACTGAATTTTCATTTTTTATTTTGTTTTTCATTTCTCTGAGCAACATAATACATAGCTTTGTTTTATTCTTAGGAAAACAGTTATCGCTAGAAAATAGCAATTAGGAAGGACTCTTCCAAATTCTGCTGAACAGGATGGTGATATCTCTTACCGGCAACAGAAAAATTGTGTGCTTAACCAAAGTGCAGTGTCTTAACTGGAAACCTAGTGGGAGTGCTAGTGCTATTTCTGGTTATACTTCAGTATATTATCTAAGCCAAACAGCCAAGAGAATAAATTTGCACATAATATGTGTTTCCTTAGTGTTCATTATCTTGTTACTTAAAAATTGCCTATGAAAAAGTGAACACGTTCATAGGAACATGACTAAAATATTCTTAATAGAAAATATATGAAAACAAAACGTTATTCAAATTAAACAAAATATACAATTGCAACTGGCGCTGTTGTGTTCAGCTCCAGTAGGCACACTGAATTGTCTTTTTTCCAAATGGATAATTTATTTAATTAACCAAGATGCAATGAATTTTAAATTGTATATTAAAATAGAAAAATTAGGTAGTTAAGAAAAAATATGATGTGGTTTACATTCTTATTCACTGTTAGGAAATTTTGTATTGCGTAATTAAAAATTGCAGTTGGCAGTTTACCCTAACATGAATTTTGTCCACAAAAAAAATGTTTTCCTTGACCATGTTGACCCAATGGATTTGAATAATTTTTGAATATTTTTAAAATTCAAATTAATACAGCTGTAAACAATTATTCTTGCACGTGTGTAACTTTTCACACTGGATAATGAAGTTTTTCTTTTGTGGTCATTGTTTTTCATCTGGGAATACACTGTATGCTTAGCATCAAGAAGTCTAAATGTGCTCTATGTATATCCAGTCTTTTACATTTAAAACAGAGCCAGCATGTACAAAGTCCTTTTTTTTCCAGAAAAACTCGTATAAACTTTATTCTGCAGTTTCTCACAGGAATTGTACTTCATTGCATTACACTGCTTGATCCTGTTTATCTGCATAATTCAAATGCAACCCCAAAGGATGTAAACATAGTGACAGTTTTTAAACATACTTTCTGATAATCAGTACAAACTATTACTTGAACCTATTCAATAACATAACACCGACAGACGGAATTCAATGACCCTCACAAACAACAGATAAAATCTCATTGTATAAAATTATATTATGACATGATTGTGTTGTCTTGAGTTATGACTTAGGTTGACTGCAATATGGCATGCTTTTTCTTTAAGAAAAAGATGATACTTATTGACACTGAGAAAATGCAGGATCTAAATTGAGCAGCCCAAGTTTCTGTAATGAAAAAAAAACCCCAAAGAGTAAAACCAAGGGTGTGTACAATGAGGAGACAAATAAATAGTTAAATACTAGTGTTTTGTTAGCAGGAATATAACTTTTACTTTATGCAAATTTCTTTGCTGGGGCAGATTCTTTGGTAGCTCGCGTTGACATTCGGTGGCTCGGTTTAGTCTCCAGTACCGTTAGGAAAAAGGATCACGGCAGAGCATCGGAAATCTCTGCGAGTGGCTGTCGGCAAGAGGTCTCCTTCCATGGGATCTGGCAAATCAAGCCGATTCCTAGGCTAAGATGGTGGCATGTTGTCCAAATGGATATTTAGCAGTGAAAAAAGCCAAAGGCTTTAGAACGTGAGGTTGCCTTAGCTGTTGGGGGAACTCATATCGCTAAGATGATGACAGTTCCTGGCCAGGAGCGCCAACGTTTCCACCTTCTGTCCTTCCTCTCTTGGTCTGAGCTCCCAGCTCCAGAGAACGTGGAACATTGCAAAGTCAGAGTACTATAGGGTATCCGGTGGGGTAAAATTGCTGAACGGGAGAATAGCACAAAGGATGTCTAAATTTCATGTTTACCCATCACCATAAGTCAAGTCTTTGGTGAGGCTCCAGATAACATGCAAATGAGCAGGGTCACGTCCAGCAGGGATTGCTGCTGGGGCTGCGACGGTTGTTGGCCAGATCTGGCCACGGCCGCGCTCTTGGTGTCTTAGAGGTTTGGGAGATTTGTGGATAGACATGTGATTCTTGTTGTTCTGTGCCCTCCCCTCAGCCACCCCAAAATAACCAAAATAAAACAAAATAGCATTTTTTGCATCTTTTGGAAAGGTATTTCAGTATCTAGTGAGAACCTTCCCGATGTCTTCAATCAGACTAAGTGAGGTAAAATAACCATTAAAAAGTGTCCAGCAGGGTAATGTTCTTTCACTTTTAATTTGAGAGCAATAAAGATTTTTGTCAAAAAAGCCAGCGCTTCCAAACATTGAGATTCCCAGTGCATTCAGATGTTGAGGGCTTTGGGTTTGTTTGCCCTCATCATGTGGTATAGCCAATGATTTTATAGACTTCATTATTACAAGCAGGTTAGAAACACGGAGCTTGTTTATGAATAAATAATTCTGTATCTATTCTGCAAGGTAGGAAGGACACTTAGGACATTTAACGTCTCTAAGGATGCCGTGAGCAGAAAGTATATGTGGCAGGAAAACAGATTTATGGTCAGGTAAATACAGGGAGAAAAAAAGACATGCACAATATATAACTTTACTTGGGTTTACATACAAACACAGAAGCGTAGCCTTTGCACGCGTTCACAGGTTAAAATTTAGTATGGATAGAAAAGTGCAATATCTCGAGTCATTTCCATTACTGGCGAGATAAAATCAATGTCCAAATACTTCCTTACCGGCAACCCCCCCCCCTTGAAAATACTAATCTGCTGTATAATATAAAAATCCAATGCCATTAACCTGAGAGGGGACACAAAACTGCCTACTGCCTTTAAATAACCGCTTTTGTTATTTCCTTGAGGTTGGTTTCCACAAAATCGTTTCTTGGAGATATGTATATTTTGATGGCCTGGAAGTGCCCAGCCTGTCTGTCGTGGTCCACGGTCAATCCAGGGCCCCCCGAGCGATGCTCGGCTCTCTGCTGCCGCTCCGTTATCAGAGGGGGATTGCTGGGAAGAGAGGCGCGGGGTGTTACATCCAGAAATGCCGCGGTCTAGAACCGCCTGCCCTAAGCCATACGGGAATAACCCCATCAACTACAAGTTTTCCGGAGCGGCTGCACCCGCCGAGTTTACGCGTACGTTCACGCACGTGTTTATCACGGGGGTGAAATGCGGGATGCTGTTAAAGCCCTGCCTACCCTCGGCGGTGGTTCTGTACGGTGGGGCTGCTTTTTCTTTCACATAAATAGTCTCTCTTACCTCTGAAGTTTTTCCTCCTCCTCCTCCTCCTCCTCCTCTCCTGCAGCAGTGCTAGGGGTCAGGCACACAAAGGTGCTGTCCCCTGATTGCAGCAAACACCGCCATGTGTTGTATGTTTGATGAATTAAAAGGATGCTGCCAACTTAATTACACTGTAACCCTTCAATAAAGGAAGGGCAGAGCTGATTAACTAGTGAATAATTGGGGGCTGATTGATGGCTTTCTCCCTCACTGCTAAAGGCTGTATATATAATTATTTTGCCTGTGGGCCTAATTTTGCCACTGTTAGCTTCCACTTTTGTCATCAGCTGTAATTTATGGATGGGGCCTGAAGCCTTAAAAAAGGCTGGAAAATGAAATAGCCCCGAATCCCCAGATATGTCACCTGGAAATGGCCAGCAGGCAGCCTTTAACGTCAACATTTGCAGCCATTTAGCAGCATTAACACCTCATGCTTAGCCGGAAAATAATATTATCATTTGTCAACAACTATCATAATATAGATTTTTTTCCTGACATGTAATAATGTTGCATCACTCACACCAATGATTTAATATATGTTTTAAATGCAAGATCAATTTATTGTAACCGAATAGAAAATTCTTCTGGTAATGCACTTAAAGAAAAAAAAGTGAGCAGGAGAAGGAAGGCCCATGCCCCTTCATTGCATTGGCAGGTTGGTTACAGAATTAGTATGTCAGTCTCTAAAGAACCCCCCAAATCACTGCAAACTAAGATGGTTTGTGAAACTTAGTTAAAAAAAAAAATAAAAAAATCTTTTTTTTTTCTTTGAACTTTGAAAGATGCAGTAGCAGTTTCAAAGAAAATACAGTCAATAAACTAGTAAACTTGTCTCCACTGTACTTAAAAAACATTGTGGGACAATTTCCCATCTACTGTCAATCAGCAGAGCTGCATATGAGCCCGTATAGCTATGCTGGTTTGCATGAGATGTAGATCTGACCCTTTGTATTTTAAATTGAAATAAGATTTCTTATTTTTTTCGGAGAGATGAACACTAATCATTAATGCTGCAAAGTAATACTAAAAGCCAATCTGTTTTGAAGGATTGAATTGCTTCGGTGGCAAAGAGGAGAGATGCGCCCCAAAAGAAAGCCTGTTTGGGGAAAATACAACATTCTGATTAGAGCTGCTCCGGCAGCTGCGTGTGAAGAAGTGCTGCCTATTTTATATTCCACAAGGATTTTTTTCAATAAAGTAATAACAACTTAGATTCACTTTTTTTTTTTTTTTTTTTTTTTGGTAACCCATATTTAAACATTGCGGAGAGGAGGCTTCTAATTTATAAGCCAAGATATACAAATCCTCTCTCTCAAATTTCCTTTGTTGTTTTGTCCTCACGGAGCGCTCCCTTGCCTATGAATCACATAAAGATTTGAAGAACCTTTCAGTCAAAGCTCAGTAGTGTGCCAGTGGGCACTGGCCAGGAAAAAAAAAAAGATTGATATTTGCCCTCTCTTCTTATCTGCACTTGATTTATAAGTCAGTGCGAGTATGCAAGAGAAATAAAGGCAAAGACCTTGATGCCTCCCTGTGGAGAATATGCACCATTTGGATTGAAGGCATGAAAGAGGAGAAATTAATGGTAAGCTGTTCATCTGTCACTACTGCCAGCCTGATGGTTTTGCAGAGAAGGAGAGGACTAGATGACATGCCCTCCAGTCAAGGGCATGACTGCCCGCTGTTCTCATATTATAAACACAGTGCTTTGGGTTTCTAAGGGATTTAAATTTAAATTATACTGTACTTTGGATAGGCAAATCTTTACACAAGTTTATTTTCTTGAAGTATTAACATGCAGGATTTCGCTGGCTTTATGTGGAAGAAAAATAAAAATTAAGTCCCCCTATTTGATAAAAATGTGTAGCAGACTCTTAAAATGTATCCGTATTTTTAAAGCAGTGTGTTATAGTGTAATGAGATTTAAATTTATATATGCATTGAAGATTTAGGCACATGCATAAATAGATAAGCTTTAGTTATTCTACTTTCTGGCACATAGGAAAAGATTAAAAAGTTCAAAATGGGAGTTGAAATTTTTTTTCCATTAAAATGGTATAATACTGACTGCTGCTATCGATGACAATATTAGGAACGCATCTGGAGGATAAAAACTGACACAAAACTTTCATGTTGTGCTAAACGACAAGAAAAATGTACTTATTGCTAAATGACTTCTTTTCAGTGCTGAGCATTTGTGTACCCTCTTGCAGCTGTTGAAATATTTTTGTACGGCACCGAGCACAAAGGCTCGCTGGGCTGCTCGAGTCCTCGAGATGCTTCTGCAACACCCATAAACCTTCTTGTGTGTCACAAAAGGTATCGGTGCTAATAGGAGCGATTTTTTGGTGCCTGGCGTGGTTTAGATACGCACCCATAGGCATGAGAAGGAGTTTGCGCTGTGCACAAGTTCAGGGTTCAGATTCTGTGACTTTTTTGTCACCCAGCAGCTAGTTAAAGCCCTCTTTGCTGAGCCCCAACAGTGGGATGGGAGTTTTTGTTCTCTGTTAAAAAGGGAAAAGTGAGTTGCTAGTCCACTGGTTTCAAATTACCTTGGGTTTTATAAACCAGAAGCCAAAAAAAAAAAAAAAAAAAAAAAAAAAAGCCTCTGTCGCTTACTTTTGTTAAAATCTCCTGAGTCTGGAGCTAATTTCATTATTTCCTGAGGCTTGAGTCACGATTCTCGAAATCCTGGCTTAGGCAACAGATTTCAATAAAATAATTGTGCTCAAGTAAACTGATGTTTACTCTTACTACGGCAAACTTCATGACTTGCATATCACTTCTGAAAGAACTGTAAATCCTCCACAAACCTGACAAATGTAAATCAGAGAAGAGAGGAAGGAGGTTGGCCAGGTGAGAGATGGTCCTCCAGGATCTTCAGGAAGGAAGGGACATCGTTCCCTCCAACGCGATTGGCATCTCCAAAGTACCATGCCTTGATTTATTTTATCTTTTCTACCTTCCTCCCTGTGCCGGAGAGGGTACCCTGCTTCTCGCTCCGGTGCCAGGGCACCAAGGCTTTGCTCTCCTGGGCTCCTTGTCCTCCCGAGCCCATCCATGCCATGCCCGAGGACTTCGCTTTCTCGTGCACCGTCACCAACCTTCTCCATCACCTGGCAGGAAAATCCTCAGCAGGGTGGTTTCTAACACCGAGTGCTGAAGATCAAGGCATTCACAGTCCTAATCAAAATTAGTCAGCCAGAGATATCATATGGTCACCGGGGCTGAGAACAATTCACCTTCAAAAATCTACAGCTGCTCTTATCTCCCCGTTCCTAAAGCGTCTCCTCGGCAGCGGTTAGAGGTTCTGTGCTTGCGACGGCTGCCTGGCACTCTGCGTTTTAACTCCCTGCTTGAATCTGCCTAGAGTTTTGGCAGACTTCAAATGTTGGCAGTGATGTTTTCTGTGCCAGCTGTGCATTAAAGCATTTTTTTAGAAGTTTCTGCTAAAATGAATAGGGTTTTTTTATAAAAGAGATTGTGGGAAAGTATGTTATATCACCAACTTCAAAAACTATAATAACTTTTTTGAGCAGCTCCAGTTCCTCCAGGCTTCAGAGCAGGTAGTTAGTTACTTTGGCGCTTTTTTTTTTTTCTTTTGGTTCTTGTCAAAAAAATCCTCCTGTGCCCTAGTTTATACGCATGTTAAAAATCTGTTTGCACTTGCCGAGTCCATCTGCACCGAGGCTGATCCGTCTCCTCGCAGTTCCGTGCCGACCGTAGCGCGGATGCGGCGCCCATACGGAGCGGCCGGGTGCCACCACCGAGCTGCTCCGTGCCGTGCATCGGCAGCGCTGGAGGAGGTAAGGAAGGGAGACTTTTCTCTCTGCTCTCAGGTCACCCCTTGCTGATTCAGTATGAAACCCACCGAACTGAGTAATATTTTCTCCGTGCTAAAATTTTGTGCGAACGCCGGCAAATTGTATGTTTTCCGTGTCTGTAGGGATGGGTGATGTACAAAAGCTTTCTACCGCCCCAGATGACGTTGTAAGCTGGGGCGCAGGAGGGGGCACAACAAGTCTAGAGGTCCTAGTTTTGCTGATGAAGCGAAGGAAGATTTTATGGTCCTGCAGGCTAAACGCTTTTAAGTCTTGTCATTTTAGTTGTTTGGGAAATTGCATATGGAGGAGAGCAAACGAATACAAAGGTTGTAAAGCTAAGCACTGAAAAGTAAGAAAATACGAATACAGCCATATTTATGTATATATTTATACATACACATACTACATATTGGTTTTTGTTACGTGGTATGCACTAAAATGTGTTCAAATGGCCCCTCCTCCTCCTTCAGCAAGTGCAGTCTTCTCACACTCATAATCTGTTCTTTCCCAATCACCATCCAAACTTTGGGCCTCTCCTCATGGATTTTCCTCTGACGCTCTCATCGGAGCTTTTTAACAATTAACTAATCTTTGCTACTTGTGTGAATAGTAGCGGAGAGGTATCCTGTTATCGCAGAAGGAATGTCTTGTCTCCATTTGACACATCCGCAATCAGGCACCAAAATAAAGGTTATTTCCACCGCACCAATAAATTGGCAGGGTGCAGATGCCGAGATACCCCAGGTTTGGTTTTTCAGGGGCGTCACCCTTCAGAACTCTTTGGCGAATGGGTGCTGCTGCTGGGACGGGTTTTTTTTAAGTGATTCTTTGCACATCTGGAAGGGAGCAGCTGCCGTGCCGGGATGCAGCGCTGTGCCGAAACACCGGTGTTGGTCCCCAAAGCAGTCCACGTGTGCGATCACCACCGAAGCCCCAGCAGCTCGGATGCAGCGGTGTGCCGATACAGCGATGTTGCTTTGGGGACCCAAACGGAGCGGTTCAGCGCTGGCGATGGGATTTGCATTTCGGCGCATAGACATAGTCTTAAATGGTGACACGGTTTTTTATCTTTCTGGCTTCTTTCAGCTCGTTCGCTGCATATCTGCCAACTACAGATAGCAGCAAAATAAAAATTCTGATTTATTCCCATGCACAGTCATTCCTATGCACTTATGAGACTGGGCTTCTCTGGAAAAAAAAAAAAAAGCTGTCTGTGAGCAAGTAATTAACAACTACATCATAGTGAAGACAGGCAAGGGCCAAATTAAAGTTGCAGAGGGACCTTTAATTCCAGCGTTTCCTAGCTATTGAGTGCTTCGGTATGCGGGATTAGCAGTCTTTTAGCCTGGTTTTTAATATAAGCATGTATCAACTTGAAACGAAGGCTGCGTTTTTGATGCGCAGGCGTTACGCCGCGCAGTCCGAAAGGCGATGGCCGGGGAGTCTCGCGCACACCATCCTGCTTGATTGATGCCTCCGTCCAAAAGCGAGCGCAAGGACAGGGAAAGCACGGGAGGACGTGGAAACTGCGGAAGGGATTCACGTACCGCGGTGGGAAACAGGTTCAAATCCAAGTTAACTGGGAGGTGGCGCGGGGCTCCGGAGCTGAGCAGCGCTGCTGGCGTGAGCTGAGCTTACTGCCGGTGGACCAAGAGCCGGCTGGTTTAAGGGTGGCTTACCAGCATCCTTAAAAGCTTACGTTTTCTGATTTTTTTCACTCTTTTTTTAACATCTTCATTTTAGATCTTCTTATTTTACAACCAAGTTGCTAAATGTTATCTTTTTTAAAAAGATCAACCCTATCAACAGAAATGAAATATCAAGACAAAGAAAAGTAAAGACTCAATTTATTTCCTGTTCAACTTCAGGTAGAAATCCTTAAGTTTCTGTACCTAAGGTGGCCTAGCTATGAAAATGTTTTGGAATTTGGGGGGAACTGTTTTTATTCCTCTGGAATGAAAAATATGTTTTACTGGAAATCCATTTTTTTCAATGAGAAAGGAAAGAGTTTAGTAAGAAAATTTTAAACCGATTTGAATACTTTGTTGAATATTTTCAGAAAATTCTTCCAAAAAAACTAATGAAGCTTCCAAAACCGGGGGATATTCTCATCTATAACTAAGAGCAAACTGACACCGCTTATCCTTGCAGGATGCCCTCTGTCACCATCATGGCCTTGTTGTGTATCAGAACTCGGGGATATGCTGTTATTCTGTATGGCTACAAAACCACCCAAAACTCTCCATCAGATTTAATTATAAATCTAAATGAGAGCAAAATTATACCCAAAAATTCAGTTCTAGATTTTATAATGTAATGGGCCACTAGTATTTTCTCTAAATGTTTTAGTGTGTCTGGACTATATTGCTTAGTGTTCAGTTGCTTATTTTAGTATATATTTTTTTTCTGGGGACTTGATTAAAACTTAGGAAATAAATGTATTTTTTTAATTTCTATTTTATCTCTGAAATATGATTATAAATGACCTTTGATAAAAAGTTAACAGAGAATATGTCAGGAAGCAGCTCAGAAGGAAAAGATTAAAAGCAGACAGTCTAGAGAGGTGTTTAATTTCAATTTTCTTTGTGGTATAAGAAATCTGTAGATTTTAAAGCCATCATGCCATAGTTACTTTTATCAGTAGGGCTCTTTTGTTTTGTTCTGCCACCTAATTCTTTTGATGACAATGAGTCCACAGTTTTCCAATGACTGATTTCGATTTGCATGTTATTGTCAGCCTTTTATATTTTATCATATCTCCACTTTGGTTTTTATGCAGATCCTCACATCAGAAGGCAAGGGCAGCCTGAGCTAAACAGCTGGCTGGATTTGCATGAAAATGGACTGCCCTTTTTCATTTGTTTGTTCTTTGGAAATTACAGTAGGTGAGTATCTGACTCAAATTTCCCAAACAAATAAAGATAAAACTTCACAGATATTAAACTGTGGAGCATTAAACTGTATCATTTTACATATAAAAAGAAAAGGATTAAATAGAATTAGTCTGTTGAGCTGACTGAGGAGAAACAATGTGAGTGACGGTCTGAAAACTGAAGATACAAAAGAACTGTGGTATCTTCAAGAGATTTTTCTCTCCAAATATTTTCCTTTCCCATGTTTAAAGGATAAACACTAATATAAATATTTCCCTTATGAATTTAAGATATTTTTCCTAGGGAAAAGAAAACCATAATCTGTTTTAAGTCATTATACGTTTGATAGTATTCATGTATTTTATGTACATATTTTATATACGTAGCAGGTTACAGAAGCCCCTTAGCAGTGGATATTCTTTACAACTCGGACTGGCGGTGTAAACCAGCCAAGGTGTAAACGTGACCGGGACAGATGACATTAAGAAGCCCATATTGTTTCCAAGAGGCCAGATCAGTAGGGTGAGGCAAGATCTTTTATTAGACTGGCTGATATAGATGGAAAAAATGAACAAGCTTTGGGGCGCACAAGAACTTGATAGTTGACAGATACGAGCTTTATAGATTTGAACAGTAAAGTATCAAAATAACACATGGCACGACTTGGAGTTGTCAACAGACTTATAAATTATTTAGAGCATGTGTGCCCTTGTATGCCTGCAAGCTTGTCCGCCTCTTTCCACTTAGGCTGCTTGAGCTTACAAAAGACACAACCACTCCCTGCAAACCTTACCGCTCTTCTGTCTTCAGACGATCTCAGAAAGAAGAGCACGGCTATAACGTTTAGTTTAAACAAAGGTTTGGAAAGAGCGGATTTTATGACATCTAGCTATAGTATGGGATTTAACTGTTTTATGTGTAGACTCTCCTGCTTTCCATTTACGGTAGGAGATGGATTAACAGTAATGCTATACATTTTCTAGAGTTAAACATCTGGGGCAAAGAGCTATCAACTCTGCATTTCCTGGAAAAGTGGTGACTGCTAGTCTTGCATGAGATAATAAAAGTTTATTCTTTCCTCTGCTATGGTTGGAATTGGGTATGTAGAGCCACAACCACGCGGTGCTGGGAGAGCAGCGGTGTCCCCCAGTAATAGCACAGGGCCAGCTAACACCCAGGAGCCCAGGCAAAATTTGTAGGGTAAAATATATTCTTGCCTTTTTTTGGTCTTTAAATTTTATTTTTCAGACTTCTTCCATAATCTTTCCTTAGTACGCACGGGAAGGTCTGGAGAACGCTTTAAATCCTTTTCCTTTCACATGCGGCAAAACTCCGCATAGCTTTCATTACACCTATGCGTTGAAATTTATTAGCGAAAAGCGCTCTAAATAATTCATAAGCCTGGTGACATCTCTAGGCTTTGCTTTGTGGTGTTGTGAAACCTCGCTGCTCAAAACCACAAAGCCTGTACCTGTCAGCCAGCAGGTGTTGACACAGTTGGTGTAAAGCCCTATAAGGTCAGTGGAAAAGGCAGGACGTATGGATTCTCACTGTTTTGAACATTGCGTCTTTCACACGGCCGTAGGGGATGCAGATCTGCCGTGGGCCAGGCGTATTAGTAGTGCTTTAATAGATAAAATAGACTTGCTGTTGCAGGGCAGCGTTGCTGTAGCTCAAGAGGCAGCAGCAGCACCAGAAGACAGCTAGTCCCAGGGAAGTGCAGAAGGTCCTAAATCCACCTCCTGCAAAGCTGAAATGATTGTTTGGTGGATGCTGGGACTCAGCAGATGAGAGAATTACAAAGAGTTAAAAGGAGACCTAGTCCTGGAAGACTAGGGATATTCAGGCGCACGCTCCGTCGGATGGGGCAGGAGCCTTTCTGGAAGGCAACTGGCTGCTGCTGGGAACCTGATGGTCTTGGACAGCTGAGGACACGTTTAGGTTTTGGGGAGCTGTGTGTCATGGGCATCGTGCCTGGGGGACAGGGCTTGGCTTGTCTATAGTCCTTTCGTTGTTTTCAGCCATTTAAAAAACTTAGTAAATGCTGTTTTGTTTTAGGAAAGCCACACAGGGAATTGCTCCCGCTTTGCTCAACGCCCAGAGGATCTCAAGGCACTGTTGTAAGATTGCACTTGCTAAGGACTCGCCAGGAATATTTCTAATCTATAATTCAAGCCTCTGTCTGAAAGGTAAGAAAATTGTGCCGTTTCCTTTTGAAAGTGGCAATAGCTTATGGTCTAGGAGCAGAGAAAGGACGCTCTTGGATAAAACAGAGGAACCCTTCACTTGGCTTTTGAGCAAAGAATATCAGGGGCAAGTGTTTGCTGTCATTTGCACTTCACAAGAGTTGTATGGAGTGTCATACAGCTGTGTGCATGCTTGTACCCACAATACCTGCTAACGTCCTTCAGAAAGTGCCATTATCAAGTTCTGCCTGTCAAAGTCGCTGAACCTGCAGAAATGTCTTGTGTGCAAGGCAGAGACTACGCAGAAACTTATTACAATTCAGTATTTATAGAGGCGTCATGGAAGTACAAATAATTTTTGGCTTATTATTTATTTTCTGTTGATTTTATTTTGTTATGTTGTATTTCTGGACTTTTCCCTAAAAACGTGTTTCCAAATTCTTTACTAAATGTCACAAATAGGTAGCAAAAGTTGCGTTGGCATTTTTGAAAGTTTTCCAAGGTTTTGTTATTGTTACAGTTGCAGAAACCATAGCCCTCGCATGGCTGTGAATGACTTGACTCGCAGGCATCCAGCCTGGCAATGACTCAAATTTGATGTTACAATACATAAAAATAATGCAGAAAACAAGACATTTTGGCTTTGGAACCTGACCTGGAAATGGATTGCTGGAGGAAATGGAATATTTGACTTGCTTTTCAGAGTAAACTCTCTCAGATTTGGCTAAATTTAGCACTTAATTTTTTTTTTTTAATTTTTTTTTTTGTTGTTGTTGGATTTTAATCTGGGTGAGATTTCCTTCAGTGCTTGGATCTGTTTGAATGAACAGTCTTAATCAGACTGGGCTGGCATGCCCGTGCAAAAGTCAGCAGCACAGGGAAAAAGAGGTAGTGCATTGAGGGCCAGCTCACGCTATCTCGCTATGATTTTTCTCTGGACTACTTCATTTTTGCAAACTCTTGGTGGATATGTGTTATGGCTCCAGTGCGATGAAGAGAAATGGTGTGTAGGTGTAAAGAGTTAGATCTTCATCTGATATCAAACGGTTGCTTGAACTATGTGAATTTACACTTGGTGAGAGTCAGGTGCAATACGTGGGTCTACATTTTGCAGAAAATATTATTCAGATTCTATTTTAAAAACCCATTTTTACATTGACTTTGTAATGTAACTTCTTACATAAATCCATGGCTATAAATAACAGTGAAGTACCACTGCCATCTTTACAGAGTCTGGTGTAATTTGGAGAATCAGCACTTTTTTCAGTACAAAAAAAGGTTATTAAAACCCTTGTCGTGCCACGAAACCATCCATGGCAAAGCCTGTGCATCCACAGCAGTGCCTGCAGCAGCTGCTCTTGTTGCAGGAGACAGATGAGTTTCGGCTAAAGTCCCTATTCCTGTAGGACAACCTCAATTCAAGTAACCTTTTGTCCTTTTTCTTGATGTTTTCTTGGTGCGACTAGTTGTCTCCTGTGGCTCTGTTGACCTAAGAGTAGTGCCAGGACTCCTCTGAGCTTGACACCTTCAGATTATCCATCTTTTCCCCAGACAGCCAGAATCAGGTTGTTGGTTGGGCTGACAGTGTCTTCAGCATCACCCATGCAGCAGGTAGAAGACGTGGATGGGAGGTCGTGCATCCCTGCCCTTGGGCGAGAAAGGGAATAGCTAAAGTGTAGATTAATTTGGATTACTCTTGGGAAAAAAAGTCTACCGTTAGAGTTTGTTATGACGTGGTCACTTCCAATTTCCACTCGTATTATGGGTGCAGAAACACAGCTCGCGCCAGCTAGTTTTTCTCGCTGTTTTCCAAAAATAATGGAAAAACATGGGTCTCCATAATGCTGGGCCTCTGAGCAGTTGGATTAATTGCATTTGTATGTGAAACGGTGTTTTGGTTTTAGAGCCTTTCACAATACTGAAAGGACACTGAGAGTGTCTTCCCATGTTTCATAAATTTCAGCCAAGAAAAAACAAATGTGGCTCTTTTACATCAATATTTTATGTCTCCATAGGTTTTGTGTTAAACTCCCGTACAGAGTTACTGCGTGTTATTGATAACATGGAACTGGACTTGGTGGATTTTAATGTCTTTTTTCATGTTTATATGGAACATTTTGAAGCAGCAATTAAAATAATTAAGGAGGGCGAAGAAATCTTTAGCATGCAACAAAGATTTCTGCAAAATGTTAATTTCTGTCAAATAAGTGAATATATGCACAGATGCCTCCTGACAGAGGCTGTGATTTCTGAGTGCTTTGCATGCCAAATAACTTGTTTACCCCCTCAATGTTTGCCAAGTTTACTGTCAATTTACAAATAATTTCCATTTTGCTGTTTATTCTGCTGCCTTTTGATGGATATGTCTTCCAGACTTTTATCTTGCATGTAGACAAACTAATTAATATTTTCCCTTCAGGCAAATATTTTTTTCTTAGATCTAAATGTGGGTTAGATTCTTCTTCGTTTCCATATGCTTTGTTCTGTCAATCATTTCTCTTCTATGTTACTAAAAATGTACCTTTGCGGATGTCATTTCTCATGTTTTACAGATTTATTTCACCTACATCTATATGGGAATGTGTGTATGTAGAGAGACATATTTGTTATATATGTGTTCATATATGTTTAAGCAGAGAGAGTGAAAATACTAACTTCGTGCTAAGATTTGGTTTTCAAGACTGAATGAAAATACATTTTGTCTTGCCTGTTGCTGCCATTTCCCAGGCTTGACCTCACAGTTTGTGGTTACTGCTGCCCATATGGCACACGCAACACTGAGTACGTCTCTTCTGCAGCGTCAGCCCCGATTCCTGCACGTCTTTTTGACCTAGCTCAGCCCTACTAGTCATATATAAAATATTTGGTATATCCCGTTTCCATCCTCCTGCTGTCATCCCAGCACAGACCACAGCGGGCTGACCCTTCTGAGATGAGCAGGCTGATGCAGAATTGGTCCTGAGCTGTCGTGACCCTGCGGGAGCGATGTTTCCCCCAAACTGCTCTGGCCAAGCTCTGCCAACCTGGGTGCCAAAAACTCTTCCTAACGCATCAGCGCAGCCCCAGCCCCAGGGACACCCCCCCACCACCACCCCGTAACGCCTTTCGTCAACTTGTAGGTATGTTTAAAGCTCTCTGATAGCTAAATATTGTCGTATTCAAGGAACGAGATTTCCACGTAGTCTCTGCAGCTTCCACAAAGCTTTTAGGAGGTACTGGAAGACACAGTGTAGGATAAAAAAAAAAAAATGTTATCGGAAGCCGGCATGTTAACCACGTTCCGCTGAGAAAAACACAGGTGGTAACCGAGAGCACAGATATTGCGAACAGATTCTTGCAACTTACCAGTCGTAAAAATATCTCTGCAAAAAATACTCCCAACGACTCTGTTTACAGAATGCTTGGTATTTCCTATATCTGGAAATATTCTCGTTGTAGCTCCATATGTCGCAGCTAGTCTGACAAGCTTTCTTTTGAACTGTTTGCAGGTTGCAGTCTGTCTGGAGGGCTGGGTGCTGATGCCTTCAGGTTTTTAGGCCCTGCATTATGGGCATGATTATCTTGTTCACTTTGCAGGCATAGAAAAACGGAGCTGGGATTTAGCAGGATTTGAAGAAACTTCCTAATTATGCCAAGCAGAGAGCTGCCTGAGTAAAATCTCAGCCAGAACCCCAGGTTTTTTATTACTGGTTCTGTTTTAAGTGTATCTCTATAATTTTCTGTGTTTCTGCTTTTGTTTATATCATCATAGTCAGCGGGACTGAGAGATTAAAAACCGAAATGTATTATCTTTGCACATCCTCAAAACCTGTCTAGAAAGGAGGAGAAATTAAACAAGGACAAAAACTCGCACTGAAGTGAAGCTGTTTCCTTTGAGCTGCCTTATTAACCAGTCAAGTACTTGACTGCCACTGTCAGCGAGATTTCTTTAGAGAAAGAGTGGCATTTTGAAAAATACAAATTCACCGCCTGCACAAGTTAATGAGGCCCTTCAGCAATGTTCATTGATAGTGTAAATTCATCATAATACAGTGCTACAAACCATAAATGGGATATGCATACAGGAAATCATCCACTATTAGAAATTTGCCAGACACGAAAAGAAAAAGAAGCCATTGATAAGCAGAAAACTCATCTCAACTGCTCCGTGCTGATGGGTGTGCAGCACATTAGTAATGCCAGATAGTGCCACGATGAGAACTTATTAAGGTGAATTGAGGTAGCTCGTCAAGTGTATTTGGTCGCCTTTGTTCGCGTTTTATGGACTCTCTCAGCTGCCTCCCTTGCATTTGCCAGTGTCGGGTTAGATAAAGCTTGCTGTGCAAGGACTACCATCAACAAAAAGGGACAAATGTCTCCAAATACTTCCCTTTTCTGTGCACGCACAGACGTGCTTATGCGTTTAATCGATTTTCAGTTGCATTTGCAAGCGATAGCTTTACAGACACCGAATTATCTTAAGGGCTATATAGGACACCAGGAGTGGAGAGTAGTAAAAATTGGCAACACCCCAGAAAAAATATATTAAGGTGACTTCTGATCTCTTAAATAATAACCGAGCGGTGCTATTTTGCTGTCTGTATCAATCAATAAATCTCTCTACAGTGCAATTCATTCGGTACTCCTACCCTTCTTGAATTGTATCAGTTTAAAAATCTCTGGGACCATTAGGCCAATACTTTAGTGCGATTTGTCTGTTGGCCGGTTTCCATCATCTTGCTTCAGGGAATGAATGAAAAAAGGAATACCTTGCATCGGGTCATAAAATGGTCAGCTTCTTGATGAGAAGAGGTGTACAGACTTGTTAAAATCTTGAAGACTGTGGCCCCGGATGTGCAGGACACCACCAAATTACATAAATGAGCTCTATGAAATAAAGCAGACTGGTATGAAAAGGCTTTGAAACACCTGCATTCGTCTCCCATGGTCTCGATTCCAAATATATGGAGATCTGCGGAAAGACTACCTTGGGTTAGCCTCTGAAAAGTGTCTGGAAAAGAGAGTCACTACCCCAACTCCCTACCGCCCCGACTTCCCCGTTGAATGAATCTGCTTGCTGCGGAGCCACAGATGACTGGGGATCAACAAAGGAACATCAACAGAGGAACTCGAGAAGATGCAAATTCTGGTATCCCTCTTCCCATGCTGTCTTTGGTTTCACACACGAAGACAAGATCAAGGGCACGGACTCTGGTCTTCTCTCCCAGGGGATCTGCTCTCCCCGTAGCCTTCCCGCAGGGGTCAGTTCAGAGCTCATTCCAATCCATGGAAACACCGAAGACCAAGTCCCGTTCTCCCAGTGTCACCTGTTTCACTCAGCTGACGTGTCTGTGTCATCAGCTGTACAAGGCATTGGGCAGAGTAGCAGAAGCCTAAGCAAACACATTTTTCATTTGTAAACAGGAATGATGACGTTGACTGGAAGGTAAGTAGGAATAACTGAGCAGAAACCACAGATGTTGATGCTTTCTCTTCCCTCTGCCTTTCAAACCACTTTGGTTGCTCCTCTGCACTGCTCCCGTCCCCTCTCCCGAAGGCAAAATCCTTATGGGCAGTTTTTGTGAGCCGCTCCAGTGTATGTTTTTGTGCCTCCCATACCTTCCTCGTGTTGCAAACTCTTTCAAAGCTGACAGGCCAGAGAGATGCTCCTTGGTCCTCTCTGACCTCCTGTGTTCCTCCTCCCCTCTTCTCCACTCCAGAAACTCCTCTTTTTTCCCCTCCTTGCCCCATCTGACTTTCCCCTGGCCCTGGTCGCCCCACTTTTCTGAACCAGTTTTTTTCTCAGCTCCTGCCAAAGTCCATACGATGATCTCCAAAGGGATCTCAGAGCTTGGCTCCTGCAAGGGTGGTTTTCCAATAAGTCTGGAGTGCACGTTGTTTAATGCACTGTGAACCGTAAGAGATGAAACGGAGTTAGATGCTTTTGTTCCTTTTGCCCGCTACTCAAATCCCCAGCTGATAATTACGAACAATAGATGAAAATGTGTTTGGTATATATCATAAGAAGAAATCTTATGGAAACATTAGGCAGCCTATTATTGTAAGGATCTTGTAAATACTGTTTTGTAAGAAGAACCTATCTAAGATGATGTAAAACTTAATATTCCTATTAACAAGATGTACTATACTGTTTCCAATTCATATCAGTGAAAATGCATTTTAAATTACAAAGTACTCATATTTTATCTGAGCCAGTGTTCTGATTCATACGCCTCCTCTTTAATCCCATTTTCATTCAAAGTTTCACAATTCACATCTTCTTTTTCCTATTTTATGTAGTATTTTCTGTGTTTTCGAAATGTAATCAAAGCTTGTTAGCTTCTACCCAACCACGTTGGGTTGAATGGGAATATTAATAATACCAGCTATTGATGTCTTTATGTTAAAATTTGATTTATTGAGCAAGTGGCACATAATCTGTGGGGAAAATACCTAGAGATAACACCTTGAGATGATTAATTGTGTTTACAGTGCATCCCTGTAATAATTGTTTACAAGGAAATTTATGCATGAGTTGCTGCCCCAGTTCAAAAGAATAACTCATCAGATTGTCAAGCTCTCTGCTCTTGAGTATTCTAGCTAATTGCTATCTTTGCTAGTTGAGCATCATAAATCCTTCTTCCACAGAGCTGAGAGCAGGATTTTTGGATCATGCTTTTTCATGCAATGAAAACCTTTTCATCCCTGGGAACATCAGTTTCCTCATGCAGGAAGAAAAAAAAAAAAAAAAGAGGATACGTCAGGGGATGATATCTACAGAGGATTGTGACAAGTTGCCCAGTGGCGTTGGATATAACTTCTGAAATGAGCTTATACAATCATGTGTTAAAATCTGTGTTGGGTAAATTTGCCAGTAATGTTATTGATAATGAATAACATATGAGGATGTAGACTTAGTCTTCTATGTTTAAAAAACATTACATTCCCAGTTCTGCTGCTCTCTACTTTTGTATTGCTTTCTCCTTCACAAGTGCTGCAGGGTAGAGATGGTAGGATGGGTTGGAGGATGGTTCCTTTGCAGCCATCTGTGCTTATTACTGATCTAATAACAACGGCACAATTCTCCCTTTTGGAATTAAATCCACCCTTATAAATTCACAGAGATAAACACGCTTTTCTTTTGCACAGCTTCATGCGTTTTGGGGTTGGTTTTTGTTCTATTTCCAACTTTGGGGTTTAATTATTTCATAACTAACTTTGCTGTAGTTACAGGAGTATTGTCTGAGCAATATGTTGCCAGGAACTAGTTGATAATGTTTAATAATTCCTGATTACATTCCTGTTCCAGTCCATGATCATGATTATACAAATGTTTCTGGTGCTATTTTTCAGTACAAATCCTTCTTTTCAGTTTTTTTTTTTTCTTCCTTGTTGACAGTGTATTGGTCAGAATACAAGAGAAACCGACCTATTTGCTAGTTTAATTAAAGATGTCAGTAAAATCCTTAAGGTTTGCCTGGGAAGGAGCAGATTTACTTGCTGCTTTTATGCACACTGTGGGATTTAAACATTTTGAGAATTGCTTTGGTGATTTTTCCCAGGAGATAAAGGAATGGATTAAGTGAAGTAGTTTCTGACTATAATTGGTCTGGTTTAAACACTTAAAAATAACTTTAAGAAATAAGAAAACACAAAACAGGTTTTCAAGTAGGGATTTAACTTTTCTCTTTTTTTCTTCTTCTCCAGCTATGTGTTTATTTCAGCTTTGGTGTCTCATTGTGAACTATCAAAGTGTGCTGTACGTAAGGTGGGATATATGTACTTTAGCTGCTCTGAACAGCAGTCCAGGCAGAGGACAGATGTCTGAAGGAGAAGAAACAAAAGGACTAAATCTGAAGAAACAGCGGGGGAAGAGAAAAAGGAGATGGGGGTAGCGGGGGGAAGGAGGCTTTCAGCCTTTGGATAGGTTATTTGCTCTTTTCAAACAAAGTGGGCTGTGTGTGCTTTAAACTTTCCCAATGTTTCCAGGCAGCCTCGCAAAGCCGGCTCCATCAAAGGAGGCTCCCACCACCTGTTGGTTAGGTGTTCCTGGCACCCACCTCTGCGCTGGCACGCTGCTGCTGCTCCTCTCGCTCTGTAAATTCAATCAGTTATACACACGGGGCATCACGGAAAAGCTGTTCTGTCTCTTTTTCTAGTCAAACACATGGGTTCTCCTTCCTGCCTCCCTTTGTCTCAGGTAGGTGAGCGGCCAAGAACGAGGAATTGCTGCCAACCGATTCATGTCATCGTCGTTTAGAAAGACAGAGGTGGCTTTGGCATAAATCAAAATCTTCGGACGACCAAACCAAGCCTAACACCGTGTCACCCCCTAATACCATCAGGTCTTACGATACCAGCTGCACTGGGGAAGGCAATAAAATGTGCTGCTGAGCAGCTTGAAAATATAAATTTAACAGCTAAACTTAGGCTTGTGGTCCAAATGAATGTGGATTACTATTACACATATAGTAACCGTAGTTCATCAAAAGTTAGCAATAAGGGAATTCCTGAGAGAAGATTAAAAAAAAAAAAAAAAAAAAAGCCAACCCAGACTTTACAAGCAGGTTTTGATCAAAAGTAGACGCAGTAACACAACACACGAAGCAGATTCTGTAGGAAATATTAGGCTCTGATCTTACAAAATATTCCAACCATGCCTATCAAGAAACATTAATAACAGTGTTATTGACAGAGTATTCATTTAAAGTCTTTCTGTTGGATACAATTAACATTTAGATGAGAGACAGTTATAGATACTCAGATGATATATACGAAAGAAACAATGACTCATCTCTCCAACAGTAGCGGTACCAAACCTCGCAGCGGGGAAATTGCATTTCTTCTAGCTTAAAAAAAAAATAAAAAATTCCATGGACCTTACAGAAGAAATCAGCTTGTTCCTATCAGAAGGATTGCTGTGTACCATCTCCTTATTCAAAGAGGAATTTTCTATGGAGTTTGCCAAGCGCGGGAATGAATGCATTGAGGGCAAGAGTAGGTAGTGCAGCAAGAAAGCGCTGAGAGGGACAGTTCAGCTCTGGGGTCAGGAGGACGCTGCTGTCCTCGTCTACCAGGTTTTTCTTCCAGCTGTCTTGACGATCCTTATGTAATTGGATTAATCTTTACATCACCCACATGAATGTCAGCAAATGGTGGAACCTGTGTGCATCAAGGGTGAGGGCAGTGATGGTGTCCGTATCTCCTACTCCTGTATCTGTCCTTCAAAGCTTAAACCAGAACTCTTCTTGGGCTGACACTGTGTCTCCCTAAAGACCAGACTATTTAGACCCGGATGGGTGGCGAATGGGATGCTGGAAGGGTACATTCGGATGGTGATTTCCTGAGATTCATGATGTCTCCAACCAGATAACAGATAAACCTTGGGGCTTGGATTCATCTCACCTGCCTTTTGTTCTTTAAAAAGGTGGTCTAGGCTTGCTCTGAGTTTGACAGAGAGAAGTGAGTTTGGTCTGAAAGCCGTTCATCCCAGCTGGCTTCAGATCCCTTATTTTTAGAAGGCTGAAGTGCTATCTGAATGCAATCTAACAAAAGCATCAATGGCAGTCGCTAGTCTAAGTCTCTTTGAATGAGACCATGGTGAGCTGGCTCAGGAGCCTTTGTATTAGCGAGCTGCTACTTTCTTCTCTGCATCTGTACCTGCCTGGAGGTCTCCCCACCCGACTGGCTTTTGTGCAGTTTTAGAAGATGTCTGATCAGACAGAAACTAGCAAAAAAAAAAAGTGAGTGCAATCGACTCAGATTCAGCAAAACTAGAATTGTGACAAAGCTTTCCACCGTAAACACTCTCCGCACCAGCGGTCACTGTTTTGGTAACTAAGAACATACTGATTGGGTTTAGAGAAGGTGGTACGATAATAATTAATTGAAAAAATTGCCTTATATGCCAAACAAAAATTTTAGATGAAGCCATGCCACAGGATGAAGACTTTTAAGTCTTAAAATGGAGTTATCTCCAACCATGCTGCTTTGAATCTGATCTATAATAGCCTGGTAGTAGTTTATTTATATTAATTCTGTACTGTATATTTTACATTTTGTAGAAATGCCTAGAGCATGCATGTTAAGCAGTTAAGAAAATTAATCTGCTTGAGCAGTGATAACATTTGTAGAATGAAATCCTCACAATTAGAAAGACATTTGAAGAAACCATGTTAAAAGGTGCTGAAATGTTCTTGAAGAAATGCCACATGTTGCTGCGGGCAGTAATGAAACATTTCCATATAAAGTACTACATAAACACATATAAAATGTAGACATATGTTAGCAGATTATGGAGTGTGAGAGTGATACAGTAGCGATGATTATTTGCAAGTGCTAATGTTACCAAATCTTAAGGTTATCTCCTGGTCTTGGACCCTATATGTAAATAATTATATCCCTAAATATGCATCTCCGAAGCTATCAAAAGTAATATACATTCAGCACTTCTGAAATACTGTAGGGTTTAGTGATCTGCAGTATATGATAGTAAATTTTGGTAGATTTATGCTCAGATATCAGTGAACATATGGCTTAAGACATGCAAGTTTGAAATAAAGTTATTCATATTGTATACACTTCCACATGGTTAAGTATTTGCAACTCAGAGAGCGATCAATATGCAAAAGGTGAAGTCAAATATACATTATCTACACAGAGGTAATTTTCTATGCATAGCACATAGCAGTTCTATCCATTTTATCTCTCTGTTCATCTATCAAATATTTCCTGTGAATATGTCCACCTACTATGTAAATAGATCTGGTTTTCTAAATATCTGTTTGTCTAAGTGAGAATAAGCTACGTATTTCCATAGCCTACTGGACCCAAAATAGTATCTCCAAAAAAACGAACGTATAGCAATCTGGGAAACAGCAGTAATGACTTCAGCTTTGGGAATACAGTCTTAGTGGGCCTTTGATTAGGGGTTTATTCCAAACTTATTTCAAACCCTTTAAATGCTCATTTTTTCATCGATGACTTCTGCATTTGTCCTTATATTAAAAATGCTGTACATTGCTCATGCTCCAGGATCTAAAATCGCAACTATGAAATCAGGTAAGGTGGTGGAATATTTCTACTGAGATTCTTAGTGTTGTTTTCCTAATAAGCATTTTTCCACATCCTTTTTTTTTTTTTTTTTCCAAAATGTTTGTTTGAATTAGAAAACAATCTCTGTACTCAAAAGTGGCAAATCACTTGAGACTCGTTTCTGAATAGTGCTGAGAAATCCCTCTTTGCATATCTTTAAAGATGTTGCTCCAAGAAAAACAGGAATTTGTGACTTTAAAACCTTCATCAGCCCTGTAACTTTGAAATAAATAGTTCTTGAAAGAACTCAATACTTGCCAGGCCTTCTAGTTAGTGCGTGTTGAAGCTATAAAAATTCAAGCAAAACAGGCTTGATGATATTAATCTATTTAATAGAGGGTGTTTGCATCACTGAATTACATCACCGTTTTCCATTCTATAAAGACCAGAAATAGAAAAATCAGAGAAGATAACAACATCATTGTATTGCAGAAAGCCTTATATGCTTTCTGACTGCTTTTATCCATATATATATATATTTACTAAAGACTAGGGTCGCACAGTGCATTCCTGAGAAACCTGCTGTATGCTCTGTCAATACTGGTCACAAAGAACCCCCAGCTGGTTCCTTTGGTTCTGCGTCAGGCCTGTCCTTGCACAAATAGGAAAAACATGTAGGCCAATGCAGGGTAGATTAATTACAAATTATAAAAGGCATGATGGTATTAATTTGCATTTCATAGCTTTGTGCTGCTTAGTTATCAATCCAATGATTCTACATTGATTTTTTTACTACTAATATATTATACTTATGCATTGCGTTGAAGGCGTATAGACCTCAAAAGCTAAGTGGTAATTCGGCCGCAGCGCTATCGAAAACCACGTCCCACAAGCTGTCTGCAGATTCCAGCTTATGTCCACGATCTGGGAGGAAGGAATCAATGTTGACAGCATTGTTTGATCTAAATTTCAAAGGGAAATTTTAAACCGTACTTGGGGTGCAAAGAGGTTCTGTAAACAGAATAATCCACACCTCCTCATTCTTCTCCAAACCCGATTCCCGCGTGAGATGATAAGCCCAGTTTGTACATTTGATGACTCGGTAAGCGAGTTATTTCGTGTCAGGGCTGCAGGAATTGCTGGGATGGGGTCCTGCTCCCAGGCATCCGCAGCCTCCCAAAACACCAAGGTCAATGCCAGATCCCCGCTTGCCAGAGACAGAAGGGGTATTTCTTTTCATTTGGTACATGACTTGCCCATTAACAATGATAGCAAGTCAACAACACGTCACACATTAAAATTTTACTAAATATGGCGACTAGAAGCTCTTTTGCCAAGTGCTGCACGCAGTGCATCAACAAACATTGAAAGAGGGTGCATTAAGATTTGCAAACAAAGAATCAGGCAAGTGTGTTTTCCAGGTATGCCTATTTTCAGAAACCCATCTAGCTCCTTTCCAGAAAGCAGTTAACTTTCAGGATGAGTCTTTCCTTCCTTCATTAGGTCTTTATTAGAACTGGGCTAATCAGGTCAGGTAGAATAAAAACTCATCAGAACCTTCAGCTAAAGATCAGAGGAAGCCTTTTTTCCTTTTTGAAAACTAAACTTCCTCTCTTTTCTCTTTTTTTTTTTTTTTAATCTCTGTTCCTCCTGTTGTCATACAGAAACAGATGTGAATGAATTCCCTAAAGAAAATTTGTTCTTATGGCATTCTGGTTCAATTTCTTTGTCCATACCAATCCTAAAAGATAGTAAACAGATCCTATTTATAGGAAGATTTTATGATGTTTATTTCACATTCTTTTCGTATTTAAGACTGCAGCTAGAATGCCATTTTAATTCTGAGCGTTCAGTAAATATTGCACTGCTAGCAAGAAAAAAAAGATTGAAAAATATTAAAAATCATTCTCCTAACAGCCTAATAGGGTAGATAATAGTAGTTATGTACAAGCTGTTTTAATGAATGTTTCTAATAACAAATATAAACCATATATTATCAGCATGACTCTTTGTCACACCCACCCAGTGATCTGGAACATATAGTGGTTTAAAACACTGATTTTGAGCTTATGGATTTGGATTCTTGTGGGTGAGTGATGGCAGACTCCATCCTTGCTCTGTGGTTTACAGTATGATCAGTTGAACTTCAAAGGTAGTAGCTACACATACCACTTCAGGCTGGGTTATGACTACTCTGTCAGATGCTTCAAAAGTATGTAGGCTATATTTTTGATGGGAGATACATGCATTTAAAGGGTTTGCTCCAATTTTTTGTAGGAAATTACCTACTAGAAGTAAGAAAGAGCTTGGAGCTTTCTGAGTGACAGCTACTTGCTCTTTGGCAGAACGTGTCCTAGTGCTGAAGGAGTTTATCGATAGTACCTCGTCGCAATTAGCAATAGAGAAATAGCTAAAATGGTCACAGTTTGGTCGGCTTAATCAGCGTGCAGGAGAAAACATGCAGTTGTTTTGTAACAGTTATGGAAATGTCTGCAACCAACATCAGTGTCGAAGGGGTATGGGATGCTCCTTGTGATGCCAGAAGGGTTATGGGGCTGCCCTCGTCATGCTGAAGGGGTTTGGAGATCCATCCTAATCCATCCCAGCTGGCAGCTCCTGTCCCTCCCATCTCCCTCATTACCTTGTCCTCTTGGATCCCTGGCTTTTCTCCCTGGGATCCTGCCTTTGGTTAAGGTCCGTCACTTGGGCTGCAGCAAGAGCAAACCTGCTCTTACCTTGCTCTGTTAAAACTATTATCTGTTACTGTCTCCTTGCCTCCCGTATCCTTCTTTCCAGCCCGCTTTGGTTCTTAGCTCTTAATGTCCTTGTTCATATTTCCCCTCCTCTTGACCATTTTTCTTACCTTTTTTTTTTTTTTTTTTTTTTATTAGAGAGGCAGCCGTTGGTGGTTTAGTGCAATCACTTATATTTTACTCCTTGACCAGTCCTGTTGATTATTAGTTATGGTAGCAAAATATGATCTGTACCCGAGAGACTTGTTAGCTGAGTAGATGCCATATTTTATTTATATATAGTTTTACAAGTAGTTCATGAACACTCTCCCCCTCTAGCATCAGTGACGCGTGGATGCCCGCACGGTCCCAGGCTGTGGGTGATCACTGCGAAGGAAGAGGTGCTGAGGGCAGAGGCACGGGTGTTCAGGGGCTGCCCTGCGTGTGCTGTGCCACCGCTTGTGACACCTCTGATGGACTCTCCTGGTGGCCTTTCCAGCTCAGGAGCCGTTCTTCCAGGCTGTGTAACACAAGTGCACAGCACAACGTGCTCAGCAGAACCGGTGGGGATGTGCGTGAGGACCCCCTGCTTCAGCACAGCAGCCAGGGCAGGCCAGTTTAACCATATGTGAAAGTGAAGGATAATTAAAAAAAAACCAAAATAACCCCAAACAACACCTTCAATATTAATTCATTTAAAAAAAAAAAGTAATTATATTCAAAAATTACGTTGATTTTTTTCTTCTTTCTCATAGGACCTGCTGACTTCCAAGGCTGCAGACATAGTTTTTAAGAAGTTTTACTCATTAAATATTCCATTCTGAGAAGTGCCACAAGTGTACTTAAATATTCTCTTATATTCACCAACTCAACACATCCTGTAGCAAAACAAAAGGTACTGCCAGACCAACTCACAAGTTAAAGAAGAAAATCTCAGTGAAAGTTAACTTAAATCAACCTTCAGATATGAGTCAGGGCCTCTAAGCTCTGATTTTAAAAGCCTCAAGCATTGGCCTCATAGCATCCTTTAAACAGTCAATTTTAAGAACCATCAGCATCTCTACAACAAAAGAATTGTAAAAAATCTGAGTGAGATTTTTGAAGAGAAAGTCAGTTTTGGAAGATTCAAAGAAATTTTAACCCTTTAGAGCGGGCAGTGGGCTGCATTTGTAAGAGAGGTTCTTAAACACAAGTACCACAGCAAAGTCAGAGAAACTCTTCACATCCTCTTTTAAACAGAAAAGTATCTTTATCATTGTTCTTTGTGGGCACTCACAGAATCTGAATATTCAAGTTAAAAAAGATACACGTGCTAGCTAACATTTAGCCCTCAGTGAGTACTGGATGTCGTGGTTTTCAAAAGAGATTTGTATGTCCTCATTGGTATTTCGTTGTAAAATCTTGTTATCAGATTAAAGTAGCAAAAGGGTAAAAACTTAAAGGAGCTCATTATTATGAGATCTCATCTGGTCGACTTAATAATGAACTTGGGTAGTCCTGGAGGGATTTTCCTGGTTAGGGTCAGAAGGATTGCTGGCTCACAGTCCTGTTATTAGGATTCTGGTAAAACACGCATGCCATCCTTGCCACCAAAAGCAGTACCAAGATGACCACCTTGTAGTTTAGGAGTTTATGCTTTTCCAGTTATATAGTTCCTCTGTTTTGTGAGATTGTTTAAAGATTGTGTCATTTGTGAATGATCTAGCTTTACCTACAACAAACTTGCTTTCAAAAAAACCCCCAGAAACAAAGTACATAAGTACTTTAAATAAGAGAAAAATAATATCTCCTTTAAAGGATGGTGGGATGCTAGGACAGAGTTGGAAAAGCTGCACACTCACATTGAACTTAAAGGCTCCAGGGATATACCCCGACCCTTATACCATTTCTGGTTTTGCTCCCACAGCTGTCTAAACCACACAGCGATGCTGGTAATGATGGCAGAAATCACCCAAGAACCACAAATGCTCTGTACTGCAAACGACAAACTCTCTTCTAAGTCACCTGGTGGCTTAGAAAAATCAGTTTAGCAGCAGAGTTTCCAGGAAGCCCAAAGAAATTGCAGATCTGATCTCAGCTACTCCAAAAATTGCTGAGCTCTTGGTGGTGGAGGAGGACTGGCATTTCTTGATTTTAACGTAATAAATCTGGATCTAGCTCACTGTATTTAAAAAGTGTTGAGCCACCGGAGAATGATGTGGCTGCCCACAGGCTAGAAAATAAGACTACTGGGGTTGCTTCCAGCTTTGACGCTCAGCTTTCAACACTTACAGAGCGGTATCTTCAGGTTTCTTAAAGGACAGGTTATATTTTCGGTCTCATAGCAGTGACGTGAATTCACATTTCTTGAGGTGTGAAGCTCTTTAAGCAGTGTTCTGTGAAAAACAAATTATTGACAAGGTTTGCAGTTATGCTGCTGCTACTGTCAAGGAATAATGTTAGGATGCTGTGAGCTTTCTGACCTGAGTCTGCCTTCTCTTAATCTAGAGACTGTTTCATAAGTTTGCAAATACAAGTAGAGACACCAGATTTGTGCTATTATTGATCCCCTGCTGACGTTGGCTAGGCTTAACTGAACTGTATAAAACTGACTTATTCAGAGCAAAATCTGATGCGTGCATAAAAAACTTGGCTGCTTCCCCTTGTGCTGCCGAGATATCCTACGCTTTTATTTTTGTGGTTTGGTTTCGGGGCGCGGTTTTGTCTTAATAATGCTACTGCATCTTAGGATAGGCTTAACACTGTCCCGAGCAATGCTTCTCTTGACCTATAGAGTAACACAAAATAGAAATGTAAGAATCTGATAGAAAAGCCACAAAAGTAAATTTGGGTCGTTTCATTGACTTTATGGGGCTTTGAAATAGGTCTGATATATTGCTGCAGCAGAATTCTGTAAAATGTCTCATCAGGCCTTCGGAAAGTTCATTATACTCCATTAAATAATCTGCAGCAGATCTTCTGTGACCGGGACAACAGTATGCTAAAATGAACCAAAATCACCAAATAGTTCCATAAAGAACAGCCTTCAGAAAATAATAGCTTCTTATTTCTTTTGCAACAGGCCTTGAACCGAAGCAGCAGCCCTGGTCTAGGGTTTTGGCTGGTGCAATTTCATTGACTTCAGTAAAAGGACAAGCTGCTGTGAGACCTCTGCGTACTTCAGTCTCTAAGTCCTCAGCTTCCAAGACAGCAAGCAATATGATTTTTAAACCTACTTATGCCATTTTATAAACATTATTTATCTTTTTTCTTTTCCCGCTATATTAATTATACAGTGTTAGATCTCTTGAAATGTAAATACCCCAAATGCCAAAATTAGAGCACGGTAGTGAGAATGTTGTAAGAGTGCTTTTTTGGAAAAGAAAGAATAGATTTTCACAGATGATTGTTGACCTTCTAGAAACTCTGTTCTGGTATTTTTCAGCATGCTTTGATGTGCAGCAAACGCTTTGCTATTTGACCACCTCCTGATAGGGTTTCCATCCTCAGCGCTCGCTGGAGCTGGAGACCTGATACACCAGAGCTGCATACTCCAGTACATCACTTTAAACCAAGCCTTTACCATCTGTTTCAACCTCTAATTACAAATGCAAAATAACACAATTCACAATTGCATCATAAAAAAGTAAAATATAAGTGATTTAAATGCATGTGTGTGTTCCTTATGCAAGGCAACATTCATCTGTTATGTTTTACCATCTTTTAGAAACAACTCCGGGGTGAAATCCCTCTTTGTGGAGGGAAGAAAAATGATTTCATTGTAAGAAGGCGGTTTTTTAAGGTATGTTTCCAGGTTATTGTTGCACTTTATATATTTCTTTATTTACGAGTTGTCCTTCTTCTGCCAAAACAGGAGTGTTTATGTCATGGTGGGATGGGTGGTTTGTCCAGAGCAGTCTGCTGTCCTCAAATGCCCAGGCTGGGGACTCCTCCGGCTGACCATGCTCTCTCCTGGCTTCCCACAACATCAGCCATGTGCTACTGCTGCTTTTCCCCCCCTTATAGATCCGTATTTATTTGTACCATTATGTTTACATAGGCTTTTTTAACCTATAGGTGGAAATATCTATTAGTTCCAGCCAGTTCACGTCCTTCACAGGGCAAAGGCATGAGCTGTTTTAAAGGCAGCCTTTAGTTATCGCCCATCACGGAGCTTTTCTCAGGTTTGCCATGCTGGGAGATGGCGCTGCGAAGCTGCGGTGATACGTACCCAGCTAAAACTCAGCTTTCTAAAAAATTGCATTAATTGTGGGGTTTTTTTGTTTAAGGTGTTTCCAAAATTCCATTATCACTGTAGCACACGTGTGCTTAACTTTTAATTTCCATCAGAATTCACTGTTTCAATTCACCAGCCACGTTCTTTAGTGTTGAATAAGCATCTTTTGATTTCTCAAAACCTTTTTTGGCACTAACATACCCCAAACCAAAGCTTGCATGCTCTCTAGACCTCCCACCTTTCTCCATCTGCACCTCTGCCTTGAATAGAGATGACACCTCAATCTGGGAGAATAGCAAACTAAAATATCAGTTTCCTGGGGAGAAACAAATTATTCATAGGAAAGCAGCTATTGGGGAGCATCAGAGTGGCTTTCAGAGCTCGGGTCTGCTGGCGAGCAATGAGTATTTTAAATGTAGCATACTGTGGACTTCTGAACGCTGCAACATTTGGAGCCTTTCTAGATAGTAAAATCCAAGCTGTGGGATGTACCAAGCCTCACCGCACGGTTTGTTCAACAGACACACTTACAGCCCCCTGTCCTGGGCTTCATCCTCCTCTTCCCCCCCTCCGTGTACTTAAAATAAGGGTCCAATATATCAAGGGACTGAACTTCATGGATTTAAAATGAAAGCTGAAGAATTTGTTTTCACTCTAATGTGAAAGGAACAATTAGCAAGGGCACCCACCCCTTCCCATCAATAGGAGACTTTTCAATTACTTTGAAAGGCTTTGGATCAGGATCTAAAAGAGCAAAGACTTACTCTTAACAAAGATACTTGAATAGGGATGGAAAGCTGTTAATCAGACACTCCTGGCACGCTAGGTACTAAAACAAGATGATCAGCACACTTAGTGCCTTCACTTAAACTATGCCATAGGCAAAGTGGTGATTTTATAACCAAGGAATCCTGAAGGATAACTAGTCGTTACTGTAATTCTCACTACTTATTTCTAATGCATGTTAAAAGGTTACAAATGCAACTTGCTTATTCAATCTCATGGCAAACACCTGGGAGAGTCCTTATTTCAGCTGTGGGAATGGGGAGAGGAAAACGTCTGCTGCTGGGGAGCAAGAGGAGTGGGATTCGGGGAGTGATGCTGAGCACAGCCTGGGTGAGTGTGCGGCCACTGGGCTGTACTGGTCCTTACCCGGGGGCTGGGAAGGGCAGGAAGGCTGTGGGTGCTGGATGCCATCTGCCAACACCTAGCTAATAGGGATGCTCCTGCCATCCCTGCTCCTCATCCTGGAATTTTGTTTGGCAACTGAATGGGATTAAAAATTCTTATTATAGTATCAGGTTATAAAAATACTTATGATTGTATTGGATTGCAACTGTGACTTGAATTCTGGTGAGGCTGTGAGATACCAAGAAGGGGAAAAGGAGTTAGGTTTTGGGAACGTTTTACAGGTTTTTGTGTTGCTTGCTCTAATAATTGCCAGCATTTGGCAACCTGGCTATTCAGAAACACTTTGGAGTTGTCTATTTCTGTTTTCTTTTCCTTCCAGTCAGCTGCAGTGTTATTTTTCTTAACAAGCCATTCTGTACTGTTATGGCTCTGTGAATTTTTTTAAAAAGCTTTGTAACTGAACTTTTTTTTTCCTATATGTAATTTGGTTTTGAAGTTGTCAGGGAACATTTTTGTTAAGAAAAACAACAAATCCACCCATATTATCAATTAGTTTTATTTGAAGAAAATACAGTTCCAGATGCACCAAGGTTAAGTTATTTAGCAATAAGAGGTTTTGGGTCCATTCCATCTGGAATGACATAGTCCTGATGAAACAATTGCTAAGAGGAATTTATTTTAAAATAACATGACCTGTGTTTAAAAGCAATTGGCCTCAGATAGTCCAGTACATTGCTTTTTCTCAGGCTTGCTTATTGTTTTATTTAAAATCTTGTTCAGAATAGACCCATTAACTGGTCATATTCACTCATTGTGAGCTTGTCTTTTCTTTGGCTTACAAAGGCTTTGGATTGAGGTCAAAAAGAAAAGGGATGTAGTAGGCCATTTTAAATTGCTATTTTTTTCTCTTTTCTATATCAGGGTTTTTTGGCTTGTTTGGATTATGCAGATGAAGCTGTGGTACCAGAGCCTAAAGCCCTGACGGTGTCCACGCGCCACTTTGGGCTGCTGAGATCCCAAAATCCAGCCCAGAAATTTCTCTTGCAGGCTGAGGGCAAGACCCTGAAGTTTGTTTTTCACCATTTCATTCCTTTTCCGTTACTCTGGTTTGCCCACGAAAGCATGATCTCCTGCGTGATGGTGATGCTGCTTTATTTTGTGCCATAGACAAATGGCATCAGTGTTTTCATGCCACATTAATGCAAATACCAAACAAGAGTAGTTTTTAGTGAGTCCCCTTCCAGATGGGTATTTTTTTTAATCTTTTTTTTTTTCCTAGGACCTAAATGGAACTTAAAAAAAATAGTTATTTTTCTAAAGGAACACATCTGGAACCTGTGAAGAGCTTTATTGCTATTGCTCTTTCAGGGCTATAGATTTTCTTGTGAGAAAACCCAACAAAATAATTGTCAGTGTCTTTCAATTACAAACATTAGCCTTGAGTCTCCAAAAGTGGTGTGTATTATAAATTAAGCTTTGGACAAAATAATTTGTCCTCTCTTTGGTTGTGTTTGTCTATGAATATTTAGAGTGGCATAGATGGACATCACAAGTGTCATTTTAATACACAATGAAAATTAAAGAGTGGTAGTTTACCAGGCAAGTTTCTATCCAAATACGCTACACAACTTTGGCTTGGGTAAACCAGCTGAGATGGGGGGATAACGTCTTGTATAAGGAAACAACGGGTGATTGTAACATAATTTGAGGCAGATTTTAAACCAAGCTTTGGTGTAGTTTTGTGGGTTTTCTGAAGCGAGGCAGGCAAAACCATAGGCAGCTGCATAGAAGAAATTACCTTTACAAAAGTTTATAAAATATTTTTTAATAGCTGGGTAGTCTGGTCTTAATTAACACAGCTAAGACACTTCTGTCATATCACTTCTAAAGAATCGCCTATGTTACATCTGTAATGCAGAAGCAGACTTGTGGCTTACCCTCATGCTGGGGAGAAGCTATTTTTATTGTGAACTTTTAAAATTGTCTGTATATATGAAGGATATATGCAGCCAGGGATATTTTCTTGGAATACCCCAGGAAGTGTATTGAGATACTCTCACTGGTATGACTTTGTGGGACAGAAAAATATTTTTCTAAAAGGAAGAGCATTGTGGTGAAAGTTTTAAGATGATAAACAAGATACCAGTACTCTGTCCCTGAATAGGGGACTATATATACGCTATCTCTATTTTCAGTAATTCACAGCTGTGTTGTGTCAGATTCAGTGGGTTTGTCATTTTGGGGACATCTTTAGCTGTAACATGAGGCAGGGTGGTCCCCCTGTGTACGGGGATGGGCTCTGCCTCGAGCCCCAGCCCACTCCCTGGGCTGATGAGAGCGATGCAATACGGTTTACTCAAGTCAGATTGCTCGCTTTATGGAAGGTTAAACAGTTATGTTGTAGTTGCTAATCTGATAAAACAGATTTTATATTGGCTGCAGACTTCAGCCATCATTTTCTTATTTTTGAGAAGTGTAGAAGTGTGCTGAATTTTTTTTTTTTCAGAAAGCCATATATTTTTGGACCAATCATTATGTTAAATATTTTCTAGCATTACTTTTTTCTTTTTTTTTTTTTCCTAAAAGCACCATTTATGTTAGTTGGAGAATACTGCTGCCTACCAGAACATGAAAATAGGTTTCATTCAATTAATGAACTGGAAACAGGAAGACATTACATAGTAAATGAGGTTTACATATGATAATGTTGGATTTGTCATGTAAAAGATTGCTTCCTTTCAGCTCCCTGAAAGGACTAAATTTTGCTTTTGTACAGATTGTACAATGCTAATAAAAAGAGAAGGCTCTATGGAAAGTATAACAATAAACTAAATCTATAATTCTAATGAGCAGAAAAAAAGATGATGATATTTTAATACAGACGTAGATCAGAGTGAGGTAGTAGCGTCAAAAGCTAAAGGCTCAATTGCAGCTTTGCAACAGGCTCCATACGTAGAGCAGCACGTCTCCTATGCCATGAATGATGCATGTTGGCTGGGATGGGTGCGGAGGAGGAGCTGAGCCTTCATCCACTCCTTGCCCTTTTGCCCCCATTTCAGTGGGAATAAATGACATCCAGTGACCAGAAACCAACGAGCCCCTACCCAATGTTGCAGCAGGTTGGGCAAGAATGCTGCCTGGTCCAAGAAGAGATGGAGCACTGTGGGGTTTATTTATTAGGACTCTTTTTCTTCCATAATATATTGCCTTCTTTTAATCAAGCCAATTAAACTAAGATAATGAACAATAAATGTTCTCCAATTAGTTCAGTGTCACCACCTGTTGTGATCCAATTTAAGTCTTGTACAATTTGTTTGTTTTTCTTAAAGTTGGTATCGTGAAAAGGCATATTACAGAATCTTGGTACTTTTTAATATGGAAGCAGAAAAAATATTGAAAATGTGATTTGAGGATGAAAAACTCAGAAAATAGAAGGAAAATCAAATCTGAAAGGAAAATCTTAAAAGATGTCATGAGTTGCAGAGAAAGAAGTCTCATTGTTCTGTATGCTCTGACCCACCCTTTCTAAATATGTGTTGGCAATATTTCTAGAATATTTTTTTTAATGTGTGTTTTAGCCAGTGTGGTAGCTGGATGAGTTTAGTTTACCATTCATCTTTTGCTCCAGAGGGACTGCGGGGGTTTGTTTTGACTTTATCGTGAGTAATTCTCCTTTGGTAGTTCCCATCTCTGAATTTACCGCTCTTCCCACTGACGTGGAGCAAGCGAAGCTCTGGCAGCCCCAGCGTCGGGGCTGTGCTGATCCTGCCTTCCTTTCTCTGGAGGGAAAGAAGCTTGTGCAAGTCATCTCCTGTATGTTTTCAAATTGTTTTCAAATCTTAAAACAAATATGCTAAACTTCTTTAACAAAAAAAAGAAAAAAAAAAGTCTCTGGGTTTTCCTCTGGAGGACATCGAAGGCAGTTCATCAGTGTGCTTGTAACAGTAGCCTTTCACCAACTGGACTGTTAATTATCTCTCTCCCTAACTTTCTCTTTATTAAACTAAAGAGCATCATCCTATTCCCATGAGTCATACTTCTTTAGCCCTGACCATTCTTGCTGTTCTCAGTTGGACTTTATTTAGTTCTTTCCAGTTTCTTTGCACCTTTTTAAAAAATATGAGCTCAAGACAGCATTCTAGCTGAAGCCCCATCTTAACGAGCGTAGGATAATTACCACAGTGGTCTTATGTATGATGCTTTGTTAACAAATCCCCAAAATTGCCTTTTCTGGAGCAGTTTCATTCCTTTGTTTGATACTGAGCTTGTAGGACACCATAACTTTGAAACTCTCCTCTCTAATACAGCTCCCTTACTGGCAGTTTCCCATTTGCATTTGATTTTTCCTCTGTAAGTGTAACGCTTTACACTTGGCTTTATTGAATTTCATCTTAATTTCAGACCATCACTCCAAACCGTTAATATCTTCTTGGATTTTGATCCAGACCTCCCAAGGGTTCCCACCATCCCAGCTCCTCAACACTGCAAATTTTATAAATGTAATCTCTTTTTCCCTTTAACTGAGTCATTATGAAAATATTGAACACAGCTGGAGCAAGGACAGATCCCTGAGGAATCTCACCTGAAATTTCCTCCCGGTTTGACAGTGAACCATTGATAACTACTCCTTGAGAGCAGTTTTTCAGCCAATTGTTCCCTCCACCTTATGGTAATTTTATCTAGTTCTAGACTGTATTTTCTTAGTTTTATTATAAGACCATCATGTGAAACAGTGTCAGAAAGCTTACTAATAACGAGATGTATCACACTGACTGCATCTCCCTTATCCGCAAAGCCAGTTACCCTGTCAAAGAGGGAAATCAAGTTGGAGAGCTCTGTGCATGAGACTTTTTTTTTTTTTAAATCAAGCCATTTGAGTTACGACCCCTGCAATATTAGATAAATTTTTCAGAAATAACAAATATGCTGTTTTTCTCTAGGCTACCACTGTAAGACAGTTTGCTTGTTTGTTGTGGGGGTTTTTTGGTTTGTTTTTTTTTTTTTTTTTAAATAATCTGGTGATGTGAGATTAAGAATAATGGTTTGAAAGCCAAAAGCCATTATCCGACTGCTACCAAAGACAAAAATTAGGGTGGGAGCAACAAGCCTTCCTCCACAATAGTGTTTTCTCCATTTCAAGCTGATCAGTAGGAAGTGGATTTAGAAGTGCTTTAAATTATTTCACATCATTTACTGGTAATCTAACCAGCATGTACTGCATGTACCCTAAGTGCTGATTTTTTTAAAAGCATAAGAGGAAGAGCAAAAGAACTTTTTATTCTAAGTCATTCTGTAATTTACACATTTTTGTATCAACCCACTTACTAGTGCCATACATAAGTGTTTCCTCTGAACAGATTTAATTTTTAATTTTCCTGAATCAGTGTTAACCAGGAAAAAGGTAATTGTTGTCAAGAGTATTCAAACTGTCAGAATATCATTCAATCTAAAAGCTGTTAGAATCTGTGCAAAAGTAATTACTGAAACTCTATTCAACTGTAATAATAACCTGCCACTGATGACAGCAATTACTGGGGAAAGTGTAATAGAAATCAAAGGCGCATTTTTCTCTGACAAGTACATTTCTAACTAAGGTTTACATTGGTTGAATAGTGTTGACAATGATGATGTGCTGTATCACTCTTAATCACGGTTGGCATGATGTTACAGTTTGAACTGCTCACTGTTAGAGGAGGACTAATTGCGTGTTTCATTTGACACTGTCCATGCTTTCTGTACATAGGAATATATATTATAGACGAGCAGAGTTAAGTGTTGTGCCTCATTGCCTGACTCGCATCCTTTTTAAGTGTAGGTTATAAGTACTTTTGCATTTAACATAAAGGCTCCAATTAGAGTCGGGATGAACCGGTTAGGTCAACTTCCAGTATGTATAAAACAGAGGGATGGGAAGGAGCATGGTGGCAAAAGTCAACCCACCTTCTGCTTCCCAGCTAATGAAGGTCGTGCAGAGTCCTGCTCCTGCATCTACCTCTCTGGGAGGTATAGCTGTCTGATCAAATAGGCTTGAGAAGATGGTTCTTTGGTGCTTCAAATTAGTGAGAAGTCACTGAAGCAGGGAGTCTGCCGTTACTGTTGTTGTTATTATTGTTGGATCTAACTGTCGGTGCTTCCCTTCAACTCGCACAAAACCCAAGACCTATGTTGGCACACACGAGGTGCTAGTAGGAATAACTGCCCTGGCTTTGGTGGCCTTGTGTTTGGAGAAGATTTAGTTGTATGCATTATTTGGAGAGAGAGGAAGAAAGGGCATCCTTCTTGACAGCATTTATACCTCTGTTGATGAATTTGGTGCACTTTTTCATCAATAGATGAGAAGCTTTTTCCAGAATCTTCCCCTGTTGTGAGAACTCCTTAGGAACAATTCCGCTTCAGAATAACCCATCCACAAAGCTCTGTTTCAGCATCCCTCACGTGTGCCTCCCATGACAACCCCTGTTTCTGGGAACAAGCTCAGGAGAACTGTCCTTTGGGAGCAATCCTGGGGCAGCTGTCCAGAGCGCCACGTGTTGGTTCTGCCCAGTTGTTCCCAAACTAATTCCCAAAACGTTTTAAAGCATCACTGAGGGAGCTAATTTTAGCAGGGGTTTTTGCCAGCTTTGCATCCATCAGAGTAACTTTAGGGATTGAACACGTGCAGGAGATGATGTGCAGGTCTGGAGCAAAGATAATGAGAGCAGTTTCAGAACACACTGATGGTCAGGTTTTCATGCAAGAAATTACGTCCATTGATTTTTATAGAGTGGAAGAAATGAAGATAACTGGGTGACATTGTGCAGTTAATCGCATTTCTCGTGAGGGCTGTTTTGTCCTTCATATATTTGCACAGACCATAAGCCCACATTCACTACAAAGGCTGAAACTCATTATTATTTCATGGCAGAGCCAGCTATCTCCACCAACGAGACTCAGTAGGAAAATGCAATGTGGAATCCAGGTGGAGAGTAGGGAGGCGCAGAAGTAAACAGTCTTTCCGAGGCCACCAAATGGGCTATATCCGTTAAAGTAAATCCAAACTGCGTGCAGGATTTTTTTACGCTTCTAGGGAGGCTTTCTGAAATGGCTTTTAGGTGGTGCCACATCACAACAAAATCATTGACCACCCTTGCAATCCCCTTTCCCCAAGATATTTCTGAGCTTTTACAAACCACTTGCACACACTTTAATGTGTGAGTAGTTTGCGTAGACTCCTAGGAAGATCTTGCGGACTTAAACACAGGCCTAACTGTTGGCTGAATGGGGGCCTTGCTTGGCTCCAGATAGAAGACTGCCAGGAGGAATTCATTGTATCGTTCTACTTATTGCACTAATTGCCTGTTTATGTTTTCTGACAGCCAACACTACCCAATAATTTTTATAAACAGAGGCTCTTTCACAAAATCTACTACATAAAAGTCACAGCTCTTGAAAACCAAAATGATTTTAAAGGAAACTTGATATTTCCCCTCTGATTTTCCTATTGATGTTGAACAGTTGCATCAGATTGGGTCCCTGGTGTTCTGTTAACTTGTGGCTCTCTTTTATTATAACATAACAATAATGCAATTCAACTGAAAACATGTGTTAAAACACTCTTAGATTTTGTGCACACCTTATTAATTATACTAACTGCAAAATGATGGGGTCTTTGACAATCGTTTCTATAAACTGTTTCTATAAACTCTTTGGGTTTCTAAAATGATGGACTACCTGAATGAAGGTAGTGCTTTTCTGGTTTATTGAATGGTTGCAGGCAGGCGTTTGCATAACTAGGTGATACGTATATTTATGTACACCGTGCTGACGAGCAGTTGCACTTCATTCCTTAGTTGAAATTAAAGACGTGAGAGTGACTAAAAACAAAAACACGCCAGGACCTCCTCCCTGATCAGAGTTTTCTGCCTAAGAGAAGAATAACGTGAGCTACATCTGAACGACACGAAGAAAGAGCCTGTGCAAATTCTGCACTCGGCATTGCTCTTGGCTAATTACAGATGCTGGATTTTTTCTTAAACGGCTGCAATCACAGCGAGGTGGCACAAGCATTCTGCCGTGCTTGGGGTTTCCATATGGCTCTTTCCATAGGATGAAAGCACCCGGGACAGAGCTCTGCCTCCACGCCAGTCACTCCACTGGTGACAGCGCTGGTGTGACCATCAGTTGTCCTTTTTACAAGGTAATAGGAGACAACATAGAGTTTGAAAACCTTAAAATGTGTGATCTACATGTATAGTGAATTTTACAAAAGGGTTGCAACCTTCCCCAGTACACCCCTGCAAATTTGTTTGGGAATTTAGAGACATTTTTACTACCAATGGTTTTCCCTTTACCCATTTGCCTTTCCAATGTAACACTTGCTGACAGCATGTAAGAAATCCCCATCATCACGTGCTTAGAAATGGTTAGTCAGGTCTCCCCCAGATTAGGACGCTGGCTTAAAAAGTCAGCTACTAGCTTTCTCTTTTTCCATGTCCTTAAAGTTCATATTTTAAAACTTTTCTCTGAAAACCTGAGGGCTGTATTTATTTATTTTTTAAAAAAGCAAGAGAGCTGAGATTAATGGAGATCATACAGATAACATAAATCCATTGTATCCAGAGAGCTGAGACTTTAAGAAAAATACTAACGATCACAACTTTCTGATAAAATTATCAAGTCTGACAATCCAGTGTGCTTGCTGGAAAATGGTAAGGTGTAAATTATAAGGCTTTTTTGAAAATGGCATATACAAGAGACCACATTTTAACCCCAAATATCTTCCCCTCGTTCTTCCAGCCCTGTTGTGATTTAACCCCAGCTGACAACTCAGCCCCACGCAGCCGCTCACTCACCTCCCTCGCAGTGGGATGGGGGAGAGAATTGGAAGGGCAAAAATGAGAAAACTCGTGGGCTGAGATAAAGACAGTTTAATAGGTAAAGCAAAAGCTGTGCACACAAGCGGAACAAACCAAGGAATTCATTCCCCGCTTCCCATGGGCAGGCGGGTGTTCAGTCATCCCCAGGAAAGCCAGGCTCCAGCACATGTAACGGCTACTTGGGATGACAACTGCCATCGCTCCGAACGTTCCCCCCCTTTCTCCTTCTTCCCCCAGCTTTATATACTGAGCGTGATGTCGTACGGTCTGGGATATCCCTTGGGTCAGTCGGGGTCAGCTGTCCCGGCTGTGTCCCCTCCAACTCCTTGTGCCCCCCCCCCCCCCAGGCTCCTCCCTGGTGGGGTGGGGGGAGAACCAGAACAGCCCTTGGCTCTGGGCAAGCACTGCTCAGCGGGAACCAAAATATCTCTGCGTTATCAACACCGTTTTCAGCACAGATCCAAACCACAGCCCTGTACTAGCTACTAGGAAGAAAATTAACTCTATCCCAGCTAAAACCAGCACAAGCCCTTTCCCTTCTCTCTCCGTCTTTGTTCTAGCTCTACCTTTTTTTTTGTTGCGTTTCACCATTGCCTTCTCTATCTGCTTTAGCAGCAGACAAAGGAATTGGTAATTGCCAGAAAAGAGTGGGAACAAAATTTGAGAGAAGCCAGAGGAAGGTGGGCAGTAACTGCACAACTGCGGTTGTTCCTCCCGGCCAGCTCCGGCCACCATGGACCAACGGTGCTGCTGGGGTGGGCTGCGGACATGAGCCCTTGGCCGGGTGGTCTTCTCCAGTCATGCCAGCTGGGCACCAGTTCAGCGTGTCTGGATCACAACCATCCCTTGCCAGGAGCTGGTAATGCTCTTGGTTTTGTACACTGGAGGGGGGGGGGGGAAGGAAAAGAGAGGAGCTGCTTCAGGGATCAACCTCTTTCAGTGTGATTAGTGTACACCCATGGGCTTAAATGTCTCTTTGGTTCCCATCGCTTAGGACTCCAACCTTCTTCAATATTTTATACTCCACTCTCAGGGGTTTTGTTGTTTGGTTTTGTGGGTTTTTTAAAAATATTTCTTTCATCTGATGGTTAATATGAGATCTCACTCTTATGGTGAAGTGTTGCTACTTGTTGAATTCATTAACATCAGTTTGAAGAACCACAACTGACTCTTGTTCCAGGTGTGTCAAATAGAACCATATTTACTACTTGTAACTGAAATGTCTTATCCAAGCTGAGGCCCAAAGCTGCTATTAACTGGTATTTGTCCACTGATATCTAATAATGCTATGCTAGTTTATATGAGCTGAGAATCTGCTCAAAATAAGAGAGCAGTGGTGGGGTTTTGTTATTGGAAGTCATCTTGCCAGAGGCTTCTCTCACTACAGGAAAAGACTGAAGAGGAATAAAAAAACCGAACAAAAACAAAATGATAAAATGGAGTGAAAGTGCTTATTGTATGACTAGGCTTCTGGAGACCTAGAACAAACTATATCCAATGGAAATGAGAGAAGATGTCCTTTGACTGTAGATCAGTCTAAGAGCAACAGCCCGTTTTCTCCTCTTAAATGTTGCACTCGCTCTGCGGAGCTGAGATAACCCTAGAGCTTTAGTTTCTCTTTCTGCAGGGATACCCCATCACTGATATTCTTGCTTTTATACCAAGTTTACATTCAGTCAAATTGAACACCCAATCAGCAGGAGTACCTGACCTAAAGATGCACCATTGCCATCTTACCCTGGCATGACTGCCTCAAATGGACGATCCCAGAGAAGATGGTAGCCAGGCCAGTGATGAGACTTCAGTGTGTGGCAGTAAGGACAACATCTGCCTTGCATATTCCTACTTGCCTACATAATCATGCATAGCTCTGTATTGTTCCAGGAGTTACTCAAGCATATAATAGAGTTTCAATGAGTTCAAACCTCCTGTTTTAGATAGTGTTTTAGTGAGTTGTTTTTCTGCCTCAGCATGGATTAGATTTTGTTTGGTTGGTTTTTTACTAGCCCTGTCAGATCCAGGGAAGCACATGGAGAGAGCGTGATGGAAATCATGGATTGTAAATGCTGAGTACACAGCTGTATCACAAATTTTAAAATGTAGGCAACAAAAATATTACCTGAAATAATATACACATGACACCTGCTCAGTAACCCTCTGTCTGTTAGTGAGAAATAACCCTCTGGCCCCAAACACCTCTGTCACGGTGCGCAGATTCTGGATCTGCAGGCGGAGTTTCAACCTGGTGCAAACGAACTCACATGGCAGAGCCAGGGCTTCATCCAGGGAACGACAGTCCCAGCCAGGATTTGTCCCCAGGAGTTTTACCTCGGAATTTGGTTTGCAGATTCATAGTGATGGTTTAAGGAATCTATTCAATTTTGCTGGGGTCGCATAACAAGTCACGGGCAGTGGTGCTGGATCTAAAGGATCCAGTCTCCTGAGCCCTGTGGCCTGGACCTGGTGCAATTTCTATCATTATAATTTAATGAGGAAAAAATATTTAAAATAATATATTCAGTGTTTTGGGGCCTACGTTGTAGGAAATTCTTTTAACTGAGGTATACAAATGGTTGACTCGTGAAACTGGAACATGGGACGCGTGCCAGTGGAGGTGATACCCACTCAGGCTAGTGGATGTCATCCTCCCTGCCAGCGGTGGCCTCTGTTAGATAGCCTGCCCATCACGTAGTGTGTGCTCATGCTCCTAATTCCTCTCAGCCAGGTTGGTTTAAACTGTTTGAATTACTAGTCTCAGCTATCCCAGCTGATTTTTTTTTCTTTTTTTTTTTTCTTCCCTGAAGAGAATTGAAGTGCTCATTTGAACTTCTTTGCCAACAGATCTGTTCAAAACCTCCAGCAAGTGGGTTTTAATGAGCAGCTGGGGGAGTAACTTCTTCCTGGCACAGGCTGCTCCTAAAGAGGCTATCTGTGCATATCCTTAAGACATTTTAAGAGACTGAACATTTTCATATCTTTAAATCATAGTAAAAGTGACTTCAGGTGTTGCGCTGCTTTAAGTCATTTGATTCCTTAAGACTGCATGGTGCCCACATCTGCCATTAGCACATCCCTTTAATGATCAAGGCTGGACTGTTCAAACGAGCTTAAGCAAGTTAGCACTCAAATCCCTTGGGTAGCCAGCAGGACAGATTTGAGCACATCAGTCCTGCTTCTTAATTAGATCCCAAAATCTCAAAGTAAAAATCAAGTGATGTTTTAAACAATTCTTGTATAATTGCTATCTTAGTTAATTTTTCCTAAGGATTTTCAACCTTGATTTAGAAGATTACATGAGTTGTGCACTTAACATTAAGCATGTAAATAACCTCATCTCTCCACAGCAATAATTTAAGCAGTCGTTAAGTCTTATGAACACCTTTGGAAGTTAGGTGAATGCTTAAATGTTTTGCTCAATAGATGTCTAACATTAAACAGGTATTTATGTGCTTTGCTCCACCAGGGCCTTAAAGATATAATTTAAGTAGATGGGTGTCTTCTTCTAATGACTATAATAAAAGATCGGTGAGGGAAGGTGGTAGGAAAGTGTGTCAGATGCAGTGGTGGTTCTGGAGGCTGAAGGAAGGGATTAGAAAATTTTCCATCTCTCTTACTTTCATTTTTCAAGCACATAAAAAAGGAATCGCACCCTTTTCTTCAGGTGAGTAAATGAAAGGACTGCTTTCAAAACAGCTGCATGTAAATTTTCAATTTCATTCTGTGTGTTTGGTCACTTGAAGGAAAAAAAAACCTGTCTGGCAGGCAGATGTGCTTTGAGAGACTTCTCTGTGCTTTCTCAGAGGGAAAATGTTTAAAAATGAAAATAAACTCGCTAAGGGCCATACGATGCATGGTGCTTTATTGGCCATTGTTCTGTTATATGACCCATCATTCTGCTTTAACACATGCATAGCAGCAAGTACTCGCGTCTTGGAGATCTCAAACCTGTGCTGTTTGTCTTGTGTTCTCTCCAGTGGACAGCATGCCATTATTGTCACCCTCTCCGGTTATATTTAATGCAAGAAGGATACAAGTCCTTTAAAAAAAAGTCACTTCAGTGGTACTCTATGCATTTTTATTCCTGAATATTAAGTCCCAATTTTTATAGCCTTAGCTCAATCTGTGGCTTCATAAAACATCATAAATTGGAGCTTAGCTTTACAGGCAGGCAAGATGATTTGATAAACATGGGATTGCCCCTACTACATCAAATAACGTTTCCTCTCTTAGTATCCAGAAGCACTAAGTTATGGCACTGGTTCAGTAGCCCACCAAGAGATATAAGAAACCCTATGCAATTAACTTCTTGCATCTTGGTGGTGTGGTTTTTTTTTTTCCAAGGGGAAAAATGAGAAAAGTTCTTTTAACCAGGTATTTTCTTCCAATTTTTCTTCATAGCAGAGTCAGCTAAGTGCAACCTCTTGTCAGCACAATCATTATCTATAATTTACATGCAAGAAGCAACAGAAACTTTTAGGATGAAGTGAATGTAAAACCAGAAACCTCTGCCTGTTCCATCATCCAGCCTTGCAAGTACAGTAGCTATGTCAGTGACTGTATTAAGAGCTATTAAAATGGCTTTGATGTATTGCTGGGTTTTGGTATGATTTTCTAGGTTTTATTATTCCTCTGACTATCATTTGCTATTTTTAAATGGAATCTACTATTATGGGATACGAGCAGTCTGTCCTTCAGAGGAGACTCTGCACCAATAGCCCTTCTGCTCATCTTCAGTGGCGTGTACGGGGGGACGCTAACGATCCCCTGGTAGTTCAGTGTCCTAGCCACCATTTATACTATTTATCATCAAAGAAGATTCTGATATTCAAGGTTGTGTGCGGGCACAGGAGCTGCATACATAATGGCTCTGCTGTTTGGTGCTGCAGCCCGAGAGCTGCGTGGGTTTAACTCGGTGCGGGTCTCCCTCGGTGCTTTGCAAACCGCCGCTGGTCCTTTCGGCTCTGCCCCTGTTAGCAAGCAGCTGAGTGAAGGACTCGGTGCCGGTCTCCCCTAATTCTTTTCCTTGGTCCCATCTTATTCTCTTTAGTTAAGCCACCTTTCTCCATCCGTGGTCAGGTAGCGCTCGCTCAGCCACGGCTGCTGCGTGGGGTTTCGGCAAGGTTTTTCCACAAAGACCTGCCCAGTCTTTTCAGGCTAGTTCAATACCTGGGTGACGTAGAGGTGAGAAAAGCAATGAGATTGTTGAGAAAAGAAGAGCATTTAAGGAACACTATAATGTATTATTCCCTTTCTGAGAGCTGCCTAAAAGCTATTGATTTCACTACCCCCAGATTTCTAAGAATAAAACATTTAAAACCTTACTATCATTTCCCCCAAATCAGATTTATTTCCAGCATGACTGAACTCATAATTTGACCAGTTAGAACTATGCGACTCAGATTCTCCAAATTAACACATACCTCTTCAAGTCTAGCAAAACGCGCTGTTCATCTGCACCTGCATCTTGGGAGTCAGCATTGCTTAGTGAGAAAAACAAACTAAAACTGCTTTGCCTTGTTCCATGTTTGGCTGCTCTTCTTTTTCCCTCTGGCTCAGCCATCTTAATGAACCCTTCCCCCTGTATACTTATTTTCGTAACTCTATTTACAAACTTTCTTATGTTCCATCTCTTTGACTAAAATTAACGATAGTAGGTTGTTTTTTCCTTGCCTGTCACTCTAGTTAACCTCCCATTAAACTTCTTAGGTCAAATCTGGAATGACAAGGCTCTAGTAGCAATATCAAGGTACCCCACCTGGCCCTTGAGCCACACTGTTGCAGTTACATCTGCATTCATTTTTACTATTCATTTGGCTTTTTTTTTTTCCCTTCTTCTTTTCACCACTGATAATGATGCCACAAAGAGACTTTTGGCCAAGCTGCTGGTTTTCCTTGCAGAGCGGTTATCCAGTGTATTGCTGGCGGTGCCTTTAGGGGGAAATACATAAGTTGGAAATCAAGCTTCCAAAAAAACAAACAGCACTTCTGATTAGTATCTCATATTGTTATCCTTCCTGCTTCATTTGTTTTCCAGATGGGCGAAATAAAGGTCAACAACCCTAGGGCAACGATCTGATTTGAAAGAAATGTGATTTCTGAAAGGGAAATTTGCAAAAATAGCCATAACCAAGAAATGAGAAACATTTTAAGAAATTGGCAGTTCAGAATAATCTTCCATGTAGTTTATCTTCATGAATTGGTGATATTTTATTGTCCATGCAAATACACTGATAATCCAGTCCTGTTCTTTTTGTGGCATTTTCAAAACATTTTTCTTTATTCAAATGTTGATATTACTATCATCGTAAACAAAGAGATAAAGGGGACCAACATGCACTTCGTTTAAAAAAAAAAAAAAAAAAAAAAAAGGCATCGTAGGCTACTATAGCCATAGTTTTCCTGGAGGGAGAAGTTGGAGCTGCCACGTCCTCAGGTTGGCCGGTCACCGCTCTTCCCACCATCCGTCCCCTCCCGTTCCCACGTGTGCCTCCCCGTGCGCTTGCACCGGTATGTTGTGGGACATGCTACGCGTGGGCTCCTCCTGCATCCTTCGTGCCTACCCATAGATCAGGCCAGCATCGCTCCTCCAGGAGGTCACCGAGTGCCACGCATCCATCGCACGGTGAGGAGCATCCCTCCGCCGTGGCTTACCCACTCGGGCACGCCTGGGAGCTCGGGAGCGGCTGCCTGGCTCCCGTGCATGCCTTCTCCTAAAATCTGGGTCATGTCTCCCTCTAGGGGCTCGCAAGGAGGATGAAACCCACCTTCCCCTGGCAGAGGAGCCTTGAAAAGAGCTGCCAGGCTCCTTTCGGCAGCGAGCGCGCATCGGAGGGGAAAAAAGGTGTTTCAGCTTGTAGAGGCTCTATTGTAATACAGAGCGTGTACCCGTGGAAAAGACAGGTTAAACGTTTTATGTTAATGAAGTTTGCTGGCAGAAATGAAATTCCTGCCTCCTATTTGGGCTAGGAGGAGGCCAAACTATAGGCCGATGGATTTTGCTGTATGGATGAAGGTCCAAGCGTTCTTGGCTTTGCTCTGTGCCATGTCCCCAGCCTGGGCAGTGGGGACACTGGGATGCTGCTCCTTACCCCCAGGCAGGGCAGAGGGGGGTCCTGGCCCTACCTTGCACCCCAGACCCACGCTTGAATGCCCATCACCCTCCTCTGCAGCACCCTGAGGTGTTTTGGAGGTGGATGCTGCTGTCTGTTGGGGAGAGATGCTCTTCCAGAGGGTGCTGCTGGGTGCTTTGCTGATCAGCGATGCAGTCTTAGTGTAGGGACAGGGAGAGGATGGGAACACGGACATGGTCCCCCAGAGCAGAGAACAGAGAAGAAAACCGGGTGGAACATCAGGCTTTTATTTCAATGTTTTGTTGAAACGGAAAACCAGAAGCATCTAATCGCTATGATACAGTATTTAAAGAGAATTCATCAAGCTGAATTTTGAATTTGCAGTTTAACTTGACACGTTTGTGAACTTTCTGGATAGTTTGTATTTTCTGTTTTTACAGTAACAAGAGCAGTGGGAATTTTCCCCTGTTTAGTGGCCAGCCAGCCGTGATAATTGTTCTGTGCCACCATTGACCTGATATTGATCTGAAACTCTGGGAAGAAAAAAGGTCTAATAAATAAATATAAATCAATAAATTCTATCAAAATATAAAGGACAGTCTTCCTAGAGGCTCAAGTGGGAATTGCAGAAATTGAAAGGCAGCCCATGCAGTTTGAATGACTCTGCTGGTCTTGTGTGAGAAATCAAGCACAGCTCTCAAAGACCTCGCTTTAATTAGGAAATAGAGAGATTCATTTCACCAACGTTAATCATCTAAAATTTAGACTAAGGCTTCCTCAACAGTCAGCTGAGAGATGGGATGAGTCATCTTCTGGAGGAGTGTGTTCATTAGCTGTGGTGCATGATCGTCTGGGCAGTAGGTGCCTAATTTTTAGACGGCCAAATTTCGGTGCAGTTCATCTCGCCCCTCTTGCCAATTGCTTCATAGACCTTTACAGCCACTCCCTGAGAAGCAGCAAAGAATCCTGTTTACCACAGCAATTATTTACATTGAGATGATTTCCCATTGCCTGAAAGTAATTCATCTTTTTTAAATTATGGTTGTTCAGTCAGCAAAACTAAGGATCTCTATAAAGATGTAGTGGCAGTGTTGCTGATATATAATCTAACAAATTTTTGAAAAAGCCAAAAACAATTTGGGTACAATTATTTTTTCATCGACTGCAGTGTAAATCAGGGACAGCTCCTGAACACCCAGCTTGCATACCAAGGACTTTGCATGCAGCTCATACAACGCTTACGAGCTTTTGAGTCTTGCAGGATAACTTCACTGGTGTTATGAAACCAGGATACGTCAGATAGATGGAACTCCTACATAATAATTACTGTTTGCTTGTTTATATAAATCCTAACTGAAGAATATAGTTAGGCTCAAAATGAAGCTGAAGGATTTTGATGATTTGGGGGCCTGAGGATATTATGTACATGTCTGTGCTGCAAAATGAAAGGCTTTGCTCCAATATGAGCTCTCGCAGCCTAATGGTAAAGACAGACAACTGACTAAAAGCCTTGTATTGGGGCTAGAATAAGGAAAAAATACTCCACGGCTACCAGGAACTCAATCCTTATTTGGTGTTTTTGCTGAAAATGCGTTACTGCTATAAAATCAATCTCCCATTCCCATGAGATCTCCAAGATGCTCTGGTTTTGCCCTGAAGCGCCGTGTTTAGGTAATCGACCCCAGGAGAGCAGAGGTCTGCGGACAGTGGGGCAGGTCTTGTGATGAAGGTGCTGGGGGAATTGTCCTCATCCCACCCCAGGTGCCACCTTCAGCAGATCCATGCCAGGGAAGCAAAGCGTAGATGCTGGAGATCTTGTCTCTCCTCTGCTTGTCCCGGGGAGAAGAGCTGAGGGTGAGTTTAACTCTTAAACTTTGCTTTCTTTCATTTTGACTCTTCTGGATGTTTTGGTTGAGGCGCCCTCTCTGGGGTGGTGGGACCAACCCTGGCTGGGAGGTCTCAACCTGGAGGTCCCCCATGGCTCTTGACTGCACCCTGACAGTTGAAAGAGAAGCATTAGAATTAATTTTTTTCTCCTTATATATCAGCTAAAGAACACATTTGAAGGAGATGAAAATATCTAATGACACAGAACGGTGGGCAGGCGGTCCGTACAGGGGGAAGGGTCTCTGGGTTAGCAGCGGCGTGCTGCAAGCAGGGCATGGGCAGACAAATGTGCCTTGAAACCAACCCCGACAAGCGGCAAGAGGCGAGGCTCCACCAGAGAATTAAGAAAAGCCTGGGCACGTCTCTAGCACTGAGCAGGAAGGAACCAGGCGTTCACGTGGTCAGATTTGGGGGTGTGTAAATAAGACGTCATAAATATAAGCCAGAGAGAATGATGCTGACGTTGCGTTAGGGATTGAAAAGCGATTTGTAAAATTTTTTTCTTTTTATTTACAGAAATTCAGGGCCAGATCTAATAAAAGGCTTAGTATCTAGACTGAGGTCAGTATCTAAACTGGGGTCAGCATCTAAACTGGGCTGTCCCATTCAGCGGTGACGTTTGCGTTCAGGCCAGGCAAGGACAAGGCTGGGGCTCAGCAGGGCGAGGGGACCCTCGTGGTCCTTCTGACCTATCGGGGCCGAAAATAAGCCTCTGATTTCAATGGGAACAGAGTCCCTGTGACTTCAAGAAGGTGGCTTGAGTCCAAGTGTCTCTGGCAGTGTTTTGTGGCTGCTGTGGGTGCTTTCTCAGATTTTCTGCTGATTATGCTAGAGCAATATTGCAAGGAATTTATGCATAACGGACATAAATCTCGCTATACGAGCCACCTGAGAGGCAAGAAAAATGGTCTCTGTCAAGGATCTACATACAGAAATACATTAAACAACAGCTCTCTGTAGAGCAGGAGCTTCGGTTTTGAACGTAGGTTTGGGGGAATAATGAAGAATAAAATTAGCGCTTTGGTAATGCATTAAGCCTTTTGGGGGGTTTTCACTGGCAGATTTTTATAGCCTTAAAGGATAAATGGTGATGATAATAAATTTTTCTAACTTTTAAACCAGTCTTACAAAGGAAGATGCAGAGAGCTTTTCCTGCACAGTTGTAGAGCTGGAAGAGCTGTTCAGCTGGGACTTCAGACCACTGTTGTAACTTCCAATTAGCAAAACATACATTAAAAGAGGCTGCCTACAAGGATGGGAGGGCTTCTGATGGCCATGATAAATCGCTGCGCACCCCCCGCTATCACTCACGTTTCTGCACAGGGTCTTAACAGGCTGTTTGCAAATTGTCCACGCAAACTTCGTCAAGGCCCGGTTATCCATCAGAGGGGAGGTGCCTTTTAGCATGGGACCGCGTCTGTTAATGACACCGCCTCTTCTCTTTGATGGGGACGGGTGTGATATTTTTTCAGTAACTGAGAGCTGCCGAACGGTGTTGATAAAGGGAGTTTAAAAACAAAATTGTAAAATGAAAGCGCGCTCGTTTCTTTCAGTGTGTTAGTTATTACAAACAGAAGCGTGATGTTGTTAAAGCATGTACGAGCCTCTTCCCATCACATTTCTGCGGCTCTGGCTTTGTTATACATAGTCTCATAAATTATTTTGTTGCTATAGCAATACTTTTCTGTGGGCCTAATCCTTTCTCATTTACAGTGAAGCCCTTTACTTTGCTCTCAGCGCAATGGGGCCTTTACTTTGGCAAATTACCTTTTAAATTACAACTTGAGGTTACATTTGCTTCTGCTTTTCAGTGCTAATCTGGATTAGGCAATTCTTAATTTGAGTTAAAATGGATTTGGAAATTCTTAGTAAATTAAGCATCAAGAGATCACATCTATAAAACTATAACGTATATCGTGTGTGTGTATATATATATCATGTGTACATATATATGTGTACATATATGTGCATATATGTGTCTGTATCTTTGCAATCAGAACAGATCTTCTCATCCTATAATGTTTCCTGTATGGAGAGGAAAGTGGTGGGGAAAACAGAAACATATGATAAGAAACTCTGTATGTTCCACACTCACAGATTTCTGAATTGCACTCTCACTATAACACTTCTCAGCATTTAAAAAATATGTCTCGGTCAAAAAAATTTTTCCCAGCCATGTGGCAGAAGGAGCAGCAGGGAGCATCGTGGGATGGGACAAAGCAGAAGCAGTGAGTTCTGATGGGTCCCAGCATTGGTGGCTTTGTTCTAATCCACAATTTTTCTTCTTTTTCTTTTCTCTTTTTTGCATCATTTTCTTGTTTGTTTTGTGTGTGTGTGTGTGTATACGTGTATGTGTGTGGTTTTTACAGTGCTCATGGACCAAGTATCTGCTGTCCCTCATGCTGGGTCATTGCAACCCTCAGCAATCTTTTGCTCTGTGGTTCATGGATCAGCAATAGGGGTGATGATTTAAATGACAAAATAGATACTTACAACTGTATGTGTGTATGAAAGTCAGGTTCAAGGCGAAAGGATTAACTTCTTTGCTTTGTATTAAGTAATACTTATTAAATAATGTTCTCTTATATTAATTTTTAAATGGACAAATTCAGGAATGAGACCAGAATCTGCATCATCTTTCCTTGATACCCTAGAAGAGTAATTATAATACCAACTATGTTGCCACAAGCATGCACAATTAGTAATCTTGAAAGGTTAATAAATATAACTCAAGTTCTTGAGCAGCAGAAAGCTGCCACTGAAGGGCAACAATGGGCTGGATTCTGACACTATTATTTCAAATAAAAGTGTTTAAAGTCCAGCACTGAATTCATTGCAAAGGTCTGAAATTCAGCCAGAGGGTCTTGGGTTAGTGGCGAGGGGTGACTATCAACCCCAACCACCTCATTAGGCTCACGAAGATTGACACGTGTTTGAATTCAGCCCAATTTATTCATGGTTGCTCCTATAGGCAAATCTATTCAAATGCATCAACTCTTTCAACTATTCCCATTTGGATAAAAGCTTCTAGCTCCTCCAGCCTTCCTAGCTGACAGATGCAGGTGTCTTAGCTTCTGCTGCACTGCTTCAACACCCTCACGTACTTCTTCCTTTATGAATAACGTCCCTCCTACAGCGGAATGAAACCCTGATGTCTCCCTATTTGAATGCTTATGGTGACAGTGGGGTAGGATGGAAGAGGTGGGCGCAGTACGGATGAGCGAGAGCCATAGGCATAAGGGAGAATAATGATTTTATCAGCTTAAGACAGAGAAAATGCAGAGGGGGTTCATGAGTTACAGGGTTTTTTCCCCTGAAGTCTGTTGTTTCTAACTTCCCCCGACTTTAAAGAAAAATACCAGCATTTGTGGATGGAAAAACAGACTCTCGTAGAGGTTGCTGAGATGACCTCTGGAGCCACCAAGGCTTTCTCTGGAGATCTTAAATTTCCTTGGCTTCAAAACTCTGTTATTCAAGTTCGTAGGATGTTCCCACTATGTATACAGAATACAGTTTTAACATACTGTCTTAAGTATAACTGGAGTGAACTACCGTTGAAATCTATTGCAATAATTTCTACTAAGGGCTGCATGACTGGTGTACACTTTGACCAATCTCTGGTTATTTGCCTTTTTCCTTCCTCCCCTGCCAATGATGTCTGCTTTTAGTTCCTAAAATCCTAAAATGTGGACATTCTATATAAGATTTAAATATTGGTTTAGTTTGGGGGGGAAAAAAAGTCTAAGCAGGTATATTAATATTCCAGAGGAATTATTTTATTTGCCTTAAATTATCTCCTTTTATCATGACGGGTTGTCTGGCTTTCTCTTCTTGATGTTATATGTACACTGAGTGAGGGAGCTGCGGAGACGAAATTGCTTCAGAGATTTGGAGAACAGAAGAGAGGAGAAGGAGGAGTCTGCGCCGTGCATGTCAGATCCTGGATCTGAAATATCATAATGACCCAAAGCCCTTTCTGAGGCGGTACAAACATATTAAGCCAAAAAAGAAGTGTGCTGAGTTCATACCTAAAGTCCTTTTGTTGAATTTCCACTCAATGTTTGCTCAGGTTCCCGTGGTACCTGACCTCATACCCATCTCCATCGAGTACCTTAATAATATGTTAGTGAACTTGGTGCTTTCTAGAATAAGATTTCCAAATGTACATTTTTGGTAGATGTTTTAGCAGTCTTTTTTTCATACGGAGTGTTACGTGTTTTGAATACTAATTTTTGGTGACCAATTAATTTTTATCATGGCCATATAACTGAACTAAGATAAGCATCGTTTTTTTGTTGTTTATTTCCCAACGCAACAAATCAATTTTACATTTTGAGTAGGAGGAAAACTAACTGAAGCTAGGAGAAATATAGATAACTATGTATCTTTGTTAGACCACAAAAATAAAGATATCTCTCAGCTTTTTAATCATGGATTCTCAAGGTCTACATTTAATATCTGGGATTTAGCATAATTAATTTCATAGCAGAGTTTATCATCAAATTCATTAATTCTTGTCAGAATGCAAGTGATAAATTGTTCTGGATAAATAATCATCCATCTATGCCATTGTTGAGACAACAGCCCTAAGTTGGGCTTTGGGAGTCTTCCTACATCCAGACTTGTTAGATGGAGGTGTTGGTACCCAGCAGTTATCCCCACTGCCATCTTACACACCTCCGGCTGCTCCAGCTCCAGGTAATGTCACACCTCGCCGGACACTGGGACATCTTCCGACAGACCAGGGGAAAACCACCCAATGTAGTCGAAACCATCGCAGAATGGCATATCTTGATCTGATCTTCTGTTACCTCCGAGCAACAAATATATATGTATGTTGCATTATTTACTATCAGCAAAATATAGGCCAGCTTTGAAATGCAAATAAGCTTCCTCATCCACCAGCCAAAGCGTGCAGTAGACTGAATCTACCAAAATGTACCATTTTCTTGTTCAGACGGTTTCATTACCGCTGGCAAGCCAAGCTCACCGAGATACGGCGTTTTGCTTTGGGACTTCCAATGGAAAACAACCTCTGCTTTTCATTTTTTCTCCTTCTTCTGAAGTTTCAGGTTTCCTCCAGGTACCCTTTGCTGGTCTCCGTTTATCATGAAATGGATATATGTTTTCACAGGGCAATCCCAGTCATGTGCTGCATCTGCTCCCTGAAGTCTCATACGACAATGTGCTCTCAAAGGCTAACAGTTTTCAGGTGGTGTGGCAATGTGTTCTGCACATGGTCTAAATTGGGGCTTTTCACACAGCCATCACATTTGCTTAGGAAGAAAGTTCCTTTCCAGAGCAGAAACACAACATCGTCCTTTCCTGTGCCATCTGGTAAGAATAAACGCTGTAGCAGAGTAAATCTATTGTCCCTATACATCCAGGCAGAAGTTCCCGTCTCATTGCACCTGAAAACATGTCTCCTGTAATGGCCATCAAATAGATTTCCAACATGTGCAGACAAGCTAGCAAGTGTTATTTTGATTCCACGGTAACTTGAGCAAAGAGTAAGGCAATCCGACAAAAAGGGAAGATGATCTTGCTAACAACGTGAGTATTGGAAAAGAGGGAAAATATATCCAGTAGAGCAGATCAAGGCAGATTATGAAAATACTAGACTTGAATCTGTATGCACAGCTTTCCAGCCTCGTGGCTCAGTGGTATAAGAAAAAAATCAGCTCCTCCCACAAATCTCTTTTTAGTCCCCAAATAAAATTATTTCTCAGTATTATCGCATCAGAAATAGTTGTGTCATAATCCTATCCCCAAATGCTTAACATTGCAGTCCCAAATTTTTGGCTACATACTTTTAAATAAAGTATAGAGAGCCTTCTCAAGAAAATCAATTTGTATAGCTCTGTTCCTTTACCATCCTTCATCCTGGGTGGTGGTCTCGATCAAAATTCCCGAGAAATGTCAAAATTTAATTGCATTTACATTTGACAGTCCTAATCTTCAATCTGCAAGAGTCCAGCTATGACGCTGGATCCCCCGCAGGTGTGTGCTGCTGGTGGCAGCAGAGAGGAGCCCATCCAGCTGGGTCTGCAGGGCAGGCTGACAAAAAAAGCTGACAAAAAAAAGCTGACAAAAAAAGCATCCTTTCCTCGGCAGTGACATGCAGCCAAAGCGGGGCGCGGAGAAGCAAACTGGGTAACGTTGCACCACTGTGCTGCACGGCAGTTTAGTGCTAGAAATGAAAAATGCTTGGCAGTTAGAGCTAGAGAAGGAATTAAAGAATGCAGATTTATTAATCCCAGTTGTTCAAACCGAATTCCAGCTCAGATAACATCTCTTTTCCCATGAGCTAAGACTTTTATGCTAAAACTCCTCTTTTGGAAGTGTCTGGAATATTTTTCTATTACTTAGTTGTTCATGCTGAGCTATTGATTTTTTTCTTGGCTCTAATCTGATGTTATTGCTTTCTCTTAATTTAGTTTTATAGCTGTTTAATGAATGCTGTTCCTAAATGGAAGAAAAAAATGCAGAGGATTTAAGGAGCTAGAAAAACCCTTGGAATCTGATTTGTGGTGCATTTCAGGTAGGAGGGGTAAATACTGCTAGCTCTCTGTCATCGATAAGCCTACACAGCACCACAGATGAGATCGTTTAGTCAGTTAAAAATGATTCTGAAGCAAAAATAACTTCCAGATGTTTCTCTAATTTTGCAGGACACTGAACTGTGAACAGTTGTTAAACTTTATCCCTTTTGCTTCCCAAGTCTTTAGAGAGAGAAACAGATAAAATAATGGGGGGGCGGGGGGAGGAATCCAAACCATACCACTGCTAAGCAATAGTTGTGTAAGGGAAAACTCTGGACTAAATATGTTTATTGTGGGTACGGCCAAAGAGAAAAGGAGGCAAGTGCAAGAGGAAGGCCTGGGAGTACAATCATTGCACTAAAGACCGAGATTAATCACGCGTCTTGCAGAAGCCCAGTGTTGGTAAAGCCAAGTGTTGGAAACGTCCCTGCAGAGAGATTTGTTTAATAGTTATCACTTTCCCTATAGCTGGCTCTGACTGAGACTGCAAGATTGAGATCTGTCAGCAAACAGGGTTTTTCTTTTAAAATTAATTTTTACTTGCTGAAGAACAAGTTCCTGAGTTGCAGTCCTTCCTAACCCTAAGTGGGAATCAAGTGTATTTTCTCCAAAAATGCTGTTTTCAGGACTATGAATTAAATCCTCCATAAAATTTTCTTAAAGATCTTGAAGCTTCAACTTTACAAACCGTACACTTATTAAAATTCCTCTTACTAGATGTTTAATACAATATTGACATCCAGTAATTAGTTTATCCATGATAGCCTTCAATTCCTTTCTGCCAATTAGTGCTGCAGTACTCGCTTTTGCCTGTCATAGAAATAAACAGAGAAGATACCATTAGATTTTATTCTATTATTTCTTTTTACATGATTTCCCCCTTCTTTTTCATCCATTTAATACTGGTAGCAGTACTGAGATGTGGAAATTTGCCAATCACATACACCCTGCAACACCTTTTTTTTGGGGAGGAACAATTTAGCTCTAATCTACCTAGACGGTACTGCCCGTAAATTAGCACATGCGCGGTTTGAGTGACTTGCCGTTGTTGCTGCTTTGATTTCTCACATGACTATTGAATGGAAAACCAAGTGGATTTTTAACATCCCTAATTTGTTTTTAACAATTAAGAACCAATAAGATCTGTTCATGTGGTTGCAACACTGTTTGGAAAAGACCCAGTACAGCCTTTTTCTCTATTTTCCCTGTAAATGGTGTCATTTTACATTAATATCGTCTCTGTTTTTGTTGAAGCAGCTCCTGTGTTTTTTTGTTGGTTCTTTGGATTAGACTGGCTGTTATGAATTTGACAACAGTTATCAAATCTCCCCTGCAGCGGACTGACTGTCAAGGATATGATGGTCAAATGTTTCACATATTGCAATCAAACCATTTGTGTTTGGTTTGAAGAATTCCAAAAGAAAGCTGTCAGCTAAGAAATGAAGTTGAAGTAGCCTGAAGCTTTTGGAGCATGTTGATCCAATTATGATGATCCACTCATATCCTTCAGCTTTTTTTCAAAATCAATTTTCATTTTAGCTCAGGGGACGGTTTTTTTGGTAATGCAGAGAAACATCTGTAAGGGTATTTCAGATGTGTTGTTTCAGGAAATTTCTTTTTTGTGCAAGAGAGCATTGAACTCTACGTGTATTTTGCAAGTGCCTTTTGTCTCTGCTACACACACACATACATTCATACTATAAATTGTCTGCCTGTACATATATGTATACATATGCAAGCAATATATACTAATCTGAATATGAATTTTAAATTAGTTTACAAGTGTTCAGTGGGGTTGCTTGAACCTGAGGGGGAAAAACTACCACAAAACCCCAAGGGGTTAAATGGCCAGCATCTAGGGATGGATGTAAAGAAACCTAAACCGTGAGCGTTGAGGACCGGATTCTCAGCTGGCATTTACCAGCAAAGCTGTTTGTCACCAACGCTGCTATGCCCTGGAGAGACACTGCTGCGTGTGACATGTTGACATAACAAGTCAGTGGTCAGCTATCTCCTTCCATTCCTTGGGCTGAAAAATAACATTTGAAACGGCTTAATATTTGTTATTTTGCTGCCAGGGTGTTGTTGCTGGTGTGTCTCGATCTCTTTGTACCTAGTGCAGATTGAGAGTGATGCCGCGGTGTGACTGATGTGATGATGAGTACCAAAGCCATGCTCACCCCGTTACCTACCTGCCGTGGGCTCAAGCCACCGCTATAAACATTTTTGAGTTAGGACATCAGAGTTGATCTAAGATTGCCGTGCTGTTGTCATCCTAGATAACGTGTTGTCATCATATTGTTTTCACATTTTATGGCAAGTAAGTAAGTAATGTAATTAAATAAGGAGATATTGCAAGCCTTTGGCCACAGTGATAGGAACCAGGTCTGGGCAGTGTCTCTGCAATGACAAATATTGTCTTTGGGATGATAGACTCTCCAGCGTCCAACAGAAAAACACAAAATCCCTCCTGCTGGGAGGGGAGCGAGATGCAAAGCAGGAGCTCCATCCCCTTGGTCAGCTTCCCTGTTAGATCCAGTTCTGCTGATGGTTCCCTACAGCGTATCTAACCATCACCACCCACAAGCTGATCCTCTTCTTGGACAGGAGCTCCGTAAATTCTTCAAACTGGCAATTATTTCACAAACAATCTATACGCCCAGCAAGCTGCGAGTCCGATGACCTTTCAGAGATCCATAAATGCTGTTCAGAAACAACCTGTATAAAATCTCGATCATTTAACCCAACAGTAAGAAATATATAAGTCCTCCAAATCTCCAGGAAGTGAAATTTGACCTTTTCTTCGTGATTCATCTTCGAGCTTCATTTAATGATGATTCTGCTATGAGAATACACTACTGTGAGATAAGGATAGGGAGCCTGTCTATAATAGCAAGAAATATGTCCAAGTTTAGCATTCATGTTCCTAGTGAGAAAACCTATCTTAGTTTTAGTAAAGACCTGATAGGACCAAAGGTTGTTTAATGGGAACAGGTGCCCAATCACCATGAACATGCTGTGGTCAGTAAAAGCCATAAAAAAAAACCCTGATAGAACTGCTTCAGGGGAAAATAGTAGACCTTGCAGTTCTTATCTGGCGCCTGATTCCTTGAGCCATCTCACTGCAGTGGTAGAAAGTCTTTTATACTGTTTATCACCAATACCATGGGGCATCCTTCTCATTCACTCAGCACAGTGAGCTCAGGACTCATTATATCGGCTCTTTTGGCTCGTGATTTACTGAAGACCACAGAAAGCTATTCAGTATTGTTAGATTTATTAAGGATTTTAAGATCTTAAATGAGATGTTTATAGAGAAGTTAATCTTCTTGATTTTTATGCCAACATACCTAGAGCTGAAGGGCAAATTTAACCACTCTTTCGGCAGTATATTTGGTTAAATCAAGATATTAATATCAATTGGATTGCTTATATTTTCTGTGGTATAATGTAAGTCAAGGCATAGCTGATGGTACTTAAATATCTTTGCACCTTGCAATACTGGATTTTAAGAACAGTTTTGACAAATGCTGGCTTTCAGCAGAAACCAGATTTATTTTCATTCGGTTCTGAAGTCCTGGCATTTCTTGAGGAAATGAAGAGTTTATTTGATAAACCCCAAATACCCAGGAACAGATTCCAAATGCTGACTTTAACAGAATGATGTTGATTTGCACCGGTTGAAATTTTCAGCCCTTTCTCTCCTACTTCATACACGAAATTTGCAGTAAGGCGGCACCAAATTCCCTTATGATTTTACTAGGAACTGCATCAGCCCCATAAAAGCAGTTATCTGGAAAGGAACAGACGAACAGATACCTAATACCTTGCCAAGTATTTTTATTAACTGATGATGGAGAACTATGCTAAGATCAGAGATCACCTTTCAAACCTTTTGGCCTAAATGTACTTTATCTTGGACTTAGAGTATATCCATCATACTTTGAAGTTAAAAAATGAACCAGTTAGTTTTTTGGAGTCCTTTCACACTGTACAGTAGCACTGCTGTTCAAAAGAATTATTCAAAAATCATTTAAGGTTTTATTTAACTGTAAATATTTATTTTTCATCAAAGGAAGGAAGTCCCAGAGGTGGGCTAGGCATCCAGCTGGCTGGTTTTCAATAATATATTAATTTTTGTATGCTCTTTTTCAAGCTGTGCAGTCAGCAAGAGTTGGTAGCTGTTGAAGACAGGGTCTTCTGCAAAGGCTAGGAATAAGGGCAACTTTCTCATACATAAACACGATGAGCCATATTCTGCTCTAGAAAGGATTTATCCTGATTTTTCTTTTCACACAAACTGAAGGTTTGATTTCATTACAAGGCAAAGCAAAACATTTGTTTCCGGTTGAAGCAAAACATTTTGTAGGCTCCTAAATATTCCATTATAAAATCTTTCCCTAATTTAGGCAAATTTTCAAAATAGTTTATTTTTATTATATGATAGGAATGGAAGCTAGAGTTTGATGCTCCTCCAGGAGACACTAAACCCCTGTGTTTGCAAACATGATAACAGCACTGCACAGATGTTTCAGACAAGCATGGACCTGCATAAACACAGAAAAAAACCTGTCCAATCTCTCTAGATGCTAAATTGTACAAGGAGTAAAGCATGCAAAATTAATACAGCTCATGATACTGAAATAAGGAAAATACCAATCAAAGTCTCCAACTGCCTATGATATGCTATGATATGAAATGTCCCAGAGACACAGGATTTAGACTGAAACCTATGTCAGCAGTTAATGACTTGCTTGCAAAATGGTGTGATTAGTTATTTTTTTCAGTACTACCACATGTGGATACTCTAGATATGGCCCAGGACAGATCTGTGTTAGTGATGCATGAAAGCAAACTTCAATATGGGATGAAATACAGGGATGCAATTAGCATTGTACAAGAAAATACCAAGGAAAATATTAATTGCCTGCACATCATAAATCTGACCTGTGTCGATTTTTTTCAGTAGCTGTTGCAAGAAAGGAAAATTCTACAGAATGATTTAAAGAAGAATCCCGTTGCTCTTCCCACACGTGTAGGGTTGTTTGGATGAATGTACATTGAAGTGGGTGAGGTGGAAAAATTCACAGCTTGACTGGACCAGGTCCTCAGCATCCTGCTCTGGCTGGACCTGCTGTGAGCAGAAGACTGGCCTGGGTGGCTTTGGGAGGTCCATAGGGGCCCTATGAAGACACAAAATGCTACCGGTTTGCTGTATGGATGAACAGAGAAGGCCATGTATTAGTCGTATCATGCAGGGAAAAAAAATCTGAGACTTAAGCATAGCCTGGAGGCTTACATACAGGAAGATTTGCAAGTGAATATAAAGTCAGTATTATATAAATACAAGCTAAAGGATCAAAAGGCAGATAGCGTGGCAGTGTTTTCCACAATGGTTAGGTACTCATACGTCTGATCAGGCTTGGGAAGAAAGATGAATAATTCCATTTAAATCATATTGAACCAGAATAGGTGGCTCAAGATCTACGCGAGGACTAGAAAGACAAGGAGAGAAGCAAGACGAGCAGGAGGACGGTGTGAGGTTCAGGCAAACCCATCCTGATCCACTCTGGCTGAAGCTCAGCCCCAAGGTACGTGCTTTGCACCGTGGCACGGAGCATCTAAGCAAACATTTTGGGGGCTATTGCATCGATGTTATATTCTTAAAGGGAAGAAGAAGATCCCTAGTGCCACCTGTATCCTTGACCCTTCGTGCTTTCTGCTTTGAGCATAAGCCCCTTATCAAATTCATGCATAAATATTGTACAACTTTTAAAGTTGTGTTTAGCTGCTTAGATTTCAAACCTGAGTAAATGGAATAATTTTAATTATTTATTTTTTGCTCTGCGCTGCTGCTCGGGGCAAATACATAAAGATGATGCATTTCAAAATCGAAGCTTTTGACTCAAAGTTTAGCAGAGTCATTAGTCATGTCACACATGCCAAGTCTGGTGGAATTTGGCATAGCTTTTTAAACTTTAACAAGGGGTAAATTAAATGAACCTTTACCTAAGATATACTGCTGAGGACAGAATGCCTATGGTTACAATACAGATGCTAATTTATCAAGAACTGTTGAGTACTCAGCTTCGTATTAAAATACCAGTGTCAGCCAGGATCAATCCCTACAAATCTGCCAAGAAAGATACAACTTGGATCAAACAATAACATTTTTGCTCAGGCTGCACAGACACAGTTTGGCTCTGATGTGTTTTCCTGGGTGAATTACAAAAGCAGGATTTGGAGATTCTTCCGTCTCAGGAATTAAATGCTCAGAAATATTGGCTGTCAACTTGAAAAATGTTAGATCTGCATCTCTCCACAATTGTCTTAAGTTTCTTGGAATTGAGCCCAGCTATTAGCAGGGGGTAAATAAGACAAAAATTGACAACAATGTGCATTATAGGGCGAAGCATTGAAGGATGAGTTTTAGATGTGAACGGTTAATGGATTTCTTAGAACTGCAGTATTTGATTTGAAGCTTACCATGTTTTTGAAACAGGTTTACCTCGGTTGCTCTCTAAAAATTAAAAAAAAATATATGTTTTATTCCTTTTGAAGTATGGCGAAAATGTGGGGTAGTGTTTATTAAAAATATGCGTTAAATGTGCAGCATTGTAAGTTTGAGGTCAGCCGGATTCAGTTTAGGTGTTGGTGTAGACCAGAACAGTGAAATGGAAACTGCTTGGTGAAATAAGGGTTAAGTATCTATTATTTCCAAGTGTATTCACATTATTTCCAAACTCGTCCTTTTGTTTTCATAATATACCGTGCCCATATGAGTACAAGGTTGTAAGGTCAGACTGGGAGTAATTCTGCCTTTTCAGAGAAATGGTTTTTTGCTGTATTATTTCTGCTGACTTATGTGTTTGGACACTAAGAATCTTTCTCCTCTTCCATGTGATGAGCTAGGCTTTCTATCCTACATCATCTTTACTAGCGTTGAAAAGCCCCAAGAAATAAATGATCATTTTACCACAGAGCCAATGAGTGAATAGCACAGCTAAAATATGGCAAACTTGTAAAACATCCCATTTCAACAGGTTCTTTCAGTTGTATGCGATGAGCATGAACACGAATACCTTGACGCAAGCCCCAAGCAGCATGAACAAACCTAAATACATATTAAAGCTCAGTTCAGCAAGGTACTTCAGCCTGAGGTTATTTAAACGTGCGTGTAGTCCTATTAAAGTCAATAGGTATGTTTACATCCATGCACAGTGATGTGCGTACTAAAACGTTTTGCCGAGCTGAGGGCTGGCAAGCAAAGCAGAGCCTTTATTCCCTTCTCTTTATTTTACTGCTGAAGCAAATGAGTGATTTTTCTGCCTCTCTCTGGACTTCCTTTCTTAGGAAAATATTTTCAGTGGTATTTTTCTTTAGGTTCTGGACGTGTTTTTGCAACGGCACTGAGTTCCCTCCTCCTTCCCCGTGGCAGTGCTACCTGAGCCTCTCTCCGAGCAGCTGACGGAGGCTTTGGGTAGAGCCTGTCTGCATTTACACCAACTTCAATTCTTTCCCGGTGCCAACACCAACTTTCACTTTGGAGCTTGAGATAGGTTTCTACCCAGAACTCAGATAAATCTGCAGACCATAACGATGAATTTGGGCGCACAGATTCTAAAAACAGTGTGTACATAATGGCTTTAAAAATTGACTTTAATCAGTTGGGAACCATCACCCCCTGCCCTGCCCTGCCTTTAGTAAACTGTTGTTATGACCCAGTAATCACATTTTATATCTGGAAGTTTCTTGGTTTTTTCCATATATAGAAACAATTCTTAATTTTCTCAAGAAGGAAAGGAGGATTTTTTTAAATATTGTGTTTCCATGATTACAGGTATGCATTATGGCATTTGAAAGGAAATGACTTCCACATATATTTGGTTGATGGAGACCGTCCAGGGGTCATGATGTGCAACAGAGAAACTTCCAAACAGTTTGTGAAGGCACAACTTCAGTAAGAAACATAAGCCTGAGCCTGAACATAAGCATCTGGGTTGTTCTGTTCGATGAGACCATATCGCCAACAAGAGATGGGCTGAACTGGACTCACTTTGTTTTTACCAAAAACGGTAAGGGACTAAGACCCTGTAGCAATGTAAACCAATAGTTTAGATTCAGTAGTTGCACTATCATTAGGTCACTGGGTTAGAGAAAATGTTAAACGGAAACTATTCAGAGTATACCAGTAAGTCCCAGCAAAGTATGGGAGCGGACATGTTAGGTACAGCTTCACCGGGGTTCCCGTAAGTGAGGAGTTTACAAGTTCCCATTGATCATTTCTCTTTGTAACATGTGTATAAAATAGCAATTTGAAGTTTCAGGAGTGTCATGTCTGGATGATGAGTCCATCAATTTTCTTTGGCTGCAGGTTTCCCTTCAGTGGCTGGAACGTAAATTATGAGAAGCTGAAGGAGAAAGCTGTAAATTATTGGGTTCTGCCAACTTCAATATTCTCAGCCTGATGGATCCTTGATTTGACAACAATCTGCTCGTCAGTCACTCTTGCAAAATATTAACATGCTCAATTATCAAATGTGTTAGCCAACTGTTAAATTTAACGGATAGAGCAGTCGAAAGTCCGGAGACACAAAGGCTCGGTCAGACCCGGCTTCCATTCCTGCTGAAAGGCATCTGCTGGAGCTCAGGAGCTGCTTGTTGGTGACCTGTGACAGCAGAGTTTCTTCAGGGTTTACAGTATTTTTTTAGGAAATTCTGGCTCTTTTTATGCAAAAAATGGAAAGAAGAGCACAAATGTTGTTGCTCAATCTCCCTGGGTGCAGTCTGAGTTTCTGCTCACGGTCGATGGGAAAGGAATGTGCCCAGCGCTCCCAAAAATCAGTCTCTTGGAAGATGCAGAAAACACATTATGTGCCTAAACGAAGTCCCCAAGTTTGGGAGGAAAAGCCAGGTTACCGTCACCGAAGAGTATTTTATAACTAGTAAAGCAGGTGTTAAGGCGTCTCCTAATAGCCAGTGCAAAAAGCTCACCTTCATCTGAAAGACCCTTTGGGAAAACCGTCCCACTTCACTGTGATTTTATCTGTCCTCCTGTATTTTTTCCCATCTGGTCTATGAGCAGCCATGGCAGCAACGTCTCTTACTGCCCACTTTTATGGCACCCGGTGCTGTGATTTGGACCTAAACCAGTCTGGGAGACGGCAGAGAGCGCGGGGAGCTGAGCACCAGATTTCCCCAAAGGTTATATGAGCAGACCAGAAAATTTGGCTGTCTGGGGAAAAGCAGGAGCCAACGGTGCATCCGGGAGAGCTGTGGGAGTGCGGGTTAGCAGGAGGCGACAGAGATGGGACCACCACAGGGAAGGGGCCACCAGTCACTACCTGCATCCCTCGGAGACAGGGAACAGGCATTAGAGGTCAGAGAGAAATCTGCAATGCAGTAAAGGTGGGTTGCCCCTTCCCCCCCCTCCCAAGTATGAATTTTAAGAATATTTTACTGGCAATAACGGAGGGAATCCCTTCTAGCATTACAGCACAAAATGAAAAAGGTAAGTGGTAACAGCCTCCAGCACCTCTGCTCGTGGAGCTGCAGTAGCAAGGTGGCTTGGAAATACCTACTAACAGGAGTGCCTGTCCTTAATAAGCACTGTTAGTTTAATTGCCCCCATTACAGATGTTATCAGCAGCAGGAAGAAGAAAGGAATCGCCTGTCAAGCGGAGCAGGAACGCCGGGAGAGTCAGCAGAGCGGACTGCTGCGCTCTGCTGAATGTATAATGAAACTGCCAACCGGCACAAGTAAGGAATTATGCATTTAAGCTATAAGGCCTCTCTTCAAAAATTCCTGCAGCTTTTTTTTTTTGGTATGACTATATACGAGCCCTCCTAAAATCAGGTGCCTGCAGAGCTGGTTAAATGAGCACTGACCATTGGTTTAGGAAGCTCTGAGACACCTCCCACCAATTCACGTTGGCAAGCGTTTTATAGATGAGGCAGTGATCAGTTACTACATGGAATTGTTTCCGTGGAATTTAAAAAGAAAGTGGTCCCTTTAAGCATTACTAGTCTGCCTCAGGAGATGATGATGAGCGTTAGTCTGTCTCCTCATGCTGTAAATTATGATGGGCCACTGTAGATATGGGTGTTGTCCTAAACATTAAAAACAGTCAGCTGGAAACAAATAAAAGTATGAGTGATAACCAAATGCAAATTTATCCCCCATTTATAACATCCTAGTAAATGCTGACATTCAGAGAGAGGGAATGTAGTGCAGGAGGAGCATGTTGGGTTTTGCAATTACAGTCCCAATCCATTCTCAAAAGATTAAAGTTTTACACAGTGGTTGTTCTCTGGAAATTTGCTGAATCCTAATATTTAAGATGAAAGCATAATAAAGGATGATTATTTTTTTAAAAGAATTTTCTGATAGGTTTGATTTGCCAGTTCTCACTGAAGTAAAACTTTCCACTGACTTCAATTATCAGTAAATTGTGTTGACCTCAATAAGCGTTTTTGCAAACTGGACCCGTAACATGAATAGGCTGTTCTGCGCAGAAAAGTGACTGCATGAAAACGGCATCTTCTTACTCATCAGTTCTGCTTCCCGGGGGCACGCTGAACTGCTGCATCTGACTTTAATGACAAAAACGAAGTTTCGCTGGTCTTCCCTCCTGCGAGACCTTCGGAGCTGGTGGAACTGGGCTGGGAGTTTGCGCAACAGCAGCAGAGTTTGGGTGAGAACCACCTTGCAGAGTGGTCATGTCCCCCTGGTCCCACGTACCCAGTGGGCTGTGACCCCCAAGGTTGTCCCCAAGCCCCTCTCTCCACGTGACAATGAATCAACCGTCGTTTTGCCAGTGGGCTACTCCAGTCCAGGAGCTTTAAATGCTCTCTGTTTGACATCCTCCTGATATATTGCATTTGTAAAGGTGACCTTAAATATTTTAATGGTAATAATTCTTTCAAGGGCTTGAATCAGTAAATGTGCTATGTTCATATTTTGGCATTATATACTGTAGGCAATTTAATCCATATAAGCAGTTTCAGTGATATTAACACTGTAGGCAAACTGATACTAAAGTTTAAATGTCAGAGAGAGTTTTCATATTAGATCTAGTGCAAACAAAGCATTTTTTCTCCAAGTACTGAGGCATAAAATACCAGGAGATAGTAAAGACAGAGAGCGCCAATGAATCTCAAATAAACAGGAGGTGAAATTTATAGTATTTTCAAATATGTGCCCTATCCAAGGACTGCTGCAGCTGCACAGATCTATAAAATTAGAGATAAGAGAAAAACCTTGTAGCGCTCCACAATAAATGCACCTCCACCAGGGTATCTATCTGGATTTCTGTTACTCCTTGGAGATTTACTATTTCACCTTGGATTTATTACCCCACTGTGCATGCCATGGATGGCGTTTTATATTTCATCCATCGCCCCGCTTATTATCTAACGGCAGGTCCCAGTTACACTGTGCTGCCAAACCATCGCCCACCCCTTGCAGACGGGTGTGAGCAGAGAAACGCTGGGGTGATCCCAACCAGTATTTACCCAGTGGTGTTATGGGAGCTGTGGGTTTCCATCCTGTGGCCCCAAAGCTCTGGGCCTTCTTGCACTCAATGAGCAGCCAAGACACTGTCTTATTGGGGAAAAAATAGCAACGGACTGGATAAAAAGAGGTGTTGTCCGCAGTCTCCAGGTTGAGGTGAGGTGCTGGGTGCCGTCCATGCTGGGGTAAGTGGCGGTCATGGCTCTGCAGAGCCACTGGCCCCAGTTAGGTGCACCCCGTGGGGACGCCTGAGCCGACCGAGCGCTCAGCGGCACCAGCTCATAAAACCTGTGACAAATGGTCAAAAAGTTTATTGCCCGTGTACTGCTGCTTATGACCCCATAAACCACCGAGAATAACGTGCGGGGAAAGACGGGCTGTTTGTTAGGATGTTTTCTTGTTAAATAACCTGACCTGCTCTGAAACCTCGTGCTGGCATCCCTGGGAAAAAAAGGGGCGGCCGTAGGGAGCAGCCCGCTAAAAATAAGTAGAGCAGCCCTTGTGCCTGCTCCATAAGATATAGAAATAATATATCCTCAGTCCCATGGAAACACTGACTTCAAGTCCCATTTTTTGTAGAGGTAAACGGTAGAGGTTGAAGTCAAGAAAACTGCCTGTTCTGTATTTAGGAGATCTTCCTGCTAACATCCTCCTTGAACTGAGGACATCTCCCTTTCTCCGTTTCCCTGCCACGGCAGCCGTGCCTGCTGTGTCTGCCTCCTCTGCCCAGCCAGCCCCGGGCTGTTCACCATCTTTGCTTCAGCCTTGGAGGGGCACTAAACCTTAAGCTTTCCCCTTCCTTTTCCAGCAGGAGAATTGTGCATATAAGCACAAGGTAAATGGTGATGGACAGGAGAGAAAACCTGTTCCTACAAGAGTGTTAATGCCAGTATAGCCACCATTTGTTTCACTCCAACGCAAAGGAGACGGGCTTTTCCGAACCGGATTTCCACTCAAGGAGGGGAACGTGAGCACAGAAACAACTTCTATGTCTTTACGAAGCTTAATCATATTTCAGTACAATCAGTCACAGTTTCCCAAACTGTAGTAATAGGAGTCCTTGAACCTGGATGGGCACGGGTAACAAGACGATGGCTGGATAATGAAGTTTGGGTGCGTGGTGTCAATGTTGCTTCATAATCAGCCTGCATTGTGCAGCATGTATTTTTCTCCTTTCTTTGAGACTTTGCCAATCACCATTATGCCACTCAACACAATTGTTAATCAGATTTTTTAGAAGTGGGATGAAGCTGGCAAGCTCTCTCCCTCAGAAAGCGCACAAAATGGTGTGGAGTGAATGTTGGCTCTATGGGAGACCAACTCAAGAACTCAAAAATGACAGTTTTTGAACCATTTCTCTGAGCTACCCCAGCAAAAGATGGGTACAAAATCACAGGAGGAAGAAGCACAAGTGCTGTCACGTGGGAGGTGAGAGCAGGAGAGGAATGACCACTGAGAATCAAAACGTATGAGCTAATGGTGCTCCTTTCTCTAAGGATATTGTCCTTTCTGTCAAACACAGAAGGTTTAATCCCTCTGAAGGTTTGGCACAGTTGTGGTGACCATGGCTCCTCACCACTGTCACTTAGACAGACGGGACAGCGGTACGGGACTTGGCAGTACCCCTTTACCCCAAGGTATTTTGAAGGTGCCTTGGGCAACCTTACGCATCTGTATTTAAGGGGCCAAATCCTACCCCTGTTGGAACAGTGAAAAAGGTACTCAGCCTCCATCCTCCCCTGGCTCCTGGGGCTCCCAAGCTAAGCCCTGCTAGACCCTGCTGAGACATCCTAGACCAGAAACGAGAAGAGTTCAAGACCTTCAAGACCCTCAAGACCCCACAGGTGGGAAGGAAGAGAGCCTCTGCCAGGAGCAGGTTCTTTCACTTTTCAGAAAACTCAAACATAAACAAGACCTTCCCAGCAGTGTAATTGCATCAAGGTGAACTTTTTTTCGTTCCAGGCTGAAGGACTCATCTGGAACGGCGCTTCCTTCAGGAGCCCCCGACAGCAGATGCGACCGTTGCCTTTTCTGGCCACGGCACTTGGTCGAGCAAGTGACCCGTGCACAGCTTGCAAATCGCAAACCCACTAAAATCGAAGAGAACATGAATGTGCTTGAAACCTGGTTACAAATTTCTGTCTCTTGCTGAAACAGAGCCAAGATCTTTAATTAATATTCAAATCTCTAATCAATATTTCAAGAAAATCAAAGTGTAGAGATCAACCTGTGCGTTCGTGTTTCTGTCTTTGTCCTGATTGCTCTTCTTTTCATTGGGGTCACACTGAAGGGCTCAGGCTTGTTTAATTTTAAGCTCCAATGACAGCCAGAGGAACCCAATTTTAGTTGCCACTCTGCAAGATTCTTTTTAGTAAGAAGCAATTCTTTAGCTTTCTTTGGCCATCTTAAATTGACAAACTAAATAAGGTGTTATCGTGGCTTGTTTCTCCATAAAAGATGCTATCACCATACTTAAAAACATATATAGAATGACTTGTGATAACTGCTACTACATCAATAGATGATAAACCAATAAATTAAAGTAACGGTGCATAAAATGATGAATTCTGATAGACTTAAGGCAATATAAAATAATTGGAGACTTTATTGCTATTTCCATTTTTAATGGGGTACTATGGCAGTACATTCTTGCAACAGGGCTGGAAAGGTAAATTAATCTTTATGCATCATCATCAAGCAGTGTAAACATGGCCAAACTTAATTATGATATAATAGATTGTTAAGTGTCTGCCCCACAGAGGTGCGATTGCTCTCAGGCAAGTGATTACAGCAGGGATGACTATCAGACAAGGTCTTCTTTAAAAGCCTGGTAGTAGTTTTGCATGCCTCTGACAATAAATCTGATGCGAAAGCCGTGCCAGGGAGGCAGCTTTCCACGGTCTCAGCTGCAGCAGAACTGTATTCAAGGGACAAACACAAATTTATGGTGGAGCGTTAATGAAACGTGGCCTGAAATTGCAGTACTTTGCCAGTAAAACCTCTTGTTTCTTTGCAACAACACGATGGGAGTCATTGAAACTGCAGCCTGGGAGCAGGATGGGGGTGCTGGGTCCCCCCGGCTCGTCTCCCCGCACCCACTGGCACCCTGTCCTACTGGGCCAGGGTCCCGCAGGGAGGAAAATTCATGGAGGGGATGACTGGGCTAATGTACTTGTAAAAAAAAAAAAAAAAAAAAAAAAGCAAAAATCTTACTTGACATACTGTCTTTTAGAAATTGTAGCACATTAAGGAGAGAAATGTAATACAACATGTATTTTCCACTTCTGTCTCTGATATTGTTTTCTGTCGTTAGCAGCTCTGTTTCTGGCACAGATGTGTGATTTTATGAACCCATTGTACCATACCTCTCTTTCCATGGTAGCAGTTTAATTTATACTTCCATGTATAAGTATATGTTTATACTTACTAGACATCCTCTGCAGTGATCTTGCTTCTTTAATGGAGTAAGTTCACTAAAGGAACACAAGGTAATAATTTATTCTTTAAATGTAGCTGCAAAATGTAGTTCAGAAATCTCACATTACAGGGTTTTTGTGAGAAATTTTGGGGAACTAATTTGGAGAAGAGAATATGTTTTATTGAATAGTTTCAACCAGTCTAGATTCCATGTCTGTACAGTGTGGGCAGCAGAAAATCCAGGCCAGAGAATATCTTTTAGTCTCGGGGAAATTTTAATTACGTCTGCTTTAAAACTCGTACTGTAGTATATGTTTTATGTTTCAACGCCATGATGCTGACAGTGGTATGAACTGAACAGATATGGAGTGGCAGATCTTTTTCACACTGTCAAATACCAAAAGGTGTCTTAATAACTGGAAATCAAACAGCAGCATGATCTTGAATTCCTTGATTACTCTAAGGCACTTTTTGGAGTTCAACATACTTGTGTTTATTTCCTGATAATTGTGCTAAGAGTTTTCTGCTGCTAAATTGCCTCAGGAATTAGGATATGCTTTTGAGAGCAGTGGAAGGACTCCCCTGCTAGCACACCTCTCCAGAGCAGAAAACATCTCTCATTATGGAAATTATCATAGATGGTGCGTGAAGAGGGCAAAAAAAAGTAATTTTAGGGCTATGGCAATGGTCCACTCCAGATCACCAAGGAGGCCATTTGGCCCCATCTTGATAAGGAGAATAAAACAGCAGAGACAACAGAAAATGTTAAGATCCCAACTTTATGTGGTCGCTAGTGTACCTTGCAGAGGGGTTCTCTGTACTTTAATTTCTATTTTAATTCTTTAATTCTCTTTTTAATTCCCTCTTTGCTCATTTATTACACCACTTCGCTCCTTGTTTGCACCACCTAAAACTGAACCGGTTTAATCTACGCACATCTCAAAGTCATCCTGCACCCCTGCATCTTGCTTTTGCGTTTCCACTCTTTGATAATAGCTTTTACTAGCAGCCCAGTTTAAATTCTTAATTTTGTCTAATTCCTCTAAATGCACAATGATTCTTCAACTGGAAAGGAAAGAGAGTAGCTCTGAATGATCCATATGTTGAAGTACTGTATTTTCATCATTTAAATGATAAACTTCCCATCAAATATCCACAAATGTACATTCATGACTCCCATCCAATGATCTATTGGCCAGAGGCACATACATTGTTTTAATTTATTTTGGAGTAAAGGTGCTTTCCTGCCGAGTTTGAATAAGCTTGCTATGTACCAAACAGATGTTCAATAAAAGAGAGACTTTACTGAATATGACATATAAACACAGGGAAAGAGGATGAAGGAAGGAAAATTACAGGATGTATGGATTCCTGGTTCATCAAACAACAGGCCACAGTTTTAATTGGGGCCCTTTTATGGATGGAGCAGTAATGAAACAGAAGGACCGGGGATGTCTCAGGAGAAGGTAACATCTATGCGTTGCTTCTGGTGGAATTAACTTTGGTGAACCCACTGTGACAGCACACAGTTTCCCCGTCCTCTGCAGCAGCGTGATGGCTTCTGTGGTTGCTAAACTGTTCCTCCCATCATGGGGAAAAAAAAAAAATGAAAAAAATTCAATTGCATGATCTGGGAGAATGAAAGGGTCTGGAGGTGGGCATGTGAGGGTTTCTTCCCACCATGTTAAAATACCCAGTTTTGCTCTTGCCAGGGAAAAGTGTTTGTTAAAAGGCCCGAGTCTTGCATCTATTCGGGCTTTTCCTATTTGGAGAGAGGTGCTATTTAAGGAGGCATTGAGGAGAGCAAAGCCAGCCTGATTCATCCGGAGATCAAAGAGGGAATGCTGCCTTTGAGATAAAGATGTCTTTGCTTTGAAAGGTTTCTCCTTTGTGCAGGAGTGCTGCAGTGGGATGTCCACCCACCGGGCAACGTTTCTCTGGGTGGGACACCTCCTCCTAAGAGGGACACAGGAGGAGAAAAGTACCTACTCTGCCTGCTCCCGGTGAGCTTAACCTTGGGGGTGAAGGCAAATTTTGGGATGTTTCTGTCAAAGTGAGACTTTCTGCCTGACCTTCTCCAGATGTGCTCCGGCTCCGCGGCCAGATGTGAGCAGGGCAGCACGACTGTGTCTGCGAAGTGCCTTGACCTTCTTGACAGATATTTAGACTCAAACCTGCATCATTTAAAATTGAAAAATGTTAAAACCCCACTGAAAACGGTCTTATTTGCAGGCACTCGCAAATGTGAATCCCAATGCCGATTTGCTAAGGAAGATTAATTGTCATTTTCAGCCTAGCAATTTGCCATGCTTGTCCAGGGGCTGTGCGCTTTGCCTCACTCTACCTTCCAGTATTGATGTGTCAAAGTGGTGAAAACTTAAAGTATTTAAAAACTTTTGTGGGCATTTTGGTAAAATTTGATGATACAAAAGGCGGACTGGCTCCTGCAGATGCTACCATCAGCTCTCTCCATCCGCATTACTAGGTACTTTCAAAAATCAGTCCCAATAGCAGTGATAATGCCCTGGCACGCAGTGTGAGACACCCTACATGAACATCGCTAAGCTGCTGAGGCTTCCCAGAGAAGGATAACAGAATAGGTTTATGCTGAAGACTAATAAGACTGCCCGTTCTGTCTTCATTTGTGTTTGCATGCAAATTTACTTCAGTTTTACGGTTGGTAAAGACTGGCATAATAATCTGGAAACGGCAGTATCCCCAGCCCCATGGGCATTGCTGAGAGCCTGGAAGGGTTCCTGCTCTGAAAGCATCCCGACTTGCAGACGCTGGCTCTCGAGGTGTCAGAGAGATTTTTTTGGTGTATAATGGAGTGGAAAGAAAAGGTAAGGAACAGCTACAGGCGAAGAGGTTTTTATCATTGAATTGTATATTCAAAATGGGGTCAGCATTCTCCAAGACCGATATATTGGTCATTGGGGCAATATCGGACTGCTTCAAGCTCAGGTGATTTTCCTTGGGGCTGTGCTTTGCAGTGAGAGCTGCGTGTCGTAGGATGGGCTCCAAATATTTACAAACAAGCAAGACATTTACAAATATTTACAAATAAGCAAGAGCTTATTAGGGAACCGGGATCCATCAGACTACAGCTTGTCTGGCTTGAATCAGCAGGTACGGAGACTTTGGCATCTTGATTTCTATCTATCCATTTATTTATTTATTTATTTTAAATCACGATGGCCATGCAGGACTTCAGAACTCCTGGAGTTACCCTAACCCTACATTTACAACATCCCTAAGCCAAAAGGAAGACTGTGATGAGGTGGGATTTTTTAATGTAGTCTTTCAGAGAGTCTCATTAGCATGCTTGAGCTAGAGAATATATTTGGTGGTATCTTAAGAGCACAGATGAACGTAACCGCTGAGTGGGAGCGGCACGTAAATGGCAGAGGGTGTTTTGGTGGGATCTGTAAGCGGCAAAGGGAATTGCATTTGAGAGCAGAAGATTCAAACAGAAAATTGTAATGATGAAGCCAATCAACTTCATTAAAGCTGTTATTTTAAATCCCTCTTACATGACTGAGTATATTTAAAACAGCCGCGGCGGAGAGACCTCTAATCTGTATGTGAATGAAGAGTCTTCTGAGAAGCCTTTTAATTCTGAAAGGGAAAAAGTAACTCAGCACTTTCTGAGCTTGTCACTGATACTGTTGAAGCTTTGCTGCCACTTCTTCTTCGCAAAGTTCCGGCTCCTGACCTGACTCAGAGTAAAAGCATTATTAATTATCGATAGTTATTTAAGGTAAATCTCAGCATGTGTTATTTGAGTGGGAACATGCAGGCACTCGCAATGACAAACTTTCTTTCAGAAAATTCTCAGCTTTGCTTAACTCTCCTACATTCACTTTTTTAGAATTAACTTCCTTTCTACAACCTACAAAATGTGTGTTTTTATTAGAAAAACAATGATCAAATAGTGAGTACCTGCACCAATGAGTTTTTCAGCTGCAGGTGCAAAAAATCCAGATGCATAGTTTGCAAGGAACAACTGAGCTTAAAAAGATAAGATTTCCCTTCTCAGTAAGTCCTAAATACTTTTGCTTTTTTTCCCTCTAAATCACATGCCACTGTAGGGCCAGGAAGAAAAAGAACTGCTGCTGCATGTGCAGAAATCAGTCACACCCAGCATCACGTAGGGTTGTGGGCCAGGCACTACAGTGCACAAACGCCTGCTGTCATAATATATCTAGGTAAAATAGTGGGAAATGGGTATAGCAGCTTTTGCCACCAGCATCGAGCAGAAATTTCGAGATCAGCCATTGTAAACTGTGGTCTCTTTTCCCTCCCACTCCTTTCTTTTCACTTACAAAAACTCCCGAGTAATTTATCATGACACTCAAATAATAGTTTAGGTGTGAATTTAGGACACAAAATAGCTCAAGTTGAAAAATACTTAATGCTCGGTTTGCTGGAGAGCTCAGCTAAGCCCCAGTGCTCGGCGAGAGCTGCCCTTCCCACTCGGGGCTGATGCTCAGCAGCCCCCGAGCTGCAGGTGATGGGCAGGTAAGGGACCGCACCGATCCTGACCAGATCAGTGGGCAGCTGTGGTGCTCAGGGTGGTGAACGGGCAATGTCACAGCAAGGAAAACACATGAGATCTATTTGAGGCCAGAGGCAACACTTGTTGTCAGGTCTGCTTTGTGCTATAGATAAAATAACGTACCACAAAACCGCAGAGAAACTGAAAGTGGGAGGATGAACTTTTTCATCATTCGTTATGTTGGGATGAGAAATGGGAACACTGGTAAAAAACCCCAAAACTTTTAGAAGTCTTTAAGGGACAACGAGAGGTTGAGAGAAAAGGGTTGGCATTACTGTGAGGATCGGAGGTTTAAAGAAAGCAATAATCAGTCAAAATCTCAATAAACACCATCTCTGAAAAAAAGTCATGCCGTTGTGAGCAGTAGGTGAGAATATTCAAATACCGACGAGATAATAAACACACGGCTGAGAAAAGTGAGTAGGATATATGGTGAAAGATGGCGAAAATGAATGGCAAAAGAAGACCTGAAGAAAATAAAAGGTCTAAGTGATAACTGGCATCAGACCGGACTGTACCTTTTTTAAAAGAAGCCGCTGAGATGCTAACCTGGAGATTTATAAAAGCTCTTCTTTGGCACAACATGCTAGTTACCTTCCAGTTGAGATGAGAAAGTAGCTCAGCTGTGGAACTGTGATTGCTTTCTCAAAAATACACAGCAAGATTCGTTAATTTGCAATATATTGCCCCTTTAATAACAGATCATTTTATATCCCAGTCCTCAGCACGAGCCACCAGCCATCCAGAACCAAGCAGTGAATAAATAGGAGTTTGCAACATGAAGTATGATAGCATGTAAATAAAAGCCCATGTAGACTTACTGCATTGTCACTACGTGTAAGTACCTACAACCAGGAGCACCAGGTCTCCTATGCCAGCTGATTAATTCAAGCGTGATGCTGAAGTTTCAAACCACTCAAGCCAGGGCTATATTTTTAACAAGATGGATTGGCAGTTTTAATAATTCCCAGATCCCAAACACATATGAAACAAGGCCTTGATGAGAAAGGTCTGATTACAAATAACCTGCAGAGAGATGAAAGTTCGCTTTTAATATCTGGGTTTTTAAGTCTGCTTTAGACTTTCAAGAGGCTTCAAAGAAGGCAAAGACTAGAAAACAGTTTGATTTAATACTGTTAGATGTGTGAAATAAAGTGCTGGACAATAAGAGATGTAAAACAAGCAACAAGTGCAAATGACAAATCAAATTAAAGAGCTAATTGAAAATAATGGAATTAAAACCTTTTTTGTTGTTTTTATTCATCTGTTTTTCATGACTGTTTGCAACAGCATTTTTTTTAATCTTTTTTACTTTGAAGAACAAACTTTCTCTACCATAAAAGACAATTATTTTAGTCAGAATCTGAAATGTCATTCTATGGGGACGTAGATGCTAAATGCCAGTCAGGAAGAGAAGCACCGTCATCGTAAACCAGCAGGACAGCCAGAGAGCTATATGGCCTTTGTCTATAGAGCTCTGATACAACATCTTGATACCGAGTTACTTTATCTCCCATCACAGTGACCCTCACTAACACGTCTTTGCTTTCATTCTCCGTACTTTCTAAAGGAAATCGTCTTTTCTTCATTCTGGCATACACGCTCCTAGCTTCAACTGTGCAAACCTCTGCCTCCGGTGAGTAACCACGAGGTAAAGGTGAACTGAAATCTGAAATCTGTTCAGTCTGAGAACAGTTTTTGCTCAGATTGCCCAATATGGAGTTACTTTTTTTTAAAAAAGGGACTTCGGTGTGTGTTTAAATAACTGAAGAGAAACGGGGTTCACGTTAGACTATTTATGTGGTTTTCTTTTCATGATGGCAAAGGAGCGATTCCTCTGCTGGGGGATCGGTGTGAATGCAAACCTGCCAGTGCTACAGGGACGTGCTCTTCTGTGTTCCCGGTGCAATGCCACCGCCGCGTGGGAGACCAGGTGTCCCACCAGGAATGCAACTATCCGTAGTGTCCCACTTCTCTTACCGCATCCAGCACCGTTGCCCTGCCGGGTCAACATCTCCTTGTTCTTGCCTCTCCCCTCGCAATCCCAGCGCGGCTCCTCCTCGGTTTTGAGCGCCAGGGCAGGCAGGGCTCAGCAAACATGCATTTGCCCAAAGGGACTACGAAAGCCAGAAGTCTGCAGTGCTTAGAAAAATAGAGTAGCATATGATTGCAGAATGCGTCTGCATGGGGATACTACCTACAGCCTTTGAACGAGGCTTTGCTTTGCAGAGCAAAACTCAGCCCGAGCCCACCAACCTGTTAAACGCATTTTGAACAGAAATCCCTGCCATCGGTGTTCAGAAAGTTTCTTCCTTTTTTTTTTGAATGGAAGCTTGTAGAAATAACTTCCCCACGGGCATGGGAGCCGCTTGGTCGGGGCTGCCCCAACGGGTTCAGCTGCCCCGTGGCTTTAGGGGTTAATTCTGCTTTATTCCACCCTGCACACAAGCGAACTGCGCTGCCTTTCTCGTGAGCAGCTTCATTTTAAATCTTCAAGAAGAATGATGGAAAAAGCAACTGAGAAAACATGAGGACAATTCCCCCCCGCTTGTGGGAATGGTATTTTTTAAATGAAATTATTTCCCCTGTGTGCTGCTACGCTGCCTCTTCATTAGAGGAAGAGGAGAAGCGTGTGTGCTTGCCCGATGCTGAGCGTTCAGGGTATGCAGAGACTGCATAAAGAAATCATTTCTGGTGCTAAAAACCAAACCGTCACTGCTCCTTAAGTTTGGTGAAATATCCAATCAGTCTCAGTGGGGTTTTGCAGGAAAAGGAATTAAAAAAAAAAAAAAAGAAAAAAAAAAAAAGGGAAGAAAAGGAAGAGAGAAAACCCACCAACCCCAGTGCGTTCCCATAATGAAGGGTCTAAAAATGCCCCACTCATTGATGCAAAATTACAGTTATTGTTTATCCTCCTTCTACTTCACACAGCTTTATACAATACGCACCACGAAAAATACAAGCAAACAACCGACACATTAGTTAAGAGACCTTCCATTTTACTTTGGCAGTTCACGATAATGGAATTTAATTGTGGAAAAAGCTGAATAATTTTAGCTGAATGTCATTTGGTTCATTCAAACTGGGAATCAGGGACATTTTTAACAAAGGTTTTCAAACTTCTTTTGAAATCAGGAAGCTGCTGTGCACAGATAAGGGGAGAGGTTTGAGGATTCTCTATCAGAAATTTCAAGGTTTTTTCCATCTGCTTTTTCACATTAACTGGTAATTATCCAGAAAGGCACATAATAGTGCAGAAATGACAGAAGCTGACAAAGGTTTTCCTAAGATATGTAAATTGTCAGTGATAGGCAAGGTGCAACAGAAAGGCTTTCTACAGCACAATTATTTATGCCAGTTTCATTTGCTTTTAGGTAGCACTGATGGCATACCGCACCGCCGCGTTTATCACAGGCGCTGCACATTCCCTTCACCACCAGCGCGCAGGAGAGATGGCAAAAACCGAGCTTCAAGGTTGGTGGTCTCCTCCGGCTCCGCTATTTTCTATTAAATACGTGTGCGCGTGTGCCTCTGTGTATAGATATTTCTGAGGACTCTCTTGTTTATTAGAACGTTCCCCTTCATTTCTCACGCTGCATAAATAAATAAGTGGCACCCTTCCCACCGAAACGGCTTCCACGTATGGGTTACGGTTGGTCTACAAGTCCACTTTCCTCACGGCAGTGTTGTTTGAGGGAGGCTACGTTAAAACAGACGCTCAGCGGTTTGCACCTGACGTTCGTTAGCCCTTTCGGCTGATTGCATGTTTTCAGCAAATAGGTGAGCCCCTTCAAAGTGCTCAGATAAACTCCGTCCGCCAGCTGAAGAGCCCAGCGATTGCTGCGCAGGGCTCCGCCGGCTGGGGGTGAAGAGGCGGGTGGTGGGACATCCACCCCATCTGCTTTTAAAAAGGGATGGCCGGATTCGGATCCTCTTAGCTTAGCCTCCTTAGGGGAGAAAAGACCCTCTCTCCCTAAATTGCCCGGTCAGCCTTGGGAGTTTTTACATATAGGAGCGCTAAATTGTCCCTGCAGGTCACCAGGGTGGGCTCCTGGTCTTGAACAGGGTTTTACACCGGTATTTTAGGTCTCTGCTATACAAACAGAGGGATGGAGGGCGGAGGTTTGAGAAATACCCCCTTTCAAAAGGAGCAGTTGGTCTTCTGCGTCCTTCTGGGAGGTTAATTTTATTTAAGTAAAGTGTAAGGGGCTGTGCACAGGAGAAATTCCTGACTGACCCCTGCCGCATTCGGCTCATACCGGAATTACAGGCTTTAATTAACCTTTTCTGGGAATAGGACTTCATATGTAACTACATATGTAATGAGAGGTTATAAGATCTTTAATGGATGAAAGGACTTTACCTATCAGTCCCTGATGCAGTGGTACCAGAGGTATTATGGCGGTATAATTACTTTACATTAGCACGTGAGTGATGTTAAGTTACTCTGATGGGGGGGGGGGAGTTCCACGTGTGTGTGGGGGTGGAATTAATTTCCTTTATGGTAATATTAACTTAAGCTAATGGGGGCTGTGAGAAAGTAAACAAGGATGCAGCACAATAGATTTATATAGGAAAAAAAACCCAAGATTGCATTTGAAAGTCAATGGGCTTAGATATGGGCTATAAGGACCTTGTCTCCTATCTCCTGTGATACATTATTAATTGCAACGGGACGGAATCCCCAGAGGACACCCCAACTCAACCCTAGGGGAGACCCTGGGACAAGACGAGGTGGGGGACCAGAACCCAACCCCAGCTGGAAATGGATTTGGGGAATATGCAGGTTAGTTAAATCAGGTGTCTGGAGCAGCAACGTACTTCTGGTATTTTTACAAAGCATTTAGGGTATTAAAAAATCTCCTAACTGAATGTTAATTATTTCATTAAACATTCTGGATTTGCTTTGGGTTTACTTTTTAGTTTTTTTAAAATAGTTTAAATTAGATCAAAACCGGCCAGGCCTGCGAAGAGGGTCTTAGGTGATCTGCGCACAGCGGAGCTGAGGACTTTTGCTATTATCATGCACGGACTTCAGGTTAGAGCTGGCAAAAGGACTTTGAAAAGGCATGAAGGCACTTAAGGACAGAAACCTCTTTTACTGAGTAACAGATAGAGCTGGGCGAAACCCTGAGGGTGATCAATAAACAATCACGGGAACAGCGGCATGAATCCAGCCTCGCTACCGTTACATGATTCTGCACTTGCTTATAGTGACATTTTGGCCACCGTGCCACTGGCAGATGCACTCCTGAGCAGAGGGAGGATGCTGCCAGCACCCAGCCCCGGGTCCTGCTTTGAAAACAAGGCCTAAGTGAAGTTTCTAAGCCTCAAAGGACCATAAAAAAGCCTGGGGGAAAAAAAAAAAAAACAACCAAAAAACCCCAAACCAACAGAGGACTGTCTGCCTGAGTCTGCTGCCAGCCTGGAGCTTGGTCCCCCCATCAGCCAATGTCACACATCTGCTTAGAGAGCAGAGCAAGGGAAAAGCATCAACACAACTCATGTGAGCCATTATACTTACCCAGCAGAGCTTAAATTTTGACCATTAAATAATTACAGCAAAATACTCGGCATCCATCTACAGCCAGAGAATTATTTACTAAAGCTATTCAGCAAATAATTGGGAATAATGAATCCATCAAAGGCAATTGTGTACTGAAAAAGAGGTGAAATTCACAAGAGGAATTATTCGCTTCAACTTATTCACTCAGCCTTGCTAGTAAAGAGGTGAAAATATAGGCTTGAAGGAGACTGCACCGGCATGGCAGACTGTACGCAACGGAAGGAGAGAAGGGTAAGAAAAAACACTGAGGCTGAAAAAAATCACTGCATCAAAACGTACCCGTCGCCTTGGCTCTTGCTGTCCCCTAATGACCCCCATGATGCTCAGCAGCCGCTCTGGGAGCACCAGCCTTCTGGCAAAGCAAGGCATGGCATTCAGCCCCAAATATATCTCCTGGTGCTTGACTTTAAGGTTGGCCATAGTACAGGAGAGAGGAGAGGGTATGTCAGAGCCCCAGCTCGCAGCAGCATCTCCTCCTAGCTGTGGTGCGTACCCCAGGCTGAGATCTGTAATGATATAGGAGAGTTTTGCTCGCCTGCATTAATTTTCTCTGTAATGAGATGCTAGTGGTGGGTCGCTTTGGCTGTTAGGGGATTTCACTCTTGCAGACCTTCAGTTTTATATATCCGATGAGCTCCGTGTCAAAAGAGGAGGAGTTTAAAGTACACTAAAACCTTTGATTAAGTAATATGCAAGAAAAACAGCCCCTCTTTTTAAAATCAATGTCCCTGTGCCCGAGCACTGCCTCCTATAAAATATCCCACTCCATTTTCCTTGTTCTGTTTTAATCAGAAACTGAATTTCAGAAGCGCTTCTGATTTACCCAGCATGGCAGTGGAAGGTTCCGAGTCAGAAGGGATTTCTGGAGGTGATGTGTTTTGCCTAAAAGTCCCTTGCTGCAAAATTTTGGACACGCTTTGAGCAAGCAGTGCCCCTCCTGAGACGACTCTCCCAGGGATGCTGAAAATCATAAAGAAGTAAATGATCATTGGGGATGGCAGGAGCTCTGTGTCTTTCTAGGTCATAAAAGGATGGGGAAAAAAAGCAGTGCAGGGGAAAAAAAAAAAAAAAAAAAAAAAAAAAAAGCTTTAAAATATTATGTTTTCATTGACCAAAACCTTCCAGCTTCTGTGATGCCAGAGCTCCCAACCTTCATGCCCAGTGTTTTGGGGGCAAAGGGGTGGGAATCAGAGCAGGCAAATGTGGGGGTCTAAACACACAGAAATGGCCTGAATGTATCATCTGGATTATCTGGATTTTTTTCTGCAGCCTTTTGTTAGACTTTGAAAGAAAAAAAAGAAAAAAAAAATTAAACGTATTTCAGAGTAATTGAACTGTGCTCACATTAACTTACACTAAAATTATTTTTAATTAAATGAACTTCCCCTGTTTGTAGCTAGAAGGTACTTATGTGAGATAAAAACTCCATTCTAATAATGCTGAGACTCACCACCACTTAATTAGCGTCACAACTCAAGGCAGACCGAGCAGGAGGGCGAGCTGGGAGGTGGGCTTGTGCTGCTGGGTGGGATTTGGGGGAGAGATGCTCCCTCCTACAGCAGCCCCTATCCCAGAGCCCACCCAGTGCCGCGAGGCACGCCGGGACTGGAAATCACACCTAGTATTTGACACAGTTTGTGGCAAAAGCAATTATAATTAACATTATATTAAATATTAAGTCAAGATCATAAAATGTTGATTGGTACTGATTAGCTGTATAATCCATAATTAGAAATCACTGCACCCTTCACCAGGTACTGTAGTGCTTAGCTTATGATTTCACCGCTAAATTAAACGAGTGATTCAGCTTTTGCCCTGAGTTTTAGTTTTGCATTTAATTTAGGGCAGAACCACATTCAGGCAAAAGCACAAGCCCTGTTCCCGTCGAGGCTGTTCCCAAACTCTCCATCCCGAAGGCAGCTCCTCATCACTGCCGTGCCCGTGGGAGGGCGATGGCCAAATTGCCCTTGACCAGCCCCAGCACTGCTTCGGTTGTGTGTGTTCAAGATGTAGGAAGATGAAAGCTCCTTGTATATTTACTCACCCTCAAAAGGGTGAATGCAAAAGGTAGAGCCGAGACCGTATGTGCCCTCCTGGCTGCTCTCAAGCCAAGGCAGATAAGCCAGGATTAGGCAGCTCCAAGATGATGATTTATTGCTAGCATAAACTAGGAGTACACTGATACCTCAGCAAGGAGGGAGCGAGAGAAGACTCTTTAGTCTGATTTGATTTCGGAAGACCCAACCCATCTGTGCATCACCCATTAATGAGATGGAAACACCGATCCTTTGGTAAAACAGTTTGGAGAGGACTGGGGCTCTGGGCTGGTGAGGAGTTCGAGGTGTTTAGGAAGGCTTGCTGCAGCAGCCCTGCCTGCCCAAACGAGGCCTTCCCCTGCCTTTATGGGTCCATTTATCGTGGATGGCCATTTATAATAGATAACGTCATCATGGCACACCAGGAAGCACTCAAGTTTTGTTAAAGCAAAACCCCAAATCCACTAACTATGAGATTTTATGTCTTTGCTACTAATTTCAGTTACTGCCTTGGCTGGAGACCCATCTGTGATTTTTTTCCATAGTATTCCTGGATAAAAATAATAAAAGTCGGCGGATAAAATCCCAAACCTGTGGCAGTCTGGCTGTACCTGCTTGAACTCCGGCAGCCTCCTCGCAGCGCTGCAGGCGAGCTGGTCCAGAGGGACCTTCACAGGCTGAGCTCGGCGCCCGCTGGCAAACCCAAGGCTAGAAAGAGAAAATACACTGTCATAAATTTTCTTTTCCGAGGGCACTCTTTGGAGTCCTCGGGAAGAAATCTTTTTATTCCTTCTGCAACTAGAGAACGCGCTGTTATCTTTTGCACCAATTAATATTGCTTGGGAGTGGAGATGAGATGCGAGGCAGAGCCCGACGCTCTCGATCAATTAAATCAATGCAGTCGTGAAGCTCCACCGATTTTCCCTAACCAAGAGTTTGGCCTAAAAGGCATCATACACAGCGTTACGGGGGACACACGGAATCACAGATAATGTGGCTGCTGGTCAGGCTAAGAAAATCAGGAAAGTCATGCTCCGGGTCCACATTTCCCTGCGCTGGGCACCGTGGGATGCAGCCCTGGACCAGGTCAGGGAGGGGCTGCACCCCGTGACGCTCACACACTCATTCTCATGACATTTTAATTATTCTTATTCTTACATTAATGGCTATATTTTTATTTAAATGATGGCTTTAAGATTGCATAGCTCATCTCCTTCTTTTATGAGCTACTTTTGGCTAGTCCAGGGAAATGGCCGTGGTGTCTCCTTCGCAGGAATTGCCCTGGCTGAGCTCCTCGAGCAGCCGTGTGTCCTGGGGAGATCTTTACCTGTCCCACTACGAAGCATCCAACACCCAAGGTCACTCACATCCTTCCCCTGGGCGTCCGGCAACCTGAAAAAAAAAACCAAAAGAAAGCACTCCCAAACCCTGTGCATTCTTTGCTGAAATGTTTATAGTGTAGGGGTTACCTCTGAGTCAGCAGACGAGTAGGCAGATATTTAAGAAGATTCCCATGCCATGACTGTCAAAACAAAGGTATTTCTACTCTTTCAGCACTTTCATTAGAAAAAAAAAGGGTGTAAAAAAAAAAAAGGCAGAATTTCCTCCCTGCGTTATCACCCTTACGTGGGCAGCATGGAGTGCAGGAGGGTGCTGCATCCTAGTATAAAACTGCATTTGCATCAGCCTCATCTCCTATCTGTGATGTACAACAAATCCGTCCATCCAGCAGAGAGCCTTTTGGCTTGTGTAATGCTAAAAAGTGTCTATTTTTTGCCTGCAGAACCAATGCATTAACTCAGAGAAGGGGCACCAGAACGAAAGCCTAGAGCTGCTGCCCGCCCTGGAGCTGAAACGCTGCTGGAGTAACAGTGCAAAAGAAAGAAAAAAACTCCTCTCCAAAATGGCTGCAAAGAGTAGGTCTCTGCCGTCCCTTCTTAAACACTGAAGATATTTGCTTTTAAAAATATCTACTTAAAGGCAGGTTTAATCTCAAAATGGAATTTTCCAGTTCAAAAAAAAAAAAAAAAAACGCCACACCTTCAAAAATGGCTCAAGTTAGTTCGCCTTCAATTTTTTTTCCAATTAAATTAACTTAAAATGAGTGAAAAATGTTTCATGCCCTAAGATCCTGAAACCTCCGGTGTCAGCTGAAACTGGCACTTCTGCTCTCAGCTTCAGCCCTTGCTGCAGGCACCTCTTCTTTGAAGCCTTTGAAGTGTTTGTGGCACAGGCAGAGGCTCTCTGCAGAGAAAGCCAGTCATTTTATAGACATTTAATGTGTGAAGGGTGCGTGCGTGTGTTTGTGTTAGTATAACATGGATTTTCACAATGCGTATGGAAAGATGTAGAAGGGTTCTTGACTTGCAGAACAAAATTACAGGGAAAAACCGCTGTCTGCCTTGCTGAGAGCATCCATAAGCTGCTTTTTGCCCGAGCCTCGGTCACTTCAGCATCGTCCTGAAGATCCAGTTGAAACTATCTGCCGACCTTCAGAGAGCCTGAAACGGTTCATTTAGTTGTGCCTACCGGACTCGCTCCCTCTCCCCTCTCTCAGCATCGGAATTCACTTTTTTAAAGCTTAGAGCAAATAACGCCACCAAGAAAGCACGAAAACACCAGGAGCAAAGTGGCTGTGGATGCCTGCCCTGGCCGTGAGCTGCAAAGCAGCTGACATAGCTGCCCTGCATTTATTTTGGGGATGTGATGCAAGAGCAAGGCAATAAATTTGATTAATGGTTGGATTTTGCAGCTAATTATTTGACGCGTGACGTAACGACCTTGATTCTGGACGCGAGGTGTGTGGATGGAGAGGCAGCATCTCCCCCGCCTATGAAATGATCTGATGGGAAGGCTCCACCTCGGCAAGCCGTAGGACTCATTCAGTGGCTGATTTGTCTAGATTGTTACATTTCCCTACTTTTTTTTGGCAGGGACAGATTCAAAATTGATGCCTCAATTTCAGAATGAGCCGTATTTTATTCACCATGCACTGCAATTATTCCAGCCTGTAACCGATAAGGTTTAACCAGTAATAAAAGCTTCAGACTTTAAAGCAGCCAGTTCAGCCTCTGCTATTTGAGCAGCATTTCTGAATCGTTTGGTGAACAACTTCTCCCACGGACTGGTTTTTAAATAGAAGAAAAGTAGGAAAGATTTCTTACAACATCTGCAATGGAAAAACAATTACGTTCTGTGACTCTACAAAAATATTTCTGAGGACATGTAATATATTTTGCCAGGGTAATGTCCCTATTCTAGGAGTGGTTCTTTCTGCTCAGCATTTGTTCCTTTTTTTATTGTAAGCCACTCAGGGAAATACTGGAAACTGGATAGGGAAAACAGAATTAACCCTGTGTTTTTTACACAATTGCTCTTTATGCTACTTTATTTTTATTTTTTCTAGCTTTTATGAAGCCATCATTAATCTAGTCAGCCAAGGTCAGACAAGACTTTTTTTCTTCTTTGCAGGCCCTGAAGCTTATAAAGCTTCAACCTACTCTTCCATAACCAAATGTTTAGTACCTACTGGTTGGGTTAATTAGAGTGCATTCTTTACAGCTCTGATAATAATCACTACTACACCGTCATAGCAGTGGCTGTAGACTTTTTTTTTTTTTTTTGTCTGTTATTTCTTTTTAACAATAAGCATTTATGTAGTCATACTGTTTAAACCACTGGGTCTTTTGGCTTCAGCCAAGGGTTCATCTGATCATACCTGGAAATATCAAGCTGCAGAAGGTCAGAGCATCACCCGCACTCATGATGATTCCCAAACTAAATGCAGCACAGCATCTTGGATATACCTCTAAAATAGGTGACCTTTTCTTTTTTTTAAGAGGAGGGGAGAATATTGATAGGGGGGGGAAAGTTGAGAAGAAAGAGAGAAGACTGCTGAATGTCCAGCATTGATTTAGAAATAGGCTTTGCCAAGCAGGGTGAAAAGGAGCCTTCCCCAGTCTATTCGGTGTATGGTTATTAGTATTGATAACAGGGCTTTCGGTCCCAAGAGAAAGAGTGGGGAATGACTTAGGAAAAAAATACATTTCTGTAAATAAAGTTTTTCCAATTCAAACGTTTTTTAGGAAGTGGGGAAAAAAATTCTGCTTCTCAAATGTCAAGTACTTGAAAGACTAAAAATAGAACACCGGAATAAATAAATTAACCCAGAAGACAGGACTGATGCTCTGCAGGCATCAGGGATTAAATAAATTCACTAAATTCAAAGTGGTATTCCAGATAAGAGCTCTTTGTGCCGCAGCATGTACAGCTTATTGATTATAGGATTGAGGTGCTCTGCACTCTTGTAAAATGTACTCTGGCTGATATGACTTAATCCTGCAGTAATGTACAGCCCAGTGCACAAAGCACAGAGCTAGCTTATATTTTCTTATTTATTTTAATTTTGTTTGTGTCTTAATTTGCCGCACCGCATCTGTGCCCCCTCCCAGGCAGCGTTCGCTCAGGATGAGTGACGAGAGGCACTTCAGAAGGTGCTGACTAAGCAAGACGAGGGCTGGGCTGCCTGATGGAAGCCTGCAGGACAGGGGCCACGGGAATCTTCCTTGGTTATCTTCCATAGGGATGTAAAGCCTGAGCATGTCACTTTTCCATTGCGTTGCATGGGCTGGCTGCAAGGACGAGTGGTCCCCGAGCACCGGTGATGCCTGGTTGATGTAGGAAACCTTAGGGAACAGCTCAGATGGAGATACTTATTCTGCAGACTTTTACATTTTGTTATATGAGCCCTCCAAGGCAGTAGAAGTGTGTCTAACCAAGGTGAAAACGCTACTACTCCAGAGAAGATGGATTTTTCTGGACAAAAAGTGGAAAGTTTTGTAAGTCCTGCTGGGTCAAAGCAAACAATCCCAGAGGGGCTGTTATACACCTAGCCAGAATGAATTTTGGTTGTTCCAATTAACCTGTTTTCCATAGCAAAGGGTGCTTTGGCCCTCCTGGTCAGATGTTGGACCACCAAGGTCACTTCACACTAATACAGAAGGACATTTCTTTCTTCCTTGGGAAGCTCTCCTGGCTCTGGTGCTCAGCCCAGCTCTCCTCTGCAGGTTGCTCTGAAGAGCCAGCAGACCTCTCCGAACATGGAATTTTACCATATAATTTACCAGGAAAGAGAAAAACCTCCAGACTCCTGGGGGTGTGAGAAAGCAGCTGGACACGGCAGCGATGGTCTCACGGCGTGCTGGGCTCCTGGTCCATCATCTGCTTGGGGTTGCTGCCCATCATCCGGCACCTTCCCAGCCTCAGGGCATCTTTGGGTGCTAGTTTTCTGAATCACCACTAAAAAAGTTGATCCGACCAAAGGGAAGAACTTTTTAATTCGTTAATTGTTGTCTCCCTGGTATGAAGGAATAGCTGAACAAAGGAGCTGCAGGGGCTTGGCTTTTGGGTAACCTCCTCAAATCCCCGTATTTCCCACAGGTTTGGCGGGTCCCCCAATATCTTACTTCACCAAAATTAAGCTTCTTAATCTCAAGACATATAGCCTCTACTATGTAACACTGCCTCCTGAGCATGATCCACAGGGCCTGTGTTTTAACACCCAAGATTCATTAATATTTCCTGCAGAGTATTCAGTAAGTAGCAAATAAAGCAGGAAGTGTCCCAGATGTTGGAAAGAAAAAATGGAATTATTCATTGCTTACTAACGTCAAATGCTAATGTGAGAAAAGCATCCTTGAAGAAATCCTTGACTAAAATTCATCAGAGTGATGTGAAATCACTGTTTTAATTATGCATTTTTGAATGTATTTATTAGTCCCGGTTCTGATCTGACTTACAGATGTTTAACAGTTATAAGGGTCTACTGCAGTCTTTGGAATTACTCATGATTTATAATAACAAAACCTGGATCAGAATTAGGTCCTTGTCACTACTCTATAATATCCTTTCATCAAACTTCTTCACATTCAACAGATGAAAGAGACCGTGATTTCCGCAATTTCAAACTCTACCACTGAGTCCATTAGTTTGGTTTTTGAAATTTCTCCTCCAGAAATGACGATTCTCACACAAAATTTTGTCTCCTGGAGTTATATTTGCCACAAGAAACTTGAGAGCAAAGGAATTAGACCCTTTAGTCCACCCAAAATGATGTGTTTGGTTACCACCTGTGCTGGCTACAAACATTGCATTTTAATAGAGGAGCTAATTACTTCAGTTATGCTCATCTATAGTCTCATTCTCTGTATCCTTATTGTTGTGCCTATCAGACTATGCTCAATACCAGATGACTGTTGGAGAGAGTATGCTCAATACCAGAGACATTTTTTAAAAAAAAAAAAAACTCCGTTCAAGAATGATTCAAAGTCATGTGTTTTTCAAAAGAGTGATGGAGTTTTAAACTATTGCTTGTTCTAGAGTTGATCTAGAATGAGCAAGTCTCCAGGGATGGTTTACTCCCTAAGGCATGAATGCATGATTAAGCTAAATGTATTCCATAAATGCCTTGATGACATTAAACTAAATTTTTTAAAGAACAGATGGAGAAAGTTAATAAATATTTCATTCTATAATATAAAACTCACTTCTATATTCACAACTTCAGGGATCCTCAGCTTCACAGATATCAATAAGTCTGATGGATTTCTTGCTGCATTCTCATTCTTCTGCCCTGGTGTCTCTTATGGGATCATCATTTCTGCATGCTTGGATTGTTTTATGGGATCAGTGAAAGGCAAGTGACTGTAAATCTTGACCTCTTCTGCTCCTAGATTATATACTTTTATTCTTTGTGACCATAAGTGTTCATCTCTACACTGAATAGATAATTAAATGACAAAAATTATTCAAAGGGAATTTATAGTGAGAAATTATCACTTGAAGTACTGATGAGGCACAGGCATAACCCAAGGAGGTATTGCAGGGAAAAAAAACAAAAACAAAAACAAAAACAACAAAAAAAAAACAGTTTAGAATGGCCAAATAAAATACTGAAATATCTTTGTATTTGTAAATGTCATGAAACATCTGTTCACTGGGAAAACCCATGATTTTTACCTGTATATACCAATTCTATTCAAACAAAATTTCTATTAAGGGAAAAGAGCGTGAATTTTGCTTAAGAACTGTAGACCAAGCCTGTTAGTCGTATGAAAGAACTAATCTTTACATGTGGGAATTACAATTTCTCACTCTATGTATGCCATGAATCTTGTAAAAGAATAATTAGAACTTGCTCCAAAAGGAAAGAAATGCCAGACTTGAATAATATTTTAGGAAGAGCATTAACAAACATTTTTATACTGCCAACAGTCTTCACTGCTTTCTAGAAGAGATTTACATTACATTATTAATTAACTATACTGAGTCAATAGTATGACATAAAGCTTGGAAGATATAAGTTTAGCACAAACTATGACATTCATGAGAAAACTGTGCATTTTTAGGAAGTTTGATTGAAAATCTATGCAAATGACTTCAGCAAGCAAGGGCCCAACAAACTACTTCAAAGCATCAATATCCAGCCCAAAAAACATGACAAGATCAAATCTTTGTCATTTCTCAAGTGTCTTTACAAACCTCCACATATACGGTATAAATTACTTCACCTCCTGTGCCTTGATAGTTTGGTATAAAATTAGCATGCATTACTCTTAGTGGGACCACTGTAATCTGTCAGAAAACATACATCTGAGCAATTGCAAGAATTTTAAAATATCTAAATGGTATAAAATTTGTCTTTTTGTGTGCTATGTATATAGAATATGACAGGGTGCCATGGTCTACCGTAACAAACAAAATTAAAAATAATAGCGCTATTGTTCCCCTCCCTGTCCCCCAACTCTGACCATCTTTTAGTTTTTGGCTCGAGAATCCCCACAACACTGCGTCCGGGGAAAATATTAAATGCAGAGTAATGTGGTGCTGTAAAGAAATACTAATTAATTCAGAATTAATTTCAGCCACATAAATTGGTTTATTCACTTATTGAAAGTTAGGTTAGGTCCAGGTACATTTGCATCTTCAGAATCAGGGCTTTTAACGAAAAAAAAGTTTCTTATGTTTCCCGACATCCCATTAAAGTGGTTGTCCTTTGACGTCAATTAGAGCAAGCTAAAAAAAAAAAAAAATCATCCTTAATTGCTTTTCAGAAATAGACATTATAGCGTACACCATCACAGCCAGATTCGATTACCTTTTACAAGAAACAAGGATGCTGGGAACGCCATAAAGCTCCAGCTCTGCTGAATATGGATGCGGGGCTCTGCTGACAGCCGGGGGAGCTGCTTTTCACAGCGAAGGGTCTTCCTTGGGCTGCAGAGAAAACTGATGCAAAACCCATAGACTCGTCTGAATTTCTCCAAAGTGTGGAAATGCTGAAGCTGGATGTTCAGCTGGGGCTGGGTTTGGACTGACAGAGGTTGGACGCTCATTTCTCCATCCCTGCCTCCGTGTAAGAGTGAGTGTAATCATGCACCTATGCTGACAATTATAGCTACAAAAACGATCAAGTCCTCAAAACTTGTGTATGTTTCATGACAAGGAGCATCACCAATTTTCTCAAAGACCTTCTCCAAATTTGGCTTACTCCAGGGACTTCATGATGTCTCTGCCGATCAGGTAGAAGAGGAGTCCGGAAAGTAAAACCAGGGGCACCCCCGCTGCGGCGAACATGAACGACCACCCGTAACGCACATGGACGGGAACGTCGTCCAGGCACTTCTCGCTTCTCTCCAGAAGGATGTACTTCTGAAAATCAGCAGCAAACTCCTTCCAGATCACAAAGAGAAATATGAGCAGGAGAAATAAGCCTCCTGGAAAGAGAGACAAAGATGAGTTATTCTGTGCACATGAAACTCGTCCCATCAGCTTGCCAAGAAAAGATCGCAACAGATTTCCATTTATTCCTGCCGGTCCTTTGCACCAAAGCTTAGCGTTGCAGAATTACTATTTATGACATTGCGGGTTCCCCTGAAAGCCAAGCCTACTCACCGTGGGAGAGACCCCCACCACCGGTACCAGCTCCTGCCCAGCCGCTCTGACACCTCGTGTGCGACCGCCAGCACCACCCAGGGGCTCTCCTGCAGCTGGATACGGCCATGGAGAAACCATCATGACCACAGCTGATGTTCACAGCAGGGATCGGCATGAGGCTACCTCTGCAGTCCTGTCTTAAAGGTGGGTTGGTTCACCTTTTTTATTTTAAATTTGTCTGAGATGAGCGAGAAGGGAAGACCAAGACGTACTTTTTACTTTTTTTCTGTCTACCCTTCCAAGTAGCGTCAGATCCAATTTCCACCAGAAATGCAAAGACACAGGGATCAGTCCTGCCGATGGTAAGCGTTAGCCAGCATCAAACTCCGCACAAGCAGAGCCCACGCAGACGCCGAGAGGCTGCTGCAGCTCGTGGCGGTTCCCCCTCACGGCTTGTGTTACCCTTCCTTAAACTGAGCTTTGCAACCGAGTATTAAAACACATGGCAAGGATTATAGATGATCCTATTTTGCAGAGAAATAACACATAATAGGGTGGAAAAGGCATGTAGCCGTGAGATGGTAATCTCAGCTGGGCTACTAAATAACAGAATAATAAAAAGACTAGTAAACAGCTTATACCACGAGGCTAGAAAGTCTTTTTATTGGCAAATGAGACCCCCTTTGCGCTCCCCCGGAGCCAGACGGGAGGAGGGCTGAGGCCACGCTCAAGCCTGAGCAGCAAGTGCCAGGTCAGCGTCTCGCGTAGAGAGGGTCCGCTCTCCTCCGAGCCGCGCAGGATGCCTGCGACCCAAATAGCAGGTCTCCCGTGGGATTTTCCCATCTCCTATTTCCAGATGCGTACCCATCGAAGGTCAGCGTTTGCGGGAAGAGCTCGGTCACATCTGAAGAGCACGTGGCCAACAGGCACCTCCCGGACCTGGCGCAGCCCCCGGCGGGTTTGGGGGTTTCGGTGCCGTAAGAGGAACCTCCTTTCCCCATAATTCACTGAGTGGTGGTGGTCAGAGGCTGGAGGTCTAGCCCTCCCCCCTTCTGAAGCAGATGACAAAAAACTAGTGTGGCCCCAGTATTATTTACTGCGTCACATTAAAGGATATATACAGTGCATTTTCAAGTCAACATGTATTAAAATTAAATAGTGGCGGTGCGATGACAGATCTGAAAGCACTTCAGTAATATCTGATCTTGCTACTTCACAGCTAGAAGCTTGCTATTTTTAAATGGTGCTGTATAACATATAGATGTATGCACATACACACACATATATGAAAGAAATACATCACGGATTATAATATTTTTATAGTAGAAGTGAAGAGTTCGCTATTAATTTAGTTGACAAGTTACCACACAGTTCTGTGGCTGTGTTGTGCCTTCTGCTGGATTTAATTTCTCCCCTTGCAATTTTTAAATCAAAGGTAGTTTGTACTATATTTAATTATTCTTCCTGGCAGCTTATACACTACAAAATCCAGCCCCCATGGAAGCGGGTAAAGCTTGACATTGATATATCTGCTTAGCAATGGTGGGTACTGAAACCTCGGTCAGAGAAAACACATCAGTGTGTAACTGTGTTTCTGCTCATCATGGGTATAAGCACATCTGCTGCTACAAACCTCCGCCTCACATCTTGTAGCCAAAAATGAGACTTATGTGAAGGTATAGAGGGTTCAAAGTCTTCACTATGTGTTATATGGAAGTTGAAGGTACCCATCCTAAGCTGTCATGTCTATTAAACTGCCTCCTGTACCTTAAGACTGCAAATTGAATTTTTCTTAATAACCAAAAATTGGTGTACCCGTATGAATAGACTTCACATCACCACGAGCTGTTATTTCAAACTGTTCTCCCTTACATCGGAAAGTTCTTCTGTTTGCTGGAGAGGCAGGCTAGGAGTTAAACAGCAGCTGTTGTAACATTTGCATGTTCATTCAGATTTTGATACCACTTGAAATTAAGTGCACAAATAAATATTTTACACTTAATATGATAGTTGTATGCTTAAAATACCAATTATTCTACTATAAGAAAACGAATGCATGTTTAAATAGTCACATGTCCTTTACAAAATACAATATATTGATAAGAAGGCAATTAAGTCTTTATTACTGATGTAATTTAAAATTAAATTAATTAGATAGCAACTGAACCTTGAAAAGTGCTCTTTTAAAGATCAATTTCTATCTCATTAACTTATAATACCTACCGTAAGAGACGCAAATAAAAAAATGTGGCCCCGGCGGGACAGAGGACACGGGTACCTTAGTGTACTTTTGAATTCTCTTCCTTTTCTTTAAATAACCAGGGGGTTTGCATTGAATTGTCCCAGGACAATTTAGATGGCCTAAGCCTCATTTAGGGAAGAAATCAGATTAAAAGCTACCAGTTCTTACCGAGGAGGGTGCAGGGAAGCCCCATGAGTGGGTGGCACCATCCCCGAGCTGGCCGGGAAACGGTCCTTCCCCTCGCCCCGGGAGAAGCGCCAGGTCTCGGTATGGAAGGATTTATTAAACAGGTACTGGAGGTGATGGCACGGCCACGGCATGTAAATTAAGAACATTTTCACACTCTGGGAAAATGACAAGAAAATGTAAAGTAAGCAGCCTTCTTCCCTGGAATAATTACAGCTGAGTGGCGAGGAGTCCCTGGGATTTACACCATCTCCTCGGCGAGAAAAGAAAATCAAAAGGGCAGGTGCAGCCAAAGAAGGACGGTGGAAGCGCAGAAAGGGCGGCTCACTGAAAACTGTTCAGCGAAAAAATGCTTACTTGGAACGATCATCACAAGTATTCATGAAACTGCCTAAAATTTGTCATGCTTTTAGACATTAGTAGACTTTTCATAATGGGAATATCAGGATCTTTCACTCCCATATTACCAAAGTAAACGTTTTGCATTTTTGTTTTAAAACGTTATTTTATTTTGGATTTTTCATCTTTTGAACAGGTCTCACTTTACGACCTCCTTTTTGGAGCTTTTAGTGTTAGCCACAGTCGAAAGACATCTTTGTTTCCTGCCAGCCCCAAATGGCTTTTTATGTACAGAGACAGATTTATTCCTGCCTTGAGCAGCAAAATGAAAAACTGAAAAAAAATTTAGTTTTCTGCCCAAGAAATGAGCCTGGTGTTGGCACATGCACCTGAGACACAGGACGTTTGTTTAGTTTGGGTAAGTGTAAGTGAAGCTCTCATCAAACCAGACCATCCCCATGCTCTTCTCAGGATCCCTGTGGTTTCTACCACTGGAAAATTAGCCAAGCCATCTCCTCCTTTCTCTCCCTTTCCTCTTTGCCTCTGTTCATTAGGATGGTATGGAAAAAATTAACTGCGAAACTCCATCTCAATGCTGATGAGGTCAACGGCATCTTCTGGGGAGGGGCTAATTGCAAGAAAATTGAAGTGGGGTATTAAATCTTTCTCCTTCGTACACTTTTAACTGCAGGACAATGAACCCTGGCACTCCATCTCCCCCTCCCAGGAGGGCTGCACCTTCCTTGTGAGTAAATTCTTTTTCTTTCTCTCACTTTATATCCTTGTGACACCTTTACAGCGGCTAATTGTGGGGACAGGTGAGTGAACTCAATCTTTAACTCTTATTCTGTGGAAGCTACTGAACTTTTGTGTAATCTGCTAATTACGAGACTAATGAACTTTGACTCGTTCACCTTTCTCACTAGTTGCCTCTTAAGGATGTTAATAATGAGGAAAGGGAGGGGTGACCTTCAGCTGCCCTTCCATAACCGTCAGCCGTTACTGCATGCGAGGAGCCCGAGATTGCCAAAATGGAGATGCTTGATTTGGGAAGAGGAATCTGAGCACAAAATCCAGCACTTTAACTCACAGGACTGGCAAAGCTGCCTTTTTTTTAACACAGTCAGCTCACACTGAAGACCAGGTTGGTCTGAGCACACGCCGTGCTCCTCTCCCAGGACCACGACATGGCTCTGAACGCGCAGGAGAAGCTTTGCGCTGCCTTTGCGGGCTGGAAATGGCCCACGGCCATAGGGATCCTGCGGCTGCGGGACGGTGTGAGCACACCCGTGCGTGCCGTACAAGTGGGGATGCTGGAGAAACAGCACCAGGACCACAGCGCCTGGAAGAAACTTGTAGCCTGTACCCGGTTCATCATGTATCTGTGTCTTCCAGTGTAAGCCGAGCTGATAACAAGCTCCTCTTTAGGTTGCTTAACATTACCTGGGACACCCATCCTTATGGCTTGCTTTGAAAACTCACCGAACGCTCACGCTTTGCCTGTGCGTTCCCTCCAGAGCAGCCTCCTCGCCCCTGAGCAAGCCACCAGGTAGAGCTCAGGTCGGTTTTTTTCCCTTAAGCCTACAGCTATGAGGCTGGTCCAAACGTATTAGGGCAGCACAGCAAGCTCAGTCATTGCCCTAGTGTCTGGATGAAGCACGTGCTCGCTTCTAAGCTTGGTCTCTAAAATGCCCAAAGGAAAGAGAAAACCGAGGAGCACAAGTACAGAAAACCAAGGAGCACAAGCAAAGTTGTCCCAGCAATCCAGTTTCCAGAAGCTGCAGTGCAGCATTCACCCAGCCCTCTCCGTGACATTGTAGTGATAATTAATCATATTGTCATCTGACTGTTGAAACAAAGGGACAATTAGTCACCAGGCAGTATCTGCCTCCCCCTCGCAAGCACTGGAGCTAAGTCTGAGATGGCAAATGTTCGAACGAAAGCAAGCTGGCTATTTGCTCATGCAATCTGGGGGGTTTGGGGAGCAGGCTGGCAAAGATAACTGCTCAGCTGGGGCAGTAGATGGGCAAATGCAAGGAGCAGCAAACGTCAGATGGGCTCGGGCTGTATTTCTCGAGTTGCCCAGCAGACAAAATCAAGGGGGATGGCTCCGGTCCTTTGAGAGGGCTCTCAGAAACGCCACCCACCGAGCACTACATTTGTTATGGTAGCTGGCAGTCAGGTTTGTTCTCTTGGAAGTACAGTAAATAAAAGGCATCTTGGAGAGGAAACTCAAAGGGATCTAATCGAACGATAACAATCTTCACCCTTAGGCGCTGAATTCCCCCGGCGACAGAGGGGCACAAGTAACTCCTCAAAATCGCGTCAGGCTGGTTATCCATAAACACACCTGGGAGTGCATTTGCACCAATAAAACCTTTAGAGCCTTTCGGTGGCAAATGTTGCATCATTTTGCAATGATTAGCCACTGTTGTGTGTGATTCAGGACCTCGGCTTGGGCTGCTACCGACAGGGGCAGAGGGAGTTTATGGACAGAATAAAGTTGGATATAAAGGATGCCCAGAGAGGCCGGGGCATCTTGCAGCCGTGGTGCCCCATCTCCCCATCCGACTGGCAGACCACATTCCCGCTCTACAAATTGCCAGCATTTTCACACTTCCTCAAGGAGAGATCATTTCTGCAAGGGAGGTTAATTAACACTGACCCTCAGGCCATGATTAGAAGACAAGACGCGCTTTCTCCTGCGTTGTCTCTCCACATCCCGCTATCTGAAGGAAAGGGACGGCGAGGGAGTTGAAGCTGTGTTAAATCTATTGTTCCTACTGCTTAGTGCAATTATGCAGAATATTTTTAGAAGTGATAGCGAGGAAATAACCATGGAAGGATGCAACCCAAATCCATCAGGAAGCCAGTGTCAAGCAGGATCCAGAGGTCTGAGTTCAGGATACCCCCCCCAAAAAAGGATTAGCTGAAACTCTAAGCAAACTTTGCTGAAAATGCTGAAATACTATTGCATTCTCCTAGCTATCAGTTAGGTTGAAAATATGGCAGGAAGTCTCTTCCAGCTGAACTCGTTCCTCCTAATGACAGTTAATAACAATGATTGCTGTTCAGATTGAAACTGCATTAATACAAACTTCAATTTAAATAGCAGCATCTTTGTCTAATGCCAAGAGGTTTATGTGATGCATAATCAGCTCTTCTAAAAAGTGTCACATTCTATGCCCCAGCTTTTTAATCAAGAAGTAGTCAAATAAAGTGCAAAAACAACGAAGAAAAAAAAAGAATATGGTGATTCAATATTACTCGACATCCTTTTCTGTGTGATATTTTACTTATCTGGCCAGCATCATAAGGTAACTGATCTGAGTTTTTCCATTTGGGCTGAAAGTTGAGTGTTTTGAAGAGGAAGGGCTTTAACTGAGGTAGCCAGAGTGTCACATCTAAGAGGATTCAAATATTCGGCACTAGTCTCACAAGAAGAGATGACTTCATTGCACACACATGCCAAGTGGCCGACACTACTCAGTAGAAGGCATTGGTACCTGATGGAGGTCTGATAGCAAGAGGTCTTGCATTCCCAAACAAAAATCATGTGTGTAAAACCACATGAAATTTGCCCTTAGAAATATTAAGCATCTATTACATTATATAAGACACAGAAAAGCAGATACCCACAGGCTTGCTGCCCTCACTTCAATAACTGAAGACCTGGAGACTAAATGGAAAATTGGACAAAATGCCAAGCGAATTAGCAGAGGCAGGTAGGGCCAAGTTGATTTAGTGGCTTCCAGATTTTTTTAGACAAATAGATAGATGTCATCTAGCTTCATTTTAACAAGCAGCTCAGCTGGTGTCACGTGGTTAATTATTACTACATCTGGAGGAGACAGAAATTGGGAAAGGAGCTGTAAAATGGATAGGAAGGTAAATGGGGGGGGGGTGGGTGGAATAAAAGGTAATGATAGCAGGGCACAGCAAGATTGGAAGTAGTTTAGGTGGAGTTTTTCCAAGGTCAGTGTTGGGACCTTTCCTGTAAAATATTTTCATAAATGTTTTCAGCCCCCCTAAAATTGGACGCAGTCAGAGCCCAAACTGGGAGCAAAGACCCTGGCTCGTGTCTGATTCATGCCATGTATGAGGAAGCAGGACCTGGTGCAGGATCCATAATTAAGTAGTGGTTTTTCAGAGAAAGTCCTGACTTCATAATGAAGTCCTTCACTTGGCATGGCTCAGCTAAGCTCCAGCCTTTAGCTGCTTGAGTCGCAAAAAAGCTTTTTTCTGAGTTCGAGTCACTGTTATAAATCAAGTATTTCTACTAGTTAAGCCAGTTATTCCTTCTCAAATGCAGAAAAGGAAAAAGCCCAACTGATAATTCAGTGGAATCATTCGTAATGGCAATAGGAATAATGAATAAATGCCTATTTTTAATTCATTTTCCTGCTGTGCCACCGCTTTATCTTTTCCGATTTTATTAAGCCAGCCCTCCCATTTTGAATGGCTGGGTATGCCTTTCATTGCTCAGTGGGTTTCCAGCTCTACCAGATGTTAACAGCAGAGACAGGAGAGGCCCAAATGCAAAGACTGACTTAGGGGAACGGAGCGTGGCTGATCACTGCCCAGGGTTAACGCGGCTACGGACTTTACTAAAGTCAAAGGCTCTGTTCCCCTGGGTTGCGTAGAAAAGTAGAACAACAACAAAAAAGTATTTTTCCCAAATGCCAGCCTCTCTAGGACTAAGGACTGTCTTGCTAAAGCTTGACTGAGCACAGAGGTTTCCTTCCAGTGGGGGAAGAGGGAAATCATTTACCCCAAGCCAGCATAGCTCCCACCAGAGCCCCCATCTCCCCCCGGTGCCTCATCCCTGGCTGCCTCCCCTTCCCCTGCACGCACGAAGCAGAGCACGGCCGTATCCCATTCCTGCTCCGGCCGTATCCCGTTACGGCCGCTTACCCGAGGCGAGGAGGAATCCGCCTCCGACTTTGTAGGATCGGGGGCTGACGAAGGGCACGCCGCACACCAGCAGCAGCCCCCCCACCAGCCCGGCGGCGACGGCCAGCAGAATGAACGCCGTCCAGAATCCTCTGTACACTGCGCGGCCAAAAAAAAAAAAAAAAAAGAGCAAAGTCAGGGGAAAGGAGAGGAAAAGGGGTTTTCTTCAGTCCAGGCTTAACTCCCAGCAATACTAAAAGCAATAACCCGTAAGGCTGCTCGCGCTAGGCAGAGCTGGAGCTCGTGCTTTGCTAACGCCCTGCCGCGGCACGGGTGCGATGTGCCTGGAACTGGTGCAAGTTCAGGCTGAATGTCATGCCCGGCATAATGGGATTGGAACGAGGACAAGGGGTTGGAAGGGTTTGCCAGGCAAGCATGCCACAAAACGGGGGGGGGGGGGGGGAGAGTAAAGGACACCGTGCTTAGCTGTGCCTGGGGGGGGATGGAAGAGCTTGGCAAGAAAGGGAAGAAAATTGCAACATTAGGAGAGATCTTTGTTCCCCTTTAATTAACACTTACGGAAGGTGCCAGGTTCCCAGTTTAAAATAAAGACGGGTTTTGTTAGCAGGACTGCAGGGAAAACGGGAGCTCATGGTTTCCCCCATTAATGGCCTTGCTTGACTCCAAGTAAGAGAACAGCTGCCTCCTCATCCTCTGAATTTGGGGGGTTTGCCGTGACTTCAGGCAACCACGCCAGCCAGAGCTGAGCAAGTTTGCATCCATCGCATCCCAGGGGATGGGATGTAGCCCACTAATTTCAGTCTCCCAGTAGCCAAATCTTCTCCAGTCGCAGCCATAAACCTTGGCCAAAGGTGGTGGTCTTCAGGCAGAGACCCTCTGATACCCGGCTCCCCGTTTCCCTGGTTTATCTGATCCCCTCGGGCCACTGCATCTCGCTCTGCCTGTTGTTTTTCCGAAGCGCTAGCTAGAGAGATTTAAGCCGAGCACAAGCAAGTGGGTAACGCTGAAATGATTCACACTTGAAAGAAAAATGATACAGAAAAGATGCGTTTTGCTCATTTGAAACCATTTTGTCAGGAGAGCCACTTAGGGAGAGATAAGTATCTTGAACTCTCCAAAACCACAGAATTCATTTTCATGTTTAACCTCCCGTCACCCGTTTCTCTCAGGGAGCCTAAGAGGATGCAGATAAGGCAGAATTATCTCTGGAGCAAGTAATAGCTGGAGGACCCCTCTTCTTGGACAGCCTCCTGTTTTGTCATCATTTGCATATGAAGATGGACTGGTTTGAAATAAAACGAGCGTTAACGACAGAAGCGTCTGCTCTCTGCAGATGTCCAAACGCGGGGTTGGTGCAGCAGAGGAGCCCGATGCTCCCGCTGCCCTAAATGTGGGTGCTGAGACATCTTCACCTCCCCGGGGATCATAGCGGGGTGGGTGCCGGGACCCTCCAGGCAGAGCCCCACAGCACCCCGGGGTGCAGCCCCTGCGCCGAGCCCCTCGCCGACACCTTCCCGGGATCCATCCCCACCTTCCCGGGATCCATCTCCACTTTCCCGGGATCCATCCCAACGGGCTTTGCTGAGAGGCAGCTGGAGAGGGTTTCATAGCAAGGGCTGACAGGCAGGGACAGATGCCTCCAGCGCCCTTTATTTAGTACGGAAAAAATAGCGTGTTTATCAGCAAGATCATTCAGAAACTAGACGTCACGCCTGTCTCTCCTAAGCAGAAAAAATCCCACCGCTTAACCCGTGTGCTCGCTGCACGCAGCCTGCAACGGGGCTCCTCCTTCTACCGTTGACAGGTCCCTCGTATCCATTTTACACTACAGCGTGTTCCCCGAGGCAGGAATCCTGCACAGCAGAGCAAAAGAAACTAGCTGCTCTCCCTCACATGCTCCTACTGACAATTTTTTTTTTTTAATTAATTTCTCATAAAAAAAAAAAAAATAAAAATAAAAAAAGGTACCGCTAAAGGCTAAGGAAAAGGTCAAGATGTTTGTTTGTGCAGTATGCCTGCCCCGGATCCCCGGAGGCAAGGCAGAGTGATGCACACTATTTAAAGAAATCAATTCATTTCAAAAAAGATCATTGAATTAATTCTAGCTGCTGCCACCAATTTAGCAAATTAAAATTCCTAACAGCAGCTGATTCATTAAAGAACTCTGAAAATACAGAGAAACATAAATAAAAAGGGAACCAGTTGAAAGGAGAGCTCTCCAACTGTGTCGTATTCCGTGTATTAAAAATAAGCCAGTCACTTACGTGGATCTTCTAACAATTTGGTCCTTAACTGATTTTCCAGTGCTTGTTTATTTTGTCTTGCAACAAATCAACACCAGAGCTCTCCCAGGAAGCCAGACTCTGGGAACGAGTCAGCACTGAGCTGGCACAAGCCTACAGCCCAGGAGAAATTATTTTTACTTGCGTGCCCGCAGGGTCTGGATTTGGCCATGGGGCTGAAGCCCTTTGCCTCCAACTCCTCCCAGTGAGTGAGGAGGTGGGAGAGACTGGATTTAGCGTCATCCCTCGCTCATAGGAATAGGTGCTGAGCACCCAGCGGAGGGGTGCACGGCTCATGGCTGGCTCTGGAGGAGAGAAGACGTGGGAGAACATCTCCGTGTGCTCACGGCTTGGGGCAGCCAACTAAGCAAGGCCATTTTGTAAAGGAGCTTTCCCAAAGTCTTGGTCGTGCTTGGCCACGTGCATTTACAGTGGGAGAACCGCAGCACTGACACACATCATAAACCTCTGCCCGATCGCTGGGGAAAGGAGCTGCTGGGGGAGGAGGGAAGAAACCCACCTGCGGTTGTGTCGTAGGAAGGATGGGGGAAAGGTCCGAGAGCGATGGGCATGGGAAAGAGGTAGCCGTGCATGCAGAACTTGGGGTGGGCTTGGCTGGCTGAAAGAGAACAACAAAAGAATCCCTGTTTGCTTCTATTTTTTGCAAAATCACAGTTACGGTATTCAGATGGCAATGTACTATTCTGCAAAAGCTACAAAACCCTCACTGAAATCAGAAGGCTGGGAGTAAAGAAGGATAGTAAATTCCGGTTAGAAAGAAAAAAAGTAAAAGAAAAAGAAGAATGATGAAAGAGGGAAGATATAACGGGATCTGAGACTGCTACCTGTACATCTTCTCCTCTTCATAACCTGAGTCTGAAGTGAACATAAATCAGGAAAGATGGAGCAACTGAAATCGGTGTAAATATGCCCATTGCTGCTTTCCTCCAGAAAACGTGTCAGACCGCCTGGAAGGGGCAAAGATATTTGGGTACCAGACAAGCTGCCTCACAAGACCTCCAGTTTGTGAGAAGGGAAAGCACAATTAGAATGGAAATGCCCCATCAATATTAATACCACTGAGGCTTATCATGATTAACAGTAATAGAATGAATGTTAAATGAATTAATTAATGGTTGGCCACTTATTTAAATATGTTCCCCAGCTCAAAGGACCACTTTATAATAGGTGGACATTAGTTCATGCTAAATTGACTATGGAATACCTATTGAATTAATTATTACATCCATGAGAGCAGCAAATTAATTTGCCATGATCAATCCTATTATAATAAATACCTAAAGAAGTAATACAAATTTGCCAGTTATCAGAAAGAGTTATTTTACTTCAGGTAACATTGTATTATATCATGTATTTCCATAAAATGTAATTAGATAGCAAACTCCCTCTCTCAAGCCTGTCCTTTTTTATCAAAAATTCCTGTGTGAAAAATCTCACAATGTTCAGTTGAATGGTGGCAGTAACCGTTCCTGCAAGATTTTACAGGCAACACAGGTCAGGTGCTGGAGGACAGCAAAGCCATCTGAAATTTTAATCACCGCGGAGTAAATTTATGGTGGGAACCTGCATTATTTGCAGCTAAATGCCCTAGGAGGCGATCATGCCTCTCCACAGGCACGTCAGCATCCTTGAGCAGACTGAAGCACCAGCGAGCATGGGGTCAAGGCTTTTGCAATGTTTAAAACCTTTGCAAAACTTATTTTAATTTTTTTTTTTTTTTTTTATCCCCAATACTTCTCTAGGGCTGTGGTATCCCAGGGAAAGGCTGTCCTCTAAATACCCACTGTGCATTAATGCGGGAGAGCTGATTGCTGGCTTGGCCACAAGCAGGGCTGCTGCCAGGCGTGTTGTGGGATGGTTTCACTCCTTTGCTCTTTCTGGTGGGAGCACCTGGTTCACTGGGCCAAGACCCCACACTTCACTGCACGTGGGCCACCAGTCAGCACCAACTGGTGTCTCAGAACAGGTTTCACCTTCTCCTTCAATTTTTTTCTGAAGAGTGAATGTGCTTTCAGAAAAAAAAAAAAAATATTTTGCATCCATCTCTCTGTTTATTCACACGTGTAATTTCAATGACCTTAAAAAGCAAACCAGGCAAGATCTTAAAATAAAGGCCTGGTGTGCTTAAGAGCATAAACACACATGGTTATGGCTCTCCACGGTCCACCACTGCCCACTGCTAGAGGTCCTGAGCACCCAGTGAGACCACATGCATGCGTGTCCAGCCTTTGCCACCCTGAAATCAGTGGGAGGTGGGAATGCTCAGCACCCTGATGGCTTAAAACACTGAGAGAAGAGTGATGCTAATGGCCAGGAAAGGCATGGGCTCAAATTTAGCAGACCTTAGCTGACCACAAACATCAAGAGGTATGGGGGGGAGAGTTGTCCTCGCTGGTGGAAGCCACCACTCCGTAAGACTTTGTAGGTGATAAACGGCATCAAGTGCTTCCTACATTTCTGTCAACAACCCCCTGAGAGCAAAATCCAAGTCAAAACAAAAGAGCACAGAAGCCAAATTTGGTTTTGACTGAGAGACGATGAGAACGAAAAAAAAAAAAATAAATAAAGACAACTGTCTCCATCTCTGGGAGCCTTTCTTGTGCTTGTTTGCAATTCAGTCGTGAGTCAGTGCTGTGGATATGGTGCGGTGGCATTGTACTCACTGTACCAGAAGGTCCAGATGGTCTCTCGGTGGCCCTCGCCAAAGAACCAGCACCTCCAGAAGAAGCCCTCATGGTGGAAAGTGAGGATCTCCTTCCTGACCTCTGTCGGCATTTCAGCCTGTGGAGGAATGAAAGCCCAAGCTGATACAGGGATGATCATGGTGGAAAGCGTGTACTGTTTGCTTAGACAGTTGTTGCTTTCATTTTTTGTCGGGCTTTTCATTTGTTGTCATTTGAGTTGGTTTTGGAGGGGTTGGGGAACACAGAGGCAGCTGCTGTCCTTGGCTTTCTGCCGTATCACAGCTAGAAAATGTTCTGATAACAAATTGCCCTGCAGACCTTCACAGAACAGTTTCTTCTTTTTCTAATATCCTTAAACCACTGGTTGCTAGAGCTGGATGGGTATGTCAGGGAGCAGAGCATTCTGGGTGTATTCTACTTCTTAAACAGTTTCCTTCAGTAAATGTTGATGCTGTTGTAACCGGTAAGAAGCAGGCTGATTACCAGGTAAGCAATTTTAGGTGTGACCCAATGCAACAGTTCAGATGTCTTCGCTAGTCTGTAGGACCCATGTAAGGTCTGGCTTAACCCCAGAAGACAGCCCAACTCTAATGCTCCCAGTAAGCCTCTTCCAGTCACCAGCCCAAAGGTTTCCTTCTTTCTCTCCCTCTGTTGAGCCTGGTAGAAGTTATGCTAAACTTACCCAAGACACACATTATTCTGCCCGCACCAGTCTTCTCATAGATGGTGATAGGGATGTTGGCAATTTTTCCTTTTTTGTGAGTCTGTTTCAACCCCCAGACCAGACCTGCCAGCACAAGGTTTAGGTCTTTCCAGAAGGGAGGATATTGCAAAGCCGAGTCATGGACTATTTACCAAAAAACTTATGAAAACTATAGCCAAAGTCAATTTTATCTTTAGCACATAGAGTTTGGTAAAGGAGACGCGACTGCTACAAAATTACGTTTTGTGGAGGACGGAGAAGCTCCATACAGTCCTGTGAACTAGAGAAAGGAGATGGGACTCAACGGGGAGGTGCTAAAAGATATTTCCCTCGCCTCGAAGTTTTTATGCACCAGGTTATGACCGCTTTCCAGAGCTCTGACCTGATTCTCCTTTTACTTTCAGGATAGAATCCTAACTGTGACAATGGTAACAGGCAGCCCTCAAACTTCATCAGCCGGATGGCTGCTGACTTAGTGCATCTACGGCACATTTAATCGCTGCTTGGCAGATACTCAAGACTATCCTTATCTGTAAGGGACAGGATTTGCCAGTTTAAGAAAGGGCAGAGAAGGTAAAAACACAGCCCATTGTACACAACCGGTAACTGAAATAGAAATAATAGCAACAGTGTCTGAAATAGAAATAAAATAGCTTAGAGGAAAGAGTAAGAGCAGTTCCTATTTCTGCCTGGTGCTTTTGAAGTCGCTCTGCCTTAGTGACAGGCACACTAACACTTGACCAAGAGTGTATCTTAAATGTTTGAGATGCTTATTCATGTCGTGCAGTGCAACGTCTCTAGTCTCTCCACTTTAAAAGACAACAGCACAAACGAAAATCTGAAACAATTAACATTGCCATTTCCCAAGTGCACAGAAAACGAGCGGCAGTCCTCTGTCCGTGACTCTCCGCCATCTCCAGAGCTTTACTGCGCTGCTTTAAACAGTAAAGACAGTGTCTTCTGCTGGGCTGTTTTTCTATCATAAGTTTTTCTTTTCAGCAGAGAATGTCATTTGGAAACATGACTCAAGCGAACAGTGTCCTACATTTGATTATGGGATTCTGAAATGAAAGAAAATATTTCTTGCTGGCATCATGATGCTTACCCAGTGTGACTCACCACACCAGAAAAAAATCAAACCTAATTGGATTGAACTTTAAAGTAACAAAAAGTCTGCACACAACAAGGATCTTCCTGTCATTTTGTAATTGAAACCACACATTGATCAGCACAAAAACATTTTTGAAGAGTGGGTGGCTCAAGGAACTGATCTGGTTGTTAGTTCATTGAAGAGTTAGACAATAGCAAGTGCAGCTAAAATCAAACTTTCGAAAGAATCTATAAACAAGTGATACCAGCAGTTAGCACTAAAATACCAAATTGTCCTTTGAAAATTACATTTCCTGCTAACTAAAATCCTATAAAAATCTTATTTTTAAAATATGTAGGCCTTTTCTTGTTAGATGGGCAGGCACTCTTGTCTGCTCTGTTCTACGTCTGATGTTCACTTTTGTTTTCTGTCTGTGCCGTAGTCATATCACTTCAGATGTAAATGATTGCCAAGTCCTACACATACGAGCTATTTTTAAATGAAGAAACTACAGAGGGAGAAATCATTTAATGGCAAATATCAGGATGTATCTTTTGTCTTTAGAGGCAAATGCTGTCAACAAGTAAAGCTCTTACATTTTTGCTTTTCATTCCCTAATGTTCATATCTGCCAGATTACAGAGATGCTGTCTTAATGTTTCCTAGATGCACTTTACTCCAGTCAACATGCTAGATACTATGCAAAAGCTGGCTTGGATTTTAAAGTTAGCTCAGGCTAACATTTTACATTAGCAGGTCACTTTCAATGATTCAAATTTTAAATTCTTTAAATTAGGCGATTCTTCCGAAGTAAGACGAGATGTCAGAGTTTACCTCCCCGGTCCGCAGAGTGCTATTCCCACTCTCGAAGACGCCGCAGCTCTCCATAGCTAGAAGCCAGTAATCCGTCCCGAAAGCGATGAGAAAGAGCAACACGCCGGTGCCACCGAGGATCCCGGCCGTGAGGGCGGCTACTCCAGCCTTCATGGGGCAGCAGGTAGGCAGCAGGATTGGAAATCAGAAAAGAAGAAAACCACTGAAGTTTCCAGGATCGCTGGAAGAGGGAGAGGAGAGAAGTGCTATTTTTGGACACGGATAATAATCTGCTCCTGGCTGGTGTGAGTTTCAGTGGGTGGTGGGAACAGGACTAATAAAAGCAGATGACCTGGCGTAACCAAACAGCTGTGGCATTAAGGAACATGACAAATAGCTATTGAGACAGAGCAGGAAGATTTCCAAATAAACACATGGCTGTGCATTTCAGAAGAGCGCTGCAGAGAGCCCTCAGCCTCAGCCGGTCGGGCAGCGGCTGTAGGACATGAATAACCATTAACCATAATGATGCAGAACTGCCCAGGACACTGGAGAGTTTTTAAAACCCCGTTTGTGCACGAGATTAGCAGAGAGGCTGTGCGTGGCTTGAGCAGATCTGAACTGGAAGATCTTTACCGTGTCGCGGAGTCTGCAGTTTCCACAGCCATGGCTGTCAGGTACCTTTAGCCGTGTCCTCGCACGTGTGGTATAGAAGTGGCACTTCTGGAATATGCGTCTCCTTCAGCTCCTGCTCCCTCTGAACAAAACACTAACGCAGCTTTCACACAAAGTAACCCCAGAGATCCATGCAGTAACATTAAAACATCGGTGATATCTTAAATATCTTGGTGCTATCAGAAGTGATGCAATCAACCCGTGCAAACACGTTCAAATCAGGCAGGTCGCCATCTAACTAGGCAAGGAGCATTAAAATCGGGTGTACGTACCAATATACCTAGAACGTCTTGCTGTGCAGCTGTAGAAAGATGTTCTCTCTCCTGCCACAGAAGAGCAGACTATATAGCATCCATACCCCTCCCACTGCCCGAGCCTGCTGTGGAAGAAGTGTCTCATGGGGACGAGGACATTCCCGCATGGAATTTCATTGCCATTTGGTTGGTAATGTTTTTGTCTTCTGCTGGAGCATCTGCTGTAGATCACTGCCAGGAACGGGATGCCAGACTAGGAAAATTATAATTTCTGTAGGGCAGTAACTATATTCTTGTGACATGCCAGGAGGCTGGGGGAGGAAATTTGAATTACAGCAAAAATTTCAAGTTCTGACTTTCTAACCTTAGCCTAAGTCGTGACCTGTTCTAAAAAGGGGGATAGATGAAGCTGTTGACTTCCTTATCCTATGGGATTTTTTGTTGCCAAATTAATTTCCAAATCAATTTAATAGTTAAAGTTAACTGTGAACATATGGGTATCTCAGAGAAACTGCACACTGGTTAGGGAAACTGGAGAGGGTTGGGTAAAATTTTGACTACCCTTCTAGCCAACTGTTGAGGCATATGGGCTGATGAATATGCTCACTCTTCTTCTATGAGCACAATAGACTTTAAATTATAATAATTTATTCTATCCTCCGCATTGTTCTTACAGGGCCAGCAGGTTGTCTCAAAGGTTAGGTTTACATCTTGGTTGGTCGCTAAAATGGAAGAAGGCCTTCTGATGTTAGTATAACGAGACGGGAGACCCCGCGGCAGGGCTGAACGCTGCTCTCGGCAGGTAGAGACGTCACTGCGTGGCCCTCAAACACAGAGCAGTGGACGTGCACCTGATGGGAGAGCTGCAGTACAAAGGTCGTTTTCAGGGAAGTGAAAATATACATCACGTCTCCAGCCTGCTTAACCACCTCTTTTCTTCCAAGCAACCTCTTTAGTCAGCTAAGGGAGAAGAGAAACCATTCTGATGTAATACAGCCTCCCACCGAAAACCCTTGGCGTGCCCGTGGGGGAGCAACGAGCAGCTCCACTCCTCCCGCGCTTCCTTGGCAGTGCCGCCTGGGAAACGAGCCCTCCTCAGCCCTGTAATTCTGCATGAATAAACATGCACCGTCCCTCCTCAGCCGCTAACTCACTCTCCCGTGTTTAGCTTCCATCTCCAATGGAAGCAGTCCCTGCTCCTGCAATGGGTTTGCACGGAGGTGCTTGTGGTCAACCCTCTCTACACTTCCACTCGTCCCATTCCTACACATATTAAACCCCTCCCAGCCCATCCACTCTTTTTCCATAGTTTTGAACTGCAGTAACATACTCATCTCGCAGTCATCTGGTTACTTAGCAGGCAATGATTACTGCAATGAGACGACTTCTTCGTATTGAACGTAAAATTATTAATTAAATACAAAGTGCAACGTATCTATCACCTAAATAATCTTCAATACATGTAATTTCAATCAGTTGCCATGTAACTAACACGTAATACTGGTTAAACCTGTCTGAAGTAACAAGGAAAATCGGTTGCCATCTACTCCTGTGATCTATATCTCAAAGCTGAACACGACTGACGGAGGAGCTTTGGCAATGCTTGAAGGAGCTCGGTGAAGACAAGGGTTTGCGCACCAGAAGCGAGGACTTTTTTTGCAGATTGCATTGCAATTGCATAAAATTAAAATGCAAAGTGGGCACTTGTATATTTTAAAAAAAGGGATTAATGCACGCTTCCACATTTATGTGTGTGCTTTTTAGTCAGCTGTATCTGGCATTGCTGTATTTATGCTAATGCGTATTCACAAGTTAGCGCTGTTTGCCATTTGGAAGGTGTCCTCAGCAATTCTCAGTCCCATTGGCACGAAAACGCCTGCGTGGCTGAGGCAGAGCATTGCTGGTGCCCAGCCTTGGCTCCTCACCGGCTGTTATGTGCCCAGCCAAACATTTTCCAAATTCTTAGGCTGTGGAATAGGAATTGAGTTTGCAAGGTCAAAACGCTTCTCCATGCCACGAGCTTTCCCTTCTCCTTGGCACACCCCCACGCACGTGCCCACCACCATTAGGATCTGAAAAATTCCTGGACATGATGGACAATGAGACCGTGGCCGGGGCGGCTGCTCCAGCAGCACGCGATGGGAGCACCCAGGCTTACTGGGGACAGTTAATGCATGTGATGGGGCTACAGCCCCCTTCTGTTTCCTTCCATTCCACTTGATTATTTTCTTTCATTAGACATCAACCCCATTGCAACCAGCCAGCCCAGAAGGTGCTGGGTCCTCACACCAGCAGGTTGTTGGGGCTACCAGAGGAGCAAAAATCCCTCAGCCAGGGTTCACCTAACTTCTGCACCCCCCTTGCTTCACTATTTCCCTTGTGCTTGGGGAAAAAAAAAGTAGGTAAAATTAAAATTTTGATAATAGGAATGTTTTTGTCATAAGAGTAATACTTCCTTTACTCCTTGGAAAAAAAAATCTTTATTAATTATAAGATTCAGACCTGTTCTGGTTTCAAAGTCTAAATTAGTTTTTTGGTTTTCTTTTGTGCAAGCGTTTTGTTCATATAGATTTTATACAATGCAACAGACAGCCTTGTTAATAGACAGGACACACATATACTAGAAGAAAAGAAAAGGAAAAAGGAAAGAAGAAATGACAAGAAAACCACCAATAAATCATTCCAGCCCCCCTCTCTTCCTCCGCAGTGAGAAAGGGCTGGGGATTTTCTGATGAACTAATCAGAAAATGTGGGGTTTAAAAACCAAATCTTTTTTGAGGAAGGGCGGGGGTGAGTGAATACCTCTGGAAAAATTTTAAGAAGGGCATTTCTTAATTTGAGTGTTTAATTTCAAATTTTTTCAAAGAAAAAGTTCCATTCTGGAGGGCAAAACACCTTTTGATGTCTATCAAAGAATGAAAGCAATTACTAAATATGTAAATTGATGGAAAATTTCTAATAAAATATTTTTTAAATTGTGATCAACTCATCCAGATTTTTTCATTTTACCATTTCCTTGGCTGCTTTATGATGTTGTCTTTGCATCTGAACTCTGTGTGGGAACGTGTAGAGTGTTGGGGGTCAGACTGCAGACCTGGGGCCACACTATTAACATCCAACATCCAGCACTTGATATTGGGAGACCATAAAGAAAGCACAGTGGGGCCATAAGGATGGCCCAGTATCTGCCCAGCATGAGCTCCATAACCCTTTGTGCATTTGCAACATGTAGGATAGGGGGAGAAAACAGGAATAAAAGGGCTTTTATTATACAAAAATACTGTAGAACAAATCCTGGAATCAACAGTAGATTTTCAATTTCCCTAACATAACGGGATTTCACTCTCCATCCCTCACAGCCTCACCCAGGACTCAAGGACCCCTGATTTTACTCTTCCAGCAGAGATGGTCTTTAATTTAGAGAAGGAAATAAATTATTTCCCAGCCAGGAACAGCAAGCCCTGGCCCCGACACTGGCCCCAGGTCCCACAGATGCTCTGCCCGGTCCATCCCACCCCTCAGCACGAGGTCCAAGAGGCACCTCCAGAGGGTGATGGAGCTCTTGGGTGGCCTGAACGACTATTAGGACCACGCTTGTGTCCTCCTACAAAGCGACTCTTTGCATGTCAAACAGGCTACCTTATACATAGGCACTGGGCAGACCAGGAGCTCCTCTGCCTGCCTCCCCAGCCCGAAGGCAGGTATTTGGCGGGGGGGGAAACCGTGGAGGGGAGAAATCGTCGTCCCAAACCAGTCTACAGCCTCTTCTCATCACTAGCCGGTGCCTTAGTTAATATAACACCCCTGGAGCACCATAGCTACAGGTTTAGAACCCCATCCTAAAAAAACCAAACCAACCAACAAAAAAGTAACAGGCTGCCACACACGTCCAAGCTCACAGAAACCGGTAACGCTGGTGGTTGTCCTTTGTAGCTTGTGTTGGGATCTCTGGAGCGCTACACTAAAGGTGTATTAACTGACCACCACCATGACCCGTGCAGAAGACAGACACCAATTACCAAGGAAAACGACCTTCCCTTCCCCCCTTACCTCTTCTGGTGCCAGCGGGGAGCTGCCTTCAGGCTCTTCTTATCTAGAGGGGTCGAAAAAGGGTACCACCACAGACAGCCCTAGGACCTACGTGTAAGGAAAGGGAAGTTGTATCCTAGGCATTTTAGTGACCTTTTTTTTCCTAATTAACCCCGATGATTTTTTTTTCCCCCTTTAGCTTTTAAAGTGAAATTGTGAATCTCCAAAACATATATACTTTAGCAAGGACCTGTGGCTAGACAGCTCAGATTTTTCACAGAATTAGTGTTTTACCTTTTGACTGATCAAAGACTCCATCAGCATGGTCTGAGCTATCATTATTTTTCGTGGTTTGATCCATGCTTACAGAAAAATTACATATTATGTAGATAGGTCAACATATTTTCACTCTCTCATGCTGAAAGCAGCAGATTTCTTGCAATTTTATAAACAGATGTGATTCAGGGCTGCCTTCAGAGACTTTCCTGAGTCTCTTTGGCGATCTGCATACCTGGAGCTTACCCTGACGATCTCTCATGTTCCGCAAGATGTTCCACGTAGTGTTTCCTTAGGTAGATGGGGTGAATATCTCTCTTGGGTCTTTGCCTTTATCATTGTGTCCACAAATCTCAGAACAAGAAGAAACCAAGAAGGAGAGCAAAGCCATCCGGACCACAACAAGTGCTACTCAAATGCTACCAACTTTGCCTTGGAAATGCCACCAACATCCCCGGACGGTTTTGCAAAGGGCAACCCCCAGTATGAACTGCACAAGGAAGGGAGAGGAATAGATATCCCTATTGGTATTTGCCCCTTTAATTCTGCATTAAAATTATAATCACCAGTTCATCTCCATCCCATGCTCCTCTTTCATCTCTCCCGTCTACATGTCTCTTGGAAGAAGCCCATAAGCCTGGATGTTGAAAGATCCTTAATGTTTCTTATAAGGTTGAATACCCCCCAGTACTTGATGTCAGGAGAGAAAAAAGCTCAGATTTGCCTCACCTGCTTCTTAAGTGTTGCCAGTACTTTCCAGGATTAAGCCATTATAATCTCCTGAAGCAGTTGTGAAATAAACTAAACACAAGTGTGATTTTCTGGTCAAAATAAAAATAAAAAGAAGTCCACGTCCTGAACACAAATGCTTTTTGGAGTTGCGAGTGCAAGACAGATTTACAGCCTGATTTTTAAATGCGGCTGCTTGAGCCCAGACCTTTCTGATGCAGTTTTTGGGCTCTCACTTTGCCATTGAGCTGCTGCCCATCATTAGCGACTTTTGCCTATTTTAACCTTAACTTTCAAAAGACTCCTGTAAACTTCCAGAGTAAGCACAGAGCAATAACTCTCTGAACTACTAAAGGAATCAAACTGATGCAATTTATTTCCACAGAACCATGCAATATTCAATGATACACCGAATCCATGTTTTTAACACTTTTTAAAGGACTAAAACCCTGGAAAGAATTAATTAGGCATGCTCTGAAGCCTGAGCATTTAACAGTTTTCCACTCGGTTGTAGAATTTTAAGACCACCAACACTGGATACTGGCAAAGATTATCAAAGGTATTCTGGGCTGAAATACATACTAGTCAGAGGGCTTGGCCACTAAGCAACTGGAAAATACTTCATGAAAGCTTTAGCTGTGCTATTATATTTTGTAAAGAAACTTTAAGAAAAAAATCCATAATATCTACAAGGTTAAATTTGGGGCAGAGTGACTCATTGGGAAAGTATGTACTGCACAGAATATTGTCTTCTCTGCAGCTCAAGCAAATTGTTAATACAGCAGAGAGGTATTTATGGACCCAGCACTGCAAAGCAAGGTTGAAAGGGATTAAAGGGCTGGGATCCGTGCAGGATCCGGCAGTGCATGTGCACAGGGATGCGGGGCTGGCTGGACCAGCCTCGAGCCACCGAGCCGCACACCTGGAGCCGAGCCACATCTGGAATTGCTAGGAGCTGGGAGACCCTGGCATCAAAATGTCTCTCGTCGTGCTAACGTGAGATGAAAATGTACAATTTTGAAAAAAAAACCAAGCAAAATGTTTTCTAATTTTCTCCACATCAGATAAAATTTCACTTCAATTTTCTGGAAGTGTCCTGATTTTTCTAACCATTTCTGTTGCCTGCTACAGTATTACAAAGAAATCTACACATGTCAAAACAGCCACTGTTTGATAAGGTCCTTGGCAGCACATAACGATATTGCAGAGAACTCATTTTACACGATGGGAAACTCAAACAGAAAAAAGATCATTATTTAAGTACCCAATGCCCAGAAGCATGAAGGATGCTGTACAAGACAAAGATGGTACAGACATCCAGATATTTTGGACAAAAGCAGAAACAAACAAACAAACAAACCACTAAGCAAGAATTGGCCAAGGGATTCACAAAGTTTCTATCCTTGATTAAAAAAAAAAAGGATTAAAAACTCCTTGCAAGCAACTTGATTTATTTTCCTTTTTGCTCTCCAGCTACAGAATAAAAAGGACTTGTCTTAGTAAATCTTTCAATAGCTACTTACTGTGCAGAACTTAAGGAGAAATTTTAAACACCATGGACATTAAACTGCAGGTAAACAGCAGACATTTCAACTCCAGATAGCCGAGAACCTTCAGATTCAGGTGGGTTTTTTTCCTCTCACTTGTATGCAATTGCTTATGCCAATAAACAGACCATTTTTCTCACTCGTTACAATCACTTGCCTTGCTCAGGATCTTGTGATCACTGAGCAAGGGTTGCACAGGGCAGAGCTGAATGTGCCGCTGTTCAAAGCAGATCTCCCAAAAAAAAGCAGGATTGCTGTGCTGGACCGATGACACCCGGAGAGACACCTCCGCGTGTCATCAGCTACTGCTGACATCACCACGAGCGCATTGCAGATGCAGGGATGTCATAACTCGTAGACGATCTCATAACACAGCATAGTTAATTGAAAGAGAAACGTAGTACATTACAACGTATTCGTGTATGTTGTGTTTTACAACATATTCAAAGATGGGCAGTTTTCTAAACAATGTGTAGACAAATCCCACGCAAGATGGGTTAAAGTAAGAGACAAACCAAAATTTTAATAAAGTAACTGATGACAACGATGGACTTATACTAAAATCAATAAATATGTACATAGATGTATATACACACTCAAAATACACATATAAGGCTGAAAGGTCCAATTTTCATTTGCAGTGAGGTGAATTTCCAGTGGCCCGCAAGTCAAAATGGACTACATCAGCTTATATCAGGACACTGTAAAGGAGTTTGTTCAAATGAAAATGAGACCTCCATGTCATTGCAAAGCAAACACACGCAATTTTGTGTCTTTAAGTTAAAGCGAAAGCCCCAGTGTAGCAGGCAGTGGTGTCCTGGGGCCTTTTGGGTCCCTCTCTCTGCCACATCTTCTAAGGAGACGCATTCAAACCTCCTCTGACCCTGCAGCTCTCGGCTACGGCAGCAGAGATCAGCTTAGAGAATCTTGGCAGGCTTGCTGCAAACAACCAGCCACAGCACAAGGTTTGCCCATCTATTTCAGGGCTGGCACCCTCATCTGATATCGCCACTGGGTTTGGAGCATCCCCATTTTATTTTTTGAGGTGAACCAATCCTTAAAAAAATTTTTAAAAAATCAGTGAGAATGTATTTTCCCCTTTTAACACAGCTGCAATAAGTTTTCATTAGAAGAACTGTGTCTAGGTGTGGGACAGACCCTCTGGTAAGACACAACACCTTATTTAACTATATGCTTTAACTTGGGACTTCATGTGATTAATGTTCATAGTCAGGACCCATCAGTTCCTCAGGAGCAGAAGAGATCTTTGTTTCTGCTGTCTCTCCTGGTGGCATGTTCTATCGCCTAATAAAACCCTTTTTGAGATTATAAAGTTTTTCCTAATATATAATCTAAATGTTCCCTGCTGTTTAGTCTACCCCGGCTGATTAATGAGAAGATCTAATATCTCACCTTATTAAAACATCCTTTCTTGCAGTCGTAGAGAGTTTCAGCAATTTTCCCAGAGTGAACAAATTTTTCCTAGACATTTCTTAGAAATTCTCTCTCAGATATTACCTTGCATTGCAGGTGCTCAGCTGTGCATCTTTTCCCTTGGTTCCCATTAAAAACCAACATTCTGCAATAAGAGCACACATTTCGATGCAAACCACTCAGAATATTTTGCCCGGTCTGTGCTGTCCTTTTCAGTATGCATCTTATATACATTATCTACATGTATAGTACCCATCCATGCAACAGAGTCATATCCCCGATGGGAAGCCAGCAGCATCACTTGTGCTTTTACATCTCCAAAGTCAGCTCTTTCTCCGTGTCTTTCTTCTCACCCCAGGCCGTACCGCTGGGCTGCGGCGGTGGGATGACACACACCGACTTCGACCGGTTCCGTTCCACTTCCCGAACCTTTTCTGCATTCCCCACTGTGGGAAGAGAAAAACACCAACTTGTATGAGAAATGTTCTCCTTTGCGGGTCAACAGGAATGAAGAAATACCGAGAGCTACCGAGGTGGCCATTTGCACGTTAGAGATGAGCTATTCCACTGCAAGGATCACTTTTCAATGATAAAACAGAAGACAAAAAGATGAGGGTTTCAATGGAAGAAAAAGGGGGGGGGGGGGGAAGACAATTTAAACCCTATTTTGTACTTTGAAATATGTTATTTATCTGGATCAATATCATCCTTTTTTTGTCAGCCCCCACCATCAACTCCACAGAACAAAAATTCCTATCAGTGACTACTTTAAAACAGCTTTTCAAGGTGTCCTGCTGGAGCACCTATAATTTCACGTCGCCACATAAAGTGATTTTTCCCGGAGGTGTACATGCAATCACGATGTGAAGGGTTACAGTCTCCTTCAGCCCAGTCGCCAGGGTATGTCAGGGGCTGTTGTGCTCACATTTTCCCTGGGGCAAAAAAAAAAAATAAAAATCCAGAAATACTGATTTTATCACTTTGCTCTGCTTACACTTACGTTTTTCTTCAGGAAGAACATAGTTTAAACTTTTTAGGTTTTTTAGGTTTCTTTAAACTATTTCTAATAAACTGTGGATTAAAGTAGCTACATCCCTAGCAGATGTCCAAGTTGTGAACACACAAATGCCACACGATTGTGTTCCTTCCATCTACTCTTGCAAACCTGTACTAAGATACTGTTGTGCAGGGAAAGTGCCAGCTATTCTACAGCTCTTTATTTAGCAAGTTTTCAGTTAACTGTTTAAAGAAAATTACAAAGGAAGGAAACATTAGAAATAGAAGGACACAAAAAGATTGAAAGGAAATTTTCTTGTTTCTTAAATATTTTTCCAGTAGATATGTAACGAAGACATATTCTGTACATTAATGTTAGACCCAGGCCCTTAACCTATCTCAACCCGTATTGCGAGGCAACATTATTTTTTTCTTTTTTTTCAACAAACACTGAATCTTTTCAAGCATCACTTTTACAGACGTGCTTGTGCTAAAAGGTGTTGTGCCAAGTATTGTAAAAATTCAGTGCCCAGTTTTGCACTGAACATCTCATGTGGTTCAGAGGCTAAAATGACTCTGTCTACTATACTTTGTGTGAGGCTTCATTGATATTAAACCTTTCTTTTTAAGTGTGAAAACTAAGCTTTCAGTTATCTAAAAACTGAGCTTGGGCTTAGAAAAACATGAGGTCTTGAGACACTGATCTTTCTGTAACAGATATTCAAAACAGACAGTGCTGCTAATGGGCCACTCAAAATGCATTTTAATAATGCTTAGCAAGCAAAAAAAAAAAATAGAACTTAATTTTTGGAAAGCATTTGGGCACAAACTTCATGTTTTGAAGTATCATTCATTTTTATAAGTTTTTAGTCTATGCATTAGCATCACCGTAGGCAGAATGAGCTGCAATTGCTGCCAAACAACTTAGTGCTTGGTGGAACATGGAGAACAGTACCAGTTTCAAACGCTTGCCTGGCCGGATACGGGAGGCAAGAAAATTCTGGGTAAATTCACGCACCCCTTGCAGCACACGGGTAATACGGAGGTCAAACGCCTGGACTGGGACACGCTTCTCACTGCGATGGTTCCCAACACCTGCCCCCAGGGAGCTGCCTGGAGCACCTTCACCGCCAGCCGTGCATCCCACCGCACGCTGAATCTCCTCTCAGGTCGGGCTGGGATGGGGCCGGGAAGGCTTTCGGCTCCGCTTTCTTGGTCACGATGCTCATCTGAGGAACCCGGCGTTGTCCCCCGGGGTTGGAGCGATGTCCCTGCCAGCCCTGCCTGCGACACGCAGCCCAAAGCTTCCCGCGGCGAGGGAGGGAGGGCAGGAGGCTTCGCCGTGGCTCTCTCCCAAATCCCAGCCCCGCAAGGGACACGCCGTGGACCTCGGCACATCCTTCCCCTGTCACCTGCTGGGTGATCCCATGGGGACGGGGCAGGGTGAGGAAGGGAGGTGAGAAATCCCCACCGGCGGCCACCGGGTCCCCAGCTTACCGGTGAAGGAACGGCACAGCTTGGGCTGCGGGCCGGAGACGCCCCGCGCTGAGTAGGAGTCCTCCTTCTGCGATTAAGGAAGAAAAGTACTTTAATGCATTTATGAAAACCGCTAGCGAGTCTGTTAATGACACTCCTGCTTCATAAACAAGCCATTTGCAATCCCCAAGGACTCCGTTTCCATTTGTTTTACTTTTGCCAAGAAAAACAAAAAGAACTATTGCTAAAAATAGACCGAATAGATGGCAGGAAATATTTACAGACGCTGGTTTGTTTCGAGTTGGTGGAAGAGGTCTGAGCTCTCCAGGAGTGATTCGGCAGGTAGGATGGGAAGGAAGGAACAGTCCCGGAGCGGGGAGGACGGGGCAGAGGCAAAGCCCGTCCCCAGCACATGGACATTTCTCACCTTGGCTCTTCCCCACCTTGGCTGCAGGCCAAGGAGGCAGGTAACGAGCTTGCACTAACGAGCTCCCTGTCCTTTCACTCCAGTGCTAATCTCCACCCTTCAGGAAAAAAAAAAAAAAAAAAAAAAAGAGGAAAAAAAAAAAAAAAAAACCACCAGGTAGCACAATGCTGCCTGAATTGTTCGGTGCTTCTGTAAACTGGGAATAAGTCTCTTACGCAGCTGTGATTTGGCACCTCGATCCAGAAACCCAGACTGCCAAAATAACTCTGGACACCTCCCAGCCTAGTTTTCTGTTTTGTTTCGGTTCGTTCTCCTCCCTCCCCTAACGAGGACCGATGCCCTCCATCCCTTGTTCGCACTTTTATTGACCATTTTAATAACAATGCCTTCCCAGCTCCAGCAGCAGCGCCCGGCTCCCTGGAAAGCCATTCCCAGGGGCATTTAACGATTCTCAGAGCATGCTCCATGAAAGGGCTCCGACATAATTACCAAAGGCAGTATGTCATTTACGCACATGGCTTACAGGCAGCTCCAAATAAGCTCCTTCTGGGGGAGTGTACTCGTGTTTTGGCAGAAGAAAAGAGGACGAAGTTGCCTGGCTACAGGTGCAAGGATTTTCTGGGTGCTCGGTGGTAAATAAAAGCTATTCTGGGTCTCAGAAACCGCCCTGCCAGCGTACTCTGTGTTGGAACTTTGCCTAAAATAAGGCAAGCCCAAAATCCGGACAGCGTTCAGAGCCAGCGTGATGCACAGCTCCAGGAAGCAGCAGCCTTCGGAAGGAATTTTGTCCTTAGGCGGAGGAAGGCAAACTTTCTGCTGGAAAGAGATAGTCTTGGAGTTAATCCCCTGGGCTACGATTCAGATCTGAAGTCACCTCGTAGGCCTGCCAAGGTTTTTTTTTCTGCCTGGTGTAAATCATTTAACCTGCACCATTGGCTCTGGAGGGATGAGGATTGTTCTTTTCTTACTTTTTTTCTCTGCCTTCCCTATTCACTCTGCAACTCCTCCTTGTCAGGGGCGTCTAACGCAGCACGACTGTAAAAGCAAAGGCAGAGACCTCAAGTGCAGTACAACCCCAAGGCACCTGAAGCCACCCAGGTTAGAGAGAAGAAGTGATTCGCCCCGGCCGAAGCCTGCGGTCGGTCACGGACCGGTGCCTGTCCTGGCGAGGGCACCGGTTTCTCCACACCGACTGTGGAAGGAGTTGGGTTGTCCATCGGGTGAGATGAACTCTGCTCTTGGCTCTTCCCCAGCCTGGTGGAGCCCCAGACCTATAGGAAGATGCTCTTCCATGCATACCTTATTCTGTGGTGACTGATACGGGGGCGGGGGGGGGGAAGACCAGCCAGCACCTAATAAATTATGAGATTAATCTAACTGAGCGACAACAGCTTCATATTTTAATAGCAAAGGACTAACCAACTTCACTAAAAAAGAAAAATACATATGCAGCCAGCCAGCAAGCAGAAAAAGCAGCGTTTTTCCTGAACCAAAGGGATTTCTTAATTATTCACTCAGCTCACAACAGCTAACTGATTGAAAGTACCGCCAAAGCTTTTTTCAAACAGACTGGCAATAGGAGACGTGCAGGCGTTTCACCAGCACCAGAGGGGTTTCAGTGGCCCTTTGCTTGAAGTTTGTTTCGCAGTTCCTTGGTTTCCTGTTGGGTTTGCAAACACAGTTGTAATGCTTCCATCTCGTGGTGAAACGCAGAATAGAAAAATGTGTGGCATGAGAGCATCTAGTTTTTTCTTGCTGACTCAAAACCTGGAAGGCCAAACCCTTCCCTTTGGGACTACAAAAGATGGAGTATCTGACAATTAGAAAAATCTCAAACGCTAACTAGCTACGGTTTTTTCATTCGTTGCTGTTTTTTAAACAGGAAAATGCCATTTGCTTGTCAACTTGGCAGGAAAGTAAATCTGAGCGGCTTAACTTTTTCCCCCAAATTTAAAATATTAAGCTGCATTTAATGGGCTGAAATCTACTTTTTAGCACAGCGTTCCTTCTTTCTGCTGACAAATTCTGCAATCTGTCCTCCTACAGTGTGAAGTAACAGCATTCACCCACCCTCCCACCTCGTGTTAATATTCCAGGGCTCTTTTAGAACATTATCCCATCACTTTTGGGTATCGCCTTATTTCTATTCACAGTAAAATGAGGCAGCTCTTCTAAAACATTAGCAGGTAAGCTGCTGATCACACAAAAGATGCCTGGCTTTTCCTTTCGGGTGCAGAGGGATGCTTCTTGGGCTTAGAGTCACCCTTACAGATGTCAATGGAATCAGCTTTCTGTATTTACATCTGCTTCCCTTAGACTGGCACAAAGCAAAAGTAGCTGCCGTAAAGAGGTGTGACTAGCACCAGCAAATGACTTCTATGAGACAGCAGTATTCAGCATCAAATTGGCATTTTGCATAATCCATAGGCGCATTCGCGACCCCCATAGGGCATTAGCCCCCATCCAGGAGTCAGTACAGAGACAGAGTGAATTCTACTGCTTTTGCAATTCCCCCCAAAATATTCTGTTCTCTGAAAGGCCAGCTGTAAGCATTCAAGGTAACAGGAGAAACGGTCTTCCCAAAGGTGCTAAATTTCCTACCAAATGCACCGCAGTACCTACTGGGAGCAGCAGCGAAGGGCGAAGCAGGAGCGCAAGGGTTAACAATCAAATGTCCTTAAAGTATGTAACGTCGTGCTCAAAATCAGCCCTAGTTTGATGTTGTTCTTTTGAAGTTTAATTATACCAAATGTTCTACAGGAACATGCCATGTTCTTGCCTATCTATTTTGAATTGTAAGTACCAATCAGCATGTAAATGATCAAATTAAATCTTTTAAGTTGTTTGCAAGAGCCAGAACACCTTTCTCTGAATGAAGGGCTGAGAAGCGGCGGCATTTGGTGCGTTACTGCCGTTCTCGGTGGGCTCTTCAATGACTGGCATTTGAACAAAGAAATCAGAGTGGAAGAAAGCCTGCGGCAGTCCCGAGTTCTTGTGCTGTCGTGGAAAATTACTATCTAAATAAAGAGGATAAATTATTTCTTTTTTAAAAGGTCATTCTGTTCTCTTCAGCTATGGAGCCTTGCTGGCCAGCTTAGAGACCACAGTTTGCACTTGGACAGTGCTCGAGCTCAAACCATCCAAACCTAAGATTCAGAGAAGTGGGTAAAATTTAGGGACGGCTCAGCAATTACTGCTGCTGCCCTGGGGGGTTTGGAGCAAAATACAGGGGCAGGGGGTTAATTGCTTTTCCTCTAGAGTAAGAGTTACAGAGGATGGGGGAAACTGAAAAGACCAAGCCTGCTCCTCATGCGCCGTTCCTGGACCATTTTGTCTTTCCACAGGGAAATGGTGGTCCAGCTTCTCTCACTGCTTTCCAAAGAAGTCAGCAAAAGTCTTCACCAGCACAGACATAGTATTTACCTTGTTTCTCCTCTAATTCAGAACAGGAACTGACACGGAGCTGTGCCAGCAGTAAATTTGGACTCAAAGTGGTTCTCCCAGGAATCCAGTATGCAACACTTCCCTCTATTTTAATTTCTTCAAGTCTGCCTAGAACCATAGCTGCTTTTAAAAACAAAGAACTCGCCTCCAGAATAAATAACAAAGCTCACAGTAATGTTTCTGTCCCTGCAAAAAGAGTTGGGGGGAAAAAAAACACCGAACAGTTTCAAATATTTACAGTCCATCTGGACAGCTGACAATGGGGGAACCAAATTCCCTCCTTCGATGAAATCTCCCAGAAAAGAAAACATGGGAAAGCCAGACCTCTGGATCTACAGACTGAAGCCCTATTAATAACATTTGCTCAGTAAACAACTTTCCTAGCATGGATGGAAGCCTGTGTTCACAAAGCACCGAATGGCGCTACACGCAAGATGGCTCGTTTGTTTGTCAGGAGTTTGGTTGGGTGGGTTTTTTTTTTTCCCCTTGGTATTTCCTACTCATTGGAATGCAATTTAGGATTGAGACACACTTATTTTTTTTTTTTTTTAATTTAAGGCAACGAGATTTGTCTTTAAAAGGAAATACCACCAGCAATAAACAGCACTAGTCCTAGTGTTTGTTATACCCGCAGAGTGAAAGCACCCCATGCATGGTTCTCCGCGGGTCCAAGCTTTCCCTGCTCCCTCTTACCTCTTTCCTGGAGCTGGCCGTGTCGCCTCCGCTCACTTCCACCCGCAGGCTCTTGTGCCGGAGGATCAGGATCTCCTTGGCGTGCTCCACGGGCTCGGACTCGCCGGGAAGAGTGTGCCTGTTGTACGCCGGCCCCTGCACATTGCAGAAGACGACGACCACTGCTGGAGGTGGGACCGTCCCTCCCTCCGCAGCTGCATCCCTTCTTTAGTGCCCGCATCTTCCAGGGTCCTTCGACCCCCTGTAGCCACCCTGCCTAGTTGTGGGAATAAACTGATCCACCCAAGGATGAGAGGTGGGGATGGAGGGAAAGAGCCAAGGAAGGAAGGGACTCCAAACTCTGCTTCTTTACGCAAGATCGCCCAAGCGATCACTGAATGACGAGACGGAGATGCATCTCTGTTAGTCCAGTGACACACCGACCTAGCGCAACTACTCTGCTCGAGGCGCCTTCAGCCTCAGTGCCTCTGCCCAGCGCTCCAATATTTTATACCAGCCCCACCTTCCTATATAAATCATGCAATCAACAGGAACCGTACATCCTCCTTCAGAAGCTTTAAACCAACCAAACTTAAATCTCCCACTATCATCAGTGGGAGTTGGGATAACTCTGTCGCTACAAGGGGTGAGGCCGGATTTAGGCAGGAGTAAGCGCGAACAGGAGGTATGCCTTCATCTTCATCCTGTTCACTATTTCTATAGGTTTCCTCCCAGCCTTATCTGCTTGCTTGTCTTGGCTCAGCAGAGGGACAGGAGGGGGTGGTTGATCCCTCTGTGCTGAGCTGCCCACACCAGCCGCATCCCCAAGGACTCGGTATTTCGTGCGTAATCCATAAAACAAAGGCTTAGATGGGTTTTAAGGATAAGGCTCCATGTATCACCATGTGAACAGCAATTACAATGCACAATCCTAGGTGCTATGTAAAGCTTCAGACAGATTATTCATGAGTTATTCTGTAAACAGCAAGTGGTTTCTACGTTATTTACCAGTTGTACCAGTTTCATAGCAAAACTGCCGAGCGGCTTTAAAACCTCGGCAGAGTAATTCTTACTTGCAGCTCACTGACTGTGCTCTCTCCTATGGGGATAACCCCATTCCTGCTCTGCCCTGCAGGTAACCAGGAGCTGTTGCAACTGCTGGATCTGCTAACCTGATGCCTGAAGATCCATGCGCTCCTCCTTTCTCCTTTCTGGTTCTGGGTAGTGATGCCTAAAATACTTCACGAAATTATAGGCTGACTGGGTGAACCTTTCAAAAGCTGTCATGCTGCAAACAGAAATGTGCCACTGACTTGGAAACTGGATCTGGCTTCACACAGCCAACTATTCTCTGCTCACAAAGAGATATCATTAGTAATTATGTAAATATTCATAACATCTGCTCAGGCTGTTAGGATAAATGAGATAACTTTTGTTATTGGACATCTAAAATACGGATTGAGGGAAGAGTTATACCGTTCTCCTTATTCGATACAGGTTCCTTGCCAATATTTCCTGTATATTTTCCAGGACATCCGGATTCAGAGCATCCTCCAATTTTTTGTCTATTTTGACAGTCCTGTCGTTGTTGCTGCAAAGAAAATGAGAACGCCTTATTTCGGAAGATGCACAGCAGCACAGCCAGTGCATCCCCGAAGCCCAGTGTTGACGGCAGCCCTTTCAGATCCCACCACCACCAGCAGACGTGACCAACAGCTAATCCTTGCAGATGGAGGTCACCGCGGAAGGGGCATTGGGTATCTGCATCAGAGCTGTGCCATCCTGGTAGATAAAAGAGCTGTGGGGAGCTGTGGCAGGGCAGAACCATTGGTGAGAGACGAGACGGCCATTCTGACCTGCAAATATTTGACCTGCTGTCTCAGCCGATGCTCGTTCTCACTGTCGGTTCCTTCAGTATGCGTAATGGTGCAAAGCCATCAAAAAAGGGTGCAAGAGCCTCTTTTTCAGAGCACCGTTTCTGTGTAACTCTGGGAGGAATACAGGTGAGCCTCCACATACAAGATCAGAAACTGTTCATCAAAGCCAGTAGGTTGCTCATCCACCTGATCATTTTTAACACCCGCCTACTCATCTTTAAATAGTGTTTCCTTTGCGTTTGTCCGAGCTATGCTGTTCCTTGCCCTGGGATAGCCCAGCGGGGAAGAGCAGAGGGGGGCAGAGAAGTTTGCAAAAGCCTGTCATAACTGTTCCCTCCGGTGGGAGGGATGGGACGAGTGACAGAAAGGGGACGACCGCAGGGGAGCACTTACAGCAAGGATGGATGAGACGGAGCATGACCCAGCTGCCCGGCTTCTGCCAGCTCAATGGCGTGTTTCCGCTCCAGCTTTTCGTAGAGAAGCACGATACTTGATTTTGGCTGGTCGTATTCTCGAAGCAGGATCTTCTGCAGGTATTTGCTGTTGAAATATTCTAATCTGTTTGAGAACAAAACAAGACATGCTTAGCCTCCTCCCACCTCTCCCAGCACCTAAATGGACCTGAGCAAGCCAGCAGGTTCATAGTCCACAATTGCCCCATATTCCCTTATATTCCATTACCTTCTTTCCAGAAACCCACAGACCCAGAGGTCAGTCCTCAATTATTTCTGCACTACAGCACCTGAGCTAAGATATTAAAGCTCTGCCAAATACAATAAAAACTCCCCAAAGTACCAGATTTATCATGAACTCTACTATAAGTGCTACAAGCACATGCGGTAGCCCCAAGGGATGCAAGAGTTTTCAACACTTCCAGATTCCCTCTTGAGCCGTTTCCTCTCGCTTTCTGCTCAAATGCAGCACAACGTTTGGGAAAGATCTAGTTGGTATCAAATACTGTTCACAAACCTGCTAGCGAGGAGCCAGGACACTCCTGAGCAGCAGCGATTCCCATACCCTCTAGTGGCACTTCCAAGCACTGGCATTCCTAAGAAAATCCCTGCCAGCTGCATTAATCGGAGTCCTTACCATGAAGTTAGCGGCGCCTGTATCTGCACAGCCAAGGAACTAAACCTGGTAGATTGCTATTGGTATATTTTATGTTATTTGTATTTTAAAAAAAAATAAAATCTATGCGTACAATCTACCAGAACTTAATGAAAATTGAGCACTTTGCTACAGAAAGATGTCGAGATCCTCTATAATTTGTCAGTCCACGACAAGCAGTTGCCCCTCCGAATGCTGCAAGCTCATATTTGTACCATTACTTGGGCACACACTGGGTTGGGGTCCTCAGCTCCCACACGGCCAGACGGGCAGGAGGGCACGGGCAGCACCGCTGCAGGCAGGGACAGCCTGAAGCCACACGAGCCGTGTGTCGTGCCGGCATGGCCCTTTCATTTCCAGCAGATTTTGTTGGCCAAGAAGGGACAAACACAACAGGAGAAGGGAAAGGAGTCTTTTTAGGCTCAAGTACAATAGGTGACCCGCAAGCATGGAAGCGTCCCGAGAACCTGGTCTCGCCTTGGACAAGGGAAAGCTGCCCCTTGGTGCCACAAGGATGAACAAGGCTCAGTTGCCCACAGTGGAAATTTAGGGAATAGAAACCAGCCTCATTTTTTTCTACACATGTACACAGTTGTATTTCGGCAAATCCTTACTTGTCTTTCCAGTAATACTGTCCCCAGTGTCCAGATATATCTTCAATGCCAGCCAGCAAATGATCCAAGAACTAAACAGAAGAGAGGATTTTGCTATACACCGGTTGCATGTATTGCATACGTGATGAACTCAGTCAGCAAACATCAAAAGCCAGCAGACAAAACAGGAGATGCTTTCAGCTCAGTACACAGCACCGGTAAACAAGAAGAGGGGATGTCGGGCTAATTCCCCATCCAGGCATCCGCGAGTATCCCTCGGTTCTGGAGTACAATAAGTGGTTTGGCTGCTTGCTTTCAGGTCTGTGCGAGCAAAGAATAATCGCTGAGGGACGTGGATCTGCTCGTTATGATATGTACAGGATGGCTGATGGCTTGCATGTCCTGCATATTGGCCCTTGATAAAGCAGGAAATGCTCATATTGAGGGTTTTGAGGCCAATTTGTCTCAGGAGATCGGTATCTTCGGGATATAGATGTAGATAACGTACAAACGATGCTTTGACTTGAATAATAAATACTGCCTTCTCCCAGACACTTCCCATACGAAATTAAATCATTGGCCATATTGAGCCTTATACAAAAACATTATTATTGCTTAAAATTATATTAAAAATTCCAGACAGGTTGATTTTTCCACCTAGAAGTTATATCTCTGTGATTTCCCAAATTGTTTTCCCTCCTACTGGCACCTCTAAACTGGGAGAGGGCTCTGCTCTCCTGCAGGTCAATGCCCCTCCGCACTCAGGTACCAGTGTCCCTGAAGCTTCCTCCAGCTCTCATTTTTCAAAAAAAATTCTGTGGGGTCAGAGGCAGAAAAATTTCAGAGCGGTTCACTCGGCCCTGCCGCCTGGTACAGGTTTAGAGTCCTCGCATTGCTATGAGCAGCTGTAAGGTGTGAGGACCAGCAAATGACACACACACCACCACCCCCCAGTTCATCAGTTTTGTGAGCTAGAATGTCCCAACTATCCAGATGGAGAAACAAATTTGAGGAAGAAAGCTGCTTCTAGGTCCCCGATTTCCAACTATCTGCGTTCTTACCTTCTCTACTTCACTTAATTGGTACATAGCCATTTTCAGCTCACATTTCCTAATAAATACATTTCCAGGGATGATTTACTATTCACGCACTAACAAAAGAAGAAAATACTCTCTGTTCATGATAGGAAAAGACTCTTCAGCCTATTAAACTGTTCTGTTAACCTCACACAAAGCCCTGTAATACAACCTAATTGTGAGGATGCCAAACAGTTTTTATAAATGTCCTCAGACCTAATGTCTTTATAGCTAGCCACCCAAAAAGAAGACAAAAATATTCCCAAAAGAGCTATACCCACAGAAACGTGACTGAGCATAAACAATTAGATTTAGAAACATAATTTTACGTTGGATGCAGATGCAAACACAAAGCCTCAGCTAGGTGCGCAGAACACCCTGCTTTCTCATGGAGCTGCGCCCCTCTCTGAAGAAGTCCTCCATAACTAGAAAAGCATATATTTGGATGGTGAGAGCAAGGTGAACTAAATTCCACCTTTGGGTTATGGACTTAGAATCATGGAATGGTTTGGGTTGGAGGGGACCTTAAAGATCATCCAGCTCCAACCCCCCTGCCCTGGGCAGGGACACCTTCCACCAGACCAGGTTGCTCCAAGCCCCATCCAACCTGGCCTTGGACACTGCCAGGGATGGGGCACTTCTAGTGGTTCCCTCCTATATAGTGCTAACCTTACCCTCCCTTTTCTAAATTTTTTTTTTTTTTTTTTTTTTTTGCAAAAATATCCAAACCGATGGTGGTGACGGGTGCTATTCTAACATAAATAATAAACCACGGTTAGGAAGCCACGTAACACTTTAAAACTGGAAAGGGACTGACCTGCAGAGGATTCAGGTACAATTGCAGGGCTGTAGAGTCCCTGGAGGCACACCGCGTCAGCAAAGCGTATTGGAAAGCTCTGGCCGCGTGTTGATGGATGCATCACTTACCCGAATATGGATCTGCTCTCCCACTGTGGGAGCACTCTCTCTTTTCCTCTTGACAGCCAACAAGTCAACGAGAGGACGGATGGTCATTCCCTGCAGCATAACCACAAAAGCAAAAATCAGCCTTTCTTTGCATCAAATGTTCTAAGTGGTACCGGCACTGGAACAGAAATCACCAGCGTGGGTAGGAGCCACAGCTACCTTGTTCTTTGCTAGAACAAGACCTGCTGTTTGAGCTAGGCCCCTCTTATCTGCTTGGTTTTATTAGCATGATAAAATCTGCGAAGCTTCGACAACGCTAGAAACTCTGTTCTCCCAACTATAAGCCAAACATTTTGTTTGCTCCTGGTAGTAGCCTGTCAAAGGGAGCTCACATGCCGGCTTCAGGCTGCAGGTAGGCAGAGAGGGCCGCTCTCCTCATTTGGCATCTCAAAGACCACAAAACGCCAACCAATAATTTCAAGGTCAAGCCTGTGGCTTACTATTGCTCGTAGCCTACCAGATGGAAAGGGGCTTGAAACGTTCAAAATTCAAATGCCTGAAACGATGCTTGAGATTTCACAGCATGCAGCCTCCACCAACATTTGTCTGCTAACTTTTTCAGTATTATATGTCACGGATCATTACTCCAATGATCTTTGGTGGCCAGTCGGTGGCTAAGTTTACTAATCAAAGTATCCACCTGGTGGGAAGGGTCAAGGGAAGAGTTTTAATGTCCTTTAAGCCTCATGAGAGAACTTCTGAAATGCTGCTGTGATGCGTTTCTTAGTCTGACTTTGGTATGGAATGACTTTTCTAGGACATGTTTACAGCAAAAATGATGGAGTAGTTGATGTTTATGACTTCTGAATGTCACAAATGCTGGCACAGAGGAGAGTTGAACACATTTTTAATTACATAAACAATTAATGTGTCATTTTAATAACTAATTAAAAAAATGCATTGCTATTCAGAGCAAATAACATAAAACTCAAAAATTCAGAAGTAACATATTACAAAAATTAAGTAGAGACTATGCAGTTTGGTCTCTTGTCTTCACTGGATAATCAGCTGCATTTGTTTTAATTTTAAAGTGGCATTTTGGAGTTTTGTGACCAGGAATCCCACATTTAGAAACACCTGGATTCTTTTGGCTCTTCCTGACCTTGGGAGCATTGTGGGAATCCCACGTGTCATTTCAGGCCACGTATCATTTCACAACACTCCTGTAGTCCCCTGTGATGCTCCTCCACCCACCGGGGATAACTCCTCTGAAGCGCATCACCCAATGCTGATGGCTTTATCATGGCTCACACAAAGTTTTTCTACCACCAGCGATCCAGTAGTTAATGAGTCAGTGTAGGCAGCAAACAAAAAAAATAAAAATCCTCTTCGCAATTATTATATTTGCTAACAATTTCATGGAAGGGGTCAGAGGCCAATAGACCGAGAGAGTGAACTTCAAATGGAGAACATGGTATTTCATTTTTAAACCGCACTGAAAGGCAGAACAATGAGGGCTTTTTGTGACATTCCAGACAAGCCCACAGCTCCTTGGAGGACTTTCTGGTCTACGTGGCACATATCCAGGCCTGCTTGGAAGAGCTGAGGACTTGACAACTGCTCAGTCGACCTTCTCAAAATTATTAACCAGGCTTGTTGTGGGAAAAACCTTATGCAACTTAGGCCAAAATAGATGAGTCTCCTGGGTTGTGTACTGCACTGATAGACCCACGTATGGACAAGCCCAACTGCTTACACATTGGTCATTAGTCTGTGCAGCATGGGGCTTTTCAGACAGCATGGTCAGGATTTCCAAGAAAATGAAGTAGGTTTGTGCTCTGACAAGATGCCTTGCTGGCCTTTACTCACTTAAAAGAGCCCAAATCATCTCTCCCCTAGTTTCTGTCCTATCTTAACACAAACACCCCCCACGAAGCCTGTATTGATATCACTGTCAACATAAAGAAAACTTCTCGCACAAAACAACAGCAAAAGAATCCACTATCCACAGAAGCTGTTTTGTAGCCAATATTTCACTTGTCCTCTCCACCCAACGTGACATCCACCATGCAAGAAGCTGGGATATTAAAGACAGTCACTCTTCAATCCCGCATCCACCGATGTGGCCGACAGCAGTGCCACGGACTTCAGAAGCTGTAGGACTCCTTTGCAAAGCCAGGTTTCTGAAGGTTCATCTTAATACCTGCTTCTGCTTTATTTACCTATGTTTTCTGTGCTGAGCTACAGTAATATCTTTGCAGTTCAGCTTTTCAGCAAGTTTCCTTTTTTTTTTCCGCCCCCTGTTCTCGTGGTGGCCTCAGCTACACAATGCTGCAGGTATCTGGAGCCTGAGCAAAGTCTGTTTTTATAGATGCTATGTTCCCACTGAATGGCTGAAGGTCAAGGGGTCGCCCTGCCGACACGTACCCACGGGGGACCCTGTTTAACTCTCACCCTTTTGCATGGGGATGACATCACCAGTTGAGCTTTGAGTTTACACAAAAGCCCTTTTCCCGGTCCTGGGAAGGATTTTCCGAAGCCTCGGCAGAATGGAGCTGCTGCCTTAGAACAACCTTTGTCTGAGACTCAAGAGCGTCTCTGCATGAGCGGACGTGCCTAGTGACCGTATCTTTTCAATTTCTGACCCGCATTTGCATCTTAAAACTTGTCAACCTCCACCTAAGTACGCTCCCCCCACCCCTGGCCCCTACTCTCTCCTTTCAGGCTGAAAACTGCCCCCAGTCCAGCTGCCCCGCGGGTCTCAGCTCCGAGCCCATCGGCACGTCGGACTCGTTGACCATTTTTTCAGCTCGTGACGTGGATTAGGCAGACGTGGGGAAGCGGAGAGTCAACCTCAACCCTCCACCTTGCCCGACACCCCCAACCTGAGGGGGTCGGGGAGGCCACGTGGAAGGACCTTGCTCTTGCGGGGTGATGCTCAGCGTGAGCCACCGTCTCCCACAGCCTCCGCGGCAGCTCTGCTCCCTCCGTCCGAGGGCAGGAGGTGGGCAGCCCCAGCTCTGCAGCTCCACACGGACCTCACGTCCTCGAGCAGGAGCTCCCAGGGAGTTTTTTCTTTATGGTGGCTTTCCCAGACCCCCATCCCACTTGCTTCAGCAAGTGGGCACAGAGGAGAGTTGAGCATTAATATCCCTTTTCCGCACGGCATCTTTCCCAGCCCCCCCCATCCCACTTGCCCTAGGGATGGGTTCAGAGGAGACCCGCTCTGAACGTTTTTGGCACAGACATCAGCCTCGCTCACTTCAGGACCGGACAACCCCAATTTTTCCACCACAACCTCCTTCAAACGTGCCAGCGTTTGCCAGGTGAAGGAAAAGGGGTGCCTGCAGAGAAACCCCCCAAGGAGCCTCGCCCTTACAGACCCGCTGCTGGGCAGAGAAGAGCAAGGAGAGATAGCCAAAATTCTTCATCCCACGGAAAGCTGCAAGAACTCTTTTACCAGTAGATGTCAGGGCAATGCTGGGAGCTGCTGCCTGCCTGCTCCCGAGCAGGGCTGCGCTGCGCCCTGGAGCCCAGAAACTCCTCAGCCTGTGCCTAAGGGAGAGAAAAACCCTTCTCCATCATACCCCCGGGGGACTGCTCGTTCAGAATCCGTGAAAAATAAAAGCATGTTAAGTAAGGAGAGCAATGCCAGCACCGAGTTGTGCCCCTGTCCCAGCTGCAGGCTGGCTAGCCTGGGTCCTTGCCCACTTGCCCACTATGTCACTGCAGGCGGGGGCAGATGTGGTAGCTCCCATGGGCTCCCCAAAAGCAGTTCAAGCTGCAGATGCTCCTACAGCCTATTTTCTAGAGGATTGGGCTTTGCAAAAAATCAGCCATAGCAGAAATCAGTCTTTAAAAAGATATATTTAAAAAAAAAATAAAATTGTGCTTTCAACAATAAAGCCAATTATCTCAGAGCAACCAGTGCTGTGAGGGTCCAGCTCCCTCCCCTACCCTGGCAGTGGGGGGGTTAACACATCCACAGCCACCCTCTGATGTGGGCAGGTTGCACTCGCTTGCAGAAGCTTCCCCACTGGGTAGGAAACAGCCCAAGAATCACTAGGGCAGAAAAAAAATAAAAGCAGGTAGCAACAGGGCTTAGGGATCAGTTACAAAAGAAAAATGAGAGGCAAATAAATAAAATGTGCTATGACTTTTTTATTTGCTTCTGATTTTCCTTGCTTTTATAACGAGTAACACACCCAAAATTTTTTTCCGGTGGAAGAGTTAAAGCAATCCCCTTCCTGCTGCATCATCATAAAATTAACTGCAGCTGCTTTGCTGCATGAATGTGAAAACATCTCAGGCATATATACAAAACATTTTGATAAACAACCAATGACTGTCATTGCTTCCACTGTTGGATGCCCCAATAAAATGGAACTCATTCTCAGAAAATAAGTCGTCACTCCTTCAAAATGAGGCCCCTTTAAACTGTCCCACTTGTGAACTACCGAAACTGAGATGACCAAACCATAAACCTCTTTTAAAATTCTTGCTGCCCATGTTCAGAAGGTTTGGAGTATCTCCAGTATCTTCCATCTTCTCACCTTGGGGATCAGGAAAACTGACCTTCATTACTGCATGGCTCAGGCAACATTTCTTTTCATGACAAGGCCTACGATAACGACTGGTTCTTACCTTGCTCAATCAGCAAACTGGTTGTAGAGGCTGATTTGTGTCGGCTTTGCTCTCACATAAAACACGTAAAAGCACTACTTCAGAGAGGAAACTTATGCCAGCATCATTCTTCACAATTTTCACCACGGCTACACAAATATGGATGGACCAGGTCAAAGTTATCAGGGGAAATGCTATAGCAGATGTTGTAAGTCAACAACTGCTAGTCAACCTCACGAACGTGTGACACCTTCTCACACCTTCTACCTCTTTCAATAATAATTTTAAATTTTTATATGCCAACCACTTGATGGAGGGAATGTTTCAATGAATGGTAAATCCTTGTATCCATCTAATGGTTTAGCACTGGTTACTTGTCTGGAAAAAAAATCGTGCTTATTATTTACATCTGCTGGTGACACCAAGATTGTTTTTACCTGTACGAACACGGTGAAGAGGATGACAACAGTCGTTGCTGCAATGAAGAGCTTCTTTCTGTGAAAGTCAGGAAGCAAGAACACCAAAGAGAAACAAATGGCCCCTCGGAGACCCCCGTACGCTATAATGAATTGGTCTTTGCTGGTGATGGTGTTCACGTGAAATCTATTCACAAAGAAAGTCAGCACGAGAACCCCTGAAAAGCAGGAAAGAAGATGGGAGCATATCAAACAAAAAGAGCAATTAGATAAAACTCATAGCCATGTGATATAATTTACGGTAAAACATCACTAAACTGGTAAACACCAACCACGAGGAATTGGCCGGGGCCCAAAGTACTATATTCCCAATATGCCACTGGAGAATGGCTTTTCTTCCACAGCCTGGTCCAACAGGTTTGCATTTGATTTGTCCAGATAAAAATTAATCCCCAACACATTTCTGATTTGGGGGATACCAAAAACCATTGACTGGCCACAGTTCTCGGGGTTTGTACAACTACAAAATTTTGGGTAGCTCATCTTGTATCAAATTCTCTTGGTTTTTAACTCAGCCTTGTGCTTAGCACAGTCCAGCTGGGAAACCAGAGTTTCCTTCAGAAGGACTCTGGACTCTGCAGGGGAGTTTTAGTGTCATCCCGCTCCCACAACTGCGGCTCCCCAGAGTTACCTGATGACTCCGTGTTAAGCATCAGCTAAATACTGAACAAACAATAACTACTGGCAGCATAGGATGTATTAGCACATCTATTTTGACGGTAGTTAATTAAAGTTTTTAGGGCAATCCTATGGTCACGTGCCAGCTGAAATTTTACATCTACCAGTATAATGATACAGAGCCAGATTCTGAGGATTGAAATATTAATTGATTTATTCTAATTGGTGATAACAAATGATTGAATTGCTTGGATTATAAACGCTCTCAAGACAAACCATCAGCAATAATTTAGCCACCAGTTACCCTCCGATTTCCAAAAGTTTCCAAGCAGTAGCCAAGGCACTCTAAATATTTGATGTATATTCTGCCGGCATTAATGTTGTTTCTTCACAAATCTTGCCCTCAGAGATTTATACTGTGTGAATTTAAGACTACATAAGGTGACACAGCAATTGATGTAATTTATAGTCATTTGCAAATACATAAGCAGATGCGGAAAGGTACAAAAAGTCAGGCCTTAAATCAGTAAGCCGTGATCTTAATACCAACAGATGTGATCAACATCTTATTTTCTGAAGATTAATGGCCATTTTGAGAACTGATGACACAGACTGTCATTGACTTTTGCTAGGAATTAGCTGGATCTCCATCACTATTGCTTTTCTAAAGGGTGTTTGTAAGAGAAATAAATGTCAAAAATAGTGCACTTTTAATGTACATATCAAACATCTTCACATGCATACAACTAAAAATATCTGAACTTTGATTGCACATCAGACCAGTTGGAAGAAAAAAAAAAGCTGTGGATGTTCAGGAATAGGGAACTCAATTAACTGAACCTTGCAACACCTTCTCCGTCCCCTGAGCACCATGGAGCTGCTGCCCAGACCAGCAGATGTGAAGTACTTTGGTTTCAAGGTTGTTTGTAACTTTAAAAAAAAAAAAAAAAAACAACCATACCTCAGATCACATCTTCAGCTACTGTAAGCTCAGGCAGTACCAATGATTTAAAGGAAGAAAATTTACTTGAGCTGATATCCTGGCTTTTGTCTTCATTTAATCCTTCCTCATAAATTACTATTAGCATTCCCTAAACTAATTCAAGGCCAGTTTGCTCCAAGAGATGACATACAACTAAACATTTTGAACAGAATATATATTCTTCTGGAGATACACCTTGAAAAAGAGCAGAAGGAAATCTCCCCAGTGCTTGGATAACAGTAGAATACTAGCGTTGTCTTGCAGTTAATGCATTTCGCTTTTTAGATGACCTCTCTTACAGCAAAGCAATTCCAGTCCCCAGGCTTCAGCAGAATCATTTCTCGTTTAAGAGCACTACGAGGGTCCAATAAAGGACTGAGGTGCAACTTACATACTAACCCCAGTGCTCTCAACCCCAAAAGTCCTCAATTCCTGCAAGCAAACTCTATGGGCACCTCCCATTTCTGGATCAGTGCCTCAAGCACGTCCAGAGCTGTCGGACAGGTCTGAGCAGGTCAGGATTTAATCCCAACCACCATCTCCAAGGCAGGCGTTTCCCAGCACGGCTTCATGCAGCGCCCTGCCTGACTTCCATCCTCCCGGCACACCTACGGCTCTCCAGGAAGGTGCTGCAGAAAAGGGACACCCTATTCAGGATCAGATATGCAAGATGATTTTTCAGCCCTGGTTTGTGCCTTCTTATTTAATTCAAGGGGGATTTGGAATATAAAGAGGGGTTTCTTTCCTGGCTGCAGCGCTGAGCCCTTCTCTAATAATGCGCTGCATAATTTGAGAATGCAATCAGAAGAGCTGTGTTTGGGGAGCCAGAGGATTTTCGGATTGCTTCTGCAATGTTACTATGTTCCTTACGTCTTGCAATGAAGAATTTTTGAACTAAAAAAAGATAAACTCACTCAGAACTTCTTTTCATGTGAGCAAATAATTTAAGGGAAAACCACTTAATCATAATAAAACATTTGAACGTATGCACAACTAATAAGCATGTTTCCAAGCGCATTTATAGCACACAGTTATTAAAACAAACCCTGGCATGTATTAACAGCTAATAAAACCCATTCTGCTATGTCTTGCTAATCACGGCCTATCCTATTTAAGCAATTTCTTGAAGTGTCTATCAAATTTGAGTTTACTTTCTTTGACTCAGTGGTTTTCATCGTGACTGATCTCAAGAAGATTATCTTTAGCTGCAATTATCAGGAGAGTATTTTCATGCAAAGCTCTCTTCTTGTTGTCGCTAAGTCTTGGTCACTTTTTTACTGTGAGGTTGGTCAAACACTGCAGTAGGTTTCCCAGGGAGGTTGTAGAGTCTCCATGCATGGAGATAATCATAAGCCACATGGACAGTCCTGCTAGATGACCATGCTTAAGCAGGGGTTTGGACCAGATGTTCTCGAGAGATCCCTGCCAACCTCAGCAATTCCCCGATTCTGTGCAAGTCTGTCATTTTTAGTCCTTAGCTGAAGTTCTTCAGTAGGAGCAGAAGCATCCTCACATTTTAGGTCCCAGGCTGGGGCAGGGCAAGATCTTGGGACAGGACATAACCAGGACAGCTGACCTAAACTAACCAAACAGATATTCCATACCATATGACGTCAGCTCAGATATAAAAGCTAAGTGAAGGGAGACGGAGGTGGGGGGCATTTTTGTCTTCCGGAGCAAGCACTACGCGTACTGGAGCCCTGCTTCCCAGGAAGTGGCCAGACATCGCCTGCTGATGGGAAGTAGAGAGTAACATCATTTGTTTTTTTTTCTTTGCTTTCGCGCGCAACCTTTGCTATCGTTTTATTAAACTGCCCTTATCTTGAAAAAAAAAAAAAAAAAAAAAAAAAAAAAAAAAAAAAAAAAAAAAAAAAAAAAAGACTGTGATGGGTTGACCCTGGCTGAACACCAGGTGCCCACCAAAGCCATTCTATCACTCCCCCATCCTCAGCTGGACAGGGGAGAGAAAATATAACAAAAGGCTCGCGGGTCGAGATAAGGACAGGAGAGATCATTCACTATTACCGTCACGGGCAAAACAGACTCAATTTGCAAAACATACTCAATTTATTACAAATCAACCAGAGCAAGGTAATGAGAAGTAAAACGAAATCTCAGAACACCTTCCCACCACCCCTCCGTTCTTCCCGGGCACAACTACCCTCCCGGATTTCACCACCAAGCCCCCCCAGCGGCACAGGGGGACAGGGATGGGGTTTATGGTCATCACACGTTATTTTCTGCCGCTTCACCTCCTCAGGACGAGGGCTGATCACACTCTTCCCCTGCTCCAGCGTGGGGTCCCACCCACGGGAGACAGTCCTCCACGAACTCCTCCAACGTGGGCCATTCCCACGGGCTGCAGTTCTTCACGAACTGCTCCAGCATGGGTCCATTCCACGGTGTGCAGTCCTTCAGGAGCACACTGCTCCAGCGCGGGTCCCCCACGGGGTCACAAGTCCTGCCAGAAAGCCTGCTCCGTGGGCTCCTCTCTCCACAGATCCGCAGGTCCTGCCAGGAACCTGCTCCAGCGCGGGGTTCCCACGGGGTCACAGCCTCCTTCGGGAACCCACCTGCTCCGGCGTGGGGTCCTCCACGGGCTACAGGTGGAGATCTGCTCCACCGTGGACCTCCCTGGACTGCAGGGGGACAGCCTGCCTCACCAGGGTCTTCACCACGGGCTGCAGGGGAATCTTCGCTCCGGCGCCTGGAGCATCTCCTCCCCCTCCTTCTTCACTGACCTTGGTGTCCGCAGGCTTGTTTCTCTTACATGTTCTCACTCCTCACTCCGGCGGCAGTTTCTCTCCGTCCCAACTTTTTCCTTCTTAAAAATGTTATCACAGAGGCGTTACCACTATCACTGATTGGCTCGGCCTTGGCCGGCGGCGGGTCCGTCTCAGAGCCGGCTAATATGGGCTCGCTCTCTCTTGAACACAGGGGAAGCTTCCAGCAGTTTCTTACAGAAGCCACCCCTGTAACCCCCCCCCGCTACCAAAACCTTGCCAAACAAAACCAATACATTCCACCCCTCGCCTCTGTGCATCACATTTTTAAGAACTATCATTAAAATCCACATTCATCACACAAAGTCTTCACTCACATCACAAAAATAATTCCCCACACCAAAATCAAAATAATATCATCACAAAACTGACAAAAGTGGACAATTTACACACACAATCCACCCCTCATCCCTTCACCACAATTACAACAATAAAGATTCCCCACTCATCAAGCAGCTCTTAACTCTCTAGCTGCGTTCAGTCCATGTTTTGCCCGTTACCTCTCTCAGTTACTATCCTTATCTCAAATTCCTCACATTCCCCGGCATCTCCACCAAAAAGACTGTGATGGGTTGACCCTGGCTGAACACCAGGTGCCCACCAAAGCCATTCTATCACTCCCCCATCCTCAGCTGGACAGGGGAGAGAAAATATAACAAAAGGCTCGCGGGTCGAGATAAGGACAGGAGAGATCATTCACTATTACCGTCACGGGCAAAACAGACTCAATTTGCAAAACATACTCAATTTATTACAAATCAACCAGAGCAAGGTAATGAGAAGTAAAACGAAATCTCAGAACACCTTCCCACCACCCCTCCGTTCTTCCCGGGCACAACTACCCTCCCGGATTTCACCACCAAGCCCCCCCAGCGGCACAGGGGGACAGGGATGGGGTTTATGGTCATCACACGTTATTTTCTGCCGCTTCACCTCCTCAGGACGAGGGCTGATCACACTCTTCCCCTGCTCCAGCGTGGGGTCCCACCCACGGGAGACAGTCCTCCACGAACTCCTCCAACGTGGGCCATTCCCACGGGCTGCAGTTCTTCACGAACTGCTCCAGCATGGGTCCATTCCACGGTGTGCAGTCCTTCAGGAGCACACTGCTCCAGCGCGGGTCCCCCACGGGGTCACAAGTCCTGCCAGAAAGCCTGCTCCGTGGGCTCCTCTCTCCACAGATCCGCAGGTCCTACCAGGAACCTGCTCCAGCGCGGGGTTCCCACGGGGTCACAGCCTCCTTCGGGAACCCACCTGCTCCGGCGTGGGGTCCTCCACGGGCTACAGGTGGAGATCTGCTCCACCGTGGACCTCCCTGGACTGCAGGGGGACAGCCTGCCTCACCAGGGTCTTCACCACGGGCTGCAGGGGAATCTTCGCTCCGGCGCCTGGAGCATCTCCTCCCCCTCCTTCTTCACTGACCTTGGTGTCCGCAGGCTTGTTTCTCTTACATGTTCTCACTCCTCACTCCGGCGGCAGTTTCTCTCCGTCCCAACTTTTTCCTTCTTAAAAATGTTATCACAGAGGCGTTACCACTATCACTGATTGGCTCGGCCTTGGCCGGCGGCGGGTCCGTCTCAGAGCCGGCTAATATGGGCTCGCTCTCTCTTGAACACAGGGGAAGCTTCCAGCAGTTTCTTACAGAAGCCACCCCTGTAACCCCCCCCCGCTACCAAAACCTTGCCAAACAAAACCAATACACTTGCTAATCACGGCCTATCCTATTTAAGCAATTTCTTGAAGTGTCTATCAAATTTGAGTTTACTTTCTTTGACTCAGTGGTTTTCATCGTGACTGATCTCAAGAAGATTATCTTTAGCTGCAATTATCAGGAGAGTATTTTCATGCAAAGCTCTCTTCTTGTTGTCGCTAAGTCTTGGTCACTTTTTTACTGTGAGGTTGGTCAAACACTGCAGTAGGTTTCCCAGGGAGGTTGTAGAGTCTCCATGCATGGAGATAATCATAAGCCACATGGACAGTCCTGCTAGATGACCATGCTTAAGCAGGGGTTTGGACCAGATGTTCTCGAGAGATCCCTGCCAACCTCAGCAATTCCCCGATTCTGTGCAAGTCTGTCATTTTTAGTCCTTAGCTGAAGTTCTTCAGTAGGAGCAGAAGCATCCTCACATTTTAGGTCCCAATTCTTATCTACCCAGCTTACTGCTCTTCTGTAAAGCAGGACAGCATCTCCAGGGACAGCTGTTTGAAGGTTCCTCCACTTGCCCATTTAAGGATGCTGCTGCACACAAACTTGGTATGAATTAAATCCCTTAAATCTCTGCAATTCAGAACATGCAGCCAGAGGCCCCATGCTTTTACACAGCTCTCTGATCCCAAGCTATGTACTTACAGTCTCCCTCCTATTGTGAGGATATGCTGAAATGGAAGAGGAGATCATGGCAATCAAAGGAGAGGCTAAGACAGAGGTATCAATAAAACAGATGTCGTGAGAATTTCTATTTAGCACCAGTGCTGTCTATGGTGAGTGCAGAAACTAGGAAACTGCAGTAAAATGCAACACTTGCTATTGAGCGAGTGACGGAGGAGGGAAGCACCGGTCCTTGTGTTCACGTCTGGGATAACCACACATACAGAGCGAGCAGGAAAGGATGATGGTGGGGACAGAAGCATTCTCTCATTTAATGGGATCACGCTGTTCACTCCCATAAATAATAATAATATATATAAAAAAAAAAAATCAATAATTTCATCATACCTAGTGCTCTCCAAATGAGACAGAAAATGACAGTGAAGCAAATGTATGGCCAGTTCCATTCATGATTTTCTCCAATGGTGGAAACTCCAAGAAAGATGAAGATGAGGGTATCGCTAACACTGCTCCACATCTTCATGAAGTATTTGACTGTGGTGTGAGACTTCAGAGAGATGTTGGCCTCCACATAACGTTTCATGCCCATGGCACAAGCAATGATGCTGAGAAAATGAAACAATAATTTTTTCTACTCAAGCACACAAAATTGAGACATTGTCATTTATAAAAAAATAGGCTTCATCAAGTCTTAGATGTTTTCAGACATCTCACTGGCTGGTGGTTCACTTCCTACATCAGTCCAATAATACCAGGAGGGCCACCAGGACAATAAGAGACCATATATGTTGACCAGACTATCCGAATCTGCTTTTTAAGAGATAAACAACTCACATTCTGTTGCATTTATCATAGCCACAAAGCAATACCTATAATTAACTACACTCAGCTCTTCCCATCACAATACGCTGTTTTCAGTTCTTTAACTTTGCCACACTCCAACCATCTGGGCTGAATTGTTTCATGCTCAGGAGCCCACATTACCTATTTTGCCCAGATGAGAGAAAGACATTTCAGGGAAGGGAGACTTGTTTCTTATGCTGAGAAACATGTAAATAGGAGTTCTGTGAGTTTGGCTGATATCTGGTCACTACAGCAGATTCTTGTAGGACTCGGAATCGGTGTAGTTTAAGAGCAGACCAAATGCTGCACTCCACCCAAGGGACCAAAGCTAATCTTAAGTTGGAGAAACTCAACCATATGACGTACCTCACACTGACCAGACTTGCACTTTTTATTATTTGGGCACAGCCTGGAAGCCATTGACTCCATGCAACCAAGAGACAATAAAATGCTCAAGCAAGCTCATAAGGCTGGACAATGAGCCAAGAAATGCTGTTGCTTTAGTCGGAACATCTGACCTCCTCAGGCATTGCATAGCCAAGGTCATTTCAGAAGTGCGCAACACTAACTAAAATTTCTGCCTTGCAATTTTTCATGGATAATTGGTTCTTCAAGTTACAGGGTACATGTGGTTAGTCTAATTCATCAGCTTTTCAAATCAATACATTTTCAGGCCAGCAATCTTAGAAGGTCAAAACAATTGAGTGCTCAAAAAGTCAAAGCTCCGTTTTTTACAGTTTAGCCTGGACAGAAATGGTTTTGTTCTAAATATTGTACCAGCAAAAGCAAAATGGCATTATGTTTCTGAGATCCGATTCCATTGGTATTTGGTAAGGCCATCTACACGGAGTTTTATTGCATTAAAAATTCCTTTCACAGGGGACATCTTGGTAACTCTCTTTACCTTTATCACACACAGACAAGCTCACAGAGAAGAAGATCCTTGGCTTGCAGAAGTACGCGGGGCTCTGGCAGACTGACTTTAAACACCAGCCATGACCAGGACACGTAAATGACCCATATAGATGCAGATAAGTGTTTAAGAGAGGTGGTGGCCTCCGCAGCACATTATCCATAATGTATCCTCTCAGGTAAGAGCTATTCAGAAAACAGCCGTGCAACTACTGCTTTGCAGTGAAAACATCATATTTAACCCCAGAATTTCACAAAGGAGATTCTTTGCATTATTTGGGCTTTGATGGAAAAAAAAACCCAGGTTGCCTCCCCCGGCCCCAGCAAACAGGACAGTTTGCAGCTGGGCAGAGCTGACTCTGCTCTGGTTGTGGTTTTATAACCTGTATGAGACCAAAGACCTCGATTCTCTCCCCCACAGCTATTTATTTATTTCAGGAAGACACCGTCGGCCACTGCATTGCTGCTCCTAACCTGCACCACTGCTAATAAAAGCAGAATAAGGCTCCTTTCCTCCCGGCTCACCAGGGAATCACTAGCACGTCTTCCCTGCCACAGCTCGGCATTTATTGCTGGACCGAGACGCCAAGGAATGGACAACACCTACATTCATTTCTGCTCTACGTAAAGCACTAAGGAAATCGGCAACACTATTATGGGAAAATACTTATCAGATATTTGGTTGGAACAACAAATAAGAAATTAGAGGAAAAAAAAAAAAAACAAACCCTTTTTCAAATGAATATGCACTTCCACCCACTGAGAGTTACTGATTAATGGGCTTTGCATTCAGACAAAAAAAACCCAACAAATACACACATTTCTATTTCTTTCACTTAAAAATAGTTGTTATTTGTTTTTCCTCATTGCCATGAAAAAAACCCATACTTTTTTTGAAGGAGGAAGGAACGGTTGGGTTTGCCTGAAATTAGAACTGGGCTTCAGGGAGAGGACTTGTAGTGAAGGCGCAGGATATGAAAGGTCAGACTCAGAAAAGCCATGATACTCTTGCTGGGGAAAGAGACCCTGCTTCATCCAGCAGCACGAGACCAAGATTCAAATCTCTTTTTCATCTAGTGTTGTTTGAGTTCACATGTTTCATCTCCTAAGAAAATGCACCAATACTTAAAAATATTCTGAAACTGGTCTTTTTTGATTTATCCTTTTTAGACTGACCCACTTTGCATAAAGCACTGAGCCAGAAGGAGCAACAGGGATTGAACCACGGGCTAAAAAGAAAATAATAAATTCTTCTGTATCTGCCTCAATAAATAAATAGTGGGTAAAATAGTTCCAGCTAGAAACTAAGAAATCCAACAAGTATTTATGGGCAAGAGACTTCCCGAACCATGGTTTGGGAACACTTATTGGAGGGTGGATATGGGTTCACACCAGATTCACAGAGAGGGAATAAACTTGACCTGTCCTGTCCCAGCTTCAAAGATGGACACTGCCACTAGGGCAAAGGGGGGCAGGGGGGAAAAATCTGACTAAAAAACATTTGCAGAGCTGTTTAGCAGATTGGGTTGCATGCACAGATTTTTTTTTTTTTCTTTTTTTTTTTTTTTTTTGACTACGTAGAATTGATTTTTTTTGGCAATCAAATTATTTTTCAAGGAAACAAACTGCCAAGATCTGCTTCTTATAATACAGTATTCCCTGGTCACAAATGACTGAATTGTTTGAAATCAAGATATATAAAAGAGGTATTTATAATTTGGCAATTATAAGACCAGCAGTGGAGGAATCAGCTGCCTTTGCAACTGTTTTGCTTTAGAAACAATGCATTATTCAAAAGAATAGAAAATGCGTTCCATAATGGGTACAGTAGATTCTGACTGATAGAAGTAGACACCATTAGGATTGAATGTTTTCTGCTCTATGATGATTATGCAGCCTATTTATTTCACTGTTCTGTCTTACGCTCCTATAAATAGGCTTTCTCTTACCTATTCCCAGAGCTAGAATTGTTTTCAGTAATGCTAGAATATTGCTCCTATTAACCATTCGAGGAAACAAAATCTGCAAGATATAGGAATGGTTTATATCCAAAGAAGCATCATTAGTTTTAAAATAGATCTCCCACATACTCCTGTGTCTAGCTGGTACCTGACAATTTTTTTTATGTTTATCTTCATTATGATCAGATTTACAGTTGTTTACACTGTAGCTATCAATGCAGTCTAAGCACACTTTGTAGTCTTTTGGAAAATGTGAAATAGTTGGTTGTGCTCCTCAGCACCAGCTGACTTAGTTTAGGTAGGAGAACCAAATGCAAGAGATATCAGCCCACAGAAACCCGAAGGACTGGATCACTCCGTTTTTCATCTGTCTCTGCTTTCTAAGGTGAGCTTTCTTTGACCATTAGGATTATTGTATCTATTTTTTTTCCTTGGCACCTGCTCTGCAAGGAAAACACACAATGAGGTAAGCATGAAGCTCAATTACCACTCTTAAAACTGAAGGATCTGGCCCCAAATTATTCATTTTACTGAATGACCTAGCCAATAAAAAGAAAAATAAATTAACTGTATTATCTATAAGTTACAATTTGTGAAAGACTGAATTTAAAGAAACAAATAGTTTCACTTCGCTGATCCGAAAAGTTGCATGGGGATACGCAAGATGGTGTCTGATGCAGCGTGGGACTCGGCTGCCGGAGCCGGGCAGTCCCTGTCTGCCCCAGGTTGCTGTACCCTCGTTGTACAAAAGCTTCACAGAGAAAACCTGCCAGGACTCTAAAGTGTTCTTCAAAAACCTAGCCAAAAAACATTTGCAGAGCTGTTTAGCAGATTGGGTTGCATTCACAGATTTTTATTTATTTATTTATTATTTTTTGGATTATGTACAATTGCTGTAGTAAACTGCAAGCAGTTTTGGTTTTAGTACCTTTGAAATCTTGATCTCCAACACCTTTGGCTGAAATTGGTCAGTAGATTTCCAGCGTGACTGGAGGTGGAGAGGAGATGGACGACACCCTCGCTCAGGAGACCAGCCAAACTCGTCAGCTGTGTCTGAATTTCTGGCCGTAAGTCAGAATCTCCAAAGCAGAGGTTTCCACTAGAGCCCTCCGCTCCCAACCAGTAGGAATATTTCCAGGCTTCAGCTCTGCAGGGGATTCCCAACTCCCACCCCATCACGCACTGTGCTCTGTCACCAGAAGGTCTGCCCCAGCACGCCCAGGGGGCCACCACCCAAAACCAGCCGGTCGGTAAGGTGGGCAGAGGAGGAGGAAGATGCTAGAACAGACATGCTGTAAACTGAGACCAAACCTTTCCGAGGAGTCCATTAAATACTCCTTGGAGCTCTTCAAATGTTGGTTTTGACTAGGCCACACATGGAAAACAACAATATATGCCAAGAAAGCCTCTTCTGCCTCTGCCAAATCTACTAGACATCTCGCTGCTTGAACGTCCAGGGTTTCCAGACAAAAACCATGGAGCTCAAATAAACATTCCTCAATAACCTACATAAACGGATCAGCCGTCGGAAGCTTGCCCAGCAGTAGTCAGCTGGATTGCTTGTGACTCGCAGCTATTACCATTGACGTGTAACGTGTGAAACGGGGTTACACCTCTCAGCTCTACCGCAGGCTTTTATACTCATCGTTTGCGGCTGAACACAGACTTCCAACTAAGCAAACCTACTTTAAAACTTTTTCTGATACTTTTCAGTAAATATCAGATGAGATGCTGGGACATACTTACGCCACGATCCCCGAAAGGTGAAACATTTCGGCGGTGAGGTAGGAAAGATAGCTGTACAGGAAGACAAAGAGCGGTTCGATGACGCGAATATCCTTGGTGAATCGCGTGGTGAAGGCGGCGGTCATCCCAAAAGTCAGACCTACTAATACTCCTCCTAGCCCAACCACAAAGAATTTTCCGACTCCAGCAAAAACATCCACGCTTTTGATGGTTGGCATTTCACAGAAAGAACGAAATAGCTTGTAGAGCACCTGGGTGAAAATATGAAGGAGAAAACCAGCCTTTAACAAGATATTCACGAGACACGGCCATATGTAGCAACGACACTAAAATAGGCTGCTGGCATTTCAGCTCATCCTTCCTCTGAACGTTCAATATGCAAAAAAAAAAAAGATGCTAGTCCTTACCACCGTCACCGCGTCATTCAGGAGCGATTCGCCAAAGACCAAAATGTGGAGCTTTTCGTTGACGTGGATCTCTTCGAAGACCGCTAACACCGCCACGGGATCCACGGCGGCGATCAGGCTGCCGAACAGGAGGTTGTGGAGCAACGACACGTCCTGCAGGCGAAAGGCTTTCACCTGGCAGATCCCGTACAGGGAAAAACCGATCCCAAACACGTTCCATATCGTCCCCACGACTGCGTAGAGGAGGATAGTGCCCATGTTCTCAAAAAAGGGACGGCTGGGCATGAAGTAACCTGCGTCAAGGACGATGGGTGGCAGGAGGTAGAGGAAAAAGATGTCGCTGTCCATAACAGGCGGCGACTTGTCGTTTAAGCCGTAGATGATTCCCCCCATGATGAGTCCTACAAATATCAATAAGCAGCTTTCGGGAACGACAGAAGGGAGCTTGTTATATAGATGAAACCCTGGAAGGGGATGAATAGGAAAAAAAAAAAACCCAAACCATAAGTATTATCTCATCAGCCCAAACTGGCTGAAGAGCACCAGCGAAGATCCCCATGCTCCCACCTTCAGCAGGCTGTGCTTTGGAGTAGTAGTAGTACATGCACACAATTAAGTTGAAGTCACCCAAGAAGAAATTAGCTAGAAAATCTGAAAGATTACCAAAAAAAAACCCCAAACTGTCTAAAATTACTGTTGGTTTAAACTGCAGTTGATCATAGCGTAAGGTTAAAGACATATTTTCAGGTAATACGCAAATAGAAAAGTGAAATAAACTCAAATAAAAAAGTATTCGGCATTATTTATGATGTAATCTAATTAGCATGCCATATTCAGCACTAGTGTAAATAGCAACTGCTAATTTTAAACACAATACAGATTCCATACATCCAAAAAAAATCATGAAAAAAGCATTCTCATTAATTATAAATGGTCCCGCTTTTAATATCATTTAATCGTTAATGCTTAAAGCTAAAGGTAACGTTGAAAAAAGACCAATCAAGGCAGCCTTGTGCAACACCCAATGTTAGAGAGAAATGCTGACAACCACTACCAGTACTCTAGGTGAGTTATTAAAAGCAAGAAAGTAATTGAAACAAACCAAACTGGAATAGGAATAATAATAATAAAAAATCTGTAATCATTATCATTTCTTCATGCATGTTAAGAGAGTTGAGATTTCATCATATAATATGCAGAACAGCACAACAAAAAGACCATTTCCATCTGAAAGAAGTTCTGATCTAAATGAATCTCAGAGACTTCTCCCTTCTAAGGAAAAAAAAAAAGAAAAAAATGCTGCAAATTAACTTTTATGGCAGTAATTTAACAGGAGTGATCACAATTCCTGGAGGAAAAAAAGCCACCCCTGCCCACGCCATCCCCACGGAGAGCCCCGTCCTTCCCCACCCTCTCGAGATGCCTTACCTATTTTGGCCAAGGAGGCAAGCATGATCCAGAGCGTGATTTCAAAAGGGACTTGGACGTGCTGATAATCCAGAGAGAAAAACGCGTGCTCTGAGGACTCGTTGCCCCGGGATTCCTCGGCAGCCCAGCTGACGTTCTCCGGGATCGCATCCTCCAGCGGCGGCATCGGTGGGGAGCCCTGCAGGGCTCTGACCCCGGCGGCTCGGAGGATGGAGGAGATCAAGGACCCAGCTAGGACGGCAGCCACAGCTTTGCAGCCTGGTCTCTGCCCCTCCATCAGCCCTCCGAAGCTGCTTGCCGCCGGGATTCGGCCGTCGGCGGTACCCGCCGGTGTGGGCGACCGGTCGGGAAACGCCGCTGGAGACGCCGGAGCTGGGCTCAACGCAAAGAGAGGAGCGACTGCTCCGCCTCACCCTGACTCTCCTCCCTGGTCCGTTCGTTTCCAGCTGGGAGACCCTGCTGGAGAATCGCACCCTTTGGCACCACGTGCCCGAACAGGCAGAGGCTCCTCCTGCAGACGCTTCCTCGAAGAAATGCCTCGCCTGCGCTTGGACTAACCGCCTACCTGTGCACGCTTGAGAAAGAGGCAAGTTGCATTTTAGTCCTAACCCTTGCTGTATTTTGGCTTCCAGTCTCTCAGAAATCCTTCTTGGAGGGGGAGGAAAAAACCCAAAAAACAAAAAAACAAAAAAAAATCTTTGCTGCTGCCAGAGCAGCCAGACTTGGATGGAACAGGTCCCACAAAAAAAAAAAAAAAGCCCCCAAAAAACAGCCCCATCCAGAAACGGACCCATCTTACAGTGGACTTCACTGGATTTCTCCACTCCCCACAGTGAGAACACATGCCAGCAACATTACTGATAATCACAGTTTCCATTTGGTAAATCAAGCAAAGCACCCGGCTTGCTTTTGCTAAATACAGAGCTGCAGCGTTGTGCCGGAGAGGGGTGACCTGTACTGGAAAAATAAGTTTCAGCAATTGCTTAAAGCTTCTTCCTATAATAAGGGCTAACAGGAAAAGTTATCTTCATCTCTCTTCAGTACTTGAAACTGGCATCAAAAACTGAGTGAGCTTGCTTAGAAAAGTTGGAGAGACAGAAAAAGTTCTTTGCAACAGCATTACATGTATTAATAATACAGAGGAAAAAATTCCTCCATTGGGGAGTTTCATTTAAGTTGATGATATTTCAAGAGAGATGAATTTGGTCCGAACACCACATGTAATTAAAATACAGAGGCCCGGGGCTGTTGCTAGACTGATCGATGGCCTATTTGTTTGTCTTCAGCTGCCTAAATGACACCAAAACTGAGCTCCCAATATCAAGCTGGGGACCCACTTTGCTGCTGTAAAGTCAGAACCCAACATCACACAGACACAGATCCTGGGTTTCTCAGTGTCACGGAAGCTCCCTGTTTCTGATCCGATTTGTAAAGCAGGAGGAGGATAAATTTGGGGAGACAGGAAAAATGCAGCAATACTCTCTAGAAGCGACTTCTTCCTGGTTTACCGTGGTTAATCCGAATGCGTAGCGTGCCTTTACCACGCTCGCTGACTTTAAAGCAAAGCAACGCTCCTCTAATGAGAGCGGTCTTCTAGCAAACTAAGCTTTTTAAACTTGGTGCCGCTTCTCCCTTTGTATATTTAAAAAATAAACAAAACTGGAGGACAGGCATCCCACAAAGTTTTCTTACATCCTTGTTCCATAGTTCAATTCCATAGGGTTGGGGATGGGGAGGAGAGGAAAAGGAGGAGACAGGATCCCTTGTTCCTCTGAAGGAGGGAGAATACAGTGCTCTTAACAGCAGTTAAGAAGTAATTAAGAAATTACTTAGCCACAGCTAAGAGCAGTGGAAGCTGTTCTGAGCCTGGGCTTGCATGCCAAGCCATCGTATTTCCTCTTCTGCTGAAATATTTGGTGTTGAATTTGGGAGTTTGAAGACTTGTTCCATTTGGTGGCATGGAAAAGGACTTTTGCCAACCTCCCATTCGCCTCCACCCTCAAACAATCCATTTTGATTTTTGCTGTTCTCAGGAAAAAAGCAAGACAGTTAAGATTTGCTTACATTTACCTTAAGCCAAAAATGAAATGCTTGTACCTTGGAGGGCAAAAAAGACCTGCAGCGGGGAGCTCAACAGCGCTATCTGGAAAATGGTTTTGTGCATAGAATCAATATCTATTTGATAATGGAACCAGAAAAAAAACAAACCAACAGAGTTGAGACAGTATCTGAGGAAGGTCAACAGAGAGGATAACATTAAAATATGCTCCATTTTCAAGTAAACTTAACTTATAAAATCAGGACCTTAAGGACTAAGCAACAATTAACAGGTGAAGCGAAAAGACACGCCTGCATACTTATCTACCTTAACTGCTCACCAAACCTCTCTGTCTGAGCAGAGCAAAACACACCGACATTCTTAAGAAAAAGATCTAAAACGTTAACAGAGGGGAAAAGAGCTGGGCCAGTACCCTGGGCAGAGTTTTTAATGAACCTGTGTCACTTGTTTTCTTCTCTGCTCCTTTCTGCGATGAGGGTCGCAACCCCGCAACAAGCTCCACGCATCAGCGCAGCCTCTCTCTGCAAACTGGCTTTCAACCTGCAGAGCTTCGAGCGTCTCCTCAAGAGCCTCATTGCCCTTCTCAGCCTAATTACCGGCTCGCTGGACCTAGACCTGCGCAAGGATAACAAAAGGCTCTTTGCAAATATTTTGGACATCGCATTTAATTACGGTAGGAACCTTCAAGTTTCCTTTTAGGATTTTGAAACTCCTCATTTTTCTGTTTTGAATTGTTTTACCCTAAAGTTATATAAAAATAAGCTTGCTCTTTCCCTTAAATTTTTATATCTGACACTGTTCGTTATGTATTAGTTATAAATAAACAAAAAGCCAAAGCAAAATGTTTTTCCAAAGTTCTACAATAACAGAATACGTGTTGTTCCTCTTGTAATGGCTATTGATATTATTGAACCACTTTTTAATGCGAGTACCATTTGATTATATGTCTATTGACATGCTTTCATTTTTTTCTAATGTAATGTGCTTTCCCACATTTTTAGGTTTTCGGGCAGGATTCAGATCCCCATAATTGTATTGACGGGTACCTTGCTCCTGCTGGAACAAAGAGGACTATGAGAAGAACAGAGTGCTGTGTGATATGGTAACAGTGGCCAGAATTCAGGCTCCTGCAATGAAAATGTTACATTAAATTAATTGTTTTAACTCCTTATGCTCCTTAATCGATGGCAACAAATTATTTTTCTTTACTTGCTTTGAGAGTGAAAGGAAAGAAGTGAAACCTTTTCTCTTACCTTCCCAATGTGTAATTACTTCCAAGTATACTCTAATTCCTCTTTTTCACTATGAATGCATGTATCATTTAACCAAAAAAAAGTCAAACAAATCTCAATTTCCATCACCTCCTGAAATTCATATATCAACTACTGAAAATTATAAAAGAGAACTTTGAATAAACTCATGCATTATATAAGGGGAAGGAAAAAGAATGTGTTGTGCACCTTTTAGCTATGGTACCGCAAAGACTTTCCATATTATTTGGGCCTCCAATCAGGAAATCATTTAAGCATTTACTCAACTACAAGCACTCAAAGTTTCACAGCTTATGGTTAATAACAAGTGAAAATCCTATGTCAGATCGGGGCCTCCCAGAAACATCCAGCACAAAGAATCACGTAGTATAATCCTCTCAAAAAACCTGCCACGCTCAAAACCCATCGGACGTCTTCCTCTCACCGCGAAGGGATGGCAGGATTTCCAGCGTTCGGTGCAATTCAGGTAATGCTAGCAGAATTATTTCTTCTTTCATAGAATAAAAGCTTTCTTATTTCATAGAAGAAAATGCCAGATCTGTGGCATCCCGGGAAAGCACGAACCCCAGGGGCCGGCTGCTGCCGGCGGGGACAGGGCTACCTTTGGCCACAGCAGTTCTACCCACGGTTCCGTGATCTGTGCCGAGAATAAAGAGATTTTCAAATAAATACTTGTGGTGTTTACTGACCTCAGAAAGGCTAAGGCTGCTGCTTCTATTTCTGTACTCGGAAAGTTTAATATTTCCAGAAATTATTTAAATGCAGAGACATTGTGTCCATTCTCGGTATGGTTTTTGTTTTCTTTTAAAAGATAATGCCTTTTGACTGTGCATAGCAGGGAACTCGATTTTGGAAAACAGCCCCCACTTGTCTCTGTTAACTTTCAAACTTTGCAGGCTCCCTAGCTGCTCCGCATCCCTCCTAGCTATCTGCACATCACCCAAACACCCCGCAACACCGCTCACTCCCGGCGGCCCCGCAGGGGTGCTGTCCCCGGCACCGGTCGCCCTTCAAACCAAAACTGCCCTTCCGCGCCTTCTTTCCAAAAATTATTTTGGCTCTGACTGCGTTACCACTTCTGGCAGACCTGGGACAAGTCTAGTTCTGTAAATTCCCTACTCTTCAAAACCCATGAGGAGATCTAATCCCTTATATAACCTACACTCATTTCCAAGACTTTTTGACTTTGACACTATAGGCAAGATGTAGGAATCCATTTTCACCTCATACAGTTCTCAAAAGCAAAACGATCTCTGCATCTCCCTCCCGAGGGAACACTCACCTTCTGACCACAGGCAGCCCCAGAACTAATACGGTGGATTATCCCTGTGGGAGCTCCTGGCATCCTCTGGGGAAACCCTTCAGTGTGCCATGCTGAACTCTAGGAATTTTGTTCAGAGATCACCCAGATGATATTTTAGTGTTATCACCTTCCCCCCGCCCCATGTCCTTTTTAAAAATAAACCTTTTTTCCAGTTTACCCTAAAAAACTTCCCTTTTTGCATAAAGCAGCCAACAGATTTTTTAAAAGCATCCTGCTCCACAAGCAAATTAATATCCAGGAGCGTCTCCAAAAAAGCTAAGCCAGGGATGGCAGTTTGGTTCCCTCTCCACCCCTCATCCCAAGCAAAAATTCAGGTAGACATCCTCATCTGAGCTGGTTCTGCACTCTGACACAGGTACAGCTCTCCAATAAAAGCTGTGGGACACACATAGAATAGCTCCTTTTGAAAAAAAAAGTTACACGTATGCTCCATCTAATCAGCTCGTTGTGAAAAGATAAAATATAAGCATTAACAATATCTACGTTGGTACGTAAATATGATTTTTCCCACCGTCATCAGAAGAACAGCCATTTGTTTACATGCATTGTCTAAAATTTGAAGGAAAAAGCCATTTCCATTTATGAATGTACATAATCTCTTTTTTTTCCCCCATCAGAATGGAAACTGCTCGTATTTTCACATATAATCACCTTAGTTTTCAGGTTCTCCTCCTCACTGTCTGCATTTTCCATTACATTTTAATATGCCCAGTGAAGACTAGGCATAAAATACTGATCAACTTTCTGAAAAAGCTGGGACAGAAGAGTACATATTTCCATCCATATGCAAGCCTGCGAGCAAACACAGAAAACACGTAAAGCAGACAAGCAGTTTAGCAAGAAGATATAATCAGAACTGAAATTAAGACCAAGCCCCTCATCCAACTTCCCTTGCTGAGAAGGACCGCACTCACAGCTATTCTGGCCAGCAGGAGTGGAAAACCCCTTAAAATTCAAAGCCATATCATGGGTTTTTTCTCAGCATATCACAGGCCATGAATATATTGAGAAACTAACTTTGCACTGCGGTGAGCTGGATGAATTGATGTGCTGCTTAACTCACGTGCACCCCACAGAGCCCAGGCAAGAATATATATTTCATTTAACATCAGTGACTTCATTCAAAAATCTGGTTTTAATGAGAATTTGAACAAAATTACATCGAGCAAGTGCAATATTAATAAGAAATGAGTAAAGAAGAATAAATCAAAAGAATAAGACATTTTCTTTGCCCACACTGTCTCATCATCAGGGAGCTGCAGAAGATGTATACGATGCTAGATGCAGATTTTGTGGTTCATTGCTTAACATTTCACCAACTTGAAAAACACAGATTTATCACTGATGGTTTTACCTTGCCTAAATGGAGAGAGCTTGACAAATAGTCCCTCCCCTATCAATATTAGGAAGATCCAAAAGATCCATGTTCTCCTTGCCTTGGAGCCACTCTTTTTCCATATAGTTTCCTATAGTTTCCATACTGCTCTCCCTGCAAACACAGCAGCCTGGGTGCACTCCCTGCCACGCAGCATTCAGGCAGCAGACTTGCAAACTGACTGCATTCCAGTTTTACATTTAACAACTGCCTAATTAACCTGGTCCTAAAGAATTCCTATAGGGCGATTCCAGGCTGAGTAGCACTTTAATCATTTTGGCACTGACTGCTGTTTGGATTCTGTTTTTGACAATAACAGCTTGAGTACTTTGAGCAATTGCCTAAATGACTTGGAAGCTAAATGGCCTTTAATATTTTTCTTCATCATTATAACTGGAGAAACCTGTAACTGGGGCCTCAGTAGAACAACTAATACTTGTCCTTTTCGGTAATCTAAAAACTATTTTTTTGATTTAAACTCCAAACTTCTAATTGCCAGAGACACATCCAGAATTCACACAATTGCAAATCAGATTCGTATTCAAGTGGTTGTATGAGATTTCTTCCATTAAATAATACTTTTATTACTCATTACTTTTTACGTGATCAAACTGAAGTCCTTAAATCTGTGCAAAGAACCTCCAGGTCACAGTGCTGTATAGTGGGTCAGTCTAAGAGACCCAGAAGCTGAGTCCAACCAGAGGACTCAACCACGACATGGAAGTCGTTTCTCATTAATTAGGAGCCCAAACCAATAGGACCCCCAAGGATCCTTCCAGCCCTCCTCATGAGACCACAGCAGAAAATTTTTCCTGCTCTGGCCTTGAGCATTACACATAACAAGACTGGAAGGTATTTCATGGTGCGAGGAACAAACTCCTGTAGGAACCTGCCCTGGTGGGATGAGCGTGGGTCATAACTGTGGGTCACGTCAACTTTTTTTGCAAACCTCCATCCTTTCTTCAGCTGTTTCTGGGAAGGGTGAGGCATATCAGCTGCTTCCTCTCCATTGCTGCTCTTTGTGCTTTCCCTCACGCTCACACACAGCCTCAGCTGTGGGGGAAGGTGGAAGAAATTCTTCTCATTCACCATCTTCTGCCAGTTTACTCAACTCTTCCTGTCCCCTGACCAAACTGCTAACTACCCGCTTGGAAAATGCACGAGCCTGGACAAACCAAAAGCTGAATATTACTGTTGTCATGGTGCATGGTCATGATAGTTCTGTAATCCCAAAATAAAGCAAGAGCAAGCGAGGAAAAGGAACCCCGGGGATCAGCATGATTACAGCAAGCAAACTGCAGTGCCACCTGCATTAAAACTTAGGACTGTAAACGTCTTGTAATAAAGTTGTAGTAGATCCAATATAGATGAGCACAACAATTCATCTCCGACAGAGCTGTGAGCACGTCCTGGCTCCTGAGATTGTATAATTAGAATCACGGAATCACTTAGGCTGGAAAAGACCTTTAAGATCGTCGAGTCCAACCGTAGTGATATCATGGATATTTTAATTTGGGGACTTCGACTCGGCGTGGACATCAGTCCCCATTTATTGGCTTACTGAGCATGACGTTGCTTTCTCTGGACACCCCCCCACTGGTCCCACGTACTGCAACGTACTCCTGGAGATGCACTGGTAGGAGATACCTACTTTCTCAGAAGTCCTTTATCTGCTGAATGCAGCCTTTGGTTTCTTTTTGTGGAATAAACATAAGGAGGTGGCTGCTTCCCAGGATGTATTTGTTATATAAAAAAATTCAATAAACCTGTCCGAAAGCCATTTCAGTGCAATGGCATTGCCTGTGATCAGTGACCTGTACTTTATGTTTAATAGCTGGGCTCGAGCAGTGCGCAGTTAGCAGAGGGAAACGGAGTTGTGCCAATTGCCTTTCTGAGAATGCGAACACCACCAGCGCAAAGATCCAGGCATATTATTTTACAGCCTAAATTGCACAATATTTGCATATGCGGCATTAATGTTTTCACTTGCTATTCCAGGAAAGGTTTTTTGTAATTCAACTAACAGGAAAGAGGAATAAGAATGAAGAAAATTTGTTAATTTAAAACCTCAAGCCAAGATTTTTTGGAAATCAGTTTGCAGTTATGTTCCCTGTTCCATTAAGTTCACAAATGTTATTCATTTGAAACAAAGCAGTACTATAGTTTATGTACACAAAAAGAGTGAGAGCAGGTGTGCGTCTACGTTTCCTCTCCCTCTTCTTTGTTAATGTCTGTTACATCTCAGATTAGTAATTAATTATTGAAACATCAACTTTATATGGTTGACCAACGGACAGAGCAAGTAAATAAATGGTCAGTGTGTCTTGCGCATTTGGCAGTGGAAAGCAGAAGTGTGTTGTTACTCACTACAGACGGGGAAATGAGAACCAAAATACAGCAACACAGCACATTAAGAAATTATATTATTGCACAAACCAAGAAATTTTGTTGGGAAGCATCAAGGAATCCTAAATAGCAAGTCAGAGCTTACACATCAGCAATATTCTGTGGGTGCATTTCTATCACAGGGAGCTCTGAGCATACGCTGTCCCTTAGAACTTTACAGGGCTTCCTACAGCTGGGTACGGTGGGACCTGAGAGTATGCAGAAAAGCCTAATACAAAACCATGAGAAGTCAATTAGAGCCATTCCAAGCGTCTCAGAAGAACTTAAGCTTCGATGAACAGAACTGCACATTCACAGCAAAGCCAGTGTTTCCAGTCCCATACAAACAGCAGAGGGAAATTAAAGCCAGCAGCCCTCTTTGGGGTTAATTCAGGTCCAGCGATGCTGCCAAAATAAACACGTAAGGCAGCATCAGCTAGCTGACGGACAGAGAAAACAGAGTTTCACAGAGTTCAGAGCTGCATATTTCAATTTTACATAACCGGAGCTATATTTAGGAAAGATGCTGTTTCCACTTACCCTCAAGGAGAAGCAGCATTAATGAGACACGGAAAACCCCTGCAAGTCTTAGCGCTTCTTCTGCGGTTGGTTTTAAAGACACAGCTCTTCTGGTCTCCTGCAGTTATCGTTCACCAGGTGAAGTTCCTCAGCCCCTTGCCAACCTGCCTTTCAGCACTTAAACAAACATCAGCAAATAAAGCCCCAGGAAAAGCGATAAGATGCCAGATTGTTTCCAAGAAACAACAAGATCATAACAGCAGTGCCGTGTTTTCCTCCCTGAAAGAGAGCCCCAAACAAGCATCCCAAGCAAAATAAAGTCCCGACAGACACAGTCCACAAAAGAGCCCCAGCACATTTTGTACATTTTTCAGTAATTCCGCTCCGGACAGCCCTGCTGCTGATTGATGCACAAATCCCCCCATCCCGGCTTGCTCCACCGCATCAAATATTCCTCCAGCCTTTTTACCTTCCCCAGAGCACAGCCCTCAAGCGAAGGGGGAATATCAGCAACCCCAGCGTGGGACAGGATGGCACGGGGAGAGCAACAAGAAGGAAAGTCTTTGGCCTCTCGGGATTTGTAGGTCAATACTAAATACTTTTATTTCCACTGAGAAGCCCACGGGCGGCCAGGAGGTTGTATGTGGGAGCGGTGGAGTTTGTTAGCAGCTGGGCACTCATTTACCCAGCGGCTGCTGACCCACACAGGTGATTTATATTCCCAATAGATTGATGGGGTTGTCACAAATAAATTAACTCAAAGGAGATGCAGACAGAAATGAAGTGGTGAGGTTCTTCTGGTAAAGCAAAAAATATAGGTTAATTAAAATCAAAGAGCTACATTTTGGAAACCTATATGTAAAAGAGGAGCACAACAGAAAAAAAAAAAATCAGAATTGTAAACTAGCAGGAGAAAGCTGGATTACCATCTTTCTAGATTTTAATCTGCAGAATGTAAAAACCTCCGTTAATGGAAGCTGTTATTCTGCACACCTAGGCAGCCTTTCTGTGGGAAATAATCCTCCAAAGAGAGGTGGACTTTGAGATTTATTTGCAAAAAGATTGTAAAGCTCTAGGAATCCTGAACTAAAAAGTACTAAAGGAAACGACCACTAGATATCATCATTTGACTATTTAATAGATATCCGAAAAATTGTTAATGTTGATCTGGCATGTAAAAATCCCTCTTACACACCCAGGGAGATTAAATCACCTTCTACAGGGGCTTATATCCCATGAGAGGTCACAGGCTGGGGAATGACATCCTGACTATAGGTCTCAGTTAATGGGGTAGATTTAACTCAAAGAGCCCAGTTTACTCCAGGGTCCTGGTCGCAGCACCTGATGAACATTTCTCTGTAGGAACACAGAATGAGAACTGGAAATGAAAGCAAAAATTCCCTGCCAGTATTTCTCCTTCAATTTCAGGTTTTTCTGGCATGTGGATAAACATAACTGCCAGCCAGAATTTGGCCTTATGTGCGTGACCCGTAAAATATGGCACTGCTTTCAGTTGTAATAAAATACATCTGCTGTCCTTCAGCAGTCTGGAAAAACACACCTTTTAAGTGATTTTCCCTACATAGTTTGAGTTCACTGAGCCATTTTTCCTGCTAGTGAAAATGGGCACAGCTTCAGTGCAGCTGATGGAGTTTTACTCACTTAAATTCAGAATATGACTCGGTATCTTTCAAATATAAAATAAATCCAAATATCATGGATTGAAACATGCCAATTAAAATAAAATCGAACTAAAAATAACACCTAAGTGAATAATAAATGTATTTCCCTCATCTTTCCAGAAATTGCCAGATTTTGTTCCTTAAATGTACTCTGCAGCAACACCACAGATCTCTTTCTTCCTACGAAGAGAAGTTAATTTTGAGAAGTTAATTTTGAGAAGTTATTTAAATTTTGGATTAAAGCAGAGTAACAAATACTGGGTGGAAAAAGTACATAGATGATACTTTTCCATGGGCAAAACCGCATAGCATCAACAACAAAATATAGTCTGTGGTACTGTACATTAACAATGTGCATTTATCTACATCTTCATTTGCACTGCTAAAACATGCATTGCTGTGCTAAGTACCTACATAAATTAGCTGAAAATACATTTTCATTTTCCCTCCTCCAAACTGTTCCTTTATTAAAATTCTAAAAACTAAGTCACCTTATGCTTTTCTATTAGAAAAACAACCCCCCAAAGCATGCCTGCAATAAAGTCATGTATTATCCTTACAGGTGCTAGACATATCCTTCCTTCACCTGCATCCATAATATGGTTGGTTTTGGTATAGCTGCTATCATGAATTATATCACACACCTCTTGCCTCCCTCAGGTTGTAATACAGGCTATAATTATAATACAGGCTACAGATAACATGCTTTTCTCATAACACTGCTTGCTGTGTTACGTTTTCTCTTCATTCTAGCTAAAATTGTCCATGTATTTGATAAAACTAATTAAAAAATGGGCTCCAAAACCAGTCCTGGAAAGGTACGGGATGCACACAGCTTCAGAGTAACCTCAGGTTCTGCCAAGCACAGAATATTCTTTTCCATATTCTCTTCCGCCCCTCCATTTCCTTAACGGTGATGGGAGAAGCAGGTCCATCAGGGTTTCTCCCGCTGTAGCAGCTGATGATGCTCAGCAGCTTCTGCTGCTTCTGTTAACATCAATGTTGAAACGGCAGTCGACTTAAATATCTAGGGCTAGGATTCTGAGGTCAGCAGGAGAGAAGAACGGGTCTCCTTGAACACATTTCTCAGGGCTGGAAAGGACAGAAAAACAACCAGAGTCTGGACCTCAGCTTTAAATTCTGACTTCCACATTTCCTGAAGAACCACCTTGGGCAATTAACTTCTTTCAAGACTTTGAAGTATAAATATATCCCAGGGGAAATCCAAGGCTAGACCGAGGCAGCACAAATGCCACAGAGCGCTTTTTTCTACAATTGCAAACCCTTTGGTTACTGATGCCCTTTGGAATATTCTTCCTCTCACCCTCAGTTAACTTATTCTCTGCATCTCTACCAAGGAAGACTTTAGAGCACTGCCCGCTCTGGACTCCTCCAGAATTTAATGAAATCATTCGGCCTCTTCCAAAGGACTCCTGCCTTGATTCCGAATGCTGAGAAGGAGACTAACGAGGCATACATGGAATTAGGGTGATGCTATCATGGAAAGGTCTACCTCAGATTGAAGACTGCCTGCAAAAAATAACATAGAAGATTGCAAGTTGGGTATTCAAGATGAGAAACAAAGAGCAGGAACAGACTTTTCAAAGGCAGCTGAGGGAAGGGCATACCCAGTTTTCAAGGCAATTCAAAAGAAGCAGCGTGCCAATTGTCCTACAGCTCCAAGGTCAAAGTGTATAAAAAGCTGGGAAACACTGCAAAACCTGGGGTATTCACTCCACTTGGATGCCGAATTGGCTCACTGCTTAGATAGGCTCGTTCAGACAATCTATCAGATTGAGTAGTCTTGTCAGCCACCTATTTGTTTTGTGTTTAATTTTGGACTTTTGAGGTTTGATCTCAATTTTCAATATACGTACCATATTAAACCCAGGTGCTGGCATCCAAACGTGTGTTAGACTTTATGTACGTTGATTCATTGAGCCATGCACTTTAGCTAAGTTCCACCAACCCTAAAGACATTGCAAGGCATCAGAAAAGGTTAAAAATCTTAAGATACGCAGAAGCTTTGTAGTTCCCTTTCCATTATGCACGCTGCTATATTTAGCAGACTGTTTGACACCACATAAAATCACGCACACAGCGGCAGTTGCATCCTCTTCCCCCAAAAGAAGCCCCATGCCAAGAAGGTAGAGCTTATTAAGGGACCAATATACATTTTTTTTTGCAAATTCCCTTTTCTGTATAGGCCAAAACAGGCACAATTTTATCTCTAAGCCCCATCATACTGTTTCTATTACAGTAAATGCAACTAATTAACAAGCAAAATTACTTGAATTAAGAGATTCAAGGTGAATCCCTTGTGAACTCAGATCTTCTCAATGTTCTGAGGCATTCTTTCATGTTTACTGGTATTTTCATTATAAATGCCAGCTCAGAGATGATTTTCAAAAAAGCCTAACAACTAAAGGTGCTGGATTTAAACAAACAAACAAACAAACAAAAAAAGGGGGGGGGGGGGGGGGGGGGGGGTGGGAAAAAAAAAACGATGAGACCCAACAAACAAACAACTCTTCAAAGGACTGATAAGATGTCAAAGGCCTTGATTTACAAACACAAATATGTACGCATTTGATGTATTATTACCCAGAGATCACAAGATCCTTCACATTCTCTTAGAGGGTTGACAAAGACTTAAAAAATGCACATTATGCATCACAGTTTAAGAGATGCATCTCAGAGAAGGTTTTGGTTTACATTAGTTGTTTCATAGGAAGTTTGACTGAGAAGCTCTGCTTTATAACTCATCCCATCCCTATGCATTGAGTGACATCAAGAACTGGATAAAATGATTTAACGAGCACATGAGTATGCATTATAAAGCTTACAATTGTATAAATATAGTTTGTTGCTAGATTTTGGATTCAGGTTTCATGATTGCAAACCCAGAACTGCAGCTGTGTCAGACCATACTCAGTCCAAGTAAAGAGGCTTCCTTACTAGAAGAAAACTTCTGCAGACCAGGTAACAGTCCAATTCATTTATCATTTTACAATGGTGACACAGTGATTAATTTCCAGTTGAAATACTTACTAAGAAGAAGTAATAGAAAAGGAAGAAAATGGGTTTGGAAGCTAAGTAATGAAATTTCTGTATCAAAATCTGCATTTAAATTTCCAAAGATGAAGAAAGCCTGCACTACCTTTTCAGGAATGTGGCAGTCGTCTTAGCTTACCAAGGTTGCTTGCAGGTGCTTCATTTCCAAGGAAATAAAGGCAGAGTGCATTTACCAAAACTGCAAATGGTACATAAAATAACATACTCACAGAAAGCTGAGTGGATTTCATCAAAAAGGTAAGGATTTATTATTTTTTACAGAAAACTAAATATTTTTACAACCTTCATCAACTATTTCACCTAATTTTCATTGTCACATACTCCACCTATGCAGGACAAACATACACAGGCAATAATATTAGCGTCTTCATTCATGTACTATGTCAATGTATTTCCTATGTACGATAATATATACAAAACAATGCAGACTCCTGAACACCTCCATCTGCTGACAAGATTTTCAAACCAAAGAAATATTTTTTTCAGCCACTGTGATCAAGCTTTGCAGAAGCAAAATTTGAATGTGAATTTCCAAAACTTGGGTTTCAACTATATAGCCCAATCCGAAGTCCACCAAAGACAATTTGACTCTTTTACTTACTGGCTGGCTGGATCAGTCTCTTAGAGCAAAGTTTTACCAGCACACGTCCTGACTGATTTTTCTTGCAGGAGTAAATCCAATGGTACGTGACTACCATTACTCATACAGCCAGAGTCTTAGAAGGACATATACATTTCAAAAATACGTTTGACTAGTATTTCACAGAGAAATTAATTTCAAATTCTGTATTAGAAAAAAAAGAAAACAATAACCTTTACTTCTTCCACTAACAAAGTATGGTTTAAGCTTTAAAATATTTATTTGAAAAATATCTGTAGTGTGTAAATGTTTTCATTTCCCTACCTACTCCTTAGAGCGAAATATTTGTATCCGAATCATATTCATCTCTTCAGCTAAACAGATCAGTCATGATGTAAACTGCATCCTGCAGCTCTTTTTCATGCATGCTGGGTTTGAGATCTGTAAGTTTGGAGTACTAAATTCAGAGCTATTTCCATTGGTAGTGTTGTGCAAACTAAACAAAGCTAAAGAGTGCAAGAGCACTTCTCTGGCTTTTGATGTTTCTATATTCTGCTCCTGTGATACCTGAAAGCTTATCTGATTCAGGTTATTCCTTATCAAACTGCAAGTGAGGAGGTTTGTTACAGAACCACACCTGGTCAAATTTTCTTCAAAAAACTGTTTATAAAACTCTGCCACTTTTGTTTCCATGTACTTGTTGAGCACAGAGTTTGAAAGCGGCTCCGCACAGAGCATGATACTACTCCTTTCTCCAGCTTCATCTCCAGACAGAGACTTCACACTTGGCTTTTCAGGATGCTCACATAGAGGGAACTGACCTAGAGGAATATCTACAGACAGTAAAACAGGGCCATCGGGAAGTTCGTCACACACATGGTCCAAAACACAACCTGAATCACACATATGGTCCCCCACATGGTCTCCCCCGATATGTAAGTCAGGGTAGTTTTGATAAATACTGTTGCATGACCAGGATCTATACAAGTCCATCTGTTCAGTATTTTGTTCTCTTTTGGGGATATGTAAAGCTGGTGATGCAGTTCCTTTAACAAGTGTTCTCTGATCCTTTGCAGGTACCTCTTTTATGGATCTCCATTGAGGACCACTCCCATGTTCCATTTTGCTACTTCTAGCAGAGATCTCATCCTGCTTCTCGTATCCATCAGCAAAGCCTTTGATTTTTGGGTTGTCTACAAGTTTCTGTCTCCAGATTCCCTCTTTATCCTTTTTGGATGCAGGAGATTTGCGAGGCTTATCTTGATGACAGCTTTCTTTATATATGAGTCTAGTTAAGATGCCTTCTGCCAACATGATGACAAGTATGAGTAACAGTCTAATCACCAGAGTGCCATGTAGTCCTGTGAGTGAAAGAAAGACAGGCAGAGTACCTCAGACTTATTTGGACAAATAATAATAAATGAACAACGCACTTTTCATAAAGACTGCAATTTTTCTTTTTCTCTAGAATATTTATTTTTAGTAAACAGTAAACTGCATGCTCTTCTACAATTTTAACCTCTACTTGTTAACAAAAACCACTCTGAAGATACAGGAAGGGCATTAACCAGGTTCTTATCTGTGATATCACTTCTGTTCCTAGGTATCTCTTCTGCATTGTGGCTAGTTGAGAGAGATCATACTTATGAGCCGTAAAAATCAGCAATATTATTTACTTGTCTATATCACTACCATCAGTTGCAAATCAACATTTTCCACTGAAAGACAACTATTTCTAAGAGCTAAAAAGGTGACATAAGAAGGAAATCAAGATCAAATTCAGACTTAGAGGTTGATTCTGAATTGGCCTGAGCCTTCCTATGAGGTGCTAAGATGCTTCAAAAGATGCTGGTAGTTCTTCAAGTACAATAAAACTGCATCCCAAAATCCAGTTCACAAATTAAAAATATTTTTAGAGTCCCTCTTAATGATGATTTTAAAAGATACAAGTAGTTAATGTCTTCCCCAATAGTGAAGTGATGAGTGGTACGTTTCTGTATCTATAAGTTCCACAGTTTTACTAATACACATGAAAAATCAAAAGCAAGCCAACATGTCTCAAAATAATCTACAACATTTAATGATGCCTTATCATTCCTTTTCAATTCACCTACTGTTAAAATCAATGGGAAGCTTTCCATTTAGATCCGAGTCTGACCTAAATTCACTAAGGAAAAGATCATCACCACTCCTCTTATGGAAGGCCGGGAAACATGAACACAAGAAAACCCCTCTGTTCCTCAAATGTCTTTTTAATCTCTGCATAATTCAACTACCTTTACACATCTCTAGTGTGCTCATGGTTTGAAATAGGGGGGAGAGGCAAGGGATGAGGCCATTTTACTGAAGAGCACATAGCAAGTCTCCCAAAGAACATGACATACTGTCATGCTGTTTGAAATACACCAAAAATTCTACTTATATCATGAACAATTAAGGCTCAATACTTTTCACAGTGCTGGCAATTTACATCAGTAGTAACGCCATGCCAGTCATTAGATAGCTATCCCCACCAATGAAACCGCTGCAAATTTAATACGATATTTGATATATAACCAGAAAGATCCTCCTCACTCTACTAATTTGCTTCTAACTATCAGCAACCAAACCATATAGTCTCACTTACTTGTTCTAAAATGAAACTTGATACACTGGGTCACTTTTTTTAATCCCAGTACTCTTCCAGAAAGCTATTCTAAAACTCCAATTACTTGAGAGATGGAAATTTTTTACTTCCCTCCTAAATATACACACTGCTACATTATAACCATTTGCTTTTTATTTTTTCAGGGTTCTTTTTTTAGCTTGAATGGCACTGTTCCCCCCCTGAAGCTGAAGGTAACACTGTAATTACCATATGCCTGCAAGTGAGACCAAAGCAGACAAGAAAGGCACCACACCATGCCTTCTCCTGGTTACATTAGCATAACTGTTTATCTTCAGAATCATTTACATATGCAAAAAGCAGGACAACATTTTCTTAAGCACTTAAGGGACTTGGGAAACCAAGTGCCATTTTCAAAAGAGGCAAGAGTACTTGGCAGTCTAAATCTTGCTGAACGTCAATGGAATTTGGAATGCTGCATGCCTCATTTGCTTCTGAAAAACAGGACACAGGTACCCAGATCCTTATGTGCTAAAAAATGTTGCTGTATTGCTTTGAAAATGCTCATAGTGCTAATGTAGAGCTAAAATACAGTAATCTTAGCAAAATTGCTCTCTTTCAAATAAAGTAAATGGTGCCTGCATTCTGGAACAAAGCATAAGGAAAAAAAAAAAAAAAAGACACAAAAAGCCCAGACTTACCGATCCTAGTAGGGTAAGAGGCAGATAATCACATAGCCCAGAACTCTCCTACTACAGCTGCTAGAAGAGAATAGATTCTTACATACTCTTTCTTCACTACGGTCTGTGTGGAAAAAAAAAATATGACGAACATATGAGTTAGTTCCTCATTTTCTCCTCCTAAAACAGAAGTGATCCCACTGGAAAAGTGCGCAGTTTTTGAATACAAAGTGACAGTAGCTCTAAAAGTGGATGTTAAAAAAAAAAATTGAGATGTTTCTGACTGTGGTGCAATGCGGATGAGTTGCTAACTGCCACAACACGTCATTTAAAAACAACGAAGGCTACTAAAGGATCTGAGTGCCTGTACCTCACCAGGCTGTTCAAACTTGAAGCTGAATTCCACCGAACACTTCCATCTACAGAAGTTCAGTTTTGTTCTATCATCCACCGGACTTACAGAGGCGATGTGATTTACAGCATTTCCCCTTCTGAAACAAACAGCTAAATTTGTAGTCTCGTGACCTTCTTCTGATGGGGAAGTAGTTGACAACTCCATTTCATCAAGATTTTGATGAAACGTCATTTGTCTATAAAACACAAATATGAGAATCTGCCTCTCTGAAAGCAGTAGCCATCAGACAGCTGTGGGCAATCATATCGCTCACTGACCAAAGCCACTTTCTCTGGGCTCAAAAATTACCTCTGTCTCAATGGCACATCAGAGGTGCCCCCATGGTGATTTTAGCATGTCCTTCTCGCTCCAGCTGAAACCGAGCTCATGCACTGAGCCACAGCACTTCCCCCAGCACTGCATCCAGTCCATGGACAATTTCAAGAGTTTTCTGTTGATGCCTTTTCTAAATTTCCTTTTTCTCATAAGATAAAAAAAACCAACCCAAACCCCAGAAGTTGAATCTCAAAGTACTGGACAAAAGATCTTAAAAAGACACTGTTTAGTGTAATGATAGGAGCGAGACACAAATGTAAAATAAAACTAGAGTGCAAAGATAACATTACAGCAACATATTGATTGCAACCCATCATACAACATGTTTGTGCAGTAAAATAATGATGTGCCTTAGAAATGAATTAATGTAAGGTTGGAAGTAACTATGACCATAAAGGTCCAGTAGATTCCCTTTAAAATTATTCCTCTTCCCTCCTTATCACGTGTATTTCACAAAAGACTTCAGTTTTTATGGAGGCAGAATGAAAGCCATTTTTATTCCCACTGAATTTACATAAAAGTCATTTGGTATTTAAATGCTGTTTAAAATTACTTTATTTTAGACATCTTACATGACTAATTTCTGCATGGTAGATGTGGTTGTGACTTCAACAGAGTACTCGTGCCCCCAGTCTTGGAAGGCAGGAAACAGGGTGGTTCAAATTCCATGTAGTTTTAAACCTTGCCTCCTTCACAGAGCTTGTAATTAGTGCCAGCTGCAGCTGTATTTTTTGTGCGAGAGTTTCAACAAAACACAAAAGTAACAGAGAGAAAGGAAGAAATCAAGTTAGGTCATTAGTCTTGAGTGATTAAAAACAAGTCACCTTTCATTTCAGTTGTACTCAGGTGTCAAATGCAGCAATATCCAAGGAAATTTATATATATCTATCGACAAGATCTTACAAAAAAACCCCTTATACTTACAAAAATAAAATCAGAACAAGATAGAATCAAAGTTATTTCAGAAGCTGAAAACAGACCGCAGTCAGAAGAAACAGTCAGCAAGACAAGCATACTTGTCCCGAGGCTAAACTTAAAGCAAAATGTATAAACAAAGAAAAATAAATTTGACTGTACCATTCCTGTAAGGAAAAAGTAAATAAGACAGCATTGTGTGTTACCATACAAAAGTATCATGTCACATGAACTACAGCAGCATATAAACCAAGTCCCTTATTTCAGCCCAGACTATGTATTTTATGTGCATATAAACGTGCTATAGAAACTGACTACGCTGACCGTTTGGGTGGTGGGTTTTTTTTTTTTCCAAGCACAGCTGTTGCACGTCTCCTGTCTTCCATTTAAACCAGCAGTACCTCATTCCAACAACCTCAACTTCCCTGAGTTTTCAAATACCTTCTCGCACAACAGCTCCTCCTTCACCCGAACGGACGCTCCAGCTCTTCGGTGACGCCTCTTCTGACCGATTTAACAAAATACAAAACCCAAACCCGGCCCCGACAGCGCCCGCCTCCCGACGGTGGCCCACACTGACCGGGGGGGCACAGACCCACACGGGTCTCTCTGCAGCGGGCAGGCACTCACGTTATCTGGGGAGGCCAAAATACTTTTTAAACCTAAAGAAGCGGCGGACAGGAGGCACGGGGAGGTCACAGGGGAGCAAAGGCAACGGCTGAGGCCGGATGGGAGGAGAGCTCACCCCGCAGCCCCGAGCGGACACCCGGAGCAGGCCCCCGAGCCCGGAGCTGCCGGGCGGGACCATTGCAGCAGGCTGAAGCGCCCGGGGACGAACCCCCAGCACTGAGGGGAGAAGGAGAGAGAAGGGGAGAAGCCCCGGAGGGCTCGGGCCGCGGTTCGCTGGCGGCGGGGCGGTTCGCCGATGCGGCGGGCAGCGGACTCGCCTCACGGAGGGTGAGGCCGCCCTGCGGTTCCCTCAGCCCGCAGGGGGCGGGCCTTCACGCTGACTGACCAGAGGAACGCCCAATGGGGAAGGAGGGGCAGGCTCGCCTCGGTCGCTGTGTGGCGGTTGGTTGCCGCGGCAACGGCGCGAGGCGGCGGCCGCTGAGGGGAGGTGGGCGCCATTACGGTCGGTTACACCGGCGTGGGCTGGCCCGGGCAGGTAAACGGGGGGGTCGGGGTGAGGCGACGGCCCCTCGGCCGGCAGGCGGGGCAGAGTCAGGCCGTTAACGGGCTGCGGGAGGAGTTACTCGGTGAGCCAGGGCCGGAGGAGGCGGCCGGTCCCCGGTAGTCGGTGGGGACGGCGGAGGAAGGGCAGAGCCGCGGGACCCGGGCCCGGCCCCATCCCGCTCCCCGCCTTGTCCTTACACCGGGCTTCAGTGGAGGGAAGAGGGACCGAACCGTGCTGGGAGCCGCGGTGCGTGGTGTTGCTGGCGTTTACCGTCCGTGGGCGAAAGCTAGGATTTAGTGCCGCGTTCGTGGTTAGGAACCGTGTATCCGATCAAGTTCTGTTTGCACAAGCGAAAAATAACTTAACCCTACGTGCTGGGAAAGGGCTCAAAGATGAATTAAAGTCAGATGGAAACTATAGTGCAGTTGAGATTGTATTAATGATGGTGCCTGTTTCCTTTTTTTTTTTTTAAGGATTTTGAGATGTTATTTCAAGCAGCTGAAAATGAAGTCTCCTAAGTGCCTGAAGGTGTCTTCAACAGGCAGACCTGTGAGAAGGAATTACTGTATATAGGACCAATTTTGATGCTTCACAAATGCAACACACTAAATATATGTATTTTGCATACTAGAACACTCGGAGTACTCAGTACTTACTGCGACACAGTGCTCACCTCCTGTAGCAAGACGGTGATTTCTACTTCACCTTAAGTTGACTTTCAGAATCCTTTTGCATTTCCCAAAGTTTTTCCAAAAGTTTACCAATAGTTAAAAATTGTTAACAATAAACGTTTCAAAATTATTAATAATGAACTCTTCAGTCTAAAACATTCTACCACGATCGCGTAATATGGACAAATCACAGAATGCTTGTGTGGGAACTCACTAAAAGATAACTATGTGGTAATTATTTTTTTTGTAAAGTGGGATTATTTTGTTTAGGTAGTGCTACCTGATCTATTCAGATACGCTTCACTGATCTGGAATGGGCTATGTGGATAAGGAGCAATAAGTAAAGGCCTTCATTTTCCCCTCACACCTTGAATCAGCTCAAAATCAGAGGCTGGGCATGAGATCAGGGAAATGTCATCACAGAATGCCTCTCTCTAGGCATTATCATACACACTTTCCAACTCCTGTATTTACATCACCAAAAAACCCTGAAAAAGCAAGACTGGCAAAAGAGGAAAACACCAAGTCAGGAAAGCTTAATGGCTTGTTCCCAGGTAATGAGTTGTCTCAGTTTCTTTTTAAATTGGCTATTAAAATTCTCTTACCATAATGGAGAAAATAAAGGAGATAAAAGGTCTGATAAAGTTCTTAACATAGGTTACTGATGAGTCTGAATCTAGACAAAAACTTAATAACGTTGTTCTTGGTAAGTCTTATTTCTTGCATTTCTCAAGTTGTGGGCCCAAGGGCACAGGACTAGCTAATACCTTTTTCTCAGGTTTAAAAAAAAAAAAAAAACACACCAAAAAAACAAGATGCAGAACAGGTCTTTATATACAGTGTATACATATACACACATACACAGTCTCTTACCAGTAATGGAGCTGCTCAGGAGCCATTCATTTACTCGGCTACTTCTGCTGACTGCAACTGTACCTCAAGTTAACCCATTCTGGGCTTTGTCTTTGTGGAGTTAACCTGAACTGACTCTGAAGACCCTTCAGTAAGGGACTAGCCGGCACCTATCTCCACCATGCACACCTCAAATTTGTATTGCAAGACATTTCTGGTATTTCAAATATGCGCAACACCAGTTGAATGATAATCAGACTTTACAGAATTTTCTATGACATACAGATTAAGAATGTTAAATGAGAAATGAATAAAATCCGACATTAATTGGTAAAAAAGTTTTATTATTACAGTGCACACCGTTGTAACCTGAAACAGCAAGTTAAGTAAACATTATATGCACACATGCAGTTGTTTTTTTAAACACATTTTTGAAAACTATTTGTATTGAGCTTTATATTAATGAATAACAATTTGGTTTTTTAAGACTTCTTATGAACAAACAAGAAAACCAGAGATTTTTCTGGGTTATACAAGTGAAATGTATATACAGGGAAAGTAAATGAGATTCACTGTAACTTAGAAATAGCATCAAAAGCCCTTTTCCCTATCTTACATAGTGGACTATTTTTTAAGACACTAAAAAAGGGCAAGTAAGTGTGAGAGACAAGCAATAAACACCATTAAAAGACATCGACGTAACTGATGGTTCTCCGTTGTGCATTAGTTGTTCAGACAGAAAACAAGCTGATCCTATAAATGGCAAGCAAGCAGCCTTCTCGCAAACCACTCTTTAAAGAATTAAGTTACTGGTTTCCTTCAGAGGATGTGAATTGAAGTCTGGGATTTGGGGAAATCCTACTGCAGTTTAGAGGCTGAGAATGCATTTTCTGTAGCTCTACAGAAGATCATCTAGGTGGTGCAAAACTTCAGCATGTAAAGCTTAAAAGAATGTACCTGCTGGGTCTACCAGGCAAATAGAGAAGGTAAAAGGGAATAGTTTTAGTTTAAAAATTTATCCTACACCGCCCTCTGGCAACACAAATATTAAATAACATAGTTCCCCTGCTGTGAGCAGCACACAGCTAATTAATTACACATTGCAAAAAAAGCAACTGCGACTGTTTGGCAAGCTCAACAGGCATGGGGTGAAGCTGATCTGCCCTGTCCGCTTCCGATTTGTAACTGCCTTGGGGAAAGAGTGGGAAAGCAGGTTAATGAGGAAGCGTATTCAGTGCTCTCCTAAAACCCCCAAAACCTCCAAAGACTGTTTTGGGTAGGTGTATCCTAAGTAATTAAAACTGATTAGTTGCAACAGGTGAGATCCAACCCAACAGACTTCACAAGCAGCAGCAGCAGATGCGTTACGTTCACTTTGTTGTACAGATCCTGTACTTTCAGAGAGCAGTATTTTCATTCGAAAACTCCACGTCTTTCAACTTACGGGACCACTTCAAGCCGTGAACAAAACATGCAAACAAGTCAATTGTGTGAGAAAGCATTCTAAAACAATTTTATTGGAATGATACAGGAATGGTTAATATACAGGTTAAGTCCTCAATGCCTGCCTTCTACATAGGAAAAAAAAGAATAAAGAAATTAACAAATTCAGTTCTTGCACCCATCATTAGCCTAACACAGGTATGGGAAACAGAAAAACAGCATATAGGCAACAGATTCCTAGCACTCCTAAATTCATGCAAGATATCTGCATCAAAATGAATGCAAGTTTTACACACCGTCCCACACCAAAGAGATATTTTCGGTATTTTTCAGTTTGTGTTGGTGCCTTGTTCCCTGGACAAAGAAATAATTCAGTCTGTCTCAACAGAGCTTGCTTAGGAATGCTGATACAGTTTGAACGCTACCATATGGCAAGGGTAGGGGACCAGACGAGGGAAGTGACTTTGCTTTCTTAAACTTGGCAATTTTCTTGACCATCAGAAACAGAGATTGACCTCGTTTCAGAATGTTTTGGGTCGCTGAACCGACAGAATTTGGCAGCAACTTTCAATTACGGCTTCTCCAAAATAATGACTGTAATTCACAGAACTTACACCATACTTTCCTTACACAGGAAACACAGCAAATTGGCGTTAGTATAGTGGCTTGTGTGTCAAATTCCACTTTCTTTGCAAGACTTCACTTAGTATTCTTACATACTTCCTCAAAATTTAACCGCTAGTTTAGACACAGGGAAAGATTATGCCAATATTAAGAAAGAAAAATCACCTCTGTTCAGAAAGATGAAATCATTGTGAACAACAAACATCAGACACTGGATTTAAAATGTAACCTAACTTCCATCCCCAAAAGGTCTTAAAAATAAGTTTCACAAAATTTCAGCAATTACTGATAAAGCCTGTTAATGAAAAAGCACAAATGCGTGTATTAATCTTGAAGGTAAGGCAACATTAATCTATCCCTATGCCTTTTGATACTGTGCTTGCTTTTGTAAGCACAAGCTTCAAACTGACTCCCAGGCTCCCAAATTAGAAAAGATAAAACATGAATTCAATGTCATTTTAACCAACTTGGCTCCATGCCAGATCCTGCTCACTCGGACATCTGTGGAGGTTTCATCATGAGCTGTCTAGAAGCAGAGCTGCTCTCCAACCAAAGCAACTAGCTGCATTTCTCTTTTAACAGATGTTGACAAAACCATCAGTTGTAGTGAACAGAAAAAAAAGCCCCACAGAAATGTTGGTAAGGGAAGTATTTAATTACTGCACTTCAGAACATTTTTGTAAATGTAAGTTTTTACTTTTAGCCTGTTCCTAATTCCAGGCTTCAAAACTAGGAACCGTAATCCTTTTCAGAAAGTATTTAGAAAGCACTGCATACAGTTTACAGCATCAGTGTAAAATAACCGCATGGCGATGATATGCTGCAGCCTTTTGCTGATCTGTACCACCTGCTTCTCTGTCTTCATAAAGCAAAGAAAATCAAAATGTGTGTGTGCAGAGCTATTAGAATGATCCTCTAACTACAGCAAGGACTAATTATCTTTCTTACTGTCTTTTGATGCTTTTGGGGAATAAGTACATTATGTGGTGCAAAATGCATTTTAAATTACCCACACACTTTGTAAACCTGTTTCTTACCCTTCAGGGCACTTGTAATTATTTGTATTTTTGCAGAACATGGCCAAGAAATACAGACTATCTCATGAGCACTGGGAGAACAGACAGGTTAATATTGCACATGGTAATTTCACCACTACAAGCCACTTTAATAGATTTGCAATTCCTGTAATAGCTTCATGATATAGCAATAACAATGGAAAAAAAGGTTTTAAACCCTACAAAAAAAAAAGTCTTGCTTAATTACAATAGTTCTTGCTATTCAAACATTTATTTCCTCGTTTGAAAAAATACTATATGAATCTAATGACTACTTGAACATGCAATAAGATGCCTAATGCTATAAGCAGTGTGAACTGGTATTTTTGTAGAGAAATACATTAAAGGCTTTCACCCTTACACAGGTAAGGAAATGCCATTTCTGGCCATTTTGGCTTATTTGCAACATTGCCTGGGAATTAGCGCATACGTCACTGAGGTGCACCGAATCCTGCACGCAGACATGTAATCGCGTCATGCTTAGGCAGCTGTGTGATTAACTTGCCAACAGAAAGGCTGTCCATTGCCCAAATCCCTTTTTCTTTGTCAAAAGAGCCCACATGGATCACTTAAATGAGAAATACATGGCATTATTATTTTTTCTTATCATCTGTACAGCGTGTTACAATACAAATCTTAAATAACCATTCTACAAAAGAACAAACACAACTTTCAAAAGTTACTACAATGGCTATACTACACGATACCACCTACAATTTCATCTGAAACCAGAAAAGACACTGAAAATTTACTGTGTAATTCAGTAACATTTTTGAGGCAACTCAGGCACTAAAGTTAGTATCTGATAAGGTTTTAGATGCTGTTGCTTGTTTTCCATATTTTAAATAGTTGGATCTCTAGGTATAACCCCATCTGTATTATTAGTACTAAAATAGTTTCTTGAGATTTACACAAAATGGACGAATTGCCATGACAGTTTAAACTATGTGAAAATCATTCATGTCCAATTGCTTCAGTTTCCTATGCTTCCAACTTTGCAATAATACACTCTGTGCTTTCTACCTTTATGTTCACATTTTCATCTTGTGTTCAAATTTGTATTATGTACGGTGAATGCTGCAAGCACCAATCAAACGTTAGAAATCACATCTATATTTCTTGAAGCAGAGACAATTGTATTATTTTATAAAAAGCTGTGGAAATTCCCTTTACAGAACATTTAAGGCAGTTGAAATTCATGCTTGCTGCTTTGCCAGTGCTTCAGCTTCCTGAAATAGCAGAAAAGAATTACACGTATTAGTACTTTATGAAAGGTGACAACTTACACATACCTGTGTTAGCAGATGACACAACAGAAACTGCAGCAGTACGTGATTAAGAAGTGAGCAGTACTGAACCCAACTCAAGAAAAGACTCCCCGCTGCCTACGATGACATTATAAAACAAGTCCCATACAGTGCTGGCTTTAACTCCAATTCTAAGCCAGCTCAGGTAGTACCTGCAGGAATATTCCAACCTGTGTCCATAGCCAGTTTTGACGACGGAAGTTTAAAACCAAAGAAGATCAGATATAACAAGTTATCCCTCATTTCATGTTAGGACACAAGAACTATTTAGGGAGCAAAGATTATTTGAAGAACTATGGTTAAATGGAAAAGGAATTCTTAATTAATAAATGTCTCCACATCCCCCCCCAAAAAAAAAAAGGGCGGGGGGATGGACACAACAAGACAGGTCTCAGCAGAGACGCAATTTACTATCTGAACTAAATCCTACCAAAGGACAAAAAGCCAGCATTTAGCTTTTGCCTTCCAGAAGGATGATCGGGGCAGCCTGCGAGTCTTTATTCTGACACAGCTCGGAGCTGCTCCAGCACTAGACCCATACGTGAGGTCCGTCCTGGGGCTTGCAGCAGGTCTGTCCTGGCACTGGCACTGCTGAGTAATCCCAGCTCCCAGCTGCCGGAGGGGAAGTGAGTCAGCGGGGACGTGCTCCCTGGGTGACCCGCTCTCCATGCCCAGGGCTCCCAACCCACACCTCTTCGAGGGACCATCGGCTACATGAAAACATTCCTATGAAGCTTCTGAGGTGAAGGAACAGCTAAAGCAGTTCAGCAGACATACCAGCTAACTTCTAACAATTCGCAGTATGTTTCAGAAGGAACATTGAAAAACAATAGTGTGCATTTTTCAGTCTTCTTTCAGCCTTTGTAAGGTGGTCACAAATGGGAACAGAATGACAATAGAAGAAATGCAAAAGTAATTTTTTTCTGAAGATGGTTTCTACAAGTGTACTTTCGGCTGAAGATGAATTTAACTACCTGTTAGCAGCAACATGGTCTACAAGAAGATGAACAGAGGCACAGTGCTCTCACTGCAGAACTTCAGGGTGGACGGCATGGTTTATTTTAAAGGGAAAAGTTTGACATCTGCTCAACTCAACTTTTATGCAACGGAGTTGTTTGCTTTTGTGACTGCAGAGAAATACTGAAGATAACAGACTCAACAGTATCGTTGTTAACATGAACCAGTATGCTAAACAAATAAAAAACAAGAGGAGGAAGGACTAAGAAGGGAATTTCCAAGAAGCCTGTAAGACTGGTAAAAGAGGGGACACAGTGGGTGACCCCAGCCTGCAGGGCAGGAAGTACCACGCATATCTCCCTTATCTTAGACATGGTGGAACACTCTGGTTTTCCTGGCTATCTGCCCAAGCGCCTAGCATCGCGCTGCCTTTTAACTGAGGGGCGTGGGAACAGCCTCGCTTGGACTGCTGGCTCAGGTCTGCCCTGCTCCTGGACCGCGCTCTGCTCCTCTGGCTGCATGTCACGGGTCAAAGAGCAGAACCGGGACGTCACCATGCAGTCATGCTGCTCGTGCGAGGGCATCCTATCCGTTCGTGGCAGAAAAGACAGGTGAAGAATGAAGGAAAGATTAAAAAGAACTACAAAGCCTGGACAAAACAAGGATGTTCGATATTCTCTAAAGGACAAGCGGTTCTTTGACTGGTAAGAAAGAGGAGATGGTTCCCTTGGCATTGTAACAACTCCATTAACCAGTCATGGGCCCTACAGAAGTGATACCTAGCTTTTTTTTTCTTCCAGAAAGTGCAAGACAAAATACTTCTCTTCAAAACAGGCAGTGGTAAGCTGGAAAGGATTCCTGGTATTTCCCTCATCCCCAGGAAAGTGGGTCCAAGTAACTCAGAGAACATGCTAACCTATTTCTCGAAGGTCCAAATCCATTTCCTTGGGCATGGTCCTGCAAATTACCTGGGAAAGGCTCAGCTTTTCAGATTTGGCACTACCCCTTCTTTCATACTTTTCCTTATTTCTCCCTCAAGGCCCCTCACTCAGCATGCTCTCAGTCTCTAAATAATTAATCACAGCCTTTAAACTCACAAAATCCTCTCCTTTTGAAACCCACCCGTATTGCCTGAAGTAGGGGTATTTAAGATAAATTGAAAGCCAACCTTTCCCAGGGTTTGTAGGTCCAATTGTATTCTCGGTGTCCAAAGCACAAACCAAAGCACCAGGGCTCAGTAAATAGTTACTTGCATTTCCCATGCTCACTTCTGAGCCCTTCTTGTTTAGCATTAATATCGGACCTTTGTGTTCAGAGTCAACTAACTTTCCACATCTCTCATAATGACATTTACTGGAGGTTTGCTGTCAAGGTCCTCTCCTGCAATCGCACACAGGTTGTTCCCGGACTTACTCCATCTTATGTAGCAACATATGCAGAGGCAATGTCATTAGCTACAGTATTATATCCAAGCTGCATGCAGCTATACTGTAAATGCCAATTTCAGCATCTACAAATCAGTTTCTCCTCCTCAGCAGCAGGCAATCAGCTTGATTTGACATCATGTAATTGTGGGACAGATACCAAAAGTCAGACCAACAGCAGAATGCGCTAAATACAAGGTCACTTACGCAAAGGTTATCTTCTTCAGCTCAAACGCGCCTCCCCAAGCTGTAGCAAGCAATATAAAAATTCAGCAGAGTACAACTGCATTATATTTCTCCTTTTTAAAACTCACCTTTTCCTTAGGTGAGGATGGAATCAGAGCATCCCTTAGGACAGAATCAGAGCAACTAATAGGCATGCAGACTGCTTCTGCAACCTGGCAGGTTAAGCAAGCAGCGATGTTCATAAATGTTATACAGACAGATGACCTGATTCATTATGGCAGCAACTGCTCTCCAGTACCATTGCGCTTCCCAGATCTCGACTGCAAGGGGAAATGCGCTGGCTTTTCTGCATCCCGTGGTGTCAGGGCTGCTTTCTCACTTCTTGGCTCCGTCCTGCATACTCTTTTGTACAGCGCTGTGCAGATGTTCCAAGAAACTTCAATAAGATTTACTTGACTATCGCACTGTGTGCAGCTGGCCTTCTGACGCCAGTGACTTACGATGCTGGGGCACATATCACAAGTTTTGCTCTCTGCAACTCTCTGTACGAGGCAGAGTTTTTCCTCACTGCACCATTCACATTAGTGGAGCTACTGCTAGAAATTAGTTTGGCTCCCAAAACTGCTTCAGACTGACCCACAACTTGTAATTCTCACTACTGATGGATCATCATCCACCTTTAAAATTAGGTGTCTTAGTGACATGCACAGCATGACTTTCAACTCTTACATGAATAAAGTTGAAAGGAACCATCGTGTTTATCCCCTGCAACAAGAAAGCTGGAAGTGACCTGGAGGATCCTGCTGCTGTCAAGTGAAACATATAAAGTAGGCTTGTCCTATCCTATCAAAATCAAAAGGAGAATTCCAGCCCATTGCACCCGCAAAGCGGCAACCCAGTTTGTAATTGGCAAAGGAAAACAAGGCTTCAGATAACAAGCTGGAGGAAAAAATTACTCTGAAGCATGACCATATTATTTCAAAAACACAACTCTGGTTTCAAGGTATTTTCTAGTACAAAAATCTTATAAAAATTTCACATGAATTCAGTTTTTTCACTGAATTGAAATAATTCTTTGGTTTTGTGACAATTATTTTCATCTAGATTTCTTGTGCATTCTTCAGTGCAACTATTAACTACTCTTTCGTTTGTTGCCAGAGTGTACAATAAAAAAAAATAAATAAAAAAATCCAATGGTAAGAGACAATTATTACTAGTGAAGGACTTGACCCAGCTCTTCTTTCTGAAGCAAAAAAAGTTTTTCCAATAACTTCAAAAAGAGCACTGTGGCTCTGCAGTGAGGATACCGAAAGAGAATCTGTACCAAACACTGAGCTTTTGGGGTAGAAAGAGGGGGACGCAGATGCCTCTAGGGAACACAGCATCCTCCAAATAAACCAGCACATAACAACAGTGTATTGCTGTGATGTTGAAGCCTGAAAGTTAGTCTCTGGAGACTGAGTATCAGACTAGCAGGTAGATTGACTGGGGCAACCACAGAACACAAAAAACATCCTACTATGAGCAGAGAAGAACAAGGTGTAAAATACAGGTTGTGGTTTACTGTAAGAAATGTGCACACCTACCTTTGAACCAGGTGGCGCAGTCAAGCCTAAAAATGCATATACCGCATTGTTCTCTCGTGCTTCAAAGAAAGCTTCATAGTCCTTCACCATGGGAGTCAGGGAGGGGTTGGAAACAAAAGCGAGAAGTATGAATTGTCTGAAATAATCGCGGCTCAATTTGGTGTGTTACCCAACCCTCACCAAGCAAACTGCTTCCTGTGGCCGAATGCAAAATTCAGAGTGTCACCTTAGATATTTATCATTAGCACTAATACCATATAAACTGTACTGTCTGAAAACCGAAAAGCTGGGAATTTCACTATCCGTAGCAACAAGACGCTGCTGTGAGGTGCTTCTGCCTTTCCCAGAGGGACAGCCTCCATAGCAAGATAGTTGTCATCACTGGTCTGGCATGGACGTCCCTCCTGCAGGAGTGGGCTGAGCCCATACCTTGTCATCTGAAACACCGATATCTCCAGCTGCCATTGCTAATTACTGATCAGTAATGGCAACCGTGCAACTACGCACATACTCTTAAACCTGTTAAAAGTTAAACTTAAACCCGTAAACTGAGAGTACACCTTTTCCCATCACGTTTCCCATTAATGATTAGTCTATACAAATGAAGGAAATCAGGTGACACTGTTCATTGTACTCATAGTGTACTACAGTTGCTCTAAGAATGCACACAGCCACTTCCCAGGACAATTAAGGTAAAAACAATGAAATAATAAAAGAAATACCAATGCTTCCTTCTCTGCCCTTTTTTGTATTTGAGACAGAATGCAGTGCTGTACAGAGTACAAACAACACAGCTTAGCTGTCTGCTGAGTTAGGAAAGAGCAAGCAGAAAGCCCACAGTGTGTCTCAGCAACAGCAGTTGCCAAACACTGACCAAGCTGTTGCCAAACACTGACCAAATGAACCCAGATTTGTGCAAGTCCACCATTGTCCGAGTTACCACATACTTCCCTCACTCCGATTTCCAAACTCAGCAGATATCTGTCCTACGACTTTCCTTCTCTCCCTTTTTAACTGAAGCAACAGTACCAGCTTCTTCCAGCTTTACTGGGGAATATTTTGATGCAGGAGTCCTGGCTGCGAAACCCAAGACAAGGCAGCAGCTCAGAGCAGGCTCAGTCTTGGGCTGAAGTCAGGGACAGAGCTGCCATTAAGGGCATGCTGCTTCACATGTCTGTCTGTCTGGTAGGCAACAGCCTAAGAAATAGCAAATGCTGCTTGAAAATAGCAGCGTCTTCAGAGCAGGGGCAGCTCTAAGAAGAGGCTGTTGCAGCTGGAACAGAAGAAAGTACAGGGAACAGAGGATAAAACTGCCTAGACATCAGGGATGTCAAATTATTGTTCGATCTGTACATGCAGCATTTGGGTGCTAGTTTGATAAAAATGTGTATGATTACGTTAAATCCTCCCTGAAGCCCTTCTGTTGACAATACTGGGACTGCTTGATAACAAAGGGGTTGTTTATCTTGCTAGTGCATAGTCTGGCAGTCTGCTTCATAGCATCTACCAGGAAAGGAATGCCTGTGACTAAAGAGCAGGGTTCATGCCAACTTGCACAGCATCTACAGTTACAGCCTTTCTGCTGTGCACAGACCAATAAAAGTCAATTTGCTCATTCCTCTGCCAGTTATGCTGCATCAGATGAAACAAACAGGGAAGTTCATGCTTGAGATGAATCAGATAAAGACATAAAGAGGTTCAAGTGTGTGGGCATAGAATTAACTTTTACCTTCCTGAAAGCTAAACTGCAGTAATTTGAATGCAGCTACACAAATTGACTGAACTTCAAAAGTTCAAAGTGACATCAACCAAAACTTTGGGGATGAAATGAACCCACAGCAAGAACTGGTCTGAAGCATCTATACCGCTCTCCCCAAAACTACCGTATTCAGAACCGTTGTGGGTTGCAGTTGGGGATACATTAGAAGCATCTCTGATAAGCAAGCATCCAGACCTAAGTGCATACAGCTTTTTTTTCTTCCTGTCCCAGACCACTGCATAATAAACCCCTGTTTTGCTGCACAGCTGCAGCAATGCAGCAGAAATTTGGCAACATTTTACTGATAAAGGACAACTGCACAATGATCAGCTTGGATCCTTAAACCTCGGTACACCAAGGGAGAAAGGTGATACTGTTGCAACTGCACTTCCTACTGGTACAGAAATATTTGCCTCTTTGTTTGTTTTTAAAGACAGGTGACTGAACAGAGATTTTCAACTCTTTGTGACTAGCCCTTTCTCAGCTTTCAGCTGCACACAACTATTGATCATTACATTTGTCTCCCCAAACCAACCTTTTTCCACATCACAACCACAGTCCATAATATTTTGAGAGCCAAGTGGTACATTAGCTCACTGTGGATATTGTTTCAAGTTCTGCTTTTATTACAAGCAAGAAAAATTCCTGGCACATTGAGAATGATTCTTTCAGTAGCCACAGAATCGCCTTGCAAAGGTCTAGAACTGGCAGGTTCTGGCTTGCAGACTTCGCAGGTCAGAACCAAACTGCAAAACGACTTCAAAACCAACACACAGCACCAGAGGAATGCATACTATGAGCTTTTTTCAGAATATACTAAATTTTTAAAATAAAATTAACAGTTAATCTAATAATCATTCAAGCATGGCCTGCTGAGTAGAAGTGCTACAGGGCAACTTACTTTTGGTCAAGCATTAAAATAATTACAAGTAGGAATGGTATTTGCAACATGAGTTTTCATCTATTCAAGGCACTGGAGTAAGCGGACTGCAACAGCCTTCATTTTGCAAGCGGTATACAAAAACTGATCCCAAGAAGGATCAGAAAACTGATTTATGATCATGGCAGACATCACTTCATATAAGCACTTGTTTTGGAAGATGAACAGACTACAGAGCGATCTGGGCTCCATGCATATTGGCAAACCCCACATAGAACAGCTCAGCTCTCTGAACTTGCTATAGAACATAAGGTTGGTGCAACAGTGCCAAATTTCTGTGAAGTGTTAGTTCACAATCATGGTGAATATGAGAATTAAAAAACCTTGTAAATTTTCAGAGCCATAAGAGAGGAAAAAACCCACAGGGGAAAAAAATATATATATACACTGCAAGGTGGTGGTAGGCTTATTCAAGTAGCACAATGATCTGGGAATCAGGAGGTCCGAATTTTAATCTCTTCTCCATAATGGAACTGGAATATTCAAGAATCAATTACTATTAAAAGCCCAAGAAGAGGAGTAAATGTCTAACACCTTCCACGTCCTTCACAGTTTGCATGCTTAAACATACAGCTGCCGAAGTCCTTCCCTGCTTAATACAAGAGCAAAGCACAGACTATGGCAGAGAGTAAGAGGACTAGGACGAGAAGCAATGGAGACCTGGAGCCATTCCTTACCCCAAGGTACCGGCTGTCATTGAAGAGCCGGGGTGGCAGGGGGTTCCCGCTTGCTGGCCGGCTGTCTTCAGGGACATTCTCACGCATCCATTTCCGATTCTCCTCATTGGCGGCGATATCCTTTTCCTCAAATTCAATTTTGTTGGCTTCCAAGAAACCTAACACATCTTGCTGCTGCTTTTTAATCTGTCACAAAAGAGGGAGGGGGGGAGAAAAAGCAAACAAAATCAGTCAAACCATTTTATCTGCTGTGCATTATGCAATTCCAGGGTTCAATGCAGAAACAAGAGGGTGCAAAACAGGTTGAAAATGGAAGTGGTAAGAAAATTCTTAGAATAAAAAAGCATCTTCTAAAGAGTCATATCTGAGCCTTGACTTGGCTCCTACATAATTCAACAGGCTGAAGTCTAAAGACACTGTCCCTATATACATGTGAGTGTTGTGAACCTTGAAGGTCTCCAACCAAAAGCAAAGGTGCAAGCAGTGCCCTCACAGAGGCTGTGTTGGCTGTGTTTTACAATTAACTCAGGAGAATGTTGTTTTTTCAGGTGCAGTGAAGTTTGCTGGAGGGACATTTGAGGTACAACCTCCTTCCTCCGTGCCCCTGGAAGCACAGGTTAAACCCACCCTTCTCAGAGTTCAGGTTTTTGTCCTCCTCATGTAGGCTGTGCACCTCACTGCATGGACGTCCCAACAGAGATCTCATCAAGTTGTCATTAACAGTAAGATCCCAAAGCAATTTTTGCTTATGTTTCTTTGGACAAAAAGAAAACCTCTTCTGCTATGTTCTGGGTTTCAGAGGCGGCAGGTATGGTCTCTGGAGAGCTGTGACCCTGCATCCCCCATCCTTGCTCAACTTAAGGAGAAGTCTTGTGGGGCTGACTGCACAGGCTGGATGAGATCCCAGACCTGATGCAGCCTGTCCTCTGTGTACTCGCCCAGCACCCAAGTGAAAAGCAGGATCCGTGCGGCAAAGACTGTGCTGGCTTTTTACAGGAAAGGTGGGTTTTATTACTGTCATATATGAATTATTGGCTTCCTGATACAGAGATGTTCTGTTTATGCTCTGTTCTTCCTCTGCATGACTTTACCACCATAAAGGAAATTATAACCATGCGCGTCCTGGCAAACAATAAAAAAATGGGATTTAATGGGAAATTTGTTCTCTTCAAAACACTCCCTTCACTACAAAAACCAGTCCAAGGCCTGGCTCTAACCTAATTAGCTCAGTGCAACAAAAGTGGCGTTTCACACAGATGTTGCGCTGCTTCTAATTCAGGTCAGCCACCCGCTTCCCCGAGCAGCCTCTCCATATACGGTGAAGGGAAAACAGGCAGCTCCGGGCCAGCAGCGCCGAGGTCAGGGCACAGCCAGCCGAGAGCCAAATACGGTGCCGGCACCCCCGGCACGCACAGCCCTGCACCCACGGGGCACGGAGCTGGACCGCGAGCTGGAGGCAGGGTGCGAGGTCTTAGGGTAGGAAAAGCAGTGCCTGGAAGGGTGGAGTTTGGGAGAGCAGAGCCTGGCATCTCCAAAGAGGAGACGGCCATGCCTTGGCAGTCTTTAAGCATCCGTCGACTCGTTCTTTAGCAGCTCCCTTTGGAGCCATCGCTGCTGGCTGTGTGACAATCCACGACAGGGAACCAGTCCAGGTTGAACTACATCTTGGGTGGAGTGGTTTGTTTTTAAAAGAAAATGGATAGATTGATCTCCCTCTGCACGTAGTCCAGTGTACTGCAAAGGGACCAACCTGGCTCTCCCGATGGAAGAAAAACGTGCTCCCAGCTTCAGTGGGGAAGCTGCCTGCCCCAGGGCTGCAAGAGCCAATGTAATTCCTCCTAACATGTCAGCAGAGGAGCTGCTGAACTCGATTAGCGAGTACTGTACCCTTAAACAGAATAATATTGCTGGGCATTAGCTGATTTTCATCATGGCTAAAAATAAATAAAAATGGACAAGTTAATACTACCCCAAGGAAATAATTCATGTTACAGGCTGTATAGAAAAACATTCCTCAACAGACTCGAATCCACCAGTAAGAGATTTCTTTGCTTGCCTTTAATAACAGGGGCCACAGCAGGAGGGAGCAGTCAGGGGAAGTTTTTCTCCACAGTGCCATACAGCTCAGGAAAAAAAAAAAAAAGAAGAAAAAAAAGCAAGCGAGCACTTCCTTCATGAACTATTCCATAGGACTAAAATAAGGGAAAGGTCTTTGTAATTGTAAACTCTTCTGCCAGTGGTCAGTATCTAAGGCAACATAGTGACCTGGGAATAAATGGATTTTTTTTTTCCCTGAAGAGCTTACGTTTTAGTTAACCATTTCCCACCACTAGTACATTACAGATCCAGCTAGTTTTCATTAGTCACAGGTCCTTAACTTGTCCAATATCTGCTGCTGAGTGAGAACACACCTTGAGATGTCCCAGACTTTTTAAGAAAAAAAAGAAAACCAAGTTTTTGCCCATTCTATTAAACTATACACTCTGCCATGTAAAACAAGAGCTCCGAGTTTGACAGTAATTAGCATTTTGATGTCCTGAGAAGTCTCTTTATTTTTTAAATAACTTTTACTATTAGATTGCCTCCTAGCCATACACACATCCTCACATTCCTCACAGCATCTCAGATCAGTCTCACAGTGCAACCCCTTCACAGGCAGACTTTGCATATCCAGTCCTTTCATGCAGCACCCAGTCCGACAGGGCTGGACTATCTCAGCCATTAAGATGCTTCCTCAACATGAAGAAAACACCTCCGGCTACCCTATGTTGCCATTATTTCATAGTGATGAACTTAAATAGTTTCCTCTTAGACATATGTATGCAAAACACCTCACTGTACACTGCCACGTTGCCTGTTTTCCTCCATTTTCACTCATTCTTCCAGCTTACTGGAGCAAAGACAGATCCCAAGTTCTCAATCACAGCTCTGAGGGGCTATCACAGCAGGCAACCCTCTCTGCTTCTTTATGAAGAACTAGCAAAGCTGGAAATTTATTTATTCTGCTAGAAAAGGCACCATGTGTAAGGCAAGCACGGCAGTTTGGTCTCTGCACTGCTCTCAGTCTGTCTGTGGTCAAAGGAGGTAATTCTCTAAAGAACAGTAAAGAAAAGCAAGGAGCTGGTGTTGATGCATGAGTAATATTAGTTTGAAACCCTAGTTTTCTGGCCAAAGGAAAAAAACAAGTTGGAAGATTAAGAGCAATGTCTTCCTCCCAGCTCCTCAACAAGTCTTCTGACCACGGTGACAAGCACTTACACGAGAGCATTAAATGCTCCAGAGAAACATGGCATCAACCACTGTGGAGAACAGACACCGAGCTGCCACATAGTATTATTTTATGGGATTTTATTTAGAAAACTTCTATTAATCTCAGGCACTGGAATACCACTGGGAGGGAAGTGCCTAAAATAGAGCAAGAGACGCCTGCTGCTGCTTCAGGGTATTCTGTCTTACTCAAAAGGACACACGCTCTCCTCAGGACAAGAGCCTGGAAGATGGTTCCTGCTGTCCATGTTTGGGAAGGAGCAAGGAGCCTTTCTTCAGGATGCGCCTGTCAACATGCAGCACTCGCTTCCCAAAAAAACCTCTCCCAGTTGCCTAACCAGGCATGGACACCAGCCAGTGCCTTTCCAGATACTGCACCTCATCCTACGCAAACAACTGTCATGTCTAAAGCTATTTTGGCCTGTTAGCTGCAGCTAACTGCAGTTTGCAAACACAAAAATCCTTGTTTATACTGAGTGCTCCTGACACATTTTGCAGGGCAGAGAGCACCAGTGGAGAGCTGGGAATGTGCATACAGCCAGCGCAGGAGCCAGGGAGCCAAGAGTAACACTGCTAAGGCAGGGTCCTGAGGCTGAGGGACCAGCACCGGCGAGGCAGAAGGACTCGTGGATAGACACAAAAGCACAAGAACGACAGAGAAATCACGGACAGGGATGGGGAGACAACTGCAAGGAAGGAAAGAGGCTGCAGGCAGGAGTAGATGGGAATGAGCAAAATGGATGGAGACAGGGGGAAAATCCCAGGGGTGGAGGTGAAATGGAGACAGAGGGCTGGAAGGAGAAGGGGTGGGGAGCAGCAGAAGTCAATACCGCCAAGAGGATGGGCCGCATCCTGCTGGAGCTCACCACTGCCCTGCTTGGGGAAATAATGTCCCTGCGAAAGCCAGTTTTGTCCAAAGATGCCTTTACCCCCCAATCCCCAGAAAAACACACCTAGTTTCTCAGCCTGAACACACTGACTCATTCTTCTCAGGGCAAGAAGAATTACCACCATTCTTGTGGTAAAAACATCTAAAATTACTCAGGTGAGTGGAAACATTATACTTTTTGCTGACATTCCTAAGATAATCTTGAAAGGAAACATGTAACTAAATGAATCTATTTTCACTTAGTTTTGGCTTTCAATGTCTGTTCCAGAGACAGAAATAGCTTTATGGCAAGTTATTGGTAGTTAAGCAAAGTCTCACCACCAAGCTGTAATCTTCTGCATACAAAATCCGCAAAAGCAACATTAGAAGCTGATGCTTCCAACAGACTTTTTTTAAGATATCCTTGTGTATCAAGATTCTCTTCCTTTCCAGTTACAAGCCAGTCATGAAATATTAAGCTTTCAACAGAGCATGTGCTGAGTAACATTATGAAAATCAGTAGTTTAGGATTATGAACAAATATTGTCCCTCACTTGAATACACATCAGAAGTTAAATTTACTGTTCTAAGATCTAACTTGCATCAGTGGATGACGTCAGTAACGCAAGAGAAACCACGTCAAAGCTGCCAAGAGTAGAGACAGGTGACATTTTCCAACAAATCGCAGTCCATCAAAAATGGAGCTTTAAACCCAAAGTGGGCAGAAAACTTTCCAGAAAATGCTGCAACATTTCAGACTCAGTATTTTTCTTCTCCTCCAAATCTTTACGCATTTGGGGAAAAAAAAAAAGAAAGGAGGCAGGTGCGGTGCTACAGACTTTGGCCCAGCGAGCAGGCAATACTCCATCCCCAGCACTGGTCAGGACTGTAAACTGGCTGTCCAACAGCCAGCCTCTCTTAGCACTACCCTGCTGCAAGGAAACAGTTGTTTTAAATGCTTTATTGAAATGAACTTCAAAGAAGTTTCTATCTTATTTGGTATACACAGGCATACACATACAACAGAATAGCCTAGTTTGCACTGCTGGCAGAGGGGGCTTTTTAAGTCTTGTTATTTTTTCAGTGTATAAATAAATTCCTTGTTGGACAATAGACATGTTTTGGAAATCTATTTATGGACCACTGGAACCCGAAGTAAGTTTACAGTTTGAGCACTGCTGTTTAGATCACACAACAAACTTCCCCGTGATGATAAGAAGGTGGCAGCTCTGCCATCCTAGCACTTGGCATGGGCCGTTCCTCACCATTTCTGTGGGTTCTGTGTCCTGACCTCCATGCAGGGAAAACTCACAGATTTCCCCCCTCTGCCCCCCAAAGATGCAATTAAATGCCTCATACATTGTTGTGAGGATTCAGAAGAACTTTAAAGAGATTTCTTATAAACTTCCCAGTTTGTATCATCACTTACTGCATCCAGCTCCTGCTGAGCACGTGGCCTGAGCTGCCTGTCCCACCTTCACAGCCAAGAACCAGCACCAGGACAGCAGAGAAGCAACACCTTACAGCGGATCTAGATCTTGCACACGTCTCAATTTAGTTTAAAGACAAAACCAGCTTTAAAAGCGTTTTTTTACCATTTCCAATTCCAGCCTTCTGGGTTCTAGATAAGGAAAAGCAACTACATCTTTAAAGCGGTTGTATTTTAAGCCACTGATGATTTTAAACAAGCTGTTTCATCATTAGAGGGGCAATTCTTTAAATCACAGGGGATATCTGCTTTGTGCAGAAAGGTGAAAAAGTTCAAATCCCCAGATGATGCTATTGTTTGTAGCCACACTTGTAACCATCAGTTCTTCAAATGGTTCAGTACCTTTTGAAGATTGATAAGCTCAAATTTAAACAGCTAACGGGAAAAATGCAGCTAAGAAATCTTCAGCAAACTCTGGTGGCAGCCAGCAGCGCCATCCTTTCACTCACTGCAGCCAAGGTAAAAACACCCAGAAAGTGGTTTTCTTTGGAGGGAGCAGGGCAACACGAGGAATGCTGTGCTGCTGCCAAGACAAATTAACTTGCCACAGGGTGTCCCTCAGGCTGAGCTGCACACTGTGACTTTAGGGCTTGACCACCTCTGCTGCTGTGGCTTGCTAACACTATAGCAATTCACAGCCACTTTTTAGAATTAAAAAAAAGCTGGCCTCTTTTTTTTAATATTTCTCATCTAATCTCTAAAATGATAATGCCTGCCTCATGTGAGCTGCTAATGCAGAAGCTAATACTTGCAAATTAGCTGCAAAACACTTATAATTTCGCCTCCCAGTACAACATAATTTGTAGGAGTTAAACAGCATGGCAGCTCAGCTATGTATTTAAATGTCATGGATTCCTGATAGCCCCCCCCCCAAACTTATTCTCTGCCCCCAGGACACTACAGCAGGACTCCCTTCAGAGTCAAAATACTTCTGAGCAGGCTTGGTTCTGGCCTCTGTTACTGTAATATTCAAGGAGCCATTTTTTTGTCTAAAGTGTTTTTGTTGTTTTTATGAACAAGCCAGATTTCCCCCGACCCCCCATATTAGCTTAAAATTCAGAGGCACCAGTTCTGGTGGTGCTGGTGGCCACTATCCACTGGAAATGGTGGTCAAAGGGTGAGAAGCTTGTAGGCACCTACAGCAATGAGCTTCTTGATCACAGCTTTGCAGGCTGTCTCAGGTGTCTCCCAGTGATTCATGTCTCACTCTTTCTTCTCTCTGCCTGGTAGAACATCTACCTATTTTTAGGTCTGGGCAATTATCATTACAGAACTCAAACCACTTCTTTGTTCTGGCTATTTTAAGCCAAGCATTACACATAGTAATGTCATCATTCTCTCTTTCAATGCTTGGTTTCTGGTCTGTAAGGAATGAGATCGAGGACAAACACAGCAAAACCACCATGAACTTACGTGACCTAAATCAAACACAGGAGGCTGGAAAAGTTTTTTTGTTTGGTTTGGTTTTTTTTTTTGCAGAAATTAGGCAGCATCCAGATGGGTTCCATATGTACTTACTCTCTCCCTCCAGGGCCCTTTGGGAAAGCTCATGGCATATCAACATGTATCCTGCTCAGCTGCTACAGCAGCCCTATCCTGATGTGGTTTGCCCCCAACAGCTTAAAGGTTGTTTATTTGGACATGGTTTTTGCCACCGGGCACCCACCAACCCTGGGCTGCATTAGCACCACGTGCCGTCCTGAGACGTAGGACAGGAGGGAATGGGCTCCAGCTCACCACGAGAGCGGCAACCCGATTCCCGTTTCTCATGTGTGGTTCTGGAAGACGCTTTTTAAAAGCAGGAAAAAGTCCTGGGGTGAAAGGGCGCAAAAGGACCACTCGAGCAAGGTTGGGGGAAAAATCCAGGCTTCTGAAAGGTTTTCGAAATCTAACTTGGAGGTTGCATCATGTCTGGAAGCACATGGTCTGCCTGCAGTGGGGCTTTATCCAGGCATAAGGTACCACACCACAGATCAGATTTTGCAGCACAAGCCAAAAATACAGCTAGAACAAAGGACAGCATCTGTACTTCCCAAAACAAGACCACAACTTGCTCCAGAAACCGTAGGAAGTTACATAAATGGAAAAGCTGATTCGTGAGAACAAAAATAAAAGCTTCTCTTATGGATTATAATGCCATTATAAGTGCACTCATTCAGTAATGCAAGGCCTAAAAATTTGTTAAATCCCACACCAACAAAACCCAAGACAAAAGACCCTAGTGCATTCAACAAGGGGTTTTTTTTGTACCAGAAGAACCAAACACGAAAGTTAATGTCACCTCCCTGTACTAAAGTCCTGGGGATCCGGATTCTCAACGGAGCCCAAGGCCCTTACGGACCCAACTCCCACTCACTTTTTTTTACTCTTTGACACAGACTGCAAAGAGAATAAAATCCTCCAGTGGGAGTTTGGCTTTTAGTCCCTTTAGCCTGCTTTGGAAAGTTCAGCCAGTAACACAGGCATGGCTCCTCTGTTACGTACAGCCCAGTAAAGCAGCCTGCTGAGCAGGTTCCTAATTGCTATGTCACTAACTTGCTACTGAAGTTCAAGGAATTAGTCAAGAAAAAATAAAAACCCTTTTCTCTATTGCTCCAAAGGCAAGAATAAAGTAATATAATAATCATTTGGAAGATACTAATTTAGAAAACTAATCTCAGCCTTATTCTGTTCAGAAGCACAGGAGAGCACTAAATACAGGATCTCATGCATTCACTTATGCTGTGAAATAGCATCAAGAGTTGAAGTAACCTACGCAGGCTCGCTGTTTCCGAAAGGCTGCTGAGCTGCCTGCTCATCTTGGTCAGTGCTCAGCACCCAGCCGGATGGTGCCTTTGCACTATATATGTGCGTACATGCATGTGCACGCGTGTATATGCCTGAATGGTGGAACGGCACACACTGTGTATGCTCAAGGCAAGGTCTTTTGAGCCTTGTAAACTATGATACGCATTTAGGAAAGGTAATGGTGTAAATCCTGCTAATGCCTGGTTTCCATCACCACTGGATGCACACAGGACAGTGTTACTTCCCACCCTGGGGAGATCCAGGTGAGGACTCAGTGTCACACCACTTCAGGTGGAGGTGTAAATACAGTGCTGTGAACAGCATACAACACAAGTGCAACAGTCATGGAAAGTAACTGCTCAGAAATAGGTTCCAAAGGCTCTTTACAGCTATACTACATGGTGATTTGGGGTATTTGTCACTTGGTACCTACTAAAGTAGACATCTGCTAGCAAAACTCGAGGCTGGAGTACATTAAGAAAGCCCTTAATCATGTTGTGGGCATAATCACACAAGCAGTTGACAGAAGCAAATCTATAAGAAGTTCACCTCTGTTAGTGCTGCATGATATGAACAGTCAAAAATATTCGGACTCAAATGGTTATTGCTTCTTTCATTTAAATGTACACAGGATTCGAGTTCAATGTTGCAGCAGGATTTTTGAATGTCGCTAGTTTCATGTCAGACATGCAATACAGCCAATTCTACTGAAGCTCTCTATTACAGTCAAATTCTAATAAGATACTAAAAGGCCATAAATAGGTCAGAACTGACTTGTTTGTCTGTTTAGCTACTTTCCTCCAGCAGTGGCCAAAAGCAGATTCCTTTACCCATTAGTCAAGTATGAGGACAAGTAACATTCCCTTATTTATATCTTCTCAGCTTCTGGCAAACAGCAGTAGCAGCACTGCCTAATGAAGCCTTGATTACTTTTAAATGTGTTTTAAGTTTACTTTCTACAAAGGCACCTTAAGGATCAATGTATTATCATAACTTAAGCAAAATTCTGGTCTTAACAAATAATACCCAAGCACTAGGGGACTGGGGGGGGAGAGGTGCGAATCCGTTCATCCTGCAATACCTGCTTGTCAAAGGACTATTAAGGTGCTACATGTTTCTAACATGCAGAACACCTTATCATCAGCAACACCTGAAGACAATGTATAAAAGTACCATTTAATAAACTTCAGATTTTGTTCCAGTACATGAAAATGGTTCTCTGTCAGCTGAAAACACACCTCTCTTCCTACTGAAGCCACCAAATTCAGAGGCAAACCTTTCTCGCTTTTGGCTGCAAGGAAAAGGAGGGTGACATTGTGCATTCTCCTTTAACTCTCCTCCTTACTGGCTGCTCCCCAATATTTTTTTTCTAGTCACTCATTTAGTATTTCCTGGCATGCCAAGGCTCATGTACCACATCAGCAGCATCCTCATTGTTTTGCCCAAGAGTCCCGCTCAGCCACAAGCCTACTAGCCAGTTGCACGAAACTCACAAGAGTGTTCTGGATGGCTGTGCACATCGTATGCAACATTCCTTTAGTCAGAATATCTGTGTTCTCACAAAAAAAAAAATTAAACATCCCTCTATGGACTGCTTTAGATGCTTCTATTAATTCTGTAAAGTGCTTAGAAAGAGTCACTATTGCCAAATCAAAGTTATGCAGAAGTCAGAATGCCAACACTCTTCTCCATAGTAGTCATGGCCTGTTAAAAGTCTAGAAGCATAGAAGTAATACAAAACATTATTTCAAGGTTTTATCACAAATATGGGTTAATTCATTGTGCTGCAATAAACATGCATGTCTCTTGTGTTTTGCTTTTCCTAAGGACAGGTTTTCCCTAGTTACCTGTGGCGCCTCAGCTTAATTGTTGTGGGAAAAAGAACCACTATACATTACATGACTCAAAAGCAATCTGTTTCTAAATCTGAGGGAAAAAAATAGGGATCTCTGTGTAGTCCACGTCATGGTCCTTGGTAACCTGGATTTACCAAACCCTGCACACCACTACTTTTCAATCAGCAGGTAAGTCGCATTCCTACAGAAATCTTTCCATCTGGCCAATGACTGATACTAGTGACTGAAGTGCAACAACCAAAAAACCTTGGCTGCACCATATGTCTGAACAACTCCCACGCCCCACCATGCGATTCAGACAAAGATGTATATACAACATGAAGAGTTACCATATATTATCTGGATTTTTAAACTGGCATGCCAATACCCCTGAGCACATTACTGCACTGGCTGACGTACAGTGCCTGTGGGGACCATCAGTCACCTCTCCAAAAGCAGATCCCTCCATACATCAAGAGATTAGCTTTTGCTTTGTTTGGACCACCCCCACCCCCACCCCCACCCCCCGTTGTTGGTTTTTTTTGTGTTTTTTTTTTAAGTTGTGTGAAAGGTGACAGCAATGCCCAACTGGATTATTTGCCTGGATTTCAAAACCAAACAATCCCACAGAGCCAAAACTTCAGTGTTCAGGGATTTTAATGCAAGATTTTAACATTTAAAATATCTTTCCATCATCAGCCAAAAAATAGAAATATTTGCTCATGGGATGGCAGGAAGCAGTTTTACATTCTGTATTTCTGTGCACATAAAACACCAGATCCCCAGCAGCTGGGCAAGGGAGGAGTTAAAGCCCAAGAAGTCGCAAGAATGGGCTGGCAGCACCAGAGCTGTTACTAGAAGAGGCACCTCCCTTTGTGTATGCTTTTTGTAGACAACCTAACAGCCTGAGCACAGAAGAACAGTGAATGCAAATGAAGCTTCCAACTGCTGAACACTGGGTGAGGCGTTTCAGACCTGGAGAGGTGTCAGACTTACACTTCTCCTCTCTCAAAAGGAAGGATCTGTGCTTGATTTAAAAACAGGAGGGATGCCTGACTACTGCTTAACTCTCTGCTCATGCTGGGCTTCAGGCCCCTGCGGCCCTGGGAGAAGTGACAGCAACACGATTCTCCCCTCCCTTCATGTGATTTCTGCAAACAGCTCCACCAGGAACCCTGTTTGATTAAGGATGAACTTTGCACGTGAAGCAGCCTGGTGCCTCTGAGCATTGGCTGGCAGCAGCTTGAAACTCAGACGCCCAGACCCCTCAAGCATCAAAATCCTGCCCATCATCTGTCCAGGTTGCTCCCAGACCTCACCTCTGCTAGTGCCGGGTCCAGGGATGGTTATCCAGGAGGGACCGTCAGGGAAGCACGGCTCATTGCTGGGACTATATATACTCCACCTGCATAAATCAGGGTTATGGAAAGAGAGCTTTTCCTTGAACTCCGAAGGCTTGTCTCTGAGCGTGTATTCACCCGTTCTTGCACCAGCATACGCCTTGGAGCAGCTATGTGGTGGTCTGAGCCAGAGGCACTCTTCCCGTCGCACAGCAGTATTGTTTTGGGGGGCCTCAACTCAGCTTACTGTGCTGACATGTGGATTCTTGTGCCATCACAAGGAAAGGCACAGGGCAAGGAAGGAAACGAGCCAGGAGATGCAGGACTGCCTCTCCCAGCAGCAACACCGACTGAAAGCACATATCAAACCGTGGCCTCGGGCCATTCCTGTCTCAGGCCTTTGCTTCGTCCAGCAACAGGAAGGATTTGCAAATGCAAATATTCACATATTAGGTTTTTTTTTCTAGTTTCTTTTGTGACTAGACTACTGAAACTAGCCAAAATAAATGTATCTTGCAAAATCAAGCTTCCAGACCTAAGCCTTCCCTTATCCTGCTTTAGATGAGAATGTAAAGAAACACTAATGTATTGCAAAGCCATAGCTTTAACCATGTGCACTGACACCGTCCACAAACCATCACAGCACCCAGAACTGTTATAATCAAAAGGAAAACACCACCATTACAATACAAAATAAATTGACCCTTGGCAATTTTCTGAGTCAATTTTGTGGCATTTGACTTTCATAAGCCTGAAAACTGCTCATCTGGTCCAAAACCAACAGAGAGACAGCTTCCTACTGCGGGAATACAGGCTCCATTATCTCGGTTATCCGTTAACAAAGCATAAGCAGCAGCAGAATATGAACTCCTCATTTATTACGCACAGTTGTTTTCTGCAGCAGACTTGGAGCTTGGCAGGCTGTATTTCCCTGGACATCTAACATGCGCCTAGTCACAGCACCCAAACTCTGCGCAGGGTTAAATAAAAACAAACAGATCTGCTCCTCCCAAAACCCAGTATAAAACTAACATAATTCCTGAACATCACAAACATGAGAGCGGCAGAAAAAGCAGACAAAGGAACCAAAGGCACATTACATTGTCCTGAAGTGAACACCAGGCTTCCAAGACTACCAGGGAGAAGGAAGGGCAAACCCCAGTGCCTGCTTAACAAAAACTGCCCCAGGGTCTGGAATGAATTCATGATGTATCAGCCGGAACATCTCCAGCAACTCTTACTTATCTGAGCAAGGTTTAAGGTTAGCAGGAAAGCAGAAATCTAACGACAAACCTGTTGTCACAGCTTCTGAATTTTCCCTCATTAATCATTACTGATGTTCACAGAGTTAGTTGTCTGGCACAACTCAGGCAGAAGAGCAGAGAACTGCAAGCTTCAAGAAACCTTCTGTAATGTTCCTATTTGTACACCAAGAAAGCTGTTCAGGTTAGTGCCTGCACCTGGTCCATCCCCACAGGGAGATGTCATCCCACCACCACCAGACATGGGAGCAGCCCCACAGCCACCCGCTGCCCACCCATCAGCCAGCACATGGGCTCTCTGTCACTACTTCATGTCCCCTTTTCCAGGCAGTGCCAGCCGGGTTAGCCATGACAGAAGGTGAAGCTGTGCTCATGCCCTCCTTCAGCCCTGGGATGCGCAACAGGCAACTCGGAGAGGACCTGAGCAGAGGGCAGCCTCCAGCAACAGCCTCTTCTCCTGGCACCACTGTTCAGTATATTGCTGGTGTCTCTACAGCCTCAGCATCTTGCTGTACTCTCTTATCTGAGGCACAGAACAGTCTCAGAAAACAGAAACTTCTGCTATGTGGAAGAAAGAGTTCTTCAGTCTAAACTACCTCTGTCATAGACTCCTTGAACAATTTTGAATGCACCCTCTGCCTCTCAAAGCTTCCTTTCCTAAGCTGTTAGTCCTAGCTGTTAGTTAGGAATAATTATTTTTTTCAAATCACTGCTTATTTACTTCGTTATTTGGGCTAAGGATCATTTCTGGCTGTTTCTACAAACAGTACCAAATACACTGCAGCCCAGCCTCATAGACAGGCTTTATGCACTGACTATAACACAATTTAACACACAGCATTTATCTCCAGCAAGATAATCAGGCTTGGTATCCCATGAGATGCAGAAAACTCTCTGGAACATGACATATTCCTAGATATTCAGAAGTTCTCAATGTGGCCAAGAAAAAAGGGGGAAAAGGCACTGAGGGTGCCACTGAAAACCTGACTACTTGCTCTAGAAGCTTTAAAAAGGGCTTTAGTCTTGAAAGTCTGGACCTCACCACCATTGTCAGGTTCCGAGTCCGGTTTTTTCAGCCTGTCTCTCTCTGAAAGCCAGAAGAATTATTCCTTCTTTATCTTCATTTTCATAGAGGGCTCCAGGACAGGTCTTAGTAGTCCATGAAATGCTGGCAGCAACTACACCCTATGAAAAGTGATGGCTGTCATGTAACCTCGGTTAAAACGAAACAGGTCCTACCTCGTTCCACCCTGAAACTCCAGTCTCCACTGTCTGCACAGCACCTGGCCAATATTTACTGGGGAAGCAGCCTGAAAAGATAGCCTTAGATCAACACACACCATAGACAGCAGAGTGCTATACTTTGGGGGGTTTATTGAAACAGCTGCTAATGTAATTATTTTTCAGAATCTGTGGATTTGGCGATGAGAAGCCCTGCATGGCAAAGAGAGTAGAGAGGAAAAACATTTTTTGTTTGTCTGATGAGAGCTGAACTCTGGTTAGGTAAGGAGTTAAAAGCACAGACAAGTGTTCGTGAGGCTACTGTGGTTTACAATAAAAAGAAGGTTTATTTCCTGTATGGTTTAGCACACAGAGAGACTAAATTAACTGACAAGACTAAAAGTTTACAGCATTAATTGTTGTTTCACTGCCTTTATACTGCCAGGCATTTATTATCTTTAAAAAACCCACTACTTTAAGAAGAATATAATATGACCTCAGGGATCCTACACTAAATCCAGGTGCTTCTGATCTGTATTACTTTCTATCTTCGAAGAAATCATATACCAGACGTTATTCAGCAAAAGAGTCTTTTTGATGATTGCTATTCTAAAACTAAACCAAAGAAATTTTTCAAGAGAACAAAGCTTTTTTTTCCTGAACTAAAATACCTAAATATCATAATACAAATGAAAAGGGGATTAAGAGAAAAGCTATGGATTAAATACAAATTTTCCTCCTCTTTCCAGAAAGAGTCAGGCTGTATTGAGATAGAACAGTGGGTCAGTACAGCCACACCAAAGCATCCCAGAGATGAAAGATTTAGCAGACAAGTCTGTATCGGCACCAGTTTTCTGACCAGTTACTTTGCCTGGGTAACATTTCAAGTGCACATCATCCTGGGGGCCCCAGGTCCCCTCTTTATTTTAGTGCAGACTTGCACAAAAATTGTAAATTCAGAAACTGAGAGAGGGAGATAAATAGAAACCTCACAAGAATTGTCCACATTGCAGTTCCTAATACTTTTGGTAGCTGAAGCAATACAGGAGTTGGACAACCTCTGCTTGCAGTAGCCAGGAAGGCCAACGCCTAGGGGTTTGCTCTCAAGAGGACTTCTTGGGAGACATCCTGAAGTCACCCTTTGCAGGAATTAAAAAAAATGGAGCATTTGCTAACACAGTAAGGTCCTTTCCATCAACAAGCTATACTTACTCTATCACTGCAACCTGAAGGGAAATGCCACCTTCCACCCCAGACCAAAAGCACTAATTTGGATGCTGCCCACGCCTGCCACTGACAGAGCCACGACCCAGAGGCCACTTTGCAATTCCCATTGTCTTTTCTAAATTTGTAGGATCACTCTTGTCACCATAGTATCTGCTTTTTTTTTTTTTTTTTTTCCAAACCACAAGCTTCCTTCTGCCTCCGTGCAAGCTAGCATCTGCATACCACCATCAGAAACTAAGACAAATACACACTGCATTTCATTTTTTAAAAGATTAAGTCCCCCAGCTGTTTATTTGCTGTAGGATGGAGTTCTCCAGGCCTGGGCGAGCAGCCAAAATAGCTTCATTCCCCTGATGTTCTTCAGTCTCAGCCTAATGCTTGACGGCTGGCAGCGTGAGGTGATGGCTATCCAAACGCCTTCCAAGCTGCTAATTTTGGTCCCAAATCACTACATGGAAAACACTGCTGTCTGTCCAGCTGCTCCTCAGTTTATACAGGTGTAAATTCCTGGAAGGAACATTCCCTGAGATAGCTTTATGGACCTACTTTGATTTTTTCACAGCACGCACAACTCAAACCTTGGTCCTCTGTGGGTGAAACGGAGGCTCTCACAGCTACCTCCCGGTACATTTTAATGTGATGAAAGGAAGAAGAAATTTAAAGAAAGACTGCTCAAGTACGAAGGTTTCATGGACTTAGCCACCAGAAGAACCATGGGACTTGCTTATCTGCATTACAGGGTGGAAAGGAATTTCCAGTTCTTAATCAGGATTATCAGGTCACTAACAAGTAAGTTTGCAAACCTGCCCCTTTTTATCTTTTTATTTCTACTGGCACACATTGTATTTCCTCCCTAGGGGGAAAAAAAAAAAATAAATTTACACCTATTGTCCATAAATCAGCTTCACTTGAACTTCATTTCTATCCATGTCCAGTGAGAATGTTCTGGGATATATTTTTAATTCATTCATGTAGCTACTCTGCTCTTCTTCTGTTCTGCCAGTTGCTCTGCAGCTGCTGCTCTGCCCGAGTACATTTGCAACATGTGCACAGGAATGATCTTGGGTAAGCGGCATTAAGTATTTCCTAAGGAGTAAAATCTCATCCTGCTGTAGTCCATGGCAAAACTCCCAGTGACATTAGCACAGCCAAAGGTTGATCCCATGAGGTGAATACAGATGTGCTGTTTAAACCTGCCTGGAAACCACTACTCTCATAAAAATGTGGGTTTATGTGAAAACTATTATTATTTCCCCAGAGGCTGCCTATCTTCTGTTTACATTGGGCTTTGCCAGTTTATTTTGACCTATGCCTAAGGCAGGAGGGGTTTCTGATACACTTACCTTATTACCTAGGTCTAAACATGATGTATGTCAGCATCTGCTGTTCGTGCTGCAAAATCATGTTGGGTTTGGAATCACCTGCTGTCTGTATCACCAAATGCTTATGGTTCTCATATGTAAGAAATGCTGAGATTGTGACCAGCGATGAGACGCATGAAAAACAGCCATGTTTGCTCCTGTAAGCTCTCATTCACATCTCCCTGTCTGCCCAAGAGCCCAGGAAAACTGTGACATTTCAGCTTTGATTAAGGAAACCATTCCCCAGCCACACCTGAGCACAAGAGAGGCTGTGTATCACCTGGCAGAGCTCTTTCATGCCAACTCCCCCAGTTACTAACATCCCACTCCTGATCTGGATCCCACAGTGCATTTCATTAGATGTAAAATAGAAGATCTAATGGCAAGTCTTCCTTATGCAAAGTCTTACTCAATGTCCAAACCTTGAGATTTCAGTGTTTATCTCTCAACAGAAAGTTTTGAGCCTGACAGCAACTACAGCATAACAAGTAGCTTCACACAACATTTCTTACAGCCTTCTCAGCCTCTGAACTGAACTGCAGTTGTTCAGAAGGAAACCAAGAGGAGAATGATTATAAACTTCTGCTCCCCCTCCCACTGCCCCCCTCCCCATTTCTAAGATAGAGGGGACAAATATAGTTAAAAGTTCCTCTCATATATACAGTCTCTCACAGCATCTCAGAGTTTGCAAAGCAGAGAGAGGTAAGACTTCAGTTGCATTGGTATGTCTGAATATAAAATAGATACATAATCTGTTTACATTTCAGAGAAAATTTCTAATTACACCTAAAGGTCCAGAGCCTTCTAATACTTTTATAATTGCAAGCGTTTGTAATAACCACCAAATTAAAAACAACCCAATACATCCCAAACACACACACATATATTCTTCTCCATCAAACATTTTTCCTGGACAACATGTTCTTAAATTTTTAAATGCAAACTGTTAATATCATTTTGGGAGCAGAACCAATTTCATCCAAGAACAGAACGGCTTTATTGGGTTAGATCCAACACTTTTCTACCCCAGTACCCTGTCTCCATTGGCCACAGATCCCAGGGAAGAGAACACCGACAGATTGAGCGCAGAGGGCTACACCACATTATACTTTCCCAGACTCCAATAATCTGCAGTTTTGAGTCAGAGGTGTAGTAATTATGTTTAATAGCCCTTAATAGACTTTCCCCCTTAATTCGTCTCGCTGCTTCCTAGGCCTGCGCAATTTTTGCCACACACAACATTCTCTGGCAGTGAGCTTCTCCATTAAACTACATGTTGTCAAACAAAGTACTCCATTTACGCTGAACCTGCCACCTGCTAGTCTCACTTGCTCTCCCAGAGTTGTTGCATTAAGAAGTTACAAATAATCACTTCCTATTTGTTCTCCCATGCCTGACATGATTTCATCACATTTCATACTTTTTCAGTTCTTTCTTTCTCAACTGCAGAATTCTACCTCATTTGGTTGTTCCTCCTACAGTCATCACCTCACCCTATTTAGTATCTTTTCTCACTTTTTTATATCATTTAAAGACAACAGTTCCAGTCTATTAAAGATACAGACCCACCACAGATTGGTACAGTGGTGGTGGGTTGTTTTTTTTTTCTTTGCCCTCTCCCATCCTAAAAATTCCTGACATTTTGTTTGCTTTTTATTTTTGTAGAATTACCTAGTATGGCTCCAAGACCTCTGCTAAACAGTATTGGCTAGTTTAAACCTCACTCTTGCACACGACGATGATTGTTTCTTCCCAGTTTCCCAATAGGGACAGCTACAGCAGGCTGCTCTCACACTGTGCAACCTGACTTCACCAACAGCCTTGTCACCTCACTCTCTCTGTATTGCTTGGGGTACACAGCACAGATCTTTGTAGGATCTCCTTGTGTCTTCTGCACATTGCAAAAGCTGCCTATATATTCCAAAGTCTTGATTGTTATCTGGTTTATATAACTGGTGTGTAATCAACTACATAAGCCAAAAAGAAAAAAAAAATCCTTTCCTCTTATCCCACAGCAGCTTAGTTTATTTATGAAAAAAAAGATTTTTAACCTGGCCAAAGCTTGTCCAAAACTTTCTGTCCAGGGATTCAATATTAAGGGATCACTCTTTATTTGTATGCCTGGTGGCTGCTCCAGGTAACTCAGCTGCAAGACACAGCTTCCTTCTCCAACAGAGTATTGATTCTTCCCCCCATTCTGTCTCTGTCCCCATGTCTGCTGGGAAAGAGTCTAACAAAGAATAACATCAATTTGTCCAGCACATCGAGATAGCTCCTAACTTCCAGATTTCCCTGAGATCCTTTTTTAAACCACTGCTGCCTTTGGCTCCTTTCTTCACTCTGACACCACAGCAATTCAAACAGTAAGTCTCTCGACAGGCTATAGTTAAAATTTTACACTCGAGCACCTTTAGAATTTAAAGCGAGGCAGTATTGATGCATGGAAAAATAGCCGCGATAAAACTAAACTTCAGATAGCTAACTGAAGAAATCAAATCACCACATCCACTTCTCACAGGGGAAACCAAGTCCAACAGGAGGAAGTTGTAAGTCAGGATAGAAAGACTACTTCAGCTGTATCCAGACAACATTAACTTCAGTCAGTCCACAGTTTGATGTTAACCCTTCACATTTTCTTCTGGTGGCTTAAACCTCGGTCTCACTTTACTACCTTCTGAATTTCAGAAAACGGGCCTTAACAGTCAGCTGGAAGTGCTGTCCTGGAAGGGACTTGCTCCTGGACAGAGGCTTTCTTCTGGGACAAATAATTGTAGATAAGCATTACAATTAAAATTCTTTCAGGCTTGATTAAGTATCTGACCAACAAAAGTACTTTAAATTTAATCATAAACTGGAGGTCTCCCCTCAATACGGCCGGGGTTAAACAAATGTCATTAACACTGTATTTTCATGTTTGAGTAGAAACATTCTTGAATAGCATAATATTGATATAAGTTGTGGATTTGATTCAGGTTTCTAGATCACTGATTAGTGCCAGGAACCAAGATCAGCGGTTCCAGGGCAGTAGCGCAAAGGGTTGGGGAGCATGAAGAACAGCTATGTATGGGAGAGCTCATCTATCTCTGGCTACGACAATGACGCATCCTTAGCTCTTCTTTTTTATCATATAGTGGAATATTTTAGTTCTGTTTTGAGCTTGAACAGCTGAAATCTGTCAAAAGTTTGTTTAGTTCCATTTGCTTCCTCTCTCCCCAATTCCTCTTCTTCTGGGAGGAATAAGAATAACCTTGCAGAGACTCTTGGTTTTGGCATCCTCTGCTCGTTACAGGCATGCCAATTCACTGACTTCTATAGGAATTTTCTGAGTGTAACTTTAATGCCCCAGGACAAGAAACGTTCCTCGCTCAATTTTACAAATACTTATTAAAAAAGCAAAAGTTCTTAGCACTTATACAACACTGTATGGATCATATCGCAAGAAGTGCTGCAGTTCAGGGTTCATGCAAAGCCAGCGCAAGCTGACGGCGTTCAGCTTCTTCCCACAGTCAGCCTTTTCTCCCCAAGTAGTGCATGAGAAGACATAATTCTGACGTACCATCTCAAAATAAACACTGTCATACCTGCATATACAATCTACAGATATTCTCAGCAAAAAGCCTTTCCCAGCCTTAACTGTGGAGTATAATTTCCCATCTTTCTCATGCTGTCAGAAAACTGGTTTTATTTAAGCACAGTAGAATGTTTTCTATTTTGATGTATTAAAACTATTGCAACAACTGCAGCTAATTTAATCTCTGGCTCTATTAAAAATTTGAATGTAATATTTTAAGAAAAATATTTGACTTATCTAGAGTTTGGAACAATGATTTTAAAGAAAACAAGCCATGAGGCAGATGGAATGCATCCTAGCTAACTGCCTTGCTAGATCAGTGTTACGTATTTTGTCTCCCAACCCAAGAGCTCTAATTCAGAACAATTCATAGCATTTTATTGAGAGAAATTAAGTTTGGTTAACACTGGGTGTCCAAAAAAGTACTTCATACTTATTATGTTTACCCAAGAGACAGGTTTAAAAATCAATACCAAGCCTAACAAATCAGTTTTTATTCACAGTATATAAACTGCATGAGCTAAGTACCAGAAAAATACATATACACTCGTGAGATTGTTTTTAAAACTACAGATGCAGCTTATTTTCCCCATAATACGTGGTTTTATCTAACCTTGCGTCGTATTACAGGACTATTTATAGAAGATTCATATCAGTATTTTCTTCCCGTATTAACTGCACTGATAAGCAGCACCATTTGGACCCAAGGAAGTTCATTAGCAGCTCCAGAACGTCCGCTGCCACCGCTCGGGCTTCCGAGATGACAAAGATGACCACACGCATCCGGACTTTGACAACACATTTGCAACCTTGAACGCGACTGCAGAACAAGGCACACTTATTATACACACTGATAAAAACGCCGGATGCCAAGAACCACCCTGCTACAGCTGCGTTTGCCCTCAGCAAGGCTCAGCACAGAGCCACCTCCTGCTACAGCCCTGCAACGGTGGGGTGCTCACGCAGCAAAGCGCCCACTGCTCAGAAACCTCAAAGCGGCCAAACACCACAGAAACAGAAAGCACACAGACTTTACTCATTCTATCTTAGGACGGCAATATTTGCATTTATTGTGATAAGCAGAGGAAAAAGGCCCTAGAGGGATTTAAATGCAAAACTTTTTTTGTTTTTGTATGATCTCCATCTCTCCATTTATTACTTCCCTGGGATTGCTTCAGAAAGATGAAGCGGCTTCACCAGTCTTCCAAAGCCCTGAGCTGTTGAACAGGGACAAAAGCTGGTGGCTACACGCAACTCTGCGCGTTTCCAGTCACTCTTCTGCAAAGCTGTTCCCCCTCAGTTGCAACCCGTAGTGCTCTAGAAAGCACTTGCCACTGGCTATATATCCCCGGCAGCACCAGAAAGTGCTCCTCTGCATGCTGGGTTATGTGGGGGAAAAGAAAAGAGTAATTGCGAGCAAATGTTTGCTCTCCAGACCACAGGCCACTTTCCTCTTCATTTCATGGTGGGTGGGGAGGAGAAGACCTAGATCCTTTCCCAAGCAAGAAAACAATACAAGAAAAACATGAAACCCCCCACATCCCCTAACTTTGCGAATGAAAAAATAAACTAAAATTTCCTTTTGTCTCTAAAACCATCCCTAAACAGCGGCGAGTCTGATGTGGAACATGGGACTCTGACACCAATTCCGGAGATCATCTCTTATTTTTGCCATGTCTGCAGTCGCAGCAGGAGGCAAGGAAGGAAAACCACCCACACAGTCATCAAAACAAGCGAGGGGGGAGAGCCTGGAGAGTCGGAAGCATGGGCTGTAGACCACAGACATGAAGTGCCTGGCTCCAAGGAGCGGTCTGGACACCAGGCGCTTGATGCAGCAGTTTCCACAGCCCACAGTGCTGGCAGTGGCACGTGGGAGAGCTCAGCCCACCGTACCCAGTGCTGGCACCTCACTTCCATAGCCACAGCCTCCAGGTTTCATCCATACTCCTAGAGTTTGCATGGGGACGTCAGATGAAAAAACACAATTTTCTCGGACAAAGTCTGTAGTCAAGACCAGTGCAGTTGTTGGCAACAAGTGCACACTCGTAAGACCGAGAAGAATTTAAAACAGCTGGCTCCTTTCCTCTCGAGATCAATAAAACTGGTAATCCAACTGCCTCCAGGAAGATATACACAGGGGCTTCTGGTGCTGCAGGAAAGCTGTGGCAATCTCTTACCCCAAAAGCAACAAAATACCTAAATACTAATGGAGAAAATCACAGACTGGACTTGTGCAATTCAGCTTCTGTCCTACTTGTATCCTTTTTCTTCCAGGAGCAAGAGTCTAATTACTCTTTGGCCTCTCCTCCTTTCGTCTCTTGAAGGATCTGAATACAAGTCTACAGTTAAATCACTCTCTCAGACTGCACAGTCTCTGCTTGAGTCAACGCCTGGGTGCTTCTGAATGCGGCATTTGCATCTGTCATTTTGCGCTTGTAGCCTCCAACACTGTCTCATACTAAGTAACACTGTTCACTTCAACTGTACGTCACAGAAAGACTCCTGGACAGAAGCTACGCATGCATATTTCCACATTTGGTGTCTGCAGCTCATCATCATAATTACAATCCCCCCTCCATCCTTGCCCCAGCCCACGACTCACCAGTACAACATTCACACTGAGAAAGATGAAAGGGCAACTTTCCGTACAAGACTTCCAAATACAGCAGGAAACTGGTAATGTAACTATTACATTATGATTTCTGGGGTGAAATTCAAATAGGAGACCAGACCAAGACCACAATCATCATATTTTGGCTGAGTCCTTAATTATAAACTTCCAGTATATTCAGTTATCTCTGCTTATGAGAATCATGGCAATGAACCACCCCAAACCAAAGTCACCTTTACCTTTACCATACAGAGCATAAAGCAAACCCCGCAACCGAGGACACACACAGAACTTTGCAACCAATGGAACACACCAAAGATAACACCCAGCACTAACTCTTTGTGCTGCAAAACCCGTCAAGGGGCAGCTCAGCAGTCACGCTTTCCTCTGTAACACCCATGCCCAGACTCTGAATGACACATGTACACAGGAGGTAAGTGAATTTCACCAGAAGGCCCTTGAAACATACTTGTAAAATGCCTTTGCTTAGACATGAGCTTCATACCATATTTCTTCCTCACAGATACATACTACTGAAGATAAACTTTATGGACAACAGTGCCTTGGGGAAACATTTTATATACTATGATGTGGCAAATTATACTGCATAACAAAGTATGACTTTGCCAATAAAAGACCACAAAATTTGGGCACCCTCCAAGACTTACAGCCCCAGGCGGAGAGGTGTGAAGCAATCTCAAACCCCTTTTCCCTTCAGTGGGAGATGATGCTTTCTGGAGTCTCACAACAGCTTCACCAACTTACAGAAACAGGGCAGTTGTTTTCTAGGAAGGAGGAGATTTTATATTTATTTCTGGTTTGCTTCTACTCAAGCAAATTAGCCTTTTAGAAACCAAAATAACACAGTGCCAGGCGTCACTGGCAGTACAAAGCCAACTTAGCAGGGGTGAGAGCCCTTACAGGGCTGATGTTAGCCAGTTCAGTTACTTTGCTGGAAACAGCTTTGACTCTGTTCCATCTCTCTGTAGCAACCTCCTCTGATGTGGATTTTCCATTCCTGGAGTGGGTTATTTCAAATTCAGCACCCAGAAAGGCTCCTCTAGTCCTCCAAGCAAAGCCTGTCTCACCAATGGCTTAAGACCCATGAAAATAACTCATCCCATCGAGCAAAGTTCCCTCTGGATAGGTACCTCTCTGTCTTACTTTAGGTTGAAAGAGCTATTAAAATTCTTAAACTAGAAAGAAAACAGCCACCCAGTGAGGTACTCGGCTGATCCCTGCCAACAGAAACACCCTCAGTATACTCAGTAAACGGAGAATGTGCAAGTCCTGCTCATTACCACAAGATTACTTGAGCTGCACTAGCTTTAGACACAGGCATGAGTGTACATATATATATATAAAAGTCATAAAACTGGCAATTATGTGCATGTTACGCTCAAATTCCACAAAAACCGACTACGCCAACGCTATATTCAAATTCCACAGTGATGCACAAAGGAGACTAAAAGGCAACAGTAAGTCAGAATCAAGCCTTGTAACATTTACAATCCACACAAGGATGAGACAGCATCGCAGAAACCACTAAGCTAATAATTAAAAACCTAATTTAAAAACAGGAAAACATAGTCAGGATTGAGATCAGTGGTTGCACCCCTGGAGCTTAGTATCACCACACAGACAGAATCAATAACTGCCATTAAGAGGTCACTGATAAAAATCTATAGCAGCTGAATCAGTCAACTTGAAACCTATTAACAGCTGTAGTAGAAAGAAAGAATTACTTTTTCAATTTGCTAATGACCACTTCTTTCCTTCCAGATGATCATTTTGTATAAACCCAGCAGAAATCCCTTTGGACCCCCCTTATGAATGAACTACTCGGGATTTCAAGACACTCTCCAGATCAGCATCAGCTAATCATCTGCTTTTCACAATCAGCAGCAGCACGTCGATGTCAGCATTGACATCAAGATTAACAAAAACGGCACAGGAAAAGAATGACAGCAGGGATACCCAAGGCACATGCTCCTGTGCCATCTGCACTCCATCACTACAGGGCTCAGCCTCTGTCATTAGAGCTGAACAAGGGGTTACAGCATCACAGCTGTCAACAGCAAAGCCTACCAACGTGGTATTTTATCTGCTGAAGACCCTAGATCAGTGACTGCACTCAACCAGAGAAGGAGAATTCAGTGAGGGCTTTATCTTCTGTACATCACTTTCCTCTTAAAGTTTGCGAACCTGCACCTGAGGTACGCAGCCTAACAGTGACATGGAGGGTCACCACATAGCCACAGCTTAGTCTCTTTATCTACTTGCAGTAAAAGTTACGGATTATTAACTGCAATAGCTGGCATTTTCTAAGTCTCTGGCATGTTGTAGGACTCCAGCCTATTCATACTAAGTGTAACAAAACCCCCTGGATTTTAGACTCAGAGCATCTTTCGCACAGATCAAGCAGAAATCAGATGATCTTGAGGACACTACTGCTCTGAGCTACGTCTGAACCTAGACACAAACCTCCGGTTGTTTTTTTTTTATTATTATTTTGTTTTGGGAAAACACAGTGTTCTGACCGAGCCTGCCTACACAACACGCTGGGGCCATCAGAAGTGAAACCCCGTATTCCCACACGGCAAGAAACCGCAGCTACTCGGACAGTAGCCACACATGCCTGCCACCATTAATGATTCGAGATAAAAGGAATAAACTCATCAAAACCGAATACTGACATGATGGGTGACCCAATTCAGAAATCAACTTCAAGAACAACAAAGAAAAAACAACCCCCAAACGCTGCTGGCTTCGCCATCCCAGCGCAGGACGAGGGGTACGAAGGCGTGCCACCCGCTCCGACCCGCCGAAGCCAGCCCGGCCGCGGCCGTGGGAGCAGCACGCAGAAACTCACAAAACAAGCTGTGCAAAATCACGAAGGAAATGACATTTTGTTCTCGACGGCCGGGCTGCAGCACACACACACATCTCCCTCCAAACCCTGGATGCTTCTCTCGGTCCAGCGAAGCTCGGCTGCCCCGACCTCTCCTCACGCTGCCCGGCCGGACACCACCGCCGGTCCCCGCTCCCCCAGCCCCGCACCACCGCCCTCCCTCCCGCTACAACTTTCCCGGGGCTCCCCTTACCGCCGTGGAGCCGGAGGAGGAGGCGATGTAGACCTTGATGACCATGCTGGGAGTCGAGGAGGCGGCGGGATGAGGAGCCGGGTGGGTGGGTGTGTGTGCGGGCAGCACGGCGGGGTGAGGAGAGACGCGGGATGGAGCTGAGGCGGCGGCGGGAGGGAGGGAGGGAGGGAAGGAGGGAGGGAGGGAGGCGGCGGGCGGCCTCGCCCCGCCTCGCCGTTCTCACTGGGCTGCCGGCCCAGCAGTCACCGCCGCCCGGCCCGGAAGAGGGAAAAATGGTTTGAAGAAAAAAAAAAAAAAAGAAAGAAAAGGGCGAGGCGAGTTCTCGACGAACCACGCGAGACGTACACGGGGGAGGGGGCGGCAGCGCCATGGCGCTGGGAAGCCCCGCTGAGGCGACGCGGGGGTCCGGGCGCGGCCGCCGCCTCAGGGAAGGGGGTGAGGAGCCATCCCCGTCCCCCTCCATCTGCAGGGGCCGGGAGGCAGGCGGAGAGACCCGGCCCGCGGCAGGCGGGAGCCGCGCCGGACCCGGCATGGCAGCGGCCGCCTCCTTCCCCTCACGGCCGCCTCCTTCCCCTCACGGCCGCCCGGCCGGGAACGACCGACCTGTCCCAGGGCTCCGCCGTTACCGCTGCCCGCCCTTCAGCAGCCTCCCCTCCACCCTGGAAACACGGCATTTTCCTTCACCCGTGGAAGGGGTGCCCCGTTCCTCGCCTTGCCCGTGGTGGGAGAGCACCAGGCGGCACCTGGGTTAGCCCAGGGAGGCTGGAGCCAGCCTGTGGCCTCCGACCCGCCGGCTCCCGCTTGGAGAGGTGACAGAAGCAGCCTGGGTTGGGTAGATGTTACTGGGCAATGATATTTAGAATTAAGAATTTCCTTTGAAAATTTATTCCAGCGTGAAAGTCGCTGCCGGAGTGCCGTGTCGGCCCGTGCCAACGGACAAGACCGCCTGGGCATCCACTCAAGGCCTTCCCGTAATTATTGTATCTTCCACACAAATAAAAGTATCAAAGAAACACGTATCGGCACTGCTGCCGCGGGTCTGCCCGCTGCCGAGCTGGCCGCTCTGCGCCGTGGCCCGGGACTCTGGGCTCTGCTAGGTTAATGCAGGATACCGGGGCTGTCTGCGCAAAAGGCCCGAAGGGACGCTGCCAGCCATCGTGCGCCGCAATTCCACGGCACGCTCTTTCATCATTTGTATTAATTAGGACCACCGGATGAGACCTCGAAGAGTTCTTAATTGTTATAGTCATGGTGACACGTTATTTAGAGAAATTTATATTCAGCACCTGTCTTCCACTTGCCTCTGGTACTCCAAATACTACCTTATATATATATTTTATTACACATTCTGATAGCAACTTCACAGAACATGGAAAATAATTACGGTGATAAACAGCATGAGCTGAAATTTTAACACCTACCAGCTAAGATGAAAGAAAGGTGTTTGTTCTGCTCTTGGCAAAACGCGGGGGGGGGGGGGGGGGCATTTCTGAAATTATTTTTCCAAACAAAATAACCCTTCCTGTTTCAAATTATCAGGTCTTTTTTCTAACCACAGACATGATTTTTAAAAAAGCGTGTTGAATTAAAAAGTCTATTGAATTAAGTCACCTCTATTTGTTTTATTGATTTTCCAACAGTAAGAGGAAACAGAACTATTTTGAGGATGATGTGCCCAATTTTGATATTACTTACTATACTTATCTGAATCTTTGGGACGGTCATGAGATTTATGTATGTTTTGAAAAAGCAATAAACCAAAATTTATTTAGGATGATGGTACACAATAAAAATGCCCTGGCTCAGGGAATTTCAATTTTTAATAAAAATAAATGGCGTAGTTTTTAATCTCTTTAAAACAAACCGAGTTAAGTCCAGGAGATTAAAATTCTTCAAGGAATGTTTCTTCAAATGTGTTTGTACAGCCCCTTCACAGCTGCTTGAGAAATGCACTGATAATTCCCATTTCCTCCAAAGCACCACGCTATGTGCCAGTCTGTAATCTGATTCATGGCAAGGAACGCTAGAGGTAGAAAACACAGCTTATCAGAAAGAATGGAAAAATGCAGGTGGAGAACAGGACAGATAGGTGTATTTGAACTGCAGGCTCTACTTGTCATTCTGCTGGCTGGCCGCCTGATCTGTGGCCAGCTCTCCTCTCCTCCTCGTAACGCACTTCAGCTCCTCGGACTTGAAATTCTGGTGTGAGCTGCACCTCGTCTTTCTGCCTACTAAGAAAACTGATATAATCATTACTCTCAAAAGTGCACTTTAGAAGGCATTTTATCTTCATGAAAGAAGATTTATTAAGTTAAGAGCAATACTTGCATTGGGTATTATTGAAACAACTAGGTTTTCTTGACTCGTAATAGTAAATTTTCTACTCTATTGGCAGAAAAGCACAATGTCTTCTATTCCCAGGCTACTCATGTAAAATGCATGGTATTATTTTTGTTTTCACTATTAAACAGTTGTGAAGTGTTTAATTATCCTTCTCAAAGGTAGACCAAAACCTCCAACAAAATTAACAAATTGATACTATGCCTCTAAGAGGAAAATCTCCTGTTCTTGTGCAGCCAACAAAACAGTACGTATATAATACTCAGCGCTGACTGTTGTCTCCTCGATTCCTTTGTGCGCTTGCTGTAACGTGTGTTTGTACAAGGCCATCTTGTCAGGCTGCATCTTTTATTACTCTCACTAGAAGGGAAACTAAAAAGTTGAGTTTTGGTTTATATGATTCTATATATTACCAAGCAGCAATATTGAGTAAGTGGCAGCACTGGCACTGACTCCAGTGGCAGCAGGAGCGTAAGTGCTCCCCGATGGGGAGCCCAATGGGTTTGGCCACCGCCAAGTCATCCAGGGATTTCAGATGAAAATGTTGCCGGTAATGGCAAAGATCTACTTTCCTTTTTCTTAAACTACAGACAAGCATGGGGGCTTCTGAGTACTGGCAAATTAAGCTATTTTAGAAAAAGAAATGTAGTACAATCTCACAATGAAAGATATTGCAGCAATCAACTGCAAAATCCCTCTTGTACAAAAGGTCAGGAAGCACGTGTGCTCCAAATGCTCCTCCACAGCTTCTTTGTAACCACGGAGAGAAATACATCCAGAATTCAACCACAAATATTCGGCTAGTAACGTGAGACTGTGGCAGGTTTCATTCTCTGATTGTGCTTGTGCTATTGCTAGAGGAGATGATCTGGATATGTCTGAACTCCCGAAATGGAGGGACGTGTGATCGGTAAGAAATGTCAGCTCAGCGCTCTCAACGGGACGTAAGAAATCTATTCTTCATTTCCAATCCCAGCCTACCAAGCTTGCCAATAATTGGAGCCAGAAGGCAAACTGTGACTCAGAGCATGTCTTCTGACTTCGCCCATGCTCTGCAAGAGCCACGTCCTGCTGCAGCCGGTGCCGGCGCGCTGCTGATTTATGGTGGGTGGAAACCCCGCTCCCCTGCTCCGACATGTTTGTGGAAGGGCGTGGGGAAGTCCAGGAGATCTGCTTCTCCTCCTCCTCCTCATCTGGAAGCAGAGCAAGGCCGGGTTTCCTTGTTTTCGTAAGTAATTGTGCAAGACACATGGCAGCTGTTTGCGCGATGAAGCAAACCACGCTGCGCGGAACACGGCACTCTCTGTTACTGCTTTTCGCCCGTTGACCGCCTCTACGGCGGAACTAATGGAGCCGCACTAAAACCCAATATCACGGAGGGACGCGCATCCGAGCGACATAAAACACGAGGCCGGCGCTCCCGGATTAACTAACGCTCGCGCTGCCGCCGCTGGCATCACGAAGGCAGCCCTGGGAACCATGGCTAAGAAAAGCGGAGAGGGAAGGGGAGAGGGAAGCAGAGGGGAAGCGGAGGAGGCCCAGGGCGAGGCCCCGCAGCCCCTGCGGTCTCCCCACCGGACCAAACCCCCGCCGGCCGCCGCCGGCGCCCGGTCCCCGCCGCTGCCTAACGGAGCGCGCCCTCTCCTGGAGCGCGGCGGGCAACGCGGCGGGACCCGGCCCGGGGGTCTTCGGGGTCCACAGGAGGAGGAGGAGGAGGAGGAGAGGGAGAAGGAGAGGGAGGAGGAAGAGGAGGAGGAGGAAGAGGAGGAGGAGGAGGAGGAAGGCTGGGAGAAGGACCCTCGGTGAACCGGGAAGCCGGCGGTGAACCGTAAGATTGCAGCGAAGAGGTTCCCCCGGCGTTTGCCGACCCCTTCGTGGAGGTTGGATTTTGTTTGGGGTGAAAGGGAGCAGGGCTGGCGCCGCAGGAGGGGGCTGTGGGCAGGGGGGGTTGCAGAACCTAACCCTTCAGTTTGATTCTCAGCTTGCAGATAAAGGGGGGACGGGGAAGGGGGTGTAATTTTCCTAGTAACGCCGTCTTGTTCTGACAGTTCAGCATCTATAGGGCCAAAGTTGCTTGGGGCTCTGTAAATGCTGAACTGTAACTCCACTTTGGGGCCCGGGCACTTTGGCTGGGACCAGCAGTGCGCTCTCCAAGAGACTCTCCCAGTAGAAGGTACGGTGCTGTGACATGCTGGTGCCGTGGACCAGCCTTGCAGCGGGCTCATTTTACGGCATTTGGATGAAACCAAGCTGGAGGATGACTCCGGGTACACATGCAGTGCCCTCCAGCAGCTGAGAAACGCATGTCGTGGGGGTCCTCTGCACCAGCTGTTTGGCTTTATGGGTTTGTTCCTATTGCACCCCACCGCCTGCCAGAACTGATCTGGGTGGGTGTGCCAAGCCTTATCCAAGACAAAGGGTGGACAGCCCTTTCAACTATTTTTGGCAAAGTACATCTTACGCATACCCAAACAACTAAACTGAAGCCAGAGGTGCCAACTAGTCCAAGGGCTGGAGCTTCTGCATTTCTGCTCCAGCAACACATTTGCACTGGCAGTAAGACCGCGGCAGACACTATACTCTTGCCAGCATCACCTGCTCGGCCAGCGCTGGGCATCAGCGCCCAGACCCCAGATCCTGCTCCCGCTCCCTGCTTCTGCACGCACAGTCGGCCAGGCTGCAACACAATTATTGACAGCAGCACTACAGGGCTCAGCTACAGCAGCCGGCATGGTGATTGTCACCGTTCCCTGCCCCAACACCTTCCCATCGCTCTCCTGCCTTCTGTCCAGAAAGGGGTTGGCCATGCACAACTCCCGCCATTGGGTTTAATCTCTCCTTTTCCTTGTGCTCCGGACTGGCTGTCCATCCTACTGGCTCTGAGCCACCAGCCAGCCCTGGCTCTGACAAGCCCTGTGCATGCTCCTGAAGTACACATAGTTATCCTGAAGTACTTGAGGGAAGTACATGGAAGGGAATACTACAGATACCAGGATTTCAGCTAGAATAACAGGAATAGTCACTCTTTTAATGCCGTTTTAGGCCAGTTTGTTCAACTGGGCATTCACAGAGGGTTGCTGCCCTGGAAGGCAGAAGTCTGCCAACACCCTTGCCTGGTCCCTGGGTCCCACTGACTCAGGACCCAGGCTGGACAGAACACATCTTTGTGCTCTGAACACTAAATCCTGCCTTCCCTGAGCCCGTCCAGCAAGAAACCTGCAGTTCCTGCTTGCTGTGAGCTCAGAGCAAGCTGAGAGAAGGAGGAGGGGAGCTGCAAATCAGTACATCATGCCTTCCATGCCACTTTTCGAAGAGAAGTTTTTACATACTTGGAGAGAATCAGTACATTCACAGCTGAAAAGGGCTTGGGGTTTCCTAGGACCAAGACAGTTTGGGTCAAAGGGTCCGCTCACAGGCTTGCTCTCCCCCTTCCCTCTCCTTGTGTTCTGAGCATCTTCAAATGGCTGTTGGAAAGACTTGTTAAAAAACAAAAAAGTGCTAAAGGTAGCATGGCTTTGTAAAACTTCACCGTGCTTACTTCGGCACAACCCTCTCAGGTGCCGAGTCTCCCCGCGAACAGACTTAAAAACCTGGTAGCATCAGCCATCTCCTAAGGCTGTGTGTGGAAGCAGCTTTAGAGGAAGGCTTACACACTTCTGCGGGTGCGGCGAGGACCATCTGGCAATGGTTAGTTTGTTATTACTCGCTTTGTCGATTTATTCTAACCCTTACCGATGCTTCAGCATGAGACAGATCCTCAGGCGAGCTTGTGAGTTCCTGTCTGGGAACTTCCCCAGCCTCCTCCACAATAAACGCAGATGCAAGAAACTCATTTGGGTTTTCTGCTCCAATATTGTCTTTCCTACATATTCCTTTTATATCTCAATAGCTGATTCGTTTTAGAAAATGTTTTTCAGGCTTCCTGCTCCTGACGAGACTGAAAAAATGACTTCTGTTGCTTTTTAAGTCTTTTTGCTAGTTGTGTGTCAAACTGTTTTTCACACAACCATTTTTACATTTCACTTGTTTATAAACTTTTCTGTTTTCCTCATTAAAACACAAACCCAACTTTCTGAAGGATGCCTTCTTGTTTCTGTTAGCTTCCCATGTCCTGCCTTTTAGCCATGTTTGCTTTTTAGCCATATTTGATTTTTTAGCCATTTTTTTTAGCCATGCTTGATCGTCCTACGTGCTTTTTTGACAGGTTATACGCATTTGGTCAGCGCTTCCAATGTGATGTATTTCAGTAGTCTCCATGCCGCATAAACCCCTTTTATTCTTTCAGCTACCCTTTTCAGCTTTTTTTCAGGAAGGCTTCTCACTGTTACAGAGTTCCCCTTTCCAAAATTAAGAACAACAGGGAATTTCTTTGGCTTTTGTTGCTCCGATCAGAGTGGTGACTCTTAAGTATGTAATGATCACTGATTTCAAGGAATGATTAGTTAGGTCCTGTTCTCTGCCCTCAACCAAATCAAGAGTTGTCTCTCCTTTCTTAGCTTCCCTCACCAGCTGCTCTATAAAAAGTCACCACTCACCCTCAGACATAACAGCTATGTGGTCTACATTGAGACACTGGGCATCTGCCACTGTAGTTGTGTTTTCTGCCCTTGCCACCCCCCTCATCTTCATCATCTCTGTTAAGTTAGCTGATGGAGTTAATCCAATGTTACAAGGGTAGTAGACATTTCTACTTATTTCTATGTTGAGAAGTCACTGAACCCGTTAATAATCTCCTTTGTGTTAGGTGAGGAAATGTATTTTCTGGTTAATAATGCCAGATTGAACATCTGTCCTAGAATGGAGTACACCAGGCCCCAAAGGTGCCTGCTTTTCTCTGCTGAGTACAGAAGGTGTCCAGACAACTAACTCAAATGTAAGCATCTGCTTTTGGATAGATGAATCCTGCCTGTAGCTCCCTGGAAGTTGTTCTTGTTTTGCAGATTATACTCTTTACACATCCCAGTATGGCATTTGCATTTTTTGCCACCATGCAACCTTGCAGTGAAGTTGTATCCCAGTTTTGGGGACAGGACTCCATGCAGTGCTTCAAGCAAGGCCAGGAGCTGGCAACACTTCGCCCACACACGTGACTCCTGCAACCCTTCAAGTGTGCCTTTATCTTCTCACGTGCACTACTATAACCTCGTATTTTTTAAGAGAGAGAATTGTTACTGTAAAGGCAGTCATCACACATTTGAGATCCGTACAGCAGTGCATGTCATGTGAGAACTGTGGAGGAAAAGGCAAATAAGACAGTGTTGGCAACTGATCAGCTGAGAAAACTACTAATTTTTCTTTTGTGCTTTTTCTGGCTTCCTTTTAGTAGTAGTCTTAGTTTTGACTGCTTTTCCAAATTACATCTTCTTTTAAAGAACCAAAACTGGAAGAAAATAATAACTAAAAGACAAACTTGCTACTGACAGTCAGCTTGCCTGACTGCAATGGATTGAAATGTCTTCTTATCTATATTTTGTGTTTATTAAAAGTCTGCGTTTACTTTGGTAGGAAGCTGTAGCTAAGCCAAAGATTTTACTGAAGATAAACAAACAGACTCAATGAGAATCCTAAACCAACCAACAGGGTTACACCCTCATGTTCCCAAATTAATAAGCACTAAATGTTTCATCACAATCAATACTGAATTTGATACACAAATCAATGTTTAGCCAGGATGAGCCATAAAATTACCCAAGACAAACTATAAAATTAACTAAGCACAAACATCTTCTATAGATTGATAACCAACTCATCCCAAAAGTTATGTAAAGTAAGGCCAGCGGACACTTTAAATGCCAGGCACATGACATGCAAACATGTTTTGTGATATTTTGCCACAAAACAATGTATGTGTTAATATTACTTGCCATATGTGCCATGACTATGAGCACATACAGAATCCCCAATTCCCTTGCCTCTGAACTCATGATGACGGGGCTGTTGCACAGTTAGATGACCCAGGCTGGGAGTTGAACGTGTCCTGAGCCCATGTCATGCTTGCTTTTGGTTTAGCAGAAGTTGTCACAGCAGACTTTCTTAAGGTAGTGAGGGCAGCCTCGCCATGCCATCAGCCACGCTGTCAGCACCTGTGGATGAGCCTCAACCACCCTTCTGATTCCACAGATATTGGTGTTGAAGAATGGCATCATCACTGCACCTTCGGTAAGACCCAGTCTTTACACATTACGGGCAAATGAATCAGGGAGTAAAATGCCTCAGGTCTGAACAGCATGACCATGAGAGCTGCAAGACTCCCGAGATCCCATGGTGGAAAGGAATCTCCTAATGTTCAAAACTCACATGAAATGTAGCACAAAGGAATGAGAAAGCAAGGTATACCTAATCGCCTGTTGGGGGAAGGCTAGAAGTCAATCACCCAAGGGCAACTTTGGTGTATTTTGCCATTATTCAGGAATATCTTGATCTGCTTCACTTCAAGAAGGTGATCTAGGAAAACATTCATCAAGTGCTACAGATCTTCTCTGACATCAAGAACAGGCTCCCCTCCTCTGCAGGACGTTCCTGCCTTGGGCAACAGCAGGAATATCTACATGGTATTGTGAACCAGCAAACATCCTGAAAACCACCCAATGTTCAAGATGTGGTTAACAGCACCTTGGAGGATGCTGGAGAGCTGTAGATCCCTGAGGTGACTCGTCAGTAGACACAGAGCAACCAGGAGTCAGACCACTGGGGTATCAAAATCGAGTTGACCAAGTCTTGCCCTGTTTTGCAAAGATTAGGGGGCAAAACCTAAACTGAGTTGTGATAGCTTCAGCCTGAAAGTATTTTCCTGCACTTAGGTTGTCTGCAATTTCCCAATTCTCTAAAAATTTCTCAACATTTGAGCATCGCTCTGTAAGTTTAGTGTGGGCCATTCAGACTGACTATTCAGAGTGCTGGCTGCGTTGGTTAGTTTTGTTTTGACATAGTCATATGTCTCGGTTTGTAGACTGGATGTTTTTACCTCCGGAGCCAATATCCTGGTTCAAATACTTGTGCTTATAGAAGTTTTAGCATGAAGTTTTCTCATGGAAACAGTAGCACACAAAAGATTACTTTCTGGCTTGTTGCTTTGATTTACTCTTGACATAGTCCGGTGATATGATATCATAAATTCAGGTTTATATGGTTTTGTACTGAATAAAAAAATGTCAGTTTTGGCAAAAATGCCAAAAAAGGTCACATGGCACAAACTAATGCTCCAGAATAAACTTATTCTCCTAGGCCTAATTTACCCAAAAGGTTTAACTGGTTAGTTTTGTACTGGCAGTCTATGTGCCAGATTAGGTCTATCAGTCCATGCCATTCTACCGTGTCATCAAATCCTTTTTGTCTTTCCACACCCAATGTAAAGCTACTGTACAGTCATAAAGCCACTGTAAGCTCCATACTGTGTGCTGTGACTAACACTGTAGTGAGCCTGCTCCCCGTCTGGATCAGATTTGTGCTGCTGTATTAGCGACAGCAGCACCACGGTCACCTCTGCTTTAACACCAAAGGTGAACGGCAAGGACAGAAGGTCTTCACCGCATGGCCATGCACATCAATGCTGCTTTTACCTGCTGCTTGGTTTTGGTCACAGATAAACATACAGCTACTTCTGTGATTTAAAAGAAAATTCAAGCAGCCACGGCCACCTCCCCATTGGTTTGATAGGCGACTTCCTATTCTTTCCAGTTATTATTGCATAAAGGAATATTTAATTGCTCCTTCCACTTGGCCTGATTGGAAGGGTGTTTAGCATATCCATAGGCTACAACCAGGTCTGTTATCTTCTACTGGTCAGCACAGTAATAGCCACTTACACTTTCAGCATAACAATATCTCACAGCGGTTTATCCTATCTATTCAGAGGGAAGTGATCTTCTAACTGATGATTATTTAAGTCAGTTTGTGGTTTAATGAACATTTTTAGAAAAGTCAAAAGGTTTGAAAAAATATAGAGGTGAAAAAGAAGGCATAGCAAATCTAATGCAAAAATTAGTAGTGAATTTTAAATCTGCGCTTAATTTGCAGTGCACATTTTGATCCAGGCTTTCAACCAAACTGCTTGTCAGGCAAGTTGTTCAGGGGAAGATATTGACAGACTCGTCTACAAACTCCTGTTCCTTTTCCACAAATGTACAAAGACTTCTCACCGAACACAGAAAGAATGAAACAATAACCGCAGGGAGACAGGCAAAACCTTTCAAGGCAACTGACAAAAACAACTGAAGCACAAACCTTGTTGGTAATGGAGAAATTCTGCTATCGGACAGAGACTCTTGAAAGAAGACCAAGAGCTTCTGAAATGTGTTTCAGACAATTTTTAGTTCAGAAGACAGAGAAAACTATTGGAAATGCTATTTAAAATCTTGATTAATACAGGAGAACTTGAAGGTGCCATGATTAACAGGTAATGAGAAAGAAACCCATGCATATAGGAACATGTTCTATTTATACACATTGGAAGTAAGAGCAAAACAAAAGAAAATCTTACTACTGACAGAAAAGGAGAACAAATAAAGGAAGGCACAAAAAAAAAAAAAAAAAAAAGAAAGCTGTGCCTTCTTTGCTTCAGCCTTCAAATAAAGTCAGTTGCTACCAGCACAATCTTTTTAGGAAGATGACAGCAACAGGTAGTAGCAGGAAAGAACAGACCAAATTGTATTTGGTTATGTGGTTACACTGCAGTCGGCAGTGCCTGGAAAATGCACCCCCCAGTATTTAGGAGGCCAGTCACAGACATTTTTGAATTTTATCAGCAAAATATTGTGGCATTTGATGGTTCTACGTTGACCTGATGGAGGAAGGGGGAGAAAGGTGGACCTGTGGGTAGAAAACTGCTCAGCTTAACTCCAAATCCCAAGAAGATAATAAACCATTGAAATCTAAGCACTTTGAGAATGAGGCAACGTAAAAAGTGACAAATCAAGAAGTCACTGTGAATTTGTCAAGAATAGGAGGAACAGCTGTTCAGAGAGCAGCACTGAAAGGGATACAGGGATTACAGGGGATCAGAAAAAGAATCTGAACCAACATGGTGATGCTATCGCAAAGTCGGCAAATGCCACGCTGAGATAGGTTACCTAATTAACCTGATTATTGGATATAGATGTTAAGGAAGAACGTGAGGTTGAAGAGTCCAGGGCAGCCTAAAAATGGTAAAAGGCTTAGAAAACACGGCCTATGAGATCATGAGGCCTGTAAGAATTTGTTTAGTCTAGAAAAACAAAGTTTAAGAGAGAATATGATAATATTATGTGAAGTGATACAGTATCTAAAAATGTTAGTGTAAATTGATGCTTATTAATTGCTTTTTGTATCTGCTAGACACTGGGCAAAGAACTTTAATTTGCAGCCAAAGTATGGTTTAGATGCTGGGGAAAACTTTGTAGTTTTAAGGAGAGCCGAGTGCTGAAACAGGCTGTCTAGGAAGACTGCAGAATCTCCCTTATCTCAGGTTTTTAGAAAGAGATTAGACCGGCTTTTGGCAGGAATAGTCACACCTCAGAGCAGCAGCAAGTCTTAGCTGCGAAGTGCTTTGGTCCTACAGGTGGTATTAACGCACGCCTTGTGCTTTCCCCAAAGAAACAAGACGAACTAGATGGCGGATGCCCCGGCAGAAATTGCCGCTAGCAAGGACACACACACCGCCACGTTTTCCTCAACAAGTCTTGAGACTTCACCTTCGGGCCTACCTCAGAACTCACAGGCCCACCTCGGGGAAACATCTCCCACGCTTCAGCCGAGCTCCAACAGCCCAAACGGCCACCTGGTCCCTAAATTCCCCCCCCCGGCCCCACTCCGAGGCAGTTTTACACCCTACGGGCACCCCGGTTTTACCCCGGGGGGAAGCCGAGGCCGACAAAGGCCGCAGCCACCCCCCCCCCCCCCCGCCGGCTGAGGTAACCCGCGGCGGTTAACGGCCCTTTCCAACAGGTACCGCAAAGGCGGGACGTGGCGGCCGCCTCAGCTCCCCCCCCCCCCCGCGACCCCCAGCCCCTCCACCGGCGTCCCGGCCTCTCCCCGCCGCCCGCCTTCGGCTGCCAGGCCGCAAACGCACGCCCCGCGGCATGGCGGCCTTCCCCCCCCTCCCCTGCAGCCCGAGAGCCGGAGAGCTGCCGCCGTAGGCGGCCATGTTGTCGTCCTGCGGCCCTGTGGTAACTTTCGGGGAAGTTTCTTTCCCGGCCTCTGGCGGCGGGGGAGGGGGGAGGGGGGGGGAACGCGGGGAGGGAGCGGGGTGGAAGGAGAGGTCCGCGGCCGCCGGGGCAGGACGCGGCCAAGGCGGAGGAGTTCGGAGAAGCGGCGGAGCCGGCGACTTAGCCCGGCCCCGGCTCCGCGTCGCCCGCCCGCCACGGAGCCGCGCTCGGGCCGCCGGCTGCGCCCTCCCCGCCGCGGCGACGGCGGCGGCGCCGTATTCACCGCGCGCTTTAGGCCGGCTCCGCTGCGCAGACAGCGTAAAGCCGCCGTCCCTCCGTCTGCGAGCGTCTCTCGCGCTACGGCCGCCGCCCCGCCCCCCCTCCGCCCACGCCCCGCCTCCCGGGCCTCTGCCCGCCGTCTCATTGGCCGCCGAGGCCGTCACTCGACGGCTGGGCCCATCTCGCGCTCCCCATTCATGCAGTTTGGTTGCGTGTTGGTGTATTTTACTGTTTGCAATAAAGAGGGGGGGATTTTTTTTTGTTCAGTTTCTGCTGCAATTAACTCTTGGTCCCTTATACATCTTTCTTTTTTTTTTTTTTTTTTTTTTTGCAATTTTGCAGAAGGGTTGAAACAGTTTTTTTGGTGGTTACATTTATTTTTTATATATATATATCTATATATTTTGCAATCAACTATTAAGGTGCAACTATGCCCAAAAGAAAGGTAAGTGCAAAAAAAAAAAAAAATAGGGGAGACAGATGGGGAACGACGGGGGAGAGATCAAAGCGGCATTCGCAGAATTATCTGTAAATTTTTTGCGCGCGCGCGCGCGTGTGTGTGGTGTGTGTGTGTGTGTGTGTGGAGTTTTTTGTTTTTTTTTTTTTTTTTTTTTTTTTTTTTGCATTTTTAATTTTTTGTCCGTGTCCTAAAAGCGGAGCCGGGACTGGAGGGGTAGAGGGTTAGGGCGTGTGGGTTGGTTTTTTGTTTTTTTTTTTTTTTTTAGGGGTTGCTCGGCGCGGGCAAGGGGAGCCTGTGAGTTCACTTTGGGCTGTTTTGTTTGCGAGGAGAAGGGCTGAGCAGTGTCTCCATGCTGGATTACAAACAGCCATAGTGCTGCTGCTGCCCCTATGGAGAACACAGGCAGGCAGCGCTAGGCACGGAGGGCTCTGCCGCTCGCCCAGCGCCCAAAACCCCGGGGCCGAACGGCTCCAACCCTCCCGGTTACCTCCGGGAGCATTTGAAGGCGGATCGGGCCATTCCCCGGGAGGATTTGGGTCTAAACGGTGCCTCTTTCTCCTGCGTTTGCCTTTGTTCTCCTTTTTTTTTTTTTTTTTTTTTTTTTTTTTTTTTTTTTCCCCTCTCCCACTTCTTGTCATACCAGATGGTTGTGCAATGGTAATTTGGAGCCATTAGGCGGCGCAGAATTTGAAACTGTCCTTGAAGGAAAAAAAAAAAAAAAAAAAAAAGACCGGGGAAGGGATTCACCACCATAATTAGGAACTTTAGCTCGGCGGGCTTCCAACACCCCCCCTTCCCAAACACCTCAAGCCCCGACCCCGCGGTCACCGAGACCGCAACCGGCCTCCGCGGGTCCTTCGAGGCTCGGTACGGCCGCGCTCCCGGCTACCCCGCGGCTGAGGAGGAGGAAGAGGAGGAAGAGGAGGAGGCGACGCGGCCGTCACCCCCCCCCCCTCCGCCTCCTTCCTCACCAAACTCCCCCTCCCCGGCCGCCCGCGGGGCTTCGGACCGGCCCCGCCGCCCCCGGCCCCGCCGACGGCGGGGCCGGGGGCGGCGGGGCCGGTCCGAAGCCCCGCGGGCGACCGTTACCGTGACGGGGCCGGGTCTCCCGTCATTGTCCTTGCGCCGGGCCGGCGACGACCTTGTTGTGGCAGGTAAATTGGCGGGAACTTTTCAAACGGCGGCGACGGCCGGGCGCGGTGACGTCGCTTCGGCGGCCCCGAGGCATTGTGGGAGTTGTAGTCCGTGAGGCGATGGCGGGGTGGGTTGGGGTTGTGGGGTGATGAAGGGGGGGATGCCGCCATGGGTTTCCCCCTCTCGGTCCTGGCCCGCTGGGCGGTCAGGGGGAGCGGGGAAGGAGGGTAGCGGGGTGGGGCGGCTTTAGTCGGCCGGGTGGTGTTGGGGGTTTGCTGGCTGCCCCCTGCCCCGGGCTCCCCTCAGGCAGGGTTCCAGAGGATGGCGTCGCCTTCTCACCTCAGTCTCTGGCTTTCCTTGCAGGCTCCAGCTGAAGGCGAGGCAAAGGAGGAGGTAGGTGCCGGTCCCCACTCCTCCCGAGAACTTTTAGGGTGCTCCACAGATCTGCAGCCCCCCGGGGGTGGGTGCAGGCTCGGGCCCTGCGCCTGGGTTTGGGGTGCTCGGGCCTGTCCCTTGGCCTGTTCGCCTGAGGTGGGTGCTGGGAGTCCCGGCTGGAGGCAGCGGCTCCACCGCGCTGAGGCCATCGGATCCAACGGGAACGTGTCCCCTTGAGCCTCGCAGGCAACGGCTCGGTGGCGGAGCCTTAATGGCACAACTCCTGGAAGTAAAAGAAACTTATATCGCTTGCCACCTCCGTGGGGTAAAAGGGCAGCAGCGTAGGGTGGGAACTATGGAACAAAGCTGCACTTCCGGGAAGTCATTGCCATAATGCCCGTAATTTCATAAATCCTCGAATTTGTATGGGGCTTCATGGCGTAGTGCACGTGCCGCGTTATTCTGGGTCGCGGTTCTGGGAAAGCACTGCTTTACATGCTCTCTGAATTTTAGTGACACATCTTTCTTTACATAGCCAAAGAGAAGGTCAGCTAGACTATCTGCTGTAAGTATCTTTTATTTACTCTCTTAATATTACATCACGTGGGGTATTACGTTCTAGGGGACAGTTACAGAGAAACTATTTGGGTTTTTCCCACTGGTATTGTGAAAGGCATGGCTAGAGTATTGCAATATTTAAAAGTAAAATTCCCATTCTATGCTTTCAGTCCTCAAGTATCAACACGTTACAGGCTTACTTTTAGACATTTCATGTGAGATGCAACAGCTGTGTTAGTTAACGTGCGGTCTGGACACATGAGTATCCAGAGTCAAGGAATATTGATTTCAAGATGCGTTTGTCATCTTCAAGATGCATAGGTCTTCTCCATACAAGTACCTGCTCATAGGTCTATAAGTGGCCTGCTCTCTCCTTATCCTTGTAATGTGCCCATTGATTTTGCCGACCCAACTGTTGGGTAAACTAGAGGGTATAAATCTGTGTCGGGCAATAGGGTTCAGCCCAAAGTCGCAGCCTTAAACAGGCTCTTGGCATCCTTTTCTACAGACACATAGTGCACCCAGCCCTTTTTTAAGCCATCTTGGAAATGCCAAGTGGATAACAGTTGCTATTTAAAAAAGAAAGTACTTAATTTTAGTGAAAGCTAAGATGTGTATTCATACGTAGAGTTATGTCCAAATGTTAATACCTTTCATTTCTGACACACGCTTGCCTTCACAGCAGACAGCAACACCCAGACACAGTAATGATCCACTTACTACTCCTATCAGCATCTGTGCCACTGTAACATACATGAGGAAACGCGGGTTTGGATAATGAAACATGTTGATCTGTCCCTGACGTTTACTTCTTTATACTACAGAATGAAGCAGACAGCTCTAAACTATTTTTTGTTTGAATAGTTTTCAAAAGTTAACAGCATATTGCTAAAACATTTATAGCATTCATCTGACTCTGTTTCTTATGTATGTTTTGTACAGAAACCTGCTCCACCTAAACCGGAGCCAAAGCCCAAAAAGGCAGCACCTAAGGTAAGTCTTCGAGATCTCTTGAAATGAAGTTATACTTTTCTTTCTCAAGGTGTTTGTAGGGGGAAAAAGCCATCCACAACTAACCATTTTGGTTTTTCATCATTTTTTTGAAAGGGTTAAGATTGAATTATGTGACTTAAAAGAACTTGAAAGATGTAAAGATCATTTTATCCAATTCCTAGTGAAGGAATGCGGGAAACTGAACAGATTTTAAATCAGTTGTGGTGAGACTTTACTGCTTGCCTTGCAAGGCCATTCTGAAGTTGGGTGTGATGCATTGTTGGGAAAACGATGCTTTGAATAGAGATCAGAGACTCGGAGACAGTATTGAAAATCATGCTTTTAATTACAGTTTCTTACTATGTTTTCATTCAAAGGCACTCTTTTCAGCTAGTTATCAGTTTATCAAATTTTAATCACTGGAGATAAAGTTCTATGTACCCGTTTCCTTAAGCTGGATATTTTTGGAAATGCCAGAAATCTTGGCATACCTGACAGTATAGTTAAAAAAGAAACTATTTAAAGCTCGTTTTTGCTTTGGAGTAACAGTCTGAAATTTAAAAGGGGACAGTTCTGCAATCCATATGTGGTAATTCTTTATACCCCTTTCCTGTCACAGACTGCCCCAGTGGTCACAGTTTGCAGTGCTTTTTTCTAGATGTCTCTGTAAATACTCAGATTGTATTAGGATTTTGCAGCTGGGGAAAACAACAACAACAACGACAAAACTTTAGCGTTCTTTTTAACTTGTTCCCATCGTACATTTTCCTTTGTGGTTTTGGTGGTCGTATGGACAAAACACAGGTGCGAGAGATGCTTTAGTTGCAGAAGGGGATGACGGGCTGGGAACCAGGAGCTCTTTTCTGTACATTCAAAAGGCCTTGCAATTGCATATGGCACAGCAGACTTCCAGATGATGAAAACTATTCTACCTCCAAGTCCTTCTATATGGAGCATCAGAGATGTCATGAGAAATGGACAAGAAGGAGAACCCTGCTTGTCGGTTTGGGGATCCCGCATCTCAGCACTGTAATTGCAATGGTGTGGAGAGCAAGTTTTTCACATCTGCATCTTGGTCGTGCAGCCGGATTTCTAGATCCCATTCCGGAGCGGCAGGGGAACCTCAGAACCCTGCTGTTCCGCATTCCTGTGGTGCTCGCGTAGCTGGCACACTCCGGATTGCATCTCCTTCTGGTGTCTGCTGGTCCCGCGGGAGGAGGAGGGCCTACCGCTGGTGGCTGCTCTTCCAGCCCAAGTGGCAGAGAGCTGGCTTGGGGATCTAGAAGTCCTGAGTTCAGCCTCTGCTGATGACCCATGCAGAGCTCAGTGCAGTTGCATACGATGCACGTTGTTGGTATTTTCTTTTTTTTCAAGTTTGCTTTTTTTATTTTTATGGAAACATCTCGGGGTTTATACACGAAAGCTGCGTTAACTGAATCTTAAAAGTTGTGAAAATAAACATCCAAAAGTTAAGGACTGTAAGCGACTGTCAAAACTTAGTTTGCTTCCTTCCTGCACAAGCTGTATGGTGTGGCCTCCCTCTGGGATCATACACGGTTTAGTTCTGCTGAGAGTGGTGCCGTGGTCATTGCACCGCACATTGCCCCGCAGTTGGACTTGGAAAGCGTTGGTCCTCTTGCTTCTGCCGTGCTGGTTTGAAGCCAGGATACTTGAGCTGCATTTTTGGCTCTCTAGAGCTCCTAATACTGGATCAATATCTGTGCAAAGGGGGAAGTAATAAGAATTGTGCAAGCATCTTTAATTCTGGTTTTCCTCAAATACGTAACCTTCAGGTTCTTCAAATGTTTTTTTGTGTGTCAGAATAGATTTTACCTTCTAAACTTGGCCATATTGAAAAACATAGAGCTGGAAAAAAAGTTTTATAACTTTATAAAACACACGACCTTATTACTGAATTGATGTTGCCATCTGTATAGAAAAATTATTCAGGAAAATTAATACAGTGGTATTAGCTCAGAACTAGCTGAGAGGATGGAAGAAGCTTGGACATTGAAAAATAATGTCGTCTCCTTGGGTATTTCTTTTCCTGGACTCACTTGGTTGTGGAAGGGGGCTTGCTTGTCCCCAGAAGCCATGGATCTTGCAGAACAGAGCAGAGATCCCGGGATCCTTACTCACAGCTGTGTGCTGTGAGACACTTTCTCTCTGGTCAGTCCAGCCATGGAAGCCAGTCTCTGTGGATTCTCCTTGAAAGCTTTCTTAAGAGGGGCTTTACCAGCAAAGAGTGGGCTACAGAGAATTACAGTTTTAGCTCTGTTAATACTTTATTGACTTTTTTTTTAATGGGGTAAAGGGAAAAGATACCCTTCTTCAAACAACCCAAAGTCTTTAAAACTCCTTTATGGCTTACATTGGAAGAGCAAGTGACTAACACGCCTGTGCTCGTGAGTTTGGAGCATACTGGTGCTGCTGGAGGAGCCCTTCACAGTGGTCTACTTACATGTGCTTCAAAGGTCTGATGAGGTCTGTTCAAGTGACAGAGAGCAAGTCAGTACCATAGTAGTATTGCAATTCTAAATCTTACTGCCAAACAGTACCAGAATACTTGGGTGCTGGTATTACTGTGATGTTTATCTTTTTGCTGCCTCTCTTGAAAGTTGGAGGACTGTTCAGCCAACAGAGGGGGAAAAGAGCGAGTGGAGGCTTACTCTTCCCTTTCCTCCTCTGGTGACTCTCTTCCTTCTCTTACTAACCTCCTGCCTTAAATTTTCTGCGTTGTTTAGGAGTTGGTGTTAATTTTGGTGAATTTTTAATCATTGGTATCATAGAAGAATCAGGTGACTTTGCCCCTTATACTCTATCTGAGTTTACCCTGAGCTAGCAGCTCATTTTTCATGTGAATTGATTTTGTACACTAATAAGCGAGGTGTAGAAATAAAGTATACTTTTGTAACTTCTAGTCACTGAGACAGCTCCATCTTCTGAGTAGAGAGAGAGGTATCTTCAGTAATTACCTGTTTATCTTCACTTACCTGTGAGTAGTAATTTTGCAGATATTTATGGTTCCTTTGTTGGAACTAGGTTAATCAAGCGAGGAACTAAGCTAGTTTGCTTAGTGCACTTACTTATTGGCAGCAAGAGGCAGATTCTTGGAAGTGAAACTAATGAGAGTCATGCTTGTTACTGTATGGGGGTCTGACCTTGCCATATAGAAAACTATTACTACAGAAGTTGTAGCATCAAGTTTTGTTTTGGTTTAGCCTGATCCACATATAAAAAACTGCGCTTAAATAATACATGCAAAGTTCACGTTGTTACTGAAGTGATGCTGTTGAGCCCCCAACTTGTCTATCACACAAATGGTTTATTATAGTAAGGAATATTTCTGGCAGGGAAGGGGGAAAGTCCTTTGACTACAGCTTTGTTACAGTTTTCTAAATAGGCATTAATAGCACATCTGAAGTATTCTGCTATTTCCAATAGCTGTACATGTTCTTTTTGTTCTGTGGTATGCCTTTCAGCAGCACAGCAGTAATACGGGCCAGTTCAACATTTTTTAGCTAATTTAATTGAATGCCTATTTAAAATAGGAATTCTTTTAACCCCAGCCATGGCCGCTTTTATATTATGCACCTCCCAGTAGCACATTCAGGACAGAATAGAAGGAAAGCACTTCTCCCTGGAAACTTTCATCTCATCTTTGTCAATAGGAAGTTCAGCATGTAGAAGCAGGTTGCGTAGACGGTTTTAGAGTTGAGTATGTCCGTGTGCAGATGTACGAGGTGGAAATTAGTGTTCACCATATCACGGTCTGTTTTCTTAACAGAAAGAAAAGGCAGCAAATGATAAAAAGGAGGACAAAAAGGCAGCAACAAAAGGGAAGAAAGGAGCCAAAGGCAAAGATGAAACTAAACAAGAGGATGCTAAAGAAGAAAACCACTCTGAAAACGGAGATACCAAAACTAATGAGGTACTTTAGCTACAGTAAACATGGGAATAAACACAGATGTATTGGTAATACATCCGCAGGAGCCAACGATTGGGCCTCCTTGTCAGAAGGTGGTGTGTTTCACTGCCGTCCTGTAAAGACAGACCAACCGCAGTACCTGCACAGGGCAACTCCCAGGGAGAGCCTGAAAGAATAGCATTCTCCTTCAAACTCATTCCTGCTATGTGATAGAGCCCTTCCACAGGTGGTCTGTGCTATCGTAGTGTCCCTCTCCGGGTTGGCACAAGAGCAATGCAGAATATTTGGGGAACAATAGAGCTCAGTAAGATTGCTATCCAACCCTGAGCTGACTTTGCATATCCTCTCTGGACTGCTGGATTGCCTCTTCGGCTCAGCACGGGTTGGTACTGTGCCAGAAATCTGGTTTTAAGTTTTACACAATTCTTTAAAACAATTCTTCGCCTCAGAACAGTTCAACAAGACATCTGCAAAATAAACTTGGTCTTGTCTCTTGATCTGCAAGCCTCTTTCTTACAGGTTCTTACTGTATCAGCTACTTACCTAAGAGCTGCCATTTTCTAGGACTAGCTACAAGCTTCAGTCAGCTCCCAATGGCCTTTTCCTAGCAGTTTCCTTGCTGCAACGTTTGCTATGGGCTCCCTTTGCCCCTGTAGGCACAGACTAGCCTGTTGTGTTCTCTGTTACTTTTGATTTACGGCGATCTCTCTTCATGTGTTGAGTATCATTATCCAGTTAATGGGTCGTTTATTCTTTCATTTTTAAAAGTAATTCAGGAGCTTCTTTGCTAAAAATTAATATGGGGCTAGTGTACTTAAAAGGATCTTTGATAGGAGCTTTGCAATTTTGATGTGTTGACTTAAAAAGTAATAGTGGACCTTTTTATAGAAAACGGGTGAGAATCAATTTCCCTGAAGTTCGGACAGTAGACCAGTGTCGCGCTTTTATGTGTAATTCTTACACTTCCCTGTGACTTACGAAGATGAGGACTTGAACTTTCCCTAGCTTATGATTGATCCTAATCTAAAACACGTTCTAAACTTCTGCCTCTTTGGAGGCACTTAACATTCCAAAATTAACTTGGTCATCAATTAATACTCATCTGTGTTTGAATTTTTAGAATTACCAGCTGACATGCTGTTGTGTTGATATTTTCTGTAGTAGCTGTGCATTCTTGTCCATCTACACAAAATGTTGTCCGTGTCTGTGCTAACAAACTAGTCTCTCTTTGATGCTTGTTGGAATGGAATCCGATTAGCATTACGAATAATATTTCTATTCTTCCCAAACACTTTTATAGGCACCAGCTGCTGAAGCATCTGATGATAAGGAAGCCAAGTCCGAGTAATGTTAACCCTGCCCTATATCTCCATCATTTGGTATCCGTACCTCCATGCTGTATTGTTAACAGAGAGGAATATTTTTATCAACTATTTTATAAATGCAGGTTTTTTTAGCATGAATTTAATTATGGAACATCTTCATCTCGGTTACTTGGGAATTAAATCCCTAACAAACAAAACAAAACAAAAAAATCATTGTTTTTAAATTTTGTGATTGTAATAGTTTGTATGGTACATGGAAAGAATAAGTGGTGGTAGCTTTTGACTTCTGTCAGTGTGTCCCTTTTTGTGTAAGTCATGCTTACAGACTTCAGATTTTAATTTTACCCTTGTATGTGTTGTATGGTTTCTTAAAGTGGGGAGGTCTCAAAACAAATAACCGTGTTAAACATTCCAGTGGTTCTGTGGGTTGCTTTTATAAAGAAGGTGAGCTATTTTCATGAAAAACCTAAGAGCTGGAAATCTGTTGTTTCCCAAATGTAATTTTATTTTGTCAGTTTTGAAAAAATAAATAAATAAAAGTGTAATCATGTTTTTAAATGAAATACAAACATTTCTTTTAAAAGGGCAGGTTGGTTGTATGTACCCACTGTTAGGAATTTTGCTGGATTTATCTTAATAAAAAAGACTCCTCAAAAGCTGATTGTGGTTTGTTGCTTGTGCTGCAAACATACTGCTGGAAAGCTACCAAATTCCAGAAGAGTTGCAGTAGTTCAGGGCCTCAGGCAGAGAGAACCTATGCAGCTAGGAAGCTTTGGGCCATAGCATGATTAGGGTTTGAGCCCCTGTCGTCTTCAGTTGTGTAAACAAAAATTACTTTATGGGCCAGCCTCTCGGCAGCCGAAATGGGAGTAGATGATTTCAGAGGAAACGTGCTGGCTTACACCAGCTGGGAACTTCAGCCAACACTTTCAGATGAAGGCTGACCTTGTAAACTCTCGTTACTTACTCAAGTAAAGGTGGTATACTTGGTGTTGTCCAATACGCCTTAAGCGTTATAGATGTTGTTATAAATTCTGAAGGTTATGGTCTGGTTTTCATTTATGTGCCTATTAATTGATAATGATTTGGAGGGGGGTTCTTTCCTCTTAGAAATATTGCAGAGGCTTAGAGACTGCCACGTTTGCATCGAACCCTTAATAGTATAAAATAGTTTTCTGTTGGTGTAGGGATGTTCGTAGTCCTGGTTAAAGTGCATACTTCCATAACTGTTGTTTATAGTTTTCTTCTTTAAACATGTATTACTCACAAAATGTTTTCTTGGACTTGCTTAGCTTCTTCGAGAATTATAACATGTATGTGTACAGAAGTGCTTTCCATTAATGCAAGCTTCGTTATTCTGGGAAATGACAGCTAGACCAGTCGGTAGTTAAATGGGGGTTTAGTATTGGTTTTACCGAGCCTCATTTTTGTTGCTACAGCTATTCTATGCAGCTTTATCAAGGACACTTCAAGTTTTCTTCTTAAAGCCTCCTTTTGTATAAAGTCTTTTCACATTCATGACCAAATACGTTATATATTTAATAAGAAGAAAAATGTCTGCAATGCAGAAACCTTATCTTTTGCATTAAATTGTTTCGCAGCCCAGAAATGTGAAATTCCAAGAGCTTGCATATTTTATCTCATATCCAAAACCTAACTCAGCATCTCAATGCATCATGTCTTGTATTAAATGTGTGTTTCAGGATCAGTACCCCAGGGCACTGGCCACCAGATGATGTTTAATGTGGATTTAATTTTCAAGGCCTAAAGTGCCAGGGATTTTTTATTCCTGCTGCACCACCTTTCTGTAGAGCTGCTCTATAAAAGCATCAGGGTTAACTGGGCTATATCTTCCTCAGCAGTAAAGGTGAGGGAGTATTTAGGGGCCTTTTCCTTTGCAGTATATTCCCTTATTCCAACACAGCCTCGATACAGTGACTTTGGGGCGTACTCTATAGTCTCTCCTGCAGTAAAAACTGATGGAGCGAAGTAGCTGGAATCCCTTGCCTGGTGGAAGTGTGGTGAGATGGGGGTAAACCCAGAGAGATTCTGAATGCCCCAGTTTGAAGAGGATCCAACAATAGTTCAAATGTCATCCTGACACATGTAAAAATTATTTACTGAATTTAGCCTGCTTTTGAATAACGAAAGAGGACTAGCAAGCACAGCAGCGGGCTTTGGACGCGTGGTACAATCATTTTTAGGGTCTGACTGAATGCTGCTTGAAGTCGATGAGAAATACCAATGGGCCCGTACTGCTTCAGGGAGGAAATGCATATTGGAATGAAATGTTTTATACTTGCATATTCCGCCCCCCCCCCCCCCCCCCCCCCCGGTTTCTCTAAAAGGGCTTAAAATAGCAAACCTAGTTCTGCAGGGAAGGTGAGCTCCTCCAAATCTTGGTACCATGTGAACCGTTTCTCTTTGGCTTCAGCCTCTAGTCACTGAGTGTTTCAAGCATTGTTATTTAAATAACAGCAGCCACTATGAATATGGTTGATATTTTCTTCTTAGCAAAGGGCTCATCCATATGCCAAGGTATAATCAGCCCGTCGTATGCTAATTGGGGTCATACTGTATGTCAAGTCATGTTTCTCCATTTTAATACGGAGGTCGTTAGACAGAAACATACAATTGAGTGTTTGGTTTTGTTTATTTCTTCCTCTTCTAGTGCCAGGGCGAGAGTTGTTCTTAATTCTATAACTATTGTTATAATCGGATTCCTGTTTCAAATAAGTACAGAAAATTGCTTAAGAACTTTTCAGACAAACCTCCTTGCTCAAATTCATAACTTCTCTGAGCAATGGGGTATTGAGCGAGTTGCACAACTAAATAGATTGCCTGCCTTCTGCCAAATCCTCCTCATCTGTTGGTCCTGATGTCTAGACACTGAATCAAAGGCTAGCTCCACGTCAGCTCACAAGCTTTGCTTAGTTCATGGTTGTCCAAAAAGTAGAGCTTTTGAAGGGAGAAAACTTTCTCAGTGACTGGGTATACCTGCTGTCAGGTTTAGTTGGAATAGGTGGAGAAACTGCCTTCACTGAGAGCCTTGGCTGGCTGTTTGCAGTGCTCTGGGTGCAAGCAGTACGTGTTTGCCTATTCTGATACTGGTTATGAAAGATCCGTAGAATTGCTAGGCAGGCAAAATGGGCTGCGGGAGTTTGATTATCATTATTAATCATAACAATTAAGGACCTTAGCAGATGCGATGTGGCAAACAGGTTCATGAGTCTAAAGATAGTGATGGTTCTGAGGTGGCGTAATGATATTTTTAGCTAGGGGAAGAGATTTAAAGTGAGGTTGGCAGCAACTTGCAAGGGTGAGATGCCCGTGTAGCTTGCCAGTTACTGGACAGCATACGTGTACAACTGTTAAATTTTGCAGTGAAACCTGGTGGAAGGAGGCAACATTGCTGGTCATAATGTTTTAGATACTCATCATTGTTTGAGGTAGTTTGACAAACCTTACATCCTGTTTAACAAGCAGACTGAGCACTACTGATGCTGTTACCTGCTAAGCAGGAACCCTGCAAATCGTTAAATCTTGCATGCAGAGAAAACCTGTGTGTCAAGGTGTGCGCGGTCTGTGGGTACGTCCCGCTGTGCTGAGTAGTGTTGGGCATTTGAGTGACCAGTGCCAGGCCCAGAAGGTGTGGTGGTGTCAAGAGGATAGCGGAGTGGTTCGGGTGGGAATCAGTGTCTGGGGCCACATTATCCTGTCCAAATAGAAACACTGATAGCGTATAGCTGTAAAGTCAAGGTTAATATGGTGAGATGACAGTGAACAACGACCCAATTTTAGTGCAACGCTGAAGAAGGGATCATGTTAATGCTTCAGACCTGTCTTATTGCTAAGGAGGTTCATCATAATGATTTTATTTTGTAGCAATCATTGCACAAAGCAAGGCTCTTGACCAGGATTTTTGTTTTGTCATTCTCGCCAGGCTTGGTGCATTAAGGTGACTCATGATGTAACTTTGGGTGCAGGCTCCTGGTGCAGCATGGAGCTGAGGTAACTTCAGGATGCCTTTAAAGTTTCAGAGAAAGTACTGAGACTTCCCATTCCTTGCAATAATGCATGTTCTTACAGGACCTCCAACAGAACTTGAGCAAGCATTTACTTATTGCTTCGTCAGAACGATGAGAGGCTTAGAAAAACACTGCTCACTGTCCTGGAAAGTGAGGTTTGAAATAAAAGGAAGCACCTCTAGACTTCTTCCTGGTGTCCGTCATCAGCAATGTGCTGGAGCAGCATGGGGGGAGGAACAGGAGAGAAAAAGCATGGCTGCCATCAGCAAGCAGAAAATGAAAATCACAGTGAGGTCCTTGGGATTTAAAAAAAAAAGGGTCAACAGGGACCCCCCCCCCCCCCCCCCCAAACCACATACAAGGAGGGCTTTTGTCGGTATATCCTACATCACCTTCGCTCCTGTGAATGAAGTGACTGCACGCAAAAGCCAGAAAATCCGACGGGTCTGATTTTCAGATCAAGAGCAACTCCCTGGTAGTTAATGGAGTTACATTGGTGTTAATCTGATGAAGTAGAAAGAAAATTGAATCCCCTGAATAGAAACGGATGGCTCTTCTTTCTAATTGTCCCAGTGGTGATGTTCCTTCCCCATGCAGCTGGCGTGGGAGCCCCTGCTCTGAAACCTGATGCCCTTGGACGGGCTCCAGAGAGCCGAGAACACCCCTCGGGCCCCGCCACTGCATGGCTTTCAAGGAGCCTCTCTCATTTTGGGAGAACAATGTTAACGTGGCTTCTGGCCAGAGACCGTCCCAGTGCCCGAAAGAGAGGGGAGCTGGTTGCAAGCGAGCGTGGAGGTGGGTGATAGAAGTCATTGGTGTCTCATTTGGCTGCCATCCCCTGCTTTTGAAGGAGCGCGATTAGGATTGGGCTTGGGCTGACTTGAGGGGATGAGGAGAGGACCAGTGTGCTGCTCCCACACCCTTCATCTGCCCTGATTTAGCTACCTCTGCCAACGCTGCTGGAAGAGGACAGCGAGGGGCCGGCGGGAGAGGATCTCGGAGGAACGAAACGCTGCCTTCCTCCTGTGGCATCAGCGAGGGAATTGCTTGAAACGTGTCAAATGGAAATATGTAAGTGATGTCCGAATGCATTAGCGTGAACTTCAGATTGACGTAACACCTGAAAGCGGTGAAATGAAGTAGGTGCTTATGTGATATAAAAGGAATAAAATCACAAATTAGAAAGCCCTGTTTCTAAAAGAGTGGAAATCAAATTGACACCATAAAGCTCTCAAAGGCATGTTAATACAATCGGACAAATCTTAAACATTTCCAGACGTTCTTAAAAGAAGGGGGGAAGCATAAATAACACAGGCAAAAACGCTGCACTGAAACCTAAAAATAGAGCGGTCAAGACCGCTTCTCCCAGCGTTGGCGTCCCCAGCGCGCAGCCGGTGGGTGCCAGTACCCGCCTGCAGTCCCGGGGCACGGCTTTTTGGTTTGCCGTTTGGAAATGCCTGCTTCCTGGCCAAGTGAGGTGCGTTGCTTTCATTAGGGATGAAGAGTAGCACAAGCCTGGAATTCGCAGTCAAAGCTGCTTGTGAGTTATCTGAGAGCCAAAACCCAGAAAAATCACCGGGGTTTTGTTTGTTTAACATTAACAATTCGGGGAGGGGGTGGAAGTACATTTCTTGGAGCTAAAACCAGATGTGAGACATCTTAGCCACAAAGCTTTCTGGTTCTCTTCTGTTTGTTTTTCCCCCAGTAAGATAAAAGAAACTGCAGAGAAGGTTTAGATTGCGGCAACTCTCGGATTTCATCCTGGCTACGAGGGTGCTGGCAGATGCTGCTCTGCGAGACCACAAATGATCTTTTTTGTTTTACTGATACAGGGGCCGCCGTTCCCGTAGGCCCACGCCTTGTAGTTAGAGGTAGGCTGTCCCTAAGCCTAGGACTGAGCCTCAGCTTTCCAGCCAGGCTGAAAGTTTGCTTGATTTGATTTCTTCCTTCACATAACCGTCTCTGCCGTCACAGAGGTGCTGGCCGTTACTACATCGCCAAGTTGCGGTTCCATTTTGCACGGAAAGCATCATCTCTGCTCAGGAGGGAAAGGCTGGAGTCGCGTCTCCAAGCCTCAACAGCCCAGTCCAGGGGGAATCCTGCAGGATCTGCCTTCCCCTAAGGCCACTTCCTATAAATCTTTCCATGCCGCAAACAGAAATTTGCAAATCTAGGCCAAGCCTTCCCTGGTCCGGTTTCACCACCCATGCTGTTATAGACCGGTTCTATCAACGTAGCTCTTTGGAGTAAACACTGACTTTTCTGCTCTTGTGTTTATGCCTCTGTAGCCCGGTGGGATCCTCCTCTGTACCTGGAGCATTACCCTGGGAGTAATTAAAATAATTAACAAGTGTAATTAACTGTTGGAGGGTAAAGGAGAGTTTTAGCACATTATATCAGCAACAATTACATAAATTACTCTTTTTGTCTTGCGAAGAATTGACAGACAGGGGGAAAAAGGAGAAGGGAGATGTATAGACTCATGCAGTGACACGGAGAAAGTGAATAGGGGTCGATGGCTCTTGTGTTGGAAGACAAAGCAAACAAAGAGGCACCAAATGAAATTACCAAGTGGCAGATGCAAAACGAACATATTTCACACAACGTGTAATTAAGCCGCAGAACTCGCTGCCCAAATGGATCCCAAAAATCGTAACGGTTTAGTAAGTGATTAGCCAAATTCTTGGAAGACGACCCAGTGGGGCTGTCGAACACAAAGACGCGTCCCTGGTGCAGGACGAGCCAAAGTCACAAACCGTGGGAGGCTGGGAGAGGACCTGGAGCCGTCCCTTGGCTCTGCCCTTCCCCGTCACCTCCGGCTGGAGCTGGAGGCAAGGGGACACGGGCTTCTACGTACCTTTGGTCGGAGCGCCTCTGGCCACGCTCCTGGCACCTCGAAAGGAAAAAAAAACTTGCCCGTTGTCAAACTTGCACGTGTCTCTGGCTGTCGGTGGGGACAGACACGCAGCGGTGACTTCAGCGTGGACGTAACCGAGGTACCGTGGACTGGCGAGCTGCTCTGTGTGTGTCCCTGCCGAGCCCCGCGCTGCTGGACCTTGGCTTCTCAGCAGCCGAAGCCGAGGAATGCGGCTGCTGCATGCATGCCCCCATGCGAGAAAAGGGCACCGCATTCTTCTGCTCTTTGCAAAACTCCTTCCCTAAACGCGGTCCCCCAGGGCGGCAGGTTTGCTTGGTGCTGCCGTTGGCTGCTCTTTCGTAGGCTGAGGTTGAGGTGAGGACCAGCGCTGGGTTGGAGGAAGGTGGTCCAGATACCCAGCTCTAATTGTTGCTTGATTCGGGCTCATGAAATATTGCCAACCCCCTTTTTGGCCCATCTTGGCTATAAATCTTTCTAGCTTCATTTAGTGCTCTAGCCTCTAGGTGGTGGTCATGTCTGAGTATTCTTGTGTAACTGCGCTGCAAAACATAACTCGATCGTCAGGGAGGACCCTGTCAGTTTGAGGTTAACCGGCTGGCTGGGTGGGGGTGACGGCACCGGGAGTGGGAGCGTGTACCGCAGCTCCTGTGGGGTGACGGCCGCTCGTCCCTGCCTGCCCTGCCGCCTCTTCGGCGAGGAAACTTGGGGTCTGTATATCCCCATCCTCCGGTCCCCGCCGAGTTTTGGGCAGCCAGCCTGCTTTCCCACGGGATGCAGCAGAACCTGCGGGTACCCGGTGGGATGCTTACACTTTCCTGCTGCCGCGGTGATGGGGACGGTGGCTCGTGCCAGTCCTGCAGTGGATGAGAAGCAAGCAAGTAATCTTGTTTCATTTTGCACATCCTATTTACTGAAGTATGTGAGCTTGGAGGAAAAGAAACAGCAGTTTGTAGAAATCCGAGTGGATATGAACGTGAGGTCATCACTCTGCTGCAGTCGACAGAAGTTTCTCCATCGGGTTTAAGAAGGTGAGGATTTCATTTGCTAAAACTTTCTATAAATTTAATGTGCTGGATAAATGGTGCTAGTTATAATTTGTAATGGGAACTATGGAAAACCAGGCCAGCTGACCAGTGAGGCGGCAGGGTCATCCCTGGAGGATATGGAAGTCAAAGGACAGCAAAGCCCTCCTGGTGCCCCGCTCTTCTTCCAGAGGTTTTCCATGCAGCACCTAGAATTTGCTCTTAGTTGTAATCTAGGCAGCGTCGTATGGCATCGTCCTACATCTACCGGTTCTGCCTCAAGTGTGGCAGTTCGGCTCTGCTGCCTTTTTGGATTGAACTCTAATACCTTTCATACGGTCTCATAAATAGATGTGTTTTAATTTCTTCCTTGGACTTTTCAGTCAGTGGGCAGCTGTATAATGACAACAGCAAGGCAGAAAGCTCGGTCTGGCCCTGGCTGGTTAAACTTGGGGAGCACCGCACCCTCTGCCATCCCCAGGGCTCTGGCTGCAGAGCTGGGGGCCAGTTCATTATAACACAGCCACTATAGCACTCACTGATCTATTTTTATTTAGTATAGCTCCTATTTATCTTCTAGGATTTGCATTAAAGAAACTTCTCTAATAAAACAGAGAGACCATACAGGAGCTGAAAGAGAAAAACCTAAGAAAAAAGGCTGTTGTAGAAAGGTCTCTTGCACATCCAGCCCCGCTGCCTCCTGTGTCACGGGAAATTCCGCCATCTGACATGAACACAGGGTTGGAATCATTCAAAGGAGAGCCTATAGCTCATCTTGCGTTAGCAATTTATTTTAAAGATCCCTATCTTGGCCTTAAATGGACTGCAGGTGCCAACTCGCCGAGCTGTCCTTTGATCTTGGGAGTCAAATTCATCCCATTTTCCAGCGAAGGAGCCTCTATTTTCACGTCCACGGTGAACAGTCAGGACACACACACAAGTATGTGGGCACCGAGCTCCCTAACTGGAGATGCACAGTCTGGTATCTGAGCATTCAAAGCTGTAATTAATGGGTTTTCTTGCACCAAGAAGAGCCTGACATTACAGAAACCGGCCTGGAAATGATCTGCACTGAAATACCACGAGAACACGGTCCTGCAAGCACAGCCTAATGAAACCCAGAGCAGTAAGCACTGGGAGTCCTAGCGCTCTTAGCTACGGACAACCGAAACAAAACAACCATCTTTCTTTCATAACTCTCTCGGCGTGCAGCTGCGAACCCGGCGGTGAATTCGGGGCAGACGGCGTCCTGCCGGCGTTGGGCTGTCGTGAACCGGGTCTGAGCTGCTGCTGCGGTCTGTACCAACGTGGGGTAGAAACCTTATGCAGAAAAAAGCAGTTTAAAGGTGTTGGGAGACACATGCCGATGACTGGAAGATGTCTTGCTCGGTGTTTGCAGAAGGGGGACCGGTTTGCGCAGAGGTCGGTGGCGGTTGCTTGCGTGCCGTGGTCGGCTCCTGGGGACGTCGGCGATGGCTGCGGTGCCAATCGAGAAATTAAAATGGGTCTAGGAAGGCAACTCACCGGCACATTTTCTAAAAGCCAAATATATTTTACGGAGCGGATAATAATTGCTCCATATATCTTTTACAAGCCATGGGGTAGGCGATGCACGTTTTAAAAATGATCCAAACGCATGTTTGGACAGCCAGCAGCGCAAATTGGCTTTGAGCCATCGCAGGACATGAGACGAGGAATATGGGCTGTAGAAGTTCTCCAATTAGTGCACTTGTTGGTTAGAGCGAGTAGTCGTAATCTACAATGTGCCTCGTTTCCAGCGGCTCCAGCTTTGCGGGGTTTATGCCAGGGATGGAGATATGCCCGAAGAGCCTCGCGCGGCGTCACGAACCCCTCGGTGTTACGTGGATTGGCAATGCTTCGTCTTTTATCCCTAGAAAGCTCCAGTCCTAACTTAAAATTACTTTATAAACATGACTCAGCGCTATCGCCCCTGGTTTTGACCCGGGAGAAGAGCCCGCACGCTGCACAAGTCGGGAGCTGCCTGAGCTGCGCGCTGAGCACCTCGGGCGCTCGCTGACCATTTTCCATTGAACTTGTTTAGGCAGACTTTTTGTTGGGCGAAAAAAAGAATAAAATTGCCTTTTCAATTTCCCCTCCCACGTTGCAGAGCATCATGTTTCTGTGTTCCCCACTTGGCCTCGGCTCATCCCACCAGGAACATCAGCACCGCGGGAACAGCAAAGCCCCATCCAGCTCCCAGCCCTGGTTCTCCTTCCCAACCCTGTCCCTAACGGATCGCCATGCCTTGCCGGGTGCTGCCCTCGCTCCCTGCGGCTGGCACCCGTCTTCTCCCCAGCCGGGACCCGAGCCAAGCCGGGATGCTCAGCGCCGGCTGCGAAGTCTCCCGACGTCAGCATCCCGGGACGTCCTTGGGAGAGCAACAATGTGCCCATTGGTACAGCAGCAATGGGTGTTATTTACAATATTTTATTTGATATGTAAGATATCAAAATATTTTATAAATATAATATATTAAATATATAGAGATATAAAATATTTTATAAATATAATATATTTCATATACCTATAGAGATATATATAGTGGTTGTAGGTGACATTTTTTAAAGCAGGAGTGACTCCGTGGTGGATGCTGAAGGCCCTATTGGATGTCCCAGCACCCAGGTGCCCCCAGGGCGGGTGCCCCCGGGTGCCCCCGCAGCCGCCGCTGCGTCGGCCTCTGCCCCGCACCAGTTCTCCTCTCCCTCACCGAGGTCGGTTATTGGTTTTGGTTATTGCCCGGTCCAAACCCTCGATTCTCCGTCTTGCTTCAGTCAGGATCTGTGTGACAAAACCATCGGCTCGAGCTCGTTTGGGTGATGGCTTGCACCAGGAACCTTACCAGTTTTGTCAAAAGCTTGGATGATCTTAGGGTCTAGGTTTTTATTCATTACAGCATTGGCCGACAAAGCCCATTACATCATCCGTTTGGAAGAGAAATTCTCCGCAGCTGCTTGTGTGGTGCAGGGGGGGGGGTGTGTTTAAAAAATAAGACAGATTTTTATTTCTTTCTTTCAGGGCAATTTTCCTCCCAATTGCTGGAAAACTGTATGCTAAAAGGCTTAAAAAGTGGAAAAGGGCAGCACGCAGCAGTTTGAACCGTTCCTTTTTTTTATTATTATTATTTCCTTTCCAAAGACCTAGGGGGGGAAAAATAGCCCCATTACCCCGCGCATCCAGCGCACCCAGCCAGGCGTGAAAAGCAAAGCCAGTGTCATGGCAATGGCAGATGGCACGAAGCAGGAGGGAGGGCTCCGTCCCCGACCTCCGGACGGACCGCGCTCCTAATTAGCTCTGGAGCAGAGAGTAATTAAACCTGGAGGTAAGGCAAGTGATTACTTTTCCTGGATGGGTGCTTGCAGGGGAGAGCGGGCAGGGATGGGGTGCGGGAGCAGGGCTGCCCCGGAGCTGGAGCTGGAGCTGGAACCAGTTCTGACCCCACATCAATGCTGGGAAATCATTTTCATCTCGCTCAGCCCTCCTGCGCTGCTGGGGAGCAGGGAAACTACGGCAGCTACTCCTTCGTGTTCTCCAAATGACCACAGGCTGCATAAAATTGAAATAAAATGTGGCGTTGCCAGGAAATACTGATGGAAAGGAGAGAGGCAGCGCCTGGACTCTCTGCCGATGACATTAAAACGTGACATACTCAATTATTTAGCATTGTTGCGGCACCTAACTATTCAATGCGCCTCCTTGAACTAGCCCAATGTCAGAGCCGTACCTTGTCTTTCCTCCTCCTCAGTTGTTTTGGAGTACTTTGTTACGCTATATACCCTCATTTCTTTTAATCCACGTTCCTTGGTTTGCTATGAAAGAAGCAGCTGGAAGTAAATTATTTTTGTTGCTGTCGAAATGGGTGCAAAGCTCTCACAAAGCGGGATTTATAGAGTGAAATGCACACGCAGTGGTATGAAAAAATATTTAAGTTCTTCATTCACTGTAATCAAAAGAGTACTCGGGGAAAAATCCATAACTTGATAGCTGTGTGTCGCTGGATATCGCCACTTCGAAAAACGCAGCATCCCCGCATCCCGGGCTGCGGAGCATCGCAGAGCCGCTGCTCCCCATCACGGTGACCCCGGAGTGGGGTGGACAAGCGACGTGGTCCCACACCCAGCCCCTGCCAAGCCCAACAAAGTCTTTTCTCCGGTGTCATCCTTGGGAACAGCTTTTTTTTTGCAGCAGCAGCACCAGCAGCAGCAGAGCCTGCAGCAGCTGCGCGGTCCCCGGGCTTTGCAAACCCTGGATGGAGCAGGGGCTCAGTGCAGCTCCGAGGATGCGCCGAGGATGAGGAGGGTGGGTGGCAGCGGGAAGGCGATGGTCTTCCTCGGTAAAGCTCCGGGAGGCTCTTGCTTAAGGATATCTGGTTCCATTTGAAAAAGACACTGTGGTTTTAGTTCTCTTGCTTTCCGTGGAAAATCTGGCAACAGAGTATACCCAAAGCTCAGGAAGCAAATGAAAAAGGGAATTTGACTTTTTTTCCTTTTTTTTTTTTTTCTCTTCCAAAGTATGACTTAAAATCCACGATTGGAGGGAGCTCACGATTTGGCTCCGAATGCCGGGGCTGGTCCAGCGGAGGGGAAATGCTCCAGCTGTGGAGGTCCCGCATGGAGCCGGGGCTGCTGCCGGACACAGCCCGGGGATCCCGCACGGAGATGCTCCACGGCCGCATCCTGATGGGGCTGCTGCAGCCTGCGTTCCGCTGCGCAGCCCCCAGTCTGGGGCGGGAAAGGGCTTTTCTACAGAAATTATTGGTGTGCTTTAAAAAAAAAAAATAAAAAATCAGGGTATGTGCTCGGGAATAGAGTCATTTGTACTCCAGAATAAAAGTGCGAATTGTGGTAGAGGAGTCAAAGGGAAGAGTTTCTCTGCAGCCCCCAGCGCCCCAAGCCCTAACTTCAGCCTCACGCCTTCCCCAGAGATCAAACCAGCTCATTTGGAAAATTCTCTTTCCAAAAGTGCCTGGAGCCCGACTGGGGAAGCTGGGTGTCCCGGAGCGGCCGCGGGGCTGCCAGCACCGACCCTCACCGCTGCTCGGGGGGCTGCAGCCGAAGGACACGGCGGGGGGCTCGCGGCGGGTGCCTTGGAAGCACAGAAACATTGCAGCAGCCCCTCCATCCCTGCTGCCCTCCCACGAGCCTTGGGGCTGAACCAAACAGACGGGGAAAAAAAGGACGGACTCGTTTGGGAGACCTAAATGCCAGCTGGGAAAAATCCTGACGCTCCAATTTCCCGCTCCGGGTTAGTCCCAGTTCGCCCACCACCGCGGTCTGACCTTGGGAGATGCTCCTGCCCATAGTTCAGACCAATCCTTCAAAAGGCAGGAGCTGGGCTGCTCCAGCAAGCACCCGTGGGGTTGGAAACTCCTGGGTGTTCAGGGCGATGGGACCCATCCTGCACCCACCCGTGCTCGTGCCTGGGGAGCTGCGAGGAGAGAAACCCCCGCGGTGCGAGGGGAGGCCGGTGGAAGGAGAAGGCTGGCAGCGAGCTCCGCAAAGGAGCTGGATCTGCTTGGGGAGGGGGACGGGAAAGCAGGGAAGAGTGGTGGCTTTTTGGGGAGGGAGAGATGATGGGAGGAATCCTCTTATTCTCCCCTGGGAGAAGCCGAGTGAAGCAGCAGAGCATCGAGGAAGCGCTTTATTATTTTAAATATATTTATTTTTGCAGCGGCTCGTCACTGCAAAAACTCAAAGTCCAGGCTTGCTCACGCGGCCGCATCTGCCGGCGATTCCTGCCGGGGTGTGCTGGGGTTTCCTCGGATTTTATGAACGGGCTGAACTTTGCCAAACAAATGGGAAAAATTGTGGCTCTGCGGAGCCTTCGGCACTTTTTTACACATTTCCAGTCAGATGCTCTGTACCCAACGCACACCCAAAACGCTTGCGTTTGGCGTAACGCTGGCTGCCTTTCTGCTTGGCTTAAAATAGCTCCGGATCTCCCATCACCCGCTGGAGCACCGGGTACATCTCTCCATCTGAATCATTACCAAAGTCCCTGGGGATGAGTATGATTTTCAGAATAACATCCACCTCTTGCAGCGTATCATCTGGATCATCTCAAAATCAAAAGTCGCCAGATCTCTGCTTCCTAGCTGAAATGCCGGACAATTTTTATTTTGGTTTTTTTTTTGGTACCGGATTAGTCAAGGCTTGCTGCAGGGCTGACACAGGGGTGCTGTGCTTTCCCGTGGCCTTGTGTTTTACCCTAGAAATGCTTTTTGCCTTTGACAAGCAGGAGAGGAGCCCGCCAGGACAACTCCTGTTTGCTGCCAGGGTTTGATCCACCAAGGAGGTGCCGGTGCTGCTCCAGCCTTGCCCGCACCACGGCACGTTTCCCATCGAGGTTTCCCTGACACAGCTACGGTCGGACTTATTCGCTCCAGTTTAAAAAGCGGCCAGGATTATGAGAAAACTTGGGAACATTTCACCAGCAGCGCTGTGGCTAAACCACCGTGGTCCCAACCCGGCTGGGATGCTTGTGGGATGAAAAGAGCCAGGGAGAGTTTGGCATTCCCAGATAAACCACTGGATTTCCACCCGTTGCTCCTATTTAATGCAGAAACGATGGCAAAACAAACCTGGCTGGAGCGAACAAACATAGAAACGGCGTTAGGGACTGTTTGAAAGAGATTAACACTATGTCCATGAAAATTATTTAGCAATCATTAGTCCCTGCTCATTGCCTTGAGCTTCAGAGATAAATACTCAGGATCTCACATCTGTCAGAGTAACTTTTAGTTACCAGCAACTACAGGGTTTTCTCGCTCTGTAGCAAATGCATATTAATTTCTGTCTTTAATGGGGATTTTTTAATACAGGAGAATAAAGACAGAGCTGACGGGCAGCGGCAGCAAGGGCTGGGGCTGAGCGTGCTACGGCAGATGGGGGGAACCAGCGGCAGCTCCTCGCTATCCCCAAAGCAGCCTACATCTGCTCCTAATGATGGTTTTAATAGCCCGATTTATTTCAGTTACTAGAGTAGAGAATCTTAGCAAATTATGTCAGATGAGTGGGCTCTTTCTTTTCCTGAAAAATACCCCCCTCCCCCCCCCAAAAAAAAAGGAGGGGGGCAGGCAGGCTGATTGGCACCACCGCACTAAGCCTATTTACTATACAAAGGGGATTTAACTCCAAATTTCAAGCGTGATTTAAGGCTAACGCTAAACATGAAAATGGTGCTAGCATCACGCTATTCAGAAATGGGTATAAAATGCATTGGAAGGCTAAGTCGCTGATTTCTTGTCTGTCCTTATGCTGAAAAAACTGCCCTGTAATGGTAATGTGCATGAGGTTATTTTTTAAAAAATCCAAACAAATAAGAAAAGACCCAGAAAACTGAGGCAGAGCTCAGCTGCCAGCCTGGATCAGGTGTGCTCCACGATGAAGACGGGCAGCATCCACCGCAGAAATGCCCATGAAAGAGAAGAAACCTTCAGCGAGCGCAGCTGGGGATGCTGCCGGCCGGGGAGGACCCACAACCTGTTCCTGGCTCTCCTGCCTTCTTGCAGTTGCACCAGCAAAGCCAGGAAAGCAATTAGTTTAATCATCCCCTTTTGGGGTTTAGAGAAAGGGTTCAGAGAACCCTTTTGGGGTTTAGTTTAATCATCCCCTTTTGGGGTTTAGAGATCAGGGGCAGTTGCCCACTAAATTCCTAACGATGATATTAATTCTTTGTTGAACGTGGTGCTTCTGCCACTCGCCTTTCCTAAAGGAAAGGCGTAAAATAGCAATTGGGTTTCTCTACGGGACCGGCTCGCTCCGAGATGGGGCTGAGCTCGAACGGAGACGAAAGCCCCTCTGCCTCTGGGGGAAGTTGCAGAAGGAAGGCAGAGCCGGGGAAGGACAAGCAGAGATGTTTGCAAAGAAAGCGTGGGCTTGAAAAGAGATGCTTAGCAGAGATGCTCATCGAGGGATGTCGGACTTCGGGCGTTGGACCTCACGCAGCCCATGCGGCGTCTGTCCCACTTTCTTTCCCCGATGTAAGAAACCCTCGGGATTCGATTGCTCACATCGGGAAGGGACACAGCTGGTGTCAGCAAGGGAATCCCGTCTGCAGGGGGGACCGGCCGAGCTGCCCGACGGCAGCAGGATGACCTGAAGGATTGCAGAGATAGAGGGAAACACATGCCAGCTCTGTTCCAGAAGGAATGCAGGGGAGGCTTCCCAAGCTGGGATGGGAGATCTCCCATGAGGGAGATTAAAACCTCAGCTGGAGCAGAGACTACAAAAGATGAGGGCAAATCAGGAGATACAGCCGCAACACTTCTGCCTGGGACCGGTGGGACGAGGAGCGCGGGAAGCGGAGAGCATCGCCGCCCGGACAGGGACATCACTATGGTGATCGTCCGCGATAACCTGAAGGTGACAAGGAGGTCCCAGGGGCTCGGGTGGACAGACACAGCACCCGTCTTCAAAACCGAGGAGCGGGGAATTACAGAGCAGTCAGGCCAACTCCGATACCTGGGAAGGTAGTGGGGAAAAAATATTAAACAGTCAACTTATAGAGATCCTGGAGATTAATAAAATGATAAAATAGCAGGCAGTGTGGATTTGTCAGGAATAAATACTGTCAAAGCAAACTAATTTATTTTTTGACAAGATAGCTGGCCCAGTAGTGAAGGGACAAGCAGTGAGCGTATTGTGTCTTTTGAATGGTTTCTGACAGCATCTTACACGGCATTCTGATAAGCAAAGTACAGACAGAGCATATATTTATATATAAATACACAGGGCATATCTTATAAATACCCAGAGCATGTATTTATAAAGAGGTGACGGGTCAAGAAGGAGAAAATCACTGAAGTCAGCGCAACGTGCTCCTCTGAGGAGTCAAAAACGCAAGGGGCACGGACTGAGCCGCTGCGGTGCCGTTGTGGTGACACTGTGGTGATGCTGCGGTGATGCTGCAGGGATGCTACCGGGATGTGCGGTGATGCTGCGGTGATGCTGCGGTGATGCTGTGGGGATGCTGTGGTGGTGGAACACATGTTTCCAGCAGCTGAAGACGTCTGTGGTGGGTCTCCAACCAGCCGAGGCCGTGACCGACCACCGAGAAGAGGAGCACGCCTCTCGGTTGTACTCCGGGGCTGGAAACTCTGCGTTTGCAGTGAATTCACAAAAAAACTTACATCTGCTCTTTTTTATTCCCCGGCTTATCAGGTACCTTTGGCAAGTTGGCTTTGTACCACACGCTCTACACAAGTAAGAGCAGCCTCTCCTGAGCCGTAAAGATACCAACTCACTACCACGTGCTGAACACCAAAATGCACGGGCACAAAGCTAGGGTTGAGCTAGATGCCAAGATGGGACTTTGGTGCAGTTCTTTTGGGTTTGGAAGAATCACACCATGTCATACAAACTGTAGACCTGGTATTTCTAGCACAATCAAGGCCCGCCCTGGCATAACGAGCTGAATTTAATAGCCCATGGGCTGCTCAATGGCCTTTGGGCAGCAGGACGTTATCCTCCATCCGCTGCGGGTCCTCAGCATCACCTGCCTTGGCACATCCCTGGTGGGGCCACATCGCTGACCGGGGGGGGGGGGTGTGTGTCACGATTTCACCCCCAGAACCAGCCCTTTCCACTTCAGAGCGAAGATAACGTAAGGAGGCAATGCTGCTAGGTACGGCCATGAGGTCGTGCATCCGCTAACCCCAGGAAAATGCTATTTCTTGTGGTGCCGAGTGTCTGTCTCCCACGCTCACCTTCCTTGTTAACTGTGGCTTTCACCGAGTGCGCCCAAGATACTCGTCTTTTGGGTTGCTACAATAATTATGGCTGTTGTATTGGCACATCTATTCCCTATTCCCTCTCTGTTGCTACAAAGATCTGTGCTGGTGAGCCTTCATACCATATCAGTTTCCCAGAGAGTTTTTGAGACAAAAAAAAAAAAAGGGTAATTGGATTGTTTCATGAATTTCCATGACCTTTATTTATTTACCTTTAATCCGTCGAACCCAAATATGAAATGATAGAAACTTCATTTGATTTTGGCTTTCTTCCTCACTAGCGAAGTTCATCGGAGAACGCACGTTTGCATTGTCTATCCGCTGCTCTTCAAAGCCCAATATCTTCTGCACGTGATCCCTGGGCGACTATGGTTTGGTCCGGAGCGCTGGCACAAGGGTGCACCTAGGGATGGGCTGGTGGCTGTCTCTCCCACCCGCGGTGGGACCCTGGGGCTCAGCTCAGCGCAGGGGATGTGCAAGGTCACTCTCTGTCCTGCCGTGACACTGTCGTCTGGTCCACTACCTCCTTAAAACCTCAGGTGAGGGAAAGAGCAAAAAGAAAGCTCCGTGTCCAGCGTCGCTAGATGGAAGTAGATATTATCCTTCCCATATGCAAGGAAAGTTCAGTTAAAGACAAAAAAGAAAGTGCTCGGATACACTCTTGTGTCCACTTATTAAAAAAAACCCCAGGGATTTCCTTCATTTCATCTTAATTGAAAATCATCCACATCAGCAAGCGAGGGGATCTTCTACGCCAGCCTGGGAGGAAAATTCCTCAATCAGTGGGTTTGCTCTCATTCCATCTTTATTTCAGCCCAGAACGACACACTCTCCCCATTAATGGTACAGTGACGACCTCGGGCCGTTAACCATCTCCCACAGACGCGCTTTACTGGAAGATCCAGCCGAGGCAATACTTTGTTCCTTCAGGGATGCCCGGGTCTCGCAGCCAGCCCCGCTCTGCGATGGAGCCGAGCCGAGGTGGGACCCCGCTCACCCCCCGAGCGTAAAGCTAAAGGGCAGTTCAGGCATCGGGGGGTTATAAACTAACCCAGTTTATAACACTGGTGGCATTCCCTGGGGAGTTGCTTGTAGTGCTGGAGATTTGGTTGCGTTCAGTTTCGTTTCATTGCTGATTGATAGAAACTGGATTTCTTTTTTACATCTGCATCAGCGTCTGGTAATAGGTCAAGAGTTCAGGAAGCTAAAAAAAAATATAAAAAATATAGGATCTTTCTTTATCTGTTCCCTGAGCGCGTAAGGTTGCTTTCCAACACACATTTTATTTAAAGGTGAGTTATTTTGTTGCCATAGTAATATCAGTCAGGTTTTGAACCACTGCCGTTTTGGTTTTCTTCCAGGCTAGACTTGTCACAAACGGTCAGCATCCCAAGCCCCTTCCCGGACAGCGGCTTCCCACGGTGGTGCAAAATACCTTGAAACTTCAGCTCCAATCTGCACGACGAAGCATCACTGCTCTCTGCTGAGGCACGGGGAGGGGCGACACGGGACGCCAGACCGTCAGAGGGAAGAGCTGCACGTGGTGAGGATGGCCGGGACCAGGGCAAATCTTGGACCAAAAAAAGGTTCCTCTGCTCATTTCTTAGCCTTCCGCCCCAGCCCTCGCAATAAGACTTTGAGAAGGTCAAAGATAACCCGGTGGCTTTACTAATTAGCGCTTATTAACAACACTCATCTGGCTGTGATGCCGCTGTGCTCGGCGGTCCTCCTCCAGGCTCTGACGCGGGCAAGAACAAACCCCTGTTTGCCCCAAAGAGCTTAAAATCTCTGCAAATCCTATTTGTTGCTACCCAGGTGTCTCATTTCTTTACCCCAAGCCTGATGAATATATTTATTTACTAAGAGGGCTGTACTAAAATAAAGACTTGAAACACAAGGGTCTGTAATGACGTTAAGAAAGATGTAAAGAAAAGGGGTTCCCCGGTAAGGAAATATTACTGTGGTCATTTGGGTGAAACGGGTTCTGTAAATGTATTGGAAATTAATATTTAATTTTATATATTTATGTATTGAATATTTAAACAAATCATATCATTAACATATTCAAATTTTGAAATTTAAATTGGAAATGCTTTTTTTGCTATAATTCATTTAATTAAAGCAGGCACAGCGTGCCACATATTAGCCTTAAACCTATTACATGGGTGCCAGACCATATATGTGACTGAGAGCCTGGGCGCTTGTTCCACTGCACAGTCAAAGCCGTTCAAGCAAAGCAGTTTGAAAGGATTGTTTGGGGTTTTTTTTTTCTCTTTGTTTTAATTTTGCATAAACCATTTCCAGATTAACAAATCAAGGCTACGTGCACGCAGAAGACCTGAGACCCATGTAAGACTTCCAGAGATTGATGCATCTGGATAAATCCAGCACAGATTAAAGCTTTCATCGCACAAACTCTCCCCGAAACGAGCAGGATGCTCGTGACGCTGCCGTCCCTGGGAAAAGGACGGAGCCGGGAATAGCGGGCAGTAAATAACGAGCGCCAAAGTCAGGCCGAACGATTTGGTGGCGGAGGCAACGGTCCTGCGCTGTACGCGGTCGTGTTGCATCTCTCTTTCGCAGGGGGAATTACCGAAGCAGAGCCATTCCGGGAGCATTAGAGCCGCCGCAGTTTCTGCGGTTCATAAGATTACCCACGGCTCCGCCGCTCCCCGATAGAAAACCCTCTGAAACGCAACGCTGTGCCTAAACACAATAGCAGTCTAGAATAAAGCAACAGCCTTAACAATGAGTTTCTTTGCTTTTATAGGTTTTAGCGAAGCCCATTGTGTTGTTTTAACACCCTTTTTTGTATTTAGATTTCTAATGTCTTTGACTGGGGGAAGGGTGGAAGGGGCAACCAATTTAATTCGATAATCCCCCTAAGCCTTGCTTAATGCAGTCACTCTGGTTTGCGTCTGTGAATTTTATAGTGGTATTTTGGGTGGTTGCAGCATTGCACTGGAAAAGGTCCCATCATTTATTTTGCAGCTATTCGAGGGAAATGGTTCCCAGTGCCGGGCAGCCTGTTCATTAAATCCATATTGTCAAACGAAACAAACTCTGTCCCCCCAGATGGGGCTGGACCTCAGGGCTGCCGTGCGGATTCCCGGATAAGGTAACTCCTCAGAGTCCGGGTGCAAATTTCCAAAATTAATATTGAACCACGAGCAGGAGACTTTGGCGGTTGGTAAAAAATCTCATTTTTGGCTGAGGAGGCGGGTGGGGCTGCAGGGAACAAAGCAAAGTCCCCAGCTCAGGGATGCCTGCGTCCCCGCGGGACGGTGCTGATGCAGCAGGACGGGTCCTCCTCGCTCCCCAAACACGACCGTGGCTCACGCCGTTTGCCCTCAGGGTGGACGGGAGGAAAGTTCCAGCAAGAGTTTTTGTCCTGTTGCTTTCTTCTCCCGACAGGGAGGGAGTGCTGCGGCGTGGGTTGTTTTTCCGCATGCTGGTAAGAAAGACAAGATGAGACTCTTAAAGGGTACCGAAGCATCTCAAGAACCTCTGCTCTCCTTAAATTCCTGCGCCGGTGCTCAGCTCCTGGAATCTCTCTGATGTTTGCTCGAACCTGATGCATTCAGCCAGCAGTGAAAAAAAACCTGTGCTGAGAGGTTAGCATCGCTCCCGATAGGATTTTTCCCATTTAAGGGTGCACTGTATCTCCCAAGGAAATGTTCCTCAGCTGCTCTAGAAGTATCTCAGAAAGAGTCAGCAAAGACAAAAAGCACAAATACAAGGGCACGAGGGGCTGGTATCGTTGATAGGCAGCAGCAACAACGTCAAGATGGGAAGAAGAGGTTTGGAAGAAAGGCCAAGGTCTGAAAGATGTTACCTGTAGGAAACTAAGTCACCCAAAGAGGATAAAGAAGCCAAAAAAGGAAAAAAAAAAAGAGACCGAGATCTACTAGACTGCCACAGAAACCAGAAAGTTGTCAAGAGAGACGTCAGAAAACACGAGGATCCTCGACAGGAGAATGGCAGGATCCTTTAGACTTAATGGAGAATGTGGAGAATAAACAGGAGATGCCTTTTTTCACCTCTACGGTCTGCGCAATTGCCTTCCATGCTTATCTCGTTACAATCCAGCGATAAGAATGAAACACCATGGGAAAATAAAGACCGATGACAGAGTTCTGTCTTTTTGGGCACCATTTGCCTTCACAGCTTCACCTCACGTCTACTGGCCTTGTGTGTTATTTTCCATCAGATTCCAGCCCAGCACTCAGCCACACAGAACTCGGGGAGTTCACAAACTCTAAAGAAAAACTCTTTTATTGGTGTAAAAGAAACGAAAGGGAACAGCCAAAAGGGCAAGTACTTGCAGGTGTTGAAAAACACTTCACCAGAGATTAAATTAAATTAGTCCTTCTATCAAGAAAAGCTTTAAGGGGCCTTCCAAGAATATAAGTCATCTCCAAATGGAGATGACAGAGAAAACATATTCTAGCAGGCTACATCTCAAGCCCTAAAAAGTCAAGGCCCCAAAAAGTAAGAAAGGGGAGATTCTGAAAACTGAACTCCTGAGGATATCAGAGGGAAGGCTTTTCCCAAAGATAAGAAGCTGGAAGGCTACAGGAGAATGTGTATGTCCACTAAATGATGGAAGTACGAGCACTAAATGAAATATGTGGGTCACTGTTTACTACAGAGGAATTTATGGAGGTTTTCACGTTAAAGCCTTTCTTTATGAGGTATAAGATGGAGAAGTCATCTCAAGCTGAAGATCACTAGAAGTTGCTTTAAACTGAATAAAGAAAAATAACGGGAGCAAAATTCCTGTATGGGACAGCACTTTGAGAGTTCTAGAAAAGTGCTCAAATGTGAAACGGTCAGCCTCCTTAACCCTAGCTTGAAACCCCTTGTCTAAATCAGGCCTGAGATTTAAGGACTAGAAGGACAAACGAAACTAAACTTTGATGGATGCAAAGTCATGCAAATCACTACAAGCACACAGGAACGGGCCCTGACCCACTATCGCTCGCTGAGAAGATCTTGGCATTGCTGCGCTGACATTTTCATAGAGCTACGCACAGCACTCGGAGGCAGCTGGAAGGCAAACAGACCATAAGGAATTCTGAGGGAGGACACAGAGAACAAATAAAAACAAGCGTTGTTATGGCACTGCATGAGCCCATGGCGTGCCCACGTGTTTCCACCCTCTCTTCGCAGGACGGATACCCAGAAAAGGTGGAAAAAACACAAGGGGAGGGAGCAGAGGTCTGCAAAAATCACCTTGTGGGGTTGAATAGAGTAGGGCTTTCTTATTTGGAAGAGATGCCTGAAAGAGAATATGAGAGGGGTACCTAAAGAGCACGGTGAAGGGGGACGACTTCTCCTTGATTTGGTTTTGGTTTTGTCATCTTGGTGTTACTGCGTGACTCACAGAGCCCGTTTCGTTTCCCTCATCGTCAAACTGGAGCATTAGTTTTATTAGTGACTTAGAAAGTTTATTATAAACTCACACTCCTGTGGGCAAACTTATACAAGATAGTTTTCTAATCCCTCACCTCATGCAGTAATTCGTATTTCATTTCTATTTTTTATAAGACTGTATTTAAAAAGTATTAATGAGCTTATTTACAATGTCTACATGTTATAGATATCAATAACTATAAAAAATACCTCAAACCGTTTTTAGACTTTTTATTTCAAAAACGCAGCACTTTTAAGAACTCTTGCAAACCCTGCACGCTCCTTCACAAAAATAGCGAATAGTTTTGTAAAACTGACAAACAGAATTAAAACGTATAAAGCCCCTCACAACTTAACAGAGAAAGGGTATGGGATACACAGGGATGTAATTCCATTTAAATTATATACTTAGCTGTGGGACTTCCAGTAAAATTTGCACGTCCAGCTATGCGGGGAGAGAGGTGATGAATTCCCAGTCGCACTCGGACACCGTGTGCCCAGGCTGTGAGGCTACCGGACGCTTCCAGAAGTGAAAAATGCAGGACTGGGCCTTAAAATCCCCCCAAATCACAAACCAAACATCAAAGGATTATTTGAAAAAATTTAGCAAGATTTGAAGTTGCTGAATTAGCCCCGCTAGGAAATATCAGGTGGCATTTCTGGGGCGAGAGCCCCTTTGTGCATCGCGGCCCCCACGGCAGCAGCTGTGGCCATCTCACGCGAAGGGCCGTGCTCGGCGGCTGGAAAAGGCTGGGAACAGGGAACTCGATCCCAACCAGGGGGCTCCTGGGGACACAGGGTCAGAATCGGGCCCTTCGACAGGGATGCAGCCGCCCGCAATTGTAACACCAACAATAACAAGAAGTACCTTGTCACTTCCATCTGCTAGTAATTTTCCTGCTTATACAACTCGTGGGGTTACAAGCGCTTTCGGGTATAACGTTGAAATTCAGCAATGCTGAATATATGCTGGAATACTGACATTATTTACCTGGTCCTTCTGCTTACAGAGCTATGCACGTATAGGTAAACAGATCACTGTTGCCCATTTTCATATGCATTTCATCCATATTTGAAATTTTGCATTTCTATGCAAAATAGAGACACAGACAAATGTTTAGACAATACTCCGAGAGAGTTAATTTATTTGAAAACTAGGCAAATAATCGGTTCCCACAATTGCAGCAGTGATGTACATACCGTCTAGCCGATCAACAGCTAACACCAGTTAATGGCTGCCATAAGAAATATGAGATATGGATCGGTCCACGGAGTAACAGATGATACTGTTCCAGGCAGGTGGCATTTTAGGCTCTAGTGAATGCATTTTAAGATTCTCAGGAGGAAGAAACACCATATTTACATCATGCAGAACACATAATCTATCAACTTAGATGAACTATTATAAGAGAGAATTTAGAAACAAAGGAGAGTGGCGTCCTGACTATTTCTCAATAGCCTTTCATATGGGATAGTATTACACCCAACTCTTGGGTGTCGGGCACCATCTAGAGGAAAGATTGGTATGATGCAGCAGGCAAATTTAGTACTAAATTTTTAAAAATAGCAAAAAACCTAGAGCAGATCTTGTGGAATATCTAACAGCTATTTAATTATTATTCAACAGCTCTCATCAAGGGGGGGAAAACTGCATGAAGGAGTGGAAATTTGGAGATTTGTCCCGCAAGACAGGATGGTGATTTGCACGCAGGGGCCCTGCGCTCAAGCAAAACCCATGACTGTAATTATTGCTAATTATTTTATATAATTATTTTTTTAGAATAAATAAGCTATGATACAAAGATTTAATTTTGAGGTTGCTGTATTTAGAGATCGTCTTAAAGTAAACCTTGACTTTTGCTTACAACTGCGTAGCACAAGGCACCCATTCCTAAGTTCCTTCTAAATAGCACTTATTTTTCTGTCGGTTAAACAAAACACTGGATTTAATTTCTGCAACTATTTCTGTCTTTGTTCACCATTTAGCTCCATATGAAAGGCCCAAGATGAGCAGGATGCACAGGGAAATGTGCATGGAAAAGACTCAAAAAAAACCCCCCAAAAGCTGAAAATGCATAACTTGCTGTAGTGTTTAAATCCAAATGGATTCAGATATACGTATTCCCACCTGTGTTTACTGAAAAGGAAAGGTACAATCTAGGTAGAACCCAGCACACCTGCACAATTCTACTCTAAACTGTCTTTTTTTGATTTGCAACTGTACATTTCTGTCTGGTTGTGAAAAACTGCAATCATGTTTTCACACTATGTTAAAGCAGAAGTCAGAATTTGACTCATCAGGACAGCATAATGATAAATAAAACGAGAGAGACACATTTACCTGGTGTTACAAGCTGACTATGGGGAAGTTCATTTACTTTTGTAGTCAAATTAAACAGGGGTGAACTCTGCTGGCTTGTATTTACTCTCAACTACAGCAATAGGATGTGATGGACCATTTCGCAGAGGAGGTACAGGCTGCCAGTGACCCAGGGAAGAAAAGGGCCCTGAGCGCAAGCACTAGTGCAGCCCTGGGCGAACCAGAAAGAGGCAAAAAGCTGAAAAATGGTTTATTGTTAACTGCCGAGAGGTTTCTGCAACACCAAGTGGGTGGAAGCGATGGGTATTTAATTATCACCGGTTTCTATTTCTAAAATCCTGGAAAGGCTTTCATTTTTACTTATTTGTTTCTTAAAGAGCAGTATGGAAAGAAACTGTTACAATCCAGCTTCTTCCTTAGAGCATCTCTGCTTCTGAATACCCCTGTTGTTCATTAGTGAAGATTAGCACGCCAGTTTGTATGTTCTTCTTCGCTACTCGGTGCCACTGCTTCTGTTGGCATTTACATAATAGAGTTCTGCTTTGCAGAAAGATGAATAAGCACAACCATAAAATCCTGCTTTCACTAGGAGATTTACTATCATCCCCCAGCATGCTGCTTCTTGGATGCAGAGGACCCAGAAAGAGATGAGTCACGGAGCTGCAAGATCTGCGTGTGGCTGCAGTGTGCTGTGGAAACGGCGCTCCCGGGAAATGAAAGCTACGCTCCAGGACGGGCATTACCCACCAGACAGGTGACTCCTTAAGGGGAAAACCCGGGAGAAGCGGGAAGAGGTATCGATCACAGTCCTTACAGCAGCCTAGGGAGTAACGAAGCAACTGGGAAAATGTTAACGATAGGAAGGTGAGCTGCCAGGGAACCAGCAACATGGGAAGAGGCTGGGGAGTCACCGCAGAGCAGTGAACCACAGCCACGATCCGGCTGTCGGAGCCTGGCCAAGGGAAGCGTTACGCAACGGCTGTTTCGGGCATGACTAACGCTCTGTTTGTACTTGACCCGCAGGCAGGATGCCATAGCCATCGTACCTGTACTCTGCAACACATACATAACAAATAGTTGGGTGATTACTAACGCGTGCCTCTCTTGTCGATGCATGAATCTATCGGAGCTGCGATGAGGGTGCAACACGGAGCGCTTCTGAGCGTTGAGCTGCGAGGTCGCGTATTTCTAAGCACGTAGGCAAACAGCACGGGGCGAGGCTTCCAGTCGGAATGGTGTGGGAAGGACACAAGCGAGGGACGGATGGGAGCATTTGCTATCCCAGGCTTTCCATTTGAGAGCCCATTTTAGTTACTGTAGAAATTCCCATCAGCTCTAGATAGGCTCTGAAAGAATAATCCTGCCTATTGCGGTGGTGCAGCTTCACGTGTTGCCACCCCCAAGCTCAAATAAAAGCAAATCACGAGTAGAGAGATTCAGTAGGGCACCGACCCAAACGTGCCAAGGAAACACTGTATTCATGAAGAAATACATTAGGTAACTGTTAGCACTAGAATGCACCAGGATGTGGTGCTATATGCAGTATTTACAGTGATGTGTCTTCTTTTGACACAGAATTCTATTCAGCTCAGAAAGATTGATACGTACTTTCAGGGCATATTATAAAACATCACCCGTGTTTTTTTCTTTGCATTCCCGTCATGCATAAAAAGATGAGCTTGCAATTCTCAGTTCTGAAGACAGGTGGGAGAAACATTACCTCTAAGGGTAGTGAGTATCAGCATGCTCTTCTCCTAGCTGCTAATTTATTTTGAGAAGTGCAGTTTTACACTGTAAATCTCACAGGAAGCACCCGTGCTGTAACTTCAGGGGCTCCCGCGTAATGCTGGAAAGGTGGGAGAGTTGTTACTATCGAAAAACCACTAGAACTGAGGTTCGCGGCTTGGTAAGGCAGCACCTCGTGTCTCTGCTAGTGATGAACCGATCAATGAACCTGCCTTAAAAAACACTCCAAGAGCTACCCTGGTGAGCGATTTTTTTTTTTTTTAAATACATTTAAACTCTCGTTAGCAGCTTGAGAACTTCAGAGAATGAAGAAGAAACAAGGTCTACACATCACCCAGTTAATCTGAGCTCCTGGCACAAAATAAACAACTTCCACAGCCGTACAAAGGGGCAGGCGAATACAGGTGAATTATGTGGAGCAGCTGAATGTCAAGTACCCGACTCCTTCTCCAGAGAGCGACTGGCGCTTGGTCGGGTACCTTGAAGCATCCTGAGGAGAGGCTGCCAGCAGTAAGGACTGCATCCTGATGGCGACAGCAGGAAGAACTCTGAAACAGCACTTCACAGAAAGCCTAGTCACGAGTAGGTGCTAGAAATATATGCCAAAAATGAATTTATTCTTAATGTTTCAACGGCATCGACTTACGATGATTCAGCTCTCGGTATTCAAAGCACGAAGACAAGCGGTCTTTTTTTTATTTTCCAGTTATGACAGCGATTGGCACACTGCCAAGCCTCAGGGAGTTCCAATACCGAGCACCGGGTATTTATGGTGGCAAAACACAGTTTTACACTAAAGAATGCCATCAACTCACTTAGTATGTTCTAGCAACTCATTGCTAAAGTGACGTGAATTTCTGGAGCTTTGACAGGGCACTTCCCACAAAAAAAAAAAAAAGTTTTGTTTCCTTTAAGAATATCTACAGTGACTCATATTGAATCCTTTTTTCCTTGAAGGGGACAGGTGCCTATCAACCGTATATTCATTTCCTGGACACTGGGAGCAAACAATTTTAATTTGGCTCCGGAAGCCACCCAGCGCCCTCCCTTCCGTAACTTTGGCAGGACTACGGCCCTTGGGGCAAACTGCCGACTGTACACGCCGAGGCGAGAACGCGCTGGTAACTGCCCACTTCAGGCCAGATGCGCAACGACTCCTCTAGTTATCGGGACACTTCTCAAGCTGCCCAAAGCCAGGTGTCCGTATCTCGAGGCTCTGTCCTGAGCACCTCGGTCTGCGTTCACGGTGGGTTACACGGTTTCACGAACGCAGCCAAGGAAACGCGTTTTTCTGTGCCTCCAGCAGATCACTGCACTGCTGTCCCGTACCTAATAACGCCTCCTCGCACCATTTTCCTACAGCTAGGCCTTTCTTAAGGGAAGCCAGCCAGGCCTTCATGGAGAGCAGCCCTGCGTGGCCTCCGTACCCCTCCCCCCCCCGACAAGCAGCTCCAAGATTCCCGAATCCCTGCCTTTTCTTTTAAAAAAAAAAAAATAATTAAAAAAAAATAATTCTCTTCCGGGCCTCCATTTCCCAGTCTCTGCCGGGCACCAGGCCGCCTGGAGGCCTACACAGCTCCCACGCAGGGAGCCGGGAGGGTTGGGGCCGGGAGGGCTGAGGTACGCGCGGACCACGGACAGGCCCGCCCGCCCCTGTCGCGACAATCGCGGCGAGAGGAAGGTGACAAGGCCCCACCGCCATCCCCCAGCCACCACCCGGAAGTGTCGCTCTTAAGGCGTCAGCCCCGCCCACCGCCCTCTACCGCTCAGGCCACTGCGTCACCGCCCCTCCCCTTCCGGCCGGCAGCTTCCGCCCCGTCCCCCTTCCTCGCGCCTCCCGCCGCCGCTTTCCTCTCTTCCCCCCCCCCCCCCTTCGCCCCCCCCCCCCCAACTTCCACTTCCCGGCCCCGACCTCGCGCGAAGCCGCGCACCGCCCCCGTGCGGCGGGCGGCGCGCGCTGCACCCCCCCGCACACACCACCGCCACCCCCCCCCACCTCCCCCCCCCTCTCCTCACACCCCCCCCCCCCCGCCCCCCCCCGTTCGGCGGCTTTGACTCTCCCGGGCCGGGATATCTATGAGGCGAAGGACGATACCATGAAAGCCGGGCGGGTGGTGGATCGGGGTCAACGCCGCGTAGGGGGAACGGGGGTTTTCTCTATGGGGGTTCGGCCGTAGTAAAGAGCGGCGTCTCCCCGGGGCGCGATCCGCCACCACCACCTCCTCCTCCCTCCCCCTCGGGGCCTCCTGAGGAGGATGGCGACGGCGGCCGCCCCGACCCAGCTCGAAGCCGGTGGGTATCGCTAGAGCGGTGGAGGAGGGGGGGACACACACACACACACACGGAAGGACGGACGGACGGACGGGGACGCGACTGCCCTCCGCCCCGCCGGCCGCCCCCCCACCCCGTGTAACCGTGTCTCCTTCTCCCGCAGAGCTCTACTACCTGATCGCCCGGTTCCTACAGTCCGGACCCTGCAAGAAATCCGCCCAGGTGAGCGGGGAGACCGCGGGGCGGGGGGGGGGGGGTCTGGGACCGGGGACGGGACGGGGCAGGAGGGCGGCGGGCGGAGGTTGGGGGGTGCGGGGGGTGTGAAGGGGCTGATCTGCGGACGCCGAACTCACGTCCTTTGTGTGTCTGTGTGTCCGTCTCCCCTCCAGGTGCTGGTGGAGGAGCTGGAGGAGCACCAGGTAAGCGCCTGCCCCGGCAAGGACGGGGGAAGCCCTCGGGACGGTGTGTGTGTGTGGTGGTCGTGGTGGTGGTGGGAGGGGGGGGGGATATGTCGGGGGTTGCCTTGTCCCCGTCTAACGCGGCCCATCTCCTCCCGGGGCTCCGGGAGACCCTGCGGGAATGCGCGGGTGCCCCCGCTGTGGGGGGCAGCGGTGGAGGGGCTCCTCCCCGGGGCGGGCTGGCACCGGCGGGCTGGGGAAGGAGGAGGGGGGGGGGTTTCCCCCTCGCCCAGCCCGGGGAGGGGTCGCTCCGCGTTGGGTCGGCCCGGGGGGTCGGACGGCCGCCTCCCGTCCCCTTCCTCCCACCCTCCCTCTCTCCTTCCCGCAGCTGATCCCCCGCCGCCTGGACTGGCAGGGCAAGGAGCACCGCCGGAGCTTCGAGGACCTGGTGAGCCAAGTTTCACTCACGACTTCCCCGACAAGTTCCCCCACACACCCCCCCCCCCCCGCCGCCGCCGCCGCCGCCCCGGGCGCCGTTCCCCGTCCCGTGCTGTGTCCCCCTCCTCTTCCTCCTCCTCACGCCCGTCTTCCCTCACGGGGGCTACGGGCTGAGCCCCGCCGAGGGCCGCGACTGCTGCCGGGCCGCGGGGGGGTGCGGGCCGGGCCGGAGCCGACCGTGTGGGGGGGACACACGACACGGAACACACACACCGGGGCGGGACGGGGACGGGGGGTGTATGGCGGCGGGGGGGGGGGCTGCTTGGTGCCGTGACTGACTGCGACGTGCTATTGTGGGGCCGGGAGGGTTATCTGAGGGCACGTACCGGGACCCAGCCCGGCGAATGGCGCCGCGTCTTACAAGCCGAAGAGCGGCGGGAGGCGATGGAAGGCGGTAGTTGATTGGCTGCGACGCCGCGGAGGAACTGGCAGGGATGGACGGGATGGGGCGGGGGGGTGGGGGGGGTGTCGGTTCCCCGCGTCCCTCGGCCGCCGCCGCTCCTCAGCCGGGGCGGGGGCGGTTGTCCTGACGGGCCTCCTCATCCCGGGGATGTTGAGGCGCTCCGGCCGCCTTCTGGCAACCCCCGTGTCCCTGCCGCCTCCCCGACAGGGTGTCGTGTCCCGTTCCCCCCCCCCCCTACCCCACCCCGGGCTGCCGGCGAGCGGCGCCGACAGGGCCTCGGGGCTGACAAGGCCTCGGTATCCCCCCCCCCCCCCCCCACCCGCCCACGCCCGAGGGGGAAGCGTCGGCGTGGCCAAAACACAGCGGGCACCCGTGGGCTGGAAGAAGGCCGCCGGGATCGGGTTCCTGTCATCGCCCGGCCCCGGGGGGCGGCGGGCAGCGCCGGGGCCTGGGCCGGGCCGGGCCGGGGAAAGGGGGGGGGGGGGGCGGATTACATGTCGACGTGCCGCCGGGCCCGTCGCCGGTCAGAGCTGCTGGTCTGGTTCAGGGATTCCTGGCCTGCGGCGGCAGGCTCTGGTACAACCCTGCTTCTCACTGGGGCGGCTGGGCCTGCTTTAATATACCTTAAAAAAAAAAAAAGGGGGGGGGGGATTTTTAGGAAATGTGACGTTGAAACTATTAAACGGCTGTGAAATACGTGGAGTGGCTGCGTTTGCTAGATATAAACCATAGGAGTATCTGTCATTGAGAAAGGTCAGCTTTCCTCCGTGCTGCCAAGGGGCCGGCTGCGTGGGGATGGCCCTTCTCCCGTGGGGGGGCCTGGAGATGCTCGTGTTCTTACCAGCCTCCGTGTGAAAGCAGCGGGACTGAAAAGTCATTTTGATTTGTTTCCAAAGGGTGCGGATGGCCTTGTTTTCATTTCTAGGAGCTCTGGGTAATAACGTATGGCGGTGATTTAGCAGTTGGAATGCTGTAAACTTACTAATAGCTTTTATAATATTGATAAACCGCATACGGTTTGATCATCACTGTCTCCCCACCTGGAAGGAGTTGAAAGTACCATCTCGCACAGTGCAATGGTGATGTGGAATTTTGACATCGCTGTTGCTCAAACTGCTTTGTAGCTTGCTCAAGAGTCAGTTTTCCACTCTAGCAATATTGTAGGAGCTCAGATGCAGATGGGAGAGCTCCTTGCATCAAGATGAGGCGTTTGTACCTGCTGGCTTTCCCTTTCCAAAGTGTATTAAGAATTTAAGAAGAATGTTATGCTTCATCATACCTCTTGTGGATAATTCCGGGACTGTATATTGAGTGAACAGACATGGAGTAAGTACTGCATTCAATAAATTTTAATGCTGTACGGTCTTCCTTGAGAACCTGAAATCTAACTATAGGCTGTTTCAGGCTTAGCTTGTGACTGCACCCGGTACCCGAGAGGAATATTAACAGTGGCAGCATGAAGTCTGGTTTCAGACATACTGGTTTTGCTTAATCAGTTACATTAACGTATACATTTTTTCCATTCATTCTATGGGGCACAGATAGAAAAGCCTTAAACCCTTCTTTCTGTGTATTAGATAGCATTGTTGAAGCTGTGTCCTTTTCTTTGAAATTTCAGAAACAGGAAACAAACTGGTGTAAAGAGAGTCTTGGAATTAATGGGAGATTCCTTCTTGCTGTATAGAATTATCAAAAATAAGTATGAGATTTTTTTTTTATTCCATCTTAAACTAATCGACAGTAATCAGTCCTTTTAGATTGCCTTTTTTCTGGTATTATTTAACTGTTTAACATGATTTACAGTAAGGAACAGGACTCTAAAGGAATCGTTACAGTGAGACAGGTTGGTGCTGGGTAGGATGAACTGAGCTTCTCTCTATTAATCCTCAGACTGAAGCTTTCACTGTGGAGGATGTTGAAGAAAGGCCTTTTTTCCTCTCCTTGCTTAGGGTCTCTGCTATATTTGGAATTTGGACCTTGGGTGCAGATGATTGTGTATTAACCCAAACTACTCGGCTTCAGGGCTAGCTAGATGTCTGAACGTCTGGTTTAGAACAAGGCCAGGGTTGTGAAGAACACAAATAACTCTGACCTTCATTTCGGTTATCTCAGTCACATAATGAACCAAAAATAAATTACAGATGCTAGCAATTGGAGATAAAGTGTTTTTCTACCCGTTTCTCCTTTTTCAACACTTACAGACAGAAAACCAAATTCAGTTACAATGTCTGCCTAGTGTTGCAACTACACTGGTCAGGCAGGCCTGAGATAATAGAACCCAATGAGAGTTGAAAAACCCAGAGAAGTCTGATATTTTTTTTTCTTTGTTTGTTTGCCCAGTATTCTGCTTTGGCCAATCTGACAAAGTATTCCTTGTTCTAATTGCTGAGGTTTCAACTTTGTTTTCCATTCTCAGTTTGACTGTTCAGGTTAGCGCTGGTATTTTTCAGAAAATAGACCGATACTCTTGCTATTGAGTATGTTGTTATTGCTCTTGGGGCTTTTGGAAACAATAAAGATGTAACAACCAAATCGCCTACTAGGTGACTTTTATCTAGGGAATGTTTACTCCCACTTCACTCGAGCTTTTAGTCAAGATCTGAAAACTCTCTGTTGAGATTTCTTTTTCTTTTTTTTATTTGAATTTGGTCTTTTACTTTAAATGTCAGGTACTGCAAGGCAGAAGAGTAATTTAAGACATGCTAATAAGAATCGTACCTAGCGAGCAAAACCACGCAGAGAATACTAGTTTACGTGCATTTGCGTTCCCTTTGTCTTTTCCACTTATTTCTACTTTGGAGTACTTTTTATGTGCAACATGTGGCTGCCTGTCTAGGTAATTGTCCAGGTGTACTCCAGAGCGGTTTTTACTTTGTTACTGACTGCCGGTGGTCTTGAGACATGAAATGGGTTTGTAAAGGGGAGGGTTCTCGCTCTACTTATGAAGGCCTGAAGTATGTCAAACTTGCACGCAGTTAGTACTCCTATTTTAAATTAACCGTAGCAGTTCAGTGCGGAGTCAGCAGTTGTACAGACGAGTCAAGCTGAACCAACTCAGATTATCAGAACAGTCTCCAGTGGCCTGCTCTTTGAAATTATCTTTCTTTGTTCCTGATAAAGATGACTGCCTCTGGTCTGGTTTTCAGGAACTTTTTGATGGGCTGTCTCTTCTGGCTCAGCCCGCTTTGGTCTTGGTGCTGAAGATAAGTATAATTTCAGGAAAAACAGAAAATCAGCTATTGTTGGACAGTGGAGAGTTTGCATCCGTGAACGGCTGTGCTGGTGTGGAAGAGCTTACTGGCTTTGGCTTTGAGTTTCTGCCTTACCCATCTGCATTGATCTAAAACTAGCTATGAGTCTGAGGTGCTGTTATTTATAGATATTGCCAATCCCAGCATTAGAAGCAGAGAGATGTTACGGTTTTGTCACCTCGGGAAAATGTCATCTGGTAGCATGGTAGTTCCAACCCGTTCTCTCTGGGGAAGCTGAGTAGATAATGGCATTTTAAATTCATGTGTATCTGCATACTGTTGGCATCTTGTGCAAGTCCGGTATCTGAGCTTTCTTTTGCTGAGATTCCATATTTGAGGTGTTGAGTAATTTCCTGCTTGCTCAGCTGCCTTGGTCCTCTTGGTCTCCTCTGCTGCTTCTTGATACAGTTGTCAATTGATTCTTAATTGATTGTTATTTTGGCAAATGAGAGAAGTGTCGTACGACTGCCTAGAGGTTAGAAATCTGCTGCTGATGCACAACTGCCTGCCTGCCCACATGGGACTGGGTACGAAGGCGTCTTCGAAGGTCTGCGTTGCTGCCTGTGTTGCTTCCATTATGCAGCTCTTGCATCAAGTTTAGTCTGTCCTTTGAAGCAATGTTTCACTGGGCTTCCCAAAAGAGATGTTTCAGAGCTATCTGGTTCCGATCCCTGGGAAGACAGACATCTTATTATAAGTAGTAATCACAAAGAGGTTTTTTTTTTGTTTGTTTGTTTCCTGTTTATTGAAACCTTCCTTGGAGGAGAAATTGTTGGCAGTCATACCAGGGAATTTTCTTTGTTTCAGGGATCAACAAGTTTCTTGCCTGTGGTCTTAGCTGCCCAGTGAGGACCCTTTGCCTCAGTAGTCTTTGAGATTACATGGTAATGCTTCCAACAACAGAAGTATAAACAGGTTTAGGGGTATGACTTTCTCCTAGGCCTGGCGTGACTTCACTAATAGTTCTTTATTTGCAGCTGCTTATCACTGTAGCAACTTATTTGCATATACCAGTTCAAGCAGTCATGACTGTGTTACATTCACCCATGGTTGTTTACGTAGATTTTTTTTTTTTTTTTTTTTTTTAAAGAAGGGATTCTCTTTGCCCAAATCTTGAAAGTTTTTAGATCCATGAGACCTGTATGGTTACTGCATCAGGGGACTCTTCTGTGGTGCTGTGGCTTTCTTGTGTTCTCACATTTTAACCTTTCAGGGTCCTTCACATCTTAAGGCAACAAAACATTTTTCTCTTAATAGTTTATCCCAGGGTGCAGAACTTGCTCTCCCTTAGAGCTTTTTCAGCTCTTCTGTGTTATTTTAACATGCTCTTTTAAAAGCTCTTGTTAAGCATGGTTTTGGCCTGTATTACTTGTCTCTAATTTTTTCTAATTTTCTAATAATTTTCTAAAATATTTTCTAATATTCTAAAAACATTTTCTAATATATTTGAGGGGGTGATAATATACCCTTGCCGTTGGTTAGTTTTGCCATATGGGGTTTGGACTAGCATACACTAAGAGGCATGGCTGTAACTGATGCTGAGCTTTGCCTTTTCCTATCCTTCGTTTAATGAAAATCTGGTTTGGGAGACTTTGTTTTTCTCAGCTGCATGTTTGCAGCTTCATGTTTTGGAAGGATACTTAAAATCCATTTACAGCTATTTCACGCAGAGGTGAAAGGAAGGATTTTTGTTTGAAGTTCTTTTGGGAACCTGAAAATAGAATTGCTTGTTTTGCTCTGGGCTGCAGTTTAAGCATTTTATCTGGAAGTTGTGGAAAAAAATCTCCAGGAGAATTTGCTGCTATTGCTGCCTGCCTATGTAGCTGTTTGGTGATAACAACAGTGATAATATTCAGATTAAGGGCCGCTTGTTTGGGCTGTTCTGTCTTGTAGAAACATGAAAGTGTGCAGGGAAAGAAGTATGGTACAGCCTTTCTTCTGTAGTATGGCGTGGTTCTGGTTACAGGTGGCAAATCTGGTGAGTAGGGCACGTTAGTAAAGTGAATGGTCACTTTGATATGTGCCTCGTCTGTGCGATATGCTTCATGTTAAATGTCGCTTAGAAAAGTTTACAATCGAATAAAACCACGCGCTAAAATCTAGATGCTTCAGCAGCTCACTTGTGCCGATTTAACTCTGGCTCCATGATGGATTTGCCAATTTTTCTGGTCTGGGCAGCAATCAAGCAGATGTCTGGTACCCTGAGCTGCTTAACGTCTGGATGTCCCAGGCAAACTGCCACCAGGCATGTGCAGATAACTGCCACGTGCTCCGTGAGTCTGGCACATACATCTTTCATCTTTGAATGTTGGCCGGTCCGCACAGGTGTTGGTGGTCGGTCTCTCTGCTGTTCTTTATAAAACTGTGGCTTAATTTGCGGATCTTTAAGCAACAAAATGCCTTTCCATTTCTGAGTAGATGCACTGAGTTACTCAGCACTGCTTGTTGAATAACTTGTGCTCTGTCTCCACAGTAGGATATTTGCTGCCAGGCTTAATTCAGCACCTCTCTCTAGACATAGAATAGCGGCAATACTTCAACACCAGCGAGCTCCTGAGTGAAAAGGGAAGCGGTTTGCTGCATTACACTAGGAGAACAGTTTGGACTTTCTGTGAAATTTTATATTTCCAAAGAGTGATATGGTTTAGGTTTTTTCCTACCCTAGAAGCAAAATGTAAAATTCCACAGCTTCTGGATTGGTTACTCTTTTTAATCTTTTAATCTTAAGCTTGATAAATTGCTAGAATTGGCAGTTGTTGGCTGAGAAGCATATTGCTAATTATCAGAGATGTAAAATAAGAATTTCGTACTCAGATTTTATTAAATTACAGATTCTCTCTTTAGAATCGCCATTGCTTCAGATCCTCTCAGATCCCTTACATACTGAAGGGAGGCTAATGCAGGGTAATAAAATAATTTGTAGCTTTAACACACTTATAATATTTCAGGAATGACTAAGAACAATAGGCAAATACAAAAGTTCGGATAATCCTTTTATCTCGTTTTGACTTGTGTTATATCATGTAATTTACAATGAAAGACAATTCATGCTTATACACCAAACTTCACTGGCTGTACAATTGGGAAGGTACCAATATAATTTTGGAACTCTTATGATTTTGGCGTGGGGTGGGGGAGAAGTTAGAATGGCTGGAGAAACCAGTCAGTGCAAGAGCGCAAACATGGGGTCATTCCTTGATGCTCACAGTATGAAAAGTCATGGAATGGGACCATGTTAATGCAGTCATCAGGTTTATCTTTCCTGCAGAGGTACAATTCTTCTGTTTCCATCAAAAGGCCACAGCCATATCTTTAACATGCAGTGACTGAAAGGATGTGTGGGGAAGCCTGTCTCTCTTCTGTAAGAGATTCCATTTGGATTGGAAGAGTTTTGTGGTTGGGTTTAATTAAATGATAATTTGTATATATCATTAGAAAAGCCTTTCCTTTTTTTTTTTTTTTTTAATTTAAAATCTTATTTGTGGGATGGTGTTGATCCTGCTTGAGGTGCAGGTGATTACATTATACAACACATGACTCACTGCCTTGAGCCCCGTAGCACCACTGCTGTTGCCCAATTGGAACGAACGATTTCCCAATGACAAGTAGTAATAATCTGTTTGATGACATAGTTCAGCGAACAATGTTTTGGCAGCAGGTCTGAGTGAAGTACTTACCTTTTCCTCCTTCCCAATGTGTGCCACTCCCTCCGGTGTGCTGGGGCAGGAGCTGGGCATATCCTTGGGGTCTGGGTAGGCAGGATACCTGGGCTCTGCTGTTGAAAGAATTGGTCCTGTTCCTTCCTTTCCACCACCTCTGACGCTTCCCTGAATCACAGTCAGCTTTGCTAAACCTGGCAGAAAACCTTTCCCTTCTTTTGCCGGGTGAGCATTCCTAGCCAGGGGAGCTGAAACGGCTCCCTCCGCAGTAGATGAGTGCCGGAGCTGATGCAGAGGGGAGCTTGGTTGTGGTTTTAGCCAGGCTGGGGAATCATTCTGGCTCACTGCAGCTGCACAAAAACTTGTCCTATCCCACCAGGAGGGAACTGCCCTGTCACTGGACACACATGAAGTGGTCATGCAGGAGAGAGGGGTGTGTGCAGGCACATGTCTGCTATTATTTCTTTACAATGACCACTGTTCCGGCCCTTTCAGGTCAGCCTTAGTATTATTTGGCATTAGTTTGTGGCTTGGTAAAACAAAAAAAACTGGTTTATGATGAACTCTTTCTTCATAGTACTGCAACAGATAAAAAAAATTGTAGATAGTTCTAATGCAACTATTCTTTCCATCGTCCATCGCAGGTACTTAAGAGCTGAGTGACGTGTTACTGTCGATCTTTAAAAAGGAGATGGGTGTAGCTGTATGTCCTGTGTAAAAGGGGCTAAGTAAGCTCTGATGTTGCGTTTTTGATGCCAGCTAGTAAATATAGTAAAAGTCAGGCAAGTGCAGGACATTCTGGATGATGAGGCACAGTTTAGTTGCTATTTGAACAGACTGTCAGAAAAACTATTGCGTCTCCATAGAAAACAGTCTCGGTCTAAAGGGAAAAAAGAAGAATGTTTTCTCGACGTGACAAATTAGGAGACTACATGTGTGGGTCTTCAAGATACCTACTCCCAGGAGCTAAAAACTGGAGACTGGGTATTGCTTTTAGGATAATGTTTAGGGGTTTTAGGCTTTAGCACGTGTGCTTCTTACAATAATGTGAGTGTCTGGCAAGGGTGTTTCAGCTAAGCAAGAAATGTGAAAAGAATGAACTGAAGGGTAAAAAAGGCTTAAAAAAACTCCCCAGGCAGTACTTTGTTTGATCAGAGTACTGCACTGGGAACTCTTGAGTTTCAGAGGGTTTTGTTTGTTATTAAGGGGTATCCTAAATCACGACTGTAGCTACTACCACCTGAAATTTCTGGTCTGACTTTTTCAGTGCTCCATGTCACTTTAAAAGACATCTTTGGTGTAATTAATTTTGAGGGAGTTTTCAGGGGGTTTAGACTTGATTTCAGTAACTTTAACACTTAAATACGAGCCAAACAGAGAAATACCGCTAGAAGCAAGAATAAAACAATATTCAAACATCTGTGTTATTTATATGTTTAGGTGGCTGTCAATGCACACATCCCTCCGGATTATCTTCTTAGGATCTGTGAGAGACTTGGACCCCTTTTAGACAAGGAAATCCCACAGAGTGTCCTAGGTGTGCAGACTTTGCTAGGTGTCGGGCGCCAGTCTCTATTAAGGGCCGCAAAAGGTAAGATTCTCAATTTATGTGTGATTGACTTTTATTTTTATGATCAAACCCCCTTTTGTTTCCATTCATATTGTGGTATCTGTGTATGTCTGCATGAACCCTGGTTTGTCTCCTATGCTTGTCAGCTTTCTTGTTGCAGTCTTGCTAAAATGCAGTTATTGCTGGTTCTGTTACATACATGTTTCCTTGGTTGAAAATGCCATCTTAAGCAGTTCTTGCCTACAGTTGCTTGATCCTGCTACTTGGTTCCTCTTCCTCTCCTCCCCACTGTGCTGGACTGGTGTTTGTGTAAATTGTGTGATGAACTGGATTAGAGAATTGATCCATCTGAAATATAGCCATTTTTTTCATTTACACATGCCTGTGTCTAAAATAACCCAGCAGTCTGTATATTTTGCTGGGCTGTTTTTCAGGCTGATTTGTTCCATTTGTTCCTGTTATTTGATTCCCTGGCCACGCAGGCAGCTGTGTCGGCTTCAAGGGCAGGCTGGCATCTGGGGCAGCAGTTAGAGGGTGGGAGAAGGCGAGACTGAGTCTTCCGTGGTAATTCCTGTTTGTCCTTGCTTCAAGTTAATTTGAACGAAAGTCCCCTTTCCTTTCATGAATAGAGCATCAGTCCTACTCCTTTTGAAAAACTGCTCTGCTTGAGATAATGATCCTGAGAGCACAGTTTTGTGTTAAAACTAAACAGATCTGAGAGCCATCTGCTATTGAAAAGAGTGGTTCCTCCCTTTCCTCCTCACTCCACGTCCCTGCCACTTTGTCCTTGTAGGAGCCAGAACTTACTTGATCCTGTGATGTGCTGATTCAGAGAGCTAAAATGTTGCAAAATTTGTTATTGCTGTTGTAGCGAATTAAATTAGCTCTTGGAAGGATCAGAGTGCTAGAGGTGGCACAGGCAGCAGGAGTATCATTCTGGGAGAGGAGCAGGGATGGGAGAGCAGGACCTTCCTGTTTCAGTGGCAGTTGAGCACTTAATTTACTGCATGCTGTGAAGTCACACTCTGATGCTAACAAGGACTGTAGCATTATGCTGATCCACTGGATATCACCTGGAGGGGTGTGCTGTTTGCAAACACATTTCCTTACGCAAAGTTTTGGGGCTGAGTCTTGTTTGGCCTATGCTTTGCTATAACAGGGTGGAGAACTTGAGGTTTGCAGGGAGGTCTGCAGAGAAACATTCCTTCATTTCACATTCAGTTTGCATCTTAGAAGAAAACAGCAACAAAATGTAAAGAGAAAATAAACATTTTTGTGCAGGGAAACAGAAGTTTCTTAGGTGAATTAGGGGACAGAGGCTAGATGAATCACTGAAAGATGCAGTGCTTCCTAAGCCGTGTGATAAATTCATTGCAAAGAGATTTCTACTAGATTAATGGTGCAGCTTTTTCCCCTTCAGAAAAAGGTGCTGTGATATTGTGCCATTTGGTGTGTAAACCACGCTCACTAATATGAAACACCATACCTTTTTCAAAGTTGAAATACATGGATTTCCGCTCCCTCTAGTTGTGCATCAGTATGAAGTTTCCATTTACTGTTAGTATTTATAGGTATTTTGATCTATTTTAGAGAGTATGAGTGCTGTTTTTAATGTGTATGGTTGTAATACTCTGTGGTACAGTTTGGATTTTAATCAGAAGGTGCTCTCCGGAGTCTCTTTGGGTCACGTAAGCTTGTGCACTCCATATTCAGAGATCTAAAGGGTGATACACAGATCCACCAATCTGTGGCACTATCCTTCTGTTTCAGTCCTTATTCACCATGGAAGCTCATTTCTCTCTTTCCAGATGGCCAGAAATGGAAGAAGTCCAGGTCTAATTTCTGAGGCACTCTGAACAGTCTCAGAAAAATCACTATTGTTCTAGAGAGAAGGCTCTCTGAGGCCAGTTGGCAGCAGATAGCTGGAGAGTCTTTAAAGAAAACAGTCTTCATTTTAAAAACAATTTTTTTTGGGGGGTGGGGTGCAGAGGAGAATCTGAAACAAGGGCATATTGCCACCAATTGCAGGAAAACAGATATATTGAAAAAAAATCTCACTTTTCCCACTTTCAGGGAGCAAATATGTGCATGTATGTGTGTTCTCAAATGTACAGCTCATAAGAAGAGGTCCTGTATGTGTTGGGATTGCCGAAGGACTAAAAGCATGCCGAAGTTCAATCTTGTCTTAATATAAAGTGCACCCCCTTTTTTCCATTCTCTTTTTTCTTTCCGTCAGTTTAGGCTCCCTACTCACCAAGAGGAAACAAAAATACACTGAAACCATTTACCGTTACATAGCTTAGGAACTAGAAATCAGAGTAGCAATCTCCTTTAAGTGTTAGATCTCTGACAAACTATTTAAAAAGACAAAATTTCATTTTGGGATGCTGGAAGTGGTGCTTGATGCTCTTGATTCTAAGAAGAATAGGTCATCTGGACCTGGTTTGGCCGATTGTTTCACTAACCTGCTCTTAATCTTGCTGGTACAGACTTCAGACATACGCTATGGAAAGGATCTGCATTTGCAGCTCTTCACAGGGGCCGGCCTCCCGAACTACCTGTAAATTATGGGAAACCACCGAACGTGGGTGAGTTCTGAAACATACTTAAGGTGGTTTTTTTTCTTTTTTTTTTTTTTCTTCTCTGTATTTTTATTACTGTTCTAGCTGAAAGTTACTCTTACTGAGTGAAACACTAGTATGGGTTTGCATTAATGGCTTTTTTGACATTTCACTGTGAATTAGTCTGAAAAAAGTTTCTCACTGACAACAGAATAACCCTTTTCGTATTACTTAGGCTTGGATATTCCATAATGTGTGTACACATGTTAAAACATTGCGGCCAAGTTGAAAAGCTTTGCACGTTAACTTCCTGTTCAGAGAGCAATGTGCTTGAGTATTTTTTTATTCTACACCTACATAATATGTACATATGCTTATAATATTGAATAGGCATGGTCACAGGAGCATGTAGACAATCTTTTCCTTCAGGAATCTTAGCCAGAACAAAGCGCCTGGCTCCCAGGGAACTTTTTTGACTCAAGAATTCACTTTAGTTCGATTATGACAAAAAACAGATGGCTTGCAACATCCCTCTTCAAAAAGGAAATAATCACCAAACCAACATTTGTATTACTTCAGTTTCACTTGTCCACATAGTTAGATAAAGAACTTGTATAAAGCATAGATATACGTAGGCATTCAGCTTACATATCATCAAAGAGCTTCTCTGTTTTGCTTGAACTGAAAAGTATTTTCCTTGTATGGTCTGAACTTTCATTAACTATTTTTATAGCAAACAAATTTGATTCTTACAGGCATAAATATAAGTCCTGTTGGTGATGATTTGTGTCTTATTAGGGTATTTGATCTGTATTTACCATGTTAGTGTTTGTACAAATACATAGACTTTTTCTGGTTTCTTAGGGAATCCATTCACGTATGTTTCTCCCATCCCTTCGGAGCTGTAGGGATGCTGATGGCAGTCTTCTGTTTTTACCATGTCTGTTCCTCTATTTGTGCTTCTGCACTTTCTCTCTCATTACTAAAAATTGATCTTTGTCAGACACAAAAGTGACAAAGCCTGGGCTGTTTGTGGTTGAAATCGATAGCACGCTTTGCATAAGGTCTGTGGTGTTGTGGTAGCAGTGTGATGGAATAGCAAAGTTAATTATGGGTCTTCTGTATGAAAAAGAAATGGCCATTTGCCTGGAACTAGTGCATAGGGAACTATTGCGTTAGTACTTTTCCTGCTTTTGTCAGATAATTTATGAGTCATACCGTGGACGTTAAAAAAAGAAAACTATTATCATATATTAGTATGGTTACTTCTGTACATATCTATGTATTTATTCTTTTAGGCTGGTTCTGCAGTTATTTTATTGTTAGCAGTTGGGCTGATGGATTACTAATAGGCTGGATTATAGATTTATTGCACACACTCAACTTCTGTAGTTGTATTTCTGTAAGGACTCCTGGATCAGTTCTTTCATAAGAGGAGAATCGGACCATGTGTTTTTGGAATATGCAGTATTATTAATGAACCATACTAGCAGATTGGACTTCAGCATTTGTCATGCTTTCATGACAAAGGTCTGCGCTGCTTGCTTGGTGACTGTTTAGTGACTTAGAGAACAGAATGATTTGTTGATTTTGGTGTTTTCCTATGAATCATTTTTTAAGAAATACAAAGGTGTTATATGGAAAAGGGTCTTTTATAGCCAGGAATGAATTTTTATAAGTATTGATTCTGGGAAGAATACAGTCCTCCTTGGTGTAGATACATAAACTACTAGTAGGAGAGGAAAATGCATCTAAAGATTAAAATAAGAAGTTGACTATACTTAAGCTGTACAGGAGGCAGGAGTTTGGTTTTGGGATTTCCCATTGTTAATTGTGAAGTGGAAGTCACAAAATTCTTTTGTGTATATTTGTGCAAAATGGGTGCTTTTTTCTAGTGAGTAGTGACAGCCACAGATGCTGCAGTGTGTGTGTGTATTGTTCTAAAATACAAGATGAAGAAGTATGCCCAGCCTCTTTAATATTCTGGCATAATTGTGAGTTCCCATAGTGTGCTGGCTTAGTCAGATTGAGTTTTCTGGAATTACTTGCTGAAGTAGTTGGGCTGAAGTAATAGACACCCATAATAATTTGTGTTCATGAGTGAGATGTAATGATTATGTAATTGCCAGTGTAGACTGGTAAATAAGGTATAGAACTAGCAGCTAAAAATATTCTTACATTGTTTCCCTTCCAGTAATAAAGATTTAAGCTTACCACCAGAAGTGTGTTTTTCTGCTGTGAGAATGGGATTACTTGTGGTTGCCTTCCCAGCTGGAAGAGTCGGTAGCTGCAGTGGTTTGCCTTTCCATCTGGTTGGGGTTGGGATGCGACATTTTGATCTGTACTCCAAAATAAAAGGTCATGGACAGTGGAACTGGAGCAAGAAATCAGTGTTGCCTTTTCCCAGCATGTTTGTGCAGAGCCAGGAATCTTCTGGCTGGGGGAGTCTCCGAGAAAGTGCTGACCTGTGGAAGTCGTTCTCAGGCACATTTTGTTTGTGTGTTGAGTCTTGGAGGACTGTGGTGATCTGCTGGGGGAGGAGAGGAAGGGAAAATGCTGTCGTAGCTTTATGCTGCTGACAGGATAACAAGGTGAATACAGTGATGATGGTCTTTTAGACTGTTTCTTTGCAGGTTTTGCAGTAGTGGTATGTTTAGGACTCCCTTTGTGCTCTTCCAGTCAGCAAGCTGAAAGATTGGTCATACAGTACCTCAGCAATGGGAGTTACTCACATATGATAAACTTGCTTTTGAATACTACTTTGATTTTGTCAGGACTTTTTTTTTTTTTTTTTTTTTTTTTTTTTTGGCAAGCAACACAAAGCAGATTAGAAAGAAGGTTGTTTTCCCTCTTTTGCTGATTACCAGAGCTGTTCTAACCCAAGTATGAAAATCTTTATGTGGGTAACTGTTGTTAGTGAAAATAACAGAGAATTTGAAACCAGAAAGTTCATAGCATAGTCTCAATGAACAAGCAATTCAGCTCTATGGAAATTTACAGTCAAGGTGATCCAGCTACCTTAGGCCTGCCAAATAGCAGTGCTCTGATGAGGTCAGAAATCAATGATGTTTCTCTGCTGTAAATGAGTTCCGTGAGGTCAGCAGCTATAAAAGCTGGAACACTTTGTTCTTTTGGTGCTTTTACTGGGTCTAGCTGTCTTTGTGGCCACACATCCACTCTCTGAGAAGATATTTTGCATGTGTGAGCCAACTGTGTTTATTTCCCAGGGTTCTTACGAAATTAAGACTTGTGTTTCTTCTGCACACTGTGAGTGGTACCCAATCTTCATGCTTGATCAGGCCCTGCGATGAGGTCACAGCTTACTCATCACATGTCCTGACTATGTAAGACGTTATGTCCTCTTTATGAAGTTGTAGTGCTCATTACAGAGGGTAAAATAGTATGTGAAGTCATCAGCATTGATATTAGAAAAACTATTGTTAAGACAAATGTTTGTACCACTATTCTGTTTTCTATTTTTTCCTTGCAAAAACTGGAGTGAGGCAAGGGTTTATAGGGAGAGGAAGAATTGAAGCAGTTTGAAAACCGCTGCAGCTAGGTGACTTTGTCTATGCTGAAATGTTTTAATTCCTTCTGAAGCTGTGACTTAACTTTGAAATTTGTGATGTCTGATGATTGTTTTTTAAATTTCGTTTTCACTCATGGGTTATTGTTGCAGGGTTTTGGTTTTATCTTTCCTAGGTGAGCTTTCTTGCAAGGGTTTTTACATTTGTGCTGTTACTGCTAGTAGAATGGATTGTGATTGAAGAATTACTGTTGTACAGCGTATATGACTCCCCTCTTCCCCCTGCAACTGTGCCCATACTTGCACTAAGAACTCTAATTTTCCTGAAGGTGTGATCTTCAAGGACCAAGGACTGTGAGAAAGAAACAGAAAAATGCATGCATTTTACCATGTCACCCTTGGTTAGTACAACAGGTTGGCAGTTTGAGGAAGCACTGGTGTGTGTCTGTAAGCCACGGCTTTCCCCAGCATGCCAGGAGCTGGCTGTGCTGGTGCCGAGGTGGGAGCAGGGAGAGAAAGCCCACCTCTCACGGCAGCATCAGAGGCATTTCTGTACCTAGGTAGGAGTCATTTCAGCAGCTGGAAGTGAGGAACTTCATCTGAGAAGGCGGCCCTTCTGTTTGTGGACAAAACTAACTTACTTTTTTTAACAAGAAGGCTAGATGTGCTCACTTTTTATGTGAAATAACATCAATGCAGTTTGAAAGTTTTTCCTGGCAGGGAATAGTGAGGGGGTAGACTTGGCAGCTCTTACACCCAATATGGCATGAAGTACAGCAGCTAATTAGATAGGTTGCTAAAAGTTTTTAGGGCTACTATGTTGCTACTTCTCTGTGTGGGAATTGGGTGGTTTTTTAGTGCTTTTAGGCCTTATGAGTGCAATAACTTTACTGTACTGAAGACAACAAACTTAATGGGGATTTTTATCATGTGTGGGTAATTCCCTATTTAGATATTGTGTATTAATCTTCCACCAAAAAATAGGAGAACTGGAACTGGGGTGGTTTGTTTTGTTTCGTTGCAGGTTTTTACTTTGCAGTGCCTTTGAAGGCAGTGATAGTTTATAAAGTGTGGGAAGACAAAAATCTCGGTCACAGCTTTGTGTGTGTGGCATAGGTTTCTGGTATGCCTTAAGCATTTTTATAGTGAGGATCAGATACATTGAATACATGCTACTTTTTGTTCAAAGATGCTGTTGCTTTGATAAAGATGATACTCCTTATGGCACAGCAGTAGTTCTGTATTTCTCTGAAACTTGTGATTGAAGCGTTTCATAAGCAGTGCTTTTTATTCTTTAATTATCCATGGGAGATTGAGGAGTCTTGTCCCCATTGTGCAAATAGGGAAATAGACACAGAAAAAAGTGAAATTACTTTCACGTCCTCTGAGGCTGAACTGATTGCAAGTCTGGGAATTGACCGGAAAAGTTGGGCGCCAAGGGCCAAATGAAAGGCTGTGTGAGTTAGGTGCCTGACTATTCGCTGTACCTTTTAGAATTTGCTTCGTGTGATTTACAGCAAACAGCAGCGGTAAATTTTCAGAAGGATTGCATAGGAACACTGTAGGACGCAGAAGGTGGTGTGATTATTGGGAATATTTTGAGATGCAAGTATACCTTTTTGATTCACGCGGTTCTTTGTGTGCTTAAAAAAAAAAGTTCAAAGACATTTGAAATTGTTTAAAGGCAGATACACTGTTATTATGTACTTAAGTGATTTAAGCATTGAAAGGCACAGCAGAGTTACCATATTGCTAAATGACTACATCTCTGTGTTGTCCTAACAGTGTCCACAGTGTGGGGAAAAGGGAGGTGTAACATTTTTAAGAACTTAAATTTTAAGATGGCATACCTAAATAGTAAATAGAGTAATGTGTAGGCAAACCTGACAGTACCTTTGTACAGCATTTATCACTACAGGATCTCTGTCCCTTCCTGTGGGGAAAAAGGGTTAAAGATTTCATTTTTACTTTGCTAGTGGAGACAGTTTCATGTAACAGTTCCTCTATAATATCAGGTATCAATTGAATAGTAGGTCGATAGTAAATTAATTTGGTTTAGTGTGTTTTGCTTTTTTAGTATTGCTGAATATGTGTTTTTACATGAAAAACAAATATTGACTGAAGGTGAGGTCACGCTGGGAGCCTGACGACTTTTGCAAGCATCTACACCTTTTATGGAACTTTTTTTTTCTCGTATGTAGTGTTTCAATTGCATTGAGTGATTAAAAATAGTCCAAATTTCAGAGCATAAAACTGAGAAATGAAAATACTTTCTGCAAATCTGGAAACAATTTATTTTCCTTGCCCATTTATCTCTCTGCTTGCATATAAATACTTCAATTGCATAAATTTACAGAAGTGCTATGGGTTAGTAACCCTTTGAAATGGTGCTTCTTGACTTTGTAGATTTTTTTTTTTTAACATGTTCCATAATCTTTTTTGTGTGGATAGGCAATGATACGTTGATACAGTTAAGAAAATGGGTCAAATTGTTCACTGTACTTTTAAACTAAAGGACTGAAAGGCACTAAAGAGCTTCGTGCCGATCCTGTGAAGCCCTGCCTACTTCAATGTGCAGTAGACAAGATAAGGGGGTTTCTTCAGGGAGCCTGCTATCGCAAGGACTCAGTGAAACCCACTGATATAGCAATGTTAGATCCTTAAGTGCCATTGAAGCAAAACTCTCAAAACTTTAAAATCCAAAGTTCAAGTGGTATAAATTAGGATAGGTGAAATTCAATACCCCAAATGATCTCAGATTATGCATCAAATCAAAGATTAGAATTAGGATCTTTCTTTGTTCTACAGTCATAAGCCAGCAAAGGCACATGAGTGCCTGTTTTCTCCTTTTCTTGTCTAGTGGAAAGATTCATAGTTATGATCAGTGAAACTGCTAACAGTGCTTTTTTACATGATGTTTTTCTGTATTTAGATTTCAGGCTGTTCTTGTAAGGACTCCTAGGTTTAGCAATATGAAATAATTTGTTGTTGTTGCAGTTTTTTCTTGTGCTTGCCATTCTTTTGACTGGGGCTTTTTCCATTGGTGCCACATATTTCTTATTCTTCAGTTACATTGCCATAGAAATGCATCGATGTTGCTGCTGCTGCTTATAATGAGAGAGGTTTTGTGAGGAACATGTGGAAGACCATTGACCCTCACGTATGATCTGGAACTCATTTCAAAGAAGGATTTTGATCACAAAAAAAGCACTTAAACTATTATTATACTCCAAAAATAAATTTGTCGTAATTGTTTTAAGGAAATTGTATGTTACTAATACCATGTTTGCCAAATCCATATAGAATAAATGTACCTGTTGCCTGTTCATGAATTGAACACTTGGAATAACTTCTAGCTGTGATGGGAACTCTTTATTTTGCTTTAATTTTTGTATAAGAAAGCAGGTGCAGTGTGTGTGGTGTGGTAGATATTGAAAGGCTTCATCAGGAGAGGGCTTTCATTTTACAAGACTGTACAGAATGTTCTGATAAGGTGGAAGGGGCTCTGATTTATGGATTATAATAATAAAGCTGTTACCAAATATTATATTTGATTTAATATTTATTTACTTTGAGCTCTGGTCAAAATTAATGTATTAGTTTTCCTCTTGTTTTGCTTTTCTCTCCCAGTAAATATAATTTCTGCCAGGCAATTAACTGGATATGGACGTTTCAGCCACTTGTTCCCAACGTCCACCTACCAACACATGAAAATGCATAAGAGGATTTTGGGACATCTATCATCTGTTTATTGTATAGCCTTTGATCGCAGTGGGAGAAGAATTTTTACAGTAAGTTTAAAAATTTTACTTTTCTTGGAAGATTGCTTTGCTTGGTTTGATTTCTTTCTTTCTTTCTTGAGTCCTGCAACAGCCTTTTAGTCACTGATTGAGATGCAGACATGGCTTCCAGAAAAAGAAGGGAAGAAAAATCTTTAAATGTATGGAAAACCCATCTCTTTCTATGCTAATTTTCACTTTTCACTTGACTTGGTATTTTAAAATTGCTCACGGCTCTGGTAGACTGAAACTTAGTCAGCTATTTGCTTCCCCATGTAGAACCTTACAGCAGGGTTGTTCCGGTCCAAAGCTTGCAACCCTCACTTGAGACATGTGCTCATTCTTCTTTATTTATCATCTTTCTTGCTGAATGGCACCTGCAGTATTCTGGGATTTGGATTTAATTTGCATGCTGCTTGCTGGGTTAAATCTTAGCACTTTTTTTAAAACTACGTTTTACCTTTTGGTAATCTTGGAAATGCTGGCAATCCTTTCCTTACATTTCAGTAAAAACTTGTTGATGAATAGAAGACCTCATTACTTCATCTGCAATTTACTTCTCATCTAAATTTACTTTCTAGAACTTGTAGTATGTCAGTGAATATATGAATATTATTCTAAATTTTTCTCCAGAATATATTAACATACATTTCTGTGATACTGCCCTTGCTTTTTGTTGTGCATATTTAAAAATTAACAGCTTTTTCAAATTAATAATGCATCTTTTAACTGTTAATGTTAATCACTGTCTTGTCTTGTCTTTGCCCTCCTCTCTTATCAATAGGAGTTTAGAAACAGATTATCTGGCAGGCTAATTGTTGCCTTTGTGTTCTTGCTAGCTTCTCCACTCATAAATTGGTCAGATAGAGATGTTGTTAATGATAATTACTCTGGGTCACGGTGAGGGCCTTTCCATTTTTGTTTATGCCATAAAGAAATCTTTCTCATCTGCAGTTATATGAAGAACTTAGCGATTTGTGTTTGAATTTAGCTGCAGTTAATAAAATGTAATTTAAAGTCAAATGATGTTGATATTGCAGTTAGTTTTGTTGTGTTATGTTCCTGAATATATAGTAGCAATCCTAGCCCCCTAGTGTTAGTATTCTTTGTAGTATCTGAATAGTGGAAAGGTCTGTGAACTGTCTAAAAATTCTTGGTAATATTGGGATTGAGTATGAAATTATGTAGCTGCTACTATAAGTAAAAATATTTTACAGTGATATGCATTGGATATGCTTTTGAATTGTGTCCTGTCTGGAACTGAAATCTCACTGACGTAGCATTTCAGTTGCATGTGATGTTGCACGGTTTCTTTCTTTAAGTGGTCCAACTTTCTTCTGTTAACAGAAATTGAACCTTATGGTACAGCTGCCTTACAGCTCCAGGAGCATGGCAGAGGCTCTGAGATCCCTCAGATGCTTAAGTGTTTTTTTTCCTTAGAGCTTAAGTCTTATGATCACTTTGATTTTACTACTGGCATGATCTGGCTCACACAGATAAATAGGTCTTTTGGTAGTATGTAATGAAACATTTTATCTTCTTAAATTTACTTTAGTTACTACTGAACTGTACTGAGAGGAGTTGTATTAACAGCAGTAATCATATCTTAGTATGAAACATAAGAGAGTGGCTTCTGTTTTATAAATATTTAAATCCCTGACCCCACAAGTGATTCCCAAACTCAGGTAGTTGTGCCTCTGTGGAATACCGCTGAAGTTGTTGTTCTGGCAGGTTCATGATGCAATAGTGCTTTAGATACCTGTTTGTCTACAGTGCACATGTGTATTATGCACACATAAAACATGTATGTTATTTTATATCATGTTTGGAAATTTTTGTGTGCCATTAGGGGTCAGATGATTGTTTGGTCAAAATCTGGGCTACAGATGATGGGCGCCTGCTCTCAACGTTGCGAGGACACTCAGCTGAAATTTCTGACATGGCTGTTAACTACGAGAACACGCTGCTTGCTGCAGGCAGTTGTGATAAAGTAGTCCGAGTATGGTGTCTTCGAACCTGTGCCCCAGTTGCAGTGCTGCAGGGCCATTCAGCTTCCATTACTTCCATACAGGTAAGGAATGACATTTTTTTCCTAAACCCTTGAATTAAAATGGTACTAAGAGATGTGGATTAGCAATCGGGGATCAAGTATATCTTTTCATCTCTGGCGCCTAGATTTGCCCCAACTCGAGGGAGTTGTTTCCTGGCAAACTCAGTCCTGCGCAGTGGCCAACAACTGCTTGAGGGGATGATCCTGCTTCTTCCAGCTGCCTTTAACTATGTGGTCCCATTGCTGCTTCCTTAGATCTAGCAAATGCATGGCTACCGAGAGCATCAGATCAACTAGCTGAGCCAGGGAGACATGGCTGGCATCTCTGGTGGTAGTCCTTTCATAGCAGTTGAACCAACAGTCGTGTGTTCGCAGAGAATGTTTATATTTCAGAGGAATACTGTCAGCTGAAAATCCTTATTTCACATTGCTTATTTGCTCGTTACCTTAGCCTGTACCATAAAGAGCCGTTCTGGATATTGTACCATACATAGACACTGCAGCAGCCGCAGTACAGCACAGATCAGGGTTTCCAGAGAATCTGTGTTTGCGCCCATGCAATTTCAGTTGTGTGGCAAGTGCCCAGTGAGCAATAGCAGAGCAGGACAAAGAAAAAAAGACTAAACTGCTGGCATCCAGTTGTCTAGTGGTGGCACAGTCAGTAATGGCTAGTAATTTGCAGTTTATTTGCTTTAAAAAAACCACAACTGCCAGGCAGAAACCTCCAACAAAATAAAATTCCAGGATAAAAAAGACAATCCCTGCAATTTGGCAGGTTATGCACATAGAGGGAAGAACACATGGGAAATGAGAATCGCTCTCTTCTGGAGCCTTGCTGCCTTAGATTCATCACAGTCTTCTCCAACATTCCAGTAGTCCCTGGGAGTCTCATTTCTCCCCCTCTTGCCTACACTTCCAATTTAGTCTGATTTTCACTATACCACAAGTTAGTGACTTTAAGGTGATTGTTTTGGAGACATATTTTACAACCTAGTTTTGTATATTATTTGTTAATGTGATATGTTAATGCATCACTCGAGCTTTTTGTAAAACTCTGGTAATTTAGAAAATAATCACAATCAGTCATGGCTTTTTGAGGAACCAGTGCTTGATCCCTTTATCAAAAACCAGATAGCCAGAGGTTTAAAGGTATGGCTGCAGTTACGAAATTAAAGTGAGAGACTTCAGAATGAAAAGATTTCCTGTTCCTTAGAGAGGCAGAGGAGACGTTCAGGAATAGGGAGGGAGTGGGAGTCCTACTGTGCTGCTGTTTTTTGTTGGGCTTGGATGCAGGAATCATTTTTGTCTTTGTTACCATATTTGATCCAGTTCTATCACAGAAAGAAGTAATTCCTCATCTTGTTGCCCCATTAAAAGGGTCTATGCTTCTTTCACTTCTCCAATTTACTAACTTTTATGTGGTAGAAACTAAGACTTGCTAGTCAAGATGTAGGTGGTTTCCATTTCCTCAGCTTTATTTTTATGGAAGCTCAGATTCAGTGATTATCCCTCATACTGCTCTCTGTACTCCTGGTGAGAAAGCTAATATATTCGTGAAAAAGATTCTTATCAACATCCATTTACAAGTTTCCAGCATGTAAGGGGAGAAAGAAATTAGTTGGTTTAACTGTTACAACTTTATTTTTAGTTCTCTCCGGCAAGGAAAGGAACAACACGATACCTCACTTCTACTGGTGCTGACGGAACAATCTGTTTCTGGCAGTGGCACGCTAACACCATGAAATTTAAGTAAGCCTGTTTAGATAATTATAATTATCTTGAATAAAGGACGAATTTATTTTGAGTTTTAGCATGGAGAGGAATGCTGAGATAATTAAATAAGGGCATGTTCTTTCTCAATAAACAAGTTTCTTGGGATATGTTCTCCCATAGACACACTGTGCAGGAGTGCCATACCAGTGTGTGGGGCAGGGAGAGCTTTCAGGGAGTCTATGGCATTACAACCCATAGGGGAGGCAGAGATCAGGGCTATTATTTCTGGGTTTTGTGTTTTGCAAGCCAGTGTTGTGGAAGAACTTTCAGCTTTTATGTTTAGGACTAAATCCTTGTCCAAAATGTACAGGCAGAAGAATTTATTTGCTTTTAATCAGAACACCACACATACGTAGATGACATCAAACTCATACTTAATAGGGAGTAAATGTTATTAGACTAACCGTTCGCCAGGTTCTGTTTTAAATAGATTTGAATTGGTGAGTATTGTGATAAATAAGTTAAATAGTCTTTTCAATTTAGAAAATGATAGTTTTCTTACTAAACTAAGGAAGAAAATTACTAAAATGAAAAATAAGTTTTAGCAAGCTTAGGTGAGAATTCTGAAATAAAGAGACTTAGGATGGGCCAACTGACTTTAACCTGCTGAGCTGCAGTGCACTATTCTTGTTGAACGGCATCGGAATAAAGTAATGAAAAGTAAAAATGTTGTGTTGTTGCATATAGGGATCGCCCTGTAAAATTTGCAGAGAGGTCCAGGCCTGGTGTTCAGATATCTTGTTCATCTTTCAGTTCTGGTACGTATGCATTGTAAGGTAGCTGAAAGTATTTTATGAACTATAATTCCTTTGCTGACAGGACTGTTACTTCTTTTTAAATACAAATGGTATTAAACCCCTTTTCAGTTAATTATAGCACTGTCAAATTGTGATTGTTTGAAATTTTCCATGCTAAGCATCTGCCTCAAGCTGCTTTTTCTCTCTTTTTTTTTTTTTTTTCTATAAGATAAAATGTCTTGATTTACTTCCAAGGAAGACTATGCTTTCAGTCTGTTGTTTTGCACATCAGAGATTTTTCTTTGTAACGTCCTTTTAAGGTTTTATCTTGTAAAGTTTTTGAGTGAAAAGTTCTTGAAATCTGGCAGTCAGGTGGCCTCTGTTCGAAGGTTACACTTTTGCTAATCTTCCACATTTGGCTAAGTTCTAGGAGGATCATTTCGATGTGTTTGAAAATGTTAGCTTAACTGACATCCTTTGTTGCGGCTTTGAATTATCAAAAATAGTGATTTTTAGAAACAAAATTATGTAATTTCTCATTACTTTTTGCTATCTGAAATTGAGAGCCGTTCTAGAGGCATGTGAGCCTTGCCCACATCCCTTTTTTAAAGCCAGAAATCCTGACTTAACTAAAACCATTTCAATGCAGTAAACTACACAATAGTGCCCTTTTTGTGCAATATTGTAAATAGAACAAACATTACCAAAAAATAGCTTAATCACTGACTCCTGATTCAGACATAATTTCTCTGATGTGTGTCAAACAGATGTTGAAGGTGCGCTTAAATATTTTCATTGATATTTACCAGTGAGAACATGAAACTATTCCCCATCTAATTTTCCACATAGGTTGATGAAGAACACTGTGTTAATTTCTGAGGCAAAGCAGAATAGTTTGTTGGATGAATGTTGTAACTTGCAGTATTCTTTTCCTTTGGTCAGAAAGGTTTGCAACTGGAAAATATCATAGAGCTCATAGTTCAAAGCTGATATGGTCTGAGAAAATACAGAACAAAGCAGAATTTGTCAGACTTAACTGCTTTGTTCAGGACATATGTTTTGATTACATTGAAATTTTCTGTTTAAAACTGTAGTTTGCTGCTTTGACAATAAAGCAGTAATTAAAGTCAGTTGTTCCTTGGATGGCTTTTCTTCTCACAGAAAACACTGTCTTTCTTAGGTGGCATGTTCATTGCAACAGGTAGTACTGACCACGTGATAAGAATTTATTATTTGGGCTCAGAATCTCCGGAGAAAATGGCTGAGTTAGAATCTCATACGGTAAGAGACAAATTGGAAAGCAAATCTTTTTTTTCCCTGCTTTACCTTATTTCAGGAACTTCAATTTTGTACATCCTATTTGACTTGTTTTCTGTCTTTAGAGTTGAGCTGGCTCTCAATGCTCTGGTATTTAAATGCCTGAAAATTTGTGGTATGTTTATTTTTAAATTCCTCTGAGGCAGAAGATGTGTGCAAAATATGCTTTATGTATTTCATTCCCCCAGCAAACTGAGGGACTAGATGATTTTCCCATATTCTTGAAGAAAGTCTGTGTTGGAATGAAGAATTAAAGCAGTTTTCATGCATGATGTGATTTTTCCTATTAAATTTACTCTTGAGTATTTAACTTTAGTTGTGACCACAAATCCGCATAACAAGAAAAAACAAAGTAATTCTGGTTTTAGAGTGTGCAGTCAAACTTTGGATCATGATGGTAATTTCATTTAGAAAATAAAGCAAGCTTAAAAGCATCCTTTCTCAGGTAATGCAGAAGGGTTTTCGTAAAAACTCAAACTATTTAAAATATCTGTACAATGACTTTCAATGATAGTTTTTGAGTTTGAGTCTTGATAGCTTTTATTAAAACTGTTGAATGTTTCAGTTTTAATGAAACCCCATAAAGAAGCATCACTAAAGCAATATCAAATCTTTCTTCATTTCTTTGTTGTTACCGAGAGCAGGTGATGATTGCATTATTTATTATGTGCGTGGTAAAAAATATATCAGAAAGGCAAGCTTATAGCAACACTGATAGGGCTGTCACTTGTGAGGAGTTCAGAGCATTTGTCTTTGAACCTTAATAGCCCAGCTACCTACCTTAACAATATTTTATGGATTAAAGCTGAGGTCTAAATTGATTCACTGAACTTCAGTGGGAGTCATGGCTCTCACATTTAAGTCTCAGACCTCCAAACCAACAAATCTAACAAGTATTTTGCTCACAAAAGAAAAAATGTTTTCTATATCCAGCAGTTCATATTTGGAATAAACCGTAATTCCTTTTATTTTTGAAAGTCTGCTCTTCTTCATACCACAGACTGCTGTCAGCCCACCCCTGAAAAAAAATCCTGAACTGGGCACTTGGTTATCAGGAGCTAGAGACGTCAGTGGGAGTGAAGATAGCAAATTCATGTAGCCAACACAAGTATTTAGCAAAATAAAAAAATTGCAAAACCATGTCTAAAACATAACATTTGTTTCTCAACAATTTAAAAGTGGAAATAAAGCCAAGGTTTGCATTTTTTTGATGAAATGTTTTGATGCACTTTAACATTGGGTCTAAAAATTGCAAACCTGCTGTGATCATTTATTTGGTTAAGTGATTCTTTCTCCATCTTGTTGAGTGCTGTACCTACCAGGCCTTGTGAGCTCCTGAGGTTCCTTATTCCTGCTAACTCTGTGGAGTCTAAAAGGTGCAGAGTTCCCCAGGCAGAGCTTACCCTGGGGCATGTACGGTCCTGTGGCACTGTGCAGGAAGACTGTGCTCAGGCAAGAACAGAGCTGCTGCAGCTTCTTCCTCCTGAAGGTCTAAGAGTCAGGGAGACTGAGTCAGAAATCGTTTCTGTCTCTGAGCTACTTCTGGAGCAACATGAAACTATCACCTCTGAAGTTTTCTATTTCAATGTTTAACACAATATGCCTGGGCAAGTTTTAGCTTCAAATGTGACTTTTCTGTTCTTGAATTTGTAAGATAGTATGTTGTAGGAGGTGTACAGGAAGATGCAATTTGCTAAATAGAAGCTCATCCTTAAGATCTTTTTGGATGAGTGTTTCAGTTTACAAAGCACTTACTACTATTTTTTTCCTCTCTTCTGTTTAGGACAAAGTGGTTGCAGTCCAGTTCTGTAACAATGGTGACAGGTGAGTGGCTGTCCTGGGATTTTGACATGAGAAGTATGGTATTTAATTTTCCAAATAACTTGTCAGAGAAAATTTGGTGCAACAGGACCAAATGGGCTCTGATTAATCTAGACAAATTGCTCAAAGTACATTGCAAGGTGTGTGTCATATCCACAAACCTGGACTTGCTGCCTTCTGCTGTAACAACAAAAATGTTCTGTAACTGTGCTTTTGTTTTGTATTTTTTTAAACTGAGCAAATTGGAAACCAAATTTTGTAAGAGTGTCTTCACAGGTAGCCTTGTTAAATACAGAAAGGGTTACTTCTGGAGAAAGAGCATTATAATAAATGTACTTTGAAGCAAAAGTTAGAACTGTTACACATACACAGATGGTCAGACAAGTAAGTCTGCAGGTCTGATCTTCATTAAAGGAGCCTCTCTTGCGAGGTGCTTTTACCTGGTAAAACATCTGAGTATATTCATTGTTTATAATGGGATCAGGGATTTGGTTTCTCAATTACTTTTCTTTATTATTTTTTCTTAACTAGAACATCAGGTTAAATTTGGAGGGGGGGGGGAGCTTGTTGGCTTTATCATTTCAGTCCTGTTAGAGCAAGATGAAAAATAAGCACATACACATGTCTGTTTATCTGTGTGGCTGTTGTTTGAGTTAGTGACTTTTGGGCATCTGTTTTTCTGGAGCTGCAGGAAACAAAAGGGGTAGCATGGTGACTGTACCACATGTCTGTTTGCCAGACATAGCCAGTGCTGATGGCCAAGTTAGAGGCAAAGGGGAGGCCAAGCTATCAATGAGAGGAGCACTTTCGGTAGCTTTTACATTCAAAGCAGATATATTCCCTTGTTTCTGTACTGGGGCACAGATGAGGAGGCCACTTCTTTACCAACTGCTCTTGCTCTGTCCTCTCTGTAGTAAGTAGTATGGGAATGTGACACTCTGACTTCCAAAAAAGTATGCTCTTAGATTAGCATCTGAGCAACGCTGTCTGCACTGACCGAAAGGATGTACAAACTCAGTGCAGTCATTTATGAAAAGAAGATAAACGTGAAAGGGGAAATAAGACTTGGTGTGTTGTCAGAAGTGAAATGGAAGGAAATCAAGGAAATAGTGGCATCTAAATGATGAGTATCATGCATAATGAAAACAAGGAACTGTAGAACTACCTTTTATCTTGGGGGGGTTTGTTTGGGGTTTTTTTTTTCATTACTTCACTGTGCTCTTATTTATGATCCATATAAGAATCATGTTGAAGCTGATAGTGTTGTTGATAGATTATGTATATGTTTGGGTTTTTTGTTAAAATTTACTTCTCTTGCATATGTTATCTGTATCATTTATACCAGCTGGGGACCAGAAAGCAGCAAGCAATTAGCATAATTTGAAAACATTTTTCAAATAATATGACATTGCTGATATGTTGCTGAAACATAAGGCCATCCACCCTTTACTATCTGTCTCATTTAATTCCTTGGTGAATGATTTCTTTTGCAAGTCCCTCTCTGGGCACATTGAAAAAGCAAGTTGTCTCTTCTGGTGCTCAGAGTTCTGAAGAATGTGGGAAGAGTGTTTGTTTACATAAACACACTCAAAATTCATAAGAGCTCAACTTCTGTGAGGTTCTAGAATGATAAACATGATAGGATGAATAAACAGGCCCTCATCCCTCAGCTTGTATTTTTGTAACTCTGAAATTGCCAGAAAAAAACAAACCCAAAAAACCTGACTTACTTCCAAGGGGGAATAAGCAAAGAATAGCTCTTCAATGGGATGTAAATGTGCAGTTGATCGTCGCATCCCAAATTTGGATCCAGGAGTAGATGCATAGTAGATAAAATTCCCCTGCTTAATTTGTCTGCATTTGAGATTAAAACTCTCCTTTACACATGTTCTTCTCATTACAATTGTTTGGCTTTCCTCAAGGATTTGGATTTTTTTTACATAATACTTCAGTAGTGTCCTACCATATTTTTGTGGTGTCTTCTTGCAACCCACTATCTTTAGTCTTCACTGAGTCACCAGTACATCTGGCTAGCTTAACATCACCAAGTGTCACGTTCAATGGGTTAATCTTAACATTTCCTGGAGTGAAGACTGTGTGAGTCTGTGTTCATTTATGTGACTAATGATGAGCTACAGTACTTACTTTGACTAGTTTCTGGAACTGAGTATATGGGACAGTTACTCTACACGCAGATCACATGCTCTCTGAACTCGCAGTCTTTGGTTAATTGGTCGGCTTTATTATTCATAATAATTTACTTATCTCTGATAACATACCTGGCAAATGTGTGAATTTCTAGGCAAATATGTGAATTTCCAGTTAATTAGTTTAGATGATAACAGTAATCGTGTGGTCTTAAAGTTTATGAAGCGAACCATTCCAACCTGCAGAGCTTTCAGTTTTTACAACTGTGCTAAGTCAGGATGCTGTCTCTTATGCAGCAGTGCAAGTCAGGATGCTCATGATAAAACGTATAAAGGTGCCTACAGGCGTGTTTGTGTGTCAAGCTTCTGCAGCACAGCTGTGTTGGAGAGTGGCGTGACAAGCTTTGATTAGTGATCAACATGTTAATGTAAATGGGCTTATGCCAGCTTTTGCTCATATTCCTTATTTTGCTTGGCAGGAGGTTTAAGGGATATGTGCAAGCAGGAGCCTTCCAAGCAAAACTGTAGCTTTGCCAGTGGAACTGCACCTGTACTTGGAGATCTTTGTCATGTAAAATTATGTGGGAATGTACTGCTATAATTGTACTAACAGTTCCTTCCAAGCACTGTGAGAGCACAGGTCTCAGTGGGGGTATTAGGTCACATAGTCACTGAAAATTATATGCTATAGTGATGCGTTTAATGGAAAAGTGATAGCTTCCTTTTTATTTTAATATAAAGAAGTAAAAACAAAAAGAAAATAAACCTGTCACAAGCATTTTTTAACCGTTTTTCATCATGATGAAAAAATTCAGATCAGGGAAACTGAAAAGGGGAAACAATCACTTATTAAAATAAAATTGAATAGGCTTGCCTTTTACATGTAATTTTGTATGTAAAAGGAATATACTTTTAAAGGTGTTGGCCATCCTATGAAAATGTATTACTTGAGGAGCTTTTTTAAAAATTCTCAACAAAAATGATTTCTGTGACATTGATAGACAAAGAATTATGATGTAGCTAACTGCACTTGCTGGATGCTTGAATTTTTTAAAAAAGGAGGAGTTTAAAAAAGAAAATACTCATATTCAACTTCACAGGCAGGGCTACCTACTTGTGTTCAACTTGGGTATTTCCCTTCCCTGTCTTCACCCTCTCCCTAAGTTAATGTATTATAATTTATGCTAGACTCCTGGCATGCAGTTTTTCTTTCTTTGCTGCCACTATGAACTGCTCCAGAGATTTGCTGATGTCATTAAAAAGGGAATGTGCAGCTTGTATGAATTACGACATTGAAGTCATTCCAAGGCCATCTGCTAGCTGTAACCAAATGTAATTAATGTTGTGGGATATAAACTCTTTTGTACCGTACAATATCTGATATGAAAATTGTAACCTCACTGTCTTTTAATTACATTCTCTAGATCAGAGATGCACAAACAATATAAAGAATAAGTGTTGAAAAAAGATTAAATACATTCTAGCTTCTGTGCTGGTGTGAATGGGTGTGCTCTTGGCTTGCCAGCGTTCTGTAGCTGCCTGTTTCCTGTGGCAGTAGTTCATGGATATTTTATGAGTTGTTAAACACGCCTATGTGTGGGCATATAGAGAGTAAGACAAGTATATATACACAAGTATGTATATATATACTTGTGTACATGTGTGTGTGTACAGGTTTGTTGCAGAGTAACATAAAAGTAAGTGCTTGTAGCGACGTTTTCTAAGGTGAATGACAGTCCTCTGCCAAGCTCCTAAATATTCTTGCCACAGGATTTAGCATGCCCACACTGTTGCTGAGGATGGAAAACTCCATAGCGAAGCTACTGAATAGTGAGAAAATAATTTCTTATGATGGTCATGTGGGTATTAGACCAAAAGCAGCGGTGACTTATCCTTATTCAGAATTTTATTACTTTTTTTCTTTTTTTTTTTTTTTTTTTTTTTTCCCCATAGCTTAAGATTTGTCAGTGGAAGCAGAGATGGAACAGCAAGAATATGGCACTATCAGCAGCAAGATTGGAAGAGTGTGGTCCTGGATATGGCTACTAAAATGACAGGGTAAACCAAACTGAAATAGAATACACTTCATAGCCACATTTACACAAAACCCAAAATCTTCCATCGTATTGAAAACTATTTATTTACTTCCATTTTGAGTTAACTTCAGTGCATGTTTTTTGTGTATTGAAAATGCTGTGGCTCTATCTGTTAAGTTACACAGTCAATTAGGCCCCAAAAGAAAAGATTAATACATTGGTAGTTCCCTACTCTATAATAGTTGCGGAATATTTAGTATTTTATATACAAAGTAAGAATGTCAAACAGAGTTCATCTCACAGAAAGAGGTTTTAGTAGAACCTCGTTGATCACATGCTGATATGCTTATATATATGTCCAGCATGTTTCTTAACATTGTACTTTTCCTTAAGTTTTCAAGTAAGAGGTGACATATGGTGATTTGGTTCTCAGGTTCAGTTAGGGTTTCGAGGTTTTCTTTTTGAGATCCTCAAGTGACTTCTGTAAATGGCCTTGTAATTGAATATGCACAATAACAAAAAGCAGAAATCGAGAAATCTATTAGGCATTTTGCTTTGCAGAATTATTTATATTTCGTATAGTTACATTTTTAATAAGTTAGCTGTCTGTGGAGGGTTAACCCTGGATGGACGGCAGGTGCCCACCAAAGCCATTCTATCACTCCCACCCACCTCAGCTGGGCAGGGGAGAGAAAATATAACAAAGGGCTCGTGGATTGAGATAAGGACAGGGAGAGATCACTCACCAATTACCATCACGGGTAAAACAGACTCAAGTTGGGGAAAATTAACTTAATTTATTGCCAATCAATGAGAGTAGGGTAATGCGAAGTAAAACCAAATCTCAAAACACCTTCCCTCCACCCCTCCCTTCTTCCCGGGCACAACTTCACTCCTGGATTCTCTACCTACTCCCCCCCGCCAGCGGCGCAGGGGGACAGGGAATAGGGTTTATGGTCAGTTTATCACACGTTGTTTCTGCTGCTTCATCCTCCTCAGGGGCAGGACTCATCACAGTCTTCCCCTGCTCCAGCATGGGTGTCCCTCCCACGGGAGACAGTCCTTCATGAACTTCTCCAATGTGGGTCCTTACCACGGGCTGCAGTCCTTCACAAACTGCTTCGGTGTGGTCCCTTTCACGGCGTGCAGTCCTTCTGGAGCACACTGCTCCAGCGTGGGTCCCCCATGGGGTCACAGCCTCCTTCGGGAACCCACCTCCTCCGGCGTGGGGTCCTGTCTCCCTGGGCTGCAGGTGGAGATCTGCTCCACTGTGGACCTCCCTGGGCTGCAGGGGGACAGCCTGCCTCACCATGGTCTTCCCCACGGGCTGCAGGAGAATCTCTGCTCTGGTGTCTGGAGCACCTCGTCCCCTCCTTCTGCACTGACCTTGGTGTCTGCAGGGTTGTTTCTCTTAAATGTTCTCACTCCTCTCTCTGGCTGCCGTTTCTGTGCCCACTGTAACTTTTTTTTCCTTCTTAAATACGTTATCACAGAGGCACTACCGCTATCACTGATGGGCTCGGCCTTGGCCGGCGGCAGGTCCATCTTGGAGCCGGCTGGCACTGGCTCTGTCGGACACAGGGGAAGCTTCTAGCAGCGGCTCACAGAAGCCACCCCTGTAACCTCTCTGCTATCAAAACCTTGCCACAAAAACCCAATACGCTGTCAAAGTATGATTTGGATTTATTTAGCACGTTCCTGCTCATTATAGAATTTACTCATATTAATGACTGATAAGAAAAATGCCTTGTAGGAAAAAACTTGATAGAACTGAATTGCTTGAAAGAAAGAATTGGGATAGACAAGGGTGATCGCTTAAGAAGAACAGAAAAGAAACTTGTCCTTTTTAAGGAAATAAAACTCTATAAATCTTATTGGTACTGAATATTTTCTCTATCCGGTTTTTACCACTACAGAAGCCATCCTTCATTCTCCTGCATTAGCCAGTAGTCACGGTGGTGGCAGCCATGCTGTCCCTAATATACTGAATTAGCACTGTTAAAGGTTTCTGTATGTTGTTACTGATTTATTTCTTCTTTAAATTATTGATTTCCTTAGGAACAATGTAGCATCTGGGGAGGACAAGGTAACTAAACTGAAGGTTACTATGGTGGCTTGGGATAGATACGATGCCACTGTCATCACTGCAGTCAACAATTTCCTTCTCAAAGTGTGGAACTCATCCACAGGGCAGCTTCTTCACAGCTTATCTGTGAGTAAAATTCAAGTGGGTAATCCCAAATGGTTATAGTTCAGCTCTGAAACTGCTTTGAGGCTAAACTGCGTCATCATTCCCCCTAATGAGGAGTGTTTTGTCTTGAAGTATGCCATCTGTCTTATCTTTATTGGGAGGAGTATGTATCACGGGGAAAGGAGCTGATGACCAAAATGCTGCTAGACCCTGATGATTGCTGGCTGACAAGGGAGCCCTTTGAAGGCCACCATTTGTGCCCAGATTAGAGGGCCACAGCTGTCCTCACTGCTGATTTCTTCTTCCTCCCCATCCTTGTCCATCTCAGCTGTGCTGAGCTGCAGTCCGAGGCACTTACAAAGTAGGCAGAGATAATGCCAAGCCTCTGACAGAAATGTTGACTAAGTACAATTCTAGTCTAAGATCCAGTAAATTGAGCTGTCATGGATGACTACCTGAACTGAGATGTCTTCACACTAAATACTAGCATGTTTGGAGATATTACATGGAGAAATATTACTTTCTTTTTCACCATGCTTTCATTGCAGGGTCACGATGATGAAGTTTTTGTTCTGGAAGCCCATCCGTTTGACCAAAGGATTGTACTTTCAGCGGGTCACGATGGAAATATTTTTGTTTGGGATATAGACAAAGGAACAAAAATTCGCAATTACTTTAACATGGTAAGAATGATCAGGGAAGGGTTGGGGTTTTATTTATTTATTTAGTTAGTTAGTTAGTTAGCTAGTTAGTTATTTCCACAATTGTGTAAAACTGATCTTAAGGCAAAAGCAGATTTCATTACATACCTATTGTGACCAATGTTAGAACAGGATTGGGGGAAAACTCCTACATACTAAAAAGAAAACCATGTACTCCTTAGTAAGCAATATCAAGGTATGTTTTTGCATATTGTAGGTGTAGCAGCAAGTCTTTCATGGGATCTGTTACATCTGAATATTATTCATGTGTATGGGCATGGTTATACCGTGCAAAAGATTATAGTGACTCCCAGGGTAGAGCAATGAAAACCAGTAAGCCTGTGTGTTGTAGCACAATGCTGTGGTCTGGGAAACAGTATGGTTGGCTCTGTGCTGCATTTATCTTAATGCGCCCAGTGCCAGGTTTGTTGGTTTGGTTCCAGTGCTAAGCAAATGCAGCTGTACTGCTTCAGGACCTGAGCTAGCCTCTTGGCACTTGGGGCGGTGAAACCTGCTTGTACGGAGCCGATACATGTCTGAGATCTTTGGTGCAGGCTTGCCCTTTGTCTTCCATTAACATACGATGTAGACTTCTAGGTCGTTGTTTCAGAACATACATTAAAAGTTGTACTGAAATTTCAGGACAAAGAGAAAATGGAAGGTTTTACTTCATTGTTCAGTGGAGCTTTAATGATTAAGTGGAAAAAATATAAGTGCCCATCAGTCACGAGCGAGATGAGAAATTACACAGAATTAGGATTACATACTTTTTGGAGCACAGGTGAAATTTTTGTAAAAATGCTCTTGCAGAGAATGCATGATTGTGAAAGGAATGCTCTGTGCTTGTATACAGATTGAGGGCCAAGGCCATGGAGCTGTTTTTGATTGCAAGTTCTCACCAGATGGACAGCATTTTGCCTGCACAGACTCTCATGGACATCTGCTACTATTTGGGTTTGGATGCAATAAATATTATGAAAAGGTGGGTTAAATTAATTTTAAACTCTTCTGTGCCTTGACCTAATTTTGTCTTAGAAGTATTTGTGTTACAGTTTATTCTCTTGCCCTGCCCCAGACAAAATAGTAATTAGATCACGAAGCAGTTGCTGTTTACCTAAATCAAAAAGATTTAGACAAGAGAATCTCTAGACAGGGAAACAAAGCATTAACATTATCTGTTCACCTCTGTTGGCATATTTTACTATTGAATTTTTGCATCAGGCCTTGGTAGTAAACCACATTTGTGGTAGGAATCTGTTCTCTGTCATAACATTTCTTCTGCTGATCCTAAGTGTAGGAGTTGTGGTATGGGAGCCATTCCAAAGCAGCAAGACAGCTGCAAATGGCCATTGATTTATTTACTAGATTGCTTGTCTTGCAGATTCCAGATCAGATGTTCTTCCATACGGATTACCGACCACTGATCCGTGATGCAAATAACTATGTGTTGGATGAACAGACTCAACAGGCTCCACATCTTATGCCTCCTCCATTCTTGGTGGATGTTGATGGAAATCCTCATCCCACAAGATTCCAGCGGCTGGTACCAGGGAGGGAAAATTGCAAGGATGAACAACTTATTCCTCAGCTGGGATATGTGGCTAATGGTATGCTGTCTAAAACTCATGCATAATACATGTATTGCACAGTATTGAGCACCAGCTCAGTAGGATGATACCATAAGGATTTGTTTGTTTCAGTTGTCTTCTCAAACTAGTGGTTTAAATTCAGTATAGAGGTAGAAGAGGAGATAGGGTGGCTTTATGGCATAAAGGAAGTGTATGGAATTACCTTGACTGGAGGCAAGACGAGGAGACCGCAGTATTCTGAAATCTGTGGACTTCTACCAGGTGTATGGCAGCATGCATGAAGTATTGTCCCATTAGCCTCCGTGTAACTGTGTATGTGAGTAAGGAAGCAGGAAGGTAAGATGGATATTGAAAAAATACCTTTTGTTTCTTAAAACAGGTTTTTTTCCTTGTAGATATAAACTTTTGCAAAATGCTGGTCTCCAGAAGAGATCTTCCATTATTACCTACTGGAGCATTATTTTTTGCTGCTGTTTTTAAGGGTTTGTGTTTATATTTTACGTGTGGTCTTTTATTTTAGGTTTTTATTATAACTTCTCTTTTAAACTTTGCCTCCATTTATTACATGAGAGCAGAAGACCAACTGGTGATCAGATGTTTTGCAGAGCAGACAGGCAATTGTGCATAATTTTTAAGTTTGATAGTTTCTATGGTGTTTAGTAAAACAGAAATCATTTTGTAAGCAGTTGTGGCTTTATTCTTGTCAAGGTGATGGTGAAGTAGTTGAACAAGTCATTGGGCAGCAAACTAATGACCAGGATGAGAGTATCCTTGATGGAATGATCAGAGAGCTACAGAGGGAGCAAGATCTGAGACTAATTAATGAAGGAGAAACTCTTCCAAACCCTCCACTCAATAGATCCCACTCTGTTAATGGAGGTAAGTGTCCCTTCTTTACCTCCATAATTTCTTTTCCGAAAGCACCGTAATGTACTAATCAAAACGTTTTAGTGTAAGTTCTGGGACTTGTTAACCTGTGTGGAGCACTTGGACATTCAGCTGATGCTAGCAGAGGAATTAAAAGTTTAAGGTGCAGCTGAGGGCACATAATGGTCTGACTGGGCTGTATCTGATTACCTAGAACTATTAGACTCTAATTATTTCCAGTTATAAACCTTACCTAAAAAATAAACATAAAGTTCACTGTATTGTCTTGATATCAGTCACTACAAAGGTGATACTTTGTAACTGCATAATGTCAAGATAACAGTGTATAATTAGAGAATGTCAATGGAATACAATGTTGTGACAGACTAATGGCTTCCTGTTGCAGCATAAATGCTAAGGCTGAGCATCAGTGTTTATAAAATAAATGTGTCTGCTCTGTCTTAGTGTTTCCTTAGAAAGCTTGAGATCATTCTCCTGGTAAGTGTTCTGCTACTGTGATTTTATTTTTAATACACAAAGTGATTAAAAATTTAGACCAAACTCAATCAGATGTGAACAGCTGACTGCGAGGCAGCTTACTCAGTGCGGTTGATGGAAGAGAGCAGATGCTGTGGACTTGTGCTGCAAGTCATCCTGAGCTTTTAAAAAATTTACATCTGCTAATAAATTAGTTCTAGGTTAAATGACTGATTACGCATTTGAATTAGATTTCCTGGCAAAGCTCATTAGGATTGATAGATTTGGAGTTGCTTGTCTTTAAATTGAGGAAGGAATAGGAAAAATACTAGTGAAAGATGCTGAAAATACACTTGCTTTGATCTAAATTGGTATTGTCAAGAAGGTGGCCTAGAAACCAGCTTCAACTCACAAGAAGTCTTTTCTGCTTCTTATGGTAGGTTGATGTGTTGTGCAATCTCCGTTTTCAATTTTATTTGTATTTCCCTGTAGTTGTGTGAAAGGGAATCTCCAGGTATGAGTGGTATAGAAATATGAGTGGTATAGAAATTAAAGTATTTACCTTGTAGAACTTCCATTGATCAGTGACTTTGCTACATGAACTGCCCATTTGTGTAAGTTAGAGTATGTATACAGTACCTGATATTTTAATAGCCAGGTTTTTTTATATAGGTTTGCACAACTGTGAATGCAATATATTCATGTGGTGAACTATATTTAAGCATGTGGAAATTGTGTTGATGCATTCCCAAATTATGAGATAAATTAAGGCAATGATGCCGGTGATTCTGATATTATCAGCCTTTTTGTCTCACTTTGCTACCTAAAGTGTCTGTTTTCTCCTGAGTATGTCACACTGTGTTGTTGTACCACCTGACAAAAAGCCCAGAGAAGGAGCAGTGCCTGTGGCACAGTAGATAAGTGTTACAAACGCAGCACAAATGGAGGTAGAACAGAAACCGTAAACCTTGCAGCAGTCTATTATTTTGGATGTCAACATCATCTCTTTCTGTACAATAGAAATTAAGAGTCATGATTTCAGAGCCCTTGAGCAGTTGGCAAGACTTAAGTGCCTTTAAAACTTTTCTCATGGATTATATTCTTTGCTTGCCTCAGATATCTCTAAGATATAGCAAGCCACAGTGATGTTACAGTAGCATATGCATCTCCAGCAGTCCGAGGCAAATACACAAAAATGTTCATCTGAAGCAAAAGACAAAGCCACTTAACGTAGTGTTGTTTATTGCAAAAAAAAAGAATCTCTGTTCAGTCCTTAAACTTTAAATTCTAGATTTTATTGGTGGTTTATAGAAGTGAAGAAAAATCTTTTTATTCCTTAGCTCTTCGAAGTCCAGGTTTGGATGTTACATCTCCACCAAACGTTGGTCTTCGAAGAAGTGGTCAGATTGAAGGGGTCCGGCAGATGCATCACAATGCTCCCCGAAGTCAAATGGCAACGGAGAGAGATCTCATGGCATGGAGCAGGAGAGTTGTGGTGAATGAGCTTCCTCCAGGCATCAGCAAGTAAGATCTTAAGTGAGACAGGAAAAAAAGATTAAATTGTGTAATGTTTAATGATTCCTCCCTACACCTGTTAGGAGTTTTAAAAAATGATTTTTCAGAAATGTGTTGGCTTTGGGGGGTTGGTTGGTTTGATTGTTTTGAAATCCAGATGTTAGGATTAGAGTGGTAGCCTCTGCTGGAGAGTTGAAAGCAGTAATTCCTTCTCTTCACAGTTGAATCTTTCTTCAGTAGTTCAAATACCACATTTGTCTGAAGCTTTATTTAAAAAAAACCTTGAAAATAATTTTAATACATTTCAGTTTACTTGAAAATAATTATGCATGCTCAACTAACAAGTTTGCTTCCTTGACTTGTGATTCCAGGAGTGAAGTTTTTGTGGATGCTGCTAGGAGGACTTTTGCGGAGATTTCTTATAGCAAGGGAACCAGAAGTATTTTAATGTGTATATTAATGAGACTGTCAAGTTATATGGTGATTTCTTGAATAAAATGGATGTTTCCTATGTATAATTAGGGTCCAGGAAGAATGTCGAGCTGCCAAAGGTGAAATTGAAATTAATTTATACACTGTTGAAAAGAAGAGAAAGCCATCCCACACCTTACAACGGGTGAGTTAATTCACTAGAAGAGAGAACCTGGGTGTGAGGCAGTTTTGAGGAGGAAAAAAAAAAAAAAAAAAAAAAAGACAAAAACCACCAAGCCATTTTTATTAAATGATTTAGAAGCTCAATAATACTAATTGTTTCTCATGCCAAACCAATTTTATTAAATGATTTAGAAGCTCAATAATACTAATTGTTTCTCTGGCTCTCTGTCTTCCTTCTGTAACTGTAATTTGTCTGTCTTTATACTGTAATATGCAAATAGTAGTGGTAAATCTCTATCCTTAAAGCTTCGGTAGTGGGAAGATGCTGGGAAGGGAAAAGAGCAGAGCCACAGTGGGTGTTCAGTTTGAGTCGTGGAAACTAGGAGAAATATTAGAGGTGCCATGCTTTTTTAAGTGGCTAGCTTTTATCTTACCCAGAGATTGCAGGTATGTTTTAGAAAAAACGATATTTCTCCATAGCTTCCTTTCTAAGGACTGCTACTTTGAAAAGTAGAATTGATATTGAACCAAAAAACCACACCTGTATGTGCACTGAAACGAACACCGAGTGTGTAAAAGATATCTTTTCAATTCTAATTCTAGATTTCCTAGTTGTCATTTGTAAATGAGATACAACATACGGTCACTTTAATGAGGCATCTTTTAACTAATTCATTATTAAATCTCTAATCTTTTTCTTTCTGTCCCTTCTGTCCCATGATAAAAGAACGATTACCAACCAGGAAGTGGAAGGTCTTTGAGAAGAAACCAACGCAAACGCCAGCATGCCTACCAAACACGCTCCACCATAGAACACAGTCAGCAAGGAGCAAGTCGAAATGCACGTGCACGGGAAGAATCAGACAGCTCCTCAGAGGTCTGATATATCAAGCAATTCTTTCAATAGGTTCCGTGTTCACAAATAACGTGGTTTGACAACAGATGTGCTGAGAGCGCTGTTACCATTAAGGCTTCAAGTTTCTCCACGTAGGAAGAAACACTCAGATCATTGACTCGTTTGGATTTGTGGTGTTACTGTAGTATGTTGATCTTGGAGAGTGGAGGATCGTTTACCTCAATGCCCGTACAGTATTCAAAACTAGCTTAAAACAGGTTGGGTATTTTTGGAAATCTGAAACATTTTCAAGTAAATTTAACTGGGTTGTGTTAAACCACTTGCTATTCTGGGATTTCACACACCACATATATTCTAGGTCATATTCAGTACTTTGATTTCATCTTCGTCTGTAGACTGCTGTTGAAAGAGATTGAGTATTGGTATTAATCATTGATATTGGCAAGGGAAGAAATTAAAATATACCGGATTAAATATAACTTGTTCTCATTAAGCATGCAAAGTAAAAAGAGACTGAACATTGCCACTTTGTAAATGCGTTAAGCGTACAGAATAGCTATAAAGCTGGTCACTTGACACTAAAATTTATTAATCAAACACTTAAATAAGAACTCATTCTATGGTTCTAATACCATTAAAATTAACATCTCTTTCTATAGGCATTACATAAGCATGTAGTATAATATTAATTAAGAGACAGAAAGAAATTGTGGACTTACTTTAAACTAAACTAGTCCTTAAATACAAAGCTTTCCTCAGGTGAGACAAGTCCTACAACTTGCTTGCAAACAAAAATGATACATTTTAAACTTGGCCCCAAAGTGAAAGCTTCTGTTTTTAATACAGGAAGATGAGACTGTTGGCACAAGTGATGCATCTATGGATGATCCTGTGGCAGCATGGCAAAGTGAAAGCAGTTCCAGGTAGCTTTACTGGTCTCTTAATTGTTAACATTAGCTTATTAAGTAATTTAAGTAAGACATAAGTAAGACTTAAGTAAGTATTGTGCTACTGTGACTACAAGTCAGTAGAGATTTGTTATACCTTATGACAGATGGAAGCAAAGTGTCTAGTACACTTAGGTAGTTTAAAATGGTAACCAACAAAATTCGTGGAGTCTGTGAACAGACAAATACTTTTGTGAGTGACTAAGTAATTGTAAAAATTTTTATAACAGTATTTAACAGAAAACCAGTATGAAAATTTCTTAATTTTGAAGACTGACTTTTTTTCCAGTCCTTCATGGAGCATTTTATATTGTAGTTTTTTGTGGGTTTGGTGTCCGTGTCGCGTCCCACCCCCTGCCCCAAAGTCAAGAACAGTTTTGAAAGACCATTTGTAAGAAAACTTTGTCTTTAATTAAGAACTGCTTGAAAAAATCAATGCCAGTTAGTCATATGCGATAGAAATATTGATAGAAGTGCATACATATCTTCTGTTCATACTTCAGTATTTCCAACTTTTTCTGTTGTCAGTATGTATTTGTGTACAATTTTTACAGTCTCTTTTCTTATTCTTAATGTTATGCTTTTATGGCTGGAAGGGCCATCAGCTAATATGAATACTGTATGTTTGTTATTTGGATATTAAAGAAGTCAGAACTGTATTTTTAGAAGAGTGCTCTAGTTTTCTAAATTTTTCATGCATTTATGCAGTCAGTTCTTATGAAGTCAGTCTATGAATCAGTGAAATAATTAGTATGAAAATAGGTATCAGCCATAACTGTAGTTGTACTGTGAGTTTGCAATTGATAAAATAATTTGCTGAAATACATAAATTAGAGGGCACTGAGGTTTTCTTTAAATTCACATGAGAGAGAAATTTTGTGCTAATCCTGACATCTGTTCCACATAACCAGAAGAGCAGGTTGCATGTTTGGACCTTTCACTCTGTTGTGTGAAAACTGAAGTGCTGTTTTCTTTCTTACAACTTTTTATTATCTACAGTGATTCATCAAGTGAATATTCTGACTGGACAGCAGATGCTGGAATTAATCTCCAGCCGCCAAAGAGACAAACCAGGCAGGCAGCTCGGAAAATCTGTAGTAGTTCTGAAGATGAAAATATGAAGGGAACAAAAGGACTGGAGTCCAAAAGAAGGAAACTTAAACAGCCTAGAAAAAAGGTCAACATTTTAAATTTTTTAGTGTCTTTTTTTACTTTATGAATATAAATTTTATTTTGAGTAGTTGTTTTCAAAGTAAAATTTTTCACAAAAAGTATATAGTAAGAAAGAACCTATGGACAGCACAGGAACTGTGGTACCAGTGGTACCAGAGTATTTTTGTTTGTTTGTTTTGCTGCTTTGTGACATAGATGTACTTCCATGTTTCACGCAGGTGGCACGTTCTCTCCCAGATTTATGCTCTTCACTGCAGTTAGATTTACTCCAAGTGGTTTCATTGTAAAATTATAATGCACCTGTATTGTATTTACATTGCCAGATTTCTTTTTCCTAGTATTTTTAAAGATGTTTAGAATATTTCTAAAGAAATATAATCTCTTTATTTATGAACGTTTTAACCTTCTATTATGTTTTTAATGAACATGTCTTATTCCCTGCTGTTCGGTTAAGATTTTTAGAAGGTTGACATTCCAGCATTTGCTTTGCCCTTATATCTAGTTATCTTCAATAAGTGCTGTATGATCAGTTTTTCATATGTTCTGCCACAGTAGTTACAGCTTGCATTCTAAATTTAATGTAATATATTTAAGAAACCAAGTGGACTGCTTTCGATGGAAGGTGAACCCAGTGAAGAATGGCTTGCCCCACAGTGGATCTTGGATACTATACCCCGCCGCTCACCTTTTGTCCCACAAATGGGCGATGAGGTAATAAGTGTAGCCATTCTGAAATTCCTGCCTACACTGATAAGCTTGTTTTGGTCAGGACTATTATGTCTAGCAATATTTTCAGTGAATCATGCTCAAGATAGGCTGAGTTTTGATAACTTTTTTTTATTCTTAGGCAATCAGTTGTTTACAGATAGCTGTCCTATGTCCCTCTTTGTGCACATGTAACTTAGGAGTAGCAGGAAGAATTGATTGTGCATCTTCAGACAAACCTGTACACTTCTTAATGATCCCAAGTTTGAAAGCACATAGCAGGTGTGACTTTGGGGGCTGAGATCAATATTTTTAAGGAGAAGAGTGCTTTATAACGAAATACTGAAGTGTGCAGTATGTTCTGAAAGGGATGATGCCTGATGTGTTCATAGAAATTATAGAATAAGTGGGAAGAGAACTATCAGTAAAATAATGGGGGTTTTATATTTTCTTTTAAGATCATATACTTCAGGCAAGGCCATGAAGCTTATGTGCGGGCAGTAAGGAAAGCAAAAATTTACAGTATTAACATGCAAAAACAACCATGGAACAAAATGGAACTCAGGGTAAGTTAAACAAATACTTTCAAAAGCTGAATGTCTCTGTAATGTTAAATTGACTTTAAAAACTAGTATGAAAAATATGAAGAAAGCATCACTTTAAAATGTTAATATCAAAATTAAAATTGTAAATCTTAAAATTAGTGTTTTCATTAACACAAAGCCTTTACATGTGTTCAGTTCCTGATAGGAAGCCAGAAGGATATTAAAGAATGTGAAAGTTTATCTAGTGTGGTATTCTTGCCTGATGGATAAAAAAAATGTAGAATATTAAATAAAAGAAAAAGTGAGAGCAGTTAAGCACTGGAATAGGTTGCCCTGCTTTTTGTTTTTAACGCTGATGAATTCAGAACCCACCACTCAAAAGCTGTTTGTAGTTCTGTCAGTGCTCTACAATGACCTGAACATCTAGGTTCTATTTATTGTTTTTAATGCTATCGTAAGAAGTAAGACATCATGGCACAAAGACCTAAATGTGTGCATTAGCTCTGTTAAAGAGTGGATCTAGCTAAGCATATAATTGTGTATGTTCTTAAATTCTTGGAAGGGCAAGAACATATGCTTGGATAGATACTAGGTTTACATAGCTATGTTGATTTTTCTTGTCCTTTTACTTTGAACCCCTTAGTACTCAATCCACAGTGTTGCTGTATTTTTTTCTGCTTTACTCAGATTTCATATCAAGAGAAGAGCACACATGTATGCTGATATTCATATATGTGTATGCCAGTGGTTCTATTAATGAAAACAATTGCTTTACTGGAAAAACATCCGGTTACTGGTCCTAGGTATTCAGGGATTCTAGCTGTAATCTTCAAAGGCATCTTCAGTTTGTAAGGAAAAGGAAATAGCATTTCACTTAGGATAGAGTCCTTACCACCAGCTGATGTTTTACAGGATGTGAACATAAAGGCTATTGTTGAATTTCCACTTTAAGAGGAAGAATTTCCTTTTATTCCCCCTGCATGTTGCTATGCAAGGGTGAGAGGCCCTGGGTTTGGTCTGGTATAATCTTTGGTGCCATCAGTGTGGTTAAAACCAGAGTGGGTATGTTCCTGAGAACCTTATTACAAAAAAATAATTTGTGTGTATAATGTTCACAAATCTACCAAGGGAATGGGCATCTTATGTCTTTTTTTTTTTTTTTTTCTTTTTAAGGTGACTGTGATTGATTTTTAGTATTTGGAAAAGAACGCTTTTATGGGTGAAATTACCTGGGCTGTAGAGTGGAAATATATTTGGTTTTTATTAATGTTTGGTACTTTAACATGGATGTTTTTGTTAGCAAGTTAAAATAACACTGTTCCATGCTTATTGGTAAACAGGAACAAGAATTTGTGAAGACTGTAGGAATTAAATATGAAGTTGGGCCTCCTACGCTCTGCTGCTTGAAGCTTGCATTCCTAGATCCAATCACAGGCAAAATGACAGGAGAATCATTTTCCATAAAGTAAGTAAACTGAAATGCTGATGACATTCTTCAAGAGATTTTCTTGCAGTTTAGAAGCTTCCCTCCTCTCCTTTCTTTTGTCTCTTGCAAGGCATGATGATGGCGTTAATTAGTTATTATAGCAAACTTGAAAACAAACTGCATGAAATTTTGTTTTTGGAGAGTCTCTGTATTGTACATGTGGAACTATGTTTATGGGTTATAGAAGCAATTTTTTTTGTCTATTTCATGAAGGTACCATGATATGCCAGATGTTATTGACTTCCTTGTGCTGCATCAGTTTTATAATGAAGCCAAAGAAAGGAACTGGCAAATAGGTGACTACTTTTTTTCCACTTCCATATGTTTTGCAACATTTCTGCAGCTGTTTAATAGGATACAGCGTCTCTATTACATGATGTAAAGGACTACACCACACATGATATTACAGCGATCATTGGAAAATTGATTTGATGTTTGCTGCAATTCCTGTAGCAGAAAAAAGAGAGAAATGAGAGAAAGTGTTACGAGGCCTGTGATAGCAGAAGCAGCTACTGTTATAGTATGATTTGAGGCATGGAGGCAGCTGTGACTAATTACTAGAGATGTGAAAGTCCTCCCTTAGGGGAAGGGCAGTAGTGCAAAATGTAAGAATTGAAGTAGTGCATTTATGAAAGATGAAGTTGATTCTCTAAAAAGAAGTATTTAACAATTATTTATGTTGTTATTTTGCTGAATGCAATCTTTTTCCTTACAGGGGATAGATTTCGCAGTATAATAGATGACGCTTGGTGGTTTGGAACTGTGGAGAGTCAGCAGCCTTTCCAGGCAGAATATCCTGATAGTTCCTTCCAGTGCTACTGTGTTCAGTAAGTATTTACATAGCTGCAATGTATCACACACATCTACATGCTCTGGGTCTCCTAGATGTTTACATGTTAAGCGTGTACCTCAAGAACTAGGATCCTTTTTTCCATTTAAATACGTAATCAGCCGCTTTGTTTTTATTTAAATATGAACTTATTTATAAAACAACACATAAAACAGCAGTGCAGTGAATATATAGGAGATAAAAGAGAGAAATAAGGAGTTGGAAAGTAGCAAGTGACAAGTCTTGTTTCTAACAGGCATGACCTTTTTAGTTTAAGTCTGGTAGAGAAAAGGTTTATTGTTATATTCAGCTCTAACTTATGTATTTGAATATATTTTTTTAATAGCTGGGACAACAATGAAAGAGAGAGGATGAGTCCATGGGACATGGAACCAATTCCAGAAGGAAGTAAGTGTGTATTGAGTTCACATCCACATACAAAGTAAATATTTTTTTGCCACTGCTAGTACTTACTGTTGTTGAATTTTTCATATTTAGCTGCTTATCCGGAGGAGGTTGGTGCTGGAGTTCCTGTGACTCCAGATGAGCTGACAGCTCTTCTCTACAAACCCCAGGAAGGAGAATGGGGTGCTCATTCCAGAGATGAAGAATGTGAACGAGTAATCCGGGGGATTGAGCAACTTCTTTCCCTTGGTATGTTTGGAGAGAAAAGGTGGAAGGATTAAGAGCATCAGTGTGGTGGCACAGGACTAAAGAGTAGATAGGATGGAGCGTTGGGAGTTGGTGTGGAGAATTTGAAATGTGCCAACTAAATAATTGAAAAGAGCCTTTTAAATTTCATGTGGTGTCCTTTTCAGTTATACTCCTTTTTTTTCTGGGGCTTGACCTGCTTCCTTTCAGGTTAATGGGGATTCTCAGTGGGTCATATCTAAATATGAATGAGCTTAACATTGAATTAAACCTCTGAAAAAACAACCAAAAAATCCCTTGTAACTAGTTTGTAGCACGCTATGATTTAAATTCTACCATATATTTATACATAGGACATGCCTGTATTCTTAGTTTACGTTGCTTGTTGTAGTATTCCTGTTGTAAGTGCATATGCCATGTTGCTTTCTAGCAATATGGTTAGCTGCTGGTATGCAAATCTCAGATGCAATATTTAAACAAAAAATGCTTTTTCAAGAGTAGTTAACAGATGGTACAAGAGGAAGAATGCTACCCTTTGGGTAATGACGTATCCAGCTGTAGATCTGTATTGCTTTTACTGAATTCTTAGAAAGAAACCCAGAAACCATTATAAGGAGTCTAGTTATAACTGCCCTTCTGGTATCTTCTGAGGCATCTAAATTATTTTGATCTTTTGTCTTTCAGACATTTCTAATCCCTTTGCTGTTCCGGTGGACCTTAGTGCCTATCCCATGTATTGCACTGTTGTTGCTTATCCAACTGACCTCACCACAATCAGGAGGAGACTTGAAAACAGGTTTTATAGGTCAGTTGGATTTTTATTTGTTTGTAATCTACATTTACTATAGCCCCATCAAGGACAATATGTTTAGCTGAATACTATGTAATGCCACTTCAGCAATATATTTCTTCGATGAGTCAACAGCATAAGATCAGATTCTATTTGGCCTTCAGCAAAGTGAGTCTTCCTGAATAAGAATTTCTTTTGGCCACATTGTTAAGGCAAAAGCTGGTATATCTGGATCTGCGTCTCTTTTGTGTAATGTACGGAGCCTTACTCTCTGGATGTGTTTGAAGGCAGAGCATATTTGCTTCATCTGTATCTCTGCTGCCTTTGAACCAGATGCTTTGCTTGTACTGCAGTTGCCAGAAGTGGGCTAAGTAGTGCTGTAAACTAGAATCTCAGTTTTTCTAGTTAACTTGGGGATAAATAATGTCCTGCTCTTTTTTTTTTCTCCCCCCCCCCCCCAGTTTATCTGTAAGGCTTTCTCTAAGTGGGAGCAGTCAGCAGTCTTCTTCAGTAGGGTTGTTTCCTCTTTTCATTCCATTCATTGCTGATTTGACGAGGGACATCTTGTTTCCACAAAGCTGTCGCAGCCTGGCACATTGGGCCAGTCAGCAGTATGTGAACAGAAACCATTTACCTTGGTCTCTAGCAACCTGTTTCTACTGGATCTGAATTAGCTGATTCCTTTTTTTACTGAGGAATCCTACTGAACTCAGAAGAAAAAAAATTATGTACACCTTCCTCACTACCCCTTTCCTGGTGGTTTTTTTTGGTTTTGTTTGGTTGTTTTTTTTTAGAAGAATCTCTGCACTGATGTGGGAGGTACGATACATTGAACATAATGCCAGGACTTTCAACGAGCCAGACAGTCCTATAGTCAAAGCAGCCAAAATTGTAACAGATGTCTTACTTCGCTTCATTGGGTAGGCTTTTTTTTTTTACTTTATAGACCTGACATCTTGAGTTTCTGAGATAATTGATTATGTATTTTGGCTTTTGTTACTGTCCTGCAGGGATCAGAGTTGTACTGATATATTAGAAATATACAACAAGGTGAAAGCAGAAGACCTAAGCAGTACTGATGAAGAGGAGGTAAGACCATTAAGTCTGATTGTCAGAACTTCTTACCTTTTTAAATTCAGCACTTAGAAGAAATTTGGGCAAAGATTTTTTTTTTTGCTGAGTTTTTATTTTATGGGTAGTGGCACTGACTTTTTGAGATGAGCCTATTTAGGCCATTTATGTTGCTCACCTGGGGCAATAAGCTCCCTTAAGTAAGTAATAATGATTCTTGGAACTGCCTATATTTAATCTCCTCTCAGTACATGATGTTTTGTTGTGTGAGGAAGTATTAGTAAGTAAGGGAAATATGAACCGGAGCTGTTACTCAGTCTGCCAAAACCAGAAGGACGACAGCTCTCCTATTGTCAGTGAGGCAGCAGAGCTGGTTTTCTTACGTAATTCTGTGTCATTTCCTGTCAGTTGTACCTTGGAGTGAAATGACAGGTAGAAACTGGGTTAGATATCACTTCCTCCAACTTTTCTCTCTCCTTACACCTTCTCCCCTTAAATGCAGTTTGTAAACATTTTGAAATTTGCTGCAGTTTCTGTTACAAAAAAGTGACCTGTTAAAACCAAAGTAACCTGGGTTTGTTTTACTTTTACAGTGTTGTTTTCTAATACATGAACTGGTGTAAGATTTAGTTAGGAGGATTCTTCCCTCCTCCCTTCCCCAAGACTTAGTCCATTGTTGCAGTTTTGAAATATTTAAGTTAAACGTGATGCTGCTTGAATACCTATATGCTTATGGCTGGCGCTATTGTCTTAGATTTGTATTGAAACTTAAAATCTAGACTACAATGTCATAATTTAATTACTTTCATAAAACTGAAGATATAATAATGGCATCTATTTTTACAGACTATTAAAAGAGTATTTTGAGGAAAATGAGGGATTTCCATGACTTAAATAGCAGACCCTCCTTTCCCAATTCAACCTTCTTGTGTCAGTTGTGAAGCTCATCTGTTCCGTGTCAAGCAGTGATCAGAAGTGTCCATAATTGCTACTATATCACCTTCCTTTCTCTCCAGCCTTTCAAAGAGCTGGTTTATAATATGTTTTGGTTTATACTATGTTTTAAAATAAGAAAGAAATTACTTTCGTATTCTTTGTAGGAACTTTCCTGTCATCTCAACATTATTTATTTTTAATAACTGGTAAAATGCTGTGTACAAAGGAGGTTTTGTTGCGATTTCTAAATCCAGATTCTGGAAAGAATATTGCATACACTTGATGTAAGTCAGTCACTACGTGAAACCTGAATAAACTCAGTACAGCTGCTCAGAGCATGAACATTTAGGCAGTGGAATAGAGCTCCGCAATACTGGGACTTAGCTGAGTTTTAAGGAATGAAAATAAGCCATTCATATTTCTCACATGTTTATGTATAATTTTTATGGAAGCAGACTTGGAAAAGAGATGAAATAGCTCATCCACCTAATCTTTTAATTTTTTTTTTTTTAAGTTACATGACTACTAGTTTGAAACTAGTTTCTGTTTTGCTTGAACCATTCATTGCGTTTGAGTAGTTTAAAATTGGGGGTTTTCGTTGTTGGCTGGCTGTTTTTTAACCCTTTTTCTATTGCTGAGGGTGCATACAAGCATGCATGTGTGTAATCATTAACTTTGCCTTTAGGTGGCAGAAGTAGATGTAGATTCAGACGCTCCGGGAACTTCCTCTGGAAAAAGACGAGTGAGTAAACATTTCTGCTTGGTCTAGCTTGTGAAGGGAGGTACACCAGGTACTGAAACACTCATTTAGCTCTGGAATGGTTTAAATTTGTCATGGCCAGTAGTCTGTAGGACTATGTGAATTCAGTTGCATGTGTATGTAAGTGTTGGCTGACTAAGGAAGTTACTGTGCAGAAAAATTCACTTAATTGCTGAAGAATTTTTTTTTATTTGACTTGAAACATACCTAGAACAGATTCAATTTGCAGTCAGATTTGGACGAAAGCTGATTAAAATAACAAGGTTGGAAGCGAAATATTGCATACGTCTCATGGGTTTGAGTGTTTATATATTACCAGAAAAGGCATATTTCTGCAGTTTGCATACTGCATATTGTTGTGCCATCAGCTATGCTTTAATCTTACTGCAATTCTGTTTTTAATTGTGAAACTCTGCTTTGAATCAGAACACTGGTAAATTAATAGGAACTTAAGGTGAAGAATTTGAATATTCTGAAAAATGACAAAATACATCTGTTTCACTGCAGGTAAGACGACGAATAAAAAGACAGCCCATGAAAGCAAGTCCTGATGCTTGGAAAGAGCAATGCAAGCAGTTGTTAAACCTGATTTATGAAAGAGAGGACTCTGAGCCCTTTAGACAGCCAGTTGATCTCTTCTCCTATCCTGTACGTACAACTTCCATATTCAAAATTAAAAAAGCCTATTGTTTATCCTTTGGCAAAACATTCATGCTGGGCATGTTTCTAACCTCTCCCTTTATGAGCTGGAATGCCCCATGTTCTCTGCACTGATGTTTTCAGAGAATTATCTGCAGTAACTCTCAAGTAGAAAGAATTACTTCCGAGCCACTGTTGTGGGTGAACACTTAGGTGGTTTTATTGCTGTAGGATTTGACAGCCTTTATTATTTTCTTGTGTTTTCTTACAGGATTATAGAGATATTGTAGACACTCCTATGGACTTCAGCACTGTGAAAGAAACCTTGGAAGCAGGAAACTACACTAGTCCCCTGGAATTCTACAAAGACATTCGTTTAATATTCTGCAACTCTAAAGCTTACACTCCTAATAAAAAGTCTCGAGTAAGTAATAAATTTTAATGCCTCCTTTACAAAGACCCTGGCCCTACGTGAGTACAGTGCATGAAATAAGGTCTGCATCTGAAGAGGAAAACACTGCATTGTGAAATAAGTAGTATATATCAGTTCTGGGACCTATGGTTATAAATTTACTTTGTTCTGCTCATGGAGATCACTTCTGAATTTCATTTTCATCTGAACTTCCTGAACTTAAAGCTTCTGAGAAATTGTATAGTTACTGTTGCAACTATTTCTTTGAAAATTTGCAGCAGAAAACTGATCACCAGTTGCTTTTATTTTTTCAGTAGTTTGTTCCTGGAAACAAGGCTATCAGCTTGATAACTGCATATATATATATATATATATCTGTTTTTAATCTACTGTTAATGCAAGTATTTTGCAATATTTCTACTGCTGGAGGAGATGAGAGCATTATGACACTTAATTTTTTTCTAGTTTACTTAGTACACTTGGCAAGACTTTCGCACAGTGTTGCCTGTGTTACTCAGGTGCCAATCTTGCTTTTTTCTGCGTGCAGGAGTAGGAATCTGCTTAGGCAGAACAAATGGATTGGATTGGAGCCCTAAGCAGGATATGGCAAGAGGGAAAAGGGAGATCAAAATGTTAGAATATAGATATTTTTATATAAGCTAGGTAAAATGACTACTAAGTGTATGACTGATCATGTAAACATGGCTATGTTTGATATGTGTTCCTGTGCAGTACATTGCTTGTCAGCTTTTCCTAAGAAGCTAAATGACCAAAGAATTCTAAAATTTTCAAATGTTTTAATGATACGTTGTTTATGCTCAAAAAATCACAAGTTGGCATGAGAACGCAGATGCAGTTTTTAACACTGTTGATGCAAAATACTATTTGAGTGGTTGATGTCTTCATAATATAAAAGCAGGCAGAATTTTGACCGTGTTTCCAGACACTAAGTTGTAATGACCTTATTATAAGGAAAAGCTGCATATTCAATAAGATGCTTAAGTTGTGACAAAATCACATCTCTGAAACATGTCATTTAGCATAGATAAGTGTGCTGGTCACATAGTTGCCTAATATTTCTTGCGTAGAAACAGGAACACTTACAGACTTAAGAAATACGTACCATTTGGGACTAGACTGAGATACTATTACTTAAAGCACAATAATACATGGAATTTAATATTACTGTAAAATTTGTGTGGGGCACCTAACATGGTGTGACACAAGATTTTATTATGCTAGGTGCTGTCAAGCAGGAGAAGGAGCAGAGTGCTGCAAAGAGCTTTCAGTGCACATGTAAACGGTGCTAGATGGGAGGAAGCAGGAGGTTGTGTGACCGTACCTGTCGCTTGAGGAGTAATAGCCTTGTGTAAACTGGATGATGAGAGTAAGCTTGAAGTAGGATGATGCTGTGGTAGGGGGGAACTCCAGCCATGTGTTAGTGAGCGTGAGAGAAAGCATGAAGTTGCCGCCATTGAAGGCCAATTGAACTCTTGGTGTTGAATAAGGTCTGAAATGTGGGCTGTGGGCAAGTGCTGAAGATGAAGACCGGTAACTTTTGCTTGCTTTTATGGAAGGGCAATCAGTAGAGGATTGCAAGAAGACAAGTAATTTGAGTGTGTCTTATGTGTGCTTGGCCTCAGAGTAGTCTTGGTGAGTTATTTACTGCTGCACGCTCCCTGGGAACTTCCCTGTGTATTAATAACTGAACAGCTTGTGAGTCAACTCCCAAATTACTTTAACAGAGTGGCCCATCAATATCCATTTGCTTAAATACTGTGAAGTGCCTCAGTGAGGTGATCCTTGCTGGAGGGCTGGGGCACGCAGCTGGGCCCTCTGCCACTGCAGGTTCATCTGCTGCCAAATATTGGCCAACATCCTGAGGTTTTCTAGCCCATTTTACCATCTTTGCAACAGCATCTTGAATGGAGGCAAGAAGGGCAGGGTACTACATGCCAGAGCTAAAGAAAGCGACATTGCTAAAATAAAAGGGTCTGGGCAAAAATTAAGTTATATGAATGTAAAGAAAACTCCATATCAAAGAGATTTTATATTCAGACAGACTGCAAGAAATGCAAAGAGGTCTGAGTATAAGATGATGATAACATCTTGATGGTGTTAACACAATTTTCAGAAGACTGGATGCGGCAGAAGGGTATGGATGTGAGGAAGGAATTAATAACTTTGTTTTATTTATGCTGAGTTTGAACTATTAGTTTGTCATAACTCAAACGAATCCAAGGTAAAATCTTGAACAGAAGTAAATACAGTCTGAAATAGAGAGAAATAGCCATGAGTGAATTTGTGGATGGGGCTACACAGAGGGAAGGCCTAGAAAGAGGACAGGAACATGGTTTAAGCATTTTGACATCTGGCTTAGAGAAGTTGGGAACGAGGACATTTTATTTGGCTTCTGTGTGCACCTCTCTAGGGGTGGTGTAAGGACTTGTCACTAGGGAGTTAAAGCAAAAGACAAAAGGTGAGGGGCAGTGAAGTTCAATTGTTTTTTTCCTTGGCACTTCAAGTTATCTAGTGGCGTGCTTCCATGCTTTATGGAGATTAAAAAAGGAGGCTGTAGTTCAGTAATCTAAATAGCCTTTTTCCTTTAACTCTAAATATTTTGTACTATAAGTAAGTAAATCCTTTTACGGAAACACTTTCTGTTGCAAGAATACGCATATGCCATGGAAGGAAATTATCTGTAAAGAACCTCATAGTTGAACATCACCACGAGTTTTACTTTTGTGCTACAAAGTCTGGGCATATTTGTGATTTCCTTCCCACCCCCCGGTCTTCTAGTTATTCAACTTCTAATAAGTATGACCATGCTTTCTCACTCCAGATTTACAGCATGACACTTCGACTATCTGCCTTATTTGAAAATCACATGAAAAATATCATCTCTGAGTACAAGTCAGCAATGCAATGTCAGAAGAGGAAAAGGCCACGGTACCGAAAACGGCTAAGAAGCAGTAGCAGTTCACCCTCAACTAGTAGAGCATCTAGGTAATGTAACGATAGTGAGACTTGCTATCAGTGTCATTTGAGATGACAGTGGTAGACATGCCTTCATGAATAAGCAGTCAGTAACAGTATTGCTCATTTCCTGATGCAGTTGTTCTTTTGGGTGATAGAATCATGAGCTCAGATTCCATGCTCAATTTGTAGTTTGTGCACAATTCTGGTAAGTGAAAGACTATATGATTAGAAGTATTCCCTCTGGGGGAAACAGAAGACCAAGTTTCTTTTTGCCTTCATTTAGTAACTGTTGAAAAAAGTGTTGTATAACACTTTTCTGACTTCTGTATGATACATTACCTAAGTAAACTGAGTATTTGCTTTAAAGGGTGAGATAAAATCTTCTTCTTGCAAGCTCAGATGCCTTTAGCAAACAGAATGATATTCTAATTATTTTTAGTGTTACTACACCTGTGCAAGAACTGGGAAAAAAGAGATCGCTTCTGTTAAGCATTTGCTGCAAAAAACAAGGCACTTTGCAGGGGAGATTGGTTTTGTGTTTGAGTCTTTTGGTACTAACAGTTTTATCTCTTTGGGATATTTTGTGTCTTCAGCCCAAAAGGGAAACAGAAGCAAATGAAGATTCAACCTAAACCCAACCAGAATACCTCACTGCCTTTGACTAGGACTAGTTCTTCAGTATCATCTCATGGTGAGGAGAAATTTTCTAAAATGCATCCTTTCTCTGGCAGCAACTTGTATGTCCAGATTAAAGCTTATATGCATGAGACACATGCAAAACCCACCTGTTGAAAGAGCAAGTAGCAAGGTCATGGAAATATGTTGTCTGTAGATTGTGTTAGCTGAACTTGGCCCTCCAGCTGTCGTTGGTAAGTTATTGTTAAGGGTCAGAGAATAGGGAACCTGGGTCAGTTCTTGGTAAGAATTAACTTAGTGACAAGAGCCTGGGCTTCCTGTATACGGGCTTCTCCCATACAGTGATTATGAATACAGTAAGCTTACTTTGGATTACACCCCGGAGGAATCTGTCTCTTCATGACTGCAGAGGCAGCTTGGTGAGGTTAACCTCCTGACTTGGGCTATTAACTCAGGTGATACAAAACCTCCCTAGAATGCCTTGCATTACAACCCTATAAATAGAGGATAAAACCAACTCTGTCACATTAGTAGTGTCCTGTCTAAAGTTTCAGATACAGCAGAAGAACCCCTGGGTTCAGCCACTGGTGAAGAGATGGAAGGTCAGCCATCTTCCTCAGGCTCAAATGCACAGAACCGAAGTGGAAATATCATTGATCCAGGGAAAAGTAGGCCAGTCAGGAGTAAATCTACACCAGTGAAACAAGGTGAGAAATAATAAGTACTCTGTTCTTTGAATGACTGGTTTCACTAGAAATGAAAGATGTTGCTTCTGTCTGATGCTTACAATATTCTTGCCTGAGTCTAGCATTATACTATTTTCCCAAACCATACTAAGGAATTTAATTTACTTGAACTTACTTAGATGAATTGAACTTCTTACAGTTCTGTGGTCTCTTGTCTGAAATGTGGCATGCACATGATGCCACATGCGCTTCAGTGAGGTCCTTTAAAATTTCTCCAGATGGAAAGCTTGCTTGCTCTTAAACTTCTTGAGAATTACAGTTCCTTCAGGAGTTATAAAAGCAAAGCAAACCAAAAGAATCCCCACCCCAAAACCTTGTCCTTTTATTAATCAAAGCAAAGATGAAAAAAGTTTTTAAAAACTTAAATATTTTTATCAAAGGCTAAGTAGTTGTGATTAGAAGGGAAACACTGTTTGAAAACTGGTATTTTGTCTCTGGGACATGTTAATCAGACTTTCCACTGAGATAGGCATTGAATGAGCATTGGCTGAAACCCTGAAGCCTTTGTCAAGTCCGTACTACTGTGCTGTAGCAGTGTTGTATGTTGCAGGTGACTTTTCGTATCCCATGTTAAAGAAGATACTTAATCTTCATTGTCAGATTCGTAACTCTGAAAACATACAGTATTTTGGGTCGTGAGCCAGTGAGTTACTTTATATATTTTTAAGTTAAGGTGTTCAGCAATGCTGGTGAGTTTTCTCAGGTGATTTACTGTCTTGAAATTGTGCTTGCCACAGGTTTTCCCTGGACTAAGCCTTTTGAGAACATGCATTTGATGGGGAATAAATACTGCTTGCAGAGTGTTATTTCAACGTATATAGGTTTGAAATGGATTTTAGAGTTTTTTCTGCCTTGGCACCCTAGGTAGCATTCACCTGACTAAATTTTAGATGTTTGTGTCTAACCTAGTCACTCTGGGCTCTGTTTATTCACTTCCCTTTTATTCAATTCACTATTATTGTCCTTCACTGAACTCCTAGTCAAGAGAGTTTGCAGTCCTTGCTTCCAGATAAGATGAACTGTGTTTACTTTGTCTGATAAATTTTCCCCTTAGAGGACCTGTTTGTCTCCACAGCATACAAAGGTCATCTCTGGTGAGTAGCTCAGAGCTGGATCATCCCCAGAGTACACCTCAAACGCAGATGAGGCGAATCCCACTTTTTGTATCCTATCTGTCTCAGGTGTGATGATGATAACCGATAGGGTTATTTTGTGTTTGCTTAGATCACTCTCCTGATGGACCACTTACAAATGGTGATGGCAGAGAACCCCGGACAGGAGTCAAGAGGAAGTTACTAAGTGCATCAGAAGAAGATGAGCATCTGGAGGAGGCAGAGGAAGAGGAAAAGAAGAAGAGAGAATTAAAGGAAAAGTCTGGTTTGTCTTCATCAGAAAGTGGGGAATCGGGATCCAGTTCAAGTTCTGAAAGCAGAAGTGGCTCCGATTCAGACTCTGAATCAACATCTAGAACAGATCAGGATTACATTGATGGAGACCATGACTACAGCAAAGTTGTGCAATCCAAAAAACCCAAAAGAAAAATCAAAAGAAAAATCACCGGTGGGAAACGGAATTGGCAGGGCAGAGGGACAGGGAGGAGGGGTAGATGGGGGAGGTGGGGGAGATGGAGTAGAGGGGGAAGAGGTGGTAGAGGTGGAAGAGGCTGTGGCAGAGGAAGAGGTGGTGGCAGGGGAGGAAGAAGAGGCCGAGGAGGCAGAGGAGCCTCGCGAGGAGCCACCAGAGCGAAACGTGCCCGAATTACAGATGATGAATTTGAAAATTTGTTTGGAGGACAATTTGGTGAAAATGTGTTTGGAGGGCGATTCAGTAGACCGCCTCGAATCAAAACAAGGAACGAGGGCAGGAGAACTGTCTTGTACAACGACGATTCTGATAATGACAATTTTGTGCACACCGAGGATCCTTTGAACCTTGGTACTTCCAGGTCAGGCAGGGTGCGGAAAATGACAGAAAAAGCCAGGGTCAGCCATCTCATGGGATGGAATTATTGACAGATGAAAAACTTTGGAACAATTTTAAAAGAACTTCAATGGCCTTCTACTGCAGGGATTTTACCAGAAAATCTACCAAGCAAGTTGTGCGGGGACTCCACTCACGTTTCACAGTGGTGCTTTTCCATTATGTCAGTTTGCGTTTGTTTTAAAACTTCAGATCGCCACACTTCATTGGTCAAAACAAGCCTTATTCATTAGGCCTTAAATTACAGAAATTCTTCCCCACACACTACAAGTTCATCACATTAAAGAGGCTTCCAGCTTCTCAATAAGAACATGACATTTTGAGTCACGATTATGACTTCTCTCCCTTGTTTTGTTTTTGTATTATAGAAATAGCACCTTCTTACAGAGTTTTTATGTGGTTTCTGCCATAAATCCTTATACACAGTAATAATTATAACTTTTGCACAATACACCAATCCTAAAGGCAGCTATAAAATGTTTACAGTTTCTATATTGTAAGAAGGATCTGGATTATTTTAATCTTCCCAGGCCAAACGTTCATGAATTGTGCTGAACTGAAGTATGTCTATACTACAGTTACGGGGGTCCTGATGTGCTTTCTATCGGTTCTTTATTCATGTAAAAAGTGACAAAGGGTTGGTGCCTTGTAAATATGTAGCAAACCTTTGATGTGGTGTGTCCTATGTGTGCATTAACTTTATTAAAAAGAGAATACTTGAGAAGTATGAATATCTAGACAAAAGGTGCCAAATGCAAAAGTTACTTGCATCTATTTTCTTTTTGTCCTCTCATATTTTTATAGTATTAATAGAGATTGTGCAGCTAAGGGGTAACTTCAACATTTGAAAGGTTCCTCCTCTTCAAAGCATAACGTGATTTTTAATAGTAGCTCAGCTACCTCTATTTACAACTACTGGAAACTGAAAAGAAAATAGATGCTATTATTCAGTACGTGTTGAAGAAGAGGCAAGAGGGAGCATAGAGGGATGGAATTGCTCACGAAGTTGTAGAGTAACTATATCTCCATTATATTGACACAATGAGAAGAAATCTAAGTAATTATCAGAGGTTTCAGAAGCATAATGTTTTCGGCAGAGGGTGATTCGTTTGTGCAGACAGGCCGAGTGTCTCCCACACGTTTCTGCTGCCACTTGCTCGGTGCAAATCTGTGTTTGGTTTAATTTGCCCCTCGAAGGTGATGAGGGAGCTGAACGGAGCTCCGGTACCTCTGGTGGCTGGCACTACGGATAAGCTCCCGTTCACATCCTCCAGGCGGGCTCTTGTATCTCAAGCTTCCAGAAGAGAATTCGTGTTGCACTGTACTCTTGTTATTCTGAAAAATGCTAACTTGAAAACAGAAATCATGTTGGTAGTAGTAGTACAGTATGTGACGACATTTGTAGTCTCGCTCCTTGGTGAACAGAAACAGGTGTTTGGCGTGGGCTGAGCTGGAGATGAGCAGCCTCTTACTTCGTAGGGTCTGGCTGGAATATATATGGGACTTCAACTTCCTCCCGTTGTCTGAACGAACCTGACAGTTCTAGCTTGGTTAAGAGAGTGAGTTCAATTACACAGAGAGAACAAACGAAAAAAGAGACCAGAAAGTTGTGGTGGAGTTTTTCAGATTTTTTTTTTTTTTTTTTTTTTTTTTTTTTAAACTTTCATTCAATATCCTTAAGTTCTTCTGTGCACAGCTTGGTCAATAATTCTGGAAAACCTCAGGCAGCAAAGAGTGACCCATGTATATTCTCAGATGCAGAAGGAATTTAATTTTTGACTTTCTATATTAAGCACTAGCTATTTTATCTCGCTTTCCAAAAATTCTAGTTAGATGCAAAATGACTTGAAAAAATGCAGAGGTTTAGTTTTGTGATGGAGGAGAGTATATCCTAAATTGCTCAGAGCGCTAACATGAGTTTATGGTACAGTACAAAAATCACACTTTTCATTTTTTAAGGAATGTTTTGAATCGGCTGTAATCCATTTCTAGACTTGATTCAGTTGTGTTTTGATGGGGGAAAAAAAAAAGTGCAGCGGCTCTCCTAGTTCTCTATTGGGCTTTAAAATATAAACACCTGTCCTATCATCTCTCTCATAAATATGTATATATATATACACACATATATATTTATAAGAAATGTATTATTTCTTTGACTGATTGGTCCTTCTACATATGGTAACCAGGTATAGCATGTGTGCATCAGTTCATAGTCAGAATCATACCCCTTTTAGATCAGTCCTGTTGAGCTAATGTAAACACTATGGTTTCTGTTCTAAAGCCTGAAAATCTTGAAATGCAAAAGAAATGCTTTTCATATATTTCTGACTGGCCGAAGATCCACTTACTTATTTATTTTGTGTAGGGGTTGGGGAGAGATAAAACACGTGGATTCCAGAGAAATCGTTTTATAAGTTTGTGTATTTTAGCAGCAGTTAGAATAATATTAAATATGTTCTTAAATGTATCTTTTCTATGTAATGAAGTACTGTGAAGATAACAGTGAAGCATCACTTTGCTGTGGCGTAAGTATTAATCACATGTGTTACATGATTAAGAGCTAGACAGCAGGGTGTGCTAGAACAACAGAACTATTGCTTATTGTAAAAAAAAAAAAAAGCAGCTTTTTTTGTGCATGAGAACCTTTTATAAGCATGAACGAAATAACTTGGTTTTAGAGATGTTATTTTTACTTGGTTTCATATCTGGATTCTTTCTCTTGAGTTAGGCAATTGATTTCTCATGGCCTCATTCTGTGGAATAATCATGATTTTGTAGTAACTTTGACACTTTCTCTCAAAACCCAGATCCTATCAGGAGCCACTTACGGTTGCAGAAAACTTAGTATCAACCCAACAGGTGCAGCAGAAGCAGTAAAATGATTTAAACCTTGTACCGTCTCGCTCCCTGATCCAAAGCCTGGGTGCTCAGCCAGCTTCTCCTGGGGTTGCCGAGCTCCTAGCGGGCTGCCCTGCCCGGCGGGTTGCAGAGTCAGGACCGTAGTCTCTCTCCTTGCACTTTTAACAAAAACCTCCAAAATTCTGCCTAAGAAAAGGGTTTGAAGGCCAGATTACGTATCAGATTCCTGAAGGCTAACGAGGCGTGCAGGCAGGCCAGGGGTTCCTCTGCTGCTGTCGGATTCATTCTCGGGTACGGGTGCTTCAGAGTTTTCTGTAGATGTGCAATCCTGCGTGCTCCCTCTCCCGAGTTGCCGGGACGCTTGGGAGCATTTGGAAACACCTTGGAAAACAGGGCTCGCGCCCCGAGGGGCTTCCCTCGCCCGCAGAGCGTTAGCCCCAAGCGCTCCATCCTCCGTGGAGACGGGGCTGAAAGTTGTGTGCACCTTTGTTCTCGGATTTCTCCTGGCTACAAATCTGCCGTCCCTGTAGCGCTCCCACTTTTTCCCCAACCAGGGCGTGAATGACGAAGCTTATTTTGCAGTAGTGATGTGCTGTTGTCTCAGTTCAGCCCAAACTTCGCCTGCTTTTTCTATTCTCTGCCACCTTTTGTTTTCCTTTGCCCTGATCCACCTTTCTTCTTTAGCTTCCCTTGGTTGCCCCTGTAGGCTATTTATGATGCTCTTTTGGAAACTTGTGACGTCTTGATGAATTTTATTTCGGCTAGACTGTAAGATTCAATTCATTATATGCCTCTCTTTTCCTACGACTTTTTCCATATTTTTTATATCTGCCTTACTTGGTTTACTAGCAACATTCCCAAATTGCCGCAGGTGGATTTAACGAAGATGGAAAGTTTGAGGGCTGGCTTCTTGCCTGCTCTGCTCCTCTGTGGCCATCCGTACCCCGAGTGGAAATGCTGCCCGATCGGCCGGGGCAGCACGTGCCTTCCCTTGCTCCGACGTCGGCGGTTGCAGGGAGGCACGGCAGCGGGACTGCTCCCTTCGTGCTGCCTTACACACGGCTGCGTAAAACAACGCTTAGTTCCACCTGGTATCCCTTCACACGTGTGCTCCGTGTCTACTGAATTACTCCTTTCTTTTTTTTCCCCCCCTTGCTACGTGAATTGCAGTTAATGGAATCCTTGTAGAAGTTGCGTGCTTCCAGCATCACGAGATATTTCTGTTTTAAATAACCCATGAAACTTCTGTGTTGGTGCTTGAACTTAGATGGGTCTGGGTAGTTTTATCACTCCCCTCTAGCTTTCTATCACTCCTTTCTCCATAAACTAAGCAGAGGCCACCCCACTTAACCCAGTCAGCCCCACCCAGCAGATAAACAAGCGAAATATAATGATGAAGAAATAATTTGTGGAGGATTTTTGGCTGCTTAAAATTTTGCGTCCTGTCGCGTTATTTTCAATTTTCCCTGAATGTTTTCCTAAATGTACACCTCGGCTGCTTCTCCCGCACAAAAGCGGAATGACTGTGTAGTACATAGAGCACTGAAAAGTACTGACACCGGGTGCGTAGTAAAGAGAGTTTTCAAGTAATTTAAAAAATGTGGAGGGACCCAACGACAATGTATTGCTTTTGACAATGTTTGGTGGAGGCTCTCTTGACTGCAAAAAGCAAGATGAACCTTGTCAAGCATTTGAAAAGGCTGCTCCTGGGTGTCTCTGGAATGTTTCTGACAACCGGTCAAAATCACACAGTATTAACATGAGAAAACAAGTTTAAATCACTGATTTTGGATAAGAACTTGGTTAATATTTCATCTTTAATCTGAGCAGTGAATGACAGGGAAAAGTGAATAGCTGTAGGTTTAAGGATGTCTTGTCAGCCCTGACTTGGAGTGTCCTGCTATCATTGGTCTGTGTCATGAATTCAATGTTTTAAAAAAAAATATTTGTGTGTTTACATTTCTTGATTTTATTTTTTTTTAAAACCATCATGCAAAGTTTTATCAAATGCTAATTATTTACATGATAGACTGAAGGAGCAGTTAACAATCCAAGGATAAATCTATATTTAGTATTGTAGGGAGCTGTCATTGTGTTCTTACAAGTATGTATTATAGAAAATTACTGCGCATGTGCGATAGATAATTTTCAAATATTAGTATATCAGAGGTTTACACATTGAAGAAAAAAACTCCTTTATGTACAGTAAGTAACAGCCTGCAAAATTTAGTCTAAAAGTTGTCTTTTTTAGTATTAGAGATGCAAAGACCTGTTGGAAGCTTGTACATTTTTAATATGTCATGTTCAGCCCACAGCAAACTTACACAACTGTGCTATGAATCCCTGAAAAATTAGATTTCCAGTGGAATTGCTGTCACAGCCTTAACTCTAGTATTATAAAAAATGGTGCTTAAATACATTTATGTGCATGGATGTGGGTACCTGATAAGAGTTTGTGAGAATTTAAAGCGAAACCGAGCGGCTTAGTGCTGCACTTGCGAGTTAGTACTCCCGGTAGATAACCGCAGCCAGATCTGGGAATTGACAAACGTGTAAATAGTCGGAAAATATTTAAACCGGTGAACAATTAAGAACAGTTTCTCAGTTTGGGGTTTTTTTAATTGGCAAGCACTGCGTATCTTCCCGATCTCTGGGTCTGCGAGAGGCAGACAGGGTGGCGAGAGGAGCTGCTCCGGGGGCCGGGGGAGCCGAGGTCCTGCCCGAATATTCGCGGGAGAGGTTGGTGTTCCCGCCTGCCTCGTGGCTGCACCGCTCTTTGGCAGATAAAATCAAAAGCCTCCGTTTCTCTTCCTAAAAAGGCCTCCTCCAGACAGTGGTGGCTGCTTGGCTATATTCAGAAATCAAAGTCTGATGATTATTTTTCTGTAGAAATAACTAATACAGGCTATTCATTCCTCCATGAGTCATTATAGCAGACTTCATTTAGAAACACCAGTTGATGTCAGAGCGATGAAATTCACGTGATTTAGGCTCTATAGTTCATGTTCTGGATGATTTAAAAATACTCCAAAAATGCACAAAACTATTAGAATTATGTCTACTTTATATATTGATTATTTTTTTTTTTCAGGTGATATTTATGCCCATATCTTCACATCCGCTATCTCAGGTCCCTTTAAATGAATACTTCAGGGATTTTGATGCCACTTGTTGGCAGACCAAATGTAATATTTATATGCAATGAGCTGTTAGTTTTTGTATTGTACAAATGTAAATTTGTAAAGATTTTTTTCTAGAGTTTTTTTGAAGTCACTTATGTAATCTAGGATGTTTCATTTTCCAGCTGTGGGATTGTCTTAATAAAAAAAAAAAGATAAACTCTTACTTTGGTTTTGCATTACTTACTAAGTAGTTTAGACATTAAAAAGACCAAAAAACCCACCAACCTTAAAACTGAGTTTTCAACGTAAAAAGAAAATCACTTTTTGATTCAACTGGATAATTGTATACTTATAAAAAAGGAAACTTTTATAAACTGGATATAGAAATTTTATACACTGTGCAGATCTTGAGCAGGACAGGACGGAGACCCTTACCTCGGCCAAAGGCAAGGGCCAGCGCTCGCTGGGGGGGGTCTGTCACCAAGTTCATCATCTGACCTGGCTCCAAAATACCATTTTCCTGGGCAAAAGGAGAGGAACAGGTAATGCTTTCTTGGGAAACTATGTGAAAAATGCTGTCCAGGGAACTAGGTCTGTGCAGAGCCTCCCCCAGCAGCACCGGAGGAGGAGAAGGAGGAGGAGGAGGAGGTTTCTGGGTGAGGTCCCTCCTGCCACCGCGGGATGCAGGTTCAGGTGGTGAGATTCAGCTCGAGGAGGAGGTCATACCTATTTTTAAGGGGTATTTAATGCTAACCCCCCCCCCCCCCTACTCCTTTTTCATCACTGTTCTTGCCCTCTTGTTAACTAGCAGCGATAATATTGTTTAAACAGGGCTTTTCCTACACAAGCGGTGCCCACGGCCGCGGGATGGATGGTGCCAGGTTTGGCTTAAAGCTGCCTTGGCGTCGCGGCCAGCGCGGGCTGGGTGCTGTCCTGTGGGGCCGGGGGTCTCCTGCGCCATCCCAAAAACGAGCGGGGAGGGGTGGGGGGCTATCGGGGGGGCTGCCTTTCTCGGGCACGCTGCGCAAAGGCTTTAAAGCCCTTGTGTCCCATCGGGCACAGAGGGTTTAATACTCAAAAAATAGCTATTACGAGGCATTCAAGTAAGGACAGCCTCCCTGCGGTTAGCCTGTCCCTTGCCGTTCAGCTCTCTTCCAAGCCTATCCTGCCATGTAGTGCTCTCGCAAAACAGTATTTTGGCTTTTCCCCTCGCTAATCTCCTGACTTATTTGACATTTCATTTTATTGCACTGATTCAAGCAGGCCAAATGGCAATTCCTTTCAGATGTGAATGAATATCTTCTTTTTAATGTAACGCTCATACTCCAGGCCCCAGGAACAGAAGGGCTTTTTTTTTTTTCTTGGCCTCGTTGGTTACAGAGAACAAAATTAAACTTGTATTGCACAGATGCTGAAGCCTTCCTGCTAAGTACATCCATCAAATGGTATTAGCGAGAAGAAATTACACTCTCTTCAGGGCTGCTTTACCTTTGTCAAATCACCCTCCGCTGTCACTCCCATAGATATTATATCATAGGTGTTACGTACTTTATATCATCATATGTTTAGGTCATATATGATAATGTGTGTTATAAAATACATGATATAAAATATCGATGTGGTAGAGAACAATTCAATTATTCTTCCAGTGCACTTTGGAAATGTGTTTTGTAGAAGTGATTTTTTTTTTTTAATGGCAATTTTTGCAGATGTTTTAGAATTAAATTGTGACTTTTATGCATTTCAGCAGCGCGCGGACTAAATACTGCCTTGCCCTGACGCACAGGACAGCGGTGTCATCCCAATGCTCCTTTCCAGCCTGAAAAACCCCGAAGCACCCTCCTTCCCTCCACTCGTCAGCTCCTTGCACGATGCTCCACGCGTGCAAGGCGACGCCGACGGTCGTGGGGCACCGTCTGGCTCTCGGAGTCTTGCCCGCCATCCCATCTTTTCGATTCTAGGACGACCTGCCCTTCTCTGGTTATTATATCCTCATCCGGAGCCGCTTTTTGGGGCACGGTAAGAGCTCCGAGGCGGACTGCGGTGCGCGCTTGCGTACGTGCCCTTTCTTCCTTTGAAGCTGTTCGAAGACCTTTGGGGTGGGTTTTTTTGGGGGGGCAGCAGGACGGAGGTGCCCCCTCCTCTGCCTGCGGGATCCCCCACTTCTGGCGTTTCTTTCTTTCTCGGTGAATAAAAGCCCTTTGTCTTAAGACGGGGAGGATCGGGCGTTGGGCTAGAAGAGCCTCTCTGGCGACGCAGGCGCTGCTGGCAGCCATCCCGCTCCGGGCCGCCTTCCTCCGGGAAAACCCCTTTCCCCTCCCCGGCACCGTGCGGTGGGGTCCGGCCCGGCGACTGACGCAGGACAGCCTGCCTTCCTCCGTCAATATTTGCTTGGACTCTGGCAGGGAAGGTTTTAAAAGCTCCCGTTGACACAAGGAGCTCCGGCCTCGGACCTCTCCTCCTTCCCGGAGCCGATGATCCCCTCATCCCGCGGCGGTCGCCGAGCGTGAGGGACCGACCGCGGTGGCGAGGCCGACCCGCGCGAAGGCGTCCCTCGCTTCGCCAACCCGGCCTTCGTCGGAGACGACGTCGACCCCCGTTAACCGGGCGCTGTGGGAAGCGTCCGAGCTCTGGCAGGGCTTCGGATCCGCTGGAGCAGCTCTCCGACGGAGAAGCGAGGCCTCGCTGCCGCCCGAGCCGCCTTCACCCGCTGAACCGCGGCCTTTCAGCCCCAGCTGGGCGCCCTGTCGCCCTCTCCGGAGGGGGAGACGGGTCGAGGGGGTTCCCCGCCTCTGTCAAACCCAACTACGGCCGCTGTCCCACGCCGTCCTCGCCCGGGAATTGCCGCTACCGGCGGAGGTTGAAGGAGCGGATCGAGAGGCAGGCGGAATTGGCGACGGAGGACTTGGGACTGACCGGTCGGCCCAGGTCGGCCGAGACCTGGAGGAGCCGGAGGCCCAGCAGCACCCGGCCGCGGTCCCGGTGCTCCGACGGCAGCTCCTCGACCTGGAAGCGCAGATGGCGGAGCTGCGCCGGCTCTTCTCGCGGCTGGAAGGGTCGTAGGGCCCCGGCGGCACGGGACCACGAGGGGAAGAAAGCTGTCGAGCGCCGGCGGCCATCGCGGCTCTTGGCCCTGCCTCGGCGGGACCGGCCGGGGAGCCTGAGCTGCGCCAGAAGGGTTTTACGGCGGCTCTCGTGGATATTTTTCCCCCCCATCCATGCGAGAAATGGTGTCCCGAGAGGTTGTCGCTGTCTTGTATTTCTTGTGCGGCGCTGCAGGGACCATGCACGCCTTGTGTGATGGTGCAGGGGCTGTGCACAGCTTGCACACGGCAGGATGGGGACCACATACACCTTGCACAGTGGCACGAGGACGATACCTTGCATGATGGCACAAGGACCACATGCACCTTGCACGGCAGGATGAGGACCATGTACACCTTGCACGATGGCACAAGGACCGTGCATGCCTTGTGCGATGGTGCAGGGGCTATGCACACCTTGCACGGCAGGATGAGGACCACACAAACCTTGCACGATGGCACAAGGACTGTGCACACCTTGCGCAATGATGCAGGGACCACGCGCACCTTGCATGGCAGGATGAGGACCACACAAACCTTGGACGATGGCACAAGGACCGTACACACCTTGTGCAATGATGCAGGGACCACATGCACCTTGCACGGCAGGATGAGGACCACACAAACCTTGCACGATGGCACAAGGACCGTGCACGCCTTGCACGATGGCACGGAGACCAGACTTGTGCTGCAGGACAGGCACCCAGAGCACTGCAGTGCCCAACAAGGAAAAGTATTTTCAATACTATGAAACCTAGCTTAAAAACTTTAATGGTTTTTTAAAATTATTTAAAGGAGAGAGGAAAAAAAAAAGCCTGTTGAAGTTTTTGGCACATTTGTTGTTACGTGGGAGGGGACCTGCTGGCTCGGTGCCACCACGGAGCAGCGTGAAGGCTCTTCCACCACATCTGAATCTTTATTTTCTCCAGTTTCTACTTTGTGGGTGTTTTTTACATGCATTAATGTTGCATTTTCATCGGGTTTGGGCTGGGTGGCCAGGTTCCCTGCATGGCTCACCCTGTGGTGTGACAGCGGGAGGGGGGTTACGCAAAGGATGCAGTTTTTTGGGAAACTGCAGGAGACAGGCTCGCTCTTCAACCTGCACGTTGCCAAACCAGCCAATATCGCCCGTGTGCTGGAAACTTGGTATGACCTTTTTCTCTGGTCCCAGTGATGCCACCTGAATTTCCCAAAACCTCTCAAATTAGGGACCGGGACCTGGTTAAGTTTCTCGGGAACCGTTCACGGAAAGTCCCTTTGTGTTCTGGCAGTTTCTAGGGTCAGGTCCCAGCTGTCTTGGCCACCTTTAGGCTTATTTTCCTCTTCTGGCTGAGCCTTAATTAAACAATTTCTCAGTAACCTCTTGAGTGTAGATGGGTGAATTATTTCTTTGCAGCTGGTAGCCCAAGGCTAACGAAGAGCAGAAGCAGAATGACTTCTTGGTGTGTCTACTGGGTTAAATTCTTATGCATCTAGAAAACTTAATTTTCAGGCTGATGAGTGTACCTCTTTTCCCTGTATGGATACTTTCTGTTGACCTGGAAGATTCCCAGCATCAGGAATGTCCATCCTTGCGAGAGCGGTGGTGCCCTGGGGAGCCAGGCTGAGCGGTCTCCGCTCCTTCCTGCTTTGTCTTTAGGTTTTTTTTTGTTTGTGAGGTGAATATTACTTTTTCATTCAAAACTTGATGAATGGAAGTTACCTCTTTATTTAATTTTCATATGAAAAAACCCACAACTTTTTATCTGAGAGAAGAAATGGTCTTTTTTTCTATTGAAAATTGAGGACAGGCACTGACAGAGGCCAGAGATTGCGCTTGGTGCTAAAAACTAGATGCAATCACGTAATTAAAGATGATATGAAAACGCTAACGTACAAGGGGAGCAAAGGCAACCTTAATTACGCCATTTCCTAAGCACTGAATCTGGACTCAGCATCCCGAACGGTGTACGATGGGACGAGGACGGGAATAACTATTTCATCAACAAAGCTTCATGGAGAAGTGGCCGTCTCGTGGTTCATTTCTCTCCTGTTTGTCCAACAACCCCAGAGGAAGTTTCCTAAAGTGGAAATCAAATAAAGGCAGCAAGCAGAAGGACGAGCTTTATTCACACTTGCCGCATTACGGCGCGGTGCCACGGCGGCTCCTGCTCCCAACCAGCCTCTCCAGCGCGGGGCAGGGACCTGCCTTGGGTGGCCAGACCATGGGAAACACCCTCTACATCTAATATTAAAAACCCCACATTTTACGTGCAGATGTAAAAGCAGCCTCCTGGGAAACACTGAAGCCTCTTTACAGACTCCCAGGATGTACAGAGAAGGGAAAAAAACCCCAAACCTCAGCGAGGTAGGGGAGGTGGCAAATCCAAATGCAGCATAACTTATATTTAACCATGTTTTATGCAACACCAGCACAGCTCCGTGCAAACAACCTCTCCGGAGACCTGGCTGAGCCCTGGCTCGGGTCACTGGGCAGCAACCAGTGCCAGCAGCCCTGCAGAACTGGTTGAGCTGCTCAGTAAATGATTATCCATAAAGTGCAGGAAAAAAAACCCCAAACCCTGCGTTATCGTCAGTGCTTTCAGCCAGGGCATATTCCCAGGGGTTTTCATGGAGCACGACCGAGGTGACGGTCCCCGAGAGCCGGGTCCTTTGCTGGTGGGGCTGCAGCAGCAGCCGGTGGCATGTTCTTTCTTGCGTATACAGGATTAACAGGAAAATAGCCCTGATTTGTCTTACAAGGACCGGTGAGAAGTTAAAGAAGTAGGAGAAAAAGAGGAGAAACTTTGCAGCTTGGAGCAGATCTTTCCATCGATGACTTCAGCGGTTTATGAGACTTTATGAGTTTATTCATCAGGTTTTTTTCTGATGCTTGGTTGCCTTTCATTAAATATTGCCCTGAGATGAAGATGGATTCCTGCAGAGCAAAGTGATTAATAATATTGTAATGTGGGCATGAACATTTGACAGGATGGGGAATTTTCCTTTCTCTTCTGACTAAAGGTTGGGACTTCATTTTGAGCACATTTGCTTTATGAATATTCCTGGAGATAATGAAGCCAAGGTGGAGGACCTGATTTCATGATTCAAAGAATATACATGAGAGGGCTGTTTTAATTATTTCCCAAATGAGCATCATAAATTTAGGAAGTTCACATTTAAGGGGAAAATTAAGAGAAAGCCAAACATGTTAAGTTAAAATCAGGCTACCCAAACCCCTTAGCTCTGTTCTATAACGACACGCTCAGAATGAGATTCATTTAAAGAGAACTTTTTAGTAAAATGTGTTAAAAGGAGCTGGCTTAAAAGTACAAAGCCTTTAGAATGGTGCTGGCAGCACACACTGCTTTTCACTTGCAAAGTCTTTCACTTGAAGAAATGTCACTCAAAAGAATTTTTTGGAAAAGTATAAAATCTTTTCCTAACATTGAGACAAGCAAATAACTCCAAAACAGTTTAATCACCCTATAGAACCTTTTTTTTTTTAAGGCGAGGTACATTATTACAGCTTAACAGTCTGTCGTTCCTGCTCAGAGACCCCGGGAGGACTCCTGCATTGCAGTTCAAACTCTGAATTTTTATCCCTTCAACGCTGCTGATTTTTCATGTCACAACAAATACAGAATAATTTCTTGTAAATGCAGCTTTTTAAAAGCCTCCTGAATGTTGAATAGAACAAAGATCCCTGAGTTCTGTTCAATTCGCAGCATTTGTTTGGCCAAACCTCTAGACACACATGTTTATTGGCAGAAGTGGAGGGGAAAGTTGCATCAGTGTTCAGGACTGTAGTTCCACTTTGCTGTACTCCAGTTGCCTTAGAATAACACACCCTGGCACGAGAGCAAGGATAAATTCTTAATTCAAAATATTTATATAATTTTATTCAAGATGAGAGATTTAATGAATTATATTTTCGTTTTCCTCAGACTATTCCCATTGAAAACCATCACCCAATATTTCCATTTCTAGAAATTCTCCAAAAAGTGGGGGGTTTTGTTCAAAAAGGCTTTGTATACCAAATCACACTTGGTATTTTTATTTCGAGTGTACTTAACGTCAAATCAGAAATTCATTCTTCTGTGTGGGCTACCAAGTTATTGAGATGCTTCAAAACACTTTTTACATTTCGTTCACCAATACAAAAAATGTGTCAGCAATTTAAATTGACTTGATTTGTTTTCCCCCAGTTTTTCCTGTATTTTCCAGTGAATCAACAACTCTATTCATAGAGCTCATCAAATATGTTCTGCTGCTGCCTGTCTGTGAAAAAGGCGGAGATCTGGCTCACAAGCCTTTCTGCAGGAGTAAGGATCACTGCCAAGCAATTCAGGGGAGCCACTTCTTGTCTTTCTAGCAACAGGTTGGAAACTCCATCCTTGGTTTTTATTGGCAAATTGGGTTCGTTTCAGTGTTGTTTTGGTGCTTACTTCAACTGGGTGTCTTTGGTGTCCCAGCAGCCTGATCTGCGTGGGCAGCATGCAGCAGGTCGCATCTCAATTTTAGATCCTCTTTAAGGGCGTTTCTCTAACAGGCATGAAATAAGTTGTGTTTTCCAGTGTTAAAATATTGCTGTCGAATTTCCCTGGCAGGGATGAAGTTCGACATCCGCGCCTCTTCCTGCAGTCAACTCATGCAAAATCTGCTAGAAATAATTTAGGACGAAGCAGTTCATGTTTTTTACAGGCGTCCCTGTCTTAGAAACTCCACTCCTTTGGTTTGTTGACCTGCAGTTTTCCGAAGAAGAAATTTTGCTGAAGTTTTCTCCAACACCGCCTTCTAGTGGGTCTTCATGGATGTGTCACTGGTGTAGAGGGGAGCACTGCGTGTATCAGCATTTCAGACCCAAGTTTGGGGGAAAAACCCGGACCTTGCACAAAATTGCTTTGATTGACCAGCTCCGAGCAGTGTTCTTCCACAGAAAAGCAAATTTGAAAAGACTTAAAGAAAGGGAGATACCAAACTCCTGCCGAGGCCGTGTCTGACCAAGGGCGATGTCCTCGGTGAGAAATAGGGAAAGGAAAGAACACAACGATCAGTGATGCTCAGTGAGATATTCCAGGTGTGAGGTTTTGGGCAAAAGGTCAAGGTTGTGGGGTGAGTGGAGGGGGAATTTGGCAAAGCTCAGACCCAGGGATGTGCCACTTGTTGTTTATTCTCTCTCCAGTTTGGGGGTGAAAGCCCTTTCTGAGTCCTGAAAGATGGCAGCACCACGGCCCCGGGACCCTGAGCATCCCTGCGGGGACGCAGAATTAACGGTGACAGGAGCACTGGGGATATATGTGGGTGATTGATGGCAACCCTTTGCCTCTTCCCAGTGAGAACAAAACAATTGTATTCTTTTGTGATTTGCTTTGTATTCAGCGTCTTTTCGGCTTTTATTTTTTTTAATTAACAATGAACCTCTTCCCATTCATTCGGTAAAATTGCACCGGCAGAGCCCGAGCAGCTTTGCATGAGAAAGATGCACAATGAGCTGTTGTGAGAGGAGTGGAAGGGAATAATCATCTTGTGAGCACTCAATTCAGGCACCAGGTCAGGAAAAAATGGACGCGTGGAGAGCAGAGGCCTCACGGGTCCTCCTTGTGCCATTAAGCTCTGAAACTGGGAGAGCTTTGCCCCGCTCTGTAAGCCCAGGCTGTGGGAGATGGTCCCCATGTGAGGCCAGGGATGGGGGACCCGAGGGCTGACCCTGCACCCACCCAGGTCCAGGGGGTCTCCTAAGGTCCCTGCCCACCCGAAAATGCCCATCTCTGTAGCTCGGATACGGTTATGCCCAAGGGAAGACACTTGGTGCTTCCTGAGGTCCCCAATAAATCCATTTATTATCTATTAGAAAATCAGAATAGGAGTATATTTCTTTATTCTTATTTCCTTCTGTGTTGAACATTTCCTTTTATTTTGTGTGTCGATCTTGGCATGCAAAGCACTTTTTTTTTTCTCCATTTTCTTGAGTGAGGCTGTGTCAAGAACATACATTTTGATAATTCTTAGGCAAAAAATATCTCCACAACTCCACTGACATAAATGGTGAACTGAAGTCTTTCAAACTGATCACTAATGAACACACAATTTTTCCTTAATTTCCTACCCTGTCATGAAATGGTTGTGTTGCTAATTAATTTTAAGGAGTAAAAACAAGTCTTGAATTTACAGCAAGATTTATTTTCGATTTAAGGTAAGGTGAAACTAAAATCTCATATTAACAGTGAGTAAACCGACTAGATTTTTTTTTAACACTGAGGGCAGTGACTTCTGTTCAAGTTACTCGAATCGTACTTCTCATAGGATTGTGTACTTTTAAAATTCTGTCTTTTGCAGTCGTTCATCGGAAAGGCCGTTGCCTATGTTAACAAGAAGGTTGCTCCCACAGGCAATAATGCAAGGCACAAATATGCATGTTAACAGCCTGTCCCAATCCTTCTGCTTCTGTGTAAAATCAGGGGAATAAATCAAATCTGGGATTTCGATGGGGCAATGCAGTAGTGGGGACACGCAGAAACCAAGGAGGACCAGATGTTTGCACCAGCGCAGCCCTGCTTGGCTCAGGCTGGATCAAACCATCATGGGACCAGCGTGATGGGCGGCTTAGACTGGAAATTCCTGTTTACCAGAGTTTGAAGCCTTGTTTGCACAAATCCTTTTGTTTTTCTGAGCAGAGACCTAAGAAGTTCTTCAGTGGGGCTGATTTATGGTCTCTGCTCGGCTGGGGGGGGCAAAGTACTCACGGTGGGAGAGAGAGAAAAGAGATTTGTGACAATTTATTATACTCACAAGTCTCCCATCATGCCACTTCTGAATGGAAACGACGGATGTGCGTCGCGGTCTGCCAGGATCTCACATTAGCATCAGATGATGAGATGAGTAGATAATAGCTTCTTCGGGAATGATTTGGTTCTTAACTGCTATTTTTAAAGCTTCAAGACAGATCCAGAGGACAGTTTGATGTTGTCGCCAGCAATCTGCATTACTGGAGCACTCGGAGGCTGGGGAGTGAGTCACGCACGGGGACGGGACGGTGCCGTGGTGTGATGCACACGCGATGGCAATGCCGTAGCTTTTCTTTGAAACGGGGTCCAGAGTCACCTTTGCTGCCCACGGAGTGCGCAATATTAACCGAGGCTTTAAATGGCCTCTGTAATTAAAGTCCTGGTGCAATCCTAACTTCACAGGTAGTTTTTCATTTGGCTTTTCAAAGCAAAGCAACCCCTCTGGGCTTTGTAATTCGGATCAGCGTCTGGTTTTCTGAAAATGGGTTTTGTTTCAGTAGTCTTGACAATCCATATGCAGTCTGGATAGCCAACCACTAAAAAATTTCCATTAATAATAGAAGTCTTAAATAAAGCCTTTCACTCACTCTGAATACATGATTTTTTCAGGTTGGATTAACAGTGAGAGGGAAAAAACTGGCTATGAATTTCCTTTAGAGAATTGCATTCCTCTTCCCTGACATTTGAGGATTCATTGCCCATGCGTTCGGGCGGGTAACCTGGAGCCCCTGTGTCCTGTCCCAGCCTGCGGACACCAGTTGCCGGAGAAAAGTAACAGCAAGCACCATCTCTTCACTGCAGCTGCATCCATGAAATGGCTTTAGCCCACGGCACTTGCTGCGCGTGTGATGCTCCCAGCTCGAGGGGATGCGGTTCTGCTCCCTCCTATGGGACCAGGCACCCACTGCCTTCAGCCTCCTGGAAATTATCCTTTCTAAGGTGTCTCCCCATTTCTGCCCAGGCTCCTTGCCTGCTCTAAACAGAATTCAGATTCAGTGCTTCACTCCCAGCTTATTTCTCCTTGAAACCTTCCTTGGATTTGCTCATCGCTGTTTGTACACAACCCGCTTTTTGTCTTTGACGGGTATAAATCAAGCGCAGACAAAGCAGAGTGAATGCCACGGTTCTTGGCTGAACCCTCAGTGATTTGCCATTGTAACACATTGCAAAACAGCGTTGAAAAGAACTATTGAGTCACGATACACCGCGTGCTGGAGCAGTGCAAGGAGAAAGGGGGTTGGTGCCCAGCGCGACTCCTCGTGCCTCTCGACCGTGCGATGTTTGCTGGGGGAGCTGCATTGCATCAGCGGCTTTTTGGGTGGTTTCACTAAAGGATGAGAGCTGCTTTCCGTCCGAGCTTTTTTTTTTTTAAGTATATAGGAACGGCTTGCAGCTCATCCTTAAAGATTGCCATCCATTTAATATGTCTTTTTTTCTGCACTGTTTTATAATGCAGAATAAGCTATTTCTATAACTTATGGGAAAAGAGGTTCACGGGAGCACAGGCGTGGGAAATAAGGTTGGCAGAAGCTGAAAGAGAACATCAAGTCCCGCAGTGGTTTTCACTGTAAAGGATCACCAGCGGCTTTAAAGGCAGATTTTATTTAAGGGAAGGAGGCTAACAAGGTACAGCAGACACGGAACAGACAAAAATCTGAATAAGGAGGTCCCTTTGAGCGCATATGTTGAAATCCAAGTACCAGAACAACTCGCTCCTGACGTCGGTGTTTTATTAGTGAGAGTAAACAGGAAAGCGACCGGAGCCAACAGGTACAAATGATCTGTATCACAGAAAACCATTCCCCATCTCAGGCAGAGGCTGGATATTCTGGTACCTTAAAATAGAGCCAGGCGAAGGCATGAGTCACTTCATCCACTGGGCAGAAGAACAGTTGCCAGCCAGCGGGGTGGGAGAAAAGTACCTGGTATTGGGCTTTTTTCTATCATTGTTACTTTATTTAGCTATGCTGCTTTAAATGCATGCATTTCCTAAGAAATACAGATGAAATAGGAATAAATAAAGTTTTCCAGTAATATTTTCAGATCCTAACATAACGTAGCTCCATTCACTTCTTTGCCATGTATGTAGCTTCAAAACTATAATGAAAGATATTTCAAAAAAAAAAAAAAAAAAAAAAAATCCCCCCTAAAAATGTCAATGATAAATCCCCTCTGAGCCGTGGCACAAGTATTTGCTGTACCTGTGTGTGAGACATGAGTATTTCAGGCAATGCTGAGGCAGCAGGTGGCCCAGGGATGGGGATGCAGCAGCAGGTATTCAAGGCGCGTGGCTCGCCGTCCTCGGCTGCAGGGAAGAGCCTTGCTCCCTAATTCCAATTTACACCCGGTTTCAATGATTTATTCTTGCTACCAGTGTCTATTTACAGCTGTGCAATGTATAAGAGAAAATCAGCCTGGAGCGATTGCAAGCTTTTTTTTATACCTTGATGTACGCATCTTTTTGGGTGCATTGCCTTTTGGGGGGGGCTGACTCCCACACGGACACTGGGAGGTGTGGGTCAGCGGTTTTCAGCCCGAGCCTCAGGTAGTCTCATTGCACCTTAAATTTGTGTGGTGATGTGCTCCCCAAACCTGACCTGTATTTCCCGTAATCCGGCTCAGGTGGTGAGCACCAGTGGCGGTTTTAAGGGATGCGTCTAGTCGGGATGGCTGCGTCTGGCTCAAAGTGGGTTTGGAGGAGACGGATAACAACCCAACAGCCATGGGCTAATTTGAACAATGCGCCCACCTAACCACAGCGCTGGTCAATGTCCGTCTCAAGTGAAATTTGGAAGAAACCAACCCCTGTAGGTGGTATGTAAATGCGACTATGACTCAATTCTCTTACTCCATCCCCAGCGGACAGCCCAGGGCATGCCGAGCTCTCCTGCACGGCAGCGGGCTGCGCGCCAGGGTGTCCCCTTGAGCAGGGACACCTCTGGAGGTTACTCCTCGAGGTTAAGAGATTCCTTGCTGCAACGGATTCTCGGTAAGTGATTAACAGCATGCTGAACTTCGAAATCTCAGCTAAGCCGTGTAAAGGATTGATTGCACATGAATAATCCTTTAGACTTAAACCATTGACCAAGTCTGGGACTAAGTCTGGGTCCAGTCGTGCCTAAAGTTCCCTCTGAGAAGGCATTAGAAGGCGAGGGGGTCCTTTCTGGACCTCCTGACTCAACGGGAGGGTCTCCCCGACAGCTTCGTCTGACCCTGTCCTCTATGCAGTAAATATACCAAGTGACCCGTGCCATTGAATCTTGTTAAACCACTGTCGCATTTAATATCAAACTGTTAAATTGCTGTTTTGTATCAATGAACATATCGCTACTTCTCTCTTACAAGTGACGTGCGTCACTCCATCCGCGACACCTTGATGTTAAAAACCACATTGAAGTGGCAAGGGCACATATGTGATATTTTTTCAAAACAGAGAATGGTTAAAACTTACTATAACAAAATGAATTTGATAGACATGTGTATTTGCAGGGTAACGGACTTTCTTTTATCCCTGGCACAATCAAATGTGAGCAAGATATTGCAGGGTTTTTATTAGGGGAGTCTTTTATTGTTGCTTTTACAGATGTGCACATTAGCATTCATTGGCAAAACACAGCTGTTAAGAGACCCTGCTGCATCTTGAAAGAGCAGGCTTTTTTCTCTTTACTCCTATGTCTTTGTTGTTAATTATTATTTCAGAAGGCAAAAAGATGTATATTTGCTTCCCGTTTAAAGGCAGCCGCAGGCTCGGGGTGGTTCGGAGCCCTGCTAAAGAGGGAAGGGGTAGCTTTTGGGTGCTAATATGAACTTCTGGGACTCTGTCACCCCTTTTACAGAACAAGCACGCAGCAAGGGGCGCGTATGGCTTTTGCTTATCCTTGCTGTGTTGCCTAAGGATTCTTGCTGTGGCCGAAAGCTGCCTCCAGCGAGACCCGCTCCTCAGCCCGCCGGCCCTTCGGACAACTGCCAGCCCGGTCGTAATCAGAGCAAGTTGTCCCCTGCTGTCAGCAGGAGTTGATTCATCCTGACTCATACCTGCACGTCCAGTTTTTGGGGAGGAATACAATAGCGACGCGGTTGGGGACGGTGTTGACCCTCTCTAGAGTTGGGTCACATAAAAGAAATTCACTTTTTCTTGTTGACCCTCTCTCGAGTTGGGTCACATAAAAGAAATTCACTTTTTCTTGTTGACCCTCTCTAGAGTTGGGTCAGGGGCATTGAGCATCCTTGCATCCCCCCCTGTCCAGCCCAGCCTTTCCCTGCACAATGGAAGGCACCGACACGACGTAGGGTCTCCCCGGGGCTGCTGTCTCTGCTCGGTGCCCGTGTTCCCCACGATGAGCTCTGGGTCTGTGACCTGTCACCGTGGTCCACGGCCTGGCTACAAGACTAGAAGCCGCTAATCCAGGTTTTCTGGTTTAGTAGTTTCTCTCCTTGCAGCGTACGGAAACGTATCCCAATGGAAGTCCTTTTGGATCGAGCGGACTCCGAAGCAGGCACGGCTGGGAGGGTTTGCCGTCGTGACTCTTTGGTTTGCTCCCATGACTGCTTCACATGGTGTGTTTATGATTTTGGACTGGAAAAGGTTGAAGACCTTTCCTTGGTCTTCTGTATTGAAAAGTCCAGCGCCATTTCCATGTCCTCATTTTGACTTAATATATGCAGAACTTTTTTCTCTTCACAAAAAGCTAAAGGGTCAAGCTGAACTTTATTGTAACAAACAGATTTTAGAGTGAATTTTACCTCCCATTTGTAACGACACAAAGCCATTCGTAATGAGAGGCTATTTTAGAGCTCAAGTGTGCTGTCTGGATTAGAGGAGTCTGTCGCTGAGATGTACCCTGTGGCATTTGCATTTTATGGGGAAAAGAAGTGGCCTCTCTGTCCTTCAGGAAAGTCCCAGTATTTTTTATGGTTCACAAAATTAGGGCAAGTGAGTGCCATCATTTCCCTCATATTTCTCAGTAGAGGATCCTGTTTCCAAAACGTTACGACAGCAATAAACTTGAGACCCATAGAAAGCTTTGGAGGCACTGGCTGATGGCTAGCGAACTTCTGTTGGTGACTTTCAGATGAAATTGTGGGCAGAAAGCAACAAAACAGGAACAGTCAATATCATAAAGCATGATTATTAAAGTACATCATTCTGTGAGCCACAAAGAACACTTTTTACTTGTATTTAATTTCTGATAAGCAGTTAAAAACGTATGAGATGTGAATCAAACACAAAGTTGGAAGAGTGGAAGAGTGGTTTCCAAAAGTAATCCTCTTTCTCCTCTCATGCTCTTGGACGACATGGTGTAGACCTCAGCAAAGCCAGGCCCTTAGACCCTCACTGCCTTTTTGCCTCCAAGCTCTATTCTTCAGAAGGTGGATATTTCTGCATTTAATTCTGATGTTGTGCAAATGGGAAGAGAAATAATCATGGCGGTGCTTCTCTGAGGGTTGAAGATGACCTGTCAGCAAGGGCAGCAATTCAGAAGGCTTTCCATGGCTTTCCACAGCTTTCCCCACTAGGACAGTGTGACTCTGCAGTAAAAAGACTATTTTGCTTGCTATTTTACACTCAGCTCAACTCTGAAAGGGCTACTTTTAAAATCATTTGCCCAATTTTTTATATGGAGCCTGCCAGGCTTCAGAATAACTGAAGTGGAGAATATTAAGAATAGAGGAGCAGGGAAGATAAACAATCTTGATAGCACCGTACATATGCTGCTTGTTCTGTGCTGGAACAGGAACATTCAGGCACTTTTTCCAAAAGAAGCAATTAGCACTTTTTAAATAGCGATATTATGCAGTCAAAAAAAATTGCTATGTTTACTGCTGTTGGGAATGTATTAGATTTATTCACTACAACAAAATGGATTTTGTTTAGGACTGATAAGAGATAAAAGACTCGAAAACCAAATTTCAGTTGAAAGTTAGTGAATATATAAATCCAAGTGAAGGAGGAAAATAGATTGGTTAAGATGGACAGCAGATATTAGTTAGGTTTGCTACAGAAGTTTCCATAGTTTTTTAACATTTCCATAGTTCTGGCCCCAGTGTCCTCAGAGATGAAATGGTTCCAGACGTACTATTTCAATATGTTGCACCCACCTTCATTTCACAGGTAGCGGACATGTGGTACGTATAGATGTGCTTCCTATGAGAGCTATATGTAGTCAACGGGATAACACAGCAGTTAGGACTCCCAGAAAGCATCTGAGAAAGTTCCCCCATGAGACTAAGCTCAAGGAGAAGGTATAAATAACGTGAAGGTATAAACGTGACCTGAAATACGGCTGAAGTTAATCAGACCAGAAGTGAAAATTCAGGGGGGTGCTTCACCTCCCCACCACTGAAGGTCTCGCCTGGAGGAGGGCCAAGGCAATAGAGCCCTGGACTTGCTCTTCTAGTCAAAAACCCCTGATGAACAGACATGTGGCAAGTTGATGTCCCAGCAGCGTCTTCCTCAAAGCTCGTAGAGTCAGACAGAGCAAGGAGGACCGCTGAGCATCTCCGCTGCTCTCGCGTCAGGCCCTGGGGAGCTGCATGGTCCCCTGGACTCAGCCTTCACCCAGTTCCTCAGAAACAGTGGGACCCGCTCTGTCCTTCTGCTGGCTTCCCACCTACACCACCAACACCCCCCTGTAGTAGATGCTCCTTACCTGCCCGCTCTTCTCCTCGCTGCCTCCCCTACTTGTGTCCTGCTTTATCTTTGCTCACAATTCCTTTTCCAGTAATGTCTCTCTCTGCCTTACAGTTTTTTCCTAAAGTAGTTTCTACTGAAAACTCTGTAGCAGAGACAAAGGAAGATGCAAAAGCACCAAAATACCTTACACCACGCCTCTCTCTAACCTGTTTGCTCTATCCACATACTTTTTAGCTTCTTCCACTCTTCCTCTGTCGGTTTTTGAAGGCAAGGAGTAGCTTCAGGATTGGTTCTTTTTCCTGTAAATGTCCTTAGACAGAAACTTATTCCGTGTGCCTGAAAGGTGCCCATCTCATCAGGCTCCCACTTTTGAACGGACCATTGGAATATCCTCACACCATGGATAATAATAGGCAACACCATCATCTGATCATCATAAGTAAATTACCTTTGGCTTTCTAAAGCCTAAAGCTCCAACCTGCAATTAGAATTAAGTGACTAGGCCACTTCAGCACACCACATCTGCAATGCAGATGGGATTTGGTAGATTATAACCATCAGCAGCGTACAAAGACCATGGTACTTAAAGCCCGCACGCTTAGCAATGGGTTTGATTCAACCTTATTAATAATAGCAGCAGCAGGAAATCAAAATCATAGCAGTGTTGATTGGAAGGGTCCTGTGGGGCTCATCCAGTCCAGCATCCTACCGAGCACCGGGTCAGCTGGGGCTTTGCTCAGCCAAGTCTCCACAACTTTCAGGGATGGAAACTTCACAGTATCTGGGGAAGCCACCCCTCTGGGGGTCTATTAAACAAGTTTCTATTAAAAGTTTGGTGGATACTGGGAAAATTCCAGTGCAGGTTGGCTGTAGCCTGGGACTTGAGCCATTTCCTCTATTTTTGTTCCATTTTCTTGTATTTTAACCATGCCTAGTTAAAGTCTAAAAAATGGAAATAGGGAATCGAGCAGATGTGCATCAGTATCGTGCGCAGGAGAAAAATACAGTATTTTTTCCTTTTGTCTCAGAGCTGTTGAAAAAGCATTGGAAGAAGATTTTGAAATAGGCACAGCATATATATACACCGCCGTACAAGAAAGCATGCCCGCTCTCTTGTGCTGTCACATAATAGAGTTAAAAAGAAATAAGTCTTATTTCCATACTGAGTCATTGCTTGCACTTTGTTTAGTGACTGTTGAATCGAATGTCGTTTCAGCTGGTTGTGAAGCAGGGACAGGTGCAGAATATCATCTTTTTGTTTTTGCTGCAGATGCAAGCAGGGGAGAGAGCAATGTGTTTCTCATCCATAAAGCAGCAACAGAATAATGTTAAATTAAGACTTAAACATTTCTGATGAATAAAGGCAGAAGCACTAAGTTCCAGGAAGAAAATATGTTCCACAAGAAACTGAAGTTTTCAAACTTGCAAAATATGAATTTGCTATAAAACCAGACGTTTATAATTTATTTTAATGGTTTTGCAACTTAGGTGGCAACTGAAAACAGGCTCAGTAGGGAAAGGACAGATTTTTCTTCCAGTGCCATTTATGCCCCTTTATGAATCGACTTGGGCAGCTGAATGCAACCATGAGAGCAGGGAAGGCTTTGAAGAAATTCAAGCTACACGTGCTATTTTCTCAGCGGGGAAACGGACACAGCCACCGCCTCGTCTTTTGAGCTCTCCTCTGCTCTGCAGATCCCGTCCTGCAGCCGAGCGGAGGGCAGACGGGGCAAACGGGGCCAGCTGGGATGTGCAAATTCCCATTTCTGGGATGCTAGCCTGGTTTTAGCAGCCGTACCTCCCATCCCAGGCTGGAGGAGCAGACGGTGGATTTTGCTGCCGGCACGGCCACCCACGGTGACTTCCACAAAGTCACTCAGCCCGGCACATCTTTGTACCAGGACATCCAGCCTGGACGTCAAAAGCTTTTTATAATTAACGGGTGTGCAACAACGATGAGCAATCTGTGTCCTCCCCTCCCCAGTCTCCATCCAGGGAGGAACCAGGAGAGCTGGTTGGACCTCTTCTTGCATTCACCAGCAAAACTCTGGGTTCCCGGGTACGTGGGAGGTATTACACAAATAGACGGACCTCGGTGCCAGCACCGTGCCCAGCACACAGCTGGGTGGTATCCTTGTACCCAACACGTTGGGCCATGGCTATCAGAGACATTTCTCACCATATCCCCCATTTCTAGACACCAGCATCCTAAGGGAGTCGGGGAGGTGCTAGTTTTCTCCTTCCAAAAACATTTTTAAGGTCTTGAAATGTCCCTTGCCCATACCAGAAAGTTAAAAAAATTCAGTTTCTTTCAAGTGTTTTCACCATAATCTGGTTTTTCACATGTATGTTATTGCTAAATGTGTTTTTGGTTGGTTTGGGGATGGGGTTTGGTTTTTTTAAATGGCTACTTCTCATTTAGAAAAGGCTAAAATAAAAGTTTTCAACAATTTCGAAGTACTCTCTTGAGGAAAGCAATGTAATGAATAAAATTAACCACGAAAGATTTGATTAACTGACAAAAAATTTTTTGAAAAATTCCTGAGCAAATCTAACACTGGCAAAGCTGGAAGATACTTTTCACTCTTGTCCACTAAAGCATCCTTCTGGGTTTAGGGGCAACCACTTTTAGGGCAGGTGGATGTACCAGCACGGGTTTTAAAGTGAAGGACAACCCGAGTGGTGGTTCCCAGCGGGCTCCATCCCGGGGTTCACATCCTGCCTCCATTTATCTGGCCAGGGATAAACCGTGAGCTGTAATTTCACTCCAGTTCAACCACTTCATCGCTTTTTCAGCCGGCAACACGCAGTGTCCCAAAATTACTCTCCTGTGTAGTGACAACACATGCAGCCACTTAGCCGCTTGGCAACACCGAGGATGCTGATGAGACTTCTCCAGCCCATCTGGCGCATGGCTACCAAGGACTAATGTCTCCACCGGTGATGACACAAGGTATTATTTATGTGTAGATTCACACGTGCTCCTCCTGGAACAGCCACGGCAGATGGACCGCTCCGGAAAGCTACAAATCCCTCACTTAGACACCTCCTGAGCTGAAGGATGGAGAGTGAGTGTTTGGGCAAGGGATGCTGGAGGAGATGGATGAAGGCTGGAGCCATGCCTCCTCCCCATACCCTGCCCTCCAGATGGGAAAGAAAACCTGGCCGAAAATGGGAGCAGGTCTGAAGATGCGTTTTGGAGGAGAAAAAGTGCCGGGGAAGAGGAAGGAACTGGGGGCAACGTGGATGGTTTGCAGGGAGGCTGCACTCTCTGGCATACAAGGTGCAAGAGAATGACGGGGCTCAAGTCCTGGCTCGTGAAATCAGCCCACACCGTCACCGCGGAGCCCCGCCACACCGACCAGACGGGGTCCGGCCTCGGTCAGCTTCTACGGCAACCGGTGGTTAATTGGAGAAGGATCCACGGACTGCCATCGCCCGGCATATTCTGAAACATGGCTGAGCTGCAACTACTGCTTTTTTTGCATGCACCTTTGCTAATTGTCCGAGAGGTTTAATCTGGAGTAAGGCAGGAAATAGCTGGAAATTGTTGTGATATCCCGAAAATACAGGTGAAGCGGCAGTCTCGACATTTTGTGCACTAAAAATCTTCATTCGTTTCCTCCAAACCCTGGTTTCTCTGCACCACACTCGTGCACTTGCACGCTCGCAGCTGCAGTCAGTGCCGATGCCACCCTTCCTCACCCGACAGCAGCGACAACCTCTTGTGGACACAACCGAGAGAAAATTGAGAATGGCCCCCTCCTCCATGAATTAAAACCCGCACCGAAGCGATTTCAGTGTGTAATTAGACCGTGAGTGAAGACACCAAAGGCAAAACCCCGGCTGCCTTTGCTGACGGCCACGTCTCGGTGCACAGATGAGAGCTGAGCCTCCCACTCAACTTCACCCCAAACTGGCTCATTTCCACCAGCCTCCAGTGTAATTAAAGTATTTTATGCATAGTAATGGTTGCACTAATTAAATGTTGCTGTTTATTATTAAATAATGAAACTCATTAGCATATGCTGTGCAGCTGAGATGCTCGTGGCTGAGCGCTGGTGCCTGGCTGTGCCGGACCCTGCCCAGGTAACCTGTGAATTCACTGCTCCGACACTGGAAGATCCCCATTTTTTCCAGTTTGTGCTGAGGGTATTGAAGCATTTTTACTTGTTTGGCCACAAGTATTTTGAATTGGGAACATTTTAATAGACTGTGCAGTGAAACATCCATATGCATGCTGTTCTGGGTCACTTTTGATCCCTTTATAGTGTTCCATAGGCACTGGAAAAATCTGATATTTAGCACATTCCCAAGGGGAACATTTTTGCATTTGTACAAAGCTAAATTGATTGCAAGCATGCAGCCAGTACCATGACAAATTTAAGCTTGTTATTTTGCTGGTACATCATATAACAATGTTTTTATGAAAGCTGTGTTGTCGCTACATGATAATTTTCAGATTTCTTGAGCTAAGCTGAGCAGCAGTGTATTAAAGATTCATATATGTTGAAATATTCCCCGTATAAAATCTTAACTCACACCCAACACTAATTTGAAACATTCCAGCCACTGGGTCAAAGTAGAAGGTGGCACCCCCCCCCCCCCCCCCCCCCCATGACAGTGCTGAAAATCCAACTTTTTTTTACCACTCTGTTGCACATAGCCCTGGTGAATCAGAAAGCCCTGTTTACTCCTCATTTCATGTGATTTATTATCAGAGGGCCCAGCTGGGACCACTGTGGCTAAAGGATTGTCAGCATTTCCATTACCACCACTTTATAGCTCGGCCATAAAAATTTACTCAGAATTGTGATGGTCCAAGTCTTTGCTTAGGAAGAAATTTTTCCCCTCGAAACTTTAAAGTGATTTAGGAACCATTAAGTTTTACGAAGGCGAAAGGAAAATAAAAAGTTTGACTTTGCTGATGGTAGATGCTTTTTTATACCCTTCCGAAGCAGGGTGGCTGCAATAGCTGACGCTATGGGCTGGTTTTTCTTAATCGCTTACTTGCGACCCCCGCTTCGCTCTGGAAGCCCGTGGTCGGTTTGGCAGCCGGAGATGCTGGCACCACCGTGCATGAACGAATGCAAACCTCAGCGTTGGGGATGTCCTCGCTGCATGTGTTTTATTGGGGGGCATTTAACAGCGGGAACCGGTGGGCAGCATGACCTCAGCGCAAGACAGTAGGAACAAAACTGCTCAAGCTCCTCCCAGCTAAACACAGGTTCTTTGGAAAATAGCTTTCTATCAGGAGCAAAATGGGGGAAAAATGTGGGGGTTTGCCGTAGGTTTGTTTCTGGACGGCCTGAGCACTGGGGCTTGTGCTCCTGCAGAAGGGCAGGGGTTGAGCTGGGATTTACAAGATGTGCAATGTTTCCCTTTATGTTAAGGCTGGAAAAAAGCCATAATATAGCGCCTTGAAGCTGCACTGAAAGAGGCAAAATGGAGAATGATGAAAATTGGAGCAAATGCCCTTTTTCTGAAATCCGTCACTGAATACAATAGAATAATTTTATTTGTGAAATGGCAAATAATTTCCATGTTGGAAAGCATTTTGCTCAGACAGTTTGCTAGCAAGGAAACAACGCCTACAATTCATACAATAGCCAAAGAATACATGCGCTTGAAAGAAAAGAGTTTCGGAGACTCAGTGCGAGCGTGCTGACTGCTTCTTTAATTCAACACACAGCCTTAGAGCGCTGAAATGGATCATTGCAACACATTATGCCATGCCCTGAATCAATAGGTTAAAGCTTTCTCATTCACTCTGTACTATTAGGTCAAATGAAACTTATTTTTTTCTTCAAAACCACCTTTCATCTTTCTTCTGTGCTATCAGAGAGGAAGGAGCTCCCTGCGACCTGTTATATTTGAAATTATTTCCTATTTGATAGAGTACTAATAGGTGTGGGAACATATTCAGTGTTCAGCTCCTCCTGTTGTGAGCTTTGTCAGGAGGAGAAGAGGTTCGACCCTGCTCTCCTATTTACTTCCCACTAGAGGAGCCCATCGCCGCCCATTAAATGAGATTAGAGGCCGACTCGAAGTGCACGAATTATTCCTCTTGCTACTAATAGCCTTGATACTAGTAGAAAATCATTTTGTTCATCCCTTACCAAGCAATCCAGGTCCTAGGGGTGCCTACATCAGGCACACGTTCGGGAAATCCCTTACTACGCTGACATTATGGCATGGACGAATGCCAGGGTGCCCAGGCAAAGCCCATCTTCTAGCACCGCCTGAGACCTCGCCAAGAAAATAAATATAAAAATGAGTATTATGCCTGCCAGGGAAGGAGAAAAGTAGTTAATTAACCGAGCCAGGCAGCAGCGGGGGCTGCCGGGAGGGATGCAGGGCTGTAGCCCATCCAGGGATGCACGTCGTGGGCTGCGGCGCATCCAGGAGAGATCAAACGGCACACGGGACACAAGGATGAGAGGAATCGGCCTCAAGTTGCACCAGGGGAGGTTTAGATTGGTAAATAGCTTTACTGAAAGGGTTGTTGGAACAGGCTGCCCAGGGAAGTGGCGGAGTCACCATCCCTGGAGGTGTTCAAAAAACGCGTAGACGTGGCACTTCAAGACGTGCTTTAGTGGGCACGGTGGTGTTGGACTCGATGATCTTAAAGGTCTTTTCCAACCTCAACGATTCTGTGATTCTATGAAATCAGTGGCACGGCTTCCATGCCGATAAAAGGGCTCAAACCGAGGCTTCCAATCGCTTCACCAGGGAGAAGGTGAAGGAGTACCTGCTAGGTGGGTAATCCAGCTGCGTGTCCCCAATTATGGATTCTAATTCATTATGGACTATGTATATAATATAATATGTAATATATGATATATATAATAGTATATAATATGTTGTCACATGTACCTTCTGCTCAGCGTTGCTCATAGCTGCAGCGTCCCACCTGAAATTTATAATTCTGAGCAGATTTTGGGGAAGGCTGGCAAGAGGAGTTGTGCTGCAAAATTAAATTGATTTCTTATTTAAAATAGACTTTCCTGGGGCTTTGCTTCTGCACTAACTACATGTGAGTGTGCTGTACCACTGAAGTGTGTGGGTTTTATACTTTCTTTAAATAAAAAACTAATGAAAATAAGAATCTATAAAGTTTGAGGGGTTTAATGACTCCGTTGTCTCTGGAGAGATGCAGTTAGCTCTGTCTGAAGCATTTTTATTACCTATAGCTGCAAAATACTTCTACGCTCGCAGAAATGGCTGCATTTTAGTTTGGTAGCATATAGTGGAGTGAGTATTGCAATTATTTGAAAGACAGGTTGATATTCTATATTTTTATGTACAATTCAAAATGCAGAAATGAACGTCAAAACTGAAAAAGACTCTTTGCTTACATAGCATAGAAGCAGCCTCCGTCGGCGCCAACACTGTAACAGTCAGGCGGGAGCTGATCTCTTATCTTAATGTGTTTTTCTGAAGACTTGGCAAAAAATGAATTTTTAAAAGATTTTCCTTTATCCATACATCACAGTCCTGCATCCTGGTTAAAACCTAAGCTACGTGCCCTGAGCCATTAGGCTTTGGGAGTTGATGATGCACCAAGATATAACAAACATCTGAATATAAAGAAGAAATAGCTGCTAGACAAAATACAAGAGTCAGGATTACTTTTGCTAGTATTGTCACGGGTATCCAGAGGGCTCAGGGAATTAGGGAGTTTTCACAGAAAAGTTTGGGAAAGGTTTGCTGAGGGGTTATTGGGCTCGCAACCTCCTTTTCTTCAGTACTGCTTTACTATTTTACAGCACACAACGAATATACATGAATGCATTATTTCCACCACTATTTCCCCCAGGAGCCGACAAGAAACTTAATGATTTTTTTTAATTTTTTTTTTTAATTTTAGCTCACAAGATTTATGTTGCTTTCAGCAGTCAAGGCTGTACATGCTAACGCAAAAAGCAAGCTCTGCATTCAGATATTGGGCTGTCACTTTGGTCTGGTCCTGCACCGTGTGCCTGGTGAGTCGTGATCCTTCTTCATCACTGAATAACAGGCTTAAAAAGTATTGGTTTGTAGCCACACCTCAAAAATGGGCAATAGGAATATTAAATTCTGCAGCAGGATTTTATTGCCTGGTTTTAATCTACTTGCGATCCCCCGGTTCCAAACGCACGTGCGGATCCACGCATCCCTCCTGCGCCCGGAGGCAGGCGGGCGCATCCGACCTGCCGACGTCCCGCTGATGTCTGCTCCGTTTATCGCCATCAGCAGGGATGCTTCTCTACCTGTCGGCTTTCTTGATACATAATTGGATCAAAAGCGGGTATTAAAGGGAGTATTTCAGGATGGCGAACCCATGGCACTGGGTGGCTTGGGAGAAGCAATGAGGACGCTGTTAATTGGGGAATTCCCAATTAGAGGATTTCGGGGTCAGCAGACCTGTGTGGCAAAGAGGAAAGAGGGGGAATAGGCTGAAACTGCAGAGCAGACACTCCGCAATAATCCTCTGAAGTAATTCTTACCCTGACAGCAGTCAGGGATGCCGTGCTGAAAAATTAGTAGTAGATGGCACCGGTTTTTCCATAAGGATTACGGGTAGGGACAGGATGGTCTAGTGACATTAACAGCATTAATTGGGTCGTCTTTCGGAGGCAGGGAAAATTGTGTAGATGGAAAAAAACATGTGGCTTATAAAGGTGGTTTATAAATACTTACCATTTACATGCTTTAAATAGTCTCGTCTCAGCAGAAGAAGGTACGAGGCTGCAGCCTCAGCCCTCCACTGCGATGCTGCGAGAGCATCAATACTGCAATGGGCTCCACTGAAATGGAGAGAGAAGTGCCACTGCTGATAGTTAACAAAAAAATTACCGTCAATACCCATGTTTGGAAATACTTGGGAAAGTCTTGGGGCCGGCTGGCTGCTCAGAGCTCACAGAGCTCATTTTGTGTCCGGCCAGGCTGGAATTTCTCCTGCTCCTGCCCATCCATCATGATTTTATCACTGTAAACTCAAAAAGAGTTAGATTACTTCTGAATCGATCTCCAATTAATTACCTCTGCTGAACATTGTACAAAGGACCAACTTTTTATCTCGTTCTCTGCCCATGTGACTGATACGCTGGTAATGGAAATCTGTGCCTACAGGCAGTGTATTTCAGTAACGACGGCAGCCGAGTCTTCTGCTGCCCATAAAACTCAGAGAAACTCAGAGATATTGCTTGCGTTTTCCCATATTCTTTTTTTTTTTTTTATAGATGTCTGCATCCAATCAATCATAGCAAATGTCTTCTCTAAGTTCCTTGTACATTTTTTAAAGGTCTGAATGGTGAAACTCCTTAAGGAAGCAATGGGAACGTGATTGTAAACTGGCAATTAGTGGGAAGCAAGACTCGCTTATGATTTTTTAATAATTTCTATGAAACATTAAGAGTCATATTGCTGAAACCTGCTTATTTGTCTTGCACTGGGAGCTCATCAGAAGCACTTATATTGCTAAATTGACCAGCAAGCCACATTTATTGGAGTAATTTAAAATGAAAAATATCAAGTGACTTATAAAATGCAGATGCTCCGGCAGAGGCTTTTACATTTGTTAGATTTTCATCTTCCTGCCACGGAAATCACAGTTAAACCCAACAACTTTAATGGCAGCAAATCGTATCCCTGCGGCTTATAAGCTTATAGCAGGCAGAGCCGATTGGTCAGAAGCCTGAAATATTTGTGGTAATATGAGGGACAAAAATGGGACTCAGTCACCCCTGGAGAAGGAAGGGTCAAGGAGCAGCCCTGGTCCTTCCTGCATCTCTCCAAGGGTCTCACCCTCCAACCAACAGGACTTTTTCCACCAAGTGAAAGGAAATAAAATCACCTGTTAAGACGGAGAGTCTTGTCTCTCCCCTGCTTTTCCGAGTCTGCTAATGAGAAAGCTAATTATTCCCAGTATTGGGGTACCAAGGGAGCGGACCGGGGCGGGGGGGCAGCTTCAGGGCTGGGCATTTCATGAAGCATCCCGGTGAAAACTGAATGAAACCAACTTGAATATCTGGTCCTGGCTTGCAGTTGTTCCCTTGAGGCTGTTTCATGCTCTAGGTGGAGGAATAAATAGTTAGAGAAACAGATAAAAGTTCACAAATCCTAGTATTTATTTTTGGGGGCCTCTTAACCTCCTGTGATTCGGTGGAGTCTGTGTAAACCAGGGATGCTGCCTACCAGCTTAGGAGGGTTGTGAGGCTTAATTAAAGGTCTTTGAAATACTCGCATAAAAGACGTTGAGGAGCAAACCACTAATGCAAGCAGATTATTTAAGGATTACTGAACGCATTCTGGTCTGGAAGATCAGCTGAAACTTGGGACCCCCATGGCAAAAAAAAAAGGAAGTTTTGGGAGCTGTTGGAAATGGGAGCTGCGTCCTGGTCTTCACCTGGAGCTTAAGGTGGGAGGATGACGGCAAAAATTCAGTTGTTGTCCCTTGCTTGTGGCCTCTGCAGTCTGGACCAGACCTTAAATACTCCATTACGGTAATTCTCATCCGAAAGAAAAACGAGTCTATGCTGTCTATATTGGCTCGTCCTTTTGAGGAGTAGAGTTAACAGCCTTTGAGCCGTAGAAAAATATATCCTGGGGTTAATGACTTCTGAATGTCAAAGGGGGGTTGTGTTTGTGGATCCTGCACAGCAGCTAGCTTGAAATGTAAAGTCTGGCCTAAATCGGCATGTATTCAATTAAACTTTCCTTAATGTAATCAGCAAGTGGCAAAAAATAACATAGACCTGATGAAAAATGTTCACCATGGCTACAGGACTAGCTCTGAAATGCCCTCCTGAGCTAATGAGCCATCAGCATCTGAATTAGTCTTTCAGAGAAGAAGCTCTCCGCACTCGTTTTTGCGACGTGGCTCCCAAGAGGACGTGTGAAGCTGTGTCCCTGGCTGGCACTGCCACCGAGTGCTGGGGAAAGGGGAAATATTTCACCTTTACCAGGGAGGCAAAGGCTTTCCTTGGAGAGACGGGGAACCGGCATTCTCCAGTGTGCTGCAACAAACCTTCTAAAGACTTTTGAAAGTTAGAGTCTGTGAAATAATGTTTCTTTGTGTATAAGCCCTATCATTAACTTTACAGGAGTCCTTTCTTTTTAGTGGAAAGAAGGAATGTGTCTCACTGCAAAGCATCTTCTTTCAAAAGCATCTCTCCATCCCAGTTCAAGGATTATCGAACAAGGAGCCCGAGCGACACACGTGACTTTACCACTGATAAAGCCAAAGATAGCTAATAAAAATAAAAATTCAAAAAAAAGACCTTTGGGTCAGGAAAGAGAAAAACAAAACAAAACAAAACAAAACAATAAGCCAAACTAGCAAAACCATTCTGCGTTGGCATTTGCAGAAGTCTGTGCAGAGACAATATTTGATCCTGGCTTTGTGTCGGGATGAAGTGAGTTTGGTGGAAGATAAGGAGGGATGTGACCACTTGAAACCAGCGCCTGGAAGTGGTGCTTGGCTGAGACGTGTTGCGGTCCTGGGTTGAACTAAAGCATCAACCTGCCTTGCAAAGGTCTGTGCAGGCAAGGCAGAGAACCCGTAGCAGCAAAGAGGAGTTTGAACATTCGTTTTGGTTGCCTTTTCCACCCCGAAACCTGCATTTGGAAGCGTAAAGAGAGTTACGAACAAATGGAAATGATGTTTGATAACAAGGAATATAGATGAATAGTGTTTTATTGTAGTGCTTTCTTAAATATTACTGCCTTACGGAAAGAAACGTAGCTGTAGAAATATACCCGTGTAGTAGAAGGCTGTCAGTTGTGGCATGTAGTGATTTTTATCAATTGATGGATCAAAGCCATTTTCTCTGAAGAACAAGCTATTCTCACCATGCTGGGGATGTGCCCAGAGGATTGGCTGCATTTCAACGACAGAAGAGCGTGTTTGGGTTTGCTCTTTCCTCCTGTCTCAGCAGGGCTGGGCAGCCTCAGCCCTTCCTGGTACTCGGTTATCCTCCTTGCTCATAAATAATTGAGTCATACAGAACAGACAGAATTTACACACGTATTCTTACAGATGCAGGCATTCTCCACTGGAAAAACTGGTTTAATTGCACTTCCATTTTATTATTCGATCTCTTTACTGTTTATAGTGTAAATAAGGAAGACTGGGATTTTGGAACAGGCTCCCGAAAACCTCCGTTAAAAAGCCATTACTTTAAAAACAATGTTTGTGAATTAAGAGCTCCAGAAATATGGTTATTTTCCTTGGCTGCTATAAATACTTCATGAAAATGTCTACTCTGTCAAAGAGAATATGAATTTGCCATGTTGAACAGAGCTGCAGAAATGCATATTAAAGATTCACAAACCAGACCATAGGCTTCATCCAAGAGAGTCTTTCCCATGATTTTTTCACTTAATGGTTTACTTCGTGGACATGAGAATATTTGTATCTTCCTTTGACTAAAACGCTGGTTTAAAGCACAGCTTGATAGTGTTATTCAAACAGATATGACTTTCAAAGCCGGCAGTTAAGAACTTGGGATTTTGGCAAAGGCGTCACATCCCCACTGCTGAAATATTCAAGGCTTTGTGCTCGCGCTGGGGTTTGTCCGCTTGCTGAGGAATAAACACGGGACGTCAGCTCCGCGCCTCAGCCCAGGTGCCTTGCGACGGGGCCGGGAACAGCTTGTGGGTCAGCAGCACCGGGCGCCCAGGGAACATCTTTTTTCCACGTCTCCCTCCTTGAATACAAAATTAAGTAGCCTAGAAATGCTTACACATACATGAAAAAAATAAAATTAAAAAAAATAAATAAAATAAAATCAGGGCTTTCAGATGAGCGGCCTGGAGGTTATTGCATTATTTTCAGGCCCTGTTGCTTGGGTGGGTTTATGGGATCGCTCGGCCCCACGCCGCTGGGGGGGGGGGACACCTTCTCCAGCCCCACGGCTGAAGCCAGGGCTCGTGCCGGGGCTGCTCAGCCGCACGCGGTAGCTGCGCCGCTGTTTGAAACGTTTCGTGACATTTTGAGTTGTATTCTAGCTGTCTTGGGTATCTCAGAGGTGCTTATTTTTACAGTAGCTGAGTGCAGCGAGTCCTAAACGCGTGCATGTTGTGTGTAACACAATGCATGCGTATTCTAATTAAATCCTGAATGCTATTTGTTTATTGAAGACTAAGCTAGGGCTATATCTGATTTTAACTTGCCTAGGTTTTTTCCCTAATGAAGCATGATTTATTTGAATGGATCCTGCAATCAATTACTCAGGGCAGTGTTCCTCTCTGCAGTCATTTGGACTGTTCTCTGTCTTCCTGCGCTTACATTTTTTTTTTAAGGAAAATGAAATCTTCCACATGCATTAGCATAATTTCTTGTGAAAGTGACTGTGCTAAAGTCATTGACTAATGCAGTTTGCAAACCAGAATATTTTTCAGGGAGATTACTTCCTTTTGGGGAGATATGCAAACAGTCTTCTTTTTATTCAAATATCTTAGGAATTATCAGTGAGAAATGAGTTTGTGATTGTTCCTGAATCATTATACAAACCACTTGTACGCTGACTGCATATTGAGAGTAGTTATTTATAACACTTAATAAGTCAACTCAGCAAAGGTCAGATAATATAAATGGTGCTACTGGATTCACGCAAACAAAATTCATTAAGGATTAACATCTGTCTAGTAGCAGAAAACCACGAAAGTAGCTACTTAGCCTTCACTAATTTCTTTAAGATAAACATCCTTTAGAGTTTTGTGATATTTTATCTATTGTCTGTGTAGTACAGATCCAAGGAGCTATCAAGTATCGACTGGGCTGTTTTAAGGTCAAGCCCTGGGTTTTTAGGGAGCACCAGGGGTTGAGAGGTGATGAAGCAGAAGCCCTCAGCTCTCTGGCACCCCTAAAATCGGCAGCCTGCGGTAGTCCAGGACCCAGAAGAGGAAAGTGCCCTCTTTGTAGGGTGTCTCTGGCCTGATCATCATTTCAGAAGCTGCTTTTAACATATGCCAGAAAGCACGGGATAATAAAAAGCCAAATCTGGCAGCCCAGAAACAAGGCAAGCTCCCAAAGAGCGCAGAACTGGACCATGAGTAAACCAGGAGCTGAGCTGAAGTAACGGCTCTTCCAAGGATACTCCTGCACTGGCACAGAGATCCGAGAGCTGGAGAGGCTTTAGGATGAGGGGAAAAGGTGCTTCTCAAAGAATCATAGTATACAGCTGGTTGAATAGGGGTATCTGACGACAATGTGACAAGTTAAAGTGAGAGAAAACATGCCAATAGGAAAGTGTTCTCCATGCGTTCCACACTACACAGCTAAATAGAGTAAAAAGTGACACTATAAAGGTATTTTCAATGATCGCCACACTATACACTTTGCCACCCATGGTGTATCTCCTCTCATTTCACACAGCCCACGGGTGACCAGTGCCCACGGAGGATTTCCCCGTGCAGCAGCACTCCTGCTTTCCCATTTCACCATGCAGGATCTCCTTGTGCCTGGAAGTTTCCATCTGAGTAGCAAGGAAAAGCAGGTTTGTTGTCGACTTGACAACTTCCCATTAAAATTCAGCTGGAGGTGAAGCCTGCTGAGGTAAGATGCTTGGTGGCACCTCACCCTCTTGCACATCTCTCTTGTAGGACTGATACTCTCAGGTACAACTAAAGGTTAAGGCCTTTATTACCACAGATGGGGTAAAAGAAGAAGAGATAAAAAGGGAGGGAGAGGTAGTCATTATAGGCTGAACAGAGGAGTAAAGAAATATTATTAGTGGCTCGAATGACCTGTCTGCCCCAGGGCATTGCAAGTCCGCCAAAAGAAACAATTGGCCAAGGAGATGTGAGTAAATAGACAACGTAAAAAATTTGTGTTCTTTCAGTTTCTTTGTATTTAATGAACGTAGTGACTGGACTTCACAAACAGGCTGTTTTGGACACTGTGTTCAGCAAAAGACGTCAGCTGAGCTGCTTTGAAAAAAACAGGTTGCAAAGCGTGACCTGCTTCAGCACTGCGAAAGCACGTCTCCTTCCTCGCAGACCAGCAGGACACACGGCTTTTGTAAGAAACTTTACATTACAACAGAAAGTTCGGCATTGTTACAGTGGTAAAACAGAGGAGTCATGGAAAGCCACGCTCCGGTTAATACCATCAAGAAACTGTGCCTCTTATTATTGATGTAAGTTCATAGTATTTGAAATATTTGGGGAAAAGAGTTTCAATTTCGCAGTGAGGCTGTTGGAATAATCAGGAAGGTCAGCGAGACGATCTCCGTGTGTTTTTCAGCACATGCTAACATCCCGCTGTATCACGGATTTGCCGTGTGGGTGAGCAGAGCTGGTGGCCCAGGGCACAGTCTGCAGCACCAGCTCAGCCCTGGGGTGCTCTGCCCCGGCTGGGGCATCTCTGCCTCGCCGGTCCTCTCCCTCCTTATGCTTTTTGGTTTGGTTTTCAATGATTTTTTTTTTATGATGTGGCCAACCGGCTGGATTTTTTCAGAAGGTAAATAAATTTTCATGCTGAAATGGCAAGTGATCTGCATGGTAAAGCTAGGTGGAGGGAGTGTGATACCCTCCATTTGGATTTTTCCATGCACCCACAGTGAATCCCTCCTGCCCTTGCACGGCTCCTTTGCCTGTTTGTGAACCCGTATGGCCTTTGACATTAGCCGGGAAGCTCCAAAGTGGAGGTGTCTCATCCTGCTCTGCATTATTGGGCTGCAGCCAGCAGTGAGCAGAACCGAGGTGGTCCTGGTACAGGTGGCTTGGGGACCGGAGCATCCCCATCCCTGCTCTGCTGGGCACAGACCCGAGGACAACACCTCGAGCTGGCTGGGAAAAACCACCCCGAAGGGAGACGGGTGGGCTGGGGAGGTGCGTGGGGCTGGAGGTGGAGGAAACACGTTTCTTGGTTGCAAATGCCCACTGCTTTCCCAGGGGTTCATTAATGGCTGAGAAATTCTCTCCATGCGTTTGTCTAATTAACCTACAGGCGTGCGAAAGCCGTATTGTTTTGACAGTGGAAGAGCTGTAAAATGTTATTACCCTAGCTGTAAAGCCAAGCATCAGACTCTGGTATCCCCGTCAGCACAAAGCCTCATCCTCTCCATGGCAGCCAAAAAAAACGAATGTCACGGCCCGGGCAGCGGAGCTGGTGGCAGCACTGCCCACGGGCTCTCCGCCAGGATCTGCTGACTCAGCACCGTGTCCTACACGCCGCGCTGATGTTCCCGAGAGCTCCTGCCCAAATGCTGAGGGAGCTACGATCTGAGAGTTGGCTTTGTTTCCCTGAACGGTTTCCAGCTTGCATCCACTATCCACCGACACAGTTCAGGAGCACCAGGGCTTCCAGGAGGTGCCGAAATGCTGTTTCCTCGTAAAGGCAGCAAACGTTCCCTTTGAAGCAATTCTAGTCCCCTCTTATCATTTCTTTCATTCAGCAGAGCAAAACTTTGGCCAGTCTCTGGCAGACCAGCAAATATCCCTTCCTGCGCGTATTCCCGTCGGCAAAACTGGTTAGACGCCTTGAAATCTTTTTGGAGCTGCTCGGGATACAGAACAGCTATCGCCGGCCGAGGGATGGGTTAGGCAGGAGGGAGCGTGCATATGACTTGATGATCTTCGAGGTCTTTTCCAAACTTAATGATTTGATTTGATTTGACGTGACTGTTTCAGTAACAAAGCCCTGCTAAATTGCAACAGGTTTGTCAGTGCCGCACTTGGAGAATACGGGAGGTTTGTTTGCAGATAATTCAGAATGCAATACGGGAACGTATTAGTAATCAAATAATCGGTTAGCGGTAGTCCATCCAGTAATTTATGGACCACATTGTAGAGCCTTACTCCTGCCGAGACAACCTTTAGTCACAGGAGTAAATGATCGCCAGTGTAGGGATGTCAGTCTGCACTAGGGAAGAGCACGAAGGAGCCACAGCTCAGGTTTGGCCACTGTCGGCTCCAGAACCGCTCCAACCAGTTTTGCTCAAGCACTCCTCAAACCATGGGAAGTTTTTAGTCTAGTCCCATGATTCGGCTTCTTACTGTTCATGTTTACTCTACAAAATAATAAGGAGGATCCTGAATCTCTGATCATCACGGTTAAGCAAAAAATCCCAAGTCTGTTTTAGAAAAAAATTCCCTTTTTTTTTTAACATATCTCTTTTCTCAGGCGTGGCAAAACCCCGCTGGAAACCATCAGCTTCATCACTTGGCCGGCCCGTCCTCTGAGAAGGGGAACCAGGCTGGCGTCCAGCATCCCGCTCTGGTCACCATGACAACATGATTGCACAGGACACCGAAAGCAAAATCCTTCGGAAACCTCTGGAGCTCAAGAGAAATCTAAATAATTATCACTCCGGACTCCTCTGTCACCAGGGACAACTGCAAAGGACCGCGGTGACGCACGCTCTGATGTCAGCTCGGAGCCCTGGTGAACCCACCGTCGGAATTCACCGTCAGCGGCGCCGCTGCCGGCTTCTGGCCGCGTCCCCGGTGCTGTCGGTGTCACACAGTGAACGACAACGAGCGGAGGAAAGGTTCGCGCCGCGTTAGGACCCGAAGTGCTAATGAATGTTAACAGCTCGTAAGAGAGCCCTCGCTCCTGCATATTAATAACGCACCCGCAGCAGCGAGGTATGATTGTGCAACAGAAGTAATAATTGCAGTATTTAAGGGAAGATAAATAGCTACGCTAATGTGAAAGTTCAATTCATTTGCATGGCGTAATTTTGCTTTTTATCTTCGTACGCGCCATGACTAAACGCGGGATGGCAGGGAAAATGCAGAGGCGCAGATGACCCGTCGTTTGCAAGTATTAGCTTTCTGGGTACGCGGCCGTTAGCGTTTGAAACGGCTTTTCTTTGCGAGGTGGTACAAAGCAAACGTTGGACTGGGCGCTCTGTTTCCCCTGACGGTTCCAGATGTTCTTTCGGCTCGGTCCTTCTCTTGTCGTTTGGGGAGCACATCTGCCCAGCTGTGGGAGATCCGATTCATCGGGCGCTGCGAGGTGGCACGCAGCAGGCGAGTCTTCTGCACTGGGCGGGGGGGTTTGGCCTAATTCTGACTTCAGGTTTTAAGAGCAGAAAGCTTTTTAATTAGAGCAATGGTCACAAGCGGAAGGGCTTTCTGCAGTGGTTTTGAGCATCAATAACGATCCATTTCTAAAACTTATTACACGGGTTATTTGTGTAACAAGTTCAGGCAGTGTTTTCGAGTCACGGCAGCTATTCCAAGTTAGAGCAGCTAAATTTCAGGGGGGTGATGATATCTCCAGCAAGACAGACTCCTCCTGGCCTTACCGAGCCAGGACTGTGCCGTCAGCCCTAACACCTTGCTGTTTGAAGGGGCTGGTGTGCACCTTCGCCACAGACATTACAACACCGGGCTTAGGAGATGAATTTTGGGGTACGTTACAGCTTAGCTTCCTGCAAGAAGCAGCAAAGACCAGAAAAATCAGGGGAGCGGACACATTTAGGAGAAGCCCAGAGAGCATTTTGGTCGTGGGAGCTGACTTCTTACCCAGCCGATGGTGAAGAATTTCAGTAGTTACTCCAGCATCACCTGCATCAGGGGTTTTTTTGAGCAAGCAAAAAAGTAAAGGTTGCTCTCTGCCCACTTCATAATGCTCAGCTGGGAAATCCCAAGGTTGTGAAGCAGAAATAATTGGATATAAAATGACAAAGCGGCATTATTATATATTATAGACTTTTTGCTGAATCGATACATGTCAGAAAGTATTTTGCAGCCCAGAGCTACCAACAAAGAAAGTTCTCCGTGGTATTCCTCTACATTTAGTGGGTTGTTTTTTTCCTTCTGCGTAGACTGCATCTGTCGAAGGAGCCCACACCTCCTGGAGCAGCAGGCACAAAAGGAGCAGTGTGTTATAGAGGAAGGTGATACCACCCTTCCCTGCTAAAATTTACTCTGCTTAACCAGTGCGCAAAGCACTTGGCCAGCTTTTTTTCCCCACAGAAACTGAAGAAAAAAGCTTTAAAGCTTTTGGGTGAACCTGACAGATGAGCAGGTGTGCTCACCAGCAGTATTTTAAACCCACATTATTTGGATAATCTGGGAAAACACCGCTGTTTGTGCCCAGGTCCCCTCTCCTCAGTAAATTTCCACCCTGATTAACAAATGGCTTTACTTAAAATAGCATTCTTCCTCTGAGCTCCTCTCCGCACTGCCGTTTTGCATCTAAGCCCTCAATTATGCCGGGCAGTAGAGCTGGTAAGTAAAAAAGAACCCGGCACGCCCGTGACACGCTCAGCACGGTGGTCTCATCCTGCCAGGCACCAGGGGACCCCCTGAGAAATAATTAAAGGTGAGTGTCCCCACTTTCCCCCCTCGGCTGGACGCTGCATCAGAGCAAAAGTTGCTTTAATTATTGTTTGCGGGACCAAGGCACAGCTCAAACAGCGCGGGCGCTCCCCGACGAACTGGCAGAGCCGGCGTGTTGCCGCGCAGCTCTCCAAACATTTCTTCCCCTGGTTGTACCTCATGCCACCGAGACTCACCTACCTGCTCCTGAACAACCCTCGCTTTACAACCGGGAGCAAAGCCAGCCCGATTTCACTACTCGGAGCCTCCGCAGGAGCTCCCCGTGGTCGGGGGAGAGGGGTCTCGCCTCAGCGCATCTCATTACCAGCAGATAACGAAATGCAACGGCCCTATCAATGCTACAGAATTATTAGAAGAAATAAAGTTTCTCTAGCGCTGGGTATTACATCAAACATAACCTCAGCTCCTGTGAGCAAAGGTCCCCGGAGTGGTGCGGGCAGGAGGGAGGGCAGGACGCCCAGCGCTGGAGCTGAGCACCCACTCTGTTATTTAACACATACGGGTGACAAATGACCTGACTGTTAATTAAAAGCTGATTAAGTTCTGCAAGAAATTGCTACCAGGTGTTCTGGGTAAATAAAAGGAGAGGCTGGGCTAGTGCTTACATTTAGAGAGGAGGGGGGACAGCTGAGTGTAGCTGTTAGGCAACGGGCTCTGTGGGTAGATCTTTGACTTCAATTTTAAGCAAATCATATTTACTTTATTAGAGCTTTCTTGCTTGTATCTTGGGTGCAGTGTTGTCTCCTGGTTGGTATTGCAGGCAGATGTCCTTTTCTTTTTCCTTTGGGATTCTCTTATTTGAGCAGATCTGAACATCCTCCGGTGTGTCTGTCTTCCTGAAAAAAAATCCAAGAAATCAGGGAAAAAATTAACCTTAAAATAAACCTTAAAAAAAGCTGGCTATGCTTAATGCTTGCCTCTGGTTACCTGCTGGGTGTAACACAGCCGGTGGGTTGGGGCTGTTTTGCACCCCAGGGCAGCAGCGGGAGCGTGGGAGGAAACCCTCTACCACTCAAATCTGGGGTGGTAAAAATGCCTCTGTGCTCTAGGTGAGGTTAAAAAAATTGCATTTCTGCTCTACGTGAGGCAAAATGATGCTTCTCCATAGGGTGCAAAACCTAAGCCTGCTCTAAATCCTCTGAGTCATCAGAGCCCTTAAAACCTGGGCAAGGAAACTTTTTAGGGGCAGCGGTGGGGGAACTAAATCATGGGGGCTCTGGGGCAAGGGGGAAATGGCAAATATTCCCCCAAGTGACAAAACAGCCCCCAGACAAAACTATCCCTGGCTGGCAGAGGTGATACCGGGGGTCATCACACCCGCCTTGCCAGCTCCTGTTTTCAGGACCACAATTTATGGGCCTGCTGCCTGCAGAAATGCAGCTGCTCCAAGCAGGTCCCATATACTGGAAAATTAACTATTTCTGGCAAAAAATACCCAGAATTTTGGAAACACTGGCTGTTACAGACATTTGGTTGTGATTCATTAACGGACGGGCGGCTGTGTCCTCTTGGCTTTGCTGCTTTGGCGATGGTAGAAGCGTGACAGATCAGAGCTGAGTGGAGCGAGCGAGTGGAATTTCTCACGAGCACCTGAAGTGGGTCTGAATAACACCTACAAAAAAAGAGCAATGTGAGTATAAAGGGTGTCTTGGTGTTTGTGCAGACATGGCACTATCTATGGGCACATTTAATTTTATAAATAATATAAAAGAAAAATGAGGTTATCAGGAAGAAAAGGCAACTAGCTGGACTTATAATAATAATTTCCTTCGATATAGGCAATTCCCCTGCTCTCTGCCTTGTGCAAGCCAGGAGCCGCACATACGGAGGAGAGGTTTTTGGGGAGCGGGGCGGGGGGGGTCGGGGTGGTCCCGGTTCCCGCGGCCCCTCCTGGGGGACACACACGGCCACTCGCATCCTTCCCCTGCCTCCTCCGTGACCGCTCGTGGGAGTTTTCCCTCCGCCTCCAGGCGGAGCAGGCAGCCGTGACTTGGCAAGAAAGCGCGCAGGTCCGCTGCTTTCCACTGGGTTTCATAAATCGCATTATTTATTGCGACAGCTCTGGTTCACCGCTACTCCCCTGTAATGAAAGTCCACTGTTTTCATTTTACTTCCCCCTCGGCATAAATAACTATTTATGTGGGGAGTGTAGGACTCTCTCATCATAAATGTTATGTGTTACCCCAACTATAAGAAGTTTGTATGCTTTTATGATCCTTAAAATGTGCAGCAAGGGGAAAAAGGGGGGACTGGGAAAAATCATCCTGATATTCATAGCACAGGTGGCAGAGTTGGGTTTAGCTGTGAGGAGAACCAAGGATGAGCTAAATTTGGGGACGGATGAGAGGCAGGTGTGGTAGATGCCTCCCGGGTGCCGTTCAGCATCCCAACCTGTGTGTTTTGCTCCCCCCATCGCATCTGAATGCCAGAACAGAGAGTCTAGAATAACATGAAAAGTCAACAAGGACACTTTTATCTGTCACAGCCAAAAGTAACTGCCTGTCAGCCTGACCTGGCATGCCATGATGCCCCAAGGTATTAAGAAGTTATCTTGTGCAGCTTTTTACATCAAATAGTTACTTGTCATTCAAATGCTTAATATCTGCTCAGGTGATTTGCACAGCAATATTACATTATTGTGTTCATTTTTCTGTGACATTTCAAGGAAACCAATAGAGCTTTTAAACAAGTCTCTGAGCGGCATTCATGATGCCGATAGCCTAGTTTTCTCCCATTCAGAGTGAATTTGTATACAGCTCAGAGCTGGGAAAGATGCTACATTTTGAGCTCATTTTAGGAGAAATCTTGTCTGTTCTAGCACCCAGTTACCGTAGGTGCATATTTCTTTTATTCAAGTCCCATATCAACCACTGACTGTACCAGCCAGAGCAGAAGCTGCCCTGGGAAGGGAACGCCCGGCCCATCCCATACATCAGACGGTGCCGTAGCTGGGGATGCTCACAGGATTACTCTTCCAGGCCTGGTACAGTTTTATTTGCCCTTTTTGAAGGGCCATGGGAAAGAAAGATGCCATCCTCGGCAGCAGCCACACACGTGTTTGAATCGTTAATGTGATATGAGCCCCTTTTCTTTCCACCCCTAAAAGTATTTCTTGTTGAGACTTAAAATGGATAATTGACTGGAAGTAGCAAAGCTCCTCTGATGAAAAACAAGCTGCAAGATCGAAATCAATAATATATAATTCCCCATCTTTCTTTACCTCCACAAGATGTTCCTCTAAGGAGAGGGGAGGTAGCCATGGGGTGGATATAAATGCTGTTTCATTGCCAAACCATGGGTACCTTACACGGTGATGTAAATTTTGATCCCAGTAAAGCTGATAGGGGAATATTATTTCCTTGATAACATGTTATTACCTGCTCAATATAGATGTATTGCCTTAGTCTAGCAAGAGATTGTATTAAAAGAGATTGGTATTAGTCGCTGCAGTTACATTTCCAGATATTTTTCTGTCCCTGTGCTGTTACAGCACAGGTCACACCGGGTTGTACTTCCCTGGCTCTATTTTGGGGAGGGGAGGACTTATGAAATACCTTTTATTTTGCATTGCATATAAAATTATAAAATTTAAAACCGCTTTATAGGGAAACCACCCGGGCACTTCCAGCTCGTGGCACGTCGTCTCCAGCTCAGCCCGTGCTCCCCTTCATGCCTGCTGCCAGCCTGAATCACGGACAGCTCGCTTGAAAACTTCCAGCTGGAATTTGTCCCCTCCCGTGTCTACACCCCTTCTCCAGGGACGCTCCAGCGCCAACACGCTTATGCGATTATTTCATGTCCCTTCCCCGTGCGTGAAGCGAAGGCTGGTGAAGTGCAGCGAGTTCAAGCTCTGCTGAAGTGTGTTTCTATTTCTGGTCGGTGCTGCCGAGCCTCTGCCCTGCTCGGCATGGGCTCGCAGCTACCCAGGCGCTCACCAGCGAAAAATGCTCGTACGGTGATTTTTCGTTAGTGTTTAGCCTGGAAGGGAGATGTGCGAGCTCTTAAAGTTTGGGTAAGGAATATATTGCTCTGTTCTTGAAAAGTGAGAGGTGATGCTTGTGCTAGCACACATCTGCTTTGCCCTCTTCCGAGAGAGAAAAACACCTGAATCATTCATGCATCACCTATGCACCACGGCTCGCGCCCTGAATGTCGGTCTCGGGATGCCTTAAAGTGGGATGTCCATTCAAACCGGCAGAGTTCCTCCTGTGCTTTCAGCAAAAGCAGCCTCGAGTTTGCCTTTCCATGCATTAATGTCATGTGCCATTAGCGTGTACATGCCAGTCCTTGCCTGACCCCGTAATGGATCAAGAAAAGGTTGATAAGATTTCAGTTTACATAATTTATTTGTAATTTCAGCTGCCTTTAAGCAACAAATTAACTAAATTCTTCATTATTCTGACTTCAACAGAAACCAGCAATCATTTCTTTCCTTTGAGTCTGGGAGCATGAAGTTATTTGCTTTTAAAATTCGGTGCATGCTTGTGGGTGTTTTTCCCAAGGTGTCTCTACTCGGTGACTGAGGACCCCAAATATTTACTGACTGGCAGATGATAAAGTGGGAAAGGCCAGCTTCATTTATTTAGCCTAAATCCCTAGGCAGTAGACATGATGGGCTGCTCCGCTGCCATTTAAATATTTATATAGAGCTATCAGCTGCTTGACCCATTCCCTTCTATATTAAATATCACCCCCCCTTGCTAAATCAATGTGATTTCTTCCCTTTCTGTCGCGATTTAAAGCCAAATCCAACAGTTTGCTGTGATTTGGGGGGATGGCATATTTTGCGATAAGTAATCCTCTGGTTTTGAACTTTTCTCACCACCTGATGTGTTGGTATTCCAGCAAGCATTGCCTTCTCAGAGCGAGAGCCCACACTCCTCGCCTCTCTGCGCTGCCTTGCTTTAATAGGCCTTTTGGGAAGCCTGCATGGGAAGATGAAAATTGTAATATTCTGAATTTCTTAGCCCTCATTATATTTTAATGGATTTTTTCATAGCTTTCCTGATTGGTTTTGAGTTGGTTTTTTAATACGCTTCCCCTCTGTCATTTTTTACATCTGTCTGAAGGAACCAGACGCGTTCTGCAGCCTCTACCCCTGCTCTGCCCTCGGCCGTTTTTCATTCAGCTCCTCAAACTGATTGACGGATCTTTCCAATTCGGGGTTATTAATCGCTTGGCAGGATCCAAGTTAGCATCTCCACACAAACTCATAACAAATCTCTAAGCAGAGCTCACCATACTTTTTTTTTTTTTTTTTAATTTTAAATCCTCTATTATCCTCTTCATCTTCACACCTTGACAAAAGGTGGGAATTTCTTTTTCCAGTGATGATACGCAGCTGCTCCACAGGCGGGTTTGGACCCCCGTGAGAGTCCACAGTCTCTTTTTTACCACCACGAAGCTGTTTTAGCTGCTGCCTCGGTGGGTGTGCTGGGGGGGGAGCATTTTCACCCATTTCCACAACCTGCTTCAGCCTTGGCTCGCCTTCCCCACCTGCTCAAGTGTTTTCCACTATGTTGAGACCCAATGCCCAGTGACTCATTAGGTCAAGTTTTCATTAATTTGCTAGGAAAAGTGTCCTCGGCTCTGTATGTGTGGGTTTATAAAGCCCTCTGGACTTCTCTACCAGTTCTTTGGGCTTTTTTTTTGGCAGTTTGTTTTATTTTTCAAATAATTTTTTTTTTTGTTTTGCTTTAGGTTTCAAAACCCAGCCAAAAAAAAAAAATAAATTTTTTTTCAAACTGTTTTAAATATATCTGATCTAAAAAGAAAAAAAAAGGCAGCAAAAAAGGAGATGAAAGCGGTGACAGTTTTATTTCAGGAGACTTGCCTTCATGTGCTGCCCTGGCTCGCAGGTGAGATGCTTTCCCATCCGCTTCTCTGTGGCTCCAGCCATGCGGGCAGAAATCCTTAACCTCGCTGGGAACCACACACCACCTCCGGCTGGACGTCCGAGATGGACCTGCCTCTCCAGAAGCTATCAGCTGACGTTTCTTTGGATGTTGACTCAATACAGGTCTTCACGGCCATTTAAAGCTCCTCCACGCGGAGCGTGAATGTTTGAAGAAGACTCGCCAGCAATCACAGAGGTGCTCCTCACCGGCGGGGAGAAATAGTTTGGTTTTAAAGGAATAAAGGCTTCTGGATCCTAGTAAAAAGATGCAGCAAGGGCTGGTTTTGGACAACAAACTTTGCTGAATAGTATAACTCAGGACAGGGAGGAAAAAATTGTATCTTGCCAAGCAGGAGCTCGGAACTAAAAGGGCTTGGGTTAACGATGGCTCTGAGAACAGGCTCCTGCTTGTACTGGATTTTCCATGGACGGTGAGGGGCAGTTGAGAATTAATGGCAGAAAAATATTGACAGTCCATTAAAGGCTCTGTGGCACAACCCTGATGGCGTAAAAGGCGGATGGTCTTTCCCCATTTCAGCTCTCTTGCTCTCTCCTTGCTCAGCCGGGGCTCCCCGCCGTGAGCTGCTGCATCGCCCCGTGCAAGGGTCGGCCACCTCCTCTTCCCCCGCCCCAGGGGACTCTGGCAGTGTCTTCTGCATTTTTGGGGTTGACCTTGGGCATTTGACCCAGGGGAGCACTGGGACACCCCAAAGGTGTTGGCTCGGTAATGCTCACGGGAGCATTTTAGCACTCCAGCGCCAAGAGTGAGCTGGATTTCAAGTATCATTTTCCTAGCTCGACAGTGGACTCCAGCCTGAAAATCCTAAGAAAATGGGTAAGTGCACACACCTATGTTCATTACACAGCCATTAACTAAAAATAGCCACTTCCTAACCTAACTTTGGGAAGAAACAGTAATACATACCTGTAATAGAAGCGCATTGCAGTGGGCTGCAACTCAGCTACGTCACGATCAGAGGGAAAAGTTCTATTTTATTAATTTTGCAGAAAATGTATGGTAGTCTCTGCCTAATGAATACTAATAGAAGCTTTAAAGCTCATTTACCAAATACATACAATTAAAGGACAATGAGAGGCATTACTTACAGAGCACATTCAAGCATTACTGAAATATCCCATTTGTTTATTGCAATAATTGCAAAATAAAATACATTGATTGCTCCATATTTATAAATTCAAGAGCTATTTGGGTCTGCGTGTGCTCTTCCTAATCTGTAATGAAAGTTATAAAAGGAACAAGCATCTTAATGTAAAATACAAGGAAAACTCTAAAACTGCATGAAATTTGAGAAATAAGGCATTGTGAGTCAGTCATTTACTCATGTTCTCTCCCACCAAAGTACATGGGCGATGATGCAAACAGGATGTGGGAGGATTTGGGGATATTTATGAGCAGGTGCTCTTCAGCTGGAGTCAATTCTGAAATAATTGACACCTGGGGCAGAGTCTGCCTGGGGGATTGCGGTGGGCAGCAGAGATGCTTCTGCAAAGTGTCTGTGGATTTACAGCACCCTCAGGGCCAAATTTATCTTCTAGCTTGTGTTTTGGTTGTTTTTTTTCTTTTTAATACCCCCAAGAAAGTTGCTGGCCGGGTTACATCTATGCCAGCGACACTCTGGGAACGGCGCTGAGCGGTACGTGGAGAACGACAACAACGAACAGGTTCTGCTGGCACGTTGGAGACCCTCAGCCCTACCTTCCCCTAAGGTCTTCCTTATGGAAAGCTGGGGGAAGAGCCCAAAGCCATGCTGCTGAATGGGGTGACAGTGCCCAAACTCCCCTCCTGCTGGCTTTCTCAGGGCTGGGGCAGAAAGGGACGGCATCAGTGTAGGAACAAATACCCTCAAGCCCCAACCTTGCAATAAAAGGTTTCCAGTCAAGAGCCACTTGCTTGCTTTTATTTGCAGGCTTGAGTCATTTTGACATTGTTTCATCCACACAGACAGAGAGAGACATCGTTTTGCCTTTTTTTATTTCTTTTTTTTCACTTTAGACCAAGAAACAGCAGCAGCACGGAGCAGTTAAAGGAACCTCGAGGACTTCAGGGGTTGTAAAGAGGTGTCAGAGGTGTGTGCGTGGCTGGATCTGGGGACATCCCATGTGGGGTGACAAGTGATGGACAGAGGAGATAAATATAAGCATCGCCAAAAGACTGTAAAACCCCATTGCATTTAAACCATGGAGCTGAACCCCTAATCCCCAGACGAACGATCCAAAATTATATTATTTGTCTTCTGCTGAAAAACACCCACTGGGCAATTTGATTTATTCTTGGGGCTTTGGGCTCATCTCCATAACATCTATCTCCCCGTTAGTTTACGTATTCCCCCATCTAAAGCTATGTTATCCCACCGTGGCAGCCCCCAGCCATGCTGGGTGTGTTGGTTATCATCTGCTAGTGAAGCGCTTCATCTCTCCCAGGCGAGGGAAAGCAGACACACACGTGGTTTCCAGTGGCAGTTTAGTAATTTTCTTTTTTTTTTTTTTTTTTTTAACGGATCTCTCTGGTTCCACAAATGCACCATTTTCAGGTTTCTGATTTAGAAACCCAGCTCGCCCACCTCGCCCCACACCTTATTTCTCCTATTTGAGAAACTGCTGCTGGCCACCTGCCACTCTGCGGGAGGATCAGCCTCTCGAAACGCTCGTATCACCCCAAAACCGCTGCCAGCCGCAGCCGGGCCGTGGTGACAGCATCTCTGTGAAATAGCTGGATCTTGATGAACAGCCTGAGACCCACCAGCCCATCCGTAACGGCTGCTCCTGGAACAAAATGGCTTTGATAAGTCTGCAGAGCTGATGTGTGCAGCCTTCAGGACAGGGATTTAATAACTTAGTATTATTTTTCTTTCAAGGATCATTTATTAGCTCATTACAGAGCTGTTTGCTTCTCACTCAGAAACTAAAGCCGACATTCTTCGTGTGTGTGCGGCCATAATGCTGTTCAACTTCGTGAAAACACATCAGCAATGATTTGGCCCCAGGTACGTATAACTGAGGAGGAAAAAGCAGCAGCGTTTTCTCGTTCGCCTGTGGGCTTCAGGAGGCTGGTGGGCTCTTGTTGCCGCGTGTCCTGGCTGGTCGTGTCTCTTGGATGTGGTCACATCCCCCATGGAGCCAGGGGCTTGTGCCAGGTGATGAACGGTTTGGACACCCACCAAAATCTCCTCCAAGCCATTCTGAAATTTTAAAATTTTGATTGACATTGCTGGGACCGATTCCCAAGTCCTGGGTAAAGAGGGAGGAAGGCTTTCACTTTGCCCTTGGGTATTTTTTTTTTTCTTTTAATGAATTCTTTTGCTTCAGTAGATTTTGAAACGGAAGCACTGTTGAGAAACGAGAGGCTGAAGTGCCGCACATAGGGATGGCAGCGTGAAATGTTTCAGGGCAGAGCATTTAAAAAATTTGACTGAACCCCTGAGTCATTTCTTCTCCCCCAAATAGTATTTTTTTTAGCAAATGCAGAACTTAGATTAGCCAACAAACCTGCCCTGGGAAGAGCAGCGGAAAGCTGTGACACCTCACCATGGTCCTGGTACATCTTGTGCACATCCTCACCGCGGTGCGGAGCCGGGTTATTCCCATGGCAACGTTGCCAGCGCTGGACCAGGGAAGGTATATGCCAGTGGTTAAGTGGTACTGACACTAATGATATAATTAGCTGTGTTAAAAGTCATGTCTGGTAGCATCTACTTTGTTTCCAGGGTGACTAAAACGCCATAAATAATGATGTCCAGCGGCGTTTCCACAGAGCCGCTGCCCCTGGCAGGAGCGGGGCAGAGGGTCCGTCTTCATGGTCAACTGGCAGGAGATGGATGTGATAAAACTTTCCATTCTGCTTCCCAAACGGGCAAAGCCGAGATTGCCGAAATTTGCCCTGACAAACGGAGCAGCTCCAGGCTGGGATCCTTCTTCCTTGGCTTTCCACAGGTAGGTGGTGTGTAAATACATCGAGAGTTTGGTCACTCATGAGCAGGAGCCCAAACCTCAGTTCTTGCCTCCGGCCCTCCCTGAAGCTGATGGAGGAGAGGGAGATTCTCCAGTGAAAACCATTGATTTGTCAAAATGGGGAAGAACGTGGTTTTAACCTGCTTCAGCAAAAGGTTTCTGGTGGAGAACCACTTCTTTGGCCAGGTCGCTGTGTGGGCAGGGGAGCTCAGATATCCAGATTGATGGGTATCATCAGCCCAGCATGTCCCCTGGCCCCTGGGAATCACTGACCCGGGAAAATCCTTGTGGCTCCTCAACTCTTCACACCTTTGCCATGCACTCACCCCTGGCTGTCGTCTATCTTCCTGACTGTAGTTTTCATTTTAAATTGCAGGTTTGTTTCAGAAATGTGGAGTTTATCATGGATCTGATGTCCTGATGGTCCTTGTCTGGGGGATGCCCATGCTTGAAACAAGCCAGAGTTTGGGAAGGAATCTGTCCACAGGAAAAAATCACTCGCGCGTGCTCATTTTGCTGTGCTTCCAAGAGGTCGTGGTTTGCAATTTCAATTATTTTGACTTTTTGCCGAAGCAGAGGGCTCGATTCGGTTCAGCTGCTCCGCTACCTCCATTAACGCTGCGTACTTCATTTTCAGGTTGATTAAATGCACATATTGCCCTTCTCATTTTCGCAGCCGAGCAAACCAATTCACGCCAAGGGGTAAAAGCGGGTGATGGCCAGCCACGAGCTGCAGCAGCCGGGCTTGAGTCGTGCCCCTGGTATTTGCACAAGGCTGAGCTGCTGGAGGGGTCATCGGCGTGGGCTCTAACGAGCAGCCCGGAGAAGGCTTCGTAATGGGAAACGGGGAGAAGAGATGAGGAGGAGAACATGCGTTTTTCAAAGGAAAAGCAATCGCGAAATTTTCCATTTGTGTCAAATCAGCAGCAGAAAGCCATGTGCACAAGGCTGAGCCTGATCCAACCCCCATCAATACTGAAAGGAGGATTTCTAATGACTTCCAGTGGCTCTAAAATTGGCTTTTACAGTCTCTAAGATGCAACCGCAATTGAAAAAAATCCCCAAAGCCTCTGTCTTTACTGTTCTCTTTTTTACTGCAGTCTTCTTACCTACTTTTTATTGAGCTCTACAACTTCATACTGTAAAACCGTAGTCAATCCCTGTTAGCGTGAGCGGCACGAAGCCCGTACACGCACAGTTCCCAGCTCTGCCACCTTTGCTTATTCTTTCGTATCGTACACGTGTGCAGGGGAGGGGGTTACTGCTCCAGTTCAGGGGGTGGACTATGAGGGCAGAGCCAGGAAAGACTTTTCCACTGATTTTAAGCACAACCTGAGAGCCCTTTGGACGGATTGCCAGCCCTCTACAAGGATTTGAAGACCTAATGCCTTTAAAGTAAACAGAGCTAAACCGCTACTAAAATCTCTAATATTTTCAAGCAGGTGTTCAGGAAAGTGCTGTACCCTTCCAACCGATTTCTCTCCACCATTTTAACTCAGAAGCTGTTCACTAGGAGAACTGCTGCTTTGGGGAAGGCAACTGCTGAGACACTCTGATAGTTACCAGGAGGTGGCATTTCAATGGATGTATTTTTATTTTCATGCTGTCATTGCACAAAGTCTCCGCACATCAGTGAAGGAAGGTAGAGAAGTGCAAAATTATTTAATAAGGGATGATTAATGAAATAATAATAATTGAAAATAGCCCCAGGGCTTGGGTATTCCCAGTTATACGACAATAAGGAAATAGTTAAATTTATCACATCTCAGCTCCAGCAGTGACCACGTCTCTGTTCGGTGCATACATCCATTTGCCCAGACCGCAGCACGAGCCCTGAAGCAAAGCCCCATCCCTTCGCAGTCACGGGACCCAGCTGCCACGGCGACATTTCATTAGTCAGCCTTACTTTACAAAATAAATTATTTTCCTTTTGTTGTTAAACACAAACATGCATTGACTAATACATTGTTATGCAAATACAAATCACCGTGAAAGCCAAAATACCCTTCAATTATTTGCATTCCGCTATTTAACGGAATCACTAACGGGGGAGATCGATGAGGTTTTTATATTTCCCAAACACTGAATTGTATTTCAGGTGACGGGGTTGCCTGTAATATTGTCCCTGCAAAACCTTCGGGACGAGGTGCCAGTCCAGATGTATACACTGAACATGTAAGAGGGAGGTTTTTGACTCCCTGCTTGGTTTTTAAGCCATAAGGACATCCCAGCACAAAAGGCGAGATAAAAGAGGGAGCAAAAGCGGGGGGGGGGCGGGGGGGGAAAGAAAGTGTCAGAAACAAAGTAAGCGAGTAAGCAAACAAAAAAAAATTTTAATCTAAAGATGGTAAAAGCAAGTTTTAATAAAGAGAAATCACTCAGTTTTTAAATCTGAAGAACAAAACCACTTCCCATTTAAAAATATTTTTTTAATTATATTTTATTGTAGGTCTGCTTTATAGTCTAACTTAATAACCTTGTTGACTCCAAGGGGAGCCAAACTTTTACCTAAATCATGCTTCTCCCACAGGTTTTTGTTAGTTTTTATACTGTTTTCTTGTTATGATCTTACTTAGAAACCATGGAAGAACCATCACATTTCAGTTCAGAAAAGCACATAAAGGTACACCCCGATGAGTCTCTGTGGGTAGCCCCAGTGAAAGCCTGGCTCGCACCTTGGATGTAAAGACTACTGACGCTCTTGTTTCCTATAATAAGAGTCAAGAAATTAATTGACTGAATATATTATTTAATGAAAGAACTAATCAATGCAATAAATTATTTAGAGTTTAGTATTAGACCAGCTGTGCTTGTCCCACACTATTAAATTTGACAACTGCGATGCTGTTTCTTATGGTCATCTTTCTGCCTCTTGATTGAAAACAGGACTGAGTGTCATGTTGGGCTGGAATTTACAGTTTAATCAGCTTCTAAGGAAGCGTAACAAGTTGTTTGTACTTTAATACGAGAAGTTCACAGTTCTTTCTGCTTACCTGATGGGGTATATAGGCCATTCGAGGCAGGTAATGAATCCAGACCCTTGATTGGAAAATGTCATTACCTGGGAACTGCCAGGGATAAGCAGGCAATACAATAAAAAGAGATATATTTCAACATCCAGTTTTATCCTTTAGGCAAAACTATGAGCTGCAAATTCAGCCTATTGTCTGCAGAATGTCAGGAGCTGATAAAACTCTGGAGGAAGAAATTGTTGGCATAAACGGTGAGAGCACCGCAGGGTTGCATCAATGTCTTGAGCCGAGACTTGTCGTGCTCCCAACACCAGGTCTCCTCCGTGGGGAAAACGGGATGGCGAGGCCGGCTCCGGGCATCTGCCGAGGACGCCGAAATGCTGCCGGTTGTGTGCGTGCAGAAATACAGGAACATATGGGCAGCATCATGTTCCCGTCTATTCCAGAAAGCAAAACAGAACGAGTGCGAAATAAATTCCTATCAACAACAGGATGAGAATATTTACAGGAAAATGAAATATAGGGTGGGGGAAAAGGGAGCTCATATTAGAGGGTAGGGCTTGCGAGGGAGCAGGGGTGCATCTCGGTGGGGTTTGCCATGCTGTCGGTGTTCACACACACCCAGCGTACAAGGAAAAGAGAATAAAAAAATTGCATTAACCTGTGTATGTACAAGCACACACTTGCCCATAAACGTATATGCACGTGATCTGGATCCAGTTCTCTGGAGGACTTTTTTTAATTTTTATTTTGTAATACATAGCTGAGTGAGCAGCCTTCGAGTGTATTTATTACGGTATTGAATTGCTTTCCATGGTAACTAATTGTGATTTCAGAAACACAGGTTCTGCAATGGTACAAGATGAAATGGAGCTGAATATGGAAGCAGCTGGTAAGAAGAAAATCACTTGCTTATGAAATAGTATTTAATGATGGAGACTGATGGAGCAGAAAAAATGGGGGGTGGCAGGGACTAGAAAACAAAACAGCCCTCCATTACCTTCATGTATTTCCCTAGTTTTTGAATTCCTCAGGAAAGTGTCTGGTGGATATTTAAGGAAAGGAAAAACCCCTGTGTGGGCTGCCTTTCCATTTCCCCACTTACTGTTTTATTAAGAGGCAAACTGTTAAAAATCTGGCTGTATCAAAGAAAAGAAATAGTCAGGAAATGAAATGATGATTAAATGGTTATTAATGGTTAAACAAATGGGAAGGCTTTTACCGAAATTTATCCATTCCACTATGAAAAACAAGGGAAAGAGCATGTTTTGAGCAATGTTAAAAAAAAAAAAAAAAAAAAGAAAAAAAAAAGATTTCCTCAGACTGTGGGTGTCTCGCTGCCCTCCCGCACCCAGAGCTCAGCAGGACAGCACCGGGTGCCCAAAGGAGACCCGAGCAGAGCTGGCTACGCGTGCATGAAACAAAGAAGTGGTAAAACATTGAAGACCATTTTGAGGCAATTTATGAGTGTCATTAAAGCAGAGAGGAGATTTGCAGATTCCCCTGCCCGACAGACTGCCGTTCCCCTTCCCATCCCTTTAATCTCCTCCGGCATTTGGTAGCAAAGGGGTTTTGGGGAGCAGCTCGAAGGGGCTGCCGAAGGCAAGGGAGCCTCTCCGGCATCCTCAGGCTGCTGAGGCACACCGATCCCGCCTGCTTTTCCTCCCCATTTCCACCAAATGGCGGCATCTTTGCCGTATGCGAACGGCAGCAAGTCTCTACTCCGTCGTCAACACCGCAAGAGGCTAAAAGGCAATAAACATCCCAAGTCAGGAATTCCCAAGCTCTCACGTGGGGCTAAAACCTCCAGCGTGTTCCTTCCCCTCTTCTCTACGGCACCAGAGGATCTAACAGCGTATCGACACACCCAGGAAGAAAGAACAATATTGTTTTATCCTTTTAAAAATATATGATCGAATTAATAAGCAGTAGTCCAAAACCCAGCCCATGAAACAAAAAACCCCAACTAACCAAAAACACCCGAACTCAAAAAAAAAAAAGGAAAATCCAAGTAATCAACCAGAAATCTAACTGTGAAGAATGCAGTTATGTCTCCTAACTCAAAACTCAGAATTTGTAGGAGTTTCTCTGACCTTGGTCCAACGTCACTGGCATTGGCCGTGTTCATACTCAACAGAAATTCTACAGCCTCTATAAATATGTGTTTAGATTTATGGGAATTTGCATTCAGCGTAGGTAAAATGTATTTTTAAGCATATGTAAAGTCAGATTGTTTGTCAAGTATTTTATTTACCCAGCAGACAGTCATGTTTTTATTATATAAATATATATCTAGGCACTTAAAATGTGAATATTTGACACAAGCCTGTTTGACAACTTGCGTAGAGCCATTCAAATGTATCAAAGATATTCATGAGAATCCGGTTGTTCTGTAACCTTCAGTGTAGGTCTGACAGCAGATCAGCAGTAAATCTGAGTTGGTGGTTTATTGACCTAACGAACCGTAGCCGAACCTTTTGCACTCTTGCAGCTCTAATATGCCAGTTTGTCTGCTAGAAGAAGTCTGCATGCCAGAACTGATGTCCAACCAGAAAAATGAAGGTATTACAAGCAAACCATACATTAAACAAGAAAATTATTTTAATGATTGCTCCCCAAATACCCAAAGGCACTAGTCGACACTGTGGACTAATGACCTACAAATTAGTGTGATTAGTACACATTTTTAGCATTACAATATTTTTTTAACAGCTTCAGATGGCACATTAAGTGAAATACTTCTTTCATCTGCAACAGCTTTCTCCTGAATACCCTTCCTCTTGTTTAGTTTAATAGAAAAACGTATCAAACAAAAACTGAGCTGTAAGAATCGTGCTGACCTGCCAAACTTTCTCTGCTGTCCTTTCTCCAGATATTTCTGCAAATCATATTGGATGCACACCTGTGTAACTCTGAATTTATGTTGATGTAACTTCTCTAACATCAGTCAAATTACACAATGAGAAAATTGAAGTGACGCGGTGGTAAATCAGATCCATTATTTCACAGATCTGCAGGCTCAGTATAACACAATAGACGATGTAACATCTCGACTGAGGACAATTTTACATTTCTTTTATCCATTGCAAAAACCTTTGTAATGTGTCGAGTATAAAGCTCACAAATTACATTTTAAAGGAACTACCATAAAGTATATGCTTCAAATAGACCTTTTACAATATAACACAAAATTCAAATGACATTTTTTAGGAAAGCACTTTAAACTTTAACACATGTCCTGACAACATTAGATTACTTTAAGCTGTAAACCTTAAGAAGTTTTATGTGATTAAAGAAAATCAGCATTACAATTTCCAGGTATTATAATTATTGAACAGATTGTAACAACAAGATATAATTATAATGTAAACATGAAGCTCAGGAGACTGGGACTGAGAAAACTCTCTCGATTCTTTGTAGATTTATATCTGCACATAGTAAAATCAGTAACAACTGGAGAAGAGGTTACAGTATTTCATCTTACACATTGATATCAGTGTTTTGCAAGCAGCAGTCTATACAACATCATTCCCTTTTTAATATTAGTTTACCAAATCACTACTACCTTGAAAAAAAACCCTCTCCAGGTCAAATACTGCTGCCAGGTCACTAATACATTTGGAAGGAAATAGTTAAAACCATCAGATTTTGTTAATTGCTCCTGCATGTGTAGATATGTAGATTTTATATATGTATATATATACTTACATACATAAAATCATAAACCTCACTTAACCTTCAAAACTGAACTACCTCTAGGTAAGAAATACAAGACCTTTTTCAAGACATTTAAAGGGTTTATTTATACCTGAGACATTTTTGCATATTGATGTCTTTGTACCTTTACCTGTAGGTACTCACATAAGTCCTTTACTCTTTTCTGGGTTCTCACACAAAGCCCATTAGAGTTAGGTGGATTCTTCCCACTAACTCCATGGACTTTGACTGAGTCCTTCCTTACCTAACCTGGATGGATAAACAGAGGCATAACAGAATTAAATATATATATTTAAATAACAGTTGCTGTACAAGCAGACAGGCTGGTTTATGCAAATCCAGAGCTAGTACACCATTCCTGATACTCTTCACAATCTCTGATTCAAAAAAAGAATTACAGTCCTTTATACAGGGTGATACATGTTCCTACTCGTTGGTTAAAAAAACCCTTTTTGAAACATTTCTTCACGTAGTGGAACATTCGCTATACGTGACATGTTGAAAATGCCTTCTTGGCGGATCTGTTTCCTGGTTCTTGAGAAGATTAACCCATTTCTCCACCCAGCAAGCGAGAAAACCAGGAGTGGAGGAGTAACAAGTTGATGTGGCTACATTACATTAAGGTCACAGGCCAGTGCAGATGGACTGAGATTTTTCAAACAAATTTAGGGAGTTTAGGAGCCCAGTTCCTCCTAAAACTCAAGCCATTTGGATGCCTGACTCCTGCAGATTCCTTGGAAAGTCCCGGCTCTGCTCAGTCCAGTTTCCAGCTCTTCAGCCCTTGTTGAAGCACAAGCGTTAGCAGGGACATAACCTACATAAGGCTCTTTCAGAATTTCACAGTGCTATTTAATTTGGCAAATACCAAACTAAATTTAAAGGTTCCTTTTGTAACCTAAACAGCTCAATTAAAAAAAAAAAAAAAAAAAAAGAATCCACCACGTTTCACTCCATTTTCCTTCTGACAGGGGTAATTCCCTAGAAGTGCTTACATGCAAATATAGTGTTATCATATTTGATAACATAGCAATTAGAATTGCGGATTTTATTAAATATAGCTTAGCCAATGGAAGGATACTAGTGGAAGTGAAAAAAAGTGTGCTTTTAGACACAGAATTGAACATTCTTGAAAGATCAGCAAAAATAATAGTACTATTTTCATGAAAGACATCACAAAGTAAATCAGCTTCCAAGTAGATTAGTATACCCTTCTTATGTTGCAGAAACGTTGTTTTTTTGCACTATATTTTACAGAAAAGAGTTGACTTTAGTGATGACGGTCAGCAAAGTTGTCTTTAAACAGCTCTTTGTTCTACTGTACAGGCATATAATGGGAAAAAGGAAAGCTACATTTCACTGGCAATAGGGCTTCATAGACCTTAGAAATTTTAGAAATGATTGATTTAAAATAGTGGTATGTAGCACATTTCTGTGTAAAATAAATCAAACACTCTTTCCCAAGTAGAAGAAATTTCTAAAGCCTGACGCCTGTTGTTAATAGACAAAATGCAGTCAATGTTTTTAAACATGAGGAGGATGAGGACATACAGTGAAGTACCAGCAATGAACTCGTAGTACGACACACTGACATGTTAAGCATCAGATGTAAGAAACTCTACTGCTTGCATTTCCAGTTGGCTGTTCCAATTTTACAACTGCACCCATTCTAAATCTCCTTTTCATACTATTCCCTCTTGTACCACATCCAGCATCTAAACCGGAGGAGTTTCAGTGGGAACACCTTAGATCCATCTGTCCCAAACCTGCTCATACTGAAGCAAGCGGTGCACACCTCTCTGACCATCAGTGCTACGAACGCTTTGCCACCCATCGGTGCAGTACCAAGGGCATATGTTTCCCTTTCTCTAATTCAGGAGCTCTCTAGCATGATTGCCAACAGCATTATGACTTTCATGGAGCAACTGGCACAGGGAGGCACTTATGTGACATGTTTAAAACTTATCTTTGGTAAACACTTACACACACAAAAACTTGTAACTAATGTTTTACTTCCTGATATAAGAGAACTCTTCATTTGCTACTAGTGTATGTGTGCAGGTATCTAAACATATACAGGACATTGCTAGTACAAAATATTATTTTCAAGTGCCACTGCCAAGGATTTGTTTTAATTCACCTAAAAACAATGCAGTCCTGGGCTTTTGGGGTTTTTCCTGACTCTGTTTATTATGCATTAAAGCATTTCTGATCAATAACAAATTAGCAATAGAAAGCAAGGCCTATGTGCTCAATTTTCACCTTCTTTCTTATTCTATTACCTTGTTTTTCAAGACTAATTTAATCAGAATCATTGTATCTCTTACAACTTTCATTATCTGTGAGGCAGATCCTGGGTTCCAATGCTGCATTACGTAAGTGGTCAAGTCTCTCACTCAGATCAGTGGAAATTTTGGATACACAAAACTGCTGAGTCTGCTCTTGGTAGGGATGTTTCCTATTAACCATTACTAAACAGTGCTCTGGTGTGGGGAGGGACCTCACATCTCTAATTGGACCTGAAGAGTGATCAGACTAGAGCCTGTAAAGCCGAGCTCAAACCACCAAGAGACAGCCCATCAATGCGTATTTTCAAAAGGTTCTGCAAATAAATGTTGCTGGAATTGCATGGGTATAACTGATGGATGATCTGCTTTAATGTACTCAGAATACTATCACTTCTAAAATCAGGCATTTCTACTGAGAGGTATTTTATTGGCTTAATTTTTCATTTACACTATTTAAATTTGGCTTAAGAATTTTTTTAGAACCCAGAACTTAGTGCATTTCATTTTATAAAATTAGAACCATTTATATCCTTCTCTTTTCATTGGAAAAGAAAAAAACTATAGCCCAAATACACGTAGGGGTATAAATACTTCATGAATGATAGCTGTTTCACTTATTTTACAATCTGCTTAAAGGTGATTTAGACATTGATGAACCAAATAACTTTGGCAACTTGCACAAAAATATGTCCTTAAATCAAACGTGATGATAACACTTGCATTAATGAGGCCTTTATTATGGAGAGAACTGGAAAGAGAGAGGCGTGTAAGTGCTGAGGAGGTTATCGTGTTGCTAAACCATGCCGCTTTGCATTTGTATGTGAAATGGGTATGGCTGGTAGATGATAGGCGGTTGTCCGTGAGCAATGTAGTAACTGCTGAAGTTTCTGTCACTGATATACGGAGCAGGCTGATAATAGCATGTTACATTGGCTGCATTTGGGATGATATTTTGTTCTCCGAGTACTTTTAAAGCCAGAATTGTGATCATATTCAGAGTTTGTCTTCGTTCATGTCCCATGAGACAGACTGTGCTCTCGTTTACAACTCCACGCAGAGTCATCAAGTAGTCATACTTGCTTTTCTCTTCCCCAATGAAGTGGTTGCGCAGATATGACTCAATTTTCCTCTGCTGCTCAGCAACATCTGGAAAATCAATGAAGAACCTGGAGCACATGTAACGTTCCAGAGACTTAATTTCAGCCTCATCTGCTGGCTTAAAGTCACGAACCAGGAGATTGCTGTACTTCAGGAGGCCACCTCCTCTGATTTCCTCCGGGTTTCTTGTGGAAATCAGTTTGTATTTTAAGTGATCCATTGCTTCGTTGAAGTCTCCATACATACTCTCGGCGATGACAGTGGGGTGAGAGTTTTCTGTCAGTTTGCAGTCTGTTGCTGTGTAAACATTCAGTATGGAGTCCAGTATGATTTGGAAGGAGTCCACGCTAAACTCAAACTGCCGTCTGAGCGAGTTCACAAACTTTAATTCTACATTCTTGCCGCTGTTGTTTGACAGGGAGATGAGACTCCAGCGATCGTGGTCGGTAGAGACTTTGACCATCTTCTGCACATAGGCATCTTTCATGGTCTGAGCAGTAATTTTTTCCTTATTAACACATTTTGGCAAGAAGTCCAATAGGCAATTAAGAACTGCTTCCTTAACAACCTGGAACTCGAGCTCACTTGGAAGTTCCACCCCAAAAATGATGTCTAGGTCCTTGTAACTGGTTCCATTCTGTTTTACTAGGATGTGACTGGCTGTCGAACCGTTCAGGCGGATATCTCTAACATTGATTTGCTTTTCAATGAGCTGTTCCTTTACCACATGAATGATATCCTTCGGCTTTACATCCAGTGTTGGAAAATTTCCTCTCCCATGAATAGGTATGACCTCAGCTAAAACTTGATCCAGGATTTTAATCTGATCCCAGGTGAGACTACTGAATCTGTGGTCTGAGTCCTCAGTCATTGTGATGTCGGTTGGCTAACTAGGGAGAAACAGAAATTAAGAGACAAATGTTAGAACTTACTCAAATACAAGAGAGGCTGACATTTCACTCGGTTATAACAAACATATAACTTCCTTCCTCGGCACAGTGACAAAGCAGTTCATTTTACAGAGACACAATCCCAGTTAATGGTCTGAGTCAACCACTACACTTGTCACAGGCTTTTAATTGAATTTTAATGTACTCAGGTTTTAATCCTGCTGAGAAACCATTGTGTTATTGTATAATCCATGACTCAAAGTAAACGCAGTAAACCATATAGATTTCATTTAAACCTACTCAAAGGTTAATAACATGAAATACTTGGTGGTTATAATGAAAGTCCAAATAAATTTCTCTGTGAAGAGCTAAAATGAGCAAAATGAGCAAATTTGTTCTTTCTGTCCTGCCTAGAAATCTCCCTCTATCTTCAGTGACTTGCATACTTAAAAATACTGAAAGATCAGGAAGGTTTTTTTAAAAGCAGGAATGATGCAACATGCTCATTGTTTATCTAGCCACAAGTCTTGGATGCACTTTAGTGTCTATGGATCACCTATACGCATGTGTCCTTTAATACCACTTGTTACAGTTTAAGAACTGGATATCTGATAATTTTTAAGCTGTTTCCACTATGTTTCTGAGGCAAAATCTTTTCCTTCTAAGCCATTAACCGTGTTCCTAGATTAATGTGCCAATGCTGCAAGTTATGGTTTGCAAAACCGATAAGAAAACCCCTTCCAGTCTGCACTGATACTCTAAAACTTCTCAAGAAAGCCTGTAAAGAAGCACCTATAGAATACAGGGGATAAAGTTCAGGCTCTGGAATTCCTCAGTTTAAAATTATATTTTGTCTCCATATCATCATATTTAGCAATCAGAGAGACCTTAGCATGGATGATTTATTTACATTTTACATTGAGGAGAAAAAAAAAGGTGCAAACCCCACCATATTGGTTTTAAAATGTTTCTGATTGATCATATGCAAACTTTAATCACATTTTTGTAATGGAAATCTGAATGCTTTATTTTTGTAATTTTATTTATGTATACTGTGAATATAATTAAACACAATCATACAATTATATAATTAGGTGTGATTACAGTAAGTATATAAGAAGTGCATTTAAGGAACTACAAAAAAAGAAAAACATTGATCGTCATTAGGTGTCTGAGGTGTAATGAAAGACACAAATCTTCATCTTACTGTCTCCTGACATTAATGTCAGTATTACAGAACAGAAACAGTTCACAGGGCTAAAAACCTTCCAGACTCCATGGGTATCATTTCATGCTGTGCCCCCTCATGTCTCCTTACACTTCTTCAGTTCTTTCGGGGTGGTTAATGCTCAGATGGTTAAACCAGAAAGGTTTATTGCTAAATCCTATCATACAATTTTTCAATACTCTTTCATAAATTGCATAATAACTCACAGGCAGATATTGTGATTCACTGATAGCTTTCTCATTAACCCCAGCGCTTGGCTGCTGTGCCTCAGTGCGTTGAGTCTGAAGCTGTATTTGCTGCTCTGAGCTACAGGTGAAGGAGGAGAACATTTATGGACATAGTGGGACTGTTCTCCATCACTCAAGAGAGCAAAAATTCTTTAGCCAATACTGTTATTGGGGCATTTTTTTATTCTCCTGAGTCAGATGCGGGTCTCTTCAATCCATGGGAAGCTGCTGTTTAGACAGTTTATAGGTGGAGGTACAGATACTGAAAACAACTTTGATTACTAAAAGGAATTTCTTTTTTCTGCGCAAATATTATAATTTTGCTTTCTCCTTTAATGTTGTGTGTGTTAACCAAGGCTTGTTTTAAGAATATTTCTGTGGGGTTTCTGCAAGCTTAGTCCAGTAAGAATTCAGGGAAACTAAAAATAATTTTAAAATCATTGCAATAACGTACTGGCTACATAGAAAGGGTGTTTAGGTCATTGCTGTTGAAACACTACCTGAGCATCTAAAAAGAAAACAGAAATAAAGATCATTGTATTCCTCAATACTGCATACAAACAAGATGGGAATCATACCATGACACTGAACTTCGTAATGTATTTGCCACAAAAGAACTATGAAATTCCTTGCAGGTAGATGGTTGTTTCTCAGAAGGCAGCAATCAGGACCGCTGCCCAGACAAAGGTGTGTCTCCCAGCCAGGCTGATGCAAAGCTGGAGTTTGGAGGGACTGAAGAAAAGTGACTGCAGATGCGAAACTCAGGTGGTGGTCAGGTGTGACCTGAAACAGCTCAGTGAGTCACCAGCCGTGTGAAAGAAGTTACTTTCGTGTATCTGCCAACACTGCAAACATACTACTGAAACATCGAGAAGTGCTTCTGCAGACAGATGGCTAAAACCTACTTTTTTCAGCTAAAGCTCAAGAATAAAAATAAAATCATACTGAGTAATAACACTACCAAAAAGTCTGCGCTGTTGTTTCTTAATCAGTAGTGACTACATGTGTACGTTGTCTTATATTATCCTTCCCTTGCCTTCAGATTCCACATTCTGGAATATTTTAGTAATTTCAAGTAACTTGTGAACTGACAAATGGCTTGGGAATACTACAGAGCTATTTTTCACACACTTCTACTAGAGTTTCAGCTCCCAAGTAAGCTAATCAAGAGCATACATAACTTCAGGCACCTTTCTGGCCTCATTACAAAGAATGGAACTAACCATATGTTTGAAATTAAATGCATGCTTTGAAAGTTGGCTAAATCAGGACCAAAAAGTTGGTAGTTTAATTGCCACTGAACTAACAGTGTGAAGCTCTTGGATTCAGTCCTATACTTCTGGCACAACCATGTAGTTCCTGGCATTGTTTACGTAGCATGTAACTCCATATATGTAACATACAAATATATTTATGTTTGCATACATCCTCAGAAATACACACATTCCTGCAGGCATTTAGAAGATATGACATCTGAACTGAAAGGGAGAAAAATTGCCATCCATACACCGCCTATATTACATGCTTATGACTTTACCATTAGCTATTTATTATTATGATTCCACGCTTATTCCTTTATTACCACAAAATTACCAAAAACTTCTATCCATCCTTCATAGCCTTTATGACATCCCAGTACAAGTTTATCATAAAAAACATCTGTTACAGAAAGCCACTGTGAATTTTGGAAGTAGCACAACACCGGATGGAATGAGAAGGTTGGAAGGAGAGGTTTTTGTATAAAAATTTTGCTGCCATGTTTGTCATCTGTGTCACTGATGTGTCAGATTATGGTGGACCAGCTCTACTAGCAAGCTTACAGTTGTCAAAACTGTTGTATAAGTAGTAGGTTTTGTCATGTGATTTGTCTGATATTGCAAAACTTTGAGAGAGTTCTTCAAGGTTAATGCTGTGGTGTCAAAGAAAGGGCTTAGAGAAGGGAATGTTAAAATTCAATCCCTTTTTTTAGCAGGGACCATCTTCAAACACTTTTTGAAAGTCAGAAGATGGACCTATCCCTAAATAAGCTTGGAAAGCCTTCCTTTACTGCTACATGATTTTAGTTATTTTAGATTTTATTGCAATATACTAAGATTTTAAAATGACAGGAAAAGGTAATGTCAGTAAATATGTCTTCTGTGTTGAAGAGTCATGCCTCAAAATATCAATTCTCTAAAGTGATTCCTGGAGAATCCGGTGATGCTTTGTGAGTTCAGAGCCTCAACATTAATGTCTGGGAAATGTCTTATGATAAATACTAAGAATTTTGTGCTGAAATAATGCTTTCAACTTTGACAAGTAAGGAAAATGTCCTAGGAAAAACAGGAATTAAGTTGTCAAGTATATAATTAATTTACAGATAGACCTAAGTAAACCTTTTAGACCTAAATAAACCTTTTTTATTATTATTATTATTTACTGATTTGCTTTCAGTTTGCAACCCACTACACAATGCTGCACTTTCCTAGAAGGACTTTCTCTTGTTCTTTTCCTTTATCTTGTCTGGCAGCAAGAACAATTTCCAGGCAATTTTATAGTCATTAGGAACCTTATTTCTTAAGGCAGTGGCAAATTTATTTACCAAGGTGCTCAGGCTAAAGTCAAGAGTTATTATTAATGCAAGTAAGCCTCAGTTACAATAAATCAGCAGCAGTATTGAGGCTACAATTAGTCAAAGCATTTTGTAAAACAAGAGAGATCAAGGGATGAAGGGAAGGCAACTCACTGCACGTGACCACAGCAGCCAGACGAAGCCGAACACAAGCAAGTGCTGAGGTTGGGTTGGTTAATGGAAAAGAGGCTGGAAAACCACTTCATTCTTTGGAAACTGGTGATGCTTGCAATGGAGGATGATCCCTGGAGGCAGCTATATGTCATTGCCCCTTTGTCAGCAGCAGCATTATGCCATTTAGGGTAAGTATATATGCGACACAGACTTTGAAACCTCTTACTTGCCAGCACCCACAGTCCCAGCCTTTTCTAGGTCTGCCCTGCTGCACCCTGTCAAAGAATTCAGTTTCTGTAACTTCTTCCACCTGAATACCTAAAAGTATTTAATGTGTTTCACATTCAGTGTTTTCCTATCTTAAAGTCCATACATGGGCAAATGGAAGGCTGCATGAACACTAGCACCACGGCAGTGAAAGGAACAAATAGCCTTTGAAATTGTGTATTGTAAAGAGGGGGTTCTTTTCCTCGTTTCATCAGTATTTGTAACTTACTGAGACTACCTCCTAGTGATTTTTCTTAGTTTTTTGCTTATGGGATTTAAAATGTTTCTGTAAACTGCAATGGACACTGAATCCTGCTCGATTTAAGATCTCTGTCAGATAAAGTGATAAGGAAAAGTAGTTTTCGGGATGTTTTCTTTTACATATACGGGCTAGAGAAGCACAGAATAAGACAGATCAAACCTAGTCAAGTTTTGTGATATATTATCCTTACTATAAGTTTAGAAAAATATTTCCCTGTTTCGAGTTCCAACTTGTCCTTGAATGGTCACCTTCAGCTGATGAATAGGGTGCAATGTAGAAAAATGCTTAGTTACTGTGGGATCAGTACGTAGTTTTGCTAATTTTTATTATTTATTTTTATATTGAAATTAGAGGCTCTAGTTTTCTTCAGCAGGGTTTGGACCAAACAACTATGAGTTTGGTTTTACAAAGATGCTAAAAGATTTAGTTAAACACCTCTTAGCACTCTGCCATACACCAGCTTCATCAAAAAAATAAAAGCAGATCTGGCTTTATATCTGAATGAGGAAAATCTGCCATGCTAATGGTAGCTTTTGCATTCCACACAACTTTTATAGAAACAAATACAGTCTAGAGGACAGTCTCATCAAATTTAGCTCATATTTTACCAATAAACTATTTACAATTCTCTTTTTATATACCCTATAATGTTGCTTCAGTGTATTTTCAAAGGTTTTCAATGTGCTGGTATTCTCAAGCAGAATACATCTGAAATAGTTTCTGTGCAGCTGTGTTAGCTCCATTCTCTTCCCTTTGCTTTTATCTGCTCCCCTATTTGTCCGTTTTACAACGATTATATGGAATACTTTAATGCTCCAATTGTCTTTGTTTGCACTCGAAATCAGTCGCAAAGGGACCTTTTACAGATCAAGCAAAATGTCTTGTCAGCTGCCGTAGTTGCCTTGCTTTTGGGGGTTACCCCAGAGATGCTCAAAGTAACTATTGCAATTCTCCCCTCAGATCTCTGTATTGGTTTTCCTGCATACACATTATATGCATCACTAATAATTTCCCTGATGTCTTGCTAAAGCTTTATTTAATTCAAAGATACATTTCTCTATTAAGCTGGACATTTTAAAGTATTCTGCATGCTCACTGACTTAAGGACTGCAGCTGGCATAAGCTCTGAAGGCAAGAATGTCAAATGCAGAAGGAGTCCCAGTCATAATTTAAATGTGTATAAGACAAGTAGAAGCAGTAAAGCATCTGGGGCATCCTAAATGGGGACATATTTAAAACTGGTTTGACAGTGTTTTTCATGAGTTTTTCCTTCCATTAATGTTAATGCATGCAGTGAAGATACTGTTTATTTTTCACGTTATCATGAGATAACGCATGAGTTGCCATAAGTTTTCAGTACAGTTACCATCTAGTTACCCTGAAATAACAAATAATAACTCAAGGCCATATGTTCTTCTCCTGTGAGATAAGGTTGCGTGGTGTGCAAAATATACTTAAGCTGCAAGCGGTTTCCATGGACCATGCCACAGAATATCACCTTCAGGGACAGAACAACTAAGCAGAAAGGAAGGACAGACTTTATCAACAAAAATGTGTCCTACCTTTTCTCCAACCCAACCTAAGGAACAGGGAAAAGCAACAGAGTCATGTACCAGCCTGCACTGCCCCTTCTCCCAAAAGAAAACGATTTGCAGAGAAGTACCACCCAAGGGCAGCCATAGTCTCCTGTAGCACAAAGCTGGGAAAAGGAACTGAGTAGCCTACACCTCTATTGGAACGTTACAGGATATTGGCTCAATGAGCTGGGAGTTCTCAGAAGGCACAAAATAACTAAGGAGTTTAATTTGGGCAACCAGTACGAATACATAATCTGTGTTACGTCATCCTGGAGATTTGGGGTTTTTTGGATGTCAAATTTTTCCATCATGACTCACAGTACACTTGTTCTTAGCTGCATGTGGAACCCCTCACAGGGCAACATTTTCAAGGCCAGATATATTATGCCTTTGTATCAGTTCCCACAATACACAAGGTTCCTTCCTATACAGCCTCCAGGTTCAAACAAAACAAGCCCTTGCAAATAGCATGGTATGAGGCACAGTCAAGTCTTCTCATTTGCTCTAAAATACTTTAATAACTTTAAAGAAAATAGGTGTGATATGGAATATTTGGTCTATCTGGGGCTGAGAAGCTACTGCTTTAGGTAAAGATTATTTGTACTACCAAATGCTTACAATGGACTAACTCCTGAATAACATTTCCAGACAGAAGGCAAAATCTCACAGACTTACCGTGGCAGGACGATTGGCAAGCATGTATTTCAGTGGAGTTAATAGGATGACTCACTGGATCCTTTGGTAAAAAATATGAATTGTCATCTTGTCACTGACAAAAACATGGACCTCCCGGGGAAAGCTGCAGGAAAAAAAAAACCAACAAAAAATAACATTCATTTTGAGATAAATGTTAACTACCAGTCACCTGCTGTACATAATAAATCATGCATTACAACTTGGCAGTCCTGCAGTCATAACAATAGCCTTTTAAGTAGGAAATGATAAGGTAAAAGCAGTGGAAAGGCACAGAAGTGCTTATAAAGACTCTGGGTTTCAGGTCATACTTAATCTTCTGCAAGGATGTTAACAAACTTGCTATTTTCTCTATGAGATATTGAGTAAGAATTTAATATTATTAATAGACATGCAGATTAACAGGGACATAGTGGAATCATACTAAAAAATAGGACTAACAACAACTCAGCAAAATTAAATATTATGAATTGTGTCGTGGTTTCATATTCTTTCTAAAAATGCATGCAGATGACTGGAAGGTCTTGTTTCCTGGCAGTCTAGGCTGTTGGTTCATTTACAGTAAGCCCAGGATTCAGCCTGTTGCTGGAATTTCCATGCACTGAATGGCCCATTGGCTGGCTATGCAGGAATTACAACTATTTTTGTAAATACTTGTATGCTATCATAAAGGCACATTTTTATATTTGTTTCTCATTTCAAAGACGTGCTGACAGCTAGGTAGCCTTTTTTAGGCTTTCCTTCAAAGACCTCCGTTCCAGCACCCCATCCTACAAAGTTCACACCACCTACACAAGGTTCCTTAACTTCCCAACTAGGGCCCTGTCCCCTGTATGATTTGATATACATGTGAACTTACTCCTTGTTGCTGAGTTGTGTTCCACAATCTCAACTTTTATGCTGAAAGTATATATGCTTCTGAGTAAAGATAACTTTGCAAGTATGACTTGAGTGTAAATATATGCATAACCTGCAGGAAAAGCTGAAATGATAGCCCAAGGAGGTATGGACTGTATTATCCATTTTATTAAGAATATTATGGATTTTTCCTCCACGCTACGGCAGTCAGAGTTTTATCACTGAATATGCTGGTTTACTGCTGCCAGAAGCCCAGTACTTGTTTTCCTCTCTCTGTGAGGACCTGTCTGCTGTGCCAGGACCTGTCTGCAGCTTTCATTTGCTTTCCAGCTCATGATGGGCTACTAATTGAAAGAATGCATGTTCCCTGACTTGCTCCCCAAATCCATGCAGTGATGGCTCATGTTTGCAGCTGGGAATAAAGGGTTAAGACTGGCAAGGGCTAAGCTTCATTTAGCCTGAAAGTGAGAAGCCAGTTATGCCTTCAATGGCAAGGAAAAGAGGTTCTAGGCTGCTTAGATAAAAGAGTCTCAGTATGTGGAGTCTGGCCTCCTGGAGGAAAAGTCTGACAAATATATAATCAGTTACTTAAAAAAAAAAAAAACCCTCACAACATCATTTAGTCTTTTTAACAATGAACTATTGTTATTTCTTTCTGTGTGAGGGTGGAAGGTTTAATGGATATATGATACCCATTAATGGATATATCATCATGATAGAATAGATTAACACTAGAGGAGAATTAATGGCTTCCCCTGGTGATATTTAGGGGAAGGAGAGAGAGACCTTTATATTTTTTTTGTAGAAGAACACCCATGATTATATAACATGTTCATAGAAGCAGCAGCTGAGATTGATGAAGTGCTTTGGCTGTTGGGACATTATTCTCAATGGCTGCCTTTTATTGGCTCCATCATTACAGGAAAAAGTGCATAATTTCATTATTCTGTACTCCTGGTTTCCAGGATTTTTCTAACTCAGGTAAAAATAAAAATAAAACTGACTATGTATGTCAACAACTACCTTGTGCCTCAAAGATAACATTTCCCCATTCCCGAATTCAAAATGTAAATTGTGATAAGATGCACCAACAAACTCATTTCAAAGTCTTGAAAGAGTCTTGTGTCTCTGTGCATAATGAACAAAAGACTATAACGAGAACCAGCAGGCTATACGAGATAACGCATGGCTCTGCGCCTTGGGCTTCGCGCTCCGACACGCCGTGCCATGAATACCGCTTAAAAGCACGTCCCTAGTCTGTCGCTGCTTTTGGGTGTCCCCACTCCCAGGTCCCAGCATGAGGCATATTGACCCTCAAACCTGTTGGGTGCCTGCACGTCCCATGGTCTTCAGTGAGCATGGAGGTTGCTTGGACGCCTCATCAGCTGACCCAGGGCATTTCAAGGTGATCCCCCCCAAGGCTGCAAGAATGAGAACCAAGGATTGCCTCCCCTCTCCAGAGATGCTTGCCTCCCCCTTTCTGCCTGCCAGCTTCCAAGAGCAGTGCATGATTGCTCTGCTTAGCTCCTCAGACTAATACCAAAATCTATTTACTCACTCAAGATACCAGTGACTCAATCCAAAGCTCACTTATCAAAACCTCTCATTATTATGACTAAACTGCAGCAAAAGCAGGCAAGGTAAAGAATGAAACAATCCTCCTTTTCCATCTATTAACCATCTTCCTAATTATCTCTCCTCGTCAAATGCCAGAGGAAGAGGGATGAGCTATGCAGTGTGCCATTACAGTCCTAATTTTGGGCTGTTTTCAGGGGATAGAGGGTGTTACAAAGTCAAGGCTCCCCCCAGAAGCTCTCCAGAGCCTTCCCCCCCCTCCATCTACACCAAAGGAGACTCGGCAAGTTACAAAAGTGGCACCTGTCTTGTGGGATGGCCTTGGTCATGAAAGCATTAGAGGATACTGCCAGGTTTGCAGTCACGTCTGTTTTGAGAGGGTTCCAACACAACACACGCAGTAAATTGCATGCATTTCTTTTTTCTACTGATCACAGCAAAAAATGCTGTGCCTTGTTGGAAGCTGCATTTAGCTCATTCAGTCATTTTTTTTTTTTTTTCTTCTGAATCAGTACTGAGCCAATGAAGTATCGAGGGTGGATGTTGATAGTACATACAGTAGTACAATGGATTTGGAGAGTTTTCCTTGGGGTGAGCCAGAAAGCTGAAGACAAATGCACTCATGTTCCATAAAGCCCTCTCCACATCACTCCTGCTCTGCTCTGCATATTTTAGAAAAATATTTGCTATTAAGCAATTATCCTGTTTCACTCCAGAAGTATTTTCATTTTATGGCAGAAGACATGAACTCTAGGCACAGGCTGCAGGTTGATTTGTTAAGCAGTCTAGGACCCCTCCAAATAAAGGCTCTTTGTGACTGCTACAGCAAGTGGTGAGTTTGAGTTGGAAAAAACTTCTGTATCCTGGATCAGGCTTGGCTGGCACCCTCCACAGAAATGTGTCTCACAGAACTGATAAGAGGGCAAGCTGGGATCCTATTCAAATATTACTGTCTTCCACTGTTTGTTTATATTACTATTCGTGTTTATAATGTTAACATACAATTCATATTTTTATGAATTAATTTCCATGCTTATATAAGAAAGTTATTCTTTGCCTACACGATACAGTAGTGGGACTTCCTTTTAATGCTATTTTCCCAATTTCATGAGTTACATTGTAGAAGTGGGGGAAAATATATGAATTATTTATTAACTTCAAAGTACTTGCTGTACGGGAGTTTATTCTTATTTCTGCATCAGTAAAAGCTAGGTTCCCCCTAGAAAACAGCTTTTTGATAACTGAAATGTTTTCTAGATTTCTGTGATAAAGTAAAAAACTGTGTAACTCCACTCAAACTACATCAGGAAAAAAGATTATGGCTGCAGCACCAGGACCAGGGTACTGCTACGCTTTCATGGTGAAGGCAGCACGCGATGTCTCTGTTGACATTATTACTAAAATGCAGAGAGAAGATAAAGCAATGATAAACCAAAGAAAAAGGCTAAGGCCCTGCAGCAAAGATGTGTGTATTCATGACTTTTCCATCACTATCAATAATGCATAATGACCATCATGTAGATGACGACACCAATTTTTGAGAAAGACTGAGTCAAGATTTCTATCACCAAATGCGAAAAAATATTCAACATGACATTGGATGTCAAGAAGACAGGACCTGCTAGATAAGCAAAGATCCAGCAGAAAGGGTAATGGAGAAGAAAATCAGCTGATGTTGACATAAATTGACATCTGCTGTACCAGTTTGTAGTGTTTTATGGAGGAAAACCATTCTTTTGTTAATATGTACTGAACGAACGGTTTTTAGGACCACAAATATATCTTGGCTAGAGACAACCTGAAATGATAGTTTACCTGTGAGCAATTCTGGAGAAACTATGTTCAATATTATGCTCAAATTTTACAGCTCTCTCTGTTCTCCCTTTATGTACTGCACTCTAATGCTGCATGGCAGTAGACAATAGATACGTTGCTGATTCCCTGTGGTTTCTTAGATTCTGTACCTATGCTTTTAATAATTATTTTTGCATGAAGATCGTGGTGGCAAAGGGGAAAAGCCAGACTGTAATTTTCAAAAGATTTCTTTCTTTTATGTTTGAATCCCGGTGGCATAAATTCAGTTCTCATACCAGAAATTGCTCTGGTGTAAATGAGAGCAGAACTGGCCCAGCATGCGTGTGGCTAGGCATCTGACTTCAGTAAGATAAATTCTGACTTCACTTCCACTCTATGTGGACCATCCCTCACTCCATGTTACCTATCATTTGATGGTGAAATTTGGGTTGGAGTTCGCCTACAAAGCTTTTAACTGTGCATTGAGCTTCATTCATTAAAACCAGCGGGAGTTAAACATAGACATGTAAGTTATATATGACATGTAAGACATACATATGTCCTAAATCCATAAGACAAATTCTATCCCCATATGCAGATAACTATCAAGCTAGTCATCATGGGAACTCAACAACCCTCAATAACCACAGGGTGACCCACCAAGGGCTGCTCAATATGAATGAAAGAGGCAAAGAAGAGCACAAGCTACCAATACTTTCATCCCTTGCTATGGCCAAGCACTGACGGCACAGACCAAACCCATCCTGGAGGTGAGGAGCCCTGATTCACACCCAGGAGTCCCACAGCTGCAGCTGAGAATGGAGTCTGATCATCAGAGCCCAGAACAAGGAAGGCCAGGAAACCAATCCAGACTAGGAGCATTTTGAAAATACGGGTAGAATTTCACTCCTTCAAGCAGTGTTAATTAATGAATGAATTTCCACTGCCAGCCTAAGTGCTGCTTAATTTACTCTCCAAAATAACTCAATCTCAATGTGATTTCAATGTGATCTTTCAAGGAACTTGGTCCACTTATCTCTCCCTGATTTATAGTGGATTCATAAATGATTGGACTCTACTGCATCAGCAGTTACTCCTGAATTTGAGCAGGAGCTGTTGATAAGCTCTCCGGGGCAGGAATTTAAGTTCAGGCCTTTGCTTGCAAGGGTCGATGTTAGACGTCTGTCTTTCTGGCGGCTGAATCATTATAAAGCACATAGTCCTTACTACAGTGCTGTATGTCTGATGCCTAATGAGGCAACAAAACCAAATTTGCTGTAAAGTTATGCCTCTAATGAATAGCTGAGCAGGGACGGTGTGCAAGCAACACTACCACGAGGTCAAAGGTCTCCAGCAACTGCAAATTAAAGAAATTATTACTGTTCTCTTTTAACTAAGCTGTGGGAATGCAAAAGGGCTAAGAGATAAAGGAGTCAAAGGTATAATCCAGACTCTGCTCTTCTCCCCTCCACACATCAAGCCCTTATTCCTCACTCCTGGATGCTGCAGCCACAGCACACAGGAGGATGAAAGGACAAGGGGATCGTTTTGACACTTCTGAATGGGACATACACAAATCACACCTGACTCTACAGTTTAAGGAGAACACAAGAGCATAAAGTGTGGGAGAGTCCCTGCTCTCGATTCACTTTCATTTATTATTCGTTTCTTGGCCTTTAACAGTGATACACATCATCATTCATACCTACCTTGTTGCTTTTTATGGGAGCCATGAACAAACTATTACTGTTAATGCAGCATGCGGAAGACAACGTGTACGCCTGTGTAGTCAACCATGCTCTTTTTGATGGACTAATAAAAATGGTTAAAGATTTGCAAGCGGCTTAACAGACGTATCAAACAGACATGCTTGTGGATGGGAGAAGGCAGTGAGCACAGGAGAGCGATTTCCTGGCTGGGAAGACACAGAATACCAGCCCTGAGTTGCTGGAAACCCGTTTTGCTCTGCATGCAGGCATACTCATTTGAAGAGCACTTGCAAATAGTTTAGGGCAGACAATCCCAGCTCGCTGTCTGACTGTCACCTCCAGGCTCTCTCCTCCCCGGGGAACGCGGAGGGCCCTTTCTGAACACCTGGAAAAGGCCTAGGATGCTCGGGCTACTTGATGCCACCCGGCTGAGATGATACAGCTTCCAGCATCTCATCGGACAGTGAGTAGTGAATACTACGCTTCTACCGCTTCTCCTATTAATTTGGTGGGGAAGCTCTTGCCCCAAATTCAAGAAGTTTTTAGGATTCATGCAAAAAACGCCCGTAGTAAGACAGAGCTCGCGTGCAACGAGAATCCCCCCCCGCCCCCCCCCCCCCCCCCCCCCAAAGCACTGTCAATTCACCAAACCGCTCTTTTTACCAGTTGATACAAGTTTCTCCGGAAAACGCCTTACAAAGAGAGGCGAAAGGCCAAACCCGAGGCGACCGTGCCCGGTTTTTGCAAAGTTTTCTAACTGAACGGACCGATCCCTCCGACACCCACCCGCTCCCTTCCCTCTCCCTCCAGCTCTGAGGCAGCCGGCCCCGGTGGGCGCAGACCCCCGCCGACCTCCGGCAGCTCTCCCCGCCCAACGATCCCCGTCCCGCTTCCCTCCACCCTCACCGAGGGGCCCACGCAGGTCATCCCGGCGTGGGGTGGGCAACCCCCCAGGCCCTCGGTGGCCGCAGAGGGGGGGGACACGGGACACCCACACTTACCGTACAGGGAACCCCCTCTCCTCAGCCGCAGGCCCCGGCGCTGCTCCCCCTCACGGGAGAGCCGCCGCCACTGCTGTCCGTGGCCGCCCTGGTGCTGAAGCGATCCGCCCTTCCCTCCCTCCTTCCTTCCTTCCCGCCCCCGCCGGCCCTTGGAGCGTAAACCAGTGGCCATGGCAACCCGCGTCACACAGCCCGAGGTGGGGCCGCCGCCGCCGCCGCCGCCGCCGGGGCTCCCGCCAACCGCCCGCGTTCCCGCCCGCCGCCTGACGGGGGAGGCCGCGCGCCGCCGCCTCACGGCGGGCTGACAGGATCCCCCGTCCCACAGGGGCTGCCGCCGGCGACCTCCGTCTTCAGCCCTTCCCCGCTCCCTCTAAAGCCTTCCCCCAAAGCCCCGCGGGTCGTTTGCGGCGGGAGGTGAGACGCGGGTCGGGAGGGGAAGGCCCGAGACGCAGAGGTTTGGGCGGGAGAAGCGGGACCGTGGTGTTTAACGAAGCCATCGGCTTTACGACCCGGGGTTTCTCTACCACGACCCCGGCGGGGTGCAGAGCCCTGAGGCAGGGATGTGGTGGCCACCGGCGGCCCTCGGATCAGAGGTCCCGTCACCTCACCAGCCCTGGGGAAGGAAGGTCCCCAGTCGCTTGGTGGCGGACGGTTTCATCCTCTGGTGACCCATTTCTCAGCTCATTCGCCCCGAGAAATGACAGAACAAAACTTGCTTGAGTTTCGAGATCCTTCCTGCAGGAAAAGCTGGTGGGTCTGGCCCCGCTATTGGTATTACTGGAGCACTGGGAAGGCTCAGCCGAGGTCAGACCCTCGCCTGGTTATACGCTGGAGATAAATAGACAGGTATACTCTGCATACATATATACGCGTAGCAAGAGGACATAAAGTCGCCGAGGGAATCTCAGTAAGGAGATCTGAAGTTCCAGGGATGCAAACAGAAGGATTAAGGTGACTTAGCTAAAATCACGCAAGAAATCGGCAACGTGAGCATCAGCACCTGCGGTTTGGTCACTCAAACCCCCGAATTCTGCCTGACCTGCAGCACAGTCCTTCCCGCAGCCGAGAGGCGCTCGGCCGCTGCGTGGCCTCCAAGCTGTTGGACCAGGCTTTCCCTCCACCACGGCTTTGCTAGGAGACAGTCCCTCTCGACACATTCCATACGCTCCTTTATGTGCGATACGTGATGTCACTGACTGGGTTCTAGTTTTACACGGCAGATTTAGAAAACAAGGCTTTCCGGCTGTGGGCTTCCAAAATGTATTATCTTTGATCAGTTACTTAACTGGATGGATGTAATAAAACCCTGCACGGGATGAGGTTATGGTATTTGTGCCTTTTTTGGTCATTTCCATCCCACTGTAGTACTAAACACCTTACTTTTGCTGTTGTACAGTGTCTGAGTTTGCTTTTTGCCACTACACAGAACTAAAATGAGAGATAATTTACTTTACTGTTCTGAGAATCTATGCTGAATGGGTAAGCCATGATTATTTTTGAAAAAGTGCAGATTTAGTGCTACGGTGATTCATAACGATAAACATACCTTGGCACAAAAAGGTTATGCAAGTATTTTAAGCTGAGTTTTATCATAGGCAAATATATATAATAAACTTAAATAGCTGTGTCTGTACTTTAACTTAGAGCACCCAGATACTTCTAGGCTGGCTCTTTGGTATTATGCCAAAGCAAGATTTTAACTGTTTATCTCAAAAGAATCCACAGCAATGATATACAACCCTGGTTAAACATAAATATCCCCAAACCAGCTGTTATTCTTTAGGGCCTTTAAAACATCTTCGACATCTCTTTCCTCTTGAGAACATTCTTATGAATCTAGTGATAGAGCAATTGCAGCAATTACAAAGCACTTCACAATTAAAGAATCCCACTCATGAGCCAACCTCATTTTATGTCATAGACACCGAGTTAGTTTATATTATTTTATATTCCTAGTTCTGAAAAGTATTTGTATTTAAATAAGATTATAGTAGTATACTAGTTTATTATTTCTTTTCTTAGTTTATTATTTATTACATTAACTTATGTTCCTAGTTGTCAAAATAGAAAAAAAAAAAAGGTGACGAGACTTTTGTAACTCGCCAGTCCTCATAAACTCCAAACACAACCCAAATGTCAGCTACAACAACTGTATTTTCCGGTTGCCTGGCTCTGGGCCACCGCAGCCAAGCCAGAGGCCAGTGGCCCTGAACAAGCAGCACACTGCCAGAGAGATGAACAAGAAGGGAGTGCGCACACTCAGCCTGTGCCAGGATGAAGCCCGCAGCTCTGCCCAACCATTGTATATCTAGCTATTGAGTGATTAATTGAGCAAATTAATTAGTTAATGGTTCTACTGCGCCTTGAAAACAATGAATTACTAAGTAAAAGCTACATATCTTTTTTTTTTTTTTTCACTCCATATCACTAGGTAATTGCCAGCCCCATGGCATGGCTGGGTAAGGGAATAGTGTTTAATATACAGAGAAAAGCTTATGTTCAATGGCTGATAAACCTAATTTAATGTCAGGGAGGGAGAGCTGGCTTTTCTTGGAATTGTGCCTTTACCTCTTTGCGCATTTTGGGGGAGGCGGATGTAAGTCCGTGCCATCGTGATGTCACCAGGCTGCTGTGAATGGCCACAGGCAGGCAGGCCAGGGACGTGATCACAGGGCTGGCAGCAATATATTTTTCAACACGTAGAAAAGTGGCAGGAGACTGAACGAAGGAGAAGGAGGTCTGTGTGAGGACATCCTGGGGCCACTGACGTTGCTGGGACTTTTGCTACTGACTTCAGTAAAGCCGGGATCTCACCCAGAGCACTTTGTTTGGGAAATAAGGATTTTAAAGGTAACCTCTGAGGACAGGTCTTCTCTGCCGATGTGAGATACAAGAAACACTCTCTAAAGCCTGGACTCTGGCTGCCTCCTCCTACTTTGGCCCTAATTCAAGAAAGCAATTAACATATACATAAATACATTTCTCGTCAGCAAAGCTTTGGGGCAAACACCTAGTTTAAAGATTCGCTTATCTCTAATTCATTGGTTAAGAAGTAAGGTATTACTTGGGAAGAGTAAAAAGTGGGATAATCTAGCTGTAAATCCTTATCGTTATATCATTTATAACCAGAGCTTAGTCATCTTTTGACCAGTGACGCACAGCACTGATTTCTTGCTGAATAAAATTTTAGAAGCACAGCCAATTTTTCACAGAGCCTTGGAACCATGCCCTTTATCGGGTTTTATGAATGCAAAACTCAAGGTCTGTAGCATGCAGTGGATAACCTAATGCAAGGTCATGTTTTGCTAGAATAACAGCACCTAAATCCTCAACTGTGACAATGGGGTCCAGCCCTACTTTTGGATTTTATCAAATTTCATAGGGATTTTGATGTACAGAACAAGTTCGAACTGTGATAGCAATAAAGGCAGTTGCAAAATGCTGAAGATTACCAAGCTTGGAACTGTAAAGGTCAGATCCTGATCTACACTTCCCCAATTCTCACATGTATTTAGATCTGTGATATCCTGCGCATTTAGCTCTCCATTCTGCAGTTCAGCAGGGTGGAAGAAAATCATCTTTACCTTTGGAAAATTCCATCACAGGACTACCTTTTCCTTCCAAAACTCCAGAATTTCATGTCATGAATGATGCATATTCTGTCTCAAAGGAAATCATCTGAGAAAAAAAAAATCCCCAGGGCCTTAATTTTAAGTGTACGCTTCTGAGACAACATGGGGGAGAAAGTGCACTTTCCAGGTTAACTAGGCATTCACTTTTGAACACACACAGACACAAAAAGAGAAACACAACCGTATGAAATTTTCCTTTCCATCCTGCCAGGGTGAAGCCAGCAGATTGCACACACGACTGTCAGAGCACTGTAAGCTCTTTCTCTCATCACCAGGCACCTTGCACTGAGTGCTCGGCCAGATTTTGGAGGAATTTAAACTGTCCCTGCCTGTTTTTTCCATTTGGTAGCCCTAGCAGGATAATTGGATCTTACTGAGTAAAAAAAAGTACTGCGAACTACTTGATGTGCAAATTTGTCTTAAAGGAAGTGGAAGGAGAGAAGTCCACTGAGGTCAGGGTTTTTATAGCTCCAGCTACCCTTTATGGAGTTTTACTCTTAAATGTGAAGAGACTTGTTAAGTTTATTTATTGCCTGAACCTAGAAGTGGAGAATGCTTTCATTCATCCAAAAAGGTCCCTCTGAAGACAGAATGCAATTCACTTTTTCTTCTGCCATTGGTGCTTGGAATGAAAATTAATCAAAACAATCAAAACCATGAGATTAGTCAGAATTAGCTCTTTTCCTGTACCGATGCTCAAGCTCTGGTCTGCATGAAGTAATTTCTTGACCTTTGGCCAGAGAGGAAAAAGTTAAAAAGCGCAAAATAAGCTATAAAAATGACCATTAAAACATTTCCTCAGGAAATCTATTTAAATGCTGATGTCATTTTCTACAGTAACTACTTCAATCTGAAATAGCTTCTTTAACTGTGGGAAACTAGAAAGGCACCGCCAGAATCATAAGGAGAGGAAGGTTTGCTGATGCGACAGCAGACACACTGTAAGATATGTTGAAGGGGTAATGCATGTGCAAGGTCCCATGTGGAAGGGATGCGAAGAAGACCCTGCTCCGAGATGAATGAGCAATCTGAGGAAAGAGGCATCTCCCTACTTTGTAATTCGAGGTGGATCCTGGGACATTCAGCAAACTTTGCTCCAGCTGTCCAGTTTTGGAGAAGCTCATACAAGCATAGAATTTAAATGGAGATTTAATAGTCCGACAGGTGAGAGCCTGCAGAAAATCCACTTGGTATCGTTACTATACGTTGGAGTGAAGAAGAGGCTTCTAATTCAAGACACAGAGTAGTGAACGTTAGTTTATTGGGAAGCCAAGGGAAACAGAAGAAGATGTGGCCTCATAAATCTGGTTATACTTCCAAAAATATACCGTAGGAACATTAGATGCCACTGGGAACACACAGAGTAGAGCTAAGTGCTCAGCAAAGCATGCTAACCTAATTTCATCATTACATGACAGAAGAAAATCCTGACTCATATTTTATGAAAATTATTACGGTGAATCAGCAAATTACTTCTGTTTATCTCCTCCAACGTCAGCACACTGAAGTCTGGAGCAACTTGAACTAATCTCATGGCACTTGTAAATAGAATATATTCAGACCAGCTGAAGCTGAGCTAAATGGAAACAAGCAGTCATTCATCATCGACGGACAGCTGGGAAGCTCAGAGAAATGCTATTTCCTGACTGTCCTGTCAGAGGGCAAGACAAGCACTGTGTGTGCCTTTCACCTCTGACTCCTTTATCAGATCCCAAATAAAACTGTTCACACTTAAGAAATGTTTGGTCATTATAACAAGCTCTCCCTGTATGGCAAATGCTGGTGGTTTTATAGATGTGCCCCTTTGGACATATCCCAGTGGCGGCAGGGAAGAAAATAAAACTGCACCAAAATGTATAACCTGATCTGGCTTGTTTAGCTAATCCAATCTTCTCTCCTAGTAAAGCTCAAATAATTTGTTTGTGTGTGTAGGGCACACTGGAGCACCTAAGGGATGAGAATGAAATCCTGCCTAAATACTGTAGACCAGCAGAGAAGCTACTGAAATGCCCTCCTGCATCAGTACTCGAATGACGTCATGAAATTTCTGCTGGACACCCTCAAACTCCAGACAGGCTGCTTCTGCCCTGGGGACTGTTCTGCAACCTGGACCGTGCACTTCAGCTCCGGACTAAAAGCAGAAAATGTCCCTAAATGTGGTAACGCCCGGCTGCACATCTCGCTGCACATTTCGTAGCAGCCTCTACTTGTTTGTGCTGTTATAACAGCATTAACTGGCTGTAAATTCACATTATCCACTGAAAGGTTTCTCTTGCAGAAAAAGATCCTTGGGAATCACAGGATGTCATAGCCTCTCAGCCTTTGCCTGTCCTCTGGCACAAAGATTAGGAGCAAGACTAAAGGTCCCATAAAAATGCCTCAAGGCCCATGATTTCTGAAGCACTGATGGTGACTTCGTGGGATCTGTGGGCTCACGACTCTGGAGTCAAGCAGCCTCTTAAAATTTTCTTCCTACAAGAGCGACAGAGGAGGAGAAGAGGATACAGCCCCAAAGGGTACCTGTGCAAAAAGGCAGCAGTAAAAGCAGGCAGGGAGTATAGGAAGGCATACAAACAAATTAGGGGGAGTGAATACGTAAGGAAGGAAGCAGTTGCCGATTTAGAAGATGACTTGGAGCAAGATCTGCTCCCGTCTGAGTAATGCATGTCCTAACAGCTTCTTTGTATGGAGAGGGGAAAAAGAGTCAAGACGGCCCCTCCGAGCTCTCCCCGCAGGCAGCACGGGAGCGGGGCAGAGGCTGGGGGCAAGCCCGTGCCCTGGCCCCCAGCCCTGGAGCAGCGTCCGCGGGTGACGATGGTACTCGTGCCCGAGCGACTGCGGCGTGATGGAGCGGGCGGTCAATCGGAGGTGACAGGTATGCAGCTGGGCTGCACGCACTGACTTCAGAGCTCAGCTGCCGCTTCGGTGCATGACGCCAGCAGCGCGTGAGTCACCCGGGGTAGACAGGAACAATGTTAGTAGTTTCCACATTTACAAAGCGGAAAAAGCTTACATCAGATTTCATGGTATTTTTAACAGAGAAACGGCTTAGCGAAGCAGCAAGGCTCCTTAGTAGTATTCATGTGCTACAAAGGATCGTTACATGGGCTTTGTATGAAAAGAGCTATATTGGAGCTTGATATTATTACTTACTCTGTTGTGCAATATTGCAGCAATCAAAAAGAAAGACAAATACAGAGCAAAAGCGATTCGTTTAGAGAATAAACCGTTCTGATACATACTGTGCAGAGAGTAAAGATTTGTTTTGATCACCATTGAGAACACATCTTTTAAATACTCAGTAAAGCACAGGCAAGCCCGGTAGCAAAACTCTCTTAATCCCCAGAGCAAGAGAGCAGTCACACAGGCTTCTTGGCGGTACCCTGTCACAGCATCCTAACTCATGAGCTGTCAGCTCCTCCGGGCATCAGAGCTGCCGTGCCAACTGCAGCAGGGGCCAGTGCCAGCTGCGGCGGGACTCCTTGCAGGATAGGAAAACTGCCACCTTGGCCCCAAATCTGGTAGAAGTTTGGTAGTTTTGGCTGAGAGTGAAAACGTACTGCATGGAGCGGTGAGGATCACATCTGCTGTGTCGTACTGCTCTGCTGGGGAAGCTGGAAGAGGAGAAGGTCTTCTAGGCCTCCTGCGTCCCACTGTCTTTTCCCTTCCGAAAATGATAAGGAAAGAAAGGGTCTTCTCTTCCACGCTGCACATGGATAATGTGTTGGCCCTGTAGGGATACAACAATCCTTCTCTTTCCGAGCCGCATGTCTTATCTCCTGCTTGAACACGAGAGGACCAGGGAACTCGGGAGACCTCTTGCACTGGGACCAGCCCCTACCTAACTCCTTGGAGACTTATCTCTTGGAGAGTATGGATCTTTTACAATTGGCAGTAGGCTACAAGGGCAGCAAATGTTAACTCATGCGCCAAAGCGGCAGGGGGTGGCCGGAGCTATCTCCAGCTCAGTGGGGCACTTTGAGCTGCAGGATGAGGCAGCTGTAGCACAAATCAAGTTATGCCTTTCTCTTCCCTTGCCCTCTCTGGTCTTTTCCCAAGCCATGAGATGCCTAAGCAGGGCTTCCTGCTCGCCAAGGCCTCCAAATCTGAAATGAATATATTGCGCTCTGCAGTAAGGAGAGATCTGTAATGCTTGCAAGCTGCTTTCACAGCTCGTCTTACAAGCGGCAACCTGTTGCAGTCAAGCTGACAGAACTGTAAAATAGGTTTATTGCTTCACCCAGCAAGAAGGAACCCAACCATCAAACCTTAAAGAGCTTGAGAGGAGAATAAAAGTCCAGATGCTCTGTCCTTTCACTGTAAGAATTCCTGTATGATTTCTGAGACTGATCACACAGCAATTGCTCTATGGGGAGCTGGCGAGTTGGTTTAGGATGTTCTTATTTGATTTAACTGTAAAGATTCCTGCTTTTCATCGATCCTCACCAGTGGCTGTCTGCACATAACAGAAATCTGCAGCTTCCTTTAACAAGCAGAAATATCCTACGAAGAGGCTACAGAATGGGATCTTAACTGACTGTTAAGCAATAACACTTATTTCTAATAGAAAAGGCTGATCATAATGATGAAGCTATGATGCCATCTGTGAGGAATTTTAGGAGGTGCTGGCACAAGCCAGGTTGACCTGGGTTGTTTCTTTAAGCAGAGGTTGTGTGAAGCATCACTGACCGGTCAGAACCACGATACCACCATGTGCCCCAAGCAGCTACTAAGCAATATATTGTGTTCTGGTGGACGCAAGGGGCATATTTGTTCATTTTTGTTATATTGCTTTCACCCCCACATTTTCAGAAACTCTTGCGAAAAAACAAACTCCTTTGAAAGTAAATCACTTTCAGCAGAGGAGCTGAAGGTAGGTGATGTGAGCTGCATCACGTGAAATACCTATGTGACTTCTCAAAACAGCAGCTTCAGTAGCTTGGAGAGTCCAAACAACCTCCCAGAGCTCAAGAGGCACAATTGTAACACTGATACAACTACATAATCCTCGGGCCACTGAGAAATGGTGTGATAGTGTTTTCTTAGTTACACTTCCTTGTTGAGAGCTTGCATTGGAGGGCACCTACCGTGCTAAATCCTGTTCTTGTAGCTACCTCGCCAGCCGCAGCTGTGTAACATCTCCGTGCTATTCACCAGAGGAGGGAAAATAATGATCTATTGAATGCACTTCTTACCTTTTGGTCCAGCCTTCCAGCTAGAAGCCAGATGACCACCAAGAAATGCTTTGTAGAAAGCTGGAGTCCTGGAGTATTGTTTAGGTGTCATTTGAAATTAAGGTTTTAAAAGCTGTTCTTCAAAAACCAGTAGTAAACGCCATCTGGTGCATAAATTTATATATAAAAATAAATTTGTTTTTTATTACCACCAGGTATTGCTTTTCACCTGTAAAGCAAGCAAACATAAAAGTTGCTTAAGAGAATCCAGAAGAATCCAACAAAATGGTGCTATGTTTATTGTAAATCTGCAGAATGAAGGCTTGGGATTTCTGGCTTGTGTATGGTTAGAAATCTCTACATTGTTTGAAACCACTCAGCATTTGATTATGCAGGAAGGCACCAGTAATATTAACACCAGTTGCATTGACATTGTCAAGGTACACTTTGGTTTTTTTATATAGGTATTTTCTTCTATCAGGGAGCTGAAAACAGGAAGGCTGATGAAAGCAAGGATCAAAAGCTGATGCGACCTGGATTGTGTTGGCTTGTTCTTTCTATTACGGTGACATCAAGGCTGCCTCAAGGATGAGAGAGGCACTGAGCACAGCTCTGATTACAGGTCTCTCCCCACAGCTACAAACCAGATTTGTAATGGCAAAGCCTAGGAGAGCACAAGACAAATAAACTATGAATAGTGCTCTCTGTCCCGTGCTCAAATGATCAGATCCACTGAGCACGGGATGGAGAGGCGTCTTGGGAAGGACAGGTCACCCTGCAGCAGATCCAGCCTGGCAGGACTGGCCTTTGGATATGCAGACATGTGCCGTAACACACCCAGCTTGCACGTCCGATGCCTCCACCGACATGAACTGCTGCTTGTCCTGCTGCTCCCAGGTGTCCAGGGAAGCGGTGGTGCCAGGCGGATGAGGAAAGGCTGTGCCTTTCCACAAAGAACAAAATGTGAGTGTGTTATGTGAGAAAAAACATACTAGACAGGGCATCCACCACTCTCAACAGCAGCTTATGGACCTGGGGCTGAAGATGGCACTGACAGAGATTTCTGAGGTGTCGTAGTCACTAGGAGCTGAGGAAATCACTACCTCTGAGAAGGCAGTCCTGAAGGGTCTTCGGGTCTTGTCCCAGTCTACCCTCTGCTCTGTCAATGATACTTCTGCTGCAAAGACAACGGCTTTTTTCTTAAGGCAACCAATTTCAGCTGTTTTAAAATTGATTTTAGAAATATATAACATCCTCCCCCCCCCCCGGGGAGCAAGTAATTACAGATTAAAAATTACTGAAACTTCAAAAAACTTCGGCTAATTTAGTCAGCCTAGCTTTACAGTGTCATTCGCCTCGCAGAGGAGACAGCTAGCTGGGAAAATGTAGTTTCAGCTGTGAAAAAAGGGCAAAAAACCTTAAAGTATTGCATATGGTTATTTCTCAAAAGTGGCCCAAAATAAAATGCAAAAATGTAAAGCAAGGACATTAAAATATCTTTGTCATTTGAAAAAATATGCTATTCCAGATAAAAGCTTTTGCGTCCTGCAGTCTCCATGAGCCTTCGGAGGTCCTGGTCTTCCTCTGAGGCAGTGGTGTGATTTAACCACAGCTACACAACCTGTTAAGCTGGTAGGGCCACTCCTGGGTATTGTATTGATTTATTATTGAAAGGAGCATTCATTTCTTTAAAGAAATATTTTTATAGTTTTTATTTCTATGCAGGTTCTTTTAACTGCCTATCTCCTCTAGTCTTTTTCCAGAAGAAAAATCACATCCCTGCCACATTAACTGAGTTTAATTTTCTCCTTAAATCTGTCCCAGGCTTCTCATTTGTTCAGTGGTTGACAGAGTATTTTCAAAGTCTAAATATTAATCCATTTAAGAAAAGAAATGAAGCATTTTTTGGGGAAAAAAATAAACTTTCAGATCTTTTTCAGAACCAGCAGTCTATTTCCTTCAATCTCTTTCTGATTTGAGTGAAACCCCATGTCCTTATTTTAAATTGACTATCAGCATCCCATTACAGAACACGACAGCTCTGTAGAAGGTTGTGTCAGTCTTACTGGCAGAGATAAGCTGGAAATGAAGCTTATGCAGTAAATTCATGGTAATGGAGCAGGGGCAAAATTTATTAAAAAAAAAAATCACCCCCGTGATGTAAGGTCCTTTGGTTTTCACTGCATCATTGACTTTCAAAAAGATCTAGCTTGGATTTACACCAATTCTGCTGAAAACTACACAATCTGGGAGCATGAAAAACCTTGATTGCGATTATCATGGCAAGAACACATATACACACACGCTGCACATCAGCACGGCTTCTTTTTTATACCCCTGATGTGACCTACAAACAAGCTCCTGTAGCTGGAATGAGCTGTGGAATGAGCTCTGGAGAAAAGCGAGCGGCTCTCAAGGGCCTGAGCAGCCTTCCCATATGTTAGCAGGTGGGTTATTCCCCGGTAATTTCCCATATTACCTTATTTATACTTAAAAAGAGTGACCTGTTTTCATTTTCAAATCAAGTGCATTGTTCTGGTGGACCTCAGAGGTAGAGAATCAGATAATTAATGCCAGTATTGGACAGTTAAATGGTTTTATTGAACTGATTCTTTTATGCCCTCTGGCTGCCTGCTTTTCAGATCCTGGCAGGCTGGGTCTGAATACCCAAACAGTATATCCAGCTGCAAAGGTTTTACATTCCTGTTTTCCTTCTTGTTCTCCAAAGAGACAGGAGAAATCCCTCTGCTACTTCATATAAATAATGCCCATATTGGAAGGAGTTTTCTTTCCATGAAACTTTGAAGGAGAGGGTGACACTTCAAAGGAGAGCCAGAAGGAAAAAGAGGGAGAAGCTGGCACAGAAGGATGTCGGGAAGGGACACCAGGCACCTCTGAACCAGTAACACAAAGTGCTGCCTTAGCGTCTACCATAAGCATGCTCCCCATACTGTGTTATCTCCCATCCTCATGTCACCTGTATGAATTATTGAAGTGATAGGAAATCACTGGACATCAATAGTCCAAGCACACATTTGCTGCTGCCTCTAGCCCAGAGTTAAAGATATCGTATATAAACTTATCTGTAAAAGCACAAGCTGGGCAGTATGAGTAGATAAATTCTGTTTTTCAGTGTTAATCCTTGGCTATACATCGCTTTATGCCAACGAACAGTGCCCCAAGGAGGAGGTGGATTTCTCAGGAAAAGCCAGCGATTGCAGAGCCCACACAGGCTCCCACAAGGGCTGCTGGGCATATCCCAAAGGGAAAAGTACCTGAGCAATCATCAGCCTGGGTCTATTACCAGCGATCTTTGCAGGCTTGAAGGACTAAATTCTTACGTGCACGAAATCTTGACATCTGTAGAGTCTCCCAATTGTAATTTTGTAATTTGTTCTTCAGCCACAAAAATACAGTTTGGTTGCGTGTGAATTATGGATCAAGATGTGCAGTTATTTACAGTGTGTCACATAAAAGAAAAGCTGTTTGTGGTCACCAGGTCTGTCAACAGCACTCTGGTCTTCTAGAAGAACTACTACATACCAATCCAGGGATTTGGGGAGTTATTTCTTTGCTTAGCACTGATGCTATGTACTCCAGGGTCTCCTGATTAAATTTATGCAGCTTGTTATTAAATTAATACCAGCTGTGACAAAATAAAACTCTGCTGCATGACCAATTTGACTCATAAAGCACAGAAAGTTCTCCTGTTCCTGACTTTGTTATTTCCCATTCTGCATCCTTCCACTCTTTAGTTCAGCTGGCGCAGAAAAGGCGAAGACAGAACACCTCTCTGCACCTCTCTGCCTACCTTTCTTTCTCCTCTTGAGCATCATCCAGAATAGCCCAGTTGTGCAGGGCATACAATGCTGCCTCCTCTCCAAGTTACAGCATCGCCCTTCCTCTCTCTTCATCCTTGCATGCAAAAGGGAAGCCAGCTGGCTGCGGGCACTTTCCTTCTTCGGGTTGCTTTTGGTGTTGTGTTTCCCTCAACAAGAAAGTCTACAATGTTTTAAGAGCAAGGAATATGACTAAGAGGAGTTTTTGAAATACATATATATATATATAAAAATATAAAGATTTGTTTTTTAAAATAAAAAAGATAACAGAAAACGAGCTTTTTCTAAAACATGAATTGTTGGACGCTCCTTTCCATAGAAAGTTTCACAATTTCCTGTATTCACTCTAAATGAGAACAATTTTTGGTGAATTTTCTGTGGAACAGAAACTCTTAGTTTTGTCCAGTTTCAGTGGCATCTTTTAAGTCAAAATATTACAGAAGTATCTCTGTGAAAGAAGAACCAGTACTTCAGTACTGAACGAAGCAAGATTCATATTAAGTCACCATCAGTAGCAACCTCATTGTCTCCTGTTGTTGCCTTATACTACTAGCCATTGTATTGACTCATGGAAATGCTTATTTTGTGATTTATAATCATTTATAATGATTTATAATACCACAGTATGTGGTGCAAAAAATTGCCTGGATTAACAAGCCTTTTTACATCCACAGGTACATGGTCCCCTATAGTCAGAACATCTGTGTTTACCCAAATATAGAAAGTGGGCAGACCTATATTTTGCCATCATCTCTCCACACTCAACCAGGACTAATTGCACTGTCGTTAACTCTTTGAACTTGACTCACTGCAGCTGCCAACCATTTGCAATGGAAATCTGGTGTGTCACCAACGTTTCGGGCCATCAGTTAATTCTCAGTGTATCAGAGTCCATCTGCTGTAATGAATATTGCTGCAAGTAGAAGAGCAAAGTAGACAGTGGGCAACGCGTGCATGTTCCTGTGCCAGTGTTCCTCCACCAGAAAAGATCGAGGAGGCCAAGCTGCCTGGCTCACCCCAACGGCTAACATCACTCAGCCTTCTGTAGCCAACTGCTTTTGCTTCAGAGATGTACAAATGCATTGGCTAGCGAATATCCCACATTACCTAATGTCTTTATCACTTTAATTTCTTTCTGCTATATGTAGACTTTCAATACAATGTGAGTCAAATCCTTGTATTGCTTTTACTTGGCATCTGCTAAGAAAACCGCATTTTAATTACAACAGTGTTCTCCACAGCATTAAAGTTCTCAGTAGTGTCTGTATCGTACCTGGATTTACTTGTTCTAATGTTCTATCCCCTGAATTTCTTTTTAACAGTTACTTTCTTTTGCATGTCACGCATGACTGACACTAGGACTGACTAAGGGTACAGATCAATTATTGTGATTAAAATTGATCCTCACTGCAACGCACTCCTGGCGTCACAGTTCACAAACGAACGCACATGAGCTCATTTGGCTTGGTCTTGCAACCATTACATATGGTGAGAATTTAATTGAGTCAAGAGAATTATTACTATGTTGAAATTACAGTATTTGATCATCAGCAGAATAAAAAGCAAGCTGTGCTTATGTACTTTATACCTATTGTATTTGGTTTTGAATGCATTTTAGAAATGAGCTATTTTATAGCAAGAGCTGATGTTTGGGAGGTTTATGCAATATGGGACCTCAGGTATCATGAAAATAAAATGTGCCTTTGTTTCCTCTTACAAAACATGAAGAGTAACACCTATTTCTGTAGGCTTAGCTGAAAGGCATCAAACAAATGCTAACTATTTGTAACACAACTGCATTATGAGCTCATTATAAACAACCAACCTGTGACAGCTACTATATTGGTCTATACCTGCATGTTAAAGCACATAGGAAAGGGGGAAAAGAGACAGAAAAGGGGCAAGGCAAAGGAAGAATAAGAGCAAGAGAAAGATTGAGCTGAAGCACCACGGACAGAGAGGGAGAATTTTGTTTATGTAACAAATGTTTTAAGCCTCATTGCCTCACTCCTGTCCTAAAAGCCATCACCACCTGTAAGTGTATGCATTAAAACGCCAAATCCATACACCTCCATCGTGTCTGGAAATTGAATTCTATGTAGTTTTTCAGCACTCATTTAATAATTTTTTTTTTCATATTTTCAGTTCATTTCTTTTCTAGCTCATCCTCTTGTGCAGCTTAGTTTGTCAGTTTTATTTCTCAAAAGTGCTATGGAGGGAGCAACATATAATTCACAACTCAAAATTTAAGGAAAAATAAATGTTTGCTGCATCAAAGATGAGATGGAGATTGTGTGGGAGGGAAGGGAAGGGGAGGAAGCAGGAGGTAGACTTTAAATTGCTTCTTTTGGAAGAGGTTTGAGAATTGAGAGTTGGTAACTCACAGTACGAAATGGCTGAGGCTCTAAAATGGACATATCAAGAATTCAAATGCAAAAAGCAGGAAGAAAGCATTCAGAAATAGTTGCTGTGCAGGGTGATTTAAGCCTAACGAGAAGTAAGCACTCAGTACTGGAAATCTCTGATTCGTCTCAAGTAAGGTAAACCCTTTTGTTTACAATTTTATTGGCTGGAAAAAAACAACTGCATTTTCATATTTCAAAAACACAGGATACAGCAAACTCCTTACTTTAGAGAGGCAGAAGGTCTGTACTGATAGTTCAGAGATTAGTCAACAGCTTTTTTCATCTCAAAGAGAAGGTCATTCAGATGCCAAATAACAGTGACTCAAATGCCAAAATTATCACTGTTCCTTTTTTCTAAATGAGACAGGCTGGAGGGTCTTAGCACTGACTTAACCTAAGTGACGTCTCATTCTGCCCCCAAAATACACCTTCTGGCCAGCTGAAAAGTTACTAAAATGGAGCTGAACTGGAAAAGCCCAAAGGCAACCCAGCTGCACAGCACAGGTATTTTGTTTCGGTATGTTACGTACAAGGCATTTATGTTGTGGGGAAACTTGCCAAAGCTGGGCCATTTCCCTTCCACACCTGTGACGGTATTACAGCTTTCCAGACAGCAGCAGCGAGAAGTCTCACAAGGAGGGTCCCCCGCTGCCTTCCACGTGCGGTGCTCTCGGGGGCTGGCTGTCGTCCTATTCCTGGCATCAGGGATGCTGCTAAGAGGATGGAAGAGAAGCTATGAGTCTTCTTGCAGCACTCTGCAGTGCGAGCTGGCTGTGCCAAGGGAGTAAATCAAATCAAAGTGGTAATACAATTGAAAGAGTTTGCTTTCACTGGATCTTTCAAGGAAGACTGGGGATTTAAGCCATACTGGCTTTTTCCAGTCCCCTTCCAACCTTTTAATCTGGAAAAGCAGCACCACACTGCTATCCTGCTACGACAGAGTCCTTACTGCCTTCTAAGCACTGGGTTTTTACTTGGACCCCCAATTAATTAAAAAAAAAGAAAAAAAAGAAAACCTTAAATGGTTATGAAATTCAGAAGCAGATTCCCAGTGCTGTAGCTTTTGTGCAAACACTCCAACTGCAATGGCAGTGACGGAATGACCTTTGGTTGACAGCAGTGCGAGGAGAAACAGAAGTTGTCCCATTTTTGCTGAGGAAAAATGTATCTGTCACAGTAGACTGAAAGGGGATGGGGTTCCCTCCATGTGAGCCAGGGAGGAGGGGAAAGGAGGCAGTGGCTGCTTGTGAGAACCGGGGAAGAAGTCTCCCTGTCTCCCTATGCAGTAAAGAGCTGTGCTCCCCTTGCATCAGTCCCTGCAATTGGACCTTTAAAGCGGAGAACCAAAACGGTTCAAACTCTGCCTCTTCCATGGGCAATTCCCTGCAGGAACGTGCAGGTGGAACGGAGATCAGAATTATCCCCACGCTCCTGGCAACGGCACCTGACTGTGTATCTGCAGATTCCCCCAAGCTGCAAAATCAGCATGTTAAGAAGTCTCAGTTGATATAATTTGTCCTGCAATATTTATTCCCTTCTCCATGAAATAGTAAATTTCAAATGAAAGCATGCAGAGAATATGCAATTTATATATTTTAATGTACCTCCAGTATGTTATTATAATGAAAATGTTTACAAATGTATAAAATACATAAGTTTCATTGCAATCTCTGCTAACATCTTGGTATGTTTCTACATCTGCATCCACAGTAGACAAAATATTTAACTTAGGTTGCTGAAGACAAATGCTGGGTAATGTGTTTCTTCCAAATTTCTTTGTGTTTTTTTACTCATGAAAACTCAGTGATGTATGTCAGGAAAAAACCAATAAAATATCTTTCCCTAGTAATGCTGCTTGTCTCTTAATCACTGCAACACTGATAGGATTTGATAATAAACAGGTCAATAATCCTTAAAATCTTCTCTGCAGTTTAATCTTCTTAAAAGCAATAGGACTCTGTAGAGAATAAGCCACACCATCTGCAGATAAGATCAAAAATAATAGGTGGATGAAAGAGTGGAGACCACCTAAAGTGTTCCCTTCTGCAGTTAAATGCTGTACTCTAGCATAACTCTACTTAAACAGCGTGGTGCTTGGGATGAAATGCGTCTCCCATTGAGTCAACAGAAATTCTAGTACTTCACCTACTCTATACTGACATATAGCCGACCAAGTAATTGCAAAGCAATAAAACCTATTTTTCTTTTGACACAACTGCAACCACAATGTTGCCATGGCAATGATTGAGCTTCATTGGCAATATTTCATTTACAATCTTCAGCCATTTAAAGTTTTTTTTCCAAAAAAATGAATAAATGATAGTGTGAGTCAAAAAAAAAAAAAAAAAAAAAGGCTACTTTCTCTAGACATTTACTACTTTAAAATTAGAAAGCAATAATTTGCCATTTTTCATAGGTGTTATACCTTGTTAAGCTTATTCTTCATACTGTTAACTGACCAGCCCTCTGAACTTTGTGATGTTAAATTTCACTTGCACTAACACCCAGCTTTTAAAGAACATCTTCTCTGTTGGTGATGTCACGGTACTAACACGTTTTTCAACCTGCAAGGATTTCACAGCTTGATTGTATCTTTCTAAATTTCCTCTGGCTCTTTAATAGGGGAAGCTAGCAGTGAAGTCAGAGGCAAACAGACTGATTTCTTGGGGGCATCCATAAAGTCCTCTCCCTCCTGCCTTTGTTTTTCCTTCTAATGCCCATGCAGGATGTTAGACGAAGGATATGAAACAGAGTCCAAGTTATGTCTGCTGCTGTGAATGACGTAAGAGAAAAGGGAGGAAAGCAGTTGCCATGCATTTGTCTGTAACTGCTCAGCTTTGCAGGTTTGTATTCTCGAGAAAATGGGAAAGACAGAGAGGAGCCCATCGCCAGAAGGGTATTTTTTTCAGAGTTGAAAGGGAAGAGGGATTTAAGTTGGAATTTGGCTCTGTTAGCTTTATATCCTGAGCAGCACTGAAGAGGTTGTAGCCTAGTTGGCTCCCTCCTGTGTCAGCTGTGTGAATCTGATTTATACTTTTTCAGGTTTGATTGAGGTAAAGCATTATATGCTTCTATTTCTGAGCAGTTTTTGCTGCTTTGTTCTCTAACATTGTTGTGGATAATTAGGTCAGTTTTACTTCTCTTTGACATCACTGAAATGAATCTTTTTTTTTTTTCCAAAGGAGATAATCACTCTAATAGTTCTATCTAATGTTGCTGCCACCTCCAAATCACATCCTAATTAATGAGTTCCAGTAATATCATAAAAAAAAATGTGGATATTCAATGATCTAGTGTCTGTTTCTGACCCTGGAAAACCTTATTCATTTAAGTAACTATTACTCATGAGAATTATTGTGCAAGCTTCTAGGAGGTTGATTTCAGTAGGACCGTTCATGCAGGAGCAGTCTGCTCACAGTTGGGTCTCTATTAAATATGTTAAATCTCTGCTACATCTCTTCACAGATTTCATTTTAAAACCATAGACAATAATACCTGCTTCTGTGAACTAGTGATACTGAGACTTATCTACCAAAGTGGATGAGATCCTGAAAGTCATACACCATAATTGCATCTTTTCCCATCTCCTGAAAAGGTACTTTACATAGACCTCTCCCGTTAAAAACACAAGAGCAGTGCAGCTGCTCAGTCACCGCATGTCTGTCACTGGTAGGTATTTAAAGCTTTTACAGTCAGGATTCAGCAATCTTTGACATTATGAATTCAGACTCCTGAGACACAAGCTAGAATAATTACTGTTACTAGCTTTGCTCAGAAGTGTCTTCTGCCACACTTATTACAGTTCATTTGCTATAAGTACTCCTACATTATTACCGTATCTACAAGCTATTCATATATGAATTTCGCACAGTGGGGGTAAATGAAGAAGCTGTCAGTTCAGATACATCACTTTACTAGCAGGGCTTTGGCTGAGATGCCTCAGCAGAACACAACACTGAAAATGCAGCAAATTAGCTGCCTTTCCTAGCGCTGCTGTGCCCGTGCCCAGCCTGCAGGGCCATCATTCCTCCGCTGCCCACCCAGAAGCTCCCACCATCACGTACAAAAGTAAGTCAGGCAAGTCCTCCGGACCCCTCGACCCAATCTCAAACTTCATGTTCTGGCCCCAACTCCAGGAATGAAAGGTTTTCATTTATAAATGTTTTTATATGGTCTTTTCAGAAGTAACAAAATGAAGGAAGTAATTTATTCCTGCTGTCTTCCCATAAAAAGCAACAGCTAGATAATGCTCATAGGCATATTTAAGAAATCTTATTCACTATGTCAAGAATTTAAAAGGCATACAGATTGTTCCTAATAAATAAATACAGACTTGAATTATCATAAAGCAGGGTTAAATTTCCTGTTCCAATACCTTTTCTGAACACCCTGTTCAGGAAGAATACAGATACCCCTGTTTAGGACTGAGAAATAAGTTCATTCTCATGAAGAAAAAATGTGATTTCAGGTTTGAAAGCTTAGCTAGCTATGAAGTAATAAACCAGCATTTTTTCCAAAGCATTCTGGTATCTGAAGAAAGCCTCCTCTGATGGAAGCAGTGAAGAGCAACCTTCTTAGCATTGTCCAATTTTCACCGCTTCTAACAGCTTCCAAATACCAGCCTTAACACATTGAAAGACTATACTCACTTTGGAAGAAAAATCGGAGTCTCAACATCTATTTGTGTAACAAACAGATGACTTTGCAGTAACAAGGACTATTTGTATACTATAGAGTTTTATACATTCCATTTGAAAAATGCCATCTCTTCCCTATTCTGAAGGCTAATTGCACTCAAAGTGAATCAGTCAATAAACCAGCAAGAACATTCTTCAGGTTTTAGCTGGATTAAGCTAGTTACGTTAGCTAGAAAGATTTGTTACAGAAAAAAAGCCCCAGTCTGAGAGTTTATTTCATCTAAATTTAATGATGAATGAAACCTAAAACCTGCCATGGAAGACCAGGTCTTGAAGAGAAAAGGATCTTGGCCTAAGTCTAACTGCAAGCTATACTCCTCTAAAATATGGTGCGTTTAACTCTGAGAACCATTGTTACATTTACTCTGTAGCAAGCAAAGTCTGACCATGAAAAAGTTAAGAGTTTGAACTTAGGGAGCAGAACATGTTCAGTAGGAATAACAATAGTTTTAGCTTTTAGTTTGAGTAGCTGTCAGTTTTGAGTAAGTCAAATGTTATCAGAAATTAAGCTTATGACACTTCTCAGATGTGGGATGTCAAGACTGTATCACTTTCAATCACCAGACAGCTGATTTTTTCCCAGTTGCCACTGCCAGACGAGATGCGAGTCAAACAGTAGTGATGGCAGCTCCGCTTCTGGGAATGGTACTGAGAGGATTATTAACTACCCCAGTGTTCTTCTGGGACAGTGACAGACAAGGAGATTTGCTTTATGCTTAGCTGAAAGTTAATAAATGATTGACTCAAGAGGTCTTTTAGTATCATAAAAGATTAGAGCCCAACTCCTCAGTTGGTGTAAATGGCTGACATTGTTTGGAATGCCAGCAGATGAGAGTCTAGCCCTATTGATCAAAAGAAGGCAATGAAAAAAAAAATTGCACCTTAAAACATATAACCTGTATTTTATATCTAACTAGGATATAACTTCCTACTAAATGTATTCATTTTACTTCATCCTGTTAAAAATAGTTATTTAATTAAAAGCTGGAGGCAATCAGAAATCTCTTAAAGTGATTTGAAGGGTGAAAAAAGCCCTTCAGCTAATGATATGCTTGTGAACTTTATTTTTGGAAGTTCTGTTCCTATAATTATGTTCTATCTTGCAGCAAATTCAAAGGCAGAAGATCTTATTTTTTCATTCTTTTCCGGGTGTCAAACAGTTTATTAGATATGATGAACGCTGCTGTCATTTTGTTCTTTCTTTTTTGGAGAGGAGGTCTTTGGGCGGGGGTCTTTGTCTTAGAAGAGGTCTGTACATAATGTTATGCTGTTGTTAACACGCAATACAATAAATGAGAGAGCTCCTTAGTTCTTTCAAAATTATTGGTTCAGACTCTCGATCTTTTAATAATTAGACAGCACAGCACTTACTTTAACAACTTCTGCCTGAAAGATACAACATCAGGAAAAAACCTGCATCTCAAGATATCAGAGTGACTCAGCAAGGTGACTTGAGAAAATAATTTAACTTGCTGGAGGACTTAACCACTTATTAAAGCAGACTGTCACGAGCTTATAAAATGACATCTCCAGCAATTCAGCAGGGAACACAACTCACATTCAGGATGGCACAGAAACGTGTGGCGCAGGAGGTACCTACATCACCAATTTCTGGATGCTTGGAGAGTCCCCCGGGGAAATGTCACCCTCTGCTTGCCCTGTCCTTACACTGCTCTCCGTCCACCCGCCAGCAGCCAGACGTGGGTACTGCTGTGGCTTGGTGTGCTCGCTCTGACATTCCTATAGTATGAATTATCACGCAGATGCACGTGTAACCAGTTCAAAGTTATACAACAGTTCTCTCGACCTCAGATCTACAACCTTTTATATCAGTATCTGTCCTCAAAAAGTTACTAACATCCTTTGTTTCCTTAACGACTGCTAACATCTCACTCTCTGAAATGCACTAGTAACTCACTCGAGTTCCTATAGTTGCTCTAGATACCCACTAAACGGCCCTCAAATATTACAAAGCAAAATTTACTGTTCTTACTCTCTTTGTAAATTGATAGACAAGAGCCAACACTGCTGCCGCAGGAAATCACTTCTACCTGCTGGCGCTTCCAGGCTGCGGCCGCACAGCCACCAAAGCCAAAGCAAACCCCTCACGCCACCGTCCTACCGCTTTCCCATCCGTTCTCTTCCAACCACACGGCATGCGTGCTTGGCGTTTGTGCTCTCCACTGCTGGGCCTACTGCTGACAGGGGCTCTTCCACATCACCCCTCAGGCGGCCGAGCCCGGGCCTGCCCCCCCCGCCAAGCAAGCGGCCTGCCCGTCCGGCCCAGAGGCTGCACAACCCAGCCCGGCCCTTCCCCGGTGCTAGCTGACAGAGCCGGCTGAGGGAAGGCCAGGGAAAGAAGCGGAAAGCACAGCCCCTCAGCCTGAGGCGGCCATAACCCGCCCTGAGGCGACCAACCGCCACCGCGCTCCCGCCCCGGTCCCGTGACCGGAAGGCGGTGGCGGCGCCGCGCGTACGCCCCGCCCCGCCCCGGCGCGGCTGCGTATAGCGTGGCGGGGTGGCCGGAAGCCGGAAGTGGCGGTAGTACCGGGTGAGGGGACGAGCGCCGGCCGCACCGTTCTCCGTCCCCTCCCCGGGCTCGGCCTGAGCCAGCGCCGCGGAGCCGCCCGCCGCCGCCGCCATGTCCAACATGGAGAGTATCCTCGGGGCGTGGGTCTCGTCCTTGTGGCCCTGCGTGAAGCGGTGCGGCCTGGGTTGGGCTGGGGGCGAGGGCCCGGCCCGGCCTGGGTTCGGTGGGGGCCGGGTCGAGGTGAGAGCCGGTCTGGCTCTGGGGCGGGGGTGGGATGCGAGGCCTCTCCGCCCGGGGTGAGGGGGGAGGAGGAAGGGAGTCCCTTCCCTGACCGCGGGGGTCGGTGGGGGACAGGGGCCTGGCTCCTGAGGGAGGAGGAGGAGGAGGGTGGGAATGATGGGCGTGACAGGGACAGGAGCTGTGCTTTCATAAACCGGGGGGGTTGTCCTCTCTGCGTGGATGGAGAAGAAAATGGGAAATTCGGTTTCACTTTCCAAGGCAAGATCAGCTAATCTTAGCTGGGGGGGTGGAAGGCTGTGGTGCACGGAGGGACAGCCCAGCCCCTGGGGCAGAAAAAGCAATTTACAGCGTAGAGCAGTGCAAAGTGTGCGCCGCGGACATCTGACATGCCATACATCCAGCGCTCTGTACGGACTGGAATGATGTCAGCCAGGCTGACTCGTCAGCCGTCCCCCCAAACCGCAGCTGCTGTCAGCTGAAGAAACCCAGCTGTTTCCTGCTGTAGAAAAGAAGCTGCACGTGGGGAAAACCCTCGTGGGCACATTTAAACTTCCTTGCCGTATAAAACTATGGTAATGCACTGGGGCTAAAAAAGCCTTAAAGATTACAGAGATCTCGGTGTGGTTTAAATGAGCTGGCAGTGCTCGGCATTGCCAGTTGTTATGGCAGGGACCAGTGGGAGTGCTGGAGCAGGTGACTGTGAGTCACGGTTGATGGTGGAAGTCTGGTTTCACTCGGGTTATGGCACATTGAGAAAGGCATTTCAAGGGAGGAGCGAGTAAGTGCTCGTCATGGGCTGGGAGGGCTGTGGAGGTGGCGGGGCGAGCTATTGGAATGTCAAAGGTAAATGTCCCAAGTGAGTAACTGAGGAAGTTATTTCAGAATAAAGTGCTCTGAAATGCTGTTTCAGTGCAATGGCTGTAAATAGGTGATGTCATGTTTTACCTGGTTGGTCTGGTCTCTGACCTGAAGTGTACTGTTCAATGAACAACTTAAAGGTGTTTTCCTGTTTGGTAAATTACCTAATCTGTGGCTCAGTGCAGTACGCTTACTGCTGCTGAAAGAGATGGTGGCCTAGGCTTTAAAGCAAAGAAATGTAAACACAAGCAGCAATTCTAGCATTACTGGTAGCTGCCTTACTAGATGTCCTAGGTGTATAGGCACAGCTGTTGCCTTTTTGTAGCCTGCTTGTGATGTTTATAGAATAGGATAACAAATGTGTCAGCAGACTTCCTGATGTCTTCAGATTGCTGTCAGAGCTCTAAGATGCATGGCTGGGCTTTAGAGGAAAAAAAAAAAAACAAACCCAAACAGTTCTGGAATAATTTATATACTTGAAATATTAAAGAAGCCTCAAGTACCTTATAATGTTTAGCTTTATGTGCTTCCACTTAACTGTTAAGCATCTTAGTACTTGCTGCATCTTCCTCTTGGGATATCAGAAGGTGGCATGAAAGAAGCCTATAAAGCTTTGTACTTCCATTTTGTTTGAGAAAGACTGATACTATTATTTGGAAGCTTTCATCAACAGTATTTTAAGAGTATGGGGTTTTAATTGTTATTTTTACAGCACATACTTTGTCAGTAACAGTTTAATGCAGTCATTCTAAGTCACTATGAAGGCTTGTTCTACGGTTGTCTTAGAGCTTCCAGCTTAAGCAGGACTTGAGCTTTACAAAAAGAAAAATTTCTCTTGCTGACTTAAGTATTCTCTCCCCAAAAGTCAGATGACAGAGCTGTCAGGGACCCCAGAATTGTTCACATGACCCAGGGCTGGGAGACTGCTCATTAAAGGAGCTGCATGAGCAATTTAAACCTGAGATCATACTGTGGTTTGAAAGGGCAGCCCTGCCTCCTGGTTTGTACCTGGGCATGGTCAGCCAATCCAGTTTGCTAGTACACTGTTAATTTGGCTTGTTCCTCAGTGGCTTTTATTTTTGGGTGGGGAGGTTCCAGGCAGGCCAGCAAACTGCACTTCCATTTCACTGAGAGTCGAGGACTCTGGGTGTGTAAGTGAAAGTAGGCGGTAGAGCAAGACTTGCAGTTCCTCTTCAGGGATGTTTGGTTTGTTGTGTTAATCAGTCTGAAGTTGGTTTGATGTTAAATGGATCCAGTTTGGGATCTGAACTTACTTTTTATGGCCTTATATTTTAGAACTCAGATCGTAAGTGGCATTATAATTGTAAAGCAGCTTAGTAGGTCTCCTTATTGTGAAAATTTTAAGGGCTTACTTAAATAACATTTTCCAAGTTTTAATACCACTGATGGGGAAACACAGTATACGCTAGGTTTGGTAGCACGTCAAACAGGCGAGCAAAATGCTACAATGAAAGGATAGATCCTGTTCTTGAGCCCTTAACTTGCGCTGCAGAACACCTGTTTAATTTGAAGTTTGCTGCAAAGGAACTCAACAGGAACTCAAAAAAATGCGACAAAGAAGAAAAGGCTGAGAAAGCTAAAATTAAGAAGGTAAGCAGTGGCTCTGAAACAAGCTCTTTGGGTCTGTTGTTTACATATTGTAGCAGGAAGATTTCTGGTGGTTTTGCCATTTTCCTGGTATGCATGCTAATAATACCATGATAGATGCTTGTGACTTAAAATACATGACTGCAAATCTTCCTATACTTACTAATAAATGTGAGGGTACGTTCTTGTGTATCCTTTTGTACAGCTTGTGGCATTTGCTTCCCGAGAAGCTTGTCTTGTATGTATTTTGTTAGAGACTGTTGTTCTCAAAGTTAAAGATATTTAATCTTAATGTTTATCATCTTGTATTAAAAGAACTTATGAAGAGGAACTTGAAAATAGTTTTTGAGTCCTTGAAGTAGTAAAGAGACTAAATTAATTGGATTGTATTTTTGTCCATGAGGTACACCATACCAACTCTATCTTTTGGAGTCTTGATACTGAAAATGTTTTTAGGAATGAGAAAAGTATGTTTCTATAGTTCTACAAAACCTTCTGCTCGAAGTGCATGCTAAATACCTTCCTTGGGAAGAAGTTAGGGGTTCACATCATGAAGAAGTTTGGGAACTATTGGGGGAGGAGGGAGGGTTTTATTTTATCTTTTAATAGAAAAGATATTGTGATGAATTGATGCTTATTTAAAAAATGAAATAGGCTATTCGGAAATCATGTTTACAAGAGCAGGGAAGGTTAAAATGCTTTTTCTTTTTCCTTTTTTTTCTTTTCTTTTTTCAACAGGCAATTCAGAAGGGTAACATGGAAGTCGCACGAATACATGCAGAAAATGCAATCCGCCAGAAGAATCAAGCCATCAATTTCTTGCGCATGAGTGCCCGGGTAGATGCTGTAGCAGCAAGAGTTCAGACTGCAGTGACAATGGGCAAGGTAAATCTGTTTTCACAAATCTGTTGCAAGGATGAGACCTCTGATAGTCTTAGAAGTGACTTAATTCTATCTATAATGAGCTGAAAAGTTTCAGTTTTGGTTTCAGATGTAGCCAACAGTAAATCAGGTACTGGAATCCGCCCCCTCCCCCTGGCAACTGCTCTTTAAAAGTAGATTGCTATCCACAACGTTTTGTAGCTAGTAACTTCTGTGAGCTGTTATTACTCATGCTCGTAAGGATACAGTGTGTTTTACTGGTTACACTTAAGATTATTATGTATTTTGAAGGGGAGCAGTGTCTTTGCAAAAAGTCATGGTGTAGGACTTGTGATTCCAGAAATCTTTTTTAGCTCAGGTAGATTTTTTTAAGGTACGCTACTGTACTGCTCTTCAGCCAGAGAGTCTATTCTGCCACATGATCTGTATGCCAAATATATCCCTTAACACTTGACAGGTCTCGAGACACACAACAGTTAATGCCATATATACCTCGGTTCGTAGCAAATTTCAGCTTAGAATGCATATTTCGAGTGGTTGAGTTAATTTATAGAATTTTAAATGATAGGAGCTATAAAAAAGGTGTTCTAGATGGCAATCATGTGTACCCTACTATTTAATACTGTAGAAACTTTGTGGATAGACATAAGAGAGCTTGGTAAGAAACCGCTCATTTTTCTTTCTTTGTAATAATTTCCTTTACCTCATTCCAGGTAACGAAGTCGATGGCAGGGGTAGTTAAGTCTATGGATGCCACGCTCAAGAGCATGAACTTGGAAAAGGTAAATAGACTTACTTTTCTTGGAGCTGCACACCAAAAAAGCAGAAAGGGCAATGGACACAAGTTTTAAAAAGGGAAATTCCAATCGAGAGAAAAGGTTTTGCAGTGAGGTTGGTAGATCCTGGAACCTGGGCAGGGTCCTGACCAATGTGCTTGAACTGTGTTAGTTCAACTTCAGAGTTGATGCTGGGAGGTGAGGGGGAAAAGCTTCTGATCTCCAGAAGCTGCTTGCCCTTGTAGTGTGATTCTTTCTTTGCCAGTTGAGATATATTTCTTGTTCCATTATCTGCAGATCATTGATTTGATTCAATTTTTTTTTATAGATATCTGCACTAATGGATAAATTTGAGCATCAGTTTGAAACACTAGATGTTCAGACACAACAGATGGAAGACACAATGAGCAACACTACTACGCTAACAACACCACAAGTAAGAATAGAACATTTTTTTTTAAAAAGGATGATCTTAAATTATGTGTCTAAACTGTATGGAAATGTCTGATTCTCTTCTCTCTGCCTACTTTGAGACATAGCAGCAACTGAAGCCTTTTTACTTTTCCTTTGTGGTGCTTTGTGGTGAAGAGACTTTCAAATGACAGTCACAAGCACAGAGGATCCGTGTATATGTATATTAGTCTATTTCACTCTTATAGCTGGCTTTATTTTATATTATATGTTGAAAACTTTAATCCTCTTACTGAATAAGCAGTGTTTTGATGAGTTCTCAGTGAACTTCTGAACCAGAACACAGTGCAGCATTAATTATCAAAGCAGAATATGCTGTGAGAAAATCAATAGTTCTAACTCACTGATATTAACAAAAAGACATTAGTTGCCACCAAATTAGTAGTAGTATATGGAATGGAAAGGTTGTTAATTACCTACTTTCAATTTATGGGCATGTTTACTAAAATAAATCTTTTAAACAGTGCTTGACATAGTTAAGTATTCCTAGCACCTATCCCCTTGTGCTATTCCACAAGGCAAGGAGCTATTACAACAGAAGATTTGTCAGAGAGAGAAAGTTACTGGAGATAGTGCTTTGTGAATAAAATAAACCAACCAACCTAAAGCCAAATCCAATAAACCAAATCTATTTGGAGATGGGCTTTTTCCCCATGTTGTGCAAAGCAGTGTTTTAGTAGCTAATAGTCAACACTTGAAATATTCAAGTATATGTTTGGGGTTTTTTTACAGATCAGTTTTAATTCTTCAGAAGCATTATTTCAGAAGCTAGAGTTCAATTAATGGGATTATAACAGGCTGAGCACCTCTACTCGTTACTTTTGAGTTCATACAGGGCCCTCTGGTGGTTAAGTACAAAAATGTTCTGTAAAAGCCATTTACCTTTAAATCAGTTTTGTTAAAATAATTTCTGTTCTCTCAAGATTTAATAGAAAAGGCCGTCAGAAACTACAACATGCAACAATCAATTTTGTTTTCTTTACTCTAGAACCAAGTGGATATGCTTCTACAGGAAATGGCAGATGAAGCAGGGTAGGTAAAATTTTGAGTGACTATTTCTTGAATAAATCTTGTTTCCAATAACCCTTCCTGGTCAACTTGAAGGTCAGATACCCTTGTTTTATATGTGTGTCTCTTGGAAGCAGAGCAGAATCGCCATTTTCATTTCACCTGTGGACATTATTCTCATAATAGTTTAGTTGCCAGTATTTCATTCTGTTTTCACTCAAAGCTACTGTGAATGTCAGGATGCAGGGATGGTTGTGCACAAGCCTAAAATCATATGTCACTTGTCATGTCAGGGTAGCATTTTATTATTTACTTGGATTGGCTTTAGCATTAGCAGTCCTTGCCATGTTTCTGCACGCTTTTCCTTTTTTTTCTCTCTTACCACATTAAAACTTCCTGTAGTTCTGCTCTCACAAGCTAGACATTGCAGAACAGGTTTTCGTGATATATTTAAGCCTTTCGGAATATACTGAATTATTTCAGAGAATTTTACTTGCCTTCTTGGTGACGCATAAGTTGGAAGTGTCGCTCTGTTGGCTTGAGGATAAATACTTTTAACAAATTTTTTAGTAAAACTTTTTTTTTCATGAGTGAACTTTTGGTCATTCATACGTATGCCATGTCTGATACCTCTGTTAAACAGCAATCTTGTTCAGTCCTGATTAAGCAGAATTTGTTTAGCTATTGCTAATTATAATATATGACTTGTCTTCTTGGTAATGAGTCAAATTTACTGATCAAGTTGTCTAGCTGGAGTACAGCATTCATGGGATGCTGGTGTCCTCATGCTACCTCAGTATTCCCCTGCTTGTCAATTATTATGCTTCTTCCTTTAGCCATGTGTGCCTGACTTGGGTTTGGTTTTGTTTTGTTTTCTCCTATTAGTCTTGATCTGAACATGGAACTACCTCAAGGACAGACAGGTTCTGTTGGTACAAGTGTTGCCTCAGCAGAACAGGTAAACATTAGATTCAATTGAAATCGGTGTTTTCTAGAGAAAAGTGGTGTGAGAATTAATGCTTCGGTCGGTCAAAACAGACTTGATAAATTGTAATTAGATATAAGCTGTTCAAAAGAAATAGTGTGTAGTTAAAACAGTCTTGCAATCAAAATAATTTTAACAATACATTTGTCTGCTTGGTAAATCCAGAAAATTTAGCTGTTTGAGGTGTATTTTTGCATGGTTATTTCACAGAGTTCCAAACAGTTGGCTCTCCTACTTACTCCAAATTTAATGAATCCATCTATCTCCCATAGCATACACGAGGCCTTTGGGGTCTTGTTTTCCTTCCCTTTAACGAAAGGTCTTATGGGACTAGTGCAAAGAATCCCACATTTGCTCTAGATGAATGGCTTAGAATTTGTTGTGTATGAGCAGATCCTAATGTCAAGGTTGCACAAATCTTTTGGTGAGTTGCTTTTTCTTTTTTTTTTTTTTTTTTTTTAATATACTAGGGGAGTATATTTGAGGGAATGGAAAAAGTACAGTTTATTCCTGTCATCCCATCTTTGCAGAGAAGGCTTTAGGAAGCCTTATCTTAACTGACCAATCTTTGGGAAGCCCCAAGTATTCCCCATTCTTTGAGAAGTCCAGTTTCACCTTGTACTAGGCCCCCTAAACAGTTAGACCTACTGCTATCTCACTGTAGCAGTTCAGTTGGATACCAGCCTTGGTGAGCCAAGGCTGCACCCAAGTAAGGATGCAGTTCTGTAAGAGCTGACTTGCACTTGCAAAGATGATATATTAAGAAAAAACCAAACCAGCCCTATCTCTACTTGCCGTGTTCTTGAACTCCTTCCTGGGTATCCACTGCTGGAGATAAGATAGCTGTATGGACTCTGGTCTCACCTGGTACAGCCATTCTTGAGGTCTTAAGCAGATCTTGTTAAGACTTGCACATGAGATAATTTCATATCATCTGGACATGAGATTGCTTCACCATTGCAGAACTTTGCAAAAGTTAATTTTCATATTATTGACAGGTGGTTTCTTTGTGTTTTACAATTCTGCAGGATGAGCTGTCACAGAGACTGGCCCGCCTACGTGATCAAGTTTAAGTTAAACAAAGCTGCAGTTCTTTGTACATGCTTTCAGAATACCCTTTCTGTAACTAACCCTTCACTGCACTAGAAAGGTGTATACAGTATGGCTTAGGTGTTTGAATATTTGTAATATAGGGTACTTCACTCCTAGCTTGCTACTCTTTCTAAAATACATTAAGTAACCCAAAAACTTCTGCTCTCTAATGTCTTTTTCTGTACATTTTGAAGTTGATATATTTTTTGCAAGCTTTTTTCACAAAATCAAGTTGATATTCTAAGTCAGCTAGTAATGTTGGTACATTCTAGCTAAAAGAAAAGCGGAGTGTCATTGATATATATTTTAAATTATGAAGTGATTTTTTTTAAATTATGCAAACCGTTTATGGTTGGAGAACTGATGTAGTCAGTTCAGATGATTGTTGCAGATAACTTTCTTACACAGCCAAACTCCTGGAACACACAAAATTGGGCAGTGTGGACTTCATGGAAAATATGCTTGTTAAAACAAAGTAGTGGACTTCAGTCTGAGTTTTTTAGTCTCTTAAAGCTAGGGTAATTGTGCTGAAATGAGGGGTTTAGTTCAAAAATGAGTTACCAAAAGCTGTTTTCATATAATTGGGAACTTGTACGGTGTCATCACTTTAGTACAGGAGGAATAAAAAATATTTTTCAACTTTTTGTCAGTTCTGTTGAATGTTGCAGCTTGCTCGTTGTTTAATGTCAAGTGCTGTAGCTTCTCCATTTTCCGTTCTTCTCGGTATCCTGGTGTGCAGCCAGTTATGCCACTCACAGCTCTATTCTACCAACATAACATCTAGTTCCTGTTAACAGGGGATTCACACTATCCATTTTTATAGATTCAAGCTGAGAAGCCTTACATGAAGTAACTGAAGCCTGCTTTTCTCCATGCCTTCTTAATCTGTCTTTGCTTTTAATCTAGTCACCTTTTATATGTAAGGACAAGTCTCGTGATTATATTCCACACTTCAGTGTTCTTCCATATATGAAAGACACAGAAGTGCTCTTCCTCGGGTTCAGATCTTCACAGTCCTCCTTTCATGAGTCAAGGTCCCAGCCCTGTCTTCTCTGGACACTCCCTTAGATCAGCTTTTCCTCCTCTGCACCTCACAGCGGGTGAGAAGTGGATGAGTAGCGTAGGCCAGCTCGGTCAAAGGGAGTTATGTTGGATTAAGAACAGCTGCTTTATTTTTTAAGGTATAATGTTGCTCTCTGCAGGTAAAATAACATGATTTGTAATATTGCAGTTGTATGGAGAAGCTAGTTTGTTTTAGTGATCCCTTTATATTTCTGCACAGTAAGAGAATTTACTGGCTGCTTTCAGTAGCTTCAAACTCTTGCTGCAGTTGTAAAGTAAAGAAATGGTTATAGAAGTCTGTAGCTGAGACTACTTGTGATGTGTTGTGATAAACAGTGATGTTAAAATTCTCTTTTGGACTTTTTGGGCTCATTTTTTTTGTTCTGTCTTTGTAGGGGTGAGGGAAGGTGTGAAGCACTAGACTTGGAATTAATTCTTAATTTGCTGGTGTTCAGGATCACGTGGGTTTTCCAGTGTTGGATATAAGAAAAAAACCAAACCACCTTTTTTAGTCAAGCAGGATTTTTTCAGTGAAAATGTGCAAAATGGTGAAACATTTCAGAGCAGTTTCAAACTCTATTTTGAATGTGTTACTCAAATCACTTTGAAGGTTTAGCAGGATATTACATACTGAAGTATTCAAAGCTACTGTAAAAATAAGGAAAATAAGATACACAAAACAACCTAAATTGTTGTGGAGTTGTCTCTCTCATACTGGCAGCCTAAACTAAACCAGTATGTTTAAAATGTGGTCTTTTCACTTGTTTATGTTTATTTTCAATGCAGCTTTCTTTTAAACACCTTGAATGTTCCTCCTGTAAGTAGGAGAAATGGGAAGATGTTTAAAAAACATGTACTCACAGCTGTGGTCTTGGTACAATCCTTTAAAATTATTAATAAAACATCTTGGGAAAGGGGCTATATACTACATGGTTGGGTTTTTTTTCTTCCCCCCCTAGCTCCTTCTGAATAATATAACAAATTGTATAATGGTATATCTATGCAACCAGGTTACCCACAACTGGTAACTGCTTGTGTGTGTGCCTTTGCCTTGCTGAACTTAATCCCATTTTTTTGATCCTCAGTTACTTCATATCATGATAGGATTGAAAACTTTCTGTTGTATAATAGATACGCATTTGAGTTTACTTTGTGGTTGCTTGTTGATGGACCTGTACCACAAAGCACTGAGGTTTTCAGTGTTTGATATTAGACAACTTCAGCTAGCTTGTCTGGCTTATTTTACTGTTAAAGATTATGCTGCTTTTAGACTGTTCCTGGCCATTCTTAAACTATTTGAGGGGGTAGACAGGGATTCTGAGATCCCATGTATTTGATTTTCTGAGTATGTTGCCTTGCTGTGAGCCTTGGGGCTTTGGAGGAATTTAAAAATAGAGAGAGATGAGACTGATTAGATTGCTGCAAGGTAAATTTTGAATAAGCTTATCTTACTGGCTATACACAGCCTGTTTCATAGTTCTGATCTTATCCCAGACTTGCTCACTTCAGTACCGGAATAGATTTCCAGTACCATTCTTTTCAAGGGATTTTTAACAAGTAAACATAAAGGCTTGATTGACTTCCGCTGTGGGACTATGGTGCAAAGAGTTAGGCAGGTTTATCTGACTTGCGGAAGAAATACATGTTTGAAACGAGGAGGTTTTGCCCTGCTGACTTCACTCTCAGAATTGCTGTGTATTTCAGCAGGGCCAGGATTTTGTATCGGTTACTTCTGTGCATAGATCTCCTGCCCTCTCCTGGGGAAAATGATTTCTTTTTCTCTTTAGAAGCACTTGTGTATGAGAGCTGGCATTCAGAAAGTTTTAACACTTATATTTTGAATGTATACGTTTTTCTCAAGTCTTTTGGAAATGCTTACAACTGAAAGTTACTCCTAGAGCAGTATTTGAGTTTCACGTCCTTCCTCCATTCAGGCTTTCCTCAAAACTTTTGCTCTTTTCCGAACAACTCTGGCTCCTCACTCCTACGTTGCTAGTGTTTCTTGTAAGTTGACTGTATGTGTTTGTAGAAGTTCATTTCATGTTAAATAAATTGTATGTGCTTTTATGTAACCTTATTACCAGATAATATTTCAGTATTTATGCTTATGAGCAGGCACATCTAAAGTGAAACATTGCTTGAAATGTTGCAAGATGGTTTTGCTCGACATTTTTTTCCTTGGTTACTAAAACTGCTCGTGTTTGGTAGTATTAGTCTTCATTCATTTGGATTGCAAAACTGAAAGCCATGAAGAGCTTCAGATGAAAGGAGAGGGAAGGGAAGGAAAGGAAGAACAAGAACTTTACTGTTCTTGATTGCAACGGGATGAAATGATCAAGTTGCCTTTGTGGAGATCCTCAGAGCCAAAATAGAGTGAAATTTTGTTAAATATAATCAGCAGTTGTGTACAGAAATAAATTCTGAAGCTGGTGACATTTATAGAGAATAATTTTTGGAGCTCTAGTAGAGTTCATTTTGAAAACTGCTTTACTTGTATGGGACAATTTGTAAATGTAACTGCAAGTGGTAAATAAAATTGTACAGACAACTTATTTCGGATGTGTTCCTAGGTTATATGGCTGCTTGCTGGTGGGGCTTAGTACATGGATAAACAAGCAGAAGTCATGGTGTCATCAGTATTTTCCTGTGAGAAGATAATCAGAAAATAAAATCTTTATGGACACAAGAAGAAAGTAAAGCGGGTACTATTCAGAAAGATTTGGGAGAACAGTTTAGGGGAGTAAGTATAACAACATAAAATACAATCTATTTAAAATTTTAGTTGTTTTTTTTTTTAATGTTTAGTCTGGTGTGGAGTGTATCCCTCATGCTTAAACATCTAAGAGGGTTTTCTGTCCTTGCCGTATATAAAAAGGGGGTCGTGTGGAAAACTGGCAGGAGATGGTGTGGTTTTGAGTTTGTCCTCCCAGAGCTAAAACCCTTCCATTTTTATTTTCCCCTTCTGCTGTTGTTTGGGAACCAGCAGAGGGAGCCTCAAGCTTTTTTTTTTGCATAGGTCCTACATAAATTCTTCCTTTTTGGAATTCTGAAAGAGGACTTTCACAGAGTGCTCACTAGCTGGTTTAAGGAACTCTGTCTCCTGTGGAACCTTTGGTTCTGAGCCGTGTCAAGTCTCGGAAGGACGTGCCTGTATCGGGACTTTGATCCTTGCCTAAAAGCTGCTCTGTTGCACAAAATACAACCTGGCATCGGCTAATTTATGTCAACACCTGGCCATCTTTGCTAAATGCACTTCAAAACAGTTTTCTGTGGTCTTTAGGCATTAATTTGGAACTTTGAGATCTGCTGTTACGAGTATGATAGTGAGTAACTTTGTGCTTAAGGCTTGTTTTAAATTGTTTAATTTTTAGTTAAGTCCTTTGGGGTTTCTTTAGCTGTTGTGTTGGTCTTATTTTTTGTCCTGTGATAATTATTCTATTTTATACAGAAGGAAACACACACTGTGTACTGGTGGGAAATGTATTTTAGTAGAAAATTTCATTTTCTTATTAGAAATATTGCCCACGTTGAGATTTGATTTGATGAAGTATTTACTTTGGCTTCAAGATTCTCTCTGTCTGTATAGTACATTGCATTTTTTTGCTTTAGCGTTAGCATTCATCTGCTGCAAGGGCCTGGTTTGGACTAACAGCAGCATACTGCTCAGTACTTTCTTTTTCATCAAACAATATTTTTTCAATGAAATCCCAAGAAGGGTCAGTGGCCTTACTTGTATCGGAAGCAGCTCTCTTCATTACCATTCAAATAAAGGAAAAGACCGATGTGAACAATCTGTAACTAATTTCAAGTGCCAATTGAGCCTTTTTAACTTGGGAGAAGATGCAGTAAGTGAGTCTTACAGGCTCTTGCTTGACCTTTACTACTCTTTATTAAGAAAGTCATGCTGAATCAGCTGTGATACACAGTTCAAGATAGAAAATCAATGGGCCATGGGATCCCAGCTCTTTCCAGTTCTTTGGAAAGTCTTCCAACGTCTTCCGACGGTGCTGGCTGCCGTGAGAAGCGGCCAGAACCAGACCATCTCGCAGCGGACAGGCTGCTTTCAAGCTCTCATCTAGACAAGGGTGATTTGGGAGAATAAAAGTACTTAAGTATCACATCTTTCTAATCTAAAGGATGGTTTGCTGTTGCGACAACTTGTGCGGATTGCTTAGGATATTCTAAACTTGTTAACTCTGAGTGAAACGATGTTTTTGCAGAAGTCTGAAGCAATAAATATTACATACCAGCTAATATGTGTATCTGACAAGATAATCAGCTTAATTTAATTTACCTACTATCTGATTCATAATTCTTTATTACAATCAGTTTCTGTCAAAATGAGCTGTCGGGGTAGTAAAACATTTTAAAACTTCCTTTAAAGACACTCAATATTTTTTGTATTTAATTTTTTAAGAATTATTTCTTTTTTCAATGATTGGTTTAACAGAATCCTGGAGTCTCCATGTAAGATATTTCATTTTGTTCTTATTGCAGTCAGGGCTTTGTTTCTCTTGCTGCAAAATGGGTTAATATTGGAACCATTAAGCTCTATTTCTGTTGCTGGTGATTTTTCAGTTCCAGGTACCAGTATGAAGCCCCAACATTTGACTTGAAATGCATAGGAGAAGCAGACAGTCCCATTCAGAGTGTTGTAAATTAGTTCCAGTCTCCAAGAGACTGCTGTAACTAATTGATATGACCTGGAAGTGGATAAAGTCCATAACAGTAAGATCAACTTTTCCTCTAGTAATTTGACAAATAGAACCTTTTTATTTTTTTTAAAGTCCTGCGTAGGCTACATTCCCCATTTGTTCTTTTGTGATGGGCGTTGTTTCCTCATTGAAGTGATAATGATTTTCCAGATTTCTGCTGATTTGTATAGCAGGTGCCTTAATTTATTAATGCCAGAAGAAGGGAGAGATTCAACAGCAACAACAAAAAGAGGATTCCTGGCAGCAACCGTATATCAAAGCCGTTCCTTATCCAGTTACGTTGCTGTAAGTATTTGACTACCGCATAAAAAGTTGGTATCGCTGTACAAAATGTATACTTCTAACAACCTCTTCTGCAGAGATAATTCTATTTATAGAGATTGCCACTAATAAATGTTGATACTTCTGCTATTATTACATTTAACAATGGCACTACTTTTTCATCCAAATATTTAAAAAACACACTGTACAGCAAAGGTTAATACTTACCAAACCCCGGGTTGTCTCGTGTATAGTGTGTTTAAAGTGGCAAATGTAGAATATCCTGGTTCTCTTTCAAACGTAAGGCTTTTGTTGAAGTTTTACAGTTTCAGTTAGCCTGTGGTTAGAGTATTAAATAGACCAGGTACTCCCAAGCTCTTCGTAAGGCTTTATAGCGAGGTTCGGGAAATCTGGATGTTTTCTCAGGATACTATTTACTGAACTGCACAAATATTCCTCCTCCTGCTCTATAAAAGACGTGCAGGAAGACCAGTGGTTTGCAGAGTCACTGGATCTCATTTATTTTATACAGCCAGACAGAAATCAGGAAATCTCGGTGTTTGTGTGGGCTTCGACTCTTGCAGAGTAAGTTAATGAATTGGGACCTGTGCAATGGTAGCTCTTGGAAACTCCGCATTTCACTGCCTAGTTAATTTTATAAGAATAATTCTAGGCAGTCACTGTAAGTAAATACATGCCGCTTTCTGTACGGGCAATGATTTGGGGAGTTTCTTTGTGCAACTCTGCTCCCAGCCCCTTCCAAGCCTGCATCCCACCCGTCTTTTCCCATCCCCGTGACCGACGAGTCTGTCGGGCTCTGCGATAGTCTCACCGTGAATATAAACTCACCAGCAGTGACTCAAGAGAGTCCAGTCTCCTATTTATTTGTGCCCTAGTGGGATGTGAACCTTGGTCTTCAAGGGTGAAAGGTTGAGGGATGTGTGTCTTGTTTACCTGTGCTTTTCAGATAATGTTTTCCTTTAATCTATTAAGCAGACACACCATTTTGTCCCATGGCATACAATGGGATCACTAACGATGCGCTTAATTACTACCAAACCACATATGAGTGACTGATGCGAGCAGACAAGAAGAGTCAAAGCCCCGTTTGTCAGCCAGGAGGAATTCAGCAAGGCTTCCCCCACCTCCAGTGTTTAATAGAAACATCTTTCCAAAAGAGCGCTGCAAAGTCTGCCTGATTTACAGACAACTTCAGGGATGGGATAAAGTCATGTTGGATGGCTTTCATATGAGCTCTGATGACTAAGGGGAAACTAGGTATTTAGAAGCAGGAATGAGGAGATCCCAAACTATCAATGGATTTGAAAATCCAAATTTGATTCTCTTGAAAGTTAGTTTAAAAAAAAACAACAACCAAAACAAAAAAAAAAACCCCAAACCCTATAGATGCACAGAGTTAATTCAACCATTGTAGCCACTGCTGCCTTTCAACACTTTGAGGCTTTTCTCGTTGCTGAAGCTATTACATTTAGACATTTGCATGTCATTGCATACCAAAGAAGACATTTGGACTTAATTTTTGGCACTGCTACAAAACTGTTGTATATGTTAATCAGCCAAGGTGTATGGCTCGGTACGTGCTATGCCGGCGCTGGTTCACAGACACAATAGGACGGAGAAGATACAGCAACACAGCTGCTAAACATATTTACCATCAAATAGTTAGTCACACTTCTGGAGTTTTAATTGAATTACCTTTGACAGTGAACAGCAAACCTGGTGGGTGATCTACTAAATTTAACTGATGAATGGGCTCCTTAAAATCAATTAGCATCTAGGGCTGTGAGCATGAACACATCCTGGTGTTCTGCAGGGACCGGAGCGGGATCAGAATGACAGCAGCAAATGTGAGACAAAGCGAAAGCATGCATCTCCTGCCGCTGCTGACCTCTGCTACCCACATGAAAGAAAAACAGGAGTCTAACAGGAGCTGAAAGAATCTGACAGTAAATCATTTAAGCTCTGTTTTGCAGAACTGATATAGGATGCTTCTAAACTGCTTGATTAATGCTGGGCAATATATTAAAAGCAAGATGCAGCAGAGCAAGGAGGCTACTGCCAAGTACCAGCTCTGCATCTGTGCTCCAAGTTGTAAGAAGTAACCATCTATTTGCTTTATTATTTTTCAGATGTTGAAGGTAGTAGGGTAGCCAAGAGGAATTAGCTATCTTCTTTTCTTTTGCTACAGTGATAGGGTCCTGTCTAGCCACAGAGAAGCCCTCAGTCTTTTGGATGGTTGTTTGTTATCTGAATAATCAACCGATGGCAAAATGCAGGCTGGAGGTTCCTCTGACCTTTGCCTCGTCGCAACCCGACTCCGTGCACCGTTCAGCTAGAGCATGTAATGAGGTACAGATGCGACAGATAGGATAATTAAATGCACACAAATATTTGAGGGACTTTCAGGTTGTGACCAACTGATGAAGGCAGCAAACTCTTGATTGGGGCTGCTGTCTTTGGGTTTGGGGGTGGGTGGGAAGAGGGGAGGAAAAGGAGTACGCAGCGCGTTAGCCTTCCTTCCTTTCACCCCCTTTTGCTGGATGACCAGATAAGCGCTTCCTCAGGAGTAAATCTGTGCAAACACTATTTATTTGGTTTGAATATTGACTTAAGTGAAGCCTCAGTTTGGACTATACCACATGTGAATTATTTTTTTTAATTGCTGAAATGAAAAGAAAATGTGTTGAGTTCAACGACGCTCATACAAAAACCAGTCCAACATCCCTTGCAGGCACTGCCGTGGGAGACTGTGATAAAAAACCTTGTTTTCTCTGGGGGGGGGGGTTCCTCCCCTGTATCCACCTTCCCAGGCTGGTGCCCTGGATGCCACCTTACGGGATGTTCCAAAGTCGATACAGGGCGCAGCGGGGCTTTGCTTTCCTTGCCTTCATAAGAGGATAGTGTGGAGAAGCTGGCACTGTGTCCTCAGCCAAATCTTCATCTACTCACCCCACATTTCCCATGGATGTGGGAGCCTGTCTAGCGTTCTTAGCTTTTTGCAGAGTTAAAGTCACCCCTTCCCTCAAGGTAGGCATCACCTTACAGCACCACCACATTGCTCTGGGAAAGGCCAAAGCTAACAGGTCTCACTTGATACTTACCAAGAGAGACTGTGGCTGTGCCGTCAGGAGAAGGCGGTTTTGGCTGAAGGTCATCTTGGGCAGTCCCAGGTCTGCATGTCAGGAATACATCTCACCCAAGGCTGAGGTTGCCGGGAACTGCAGCCTGGTATTAATGCCAGCTGGAAGGCTCCCATCGGCTCCCAACAGGCAAAAACTCATCTAAACCCCTGGAGTTGTGCAGCAAGAAGGTGCAGCCCTGTTGTCGCTGTGAATGAATGTGGGCATGGCCACCACGCCGATCTCGTACGGAGAAATAATTTCCAGAAGAGGCACTGGGGTGGGAAGCGATCTATCCTTACCTTGCACGGAGGGTCCAGTTCTCATAGAAGACATTTGACTGCGCTGTCCCACAGCTATGAGTGTCTCCTGAGTCTCCACAGGTGAGCTGAAAATCTCTTGTGAGACTCAGCACATCTTATACCTGGCTGTAATGTGGGGAGAAGAGCGTGGTGTTCGGGCCAGACCTGGAAAATCCTCAGCCAGGCAGATGAGAGGAGATGGGGCGAGCAACATCGAGCTGCTCAGGTGCAAGTCTCGGAGCAAGGTCCTGGAGCTGACTCCAAGCGTTTCATGACTGCTTTGCAAATGTGACTTTTTTTTTTTGCCCTGTAAAGCACTGAAAAAAAAAGAGGGTGAGATCCAGCCCATGCTGATGCTCTGGTCTGAAGTTCTATATAAATGACGTTGTACATAACACATGCTTGCTAATTTCATTAATTTATAAACAAAGGGCTACTGCCCATGCAGAACAGCCCAGAAAGTCCTGTGCCGTGCCTGCAGGGCTTTCTCTTCTCCTTGCTTTCCTCCTCTCCACCTTTCAGAGGTTTCTCTCTGAAGCCCGGCTGCTGGGTCAGCTCCTGCGCAGCCCGAGACAACGCCGTGCTGACAGCCGTGCTGCAGAGTTCAACTTCCAACACACCATTTTGTGGCCCATCCAAGTGTTTGGCTTCAAGACGAATACATGGGAACACGGCTCCAAACACCCGGATCAATCCCCTCAATAAGATTTCATGCATTTTCAAATGGTATCCGTCTTGAGTTGGAAAACAAAAAGCAAGGAAAAGACAACAGCTAAAAACCTTCCCAGTGCATAAAGTGAGAAATGTGGCTTTAATTTAGACAACTAATCGCTTCCAGCTGAACCAGCCATTAAAAACAGTTGAAGAATTACAATGTAAATAGATTAATGCAGACAAAGCAACATGTGCGCTATTCCATGTCTTCTCGTTACCTACAAAATACTTGGGCAGTGACACACTGTTAGTCTAAGCCACTTGTTAGGTTCTGTGCTAATCAGCTAAAATTAAATAAACATGACTGATAAAAATGACTGTTGTGTTTGAAAATTGATGCACCAACAGAATTTACTCCAGGAGATAATTACAGATGATTAAGTAACAAAGAAATAATTCCTACAGCAAAGGGGAAAAGCCCGCAGTGCAGGGAAGGGGCACTTCTTCGTGTGCCATCCCTTTCTCCTGGAGGGATGAGCCAAAGCTGTAGGAAGGTCTATGGGTGGGCAGAAACCCCAAAGGAGCCTTTCTACCCTGGGAATCTCCTGTAACAGACTAAAAAAGGGCTGGAAAATCGGTATTTTGCTGTTTGAAGAGCACATACCTGGATTGTACCTCCAGCGTGCCCCTCTTCCCACCCAAGGGATCAATCTCGTCATTCAAATTTGTCCTTTTAAATACAAAGCACTGCATAGAAGTGCTCACAGGTGAACCATATATATGATAAATGTGATGGATTTCTAAATAGTGTTGTTAATTTAAATAATAAAGCCAATTTCCGTTGTCATCAGAATGAGAGAAGATTAAGACTCATCTTCTAAAATGGCAAATATTCTTCAGGTAGTCTTTTTAAAATATTCATTCTTAAAGCAATTTATTATTAGAACAGTAATATTGACTGGAAGCCTAAGAAAGGGAATGTTTTCCAAAATAAAGAATAAGTATGGGGGGGTGTTTTTGCAATTCTTTTCTTCTCCACAAGTCCTGCTGGCTTGGTAACAGAGACAACCAAGCGGCTGTCAGGCTGACAGACATAAATGAATGAAAGGTGTTCATTTGCAAAGCATGGGATCGTAACGATGAGAACAACAAGGCTCTTGTTAGTCCCAAGCGAACTTTTATGATCACCTATAAGACAACCTGCTCGTCGGGGAGCGAGGAGCACGGTGCGGTGGAGGGGCCGTGTTTCGGGCCGTATCCCGGTGCCAGGCTCGCTCTTCCAGGGGCGATGGCCCGCTGGGGTGGGTATTTGCAGAGAAGCACCATGCAAATGAGACTTTGAACTAAGAAGCCATCGTCCTTCGCTTCTCTCCCTGATGCCTTCGCAAGGTTTCCAGGGAAGAGCTCGGATCTCAGCAGCGAGGGCATGAGGCTTACGTGTATCTTCTTGTAAACCCCGGCAGCACCGCTGATCTTCTATGTACAACCATGCAGGTTAAATGGGCACGTTCAGCAAAGCTCGGTGTAGGTGGTTTCAGTGAAGCCAAAGAGCTCTGGCCGCTGGGAACAGCCTGGACATCTCCCCAAAAGCTTGGCTCCAGCAAAGCACTTACAACCCTGCTTAGGCTTACGTCCAAAATACCAATTATTTGCTGTCCTGGGACCCTAATGTACATGCGAGGAAGATAAAACCCTTGTCTACTATTAGTTTTGCTGGGGTATTTTAAAAACGCTAGCTACAATTGGATGAGATGTCAGCACAGGCGCTGCTGGCACAACCGGTTGCAAGGACCAAGTCCCTAATAGGTGACGGGAGACTTTAACTGAACACGTTGCCCGTGTTGGTGTTTGCAGGAATTGGAAACCTGAAAGCATGTTTGCTCCAATGAGAGAAAGAGGTTCCTGCTGTCCTGAGCACAGCGGAAGTGAAAGAAGTTGTTTGTCACGTTTTACTGTGATAAATGGAATATTTTGTCGCAAGGAGCCCTATTATTAAGCTGGCTCCTCTGCAGATCTTAACACAGGCATTTCAACATAACTCTTTTGCATATTTTCTTTAGCACACTCATATCCTTCAGTATCGCACCGAAACACATGTTCAAGTCGAGATTAGCCCCTATGAAATGGAAATCGCTTGGAGTGCGGAGGGGGAAGTGGAATATTATTCTTTATCCTGAATTGAAATAGTAGAAGCTGACTTCTGAATTATACTCTGGGGTTACCGAGCTATAATTGAGATTGAAATTGGTCCGCTATTTTTGGTACAGCCTGGAAAGCTCCGAATCTTATTCCCATTTGTGCCGGTGGAAATCCCCACCCATCATCTCAAATTCTGCTCTGCCTGCACCTTCGGGGTGAAGAGTGCCTCCCCGGCTCCTTCCTCTCCCAAATAATGATAAATGACAGCTAGTCAAAATTGTAGCTGGCTGTTGCTCCTCGCCAAAGAGACAAGAGGCAGGTGAGAAGGGGCTTCTGGCCTGAAAGCTGATTGACAGGCAGGGTCAGGATGGGGGGAGCATTTGCTGGACCCTGTCAGATCATAGGGAGCTGCTGACAGCTCGTGCCGCAGTTCGCTTCCTTCCCTCGCCGGCAAGATTTATGCTGCAATTCGGAGGGTGCTAATTAAAGTCTGCTTTGCTTAGAAGACCCTGGTAAAAAAAAAACCAAACAAAACTCCCCCATATTACTATGTGCTCCTTTAAATCTATTTTATCCTTCTGCAGGTGCTATCTAGACATGGTTGGGTTTTGCTGGAGGAACAATTAGCGATGCTTCCTAACGCTTCGAAATATTAAAGCAAAGTTGATGTGAGTTCGCATTCCTCAAGCCAGCACCGTATAGCAGCAAACAGCGTTTCTTAGCAGATAATTAGCAATCAGCTCAGAAAGCTGCTAATTGACTGGGAGAGGTGATAGCGGGACATGCCCGATGTGGGCTGGCTCTCCTACAGCTCCTGGCCTGGCCGAGGCAGAGCCATACTGCCAGGAGCTCTTGGTTTCCCACCCAAGTGCAATTTAGGGTGCCAAAAGGACACGGACACTGTGTACGGCCTCCGGGCTCTTCCAGAGCAACAGAAATCCCCTGGGAATACACTCCACGCGTGTATCACAGACAGTATGGGGCCTGTATGCTGTGGTGGAATGGACAGAATTGCTTCCCAAAACAGATTAATCCATGGATTAATGGTTAATGGGAGCCGCTGTGTTTGGGACTGTCCTGCCATTAGCAGCAAGAATCAAACAAGAAGTTAGCATTAAATGAATAACTCACGGCAGTCAAACTTTGTAGCCTTCTACTAGTTTGGTGCATTAAAAGCTGAAATAGTACGATATATCGTGAAATGTCAACTTTACGGTGAAAAGGGGCAGAGCACGACGGGCAGCCAAAAAAAAGGCTTGTCGCACTGACGGCACTGATCCATCACCACCCCTCTCCGTGACCAGCCGCCTCCAAACGGAGAACGCTGACCTCCCGCTCCCACCTCCGACTCCGGGAAGAAAGGAAAAGCCGAGATCACTGAAAAAAACCCTTCACTGCTTCAGTCCTGTACACTTCTGTTAAAGTTATTGGCTTTCGGCCGTATCCTGGCCAGGCTACAAATGCAAAGCATCAGTCGTGCCCTGGGCAGGGTTTCTTCCGAACCCTCTCCGGGTGACTTCTACTTCCACGCCAAAGGAAACACCGTCGTCACCGTGTTTTAGCTCAATTCTGCTCGCGCTGGGCTTGATTTTGGGCAGTGCTGACCATCTGCAGCCCAGGAGCGGCTGTGGGGTGACACTTGCAAAGTGGGATGTCACCTCGGCCCGCGGTGGCTGTCATCTGTCCACGCTTGTAAGTGCGATGGAAAAAAAATCATGGAAGGATAAGGAGGAAGCGGGTCCTGCTTCTGCCTTCTGCTACAATCCTTCAGCATCAAAATGGTTTAAAGGCAAGGCAAAAGGAGACAAAAAGGGTTGTGGCTGAGGGGAAACGAGGTGGCGTGGGATTTCCCAGAGGAGATCCTTGGTTTGCTCCAGGAGCAAAGCAAAATACAAAGTGAGATTAACAAAACAAAAGGAATAGGGGAAAAAAAAGAAGAAAGAAAAAAAAAAAAAAAAGCAAATGGTCTGTGATAACCCAGATCTCATTGTTAAATGTTATCGGTGTCTACAGGTTACTGGAAAAACAAAAGGGCCAGATGGCAGCCCCTCGCCGGGGCAGGGCTGTTTGCTAAGGGCTGCGGGCAGCGGCAGCCCCGGCACTGCCCGGGAGGGAGCAAGATTCCTCCCGAAATCCCAATTCCAGATCTGGGAGCTCCCCACGACGGTGCCCTGGCAGCACGATGGATGCTCCCGGTGTCCCTGCACGGAGCGGGGAGGTGAGGAAGCTGCTCCATTCCCCTGTCCTGGCTTTCTCTGTTTTGAACTTTTGATGCTATTTTTCCAATTGCTTTTTTAAATTAAAATTGCTCATGGGAGTGCTGGAAGCCAAAGGGGGGTAAGGTGTGAGCTGGCCCAGGCTGCTTTCAGCAGTCCTTGCTCTCACCTTGATGGTCGTTCAAGTCTAATGCCTCAAAATCTGTGGTGGTAAAGCGCATAAATCAGAGAAATAGTCGTCTCTGCATTCCTGTGTCACAGAAGGTAAAAATCCTCTATGGAAAATCGATGCTGTAAGCTAAAATCAATGAACTTTAACTTCAAGCCTGTATTTCAAAACCAAAGAGAACTTCCTCTTGCTTTAACCCTCTGAACAAACAAATCGATTTTATCTTTTATTTGCTAGAAATGTGGATAATTATCTCTCAATACCATCAGCGCAAAACGATATCTTAATAAATTGTTTCCACTACTTCAGGGAAGAGGTGTGTTAGTAGGGTGGGATCGGGATGCTGGGAATGAGGGAAGAGGGCACAGAGCTGGAAAGAGAAGTCCACTAAATTGACGGATAATAAATATTAACCAATTAATGAAACGGCTGATAGATTTAGTCATGTCAGTGAAGGCTGTTAATGAAGTGATGTTGCTGTTGTGAAAAGCAAACTCACAGGCAGACCTGACCTGGCCCTAGAGAAGGTGTTAAATTATTTTTTTCCACCCTCTCAGAGGGAAACAGTGCATCACGCGTGAAACAAAATGCTACCAAGGCCACTAAAGGCCTTTTTTACGTCACACCTTTAAAATATCAGAGCGCAGGACCTGCACCCCAGCACAGAGCGTGCCACGAGGGGCTGCTGAAGCCCCAGGAGGGACGCTGGGTGCACGGGGGGCAGGAACCGCGTGCCGTCCGTGGGAAGAGGGTTTCTTCATCCATAAGGGCTCGGGGGTTTCGAAGGGGTTTGCTGCAACCCGGAGGGACCACCGGAGAGCCGTGACCTCCAGCCCTGCGGCAGATGGGAGAGGAGGAGTGGGACGGCAAGGATGGGGATCCACCGCCGGGATGCGGTGGTGGCATCCAGGGAGCAGCGTGGGGTGAAATCCACAGCGGTTGTGTTGGGGGCGTTGGAAACACCCCCAAATGAAGTACGTGCTATTTCTTAACTCTTTCGGTGTACTAGCACGGTGCTCAGCCTGCGCCACGGGGACGTGGAAGGGACAAATGAAACAAATTACCAAATCGCAGCTCTGCCTCCCTCGTTTCCCCACCCCCCCCGGCTTCTCTCCACGTCCTGAAGATGGATTTGCAGACGTATGTCAGCGAGTCGCCTCGGCACAGCCCCGGCATTTCCCGGCGAAGCTGCCTGAGCGGCGTGTGTGTGCCGGGGGAGAGGTATCCCCTTGCAAGGAAAACACGGGTCAGGTGCGCGTGTTGGGAATAGAGCCCTTCAGAATTAACAGCCTGAAAGAATTTGGTGGAGCTCAATTTATCGATCGGTGCAAACAAGCAAAAAGTATGTTGGGTTGAGATGATTAAATGCGATCGGGTCTTTTTTTTTTTTTTTTTTTTTTTTTTTGTGAAACCGGTGAAAAATACCAAAGGCATGACCGAGGAATTAATATGCAGCTTCTAAACATGCTGCGGGGAAAAGTCAAGGGGAAGCAAACAAAACCCAAAATAGATTTATCTCCAAATGTCCCGTGAAGCCAAGGAATCCACTGATATAAACACAGGAATTGCAACTGGCCACATGAAACAAAGCTCCGCTTTCAGTGGCACCTGGGGATGGCGAGATGGAAGTAATTCCTCTTTAATGAAGATATTGTTATGTGTCTGAGGCTTTCGGCAAAGCAGCAATCTCCGCTGCCTGGGAAAAGAGGGGATTAAGTTACAGACCGGCTCTGCTGGAGGAGAAACCCCCTGTTTTAAGCAAAACCTTCGCTGGCGTTATCTGTTTAATGTGTTGCACGCCATTTGCGGCATAAACATTTCCAGTTCATTTTAATTTCATATCGTAGGAGAATAATAAAGACAGCAGGGTTATTGGTCGCAGCTGCGTGAATGTGGCAAATGTAACTTGAAGAATTATTCTGTCAAAGAGACAGAGCCAGATATTATTGTTTTTTCCCTTACAGTCTTGCCAGCAGTTAAATCGGGGATTTTATTAAAAATATTCATGTAATTAAAATCTATAGTCTTGAAAGCCTTTATAGGAACTGGAGTTAAACCAAAATAACACATTTACATTCAGATGTTGTGGGTTTGTAACAATATGATGCTGCCTTCAGTTAATAAAGCAAAAAAAGAAGTTTTTTTTAACTTAAGTGTTACATTCTAGAATTTAGGCAGCTTTGAAACGTGCAGTGGTTGAAACAGCTTAAAAGGACAACCTTTCTAGGAAACATTACATTTGGTTATAGAAATTCATTAGTTATGATCTGGGCAACTGGTGTGTCCTGCGAGGGAGAAATGAGTTTTATTCAGCACACATGTAGTTTTAACAACCAATGCCCAGGTTTTCAGCCGTTGTCCATCAGCGTGATGGATCGTCCTTCCCTCCTCTCACTTCCCAAACCCCAACCCCGGCTGGAACAGAGAATTTTCCCAAAGTGAAGGAAATACCCCTGGCGTAAAGCAGACCAAACAACCACCCAGAGACGTTTCTTTTTTCTGCCTTTTTTTTTTCTTCTGCTTTTTCTCGAAGCTTTGTCCAGTAATAAACAACTGTTTCAATCTGCTGCGCTGATCAAAAGAAATGTTTTAATCAGTCCCAGGCAAAATATCATGCTATTATGTTATCACTGGAGCAAATCATCAAAAATACAAAACAAAAATATCGGTTTAATACGCTCCAGATCAGGAATGTCTTGAAGAAACTTGCCTTCCTCACAGGTGTGTCCTATTTTAAGAAAAAAAAGAGGAATTAAAGCGCGGGGGCTGGCGCTGGGGCGAGTGTGGCTGTCAGGGCAGAAATGCCGAGATCAAAACTGACCAAGCCCAATTACTGCAAATAAACCGCTCAAAACGCTTTCCCTTACCCCAGGGATGTTTTGATTAATTTTTTTTTTAAACTGACAAATTATCTGAAAATCACTCAATTTGTGTTTTCACCTGCTGTGAAGCAAACCCACGGGGAGAGCTGTGGGGACACCGACCCGGTCCCTACTACCTCCAAACCGTGGCTCTGGCTGGTGAGGGATGCATCCCCTGGGATTCCCAGAAGCTTCCAGATTTTGGAGAGGGTTTTCCCACCGGGAGCCTGAGCAGGGTCTGGATCCGACGCGGGGTGATGGGAACCGTCAGCAGATGCAGGAGCATCCCTGCCCTGCGAGCCTGATGCGTGATGGCTAGCAGAGGTGCTCGCCATCTCCGAAAAATTGCAGCTTGAGCAGAGCTGGATCTCATTTCCATCCTCTGCTCTGTTCTGTGTCCAGGAGACCTACCCAGTGAAATTCCTCCTTTTTATGGCCCATGATTCCAGCTGCATGTATGATACTCAAAAACAATTTAAAAATAAGTGATCTTTTGGTCATTTGGGAAGCTCAAGTTTGGAGTAGGGTGCTGCGGCTCTCTCACCAGCCAGACCCGGCAACCACGCTCCTCGGATCAGCAGTTAATAGGATGCGTTTCTCAGATGGACCTTTCATAAACGCTGGATTGAAGAAATCCCGACTCTCCATAGGGTCTTCAAAGCGGCAAGAGGAGCCCGGCAAAGCGGGGAGGTCCGCACCGGCACACGCGGCTCTCAAACACCGTCCAAACCCATTTGACCAAAAACCATCTCAGAAAGGGGGGACGTCGGCTTGGGAAGGAGGAACGGCAGCGGGGGTGAAGCACCCGGACCTGGCCGGGTCCAGACGAGCTCTTCCCTCTCCTCTCCTTGACATCTCTTGCCTCAAGAGCTTCTCATGTGCAATTGCAACATCCAGCGTGGCAAGCGTCAGCGCTTCCGAAGCACGAAGGCTTTTGAAACGTTGGGTTTCGTTTCAGCTGGGAACGTAGTTTGGGGCTTTGCTTTGCTTTGATTTGGTTTAATCTTGAAAAATCTTCAGGAAACAGAGTTGTACGTCTTCTACCAGTCTAAATTCTTAAATTCTGGTAGTATTGAGAAGCAAAAAGGGCTGATGTTATCCGTTAGAATAGCCCAGATAGAGACATTATCCTGCTTTTATGAAAGCCAAAGGCCGAATTCATATTTATTTGAGCTGCAGCAGAATCTGGCTTATATCCTGGACATTACAACATATTGTTTCAATCTATATTTTTATTAGCAATATTGATAACGTTAGAAGAAATACGATACAGGAAATAACTTATCAACTTTGATTAATTTTACAGTAAGACTTTTAATGAAGATAAAAGAAGAATTCGGCAAAGGGCTGAAGCTAACAGCGTTGCTGGTAAAGGGAGACATGCGGTACCTGCACGTCCTGAGCGGGGCAGCTGGGTAGTCAGCATGGTTTTTACTCCATGGAAGAAAGATAGTTGGCAATCAATTTTTTTTTTAAAGACCAGTTGTTCTCCGCTTTAAGTTTATTAACACTTTCCTACGTAACGATTACTGCGAGACTGTAGAAATGAAGATATTTGTGTAAACCTAAATTAAATCTGTTTGTTGCGCACAGGCAGTGGTGCCTGTAGCTCACACTCCTCCTTTTAAAGCCCCGGACAAATATTCATAGGGAAAGACATGTGAAATGCTCTCATTGCGGGGAGAAAAAACCCTAATTCCAGCCCCTAAACCTCAAGTCCTGCAAGAAGATCAGCTCTTACTTGACTCACTTGAAGGCATCTTTGAGATAGGGAGGTTTTGCCTTTGAGCATCCCCACAGCTTTGGGGCGTGCGGGAGCTTTCCGAGCTGCCAGCCTTCCCTCCATCGTCTGATATTAATTCTTAGTTTAAACACTGCATTGCCGTATTATGAACGGTTTAGCACTTGAAATGGTCCTCTGTATCTGGATTTATGCTCTTCTTTGTTGTTGGGGGTTTTTTTTAAGTTTAAAATGGCAGCCTGCATGGAGGGCATCGTGGTGCCAGTTGAGGATAAACCAGTCCAGCCTCCTGGATCACTCCACTTTGTCCTGGTATTGAAGACCCCCATGAAACACAATCCCACCCCCAAAATTTACCAAACTGCCTTAAACATACAGGGCTTTTTCTGCAGCGTGTTTAACATCCCATCAAAAGCAGAATCTCCAAGGTGTTTATAGTAACCTAAGATGGAAACCCATGGTTAAAGCCACCGAGTGCTCAGGGTGAGGTGGGCACAGCCAGGGCAGCATCCCACTGGACAAACAGGTATCGCGGTCCTTCCCACGGCGATGCCGACTGGTGTTTAATATCGTGCATTTGCAACCTTCCCGGCAAGTGCAACGGCGACGAGCATCTTCTCCCAAACCTGAATAAAAAAGGGTATTTCTACTGGTTTCAGGCTGCAGGTCCGCGGTGGAGGGATGCAGCCGCTCGTTGCCGGAGCAGAAGGCAGCATCCACCCCCAGAGCATCATCTGAGTAATAGCAAGAGTAACTCTAAGTAACCATGCGAGTCCATTACTCTTTTCTTCCTTTGGAGTCGAGGCCCCGTTTTATTTGCAGGCCTGACTGGAAGCAGATGGACCTGTCAGGGCTCGCTCACGCAGGTGAGCCCGATGGGGCGGATGAGCTGCTAAGTGCTCCCAGCTGCTGGGCAGGGCCCGGAGGAAATTGTTGGAGCTGGGACCCAGCTCGGAGATGAGATCTGGAGCCAGCGCCAAGAAGGAAAAAGTGAATTTCTCCAAAAAGCCGTTCTCTAAAAACCTGAACGAGCGAGGCTTTTAAAATAAGAGAAAAGGTCTGAAAAGCTCTTTAGTGCATCTAATATATCTTCAGACTTCAGAGAGCTAGAAGGCATCCTGAGCCCCTGCCCCCATCTCTGGTTTTGTTCAGGATCTGCCTCCTTACACAGCAAATATTATTTTTCCTGGGGGTTCTCCCTTGTCGCTGGTGTTTTCCTCTCCAGAAAGGTCTTGAGTTTTACTTGCTGGTTTGTGTCATTTGATTTATAAGCTCACGGGGTCCTTCACAAAACCTGGACTCCTTCTTGTACTTAATTGCTACAATAAAATTAAGACTTGGTGCTTTAGGGTAAGCAATCTGGGAGGAAATTGTTTGATGTATGGACGTAGACGGTAGGTCCTTCTTGGGAATGTCACCGAGGGGACACAGAGGAGAATTGGGTTTATAAATAACTGTAAAATTCAGAAACTACACGAGCTCGGTGAGAGCAGAGCTCTGGTGAGCACGAGCAGCTTGCAGCGCAATACCCAACATCTGCAAAAGTCCTTGCAGCCAATTTAATTCCCAACAGCCGGGATTGCTGCGCCCAGGCTCTCTGACACCGGCTTTAACTCCACGGGGGCCAGGGGGCTGCCACTTGCCCAGACACGGCCGAGCACAGAAAGGGGTGCCCCGAGCTTGCATCCTAAAACGCAAATCAACGGGCGAAAGAAAAGGTGATTGACAAGTCCCAAGCTTTTGTGCAGATTGCAAGGAAGGTGGTTTTTTTCTTGTCCTTTGCAAAATTACTTTAGTTTAAACGCCAGGGACTGCAAAGTGCGGCCCCAGCCATCGAGTGCTCGTAGCGCAGCCCCGGGAGGAGTCGGGGGACGCATCCCCCTGTACCCAGCACCCAAAATACATCGAGGGGCCGGGAGAGCTGCCGCGGCGCCAGAGATTTTAAAATTGTGCCTTCAGATGCTGTACCTCTTATTTAGCTTTCTGAGGCATGTTTTAAAAGAGTCACCGCACATTTTGTGTATTCTGGGAGACAAACAGACACCCAAAACTAAGAAGAAAGGACACGTAAATATTGCGGAGTCATCTGGTTCCAATAGCGTGTGTTTACATATTAATGTGCAATACAAATTTGTAAACATGAGCATTTGAAACTTTTGTAGGAACCGATACTGGCCTTTTCCCTTTCTGCAGCTTTATTGGAACAGCATGTCCCCCCTGGCCCCAGCCACACATGTACATCGTTTTAACACTGGATGCATTTCAAATGTTCTGGGTGCTTATTTGTTCTGGTCTATCTTGCTATCCAATCCTCGTTTGTTTTGCATAATTGTGATACAAATTATCATCTAATTACAGACCAAACCTCAGAAGATCAAATGTGAACCGAGGCAGTTCGATCAGAAAAAGCGACGTCCCACGCTCCCCTTACACGTTTGGCCTCTCCAATAGATGTATTAAATTTGGGTGAAACTGGATAGTAAACTGCACCTTGATTAAAAACATTATGGCCGGGGGACTTTTTTGTCTCCTTGATTTTTAAATCAGCTTCCCGGTGTCGGAGCACCGAGCCCGTCCCATGTCCCGGTGTCGAGTACGGACGCAGTGCCCTTGGTACAGCCAGTTTTATTCACCGAGTGCTATAAATGGGATCAGATATTCCCAAGTAACTTCAAACTCCTCTCGGAAAAAGTCAAATGACTACCAGCTAAGATTGTTCAGCAGTTTTAATTGTTAAAAAAAAAAATCTTTGATTATTTTCTCCCTGTTCCCCTTTAAAAATAGCACCATAATACTGGGCTTATGTTTGTATTCACCCGCTAAGTCTAAAGAACTGTGAACTTTTGCCATTGCCACAGGTTTCCAAATAATGTTAATGGGAGGAAGTCCAAAGCAGCATGTAATGTATTTGTATTTACAGGCACGTGGTCCGGCTTGAAATATTGACCTCGATTCCCCCAGTTTCGTATTTAATAAATCATGATTTATTATACTGACTTACGCTCTCGGGTTCTGCCACTCACCTCCCACCAGCAGCCGTTTTCGCAAGCACCCCTAGAAAGCAGCGAGCAGGTTATCCACTGTTTTGAGCACAGTTTTTCTCATATAAGCAGAACTATCTGTGTTATAACGTGAGCGACTCGGATGAATTACCATTGCTGGTATGGAAAATACTCCCGTGGCAGGAGGGTCGGGGAGCCTTGGCTGGGTCTGAAGTGACCACGGGGGCATCAGGACAGAGAGCTATGACTGCCTGAAAATATCCCCACATCTTTTTCATTCGTTACGATGATTTTTGAAAGGATAAAATCAGGAGGTAAAGGCAAAGGAAATAGAAACGAACCTCGGAGAACCCAGATCTGACAGTTTCATGCCGTGCTGACCTCTCGTATGGAGCAAACTGGTATATTTATACGTCTGCCTCACCCACGCTGATGAGCACTGAGTCCTCCCTGGAGCTCGGTGCCAGCACCCAAGGGACACGGGTGTCGGTGTCCCGCATCCCTTGCAGGCACCAGGCTCTGGGAGTGCTTTCCGTGTGGCTGTGATCGGGGAGGGTGGCGAAAATTGGGCTCTCACGGGACCAGGCGCATCAAAACCCAACCCAATTCCACTGGAATTCGCTGAGCATCGCTGTTGGAGCATATCCCCCAGATGCTGGGTTTGTAGTTTCATGCCAAAAGGCACAGAATAAACAGGCGGCTCTGGGAAATCCCGTGCCCGTTTGCAGACATGCTCCGAGTAGGAATGAGATGGGTCCCGTCAAAGAAAGCATTTGCTCAGCTGTAGTGGATGGAATTTATCTGATCTCAATTTAAATATCTATGGCTGTAAAATTGTCCATACTGGAAATATCTATTCTAGTCATTATCGGTCATGTTTTTAACTAGACCAACACTGATTTATTGGATCACCAGCTCATGGCCAGCAACTCTGGAATATCTTATACAACCGCAAATATTTGGAAAATTGGAAGTTACCCATTGCATCCACCCACGAATCCGTGACTGATCTGGAAGAGTCTTCCAGTTCCCCCAAAGTATAACCACATGTGGGGGCCGGTGCTCGGTCCCTCAGCCCGAGGGGAGTGCTCGGAGATCCGCAGCGCTTTGCAGAGCCCGTTCCCAGTGCCTGCAGCGAGCTCGCCCGCGGGAACTCGGCCACCACCGATGATGAGGGATGGCTTGGAAAGAAGGACTCCCGAATGAAAAAAAAAAAAAAAAATTCTTTTCTTTTTAATAAAAATAGTGAGATAAACTGCTAAGAAACAGCACAAGAAAGCAGGTTTGTTCATTTTTACAGTTGTACAGACCATTTAGCAAGGCAAGCTTGGCCCACCGCTTCATACTGGTATCACTGGGGGCTCTGAATGCTCAAAGCAGGTAAATTAGGGAAACCAATGTTGTCTGATTTTTAGCAAAGTCTGATGAAAGTAAAAGTGTGAGTTTTTGTTATTTTAACAGCTTTTGACACGCTTGTTCTGTTCTTAATTTGTTGTCTGTTATGGGCGAAAGTAAAACCAAAATTCTGATACCAATTTTGAGTTTTAAACCTGCACTTAATCCCTAAATAGTGCTGCGTTACATTTGTAAATACAGGATTCTCTTATCTTAATCCCAAAATGCGGCCGGTCCCAGTCAAGCATTATTTCCAAATCTCTGTCATATATCAAATAATAAATTTGGCTTCAGGTAGGGACTGAGCATCGATCAAATAAAGAATAAAAGCTGTGCCCCAATTTATTGCGAGTTATATTGTGCCCTTGGGAGCTAGAGATTATTTACAGGAATAACAAGAATATCCACAGGTTATAATAAAACAAAGAGGACTTTTGGAAGGAATAGAAAAATCTCATGTTTTGGGGCCCATAGTGTTGTAACTCTCCAGAAAAGCTCTGCCAAGGAGCATCCCGGCCCCTTCCCTCGGGCACAGGCTGGCGGATGCGATCCCAGGTGCATCTTCCATGTCCCCCGAGGCTGAAAGCGCTGGGCAGGTGGGGTGTCCTGCGGGGCTTCTGGAGGTGTTTCATCCCACACGGCTCTCCAAGGTGTATCCCCCGTGGTCCCCCAGCACGGATCCGTCTCACCATGGGGGAGATGCGTGACCCCCCATCCCCTGTTCCTTCCCACCACGTCGTCAACGCTGGTGCTGCTCTGCACTACCACCTCCTGCAGATCGCCAGAAGCAGGAGCACGGAGAGGAGGGCTCTGGGGGCACCCCTGCATCAGACTCCACTTTCTCATCCCCACAAGGTAGGAACACATCCATCTTTTATCCTGTCTTTCTTTACCTTGGCAGCGGATACTTGGGTTTACGTCCCCACTCTGATAACCAAGTCATCCGGGTCCTGAAGAACAAGGCACTTCCTTGTCATTAATTAGGACCCATTAAAGCCAAGGGAACTTGAGAACACGCTCGAGCACTTGGCCAAATATGGCTCCTTTGCTGACTCAAGGTCTCAAATAGTCCCTTTGAAATAAGTGGAAAATCTCAAGTGGGTGAGCAGAAGCTCACTAGGGCTTTGAGCTAACTAAAGGCAAGCTAGATAAAGAGTTTCAGGAAAACATAGTTGTAGAAATGTATACCGCTACGTTCCCACTTCAGAGTGCAAATATTAAGAAGGTGACTGTACAGTTTGCTTTTAACCTACAACCATGACATAAATACTACTGAAAGCTATCACCTTGCTGTGGATCATCTCAGACCCTCCACGCTCCCAGATCCTCCGCCCTCCCAAAAACACGTCGCGTTTGCCCGCAAAAAAAGTTAAATGCCTAGACATACCGCTCCTGTACCATGCAGTATTTCATAGTCAATAACTAGCAAGCCCGTGGGTATGAAGGAAGGAAAGGCTTGCTTTACATATCAATGCTTAGAAATATTACATAATTCCACTAAAGGCAATGGTTAATTGTCGGGTGCCAGTTAGAGTGATTACATCTGCCATCTCTCAAAGAAGCCGGAATGCTGTCACTCACTTTGAAATGGCTTGCTGCATTCATCAGTCTAGATGGCACAGAGAAGTTATAACCATACAAGCCATATGGAGGATGTAAAGAACAATTAAGTGCTTCCCGAGCAATGGGACTTGATGGGAAAATGTTTCCAGATGCATGTAATCCATACAGCATTTGACTAGCAGAATTGGGTACTTGTAGACATTGCCCGTTTAAGTCTTCAGCTTTAGCATTTTTCAGGTTGCTTATGCCGAGGGAAGATAGTTTTGGCATATCCACCATGACGTGGGGTAAAAGATGTGCGCTGGTGCCTCCCAGTTTTTCGTGGCTTGGAAAGATGAGAGACTGTTGTCTTAAGAAGCCCGTAGGACAAATCTTGTAGTAGAGGGGCACGTTGAGGTTGTGTAGGTAGGTCTCGGGGCATGACACGCCAATGTTGCTCGCCGACAAGTGAAACGCGGGAGGTGAGCACGATGGAGAGAGCAGGGGGTTGAGAGGAGAGGGCGTCCCGCCGCTGGAGGTCACCGGCGAAGAACTGGAGCTCCCACCTGAAAGCAAAACCAGAAATCGGCCAGGCTGGGCTAGCTGATGTTCGCAGCCAAGGAGCCCCCGGCGGGCTCCTGCTCCCGCTCCTCAGCGCCCTGCTGCCGGTGTCCATCCAAGCACAAACCCGCTCCAAGAATCAGCTCCTGGAAAATGGGAAGATCTGTCCATAAATTATATGTCGTTGTTACTTGGCACTTGTTTAAGAACAATACTCACCCTTCTCTGATCCCACTTACTAGAGCGGGACAACTATGAAGTTCAGCTCTACACATAAAGGTACCTGCCGCGTCTGTGCCTCGCTGTATGACCGATAACCTTCTGCTGTTATACGTACACCATTGCTATTTTAGGTTCCCTATTTTTCGTGCAAATTACAGGCAGCTTTTTCCCCTTGTACGCAAGAACAAAAAAACGTATTCAGCCTGATGGAGAATTTTTTTGTACTTTCCTGCTCACAGGAATTGACTAATTTGACTTGGCTTCCCATGCAATTTGAAACATACCCTTGAATACTAGAGGTGTCTCCAGAAACTTCAAATGCACATGTCATTTTAACATTCTCCTTTCTGAAACGAATCAATGAACACTTTCATAATTTTGTAGAAAAGCGACACACGTGTGAGCGCTGCCGGGGCCACTGGTGTATAACATCACTGTTCAGCACTGGCTCGCCGCTCCTCCGGAGCAACATCAAGAGCAAAAACGAAGAAGCAGCGGCTGCTCTGGCGTGGGAATGGTGCTCTGGAGCGGCCGGCCCTGGTGCTAAACAGATGCTGGTTTCATCTAACTGCATTTAAGAGCCGTATGTCTCTGCTGCACATTCATTACCACATTCTTCCAGAGGGTTGGTTGGGGGGTTTTTTTCCCCCTTTATTTTCATTTCTTACCGAAGTCACTGGGAAAGGAAGGAAGGGAATGCGGATCCATTTTTTCTCTGTGTTTTTCTCTATTTACATTTAATTCCAAGTGATGCACTGTCTGGATGTGATCTGGTCAGACTTTACATGCGATCAGCAACACAGAATCAACTGTATAACCAAGCCATATCTGCTAGTACATCAAACCTTAAAAAAACAGAAAGAGTTTGGATGTGGTGCAAATTAAGTTTGCAAAGTCCCAGCAAGCGGAGTATCTTACAGGTCGGGTAACGCGCAGGCAGCACCTAGTCGCAATAATCCAGGAATATTTTACGGCTCCAACGTCTCACCCGTCCCCGCTGATGTCAGCGGCTGCTTCACTACTGACATCAGCAGGAGCGGATGCAGGGCAGGGATCCGGTCCTCTCCCGATGTACACGTCCTGACGTCCTCCCAGGACTCAGGGACTTTGGGTCATGGAAAATGATGTGATTGAGGCGATATGTGTGAGTGCGAGGCAGCAAATGATTCCCTGTGCAGCTAGCTGTAGCAGAGCAAAGGAGTGTTAGTATTTGCTTCAAGGTATCCTGAGCAAACATAGCACAGGATTGTCAGTACAAGTTTGGGAACGGGGATCACCTTGGGGAGGGCAGAGCAGCTCAAAGAGCAGATTCTTTCTGCCATTTCTATTAGGCTTAAAAATCCCCAATTTATGGCCAGTTCTTCCTTCAGCATATTGTTCATGCTTTCTTTTAATTTACCTTCTGGTTTTTGGGCTTCGGGATTTCTGTTTTTCAGCTCTTCTTCAGAAATACAGTTTTACTATTAGTGGAATTGGAGATTTTGTTATATATACATTGGTCCAGAAAATTAACTCTGAAGAAAAATACCAATTGCATTAAGACTAGCAAAAAAAAAAAAAAATTATCCCAGGGAACCCTAATATTGTAGCATCTGTACAATAATCAAGGCAGTTGCTGTTCTCTCATTCCCCACTGCAGCCCATCATCCATCAGCTCCTCTCCTCGGTACTGCATCCCAGCCTGCAAAACGGGTTCAAAAGGCGCTTTTTTGCATAAAGTGTTTTCTAAATAAAAAAGAAAAAAAAAAAGAAAAAAAAAATCTAGTTCTCTTTACAACCTGATAAACCTCTTAATTTCTCCCAAGTCTGTTTTTTTATGCCTCCGCATTTCTGCGCCTGTACCGCATGGATTTCTGCTGGGATTTTTGCAGTATTTCCCCACAGAGACAGGAGTGATTTGGTGTGCCCCAATATTTTGAAGAGTTCCTAACAGAAACGGGAGTCAAACCAGCGACTTTAAACCCAAACCGGAGCGCTCCAGCGTGCAAATGCCCTGTTAGTTTTTTCCTTCAGCGCTATGAAAAATCAATTTTCAAATAATACTTCCAAGAGCCTTTTTTTTTCTACAAAAAGTCCTGTAGGAGACCGACGGGCGCTTGTCAGGCGGCGGGAGATGGTTTTCCCTGAAAAACTTTTCCCTCTTCCCTGCATTCCTGCGGAGTTAACAGCCTGTGGGACTGCTCCATCCTAAAGAGCAGATAATTTTATTTTCTGGCGCACAACGCGTTTGCTCACACCGAAGCCGCCGGCTGCAGAAGACCCCGGCGGTCATTATGACCGCGGTTTTAGCTAATATTCTCAAAATTGCTAGAAACAATGAGTGTAACGGGATCAAAGCCGTAACAACCCGACTCTAAACCAGCCTCCTGCATACTCAGATTTTTTTTTCTGCCCCCCTAAATCCGATTTCTGCCAGGCGATGAAGGCAAACCGCGCCGGTCCCCTTCTCTTCCCGGGTTGAGTCTCCGCTCCCAAAATCCATTTTAACAGGACTTTTGCCCCAAAACACGTAGAATTGGCTTCCCAAAACGTTACGTTGGCCGCCGGTTCGTTTTTTTCTTAATGGTTTAAGACACCCCCCCCCCCCCGCAGAGCTCCGGCCGGGCGGCCGCGGCGCAGCCCCGAGGCCACGGGGAGAGGCGGGGGGGGGGGGGGGGGGAGAAACGGCAGCAAGAGGGACTTACCCTGGCTGTCTGCGCCGAAAGCCTTGAAATCCAGGGCGAGGGGGGGTCTCCACGGGTAGGTCTCCAGGAGCCCGTCCAGGACCCCCCTACGGGGTGGGGGGGGGGGGAGACCGGGCTCAGCGCCGCGGCGGTGGCCCGACGAGGGGGGGGTGGGGGGGGGGGTGGGTGTCCCGGCTCTTACCTGTTCCTCCCGGGATCCCGAAAACCTTTGGCGAAGGGATTCCTGTCGATTTTCAGCTTCGTGATCTGGGGAGGGGGGGGGGATAAGGGGCTATTGGGGTGTCGGGGGGGGGGGGGGGGCCGGGACCGACCGCTGCAGCCGTTGGGGCTCTTCATCCCCCCCCCCCCCCCCCCCCCAGAGCCCCGGGACCGCCGGGGTCTCCGTCCCTCCTGGATCCCGGGAATGTCGGGGTCTCCATCCTCCCCCGGATCCCGGGACCGTCGGGGTCTCCATCCCTCCCGAGACCGCCGGGGTTTCCATCCTTTCCCGGATCCCGGGACTGTCGGGGGTCTCCATCCCTCCCGGATGCCGGGACCATCAGGATTCTCCATCCTCCCCCAGATCCTGGGACCGCCGGGGTCTCCATCCCTCCCGGTCCCCGAGATTGTCGGGGTCTCCATCCTCCCCCGGATCCCGGGACCGTCGGGGTCTCCATCCCTCCCGGTCCCCGGGACCGTCGGGGTCTCCATCCCTCCCGGTCCCCGGGATTGTCGGGGTCTCCATCCCTCTCGGATCCCGGGACCATCGGGGTCTCCATCCTCCCCCGGATCCCGGGACCATCAGGATTCTCCATCCTCCCCCAGATCCTGGGACCGCCGGGGTCTCCATCCCTCCCGGTCCCCGGGATTGTCGGGGTCTCCATCCCTCCCGGATCCCGGGACCGTCGGGGTCTCCATCCTCCCCCGGATCCCGGGACCATCAGGATTCTCCATCCTCAACCAGATCCTGGGACCGCCGGGGTCTCCATCCCTCCCGGTCCCCGGGATTGTCGGGGTCTCCATCCTCCCCCGGATCGCGGGACAGTCTGGGGTCTCCATCCCAGCGCCCCCCGGTACCTGCTGGTTCTGGTAAGCCGTCACGGTGGTGAACTCGGTCTCCTGGAAGGAGAAGCTGTGCACCCCCTCGGCCGGCAGCGACTGGATCTGCGCTAGGTCGAAGCGGGAGTCCTGGGCGATAACGTGGACGCGGGGCTTGTACTTGTGCATGGACTGGAGGATGATCTGTGCCGGGGGGGTAAGAGGCAGGCTGAGCCCCCCCCCAGAGGGAGAAAGGCAGGAGGAAAACCCGATGGGAGACTCGGGTGGGAGCCAGCCCTCAGCCCTGGAGCAAGAGGGATGGGTCCCCCGCTTTTTGGCTGGGGTGATGCTCTGCCCTGACCCCCCCAACACCTACGTGGCCTTTGTCGTCCATCTCGTTGTTGGTGAGCTTCACCCGGTCGAAACTGATGATTTGCCTCATCCAGGTCTCCCCCGAGCAGGGGGAATCGGGGTGGATGTAGAGCCGGGGGGTGATGCAGGAATGATCCGTGTTCCCCGCCACCATCCACTGCGAGCTGTGATAGACGTACCTGGCCCGGACCGGACCGCGGTCAAGCCGGCAGAGACCCCTTCCCCAACACCCTCCCTGCACACCTATAGATTCTATACATCCATGCCAACCCAGCAGTTCCCCCCCAGCTCCCTCTCCCCGCGCCTGTGCAACCCCTATTTCACATCGGCGCACCGGTGGGACCGAGCAGACGGCGGAAAGAGGGATCCCCAGTGGGTGGGGGGGGGGTGTTCGTGGGTGCGGGGGGTGTTCGTGGGTGGGGGGGTGTGGGGCTGCCCCGCCGGTGTGTCCCCCCCACCCTCCCCAGGACCGTACCTGTATCTTTTGGAGTCCACCGGGACGACGTCGATGGCGATGTAGTATTGCTTCAGCGGCTCCAGCCCCTTCACCTTCACCCTGACCGACGGGAACATCCTCCTGCGGGTAGAGGGGGGAAGGTCCTGAGCCAAAGTTGCTGGTTAAACGGCGAAAAGGACTTGGAAAAAAAAAAAAATCAAACAAAAAACCCCAACTAAACCGGCATGGGGAGAAAAAAAAAATTCAAACTCAACAAAAATAGTGGGGGAAAAAAAGGCAAACAAAGAAAAATATCCCAACCGAAAAATAAAAAAGAAAAAACCACAAAGAAAAAGCAAAACCACGATGAAAAAAAAAAAAGAAAAACCAAACAAGCGAGGGGGCAAAGGGGCCGTCGGCACTGGGAAGGGGGGGGACAGAGGGGCGGCTGTGCAGCCGGTACCTGCCGGCCTTGGTGATGATCATCTCGGTGCCGATCTCATGGAACCTCCTCCAGAGCTCGGAGCCCTGCAACTCCACCTGCACCCCGGCCCCCGCCTCCCGGCTCTCGGTGCCGGTTTTAGGCCGTTTTTCTGCAAGAAAAAGAAACGGGAGGGGGACAACTAGGGAGGTGGGTTGGGGTTGGGGGGGTAAGATTGGGGGGGGGGGGGGGGGAAGGCCCCCACCGGTACCAACCCGGCTCCGGGACTCTGCGGTTCTGCCGGCAAGCGAGCCCGCTCTCTTCTTCGGCACCATCCGTTCCCTTCCTTTTGGTGGAGCGTCCCACCAAGGCTTCCACCGAGAAAGCGTGGGCCCGGGAGCTCAGAGCCATTCCCCCCCGCTCCTGTACCCCAGGTCTGGGGGTGTCTCCCCCGTCCCCCCCTTTTCCCTGGGCGGTAGAGGGGTTCAGGCGGGTGGAGGTGACGGTTCCATCGCCGTCGGTACCCAACGCCCCTCGGTCGGTTGCCGTCGGGGGGTAGAGACCACGGCGGGATCTTCTCGCATCCAACTGAATCAATAGCCGGCTGCAGCTTCCACTGTTTGTTTTGGAAACTGGTGGGAGCATAAGAAACATTGAGTGACATTTCATAGGAGTAACGGGGCGGGGGGGGGGAGGGAGAGGGAGGGGAGAGCGGGAGGTGGAGGGGAAGAGCGGGGGAAGAGGAGCCGGCCCCGTCTAGGATCAATAAAAGAGTTACTGTTCTCCATTAAATTGTAAAACTCAAAGAAATTTGACATAATTGCACACTAGGGGCCACTTTTCCAACAAAAGTGCAAATAACGTTTAACCAGAACCAGCACAAAAAGGAAAAAAAAAAAAAGGAACAGGGGGGGGGGGGGGAAGAAAAAGGGGAAAAAAAGGGGGGGAATAAAAGAAAGGGAGAGCCGTGTCTGCCCGGGCCGCCCCGGCGAGCTCCAGGCCTGGGTACGGGGGGTTTTGCCGGTGTCCCTGGCTGGACCCCCCCGGGCTGTGGGACAGCGCCGGCCACACATTCCGGCTTGACCCCGGGTTTGGGTTTGGGATTTTTTGGGTTTTTTTTTGTTTTTTTTTTTTTTTGTGTGGGTGTGTGTTTTTTGGTTGGTTGGTTTTTTGTTTGTTTGTTGGTTGGGGGTTTTTGGGGGGGGGGGTTGGGGGGGGGGGGGGTTGTTGTTTTTTTTTTTTAAGGCAGCAAACCCGCCCCCGCCCGCCCGCCCGCTCTGGCATCACCCCCGGGATGTTTCCACCGCTCCGCTTCAAAGCGTGGCCCCGCAGTGGCAGCTGCGCTGAATTAGAGGCAGAAATCCCAGTTTTCCACTCGGGCAGTTCCTGGGAGCTCCTGCGTGGCCGGGTAGGGCCGGGGCTGGGGCCGGGGGGGTGGAATCCGGGCCGGGTTTGGGGCAGGGGGGACTCTGGCCGGGACCCTCAGGTGTGCAGGGAAAGAGCTGTGCTGGATTTGCGCTTTAATTTTTGGGCCCCCACCAAGGACCTCCCCACCCTGCAAAGGCTTGAATGCACAGCACTGATTTATTTTCCATCCGGGCATCCTCCCCAAACCCAGCACCAAAGATTCCGGGGTTCAGTCTTTTTTTTTTTTTTTTTTTTTTTTGGGGGGGGGGGAAGCAGTGGTATTCACGTTGAGCAGGGTGGGTGTCCGCCCCCCCACCCGCTCATCCTCTGTGCACCCCTCGCCCCGCTGCCTTTCCCTGCACCAGGGAGGTCAGCTAGGATAGATGAGCCTTAACGGAAAAAAAATGTGGAAAGGGATAAAATTCACAGGCCAGCTGAGAAAGCAGGTTGGGGGGTGGGGGGGTGGGAGTTGCTGCAGGGCACTGCAGCTTCGGGGTGGGCAGGGGACGGGGTGCAGAGCTCCCTGTCCCACTTCCAAGTGTTCCCGGAGTCTCAGGGGAACACTGATTTATTCAGATGTTTCATTTTTCAGGATTTCTTGCCATATTCGTTAGGGTCCGTGTCCCGCTGCGCGCATTTCTTCCAAGCCTTGGGCTGGCAGCAGAGTGAAAACTGCCTTGTCTTTGCGGAGACAACCAAAAGCAAACGTCAGACGGCCGCTATCTGGCAGAACTCTTGACAAATGTGTATTTTAAATGCCCCAGACTCATCCCGCTGTCCTCAAATCCCCGCTCCAAGCATGCTCCTCGCTCGGCTTATGGTGGGCTTTGCACGTTGATACTCATTTGTACATTTATACGCATTTATATGCATTTATTTACCATTTATAGGTTTTTTTTGCACACATTTATACACCAAAGTCCTGGCATATCTCACTGGGACAGGAGTTTGTCTCAGGAAAAGGCCTTGGAAAAAGCAAATGGATGCAGGTACGGGTGCTAAACGCTGGAGCTTGACACCCAGCCTGGGGCACCTGGTTGAAAGCCGCCCACTTTTCTGGCTGCTGACTTTTCTCCATGTGCATCGTCCTGGTGCCAGCTCCGGTTCGGACCGTGCCTGCAGCCTGTTTCTGGCGAGAAAAGTTGGCATCCCCGTCTGTAAACGGGGCTCCGAAAGAGCCGGCTAAGCTCCTGTTGCACTCACGGTGGAAAACTAACAACGCCGTTTATAGTGGCGCTTGGGACAGCTGTTCATGAGCTGTAAAATAAGTGTATGGAAGGATGTGTCTTGCATTTGCTTCCGCAGGGTTTTGTAGAGCTGCGTGTCCTCGGGGTGACGCAGGAGAGGAGCCAGCCCCGGCCCCGGAGGGAGTGCAGGCATCTCCTGGTGCGGCCTTCGGAGAGGCTGATGGCGATTAACTTCAGATTTAACTTTTATCGAGGGTAACGGTACTTCTCTTCCTTCGCAAAGTTGCCTCCAAATCCGGAGAGCAGCTGCGTCCTGTCGTAATCTGAACGATACGGTGCTTTCGTCCCCGTGTTAGTCCACCCTTCCACCGCCGTCCGGCGGCGGTGGCCCCGCAAAGCCCCAAACCCCGACGATGGGGTTTTCCTTCCTACGAGGCACGTTCAGGTGCTCCCGCGGGATGGATGGCCGACCTGCTTCTCGGGGGGGGGGGGATGGTTCTGGAACGTTATCCCCCAGCCGTCCCCATCCACCGGCATGAGAACGGGGCAGGGGCAGAGACGCCGGGAGGTTATCTTGCTCTGCCCTCACCCCAGGCAGGATCATCTCCACCTGTGCGGATCTTTATTCCTTCCTACAAAGAGAAATGAGACAAATTTCATAAACATGTTCATAATTATAACAGCATAAGCTCATGATTTAAAAGCAAGGTGAACGACGGGTCCTTCCCGGAGCCCGGACGGGATCGACGCTGCGCTCCCCAGCGCTGATGGAAGCCAGCTGAGGGCATTAAGTGTGAACCTTTATCTCTGCTGACATGACATATTATTAAAAAGTATTTCGAGTAATCTTTTATTTCCTTAGCATTGCAACACATTTCAAGAACTTGGCCGGGGATCAACCAACCCTTTTTAATTTCCTACAATGAAAAATAAAACAAAAATAAAGCCCAGTTGAGATGATATAATCAGGAACATTTTGAGGGTTTAGGTCAAATTAATATGTCAGAGAAGGGTTTTCAGGGGACTTGGAGAGCTTTAATCTGTCAAAGACTGACTCAGACCCTTCTTGGGCTTTGTAATCTTATTGTCTTTACCAAATTATGTGATGGTATGTCACGTATTACCGTCACCAGAAAATTGAACAAATAATCATTTGGCATAAAGTTCAGAATAACTAACTTAATTTTAAAGCATGTGTTATACAATATGCCAGAAATGTTTGCTTAACTTGAAAATGATCTTTTAATACTGTCCATTAATCTGTTAAAGTGCACAGGTAACTTCCAAACACAGTCTTTCCTGACCACTTTAGGGGCAGACTTTAGGAGATTTAACTGTGTTCAAGCTGCGCTCAGTTTTGCCAAGATTTACTTCGCATTTACCAAAACAAACCAAAACAAACCCCAAAGCAAACCAAACCTGACTTGTGGCTAGAAGTAATATTTTAATATCACCTGCACTCAGTTATGCATCTAGTACTTTTCCCTTTTATATCTCCACCTGATATGTCTAGATTCATATAAGCCTGCAGTTATAAATTTGGTGCTAGGACATTGTCGGTTCTAACAGATAAACTCGAAGCATTGTTTGTTCTCTGCTTCACAAATTGTTAGTGAGAAAATTTTTATTTTTTTTTTTTTAGCATTTGGGAAAAAACCATGGTTTCCAAACCCGCAGTTTCTAACAGAAAGATGCAGCACTGCATCGTCATATACCACTAAACAAGCCCTGACTCCCATAACACAGCCGCAGCGATTGCTTCACCAGTGTTTAATTAGGCGACGTGCACTCAAGGCTACAAGTGGGTGTGGGTGCATCTCTTTTCCCCGCTGGGTGTATGTAACGTGGGCTGCACTCTAAGCAATTTTTTCGGGTGGTGTAATTCTTCTCCTCTTGCAGAGACGCAGCCGGAGCCAGCAAAGCAGCAAAGCCCAGGCCGGTCCCTTGTCCCCGTGTGCTCTCCCCTCCTCGGCCTTGGTGGCACCAACCGCATCTGCCCTCACATCTTCCCTTTCAAAATCTTTCCTCTCCGGTAAAAATGTACTTTAGGATTGATTTAACCACGTTTGCACAGGCTACTAATTTTTATTCCAGGACTCACAGTCCAGTTTGTATTTTTTCCGCCTCCCAACTTTGCTGTTACTAGTAAATAATTTTTTCAGATCCCAGCCTATTTGCTTGTCATGTCGTAAATATAAATGTACGTGCTGCCTGAAATCTAATAGAGATAAACCTCACACTGAAGAAATGCAAGCTAACATCTAATATTCCGACATGCAAATACTATCATTTCCTTGGAAGAAAAAAAATAAACTTATGGATGATACAGTGTGCCACAAAAAGCCGCTGCTATCAACACAAGAAAGGGGTGGAAGATTTGCTGTGGGAGTATGTTAAAGCTACAATAAAACAGTTTCTAAATGCTGTGACTGGAGTGGATGTGTCTGTCAGCTGAATAACCCTTCTGTGGGCTGAAATACCGCTGGTTTGGGTTCTGTGGGAACTGGAATTTGCAATATTCAGCTTTAATTTTTATAGATGTAACTACCACTTCATATGAGTCATTGACTAATTGCTTATTAACACATTAACAAATATTTCTTTTTCATAAAAACCAATCTTTTAAATAGAAACTCCTGAAGACTAAGCAAATCTTGGCAGAAAACACCCAGAGTAGCTTATAACAGCACTTAGGCGATTGTTTTCCCTTGCATTCTCAAATGTCCAGTCCCACAGCAAAGCTTCAATTTCATTCTCCACCTTATTTTGCCCATAATGAACTTTGAAAAACCTCTGCTCTTATACCCAAGCGCAGTGCGATAGCGAGCGCTCTCCGTCCCCCGTTGGGCTGCGGCACCTCCGGGCCGAGCTCGCGATGTCCGAAGCAGGAGGTGATGGCACGGTTCAGCCCGTCCGTGCTCTCAGGAACAACCCAAATTAATTTCATGGCAAAAATGGCAGGTCCAGGGAAGAACCGGCCAGCTCACGGTGGTGGACAGCCGGTCTTGAAGTCTCTCGGTTGGGTGACCTCCTAAGGAGGTCCTTCACCGCCACGTGCGCTGAATTAGTTAAAGCTATATTAAAATAAATCTCTGTTATGTTATTTTATACATAAGCCCCCCAAAAGGCTGCACAGGGAATAGGATTAAACTTTAAGGAAATGATTCAGTAAAGTAAAAACAATATCGACAGCATTTGGGGAGAGTTAAATCAAATTAGGGCCCTCGGATCACTTCATGATGAGAGAAGGGTCGGTGGTGTTCCCCACCACAGCCCGGGAAGTCGAGGGAGGGTCAGGAATGTTCACTTGCCCGTGGGGTAAGGAGGAGACCGTCGTGCGCATCTCTAGGACCAAGATGTGACGTGCCACCACGAGGACTTCCATCCAGCAGCTCTGGCTGCAGTTGCATGCCCCGTCGAGAGCTTTCCCGGGACCGCCGGCGTGGCTGGGGCTGCGTAACGCGGGCTTCTGTCAGGTATCTCCCTGCAACCTCAAAATCTTTTCTGGAAAAGCAAGATTTCTTGGCTCTGTGCTGCGAGGAACATTTTTAGGGTCGTCGTTCCTAGCCTGGCTCCTGGCTTTTGGCTGGTGGTCGTGCGAGAGCGAGGAGAAGCTGCTCCATCCCTTCTCCAACCACCTCCACCCGAGAAGCCCCTGCCAGGCTGGCCATCCCACCGAGCAGCTTTCCCACCACTTTTTCTTCGTCATGACTTCTCCAGAGCCCAGAAATAAGACCAAGACATGGCCCCTTCCCCCCCTCTATGCAAAGGGAAAAAATTCCTGCCGTGTTGAACTTTTCTCATAATACTTAAAGAAAATACTTAAAGAATGTGTAATAATAGGGGATTTAGAGAGAGCAAAATTAACCACACAGACAAAGCAGAAAACCTTTAGAACGGCACTAAAATGTATCCTGCCTGGCTTTACCGTGGGGAAGAACTCCGGGGGAAGAGAGGGTGAGCCCTGTGGTCTGTGGGACCCCCTGTCCCCAGGGTCACCCCCGCTCTTCCCACCGGTGGAGTATAGGGAGGGAAAAGCCAGAGTTCTCGGTTTAGCTGCCAGGGAAACCACACAGGAGAAGTGAAATTAAAATAGTTATGGGGAAGCTGATATTGAGTTATTCTATATTCCCGGGCAGGAGCGAAGCCGGGCAGACCGGGGGCCGTGTTTCCTGCGCTCCCCCCTCCTCGGTGCTGGGGCCAGGCAGGGTCCAGCCATGGAGCATCCCGGGGTCTTGGGAAGCCCAAGCTGGGCTTTGCCAGCAGCAAGCCCTTTCACAGGCAGCAATCTGAGTGCAAAAAGCCCCTTTAAAGAGGAGGGTGACGTTATTTTTACAAAATACAGCCTATAGCCTGGTTTGGTTCACTTTAAATAGTAACCGGATCCCTTGAGACATCTCCTTGGTGCTGGTGCACAGGGGGAAGGTCCTCTGATGGCCTCGATCTTCTGCTCTGAAAGCAAAAATGGGCCAAAGTCTCCCGCGATCGCCAAGATTTGGGGCCAGGGAGGACGGGGGTCCACAGTACCAACAACATGTGTCCCAAAGAAGGTTGAGCTCGCAAAACCCACCTGAAGGAATGGGCATCGCTACCGGGGTGAAGACTGCGCCTCTTTTAACAGGCTGCAATAACCACCCCTCCCTTACCTTCGGTGCCCCCAGCAGCATCATAGATCCATCTGCCTGGGTACCGGCAAAGTGCTTTTCCAACTGTTTGGGTTTGACCGATTTCTTTCCACCGCTGCCGTCTCTGCACCACCAGCACTTTGCTGGAGGAGTTGGCCCCAAGGCAGGTTTGAGACTTTTCCATCCTTCCCTGCCTGGAAAGATAAACGCAACCTCTGGGCTTAAACCGAGCCCACACCTGGGAGAGATCGACCGGCTGCAGTGAAACTCAGCTTTGTTTTGCTATTCTATCCTCAGTTATTGCGGCTAATTATTGCCTTAAATGCAAACATAGAGGGATGAGAATAGAAGCTTGGAAGGGGTGATGCGCTGGGGAGAAGGACAATAAATCAAAAGGGTTGCAAGGAAGCTTTCACTCATCTTCGAAGAACCAGTATGGTTTTGAGTTGTTAGCTTGCACTTTGGTTAGGAAGTGACTTTGGAAATTAAACAGCAAAGATACAATCTTAATATTTCATAAGATCTGCCAATACAAATATCTGTCGGCAGATATGTAAAATAATAGCTTTAAAAACAAGAAAAAGAATCACATGAAATTTTCTACGGAGGGTGATGTCACTCCCCCAACCAAGCTATATATTCTTTGTGCTTGAAATTAAAAACGCATGAACCCTCCGTGCAAAGCTGGGTGAAACTCTGCTTTTTCAAGTACCCCCTTAGGAATGATGGGTGTTATTTTCTGGTTTTAATTTTAGAGTAATAAATAAATGTGATTGACTTGCCACCCAATAGCGCCGAGTTGTGGAAAATGGGTAAATGCAATCCGTGCATGTTAATGTAGAGGTCGTTGCTATATGAAGTCTGTCAAAGAAGTCTGTCTATGGCTAGTGTTGCTGGAGCAGGAGAGAATCAGCGTTAGCTGAACTGGTCAAGAAGCTTCAGCTTCATGAGGAATTTCAGCTCAGAGAAGAGGAAAATCTGTCTCCATGGTATTATCTCCCTTTCCAAAGTTTCCTTCTGGCTGCACTGGGTCACAGGCTGTGGACTGTAAATTATACAGCCGAAAATCAAACGATCTTTTTCAATAAGGGAAGAAGAAAACCATGCAATGATTAAATATATGAAACAGTTCAACCTATGGCTTTCTCTTGTTTGCAAATGCAGACAGTTCTGTTGAGATCCAAAAACCACTCCAAACCATCAAAATTAGCAAATAACCATCTGGCTTGGTGGCTCAACGCCTCCCGTGGCCATAAATTCAAATCCCAGCAACATTAGCAGGGGATTTGCTCTGAAAAACAAGCTCTGTCCTTGAGTAATGCAAAAACAAGGTAGAGATGGGGAAAGCTTGTGGGAGAGCTGCGGCTCGGGGTGGAAGTTGCTCCGGTTGAGCATCCGTTGGCTTTCAGCAGGGACCAGGGCTCTTGGCTCACGAGGAGCATCCCCTCCTGGACTCCTGGTGCTCCATCCCATGGTTGGGCTCCCTGAGCCCTTCCCTGGGGTCTGCCACCCTCACCCAGCACCATTCCCGTGGCGTTTCTCCATCTTGCTCCGTCCCAGCTCCGAGACTCCGTGCACACTCTTGGGGTTCACCGAAGCCATCGTGGACGTGGACCGGTGCTTACCAGCTACTGTTTTCTAGCGAAGGTCTCCAGGATCAAAGCAAGTCAAGCCTGTAGGTGCTAGAGGAAAGATCTTCCTGTCTGAAAGGTAAAATTCTCCGCTCGGGCCAGGGTTGCTATGATCTGCAAAGAGTTTTTCCATCCTTCGTTGGAGAAGGGGAAGATTTGGAGGGGACAAGAATAGGTTTCCTCGTTATGTGCAATGCAGTGATCTTAGCTCCTTGCCTTGTGTATTTTTTTTTAGATAAGGTGCAATTTAAAATTCGAAGTATGGAGATAATGTCACTGAGAAGCCTTGTCAGGAGGTAGAAGAGACACCAGTAGGAGCCGTGAAATCCTCATAACCGCCGTGCCTCTGGGCACCACGGCCCTGGGAATCCTCGAATCAGGACCTTGGTCTGGAGCATCTGCCTTCATTAATACTCTGCCCTGCCAGTCTTGGCCAGAAGGCTGAGTTATGATTATAGCTCACGCACAAAAAATTTGCCTCTTCCTAACCCTCAAGACCTGGAACTAGCAGCTGAGTCTGATTTTGGCTCTGCAGCTAGTTTTATCCACTGAAAAGTTGTGTATTTTTTGCACATCTGGTTGTATTTGGGGGTGATATTACCTTTCAGTGCTGCTCAATTCTGTCTGTGCCCATTAGTTACTGGAGTAAAGAGCCCTTCCATCTGCAGAAGTGCACTGTGGGGAACCTGGTGGACATTTTACATTGAAATATAATTGGTAATTCATTAGCAATCCCATGTTTGAAGGCTTAGGACCGAGCCTGGCATTAAACCAAGCAACGGGGCAGGTTTCACTTCTCCTACAGTAGGGCCACCAAAGGCAGAAGGTTGGACGGCTCCTACGCTGCCAGAAAAAGCAGTTTGGCTTGAAAAAAACCCTTTAAAAATGCATCTAGTCCCAGAACATAAACCATGCCCTGTGCCTCTGACGATGAGCGGCCTTGAAACCTCTCCTATTTTTGTCAGAGCACCAAAGCCCCATGAAGGATCCCCAGAGCCGATGATCACAGGAGATGCTCCAGTGCCCGGTGCAGCGTGGCAGGAGCTGGACCAGTGCCGGCCCAAAGCCGCAGCCCCTCGGGGGTCACCCCGTGGGCTCCCATGTATTTGGACTTCACTCTTCCCTCTGTTTTCTCTTCCTCCTGGGACTGGCAGACCTCGCAGCAGATTGCACGTGTAGGGGCAGGGGAGTTTCTATAAGATGTAGGGAGATGGACTGTTGTTTTCTTTCTGGATTTTTGCCTACGTTCATGCATCTGCTCGCTTTTATTGTCCCGCATTCCACAAACTTAAAGCACTTCCGTATTGAACAGAATTAATCCAGTTCACTGAAAAACATGATAAAGCTCAGCACTGAGGATACCAAGTGCTTCTGCTCTGCACATCCTCCAATTCCCCATCCCGACCTACCCCAGAAGCAGCAAAACCAGTGAACCGCTGAGGAGCCGTGAAAGCACTGCTTTGTCGTTGGAGGGCAGGGAAGAACTCGAGTCTGTTATTTAATGTATTTTCATGACGGGTGTTGTTAGCATCGCTCATCTGGCACTACCCAGCGCTTGGGCAGAGCGGAGCCGTGGGGTAGGGACCAGCGGGGAGCTGCAGGAGAGCCACGGCCGATCTCCGAGCATCTCGGGGGCGAGCGATGCTCGGAGCAGGAGCATCCCATCCGGAGATGGGATCAGGAGATGCTGCCAGCGCTCTCTGCCCGATGGAGAAAGCCTGCAGATGGGAAGCCTCCCGCTTATGGGGTAGCTCCCACCAGGGCTCAATTAGCTGTGGATGATGAATCCCAGTTGCCTCGGAGAGATCGTTTCCCCATCTGAAAGACCAGCCACGGCTTTGAGGCCGCTTGCAGACACGCAGCCATCCCTACTGTGGCACTGCCTGGCCTGGCTCAATGTGGTTTGTATTACCCTGTCCGGGCAGCTGGAGTTTGGAGGTAAGAGGACCAAAAAGTGTGTTATCCCCTAACTGTTATAATGCAGGCTATAGCCATGAGATAAGGAGTGTATCTGTACTCCAGCAAATTGTAGGGAATAAATATTCAAAATACAGCACTGGGATTTTTTTTCCCCTGTAATTTATAGCAACAATAAAATGCAAGTAGAAGGATTAATAAAAAAATAATACAAAAAAAGTCTTGTCTCTACAGCTGGCAAATAGAGTTGAACGATAGAAAAAGGGGTATCAGGTCTGTGACTCGGTCACTGGGCTCGGCTGTGGGGCCGCAGGGTTTATTGCCTGTTCTGGGGAAGGCGGCTGCTCTCACAAACCAGCCGGCAAATTCTGGTGGTTATTGTATGTGCGAACAAACCCTAGGTTGAAAACTATCTGTTTGTTTACTTTCACAAAAATCAGGACCACATTGGGAATAATTTGCGAGACAAAAAGAAAAGCCTTCATTTATCAAGGACTCCATTCGACAGATAATATTAAATAACTTCTACTACCAACAAACCTGCAAACCTCATGCTGGGATTTCATACACGCTGGAGCCGACGCTGCTGCAGGAAGCTCTCGGACAGTTTCTTGGTCATAAAGTTATGTGAAGTTTTACGTTTAAAGAAAGAAAGTTACATTAAAAACCTGTAATGCTTTCTGGCTTGGCCTCTGTGCCTGCAATTGCATCTCAGATCACTGCAATCAAGTGTGGTTGCAGGAAAATGATATTTTTCACTTTCGGCAGTTTGTTTCCCTTCTCTTGCATCTCGGCTTTTCCTCTGCCTCTGTCGGCCAGGTCCTCCTCCCCTCCTGCTGGAGTTTTAAAAGCAAGGATGGGAAAATACGATTGTTGTTTATTATTAAAGGCAAAAAAACCTGGCAAAAAAAATCAAGGGGAAAGTATAATGTCTGCAATCTTTTCAATTAAGATTTTTATGTGGATTAACTTTTTCTATTAAAATAAGTGGATCTTATTTAAGGCTGCCTGTAAGTCTACTGCCTCATGTCATCAGAACAGTTACATCCACAGCTTAGGAAAGCAAACTACAAAATATACTTAGTGATAGTCCCACCATTAATCATTTGTTCACTAATTTGCCTTTGATTTGTTCTCTTCTGTTGGCAGTTTGTGCATAACTTGCACTGGTGCAACCTTTGCACCCTTAGATTTGTCCAGCTCCGGAAAGATGCAGATGGTAAAGCCAAGAACCGGTTCCAGTGATTATCAAGGGAGTAAAGTCGTGGTTCCCACCATCCAGCCACCTCCCGGCCTGTCTTGAATGTTTCTGCAAATAATTCAGAGAAAAGGTTAAAACCAGCAACTCGTACAAAATAACCTCGCTGCTGGGGAAAAAAAGCCTTTTCGCTCTCGTATCAAATTAGCAAATAGTTTTGCAAAGGGCTGATGGGTGAGGAGGAAAGTTGGTGTCGTTCAGCATCTGCCCTTACACCCAGCTCCATCCTTCGGTGGAGGTTTAGAGGCAGCAAAGGAAACCGGTACCCGACCCCGGCACTGCCTGCCGGGACACTGGAGACAGTTTTCAGGCTTCCTAAGTATTTGCTCTCTCTTAGAGTGCGAATCCCTGGCCCGACCCTAGCAGGGAGGTTTCGGAAGGATTTGACGGGGGCAATACAGGATATCCAGGCTTTACTGTGTGGGAGACTCACAGTGTCTGAAGCATCCGCCGAATCCAGCTTCTGATCCTGAGAGCTGCTGAGTGCGAGGAGATGGGCTTGCTTAGATTTAAATAGCAAAAAGCATCAGAAAAAGACGTGAATGCAAGGCTTACCATGCAATACTGTGTGTTGGATCGCATTGCATTACATGTAACATTTATAATAGCGTTACAAACAGGTTCTGATGACAACTCCTACCTCTTTGGCTCATGTCGGGTGGAAACTTCTCCTCTGAAATCTGGGAGATTACTCCAGAAAAAAAATATCTAAATTAACCCTACTGTCCCAGTACCTTTGAAATCAGTGGGAGCTCTGGCACTGATTTCTGGGCAGTCGGGATTTTGCATTACATGAACAAAGGTATCGAAACCTGGCTCGTATGCAGAACACAAAGCACAAATGATCCAGCAGTAATTTGTTTGAGGATGAAATATTTCTTACCCCACTTGAAAAAAGCCCTACAGCCACAGAACAGGAGGAAGAAAGCCTTTGCAATTAACCCCAGCTCAAAAAGCCCACTGCAAATGAAGAAGTATTTTAAATTCCATTTAGATCTTTTTTTTTTTTTTAAAAAAGGCATATCGGTTTACATTTATAATGTTGGTATCATCCAGTACTTTAAATCAAATTATAGCTGTATCAGGCTGCTTAACAATGTTTCTTTTTAATTAAGTTTACTAGTCCCACATGCATTTTTTTAAAAAATAAATTAAACAAACTTAATTAAATTACATGACAGGGGTTAGGTAAGACAGCAAAAAAGCCCAGCAAGAATACAAGGATTGATAAATCCTTTTGGATGTACTCACATTTTGCACTTTTCCTAAACCCTGTAGCCTTCCCTCAGCCTGATGAAGGTGGCATCCCCTGCCCCTGCACCTCAGCACCCACGGGACCCTACACCATCCAGAGTCCTCTCACTTACTTAAGGCATTTACCTTTATATATGTTTTAAAATCCTGCTTTCACAGAGAGTTTAAACAGCTCAGGAAGCTCCTCGGGAAGCTGAGCATCAATGAATTGCCCTTAATTTCCCTGCGTTGCAGAGGCACGAGCGGTATATCAGGCTTAGGCAAAGATCTCCCTGACCTGGGGACCCTCTTGCCGGACAAACCCCAGCGGTGGAAGCTCCTGGGGGTCCCTGGGGCATCACCCCCCCACCGGCCCCCGGCAGCAGCCACGGCACAAGGGAGAGCTTGGGGATTTCAACCGCCCTCCCGGCGAGTCGGCATCCGTCCCCGTGGGGTTTCGGTTTGATTTGATGAAGAAACCCCACCAAAATCAGGGAGTTTGTGGTGTTTTTCACTTTGTAGAAGCTCCTGATTTTCACAGAAAGCAAAGGTGCTTGTGCGTGGTAGCAACTACCAAGAAAAAGGCGATTGCATTTTTACTGAGAAAATGTTAATAAAAAAGTACGGAATGAAGGAAAAGGAAGAGAAATGGGGGTGGGCAGTGAATTGCATGTACAGACCTGGAGGGAATTCTGCTTTTCTCAGCTTCTCCCAGCTCACGCTCTGGAGAGATGCTCCGTGAGCTGGGACGAGCTCCCGGGAGGGCACTGGCAGCCAGGGCATCCCATCGTTTGCATTTTTCTGGTGCAAATAGCACAAAAACATCCAGAATGTCTATTTTTAAAAGATAAAAAGACTGCCGTGATGATGGCAGCTGGGACTTACTGCAGCGGGGAAAGCCCCCTGTGCTTGCACAGCACCTTTTCAAGGAAGCACAAGACACAGCCGATAGCATCGGGCTGAATTTGCACCCTGAATAACCCACGGTCACGGTAAGATTACCGGGGATTTTTATAGGGGTTAAAATTGAATAATCTCATCGAGAGAGAGCGAAGCAGCAAATCCCCCTGTCTCCAGCCCTGCGGGAAGCACAGCGATGGAAGCAGATGAGCGGAACGCCGTGCACGGCCACCGAAAAGCCTCACGGAGCTGTGGGGTCCTGATCGTCCCTAAGACAAATTTGACATCCCCATGAAGGCAGACAGCCGTCACCGTGCGCGGAGAACGGCCTTTCGGTCCTTTCCGTAATTCCCCCGACTCCGAGGGTTCTGCATCTGGGGCTGCAAGGATGAAGTCAGCCCCGGAGCCGCTACGGGCTGGAAATGATTTCACCGAGCTGCAATGCAGATGGATTAATTCCAGTACTGTAAAGTCAACATGGTTGAACACTGGCTACATCACAGTCTTCATTACTGTGGTCTGGATCGGGTTTTGATGAAGTAATTTCCCTTGGGTTTAGCACTTAGAAAACATATAGGGCGTCCTTCTTGGATTTGCCTGGAGAGCGGTGCCCCCCCCTCCCATCCACCCCAAATTGGCTTTTATCAGTTGCACATGGACCCCTGCGATTCGGAGGGGTTTCAAACGAGGCCCATATGGTCCGTGGCACACGATGCCCAAACAGTTGGACGCATGAAATGAGATGCAGTTTGGGTGCGTACGATGGATGTTATTAATAACAAATGATATAACACTCCGAGGCTGTATCTTCAAATGCAAGGAGACGTGGGATGAGTGCGGATTAGCAATTCCTCCATCCTCTGTCACCAAATCGACTCCCAAAGAGCTCCGCGTTAGGTTTTTGGACACCCGGAAGCCAACGCTCATCATCCTGCTCAATTTACGGTTTCTGAGACTTGAAGAGAGCCCTTCATGCAGAGTAGATGTTTATTTTGCCATTTTTTTCTAGCTATAAACTGTAGTTGGATACTTGTCATGTGCAATTTGCTTCCTTGGGAAGCACTTGTGCAGATGTGACCGAATTTTGCCTGGGCACCAGGCTTCGCTCCCAGCGGTGGCATCTCTGAGATACCCTCCTGCATAAGCCGCCCTGTGAAAAGCAGCTCTGCCTCCTTCATTTGTCACCAGGGCCTGGGTGAAAGATGCTTTTAAGGGCTTATAATGGGGTCCCCCGATGCAAGATTAATTCATTCCTCTTCCTACCGTGGCTTGATGTTGAATGTCAGCACCCAGGTCTTGGTTTCCTGGAAGATGGCAGAAAATGGTCGTCATCACGTGAAACTACAGCTGTTCTTCAGTGCTTTAGACTACTTTAAAAGAGAACTTCAGTTGCAAATAGTAAGCAATACATCGGTGAGTTCTCCTTTGCATCTTGCACGTCGCCCCTTTCTAACTGGTGGGTAGGGAAGGGTGAGGTGTGCGATACAGCAGTGGGGTCCGTGCACGGGGATAAGCCACATCTGTTCAGCAAACACCTTTCCTCTCTTTTGACTCACAGTAGAGGTTGCACTGAACCCTCCAACACGCTCACCCTGCAGCTTGTCTTCAGCCCATAAGGCTTTCTGAATACACTTTATAGCACAATAAATACCTATAATGATCCCACAGCAATAAACAAAATAATGGAAACCCAGAAAAATGCTAAAAATGCTGATGTAAAGAGCTGTGCACACGTCCACAGGCAGTCACCTTTCCGTGAGCGGCGTTGCAGGGGCCAAAATTCAGGGGGAAGCTGTGCTGGAGTCGTGCGATGTGCCAAGCGTCCCCCGAGCCGTTGGCTCTTGGCCACACAAACTGGGGTGGAAACTTGCTTTTTTGATAATAAAAGTATAAAGCATGCATGGTTAAACTGAAGCAAAAGCAGGCAATTTGTGTGTAGCCAAAACTAAGCGGTTTGAATGACTCAACGTCATTCTTCTTGATTGAGTTTTTTCCTGCACGAACAACATTTTTGGGGAGGGAAGGGTGGGTGGCAGGTAAGTGGGAAAAGAAGCTTCCTTTCATTTGGGCCAAAATCAGCATATTTTGGCAATATTTTGCACCAGGAATTCAATCTTGTATATTACTCCGCTAAATAAACTCATCACTTCATCGAGATAATATTTATCTTTGGAACAAAGCGCATCACCGGCCGATGTCAGGGCTCTCCGCGCCGGTCGGTGTTGCTCCCGGCCATCAAGAGAGGACCTAGCAAGGCTGGTGCCATCTCCCCGTTCCCGGGATGGATCCGGGATGGATCCAGCCTCTTGCCCACGTCCTGCCCACGTCCTGCTTCCAGTGGGTCTTTGCTGGGAGCTCACCCCTCGTCATCACGTTCGTTAATACTGCCGGGGGTGGCAATGGGTGCCGGGACCACCGGCTGCTGCGCCGGACCGGTGACGGCCGCAGTTCCATCAGCACCAGCTCCGGTTGGCGGGATGCTGGCATGGGAATGGGGATGCTGATATCAGGGTTTGGGGGTGTTGACACCAAGGTTTTGGGGTGCTGACACCGGTGCTTGGGGGTGCTAGTGCTGGGGTTTAGGGGTGCTGACACCAGGCTGTTGGGTGGTGCCAGCAGCACCCACATTTTGGGACAGTCGAGGTGGTTTTATCACACGTTTATTTAAAACATCGCAGCTGAGATCCAAGTCTCCTGTCTGCCATCTTGAGGCAAGACCGTGCTTTTCTTTAGCCTCCCAGTCCTGCAAGAAGACAATTTCCCTGCAGCATCACAAACCTTCTGCTGGATCTGGAACTTGGTCTGTGGCCCCATTTTCTTGCGACATTCACTGCTTGTGAATTTTAACATGAGTGCTCCCTGGCACAGGCACGCAGGCAGGGGACTGGAGAGACAGGGCAGTGGATGGAAATATAAAATAATTTTCCTGTTTTCCTGTTTTCTAGTGAATCCTGTTTTCTAGTGAATCCCAAAGACAGCATGTGCAGTCCGTCCTGCTCAGCTGAGAGGAAGCAGCGCCGCAGTTATTTTTAATGATCGGAAAAAAAGATTTCTTTCTCCCTGTTTTCTTTTCTGGGTGCTCTCTAGAGTGATAACATGGAATTTCCTCTGAAACTCGAGCAGGGTGAAGGAAATTAATTTTCTCTCTTTTTTTTTTTTTCTATATAGAAATTATTTCATATGCCTGGGACACAGTGCCTTAATAAGTAGACCTGCAAGTTTTAAATTTAAACAAAATGATTCTCAGCAGTGCCATTGCCATTGCTGGCATGGGGTTAGGATGGGACCGCTGCTGTCAATTCAGTTCTGCAGAAGAAGAGAAGTTCTCAGGGTGACGGGCAGCAGGGACAGACCTTGGGCTGGGCTTGCTTCTTTGCAGTTTCTGTGCTGAAAAGTTTTACTGGAAAATACAGAAAATTATTTACTGTTCCTGAAGTACGAAGGTGAAATATTTACCCCTAAGAGCTGGCGACTACCTAGGCTTATTTAACTCCAGCTATTATTTAATTCACATTTTATAAAACAATTGATAGTAAGGTATCCCTCTTAAATCATGTATTTTAAGCCATGTAATAGAAAATCACAGGGAAAATAGTCCCGATTTAATTTCCAAAGTGAGTGATTTAGTACTTTTACAAGGACTGTATGATGCTAACGGGAGAGTGAGTTAAACCACAGTGACCACGAGCGATGCTCGCTGGAGTGCCCCTGCTCTCAGCTCTTAGGGATGGATTTATATCACGGCTTCTGCTGTACATTAAAATACTCCAATCCATTATTTCGCATTCGGCACTCTTTACCCTATTCGGTTTCATATAAGACAAAGGGAGTGAATGCGGGGTCAGTGATCGAGGGCCTGACCTGGAACCGGCCGACGGAGCTTGGATGAGGCTGGGAGAGCGGGCGGCTCATTTCTCACCCTCCTCCTCCCTCATTCGCTCAATCAAAATTCCCTGAAATGTTTGGGGGTTTAAATTGCCTGTCCTTTTTTTAAACATCAGCGACTTTTATTGGTTTTTTATGTTAAGCTGCAATATTGGGATATAATGACTTGTTCATCAAATTATATCAACAATAAGTGCTTGGAGGGTTAAGTGATAAAAATGGTTATCATTATTTCCGAGATTTTTCCTAAAAATACATTCATGTTGTAGGAGCTTTTTGGCCAATTCTTCTCTTTTTAATTAAAGTGATTCTGCTTTTCTCCCTCCCCCCATCCTTATTTTAGGTCTTTTTCTTCCTGATTCTGAGTTTGCCAGTGTAAATTAGAATTAACTTTATTAAATTTAATCACTCAAAGAAAATTTAAAATGAAAACACCATAGGATCAGCCTGGATTTTCTCTACCTTTTCCTCTAAAGTTGTATTGATTATTGCAATAGGCTGGAGGAGGTGAAGCCACATCAGTTTTCGGTTATCTTTGTCCCAAATCAGTCACCTATCCTCATCTTACATTTTGAGGCTCTGTCAGAGGTGGACACTGACCGGCAAACCCCATCACTTGCTCCTTCCTTTTTTTAATTTAATACTTTTATTTTATTTTCTGTAGGCTGCAGACGGCTCTTCTCCTGCCCTGGGAGGGCTTGTTTCGCCCACTGCAAAACCCCTGCAAAACCGATTGGAGCTGCGCAGAGAAAGGCGATCCGAGGACCACGGGTTTGTAAACTTATAGTTTCCTCTTTTTTGTTTTCTTTGTCGATCCAACTCCCCGTGCCCAGGGGCAGGGCAGGCAGGGAGGGCAATTTACTTCTGCCCTCTCCGAAGCACTCAACCCCAAGCTAAATTGACAAAATACAGTATTTCCATGTACTGTCAAAATTCACCCTCTCCTTTTTTCATGTTTTCCTTGAAAGCTGGCTCATGTTTCATAAAATGGCCACTCTCGAGGAAATGTAAATAATTTCCTTTTTCTCCTATATTTAAAAATAAATTTAAACTAATAGAAAATGTTGCCATTTGTCAAATCCCTGACATGAACCAGCCTGATACAGAGAAATTCATGTTGCTATTTATTCACCAGGTAGTCAATACCCCATGAGCCGCTCGTCCCGGCAGCCCGGGATGCTCCACCAGCGTCTCCCCGGGGTTCCCACTGCAGGAAAAAAATCCCAGTGGAACTATTGTAAGAGTTCCTCTAGGTTTTAATCATCAGCTCTTCAAAACTTCAAGCTCTTAACTCCCACGTTTGCATCTCCGGAGCTGCGGGGAAGGAACGGTCGGGGCACAGGCAGCTTAATAGCTTAAGTACATAGAAAATTGTCAGGATGTGCAAGCCTGCTAAGTTGCCTTGGCTTTGTGCCCCAGTAAAAAGGTTTTTCCTTTCATGGCCTTTCACAATACCACAAATTTTTTTTCTACTGAATTGAGCCCTGAAAGGAGTAACTCTAGACAGAGTGAAATTTTCCAATCCCGGAGCCCTTTGCCTGCCCTTTAACAGCTTCCCTGTTATTTTTGCTCTACGACGAAATATTTTTTAACTGATGAGAATAGAACACCCACTTCTGCCGGGGTCTGAAAAATATTGTTTCACAAAGTGAAGCAGACCCTGGTATTTGAGGTATGGACCCAAAACCTGGGGAGGCACGTGAGCGTCGGGCTTCCTCCCCGCACCAATAAATGGTGATAAAAATCCATCTGCTGGGAGAGCAAGGATCACAGCGGGGTCTGCTGATAAAAAAAGTATCAGGTTTTCAGTAATTTCTGGGCAGAAACAATTGTTTCAAATGCTTGGTATGTGAATTATTTTACTCTTTGCCGATGTGTGTTTTTGGCAACAGGAAAACAGGAAACCAGCTTGGAAAATATTAACGAAATGGAAACCAAGATCGTAAAGTATTTCGGTCTGGAGAGCTTTCCATTTTCCAATATGCGAACGCGGCAGAAGCAGAACTGTAAACCAATTAAAGGCAATTTAATTTAAGAGACTTCTCACGGAGGGAAGAGATCTGGCGTGTATATGGTGATGCAGTAAGCGGCGAAGACAACACAACCCCCAGCACCTGCGGAGGTTATTGCTAACAGAGACAGAGCGGGGATTCGATGCAGATGTGCCCCGGCATCCGCCTCCCTCCCTTCAGCTGCAGATACAAAAGACGGGCCGGTCGCGTCATGTTCTTCTTTAATTGTTAGGGAATTTGAGGCAGGTTTTTAATTGCACTGGTAGATATTTTAGAAAGGTTTGGGTTTAGGGATGTCCTGCTCGGCCAAGACGGGAATTTATGCCGTACGCGGTCTCTGCTCCAGCCCACGGCGGCATCCAGCCCTGCACGGGAGAATATGCTCCCATGGCAAACGGGGATAGAATATTAAAAAAAAAACCAACACAAACAATAAAAGTGACAGAAGAGAGAAATAAAGTGAGTTTGCGGGTTTGCTCCACTCTTATGCACTGGTGAGTCTTCACAGCACAAACCACCTGGGCTGGACTCGTGCCCTCAAAGTTATTCCTCGTGTCCCTCCTCTCTTCCTCGTTTCTCTGACGATTGAACCGTAGTTAAAACAAAATAAACTCCCGTTCATGGCCTCTGCTGTCCATTCGCATGCAGAGGGAAGCAGACGGGCTGACTTCGCTCCTGTTTCTGGTCAGCTTCTCGGCAATTTTATTTCCATGCTGCCTCCTGGATGTCTGTAATACTGGAGGGAGTTGCAGCAGAGCTGGGAGGGTCCGGTGGGGCTTTGCCGTCCCCAATTCCCTATGCGAGCCCCAGCCGGGCTGCCTGGGTGATTTACTGCTCATCCCACACCCTCGGGAACCTTCCCTGGACCCAAACATCCTTTAGTTGGGATTTTGCCCCATTCTCTTAGAAATTCTTCTGGCTGTAGCAACTCCCAAGATGAAACATCTCTCTTGGAAGTATTTTTTCCTACTAAGAGTCCTTGCAAAGACTCCTTTTTCCCCCTCGGCACACAACCCGGAGAGCACTTACAGCCCACTTTGCATCCTGAGAACTCACCAACAAATTGCTTCCACACTACACCCCAACTTCAAAAATTGTGCAGTACAAGGGTTAACCAACTTAAACGTTTAAAGAGTCATGAAATGGACTGTTTCCGCTTTCCATCTGGCTTTTATCAATTTTAAGTCGGTTTCAGAAGTACTGCTACACAATCAAAACACACAATCTCCCTAGTCAGATAATTCAATTTTATAAATGAATTACTTATGTGCCTATAAGTAAATACATTCCTAGGCAGGGAGATATTGACTGCTGTCGATGAAATAATGAAGCCCAGGGGAAGTGGCCGTGGCTGGAGCACTGGCCCCTCGGAGACGTCCTTCTGGCGTGCAGTGGGACCAGTGGACCCCCTGGCACGGTGGAGGACACGGGTGGAAAGGAGGGGATGGGACATCTTGAGCCACCACTGAGGACCACAGTGTGGACCACGAGCAATGTCATGGACTTGAAGGGGGGATGGACTGGACTGCGTTTGTGATTTGTGGTATCTGGGGGGAAATATGTTGAAAGAGGTAGCTGAAAGGGAGACACAGAGCTCCTGCAGAAGGGGTCTAGAAGGGCCCAGTGTTCCCCTGCAGACATGTCCCTTTCACCCGTGCCCACCTTCTTCAACAGCGTGCTAAAGGAGGGTGAAAACCTGCACTTAGATGTATCAAACCTCAGGCAAGAAGACCTGATGCTGCAGGGAATCATTTCTCATCTATTGCATTTTGGTGTGTGGGGTCTTTATCTAATGCAGACCATGTCCAAATGCAGACATGGACACAAACATGCGTGTACGCAGCCCAGTTTGGTGGAGATCCAGCCTGCTGGCACCCACTTCGGGTATCTCTGCGCAAAATGTTACACAAAGGAAAATACAGACTCATGGCATCAAGTTTACCCTGGGGCAAGGAAATCTGTGAGGATCTTTGGATGGCTGTGCACCTCAGGTATGGATCTTGGCCAGGTGGCCCATGGATTTCTGCTTTCCTTCTGTTTTCGTTGCTTTGGCCAGGTGGCCCAAGGATTTCTGCTTTCCTTCTACTTTCATTGCTTTAAAGGTACCACAAAGCCTCCATTGGGCTGGGACCAAGGAAGGGTTTCAGACCGGGGGCTGGACCTGCGCCGACAGCCAGGGCAGAGGACGGATCCCAGCTGAATGAGGGAAAAACTTTTAAAATGCAGATATTTTGTGACTGACAAGAAAATGGCAACTCTTTGGGGGTAATGTAACTGTTGAAGTGTGGTTTTGTTTCTACTCGCCCTCCAACAGCTTCAGATTGAGGTCTGATGGGGCAGGAAAGGCCAGCAGTTCTTCTAGCTTTTCATGTTTTGTGATCACTTTCGATGAGTATGAACACCACGTTTAAACTAAAGCTGCTCCCAGTTCCCATTGTGCCTCAGTTCCCCATCACCCCGGCATCCGTGTTCCCCTTCTTGTGGCACAATTGGAAAACATGAATGAAAGCAGCTTGGACTTGGACTGAAGTAGCTCAGGTTGAACGGTGCCGCTCACCCATCCACCCCAAATCCTGGCAGCAGTCCTAAAGGAGGCTGTGCTCTGCTCGTGGGGCAGGTGAGCCCCAGGGAGCTCGAGGTTTCTCTCTGTTCCTCCACACTCCACCACCAATGGTCCCATGGGAAACCAGCCCAACCCAGAAGGATACAAGCTGTAGAGGTGAAGGATGAGTTGGATAATGGGAACCGCCTAGGGTAGGCAGCAGTTGGGTTTTATCTTGTCTTTTAAACATCTCTTTAATAGGAACCAGGTCATTGTGCTAAGTTGCTGGAGGAAGGGCTGCCATGAGTGCAAGCTGGTAGCTGCCAAGACCTCGCATAGTGTTTCCCACTCTGGACATGTGCCTCCTTGGACTAATCCTTCACTTTTTCAGTTATTTCCATTTTCTGCAGCAGTGACTTGACACCATCTGAGCAGTCCTGGCTGACGGGGTGGTTTCATTGGGAGCTTTGCATGGTTTTCTGCTGGTGCTTCATCCACATCAGAGGGAGCACACAGGTTTTTTTCAAACCCTTCTCAAGTCCCTGCAGCTAAAAGCAGGGTTGTGCTGTGAGGATCCATACCATAAGTCGTAACACATTCTTGAGAAACGTTGGGCTCTGCTGAGCAGCAGGATGCAAGCGCATCTCCCATGAAACAATGGCAGACAATGACCCGGCAACAAAATTCACATCCCACCCAGAACAGACCAAAATGAACCCCATCACTGGTCCAGCTGGGGTCTGGAGCACGTGGGGTGCTGGGTTTTACATCGATGCTCACTTCCAGTAGCAATTTCAGCTGTGGAAGTGGGCTTCTGCTGCTTTGTACATGCTTTTCTCCATCGTTTTGTTCTGGTCTCCAAAGCAGCTGGAAGGAGGAGAAGCAACAGGGTCTTGCAGCAAAATCCACATGGAAAGACTTCACAGCAGCGTGGAGCTCTCTGCAGAAACAGCTCCCAAAGAGGTGGAATAATTTCCTGATTTAACTATCCTGGCTTGGGAGAGGTCCCTAGGCTATCTGAGAAAAGCAGCTACTGATCTGCTGTGTTCTCAGGTCCTCTCCGTGGGTTGGGAGGACCAGGGCAGGTCCGTCCTTAATCTGAGGGCAAACTGACCTTGAAGTTTCTTCAGCCAGGCACGTCCTCTCCCTCCCAGCAAATCTGGCACATTTCTGCATAATAATGCAATAAATCTTTGCTGAGGGGGATTGGGGAGCAAGGGTGATGTTTGCTCTCTTACGCTGCAAGTCAATTGCTAAATAAATAGAGTGTTGAAAGCCCGGAGAAACTCAGAGACGAGTCTTCAAAAGGACAATTTTAGGGGGTACAAATTGTAACCACAAAATCTGCATTCACATTCTGCATCTGCAGATAATTGTAAGCATCTGTAGTGCCAAGTATGACAGCGTGGGTGGGGATGGGGTAGGCAAGAGTAAGAATACACAGGCGCGTTCCTCCGGATCGTCGTCCCAGGTGTAAAAGTTTGGACACTACAAGGACACTGCATGCATGGGGGAGAGCCACCATCACACGTACTCTGTAAAGTGCTAGGCAAATGTATGCCTTAAAGGAAATAAGAAAAATACTTCATTAAAGAAATAAAAATAAAAAAAAATAAACACTTTGGTTTTAAATGCAAACTTCAGGTGTGCTTAAACACTACGGAGCAGACTTGTAGCACTTCCTATCCCAATCGTCTCTTACATTAGAGGGAATCGACCTGCCAGAAGACACAGAAGTCTGTACTATGCTGATCTTCTGAGAAGGACTTCTGCCTCCTCGTTTAAAAAATGCCAAATAAACACCATCCATTTTCTCTTTTGCTCCTTTGGTTGGTGCTGGCAAAAACTTTTTGATGCTCAAGTCCTATTTTTTCATGTGAGAAACTCTATGGGTGCTGACAGTTGACAGGCATTTTTACAGCCATTATGAGTTTGGAGGGTAATATGCATATTTTGGCACTTTCCTTTAGAAGGGAACTGAAGCAAGGTCTAGCCAATAGCCCACTAAATTACACCTCTAAAGATATTTTTTTTTCTGTCTTGTGATGGCTAGATTCTTTTATTAAAATGTTGCAGGAAAAACTGGCAGAAGTACAGTTCGACATTGCCTGAAGAACAGCTTCTGAGCAATCAGCTCTCTGCAAAGTTCAGGAGGTCCTTATTTTCATGGGGGAAGTGCTTTAATCAAGATTAATTTTTTCCAGTTTTCAGTAATCGGAGCTCTTCCTGAGTTTTCCTCAACTCTCCTTTAGGATGAAATTATCAAATTTCCATGGCAATTAACAGAAATTTTAAGCATAAGGATTGTTCTGTACAATGGATGGCAGGCAACAAGTGACATTAGGTTGGAAGATCTGTACGAAGGAACTGTACGTGACGTCCCATAAAATGTGCCGCTTTGCAACACGCAATTTTTATCCGAGGCGCAGCTGATCTCCTGATGCTCACGAAAATCTGAGTTACCTGCTCTCAGACTCTGTGGTCCACCAATAAAGACCGAGACGGATTAGCAGAAGAAAGCAACTTTGACCTGGATTTAGGCTTTAGCTGAATATCCACCAAATCTCCTTTACCTTAAAACCACCTCGTGGTAAAGCCCTGGCACAAGCCACCAGCGTGGGGTGAGCTTTGCCGATGACGGGGGGGAGCAACCAGGGTGGGCACCCTGACCTCTGCCACAACCACGATGGTCACGACCTCGAGGAGACGAGGGGCTGCAGCCCACTGCTGCGGGGCTCCCAGGCGCCGAGCTCAGAAAGACCTCTCTGCTGACTCAGTGGCCAAAGTTTCCTTTCTGGAAGGACCCGAAAAAGCGGATCATCTGCCATGTAGACCCCGAGGGAGAGCACACCGAGCTCTGCGGCAGCGGGGAGAGGCAACGGGGGATTGAGGGAAGTGGGGAAAGGAGGAAAGGAGAAAAAAGCTGCTTAGTAAATGTAGAGATTTGCAGCGGCTTGCACCAAAGCAAAAGACTTCTCTGTTCTGTGCTTTGCAGTTCCTGGGTGTAATTATTATTTGTGAGAACATGGAGAGTCCCAGCAGTTGTGAAACAGCTCAGGAATCCCAGGAAGCTCATGAGCCACCTGGAAAGGTGACCCCCAAAATGCTATTGATTATTCACTCCATTTTTGAAGGTTTTGGTCAGGCTGAGGAGGCAGAAGCAATGGCATGGTGCAGCTGACCAGTGACAACACAGAATTAGCTAGCTGAGTGATAAAACTGCCATCGGGTCCGGTTGACTCATGCTTGGAAATAACAGAAGCATATGGGATCCCGGTGTCGGGTCGCATCTCGGTGGCTGTTTTCAGAAAATGTGGGAGAAAAGAGTGGCCACTCCGTAGTTACATGCCAGAGCCCCACGTGGGAGAAGACGAGGTCGGGCTTCTCCAGGCTTTGCTTTGCCTGGAGGGGAGACAAAGCCAAAGCAAGGCAGGAGAAGGGCAGCTCTGAGGCTCTGGTCTGAAATTAAAGGCCATTTGCAGAGTCTGGATGCAGAAGGGCAGACCGGCTTTTGTCAGCTGCGTTCCCGCTGAGGTCCCCACAATGTGTATTAAAATATAGCTAATGGATCGGCAGGGAGGTTTCCTCTCCCTGCCGGGCTCTGATCCTGCCGAGCCTGAGAACATCCCAGTTACCTTCTCTGCTGCTCTGCCTGCTTTATAAGAGGACTTAAGCCATCCCTATTTCAGCAAATCCTGTTGAGTGGCAGAGGTGTCCGCGGGACGGCGGGGAGAGGAGGGAAGGGGAGGGATGGGGATGCTTCGTTGGGGCTGCAGCTGCGCAGCTGATGAAGTGATAGCAAGGAGGCAGTTGCCCGTAAATAATGCACATATCAGGTTAGGAAAGAGGACTGGGCAGCCTGAAGAGGTACCTACTAATAACTCGAATATGACACCTCTTCTCACTCTGCCCTGGGGAGCAGGCGGGGATGCCGAGCGCTTAAAATTGCCAGTGGTGGCCCAGCAAAGCAACATCACTGCACCGTGCCCAAACGCTGTCATCCCCCCAAAACTGAACCCCCCTGTGACACCAGCAGGGACTCATCCCCACCCCAAGCAGCCCTGTCCTCCGTGGCAGGTGGGGATGGGATTTAAAACACACGCGTGCATCCAAAGCCCAGGGAAACACCCTCTAATTCTGTTATATGGCTCAGCTACTCATTTCTGAACGTGGCGAATAAGCACAACCGAAATATTTAGCAGAGGCAGCTATAGGAGCTTGGGTTTGCAAAACACGTGGTGCTTTGGTGGGGCTTGGTCCTACTTGTACCCTCCTGCGGTCCGCAGCTGCAGCAGGGCTGCCCCAGCTTTGCAGCTACTTATGCAAGAAGCAGGAGGAGGCTGTGTGGTTTTTTTGCTCCGTTACATGATGTGGCTTCTGGAAAGGAGGAGAATTGCTGTTACATGATGAGTGAGCCACAGAGAGCAGCTGAGGAGCCAAGAGAGAGGGTAAAGAGCAGAATAATTCAGCATCTACCACGCTGTTAGAGAATATATTCAAGAAAAAAAGCTCTGTGGCCATCTGCTCAGGACATCAGGCATTTTCTCTCTGAAAGACATTTCCAAATAATCACTTTCCTTTTTTAATGCAAGTTACAGTTGCATTTCGCATGACGATGTTTGCCTTTGCAGCAGTCTTTGGCAATGAAGGAAACTGCTGAGGCTGATCGTAGCCTCCAACCCCTGGGCGATGCCGTCTGCCCCATCTACTGCCCCAAAAAGGGTTTGGGGAGAGACGATGGATTGCTGCGGGCAGCAAGCAGGCAGGCACGGCCGGCATACCCAGTGCCACGCAGCCCCAGCTCCTCGCAATGTGACTGGCAGAGCTGGGCTCTGGCACATCTCCTGTAAGAAAAAATTATGATTTAAACACCCTGAAAAAGTCTTCTCAAGGCTTTTTTTTCTTGCCTTGAAGGAAATGGTGTCCCCTGCAGCTGGAGCCACCTGCGGATGTAGCCCCAGCCCCAGCCTGTTGTGGGCTTTCCCCGGCCATATGAAAGACATCATTCCTCCTCTGCATTCAACCCAGGCTTGTGTTACTCTGTAGTAATTCACTTACAGTTAGCAAACGATAAATCCTTGCACAGTTGGTTGAGAAATCTGGGCTAAGAAGGTATGGAAGTGTATTATTAAATCCAAATGGCTCTACAGCCCAGGCCTGTCTTACTCACTTCATAGCAAAATTAACAATATTATGGGGCATGATAAACTGCAGCGCTGTAATAGCTGTTCCCCAAGTACACCTTAAATAAAGTGATAGCTTTTTCAGTGAGGTTTTTAGCCTGATGCTAACTGAATGTTAGAAGAAAAGAAATCTTCAGTATTTTTCTTCCATTTCAGTGCAATTCCTTTAAGTCCTGTCCTTTTCTGTACAGGGTGGCTGCTGGCAGGACAGTGGCTTCAGAGCGAGCCCGAGGCTGCCCCTGACACTGGTGTGAATCAGAGCTCTGCAGAGCAATTTGGAGTAGGGGGCTGCAATGGTTGTTGCAAAAGAAATCCTTTAAAAGGTGAATTTCAGACAACAGCACTAGCTTTAAGATACGCTCAAGAGGCATCGTGCAGGTGGGACCACGGGTCCCTGAGGGTGCAGATGCGGGATGCTCAGAGGCGTCACCTCCATTTCTCATGGCCAGGAAGAAAGGTGTGAGCTCTCCCTTGGCGGGTGGATTCCTCTCAGCCAGCGTCACGCTCAGGTGAGCTGCTGCCATCGGTGATTTATAATACAGAGCGGAAAAGAGCAGAAAGCCACTAAATCCTGACATTTGCCCTTTATCGTCAGACATTTGCGCCAGCTAATGACTTTCTGTTTATCTCCCAGCTGAGCCGCCGGCTCTATCACTAAACAGTAACATTATCTGTTCAGCCTTTCCAAAAATAGTCCGGGTTCAGGTCAGCATGAAGACAAGGATATTTTGGCCTTTGCTTTGGGAGCAGATGAAGACTCAAGGATGAAAACCTCGTGACTATGTCGGCTCTGACTTGCAGTGAAAATGCAAATTTGTTCATCCTCATCTACGCCCACATTTTAGTCATACAGATATAATCTGTTTCCTCGACCTGGATGACTTCTTTAGAGGCTGAGGGTCTGCCAGGAGCCCAGTGCAGCCCCCAAAAAGCATCAGATCTCCTGACGGGGTACCACCGACTCAGACCTGGAGCTCAGCATCCCCAGGAAGGCTTTAAATGATGCCCAGTGCCTGAGGTCTGCCAACTTGCCATTTGCTTTTCCCTCCTTAGGGCTCCCTGTTCCCCACTTCTCTCCTTAGTCCCATACTGGGTACTCGTTTCTAAGTGGATTTGTCTGAGCAAAAGGTGATGGTACACGGTCAGTGCACTCCACGTGCTGTAGCTTCAGGAGAAGCATTCTGAGACTTATTTCAAAGAAACTTGGATTGAATAATGGAAAATCTGGCCATGCTACTTTATAGAAAACTACAGATTATTTTTTTTTCCATTTGCACTTTGGGTGTGAGCTGCTGTGTCATTTTGGTGAAAGCATGACAGCAGTGCTTTGGGGGGAAAAAAAAGTGAGAAAACACCAGTTGAAGTTTCTCAAAGGTGCAAAGACAAACAAGGAGGATGGAGGTGACGTTGGGGAGCTGCTAGCCTCTCACGAGGCAAAACCTGAGCATTTTCACCACCCTGGTCCCAGGCCAACGCTGATGTTGAGAACTGAATTACTGAGGACCTGGGACACCAGCACTGTGTTTCTCCATCAGCATGGAGGGAATGGAGACAACTCCTCAAGCCAGGTCAGGTAATACCACACATTAAGGAGCTTAATAAAATGCATTCAGCAGGCTAGAGAGATCAGATTCATTATGTACCTAATTACTGGAGAAACAGGGCACATCCCAGACATGGATTTGACTACCCCATGCCACCTCTCTGACACACAGAAAGATTTTCCACATTTTTTTAATGAAGGAATGGGACATGGAGAGATGGAGTGACTTACCCAAGGTGGCAGAGGTGTGAATCCCACACCTGAGCACCAGGGCTTCAGTGACAGCTTTCCTCCACAATGTCAGGGAGAGAAAGGAAAGAAAAAGTACCAACTGGCTCTTTGCTTCTATATTTTCATGAAATATTCTTGTTCTGCTGACATGTAGTGAATGAAAAATATGAATCAAGGTGAGCAGCCCTGTAAAACATCAACTTTCTGCCCAGATCTCGATCTGTGCCCAATCCAGACTTGCTACAAGGTTTGCAAGGATTTAGGTAAATTTTTAAGGTCTGTTTTTGCCAGCTTCTGTGACTTTTGGCTTGGTTCGGGTCCAGAAGGGGCCACAATGAGGCCATCGGAGTGTGTGTTTCCAACGATGATCGCCAAAGAATGTGGCAGAAAGTTTGTTTGCCAGGTTTTGGCATAAATAGCCTGTACCTGCAGGCTGAGGAGCTGCACCCGTGGCTCTCACATGCCAAGGCATCCCTCTGCACACACTTACCATGCAAGGAACTTTACTTGCATCTGAAATCCCAGTGATTTTAGTGGGTCATCCTGGATGAGCAAAGTTGCCTGCATAAATAAATGATTGCAGATTTGCGATTTCACCTAGGTGGTTACCAGTATTCTGGGATTTCTGGGAATCAGGTTCAATCCTGATGTTGTGACATTTGTATCAACAGAGTCATATAATGGCTGATGCCATTCCAGTATGTTTTTCATAGAAAACATCCATATTACGGGTTGATGCACATGGTGCTGGATTTTCTATCTGTAAGTCATTGCTTTGCTCAGCTCTGCTCTGCAGAGCCGCTGCTCCACACCTGGCCAAGACCCTGAGCATGTGAGTTATTTTAAACATATGGTACAGTCCATCTCTGCTCAGCAAAGCTCTTAAGCACATGCTTAATTTTTAGCTTGAATTCACAGGGCTATACCTTAAATCAATGGGACATTCAATCAATGGGATTTTTTCCTTCGTAAGCACTGTAGGGCCAGAATTTAATATGGAAAGGCATGGGGGTTTCTCCTAAAGACTAAGTTTATAAAAATGAATATTATAGTATTGTTTTCAAACTTATTAGCTGTGTCATACTGTTATTGCCTCCAGTCATTTTTTTAGAAAACAAATAAACAGCAAGTATTTGTCAGTCTCAGCAATAAACTATAGTGGCAGCAAACTTAATCTGGTGTTAATTAGGCTTGTGGAAAACTAAATCAAGCATCAGAAACCACAGATTATTTTAGGCTTCCTCTAGCATAAACACAAAGGCTTGAGGATCCATAACATATTATTTTTGTTGACAGTTTTCCACTTTTCCCCCAATTTATTTCATGTATCCGATAGGCTGCTCCTTGATTGCTTTTAGCTCTGTCTTCTTTTGGCCTCAGTGTGGCAGTTTGTTAATCCTTCCTATTTTTGTGTATTTAAGCAGGATTACAAACTTCAAATACATTGTAAAAGGAACCTGTATACAATCTTTCAAAATCACTTAAGTGGGCCAATGACAGAAGTACCAGCCTTGCAAGTAAATACAGAACATTTCGGAAATCATCCCCAGTGTTTATTTATAAGCCATTTTTAATTACTCAGCAGGAATGAATGAAAGAACTAGAAAATGGAAAACGACAGAGGGTTTTGCATTAAGTTACAGCTCACGGAGAACAAGGGAGTGATCGCCGTGCTTTCAAGTCTAGATAATTTTGGTGTGTAATTATGCCCTGCCGGTTTATTGACAATCTAATAAAATTAAACTGCAAACTATTTTGCAAATAGCATGGGGATCTCTTAAAAGGCTCAATGCAGCACAGAGAAATAGCAGATGTCTCCACGCGGGGACCAGCAGGTAAAGAAGACAGATAAGCCACAGGGCAGAAAACTCACTGAAGGATGAGTTGTAACTGAGAAGTGCCATTTAAAGTTTGCTCATCCCCCAAAGTAAAGAGCCAATACTGTGACTCCTTGTTCGGTGAGTTTTCCTTACCAGGCTGGAGGGTGAATGAGATTAGTGCCAATGAAGCCAAAAGGAATCCGAGGTTATCACCTCCCAGGACAGGCAACGGCCACGCTCACACTGCAAGGACACTGTGTACGTTCCTCTGGCTTCCTCCGAGCCTCTCCTCCCCAGCATCACCTGGACCAACTCCAGATGGGATTCATCCATGTCCCATCTGTTACCAGATACTGTGAGAGCAAAGGAACATCAGCATCTGAATTAGATGTTGGGAAAATAAAAGGTAATTAAGCATCTTTAAAGGTTTTTAAGCAATAGGCCAGATATTTTATGGGCTAAGAAAGGCCAGAGGTACCCACACTGCCTTGGCACACGCACAACACACCATGTCGAGTTCATCCCTCTGAGCCGCTGCCCCAGAGAGCCAAGCCACTGCCATGACTGCCTAAAAAGCTGCAAAATGTGATGCAAATGATAATTTTGGAAGTGTATATGCAGGTGCATGGCATGCTCACCTGTCTTTAGGGCAGTTGTCTGGACAGGACCATGAGTTTTGTCTGGAATATCTGTAGGGAAAAAATGTACAAGGGCAGGAGGCTGGGCTAACAGGAAAGAGATGCTGCAATGCTGCAGTTTTAGCTAAAAAGTGTTTTATCTGCAATTCCCACAGGAAAGCGCAAGACAGAGCAGGCTGACAGAGCAGAAGTCCGAGGGCTGAGAGCTTCACTCCAAAACCACCACAAAGTAATAACATTAAATCTTTTTTAATGGTACCTGAAGGTTAGCTATAAGAGTAGGGGGGGGTTTCGTCTCTGCCTCCCTAGATGGGGCACTGTGATCCACTCAGCCAGAGCAAGTTGGGCTCTGGGAACCCAAGGTGTTCCGAGCGTACCCCAAAACCGCATGAAGCTGCCGTCCTTTCCAGTCGCATGGCTTAAAAATTGTTAAGATGACCCTGAAGAGACACAAGGTGTTTTCCATGCTCATGACAGTATCACGAAGCACTTGAGGGATCTCCTGGCAACTCAGCTGTTTCTTACTTTGTCATGTCTAACCTTAACTCTGCAGTTTCAAATTCATAGCTCTTAGGCTGGAATAATTAAAATATCCATGCTTTATAGTTTACTTTTCTTTTCTAATACAAATCCCTCAAACATAAGTCCACAATGATGAAGGCTTTTTTGCATAAGGATTTCCTTTTGTTTTTTTAAAAAAAGTCATTAAACATTTATGCACAAATGCCAAGCAATGACCCAAACAGAATAGCATATGCAGTATTTCCAGGGTAAAAAGACAGGATTTTTCCTCATACTGCCAGAAACTGTGTTTGTTGTTGGCAGCTGACCCAGGAGAGTTGCTGTGATCTGTCTGGCTGTGTAAATGTGGATGCGTGGTGAGCGGCAGCAGGATGGAGTCCAAAGGAAAGACCTGGGGGCCTGGGCAAAAGGAACAAAACCAATTTTTTAAAAAGTGAGAAAAAAAACCAACTCCGTAGTGTTTTTAGATGAGCAGGCCTGTGCCACCCCTTCCCTGCCCATGCCAGGACACTTGGGCAAGGCCAGTGGGTCTGGAGAGCAGTGGCAGCTGAGCCGTGTCAGTAATGCAAGCTGTGCATGTCCCCTGCTCCTCATTCCAGTTATTAGACCTTCACATGTGACATTTTTGATGTAAAAAAAGTCATTTTAGGTAATTTCTAAGAGATTTCTTATGGCAACCCCTGCTTTTGCACAATTGACTTAGGGTTTCCAAGGTATTTGGCTTAATAAACCAAGACCTGCAAAGAAAAACATACAAATAAAGTAAGAGAAAATTGTCCAAGCATTTCTACCCCTGTTTAGTCCCAGACTGATGACAGGGTGATGAAGGAGTCTTCCCTGCTTCCCGGGCCATGCGGCATCAAGGGTTTGCAATGGGTAGAAGTCTCTGGCCTGACAAAGTCATATTCCTTCGGCCTCTATGGTACACGAAGAGGCTACATCACACAGCAGTGTAAGCGTATATTACACACACCTTCACATGGGCATGGTTTTCTTTGCAATTCAGTCTGTAAGAAATTTGGGTGAAGCAACAGAAGTAGTAACAAGTGGTGGGGCAATCTTCCACCTTAAGCAATATCAAATGCATGAGACTGCTGCTCCCTTGCTTACTTAAAAAAGGCTCGAGGATATTAAACCTGGGGACTGCACTAAGAAGAAAACTTTGCATGGATAGTTATTTCTCCTTTCTCAGTGCCAAGACCCGAGTTTCAGAATAGCCCGAAATGGGTAGCTGCAAGGATACATCTACAACACCCATATGTATGCTATACATTAACACTTGCCAGACACTACCAGCCCCACCATTACAGATCTCACTTTTCCCCAGTGTTTATTCTTCCTTGAGTTTCTACTCCCATAAAAGTTAATATTAGATTGACTGAGAAAGAATGGAGTGTTCATTTATCAGGACAAGATGATTTTCAAGCTGATTTGCATTAATTTTGAAAGTCAGGGGGTTTTTTGTTCCTGTTTCTTTCCAGGAAAAACTGAAGTCATATGAAAGCAAACCATGCCTTGCCTGGTTTTGATCACTTGGCATACTTAGAACCAAAGTCCTCAAAGTAAATATTTCCTATGAAGATCATTAAGGGTGCGACCAACATGTAAGGAACAGCAACAGGAAAATACTGCTTTAAACCTAATACCACATCATGTTGCATTCATTAGTTACTTGACATTGTAGCTGGAACAGGAAAAAATAAAAAGGCATAGAGCAGAACGATATTGCAGTTTGTTAAATGCTTCTGAATCGGTACAATTACCCCCGCAAATTGCAATAGTTCTCCACATGTCTAGCAAAGGCAGCAGCTGCTGCCGCCTGCGCACTCCCTGACACACTTTTAGGTGGGCACGGAAAGGCAGGAGGGTCTGAGAGTTCGTGCCCAACTCACAACCACGCCAGAAGCTGTTACCAGCTAAATATGCCATGTGGGTGCCCGAGATATGATTTGGGAGATGATGCCTTGCTCCCTGTATCATGAAAGAGAAATAAGAATTTTCCCAGGATAAAACTAGCAGCCAGGACAGCCCAACCGAGGAGTTTTACCCTCAGGTCCCACACGGCACAGCCAGGAGGTCCCAGGGCTCCTTGGCCGGCTGGGGTGGACGAGCAGGCAGGGAGCACCCATGGCCGCCTGCCACTCCTGCCCCAGACGTGCTCCGGGAAGCTCGCCAGCTCCTGCATGCTAAAAACAAGCCTTACTTTATATTTAGACAATAAAAAAAAAAAAAAAAAAGAAAAAGATGACGCACTCTTGCACGGTGCTGGAGGAAGGAAGATAAGGCAGCGGTCCTCCTTCCTCCCCGGCCGCCCAACGGAAAGCCCGTGCTTTATCTGGCGAAGGCAGGGCTGCCCAGCTCCTGCTCCCAGGCGAGGGGCATGGCACCAGGCACAGCGTTTTTAAGAAATAAGGCAGCAGTTTAACAGCAGAGAGAGTGGCCAAAGGGCTCTGGGTGTGAGCAAGGTGATGCCCACCCTGGTTGGGCTGCAGTGCTTCGCTGGCTGGTTATACCTTCCCCCTTGTAAACCAGCTTTTTAATAAGAATTTCTGCTAACTGATCAAAAATCATTCATAGTAATAACAACAAAAATTCTGCTTTGCTTTGCACCGTTGATGCAATTCTAAATGAAGGACTTAACCAGGCCAGACCAGAAACGCCAGCCAAAACTGAATGCCAAATCCTACATTTTTGCAAGAGATTTTTCATACAAATGCACTCAAGAACAATCATATTAGACACAGATACACAGAAGGTCAGGATAAGTGGGATATTTCATAACTATCACAGCTCCGTCTACTGCTCTAGGCTTTCAAAGGTATTAAACTGAACTTATCCTATACAGGAGTGAGCAGCCCCCTTCATCAACACACGTTATGGGAGTAGGTTAGGAAATGCACATGTACCTAATGTAAATGCGTACAGATTTAATATTACTCAAACGGCAAGAAACACATTCCCTGTGCCTGGCACCGCCTCCCCTTCTGTTCCCACCTGAGTTAGGCTCGATGTACCTGTCCGCAGCATTACGGCATCGTGAGGTTATTACAGAAGAACCAGTGGAAATAAAGGAAGGGCAAATATTAATTTCACAGTAAGTGAATTTGCCTTACTTTGCCACAAGATGGAGCCTTGAGATTAAACCATTTGTTTGAGGTTTGACTGCTATTTAAGAAAATTAAGCCACATTTAAAGATGCATGTTTAATTTTCTCAGATGATTATCTGTGCTGTTTTAATGAATCATATTTTTCATCATCTCTTATTAGTCAGATATGAGGAAACTATGAAGACTGTGCCAAAATAGGTGCCACTCTGGCATAACTCAGTCGAGGAAGATGTTGAACAATGCGGCTTTTCTTCTACAGTAAGAAATCATACTCCAATACCATGCGATATTCTGGGAGGGAGTGAGATGGTAGAAGAAAGAGCACTTTGTGGAAAAGCTGAGGCATGAATACAGATAAAAGAAAGATGTTTGGGAGGCAGTAGGCTTGTTTTTTCTTCTCATTCACCTTCTGGTTCAATTTTACTTCTGCAAAATCCCCTAGTTATATATCCCACAGTTATTTAGGAAGGGTGATAGAAAATTATCAATGTAAATATTTTACTGCGTTCCAGCATTTGATATCAGCGTCAGAATTTAAGAGAGACAGCCATGCCAGCAGTGTCTTCCTCCCTGACCTTTGTCAACAGGCACTTCTCCAAAATATAAAGCCTGCATGTATAAATTTCATTTCTCTTTTGATTTCACTTCCCTTCAGCCTTTTTGTTTTGTACAGTGCTTTTCTGGTGGGTTGGGTTTTTTTTTTTCTTGTTGAAGTTATTGCAGAAAAAATGGGAAAAAAAGTGAGGTTTGGATTTTCCTCTGAGGTCATTTGAGCTCCAGAAAAGTATCTGAAAGTGGGTTTTACAAGAAAAAAAAACATCTTCTGTGTTTGGGCATCACTCCTGAGAGTGATAGTTGCATGGCTCCAGCGTTCCCTACCCCTGCAGGGACCTGGGCCAGCAAGAAGAGTTGGAGGAGGAAGAACCAGCTTTTGAATCCAACTCAGTTCGGCAGAGGGCAGGGAGCCGATAAGGCTTGCTGTGCTCTCTGGGCGCCTTTTTATGTTTGGGAGCGACAAGGAAATGCCTAAATTCAGTGAGGGGAAGGCAGAGTGGCAAATGTTGTTGAGTAGATAATAAGCTGATGAATAATCCCCCCATTCTGGTCTTCGCTGGGAGGCAGGGCCTGCTTGGCTTACTGTAAGAAGGGGGTGCTGCCCTGTTTTGTGGGGACTCCCTTCCTCGGTAAGGTGAGCAGGATCGGGCCACAGCTGCCCACAGTCTCAGATAGCTCATCCGCCAGATCCTGGGCAGTAGAGGACAACACTGAAGTGTCGATGGCCTTCTTGGCATCCTCATCTCTCTGGCCTCCTCTCTCCTTTTGTGCATGGATCCCAAAGGAATGGTCCAGTTCAGGTGTCCCTCCTGAATTTCACCCTTAGCATCACCTTATCTCGAGATCAGAGCGGAGCACCAAAGGCCTGAACACTGGCTGCTTGCTACGGTCTGAGCGCAGAGCATGAGGTGCTGGATCAGCACATCCGTTGCCACGGTCAAGCCAATACCGTGTTTCCCTACCCCAAAATTCGCAACTCAGCCTGCTGTCATCCTTTCAGCAAAACTGTAGGATGACCGCTGCCTGTCGCCCTGCCAAGGAGCGACCAAATTTACCCGGCCAGTATTTCGTGTGGAAGACGCCATGCCCGTCACTAGCCAAGAGCACAAGCTCAGGAGCCTGGTTACGCTGCGAGAGGCAGCCGCGGCAGAGGCAGGACCAGGCAGGCTTCCTGCAGGCAGCTGCCTCCCCTGCCCTGCAGCAGGTCCAGGCGTTGGGCAATCCCTCTCCTGGGAGCTCCACCCTCGGAGAGGTCTTGTCTTTTTTAGATAAAAAGCCAACACCCTTCCATGTGGCTTCTTGTGCCAGCTCCTTTTTACAAAACAAAAAAATAGTTGTCAATAATGAGTCAGTTGTACCTGTACCCAAACTTTCGCTTTCAGGCATGGTAAATAATTTGTTTCCCTTTATCTGTTTTCTAATTGCAGATGTCAGTGCACCCTGAGTAAGGCAGGGACTCAAGGAGACAGTGATGTGCTCAACTTGAGTACACTGAGGATACACTGAGCATAAACAGGGCTCCGAAACCACCCTCAGTCCAATGCTGCTGGATGGCTGCAATAACTCGCACCGAGGGTCAGAACAGATATCTGACGGGTAGAATATTTCCAAAGAACACTGGATTTTATGTTATAGCAATACTTCATTCCCCCTTCCCCTAGTGCTGCCCTGCACCACTTTCCCTCTTGTGCCACTTTCTCTTCTTGCCTCCCCAGCTCTTTCCCATGCCCAGCACTTTCCCAGCCCCTCCTGTCTTGCTGTTCAGACTAATTAAAACATGGTGGGTAATTTTTTTACAAAACCAAAAATCTATGCAATATCTTTAGTGGAATGACCATTTCCAAATTCTGCATGATGGAAAACAGGACTGAGGCTGCACCTTATCCTCTCAGTACAGTAATTGAACAGAAAGTGGCCCCAGCTAATATTAATTTTCAATAAGTCTTGAAACGAACCAGACACGGTTCTGCTAATTAAGGTGAAAAAGCAGCTCATCCAAGAAACTGAAGTAATGCTCTCAGCAAGCAATTCCAAAGACATACCTATTTGTTATATTCTGCATATTTATTATTCCCAGGAGGTTATACAGGATATAAGTGGAAGAATTTCTAATGCTGTCATTAATTTCAGTGGCATCTTTTCCTATCAGAAAACACCATCCAACTCTGCTGAATTAAAGTAATTAAATTTCAGGAGAGTGGTGATCACACTTGTCACAGGGTTAACTTTGGATTCAAGATGGCATCATCTCCAGGCCTCCAGCATGTGACACAGAGTAAGGGGGACACAGTAGGGGAGACCATGTCCTTCACTAATGGGAATATTCGCTTGGGAAGAAGTAGAAGAAAATAACTTAGAAATAAGGTCATCATTCTCCTGACAGCCCCATGGGAAACTCTAGTAGTGCTGAGACTGAACTAATTTTCTTGCTGAGCATAACAGGCATGTGGATGCCACTTCACACAGCAGCAAGAGCAGCAGGCTGCAAACAGTGGAAGCAGCTCTATTTTCTTTGGAGAATATTAGAAATCCCAAGGAAAAGTCTGTGAAGAGTCTTTAGGCCTTTGGGAAAATGATCCTGTGTGAATTCCCAACACATGGATTTTGAGATTATCGTTGCATGAAGCTGGACCATAATTTGGTTCCTACTTTATCCGAACATTACCAAAATATGAAACATTGCACCATAACTGTTGAGAACTGTATTTCTCTGTGATGCAATCCTTAGAGAAGTGGAAGTAAACACACTGCTCCCTCAGCACAGTTCTTCCTTTAGGGTGACTGCATTGCCACCTCCAAGAAATGGGTCTAAGCACAAAAATGATTGACACTTAGAAAAAGCTACTAAAAATTTAAGAAATTTCTAAATTGCAGAAGAACAGAGATTTCTTTACTTGGACGAAAGAGCCACATTCCTGGAAACTCTTCATGCTATACACTCAGTTGCATAGCAGAGGAACAGCCAGATCTGAAGTTATGAAAGGAATGGAAATGGTGTCAAGGAGCAGAGCCCACACTGCCCCACTTGGAGGCCAGGTACTAGAGCAGCCACCCCTCCTCTGTGTCCCAAACCTATTCCCACTCATCCCCAGAGCTCTGACTGAGAGCTGTGTCCTACCAGCATCCCAACACAGGATTTTGGGTGTAAATATTCCAATCAGTCCATGATACAGTTGATTACCTTTTTTTTTTTTTTTAGTACTAATTATATGAACCAGAAACTCACACCATTTTACTTCATCACTGTGTCCACTGCTAAGTGATAAGGTAATATTGCATTATTGAGTGACTGGTCTGACTAAAGTGCGTATTGCATTAATATATAACACCTAAATAGCCTTGCCGCAGGCTCAAAAATGGCCCTGGGGAGGTTTGTTATCTATGAGCAGAATAAGTGTTGTGCTTGAGAACAGACATGATCTAGTGAGAGGGAGCAGATGATTAGACACATTTAGTGGTGGCCTGGCAGAGTGGGTGATGCAAAGAGCAGCAGAGCCTCAGCCCAAAGGGATGTGGGTAACCTCTGGTCTAGCAGAAACCCACGAGTTACGGCTGGGAAAAGTGCCAGGTCCTGCCCGTGAGCCAGGAAAAGTCCCTGCCCTGATACCAGCTGGGAAGCTGCTGGGTGAGGAGCAGCCTTGCTGGGAAGGACCTGCGGATTACAGCAGATGCCAGGCTGATCATGAGCCAACAGCGTGCTCTTGTCTTCGGTAAAGCAAACCCCATACCGGGCTACATTAGGAGGAGGGAAACTTATTACCCCCTTCTACTTGGCGAGACCTGAAGGCTGCATTCAGCTTTACCGCAATAGGTGCAGGGCTCTCCTGGAGCTTCAGAAGGACATAGAGACACCAGAGAGGACCCAGTGAAGGGCAGTTGCAGAAATGCCAAAATCAAACTCCTGTCAGCAGTGCCAGAAGATAGAAACAAGGTGTAATGGCCACAGATTGTGGCTTGGGAGACACAGGCTGGACATTAGGGTGAAAAAATCAGTAGGCAGGTAGTGTAGTACTGGACTGGGTTACCCAGGCAGGTTGGGGAGTCTCCATCCTTAGTGTTTTTCCAAGGTTCAGCTACACAAAACCCGATCTAATGTTGGTGATAGTCCTACACTGAGTGGGAGGTTGGACTAAAAAAACAACAGAATTCTTTTCCAACAAACATTTCCAAGTTTCTGTGAACTTAAATTCAGGCCGATGCACATGTCTTTGACATTCACTTGGTGAGATTTCAATATATCCTGAATTGCTTTCCTTAAAAGGACTTTCTTTCTGAACCAGGGAGCTTCATACAAGAGTACAATAGAAGAAGAAAAGTACCATTTTTTAGGGAATTTCTTAATTCCACTCCTTCAAAACGCAAATGCTATTCACTCTGTTGTCTGCTGGAAAGCCAAAATATTCAAAAATAGCATCACATGGTGTCCCATCAAAGACTTCTAATATCACCAGGTGTCTCCTCAGTATGAAAGGATTTCTTGGAACAGGAAAATAAAGTATAGCAAGTTATTTCCTGTATCATGATGTAGTATCTATCATATGAACAGAAAACACCTTCTGCAGCAAAACCTCTAGTCTGTAAAAATGGTGTAGACAGTAGATTTACTTTTTCTTAAAATCAAAAGCCATCTTCTCAAAACAAATACATTTTAAAAAATTAACAAACTTGTTAGGATCTGTTTTGACAACATACTATTTCATCTATGTATTAACTTTGTGTAAGTATGTGCTTGTGTCTATATGAGGGTGCATGTGTGTGATCGTGTTTCTTCCTCCCTGCACCATAAACTTGCATGTGTGTGTTTGTGTGTGTACCATCACAGGCTTCTTCCTCTCTGCATTGCAAAGAGGAAACGCAAGCAGGGCTCTGCGTCTTACAGAACCAGCTTTCATCTTCACCCAGAAGCAGACACAGCAACTTTGTTGAGGCTTTGCTTCTCGGAGCTCTCAGTCCCTTTGCTCACAGCAAAATGCCGTAACAGGATACCGCTATCACTTCCTCTGCTCCTTAACAGAAAATCTGCACCCCTTGCACAACTTCTCTGACAATCTGCAGAAAAAAGCAACAAATCTGTTTAACTGACAATATTTGTACTCCAAGCTGCTGTTAGGACAGGTGTTCTGCGGTATTTCTATTTTTGACAGTATAGGCTTCACACAGATGAAAAGGGACACCTGTATTCTAAAAAAATGCCCATAGGAGTAGATGAGGGTGCAGGCAGGTTCATTCTCCATCACTGCTTCTTTTTTGAAAGTTCGTATTATTTCATTAGGTAATAGAAAGCGAAAGGGCAGTTCAGCTGGCTGCAAAAATTGATAGTGCGTTCTTACTCAAAGGCAAGTATGAGGTTGATTTCTGTTAGCACTGATGGACTGAAGTTTGGTAGGTAAGGTGATATAAGAAAATATTTTGTTCTTTAAAGTTCTTAAAAATTAGTTATATTGTTATGATATCTGAAATACATACTTGCTCTTATTTAGACAGAAAAGTGACAGAAAGTAGGGTGCTATTTGCAGGAAAGGTGTCCTATAATTGCATTATAGATATAATTTTTACTAACTAGATACTATCAGTTCCAATTCTGATAAATCCTCTGCATGATTAACAAAACTCCGCTAAAGCCCTTGAAAGATTCACCTGTGATTTTTCACCCCAGCTGCAAAACCTCCTATAGCTTCTCAATGCAGTGCTCAGGCTGGGTGCCTGATTACATCATCTTGTAAATAAGAAAACTCTCCAGCTGGAATGTTGTCTAGCTATAAGGCCTTTACTAATGTCATATTAACAGATACAGCTACTCTATACACAAGTCGTGTGCGTGCAACACACATGGATGTAAACCATGAGAACAAACCAGAGCTCTTGTTTCCTTGGCTTTTTTTGGAACCTTGTCTTCACTGGAAGACTTAATCGATGTGAAACTGGCAATGTGCCTACACAGCAATCATTTATGTAGTTCAGGAGTATCGTCTGGATAGGTACTATTTTCATTAAGCCAGAAAAGAGCTGTCCCTGTGTGCACGGCCATATCAACACGTTGCAAAGTAAACCCACACATAACAAGTCAAACAAGCTACACCAGTCAACGCACAGTTTTGACAGTACATTAGGGATCTCTGCCAACACAGCTCTGTTGATCTGGGAACATCTTCACACAGCCGCAGTGTACGTACAGCTCGGGCTTAACTGCATTTGTAGGCGAGCACACGTCGAGCTCAGCACAGTTTCAGACAGCATAGCCAAGCAAGATGTACCCATGTCCACGCTCATCGTTAAACTAAATTCCAATGATGACTGTGCTCACAAGCAGGGTCGGCACTGGGTTGTTTGGCTGCCGTTGGTATGAGGCTGGCCATTGCAGCAATGTCTGCTCAGTCTCAGGTGTAGGTGTGGGCTCTGCCGTGCTGCATTCTAGCAGGCTGGCTGGGACACCACCCCGCAACTCCTGCTAGCAAGTAGAGATTAGGACACAGACAAAATTCCAAGGATGGATGGGTGAGGTTAACCCCAGCGCTTTCCCATTTAGGGTGTCTAACCAGCAACAGCCCCTGGTCAGCCCACGGTTCTTGCTCAGCCCCGGGGTCCTCGCCTACGGCAGCCCCAGGCAGGGGAACGTGCCGAACCGTGCTGCAGAGCAGGGGAGCGAACTGAGCCTCGGCCAGGACACCTTGCCAGAGGGAGAATTGCTGCGGCATGCCATCCATAAGGGTGGTTTTGGGGGGAAGCGTGCCTGAAAGGAAAAAGGGGGAACCTGAGATGATACCCCTAAATGCCAAGGTAAACATTAATCTGTGTCCAAAAATGCATATTTGGTCAGTTCAGTAGACGGCAGTTTGAGCTATGAGTGTTTATTGTTTTTCCTCTAATAGTAGTGTTTAGCAAGGCTTTTTTAGACCTGCCAAGACTCTGGGTTCCTAATATATCTCTAGTGTAATTCTGCTTGCCTCACTGCAGTTACACAGAGGTGAATTTGGCCCTTTAATCGTTTGGGGTTGCTGATCATTCTGGGTGTGCTGCTTGCTCGGCAGATTTTCTGGAGGACTGGAATTTCTTGTGGAATTCTGTTCCGTGAGGCAATGGCTGTGTGGGCAGCGAGTCCTCTTCAACATCGGTCTGAGCACAGCCATTAGAGGATGTGCTCTTGACGCTGTTGCTTAATCGGTAATCTCCTCTTCGTCTGTGTCTCTTTCAAGTTCACTTTTCTGCTCATCACTTCCACAGTTTGTCACTGCAGAGAAAATGGACTCATGACTTTCCCCTGAATGTAAATAGGCTATTTTCCATTTAACTAATATTTCTGTTACAGTACTTTGTAACAAGACAATCAGTAGAAGTGAGTAATGCATACTTTTTTTTTTTGCCACAGATATTAATTTAATACTGCTGCAGTGAAGTAAAGCACGCCAGGCAGCACTGGACAGCATTTGCTGTCCAGAAACAGAGATCCTCAGTCAAGGGCCCGAATTAATCTCAGCCCAGTGGGAAAAACCTTCCTCTGCAAAAGTTTATATTGGCAGCTCTCAGCATGACAGCTACATAGTCTGAAATATGGATAGGTTCCTTATCAACAGCCTTATAAACAAGAGCAAGGTAGAGAAATGCAAAAGAGGTCCCAGGGTCACTGGTTAGAGGAGAAATGGAGGCAGTGAGCATCAGAGCCAGAAAGTGAGGGAAAACGGGCTGAGGAGATGATGAAGGAGGAATCCTCAGCAAAGAGGTGGAAAAGGACTGGAGGCAAAATGTAGAACTTCAGACATCTGGATAAACATAAACCATCAAACTTGGAGAAGGTCTCCATTTGTAAAGGAGGAAGTTCGTAGTTTCTGTTTCATTTTTAACAGTCCGACATGACATACTTAACTGTTTACCTTTTGTTGTCCTTCTTTCAGTCATTATGCTACTCATAAAAAAAATCAATTGATAGATATAGTGTATATTTAAAACTGTTATTAATTACATGTAGTAATTATTGTTTCTTTACACGTGCTACCTCGAGTCTGGGCTGGGGCTCAACTGTGCAATGCTCTGTGCATGTATAATGTTCTGTGTAGGGGACAACCCTTGGACCTGTGAACTTGTGCAATGTGCAGTGAGAACATGAAGTTCATGCTAAGTGAATATGCACTTCAGTACTTACCTATCTAGGTGGATTCAGGTCTAACAAACTTAAAGACATGCTTAACATTAAGCTGTCAGTGACCATTGAAATGTAAAGCATGTGCTTACATGTCTTGCCAGCCCTCCTGATCATAGCGTTGTTTGAACTCGAAGAACACACACAACTGAAGATTATGCACATACGTAGTACCTTCTACTTCAAAGTCTGAGAATACTTTACAAACTTGGACAAATAAAATATCTTATTGTTCCCCAAAGGTAAGGAAGTATTCTCCTGGCATACACAAGAGGAGGAGAGAGATAGACTAAACGTGAATGTATTTTAAAGTCTGAGTTTTTAAAACAGTACACTAGAATAGTTAAAAAATTCCTACACAGTAAAAATTAGGTTTAGTGCTATGCAGAATTGCTCAAAAAGACGCTTCAAGTGGCATTATCTGCTGAACCAATGATTAGTCTAATAAAAGATACCACCTCACCTTACAAACCTTGTTCTTTAATATTCTTAGACTGTCTGGGCTACTCACATCATCACTACCACTAAGGAGGGAGGTGTTGGTTGTTTAAAGTCATTCTTAAGAAATACAGTTAGCTTCTCTTTGTGAGTAAGCTTAAAGGTAACAGAAGCATAGCCACTATGGCATACCAGTTCACATTTTTGGCCAAATTCCTCTGGCCTCTAGAAAAATCTAGTCCGTGTATTTGTTAATTTTTTAAGCAGCGTTGCTTTAACATTACAAACACCAGAAGGATTAAGAGGATAATTAAGGATAAGGGGATAATCTCTTGCCTTTCAAGGTGATAAAGATGATCTCGGAATAAATACCAGTAAACTAAACCCAGGGTATTTCAGTAGAAAGGAACATCAGAAATATTACGGAATTCAAAAGAGTAAGTGATATTACTTGTTTAGATGTCTTGGGATTTCCAGGCGTAAACTGCAGCCAACATACACAAAAGTCTGAAAGAAAACTAGGCCAGTACTAAAAGGATGATGCAAAAGCATTTTAGAAGTGAAGTGCTGGAGTCACCCATGGAGATCTCTAATATTTATTCAGTTGAACAGCCTGATGATTTCAGGATGGTAAAAAAAGCTGAATTTTCTTATGGCTGTGCATCTGAGGATGGAATTTGTCTTCCCAGACCCAGTACTTCAGATTGCAACTGCTCTGCAAAACACAGCCAGACTATTGTAGGAGGAGCTTTATTTGGAAGGAGTAGTTACTGACTGAATTGACAGTTATTATCAGGTGTGTAAGGATAGGAAAAAATGTTTGATGATACTGGAATTACTTTCTCCTGGACACTGCACATTTTAAATAAGTTTTGAACATGTTAAGATAAAAGATTGTCACAGATGCTACAAATAGAAATGCACAAAGAAAAAAATCATGACATCTGATGAGAGTTCCAGTTTTGCAAATTCAGTGAGTGCAGACAAATGTCAAAAAGACTTATATTTTTTAATTTTTCTCTGAGCACAATATTTCAAGCTGTGTCCATCCCTTGCAACAGATCGAAGAACATAGACAGTGAGCGAGCTGGGATGTACAGAGACTAGTCTTGATAAATAGCAAGGGTCTATTTCAGTTTTATTTCTGTGTTCTTTTTCAAGTAAAGGTGTTGGGTAATTGGAAGACAAAGTCAATTTCTTTAAGCACAAAGTAATGATACTAGATTAAGGTACTTTAAATTATTCATATAATTTATAAACTGACAGGTTGTAGAGTACAGATACAGGAAGCATACTTCATCATTTTTTAAATCTGTGTTTCAGGGACTTTGATGACTGTATGGCTTAACTGATTCCTAACATGCTAAAGCTAGGAAGTACGAAAATTAATTTTTCGCTGGTTTCTTGGTAAAATGAGGTAAAAGTGTTTTCTGTTACTAGGCAAAGTCAGGTCAAATAAACATAAAAGTCTTTGCTCTTCTCCGACTGAAGTCAGAGTCAAAATTCTTATTAACATGAAAGGGAGCAACATCAAAACTATGATCTTGAAAGGAAATTACAGTAGTATTGCATCTGTAGAGTAACAGGAACATGCTTTGAATGCTGGAATACACGCTGCATTTTGTTTACACTTAGAAGAATTACTTATTGCAATATTTGCATAGTGTTCAGTTCTGTTTAATTACAGCAGTCTGTGAGGAAGAGTTCAATGGTGTAGGCACCAGATTCAAACCAGATTTCTTTCTAGAGCCGTAAAGTCAAATTCCAGTGAGACGGACACAGACTTTCATCCATATGAAGGAGAAGATGGTTTCAGACAGTCTCATACATGAAGCCTTTTATTCTTCTCCCCCTTTGGAGACATGAAATGAACGATGATGCCTTGTCTGCCTCCTTGGCTGTTAAAAATCCCTTAGGCCGTATTTCACAAGAGAAGGGAGGTAGATTGACTAAAAATATCCCCATTCCCGTGGCACACTGAACGTGGCACAGCCAGCCTCTCCCAGGTTTTAGGCTGCTTTTAGGATGCAGGTCTTTTAAGGTGGGAGTTTGGTCCCTGCCCTTGCCTGTGAAGCTCCCCGTGCAGCTGCATAGCCCCTAACAGGGACAGCCGTGGTGTTTCTAGAAAGCTCCATGAGGATAAAGGCCGCTCCAGCAAGGCCTGCGCAAGGGCCCGGCCTCAGCACCGAGGACAGGCGGTGGCGTTTCCCCGGCAGCTCCGAGGACCTTACCCCCTCTTGCAGGGTGCCATCCTCCACACAAACATGAGGAGAAAAGGACAAGTTTCGGTCACCCCCAAGCAGTTTACAGCACGTCTCCCTTTCGGGGTCGGGTACTCCGCCCCGCTGTTAATGTCATTAAATTTCTGCTTCGGCGTCGCGTTCTGAGGAGGCTTTTAGGGCTGAGATGGGACGCCGGCACCCTGCTCAACCTCCCAACGCCGGGAACACCGTCAGGCTTTGCCGTTCACCCGCCGGGGTCTCTTCCCGCCTTTTTTCCCGGGACGAGCCCCTGTGAGGTGCCCGGCCTGCAGGGGGCGCTCTTCCCTCCCCTGCCCGCCGGGCGGTGCTCGGCGGTGAGGCGGGGCGGGGCGAAGCGGGAAGGAGGGGCGTGGCCAGTTCAGCTTTCCCCGCCCAGCCGCCCGGAGGCTCTTCAGCAGGGAGGCGGCGGTGCGAGGTAACGGCGTCATGGTGAAGATCGCCTTTAACTCTCCCTTCGCCCAGAAGGACGAGCCGAAGAAGGAGGCCGCCGAAGCGCTGGTGGCCGATAAGGTGCGGGGAGCGGGGTATCTCCGTTGTCGGGAGGAGGGAGGCCGAGGGACGGCGGCGGGGAGAAGCGGGGCGGGGGGGGGGGAAGCCGCCGCCGCCGCCATCTTCTCGCAGAGGCTGCGGGTCGGGGGAAGGCAGCCGGCAGTTTGTGGAGCCTCCGGCGCGCTTGGCGGTTCTCCCCCGCCGCTCCCTTCGGCGCTGGGGCAGCTTTCCAGCGTGGGGGAGGCAGCTCGGCGGTTTTTGCCCCGGGGTGGTGGTGCGAGGGGGAGGTCGCTTCCCTCAGGGCCGCCGCGGTGAGGGGGCGCCCGCCGGGCCGTGCGGGTGTGAGAGGGCCGGAGCGCGTCGCGGCGGTTTGCGGTGCCCTCGGCACAGCCATTTTCCCAACCCGGCTGCCTCTCGGGAGGCCGCGGGCGGTGCCGAGCTGCGGGCTGGCGTGATAGAGCCGGGTCGGCTTCGGGCCCGCACGCAGGGGGGTAGGCCCGGGTGTTTATCTCGGAGCTGAACCGCTGCCAGGGCCGTGTTTCCTGACGGGGTTTTAAAGCTGCGTAGGTCGCCGGTGGGTGAATCCTACGCCCTGGCGAGCTCCGGGGCTCGGCTCCGTCCCGGAGCCGCGGCCAAGCTGGGGAAAGGCGCAGGCAAAGTGCCGTGTCCTCGGCCGCAGCCTGGTTGTCTGTCCCGTGTGTCCGTCCCCGCCCCAGGGAAGAGCAGGTTTGCAGCAGCGTCTTCTAGGCAAACAAAGTGGGTTAGGGCTCATCCTCGGCTCGCTGCTGCTCTGGAACTCTCGTAGGCAGCGAGTTGGAGAACGGCGCTGTGGTGAGGTGTCTGGGCTGCTGGTATGTCTAGCTTAATTTAAGAAACCTGCCATAAAGGGTTTTAAATAGAAACCCAGGCAAGTACTCTGTGGTTGGCTTTTCCTTCCTAATGGGTTGCCGTGTCGCTGACTTGAATTGAACTTTCCAAATCCGTGGGACGCTTTATGTTGAAGATATCTTGCTTAGCTGGTGACGTTTTTAGTCAGATGAAGAAGATCAGCGTCTAGGTAAATAAATAAATAAACCAGTAGCTCTAGAGGAGGAATATGGGATGCACTGAGTTTATCTGTAATCAGGGAGTAAGAAAATTTAAAAAGCCAACAACAAAACTTGTGGAGTTGGACTCTAGGGTCTTTCCCCCCCCCCACCCCCCCCGCCTTTCTTCTAAGCTGTAATCAGGAAAGCAGCTTGCCTTTCAGACCAGGGAGCCTCTGCCTCACCTGAAATAGCCTCCCTTTGACAGGGGAAGGGGTGCAGAGTGGTGTTATTGCTTAGTGGACTCTTTTGAGCTGGAGGAGTGGTATGCGTGCACAGTTAATACAGTAGCGCCGAATTACTAGATCAAGAGGAGGGGGAGAAAGCAGCGAAACAAGGTAGATAGAGGACTAATTCAAATTTTGAAAACGTCATTAGTCCGTCCAGTTCCTCAGAGGACAAACTCATCAGCTATTCCCAAGGCAATGTGTTAATATTTTTACTGGCCCTCTACCATGCAAGTTCTGAACATAATAGTTCTAATATACACTTACACCCTTGCTTCTCCTCTCATGACAGCTGCTCTTCTTGATGTAGAAGCTACTCCTGCTGTTTTGTTATACCTGTCACAGTATTCTCCATGTTTGCACATGTGGATGTGGTTTTTTTTAACAACTCTTCACTCTGACTTCAGGGCTTAGAGTTGCACGGAAACATCAGGTTCACAATTTTACTCCAAGACAAACTTGTTCTAGTGCTTGTTAATGTCTCCTTTTGCTGGATTATTTGTGCAGCGCAAACAATCTTAATGGCTAATGTTGGCTGAAACAGCACAATTAAAGTCCCCTAGAATATCCACACAAAACACTTGAGCTTGCAGAATATTCTCCCTGCAGATTCGTTGGAGCTGACTGTGTCAACAGTATCTCTTGAGCTAGCTGCAGATGTTAACACAAGTGATTTTTCTTCTCCTCTCTTACTCCTAGTTTGCTATGCTTGTTACTGCACAGTTTAGAACTGCATTTTCTTTGCAGGTTTTTTATGACTTTTATTATTTTTCAGCAGAGGCTTTGTAACCTATGGAGTGAAGTCATGCTATTGTGTTCTCTTATCAGCGCTGTCAACTCTTCTCAGATTCAGGCTGCCTGCATTGCTTCTTAAAAGATAAATACCTTTGCTTTGTTTGAAATGTGTAGTGCAAGTGTAGCTAATTACTTGTTGACATCATCCAAGCCCTAGGATGTCTGTAGAACGCCTGCTGCGGACTGTTGTGTTCAAGTAATAATAGGCTAGATGAGTAAGTTACTGAAAGGTGTAGATGAAGGTGGCAGGATATGAAGACGTCAGAATTGGTCTTGATCTTAAAAGCCAGTTAGTGGTGAAGGATTGTTTTCACATAATGGCATATAAATGTGGCATAATTCTGACTTGAAACTAGTTATGTTTGGTTTTTTGCTTTTTTATTGACAAATGCTTAACTAGCCAATTGTAGTGGCTTATGTCTTGCTGAACCAACATTTTTCTGTTTGGAGGATGCGAGAGTGGAATGTAGGAGTATTGACTTTCGCAAAAGAGCTTGTTTTTTGTTTCAGTACTCGCATAGCTGATGCATTTGACTTTTACACTGCTACATCTTGCTGAGCATGGAAATATGTGCAGCCTTTGTAATAATACTGTGGCTTGTTGTGATCACAGGTCACTTAATATATTTATGTTCTTCAGGAGTGCAAATAGTGGGACCCAAATAAAGAAAGGCCGTGGAAGCTGCTGTGCTAAATCTAGCTACTGACTCTAGGAACAATATGAAGGAAAAGATCTTTTGCTGTGAAATCCAGTTTTTCTTCCTGACCAGTATAAAGAGCAGGTCTTGAAAGTGAGCTGCTAAATTCTGGAGTCTTGAATCATTAAAGGGATGTACTTGACCAGATATATGGATTAGGGAATGTCTTTTCTGATTGTTTAGTATTTGGCAGTATTTTTGCTAATCTTCTCTCAACTTGGCTTGTGTGAGCCTTTCACCTGGAAGCCTAGAAAGGTACTGAAAGAACTCCTGAGTGTTAAACTTGGCATTCAGACACCACCACTAACTTTGCAATTGGTGTCACACAACTCATCACCATGTTACATGGTGGTGATAGTACTTGCCTTTGGATGCAGTCATCTTCTGTTTGAGAGAACACTGCGGAGTGGGGGGGAACAAGTCACTGAACTAAAGAGGTAAGCTTCAGGCTGCTAGGAGAAAAACTTCCCTGGGACTTGGGTGGAGGAGAGAGTGTTTTGAAGCTGCAAGGTAGGATGTACTACAGGGACTTATGTTTATTTGGCATAATTTGAAGCTGCATTTAAGCTGATGAGTGGTTCTCTTTAATAGTGGACTTCGCTTGTGCATATTACAAGTTCTAAAACCTGAATGTGTGACTCCTGTCGAATCTCTATTCCACAGCTAATAGACAAAATTGCATCTTCAGTTTTTCTGTTAGTCTAGGTTTGTAAGGAAAAGTTATCTTAAGCTAGCTGTGATAGCAAGAGGAGGATAGGAAATAGGCTTTTGGGAAGAGGCCTGAAAACATTGTGTACCTTAAAATGAGCTTGCTCTACAAAGCTTGCTTTCCTTGTACTGTATTGCAGGTGCAGCACTGTGTATTTTGTTACAGTTATTTAAATTTCTTGCACCTCAAATAGTTTCTGGGTAATGGTTTGTCTAGAAAGCATCCTCTGAGAATATGTCCTCTTTCGATGGTGTTTGAAAACTGATCTTTATATGATGCAGTAGTATTTCATGTAAGTGTTTTCTTATTATATGATGCTTGGCTTACCATTCTCACTGCACACGTAGAAGAAATGGAAGATGGTAGGCCAAAGTGAAGCAGTGTGTAACAGCTTAATTTAAATTCAGAGCAGCTATGCTTTCTAAGTTCTCATCCCTCTTTACTTAAAGGATCCAGAAGTTGCCACACATGGAGGTGAAAACTCATCTGGAAGATGTCTGTTGACTCTGCTGGGTCTAGCGTTCATCTTGGCAGGAGTTGTTGTCGGTGGAGCCTGCATCTACAAGTACTTCATGCCTAAGGTAGTGTGCAAGTTCCTTTTTCTTTAAGCATCACTGAATAAAAAAAGTGTAATTATAAATAGATTAGTACTGTAATAGAAAGCCTTCAATAACTGGGACATGAAGACCGCTATGTCCTTTATAAAATCTCCAGGTGTGACAGACCTGTGCTTTGTTATAGCATGAGAGTTAGAAATAGAGTTTTAAAGCGACATTTGCTATAAAAATAACTAGCCTTGCCCTTACTTTCAGCATAAGGTGTACCGTGGTGAAATGTGTTACTTTGAAAATGAAAATCGTGATCGTGCGGTAGAACCTTATTTCCTCCCTATTGCTGAAGAAGCTGACATTCGAGAAGATGATAACATAGCCATCATTGATGTACCTGTTCCAAAGTTCTCAGACAGTGATCCGGCAGCAATCGTTCATGACTTTGATAGGGTGAGTATATGTGAAGCCATAAGAAATAACTAGTCTTATTGCTCATTGGGAAACTGTGGTGCAGATGGTAATCGTAACAGCTCCAGGGTTTTAATTCTTGAGATACCTTTAAAGGTTACTGTCAATGCAAGCTTCTCTTTGGGGTGGGTTTAAGTGTGGGAAATCTGACCCTTTTAACACTATCATAGTAGACTTAACACTCCCCCCTTGCAGAAGTTACAAGAATGTTAGAGGAGTTCATACTCACAGTGACTCTAACTGGATTGTTTCTCAGAACAATACATCTCAGTGCTGTGCAACTTTAAATATTATTGCCCGTCGGATGTCTGGAAGTGACACTTGCTAGTTGGTCAAGAATTCTACATAAATGAAAGTGAGGGTAGGAGAACAGTGTAAATCTGAGTTGAGAAATGGGGAAACTGAGGATTCAGTCTTAAGATTCTGCCAGACTGTGTTAGAGCAAAACATAGAATTCCAAATAAGTGTGGGCCTTGGATAAGTGAATTGAAAAATCACTTCAGGTGGCTGAAACCTGGAACTTGAAAATGCTTTGCTAGTTGCATGTAGTTTCTCTAAAGCAAAGATGAGAGGATGGTTTTAATTTGACTTTTTTATTAAAGGTGCGTCGATAGTATTAATGGTTATCCTTAGTCAGCTGTAAAAGCTGTCGCAGGTTGCTTGTAAATCAAACCTTGGCAATGCAGATAGGATCACAGTAAAGACTAGAACTGACCTCTGTACATTCTGCCTTTAACAGTAGCATGGAATGCCACAGAGCCAAGCTGTGCTACCTGTGTTTGCAGTATTTGCAGCTTTGATCTGTGTTGTCTTGACAGAATCTTGGCTATAACTTAAAGGATTCAGGCAACTTAAGAACTTCAGATGATTCTGGCTAAGTGCTATGCAAAGTCATAATAAAACAAGTAGATAACTTGATAATTCTAGTGTCTGCAGTTCTTGCACTCTTTGGTAATGCTGATGTGACTTTCTAGAGACAAGTACTTTGTCTGAAGAACTATTTACAGGGAATGATTGCTTATCAGCAGTTGGATACCTTTTGCTTGCACTGTGCTTAATTAGACTTGTTCAGTTATGAGAGCATACTGCCAAATACTTGCTCTGTATTAATACAAACTGTACTCATCTAGAATTATGATAGAAACTGCTTTTATAGTCAGCTCTCACTGCTGTACAGAAGTCCTGATGTAAATCATAGCTATAACCACTGTGTTTCCAGAAGCGGTAATAGCTAAGTTTTTACGCTAGACAGTTCCTGAGTGCATTGCTTTGATACTAGCTGCACATGAACTCCAGCTTTTTGAGCTTTCTTCTTAGTCCTTGTAGAACTGTGTCCTAATAATCAAAGGGCACGTTTAATTAACTGAAAAATTGTTTTCAAAACAGCTTTTGACAGCGTACCTTGACTTGCAACTGGGTAACTGCTATGTGATTCCGCTGAACACATCCATAGTTATGCCGCCAAGGAATTTGATGGATCTCTTCGCAAAACTGGCGGTATGTGGAAACTTTACTGTTTAGTTATGCTGACAAGATTGCTTTTGATAAGAATGCTGGGTGTTGCTCCTGAACTACAGTCTCTTGCTAGAACAGTCCTCTTGCCATCAAAGTACATAATCCCCCTGGCTCAGTCAATGTACTGAAGTTAAGGCCAGCTGTCAGTGTATATTATGTTGAGTAGATTCATGCTTAATGCTCGTATTAATACCTAGCTTTATGAAAGCTGAAAGCAACTAGCAAATAAGGTTAAATTTAGCTATTATGAAGGAATTTGATAAAGCTCCAAGTATCATTGAAAGCCTAAACCTGAAAGTTACTACCGGAAAGCTCCCTTGCCCCATGAGAGCTTTAATGAAAAGAGCAATGCTAACTTGTTCTTCTGCTTTATTTGCACTGTAGTTATGAGCTCACTGCAAGCATTTTGACTCTTCAGTGACTAAAACTGGTATTTTTGCAAGATGACTTATGGGTCAAGTTGATAGAGCTTGCTGCTACTTCCAAATTAAATGCGATACTGAGCTATTGTGTGTCTAATGTACTTTTTTCAAAAGTCATTGAGTCCTCTACACCTAGTGCTAGAGGTCACCTGATCTAGTTTAGCTTGTTTTGGTTTTTTCTCTTTTTTTTTTTTTTTAACCTTCATGGAAATGAACTTTGAGTGTGTCTCCCTGCCCCTATTTTTAGGAGTTGGTCATGAAGGGTGGGAAGTTGTTTCAATAGTGCTGTGATCTTCTGGTGAAGACTTAACTTTTGTATGTTGCACTGCTGTTGGTTTGGGTTTTTTGTATTAGAAATACATTGCCTGAAACATGGAAAAATTCATAATACTTTGTTTCTCCTCTTTTAACTGCAAACTTTGTGTTGCACACAAATAAACTTGAACTGGTTCTATTTGTTTGCTTCATGTGAGGTGAGCAATGTTAAGGGTAACTGTGCTTTGTTTTGATGTAACTGCAACTGTTTGAAATAGCCTTTGTCAGTTTTTAACTTCTCTGTTATACAGCTGTTTAAGACTAGCATATCTTAGTATTAAAAAGGAGGAAAGTTGAAATCTAGTGCTTGAAGCCCTTCCAAAGCAAAGAGTAACACATAGGGATGTTTGTCCATTGTTAGCAGAATACTGTATCTCAAGGGTTTTTTTCTCTTTTAGACTGGCTCTTACTTGCCTCAGACCTACCTAGTCCGTGAAGAAATGGTGGTTACAGAGGAGATAGATAATGTGTCTGATTTGGGTATCTTCATCTACCAACTCTGTGTTGGAAAAGAGACATTCAGACTTCAGCGCAGAGACCAGATAATAGGTAAGTTCCCTTCAGTAAAAAACAAATCTATTGTTCCAGTAGGGAAGGGGTAAATAACTTAAACCTTTGGAGTTTTTAGACTTAGAAATCTGTGAGTGTTCAACATGAGCTGAGACTATTCATAGAACCGATGGGTATTTTTCCCTACTTTCAAGTATGTAGCCAACATTTCATTCGAACATGGTGAGAGAGAGAGTTTCAGTTATGGAATTAGAGGTTACATGTCCAAACCAAGTTTGAGCTTAAGCCTATTTTATGTTCCATCTTTTGGTCAAACTTGCAGGTTAGTTTGGCCCCAGAATTCATACAATCATCTGATAATATGAGTCTCTGTAGGTGCAGCTTAGTCTATCGCTGTCCTATCTAAAACTGAGTTACAGGAGCACCAAGTAAAAGCATTATCTACAAGTCCACTTGCTCTGGAAAAAAAATAAAAATTAACAACTAGCTCTGGACATCCCAGACTTCCTCTCTAGAAGAGGAAGAACACCTCATGGGAACTTCTGGGCTCTGTTTCTTTGCCTGTCTGCTCATGCCACCCCCCTGCCATTCTGTGAAAAGGATTGAATTTGAGGTGTCGGTGGTTTGACATACTGGAAGGAGGTCTGGAGTACAGAAATCTGATCCTATGAAATTTAGTTCACTGTAGTTCTCAAAGCATTTCATAGTTTGTTGCTCTCACCAAACACATAGTGAACTAATCCTTTGTCAGTTACAGCCTTTCAGAATGCAAACGTTTGGTTTGTCAGAACTCTCTGCTCTGGTTTTCCTGCCAAGCTCTTAGGCAAGAGTTTCCTCAGCCCAGTTACAGCTAGCAGCATCAGGAGCCACATCTGCTGTTTGCTAGAGACTACATCCTGTTGCTAGATGGAAGGCTTTGTATGTGGGAGCATAAAACTGGGCCTGTGTAGCTAACGGTGTAGGGCATGCGAAGAAACAGTAAATGTTGCCTTTATGGAAGGGAGAGGCACGTGTCTCTTAGATGTTGCGAAGATGCTTTTCTGAACAAGTCTAGACTGACTGCTGCTGTGAATGAAAGACTGTACAATACTGTACAGACAATACTGCGAAGAGTGTTTATAAATCGCTTTCCTATAGCATGTTGTTCACATTGCTGCATAGCAAGACTTTACAGAATATTTGCACAGAAGGATACTAGTAAATAGATAATGCTTCTTGGTACAGTTTCTGTTCTGCAACTAACCTTGTTTGCCCTTGTGGGGGAGGTGGGCAGGGAATCTAGTCAAATGGAAGACTGCTGCTGAGGAGAAAATTGTTCGGGGACAAGGCTTGTCTCGACTTCCAGATCAGATTTCTAGCATGCCTTTCTTCTAGCGTGTACAAGCCATGCGCACATAAATAATTAGACTAAAATGGATAGACTCCTGTAACATCAGTGGAGAAGTCGTCTTGTTTAGCTGGTGTTGCATTGGTGCTCATATTTTGTAGAGTTCATGGGTTCATCTGTTAGACCAAACTGACCTCAGGTTCTGCAGCAGTTCCCTGGAGTTGTAACTGAAGGCATGTGAGAAACTGGACAGGTCATCCTGACTGTTCAATTACATACTCAGTTAGATAGCCATTGGAAACTTCTTAGCTTGTACAGGCATTAAGATAAGGACAGCCTGTATTTTAAGTGTTTATAAACTAAAGCAGTGCCCTGCTGGGTTTCTTTAAGAGCTAGTGCTTCTAGACTTCAGTGGAGAGCTTCTCTTGCTTGCTCTGAACAATTCTCTGCTTATTAAACGAGCTATAAATATTTCTTCTCTAATTGCTGTATATTGAGGTGCTTTAGTTGAGCAGCTTGTCTTTGATGGTAGGACTACTACATTCTTGTCTCCTAGTAAAGAGTCACAGCTGATAGAGGTAAACTGCCTGTGTCCAGATCCAATGCTGGCATGTCCCAAAATAGAGAAAATCACATTAATAGTGTTAGGAAAAACTTCAGTAAGATCATCAGTTGAGTGGCAAATCCTCACAGGGCTCCCATCAAGGTGAAGACTGCTCTATAGAAGCACACTCTGGGTGGGGAGAAGTGCTGATAAAGAACTAGGGCTTTTTTCTGCACCCTTTTTGAGTTTTTAAACTCTTTCCCTGTAATTTCAATCTGCTTTGCTTTTCATTTTCTTTGTGTTTAGGAAGGGCTATGAGAAACTTTTATCTATCTATTGATCTATTTATTGTTGTCTCTTCTGTCACTAAAATGGTGGCAGGGATACTATTTTTTAAAAAAAGCTTGCTTGGTTTGTCCCGTGTTGTATGTGGCCCCCTCTCTTGTTACCATTCTGAAAATGAGGGAGGCTTTCTGATAGAAAACAAACTGAAATCAAGCTCTAGTGGCAATTCATGGCTGTAGAAACACTATGTACTGAATGATTGTATCTTGCTGCTGTTCATAATGATACAAAACCTGTAAATACTTGCTGCTGGGTTATAGATCTGCTTTACTTAGGCTCTCACCTTCTCTCGTCCCCAGGTCTGCAGAAACGTTCAGTGGAGAACTGTCATTCAATCAGACACTTTGAAAACTCTTTCGTTGTTGAAACAAAGATCTGTCAACAGTGAAGGGTGTTGGATGGGAGGTGACTAGTTCACACCTTTATTGAGAAGTCTGAGCATTAGACATTGACTTCTTAAATTAAAATGTGCAGTGATAATCAAAAGCCTTATGCATTTTCTGTGTACTGCTTGTATTTCAAAAGACAAAGTCACCATTTCAGCTTTCTTTGATCCTTGGTATAACTTTTTAGTTATCTCATGTAAAACTTAAATTTGAGTAAGGTTTTTTTAGAAGGTTAATATCAGTTTATCCGTTGAATGTGTTTGATTTAGTGTAATCTGGGAATGGCAGAAAAATATATATATATATAAAAATGTTAACCAATTCCTTGGCTGGAACCAATTCTGTTCACCTTAACTTTCACAGAATGATTAATATTAATAATCTGTGGTTTGCACATCTTGCGTAGTTCTGTAGAATAGCTCTGCACTCCGTATCCTGGCTAAAAAACCTTCTGATGTGTATCATTAAAGGTTTATTTTAACTACCATGTGTGAAGCATGTAAAATCCAACCTCAGTGATCATAAACCTTTAACACTACCCTATTTCATTTTGTGCAATTACTGTATTGAATTTGTATGTATATTTGGAACCTTCCCCGAGCTTATGTTTAATTCTTCTACCTTTGTTTGGTTTTGTGCTATTTAGTTGTTAGATTCAGATAGAGTTGCTCTTAAAGCTTGTCAGTATTTTTGGTTATGGATTTGTTTATCCTGTAACTTCCTATTTCAAGAATCTGTTCTGGTATAGCTCACTTGTGAATGTGACTGTAGTTGTAAACTTAAACTACTCTGGCTTATATAAACTTTTTAGATCAACTTTTTATGAGCAAGTAGCGTTACTACTGCAGTCAGAGCATTGTTCCTTTTTTTGAAAGCTGCAGTATAAAGATAATGAAGAGTTAGTGTCCTGCAGTTGATGAACTTGAGAGTTTTATTAAGGGACTTTATATTGGCATAAATTCTGCAACCCTATAATAAATGTTTCTCTAAAACTTTGGTGTTTGTGTGACTTCATGGTGCTCAGAGGCAAGAGTGCAGTATGCTGGTATATGGCCCATGTGGGAGAAGTGATGGTTATAGGCCTGGGGCAGCATGCAGTGCTGTCCCCTCTTACCCTCACCTCTTTTTCAGCTGGTGAAGCCCAATTTCCTCTTCCTGTTGTTGTGGAAATGCTTTGTGGCGCAAAATGAACGTGAGCAACAGAGGGAAGAAAAGACATCTTGCTTCAGACTTGATACCCCAAGGGGCAATTCTCAGTGATGTTTAGTGCTATAAACTGAACCCACTGAGCGGAGTTCCTGGCATGTGGGCAGTCAGTTGTGGTTATAGCGAAGGGAAGATGCATTCTGTAAGTCATCCATTTGAACAGTGGTGTTGATCAGGCTGGTGATTAAAGGTTTGCTTGTCTTATTAACACTGCCATAAATATACAGAGAAGTCTCTTTAATAGACCAAGGCAGCAGAGGGTTAATTAACGACTTACTGTAACACCTTTCAGTATTTACCCATGAGCTTTGCTGAACTTTAAGCTCAGAATTATGAGAGTGCTGTGGTGAAATTTCTTTGACTGGTCCTCAGAGAGCTAAAGTGTGTACTGAACCTTTCTGGCTTTCCTGGAAAGTGACTTGGACTATACAGCTGGCATTAAAAGAGTAAGCGGGCTTTCTGTGCTAAGAACTGGGAAGTGAGAAGTGACTATAGGAGTAGCTGCTCTCAGTCATTGTTCATGAAACTGTGCAGAGGAAGGGAGTAGAGCACAGCTCCTGGGCAGTAGGGGATTCTACTGCCTTGTCTTGGAAACTAATGCAGCTCTTCTCCCGAGGTGTATGGTGAGGCAATGCAGAGGATGTGTCCCAAAAGTAGAGCTTTGGTCTGCTTGGCTCTAGAATAGTAAGTGTAGGACAGTATTTCACTATGTACTTAAATTTTCTGAAATGGAATGCTGTAGAAGGCTCTTAATTATTGTCACTGAGAGTCAGGTATGCTTTACTGAAACAGGTATGTGTTACTGGGGGAAGTAGCTGCACTGACAAAGTCCAGCTACAGACTTGCATGTGCTTGGGCAAGTTACCATCATCGTGATTTCCTCCTCCTCCTGATTGTCTGAGAGGATAACTGGGGTGGGTTGGCTGTCTTGTTTGTTTTGGTAGTCTTGAGTGGAAGGGTTTGGAAACGTGTTAGTTGCAGAGTGCAAGAAGCATCTGCTTGCAGTGTTGAGGTTTGACTTTCCTGAAAACAAAAAATATGAATTCTTCCTTCTAGCTCTGAGTGACTGTGCAGTGGATGGCTCTCGCTGTATAAGCCTTTAACCTGCTGGCTGCCTTAAGACATGTAACAGGAATGCTAGACATGCTTCCAGATTGAAACTGTTTCAGCCTTTTACCTTTGTCTGGTAAAGATTTTAGAAGAAACGAAGTCAGTTCCTTAAGAGCTTATTAGATGTTCTAGGCAATAAGCCAGGATCTGTTCAAAGGAACAGATTGTTCTTACCTGCTTGGTGCTCTTGCATTGAGAAAGTAGCTGAAGTTTCAGTCATGTGTGTGGTGTGCTAGGCTTATTATCTGTCCCTAATCATTTTATGCTGGGGGCAGGCATTTGTGTCAAAGGACTGCAGTTTTAAGGTTGCTTCTATGAAAACAGCTAGTACTCCTGGGATCTTCTAATGCTGTCTCTCAGTTTGAGTAGCTCCTGTGTTCAGCTGCTCTGTAGGAAGCAGGAGAAGAGGGCGTGAGCCACAGGAGTCCTTTGCACCAGTAGATGGCACAGGCAGCCAGCGCTTGGGTGTAAAGTATGTGTAACCGATAAAAACTTGGTGTATTTATTCTAACATACAGGTTTTCGGGTATTTTGCCAAAATTAAACCTAAAAATGGTTTGAGGAAAGCTTCCTCTAGGTGGTGTTCAGTGTCTTTGCTTAGTTTTTATCTATAGTATAGAACATTTTTGTAATACAACTGTAACCTGTGTAAAACCCTATTAGATATCTGAGTAAGACTGTGCTTCAAACATGGGTGTGGTAACTGAAGGGATAACACTACCAAGATGTAAATGTGAACTTATTTGCTGTAGTAGCTTCTGTTTACAGGTGTGCTTACTGAAAAAGCAACCGGTGTGCACAGGACAATCAGCAGTATCTGTGCACTTGCTTATTGACAAATTATTTTTATGCTAGCTTGCAGGTTATTTTTCTGACACAGTATATTTTAGATATAAGTTTTAAATACCTTTATGAACGTTAAGCTGACAGTCCAGCACTTTGGATGATTCTTCTTCCAGCGTTACATGTGAGGTTTTTTTTCAAGTTTAAATACTCTAATTAGAAAGAAACATAAGAAAAATTACAGTTAAGAACAAACTTGAATTTATTGCTTGGAGGAGATGCTGTTGACGTTTGCAGAAGCCTGATGGCTTTTTGTCTGAGTGTGACTGGTAAGATGTGGGCTGCTGATGGTGTTGTGTATGTGATAGAAACTTCCATTAGAGTAGGTGCTAGTCTACACTGGAACTTAGAGTTTCCTCCAGTCTGACTTTGTAAAAATTCGTAGGAATTAAACTGTTATTTGCATATATGAATACCTTGAGATGAAGATCCAGGGAAGAAAAAATGGGGACAGTGTGGAGGTGAAGATCCAGGGAAGAAAAAACGGGGACAGTGTGGAGACCTTTGAAAGACATACTAAGGCCTCAACCTGGTATGAAATAGAGCTTTAGTACCTCAGACTTGATAAACTGGTTGTCTAAAAGTGAGACATTTTTCATAATAAGCTCAACTCTGTACTGTGGACTGTTGCAGCACAGCCATGCTTAGTATGGTAGTGAAAAACTCTCACCTCACACCCACAGCAAAAGTTGCAGTGTATGTATGCAGATGCATGGAAGATAAAGAGCCTGCTAGGACTCCAGCAAGACTGGACTGACTTCTGTGGACTTCATTAGTTCCTGGCATTACAGGGAAAGCCACCAAAAATACAGATGTGCTCAGCAAAGTTTATGGTGAATGATGGCAGAAATGTCAGAGCACTGAAATTGTCTCTGAATTTCCCTGCGAAAAATTCTGGTTTACTATTTTTAAATCATGCTTCTATGTCTGGGATTTGTTCTTCCCCGACTGCTTCAGCTCTGCTTGCAGCAGGATGGGCTGAATTGGGCAGTCCCCTTGTTAATGATCGAGCAGCTGTCAGCTTTAGATTTTGTAGGTTGATGCTTTTGTTTCTTGGTCTTCTCTGAACTACTCAGGAAGGCTAGAAAGAAAGAAAAACATTATGATGTTTAACTAAAGACAGCCTCTTCCACCCTACCACTTCCCTGATCTGCTGCATTTCATCTTGCATTCTCCTAACATGCCCTAAGCTAAAAAACCCCCGAAGCCTAGAACAGAAGAGAACATTTGTAGGGCCAGAAAAAGGCAGTCCACAAAGCCTCTGCAGTGGCACAGTAGCTAGCCATGCGGCTGAATTACCGCTCTGGGAAGTCTGAGCTCGAGGTTGGGCTTGGAAGGATTAAAGCTGCTTTGACTGTCCTAATTTTAAGCCGTGTGGGGGATGGCTTGGCTGCCAGCTATGGCACAGAGCCCAAATGCTAGCACTGATTGAAGCTTCGAGACTGCAACCAAAATAATTATAATATGTATAATTACAGTCACATTATTTCATTAAAATTATTTCTTCATTATGTGTATATATTTGTGATATTATGTAGGCAATATGAATGGGTGTATTTCCTGCCTTGAGAATAATTAAAGACTCTCCACCTAGCACTCCACCTCCAAAGGAAATTATTTCTTATAGTTCAACTATTTTGTTTACTTAAGCGTATTTTTTTCTCTGTCCTGTGACACCTCCGAGTTCTTCATTAACAAATGTGAAAGTGAATTTACTATCTTAAAAGTCATTCTGACTGTGAATGTAGAGGTTGCGTGTCTATTACAGAAGCATTCAGGTTCTCATGAGCTGTTCCAGTTTAGGACTTGTTGATGTTTGAAGCTGTTCTGGGTTAAGGCTGTGTGTGGACACCTGACTGTGGAACAAGGAGCTTCCTACAAACCTAATACTTTGTTGGAGTGGAACCAGGTGCTTGTATTCTAGAATGAGAGGGCCGGCATGTGGGATTCATCAGGAATAGATCCATGGATAGGTAAACCTACAGTTTCCACTTGATGATCAAAAATCCCTGGGGAGGAAAGGGATGTGTAGGGGTTTTTGGTTCTCTGGGATGGCAATACCAGTGGTAAACGTGCACTCTCACCTGACAGTAAGCAATTCAGTACTTTGGTTTCTCTGCACTTGCGATCGTAGCTTCTTTGTCATCTCACATTCTCAGCCACTTTCAGTCGTTAATCCTTAATGCTTAGAAAAAGAAAAGGGACGTAGAAGCCACCATTCAGGCTACCCTACCCTTACCAGTGTGCCTCATTGCCCAGTGTGAAGTTGGAAGCAGTTACAGCTTTGCCTTCTCACATCATGGTAAAAAAATAAAAAAATGCTGGGGGGGGAATCAGACTTTGACACAAAGTAAATGATAGCACTTCTGTGGTTGTGAGCTGAGCTGTAGCTGCTGGCTTTTCACATAAGTTTGTAGTCTGAAAAGAAATGAAAGCATTTCTGCTTATCTGGTACATCTATGCTGCAGTATAAGCTGCTTTCCCTGATGTCTGAGTTCTTTCTGCTCTTGTCAAAGCTTCAGTGTTCCTGCTCTTGACAGGTCACAAACCACCTCTCAGTCAGGTGGGTATCTGGATGCCTGAGAAGTGGGAACGATGTTCCAAAGACACAGTCTCCTTACATTACTATCTGTCCGAAAGTGTTTTGTATTGGTAAAGGTTTGCGTGGGTGGAGGTGGCTAGGAAGTAGATGTGTATATGGCTTGAGGAGAGCTTGTACCTATAATTGCTGACTGCTGGTGTACTTCAGAGGCCCAATTTTCACCATAGATTAAGACCCTTGATTTTCAGTAGGGAAATGACTCATGTTAACTAGAGGGAAGCCAGAGTTTCTGGCTGAGTGCCTTGAGTGTAGGAGAAAGAAGTGAGCTCCAGATCTCAACAACTTTTGTATTTCTTCTATAAATACCCTATTTGCAGATATACTGGGTATGTGCATTTATCTTTTTGCAGACTCGCGGTATTTGTCGTTTCTTAATGGAGCTAATGGTTTCCGTCTACAAAACTCTTTTTATTTCTCAGCATCATTTGATTTTCCTCCTCTTCTACGTTTTCATTTACTGTTTTTTAAAAACAACCAAACAAAAACCACTTGCCAAAAACCCTCTAGTGCTACAAAGGAAAGATGGGTCCTTGCTGCAAAGCTGGGATTTACAACAGAACACTAATGTCTGGGTGAGTTGGTGCCTGTGCTCTGAGGCTGGGCCCCTGTCTCCTACAGAAGAGCATCACCCCTTCATAGGGGAGGTGGTTGGAGGGGACCTGGTTTGCCCCGTTGCTCTCGCACACCATTCCACATAGAAGAGGTGGTGCTGGTTGTGGCTGTTGCCCTGAGGAGCATGGACGTGTTCTTCGAAGGTGTAAAATCTCAGCCTTGCAGCGTTGCTTTTGCATTCATCCTTTTGCCTTTGAGCAGACAGTGTTGTGATCCCCTATCCAGTATTTCTACCAAGGGCTACTTACTTTGTTTGATGCAAATGGAGGCAAACTCACCCTCATGAGGCCCTTGCAAATGCTAACCGCCAGCACCTGAGGGCTCGGCACTGAGCTGTGTGTGTTTTGGCCCCGCGCTGGTCTTAGACCTGGTGTTGAGCCAGTATAGGAATACCTTCCAGTTGCCAAATACGATTCAGTGTGAGCTTCAGAAATGCATGGATGTGCTGTGGTGCAACAAACACCTGAAGGCAAAACCCATCAGTAACAAAGTCATCAGTGGGGCTTGAATCTGGGATTTCTTCTGTGTTTAGTTCAGTGCTTGTGTACCATATTCAGCCTGCTTATTTCTATAGTTTACAGTCAGGTTTTTTTATTTCTTTTCAACTTCTAAATATCTGACTAGTTTGGTGTCAGGTTGGCTTTAGTGACGTGCTGTTGGGTGCTGGCAGTGCTGCCTGGGCAGCGGGTGTATCTCCAAAGGGATTTTGATGTTGAGAAACAATCTTCCCTTATGCTGAGCTTGGGGGTTTCGACCAGTCGCCAAAGTGCTCTTGGGTAATGAGAGAAGATCTTAAAAATAAGTGCTCTGGAGCATTGCCCACATTACATGGCTGCAGAGGGTTGTGCACCCATGGGAAGCGAGGCTGTTGTTCGGCACTGTCTTGTATCCCAGTGAGTAGTGGGATTATTTGCCCCACGCCAAACCGTCCTGCTTCCCCATCCGTGGCAGCTCCAGCAGTTGCATCCTTCACGCGTGATGGGCAGAAGCGCAGCGTGGTGCGGCTGGCCCCGGTGGGGAGAGCACCCAGGGGCCGAGGCACGGAGGGGTGATCTGCTCCCAGGAGGAACTATGCCACATCCCTTTTACTGATAAAAGGGAACTGATGGACTTGCTTGGTTGTAAGAGATTTCCTAGAATTTGTAGCAATATTTTTAAGGACACCCCTGTCCTGTGGCCAGCTTGACCCCTGTAGCCTGTCATAGACCATGGCTTTCTCGAAGTATATTAACATAATGGGGGGCTGGAGGGTAAATACCTCCTTTGCTGCCCTAAAGGGAGAACATGGCCCTGTCCCAAGCTGGTGGCTGCTGTAGAAGATCCCACTGAACCAGGAAGCAGCAAAAGAACTTTTGAGCTAGATGCCACCAGGGGTTTGATGTCTCCTGGGAGATGCCTGGGCTGGGTCAGCCGGGGGCAAACAAGCCCAGAGGGAGAAACTTTGGGTGAAGAAACTCACAGGAACAGCACCGTACCAGTGTGGGCAGTGGTGCTGCTGTTGTCTTTGGGCTTGTGATGGTGCTGCTCTGGGTTTTATGGAGTGTTAGCCAACTGGAACAGCCTGGGATGTGGGGCTTTGATGGTTAGCATTAATTCACTTAAATAAGAAACCTGTCATTAAACTAGAAACTCAAAGCTGTATGAATTTTAGCTTCTGTTTTACATAGGTCTCCTGGGAACTTTCTCTCTAGCTGTGCAGACCTCTGTCAGACCACAAGGAGTTACCGTTTCTTTAAATATCGACAATGTCACATAATAGTGGAGTTCGTGCAAGATAATGGTACTGAATCACAGGACTGATAAACATGCTGACAGCAGATTAGAAAAACTAGTCAGCCAAGACAAGAGTTTGGGTGGATTTGCAACTTTATAAAAGAGTTTTTCCCCTTGGAACTCGTGGGAGGGCGAGCAGGGAGGTGAAGCTGGCTGTGGGATGCTCGGAGCAGACCGCTGGCAGCTGCACATTGCAGTTGGTAAAAGCCATGACCTTCACTTAGCTGGAGCCCCACCAAGATACTCTTTTCTTACACCACTGTTGAGCCCACTGGGAAAATAGGTAGGCAGGTCAGTTAAAGAGGTTTGTTAATTCTTGCAATATGTTATGACAATTGGTTACATCATTTGTGTTCATCCTATCTTTGTTGGTTGTTCTGGTTTTTCTTCCCCCCCCCGCCCCAAATTCTACATAGGGGGAAAAAAAGTGAGTGTGGAAGGCTACTTCAGCAGACTGGCATCAAAAAATATAATCTTGTCAATTGTAGCTCAACCACTTGCTGACCATGGCAGTACCTAACCTCCAAGAGGCTTTGGTTTTTCCCCTCTTTTTAGCTTTATGTTGGCACCTCTGTGTATGCCCAGACAGAGCACTGGCTCTGAGTGGGATGAGGATTCTTTTTGAGGTCTAACTCATGCTGAAACAGGCTTTGGGGACATTTGCGCATGTTGCTGGACTCGCTTTCTCAGAAGTAGCCATTGCTCAATTGTCACCCACATATGGACAGGATGGAGATCCCTTGAAGTGGAGTGCTAAATGCCACCAAAAAACCTCCACCTAAGCCCTCCCAGCAGCTGGGATGTTTATGGAGTGTATCCCATCTTGGTTTGACGTAAGATACAGAAATAGAGCTCGAAGCAGGAACAAGCACCCAGGTCTTCCCCTTCGAGGAGACGGCACTAACCACCAAAAGTCACGTTCGTGTCTGTTCCTCATACCCAGGACCTGCCTACTGGGCTCCAATCTCTTCTGTTTTTTTCTCCCACTGCTTTGATGGAGGAGCAGAGACTATCCTCATACAGACTAGCCAAGGGCATTTTCGTAGTAGAGGAAATGGGGATTCAAATCCTCTCTTAAATTAAGGAGAGTTTTTAACCATTTTTCTTCCTTCTTAGGCAAGGACTATACTTATAGGGAGGTGCAGTGACAGCCTTACCCCTTCCCCATGTTTTAGGACCAGGGTGCACTCCTCCCAGAGAGATTGAATTGATGCTGGATTGTTAGAAACCCTAGTCCTACATTAAATCTAGCCTTTAGTGTATCGGATGGATGTGCCTGACCCTGGATCAGGCACCTCCTTCTCTTGGCTCAAGGTTGCTCTCTGAGGAAGAGAAGGATGATGACAGTCCTGAAAGAAGATATATTGATGCCCAAAAGCAGTCTCTGTTACAGCCAGAGATTATTCCTAAATGCAGTGCAAGGCTTAGGAGCCTGCCAGGCCAACAAGCTGTGCAGTTATTCCCCTTGTAGCTACTGGAAGCACGATGAGAAAGGACATTTCTCTTGCTGCTTTCTCGTGGTTGCACTGGCTCTGGTGGAACAGACCCTTGGGCAAGGGTTGAGCCTTCAGGAGACTGCACCGAGGCCATCCCCTCGCATCAGCTGACCTAATCCAAAAATAGGGTGGTGTCCATCCCTGTTTCCTCCTGGGAAGGTCAGTGTTTTTATTAATGGAAATTAATGAGCCTGCTGGTGTCAGCCGGAGTCTTTGCATGGAGTTCAATCTCAGGAGGTAAGGAACAATGTAAAAAGTAGGAGAAAAATAAAAAGGTGTTGGGGGTAATTTGTCAGTATTGAGAGACTGTGGATGAGTCTTTAACACAGGAGAAAACACTAAAGAAACACTGGAGGAAAGAACCGATGATAAGCAAAACAAAGATCCCTGTACCTCTGACTGCTTGTTTCAACTGGAATGTCATGTTTTCTCCCCAAGTTTCCCAAATATTATTCTTTGTGGCATATTTTTCTTCTAATTTTGAGAAATTCAGAGAGTCTTCCTCTCTATTTCTTTCAGCTGTGTTACCAATGCAGTTAAATTCTGAAGTGCAAATCACTGTGTTAGAGAGAAAGGTGACTGAAGCAGGTTAACCTGATGGTAGTTGCTGGTCCCAACAAACTCATTACAGTGGCAAGTGGTGGTGCCAAAACAGCAGCTGCAGATGTGTTCTGGTGGTTTATCACTATTATTTTGTTCTTGATGGCTTTAAGTAAATGGATGTCTTTTCAAAATCAGATCTGTTGGCCACTAATGTATATCATATAGATTGCACTTACACAAAGCTCAGTTTATCAGCGCAAATGCTGAAGCTCCTCTTCACTGGTAGTGTGAACCGGGCACTGTCCAGACAGCCCCAGCTTATCTGCTCTCTTTTTGTCAGGGCATTTATCAAACCATCTCTGACAAGTTTTTGTCTTTTTGTTTTTGTACTGGATGGGGCTGACTTGTATGTGGATCACTCGCTGTGGTTTTTTGGTTTATTTCGGGTGGGTTTTTTTGGGTGGGTGGGTGGTTTTTTTTAGTTACTGAGGTCTGAGGAGTGGTGTCCAGCAGCACTGAGTTTGGTGCTCTGTGCACCTTTATGGCCAGTGAGCTTTTCTGGTGACACTGGGGGCAATACTAATTTTTAACCTCTAACACCAAAGTGAAAAAGGAAGTAAACAGTGAAGTAAAAAGTGTTAAAGTTTGCTGCTCATGCAGCCTTAACTGGAGCAGGAAAATCTAACACCGGTTACAGAGAAATGGGGAGTCTTCTCAGGACACTGAGCAACCAAATGACAAAATAGCAAATAAAATCTAGTGCTGATAAAAGATGTGTAAGGGGGAAGAATTCTGCTTAGTCAAGAGGAGCTGGAAATCAGCCCTTTTCACACAGAAAGGAGATCTTTTGAGTTATGTGGATAGCTCACGGGCAGTGGCTGGTGATGGCAGAGGAGATGAAGACATTGGAAATGTCAGGGGACCCATGCTGTGGCCATCAGCACATCATCCTGCTCCCACCTCGGGGTGGCAGCCGGAGGGGCAAGAGGTGGCTGCGGGTCCCGAGTGTGGGTAAGACCTCAACTCCACCGGGACACGAGTTGTGCAGAGGAGGTGAAAAGGGAACCGTCTGCTCGTGGTGCAAGAGGAAGGGACGCCGAACGACGTTATCAGGTGGCCAGCTCAAAGCAACAGTGGTATGTTTCCAAGCAGTGTACACGTAACCAAAATGGGGAATTCATTGCCACTGGATTTAAGGGATTGGGGGGTTCAGGTGTGTGTTGGTCAAGCAGGTTGGAAAAGAGCTTTTCATGGCTCTGGAGAGTGATGCTTTCAGCGCAGCTGCAGGAAGCCTCACAACCAGCGGTTGAAGACAGCTGTTACCCGGGCAGGATTGCTGCCCACAGCCCGGCATTTCAATGCTCTCCCCAAGCCCACCATCAGCAGCAAATGAGCCGCTTCAGCCGTTTCTGATCTGGCTTGATGTGACCATCTTGTGAAGGACTAGAGAAGAGAACAGGAAGAAGGGCAGACGCGTGCTCTCCCACTTCGATGGCAGCTTAAGTCTCAAAGTGAAAAAAAAAAAAAAAAAACAAAAAAAAAACACCAAACCAAAAAAACCTGTCATGTCTCTCCTCGTGATGACAGTGACATAAACGAAGCCCGAGGTGTGATGAAATCGTCTGCAGCTGTTGCAGGCGGCGCTTGCACTTTCCACGGCGTGTGGGTTTGGAGGCGTGTGGCTGTGTGGGAGTCAATGGAAACGGGGGGGGGGGGGGGGGGGGGGGCTGCGATGTGTGGCATTCGGAAACACGCCGAGAGCTCTGTTTCCACCCAGAACTCTCCTCGTTCGCCTTGTTTCGTGTATAAATAAGACTTCCCAAAAAAACTTGATGCTGCTTCTGAACAGCCTAAGGTCCCCAAGCATCCCCTGAGATTTCCCCTGGGTCTACGCTGTTGCCACAATACCTTTTCTTTTGGCCTAGCACAAATTAAACCTAACTCTGTGTCGAAAAACCACTTGTCACTTCAGCACAAACTCCACCTGGTGAGGTTGTTGGCAGAGACCTCAGTGCTTTGCTTTTCGGCAGTAACAGCTCTCTTGGGGGAGAGGTGCTTCTTGAGCGACCAGAAGAAATACTTCATGCAGAATAAAGGAGATATTTCGGTTTGGTTTTTTTTCTCTATTAGATTCTCATTCAGATTCCCAATCCAGTGCTGCAGACTGGATTTATTATTTAAAAGGATTTCTGGAGAAAAGATTTCTGTGAGAATATCAGCTTCTGAACAGGCTAACAGGGAACTGCAGGCAGAGCTTAAGTCCAGATGAAGAATTGGGTCTTGCCTAGCACAGAGCTCAAAGCCAGGCAGAAAAGTGATCAGACAGCAATTTTCCAGGCTGCTGCAGCGGGCATCCCTCATCTTCTCCAAACCTCCTGTGTGCCATGTGCCATCCTCACTTGAGGCTCGCTTGGGTGGCAGAAACGCAGCAGAGCATCTCTCTGCTGGTGTGTGATTGCACCAGGGCTGGAGTGTGGGCTGGTATCACGGTCCCGAGCCATCAAAAGGGCATGAAAATACACCTTCTGTTAATCTAAGTAATACTTTGATTCTCCAGATGTCCGTGGCAACATCAGCCAAGGGCTTGTGAGACCTCTGCCATGGAGAGCGTGGCTTGAGCAAATCCCACCTGGAGCAGAGGTGCCATGGCAGGGGGTGGGCAGGCAAGTCTCTCCTGAATTCGGCTTATGTGAGCTACCACGACTATTACACCAACTTCCTGTAAAAAGAGACCGTTAATACTAATATGAATAAACCACATTGCTATGGCAGCAGGGGAAATGGCTCGTGTTGCACCCACAGTATTTTCTACTTGAAAAAAAACCTTATTGAGGTTTTTCTCATTGAACGATTTCTGAACTTCTGGCACCATTTTGTGTAGCATCTTTTTCCCTCGGAAGCTAAAAGTAGCTCTGGGGGATTGTACAGGGCCATCCTGCTCACCTCCCACATGGCTGGGCATGGGGGACAGTGGCCAGAAAGGACGGTGATGGGCTTGTGCCGGTGCTGGCCTTCAGCTATAGGAATTCCCGTTGTCTTGGTAAACCTCTCATGGGGGGGGGCAGATGCGCTGCTGCAGTTTGCAGCAGTGTGTTTTGTCTCTTTGCAAGCCAGCATTTTGCTTTTCTCCCCAGTGCAAAAAGGAGGTTAAAATAATTTTGAAAAGGCATCTAAAATGTTCTGCAGGTGCTCGAGAGGTGTCAGCATTCCAAGTGCTGCCACGCGTTGGTCCGTGTAAGCGTTTATTGGTGATGCAGGCAGTTACAGAGGGGAGAGAATTATATTTAAAACTTTTTTTAAAAAGGGATTTTTTTATTGTATACAATAGGAAATAAAAAAATAAATATTTTTTCATTGCTGTGAACAAATTACAATGTGCTTTGTGGTTTCCATGAATTAGCAGTGCTTACTCAGCCAACAACACTCAGGTACAGACACACTGGCTCAGACTCCTGTAGGGATGAGGTGGTGGAGTATTGTTTTATTATATAGAAGAGTTTTTAAAAAGAAAAAAAGTCTTTCTGTGTTCCAACACTCTCTGGGATTCACATCATTTTTCTACAAAATATATAATTTTTTTTATAAATTAAATCTATAAAACCACATTTGCATTAAATAAAACCTCATACCATCACAGTATTTTTACATTTCAAAATGTAACATTTCATATGTTCACAGAAAAATAAATTTTACAAGAAGGTGCAAATGAAATACCAGTAAAGCCCAAAGCTTCTGTTGTTTGATTGTAAAAAAATTATTCTTAAAAATGCATCCACATTTGAGCCTTTCTTAAAAATCTCTCGTAGCCTATTGGGTGGCACCTTTGCCTCTGCTTATTATAGTGAGTTCTCATTACAGTAAACTTCAGAAAGGCTTGGTTCTTCTGACAGTGTTTTAATCACGCTGCTGTTAATAAAGAGTAGATGTGATGGCGCAGGGTCAGTTATCAGTGAAAGGGAAATAATCTGCCCCATCTTTGGTGAAAAGAGAACCTGAAAGGCTTGATTGACGTCTAGCCTGAATAAATACCCTTGAAGCATGGCCCCGTGGCTAAAACTAATCCAAGGCAGCCATATGGCTTCAAACCATACGGCTTTCAAGCCAGAAATGGGAACTGATGGTAGAAAAATAGTGTCTGGACGCTTCAATGACTTTGTGATTTGGGGGTATGTCATTTGCTACACCCCAAAATGGAGGCTTGGTTAATTATTTAAATGACAAGTCCTTTGGGGCCATCTTATGCTCCTTGCTCCGTGGTCAACATGGCTTGAGGCAGGCTCTTGGCACTCTCTGTAGAAATTAGTCACAGCTGGATAGTCTTTTGCTTCAGAAATAAAATAGCAAGACCCCAAAATCTTTGCTGCCTCTTGCTGAAGCCGGGGTGCGTGACCAGGACACGGCTGGGTAATGGCCCCACCAGTGACAATGGGGCACAGCATCACCTCTGGCCACGGGTCCACATCCTCCCACTGCCAAAGCTACCTGCTTCTGGCTGCTCAGCTTAGAAATAGGGCCTCTGGGGATTACATGGTGTTATTTATATTCAGAGAAAATTTGCAACCAAAGTATTAAATCAACATATTTTTGGTCAGGTTTGGGTTTTTGGAGTGGTTTGTTTGTTTTTTTCCAACCCTCACTGAAATCAGCTTGTCTAAGTCATCGTTCTCAGTGTCCTGGCGGAAAAAAAATTGGGCCAAACCCCAAAATATAGTGAACATTTGAAGTCCTGGCAACCGTTTGGGGAAGGCCAGCGCTAGTAGTCCATGGCGTCCTCCCTGAGCACATCTCTGGAATGCTTCCTCACGTAACTGAGGTTGTGGAGCTGAATGCTGTCATGCAAATCCTGCCTGGAAAGGCGTCTCCTGAACTCATCTGTAGTAAAGTAGTAGATGACTGGGTCCACGCAGGAGTTCAAGCTGGCAAGGCACAACGCTACAACGTGAAACACCGAGATCACCTTTTGGACGCACCCGTTTTTAATCTTTTTGGTTTTGACAAAGAAATCTAGTGGAAAGCTGATATGATAAGGTGCAAAGCAAATCAGAAATACCAGAGCGCAGGTGAGAATCATCTTTAAAGCCTTTTTTTTCTCCCCGAGGTCATGTGAAGCAGAATTTTGTTCTTTTAGTGATAAGATAGTCTTCCATGAGCAGTATAGGATGATAAGTAGGGGTGTTACGAACCCCACCAATTCACCTATGGTCATCATTGCAATGGAGATGGGAAGGTCAACTTCCTTTACAGGGAGGTCCACAAAACAGGTGTTTTTAGCATCCTGGTGAAGTCTGAGAAGCGGGAAAGGCAAACAGCCAATGCAGACCACGACCCACCCAACGATGCTGATATACACATCACAGATGCGTTTGCAGTCACTGAATTTGAATGGGTGCATAAGAAACAAATATCGTCTTACGCTGATGCAAACCAAGAAGTAGATGCTTGCATACATATTGACGTACTTCAGGTAGAAGCAAAGCATGCAGAGACCTCCTCCAAATTCCCACGTCCCGGTCAAGTAGTAGAAAATCCTCAGGGGCAAGGACAAAACCTGCGATAGGTCGGCAATGGCTAAATTGATCATAAATATTACGGCCCTTTTAGTCTCTTTCATGTACCCATAAAAGACCCACAAAGCTAACGTGTTTCCTATCAGTCCAGGGATCAGGATGAAAGTGTACGTAATAGCATAGTAGGGCTTGAGGTCTGTTTCGGTGCAGGTCGAACCGTTTGTCATGGTTGTGCTCCAGATCCGTGCTCAGCCCCAGCATGATAACATGTTCCTCACTTGCGTCCTGCAACCAGGTTGTCGGTGCTTAAATAAAAAGGTTCAGCCCTGGCATCCATGTGTGAGGCTTTGGTTACCAGATCATCGTGTCCAGTCTGGGGAGGAGCTTGGTTATGGGGTGAGTGAGTTAATGAAAGTCCTGGTCGTGTGCTTTGCTCATGCTCTTTGTCAGAAGTTACCAGACCTTTCTCTAGTTGCTTGCAGGATTGACAGGGAGGGCATCCACACCGAGAAATGCATCGTCGTGTGCCAAAGCAGTCAAGAGTTTGTCACTGGAGCTGCACCGCTGTCACCTTTCAGGTGGCATTTCAGCCACTTCTCTCAACGCAGGAGTTTGACAACTGATGTGGCCCCGCAGCTGAAAGACAGAAAGGTGCAGTTATAACACCGTGGGGAGACACGGGTCTTACAAATCAAAACGTACAGGAAAGCTTGCAAGAGCGGTAGGAGCATCTCTCTAGCAGAAACCTGCTGCCGGTTGCATCTGTGGCGGTCAGCTCTTCTCCTGCCTAACAAGTGCCATGCCTTGGCCAGTGAAGGAAGGAGTAAAACCACTGAGGAATAAATAGAAAATATGTTTAACTGCTGCTACAAAACAGCCTCCTGTGCTGTATCAGCAAGCAGAAGCCACTCCCAGTCACGGTGCCTGTTTAACTTGCTGCCAGGTTTCTGCAGCTGCATCTTTCCCAGCTTCAGCTTTTCCATCCGAATCTCTCTTTGCCTCTGGTTGTGTTGGTTGCCCCATGCCCGAGCGTGCGGGCAGTGCAGAGATGCTCTGGCGAGCACCGTGCCTGCATCCCTCCTTGCTGCCCGGCCGCGGGCAGAGGGATACTCTCACCTCATACAGCACTCATGAGTTTAACACTCTCCTGGTCTTCCCAGGAAAGCCCTGCAGAAACTTCCCACCCGCCCCATGGCTCCAGACAGCCAAGAAGACGGCAGCGAAATCTGTTCCTTATATAAATGAGCCTGACATACACACCTGAGATACAAACATTTTCAACCGGTGCAGCCGCTGCTGCTGCAGCACGGAGTGGAAGTCCCAAGTCAGCGGCTTTCACTGAACTGGGGTCTACTTTTTCATTTATCTTTCATAAATAGAATATAAAACATACTTGCATGCAAGCAGGGACAACTGGCCCACTTATTAAACACTTTTTGCTGCAGAACTACATGCATGATTTTAAATTTTACTTTCTTAGAACTGCTTTTTCTAAGCCTTTCATTTACCCATCTTGCACATGTGACTGCTGTGGCTGTTGGAAATACTAGATATCGTCACTAAGGTGACTGTAGGTGGACTTTATTTTAAAATTGTTCGCATGGTAAGCAGCTGATATTATCTGAATCTGTTAGACAAAAAAAACCCCAACCAGATCTGATAAATACAGAGGAAATTCAGATCTCTGTCCGAACTCTCTCAGGTTTGCCTTTTGCTTCAGCATGAAGAATTAACCTGGAGGTCTAAGTGGGAAAATTTTGTAGGTACCAACCAAGATGCCAAAGGCACATTTATAAAGGCAAAATTATATCCTGCTGTAATCTCTGATGTTTTTTCCTGTGCTTTGAGGTGTAGGCATTAAAATGTGAACATTTATTAATGAAGCCAATGTTCAACACTTGCCAGTGTGATTGCACCAAAACTTTGAAGTAGCTTTGAGTGGAAACAGATGATCTTCGGCAAAAGGAAACAGTTCGGGGGGCAGCTTTTCTGCATCTGTTTGTGTAGTTTCTCTTGCATACCATTGAGTAACGACTCCAATGAGACTGAGATGTCTTCCTTTCTTCCAGGGAGCCAGCATCTAACACAACCAGTAGAGCAAAATGGCTTGTGAAATAATCCCGTTAAACTTCAGCAGCGATGATTAATAAGCCGTAGAGTTAATTAGCCTTCTGTTCAAAGACTTTCCAATTCTTTTATTAATTCTTCACCCAACTTCCGATGCACAAGCCTGCACAACTAATTCTAGAAGTGTAAGTAATCTCTTCATCGTGCAGGAAAACTAATTGGTACTCACCTACTTGTCACTGGTGGGTAACTTGGGCCAAGGGGTTCAGTTTCCATTTGCTGGCGCTTGACTGGCACGAGTAACTGGGAGGGGATTGTGGGTGTGTCTGGATTTTGGCAGTACCTGTCATGTCTTGGGGTTCCCTGGGCTTCAGAACTCGCCCTCGACAGCTGGTTAACCCCTCTGGGGCTCCCTGACAGCAGTGTCTGCTTTGGATGGATTCCTCCCTTCTCCTCTGTACCGGGATGGAGCCAAACCATGTGGCCAAAACCAGTACATCCTCCCCGAGTGGTCAGAAATTGCCTTGCTGGGCTTGAAAAAATGCTGAGTATAGGTACAGGCAGAGCAGGCTGCACTGGGAAAGCAGCCAGAGCTGCTTAGTGGGGACTGGGACTTAGAGAGGATGGGAGGGATGCTCTCATGTTGGTTTTCCATGGGGATGGTGAGGCCCTGTGAAGATGTGCCCATCTTTACTGTTACAGCAAATTCCTCAGCATGATGTGTCCAGGCTTCCCATCCAGGTCCTGATCCTGCCAGGGTGTCCGAGCAAAACAACCGCGTTGTAGGTCCCTGGGCTGTGCCCAGACAGCGGGACCGGGACACCGGTGAGCGGGTGCATCCTCTCACTCCCGGAGAGCTCCTCTATTCCTCTTGGCTTCCCAGGTACCATGTCCCCTAGGACGTGAGCAGCCTGCCTGGCAGAGCAAGGGTGGCTTGTGAGGAGCTGCACAGCTTTGCCTCGGCTGGATTTTCACTTCTTTTCACTCAGAACGTCTCAACTTCTTTGCCTAAAGTTTGGTCTGAAGCGCCAGCAGCGAGGAGCTCGGGTGACTTCGCGGTGCCATCGCTCTCTGCCCACGCGATGTCCCGCTCCTGCAGATGCACATGTGCCCGGCTGGCACCGCTGCTGTGAACGCTGCTCGGGCAGGGCTACGCCAGGCTGGGGAGCATCTACGGGGGCGTTTGCAAGTTAAAGCCCTAAACCCACATCACCCAGCTCTTCCTTCCAGTGACTTTTTAAAATTTTATGTTTTTTTAAACAAGCTTGTCTTTCCTCTCATCTCTTGCCCAGGGGCTCCTATCACCCAGTCAGGGAGGCTGAATCATGCTCCTTTCCCTCTGGCTGCATTCCAGGGTGGGTAAATCCACCCCACCTCCATCGCTGGGCCACGAGACACACGAAGGGAAGGACAAGGTGCATTCCCAGCCCATCTGTCCGCAGCCCAGTCCAGGCACACATGCACACACACGTGCACACCAGCATTTTTCCTGCGGCCCACCCCAGTGCCTACATTTCCCCGTCCCCACCGCACAGCAACTTTCCTGCAACACCATCCTCCGCTCCCTCCAGCCCAGCCCAGGGGCAGAGAAATACTTGCAGCACCTTCCATCTCTCCCTGGGGCTCCAAACCCACAGCATGAGGGGTCCCAGAAAGCCCAGGTAAAGCTGGGGAGCAGCGAGGGTGCTTGCCCAGAGCCCCCAGAAACACCCCTGGGAGAGCAGCCACCCTCGGAGCGGGGATAAAAAACGCTGCAATGTGAGAAACTGCACTTTGGAAATCCCGAGCAGTAACATCGCGAAGTTCAGCCAAATGTGCTATGTAAAAACAGCAGGATGCTAAAAAAAGCTCCAGAAAGAGGAAATTCTGTTTCTCATGCTCTGCACTCGCTTCCCCTCAGCGCAGGGGGCTAGCTGGGGCAGTAGGTGCGAGACTCTCCCTAGCCACGGCTTCCTTCTTCCCCTGAATGTTTTTTCCCCTCCCCCTATTTTGCCAAGGAGACCTCACAGTCAGCCACGTCAGGGCACTACGTGAAGATTTCTCCTTTGTGCTTAATGAGTCAGAAACACCAGGTAAGTTTTGTAGCCAGCCTTTATAGCCAGGGCTTGTTAACACTTGTTAAAGTGTTGTGTAAAGTATTTTCCATATGCTGAAGGGCAGCCATATATCCATATGCTCCATGTGAACAAGCGCAGGAGCTGGGGATGCGGGAGCAGTCACTTCCACCCATTACACCCTCCATGGGTAATCAAGCCCCCTCACCTGAGGATGGTTATAACTGCCCAGGTGAACCCAGGATCCTCGTTAGCAAATCCTGTGGGTTTTACCCCAGGAAGCAAAGCCACAGCAGCTCTTAAAACCCAGCTCAGAGGAGGAGAGGCTCTTAAACCAGCTTAGGGGAAAACAGCCTGTGGCTAGGTACTGTTTGTGGGTGCTGGCCCTGCTGCAGCTTCATGCCTGGTCCCTTCTTGGAGTTTAGGTCCTTAGGGAATCTGGGATGCTGCCCAACACCTCCTGTTCCTTCCCAGAACCAGGGTATGAGATCGGTCTGGCTGGATCCTGCCACCCAACACCATTCTTGCAAGGACTGCTGCTGGCCCAGGTGAGCAGTGGATGCGTTAAGCACCCCTTGTTTGGTGTGGGGCTGGTATTTATGCTGTAAAAACATGGAAAGCCTGCGGCAGAGGTGATGTGGGCAGAGGAGTAGTTGGTGCTGCCCTGGGCACCCTGGTGTCATCTGCTGACTTACCCTTTTGGGAGGAGGCTTGGCTGTGCTGCTGACCAGGACCTCTCTTCTATTTTTCTTCTTCCTTTGTGGCCTAAAATAAAAGGAGAATGTGTACAGGGGTAATTTCAAATAGAAATTTAGTTTCCTGCTGAATGTGCTCAAGAAGAGGCGGTGTGATAGTGGCTCTGTCCCTCCCTGGGTGTTCCCTGGGGATGTGGGGATATGGGAGCTGGCTCAGGGACCGGAGCAGGGCACCAGTGTCCTGGGCTTCTCCCAGTAACCGCTTGTTTTGTCTGTCATCTGAAGTGCTGCTGTCCTATTTTGGCAGAGATAACTACTGTTAGTAGTAATTAATAGGTATTAACTGAAAATAGAAATGATAGAAATATAAACTGACCATTGCGTAGGATTGCTTTTTAGTTCTGTAAAAAATGTCAGGGGAGGATAAAGGCTTTTCTCCCTTGAAGCAGTTGTCTGGTAGATATTTGGGATTTATATCTTCTTCCATAGGAGCAATGTTGCCTCTTGCTGTGCTAACTGTGCAGATTTCTCTCTTTTATTTTCTCTATGGTGGCATCTGCCCACAGAGGCCACAGGGGTTTTTATTAGGCATCCTCAGGGCCTCCTGTGTTTTGCTGTGCTTGTCCTGACCCAGTGGGAACCCTGAGCCCCTGCCTGGGTGCCCCAGTCCGGGTACCAGCGGTTTCCAGAGCATCTCTCCCCTCGCCCAGCATCTGTTCTGCACCTCACACCAGGCATGCTCTGAGTTGCTGTAATATATTTGCTAATGCTGTGCTCGCAAAGCAATACGGATGAGAGCAGCTTTGTCATTTTGACTCAGTTGCGGAGTACCAGGGCAAGTGCCTGTTCATCCCATCCAATTTCTGTGGTTACCTGAAATGTGAGTCACTAAAGGTGGTGAATGTTTGTTCCAGGGGAAAAAAGCAGTGAAACGGCCAAGATTTTACAGGTTAGGACTGTGGGGCATTGGCACAGCTGAATGAAAAGCTTGCTTTCTATTTGTTCTTTCATTAATTTCTCATTTGCTCATCATTAAGGTAACAGAGTGTTTCCCTGGGATGCCTACTCTCTGCCTTGCCCTTGCTCCCTGCCTTTCCGCCCGTGTCCACGCTGGGAGAAGCGGCAGAGCTGCCAGCATCTGCTTGAGGGAGATTCCTCCTCTGGCACTGAAATTTTGGGAAGGGGCTGTGGGGCTGGAGCCCCGGGGGAGCTCACTGGGAAGAGGGACTGGGCTGCGGTGGTGGGGGGCCGGCTGCGTGCTGGTGTGCGGTGAGTCAGGCGGGCAGGCAGCTGGGGACACCAGGGGGATTTTGGCTGGGTAAATTCCAAGAATATGCAGGAAAAAATAAATGCTCCAGTTTAATGCCGTGTGAAATATGCTGCTTTTGCCTTTTAATCCTTTGCGAAAGCTCTTGTCCTCCCTTCTTAATATTTATCCCGGTTAAAAAGGGAAAATAAACCCGGAGCAGCAGTGTTGTGTATTAGCCTAATCCCCCACCCCTCTTCTCCCTTCCTGGCACACCCTGATGTCCCTAGTAGATGTGCATGCTTACAAGCACCAAAGCTGCCCGTTTTCCACCCAAACGGTCAGCGCATGCCCCCCAGGGACGTGGAGCCGTGTGCCTGCACTCCCCGGGCTGTGAGCAGTGGTGGTGGTGGCACAGATGACCCTGCCTCCTCCTCCTCCTCCTCCCTCCCCGTGTTCTTGCAGTTCAGTGGAAAATTGCCAGTGGAAAGTCAGCATACTGCCTCTTGTAAGGAACAGACCGTTTAAGAAAATCCATTGGACAAATACAGCGAGATGAACCCAAGTGAGACCCGGAGTAATGAGTATCCCTGTGCTTGTGGAGATGGGGCTGTATGGCCTCAAAAAGTCTGCTTCACAAGCAGCTGTGGGTTTTGCAAAGGTTAAGAACTGCCGCAATTAGCGTTACTCCTAAACGCAGCTTCTCGATACTCATGTAACCGTAATAGAAATACGGTTTGAAACTTCACGGCTGGCTGTTCTGGCTTCAGCCGTACCCTTCCTCTCCCTCGGATACGCAGAGCATCTCATGAGCACTTCTAGGAGCTCACTCTTCTGATCAATGGAGATACTGGCTCCTCACCCACACCTGGGCTTAGCCTGCATCTCTTTGCTTCTACTCATTTACTTTTGGAGATTCACGGGGGTCGGTCGTTAACACTGCACCCTCCTGCCTCTAGGTCGGGTGTCCCCATCCCCTCTCGGCACTCCCAGCGCGACTAAGAAGAGGCACCAAGTCTATGTAGCAATATTCAAAAAAAGGACGATTTAAACCCATTAGCCTAAACCAAAAATAACCGGGGATAAAAGAATAACGGTCCTACCTTTGCCCTCTCGGCTGGCTGCTCCGGTGTGACCCCGCGGGTGCTGGCAGCGGTTCCCACCCCTCTCGACGTGCAAAGCAAAAGTGCAACTGCCGGGAGCAGCAGCCTGCGCCCGCGCAGGAGGGGAGCGGGGCCCTCCCCGGCCGTGCTGCTCCTCCCGCCTGTGGGTCTGAGCTGGACCTGACCCTTTTTCTTTCTTTTTTTGTGGTTATATATATATTTCTATATATATCTCTCTATATATGTAAAGGCGCTGTTGGTTTCGGGGTGTTTTGGAAACTGCCGGCGTGGCACGGCAACGGCTGTTTGCCGCGAGGCTGCCGGGGTGACAGCAGCCTCACCCGCTGCTGGTGCTGGGGGGTCCGGGGGGGCTCGACATCCCGGCAGCACCCAGCTAGAGCGGTACGGGGTCCCACGGGCAAGCGCCTGCCTGTAGAGTCCCCTTCTGCTAAGGACACCGAGCTAACGAGGCTGACGAAGCGAGATGCTTCAGCAATTATTTTCCTCTCCTTGTTCCAGTTTTCTGGGAAAGGTTCTTCGCTCTCATCTGGATGTTTTTACCCCTATGCTGGTGGTCCCTGTACCCGGTACTTTGGGGGGGCTTCAGAAAGTCACATTGAACCTGATCGTGGTCCGGTTTGGGCTTCCCCAAAACCAGGAGGTTCTCCACGGTCATTATTTTCTTATTCAGTGGATTTCCACAGCTCATGCGGAGCAAACCAGGGCCAGAGCCGAGGACTCTTCTCTTACAAATGAATGCTTGTGCCACGAAGCGGTGTCGCCCATCACCGTGCTCCTGAGCCACAGCGGCTCCCAGGCTCAGCACCCAGTGGGTGCTCAGCAGGCAATGGCTATCAGCAGAGGGCGGTGCTGGCCATGGCTCGGTGACTTTATGATTTTGAAAAGTAGTGCTTCTGTAGTTATCCATCTGGGGCCTCTAGCTCAAGAAGTAGTAAAAAAAAATCTTTCTTCTTAAGATCAAGAGGGATCGAGGATTCTTGATTCAATTGGTTATTTTGAAAAAGTGACTTTTTTAACCCTTTCTGTAGCAATTCAATCTGAAATTATTTGCAACTTTTAAAGTTGCATTTATTCATTCTTCTGGCATGTCTGCTCAGGAGAACCGGACTTATTTTGCAGGATGATTTGGGGAGAGGGTTGCAGCTCTGCAGAAGGGGCTGCAGGGGCCAGGCAGTGCAGTCCACTGCGGTGTCCCCACCGCAGCCTCCCATGGTCGCAGCAGGTACCAGGGTCTCAGGGACACCTACTCCTTTAAAGCATTATTGATTTACTCATATAACAATTCCAGCTTATAGCAGGGTTTCGTAGCCCTATCTACTTTTTCATTGTGGTTTATAGGAAATTAATCCCTTGGGCACATTGTGGGCTTTTATAGAGTGTGCCAGGTTTGTCACCCCTGCGGTGGCACAGCTCCTTGCTGGGGCTTTGCAGCTTGTAGCTCCCGAAACACGTGGGTGCTTGCCTGTTTCAGCAGCTAATACTCCTACTAGTTAAAGCTTCTAGCCTTTTTTTTGAAGCCTGCTGATTACTTAATGTGCCTTAATTAATCTTGTGGGGGAGCTAGAGCTTTCAGCACTGTGGGATCTTTGCTGCAGAGTTGTCCCCTTGGGATGGATTAATCTGCTGATGCTTTTGGACTAAAAGCAGTGGAGGTTTGGGGTTTATTGCTTAAACGGGGCTTGTTGCAGAGTCTCCTGGGAGATGTGCTGAGACCTCGGTGGAGGATGCTGGCTCAGTTCACATTAGTCCTGGAGTGTTTCTGTAACTGCAATGGGATCTGGGATGCAAAACTTTCCCTGTGCTTGCCAGTGCCTCCTGGCAGCTGCCTCTGCCATGCACTCTGACACTTCATAAAGCGTTTTCACTGTAGTGACTTAAAGAAAAACCTTTTATTAAAAAAAAAAAAACCACAACAAAAACCATGATGTAAAACCTGGCAGTCCCCAGGCTCTGCCCCTGCCTGGCCAGCCTTTCCCTGCATGACCCTGGCACCCCTCTGACTCCCACAGGGACCGTGGGGCTGAGGGGGATGGTTTGGACACCGCTTTAATAGACAGCAAAATCGAGGCCAGTCCCATGAATAAGGGCTGTACCAAACCCCCGTGGCTGACCAGCACCTGGGCTCTGAAGATGTTGTCCTTTCCTTTTCCCAATCAAACGTGATGCTCAGTTTTGCGCTTTCATTTCCGCAGAAGCCAGCCTATTTATAAGAAAGCATAGCCTGCGCTTGGGGCAGCGCATGTACTTACTGTACGGATAGACTTTTTGTTTCAAAAACACCTTTCGGAGCATAACCATATCCTGTTTTGCTGGTGCCGTGCTCTGCACACAGCCGGCATCCATCCCGTTTCCCGTCACTCCAGGAGGTCTCGCGTACGGCAGCGCCAGCTCAGCCTCTTCTCGGGGTGCGTGGGTGGGAACCCGAGGGTGCCTTCCCCTGCTCGCCTTTTCCAGCAGCCAAATGCCAGTCTCTGAGTCGTGCCCCTGGCATGGGGTGCACAGTGGCAGCACTGGCCGGACCCTTCCCAAACCTGCCGTATTTGAAGCCACCAAAAATCGGGAGAACTTGAAGCTGGGCACCAAAACACAAAGCAATTATTTTACAGTATAAGATAAAATTTTTCTAATGTTTGTATTTTTCTCTGAAATTACTTATATTTTATCTTATACTTTTTTTACTTTATAAAAATCAGAAATTTTCAGTTCCTCTAAGCTTGTGCTTCACGACCTTGTAGGAGATCCTCAAAAACAGCTAAGCTCTTTCTGGTCTGCACTGACGGTCTAGAATAGAAATAATTCCTGAGAATAGGTTGCATGTCTGTCTTTTCTCTGCACATGGCTGGTGATGTTTTGCTTGGTGATGACCTCGAGGAGCTCGGGGAAGGGCAGGCAGTGGGCAGGAGCGTGTTTGCAGAGGGAGAGCAGGCGCAGGACCCTGGCCCCGCTGCCCACGGGTGCGCTGGGCTCTTGCCCGCAGCTCCCAGCATCAGCAGGGCTCGCACGCAGCCAGGGATGCAGCCGTGCTGCTTTCACTGTGCCTGGGGCTGAAAAGTTCTGGATTTTCCTCCCTAGCCTTGGTGCCTGCCCTATCCGCCTACAGCAGGGAAATTTTCTTTAAAAAACAAACAAAAAAATCCCCTGTTTAGAGGAGGAGGACTGAGCGATTGGTGTGGCAATTCCTGCTGGAAAGGACTTGCTGACTGCTGCGAGGTTAGAGGATTTGACTATTTCTTGGAGGAGAGTTAACTCGGTGTTGAATGCAGCTGCGACATGGACACAGAGTTGCCCAAACCCTTTCCCTTGTGCCCTGAACAGGACCCTGCAGCGCAGGAGGGACTGACAGACGTCCCAGGGTCTCTAAAATGGTGCGGTCCTCTTGACCACCAGTGACTTGGGCTATGGAGGGTGTTGCTGGCTGAGCCCGTGGATCTGAAAAATTGGACTTGGGTCTGATGAAATCATGACTGTCTGGAAAAGTGCTTCCTGGCTCAGCTTGGTTTCAAGCAGCAATATTTGCTTTCTGTACGTTTAGATTGCACTTGGAGTTGAAGTTGTTGTGTTTGCTCCTTTGCCAGGGGCAGTGCTTTCCCCTCTCTTCGGCATGAGGTGGGTGGATGGAGAAGCAGCTCGTTGCCAGCAGTGCTGGCTATTAGCACTGTGCCAAAAATCATCAGAGTCTGAGTTTTGCTACTGGGTAGGTGGTGCTAGCTCTGCCGAGAGCTGAGGCTGAGTGGTTTTCCAGAGGCAAAGTCACTTTACTGGGGCTGGACTGGAAGCATGTGGTCACGGAGGGAGGAAAGAGATATTTTTAGCAAAGAGAAAAGCAACCTTCCCTCCCTCCTTGTAGTGCCTTAGAAAGTGTTGCGCACAAGAGACGTCTAAATGGATATTCTCAAGTACTGCGTAATTTTAGTGTAGTACGTGTGCAGGGGTATATGTGTACATGGATGGACACACATATGTAAAAGCAACTAAGCAGTTCTAGTCAAAGCCAATCATAAAGGATTAAGCCATATAGAATAATTAATTGCATGTGAAAAACTCAGGATATGTGGATGTCGTCGGTGCCGGCGGAGGGCTGGCTGAGCTGCCTGCTTTGCTCTCCCTGCCACTGCAGCATCTCGCCCTTCCTGCGAGGGTGGTTCTGGAGCAGAACCTCCTGCCAGCGTGCCTTGCTGGGGAGGAAATTATCGCAGCCAAAAGAGTCACCAGCGTCTTATCGGTCCGAGCTCTCGGGCTGGCTGAGGCCACCTGGCACACCGATCCCAGAGCATCGTGCCATGGATTTATCCATATGGAGAGCTGAGGGTGGTACGTGGGACCACGAGTGCCCTGCGTAAGGGATGTGTTCTTGGTGCTATTGCCACTGGACATGCTTGCAGGAGCATGGCCAGGGTCTGGAATGACCTGGAAATTTCCCTTACCTGAAAATTAACAAGGCTAAAGCACTGCACTGGGGTTATTACTGGCTGATTTTGCCATGTGAATAAAAGGTTTAATGCCCACAGGTAATGGCTTTGAGAAAGAAATCCTTTTCAGGATTTCTAAATCTTAATTTACCCTGCCCTCCCCCCCCCCCCCCCATCAGCTCCCAGTCCCTTCCTCCCCCTTCTCTTCAACTTGAGGTTTTTCCCTTGTAAGAAGTTAGCTCACACCTTGGCCTCAGCAAAGCAAATCCTCAATGCAGCAGCTCTTTATCTAAATCTTCTTGGGGACACTGTAGAGCCAGACATCCCCCAGCCTGCTCTGACCTGCTGCCCCCAATAATCCCCCCCAGCTCTTGCATCTCTGCACCAGGGACCAGCAGCATCCCTGTCTGTCTGTGTGTCCCCCCTTGAAGCAGTATCCAGGTGACAGAGCTGCTGCTGACCCTAAATCCCTGCAGTTTGGGTCCCAGTGCCCAGCCAGGGTGTTTGTAGTAGTGGAACTTGGTGGACTGTGATAAAACAGGAGGGTTGGCAGGCGTCTTGTGGCCTCTGAAGGGCAAAAGTACCAGTCTGCACTGGAAAAGGATATTTCCTCAGGGTCTGGTTTGCATAAAACCTAGCAAAAATCCTTGCTATCCAGTGCATCTAACCCAGAAAGGGATTTTTCTGCTGTATTTCTAACGCAACCTGTGGTGCAGACAAGCCCGAGGGGCGGCAGAGGCAGCCTGAGTAAGGGTTGCTGTTGTATTTTCACGTGACGGATTAGTGAGAGCTTTTGGTTTGCTTTCTCTTTCCTGTTTTGTTTTTTTTTTTTTTTTTTGGAAGGGGGAAGCTGCATTGCACAAACTTCAGAAAAGCTGTGCAATCTGAAAACAAGCTGGCAAAGTCTCAGTGGTAACTGAGACTACTGGGAAACCTGGAGCTGGTGCTGCCAGTAAGGTCAGAGCCAAAATACGGGCTATGCAGTCAGTCAGCAGGACTTATAAATATCTAGCTGTGGTTATTGAGGGCTACCTGGATGTCCACCCCAGCTACTCAGGGTTATACCATTCCCGAAAGACACTTACAGGCTAAAACCACAGTCCTGGTTAAGGTGCTGGTGGTGTGACTTGTGTCTGTGGCAGCTGCCTGGAACCAGGTCTTGCCAGCCACGGCATCGGTGAGTTTTGCTTGGGTTTCCTGTTTTGCCTGCACAGGTTGCTGGGTTTGTGCCAGTTTTTTTCAGCCCTGAAAAGTCTTTTTTTTTTTTTTTTTTCCCTCCTGCCCCCAAGCAAACAAGGAAAACGTGTCATTTTGTTGGTTGGGTTTTTTTGGCTTTTGTTTGGGTTTTTTTGAGAGGAAGAGGAGATTTGGGACAGTGAGCTGCAGGGCAGCATGTTTTCTGCCCATCTCTGGCACACTAAGTACCAAAGCAAATCCCTCCAGGTTGTCTGGATCTCCCCTAATCTTTCTAAGAGTGGCCTTGGCAACGCAAGGGTAAACCACTGCCCACTCTGTGCTTCCCAGAAATGCTGTATGGGTTGGAAATGTGCATCCAATCATCGGCAAAGCTGTTTTCTATCAAACCCCTCTGCCTACGTTTACTTATATAATTCCCCGAGGGTTTTTTGGCATTGCCGTCATCGATGTGTTAGCCCACAAGGAGGAAACCTCGCAGTCCACATGCTGGCCACGGTGCGAGGGGCTGTGGTGGCAATGGGACCTCTCGGAGCCCCAAACTGGGGTCCCCCCTCTGCAGATTTTACCGTTGCTCTGAGAGCAGACACGGTGCATAATGAGACTATTTACAAGCACTTAAAATAATACCCATGATAGTAAAATATGTGTTGAGATCATTTTATTTCCTCCCGAGTTTGAAGCTTTAAGGATGCACTTTGGTCAGTTTTGTAAACTTTTCTCGGTACCTAGTGAGGGCTGGGACCTTTTCTGATTTTTTTTTTAAAGCAAAACCGAGAGGCTTGGATAACATCTTAATCTGCAACCACAGGCTTTGGCAAAATGCCAAATAACACAAGACTCCTAATAACACAAGGCAAGGCCAAATACTAGTCCTCCCTTCTGCTGCTTGTGCCGGGTCTCTGTGAGTAAATGTGCCCTGGGAGATGTCCTTCATCTTTCCTCTTTGCTTGTGGCATATCCAGTCACAGTCTGTTTTCCAAGAGTTCATCCCCTCATAATCAGTTGAGCATCCCGCAGCTCCCAGGAGCCAAGCAGACTCCTTGCTCAGCTCTGGGTACCTTTTTCAGTAGTGTGAGCTGAGCCCAGTTCATTTGAAAACTCCCTTTAACACTGATGTGGATATAGGTTAATACTTTTTGCTTGATATATGTTGGTAAAGTTACAGTCTTGCAGTCCGGATTAGGCTAGCTTAGGTCCAGATGATTGACTTTTGCGGTGGAAATAGGTTCAGTTTACATGGAGATAACTAACTGTCCCGATCTAGAGCCTCACACGAGTGTGTCAGAGGCTGTAAGTCATCATGGGCAACAGGTAGCTGTGGTTGGAGCTGAAACTCCCCTGGTGGTGCCTGCCTGAGCCGTGCTGAGGCCGAGCCGCAGGCTTACACCTAAGCATTCGGAAGGACTTTCAAAAATGACAAATATGTAGAAGCACTGAAACAACAGGAATGCGAGGGACCTGAACCCAGCTGCAGTTCAGCACAGGAGAAGTATGGGCATCAGTGACAGCTGTTTGGGGTATTTTAACAACATCATGATGGAGAACGCTGTAAGGCAAACAGTCCCCAGCAGCAAGAACAGAACCAGCCAGTCTTTTTGCATCGAGATGTCCCTTTAGGTCAGATCCTGGCATCTGTTGCACACAAGGGTAATTCAAGACTTATCTGGAGACCTAACGCAATCTTCACTCAAGCTATAAGAAGCACGTACATGGACAGAAATGGCTTATGTTTCAGGAGATGGACTCCAGCAGAAGCTCGTCGGGTGGCATGGGGGGGATTTCCATGCTGTTTATTCGGCCGAAGAACTTGGGAAGAGACCAAAACTTAAAGCGCGGCAGATTTCTCCTCTTCATACGAATGTCGTGGCTGGTTTCGGTGATGGAGAGCCTGCTCCTGTGGCGCGTGAAGCAAGCCCGCAGGGCAGCACAGCTGTGGTGCAGCAGCTGGTCCTGGAACTCGGAGGTCATGAAGTAGTAGAGGACCGGATCCAGGCAGCAGTTAAGGCTGGCCAGGCAGAGGGAGACAGGGTGGAAGCGGAGCGTGCTCCTGTGGACGGCACAGTCCTGGATGATGTTCTCTATCACCATCATGAAGAACGGGAAGTTGATGTGGTAGGGGGTGAAGCAGATGAAGAAGACGGCCGCGCACATCAAGACCATGCGCAAAGCCTTCTGCTTCTCGCTAGTGTTTTGCAGCTGCGTTGGACACTCCCGCAGCGACTGCCACATCTTCCAAGTGCAGCAGGCGATGATGCCGAAGGGGATGACAAACCCAAACAGCTCCGCTACCGTCACCAGCGCAATGGAGGCTCCTGGGCTCAGCTGCTTCACCCCCAGGTCTGAGAAGCACGTGTTTGTGCTGTTGGACAAGGCTGGGCTCCTCACTATGAGCAGCGGTAGGCACGCTGCCCCGACGAAGAGCCAGACGGCAGCGCTGATGGCTGCGTCGTACCGCTGCTTCCAGTCCTTGGCTTTGAAGGGATGGAGGAGGAAGAGGTACCGCTGGATGCTGATGCAGGTGAGGAAGCAAATGCTGGCGTACATGTTGAGATATTTCAAGTAGAAGCAAACCTGGCAAAGAAAACTTCCAAACGGCCACGTGTGGTTTATGTAGTAATACATCCGTAAGGGCAGCGAGAGGACGTGAGCCAGGTCGGCCACGGCCAGGTTGATCATGAAGATGACGGCTTTGCTCTTCTTGCTGATGAAGCGACACAAGACCCATAAGGCAGCGCTGTTTGCCAGGAGGCCGGGGATGAATATGATGGTGTACGTGGTTGCGTACAGGGTGGACTGGAAGGACATCTGGGGATCGGTACAGTTCCCGGAGGACACGTTGCTCTCCATCTCACCTGAGTCTCTTTGCTCATGGGGCGATCAAGGTGGGTGGACGGTTCCTGTAGGGAGTAAAACCAGATGCTGTAAAGCCAAAAACTCTCCAGTATTTCCCCACATGGAGTAAATGCACTTCAGCACAGAAGAGTAAGTTCTGTGGAGGTGTGTGCACAGCGTGTATGTGCAAGTTGGTGTGTGTGTGTGTGTTGGGAAGGGTGCAGAGCCAGACCCTGCTTACAGGCAGCGATCCTGGGATCTTCCACGCAGCTCCTGTCAGATATGCTCTGCAGGGTTTCATACTCTGCCACCCCCTAAGGCGATGCCACAATTACAGTGACATTTCAGTCGAGCTCTGTAGCATTAATCTCTTTATTGCTAATGCCAGAGAGCTTCTGCAGCTCCCTGGGGTTTTTCGGAATCACTTTTGCATATAGTTTTCTGTCAAACTCCCATCACATTGGTGCTCACTGATATGTCTACAAGCAATTTCAGTGAGACTGTAAATAAATAGGGACTTTAAATGGATCTAGACACTGTCTTTTCAGATCTATGTAAAGATCCAATGCAAATCGTCAGTGAGGGCAATAAATAGCATCAGCAAACGATGGTGCTGGCAGGCAGCTGACCTGAGCAGAGGCCAGTGGGAGAGGTGCAGACAGATCTATCGGAGCTCTGGCTCCAGATTTAAGGCTGGATTTATAAACTAATAGCTGGTCGAACACATGCCAGTTGCTCTGCCAGTCCTGCTAACTCAATTCCGGCACTCATGGCACATTGTGCAGGCATCGTGTTGTAGCAACAGAAATTATCCTCCAGCAACAGTTCAGGACATGAAAGAAGAAGAATACATCTGTCTTTTAGTTAGAGTAGAAATCCTTTTCATCCATTTACCCATTTCACCTCATCCAGCCAGCGCTGAGGATATTAGTGGGTCACGGGGAGTTCACAGGTACTCGTGCAGCTCTCCGGAGGGGTGATGGATTTTGCCATTCGCGAGCAGAGCCCGTGAGGAAACGGTCTGTTCTTTCGGGAAGAGGCAATTCAGCAGCAGCAGGTTACAAACCAAGGGCCTGTAGCATCATCTGCAACAAAACAGTGCAATTTTCCCCTTGGAAATGGAGCCTGTAGCTGCCTGCAAGGTGTCAGGCAGCCTGCTTTTCCCTTCCAGGAGACCAGAGCCTAATCTGGCAGAGCCCCGAGCACCTCTTACTGTTACCACCGAGCCCTTCAACAGTGGTATTTAATTAAAAAGCAGCCAGTGGTGCTGTTTCCCGCAGCCCTGAGCCTGGCGTTTGCCACAGGGATGGATTTCTAAAAGCTAATCGCTTGCAGCGGGGACTGGATTTCTGCGCAGAGACTAGCATTGCTTTGAGGCACAGGGTGAAGGCTCATCTGCCCTGTTCTTCCTCACCTAGGCAGCTCTTCAGAGGGGTTGCCACGTTTTCAGATACAGGAGGAAGGTTATATATTTATATAAACATATATAGCGCATCTATATACAGTTACATATATATAAAATAGAGCCAGCAGCCTCTTGGCTGGCTGCCCACACCTCTGATGCGAGAAGGAAGGGTCAGTGCATTTACCCCCATTTCTGCGCACGTGCGGTGCTTACGCCCTGCTTTCTGAACTGAGCCCTTGCCAAACTGCCTTTCCCGTTTTTTATTTCTCTAGGGTTTGGCTGCAAAAAAAAAAAAAAAAACCAACCCCAAAAACCAAGGCTGATGTGAAACCCTGGCTGCAGGCAGGCTGCTGGGCTAGTGCACCTTTTGGCAGCTGATGGGGCTTGAGCCAGTAGCCCTGGGTTGGATGTTTCTGACTTTTCCACAAAGCAGGGACAAGGCAGGGGAATGGGGATATCTGTCACGAGGGGACAGTGGGAGATGAAACCCTTTGGTCCCCGCAGCATCCCCGTGTGCACCTCACCTGCCTGAAAACCCACGGGGGGCTCGTGCTTAGCCGGTGCCCTTGGCACCGTGTCTGTTCAACCTGGGAAAAGCGGTGGCAGGACACCTTGTCTTCCCATCTCTGCAAAAAATAGGGAGGGAAAACTGCCAGGGAGTGTGGGGAATGCGGCTATTCCCAGCTCTTGTCACAGCCTTCCAGTGAAAGCAGTGGCACTTGCCGCTCTGGGTTTGTGAAAAGGATTACAGGGTGCCCCATATCCCTCTCCTGTCCTCTCCTCCCTGCCATGCATCTCAGCCCAAATCCTAAACCTTGTCCCTGCAGGCATGACCGTGGGGACCCTCCTTGCCAGTTTTCTCCACTTTTTGGCTTTCCCTAGGAGATTTCTCAGCGGGAGGGCCAGATGTCACTCCTGGTAGCTGACATTTTTGGTTTTGAGGTGACAGCGCTTGTCAGGGCACCTGGCAAGAAAGCAGCAGGGAGCTCCTGGCTGAGCCCCCGCTGGTCTGGCTTCAGGCCAGTGCTCATTCCCTACAACGCTTCCTGAAAGGGTCAAATTTCTTATTTATTATTGTTTTTCAGTTTTCGCCTTCCCTCCCGCCTGCGCCTTGCCCCAAGCCCCTCCAGCTCCCCCCGTGTTTTGCTGCCGGTGTCAGGGCAGATTCTCCCATGGGCTTTGTTCAGCAACTTTATAAAGCTTGTACGAAATACTCCCTGCCATTCCTTGATTGTTTTCCTATTTCATCCACATGTGGATTTATACAAGGGTAGGAGCGGGGGGGGGGTCGGCGCTTTTTTTTAAGCAGCAAAGTTGATTTTTACCCAGTTGCATGCTTGAAATTACAGAGGGGTGACCAGTGTCACTGCCAAAGGAGTAAGACCACTGGTTGTGGATGTAACGCTGCAATTCATTAAACATCAAGTAACTTTGCAATTAATTAGGAGGTTAAGGCAGCTATTAAAAGACCCGCGTTTCTTTTTCTGAGAATATTAGCAGTATCTGTTCCTGGAGGCGTATGTGGCTGTCGTTATTGGAAATTGCCTGGCTACTCTGAATCACTGTGCACCCCACCCAGCCCTACATTGCTGCGGTATTGCATTTACTACTCCCAGATTCACTGGCAAACTGGCCCTCATCTTTTCCATGGGTTGGTTGGACAAACCAGGCTAAAGCTGCCCTCCAGGCGCCGCTGGGGTGAGCCCCCGGCTTCAGGAGCCCCGGAGCTGGGGGACTGGGGCAGAGCTGCCTCCCTACAACCCTGCTCAAGCCTGGGATGCTGGCAGGAAAAGCAGTCTAGGAAAAAAGAAAAAAAAAAAAATAAAAAATATCCACTTTTGGCTTGAAGTAAGCTCCTGATTTGAAGTAGCAGGGGCTTTCTAGCACTTGTGTTTTAAGCATTAATTATGGTTGTTTAATCTAGGCACTAATAGGAAACCTGTAAACAGAGCTGATCGGTTATGGCAGCTTCTGTCAGTCGTGGCAAAATTGAAGTTTTTGGGGTAAAACAGGCTTTCTCTGCGGACTGCCACACACAGCAGTCTGCTCGGATGCACAGAGCTCCGCTCACCCACCCCGTGGAGCCGAGCGAGACAGAAATATATGGGCACAGTCAAAGTGCTGAGGATGTGCACCAGCTTCTGCCTGATAAAATCTCTTGAAGAACAACTGAAAAAAAAAGTGATAACACTGCTCAGAACTGCGATAGCTTCAATCTACTGAAGAAAACACGCAGCAGAAATCAAGCTTACCTTCCTATGACTCCCATCCTTCGGGGGGTGACATCCATGCTAGAGAGCAGGAGGAGTGAGCCTTCTGCTTTTATTTCCTACGGATTTTCACAGCAATCCCAGTCCCAGCTACTCCTCGTTAAACTTCCACATGTTTTTGGAGAGCTGGAATCCTGCCGGCATCTGCAGCCCAGTACAGTGGCTGCAGAACAGGAAATCCTGTATTTTGTTTCTCTTCACCACAGAAAACGTATACAGCTAATGACGTTAAAACAACTGGAAGGCGATGACGTCGTTAGATCCAACTGCCATGCAATGAAGACCTTGGATACGGATTTCTTTCCTTTTTTCTGCACAGAAGTGTGTTAGGTGACACTGTCCTTCAGTTGAGCTGCTTCTGCTTTTATCCACAGTCACTTGCCGTTTGCTTGCTAAAAACTATAAAATACAGAAGCAAAACCCTTCCAGTAAGTGCTTGCTAAAGGAAAACTGAAAACTGCCAGTGTAAGCTATTGGAAGGTAGTAATTTTCCTTCATTTTCTTGGGAGGTTGGTTAGCCTCAGACTATCAAGGCTATAGGCTAAAGCTAAGGGTTTGGACTTTATTTGTGAAATATGATGGTTTAAGGTGGAGATTTTCCCAAAATACTATTGTTTAAAAAAAACCATAATATGCATCATTCCCAGTTTCTTTTTTTTTTTGCCTCCTTTAATTCCTTTTGCATATATATATACACACACATATATATAATTTTTTGTTCTTTTACTGCTTGCTAAGCATGACCTTCTTCCTTCTGAACTGCTGAAAACTGGCAGGCATATATTGTAGTGTAACTTATTATGAGCTGCCTCATTTCCAGCTGAACAGTTTTACTTGATATACAGTGTCACATCTTGTGGCCCAGGGCTTGCGAAGATAATATGGCTGTTGGCATCTTTCCTACTGTAGGTAATGTATAAATAGAACTATTGTTGCTCTACTCATCTATTTTCTGTAATTGGTCCTATGACCCTGCTATATTAACAGAAACATGACTGTGGAAGAGAAATGAAAGAAGGAAGTTATTATAACCTTTAATTGTAGAGTAAGTCACCAGCTCAGGGTCTGGGATCAAGTGTGCATCTTTCCCCACAGCAGCTGAGCCCACCGGCTGGGCGATTGCCAGGGTTTCTCCGCGCTGGCAGCGACGCTGACCACGGGACCTGAGTGCGCCCCGTGCTGTGAAGTGGTGCTTCACCACGGTCGTGTAGAGAATGGAGAAAAGGATCCTTGACCTGAAGTGTCCTGTGGTCAGTGGAGATGCAGTTACTCAAATCTGTAATCAACATCCTCCTGAAGGCAAAGGCAAGACCAGTTTATATACAGTTTATGTACCAGCCTTTAAAGACATATCTATGGACTTCTTCATTACCGCTTGCTTATCCATCACATAAACATAGCCTGCTAGCAAATAAGTGCCCGTGAAGCCCCATGTTTCTCATCTCAGCTGACAGCAATGTGATTTGGAAGGTGAGAGCTGCTTATCAGTCCAGGTTTTCTTCTTGTGCAACTTTTTCAGCAGCTGATGCTGATCCTTAGAAGAAAGAACAGCACCGATGTATTTGCAAAACATTCACAAATTTGCAGAAGGGGGGCTGGCGCTGTGCCCCATCCCTCTCCGGAGGGTAAAGGTTTACCCCAAAGTGAAGTGGCTGTTTTATCAGGATATCCTCCCTAGGACATCCTACTTCTGTGTCCACAGCACATACCCAGCGCCCTATCCAGCTATCTCTGAGCCTTATTTTTAGGTACGTGTTTATGGCAGGGCTGCTGGGGAAGGAGAGGTCAGTGGGTGTCAGACCATAGCGAGGGTCAGACTTATACTTTGGGGTTCATAGCCATGTCGAGTCCTTCCTCTGCTCATCAGAATTTTGGAACACTTTTGCAGAAGATCACAACCCTCCTGGTCATGAAAGGCTGGCAGATTGACAAGCCTCAAGACTCTTCCTTTAACATATATTAATCAACCTCTCCATTCTTCTTTCAATGGAATGCATATTTTTGTTTAGCATTTTTGCTCTTCTGGCTCGTTACGGCTACTAAACGTGCATTTTACTCTATGCAATGTTATATTTTCAAAGGCAGATGACACAAAGGAATTTTTAAATAACTGTGAGACTTTATCTAAGGCCTCCAGATAAAGGTCACCTTCACCTTTAGCCTGGTATCCTGTGGGCAGAAGGCCAAATGTATATGATCAGCACCTCTTTAAGTACTCAGCATTTAGAAATATCTGACAGGATGCACCTGAAGGATGTATGAAAAACAGTGGGCCATTCAGGAGGAGGAGGAGACCTCATTCACACAAAGCAACTCCCCCTTGTACAGAGACTTGCTGTGGCTTGACCGGAGCTGTCGGCCACAGCCCGTGGGGCTGGGAGAGTCCCTGGTGCCCTGTGACACATAGTTTTTCTTGCCACTGCACAGCGGTCTCTACAGCGGCAGCGTTTTTAGGAAGCTTTGACTTATTTTTACAGCAAATAATTGTCGGTCGCTCCCTACCTTTTCAGGCTAAGCCCTTGTGTAAGCCATAGACCCAGCATTTTTGGTCAAAATGCACCAGCCATAGCCCTGAAATCTGTTAAATGCAATGAAGGGTTTTCATGTTTTTGAGCTGTCTCCTAGTTGTTGAGCTGTTATCCTGCATTTACAGCATATTTTGTTTTTTCTCTGCATAGAGCGCTGGTAGTTTCATTTAAGGAAAGAAAATGAAGCTGAGGTACTTGCAAGATCCTGCAGCTCGGAACCTGAGGCTGCAGAAAGACATTAAATCCCATGGGGTTTCTTTCCAAATGCGTTCGCTGTCAAGCGCAGGAGGGCCCTTTCTCAAGCAGGAGAGGAATTACCAGACCTCTGATACCAGTTTCAGATGGGATGGTTTTTTGCTGGCACTGCAAAGAAACACATTTTCTTTTGCTAACAGGCGAACGGCTCGTGCTAGAGAAGAATATGTCATGCCGCGGTTTTGCCCAGGGCCGTGCCGTCGGGGGACGTGCACTGCTGTCAGTGTAGGTGGCTTGGAGACCTCACCATGTTTCCACCCTGAGCAGTTCCCATCAGGGTGAAGCTTGATGTAGGGTGACTCCGGCACCAGGTGCCAGCGGAGCCCTTCAGATCCATCCTTCACAAATAGGTAAAGCTGTACCCAGCCTCTTGACTTGGTTAACTTCTGCCTTTCTGTGGCATCTCTCTTGAAAGACCTTTTTTTGTGTCTGCCCAAGAAGGTTGAAGATGTCTTCTTTTTATAGCTGGTGAGTCTGGGCAGTGGGACCAGCACAAGAGATAATTCAGGAGCAGTATCATGAAATTATATTTCCTTTTGTCAAAATAATAAACATCTTTATTGGTCACAGGAAACGGGGTGAATTACAGGAACTGGAGCTGGGCACGTTGTGCCTTTGAAAGTGTGAGAGTGCTGGCAGGCAAAGCCAAAACCTGCAGCCCCAGGTCTTGTGTCGGATCCAGCACCTCCCAGCCATGAAGGCAGCCGAAATGCTGTTGACCTCGGCAGTAAGGCTGGATTCATCTATTCTTCTCCTGACACACACTGCTGAGGTTTTGGAGGACTCGAACTAAAGGCTTTGAGTTTCACCTGCAGGTTTGTGGAGGCCAAACTGATGGTCTTTGACTTTCTACGTGCTTTCAGAAAATTCCAAGTTTTCCTTGATCTCTTTTTTTGCTTTGAATTGTTGCTCTCTAGGCTAGCTCACCATCATGACCATCTCGGCAAACTTTGCGTCATGGTTTAACCCCACCTGGCATCTAAGCACCACACAGCCAATTTAACTCTATCCCAGCCAAAACCAGTATGCTTTCCCACATGCCAGAAGAGAACGTTAGACCAAGCTGTCTAACCTCCTGCACGTCAAAGCGATTTGACTTGAAAGGCTGAAAGCGTTGAGTGTGTGACTTTTCCTCATAGGCTGGGGCTGCAGTATAGAAAAAGGACAGTTTGGGGGAGTCTAAGGGAGTTCAGAGGGCAAGTGAGGCAAGAAGACGGGGGGGAGTGTGAGCAGCCGAGGTGCTTGGGGATGCCGTCACAGTGACGGGAAATGTTATCTCTCATGCATCCAGCAAATTAATTGTTAATGTTAAGGTTGGGAGAACCACCATCACTCTTCGGACATTCAGATGCTGGAGCAGATATTCCCCTGCCAGGTCCACATTATAACTTTCAGTATGTAGGGGACTATAGTTACCAATTTCTGCTTTACCAGTCATCTTGTAAATGGTGAGTGCTTTTTTTAAGCCGAATAGATTTGGATCTGCAGCATGATTGTTGGATGAGATAGAGAGATGGTTTCTGCGGTCCTGCCTGCACGTAAGGATGAAAGCAGTCATGCGTCACACACAATCTGCAGCACAGCTATTCCCACAGAGGACCTCTCTCTCCCCAAAATACCTCTAAATCCAATATAAGTGTTTTAGTTTAAAAAAATAATAATAACAAATAAACAGCAGTCATATTAGAGTGGGGTGAAAACCTTTCTGTAGACAAGCGAGCAATCTGTTTAAGAATAATAAAAGTCAATGCACTCCATCACTTGAACTCTTTGATTCAAGGAGGAACTGATCCCATTCAGTTATAGTTAACACTTATACCTAGAAAAAAATCAGCTTATGTTTGCAAAAATGCGTTTATTTTTTAAGCATCAGTTTTTTGAAAGAAAAATGTAGGACAAGCTACATAGTTACCATAACAGCGCCTTCAGCTTGGTTTCACCTGAAAAATGAAGAGTTGTATGAGAAAGAAATCCCTGTAAACAGCTCCCAGTCACATGCTAGCTGGTCAAGGTCCATAAAAATCCTCAAAATAACCATTGAAACTAAAGTCTCCTTCACTGGCAATATTACACAGTGTCTAGCTTAAGAAAAAACTGCTAAATTGACAAAAAAAATCATTATGCGTGCTTAACTGTGTACCTGAGCATCAACCTCTGCTCACATTTTTAGAGGGACACCTTGCAGTGTGTAAACATGTATGTATATCGTTGGCATAATGAACTGCTAGTTTAATCTGGGAAAACATTTCCATTGACTTCAGTGGGAGATGGACTGTTTGTCTACTCTGCAGCTTTCTCACCAGAAAATGAGAAGCCTGCAATAATACCTCTCTGTGACAGTTACTTCCTTCAGATAGGCATATTTTGGTATTTTCACTTATCTATATGTAAGATCAAGTTCATGTACTGTGGCCCATAATCATCTTCTCACAAATGCGAGGAGAACTATGAGAGTTTACTCTATTTAATCATTATGACTTTGCTGCCTTTTAGAGGAACTCCAGCGCAATGGTGATTTCAACCTGGCTATTGTTTGCTTTTTCCCATTTTATTGTAAAACAGTCAAGTAGGAAAACATAATATGCAGAAAATTTTTGGCTGAGTTAAAATGTAATTACGTGGAATTGAGTAGTTAGATTTAAAATACACTTAGTAAATGTTTCTGGTATTTCCTCTATTTTTGTAGCAACATGTAAGATGCTGGTGGTTACTGAGAATTCCTTTTGAAAAAACACAGGTTTTCAAAGGCAATAAATCAGTGCCTGTGTTCAGCCAAAACAATCCCCAGGTATCACGAGGATACCCTTGAAGTTACACAAAGTTGGTGAACTTGGCCAAAGAGCTGTCACTAATTTAAAATAAGGGGTAAATGGCATCCTTTCTTGTCACTGCTTTTCATATCTTCATAGCCGATTATAAAGTGAAAACACCTTGGCAAGGACACCTCTCTTTTTTAAAAGATGTGTCAGTTGAACCCATTGAGCCAAGGTTTTGTGGGGCAGATCCATCGCAGATACCTCTGGGCCGAAGAAGCCACATGCAGAAGAGAGCGAGGACCTGAGCAATACCCCCAGCATCGACAAATCCACCCATGCCGGTGCCGAATCCGGCCGTGCCCAGCCTGCGGCACGCTCCCAGTGGTCCTGCGCCTCAGGGTCCAAAGGCAAAGACCCTGTGCTGATGCCCCCCCCAGTGCCAATGGGGGCAGCTTGGAGGGGAAGAAAGTCACTCACACCAGGGGCAGGTCCCACTCTCGGGAGTGTTTGAGGAGCCGTTGGGAGAATTTGTCTTAGAGGGTCTTGCACCAGCTGTAGGTGCAAGTTACGGGATGTGTCAGCAATTAAGGAGCAGACTTAGGGCTGGGTGAGGGGGGGAAAATGAACTGTGGGAGGGGGAGTGCGGGAAAGGTGAAGCAGAGGAAAGCGTGGTGACCAGTGGGATGCGTGGGCCACGGCAAGCCGGGATTGCTGTGGTGAAGCAAGCTGCCAACCTTCACGTGTCTGCAGCCCTGAGTGCGGAGACCAAAACTGCCATTTATTGTTACTGGCCATTTTCAGGTTCTTGTATGTGTTGTCTGTTTTTAGCAGAGAAGACACTACAGCGAATGTCAGTGTATAGATGTGGGATTGTCTTTGGCTTGATCATAGAGCCATGGAGGTGGGAAAATAGAAGAAAAGCTCCTGGGACGTTTCCACCATTTCCTAGCAAAAGCTTTGTCACTCCCTCCTGTAAATTTTCTAGTCCAGCTAGGTCAGGTGTGGGTGGCACAGCGGTAGGTGTAGTCATGCCAGTTGGGTCGCTCATCAGCTTCCAACACATCGGTCTTAAACAGAGTTCTATATATCGACAGATTTCCACTGCCACAAACTCCCCTGAATAAACTCGCAGGATCTTCCACAAAAGAGTTGGTAACTGGGTATCACAGAACAGTTTCAGATTTCATGTGAAATATCTTCATTCTTTTAAGCTGGCTTTCTTGTCATTCCTTAATTGATGAGGCGCTCTCTTTGCTCATGAGCCGACTCCTGATGACCATGCTGCTGTGCCTTGATATCTGGTCCTGAAACTCTGAAGTCATAAAGAAATACAGGATTGGATCCAAACAGCAGTCCAGGCTCGCAAGACTTAAGCAAAAGGGTTGGGTATAGAGTGTAATGGTACTCAGGAAGCAGTCTGTAATGACGTTTTCTTTCACCAACATGTAGAAAAAGAAGTTGATGTGGTATGGTGCAAAACACACGCAGAACACAATGGCACACATGGAAACCATCCTTAAAGCCTTCTGCCTCTCGCTGCTATTTTGCAGAGGTATCTGGAAGCCCCGAAGAGAGTCTTTTGTTTTCCAAGTACAGAATAAAATAATGATGAGTGGGCCGATGAACCCAAAGAGCTCTGCCGTGCCTGTCATCAGCACGGTGGCCACCTTGCTGTCGATCTGCCGGACTTGAAGGTCTGCAAAGCAGGTATTCGTGTTTTTGGCCAGGCCGTAGCTGCGCATGATGGGGAACGGCAAGCATGCCACCCCAACGAAGAGCCACACCGCGGTGCTGATGGCTACGTCGTACCGCCGCTTCCAGTCCTTGGCTTTGAACGGCTGATACAGGAAAAAATACCTCTGAATGCTAATGCAGGTGAGGAAACAAATGCTGGCGTACATGTTGAGGTACTTCAGGTAGAAACACAGTAAGCAAAGGAATCTCCCAAAAGGCCACGTGGAGTTAATATAATAGTATATTCGCAGTGGCAGCGCAAGGACATGAGCCAGGTCGGCCATGGCCAGGTTGATCATGAAGATGACGGCTTTGTTCTTCTTGCTGATGAAGCGGCACAAGACCCATAAGGCAGCGCTGTTTGCCAGGAGGCCGGGGATGAATATGATGGTGTACGTGGTTGCGTACAGGCTGTTTTTGAACGTTATATTGTGACTGGAGCAGGTCTGGTTGCTCTGCGTCATGACTGGGCTGCTGGAGACATCTGTCGTGGTATAGGGTGGGTGGGTCATTCCTGCAGAGAACAAAAACAGGGGCTGTAAAGGCAAAGGCACTGCAAGAGTTGTCAATATTCACATTTGCATTTCCTATTTGGCTATTCAGTGCAAAGTAGAGGTTTGGAAATGTCTTCTGTATAAACCAACCTGCTATCTTCTTCAAAGCTGCCCTTTCAGAGACTATTCATGCAGGCGTGAGGGACCATTCCTGTCGTGTCAATCTCCTTGCTGGGCTGTCCGAGTGCCATAAGCACGGGTGAAGCTGTGCCATACTGCTAATAGAGGAGCAGGAGAAGCTGCCTATCCTTTTGGCCATCTCCTTGAGATTGTCTGTGGTTTGGTCTCTGGGTAGCAGGGGAGGAATACGTGGAGGAAAGATGTGCCATAGCCCAGCTTCTGTGCGTGAGCAACCACGTGGCTCAACGATCAAAATGTGGGTGCCAACCACCGAATCACACCTGCTGTTAAGTTATACATTAGGCATTGGGCAGGTGGCATGTCTCCTGACCCCATCGGTGGACCTCATGTACCCACTTTCTCTGGCATGAGGGGGACAGGCCATGTGGAAAAGGGTAGCAGGGAGTGGGCTTGAAAAGTTTGACTGTTATAAATGCAGTCAGTGGTGCAGTGTGTTTAAGCTAATGTAACAGGCAGAGACCTAATCAGATCACCAACTTCCATTTCTCATCACCCCAACAGCCTCAGTTTAATACTTTTTTCCATCAGATAAATTGCTTTTTAGATACTTCCAATTTCTGCCTCTCCTTTGATTCAGATGAGTAGGGATGGCAATATGTCACATGTTGAACTGTTGGGCCATCTTTTCTTTTGTCAGCTTTTGTAACTGGGACTTGTCTTCAGTAAGGCCAGTTGGTTTTATCAGGTATTTCCCCATAACATTATAATTCTCATTACAGCAATTCCCTCCTTGTCTAATGTAACAGTTAAAATTGAATATCAGCTTCCTATTTCATGTGGCACTGCAGACACTGATTCATTCCTTCTGACTCATTTCCTGCACCACTGGCAAGGGGCATTTGCCAGAAAAAGTCTCTGTAGGTAGATATTAGTAACTCGTACCCTGTTACTAATGTTTTTTTCCTTCATGTTACAAAAAAAGAGTAGCACTTAGAGCTCTCAAGTGACAAAGAACACAAATAGCTGTTTTTTCAGCTTGTTAATCGTTGCGGTACTTGGACTTGGCAGCTCATACAGACACTGTTCAAGGCTGCAATGGAAGGGTTGTAATTCAGGCCCCAGAAATGCCCAAATGTGGCAAGGTCCCAGCACGGGCCACGGGCCACCCTCACCGCGGGTGCAGTGGCTCTGGCTGATGCTGACGGTGAGCAGCTCCACCTAACCACTGCTCCTGCAGGCTCCCCAGACAGATGCTGCCGCCAACTTTCTTGCTTTTCATTTTAAACTTGTCTTTCATTTTCTCACAGTCTTCAAAAAGCAAGGTCTGCATGTTTATCTCCTGCAACACCCTCGCTTTAGCAGCTGGGCTACATCCTTCAGTTGCACCAAACATCAAAGAAGTGCTGCAGTCAAGAAACTCTCTCTCTAATCCCCTTCCTTCACCAAGATGGCACGAGTACATGTACCTCCCAGGCTGGTTTTTTCCCTCCAGCACAATCCCTCCAGTCTGCCATTCGCTCCCAGTAACCCTCACCCCAGGGCAGCTCTGAGACGAGATGCTGTGCTCTGTTGTGGGGGTCCCCAACTGTCCCCATCCCAGGACACCACAGCCTTGCTCCTATCACGAGGCCATAACGTGCCCATGAGGAGGGAAGAGGCTCAAAGGGTGCTGGAAACAAGGGGGAAAGATGCATCTGGCCCATGCCCTTAACTCCACGAGGAGAGGAGATAAGCAACGTTGAATGCAATGGTCTGAGAAGCAACACTGGAGGCCTCCCACTCTCCTTTCTGGTGCTCCTAAGGACACTGAGGCAGGGAGTGGACAGGGCATGGAGTTGAGCACTGGGGTGTTCGGTCAGGGCATTGCTTCTCAGAGAGGTAAATTGGGGTTCCATCCCATTTCTTGAGAGGGCTGTGAATTTCTGGTGCTCTGGAGGTTTGTGTTCTCTTTCCATCTGGTTCATCTGCAGCTCTAGCTGGACATGTTGTCTGCTGCCCTTGCCTCCGGTAAGAGCACCGCTCACTACACCCAATTTCTGTCCCTTCAGGTGACCTCCCACTTTCCCAAGAAGCCATTAAAGAGCCACTTTGAAAGTTACTAGCTGCCTGGTTTCCCTTGGATGTCAAGGTTAGGCTGACTGCCTGGTGCCCCTCCAAAACACAAGTGCTAAATGGCCATTGAAATCATGGAGGATCAGGTACATTTGCAAAATGTTCTACTTTAAGGACACACTTATATTTAAATGCTGGCCAATGGACCTGTGTTCTTCAGTTCCAATGAGTCATAACAGTCAGTTTGCTTACTGAGGTCCCTAGCTACAGTTAGCCCTTATTTACATTTCATGTGACAGCTAAGGACTGAACCTCAACGTCAGCAATCAGAATAATCAAGTTCAGGCTGCTGACTCAAACTGGCCTCTGAATGGAGCCATTTAGGGTAAACCGACGTGTCGAGGATGCGTATGCTGTAACACAAAGTTGATACTGAATGCACATGCTTGATACCAGAAATCACCCTTTACTTTCTGATTGCAGCAAACTGTGCCCAGGCACCCAGACGAGCACAGCGCTGGGCTGCAAAGGCTGCAGCGTGCCTGAGACCATGGTGGAGCCCAAAGCAAGGAGAGATTTCCCCCAGCAGCCTTTATCTTCATCTGCTAATTGTCCACAAGGTGTCAGAGTTAATCAAGATTTCGTTTCTTTGCCCTCCTCTTTAAAATATTTTTCTGTCCCCCAGGGACTAGGGCTGTCTGAGTGGCAGGAGGCAGAGGCGGTGGTGTGACTATGGTCTCATGAGTTCATGTTGCTATTTTCTAGGGTGATCCCAAATTGAAAAACTCTCGTGGTGCTGAATAACTGATACTAGGAAAAAAAATGGCCCCAGGAGTAGTCCTTATATTGCTGGTATTTACAGGCAGAAGACACCTGAAAAGCTGCATTTTGATGGAGGTCAGGGAGCCGCTTTGAACCTTGGAGCCAAAAGGTGATAAAACCCAACCTGTGGAAATGCAGGTGACGTCCCATCCCCACCACCCCGAGCAAATGTTACACCGTGATTGACGAACAGGAAAGGTACGGTCCGCGGAGTCAGGAAAAGCCTCTCCTTTGCATTCAATGAACTTGGGGTCAGGCCGTTTATAATGAAGTGGACTGAGCAGGATGACCTGGCTGGCAGTGCAAAAGCATTAATACAATTAACACATACATGGGTGATGCCTGCTGGCTCATGAGAACAGGGCACTTTCTGAGAATAAATGACTTCATTACAGTGTCATAAAAATATAATGAGATTAAACCATCTCTTTGGACAAAATGCACCCAGGCATATGCACAGGGGACTACAAAATGATTGCATTTCAGCCCTTCCTCCCACTTGTTCAGACTGAAGCTTAATCCCACACTGTCTCCTTATCTTCCCACCTGTGCACAAAAGCAGGCACACAGAGATACCACTGAATGTCCGAAATTAGCCTCCAAAGCTGTAAAGAAAGCAGAGTCATTTGCTGCATGATGTGTGTACAGCAAAGGTAGAAGGCTGAAAATCTCCATCAGATTTTATTGATGCTTATTTACATATTGCAGGGAGACAGCTCCTACTGCAACATTGTTTTCAGAATATGAAATTAAAAAAAAAAAATTGTACTAAATAAATAGACTTTTATCTAACTACTGTTTTTTACATTTTAAATAGAGTCTGTATTTCTGAGGCTGTTGCAGTAAGGACATAATGAAGTATGCACATCATTACTTGTAGCTGGATGTTTGGAAGCTAAACATGGCATTTCTAGGAAAAAGATGTTCATCTTGACAGGACTGAGAAGCACAGAAATATCGTTCCAGAGTCCTGGATCTTTCTGGCATGCCCATCAGCAGACAGGTTAATTGATTTGATTAAGACACAAATGCCTCTACACTCTGCCCTCATTGCATGGCCGTGAATGTCTCACGCTATTGCACTCACACTTCGGTATGAAACCTCTGCAGTCAGAAGTGGAAAGTTCTACAGTTAAGGGTACTTTTTCTGGGTTTCTTCTTCCACAATAAAAGAGCAGATCGGGGTTGTTTGATCTGTTGTGATGAGATGTTTTCGTTTTGCAACACTAAACTAATTCTCACTTCTGCAGCTCCGGCAGCTGAAGAAGCAGGACACGCACACGCAGCAGGATGCCCGGCAGCCCTCTTGGAGCTCTTGCTCCAGGCTGACGAGGGCTGTCCCACGGATGGACTTCCATCATGGATGCAGTTCCCCTGGCTGGTGATGTTTGCACTGGAGCCAGGCTCCCAGCACTTTCACTTGACCCAGAAAACATGCCCTTGAACAAAAATCACACTCTTACTTCACACATCCTACTGCTCCAGCCTGCTGCTGAAGTCCTCTCCTACATAAATGTGCGGGAAGCCAGATTTGACATACTGACTCACCTTTGGTGCGGTTCCCTTTTGATTTACTTTAAGAAATTTCAGATTCAGGAGCCACCCACTATGAATCCTGTCTGTAAGTGCCAAATTGCATATGCGCTATATTGCCGTGCTCCCGTCAGAGGTGAGCTGCCGGTGCAAGTGAATACAAGCCCATCAGTAAACCACCTTTTACAAAGTAGAGTTTAAAAGCTTCAGTCCCTGAAGTAAGTTAAGTGTTAATCCAGACCAGTGACTGCAGTCTGAATTATGAATTAAAACTGCCTCAGGGTTCTCGTTAAGAAAAACAAGCCCAAGCAATCTTGCTATTTTTGCCATATTGTGTCCCACTGACTAATATTAATTAATTTCCTACTGTTGCAATTCAGTCAAAGAGCATTGGATGCCACAAAGACAGGCGGCATGTGGATTTTTTTTATGGTAATATAAATCACCGTTAGAAAAAACAGATTTGCAAGTTTCCCTTACTGTCAAGTATGATTTTAAAATAAAAGATGTTCCCTGAGAAATCAGGCAAAAGAAGGAAATTGTACCTAGCAATGACACTGGAGAACAGTTGGAGACCCACTAATTGCCCACGCTCTAGCATTTTGCTTTCTCTAGCAACAGCAACTTCATGCAGCCGCTGTTTCAACTCCTCCATGTGTTCATACAGAGGATTGGCGTGCAAGGAGGGCTGCTGGTTTTTTCAAGCCTCAAAAGTGCCACAAATCTCCTCCCGGCAAGAGCCAACCCCTAAGAAAAAGCCCGAGGAGCTCAACTTTTTTTCGTAAGAAACAGCATAGGCTCGTGAACCAGGGTTCTAGGTCGCAAAGAGAGAGCTTAAAAGCAGCCTTACCTTTTCAGGCAGAAACCCAGCTAAGCGCAACTGTGCTGGTGGGAGGAAGTGGAGTGTCCTGGCTGCACCGCGCCAGCCGTGGTGTTTACATGTGCACGGCGACCTGAATGACATCACGGGGTGCTGCAAGGTGCTGCTTTGCCTGCGGCTGCCTGCTGCGGCTGCTGCTGGCTCGCAGCCCCCACCTGCATCGGGGGGACTCGCGCGCTGGGTTCCCAGCCCTGCTGAGCTGAGTCCCGGCCGGGCATACGCGGGGTTGTCCCAAAATCAGGTTCACGTGCCTTCGTCCTCGGTGGTTTTCTCTCCCGCCGCGATGGCTTGGCACCCCCCCGGGGCTGCTGGGGGAGAAGGTCCTGAGCGGAGCTGGGTGCTGCTCCGTGCAGGGCACCCCTTCCTCCTCTCCCACTCTTCTTCCTCTTCAAGCAGAGCTCCGAGCTGACCATGGAAACACATCTGAGGTTTCTGCTTGCTCCTCCCTGCGAAGTTCGGCTTTGCTCTTACCTCCTGATGGCGGGGCTGTGGTCGGTCATAGCCGTGCGTGAGCCTCGGCTGGTGGTTGCTCTGTTTCACCTAGTGCTAAGTCCTCTTGCTGATGAAGTCCAACTTCCCAACGGCTTTTTATAGCACTCGCCTGAGCCTTGGTTGACATTTCTCTTGAACTAAATAAGCAGGCAGCTCAGTTTACGCTTGCTGGAGTTCCCTGCCAGCAATGTCAAACAGTGGCACTTCTTAAATTGTTTCAAGCAACGGGGTGAAATCCAGCCTCACCCTTATCCCGGGGGGGTAGATGCATTAGTGAGGCTAGGACCTTACCCCCTTAGGGGATCTAATTGTCTGGATTTTCAGAAAGCCACCGGGAATCTGCCCTGCTTTGCCTCTTCTGGGTCGGCCTCTGGCTTTCAGTACACGACTGTCCCTGTAGCTCAGCAGTTTAACTCTCTGCTCTGCCATGGTTTAAGTGTGTGAAGTAGAACATCACTGCAGCTACTGCCTGTCTTGGAGACAACATAGACATTGATGTCTGACTGCTCAGAAACCTCAGAAACCCAAACCTAGTGGCTCTGATTCAAATAAGAATGCCTCACAATGAACACCCCCCCAAAATGCAGCGCTGTGCTTTACAGACATTCCTATTTCCATGAATTGTCAAAGGACGTTGGTAGAAGTTGGGAGACTGTCAGATGTTTATTTTAAAATTATTTATATGGGCTTCACGAAAAGAAATAGTGAGCTTTTGGCCGATGTTGCAGTGTTTATCAGTACATCCTGTTTAGCTGATTTTTTAAGTTGTTCATCAGCAATGGGAACATATTTGCTGGAATTTATTCAACCACAAAGTTGTCTTTAACATTAAATCACAGCACGATACTCCATAGCCTGGCAAGCTAAGCAGAGCCTCATTTGGAAACAGCAATTCAGAAACAGTTCACTGATTGACCCGACTAGCATTTCTGGAAAACAAACGTTATCAACTCTTCCGCAGATGCTCTCTTGTCTGCATGAACTTCCATCTGTAACGCTTTCATCCCCACTCAGTTGTCACTAATAGACCTGAGTGATTTGAGCAAAAGCCACAATCCTTGTAGAAAGGAGAGATGAAGTTAATCATAGCTGTGCTTGTACCTGTCGGTAGGTGAAGCATCGCAGTTACAAAAGTAAACTGTAACAATAAAAAAGGGTGCTTGTGAAAATACACTGTATGCTTAAGAACAGGTCTACTTACAGAAGAGATGCAGCTACTGTTGCTGCTCTATACTCATGCACATAAATTGTTCTGGCAGCCTGGTTTAGGGCAGATTGTTATACAGTAAGTGTAGGAACAAGACAGAGATTTAAAGGCACAAGTCATATAAAACCTGCAGAATAGTTCTGCCGAATTTCTTTGTGCTTCAGTTTACCCAGTTGCAAAGTGGGAATAACATTTTTCATATCTGAATGTGGATGTTTGCTGCCTGGACTTTCGTGAGACTCAGCTAGAAGATTACATACATTCAAAAAACTTCTGTGACCTGTCCAGGACCAAGCACCCTTGGTACTGGAAGAGGACTTTGGCATCGCCAGTCTGGAGGATTTGAACCTTGCTTGCCAGTATTGCGTATCAGTTATCCTGCAGGCAGGGAGTGAGGAAGTGGATTTTTTCTGCTGATAAAACTGAACTCACTCTAGGGATTTTTCAGACAGTTACACTGGTTACAGATGTACTTTCCCTATAGATCTATTTGTCCTGATTCTGTAGGTAAAAATTTTTTTTTGCATAAGATGCCAAAGGCTGTTCCCACTCTTGTTTTTTGCTTACCAGAATAATGAGCTTGCCAGAAATATTCGCTACCATAATTACCTGTATTAGAGGAGAGCTTGGCTCCTGCAAAACAGCATGGGCAGCATTTCCTGGCGTTCAGAGAAGGGGCTTGACCTCAGCTATATTTGTGTCGTTCTGGGTTGGTTACTTGTGGAGTTCAGCCCGGGGTGGTCTGCAGCGTGACTTTTGTGTCCTCCACGGTAGAGACGAGAAGCCCGTGTGGAGCCAGCTCCCCGGTAAGAGGATGCCCCAGGCTGCCGTCGGCAGAGCCTACCTGCCGGTGTGGGAAGCGTGGGGGTTTGACCGCAGCAGCAGCCTGACGTTAGCTGCCGTGGCGTGCCAGTGCCAGCGCTGCCGCCGTTAGTTAATGAATAATTGAGCAATACACGCTCTCATGGCTTTAATGCAGGAAAAAAAAAAAAAAAGTCCAAATTTGCCTGTTTGTCTGCTAGGAAGCTTGTTTCAACGTGCGAGAATGAACACATGTAGAAACGTGTTACTGTGCCTTTTTCATGCTTCTGTTTCCGTTCTGAGTTCTTTTCCAGAATCCAAAATTAGGTTGCGACTATGTGTCTTGCCGGCAGTAACAGCATCAATGCCTTTTAGCTCACAGAATATTTGAAGCAGTTCTTTCAGATATGTGTGTTTTCCACATGTTCAAGGGAAGGAGTCACAGGAGGAAAAAAATCAAGCTCTAATGAAACAAATTACAGCCCCTTAGCAGGAACCAGGGGAAAAACAATTACATGTCTGAATTATTAGTGTCACTAATATATAATTATTAATGTTTGCCTGAAATAAAGACTTAAGAGTTATCATGTCGTAGTATGGAGAGCAAATTTATTTTGTTGTTGAGCCAAGCCTTCATAGTACGGAAAAGCAGATATTCAGTGAAAGATACTGCCAAAAAGTTATATGAGTTTGGTCAAAAGTTGTACTATGACAAACAGAAAGTAAATATTTGTATCCTGATGGTCTGTCTTCTTATGGAGAACTATATGGGCTTATTTAAAGGAGTACAATGACTTATGATAGAAAGTGGAAAGCATATATGCAGATTAAAGTACATAAATGTGTTGTTTATTCTAAAATCCTCTCACATGCTATAAATCATAACAAAAAGAGGAACACAGAATGGCAAACATTTCAGAATTCTGTACTTTTATCTATGTATTTGGGCCCCCAGATGGTAATCATTTTTTCCCTTGAAAAAAAAAAAAAAAAAAAAAAAAGAAAAGAAAAAGCAGGTATATTGAAAAGGTAAAACCTCGGTGTACTGTGAGAAATCATTTCTAATTACCTGCCTGCATTTTTATGGCAACTGAAATATTATTGCTCATTAGTGACTCTTTTGCTGTTGCAGAGCTACAGTTACATAACATAGTTAAAACACGTTGTTAATAATTTCCTCTGGTCCTAGTACAGATGCACACATTACTTTTGCCCAAAAGAGAGGCAGATTCTGTTTGAAATAGATAGGTTTTTAATTCAAAACAGGAGCATTTCCTAATAGAGAACCCTGCTAGTTCTGTCTTAGTTCATCACTGACTACATCCCACGACAGTCCCTCCCTTCCGTGGGCTCTTGAAACTGTGAATAGACAATGAGCTGAAAACATTCATATCCAAGTGTTTCTACAGTAATAAAAATATTCCTCTCTGACAGCAGAAAGAGAAAGGAAATCTTAGAATGTTTTGGAGTCTGGGGTGCCCAAAACCTTGGAAGCTCACCCCAGATTTTATTCAGACCAGCTGAGCACCTTGAATCTCTGGAACTCGGTGAAACTCTGAGAAGATTTTCTCATGGGAGATTAGGGGCTTGCCAATACCAGCCGCAAGTACTTACCCATCAGAACCATTGCTCTTTTGTTATTGTTATTTACTTCCAAAGTTCTGCTTTTCAGCAGAAACTAAAAAGGAGGAAATATGTCTTCTACTCTTAACACACCATCGCCTCTGAGAAGTCTTTTCCATGCAGCTAATACTAAAAATAGCTTCATCGGTTGTCTTTGCTAAAACTTCTTTGCCATTCTTTACAGTTCAGAATCCCTTGACACACAGAATCCAGTAATCTATGGCCTTCTGGAGCAGATAAAAGAAAATTTTGTGGGGGAGGGACCTGGGGGGGAATGCGTGCTTATTTTTGTTGGTGGTGACTTTAATTTCTTTGCCCAGTTTGTCCAAGAGGCTTGAAAAAGTTCTCTTTCCAAGGGGGTCTATATAGCCGTGAGTAACCCTGTAGCAGCTGCTGCAAGCCCGCACAAGTGATTCCTTTTTCTTATCTGCACAGTGTATTGAGCACATCCTTTACACGCAGTGTTCCTGGAGGAGAAAGACTGGCACAATCCGGTGAGATCCAACTAAATGTAAAGGTTATACAATTAACAGCCTTTAGGGCTCTCTGTGTAAGGGTCTTCTAGTGTCAGATCATCATACTAAGGGAACCAAAATCAGCTTAGAAACTATCTGCTAGAGTGATGTCAACTCTTACATGCTGGTGACTAACCCCTCTTGTATTGGCAAGCCAATTATGAGAGTAAGGGTAATGAAAGTCTGCGATAGTGGTGTGAACTTGTACATCCTCAGGTTGTTGCCATTGGGAACCTACCTGAAATATAATAGCTGGCTTTCAGGAAATGAGATTTTCAACCTGTATTGGAACCCTTGCAGCATTCCCATGCCCTCAGCTCACCCTCCTGCCTAAGCCAGCAGATACGGTAACTGTTAAGTGCGGTAGTGCCTGGGTCAGCAGGGGAAAGCTCATGAAACTGGTGTGGGAAGATCCACGGTTCTGAGTTCAGGTATTTACATGTTTGCAGTACTTCCTCTCAGCAGACTGAAGGAGTTCCCACCCGTTATGCAACATTGCTTATCAGCATAGGAGCACACGTCGTGATTGCACACATGTGGAGGGGCAGAGAAGGGGGCACCAGGGAGGCCAGGGGGAACATGAGGCTGCTTCAAAAGCCATTGGTGTGCCAATGTCTCAAATATCGTCTGTGATGTTACAGGTTGCTGCACTCTGCGCACGATGCCTGCAAAGTGAAGGGCAAGCATTTTCATGTGAACTGGAACACAAAAAGCAATGAAATCCACTCCACGGGGGATTCCCAAGACTGGAAAACACCCTCCTAATAAATATGAGCAACTTCCACTCATGTTCTTCATCACATTTGCTTCATAAGGCTGTGCTTCCTCTTTCACTTCATCTGGGTAGACAGCAGCAAAGGTTTCAGCAAACCAAGAACTTAATCAAATTTAAAAACTAGGAACAACCTGACAAGAATGAGGTCAGACTGCTAACATATACAAGTGAGACTGGTGCACAGACAGAACTATACAAGAGCAAAAGTCAAAGCAAGTCAACTAAACTCAACATACTGAAGTACTGGTAGGGGCTTGGCACTAAAGCTAATCCCCTGTAAGTCCCTTTCATATCTTTTGCCCTAAACCAAAGCCAACTGCAGCTGAAGGAAGATGAAATCCTTCGCAACTTCATTGGCCGTTCTTCAAAGTAATAATCAAGTGCGTGCAGCCAGCAGTGTGTGGGCTGAGGCCCAAGCAGCTGTACGTGCTGCTGGCAGGCCAGGAATCCAGGCTGGAAAGTGATCCCCAGCGTCCAGACCTCTTTACTAAGAGGCCAAGAGGGTGCAGAAGGGCTAAGAGATACGGGAACAGAGAACAGTGGGACTGCAATGGAAACACCTTCTATGTATGCTCTGTAGGACAAGACTGTGCTACAAATGGGATATTTCCCAAGGGAGGTTAGCAGGTGTCTGCATCCCCAGAAATTGTGCAGAGCTGACAACATCATGATGGATTGGTGCGGTAAAAGGCCTGTCACGTGCCATGTAGGACAAACAAGGTGTCTTAGGAGCATGAACACAGGGCTAGGCATGTGCCTAGGTATCAAGATGTAAACCTGTTCAGAGACAAAAAATGAGTTCGATGACATCAACGACTAGCACAAAGAGATCAACAGCAAAAGTCGTATTTCAGGTCTACTTTGGGTAGCTCCTGTCTGGTAAAGGACTACAAGGAGAATGATTCATGGGAGAAAACAGGCTCATGAAACAATCATTTTATCATTTCATTAAGATCAGAAACAGCACTGGCTGTTTGCTCAAAGCATCTGCAACAAGGATTTCACTGGTTCATTGGAACAATGAACAGTCACGAGAAGGTTTTGCTCCTATCACTACTTTCCATGCTAACAGAGCAGGGTAAAGTCTTGGGAGCTGGTTTAATTTCCCTGCCCAAAAGCAGAGTCTCAGGGATGTATGTACATGTAGATAGAGCAGCTTTATCTCAGCCCTTCCTGAGAAACATTAGCTAAGCATAATCTGTTTGGAGGTTTGGGGTTTTTTTTGCTTATAAAGAATTTTGTAAGCTATCATTCTTGCACTAAGTGCCTTACTGTGCTTAGAGGACTCCACTGAAGACGAACACAACCAATTATGAACGCCAAGTTTGTGCCTTCCTGTGGGTATGGACAGAGCTACAGTTGAAGGCCTACAGTACAGCAAGTTCTAGGCAAATAGGCAAAGGAGAGCTGGGAAGAGGCCTGGAAACGAGCTGTGGCATCCCACAGAAAGGTGGATTTGGTCTTCTGCAACTGGTGGGAGGGAGCAGAGCAGGAGCCAGCGGGACTGCATGTCGGACCTGGGGCCTGCTTCCCATTTTGGAGAATGCTGTCCCTTGCTTGCATCCCATGAGGACTGTTAAAACTAGCTATGTGTTGGAAGGAATGAGCAAGTCTTTACTATTACAGGCAGTTCATTTGGACAGAGGAGTCAAGGTTTCCTTGGCAATGATAATTCACTGGCCCTGTTGGTTTTTTCAGTCACTACTTCTCCTTTTGACGATTTCTCCAGCATCTCTGTATTTAGGTTGTCCCCTTTTTTCTATTTTCTCTTTCAAATTTGTCTTTCACTCGTCAGTCACTGTTTTCCTCTGACACCTGGGGAGGAAATGCAACACAACGGTATCTTAATTACGCCTGCAGCATTCTGTGGTTTTGCCATGTTTCAAGCAGAAAGCATCCTTCAGATTCTGGGGTGACACAATGGTTAAGCTACATCTTATTTTTCTTACCTTTTTTCTCACTTTTTTTAGCTTCTCACCTATTTAGTTTTCTATCCATAATGTGGATTGTATCAAACTACCGATTACTTAAATGGTATTTCTGAAGCTGGGGTATCAGTTGCCTTAAGGGATTTGACTCTAAGTTGATGTTTCTAACTATATATGATCACATATAGGATTAATGAGCTAGAAGAAGGAACATTTGTTGCCTTTGAGTCAGTCTAAATTTATTTTTCCCCCTATATTACAGTTGTACTTGGAGAGTGAAAGTGCAACCAGCAGTTGCACTCCCCTTGAACCAGTACCACGACTCCTACCTATTTGTAAGGGCTTAAATCCAAGCTTTAACTGGCAAAATCCCATGCAAACTTTCCACATCATTTCTAGGGCTGAGATTGGGATAATGCCTCTGTCTTTAAAACCTGTTGAGAAACTGAAGATTATGGTCTGGGGGGCTCCAAGTGTAGAACATCCCAATGAATAGTCAAAGAGAGAAAAAGTTCTGAATTGGCTTCTTAAAAAGTCTAATTTCAGACTAAAAGCAAAGTTCCTTATTTTCCCTCCTCCCTGAAATCACTGGAAGAATGAAGCCATAGCTAATCAAGCAATAGCTAACTGAAGTTTGGATTGTGCTCTGACTGAGAAATTATAGCTGCCTTTGGACTAGAGCTGGACTCTACAATTTCTCATTTCAGGCTGGGTTATTGGGTTTGGGGTTTTTTGTTTGTGGGGTTTTTTTTGTTTTTGGTGGGGGTTTTTTTGGCTTGCTGAGCTTTCATAAAACACTTTGGGTTTGGGTTTTTTTTTCCTGTTTATTCTTGCTAAGCAGAATACAGATGTTTCCCAGATCTGTTAGTAATTCTCAGGTTCCTCTTCCCCATCAATGTCAACCCCATCTCCACTTTTCCCAGGACGTCTCAGCATCTTTGCATCTAGGTAAAAAAAACATTTTTAGCCACAGTAAATGACAAAATACATCGTCTTGGATAGCTGCATCTCACAAATTCATGGCGCAATCATTTTTTCTGAGAACAATTGTGCAGTTAGAAAAAAAAAAAGAAGCCAATGGTTTGTGGTCAAGACATGCACAGTGATGTGAGACTTTTACTCAATTGAATAATGGTGACAAGGTTCAAAGATCAGCTATGGTGATGCCTTTTTTTTTCTTTCTTACTTTCTAACTGGAAAGAGAACTAATGTCTGGAAGAAGCACTGAACAGTCACCATATCAGGGATTTCAAGTTAGCTCTATTAACATGTATTTATTAGATTGCGGCAGAGCAAAAGACATCAGACTTCATCAGAGCAATATCCTGGCTTTCGTCAGCAGTCTTAACAGATGCTTCGGAGGAAGGAGAGAGATGCCTTCCACAGTGTGTGCAGCAGTGAGACAGCGTGTATTAGAGCAGGAGGGAAATTCCGGCGAGAGCATGTGAGGGCTATCGCAAGGGCTGAGCAGTGTTTAACCACTCTTACTGCAGCTGTGCTCTGGCTGGTGCGTGTTTAGACAACTCAGGCAAGTAAGAAGTGCCTGTGCCCTGAAGGATGGTGCCATGGGAGAGGTGTAGGAAACAGAAAGGGATAAGCATGTCCTGAGCAGTCCATGGACTACCTTGCAGGAGGAGGAAGGGAGACTGACCACATACAGTCTGGCACTGAGATGGTGTCAGGCACAGACACCTTTGAACTGTAGAATAGGCACTGCAGAGCAGCGAGAGAGAAACAGAACTGATTTCACATGGAGTCAGGCCAAAAGTGCAAGCAGGAAATGTTCATTATTTGCTGGCAGTATGATTTCTTGTTAAAACTGGTAAAAGTAATTAATCCTGTTCTTGTGAGGAGTGAATGAGTGATGGCAACAAAATATATTTTTGCTTCCTAAAACAGAGATTAGAGCCGTTGCAGAAGTAAGAGGAGCTCTGCAGCTGAGGGAACTCGTCGTTTTTCTGTCCTCATTCAATCCTCTCCGTTGAGAAAAGATTACCAGAAGATGGAGAGAGGGCATTAAAATCCTATCATGGTGCTGTTTAAACATGACCGTTTTCACATTAAGGTGTGAACTCATCGCACATAGCTTAGCAGCCTCTTCCATTACAGCTGTATTTTAAAAACTACGTGTTTAAGCCCCAAACTCAGCTTCCTTTCATCTCATAGCTACTTCTTCAGACAAGGCTATATATAACTTCCATCTGAAACTGGCTCAGAGCAGTACGAGCTTTCTGCTCGTATATGTTGGGGCTAGACCCACTGAATCTGCATATCCTTGAACAATAAGCACTCCCACGCCTGATGTTTGGACATTTAAGCCACTGCAGAGGCTTGTATGCAGCTCAGGGGTTTCTCTTCCAGCACTGGGAGAGGTAGGCTCCGAGAAAGAGGGGCGAGTGCTGCAAGCAGGGAGCTCAGAGGAGGAGCTGAGCCGATGGGTACATGACCTTTCCCTCCCTCTTTTGGCTCAGTGAGTCTTGAATCTTGGCTGCACAGGTGGAAGAGCTGAGAAAGGAAGGGTGGAAAGGCACCCTTCCTTTTTACAAGGATTAATTGACAAGTGCGGTAGTTAGGGCAGTCTCCCTTGAGGTGGGAACCCACCTTGACATGGGTGGGAACCCACCTTGAATGCCAGCACTGAGCCGAGCGGCTCCTCCAGCCACGTGGAAATTACAAAGGACAGCAGTAGCACCACCGCAACTGCCAGGCATTTGGTTTCGGTTTGTTTATTTTAAGCACCCCTGCAACTGCACCTTGTGAGGAGCCTGATCCTGTCAGTGTAAGTGTGCCTTGAGCACAGGGACTGGGTGACACGAGTTGGAATAGCTTTTTCCTGGATTCATGCCAGTTTGAGGCAGGAGTTTGGTGTTGAACAGCTCTGGGCAGCAGAGCTCCAGGTGGGTGGCACAATTCCAGGCACCTTCTGTAGCACAAGTGGAAATGCAAAGTGTCTGAAGCACTTGGGCACATCCAGGGCACTTCTGGCTGCCTGTGACTGCAGTTTTGGTACCTCTGTCTTACTAAAACCACTTTTAAGAATCCCAAGTCCTTTGTTCAACCTCAGCTTGAGTGTTCGGGAGTGTGCTTGCTGACGGAAAGCTGATTACCAGGGAAGACAATCAAAAGATTCCCCCAGGTAGGTCACCAAAGAAAGCTTTGAGGAAAAAATGCTTTTTTTACAGCCCTTTTCTCAGCAAGAGAGTAAACTTGGGCAAAAGGCTGCTAATACTGGAACACTGGCCATGCAGCTGGATGACATGCAGCATTGACTTGGCTGAATTCACTGAGGTTTCACATTCATTCATGAAATTTTCACTTTGGAGTGGCATGCTTGGGAACTGTCTGTCCTCTTGCATAAATTTGTCCTGTACTCCCCACTGCTTGTCCTGATTTCTTTGACTGAAGTGTGACTGCCCCGACCGGAATCCAAATCCAACTCTGGCCTGTTGGATAATCCCATGGTGCACAAATCCCCACGTCTCCCTGTGCTGCAGTTGCTGCAGAATGCTTTACCCTCAGACCGTTTCGCTCCAGCACTGAGCAGCGTGGCTGTAATAGCACAGTTCGTTGCATGAACTGTCTGGGTATTTATGCAGCCTTGTGGGCAGCTTCATAGCCCACACTGTTTCGTACAGCTGTGGCCAAACTGTTATTAGTTCCCTAGTCAGCAGGTCTGAAGGCCCCCGAGCTATGAGGTGAAGCATAGACGAATGTTTGTGTATTTGTATAACTTCCCTGGTTAATTATTTGAGCGCCTTGTGGCCTTTAAGGTGTTCAGCCTACTAGTAAAGGCAGTGGTATTAGCTCTGTTTCACAGAAAGGTGACCAAGAAATAGCAAGGGCTAAGACAAAAAGCTTCTGACTTCTCATGTTGGTCTCGGTCCCTTTATCCAGAGGGCTTTGAGTCAGTGTTCATTTGCTTCTGCCTTTATAGCTGCCTGTCCTAATGAGACATCTCCGTGTGCAGAGGTTCATTCGTACTGCAGCTTTGCTAATGGATGCAACCATGCCAAACCAGCTGGCCAGCCCACAGCCCTCCAAAAAGATCCTTGCAGCTTTTAGGGCCTTTTAGCCTTCCTAAAGACTAGAATGCGTCCAACAGACCGTGGCAGTCTCAAATCACTCCCTTTGGAAACAGCAGCATCAATCCTTTCACTGTTCCATCTAGAGAGTGAGGCAGCCACTGTGCCATTAGCACACGCGTCTCGCATCACAGGACTGATAGCTCTCCTTATTTCTGTGCTTGCTACCCCAAACTTCACAGTCACTGGCGCTGGCTTTCAGGTTGTGCCATCCTTTCTATTTACTTGCTGGTGTGGCACTTTGTCTAGATCTTTTTTCTAAGCAGTCCTGGAAAAGACTCTGAAAGCGGTAATGTGGGCAAAGGCAGATGGATATAGAATTGCAACGAGCACTCTGGGTACAGCGCAGCAGGAGGCTGTTCCTGTTCGGTGCACGTTGCCTGACAGCTGTATTGGTTTTCTTTTATCACATCAGACAAGGCTGCTCCCATCACCTAGGGCCTCTGCCAAAGCTGTGGCCGATGGCTTCTGCAGTGGCAATTCATGCTTCTCGGAGCCTCTCTCTGTTTCTGCAGGGTCCTCCCACGGAGTCGTGGGGCAGGCAGGGCACGCAGGGTCTACAACAGAGCAGGATGGATGGGAAGGGAAGACCATCACCAGGCACGTCCTGTCTTTGTGCTCGGAGGAGGCCAGCAGAGACCTGCCGAGGGGAAAAGATCAATCCTGGATTCAGGAGAGCACATTCCCACGCTGCATTCAGCAGTTACAGCAGTGGCGAAGAGAGGAAAGAGGCCTCTACCGTGCAGACAGGGCTGGAGAAGGAAGAAGGTTTACTGGAGAAGGAAGAAGGTTTTTTAGGGGCTGCTGAAAGGAAGCTGGTGGGAGAGTGACTCAGTGTCTTATTGCAGAAAAGTCTGGAAGGCTGCAGGGCTCCACAGACAACAATCTCATAGCAGTCATGTTAAGGCAGCTGCTACATCCAGCTACTAAATCTTTGCTAGCCTCAATACCTCCTAATGGCCCTGAGCAGCCTCACCTGGGGCTCCTCTGCCCCTGCCCACAGCACCATTTTAAGCTCAGGGTGCCTCAGTGCAGGTGTGCTTGTCTCTGCCCCTGCCTCTGGGATGGACCTCAGGCATGCAGGTAACTTGTCTCTGGGCTGGACCCCTGGGTGCACGTTGTAGTTTGTTTCCAGCCTGGGCTTTGACTCTGGCTCTTGGAGGGGAGGCTTTAGAGCTGTGTTGCAGCCTGGTCTCCAGCACTGCTTCTGTTTCCCTTTGCTCCTGCCTGGATGGACACTGGACCTGACTGGGACTGCTGGTGGGATGAGCTGCCTGCTCCTGGGTGGGCCCTAGCCAGTGGGTGAGGACACTGCCTGTGCTGGGATCACCCTTGGCTCCCAAGTCCCTGTCTTAAGGAGCAGCCGCCCTTGTGCTCCCTGACTGTTTAGCCTGAGCTTGTACATAACTTCCTGAGAATGCCTGAATAGCTGCTTCCTTGCAAATAAAGGGCTTGCAGGCTTCAAGGTCAGTGTTATAGTGGCTAATTTTAGGGTTTGGAATGGATGTGGAACTTGATACGGTGTTGGTGCTTCCCATGTGTTCCCAGGGAAAAGTAAAGCATCTTAAAGTGGGATCTGCAGCAGCCTGCTCATAAGGAGCACTGAGTCCAGGGACCGTTTTTTGCTTTTATTCCTAAAGAAAAGGCTGCCTGTGTTGGAGATCTGATAGCTCTTGCTATTGGGAGGGTATAAACAGAGGATGTCTGTTGGGTTCAGCCTCTCCGGAGAGTCTGTAGGGACCTTGCTGGGGCACAAGTGACCACTATGCTGTGAGCTACTCCTGCCGGGCTCCTCCTTTATTTACCAAGAAGAAATGGGTATGGTTAGGGTGTGATTGTTTTAGATACCTATTCTAGAAGAAGTCAAATGTTGCCATTTAAGTGCCTATTTTTCTCCAGTGACTAAAGGGAAGTCAAGATGACTAATTAGCACCTAAGATTATGCAAGTTGTGTCCCATGCCCAGTATCTGGAGCTATGAAAAGGTTGGGATCAGACATGCCCTACAGAGTTCAGATAAAAGTATGAGAAACTGTAGCGTGTCAGCTTGGGATTTAAGCTCCCAAATGTCACTTACGTGAGCTGCCAAAATCCTTTTTGGATCTAGCTTGGCACACCTGGCACAAAGGTCAAAGCAGGAGCTGGGGCCCCTTTTCCTTCAACCTAGTGCCTTTCCAGCTGCTGAAATGCTTTTTCTTCCTTTCAACTGTGAAACCACTGGTAATGGGGCCATGTAGTCCCCCTTCTTCCCTGCCAGGTTCTGTGACCCATTTCTTGCTCTCTGGCAGTCATGGCTTGGAGTTTATTTCAATTTCAGACAACCGTATTTACAGGGTAAATGATTTTATAACTATGACTTATTAGCTTCTGGGGCTTACTTGCTATTTTAAGTTTATTTTTCAGCTTCAAGATCTGGCTAAATTTACTTTGCCTTGCTGAAAATGTGCCTTCAGAGCAGGAAGGAACTTGACTTTGTGAAGATTTATGTCCCTTTTAACCTAATTATGTGACTGTTTGTAACAATAAGCTTCAGTTCCACTTTAGATAGTAAAATTTCTGTAAGCATTTATTTGCCCCAGGCTGTAAGGTATCTACTACTGAAACACAATGAAATGAAGGAATTTGTACATATAAAACATTGAAAATGTGGTGTTATTAAAGGTTGGGCCCTGTCTTGAATTGTTTGTGCAGAAGTCTAGGGATATGGAGTTGGAAATACAATGTATGTAGAGCAATACAAGAAAATGTTGACTTCTAAAAAACACTTAAGGTAATTTAAAATGAGCTTTAAATGTTTTCTGGCTGAAACGAAAACAAGAGTGAAAAAAATCCTGTAGGTGTTGGGAAAGCAGAAGACTGTTTCCCTGTTACTGAGAAAACTTGAAATGAGGAAAAGATATTTCTTTGTTTCAAAGAACCTTACAACGTTTTGATAAAAAGCACTTCGACCACTTCTGGTCTGACAGACACTTCCATTAAACCGAACTTTATTTTAGCAGTAAATAACGCGCCTGAAGGCTTTAAGCGAAGTTTCACCTCAGCAAGCGCTTCATCTTCCTGTTACTTCATTCCCCCCTTGTTTCTTACTCTGTGCAGCTGCTGGTTTTTTTACTTAAAAAAAAAATATATATGTACATATATATATAGCTAGATGGGCACCAATAACAAAATCTCGCCTGTTGCTGGCGCAGCGCATCCCCCCTGTCCCTGAGGATGCCTCACAGGAAATGGCGGCCAAGGAAGGCCCCGCGGTGCCGTTAGCTGTGGAGACAGAGGAAATGGCGGCAGAGGGGCTGCCTCCAGCAGCGAGAGGTGAATCGCCGTCGCTTTCTGCGCACATCCAGGAGCAGGACGCCATCCCGGGATGGTTTGCTCTTGGGCATCTCTTGGCCCTGGGAGTTGTGACAGCGCCTTGAGGCCGTGCAGGATGCGTGAGGGAACCCGTGGGTTGTTGCCTCACAGAGCGGGTGCTGTGGCAAGCACTTGGTCTTCATCAGATATCCTCCTCAGGGTGTTTACGCTGGTTTTTTTTTTCTTTTTTTTGGTGTGCATTTTTTCTCCTGTGTAGGATGGACTAAAGAAGCGATAACAGAGAAGCACAGAGCCATGTCACTCGCCCTCCCCGAGGTGCCAGGGGTGGGCAAGCAGGCGCCATGACCCCTCCGGCCGCAGCCAGCCATGCTTCCCTGCAGGTGCTGTAAGCACCAGCGCAGAGCGTTTCGGCTTCACGCTGCCATAAGCTGGCAGCGGCCCTGCTCCCGTGAGGGGAGAAGCTCTGTTGGGGCAGAGCCAGTGCCGTCATCTTGGCAGAGCCCTGTGGTGGAGAGGAAGCAGCTGGGTGTCTGTGGTGAGGGCTGCTGGTGGTCCTGTCCCTTCTGGCACCCCTCGTCACGTCTCAGTGCTGGTTTCCGTTAACTGAACCCAGAAACACTTCTGATTTTTATCTGTCCGCACAAGCCTAACAGCCCTGGGCATCGCTTCTGCCCTCTGTGTAACTCTCCTGACAGTAAAGATGTCCTGACTTTCTGCTTTCCTCCTCTCATCTGGCTTTTTCTCCTATCCTCCCTCCATCCACACTCATAAAATCCCCTCTCTGTTCTCATTGCTTTCTCTTTCTCACCAGTACTTTTGTCTCCTTGTCCTTCTCAGTTCTGGAGACTTTTTCTTATGCAGGCAGATCACCTTTTTTATCTTTACATCTCCTATGCTTGTTTCCACTACTATTTCTGCCAACCTGGCTGTCATTTAATTAATTTCCTGCTTAATTTTCATTACTCCTCCCCTAGCTTTTCCTTTTCTGTCTCTAGAATAGTCTCCATCCCTCACAGCCTCCTCATATGTCGGTCCTCCAGGCACTGCTCCTGCCTTTGACAGTGTCCCTTTTCACTTCCCTTGCTTCTGCCTCCCACCCCACTTTCACACACCTCTGTGCACCCCACACCCTTTCTCTTCTTCTCCACCTCCTTGTTGTTGATGGGGATCTTCACTTGGCCAAATTCTCCAATGTCAGCTCATGTTTCTTGTCTTCCCTTTGCAGTCTCCTCCTCTTGCCCTTTGTGACTTCAATGATTCATCTTGCATTTTTGCTCCTTCATTGTGTTGCATGGTCCAGCCTGACAACTCCAGGCTCTGCCTTTCATCCCACACCCTTCCTCTGGTTACATGTATAGCTGGCAAGAATGCCATTGCCTTTCTCCAGTGTACATGTGATTTCTTTCTCAGAAATTGTGGTGGTGTACTTGGCAATTCTGCTTCTCTGTGTTAATCCCAAATCCAGAGTTCTGTCTTTTGTCGAGAACTCCATAGTCTCCTGGTTTTCCTGATAGGTCTCTAGTCCTTTTTTTCAGAATACATCTTCCTCCCTGACTTTTTTTAGGTTTCCTATCAGACTCTGTCCTTCATTCGCTTCTGTTCTCCCTCTACACCTCATCTCTGGATAATCTCACAAATAGAAAATCTTTGCCGATGCTGTGCAATGTGCAAAGTGATCCCCTCCGGTGCTTCTGGCCCACCTCCCTTCGTCTGAGTTACAACATCAGGACAGCCAGATGCCTGCTCCAGTTCAGTGTAGTCCTTACTCTACTTTTCCAAGCTTGCCACTTGATCCTTTTTAATCGCAGGAGATAGCATAGAGATTGTATCTGTCATCTGATATTGCTATAGCTGTCACATCACTTAAACTTGTTGGAAATTCATGACTCGACAGCCTAATGTGTGTGGAAAGCAGCAAACAATGGCCATATCTTCATTAGGGTTTTCATATGCTTCAGCTTTTTTCTGTTGGGTTGTTTAAGGAATGGAGACACCTTCTCAAAAGAATCCTTAACAATTAGTTGATGTTAATAAATAATTGACCTCTCTCCAAACATCACTGTCACAAGTCATCTCCCAGACTTCTATCTTGAACATCTAGCTTTGTTACAAAAAAATATTTTTGGTTGCTGACATTTAGCTCCTGCTTTCCTGGAAAGAGCCATGCCAGCTGATCTTGTCCTTTAAGTTTCTGGTAAACTGCAAAAGCACTTGAACATGTGCATGAGTAGAGCAACAGGATGGAACTGAGCTGGGTCAGTGCTCAGAGTTGCTCAGGACTGTGTCTGTGCTTCATTAGAAAAGGAAAAAGAAAACCTGCCATCTGGCAGAGTGACATTATGGTGGGTCCAAGTAAAGCACCAGTGCTTTCAATTTGGAATTAAATGACTTTCTAAGAGGTGTGAAAGTGGGGAGCAAGAAGAGCTTTGTTCTTGTAAACCTCAAAGGAGAAATTACTTGGCCTAGGTTTACACTTTAACAGGTGGATTATTTTTTTTTCTCGTTTCAACCACTTCATCTGTGTCTGCTTTGAAGGTTGGCCAGTTTCACATCAGCTTTTCATGGGAAGGTGAGGGTCTTTCACGTTGTCTCTGCTAGCAATATTCCTGATCAACTATGCCATTATGAAGATATCAGTAGTTTGGCCTTCTTGGGTAACAGATACTTGGTTGTCCATCTTGTTGCAATAAGCCTTTTAGAATTGTTTGAAAAATCTGCTATAATGACCAAGTTCCCTCTGCGGGTGTCAACACTCTGGATCAGGATTAGTAAGGAAAGTCATCAGAATGTTTACTTGGTACTTGTATTGCAAGAGTCTCACGCTGCTAATTTCCAGCATTTGCATACCGCTGCCTGCAGAATGGTGGCTCTGCCATCACAATACTGAGTGTTATTGCCAATGGGTGACTCTGAACTGCAGGTCGGAGACTGATTTGATAATCCATGGCAATTTCTCGTGGCAAGGATGGAAGGTGGGGGCAGTGGGAGGAAAGCTAGAAAACATGCATAGCTGGGGTTTGCTCCCCACCTGAGCCTCGTCCCCAGGTCTCAACCAGGATGGGAAAGGCAGGAGAGGGCAGGTTTGTGTGACGAGCTGGTTGAATAGTTTGATTTAAATTAGCTCTGTTTTGGTGTTGTGGGTTTTTTTTCTCCTACTCTCACCATCCTTTTGCCTGATTTGAGGGGACTGTTTTGTTGCATGCCAGTAAGTACACAGAAAAAAAGTATATGCAGTGTTGTCAGGAAGAAACATTATTTCTACAGGTGTATTTTAGAGCTTATTTGGGCAACTGAGCTAAGCTGCTTGGAGCAGTATATCGGAACCGAACAGTAATGCCTAGGAGTAGCTGATGTTATTATGTGATGGTTTGCAAAGCAGCGGTGTTCTCACCCTCCCCTCTAAGCTGCTTAGGTTGGTTCCTTCTCACCTTGTGTTTTTCTTTCTGAACGCGTGATGGCAGTACATGCTTTAAGCACTAGTTACAATATTTAATTTTGAAAATGACTGAATACAAACTTCTAATCCTTTCCTTTACTGTAGTTTGTAAGAGATGAAAGAAGTGTTTATTCCCCCAAGCCTAAATATCTCATCTTCCTTTCCTTTATAAAACGGCACTCCATTCCTTTTTCTTCTCCTTTCAGTTCTGCCCTTATTCCTAATATTGCTGAATTTTCTCGTGGTGCTGTGTCCTATTCCTTTGAATCACAATGGAGTTTGTGGAAGATGGTGCTTCTCTTGTGTAGATAACACAAGTTTGGGGATTTTATTGATTGGTCAATCTCTAGCCTCGGGTCAGTGCAAAGGGAAAAGAAATTTCTGGCATTGGAGTAACAAACATTTCATCAAAGGAATCTGTTGGAATAAAAAGGCAGCTCTGAGGAAGACGACCTTCAGAAGCAGTTGTAGGGGGAGAAATTCTTGCTGTGAACATACGCCATGAGGATTTGGAGTGTCTCAGGCCAGCTTGGATAAGCAGCTTTTAGATTTATTTTTTTTTAGCTGTTTTTGAAGGGTGCTTATGAATTTCTTCTTTCCTTATCTTTCTTCTACTTATGGGGGTCATGTGGGTGGCAACATCTTTTTCCTCAAAAAATCCCTCAATTTTCTCTGTCAGTAGATGAATTTATGGAAGGCAACTCTCATGCTGACGTATTTTACCGATTCTTGTGAGCTTCTAATTACACCTCCCTTTTGTGTCCCACTGCTGCCCTCCGGTGTTGCTGGGGCTCTGTAATGGGACTGGCCCAGATCAGGTTTCTGGTTGTCATTAAGCAGATTTGCATACAGACTTTGTAGCCTTGATTGTTTCATGTTGCTTATCTTTTACCATTACTGCATTTCAGGGTATGATCTAGGACCAGGCTTAAACTAACAACCTCTAATACAGACACTAATTAGACACTACCCTAATTTTGTTAGATGACTTTTCCCTAAAAGGTAATTTCTTACAACTATATTTGTGTTCTTCACTAAATGCTTCACAGTTTCTGCACCTCTCTGTCCTTGATGCGCCATCTGATTTGATGTCTCTTGTTATGTTTGACGTATATAACAGTTTTGTCTGTGATACAAGGAGAACTTCACACAAGAAAAACATAAGAAATAGTTCTTTTCTCTATTTTTGTAGCAACCGAAACCATCTATGCCTATTCCCTTGTGTGGGACAACTTTTTTGGTCTGGCAGGCCAGGCAATCAAATTAAGTAATTTGGAAGCACCTTGTATTTACTCTTTCAAGCTTTCTGGAACTACTAATGGTGTGGGCAGTCTGTAAGGGCTTCTCTGGTCTGTAAGAGATGCTCTGGAGCAGGCTGCTGGGCTGACCTGAGGCTTAAGTTTAACTGGAGACCAGGTAAATCCTGACATGGAGCAGAACAGACCTATTGTACTGCTTAGCTCAGAGACATCTGAGCAACACAGACCTGCTGTAAATAGGCTTCTTTTAATTTTTGAAAAGAAAAAGGAGCTGCTGTCTGGAACATAGATGGCTTAAGTTGTGAATTAGTCTGTTTCTAACCAGTGGAGAACAGGGACAAGAAAATTTTGAGAAACTTGCTATTTCCGCAGGCCCTTGCTCTCTTTAATAGCTTCATTAGGCTCTTGGTTAACTTTACCAAGCTACAAAACTGGGCAGTACTGGACTGCACTCCAAAGGTGTGGCTGCACTGCCCTCAGGAAAGCCAAACACTTGCTTACTGTAAAGAAGATATAAATGCACAAGCCAGATGTGGAGCTAGAATTGAAGATGACTGAAATAAGAGGCAGAAGGCAGCAAGCATGTGGAATTCAAGGCTTAAAAGTGAGAATTTTCTTGCTGAATGCATATATGTACCTAACTGTATGAATAAATAATGCTTTCTAGCAGAAGTGTGGGAAAACAAACTGTTACTGGATTTAAAATATGTCAAAACCCTAGTCTAATTAAGAGCCTATTCATGAAAAGGAAGCTTGTGGATGTCTTCTGTGGAGTAGGGAAGCTCAAAGAGATGCAGAGGGAACCCATCTATTGCACAGGGCTTGTGCCTTGGATAGCTGCTCATGCGCAAAGGCAGAGAATAAAAGAGTATATTCTCACTTTTCTGAGTGCCAGAGAAGAACTGACCATGTGGATGCAATCATTGGAGAATGCTCTCCTTGTACACAGAACTCAAATAATTAGATGTGTAAAATTGAGAAGCATCCTTTACCACCTTCAAGGGTCAGACTTTTACAAAGCCTACCTTAAAAAAGGGAGAGGCCAGCAGAGTTCTGAGGGCTATCCTTTGGGGATAGCCCTTTTTTTGGGGGGGAAAAAAAAGCAGGAATTTGTGCATGGTCTATACTGTCTTTGGGAGAGGCACCCCAAGTCCTGAAGACCCAAGGATGTTGGAAGCAAGTCTTATCAAAGCAGTTTCAACCCTGAATAGGTTAATTGAAGAGGCCCTAGTCCTAATGGCAGTAAGTGCAAAACTACAAGTCATTCCCAGACGTTTCCTGTGGAGAGTATTGACATGGCGTTCCTGCAGCAGGATGATCGGGAGAGGAGACAAGTCACTTGTGCGTTCTGGGAATTAAGACAAACAAAGCATCAGTGCTCCCACATAGCTATACAAAGCATCAGTGCTCCCACGTAGCTTTGGCCAACTTCCAGGTCTCATTGGTGGGAAAGAAGAATTAACTGAAACTCGCCAAAAACTTATTGGCATTGCTAAAAGGGGTCTCAGAAACAGTTCTCCTGATTTCTAAGTCTTGATGTTAATTTTTCATGTAACTATATAATCTGCAAATTAAATATGACAGTGGACACAGAGAACAGGAGCTTATGTGATTTGCAGTAAAACACAAGACATATCCCTGAAAATCCCTATTTTTCCAAATCTAGGATTGGTGCACATCTTATCTGAAGACTGCAGCACACACAGTGGGGAGGGATTTGTGAAATTGGAATCTGGTCTGTCTTCAAACAGTACCAGTGAAATTATGACTTCTCACCTACTGAAAAGGCAGCAAGAAAACCTTGGAGATGGGGACCGGCAGGAGCTGGGTGCTAGAGAGCAGCCCTCCCACTATACAAACAGCCCTCTGGGTGCTTCAGAGATCTTGGAGAGCTGCAAGGAGGATGCAGTTTGAGTGGGGGTGTCAAGTCACCCACCCATCTTTGGTTATCAGAGCTCTCCTAACAGGTCCAGGATGGAGATCTGTTTGCAGTTAGGATAGGGCTTGTGCTGCTGCACAGCAAAGGGGTTCCAGCAAGTCTCCAGAAAAAGGCTTTCTGCAGAAACTGGTGTCAGGTGCTGAGCAAAGAAGGTGCCTTGGTCCTGGGTGATTTCTGAGCAACTCGTATAGTAAATTAATAATAGTTGCCTTCCAGGGTAATCTGTAAGCTCTGTGGAGCACTCACCACAGGGAGTCTGAGGCCTTGATCAGTTTGATGGGAAGGGGTGTTGTAAAGTCAACTTGTAGTAATAACAAATTCTGCTCAACAGAAAGCTGTTAAGGAATCTCACTGTCTTGTGCCTGGTAATTATTTAGGAATTATTGTTTATGTGCATATAGTGGTGAGGAGGCAATTGCATGCCCTCTTAGCCCAGTAGTATCATGGCATGGGGGGGGCGGGTCTCAAAGCAGTTGTACCTTGCTGGCTTTCTTGGCGGTAGCAATGATGTGTGTGTTCTTCCTGACTTCTTACACTAACATACTCATTTCTGTAGAAAAAACAGGATGAGCTGGTGGTGTGGATCCTTTTTGGGCTGGGAAACTTTGGTGTAGGGGTTGATGACATCAGTGCTGCTTGACTTAGGAGTCTCTACCCTTTTCTTTGTAGTGCCTGAGAGAGGCAGTTTCAGCACATGATAGATGGGGAGCTATAAAAAAGTGACTCATGCTGGTTTAACTTATCTTCCCGTTTCATGCTTTACATTCTGGGTTTTTCTTTCCTATCTGTCCTACATCACCTCCCTCTTCTGCCCCATTATGTCTGCTCTCTAGCTCTCGCCTTCCCTCTAGTCCTTATAGCTTTCTTTCCGCTTTACCTCTTTTTATTTGTCCAAGCCCATCTTGCCCCCTCATGTCCTTCTCCCAGTTGTCTGCATGTCCCCTTTTCATCTCTGTTGTTCCTTGCATCCTCCATTCCCCTGGGGTCATGGGAGCAGTGTGCCCAGGTGGCCAAGAAGGCCAATCGCATCCTGGCCTGTATCAGAAATAGTGTGGCCAGCAGGAATAGGGAGGTGGCTGTTCCCCTGTACTGGGCACTGGTGAGGCCGCACCTTGAGTCCTGTGTTCAGTTTTGGGCTCCTCACTACAGGAAAGACATTGAGTTGCTGGAGCATGTTCAGAGAAGGGCAACCAAGTTGGTGAGGGGCCTGGAGCACAAGTCTTATGAGGAGCGGCTGAGGGAACTGGGGCTGTTTAGTCTAGAGAAGAGGAGGCTGAGGGGAGACCTTATCGTTCTCTACAACTACTTGAAAGGAGGTTGTAGTGAGGTGTGTGTTGGTCTCTTCTGTCAGGTGGCTGGAGATAGGACAAGAGGGAATGGCCTCAAGTTGAGGCAAGGGAGATTTAGGTTAGATGTTAGGATAAAAATTTTTACTGAGAGGGTTGTCAAACATTGGAATGGGCTGCCCAGGTAAGTGGTTGAGTCGCCATCTCTGGAGATATTAAAGTGAGTGGACAGGGTACTTCAGGACATGGTTTAGTGGGCATGGTTAACGGTTGGACTCGATGATCTTGAAGGTCTTTTCCAACCTAAATGTTTCTATGAATCTATGACTTCAAGCTCTACCTCCTCTACTTCTTAATTAAATAGAAGCATTCAAGCCAACTAACCAATGTATCCCATGTTTTTATTGTTTATGAAAGCTGAAAGAAAAAGATGTTTCATGTTCTAAAGTTTTACTTTGAGATGGCATACTCTGTGGTTTTGTTTGTCACGGTGTCTGATGAGTCATCCCAGTGACACTTAGGACAACTGGGGAAGGCAGCTGGGAGTGTACTCGGAAATGGCCCTGGGCCCTGTACCAGCCAGGTATCCTAACCTCAGTTCTCACTTGAAATGTGCATCAGAGCTTCAAAGACCAAAGGGAACTGCTGACATTACCTGTAAACTGAATTCTTGATGTTTTGAAATAATTGCACAGCTGTTCTCAAGAGCTGTAACATGAAATCGAATGTGTTGGCTGTGGTTTAGCACCACGTGGCCATGGTAGGATGACTGGCCACCTGAAGAGAAACCCAGCACACCTGGATATTCACAGTGGAGTAATGCCCAGCTGCCTCCTTCCCACTGCTAGATTTAAGTGTTGAGTTTTTGGAGGGCGAGAACTATGTTGTCAGCACTCAGCCCTGAAGGTGGAGCCCATGGAAGCACTTGTGTGTGAAGCGCCAGTGCTGGTACAGGCAGTGGTTTGCTGCTTCAGGTGGCCAAACTGCAGGAGTTTGCAGACTATGGACATTAAGCCTTGTTTTGTTGGTCTGACTGCACAATTCAGGGTCTGGGTTTTTTGTTGTTGTTTAAGGCAAAACTGTCTGTCTCATTTCCACGGTTAGGGAAAAACACTCTATACAAACAGGTCCAATTCTGATACAGAAATATAGGGTGCAGGGAACAGGCATCTTGGCATGACCCCTGAGGTAGGGCTCACTTCTTCCAAGTCTGTAATAGCTCAGGGCCAGCTCAGCAGAGAGTTCTGAGGCCAATTTTTTCCACTTTGGTTTTGGGGGGTGGCTTCAGGAAGGTCTGCACAGAAGGTTGTGTTTGGGATCTGCATCAGTCCTACCTGTGTCACAGCTCTGTCTGAGCTGAGCACACGCTGGTGGGGGTGTGCTTGTTCGGAAACAAATGAAGGTTTGCAGCATGCTGGGCAGGTTTTCTTCTTCTCTGTATATTTCTAAATAAACAGTATAAATGCCAGTCCTTCAGCTGATGGAGAAAATCTGGACTGTTTAAAGGGAGATTAGTTTCCATGTCAGCAATCTGTCCTGCCTCTTCCTCTGTTTATCAGTGTGACTATAAAAGATAACTGGTCCATCATTAGGGGCTACAGCGGAGAAGACTAAAAATGTTTCTGCACAGTTCTCCAAAGTATACACCCCTGAAAATAAAGCCTCCTTTGCTCTCTTGCCCTACACCTTCACCAGAAAGCTTGCTTCTTCCATTAGGAAACAGAGTGGTTTAAGTGATGTGTGGATATATAGGCCACACAGTGAGAGCAGACCAAGAATTTGCAGATCCTAAAATGAAGGATTTTCACATTGGAGGAGTTTTTACTTTTAAATAGATCAAGCTTAAAAATAAGCCCAGTTGTTCTTGTGTGTTTGGCATCAGATTTCCTGTAGAAGTAATAGTAATAAGGTATTTAAATAATGACCTTTCCCCTTTGCCAGCTTTCTCTGCTACCCTGAAGCTAGCTTAAAAAGAGTTGCTATGGAAATTCAAACTTGCCAGGCCATATGCGTAGGATTAGAGTTTGACTATGAATCAAGAAACAAAAGGAACTGGATGAAAAGTCTTTTTATCTGAATACACATCTTCAGCAGTGATCATTTGTAATCAAAATTCCTTCCCTGATTTCCTGCTGGAGACACAAGACTGCAAGCCTGGCTGCAGTACAAGAGGAGCTAACATGAACCTATTTTTTGTCGCTATGGTGCTAGGAATAAATAGCCTTTTTTAGGACTGTCTCCAAAATACCACTGGCGCTTGCTAGCTAACACACAGTCATTCAACTTCTGAATTATCTGCATCCCTTTGTATTTCAATTTATCCTGTGTTTCCTTAGTTAAAACGTTGTTTTCCATATGGGTATGGAGCTTCCTTCCTCACTTGCTTTTCATGTTCCCAGTGTGAACAGAAGAGCACGAATCAGAAAACTGCTACCTATCACCAGCTTTTTTTCCCTGAGAAATTAAGCAGTGACCTGGCAGTCTCTGTGATCACTTCTTAGCCGGTTGCTTCTTGAGGTCTGAAGTTGTGTGAAATGCTGCGACACTGAGCTTCATCGTTACAAAAATGACTGGGGAGGTGGAGGTTTTGGAAGAATTATCTTCCTTGGTCCTGTGAAATAACCGAGATGGGAGAATTTTTTCTGTGGTGTAAGGTTGCAGTCGGACTGTGCTGTTCCGTGCCAAGAAAGATGTGACCTTGAGTTGCACAATCTGACTCGATTTGATAAGCGCCTCACAGTTCTGGCTTAGAGGGTGTTATAAAGCTGAGATGCGCAGCTTTCATCAGCTCCGTGAGGTGCCCATAGGCTCTCGCAGAGCCGCTGGCTCTGCATGCTGGGCCAAGCACATTAAAAATTAGCTGGTTGAATTCTTCCTGTGAATGTGTCCTTTAAACGTATCTCTGGAACTTTGTGATGTGGCTCAGCCCAACCAGTGCAATGTCAATGATACAGACAGATACCAGGCCCTGTCTCTGGTCTTTATCCAGAGCAGTCATGCATAGGCTATCGCAAAAAGAAAGGGGGGCGGGGGGAGAAGTTAAAATATGCTTGATATGTTTTCAGGCGAGAGCACTGTGGAATATGCTCTTTCACTTCAAACTCTGAAAGAAAAGGAAGTAAATTTGATCTCTGCTCCTTGCCTAGAGCCCTTAGGTTTCTTTCTGTAGCAGTCAAGTGAGACAAAGCCAGTAAAAATATATCCTGTTCTAGCCATTGGTCTCACCCTGCTCCAGCTGCAACTGTCTGTTCAGCCTTACCAGATGAAATTTTACTGCTGGAGCTTGGGCTATGAAACTGAGCAGGTTTTATGAGGAACTGCTTTAAATCTCCTGTGTTACCCATCTCCCCTCAGTGAAATATTTAGCAGAAGAGCAAGGGAAAGAGAAGTCCAGGAGAGAGGTGTGAAACACTACCAGCAACGGCTGCTAAAAAAGTGACTGTTTGCTCGCAGAGCCCCACGTGGTGTTTGCTTAGGCTTCCTGTTTGAAGCACAGAGACGACTGCGGTGTTGATCACCGTTACCAGATAAAGATCATTTTTAATGGTGAGACAGTATAGCTAAGAAGCACTGCCTGAATCAGGGCGATTGTACTGTTTGTACATAGATTGCTGCTTCTGGAGCGGAAAGCATTAAGCACATCCGTTAGGAGCAGAGGCCATGTCCTCCTTTTCTGTAAAGCATCCAGAGAGCACCTTCGACTGAGTTTGGGACCCTTAACAGCTCTTATTTCCCAAACAAATCCCTTGCCAGGATGGGAACTCTTACCTTGAATTCTCCCTAAATACAGACAGAAAGATAGACAGGACCTAATTCTGAGAGCTCCCACACATAAGACAAGTCATTCTTGAACCAAAGGGTAATTCCAGCTGTAGCTGTTAACTCCACACACCACAAATTTCTTTGCATAATCAGGAACTTGTTCCATACATCTGCTATATAGATTCACTTGTAGCATTTCTTTTTTTTTTTTTTACCGAGATGTCCTTTTCGTACCGTGATACTTCAGCATGTACTTTCCTGTAAGTACACCCCGTGGCTGTGTCTGCACTGCAGCACGTTTTCCCAGTGCTGGGGCCAGGCGTTCGGCTCCCTGAAATCCCTGCTGATTCTAATCTGCAGCTCAAGTGACTTGGCACCCATTTGTCACAAAGACCCTTGGTATCTACACCCTGTGCACGCCCCAGATACTTGAATTTATCTTTGCCTGATTAGGGCTCATCTGCTGCGGAGTTTCTGCAGATGTTTCTTTATTTAAACCATACTTCATGAAGGGAAGGAAAGGAGAGACACATGCAGAGGAAGGAGGTGTGTTTCATAGCATCGCTTACTCTGAAGTGACTCTGATGCCAGGAAAATGTGCACATCGCTCATAATTCTTTTTGTCTCATTTGTTCTCCCCTCCTACTCCCCCCTCAAAAACCCCACCAACAGGAATTCCTTGCTTCCTTACTTACTAATTAAATCTCTCTGTCTACAATGAACCAAGAAGGTCTATCACTGAGGCAGTTTGTGGTCAAATGATGGTTGGAACTGCTCAGCAGGAAATTTGGTAGGAAAATACGACTTCAGCAGCTTAGCAGGCTTTATTTTTAGGGCGCATGAGCTTATTCAACTCTCGGATGCAAACTGCCAAATTTCTATTGTTGTCAGATGGCTCCTGTCCCACCAAGCTGAGTCAAACTGGTGACTCACGGACAAGGAGGAATCACTTTGGTAAGGCGTTGTGATTTTCTTCCCTCCTCCAGTCTAAGATGTCGAAGGTGATAAAACCTCCAGTCTAAGATGATAAAACTTGTTTGCAAAACTAGTTTCCAGTTTGTTCTGGTTAAAAAATCCTGTTTGTAATCAAAAACCCATCACATTGCAAAATTGTTTGAAAAACACCTGATGTATTGAAGTTGGGTGCTTTTGCAGTTGGCGTGGGCTGTCTCTGCTCATGCTCTGGTCTGGCCAGGTGCAAGCCAAGCCCCGAATGGAAACAACGGGGATGTGTTAGCTCAGCGGTGTTTCTTGGCCAGCAACCCCTGCCGAGAGCCGGGATTTATTAAACCTGGAGCACAGTGCTGTACTGAGGCAGGGACAGGATTTCAGGTGTGAGCTGGCTGGCATATAGCCAGCTTGCAAGTGGATGTAAATCCTGTGGAGGATTCAAGTCCATACATTATTTGGGGAAATTCATGTTCTAATTCCAGCACACCGCCTCTCTCCCTCAGCCTTCCTCCTCCCAAATCCTTACCCTCCTCTGTAGTACAAGCTACTCCTTCTAGAAGTCACTAAATTAGTTCCTCGATATAGATACATGTGGGATTATCTTGGAGTCCTTACTGTGCTCGTTGCTTACCCTTCTGCCCTTTTGGCTCTTGAAAGCATTGTGTGCAGTTGGATACCAGCTGGGATAAAGCGAGGGCATGCTTTCAGGCCATCACCCGTAGAGATGAGAAAACCTTACGGCATTTCTGGTGGTTTTGTCTTACCGTGGGCTCTGAAGCAGGTCAGGGGGCTGGTGCCTTGCAGGAGAGGAGCAGCTGAGCAGTTCTTGGTGTGCATCCCATCGAGCACTCCCGTATCATAACGACCGGGTCGGGCTGTGTGTAGCAGAGCTGGAAGGCAGCAAGCCTGACTGGGGGGTTTAAGGTTGTTTCTTCAGGCTTACAGCACCTTGCAAAGACTTTCTGAGTTCACTCAGAAGGTATTTAGAAGGAATCAACCTTTTTTCTGTTATCGCAGTCACCAAGAGGTGTTTGGATCTAATGACATGCCCACCCGGCAAGGCAACAGGTCGTTCGGAGCGCTCGTTTCCCTACGCGTGAGCTTTCTCCTCTGCATTTGTGTGTGCTAGGCATCGCTCTCTGGTGGCTGTTCAGGCACTGAAGACACAAAGTGTTGCTGTAAGCATTGAAGTATGCTTGAGCATGCCCCTTAAAATGAGTAACAAGTCTCTCACTGTAACACAACATCTTGTTCTGTAGGTCTCAGCAATGTAGAAAAAGATGGATGGCCTTAGCATAAGGTACAATTAAACTTATTTAGTAGCCTACTGCAGTGACGCTTCTGCTTATAGCAGGCTTATATTGGTTTAACTTTCAGTGACTTATGTACTGAAGAGTCTGTTATGAGTTCATAGTTTGGTAACTATATGAGTTTGTTACTGTTTATTTTACTTTTAAGGAATTTACTTATTGTGAGTTTCTTACAGTAACATCCTTTTGGGCCCTTCACTAAAATGTTAGATCACACAAAGTCTGAGGTTTTGGTGTCGGACAAATCCACATGTGATTTTCAAAATCCCTAAATAGGCAAAATGTCCAATCCTGCAGTTTTTACATCTGTCAAAGTCTGGCTCAAGGCCGTGGCAGTCTGTCACATACAAGGACTGCTCAAGAACTCAGGCAATTATTCTCACTGCTTGACAGTGGTTATCCTGATTTTTATTTTTTTTCTCTTCTTTGGCCTTGTGACTGATCCGCACACTAAAACTGTCCTGCTTTGTCTAACAGGAATAAAGTGATAACTGTCCCCCCTCAGCTGCAGACTTCCTGATAACTGCAAAGGATGCTTTTAACAGGGTGGTTTTTTTCCCAAGGGCATGTTGCTATATCAGCAGAAGGTACTCTGATGTTATGAGAGCTGGAGTGCAAACCCAAACAGGTTAAGATAACTAAATAAAAATGGAGTATGAGTCAGGCTCTCAAAGTAAGGAAGGTGATAGTTCGCTGGGGGATGTATGCAGTATAAATGATGCATGCAGTGGGTTTATTTCTATATTGAACAGTGAAATAGTGTTTGTATCGCCCTTCATAATTCTGATTTGAACTACAGGTATGCTGCCTTTGTGTTGACCTCTAAGGATGAGATGGCTTTGAGGTGCTAGTCTTATCAGCTAGGGCCTTTAAATGTTCGGGTGTTGTTTTTAAGACTTCACATGGAAATCAAACTCCACCTCCACTACACGCCTACCCTTTATTCTGGAAGAGGGGCACTGTGATGCACTGACCTGAGCTGCAAAGTTGCCTTTAAAAGTTCCCATTGTCCTACCCACCCCCAGACACCCTCCCCTCAGTTGTCCCAGCACAATCACCGATGGGATAGAGCTCTTAACAGTAACCTGGTTAAATGATCCAGGTTAAAATCAAACCCCCGTTTTGGGGGGAGGCCATGGAAATGAGAGTTACATTTGAACCAGGTCATTGCAGTGATCTGGTAGGCAATGTGACCTCCCAAACAGGAGTTGCACAGCTCAAGAGCAGTGGAAGAGGCAGAGAGGGGTATGGGGAGAAAAGTGGGCAGCAGCCTCCAAAATAAGTTTCATTGTCCTCCACCCCTCAAAAAAAAGAGGGAGAATTGAACTGTGAACCCTGGTTTCAGAGAGTATCAATTAAACAACATGAGTTGTGTTTAAAGGGGGAGTTGAGAATAAATATTTGGGAATGAGTGACTGCTGCATGACAGTGTCTTACATCTACCTCCCCCATCCTCATCCCTACCTGCTGCGCTAGTTTGTGATGATGAGCCAATACATGGGAACAAGACAGGAATCTGAACTGCCAAACGGCAACCACATTTATGGCTGTACCAACATCATGACAAACAGGTCTTACCAATATTCTCCTTGGGTTGGGATGGCTCTATTGCACAGGTATGTCTTCTTTCATACACGCAAGTGGGAGTGGGGTTGGAAAAAGAAAAATTATTCTCATGAGCAATGCTGAGAGAAGATGCATTTCAAATTATATAATTTGCAATGCAAAATCTTCAGGTTAGTGAAGGAATTTTAATAGGAACCCTTGGCCCCTTGCTCTGTGGCCTCCTAGCTGTACACATGCCAAGTGACCACTGCCAGCAGTGAAAACAGCATAACCAAGGACCAGAAACAGAAAATGCCTTCTCCAGATATTACTGCAAGAAGAGCATTTAGCAGGATGTGGTTGTTGGACTTGAGACTGAAATTTATCCTATGATAAATCTGAACCCTTTTCCTGCACAAATCTGAAAATGAATCAAGGTCTCCTCAAATTACTTCCTGGCTATGGTTGCAGTCAGGTAGTTACATGCTTGGCTTTATAGTGGTTTTAAGAAGGCGTTTTGCATACTTGATATTGCCCATGTGCAGGAAATTTTGTTTCTCTTCCAATAGCTCAACAGTTGTGTGAGTGAATCTCAACTCCATTGTAACCTCAAGCTCTATATGAGTGGCGCTGATCATGCTATTTAGATGAGAAAATATTCTCTTGCTAAAATATCTTTACTGCCTTACCTGGAGCAGCATGGTCAGCATCTGACCTTGCTGAATCATGCTCTAAGCTTACGCAAGACTTTATTGTGGTGGGGTTTTTTAGCCCAGGTTGTGAGTGCATTACTGCACGGGTTTTGCACAAGGTTGTAATGGACACTGACAGAGGACGCTAGAATTTGTGATCTTAATAATGCCAGGAGGTCACTATTAGAACATAGGATAACTTTTTAAACTTGTGACACCTCTGTAAAACTTGTAAAAGTATTTCCCAGCCCAACACTACATCTGTGCAGTGGAAAGCAATCCTCCCCATGATATCTGTGTGCTGATCTGATGCTGTGCAATGGGACACCTGTTTAAAGCACTTTTCCCCACTCCCTAATGCAGCTGATACTAATTTAGTATATGAAATAACACCTCCACTGTGTATCAGCTGCTAAATCAGCATTGTTCAAGTATGCCATACAGTTCTCGGACTCCTTGTGTACGATCTCAACACTCACTTTTACTGAGATGGCTTTTTCTGCCATCTCACTTCCAGAGCTAACACAGCTTGATGGCAGCTTTGGAAACAGCGCAGTCCTTTCAGGGGTCAAAAGATATTTCAAGATCAATTTTATTCTATTAGCGTGAGGACACAAACTTTGTGCCATGGTTGAGTTTGAAATTAATGTCTTAACAGACAAAACACCAAGTCTAGAAAGACATTTTCCTTTTCCCTTAGAGAAGATATCTACCTTTGCTTTCTTTTTGGATTGAGTTTGCTGTAACAGTAAACAAACTCCTTCCAGCAAGGCACAAAAAGTAGGAAATGGGAGGATGAAAGAGGGACTGCAGATATGCACGCTGAAGGGAGGGCGGCTGTGGGAGGCACAAGCAGAGACAGAAGGTGTTTTGGCAGCCCAGGCTCTGACTTTGTCACCCTGTGCAGGAGAGAAAGGTGGGAGCTCAGAAAAACAAATTTATTAAAATAGGTTCAGTGGTAACTGCTTTAGTCTTATCTGTCAATTTTGGTCTTAGGATACTGACTCTCAGAAGTGATCTAGTGAATGAGTTCCAAGAAAGTATTCCGTGACTGCAGAGATGACTGAGGTTAATGATGCACTGCCTCAGAAGAAGTTGGGGGATTTGTATAAAACAAAAAGCAATGACTGCTTTCCCATGCTTATGGTTTCCAGGAAATTCTCCCTGTGTGCTGGATGTACTCACAGTTTCTTAAGAGGTCTACAGAAAAGCTTAAATTTAAGTATTATTCTAGTTAATACGTATATTTATAGAAGAATAAATAAGCACACTCACACGTACTGGTTTTTGGGAAAAAACTTTCCTTTTTCATTATACACACACATGCACACACATGCCCACAGATACATAAAAGAGCAAACAGTGCAAAACATGCATGTTAAGTTCTATACAATATTTATATTGGTCAAAATCCTCCAGGCAGAGAAAAGCTAGCGCAGGGTTTTCTTGGTTACTGGACAGTTAAGTATTCTGGGAAAACATATGCACAGTGATCCTAAAGACAAACTGCTTGACTTCTTGCTTGTCCCAGTGTTTTAGGGGTGTGTGTGTGTGCTGTTGTTTTTGTATGGAAGCTAAATTTAAGAATCAAAACCAAGAACAGCCAGCAGTGTTAAACATTAAAGTGAAATGACTGTTTCTAGAGAAAAAACAGGAATAGTGCTATGCTTTTCTTTGCTGTGAAATGTACCCGTTTTATAGCGGTTAAAATCACTGTGTTAAATGACAAGCTTAAGACTGTCTATTTTCTGCCCCCCCCCCCCCCCCCCCCCCCCGCCCCCCTTTCCTCCACCCCAGCATGCTCCAAAACTCGACCAGCCCTTTTCCCCATGAGGAACCCTGGCAGGCACAGTCCTTCACACGTTGTCCACATCTGCTCTATCTACAGCTCTGCCTAGCAATCTTTCACTCTTGGTGCAAACTCGCTATGTTTCACATCTAGAGCAAAAAGCACAGCAAGGGGCAGAACAAGCCCTTACTAATATATCCAGATATTGATAGAACAAACATGAAATGGAGAAGATTCCAGCAGCTGGAACTGGTACCTAGAGAAAAGGATCTTTGACCACTGCTGTGGGAAGTAAAAAAAGGTATTTTGAGTAGATCTTCCTCATTTTTTAGGCTTTTTGAGTCCATCTTAAATATCCCACAAACTTAATTTTCTAAACAAGGCACGTCCATAGCACAGCATCTCGGGGGTGATTTGAGTTATGGTCCTTAGGAGTGTGTCAGAGAGAAAATGCGCAGCTTGTACCCAGATAGGACTCTCAGGGGTAAGCTTGAGGTCAGCATTCAGAAGTTAAAATGACAGCTTTTCCAGCATTAGGCAGGGAAACAGGGCTTGGACTTCTAATCTTATGAAGAATAGCTCTGCCTCTTTCTTAACGCTGAGCAACATAATCTGCTTACTGAAACGAGGACTGTTTTGTTTCTGTTCTCAAATCCTACCCAAAGAACCATTTGCAGTCTCAGACACAGCAAAGCTCTGGGGTTATCCTGCGCTTAGGGTTACGTTTGCTTGGCTGGCACAGTGAGACCCAGCCTGGCTTTTGGTGCCCTGCACCGGCGGAGAAGCACAGGGTGGCTGTCCTGATCCTCTCTGCGGGACAGTCACCTTTGCAGCCGGCTGCTGAGCAGAGCTGTGGGCATACAGGAGCCTGGCCGTCCTGCTCCTGGCACGCACCGCTCTGCCTCTTTTGCTTGGACTTTGCAGCCTGGGTCGATGATAATTTGAGCATCTCCTCGCTGTGCTCCGTGGTGTGCTGTGGAAATGGTCTCGGCTGCTCCTCTTGGCTCCCTCACGCCTCCTGTTTTTGCTTTCTCCAAATCGAGCACTGCGTAGACGTGCTTTCACAGGGACCATTTTCTGTTGCTGGTCTCTGTTTTGAGGCAGCGCTTCTGAGATGCTAATTTCCTGCCTGTTGTACAGCAAATCCACCCACTGGGAATGACATAGAGCGTTACTGGGGAGCTCTTTAGGGACACTGGCCTTTGAGAAGATCATCAGAGGTGCCTTATAATCTTATCAGTGCGATAGGTCCCCTTTTCCTTGACCAGCTGTTTGTCAGAGGGAAGTCCTCTCGGGTTTTGCTGGGCAGAGGGCAGGGAGAGAGAGCAGAGAGTGTCACCCCTGCAGCACCACAGGGACAACTTCCTACAAATGTCATGGGGATGTTTTCAGAGGGACCTAGAGGCTGAATCCATCGGGCAGGTCTGTGGTGGGCAAGGTTAGGAGGAACAGAGCCTTGCTCTCTGAGTAGCTGTTTACTCGCATGTGCAGCACAGGAACTTTTCATCTTTCTTACTTACGTGACTTTTATGGGTGACTTGTTCTGCCTGCTTGCTCTTGCGTTTCATGGACTCGAGCCTAGGTAGTTTGCACTGGTTCTAAAAAGCTGGTGAAGATTTATGCTGTCCCACAAACACTTGGCACATTTCATCTGATGCAGAGCCTGCTGTGTTACTAAGAAAAGCCTACTGTACGCGGAGGGGCTTTCATGGTGACTGTAATACAAGGCCCTGCTTCCTCCTCTCAGGACATCTACCATGAAAACTCAGACTGGCGTGGCATTTTGCATAGGTGTGCCTATACAAAGGTGAATTTGGGCAGAGAGGTTTTCATATTCCCTTTCAGAGCTTCAGCTTTCCAGCAGGGCAATGAGTTGCAAAGCTTGTGGTGAGCTTACAGCAAATGAATCGCATGCGGAGGACTGGGGAATAGGAAAAGTGAGCTGGCTGGCAGCAATGAAATCCTTGATTGATGCTGTATGTTTAGCATCCAAGAGGATTACTGGGTCCTGTCTCTCAGCTTCAGCTAGATAAAGGCATCGACTTCTAACTAATTTGATTTTTTGCTTTTAAACTCATAGTTCTGGTGTGTCCCGTTTGCTGACAATAGCCCTTTGTCAGAAAGGGGAGAAAGAACACTGAGCTGCACCTCAGCCAGAAAAACTGTGAATCCACTTTTCTTTGTACCCCCATCGTTCCTTCCAGCTTGGCTTTACCAACATCTGAAAAATTACTTTTCCTCTCTCTGAATGCATAATTGGTTATTTATACACAAACCATAGAGCATTTACTTGGTATACCTGACCTAGAAAAAAAGATTAGTCAAGAACTATCCTAGCAGATGTGAGTGTCAGTCAACATATGATCTCCATATAATTTATAAGGTATTAAATTACAAAATAATGAATCTTTTCAGTTAGCCTTTTGGCACATGATGATAGTATTACATTTTATGTGAGAATATTGACCGCAGCTCTTGCCCCATAAAACTGCAAACAGAAATTTGTAAGCATTGGCACTAGTTTCACTTAGAAAAAGACACCCATTATGCTCAGATTACAGTTAAGCTATGTACGTACAGCCTGGAGGTTGTCCAGTCACACGCAGTTCTTTCCCCCCTCTCTTTTAACATTTCCTTAAGAAGCCTCGACAGTGGTTTCTAGGGTGATTTTGATTTTTTTTTTTTTTCTTCCCTTGGATTTAACTAGAGGAAGGTCTGCAGAGCACAGAGCAGAAGGTCTTCCAGGATTCTTGCAGATGAGTTATTCCTCTGCTGTCAGCTCTGAGGTGCTGGGCCAAATTCTGCTCTCACCCCAGAGCAACTGAGCAGCCACTGTGTGTGAGAACAGCCCTGTCCCACGAAGCTCCCAAACCCCACGTAACTCGGGAATCTCGTCTTCCTGCTTCTTGCTTGCAAGTGGAAAGAAGCAGCTTTAAAGTAAGATTTACAAGCTGACAGTTGTATGTTGCCCATTGAGAGCAAGCTGGCATGTAAACAAGTTTCTCATCTGTCTTTGTAAAACTGAAATAATATGAGGTTTTGTCTCGGAGAAGAGCACTTGTGTATCATATATTTTTCTTGCAAATAGGAAGATGGTTTTAAATGCACCCTCAGGTTTTTAGTGAATCCTCCACACTCTCATTCCTTCTCTCTCCCATCCCTAGAAGTGGAGCTCTTCTCTCATTAAGTACGATTTTTGACAACTATTTAATGGCAGGGCAGCGGAACAGGGGTGCCCCAGGTCTTTCACACAGCTTAGGACATGTCAGAGTTGTTGATGGTTTCACAATCCCCTCTTCTTCCCTAGACAGCACTGTGCTGTGAAGGATGGTTTAATGCATACAGAAAACCCTGCCTGTATCGAAGCCTGCAAAATCCTTCTTGCCTCACTTTGCATTTTGATCTGAAGTTATGGAAACAGCTTCTCTGAAATATATGCATTTTATGAGAAGTGTTGAAATGGGCTCATTGGCCAAAGGAAATACAAATTTTAAAAAGCCCTCTAAACAGTTGGGTTCGGGCCTGCACGGGAAGGAAAGAGGCACGGCACTGGCTTTCACTTTGCATATGGTTAAAATGCAATGACACACAGATAGGTAACTTTCCATATATTTCTATCATCTAGAGCTATAAAAGGAAATGCAGGATATGTAATAAATGAATTGAAAAACAAGAGAACATTGCTGTAACTGACTTAAGAAAAGACTGCGTCTAACTCGTTTTACTTACTCTTCTTTTGGAGTTACTTTGAGACCCTCTAGTTTAATTAGTTGACTGTATAGCAAAAACTGGCAAGCAATCACTTACAAGATCTTCTCTCAATTGGATGCTCTAACACCAGCTGTCTGTATCCAAACAAGCTCTTTACTAAGGTCAGCACTCTGGTTCTTCAGCCCTTCAGCTGCACTCAATTTCCACATAGGATATTTGCCCTTGCAAGAACTCTGGTGTTTCAGGCCCTTTCCTTCAGCTGGCTTTATGGTCTAGCCCTTGCCAGAAATAGTCACATATAATCTCCTAGGATGTAAAAGCCCAGGTGCAACAGAACAGTAATGAGCTCCTTACTTCTCCCTGGAGGTGCCATTTAAAATAAATTAAAAGACAGCTTAATCTGACAAAAATGAAACTTCTTCTTTCAAAACTGCATTATTAATTATTCTTTTCAATTATTATTTTTTTCTCTATCACCAGGCAACTGTTTTGCCTACTCTCAGAACAATTATTTACACATGAAACCTCTCCATACAATAAATTCAGCATGCCTGTATCTATTAAAACCAGAATGTATACTCTTGCAGTGAAATAAGGAAAAGCCAAAAGCTTTTATTATGTCTTTTTAAGCAAACATACATATTGTGTGAAGTTATTGAGTTAACATATGATGATGCATTTCCCAAAGACATGAAATATTGACAGATATCTCTAAGAAAATTAAATTTGCTATTTCCCAACCAGTCCCATGTCAACTGTTGGGGCTAAAAAATGCCAAATGTTGGCACATTCTGACTAAAGAAGCTGTTCTGTTCCCTCCTTAGTTGGTGCATACATTGTTACCTTTCCATAATCTCCAAAGGGAGATCCATTGGGATTTTTATATTTCATGTTCACCTGTTGTATCTGATGGGACCATCCCAGTGTAAGGATTTGTCTACCTGTGTAGTTATGCCCCAGCAACTTTTCTTCATTAACACCATGTGTGAACCCACAAATTCTGAAACAACTATTTCACACATGGTGTTAATCGGAAGTTAATGGGGGATAACTCCATGTGTAAACATCTCACTAGAAATGCGATTCAGATGTTGGGTCTCCTCCATTTGTAATAGCCTGGTCACTTATTTCATCCTGTGGTGCTGGTAGTGCAGTCTTTGTTAGAGGTGTCTCAGTCTTGAAAAGAGAATCCATTTTTATCTGGGTTTTTATATTGAAAGACTTCTGGAAGGATTCTGATGTAAAGTAATAGATGAAAGGGTCAAAGCAGCAGTTCATTGTTGCAATGCACAACGTGATTGGGTACATTGTCCTCGCAAACCTCTCCAAGGAGCAATTTGCTATTGCTTGGGACCGCACCAGAGCATACAAGAAGAGTATGGAATTGTAAGGCACAAAGCACACGACAAAAATGGCCACGTGCACAATGATCATTTTCAATACTTTCTCTTTGTTTGTCCCGATCTGAGACAAGGTGGCAGGTTTCCGGAGAGTCCTGAGAACTAAAGAAGAGCACGTGAGGTTGAGTAGCAAAGGAATTATGAATCCTACCACTTCAATAAATATAGTGATCTTAGACAGATAGGTTTTCCAGATACGTTTGGAAAAACCTTCAAAACAGGTTGTGCTGGTGTTGGAAATGTTGGTTGTGGAGAACAATGAAGCTGAAATTCCACCGCTGAGGACCAGTATCCAAACACCAGCACAGACTATGGCAGAATTTCTCCTGGTCCTAATGGTGCGAGATCGGAATGGATAGACGATAGCGAGGAAACGGTCAACACTAATGCAGGTGAGGAACAGCATGCTTCCGTAGATGTTAGTGAGAAATGCTGTACCAGAAATCTTGCACAGGCTATCTCCAAAAGGCCAGTGCCTGTTGAAATTATAAAAAATTTTAAAAGGCAAAGTGAACACAAAAAGCAAATCTGAAACAGCCAGGTTTGTCATGAAAATGGCTGTTTCACTTCGCATTTTCATCCGAAAGCAGAAAACAAAGAGGGAGGCACAGTTAGTAATCAAACCAAGGATGAAGACCACACTGTACACGGCTCCATACAAGTTATACTTAAAGGAATCATCTATCAAACAGGTATGATTGTTGCTGTGGTTTCCCATGCCAAGTTTGTGATGTGCTTCCAAAGAACTTCAAAGTCTACTTCAGTGACATCCATAAAATAAGGCAGTGATCTCTTCTCTTCCTGAAGAAACACATTCCAGGAAGGTTGCTTGACACCTTGCTACCACGTCTCCGTCATGAATCCTTTCATCCTAAAGGAGAGAGAAATAGATGCCATCAGTCTTGCAACCTGCTATCACCTAAACTGGCTGTGCAACAGAACACATGCCCTTTCCTTTCTAAATTAATGGATGTGCAAACAAGGCCAGTAATTAGGTTTCAAGGTAGTCTTTAAAAATTTCACGATTATTGGGATTTTTCAAAGTTGAACACAGCAGTTACTGTACTCAGCCTTTCCTTTCCTTCCCCCATTGCTCCCTTGTCCTCCTATTGGAAGGAGAGTGATTGCTAATTCCAACTTTCCACTTGGAAAGGTTTTTCTTTAAAATTTGAGATGGAATTGGCCCAGTGTGTTTGGAAAAAAATTAAATCATGGACCCACGATATTGCCCAGGTATAGAATCATACAGTCTGAAATGTTCACCTAAACTTGTAACAAGAGGAGAAAGAAGCTGAAAGTTTTAGTGTTTGCTTTTAACTGTGCAGGAACGAAAGTTCTATGGTTTTTCAACCTTTATTGATGCAAAAGTACTAAAAAAACCCAAACCCATGTTAACAAAGTACTGCTTTGCCTTTTTTTCTATTTGAAAATAGGAGCATCCTTAGACATGTTTTTCAAAGTGAAAAACTGAAATGTTGTATTTCAGAAATGTTTTTCAAAAATACTTTCTAAAGTTATGCTTGTCACTTTTGGACAACGGTGCTCTTTTTTTTTCCTTAAAAATTTCTGCAAAAATGGTATTACTTTTAGAAGGACTTTTTTTTGCAAATGTAAAATGCTTTGCAAAAAGGACTCCCCTAAGTACCAACAGCTTTGTTTCATTTCTACTCTTTGTCAACGTTCAGAACCTGAGATTTCAGAAATCTCAAACTATGCCCTTGTAAGACTTTGTCTCAGTTCAGCAAGCTTTAGAGAATTGTAGAGTTGAAGTAAGCATGCTGTTTGTTGGAAATAAGTGCTTTCTGAACTGTCTTGATGTTCTCTTATTGCTCTTCTAAGTATTGTTTTTAAGGCCTGGGAGGATAAGCAGTTGGAAAGTCTCCCTCGCTGGAGTGAGGAGGGTTTGTGAGTTGGAACATGGGCGCTGCAGTCGGTACATCTTGGAAATGTGGAGCAAAGTTGGACAACGAAGAAAAAGACCTTTTGCCTTATAAACTACAGCAAACCAAATATAAAACAAAGTTTGTGATCTTCTTGTAATCTAAGAAACATCTTGGTAGCTACAACTATGGAGTAATTTAGAGAGGTGAAACCCTTGTGAAGAGTAGGATCCATTCCAGAAAGTGATCCTCTGACAGTGTAGTTTCAACAGCACTGACTCGTGTTAAAGGTTGAAATGGCAACATATAAACAAATAAACTGGGGAAGAAAGCATGGAATCAGGACAATTTGGGATGCAAACTGATCAAAATCAAATGTCTTCCATATGTTTTCCTACTGGAAAAGCTCACGCTGACAATTGTTCTTGCACGCAGGCTGTGAGTCAGCTGGTAAAATGTCAAGTGTTGAGACAGATGTAATAGCCACGGCTTTGCCAGATGGAAGGTGCAAGCTCTGCCCTCACCTGGGAGTGCCTGGACAACTGCAGGCTTTACAGAAACCAGCCCTGGGACCCAGAGAGCAGGCAGCACCTTGCCTTTGCCCCTTACACATTAGTTGGACGTAAAGCAAAAAAGCAGTAAGGGAGGATCCCCAGATCTTGCTTCTCAGAAAGATGACTTTCAAATTACTTGAACCTTTTGACATCCAAAAAGATGACTTGGAACTATTAGGTCTCTCCTGTCGGGGAGGGTTCGTGCTCTCTGCAGGCTGAGGCAGTGTCAGGACTGGGGCAGCGAAGTGGTGCTTTGGGCTGGTTTGCTGTTCTGGCTGAGTTTGCTGTGCAAGCCTTGAACTACCGGAATTCCCTATGATATTCGTAGGCAGCTTTGGTACATGCTCTTCACCCAATTTAGTAAATTCTTCCTTCATTTTAGTTGCGTTTTGATTTACACGTTTGTGATGATATCCTGTATTAGCCAATGTTCAAACCAGAAGTAGATATGCCTTTATCCGATTGCTGTGGCAATGACAGAGGAGACCGATCCCATGTTGGAGCTTTCCCTACAGGGCATGTAGGCAAGTGCTTCGTTATGCAAACTGTACAGGGCTTTGGGGGGACAGGCAGGGTAGGGAATGGGCTGCGTAGGGGAGCAAAATGTTCCTTGCACCCCTTTGTGCTTTTGCACTTATCTCAGGTTTTTTTTCCTACTAATTCATGCCTAAATGAACTTTATTGTGAAATGACCTAAAAAAGATACTAAACATTGAAACTTATGAAAAGGATATTGGTAAAATCTCAAAGGTGCACCTCCTTTGAATAGGTGCTAATCTAAATAAGCGGAGGTCTCACCTACAAGTTGAAATGCCTTTAAGCAAGAACTTAGATTCAAAAGCATACATGAGCTCCAACAGGAATATCTGTGCCTCTTAGCTTAACCCTCAGCCTAATGCATTAAATTCTTGGCTTGTAACTCCCTTTCAGCAAAGAGAGTGCATGTTATCTCCATCAGGAGCAATTTTTGTTTATTCTGAAATGTAAACTCCATAAGTAGATCCTTTTCTTCTGCAGTGTGTAAAAACCAGGTGTGCCAGACTATTCTAGTCCAGGCTTCATGTCTAACTGGGGAGGTCTGAGAGGGATTGGGTGTCCTTTGAAACCTTACAGAGCCATGTGCCTAGGAGGCTGATGGAAACTCCACTTTCCAATCTGTGCACACAGTCCAGGATTTTGGCTGCTCTTCAAAACACAGCCTGACACAGCAGGTTTGAAAGGCGGCTTTGAAATGCTTACCTTTACTACTGACCTACGTGGCCGTCGCCAGCAGCCTGACCCAGATACTCATTACACGGGAGAAAAGATGCTCAATCGCTTGATTCTTTTTTCCCTGCTCTGCATCAGACAGCCACAAGGTCAAACACCAGTTTTTCTGGTGTATAAGTCTATGGGAATTGCCTGCCAGCAGTTGTTTAGCTACGTTATGGTCTTTAAAATACAGGCCTGTATTGTTTACCTATCTAACACTGAAGTGTTTAAACAAGCTGGCAAGTTGCTTTGAAACTCAGCCATGTGCTTTAAATTCTGCAGCTTGAGTCTACAGATTTAGTTTTCTGAATGTAAAATTCACTTTCCTTCCTTTTCACTAAGGATTAAAGTGGTAGGATGCTCTTCATTTATACCACGTTCACCACTGCTATTGCCTTGCTGGGAAAAAAACCCTAGCAATACATTTTAAAATGCTGAGTGAAGTGAATATAAAGAAAACCACTTTACTGTTCTGTATTTTAGGCAGGCCAAAACTTTAAATCCTGTATCTAAAATGGGGGGCAGTACATGAGAGCAGGAATGTACCTAGCTGTTATCAGAATTGGTGCTATAACAGAACATGCAGCCTGTTTAATGTGGTAATATTAGGAATATTCTCTCTCGTAGAAGGGATGGTACAAGTAAACCTACAGCAGCTGTTGCTTACTCATTTAACCCTGTTATTCTCAGAGTTATGAAGTGGGATTCAGCAGAGTAGCTGACAGGGTTTACTTCCATTTGCCTTTTATTGTAGAGATATCCCCTGTCCTCCGTGTACTGAAAATAAAGGAAAACATCTACGTATTACTTCCTATGGTGCACAAGTATCCTGTTTACAACTCTTTTATTTCCTCCACCTGGCACCCCAAGAAATCTCCAAAACAGCCAGTTTGCAGCTTAATTCAGACCAACCATTTGTTAGTACAGAAAATTACTGCAGGTAAAAAGCACACTTTAAAATCAGATTCTGTAATTCTATTAAGCCCATTCTTTCTGCTTCATAAACACCTCATTCCCCACAAGCCCATCAAACTGAGGTCAGAAAAAACAGCATGAAGTTTGGGACTGACATTTTTGCATCTTCACATTTTCTTTCTCATGCGAGATGTAAGATGAATGTAACTTTATCAGTCCGAATATGTAGGACATCCTCTGTGTGTTCATTTAAATAACTAAACACTGCAAAGCGTTTTCTTGTGAGGTCTGATACGAACCGAATGTGAAAACCTTTCAAATCTGAAGGATCTCGTTCTAGATTATCGCAATTGTCTCTAAATCTTGAGACACAAAAGTTTCATAGGTACAGAAGCCAAAACCTGATGGATCAAAAGGTGGGGATACTGCGGTTGGGGGGGAGGTTCTCTGGGTTTTGTCCAGAAATGTGTCTAGGTTACGGCAGCATTTGTTGTGTTTTGGTATAGTCTTGGACCTTGACCTTGGAAATAAATAAGTATTTTCCTTGGGCACAGCGTGCGTTTTATGCCTTCTCTTGACAAGAACTACATTCATTAGAGGGTTTTCACTTCCCTGTCACTCGCCCAGTTGGTACAATGATCGTATGATGTGCAACTCACTTCTACGACTGAGTCCAGGGTTACAGCTTTACAACCACAAACTGTATAATTTCTTCAATTTCTTGGGTTTTATTTCCCTCCTTCATTCTATTTTAATTATGCAGAAGGCTCAAAAAAGGTTTTGTTGGGTTGGGGGAGAGCTGTTTGGGGGTTTGGAAGATTTTTGCATACATGACAATTCTACATGAGGCTATAGGACTTGGATTCTTCCAGACTGGTAGGAGTACTATAGGTAAGGTGAGATATAGTGCAACTGTTTGAATATGGACTTAATAGATAAACAAGAAACTTTTTCTACCTGAAAAAGTAAACATTTCTGACAATTGTATGACAGTGCTAATGAGCAATCGTAACACCACCAAGCTATTATTTCTAAGGGCTTACAAGTGTTCACTTGAAAACCACAAAATGTGAATTCAAAGAAAGCAAAGCAGCACTGGAAAACACAACAAAACCATCTCACCACTGAGTTCCCCACTGCTTTGCCACTCTCGCAGTACCTCGGTGCCTGCAACGGGATCTCCGCTTACTAATACTTTCTCTTTTCAATAAAGCTTCACTAATTATTTTTTGTTGCAAAGAACTTTGAGAGCATTACCTGAAAGCAGTTGTAAGAACAAACCTCCAGTTTGGGGGAATCTGGTTGCTGACTTTTCCCGTTTTGAGGCTGACAGGGCAGTAACTGTGTTGCACGGCGATGCTGGCTCCGTTTTCCCAGTGCCAGCAGCGTGGGCTTACGGAAAGCTGTACCGGCAACAGCAGGCATTGCTGGACCTGGCTGCTGCTGCAGGGAAATGGCTGGGGATGGGAAAGGGCTTGGGACGTCAAGTTTGGGGTTGGTTTTTAAACCGACCAGCTTGCCGAGTTGCTGTGAGCTCTCCATCCTCCCCAGAGCTTCTTGTAGTTTCACAGTAACATTTGCCTACGTTTCTTCGCCGGTGTGGTAGGAGCAGGAGAAAGGGTGGGATTAGACAGTGGGAAACGAAGCAGCTGCCTGTAAACAAAGCACTATTGACTATATGAAGCGCTGGAAAGTAGAAATGCTTTAATCTCTTTCATTTACTAATCCTAAATGATGAATTTGAGAACAGTAGGAAAGTAGACAGAAGTGTGACTTTGAAGTCCAGCAAAGATTTCTGTAGCTTCAAAGAGCCGTTCTTCCCTGCGTTTTATCAGAGTGAATGCCTAGCTGGTATGCTGGGCAAAGGGGGACATTTTCTGATGGTTAGCATAAAAGACAAGGCAGGAAGGCTTTTATTCATGGCTTTGACACTTATTGTGCAAGGGTCTTCTGTACCACTGGTACTTTCATTCCCCAGTATTTGCTGTGGGTGTAATAACATCTCCCGCACCTGGTGGGAAGGTGAAATCCTGAATTACTTGGGATCGTTCCAGTCAGGTTTCACCGTCTGCTTTTCAAATCCTCTTTGACAGAAGAAAAACAAAGCGTGGGAGCCCATGAGGCATTTCTCTCAGCCACCAAGAGTCATCCCAGGGACACGCTGGGACTAGGTGAGAGCGCACCAGCCGCTGCTTTCCTCCCTGCCTGGGGTGGCCTGGGCTCTCCGGGAACCTCGCAGACCCTCCAAGTTCAACAGCTACTTTCTGTTGCCTGGAAGTCAGCGAACGCAATTGCAGCAGGAACCCAATTTAATTCTTCTCCAAGATGGAACGGAGAAGGGGAAACTTGAGCCTATCGGACCTAATCCTAAAGGCGCTCTCCTTTTTTCTTTCCTTTTTTTTTTTTTTTTTAATTGGTCAGCGCTGCCGTTGTCTCCTAACTGTCCTCTGAGACTTACAAAGCATTTCCTGCTCATGGTGACTTCTCTGTGCTGTATCTGTTTTGTATTGAGCTAATTAAAATGTTTCCTTCTGAAGAGAATAGTGAACTGACTTACCCCATATTCAGACACTGATCCTCAGGGCATGACTCTCTTTTTGTTTTCACTGAGAATGTCTCTCTCCATTTACATCACCCCTTTAACCCTTGACGCGCTTTAGCCTTCCCCATCCACTACGACCTTTAGAGGGTCTGGTCCGCAGAAATGACAGAATTCACCCCAAACTTCCCAGCACAGTTTGCACTATTTTATTCTTGTAAGAGGGACTTTTTTGCTTGCAAGGGAACCTCAATCTGATGATGGAGGACTGTAGGAATGTTGCTTTTTTCCGCTCTTAGGTGTCTCACTAAGGGGAGATTGTTTTATAATAGCATTGCTAGAGTCAATAGAAATCCCAATAGGAGAAGATTTAGATGCAAAGAAAAAAACTGATGAACTGATGAAAAGCCGAGTTACACTGTTTGACCCAATACTTGAAGATTTGCAGGTTATTTTCACTCAGAAGTAGAAGTTGGTGACGGAGGTAGCTATGTCTTTGATGTATCCCTGTTTATTTACAAAGCATGGTTAAGAAAAAAAAATAAAAAATAAGAGAGTCCTGTTTCCCTGAACCACTGGGGAATCCAACAACAGGACTCAGTTTATTTGCTTATGGTTCCAAAATGCTTTCCAGTCAGCGTCCTGCCCAAAAAGCTTCCTTTCTTTGCCTTCTCTGACACAATTTCCAGTGGTTCCTTGGTGATTGCTTGGCTTTTTGGCTCCTTGTTGCCTTTCCTCGGCTCCTCGCGAGGCGCCTGCAGCCGCATGAAGCCGTGCTTTCACCCGAGCCTTGTTTGACCGCTCTCACCCAGGACCGTGGCTCTGGGCTGGTTCCTCTGCAGTCCCTTTGCTGAAGCAGGAGAGCTGAACTTTCACCTCTGTTTATCCAAAAATTATAGGCCTTTTTTTTTTTTTTCCTTGCATACATTAGCACCAACAAGCTTCCATCCAGCCGCCAGCACCACAGCACAAACATCTATTTCAGCTTTTGCAAGCTAAACTGGGTGCAAGGACGTACGGTTGGTTTCCTTGCGGGTGCTGAGCACAGTCCTTCAGCAGGGCAGAAGGCAATCTGTACTCTGCTCCAGTGCTCAGGACCTTAAAGGATCTGTGCCCTGCATTTATTTACTGGAGGGAGTTGATAAAACAGGGCTTTGTTCTCTCAAATTGCTTTATTCTGGAGGGAAAGGGGAAGGTTTGAGAAGTCTCTTCTGACAGCAGCATGGACTGGGTGGGTATCGTCAGCCTTCGTTTCATTTGCTCCGAGCGCTGGAGATACATGGTCCCCTCCCGGAGCTGCCGGGCTCCCTCTTCTCCTTGGGGTATGTTTCTCAGCAAGATATTTAGAGGCATGATTGGGGTTTTCATGTCATCTCTCTCACCCCCCCTCTGGGGGAAAATCATTAAGGTCTTGAAAAATATTCAGTGGTGTGTAATGAAAGGACGCGTGAGGAAGCACAGCACACGGCTATGCTGGTTTTCAGCAAGCGTTACAGAGGGTAAATTTGCACTAATGTGTCAAAATAAATAAGAAATCACTTTGCAATGCAAAAATATCAAATGTCAGCCAGTGACTGATGGTTCTGCAGTGAAGTTTCTTAGAAATCAGATTTCTAATAGTGAGATGAGAGAAGGGGAATGACATTTTGGTATTTTATAAGGGATGCTGCTCTTACGGTCAATATCCATTTACCATGTAAAAGCAAATGCATGCTGGGGTGGAAGATGGTGTGTTATCTGCGGGTTCAAGAAATTAAAATGGGAATATTATTAGGTGAAAATAAGAGCTTCCGTTGTGGCTATCTATTTACAGGCATAATAGGTACTCAAAGTATTATGAGATCATGTTATGTACAGAGAAAGCAATCTGCTCTGTTGCCAGCACGCACCTTTGTCTCGGGGCTTAGGGACTGATGAATGTCCCTCAGTTTCACTTGCCAAGATAAAGAGACTTTCCTTTTTCTGCAAAACCAAACCAAACCATTACAAATAATGCAGAAAACTCTCCTTGCAGCTGGGGTCAGCTAAGGCTAGTTTGGCTCTGGAGCGGTGTGGATCTTTACCCCCTTTTACGGGACTGAACTGAGAAGAAGGTGCATTAGAGGAAGTGTTGCAGAGCCACTGTCTGTTCTCATGAATAAAGAGCTCCTCTTTTCAAGGGACAAATTTGCCTTTCACAAAAGGTGATGGCTCCCCTTCCCTGAGACTAAATCGGATCCTTATTTACGGAGGAGGAGCAACGTGTGAAGGAGCAGAGTGAGCCTCTGCACGCACGCTTGACCTGGAAAGACCTATTGAGGCTGGATTTGTGCTCCAGGAGCCATCCTCACCCACCCCAGCCCGTAGACGGGATGGGTCACTGGCATCTCATTTGTGATCCCGGGGCACTGTGTGAGCCGTCAGGCTGGGACCACCACATCATCTGTGTGCACCTGGCCAGCAACACTCAGGCATCGGTCAATAGAGCCCCGATACCCAAATATGCTTTTAAGCAGAGTTAGGCGCAGCCTGCACAGATGAATCACAAACATTGGCGTAAATACGTACGGCCGCTATAAGTGCCAATGCCGTACCACGATAACTGATGTCCCAAATTGTTTTGCCATGTACGTGTCTCTCCAGGGAGCAATCTTCTCTCACACGCCCTGTTCCAGGAGTAACATACCCTCCTACAGTGCACCCTTACCCCAGGATCTGGCCCAAGGTTTGGGTAAAATTGCCTTAACTCCTGCTCTTGTGCTCCAGCCATGAGGTCAGAGGCTGGAGGAGGGCAACCATCTTACAGCTGGGAGTGCATCCTCTCTCTGGCACAAGCTGCAGCGCTCAGGCACAGTGAATGTTTCGATCACTGCTTCTCAGAAAACTGGGAGGCGATGGTTTTTCACGGGGTTTTCTCCCCTCTCATTACAATACTCTGAATGAAAGTGAATGGGTAGTTGCGTTCAGGCGTTAGTTCTGTTTGTCTGTCCGGTACAAGCTGAACTTCTAACTCCAGAATTTGAAAGACACTGATTTTTATCAATTGACCTAACCCCAGTTAAGGAGGAGTCTCATTTTTAGTCTCAAAGGATTAAAGTGAAATGCATGCTCAGCCTCCCCCTCCCTTCCTCCCTCCCATGTTTTTCAGGACTTTCTTTTACAATTCAGAGGCTTTGAAGCCCCTAAAGTTACCAAGGTTAGTTTCCTGCCTGTTTTATTTTAGCTTTCAGAATGCTAGTAAGGGAAAGAAGATGGAAAAGTGCTACGAGGGGGGAATATCCTTATCACCAACCTGTGAACTTTGCACTTCCCATCCTCTGGGTTTTACTGTTCTGTTCATATAGGGGAGCAATACAAAAACACACAATTGTCTCCTCTCAAACAAAGATTGAGGAGTGCCATTAAAAAACCCCAACTTTTCTTGCAAATTCTTCTGCAGTGGGCTTATATTGTGTTAAATCCTATTTCTTCTAAACAGCTGCACCTTTAGATTAAGTATGTTGTTCATCATTCATTTTACTTCTGACACCAGGTTTTCTATCTGTTTAGAGCTGTATTTGACTTTTTCTCATGGAATTTCGCCACTGAGCTTAAAAGGAGTAGATTTTAGCCATAAATGAAAGCCACAGTGCTAAATAACACTTTTAAGTTTTGCAGTATAAAATATATAACTTCCTAATTCGTAATACAGTTTGTAGGAAGCAGTTCTCACATTACATGAAGCTGAAAGCATGTATCATTGTAAGCTGAAAGTCTATGTTTATGCCACATTTACATACAATCCTTTCTTAAGCTTAAAGTGTCTTTATGATACTGACTTAAAGTATAGAAAAAAGAAGCCCTAACCAAGGGATATTTTTTGCAAATCTGAAACAAACAACAAGGCTAGAAAAGTCCTTAACTTGTCATCTGCAGTGACACAATGAAAATTACAATGTGAATTATATCAATTTCCACTGCAACAGTTTGGAGGAGTAGCTCACATAGTAATTACCTTCCAAAAACTTGGAGATCATCTTTCTCACTTTAAACAGAAACATTCGCCTCTCCCATCCCAACCATAGCATAGCTCAAGTATGAGGAATGAGATCTGGCTGTATAGAAAAAACATTGCTAATCTCCATTGAAATGTACAACTCGAGCCCATCCCCGGGTAATTTTAACCCCCGGATTTGTCTGAGCCTTCAGATTTCGGAAAACACTGCAATCCTTTTTTCAGAGCTGACATGAAATCTGGATGCTTTTCTGTTGAGTTCAAAAGCGAGGAAGCAGAAACTTACCACGGCAGAGCAGCCGGGGCTGAGATCATGCCCACGGCTCGGCAGATTTCAGCCCGATTCCTCCCTGACAGCCCACATTTATCCTTTTTGTGTGCGTGGAACGTGAGCCGAGTTAGTCCCACGCGGAAGATCTGCGTGCTCGACTTTCTAAAAGTTTACCCGTTCATCTTTAAAATCTAAAGCGACTGGTAGTTGTCTGCCTTCCTTTGTTCGGAGAGGAAAGAAAACTGCTGAACGCTGCAGCCATCATGTCTTGGGAAACGGGACACAAGAATGGGCCCAATGTCTGGGCAGGGTCTGTGGGCTGGGGGAACTCTTGGGGGTCTCGATAGGAAACGCTTTCCATTGGGTAGGGATGTATTATTAGTGCCTGAGCCCGCCCCGCGCCCCGGTCTCTGCTGGGTCCCTCTCGCGGGGCTGTATTCCCTTCCAGAGCGTTGCCCAGCCAAGGCAGCTCCCAGTTCAGAATTAGCAGCTTAAGGACAGCCCCACAATGGGTAACGCGGATTTCCTGAGCAATTAGCTGGCAGGGACAGCCTGCGAGAGCGTGCCCGCGCCTCCACGCCGGGGATGGTAATGAGCAGGGGGAAAGCTGTTTAAATCTCGGATTTTCCTTCGCACGGCTGTAATTGTTTTTCCTTCCAATTAAAAAAGCAAGGAGGAGAGGGGGGAGTGGGAAAGCGTTGGGTAAGACTAGGAAGCTGCGAAGCAAAGCTGGCCGTGAAAATAAAATGCCTTTCTAAACAGATTTAGAAAGGGGTTGGGTTTTAGGTTGGGGTCGGTTTGGGGTTTTTTAAATCTTCTCAAAGGAGCTGGCTAGAACAGTCTGGACTCTTGTCCCCCAGCAGTTTGCTCTGAAAGCCCCGGGTTCCTGCTGGAAAACCTGGAGGCTTTCAAATGTTTAGGGACATAATTACAAATACTCCAGGGAAGCGCTGCTGCTTTTGCCTGTGTAGCTCACCCCGGGAGCTGCTGCTGCCTTTCAGTGAATCTGCCTTCCAGCAGAGCCACTAGCTAAAAGCTTTTTATTTTTATCTCTTACCTTTAATACCAGCCCTTCAGCTAGGGAAAGAGGATCTTCTGGCAGCAGGAGTAATGCAGCAGACGGCTTGTTTGCCTCCGCCTGTTTATGCTGTGGAGCAGCTGGTGCCCTTTTCTTTCTTTTTCAGCCCTCTCCAGTTCCATAGGTTTGAAATCCTGAGTCTGCTTTTAAAGCCCAGCCTCCCACCTAACGTGCCTCGCTCGCATTGTGTTTGTCTCTCCTTTTCCTCCACTCTTCTCGGCTGTTCCCACAGGCAGCCAAGGCCAGTAAACAACTCATTGTGAAGCTGGAACTAATGTTATTCCTTGGGCTGGTGGCTGATGCAGCGGTCTCTGACTTGCTTCTGCAGCACGCCCAGCTGCCACAGGCTTTTATCCAGTCGATGCAAATAACTTCCTGAATATCTCATATAACAGCCTAACTCCAGTCTGCAAAACCTCATCCTCTGAGGGCTTACAGTTTAATAAAACATATGAAAACACGAGTGTGGATTTGGATGGCAAATGGCGAAGGTGCAGATGTTTCCTGCTCCTAATGGTCAGAGGTCCATTTTCCTTTTTTTCAGCTGGTAAAGATGACAGCCAGTCTGGGGAAATTGGGAAGGGATGGCCAAAGACATCGGCCACCACTGGCACTTGTGGACAGATGCGGGGCGGGGGGAGTATGCAGGCTGGGAGAAGGCTCAGGATGCAAAATCCACCAGTATCACCAGTAAACTGGCATACAGAAATCAGCTATGGCCCTTCATGGCTTGTGGGCATTTTCAGGCTGGCTGCTTTTCACACCCAGGGGCCCATTCTTATGCGAGTGTGAGTGCTCTCAGCAGGGACCGATTAAATACCACCTCTGCATTTGAAATCGCCCTTTTTACAGAAAGAAGTGTGGTTTGGATGGTTTGGAGCTGTGTGTACTGCTACAGATTAGAATGAGCTGCCTGAAACCCTTTGCAGATTAACATCTTGTGTCTCAGCCTTCAAAACTACCAGTCGCCGGGTAAACCCTTTAGAAAGGAGACTGATTACTCCTTGAAGCATGCAGCATAAATCTTAATATTTCTGTGCTTCTTACAGTATTTAGCCTGAACGTGGCAATCATGCCAACTTTAATGCTGCTGGAATTTAACCAGGCAGCTGTACCTATCTGGGATGTTTGCTTTCTCTCTAGAGTTTTTGGTTTAATTAAACACTCCTAACGAAAGTCTTCAGCTGTTGTGAACTTCAAGGGTTCTCAGGAACTGCTCCGTATTATGTTACCTTTAACCTAACAGGAGACCAGGGATGGTATTTTTGCCCATTATGGAGTCCATCCTTCTAAACCATTGTAGTGGTTCCAGCTTCATATACATCCGTGGTTGCCACTGAATTCAAACGCATCTCTAGTGAGCAGGTTATTCAGTCACTTGTTACTCTGGGTTTTTTTTCTTTAAAAAGGAGCATCTTTTTCTGCTAGCTATAGCCAAAACTAGAAGCTGGAAAAGTGGGATCTCTAGGGTGACTCACGATGCTACTCTCCAGCCTCTAGAAATCATAAAAAAACCCTCAACATTTTCCCCTATGGGACATAAAAAGGTTTTGGTATTAACAAGAAAGAAAATATCCCCAGAGCCATATATTTCTGCTCCACTCTAAGGCACATTTCACAGAGTAATACACATAGGCCTTTACCCTTCTCCACGCCAGTTTAAATAGGCCAAATGCTGTGCTATCAATGTACTCAGTATATTTTTTTTAAATAAATAAAGTACAAACACTTCCAACAAAGTACCCTTAACATAGGTTTATTTGCCAAACATGAAAAAAAGGAGGTGGCTGCCTCTCTTCTTGGTTCCAGTTACAGGCAAGTGTTTTCTTTAAAATGGAAAAACAATGAATAGACTCCTCAGCTCTTCATCTCTCCTCTTTGCACAACTCCTTTGCTGTCCCCACCCTGATCCCATGGTGTTCATCTTAGACTTGGGACAGGGTGGGATTTAGTGAGCTCTCCTTGTTAAAACATTGGCAGTACATCAATAATCTCTAGTTATTTTGGAAAACAAGGGAAACTGGACTGTTATCTTATTGAAAACCACGGCTGCTGAGAAGGCATAACATGTTTAAGCAAAAGTTTTACCCCCTGTTTACAGTACTCGGATTTTCTGCTTATGCATAGAAACCCTACTGATATGATACCTCTGTTGTGTTTCTGGTTGTCTGTTGTGTCAGTGGTCTGGTGGCTTTTGGACTGGCATATGATATTTCCATTGATTTCAGCCAGACAGGAATATCTGAATTTAAGGAATAATTTTGCCCAGAAGACTAGCATACTGCATTTCCGGATGATTAACACTTAATTCTTCTGCTGTCAAACATACTGGCTATTTTCAGTCAATTGATACTTCGTTGTGCCAAGATTCTTACTTCAGGGCACTCGAGAGCACTCAAAAGGAGCCAAAGAGCAGAAACCAAATCAAAATTGCATTTTAAAGACCACTAGAATATATAGGATAGAGACATTAGCTTTTCCCTTTCCTCCTCTATTCATTGGCAAGGCATGTTTCCTTCCTTTGCTTTCTTACAACAGCAGACTTAATTTGTCATTTGGTAGCTAAATATTGCATGGCTTTAGTTAACCCTGATATGGCAGCACGTATCAGATGTTCCGAGGCCCCACGGAGCCCTCCCTCCCGTAGAGAAGAGTCTGTGAACAAGATTCTGTTAAGCTGCTGTGGTCAAAATGGACCATGGCACAGCACCGGAGCGGTTTAAGGACCTCCTTGGAGAAGCAGGTAAACCCCACGTTGCCAAAATACCTTCCCCTTGAGCTTACAAACTTGGTTGTATTTAGAAATTTTGGCTGTCTGCAATACATCTATATGATGTCCTGTATCATTTGCTCATCCTATGAGGCACACCGCTTCCTAAGGTCTCATGATTTTTTAAGTGCTGGCTTTAGGACTACAGCTCCTATGGAATACGGTTAATGTCTGGGTGACCCCAAAGGAAACATTTGGATGATTAAACCAACAGGTTCAATTCTGTTAGAATGGAGTATTTCATGTAAATGTGCCCTAGGAAAGCTAAAGGAAAAAATCAGTAATACTGACATTTTCCTGGTGAAAAAAAAAAAAAAAGTTACTTTACAGAAACCACAGTCTCTGCTGGAAAAGATTTTGAAGGAAAATTCCTCAGCAGAGGTAGCAGAACCCTTCAGGAGCTCACTAATGCTGCAATGTTTACTAATACTTAATGGTTTGTCAGTTCTTCCATTTGAAATCCTTTTTGAAGAGGTTTATAACAAAGCCATAAAAAATCACTTTGGAATCAAGTGGAAGTACAAAGCCTCATCCTGTGTATGTTTTTTTTCTTTTTTAAAATATGCATTTAGAAAGACCTTTTTTAATGATTTTAAATGCTGTAGTGAGATGGCAAAAAAAAAAAAAAAAAAAAAGGCAAGTGCCCATTTGAATCCATATCCTTGCAATTTTAAGAAGGCTTCATCTGAAACCCCTTGTTTGTCAACTTACCAGCACTTAAAGTTCCATCACTTTCCAATCCGACAGGACTTTTTGCTAATAAATGACAGGATATTTCTTCTCCAAATATTTAGTCAATTCAAAGCTTTTGGGGGCGGGGGAAAGTGCTACTTGCAGCAGCAGAATGGCTGAGTGTCCAGAAAGTCCCTGCTGCTCTCAGCACTGACAGTTTTCTAGTGTGAACATGGTCTGCTAAAACACACATACGATCCATCCCGGTGAAGATTGGATTAACCAATTACCCTGTGATTTGTTTCTCTGATGTTTAGACCCATCCAATAGCAACTCTTTGCATTCTCATGAGTCCTGAGGGCCTGCCTTTATTAAATGCGCTTAACTCGAAGCAAAGGCATTAGATTATGAGCTGCTGAAATGTGTTTCATTGTGTAAAAAGTAAATTAGAAGTTCATACTCTTTGCTAGGTCAGGAAAATAGAAACTTCTGGTGGCACCAAGTGCCTGAACTGAATATTCCTCCAAAGCATGCATTTTTTCCTAAACTTTTGCTTTTCTTTGCTATGTAGCATCATCAATAAGCTTGACGAATGTCAGTCTTTTGGGCAATGTCCTCTCCGTGCCTCGAGGCACGCCTCTCCCTTTGCTTTCCATGTTTTGCAGTAATTTAATCGGGCTCTTCCAAGTGCGTCTCAGTAGTTTCAGAGTCTTTAATTTTTCTTGTCAACGGAGAAGGGATTCATTTTGCAGACTCCCTGCTCATTAGTCATTCTCCCCATAACGTGGAACAATTTCCAATTTTGCATGACCAAATCTAGCCGATAATGTCTCCCTTAAGAAACCGCATCCAGGAGTTACTTCAGGCAAGAAAGAAATACCTGATTATTCTCTCCACCAGAATGAGTTCAGAAACTCACTGTCCTAATTTGGTGGGGGATCTGGGTTCGTCGATTCTTTTTACTAAGTTCAAAAGGACTCTACATGCTTCAGAGTCCCCGCTTTAATAAACACGCGGTAACGTATACCATTGTTTTGACAAGAGGCACCCGTTATGCCGAAATCTTATCCTCAGGAAAACAGAGCAGGTGTTTTCCAGCAAAGCTGCTGGGCTGCCTGCGTGAGCCACCGCCAGCACCGGCTGATGGAGGAGCTGGATTTCAGAGTTAAGTGACGTTGCTCTTGTCACGGCGGAGGCTGATGTTTGAATGTGCCCAAGGGGAAGCTGAAGCGACGGCTTTTTGGCAGAAGATGTTGTTTGAATGTGCCCAAGGGGAAGCTGAAGCGACTTGTCTTCCCATAGCGGGGAGCAGAGCAGGTTTTAACGAAAAGCAAGTGAAATAGAGTTATTTCATTCTTCTTCTGAATCCCAGCAATAGCCAGCCAATGGCTCCTATTCCAGGCATGGTGGAACCTGTTTTTTTTTTAGCAAAGAGCACCCTGTTTGACTGGTGTGACTGGACCCGCAGCGGCTGTTGGTGTCAGCAGGAGGTACCGTACCCGTATTTCACACGGCGCAGCTTCCCTGGGCTGAGGCTGTGGGGCGGCGGTAGTCAGACCGTAAAATGGCTTCAGTAAGTGCTGGTGTTTTACTGGAGGAAACTGAGTTTTACCAAATGAATTGGGAAGGACGAAGAGTGACCACGTCAGGAAGAGCCACTGCAGAGCAGTTAATGGAGCAAGCATAGAACAACAGACGATGCCGGCCAGCGCTGGCTGACTTCCCCATGCAGTAGCAAGGACAGCACCTCGGAGCACAGCACTGGAGGGATATTAAGTTTCAACAAAACAAACCCAAAGGACGCGAGAAACTGGTGAATATAATCTCTGTTCTGATGGTAAAAAATCAGAGTTTGAAAGGAGCCTGGAGCACCTAAAACAATTGAAGGCGCAACCGGGCAGGGAGCTTGCAATTCTGCTGTGCATGAATAGAAGGAAGAAGCAGCTGAATATCAGGAAACGTTTTCTAACAATGCGGACTATTAGACTTCAGTGGAGACTCCGGAGGGAAGTGGTAAAAGCCACATGGGCTGAATAATAGAAAACTAGACAAAACCATAGCGTACGTATACTGGAAAGAAATCTTTCGGTACAGTAATACACAATTCACAATACCTAGCGAACATAGCATTGCCATTATTAATAACATCTTTGAGATGCATTTTTTGATACACGGATTTAGAAGAGTTCTTGCAAACGAGGAGGCTGCAAGCGTTCTGTGCAGGTCCTCTCCCTGCAAGGTGGGTGGTAGAGAAGGGGGAGAGGGGACACGCTGCCCGTCACAGCCCTGCAGTGGCCTCCGCACCGCGTTTCGCAACAGCATGAAGAGGTTGCCTTGGCTGTCCCTGCGCCTAGGAGGAAGCCTGTTTTCTGCACTTTTGTAAGAAATCTCAATTAACCCAGGTCCCGCTCCCTCTAGAGGGCAGCTGCTTCCCTTAGAACCACTCGGGAGAGTGATCTCCCCACCAGCGTGTTCTGGTTCCCACTTTACGTGCAGTCAGGTTTGGGGGCTTGCAGGATTTTGGCGGTGCCGCAGACAGCAGGGTGATGCCAGACGATTCACAGCCCCATCGGGCTCCCCCCACCTTCGGTACTACACCAACCTCCATGGCTGTATCGCTGATGGAGAACAGAAACAGAGCTAAATCACTAAAATTCATCATGCTCTGTGGCTTCACTGTATTGGAAGCCTCTTGCAGCATCACAACATACAACAGCATAGCTATTATCAGGAAATTTATTGATGAAAGAAATATGCTAGATGGATGACAAATATTTCCAGTTTTCATTAGCATCCAAGCTATTGCAGTACCTAGGAGCTGGTACAACCTGCAGTTCCCCCCTGCCTTCTCAGTGGTTGACCCTTTTGAGCATCTTAACCCAAAAGACGACTGGTTTGAGCATGACTAATGCCCAGCTCCAGTCAGGTGTGTTCCATTGCACAGAACTACCCTCACGCCGAAGTCCAAACCTTCGCGCCGGACTTCTCTCCTAGGGACTGTGTTAGTAAAGCGTATTAACGGAGCTAATCTTGCCAAGCCGTGTGCTTTTCTGTTGCACAAACTTACAGTCAGACAGTGTTATGCAAATCAAAGCGGTATTATTCGTGTTGCACCACCACTTAACTCCTGCTCTCTACCAGCCCATTGTTGATAGAACTCTGGCATCGCGTCAATCTGATTGCGATTAAGCTTTTTACAAAGCATCGTTCAAGGCTGTCTGTTCTGGTTTTGATTGTTCGTGCTCTGAAAGGTTCTCCACAATGGATGTTCCGGGGAATATGCTACCAGCTGTGTTGGTAATGCCCTTCTCTGATAGTTTTGATAATTTTTTTGTGACTCATGAAGGTTACTTTGGTACTAACTTGTTTGTTTTTCTCATTGAAAAGTAGTTTCTGAGGAGAGAAAAGTTCATATTTAATGCCCTAGTGTTACGCAATTTTTTCTGAAGCCTTTTCCTATCCACAAAATTTTCTTCTACCAGAGACTCCAGAAAAATGCCTGTGTTCCTAATGAAAGCAGGATGTTATGTGTAGAGGAGCAGTAAAGAGGAAAGATTCTGATACAGATATCAAGGCCTAAGTGTGTTGCCAATACATAAATGTAAAAATAAAATGGAGCCTGCATTTCATTTTGGAAATAGGCTATATTTCCAGCTGAAACTTGCTGTCTTGGTTCAGCAGAGTCTGCAATAAAGCAGTTATGACAGTGTACTGAGAAGGAGCAAACAGTCTCTCTCAGCTTGTGAGCAAATGTGGGAAGGCAGCAGCATCCAAGCAGTGACTGTCTTATTTGGGGAAGGTCTGTACCTTGGGATCCTCCCTCTGCACGGAGAGGAGGCTGGTTTGTTAGGCTTAAACTTGGGAGGCTTCTTTTCCATTACATTTTGTCATTCTCTTCTGTCTCAGAACATTATTTTTGCATTTGGGGGGAGTGGGGTGTGTTTTTTTCTCCACATGAGTTCAATGTGCAGGAATTAGGCTGGACAAGTCTCTATTTTACATCAGCTTATAGAAAATACAGAAACTTTCTCTCTGCTGTGCTCTGTAATTCTGTTAGCCTCCCCTGCTTGCAGTCCACCTAACCCAGAAACAATAGGAAAAAGCTGTTTCTTTAATCTTTAACTGTTTGACCTAGTGCAGGAATTGCCTGGTACAGGCTCTCTCCAGCATTTCTTGTTTCTCTTCACTTTGCCCTGGACCATTATATTTCACCTCATAAGTCTGTGAACTGCTATTTGCATCTGTGCTAAAGCTACATAAAATAAACGTCAGGTATGCAAATACAGGCATTGGCCAATTTCCTTTTATTTTAAACCAAAGGCAACTTGCAGTAATTTAGTGCGAGTTGAGCATATCGGAGTTTCCCTGATATGAGAGAAGATCCCTCCTCTATTTGACTGAAATCCTCACGTACAGAGGGACAGGACCCAGCTCCCATCTGAGAGCACATTATCTCGATGGAAGCCTGCAACAAAACATTGCCTTGTGGATGGCCCCAAAACACCTCCAAAGTGCCCATCGGGGAGCTCTCACAAGCCCTTCTTCCTACTGACTCTCCTTTTCAGGACCACAATAGCCTATAGCAGACACTTGGCATCCACTGGAAGTCCAGCCTGAAGTTACAAATTAATCCCAAAGCTGCTAGTTAACAACTAGCCCCAAATTCATGCCCAGGCTAACGCTGAAGAAATGTGGCCGATGGAAGGCGTACTGCGTGCTGCACGTCACCAGGTGTCCTCCGGAAAGTGAATTCAACCAGTTTTTCATGGAGTCATCTGGAAAGAAGTTCTTAATGAGCAAAACGCACTCCTCGGTGATAGCTTCCACCAGCAAGGAGGCAACGACAAGTACCAAATTACAGGTACCCGCGGCGTATCGGTCAGGGCTTAGCTTAACAGTGGGTCGCTGATACAGGACGAGCTGTGCAGCTCGCGAGGTTCAGAAATAAGGATGAGTCCAAAGTTCAGTTTTGAACTGAACTTTCCCACAGACATGGGGAGCTCAGGGAACGCATCTCAGCGTGAACCACCTTGAAAACGGTATCACCAGTGCTATGCTTTCAAATAGAGCGGGGTGCTCTTAGCAGATAACAACAGATGGTCTCTGTTCGCTTCCTTGGAGTGCCCGAGGAGGGCTGCAGAGAAGCTCAGGGGGTGACACCTGGACACTGCTCAGCTGCTGCCAACAGGTTGCGGTACCGAGAACGCAGATGTCACGTCCTAGCCCCTGCCACGCTCCCAGGTCTGAGGGTACAGCGACAGCCGTGCCTCGGGATGCCTGTCATGATGAATATTTCAGTTTCTGGTAGAAGGCTGCCATGGGGCACTTCAGCACAAGTGGAGAATTTGTTCCAACGCTCATGACTTTCTGAGATACGTTTGCAGCTCTCAGCTGCTCATCACATGGAAAGACCCAGTGCCCAAGTCATGCAGTGACTGAGACTCAGCGGTCCTTTTAGAGGAGATGGGTGTTTCTGCAGTGCCATCAGGTTGAAAAAAAGAGCACCAAGACAAATAAATACAGGAGATATACTGAATAAAAGCTGCTTTTCTAAAAATGTTTTTACTCCTGAAGGAGAAGTTGCTTGGAGAGGCAGCTTGCCATGTCAGGGAAAGGCCGCCCTGTCTAGGAGCTCCCTAGATAAGAATGGAAATCCTTGTATAACATTTCCCTCTGTTATCAGAGGGGAAGAAACACATTTAAAAGCATTGTTTTTACAGAGGAAAGCAACACCATCAGGGCAATGACTTTTTTTATTTTACCTTTTCTCTGTTGACTTGGGATGGCCTTCCAAGCCAAGTCTTCAAACCACCCTCCACCGCTGTCCCTTCTCCCATCTCTGCCACAGACTCTTTCTGGGTTTGATCAGTTCTTGTTGCAACTGGAAGAGGTTTTTGCTTTCCTGCTCTCCTCCCTCCCTGGCCTGAGCTACCCACCTGCCGGGGGCACCGTGTCCTCACCCCTGCCCGTTGCTTCCCATCACCGTGGCCATCTCGCACGCTTCTCCACCTGCTCTCAGGGCACCGAGTCCCTTGCTTTGCTGAAGGCACCCTGTGCACAGGTTGCTGCACAGAAGAGGCTGGTCCTCTGTATTTGTTACCAGGGCTAAATGTTACCTAATTTGTTCCCTCAGCAGAGTTGGTGCTCTGCTGGGTCTGGGTCAGGACAGGGTTCATACCAGTCTGCATCCCTCCTTCAGTAAGATGCTCAGAATTTTGACTAAAATTTTCTTGCCGTTCAGTGCCCTGGGATTTAGTTGCCAAAGTTTCAGAGCCCTTGTGAAACCAGCTGCTCCTCTGAGATTCAACCATATTCAGATGATCCCTTCCCCTCTGGGTTTACGCATTATCTGGTACCACAACAACGGGGGTTACACGTAAAACTTGGGAAGGCTGAAGAGTATCTGGATTTTAATTTGCACTTTTGATTTTTCCTTTGTCCAAAAGCCATTTTTAATGTGGAACTTCTCAGATTCAAAATTCAAATAGCATTCTCATCCAAATGATATCCTGACAGTTTGCGCTGATGCAGAGATTTTCACCTTGTAGAATTCCCCATGGCCGATTGCTTCCGAGTGACCAGTGCCGCTGCTGCCAGCTCAGCTCCCGCAGGAACACGCGGCACCGCAGCCCCATTGCACGCCTGCCGCGCCGCTCTAGAGAACAGCCCTCCACGAAATGTGAGACCCTCACTCATAATTCATGGACGTCCTATTTTATCATCACTAAGTGAACAGGGAAGGGCAAATGTATTTCCTGTGACTTGGAGCAAAATACAGGATTGACTCCTAGGTTCACGTCTTCCCTCCTTTACCATCCTTCTCCCGTTGGGAGAGGATTTGCTTAAAGGAAGGATTTTACTTAACATTTAACAGCAAGTGTTATTGACTGAAGCGAATAGACCAAAACAAATAAACCCCTAGTTTTACATAGTCTGATTACAAGTCTTTCCTGCTGGTTGCTAAGTAGTGTCTTGTTTCTTGTGATGTAATTTCACTAATTAGTAATCATCGTGGACTCCTCCAAGGCAAACTGGCTGTGAAACGGGGGAAGAAGGGATGCTTTTTTATTTATAATACCACCAGAGCGACTGCTGTCCGAACTGCGCCAGCACCCACTGCCCTCGGGTGCGATGCTGTGGGCTAGAGGATTATTTCATCCATCCCATCCCCATCACTGCCTTTGTCAGAGCCACAGATGGGATGTTCAGCAAAAAGAAAGCTGGGAAGATTTTCATTGATTTCAGCTAGGTAGTGGCACAGCCACGGCCGGCGGGTTTGCTAAGGCTTTGATGGAGCTCTTCTGTATTTGTTGGAAAAGGCTTTTATTAACCTCATGCAACCAAAAAGCTTCCAAATGGCCCAGTTCTAGACTCCGTCATCCCTGGGCCTGACTCTGCGCTGCCTGTCCCGAGGACGGCCGGGAACATCAGGGAGCAGAGCGCTCGGTGGGCTACGAGAGGCCGCGGTACCCAATTTGACTGCAACGCACGTTCAGAGTAAGACGGCACGTCGAGGCCACTGAGATGGGTTGAGGAAAGCCCTAATCCTCCTCCCTTTTCCGTAGGCTTGGCGTGTGCGATTTCCCTGCTTGCAGCGAAGTTGCTTTCCCTGCGCAGCGGCGAGGTGGGCTGCAAGGAGCGGAGCTGCAAGGCAGAGCCCAGCTTTGGGGACAGGCAGCTCTTCTGCAAGAGCTGCAGATGCAGTTTCCTCGCAGGGCTGGAAAACAATGAGTTTTCAATCAAGCCAGCATCTTCCAGCAGGCTCTCAGCTCCATGCCTGGGGGGATCCGGCTCCAGCTGCACTGTGCTGTGATTCAGGGCAGGAAGCAGAAACCAGCACGCCCAAAGGGAAGCGCCGGAGGAATTCAGGGAGACAGCAATTAAATAGCCTGGAATTTGTCCAGGTCCTTGGGGTTGTCACCCCATCTCCTACAAAACTTTAACGACCATATGTAGCCTGGGTCTCTGCGTTATGTCTCCTCTGAGAGGCAGCGTGCAGGGCAGTGGTACTGGAGCAGCGTGAAGTGTTTCCTCCGTACTGGTTTCAAACCAAGCTCCAGCCACTGCCGTGCAGTTGTCTGCAGCGGCACAGGGAGTTTTTGCTTTGGGAGCTCTTGCCACGGCAGTGACATGGCTGGACTCTGCTGGGGCTTGTGATAAATATTCTCATGGGAATTTGAAGTGACTTCTTGGACCATTACTAGAGGATGCTATATTTATCCTAATGCTGACACATCTTTAAATAGTACGGTTACATGACAAGGTCCCTGTTTAAAGAGTTTACCACTATCACTTTCACCGAGTGTAGTTCATTCAAAGCAGTTTGAAAAGGAGCAGAGCCTCCCTAAGCACCGCTTTGATCCTACTAATATTTTTCTGACCAGAAATAGTTGCCAGAGACTCTCCCTTCTCTGTCAAGTCGTTGTTACACCTCTTCTGTAAACATTTTTTCCTCTCTTTTTGTTTTCTTTAGCTTTCCCAAACCACCTTTCCTACCATCTTCCAAATCCTGCTAAACTGCTTCCAAATTCTTCATCACCCCCCTTTCTCAACACAGCCTTTTGGTACACGCTGCCCTCGACTGCCAAGCATGTGGTCCTCCGCTTCACCTTGGAGTAAATGACTTATTTCTAAACATCCCTTGAGAAGCATGATTTCACCTCTTTGGCTGGGGTGCCCTGCTCCAATATTGGTGGGACATCTGTTTGCAATGTGAGTGATAGAAAACTGTAGCCTTTTTTTTTTTTTTTTTTTTTTTTTTAACTGCTCCTTCTTGTTGGCGGCTCTTCACACTTAAACTTGGCTTCTGCTAATTTATAACAGTGATGGATGCATCTTTAATCACAGGAGTACTTTGCACGTACCTCTGGCAGCTGCCGGCTCTGATACCGTGCCCGCGCTCGGGGAGCTGCTGCCAAGGCAGAGCAGCGGCTGCTGGCCCGGCTGGTGGTGAGCACGGCCCAGGGTTCAAGGCACTGCTCATGTTTCCCGGTCTCTTTCCTTCTCATGTGCTTTTATTTGGTTTTTTGACTGCATTATCTTTTAATGAGGACAGTGTCGCCAAATGACAGTTCCGTCTAAGCTTTCAGCTGCACCCGCTAAAATACCATCTGTGGGAAATGAACAGAATCGAGGCCTTTTTTGGGTGGTAAGCAGTGGTTGCAGCAGCCTTACAACTAGTTTTAATAATGGACCTTTATCTGGACAAGGAAGGAGGAAGAATCTTAACAAAGCCATTTGATGGAAGGAAAAACTTACCCAGGGCATGGGCTCAGCTTCGCTACCACTGCAGTTGGGTTGGGTTGCATGAAGTTCACATGAGAGCAAGCTGACTTTAAAGTCCTATATACCTCATCCTCGTTCCCCTTTATAGGCAACAGAGCTTTTATTTTGATAAACATGATGCTGTAGCACAGCTGACAGTGGAGAAGCGGGAGTACGCAGCCAGCCCTGCGGTTATGGCTCGCTTCCTAAGGAGAGAAGGGGAAAGGAGCTGCTGAAATGGCCCCTGCTTCATTTTTTGATTTACTGTCACACCTGAAGTCACAGGAAGCATCATAACTTCTCGTCACTGGAGAAGCTCGTGACTATACACCCTGTTCTTCACCCCACATTGCCATGGGCATATCTGTGGTCCAGTGCACGTCTTCTCTCCATCCCTGGCGTGGGTCTGTAACCCACTTTTTGCTTCTCTTCCAAGCTGCTGCTCAGTCTTTGCTCTTCTCTCTAGGACCCTTTTGCTTGGCCCTTTTCAATTTAGTTTTGCTATGAGCAGAAGTTATGACCATAGCTCTGTCTTTGCACAGTGTTGAAGTTAAACTTTCCCCTTGTTTTAGAAAAACACATGGTTTTGCTTAGCACTAGCTAAGGAATTACAAGCCGTATGTCTTGAATATGTATCTGCCAAGGTAAGTAATCTCTGCTGTGAACTTGAACAATCAAAGCTCATGGTTATTTGTTTTCCTATGTATAGATTTACCATTTATTGATGTTTTCTTTTCTCTAATCAAGACGTCATTGCCGTGTTTAACTAGGCAGTCTGTCATCTGACGTGCCGTGGGTAGCTGGGCATAGTGCGAGGCTTTTCCACCGCCCGGGGCAGCACAGCCCTCCCGCATGTCAGCAGCAGGCTGGGGCAGGATCTGGCAAGGAATCCCAATTTACTGTTTCTACCAAATCTGCTGGGGGAGGAACAGGTACAAGCAGTGTTTTACACATCCAGACGGCTCCCTGTAGTCAGCCCCCAGAAAAGGACTTACAGAAATCTTAATCCAGGCTGTTCAAAATGCCAGGGGATCCTGAAAGAAGTGACTGGGTATTTTGTATCAGCTTTTTTGAAATGTGCAGCATATGTTTGCTTAAAGAAAATAAGGGAAAGCCTGACTTTAAAGGTGTGTATCGTATCTTGTGAGTTTCCTGAATATTTTTTGCGATTCACTTTGATTTATGTGGTAGTTACGTTCTGAGGCAAAGCTTTGCAGAAAGAGCAGGTCCTGGAGCCATCACGACTAGATCTTGAATCTTGTCGTTCACAGGTGGACATCTGGGTTCACAAAACTCATGATAACTCTCAAAGGCTTCCTTGCTTGCTGCCTGTCTCTTAGCCCTGCCAGCGGATTGTATAGCTTTATCTGCACCAAGGTCCATGGGTTAGACATGCTGGATGAGGACAACTGGAAACTATTTGTGCTGTTGATTCAAATCAACAGTTCTCCATACACCTTACGGTGAAAAATTTTAAGTGTTTTGAGCCATGACTATTAGATTTACAAAGCCTGTGCAGAAGGAGTTTCACTTATGGAAGGAACTCCTCGGTAAAGGATGAGAAAGGGTTTACTGTAAAAAGTGATTGTGTTTTGCAGAACTGCCTTGGCAGCATTGACACAGACAAGGTTTTGAGACCATTTTGTTGGCTCGTACGAGTTGCTTTTACAAATAAAAATGATTTCCCACCCTGTCATTTAGAATAATTTAGAATTTGCTTCTTGCCTAGTGTCTTAACCTCAGACAGGTGCGGAGAGATCAGTGGTATCAATTTAGGCCGCAAATGGAGCATTCCAAAGTTAAGAAATGCCACTATTTCCGTTATCTGCATATTTTTTGTACCAGCAAGTATGTTGGTTTCTCCACACTCCATTTTGGTGCACAGGATGATAAACAGCAGGTTTCAGGACTTGAAAAATTGGCTAAGTCTTTACAAAGAAAGAGTTTATCTAGCTCAGAGGGTTTTTTCCTTGCCAGATTTCAAAGGCTTCCTCAAACAACGACAGCAACAGAGATTCTTGGGACAGTTTTTGAGAAAATTTTAAAATGCAATTTGGGAGCAGTTATCACTTGCCTTTATAGGACAGAGAAAAAGAGATTTGAAATGTGGGTGCTCTCCGATAATCTACTGACTTAAATGACCATTTGTTTTAGTCCTGGAGTTATTTGACATGCATAGAGACACAGAGCACTTTCGAGATCTCTCTAGCCCCAGGGAAACATTGGGAGCTCTGCCTGCCCTGCAGCCTGGCTGGACCCAGCACCTCGCCTGGAAAACCTCAGCTTGTGCTCTTGGCACGGGTTGCACGTGTCTTTTTTTTTTTTTTTTTTTTTTTTCCTTGGTCCAGAGAGCAGCAGGCAAAAAAAGCAACTGGCACAGAGCCTGGCGTAGCTGCGTGTACTAAAGCAGGGCCAGAACCCAGCAAAAGCACCTTCAGGGAGCAGAGCTGGGGGAGAGAGGTCTCTGGTCTGCCAGGAGAGAGCGGGCTGTGCTCCATTTCAGAGAGGTACACGCAAAGCAATGCCGCTTTTTCTGACTGCAGGCAGAACTGCCTTCAGTCTGGCAGAAGCACAGAGTTCGACGCCTGTTTCCCCGTTCTCCAAAGGGAGGTTTGAAATTGGGAAGGGAAAAAGGAAGGCGAGTTTCTGGTCCCTTCTCCCCCAGGGAGGAGCTGGTGCTCCCGGGGAATGAGCAGAAGGGAATGCTGCACTAACCTGCTACACAAACCAGAACAAACAATATAAAAAAACCCACCAAGTGCCACAGAAAGAACATAGATACAGCAAAATCTCTGCTCACCAAAGCTCCCCATGCCGTGACCAGGGAGCAGGCAGGAGTCTGGTTTTCACTCGTCTCTCCCGAGGCTTTCCGTCAGTCGGTGCAGCACTTGCCGTTTGGTTTTATTTGGGTGAGTTTTTCTGAAACTACCTGGGAGGATTTATTGAGCTACGTCGATTCTGAGCATGCTCTGAGCTCTTGACCAAGGACACTATATTGAGCATTGAGGTTGCTCTGGCTCTCAGCTGAGCAGATCTCGGTAAACACGCAGGGCACGGCCATCCCGGCGGCAGCTCTGCCCAGGCGCAGCGCTTGAACCTGACATTTAAAAATAGCCTGAACGGAGGCCAAGAGATGAAAAGAGCCCACAGCATGTCCACCAAACACAAACCCTTTAATGAAGCCGAGGGACTGGGGCTGGACCAACAACTTTGTGAGCGGAGGGAGATCTAGTAGCCAGTGTCATTATGAATAGACCGCTTGTAAAAAGGCTTACGTGCAATTTGCACAAGCGGGGAGACTGCTCAAGGAAAAACAACGTTCAATGAAATCTTTGAAAAAGCTCTGCTTTTTCAGTCCACGTTTAACGTTTAAACTGCTCTGAATTTGATACCTCCAGATTCAAACTCGTTCCATTACAGAAGCACACAGAAGGGGGGGAGAGAAAAACTCGTTTGGCTTGATTTTCAGGTAAACTTAGACTTCTTCATGAGCTTTTTTCCTGGCTCTCTTTATTAGTGGAAAGCAGATAATTCAACGTATTCTTACAGCCTCTCAACAGTATCAGTGTTTTGGCTAACAGCAGTTCTGTAGGTAACTTGGAGAATCAAACCCATTTTCTATGCATTGAAGAAGTAGCCACCTCTGTCATACAGAAACCCGTGTTTGTGATTCAGAATGGGATATTCTCCAGAGAAAAAATTTCATAGAAAAGCTGCAGGGGAGTTCCCACCCATGGGGTTTCGGAGTGTTTTACCCACCCACCCACCAGCAGCCCCCTCCCATAGCTGAGCATGGCAAGAATAGAATAGAATAGAATAATTTCACTTGGAAGGAACCTACAACAACCATCTAGTCCAACTGCCTGAGAGAAGCCACCACTCCTGTGTTTAGCTCTGCTAGAACGGTGCAAAGCTTCAGTGTCTCAATGGGATTCCTTGAAGAAGCTTTAATGACAGGCAATCTATTAGTTTAGTAAGATGATGTCTATGTGTTCCAGTGGACCCAATTATACTGCTGGATGTAAGGCTGAGCTACCGCATTACCGTGAACCTAATGTTAAGTTGAGAGATTTTTTCTCTAAACCCAAGCAAATTGGGCTTCTAGAAAAGGTATCTGAGACTGGTGCCAAGTGCGAGCAGGTATAAATACTAAGAGATGCAGCCTGAGGAAGAGCATGAGATCCAAAGCCATAAACTTGGAGGAAGCTCAGCTTTGTGTTTTATGGCTCCAAAATGACTGCAAAACAGTATAAACATGCCCTGGTTGACTTTAACCCTTTGGGGAACTGCAGCCATCTACCACAGCGGCACGGATCTCCATGCAGCCCCCGAGCCTGCCTGAGCAGGGGAAAACATCAGAGACATTTGACGCAGTGCTTAAATCCAACACTTTCCGGATGCAGCCTTGCCCCTGGGTAACTCAGGCTCTTGGGCTCATCTCTAACATGCAGTTTTTCCAGCTGCTCAAAAAAACCCCCAAATCACAAAATGATAAAACCCATTATTTTTTTCTCCTGTTCAGCATTAGAGAAACTCAGCTGAGAAGTTCCCGCAGCCTTTCTCTTGTTGGCATTGCTGATTAACTCCTCAGCCCTGGAGGCAGCAAGTATCATCTCCCTTAGAGGATTGAGCCAGATATTCCTCTTCTTCAAATCTGCTTATTCCCTCAAATTAAGCATCCAGCAGGGCTGACATTAAGTTTTTAGGATGCTATTCTTGCTGCTTTCTCTGTGACCCTGCGCACACCTACTGTCATGCAGTAAAGTCTGTGTTCCTCCTGCCTCTAATGAGATAAAATAAGTAACCTGATATTTTCTGTTCTTCTGCCTGATTGCCTCCCTCAGAAATAAGGCAGAATCAGCAGTGTCAGAGTCCTTTCAGTTGTGTGTTTGGATTTTGAGTAGTTGATTACCTGAAATCAGTACCTAGGATGGTCAAAGGGAGGTTGCGAGTGCTTCAGAGACCTGATTTTCAGAATGCGGGTCCTCAGCACCTGAAGGTCAGCTCTTTTCTCAGAGCGGGAGCCCCAAAACACGATGAACCTTTTAAACATCCCATTCGTGGGGTGCCTTCCTCGTGGGTTTGTGTGCATTTGGAAACGTGGCCTTGCCTTAGAACCAAATACTCCAGATACACCTACTTTTACTGCTGCGATGGGGGGTCCTGGATCTATCCGCATATGACTATATTACACAGTAGCGCTGTGCAGAGGCTTGAGCTACTGCTGAAGAGGCAGCTCCTCCTGTGCTAATTAACTCTGCCGAGAAATGAAGCCTGCCAGCCAGGGAGGACCAGCCTGCTGACAGCCCTGCACTGTTCTAGGACTGAGGGACTTTGTTCGGCTCAGGTGTCCCTGCACGAAGCGCAGCGGGCTGACTTGCTGGGAGCTGCCGGCACCGTTCGAACTTGCACGGAAACCCAGGTCACGTAGTGCAAATCGGTTCACTCCCGCAGACCGCTGGCAGACGCCCCAACTCCCAGAGTTTGCTGGATGTTACCATGGAGAGAGCATTAGCTATTTCTCTTTTGCCTCTTGTTGCTTTTACAGCAGCGGTGCTGAGGGCAGGGAGCAAAAACCGTAGGCAGCGACTCTGGATGCACAGGAGAGAGAATAGTTTTACTTGTACTGCCTGTCCTCAACCGTCTGAGGTACGAGCGTTTGTCAGCCACCTACATCCCACAGGTGCATTTGTAAAATTAAGTTCCCCATGATAACTCCAGCCTCGCTTCCCAGCTAAATGGTGAATGTGCCCAGTTGTCCCAGCTCTGCAACGAGCAGCGTAGAGCCTGTGAATGGAGAGCTATTGGGGATGCAGCCATCCCGCTGAGGGGCGCTGGAGGTGATGCTAACTGCCTTGCATTCGATAAACTGTTGTCGCCTGAGAAAAAGTCAGATTGGGCCCACCATGTCGTGTCGGTGCTCAAACAAAATTCCACATTGCTGGGACCAGGGGGAAGGGAGGGGGGAGATGCCACCCACACTTTCTCGCAAGTGTGGAAATTTCAGCTGCTACAACAGGCAGGTGAAATGAATGTGTAATCCTCCCTGGATTTTTTTTTTTTTTTTTTTTTGGTGGAGTTTTGCCATTTTATTTCAGTCCTTAGACAAGGTCAAGCAGGAGTTTTGTTAAGGAAGGGCTGAAGCCAGGTGTAACTGCAGCACCGATGGAGCATCACGAAGTCTAACACCACAGGGACCGGGATTCGCCCCAGTCTGAGATGGGCTCGGGCAGGTGCAGCTCTGCAAACATGTGGGGTAATTTGGGAATGACTGAGCCAGGTGGTGATGGGATCGTGGGGGGACAGCACTTCCCTGACCTTGCTCCAACAAAAATCCAAGCCCATGGAGAAGGGGCTTACAGCAGAAGTTCTGATAATTCATTTCCCTTTTCAAAAATTGTTTAAATTAGCCGTGTGATTTAAGATTGCTAATACAAAACAAAACTGACCAATTTTGGAGCGGGAGGGCAGTATTTGGTTTCTGAGCAGCCAGCACCCTCTCGTGCTAAGGCGTCCTGAACAGGCCACCAAAATGCCCAGGCGGTTTGCAAAACTAGAGCAGCAGAACGCCGAGTGCTGGCCGGGAGGGAACGTGCTGCAGAGCTGAGAGCAGCTCTTTGGTACTCAGGTATGAGCCTCTTCTGATAGAGATCTTCTTTCCAGCTGCGGTTTACATGCAAACTTGATGTAGGAAGAGAGGGATGAGGCAGAGCGGGGCCGATTTGTCAGAAGATGAGAGAATTGTGAGGGTTTTTCCTAATAACAGTTTCATGCTTCCATTCCGGCTCACAGCGGTGCAAACCTTTGAAACCAGCTAATTAAAAGTACAGCTTGCTTAAGTGGGTGCGTTTTGCCTGCGTTCAGAGCTGTGCCTATTTACATCCACGGCAAAGCTGGCCCTAGAGATTTGCAGCGGCGTGCACGCGAGCAGGATACGGCCCTCGCCGCTTTATCCCAAGCCGAGGAGCTCTTGCCGCTCTGTCAGCAGCTGCCGGCTCTACCGGGTTTTTATGAAGTGCTGTTTCAGCTGCGGTTGGGGCTCACCTGCGCTTTATAAATACCCGTTCTCTGCCAGTGCAGGGCTTGGGCTCTGAGTCAGCAAAACATTTCAGCACGTGCTCAATCATACCCCAGCCCATTACAGAAGTTAAGGATCTGCTTATTTTTAAGCTTGCACTTACATATATTTGGGGGGGGGGGCTTGAGTGGTATTGCCAAGTGATGGCCAAACCTGGGTGCCGGTAACGGTGGCTCTCGCTGCCTACCTGGAGCTCCAGGTGAGCCCTGCCCAAGCTACCTTCTGCTCTAATGCTCTTAAAGAATGTAAAATTGTCCAAAACTGTAAATATGGGAATAAACATTCCCACAAGTCATCTGCTGTTAATTTACAGTTGAATCAATTCATTTTAATCCAAAAACAGCAGAGCAGTTTTCAGTCTCTGAAGACCATTGAATATTATACTTGATATCATAAGCAAAAGGATTGCAGGGCATGTCTTTCCCCCAACTGTTTTATTTCACCAAAAGCATTTAGTGCTTTGCCAAATTCTATCTCTCAGGGTCACTGCATATGTGTTCTCCTTCTGCTTTTCATATAATACTGAAAAGTGAGCTGTGGTTGTGTAATTCGTTAACTATTCTTGCAATTTTACCTTGGAGGCTTCTCTTTTTTAATGCATACATATAGCTTGCTCTCACAGACTTATCTCCCCCTAAAAAAGTAAGTACATGAGCAACTTGTGCAGTGCTGCCACAGCAGATTGTTACCTGAAATAATGGGAATTATTTCTCTCGAAAGCCGGAGCAAACAAACAGCCAGTTTCTTTGATGTCTTGATTTGAAAAGTCTGCTCATGGCAAGTGGTCAGCCTCCCATCTGTCACCACGGTCAGCTTTAAATATGAAAACTTTTCTCCAGATCACTTTCGATACGTTGCTTCCTATCTGCAATATCTGGTACTGCAGGTGATCATTTCTCTGTCTGTCAATAATGGGAACCAGTTGCTTAACAGCAGAGTAGAAGGTCCAGACAAAGCGAGTGCGCTTACCCAAACCGCTCTTGCACTGGAAGTTATTCAGTTGTCAGACAGTGATTCCTCCCTCTCCGTGCCCATCCAACCCACCATAACAGATGGCCCCAGGCAGCGTGTCCCTTTGATTTTAGCATCGGTTTGACGAGCATTTTTGCTCATGGGCTCTAGTACACGTCCAGGACAGCAGTCGGGGGCTGCACTCAGGCTGACGGGCTTTGAAGGCTGTGCAGTGAGAGGTGTAGCCATACACCGGGTGAAATCCCGGTGCATCTCCCTGCCAAGCTGGCAGGGACCGAGTCTGTGCCCTGCTCCCCGAGGAGCGCTCCCCATGCACGGGGCTGCTCCAATCCCCCAGAAAAAAGGTCTCAGGCATTGCTCGCCTCTGCTCAGACAAGTTAGACTGCACAAGGCATGCTTCACGTTAAAATTATATCACAAAAGAGCAAATGGACGTTGCCTGATTTATGTCTTCATTTACCTTTTTTTTTTGCCTAACGTTGAGGAAAGACCTTGGTAGGAAGCAGTAATGTTATGCAGCTGGCTATGAGCACTGCCGGGTTCAGTGTCTTTTGCCGCGTTTGATTCCTTGCAGCTGCTCAGGGTTGGTCAATTATCTCCTTAAAAGAGGAATTTCTATTTTTACAGGATGACTAGAAGGCTGATGGAAACATGCAAGAGAGCAGAAACCCAAATATTTAGGCAGACCTGTAAAGTGCTTCCCATAGCCAACACCGCAGCTGCAGCTAACGCCAAACGCTCCCTGCTTTCTGGGTGATAGATTTTTCTTAAGGGATAAGTTGCTGGAACAGCTTGAAGTGAGCATCACCTTGCACTTGCACAGCCTCAGTCACACCTCGGTATGGAGCTGCACTGAAAAAACAGCAACGGTGCATTTTTGCTTCACAGAATTGTTCCCGGTCGGTTCTTATTGTCCTGGTGTTGGGTCAAGTCTTACTCTGCATTACTGCTGCCTCGGTCCCTGCTGTAACGAAGGATGCTGCAGACCGTGCCGCAGTGGCTGTCCCTAAAGGCACGGGCAGAGCTGTGCCAGAGCGCAACAGGTTTGGGACAAGGGACAACTTTTGGGGTGCAGAAAACTCACGTAGCTTGGGTGGCTGTAGGTCTCACCCCGGCTTGCTTTATTCCGTGAATATACTCCAGGGCTGGGGAGGGTTTCGCGCAGCCTTTGCCAGCGAGTGGCGTGGGGCCTAAGCACGTGACAGCACAGCTCATGCACTCGGGATTTAAAAAATATCTATACTGTTGTTGCTGAAAAGTATGAAACGAAGTCTAGTCTCACTTGATCTTTCCTTTCCTTTTAGCCTTTTTAACTAATAATGGGCACATGTAAGTGATTAACACGACCTCGTGCGACTGTTTCTTGTTGTTTGTGCAATCCTCAACATGTGCTTTATCTTCCAAGTACGAGGTGGACGTGTTTGGCATTTCGTACGCGAGGGGCTTTGCCAGCCCGGTGGGACGGCGCTCGCCGTTGTCGTGCTGCCGCAGCTGCGGCGATAGCTGCCGGCTCCCCCCCGCGCTCTCCCCGGACCTCTGGAGCATTACACTGGGCTCACTGTTGGAGGGGATCACTTATTTTATGCTGGTAAAAAATGCTTTTTTAATTCGTGGCCTTCATAGTCAAGATAAGCTCGTTCTTTGCCTGTGCTATACAGATACAGTCTTTGCTTCACTTCTCCTTCGTGAACAGCGATGCCTGACAGCTGCCAGGGTGGGTTTTATCTTCAGCGTGCTCTTTTGACCCCTCGTGTCCCTGCCATCCATCAGCAAGTCAGGGTGGATCCACGTCAGATGCCAAAACTGAGGATAGAGGGGAAAATCAATTAAAATCTTAGAAAAACTTTCCATATCCCTGAAGAAATCTTGTTTTCTTTGAGAAACATGTAATAGAAAGTTGGATCTAGGTTCCACACTCTGTCCAGCTGGCAACCAGTTCACAAAGTCATCCAAAAAATTGTTTTGAAACCATGTTACTGACAATACTAACCATTTAACACATCGAGTGAGTTAAAAAATAATGCAAATACTGGAGAAAATAAATGCATAGGATGTATACATTTTGTGAAGATTAAGGGAAATTAAGACTGAAAATGTCTTAAGATGGTGCAAAATGCTGCCAGGTGCTCAGGTGAATGTCGCCCAGATTTCTAGTCTTGAATCTCAAAGAAAAGGGGCCGTATTGCACTTGCCACGGGCAGCCTTGGTGTGAACAGGAGCTCAGGTGCATGTGCCTAATTCCTCCTGTCTCTGGGCAGGTTGCACAAAACCGAACAAACCTGAGCTTTGCGACATGGCCGGTTCCAGAGGCCATGGATGAGGCGCCCGCTGCTTGTCTGACTCTTACCTTGATTCCTTTCTACCTACCTTTTCCCTTGATATGTCTTTTTGATCAAACTTAACGCAAACCGGTTCTGTCTGTTAAGGCACGCTGTGGCTCAGCAGAGGCCCTGTGAAGTCTGGTGGCATTGCTGGTTCTCCTTGGCCTTGTTTGCATAACTTTCTACGTGCTCTTTAGATTTGGAGTGTTTGTTTTCATAATACTTTGAAGTGTTGACCCATGACGTGGTTTCCTACAGCCTCCTAAGAGGTACAAGATAATAAAATATGTTTTTACTTTTAAGGGTTTCTTTTTTTCCCCAAAAAGGCTGCTTTCAGGAAAAAAAAACCTCCTAGGTTTATGCTGTATCTGGGAGGAAGGTTGGTTCTAGGTCTATAAAAACAAGCATGGATGCATGCCTGAGCAGTGCTACAGTAGCAGCATGGATAACATAGGTCCTGCTGGAGCAGGGAGCTCCTGCAAATGGAGCAGTAACGTGATATTATGCAAGGGCATTTAGTGGAAAATGTACCATAACCGAAATGATTTGGTTTATCTTTCTTTGTGACTTGTGGCTGGAAGTCTGGAAGCTTTGTGGCATTTCCCAAATCCCTCTGTTAACCTATGGGAAAAGCAACACTGAGCAACTGGGAGGTGGGGAAGGTCCACTACATGTGAAAAGCCGAGGTCAAAACTAAACACATAGACTGAAGCAAACACTGAAGCAAACAGTCTTGTGCTGGCAAAACCAAGATGGTTGTGGTTTCCTTTCTATTTTCCGTACTCCTGGGATGTGAGCAAGCACAGTCTGTAGTCTATAAAAAGGGAGATAAACACTAGCAGAGGTTAAAGCACAGAGGACCCCAACATATTTATCTGACCTTGAGTACCATGGGTCATCATGTCTGTCCTCTTACCCTGGTCTGAGATTTCCAAGTTGGAGACACCCACATTTCTTTGCAGTTTGACCCAAAGCACATCTGCACGCTGCTTCCCCAGGGCTGTCGTGTGGGTTCTCTCTCCGGGGCTACACCTGCTAAGAAATACAAGGAAATCTGGCAGGCCCCATAATATGGGAAAAGGAAGTCACACGGCTTCGCAGCATTAAAGAGGACTACACGTTAAGTAGCCAGCTACACTGGTCTGTAAGGACAAATAAGATCTCCCCACCAAAAAGCTCCTCTTCCTGTCTGTTGGACCACAAAAACCATGCTGAAGGAACACAGAGCAACACCTGGTGCTCCAGGGGTTGTTTTTCAGGTTGCTAGAAGAGGCTGGGCGCTCACAGCCCGGAAGGCCGATCGCACCTTGGGCTGCGTCAAGAGAAGTGTGGCTAGAAGGTTGAGGGAGGAGATTCTCCCCCTCTGCTCTGCTCTCAGGAGACCCTACCCAGAGTACTGCGTTCAGTTCTGGGACCCTCAGCGTAAGAAAGACATGGACCTGCTCAAGCAGGTCCAGAGGAGGGCCACGAAGAGGATCAGGGGGCTGGAGCACCTCTGCCTTGAAGACAGGCTGGGAGAGTTGGGGTTGTTCACCTGGAGAGGAGAAGGGTCCAGGGAGACCTTACAGCAGCCTGCCAGTACCTAAAGGGGACCTACAGGAAAGATGGGGAGGGACTCTTTATCAGGGACTGTAGTGCTAGGATGAGGGGTAACGGTTTTAAACTGAACGCGGGTAGATTTAGATTAGATGATGAGGAAGCAGTTGTTTATGGTGAGGGCGGTGAGGCACTGGCACAGGTTACCCAGAGAAGTTGTGGCTGCCCCATCCCTGGAAGTGTTCACAGGATGGGGCTTGGAGCAACCTGGTCTGGTGGAAGGTGTCCCTGCCCAGGGCAGGGGGGTTGGAGCTGGATGATCTTTAAGGTCCCTTCCAACCCAAACTGTTCTGTGATTCTATAATTCTATGAAAGTAACAGTTTTAACACATAGGCAAAATATCACAGCAGCATGGAGGTCACTACACACATATTAAATTAAAATCTTTGTGCAAAATAAGCTTTAAAATGTGCTGAAGTTGCACTTGTATTTAGAAACAATAATAAGCGGCAAAGAGATGCACACTGAAAATACAAAGTCGAAGCAGTTGTAGTTTAATGGCAGGAAGGCATGGTGACGGGGAAAGCACCAGCCTGAACCATCTGTGCCCAAAAAAAAAAAGCCCAGAGAACAGGGACTTCAGAGTGACATGAGCCCCCTTCTCCCACCTCCATCCCCACCACGGTGACTCTGTGGTGCCCAGTTTAACTGGCCCAGGAAGTGGATTTCTGCTCTTCTTAGCCAAATATACCCCCTCTACGGCATGCTCATGGGTGAGAAACCACAAAGGATGAATGAGACTCAGTATGTGCACATATTCCCCTAACACCCTGCTCAGGTCCTGCAATGTTGGTGGTCCCCAAGGGCACGTTGTCAATGGCAGAGAGCTCTGATCTTGTCCTCTGGGCTTCTCCACGTGACCTGCCCTCACCAAAAGGTGCAGAAGCTGATGTCTTTGGTATACTCACTTGGGAGCTTTGCCTTGAGCGGTCTTGTCTAAGGCAAATCCATGGTTCGTTTACTCTGCCAGCCGGACCTGCCATAAATGCAACGAGCCACAGATATCCTTTTCATAAATTAAAAAACTTTCCACTTAAGCATCAGTGCAAAGTCTGGTCACTCTCCTTGCTCTGAGCAACTGTTTGACTCTAGAATGAAGGGATCAGGTATTCTGGAAATTAAATTCATTTCCAAATACATGCAGGCTCACAGAGTAATTCTAAGTCAAGGAGTTAAACTTGTTTCCTTTTCCTTTGTATTTAAGCTCATTTTGGTTGTGTACAGAGCATATCTGAGATAAACTTTGCAGTAAACACACATTAGTACCAGACTCTGCAAGGAAACGTATTTCTGTCTTTTTTTTTTTTTTTTTTTCCTTAAACTAGGGCTTTAAATGGATCCTTCTATAATTCTCAAGGTCATTGTTAAATATTTTAAATAGTTGGTCAAATGCCAAACTACTTTCATTGCCTGAATTTCTCTCCTTGGAGAATTACTGCAGACAATGAAATGTGGCATCTTCAACATTTGTGTCAAAGTGAAACCTGCCATGACAAGCAGTTTTGTAACTCAGGAACTTGACTAAAGTCTTGTATTGAGTAGGACAAAGAGTCTCACGCTGTATTTAATCACCAGATCTCTGCGGCATCCTGTACTGCAATTATTATAGCTTTTATTTATTGGGAAAAAAGAGATCTCATTTCTGTGTTTTGTATTAAATTTGGGCTGAAACCATCTGCTCTCCTTAGAAATACCTGGATGAAGCAATTGCATGCAGTGGGAAGGCTTGATTGCCCCTCTTGCTTTCAGTGTTAGAGCATGCTCTGGGATTGGGGAAAGCAAAATGGCCAAATCGAAAGGAAAGTGAATTTTTCCTTTCTTCAGTTCCCAAGCATGGTGTATCGATTTGCAGTGAAAGCCTATTCAAGACAGTGGAAGAACGCCTCGGTAGTTTGGGTCAAGCCTTGATCTACAGTGGAATACATGAGCAAGCCTTGATCTTGCCATACAGCTTGCTTTTCTGCTTTCTCAATTTTATACTGGAAAAAACCTAATTAAGGTCTTTCTGTAATACACTTTTCACCATCCCTTTCCTTATGGAAGGAGTTGAGGGGACTTAAATGAGGCTGACAGATATGCAGCAGTGACAGATATGCAGCAGTGAAAGAGCCTGTACCAGTCAGATACATATGCTGTACGTAGAGATTGACCAAAAATGTTCAAATGACTAATACGTTGTTTGCCTGATCATGAACTCTTATTTGCTCGGAGGAAGAAGTAAGCAGAATTTGCTGAAGTTGGATTATGAACAGATTAGGCATTTGTCTTCCTTTTGTGAGAACAAGCGAGCATTATTAGGCAGAAAACAGATGAACCTGTACTTGACCGAGTGAAACACATTAATTTTTATTTCCTTCAAAGCCCTAACTTTGATTTCTGCACTTGATTGACACTGATACTCCAAAGTCTCTGGAAAGAATTGGGCATTTATCCCTGTTACAAATCTGCGGGCTGGGCTGGTATTCATTTCCCTTAGCTTACCCATAAACGTCTGGGCTGGGGTTTAGTGGGTAACGTGCCCCGTGCTAATCGGCCGTTGGCCGCGGTTAATGCGTGCTGGCGTGGAAGCTCTGGCTCACCGCGGCAGCAGGGAAGGAAGGACACGAACTTTTATTTTGCTACTAGTTAATCCTCCTCCGCCCCTCCACCCCATTGGTTTTTTCCCCATTTAAGGGAAGGAGAGAGTAGAAGTTGTGACTAATTCCTTCTTTCATTTCCTCGCTCTTAATGAAAATTTAGGTAGACCATAATTCAAGTAAGCACATCCCATGGAGTGAGGGGAGAAGAGTCCTTCTGGCAAAGTAGGGCAACTTAGAAATTTGTGTGTGATTGCTCTCAGTGCAGCCATTTCTGCAGCCGCGTAGTGCATGGCCAGTATGGAAACAGCCCACACACGAGGGTGTTTAGCTGCTGCAGAACAAAAATGCGCCTATTTGTTTCGGCACTGAAGGCAAGTGGGAAGTGTTGCCCTTTGCTTTGCAAATGCTCCTTCAGTACCTTGAAAATTATTTTTAAAGCTGGAAATTAAGATTCTTTGGAGAAAAAGATAGTAGGGTCTTAATACAGTCTTAACCTTTTTAACCTCACAGCTTTAGCTGTTCCAAATGCATTTACTTGATGAGTTTATATGTCACCGTGTTTGTTTGGAGGCTGCATATTTTGGGTGCCTAGATATTATCTTACAGTGAGGATCAACATTTCTAAGGATGTATTTCTACAACCAGTAAATAATGCAGAGGTGATGGTGAAGTTTACAAGATTTATCAGACGGTTGCATGGAACCATCACCCAGCCCTTGAGGAGGCTGGAACGATGGCTTTTTGGTGCTCTCTGTAGTTTTGGGAGTATTGGCATGGCTACAAACTGGCACAGCTTAAGCAGGGAGACAAAAAGTGGTGTCTGCAAACCTGGCTAGCTAAAAACCTGGCTGCTATAAACAGTAATGCAGAGATGGCGTTCGAGAAGCATATCGCTAGGGTTGTTATTTCTTTATGATCTCTTTTCTGGCCTACTCAATATTTGTTTTACACAGCTGCCTCCAACATCTGCTTTTCATCTCTGCTCTTTATCCATGGAGGTATTCAATAATGCCTTTCTTCTTTCAGCTGCTTGATGTGTCTCCTGTCTTGTCAATGAAACGTGCGGCTAATTGAATTAAAAAATCATTTTAAAATAGGCTATTGCATATTTTGCACACAAATAATTAAAGAAGTAATGTCAACTGCCTTCCACATAAAGGAAGACGGGGAAAAATAGCAAGATGTGCCTGGAATTTCTCAGGAATCTGAAAGTAGGCTGAGCCCATTCTGTAGTTTCAAGTTGAGATCTTTTCCCACCTTTCTACCTGGTGGCTTTTAAGCTGCTTTCCCAGCCTCCAACCTCTCCCTTCTTCACTTGGATCAACTAGGGCCCAAGCTGTGGTTCAGCCTTTTAGCCCAGGATCCCTCTCCAGAGCATCGGACTTCCCTGGGTGAGCTGTTTCTTCTGGTTAAGCATCTAGCCCTAACGTCAGAAATAGCCGATTCTTTGGCTTTTATTGTCAGTTGGCATGAAAACGTTGCTGAGCAGCACCACCGCCCTGCGACAGCAGGTCTTGGCAGCTCTGCTTCACCCAGCTGGGATTAGAAGGTCTGCATGGGGGGGGGGGGGGGGGGGGGGCTGTGTTTAAGTGGCTCTTCCATACCCGTTTCAGCCTGCAACCCTCTTCTCTCCTCCTCCCCAATAAATGCGGGGGGTTGCTTTTGGATAAAGGAGGCTGCAGGACTGAGACATTTCTCAAAAAGCAAATAGAACTTTTGACCTCAGCAAGGAGCAGAGTTTTGCCTGGACTGAAGGTCAGCAGCTCCATGAGCCGTACAGGCTAGAGACACTGATGCCTCCTCCGTCTGATACTCACTACAGCCTCCTCGGAGAAAATCCCTTTTTCTTCTCAGAAAATCCCTCTCCTTTTGATGTTTTTTCCCATTCTTTGTTATTTATCCCCTTGGACAAAGCTCGCCCTTTGAATAACATCCTTCCAAGCTACAGTATCTCTATATTTCTGTGGCTGAGCTTCTCTTCCATCTTGAATCAGCCATGGAACAGGCAAATCTGCATTTTCTCACGTAGATGATCAACAGTAAGGGTAGCCACTAAGCCCTACGACTGACTTTTGTTAGGCAGAAAGCACTCCCATGCTCAGGTGGGGTAGTCTGAAACATAAGGGACCCTTCCAGCCTGGAGGGCAAACGAGGTTTGCATCCCCCCCTCCTCGTCACCTTCCTCTGAGCTACCTGGGCAAATGGCACATCATACGGAAAGCAGATTGGAAAAAAGCTGCCAGGTCGTGGCTCTTTTGGATGTCTAAAAGGTGTAGGGGGTTTCAAGGAGAGAAATGTGGAGCAGAATTGGGGGCAAGTGGGATCAGGATCTGGAAGCCCCGGAGGTCCCAAAACCAGCCCTGCAGCGGAGCAGCACTGAGGTCGGTGTCCGCCTGGATTCACATCCACGGTTTCTTTCGTAGGCAAAGGAAAATCTGATGTGTTTATGCATGTTCGTAGATCTGAAAATGTAAACTATGGTAAAGTAGCTGCTTATAGTGCAACCTCTTAACATGAGCGGTTTTTTTCTGTTCTGGGGTGAATTCCAGCAAACTGTGCTGCTGTGTTTACAAGGAAAATGCCTGTTTTCTATGTTCTCAAGGCCACAGCATGTCTCATTAAAAATCCTCTTTGGGAAAAGCAGGCTAGTTAGCATTGCTCACCCCAGTAACATTGCAGTGAATAAATATTCCTACTCTGCTATTGTAAAAAAAAAAAAAAAAAAAAAAAAAAGAAGAAAAAAGAAATGAACTAAAATCAGATTGAAATAATCATTTGCTACCTCCTCTGGTTATGCATGTGTTCCAAGTTTTAAAACATTGAGGTGCTTAGTTACTCTACCCAAAATCAGCCCCAGGGCTCGGAGCAGGCAGCAGGTTGAGCGCCCCTTGCAGCCGAAGCCCCGGGTAATCATTTCTAAATGCCAGGAAGGATTTAGCCCGCTCTGGGGATTCCCTGTGCAGGCTGGCAACCAGACAGACAAACAGCCCTTCCAGAAGGATGCTGGCTCCCCACCGTGGCAACAAGCACGATTTTAGCCGGCGAGCGTGTCGGCAGAGGCACGCCAGCCGCCGCTGAGGTTGGAGCAGGATGGAAAAGCGATGGATGGCCGGTGGGCCAGGACCCCCAGCCCCCTGAGAGCTCCGTCCTTCAGCAGGTGCTATTCCAGGAGCTGTTTCAGCAAAGGGCCGGGGGGAAATTACAATTTCTGTAAATGACAGGCAGGGTCCCACACTTCCCAACGGTCACCCGGCTCTGTAAACAGACTTCTGTGCGCCTGGCGACAGATCAGAGCCATGCTAATCAGTCCGTCCAGCTCTGCAGCAATGCTCCACAGCATACTCAAAGAAAAGCCAAAAACAATATGTTTATGGAATCAAAACATCGCAAATACACTTTATTTACGCTGCTGACACTGAAAGGAGAAACAGATGCTTCTGGTTTGGGTGCCTGTCTAGCCTAATTTCAGGAAAGCATGGAGATCAGAGGGAGGGGAGAAAAAAAGGAATCAAAATGTTCAGTCTGTCACATCTCCAGTTTTAAATGTTATAAATCATTTGTGTGCTGCTACAACAAACAGAGATGGGCTCAGCTTTGCCAAACGCTGGGCGGTGTCCCTCCGTGGATTGATGCCGTGGGGAAAATTGACAGTAAACACCAATCCCGTGAAACAGCCACACGGGCACTGTTGCAGCGGCAGTTTGCATGCCCTCTGACAAGGTGGCGTTATCCGGAGAGCAGGAATAATCCCAGCCCAGGCCCAGCAAGCCAGGCAGTTCGTAAGCTGCCAAAAGGCTATCGCTGCAGCTTGGCAACGTCCAGCGAAGGAGCCTGCGTGGGAGCTGAGTGGCAACTCGAGCAACCCCCAGCCTGCTCCCGGCGGCATGAAGGCTGCAACTGGGAGAGCACCCGGGAGATGCAAAAGCGTTATACACAGCTCAGATGGGCCCTTGGCCCCGGGGCTTTATTTAAATAATTGTCTTTATTGCCATAAAAGGTAAAAATAAAACATGAAGCAACACATTAAGCAGTGCTGCTGACATAGTGACTGTCTGACTGAGCAGTGCCTGGAAAGACAGTGTCTGAAAAAAGGACCAGGGCAAGAGCCAGCCACTTTTTAGACTAAACGACAAGCAGGATTTATATCATGAAAGACATGTCATCAGAAATTCTCCCCAGAAAGCTGACAGGGTTAGAGTGCCTGTGTCTCGCAGGCACATCCCTGCTGAGTGGCACCAGCACCCTCCCGCATCGCAGCGGCCTTGGCCTCAGCTCGGATGCTCTCACGTCTGCGGCGGGTCGGTCCTGCACAGCCCTGGGCAGCACTTCCCTGTCTTTGCTTCCTGATAAGCTGCAGCGAGGATGTGAAACGTTTTCCACGGACTCAAACATTGTATTATTTCATATGCGCTATTTATGGTTTTACTATGCATTCTGTCCCCACGTGAAATTTGACAGGAGTGAGTACACGGTGTCCCACCTTTGGGAATTATCCCAAAGCTCTAAGTCTTAATTACATCTTAATTTCTCCTCTAACAGGCTAAATCTGCCCCTGCCTCCCAGAGCAACCCTCAAAGACATGTTGGGAAGGGCTCTTTCATCAGCATCATTTATATGTTGTGGCATCATCGCCGTTGACCGAAATGGGTGAAACGCAGGACCTCTTCGTGGGGTTTTCTGGGCTTGTCACCAGCCCCGGGGCTAACCCTGGGCTGCAAAGGAAAGTAAAGCTAGAGAAGTTATCGGGAGATGGTAAGATATTTCTCCCATCAGTTCCTGTGTTTCGGGGCTTTGGGGTTTGCTTCATTTAAGCTGTGGTAGTGCGGCTCGGCGCGTGGTGGGGCTGCGAGTTTCTTGCGGAGGGTGTGCTGGGGTACGGGGTCCCCAAAAAGCTGCTTTTTGGCATGTTCGTTTGTTCAGACCTTCCAGTAAGTTCTGGCTAGTTATTCATTATCAGAGCGTAGCTAAAAATAAACACGTGAAGGAAGAGAGAATTTTCCTTTTGTCTAGATGAAATCATCTATGTTTCCTAGTGAAAAAGATTCTTAATGAGGGAATTGGCTGAACCTTGTACATCGTGATTAACGTGGAGGGAGTTTACACCCATTCACCAGCTTATGTCTTCAGGGAAGAAGCGGACGTGCCTGCAGGGCTTACACCGTAGCACTGGGAAGCACATAGTCCCCCCGGAGAAAGCCACGATCGGGCCATCCGTGGATCCGCAGAGCCGTCTGGACGTTGAAAGCGTTGCTCCCTAAACCCCTAACAGGGACAGCAATGCCTGGGCTCCCTCTCTGACCGTCCACGCTGGCACCAGCCTCGACGGGTAGCTGCTTCGTCGCATGGCTGAGCCTGCACCAAGCAGGTTTGAAACACAAATGCAAATAGTGCTAAAGATGAAGCAAATCCCCAAAATGCCAGGAAATTAAGTCAGCCGTTGTATGAGGCGAGAAGCTGTCACCTGCACGCGGTGTGGTGGCTGGAGGGGACCGGTGCTGGCAGCAGCGAGCAGAGCTCACCCCTGCTCCGCTCCGAGGGGTTACGGTCCTTCCTCGTGCCTGTTGCATCCTCGCAGCCGTGTGTGCCTCAATGCACCGCTCGGCTCTCTGGGTACAGCCTCCTGGTGCCACATCGGGAGCTGCAATCTGATTTTCCCCTAATTATATTGTAAGATATGTGTCCGGGACGTCAGGAGTGCTGGGTCGTGCAGCTGCAATCGAGCACTATTTCTTGCAAATGTCAAGCTGTGGGGTGACTTCCAAGTTACGGTGTCATCTGATACCCTGGTAAGCTTCTGTTAAATTGAAAACCGCATGTCACGGAGGGACCTTTGCGTGGGCTGTGTCCTGACTGTGCGACCCACATTGCTCATGGGTTTGCTGGCAGCAGCACCCCTTACAAAAGCGCAGCGCAGGTCTGCAGGGTGCGGGCAGGAGCCCCGTTCTGACCCCTGCCCGCACAGCCTCGCGTTTTGCACCCGGAATATTTCCTTTTCGTCTTCAGGTGTGAACATATTGTCACGCTGTTGTGACAAACGGGCAGCTCCTGCCAGCCCGCGGGCACCTCCAGCAGGGCCAGATCCTGAGCAAGGAGGTTGCAGAGCAGTGCAGGATTCTCGGGTACCAGCAGCCCCCTGCTACTCCTGGTTGTTCCATGTTGACTGCCCCAAAAAATTGTTAGGAGAGGATTCACCCAAACCTGGTGTACAAACCTGCTACAAAGCAGTTACGTCAGTCCCATGGCTGATGGCTGGCTCCGAGCTAAGGCAGAGTTTGCACACCTACATCTAGAGATGAGCTACGTGCTGCTGCTCCAGCGCGGTCTCCTTGGGTGAGCAGAGCCAGACAGGATGCTCCTGCCTTTCCTGTTGCGTGTAGCGTTCACTAATTACAGGCAATCTAAACTCTGGGCTTTTTTTTTTCCATGCAAACACCTGTTACTGATCATTTCCCCCAGCACTAATATTCTGAAGTTGTTTGGCTGTGTTGATGGTTTTGGCAGAAGGCTGTGTGCCGGAAGGTAGTTAATCATGGTCCTGGAGGTCACCTTTATGGGAATGAAGAAGGATTTTTTTTTTTTCCCCCAGGGAGAAGAAGTTTTGAGAAAATTAGTCTGATGCAAGAGAAATTTTGGCAACTAGAAGCTTCTTTTTTTAGGTGGCAAATTTTGTTCTCAGTTTCCAGAAGAAAAAAAAAATGAATTTTTAAGTTGTACAAGGCTTTATTCAGTTGAAAATGCAACTTTTCACCGAAAAGACAACTCCAGGAAAGTTTTAGTCAGCCACGGTAGTGCACAGGCCTTCATCGTTAAACATAAGCTCAAGTATCATGAACCAGAGTATGCCTATTTTTCAACTGCTAGACTTTGCATTATTTAGGTCTTTTGCAAGCAATGCGCATATAATAACATAACTTGATTTTCAGATAAGTTTCCTATATATTGATCTCCTAATCACTTGAACACTGTTGATCGGAGGGACAGCTGGGGGGGTGGTGTTAGGGCAGGGGGCTGTATTAAAGACGGGGATGCTGGACAGAAGGCTGAATCCCTGAAAACGCTGCTTCCATGCCCTCCTCCAGCTGCCGGTAGGTGATGTGACTTATTCGAACCTCTCTCTCCTGGCCCCAGGCAGCAAGCTCATCACAGCCTCTTCTCCCTCGTTAATCTTGCATCCACCACCTAATGAGCCACAACATCCCCAAGCCCTGGAATCTGCTGTCGCCTCCAGTGTCCCACACGGATCACCTGGCTGCCACAAGTCAGCTTATTGGTGGTGGACTGGATGCTCGAGGATTTTTTAAATATGCCCTGAGCATGGACACGTCTCATTTTTGAAAATCCACCCTCTGCACGGATCAGTTTTGCTCTTTATAATCAGGCAAACATGGTAGACAACGGACAAGAGCACAGGGGAGGGGATCAGCCCTTTTACAGCGTTTTAGAAGTCACTGGGAGCCCTGTTCTGCAGTATGCGCAGGTCCAGGCATTTAACAGGTCTGGCTTCTCGGGGCAGCAAAAGGCTTCGTCATCACTGACAAGAGGAGAAGTGTGTTCTGGTCACAGCCGGAACTGGTCACTGTGTGCAACCAAGAAAAATGTGCTGTTTTTCAGCTTCTGCTTTCATTCTCAGAGAACTGGAAATAACACGCTGACAAATACCAAAAGTCAGAATGCAAGTGCAAGCAGCAGACAACAAACCCACATTTGGGCTAAAAGTTTAAAAAGGAGTGGTCTTCGACCAAACTATATGTCTATCCAGGTTAAGTATTAGTTTCCATGAGTATCAGTGTGTATTTACCACAGCCTAAGTGGGACAGATTTATTCTTCAACATTGGCTGTATAGCAATGTAACTACTTGCCCTAACAAAAATAATCCTTGGGGCATGGGAGTGGATAATCAGCCCCAGCGGGATTTATTTGGCATACCTGCAGCATGCAAAGCAGAGCTCCTGAAAACCTTTCTGAATAAATGTGGCAGAAGACTGAGGTGGCAGCTCAAAGGTGACTTCAGAGCCCCAGGTCTGGAGCTGGCCGTGACTTGCTGCCTCCTCCCAGCACCGATCGCGCTGTGCCACAGCAAACCGGGAGGATTTGCTTTTTGGCTGACTAAAGCCATTGCTTTCCCAGCAGAGGGCACGATGCGTAATGAGAACAGTGACTATCCCTGCCAGAAGCAATTTCAGGAACGATGCAGCAAAAAGGAACAAGTGTGCAGAGCCAGAAACCCCAAAGGCAGGATGTGTCGGGGTCTGCTCAGCGCCGTGCAAAGGGTCCGGCTGCGTCTTGAGCAAGCACCCCGCGCTGCTGACTGCTCCCAGCCCAGAGCCACAGTGGTCAAATATCTTCTGCACTTTCGAAAGTACTTGGTTTCATTATAAAACACCCTCAAAGCTATTTGAAATGGAATTTGGAGAAATTTCTGCGAATTAAAGAAAATGGAGCCAGCATCTGTTAGAAGGAATGGAATTGCTCCTCATTTTCCAGAATTTTGAGGCATTGATGTCAAAATAGCAACGTTTTCCAAGACAACTCAATGTCCTCTAGCAACGTAATTTACTGCAGGGAGCAAACCCACCTCCTCAATTCAATCTGCTCATGGGTTGTGTGAGGTCTAAATTACAGTCCTTTGTTTGGATTATCAGTGCTTAAGAAAATCGATCTCTGAAAGATGACCTGGTTGTAGAAAAATACTTTCCTGTCTGACTGTTTCCTTCTCAGAAATGGCTCCCTGGATTATTATCAAACTTCCTTTGAAAGAGGCTTCCAAGCAAAGGCATGAGAAACATTCAGTTCTTGCCTTAACTATTAAGTGAGGCAAACATGCTGTTTAGCCTCAGCTGTATATTTTAACTGTTCTGGTCATTCCCATGACCTGGAAATTTCCCTTGTTGTGCACCATCACATGCCTATTCCAAAATTTCTTTTATTTCAACTTCCTGCTCATATCATACTACTGCAGCAATGTGATTCCTGACTGACACACACTTACAAGGATTGAATTATAAATCAATTTTCTTCCAAGAGGCAAAGTTTACACACATGCTAGATCAGTGCAGTGACCAGTTGGGCTGAATGGACAAAAATCACCTGCTTTGAGCAACTCCTGCATGGTAAGAAGGAAAAGATCACAAGCACAAGGTCTCTTTGGTGCTGCCACCTGAGAAAGAGGGTTGTGCTGCTCCACTCCCTTGGGAGCTGCGTGCTAGAGTTGCTTATCTACTAATGCTTTCATGAACACTGTTGTTCGTTAGTATTATGAGACAAACTGACTGGGCCACGAAGCTTCAGGGTGTTCAAATGGCAGATAATGAAAGGATTTCACACCCCTGCCCACTGCGGCTAACGTGTGTTTTACAATTTATTTTATGCTGCTTAGCAGGTGTTGAAAAAGAGAACTTGCACCAAAGATAGCCCTTGAAACGGTCACATGGATTCCTCACCAAGGCAAAGCTCTCGGCACAACCCAGGCTGGTTGGGGTTTTGTTTCAACCCTGTCCCGCCTTTAGGATATTCTCCCGATAAACAGCAACTCAGCTGGTTTTCCCTGTTAACCCATTATCTTGTAGCCAAGGATTTTTTTCCACCTTTGGAGAGATTTGTCTAAGGTTACCAACGCCTAAAACAACTGACAGACTGCGGATGTGCGCTTGGCCTGCCCATCCTGCTTCCTCCATCACTACCTGCTTGCGCTCGCCCTGTGGTGGTTGCTTTTGTTGACAGCTCCTTCCCAGTCCCACCGCTGACACCTGGCCACCTTGTTCATAGTTTCTAGAAGATCTGCTATGGACTTTCTGCCATTCACCATGGACTGCTGGACCTCACATCACTTCAAAAAGCCCTTAAAAGCACTGCCTGATCTGCACGGCAGGTCTTACTCTTTTTTAACGCTCTGAAAAAGTTTTAGATTGGCCCCCAAAATGTCAGTTACCGTTGCATCTTCAAGTCTCGAAATACACCATCCCCACCTCATGCAAGCCGAAGGTCTGGTACCCACAGGGACACGTGCAGCCCCTGCCAGGCCGTGTCCTGCCCATCGGTGCCGTCCACTGGCCGTCCCCGTCCGTTCCTCTCCCTGCACCCCAGAAAAGGCTTCTGTGGTCAGGGAGAGGATGGACTGGGCTTCCTCGGGTGCCCAAAGAAACAGCAGCGTCTGCAGTGCCCGTGAAACCAGGGGAAGAAGCGCTGTAGTTTTTTGGTGCAGAAAATAGCTCCAAGCTCTTGGCAAAGACAGATGGGTCTGTGAACCTTTTGCAGAGAGTGACCTGACCTTGCAGCCACAGCTACGTGAACAGTCAGACCTGCTGGTTCATGAACCAGCCCCAATCGCTTCGGCAATCGTCTTTCAAGTGAAAAACAAATAGCCCATGTATATCAGGAGAGCTGTAGAGAAATCCCCTTTCTTTTAATGATTTGAAACTTCATGTGAATATGCAAAGGGAATAGAGGCTCTGTCACTGACCACAAAGCACTTTGGGGATTCCAGCTATGCAAATTTCTTGGTAATCTGGTCTGCTGTCCCAGCTGTGGACCCAGAACTTCCTTGTGGAACATTTCCTTCCCTTCCAGCCTGACCGCTGCCCAGAAAACCCGCCTGCTCTCAGGAGGGATGCTGGTGGCGGGTCATGCGCGAGGGCGAGATGTTGTGTCCACAAAGGTCGTACCAGCACAAGGAAAAGCTAAAGGCTGCTCAGCCTCTTGGGGACTTATTTCGACCCACCACTGCAGGGTGTGCACGAAGCAGCTCTTCAGCCCTGGCTGGTAGGAGGAAGGTCTCCCCTCCACAGCACTCGTGAGCTGTGCGCTGAAACCGCGAGTAGATTCTGGATCTTCAAGCTCCCTGGTGGCTTTCTGCTGACGGGGGAAAGGAAATGCTTTCTATTTATCAGTTTTATCATCCTGTGTAAGGTTTGTTTCCTTTACATTTGAGAAGGTGATCAGAAGTGGGGGTGATGGGGACAAACTGCTGGTAGGCACGCATGCGCAAAAATGTGAATTTGCTTTTGCTGCTTAGATTGAGGACAGGAGATACAAGCATGCAGCAACATTTCTCTGTCATTTGGGGTTTTCTCTGTGTCCCTTTTTGCCACCCTAAGGAGTCAAATGTGGTCTAAATGTTCACTAATAAAAAACTAGCCAACTTTGGCTGTGATAAGATAATCTTCTTATCTATAGATCTCAGCCGAGTGAATCCAACACCCAACATTTTATTTTACGCCTGTCTTAGCTTTGGTGAGCGTATGATGCAACGTGGGAACGTCTGTTCATCAGACCATGTCAGATAGGAGAAGTTTTAAGCTCCATTCCAGACCTGGTCCGCAGTCACTGAAATCAGAGACAAATCGGGGCTCTGACTTCAACACAGAGGAGAAAGTCCCCACTAGGCTGTTCTTCACCTTCCCTGGGATTTTTCTTGCAAATCCATCAAGGTGGAGATGCAGCAATCAAAGCAACAGGAGCAGCCATGGTTATGGGGTCCATGGTTACTTTTGCAGAATGGGGACAGTCCCTAGGCTTTTGGTTTTTTTCTTAATTATATATGTTTTTATTGTTGAAGACTGTCTGGGGCATTCATTTGCCTTTCAGAGGAGTGTGTAGTTAGGAGATGCTGAAAAAAATCTCAGAGCTGTGGGATTACTTGTCTCTATGTGTATATTGCTCAGGTTTTGAATAGGAAAGGTCACTAAAGAGTTTGTTGGTTCTTAACACGTACAAAAGCAGACAGAAGGATAACAGGTCACCCGGCTCTGGAAACAGCCAACTTGTTTCCTGGCAGGCTCTACAGATAACTCAGTTTTATTAGTATTTTTGTAATAGATCTCCATCAATGACTTCCCAGAAAATAAAAACTGTTGTGAAGAAGTACCCAACGCAATATTCTGGGATTCAAAGCAAGTTTAGTCTGGCCGGACTAAGCTGATAACCATCATCGATTCCTGTGCTTTTGATGGAGAGTTCTATAGTATTAACATCAGCTAACATAATTTTGGTTGCTAGCTTACTTCAGATCAGTAAAATGCTCATTCATACTATGCAAATGAGTCACTTAGGAGGGAGAAGAAATTTCCTGAACTCTCATTTTGCACAGTGTGAGAGTCTCAGCTCTGTTTAGTCATCGTTTTGTGGAGTGTCTTGTATTAAATGATTCACTTTTTCCAGAGCATGTGAATTTTGGACGTTGCTGAATGTTAGAATAACAATTTCTTTGGTGCCCAAAAGCCAACAGAAAAAAAGTGGATGGTGTTATTTAAAGCTTGACCTCACAGCCAGCTGAAAGACATGTCCTGGCATAAGACAGTAAGACAAACTCATTGCCTAAATGTGTCCTATCCCAAGGGTCTTGAGGTAAGGTTGAAAACGCAAATAGAAGAGGCACAGTACAGCAGAGCATGGAGAGCTCTCTGCAGGGAATTTTCTGTCAAGTTTTTTCATTGAAAAAAAGTGATTTAACAAAATCTTCTATTTTGTAGTGAAGATGCAGGAACACTGCCCAGTTCCCAGTGGAGCTGCAAGCCTGAAACACAGGAGAGCTCCCTGGCTGGGGGGGCTGTGAGACTCACCACGTTCTGGCCCACCAGGCTCCTAGTCACCAAGCAAAAGTCCCAATTCCTGACTCTCATCAGCACCTTCAAGTATTTCACCGTGGCACCTGGGATCCTGATTTCCACATACAAGTAAATACTTGCTGGATTTTTCTATAGGCTATCTTCTTTTTACGTGCTTGCTGTTTAAGCCAAGTCACAGTCAGTGTTTGCTTTCATTAATCTCTTAAGAAAAGGATTGTCTTGAGGGCAGAGGCACTTGTAAGATATAATCGGGCAGAAAAAATTCATGAGCTAAGTGGTGAATTTGAAGATTAAAAATCCTGTATGCCTTGTGTACCAAACACGGCTCCGGTCCCCTGGTCAACACTCAGCCATCTGCATGGGCTTCTGTAGGAGGGGGCAAAAGTGCAGCAGATCCTCAGAAAAAAAATGTACATTTGTAATAAATAATGCACACGCTTTAACAAAACAAAGTTTTATTAATTACAGCACTTCAAGTAGCAGTTTGTCTGTCCTGAAAGTGGCACTTCAGCCTTCCAGAATAAGAACAGTGTATCACAGTGCATCAAAGTACTAAGACGTCCTTCCTGCAGAAGGAATCAGCTTTGTTGGGCAACATGCATCCGAATTTTTTTAAGTGACTTGATGAAATTCTGTTCTGCTTTTACTGGATACCCAGCCCTTACCAGTGTTTCCTTTCGGTCTTCTGAGAAACAATGATGTCAAGCACCCTTCCCTGGCTTCTGGCCCACCAGTGTCCACAGCACCTCTGACGCTGCCGATATTCATCGTAAATAACTCCACTCTAGGCAGGTAACTTCTGTGAATTCTGATAATAACACTATTCATAATTTTTTGAAGTGTATTACTGCAGCCAAAGGGATTAGAATATTTTTAAAGATTTTAACAGTTGTAAGTAAGAGCCCACTATTTTCATCTCATAGAACCAGCCAAGTACTTCTGCATTATTATTGCTTGATTTTTGATGTAGAAGTAAAATTCAGCCTTTTCTCAGAATGTGTCATGAAGGAACACAAAGAGAAGGTGGAAAGGAAGCGGGGAGGGTCTCTGAAATGACTCTAGAGATGCTAGGCAGGGTATAGTCACGTAAAAAATGTTTTCATTTAGTGTCCTTGTCAGAAAAAATGCGCTTGAGTAATCTCAAAGATCCCAACGTAAGATGCATGCTCCTTGGGCCAGGATATTTGCCTCTCATTAAAACTAAGCTGACTTTATCTGACATGCAAAAAACCCTATTTTGCTTCATTTAGTCTGGCTGTGAAGGAGATAGTCCTGCTGCCAGCCGCCTCCTGCCCCAGCAGCAAGACGGGTGCACCTAGTTTCACTGCCCCTTTTCCGGGTGTTGCCTTTTGGTCAAGTTTATCTCCCTGAAGGAGGAAAAAATCACTTCTGACACCAACTAGAAAAAGCGTGATTGCGAAATTCAGAAACTGGCTGGTAAGCATAGCAAAGAGCAGGAAACTCCTCCGCGCTTGCTGTTTGTCTTGGGTTTGTGAAGTCTGACCTTCAGTTGACAGCTCTTGTGCCTCTGGTCACCTTGGACTACAGGCCACTCGGGAAAGTGCTCACAGCTCCAATTTTCAGCTCTAATAGTCTAAGTGCCAAGTAACTGCTACCAGCAGGGCACGTCAGGCATTCACTGGTACCAGTTTGAGTGTGAGGACCTACTGCAACCTGAAGGAGGGAAGGTTAGAGCTGAAATTCATCACGCTGGGGTTTTGTGCCCCACATCCTTCTTGTTCTCAGGTGGGCAGAGGCTTATTGCTGTGTTTGGGCTGGCAAGATGTATTGAAGGGCTGGAAGCATGACGGAGCTAGGTTGTACGTAGCATTTTGGCTATTAATACTTGGGGTTTGGCTTATTTCATTTTTCTTTCCACCTTTTACGATCTACGGATTTGCAGAACATATCACAGAAGTTCAGTTTCTCAAAACCGCAGTCTTTAATTGAAGCTGGAGGCCATCTCCCATGCAAAGTGCAAAAGTAATCAGAAGTGCCTACATCCACTTGTGTGTTGGGGAGTATCTGAGGTATCTGGAGTACTTTATGTTTTGCTGATAACCATCCAGCGCTTTGAGAAGACCCCGGGAATCACCAGCTGGGTAATAGCTCTGTTATACATCCACCCGAGCCCCAGTGCAGTCAGAGGAACATCCATGGCCCTGGTACCCGTGGCACCACTGCCAAGGGAGCTGGAACAGCACTGCTAACCCCAGCGCATCCTTCCCTGCTTCTGAAACCATGGCCACCGAAATCACTGGTGATCCCTCTGGGTACAGCACATGGAGCCTTCAACACAGGGGTTTTCTGAAACTCCCTCCCCGCCCTTGTAGGGCTGCAGCAAACAACTGCATTCTGGCTTTCCACCTCCTGTTTATTTCTGAAGGAGGATGTGAGAAGCTATTTACTACTTTACTGTAGCAACCTCCCAAGACTGGCTCCAGGCGTGTACCGAGATGTGGCAGCTCAGCCCCGCTTTGTCCTGGGGACTCTCGTGGTGGGGCTGATGCCACCTGTGGGACAAGCCCAGCTAGGCTAGGTCAGCTTGGAGCTCACCTTGTTTCTCAATCCTACCTGCTGATTTTGATGGGTCACCTGGGTTAGAGATATTTTAGGACATAGATCATGTCTTTAGTGTACAGCTCTTGGCTCAGCAGATCCCTGAGTAAGCCTCTAAGCACCCTTTTTATATAAAAAAATATTTGGGTTGCTTTAGTTTTTACAACCGTTCGTGAAATGTCATTTGTTTCACCTGCACAGTGAATAAACTGTAGACTGCAAACAATCAAAGCAAGCCTGCGGTGCTCTAAGGCTGTCAACACGAGCACCCACAGCCCAGCTCCGTTGGGTTTCAGTGCCAAGGGGCTCCTCAGCCCCAAGCTCCTCGTAACAACCAAGGCTAAACAGCATCAGAAAACAGGAAGGTTTAAACTCAGTGGTGTGCCAAAACATGAGCCTTGGTCCTTGGTTATTGAACAATTTTCAAACCAATAGTTTGAAATTGTGTTGAAGTCTCTTCTGTTTGGTGTCAGAGCGCAGCTTCCCCTGGGAATACGCGCTACTTCGTTTTTAGCGTAGATCTGTTAGACACGCTAAAAAATATTTTGTAGTAGATGTATACGTTGGCAATCCTTAAAAGAATCCCCAGGAAGTAACTGAGGGACCTGAGAAGGGCTGCGGCCGTGCTGGAGAAATGAAACAACAAAACCCAAGGGCTGCAGGTGGGAGCAGAAGTGCTGCTGGCCTTCAGGAGGACATCCGTCTGGAACAGGGCGCACTCTGCAGTCACCAGGATCCAGATGATCCTGGATGTCAGTCTGGCATTTTTCACCGTCCGCAAATGGCGAGAGTCAGTGGGGAAGAAGGTTATCAAGTAAGCCTCGACGGCAACGCAGCTCAGCAGCAAGCAGCTGATGTGCGCGTTTGCAGTAAGGAGGTTCTGCAGCAGAGCTGATGTGAACGCTGTAGATGAGATGCTAACTTCAAAGGTCCAAACAACCGTCGCAGAAACAATGCTAACAGAAACCAGGATGTCTGCCTTTGCCAGGCTCGAAATGAGAACCACAGTGGACTTGGATGAAACCTTTGCAGACTGCAGGATGATTATCGTGTACAAACTGCCCAGCAAGCCCAGAAAAGTGCTGATGGCATTTGAAGAAGACAGGACAAGATATTGGATATATTTAAGTACCAGGTATCTCCTAAGATCTTTCATGTGGTCTCTCTCCATAGAAATGCCAGTTAGGGAAGCATACCTAGAATACATATAAAAAAGGGCGATTAAATGTACAATTAGTGGGAGATATTCCAGACAAATTGTTATGTACTTGCATTTGTACAGACACATGCTGCCATCCTGCACGCTCCAGCATTAATATGGCATTGGTTGGTTATCCAGCTTCAGAAGCGCTCAGCGTGTGAAATCCTCAGGCTGCGTCAATTATTAAACAAATTGCATGTAAACCCAGGCGATAGCATTTTATTATAGTTAACACAGGAGTCATTGCAGGGTACTGGAATGACTCTCGACTAATATTGGAAAAACTGAGGTCAGAATAGGGCTACTTTCATTATGCAAGTTTTTGTCTGTTTGCCTTTGTGGGTCAATGCAAGAATGAAGAATCCATTCTCTAGTGTCGCAGCAAGAAAAAGATTTCCAGTTGTGTCATGTAGAAGAGTAAATGAGATATTTATTACTCATTCTGGGAAACAAAGTAATAAACTAAAGTGAATGCTATCCATGAATGTCCCAGTTGAATCAGAAGTTGAGAATTACCATACAAAATACCCATTTTATTTCCTTTTCCTATCATTAGTGCAACTCTTCTTACACATTCGTATGCGGTCTCTAGCTTCTAAACAAAATTGAATGCCCGGGCACAGTGTGGGAAATGGCAATAAATTACAGATTCTGGGCTACCAGGGAAAAGGTGGGCTCAGCAGTCCCGGCTGCTACAGCTTCACAAGCACACAGCTGCTGGCTGCAGAAGCCCATTGGGTTTTTCAAGTTTTGCCGAGAAGGGATGTGGTCTCTGGTTCGATGTGCGGTTGGTGACAGCATCCCCGTGTGCTCTGGAGCTCCCCGTGCCTGTGAGCTTTCAGCTCTGAGCTTCCCAGGGCCATGCCGGCTGCCGCATGGCTGGAAGCTGGTCCAGCTGGTGCCCAGCCCCAGCTATGGCACCATTTAAAATGTTTCATCATGTTCTGATTTTATATCTACATTTCTTTGGGAGCAAACTAAAAGCCAAGAGCTATTTCAAGCATTATTGCTAGAACGTATTGTTCAAGTTTCTTTTTCTTAAGTACCGTTAACAAAGCCTAAAACCAACTTGCTGCCCCACCAGTGGTGTGTCTCTTGGCAACCACTAACATTTTACTCCTTGGGCTTAACAAAGCTATAATTAGATACAACTCTAATTTTCTCCTGAGAAAGCTATACTGCTATGTTTCCAGTTTGTTTATTAGTTGAATCTCCTAATGCATCCAGTTGGATGTTTATGAACCAGTTGTGAGATCTGACCTGGAATTTGAGGGAAAGTTTATAGACCTGTGGGAAGTCACACAAACGAGCCTTGGGATGAAGGCATTTGGAGAAGGACCACAGCCATTGCTCCCGGTGCTTCTGGGTGCTTGGAGTCCTTTCGTACTTTACCCACCACTGCTTGCCTGCAATCTTCTGCAGCAATGGTGTGCTTCGGGGTTGAGTTTCTCTCAACAGGCATGATACAAGCCTCAGTTCACTAGGGTGTGCGAGCAAGAGGGAAAACTGCATCCCTCCGACTGTTAGGTAACGTTGCTCGACAGAATCAGCCTTCAAGAATGGCACACTGCTGCGTTTAGGCAACATTTGAAACAATGAAATTTATTAAAACAGCCAGTTCCCATAGGCTGCCAGTGGGAGTCCTTCTTGATCTGACCATTGTCTCCTATAAAAGGTTGTGAACAGTCCCTTTGCCTTAAATTCAGCAGAAAGAGGTGCCTGGATGATCCACTTCTGCCTGGGGGTCCTTCACATCTCAGTGGGCAGCTTCCAGTGGAGTATTTTGCATCAGTGAGATTAAATTGGCTTTGTAACTCTTCATGGTTGTTTCGTATCAACATGCCGAAGTAATCTAATAAGTCAGGGCTGCACCCCGAGGCTCTACTCATTTCCTATACATGCAAAGTACCCATCAACTTCAACTACAGCTTTGCGTGACATAAAGAATTGGTTGAAGATGACTAATAGCTCAGGATCTGACCTCGTATTTACACAGCTATATCTTAAGCAGGAGTGCAGTTTATAAAGTGCCCAGATATTTTTAGGTCTTAGTGTAATTTGTGTAATATTGCTTCAAAAGGGCATAAGGGTGAATTATCCTTGTGTGGGAAAAAGTTACAAAGACTAAAAGGCTAATTTGGTTAAACCACTAGTTTCCTATGATCTCAAAAGCAAGAAAGTTGTTTACAAAAAATGGAGTGAGGATTATATAATGAAGATTAGTATAAAAGAATAGCATAAATGTACAAGAATTATATTGGAAAGATCAAGACACAAGATGAAGTGCAGTGAAGAAGTGATGTACAGTTAAGGAGAAAACACTCCATAAAACCATTTTCAGACAAAGGAAGACTGGGGAATGAATCTGCTCCCTGCAAAGTTTGCACTACCAACCAACTGTTGGTGCCAAAATCAGAAGACAGCAATTCTTTTTCTCTGCAAGGCACCCTTATGGCTGGACATGTGCCACAGCAAGAGCTAGTAACAGAAGACCTCCAGTAAGGTTCCTGAAGAAGAAACTAAAGGAAGAACAAGATGGATGTTGCTTAGATAAATTCTGTGGTTTCAAATTTCTGAGCTTCAAGTAATTTATCCAAGCACACTTAGAAACTGGCTGAAGCAATTGCAGAGATATTCATGGTTATCACTGAGAAGTTTTACAAGACAAATGGTAGAAGTTCCAGAAACTTGAAATAGTAACGATGTGGCCTGTCCTTAAAAAGGAGGAGTAGGGCAAGACGAGCCAGAAAATTGTAAGCTTCGGTTCCCAGAAAACTACTAAAATAAGCAAGCAAATTGTTATCTAAATGGTATAGAATGTAAGGAAGAACAATGTGGATTTCTCACAGATATAGCAAATTTATTGAGCCCAGCTTCCTTCTGTAGCAGGATAATAGATCTCACAGGTGAGGAGAGAACCAGCAAGTGTCATATGTCTTGAATTTGACTAAGACTTTCAATGTTGTTTCATGAGACATTCTTACAGAGGAGCAAGCCAAGGAAATGTGGACTAGATGAAACTATGATTAAGTCATGCATAGCTGGGTGGGAAACTAAGAAAAGGTTAGTTACCAGAAATTAGAGTATCTATCAGATGGGGTTCTGCAGAGATCTGACATTTTGTGCATTTTCATTAACTACGATAAGGAATGGAGTGCATGCTTATTAAATTTGCTTATTAAGTCAGCTATCACAAATCTACAAGTACAATTTCAGACCCATACAAGAGCTGGTCCCTGCATAGCAGTGAGTGGGAGGAAAAACGAACGTGTGGGCAGGAGGAAGGAGCAAGCCAGGGGAGGAGGATGGCTGCGGTAGGCAGCAATGTTGGCACAAGTATCTGTGGAGCCTGAGGATGGCAACACCCGGAGCTGGAGTCAGCGACAGTTGTGTCGGGAAAGGCAGATGCCATCTTGCTATTCATAAACGGGAGAAATGTCTGTAACCACATGGGATGAGTCTTTGGTTTCGCTCAGCAGAAGTTAGGTCTTGACTGAAGTATGCGGCCAGTTTTGAGGCCAACGGTTCAAGAAAAGTATCAGTTGCTGAAGATATTTCAAGGAGACTGAGGGGATCAGAGATTTAGCTAAATGTAACAATGCCATTTCTTTCATATTTCAGCACTTATCTCCTTATGTGAATTCTCAGTATTTCTAATGTGATACCTTGGAGCATGTACTACAAAGCTTTTCCAGTACAGTTACCGAACAGGTCTGGGTGGTTGCTTTAGTCTTTGCCTGTTTTTTCTTTTGATGAGATGATTGGAATATTATAATTCTGAGTGATTCCTATGAAAGGTACAAAGCCAACTTTTTTAAGAGTGGGATTCCCATTACTTGTTGAGACTTGATTTGTACGAACTTGACTCATCTAAGACTTGCATGCACCTTTTCTCTTTTTTTTTTTTTTTTTTTTTTTTAATACCTGAACCAACTTGTTAATGGAATCCTTCAGGGAATAGATAGGAAGAATTTATTCCTGTACTTCAGCTGAACAGTGGTACAGTTCATCTTGTCCTGGTTTGCCATAATGATTAGCTAGAAAAATGATTCTGCATTTTCTGGCAAAAGCAAAATCTTTCTGAAATCAATGGTCTGTGCTCTTTCCATTAAGTCAAGGGGCTTTGCCACCAGTCCTGGTGCAGCCCCTTTAGTGTATGCTAACTTGCCAAGAAGTGGCTTTGCTTCGCTGCTGAGGGTGCGGTAGGGGGTGAAGAGGAGGGTTAACCTGTGAGCATTGCTGTCGGAGAGTTGGTTTGACCATTTGTTTCGATACAGAGCACCAATGAAATGAAGATCTATGGGAACAAAACTATCTGAATACACAATGTGCAAGCTCATACAACTCACTAGCTAGAAGTGGAGGAGAACCAAGCTGTGATATATACAGTTGAATACTGATTTATCTTGTTACTCAAGCAAGCTACTCCTGCTTTGGAAAGGTACGGTAAGAATATTCTATCATTTTTTTTTATTGCAACCTATTTCCATGTATATTTCCATTAAGTATATCTCTGAGGAGACAAATTATATGCCTTGATAAAGATCTTTGCTCATTTTATGACAACCGATTACTGTTGTTGTTTGCTGGAAAGTACACGTAACCTGGCCCAGGCTGCTGTGCTCTGAAGACCAACATGCATGGCCACAGGACTTCAGCTAAATTCAAGGCTGTGATCCCCAGATGAGGGGTAGTAAACAAATCTAAGCTGGTTTGAGTGGCTGAATGAGTGAGCGAAATGTGCAGTTCATTAACTTTGGGATTTTACATCTCTGGAGAATGTCAAAATTTCATTGGAAAACAAACTGAATCAAAAAGAAGTTTGCCATGTGGATAAAACCATGCTTCTCCAGTGAGCTGGGCTCATTCATATATTTCCTCCAGCCTTTTTTTTCACTGAAGAAGTTTGAAAGGAAGAAGACACCAATGGCTGCATTTACAGCAGAGCTTTATCTTGCCCATGTGGAGCGTTTTAACTCTGAGCTTCTGGGCACTGGGTCCTATCTTACACCCCAGGACCTGGTGATGAGCCCATAGGCTCTTCTAATGATGAGTGGCAGAAAAGGAAGCCGAGCAGCCGGTACGGCCGGAGGAGATGCCCAGGAGCAGCCAGTCCAGACGCTAAGGAGCTCAGCGTGTTTTTCACGTCTTCCCTTCTTGAAAACTTTGGCATTTTACATAACGCTGCCAGCATTTTACATTACATGGCAATGTACTGTGGAAAGGAACTGGATAGAAGATGCCCTCCCACTTCTTGTTAGAGATGTGTCAGCGGTGTCCTTCCTTTCAAGCCACGGCTGCCCCAGGAGATGGGATCATTGCCGTGGCTCCCTCCTGCCTCCCTCCCCCCCTTTCACACTATGATTTAGTGGTTAAAACTGTCATCCAGAATGTAGCAGAACGAGGTTTGATTTCCTCCTTCGCCGCAGGGGATTTAGGTGTTTATCTTTCAGGGGTGTCCCAACCAGCAGGCTACAGGTTGTCCGGAGGCGGGAACACCTTTCGTACCACCTAAGGAATCTGGTCACGGTGTAGGAAAACAGCTGACACGCTGGACCGAGGGGCAGGGATCAGGAAAAGGCTCATGGATCACAACACAGGCAGTTGCGGATGTTTGGGGCATCCTGGTTTCCCATACTTGCTCCAAATGCTGTTTGGATACATCTGCTCTAGTAAATTAAGCGGAGCTGGGAGATGTTGCCGGGTGCTGGAGCTCAGTTCTTCATAGTCTTGAGGGCATGGTCCTCGTTGCTCTAGCCGTGCTTGGTGCCAGAGATCAGTCCTGGGCACAACACTAGTCAGACATAGCTTTTACATATGTAAGAGTAAGGAATCATTAGATAAAGAACAGATGTACGAAGAGTGCACAAGGCAAGGTCTGAAGGCGCAGGCTCCTCCTTTGGAGAAGGCGGCTGCCAGCACGGTTCTCCCGAGCTCCCGCTGCCGACATCCTCCTCCACATCCAACCCAGCAGCTTCGCTCTCGCTGGGAAATCTTGCCAGCCTGCGAAGGACCTCGGGGAACGGAGAGGAGGTGCTCTCCCTCAGCAGACCCTTCCCTCTGCCTGGACCGAGGTAGGGATGGATGGGATCACGCCCGGGATGGGGCCAGGTGGGAACGGGAACGGGGGGCTGTTTCCAGAACAGCTGCTCCCATCCTGCCAGAATTGGTGTAGAAGGCAACCTGAGCCAATTCATCTATTTATTTACAGTTTTCAAAGCAGCCTCTTGTGGTATTTGTTACAGGTCATCCGCAGGAGAATTGCTGCACAGGGACAGTGACACTTAGACAGTTTTTGTTTAATCCTTATTCAGATGAAACCTCAGTTCAAGCTCATGGGAGGTTTCCTGAACTAGCACGTTGTGTTTCCAGCAGTACCGTTTTTTATCTCCACAGAAATTGCTCTCTTGAGACACTTTACATTTGTAAATTCCAGTTAATAATAATTTTTCATTTGTTATCGGTATGCCATTGTAATCTGAGAGGTACACAAAAATATCTCCTATTCTTAAACAAATACTTCCTTTCAAAATTCCTCCTGGAATTGTGTCAAAGAATATACAGAAGAGGAGAAGAATTTGAGACCCAGATTACCACTGAATATCCTGACCTGTAATGAAGTGATATTAGCTTTTACTTAGTTTAAAAGCAAAAATACTTACATTTGCTGGAAAAAGCAGCCAGGAATAGTTTTCTGCATCACTGTATTCTGTGGATGGTCTGCAGCAGAACTAAAATGTGCGGTTTCCCTTGGATTGCTTCCTGGGTTTTATATATAGTGTTGCGTATTCAGTACCACGTCAGAGCACGGGGCTATGCTGACAGAATTTGTTTTGCTAGGCAACATCCCCAGAGCTGGTTTCACAAGAATTACGTGCTTGAATCATGGTAGCTATTAAGTTCAGCTGTCTGGAAAAATTGATACCCTGTGTGGAAGAGGAGTCCCAGACACTTCCTCAAATATATGCTTTGAGATGGAGCAGATGACAGGGTGTAATCCTCAACTCGTCTGGGTGTCCCATAAGCTAACACAGATTATCCATGAGTAAAAAAATTATTCTGAGCGAAGAAAAGATGTCCTCTGGCATGAAAAGCAGCACTATATCTAGCTGGACTGGGCTATCCCCAATTAGTGTTTGTGTTGGTGTTTCCTGGGATACCCAGGTTTGACGCTGATTACCTTTGCACTAACCTTCCTCTATTGTTCTCCAGGCACGATGGTGGTTAAGCCAAATTCATCCGTGTTCCAGGGCAGGGGTGTCTCTTCACGAGGTCTCAGTGTGGTGGGAGAGCAGAGAAGCAGCCCATAGGCACCACGGAGAATAGCAAACCGATATGTTCCGAGCCACACGAACACGTACCACAGCTCCCAGCCTTGTCGTGGATGATGATCTTACGCCTAGAGTCGATACATGAAGGCAGGGAAATAAAGGCGGTGATGCTGCATCGGTTTCTGATCAACAGGCAGGGTTTGCGGCTAGTCCAACACCAGCTCTGCCGGCAGCACGCCGTTCCCCTCACCTCTTCTCTAAGTGACGGAAAGCTGTAGAAAGATAAAGCAGCTGAAAATCCAGGTGCTGCAGAGCACTGTCATTGCAGCCGCAACCTGAGGATCATGCAGGGAAGGCAGCCCTGTGCTCTGCTGCCTGCTCAGAGAGCAATGGCCATCCTGGGTTTGCACTGGAGTGCTGGTGAGAGGACATCTGCCAAAGCCAGAGAAAATCCCTGAAAAAAGGGGATTTGGCTGGTTGGTAATTAATATAGCTTGTGCTTTGATTTATGTGTATAAATATTCATTTTTATATTTGATTTTAATAAGAATGAGTTAGCTTTTGCCAGAGGCTCTCCATAGCAGTTTTATTTTCTACGACTACCATTTCTATTATATTTGCTTATTTTGCTTGCATGCTGAGATGATACAACAGCACCGTCAGCTGCAAGACCGTAAATTCTGCAAACAAGCGACACACTTTCTCTGAGAGGCTTGAAATTTCATAACAACTTGCGGAAAGATAGGGCAAACCCTCTGTTTCTCCAGGGCACCACCCATTTAGTCAGACTGATTCCCCTGTGGCACCAGCTCTGTGAAAACAATAATAAAATCACAGGGAAGGGAGAAGGGGTGAGATGAGGTACTCCTGGACCCGAGCTGTGCTCCGCTTCAGCTTGCAGGGCTGGCAGACATCTGCAGAGCCAGCACGGAGAGACGGGACCGGCGGTGAAATCTTTTATCAGTTCCCTCAGTTAATCTTTACCTGCATTAGTAATCGCTCCTGATGACTGATGGCTTTCAGTGCTCCTCTTCGAACCCACCAGTGTCTCCCTTAATGCAAGCAGAATGAACACAGCATCCCTGATTGATTTCTGCAGTGGCATGAGATGGCTTCCAGTATTTCTCCATAACCTGTTTATTTTGTGCTACACCCTTGTTTGAAGGCTTTGGCCAGCTCTGTACGTTGATTAGCAGTGCTCTTTACAGCTGATGACTTTTAATTTTTTTTTCCTCGGCAACTGAAATACAATTGAATGTAATTAGAATTCAGCAATAGGTAAGAAAATTTCAATTTTCTTCTCTCCAAAGTACTCCACTGTACTTTTGACGCCAGAGGGTTTCCAGCGCTTTTCCCTCGCTATCTCATCAGTGTTCCCTCTCCATCTCTTTGTAGTACAATTTTGTACACCCCGAAACACTGCCAAGGGGCACCATGAAAACTGTCCGTTGCCTCTACAACCTCTCTCGCTTGCTGATACTGAAAACAGTCCTATTCCTATTTCTTTTCTTTATACCGAAGAGAACTTTGTCGAGGAAATCCAGATAAGTTACATCCTGTGAATATCTTGCATTTTTGGGAGGTGTTTTTAACATGCTTGAAGCTTTCAAGGAAATTGTAGGAAGGCAGTTTTCTTGTAAATAACTCTTCAGCTTGATCCTACAAAACAAGTCCTAATTCTTATTCTTTGGTGGTTAACCATTTATCTGGTTCTAAAGTCCTGCCAGCTGCTGCGATTCCCTGGGCCATCCTGGTTTACAGCTATGGTACGTACAGCCTGTGCTGCTCTTCTCATTTTTCACATTAGTTTTTTTCTTTTCTCTTAGGTTCCTTGAGAAACCAGAACAATTACTGTCTGATCTTCAGCCAAGCTTTCCTGTTTCTCCCCTCATTAAATGGATGGAGGTTCTCCTGCCTGGGCATATGACTTTATACCATTTCCCATCTTTATTATCCTCAGAGAATATGCATTTCTCCAGCACCTTTTGTGATTCCTCACTGAAGTTCTCCACAATTTCTTATCATTACCTTCTCTCCCTAGCCTCACAGAGTGTAAGAAACTCCTTTTAAAACTACAGACCAGCCAAATGACTGTGTCTTCTGACTGGAAAAGGGAGAAGGAGAAGCCAGGCAGCTATTTGCAAATACGAGGAAGAGTTGGGCGACAAAGGGAAAAGACTCGAGGACAGGAGTGACACGTAGCAGCTCCTATGGGCGCCGAGCGGGAGCCAGTATGGCCAGACCTTCCCAGGCGGCAAACCAACAGGAGGGCTTCCCAAAAGCCGCTGAGCTGACCTGCTTTGTGTTCTTTCTGATGGAAAAACAGCAGAGCCTGCATACTGGAGGAGAAGAAGAAATGGGAAAGTTTCAGCCCTATCCCTGCTGGTTCGGGGCTTCAAACAGCAGAAAGATGAGCATACTCTCCGAGGGAGGGATGGACTTTCCAATGTGCCTTCAAATCCAACGCAGCTGCCTCTCGGACATAACCGACATCCTCATCAGGACACAAGGCGAGGCGATTGCGCCTGTGCTGGCAGAGGACGGCGATTATCTCCCCTGGCCGTGCACAGACAAGAATCTTCCAAGATGTTCATCACAGAGAGGATGTTTTATGTTGGCCCCTTGGTAAAACGTGAAGGGGCAGGTATGGAGGTGTGTGACCTGGCTGTATTCTGCAGCTCTCTCAAGAACGCAAGCTTCCACTTTCCACCTTTCCAAACAGCTCATCAGCAAAGAAAATAATCAGCTCACTTGTTTTATTGCCTTTGTTCTCTATTTTCAATATAGAAAAGGAAAGTCACTTTTAACGAGGCCAAATGCTGGGATAAAGCATTAGTAATGTAATCTTCACTCCTCGAGGACAGTAAGTCCAGCGATAAGACACCATTGCAAGTGGCTTCCAGGATTTCATCAGCCCCTTTTGCATAACTGACAGAAAAGATTTCCTTGCAGGGAAACTGGGAGAAGGTTGATGGCTTAATCCTTTTTGTCTAACGTATTGAATGTAACAAGAGTACAGATAAAATGCATAAAGAAATGGTGGTGATTCATAAAACTGGGGGGAAGAACTAGGTACAAAAACGTTAATGCAAACCTGGCTTGGTTTTGTCTTCCTCCTTCACCGACTAACTCACATTTCCAATTGGGAAAGAAAGTGGTAACAGCCCTTTGGGAAACGCCCCTCATCCAGGCAAAAGTAGCAGAGAAGGAAATTCCCCATAGTTGCCCATAGCTGAAGTTTTGGGAATCTCTTGAATGAGTTCGCAAGTTCTCAGCTGACAACTCTTCTAAAAAGAATACAGGAAAGCCTGAAACCACCCTACAGCCCGGGTTAAGCGCTTTTGGGTTCTCGCCCTGCAGAGCTACGTCCCTGCCTGCACAAATCCCTCCTTAGTGCTCACTTGTTTCTCTCCCTGCTGTGTGGTGAACAAGCCTTCGTGCCTTTTTATTTTTGTTCATAACGTGGTTTTACGTGCAGCCTATCATTCTTGTTTGAGGCTCACAGCAGCCGCAGATCCCACAGTAGCTACCGCGGTCAATACAGTCTGTTTTCAATTAAAGGTCTGGGAAAGTGCTTCCCCTTGAGTCACAGCATTCCTGAGCTGCCATCACTCAGCTCATCTCCGAGGACAAGGGTGGTGGGAATTTCCCCGGCCCCCACAGACTTCCTCAGCTCTGGCACCACAGCTTTCTGCTGAATGCCTCCGCTTTCCACACCCAGCGCACGCTCGCCGTGCCCCTGGCTGGACTGCCTCCGTCACGGCCGGTCCTCGTGGTCCACACAGCGTGAAACTACATGCATACAATGTTTTCTTCCACATGCCAAAAAAATTAAATGTGTTTTTTGCTCTGCCCTTGGAGGAGCATTAGAGGCAATTTTGAGACCTCCTCCAAAGATGGTGCCTTGACGTGTCCCCACACTAAATTCTGCCCTCTTCCGTTATTCTATTTCCAAGGCATCATATTGTTACTTAGCTAACTGAATCATAAAATTAAGTATATTTGAGTTTAAAAAGACTTACTACAACCCATCAAAGCAGAAGGGGTTTTTTTCGTGGCAATTACTTGTCCAGTACTTCGTCTTGATTAGAATTCACCTAATGACCTTTCCTACCTTTCCTCGCTACACAGTCTAGGAGCTCTTCCTACTGTAAATGGCATGTTTGCTTGTTAAGTGTCCTCTTGTTACTTACTTCCATTTATCTAAATTATCATTAATTCATATCCTGTGTTCTCCCTCTATTTATTACTCTCTCGGTGTTTCTTTGTGCCTACCGCATATATAAAAATTTATATTCTTACTCACAGAGTCTAATATTGTATTCATAAATAGGGCCAATTGTTTTGACTTTTTTAACTTGAACAAGATGCATAGGACAATCACTGAGAATATATGGTAAATTTTTAACAGCTTTTCCAGGTAAGGAATAGCCAAACCCATAATCATCAGCAGAAGTTATCCTGTATGCTCTGCATGGTTAAGGGAGTCTGTTTTTTAACCTCAGGCCATGACACAGGTACACAAAATTTTACTTTTTTTTCTTGTATTTCCTGCATTTCATAAATCATCAGACCAAAAGTCTTTCAACACTTTTGTTTTCCTTCCTTTCCTCACACCTGAGAACACACAAATACACTATGTGAAGCACGTGAGAAGGCAGAAACCCACATCCCCCAGCTTGCCACAAAAGAGAAGAGTGAGCTTATTTTTGTGGTTTTTCAATAGGAATTGTCTTGTCAAATTTGGAGCTGCATGCTACACGCAGCCTATATTTATTATTATTCCTAAGAGCAAACCAAAGCATGAGAGCAGCACCGAGGTGACTCTTGGAAACGTAAATGCCTGCAGGAGTTGGTCTGCATCCAGCCCTCCCAAGCAGAAGGAAAATGGCAGAGCTGTGTCACTGTGAGCAACCGGTCCACTCACCTCCTTGCTTCACCTTAGAAATTTTTTGTTATTTTGTTAACATTCATGTAATAACTTTGCCAGGAATTGAACTTTGCTCCACAGTAGATGAAACTGCAGGGAAGCACGATTCATGTCCCACACCACCGCTGCTCAGCGTCGAGGAACGGTCCGAGGACATCTGTAGTTCGATTTATGCTGGAAACTTCCCAGGAACGCACCGCTGCTCTCACGTCAGTCTGCGATGCACCCCAATTTTGTGCTCCCCCAGGTATCTGCCCACATGCTCTGCTCCCCCCAGCCTGCCTGCTTTGCTGTTTGCCTTCTGCTGCTCTTAGTTGTAACCTTGGTATGGTCAGACATGATGAGGCTGCTACGTAGGCTCGGTCCGCTTGAAGCTATTTGTTGTTGCACCAGCGGCGACAGCAAATTTACTTTTTGGCCTGAGTTTTTAAAAATTTTGGCAGACTGAGCATCGCCAGTCATTGATGCTGGTGTGTCCTGCTCAATGGCCAGCCAAGCACAAGAAAAAAAGCAGATTTTGCTGCATGTGAGCCCCAAGTCCCGGCAGGGCAAGGAAGGAGCAGGTACCAGCAGTGTGCATCCCATCATCTGCCCTTGCAGAGGTGGCAAATGGATTTGTAGGTATTCAGCCATCTCTCAGGACTGGCACGCCTTTCAACAGGCTCCGATGGTATCTCTTCCATAGTGTGCAGTCCATCATGGCACCAGCAGCATCATGGACTGAATGTCTGCGGGCACTGGTGAGCATCCACCAGGCAGTAAATCCAGGGAGCCGACAGGGACACGGTCACGCAGACATGGGGTTGCCACTATTGTTCTGGAGTGGGTTCAACACAGATTTCCCAGGAAAATATTCTTTGCTGTCCTTGAGACCCTGGAGGATAAACATTTGTTGCTCCCCTAGACTTTCTTTGGGAATAATGTCCTCCATGAACACTTGCGATGCTTCCACTGAAAATGAGTTTAATTTCTATTTTCCCCTGAGGGAAAAATAGACGACACACCAAGGAATTTGTTTTCCAGTGACCGGGACTACATTAGAAGAAAATATTTGCAAATGTGTTTTTCAGCTTGGCATTAGTTGTTTTCCAAGGCTATCTTGGTCTGAGGTTGAGATTTTCATTTGGGTTTGGGTGGCGGAGTGTTCCTGATGTCTGGGACTTGGTTTGCTTTGTTTATTTTTTTTTAAGAAAACAGGCTTTTTTCAGGCTTGTAAGCTGGAATAGCAAATTATCATTGAGTAAAGAATGAAGAACCCCTGGAACTGAAAAATCAGTCATGAACTGAAAACAGCACTTGAGATCTGGATATGTTGCAAATGGTTGAGTTTAGTAGAATGAGATTCCTGTTTCCTAACAGCACCAGGAAATAGAAGATTTGTTCAGGTCTTGTTGGGTTTTAATTAGAGATGGGTGACACACAGCACCAGTGCCATTTCCAGAACGAGGTACCAGCCCAGACTGGATCTCGTAGGTCACGTACAATCAGAAGTAATGTTGTCCCATGTCTCATCAAATGCATATTTACCTGGGGTAAAGGTTTTCTCCAACCTTTACACCTTTGTGGTGAAAGAAAGCAGAGCAAAAGCTCTTTGCAGTGGTGGAAGGTAAATGCAGAGTCACTGGAAAAAAAGAAAAGAGTCTTTAGGATGGTACGAGTTTAGTGAAGGCATGGCTGGAGCGTGGCAGGATTCGAGCAGGTGAAGCCTGGACTAAGCAGTGGTCTCCGGCAGCTCACTCAGCAGCTGAGCTGGAAATCCCGACCCACCAGCAGCAACAACGCTAATGCCATGATCTCTCTCCATCCTGATCATCGTACGTGCAGTCATCGCATAAAGCAACCCTTCCACCAGCAAGGGGAGCTGAAAAAAGTGCAAGATGAATTACTGGTATTGCCTCCAGTGTTTCCCAGAAATCTGCTTTTTCTGTATTGAAGATCAACATTGGTTATCTTCAGCTGGCTTAGGGGAAAGTTAGTTGACAGAAAGAAAAATTTATTATTTCTTTAACAAAAGAACTTAGGAGCTATTTAGAGTGTTATTGTTGCCTAAAAGAATGTAAGGAGGAAACAAATTCTGCGCTACTCCAAGCAATTCCCTTTTTAGTAGATGTATTTTATTTGGACAGATGACAGGCATTAGTAAATTGTTTCTTAGTGGGAACACACGGATGGACAAAAATAACTTAAATAGAAAAACAGTTAAATAAGAAAGCAACCTAACTGCACCATTGCCAAACTTCTGAGCAACCTCGCTAGCAAACCTAGAAACTAATTTTGGAAACATAGTTGTCCTAAGGGAGTTTTCAGGCCTATTGAATACTTAGATTGTTTAAACATTGAAAAACTGGCCGTTGTCCCTCATTGGCCAGACTTCTTTGCATTCCCATTTAACGTTTTTGACAGTCAATAATATAACTAAGCACAGGCAGGTTGAACCTGGCAGCATACAACCACCTGCGAGCAGTCACCGAGAGGCACGTGGAGGGAGTAAATCCTGCAGCTAGCGGAGGAAAAATGACTGTACAGGTAGCCCTGTGGATGGAGGGGCTGGCAGGGACCGTCTTGTGCCAGGTTCTCACTGTGCTTTCTTCTCACAAGGAGACTGAATATCTTGGGGTTTCATATTGAACACAGCCCCCAGATGTAGCACAGCAGTTCCTCGTGAGCAATCACAGGTTTATATAGTTCCCATGGTCAAGAAAAGGCAGGAGAGTGAGGGGTAATTGCACAGCTGAGGTTGAGAAGGTCAATATGGAAGAGAGGGAAAGTGCATTTGACCAGATCAGTTGGGATTCAGGAAAAACAGAGTTTTTCTCAATTAGTCCTGGCCAAAATATGCTACTCCCAAATCACGCGGAGCCTCCAGCACACCCTCAGGTCTGGTCTCCATGGAAAACCTCCCTTACCTGTGTCCTTTCTTCAGTGGACCTCCCTGCCTTCACAGCTTCCTTAATGCCTGGCTTTGACGGCGGAGGATCTCTGCAGCCCTCTGATCGCCCAAGCAGGATTTCAGCACAAGTGATTCCCCTTTCCTGACACTTGTTCTTGAAGAGACTTGATCCATCTAATCTCACCTGTTTAGTTCTTACTGCTACAGCACTAATGTGGCTGCAGACCTGCTCTCTCACTGCTGCGGTGAAAATCATTCCTTTTCCTGGAAGCGAAGCTCACGTAAGGAAGCAAGCAAGGAGTTCGAGGTGAGAATATCGACACCTTTCTCTTCTATTTCCTCAAGCCTTTGCCTTTTTATATTTGCATTGTCAACTCTTGCCTCACTTTCTTTCTCCTGCTGCAGCTTGTCTGCAGCATTGCAGGTTCTTGCATGAGCCATTACTGTTCTTTTGCTTCTCATTGCCTGTAATAGCGATGCCGTAACTCTGAGGAAAAAGCTTGGAGGCAGCATAAATGCTTATTAAGCAAAAATGGCGTTTTGTTCATCCTTACCCTCTCTTTCAGTTGTGCTATTACTCCTGCTCCTTTTTTGTGTGTGGCTACTGCACTAGTTTGGTTTTCAGAAGTTTGTAACAGACACGAATAAAATTGCAGTTAAAATAGGGCTGGCTTCAGTACAGTAAAAGTCCTTTGGTGAGTTTCAGCCCACTAGATGCTTTGCCCGCTGAACCCTCCTATTTTGTAGAACTACCAAGAAGATAAACATTAAATGTTTATTTCTGGTTCACAAGGAATTATTCTTAAATTACATCCTTTCTGGAGGGCCTGTTTCAGCCTGGTACCGCGGCCTGGTGAGGCAGACTGGTTACAGATAAGTCTATCTACTGGTTCTGGGGCCTCAGCCAGCCCCACCAGCAGCGGACACCACTGCCTTTGCAAAGGTTGGGAAGGAGCAAGGGCCAGAACAACCCAGGCCCTCCCCTGAGGTTCATCTTTATTTTCCCCAGGAGAGACCTGATGGTTCAATTCTCATGAAAAACCTCAATTCACTGCCAACAGCATGTAGCTTTTTTTATGGCAAAGACAGAGCTTTGGGCAAATTGCTTGACACAAGTAGACTGGAGAGAGCATTGGTGCCAGTGTGAGTAGAAGAGAGCTTCGTATGAGCTGGGAAAGCTGTAGCTTTTGGGATCCAGGGCAACAGAAAGGAAAATGTCGGTTGCTGCTCAAAGAAATTCTGGTCTTAAGATCAGAGAAAGTTGGTATCAGGATTTCCAGAGCTTGTCACTTGACAGATCGCAAGTCGGCTGAAGCTGATAAAAGATCTGGAGAGAGTCTGGGGATAGGAGGAGTAACTTATCTGTTAAATGGGGGAATTTAAAACCAGAAGTTTGGGGGTTTTTAAGGCCACACCAGTGGTTTTCAGAAGAAAAACAACTTTCACTGCCAGCTGAAACTGAAGATATTGTGTTACCTGCCTCCTCACAAACCCAGCCCAACGTGCACAGGTGATGGTGCTAATGCCAGTGGCTATCACCACGACCTGCACAGAGGAGGCTAAAGGATTCCCAGCTTTCTCTTGTTTTACTGAGATTTGCTTTCTCCTCTCTTTTGAAGAGAGCACTGGGAAGTGTAAAATAGGACCTAGGACCTATCTGTTGTTACTGGCAGTAGTCAGTGCAGTTGCAGAGATGCAGAACTATTGAGAGCTGGCCCTTACAGGGGACATGTGGCAGGTACTCGTGCTGATTCTGCGCTGACATGGCCCTATGGATTTGCTAGAACAGCTACTGCTTCCAAAATCTCTAATGTCTATAAAAAAAAAAATAAAGGCTAAATAATGATGATCCTGTTCTATGGAGTCCTGCTGTGCCTTAAAAAAAAATCATTGTGGGAAAAAATTAGAAGGAAAACACAACATAGAAATAATGATGCATACAAGTACAACTAAATAAATAATGGAGCAGGCCAAGACTTCAGCTGAACTCAGAACCCATGGTTCCTGCAGTGAAAGTCCGAGAGTTTGGAAAACATCGGCTTGATACTTTTTAATTCTGTTCTAATACAGAACTTTAAAGGCAGGAATGATAAGCTGGAATCTAATTTTTGAAGGCAATGGAGGAACTTGAATGTGGGCAAATTAATCAGAAGACAATGCAGAAATCGGTTGTTCAGTTTAGCTTTGGGTGGGCACAAAATGCAGAAGTCGTCCTTTCTAACTGGGTTGCTCTGCTTGGGTCCGCTGCTCTTCACAGAGGTCGGACAGGTACAAAGAACATGGTATACAGTAGCCCTACAGGACTTGCATGAGTGTAAAACATTATGGTGCACTTCAGGAAAGGCTCTGGAAGAGCTACAAAGGCTGCAGGGCAGAGAGCAGCCCACCCAGATTAAGTGCAAGTATCTCAACAAACAGCCTTTAACATCAATTCCTTGTCAGTCTCAGCCTGTAAGTTAAACAGAAGCATAGCTGATTTATCTCAGAAGTACTCAGATGGCCAAAAAAGGCCTATTTTCATGATGTGGGATGATCTTCAGGGAGTAAGCATCAGCCGTAAATCTCTAAGATATGTGCAGACAGTTTGCACAGAAGTCTGAATTTTCCTGGGAAGAGATTGGCGCTGGCCATGGGTTTTTGCGCCAGTGCAAGGTCAAAAGTCAGTCCTGAGCCTGACCTTGCAAAGCCAATGTGGTTTTGATGCACAAACAGCCACAGACTATATAGATAAAACGGCACCGGTGTGCTTTATTTCTATGTGTACCCTGAGTGTTGCAAATTTGAAACAAAACCTCATAAAAACAACTTCAGGGAGCTCAGAAAGTTGGGGAAAGACCTAGCTCCACCCGTGGTACCTCTGGGCAATGACTGCCCAGTGACCTGCATCTCTCTAACTCGCAAGATGATGGATCAAAAGCAGCACAAAAAGGGATTTAAGACGTTGCTTGGCAATGGGTGATGAGCTCCAGTCTTCACTAGCTGGTAACTACAGTACTTCTTTAGCTCTCTGCTTCCCAGCACTTGGAAATTTACTGGAAGAGACTGAAAAGGTATTAATTCCAACATGAGCATGTCTCAGTTTTGCAAAAGCTCCGCTGATATCCGCTGGACAAGGTATGTTATTTGTCATCTCCCAGAGGAGAATTTTTCTTTTCCGGCAGTATGTTCGTATTTTGAGCGATCTTCAGATGGATGGGAAGAGACACATTGTCTTTGGATTTTAAATGCTGTTGCCAAAACTCGGAGTCAATATGATTATAAAGCTATGATTTTAATTGCTGCTCTATTAAATTTGAGATCAACACCAATGAATCATTTCATGGCATGTTCATGGCGGGTGCCGTCAGTCTGAGCCCAACGGCATGGCTTTCCCTGGAAGTGGCTGACCAAGGACTACAGCCCGGGCTGAGGGTTGTTCCCAGCCTCCACCACCACATGTAGTACCACTGCATTTTAATTATCAGTGATCACAAGGGAAATTATCTTGTGTGTGATTTTTGTTTGTTTGTTTTTTAAGGAAAAAAGCTTTCACACTAGCTTCCTTAGCTGCTCCCCTTTCCCAACCCAGATGACAGGATGATCTGCACGTCACCCATTTCCTCTCGTGATCAGCAATCCATCTTCTCCTGAAGGACAGTTGACATCTGAGGAAATTTGCGCAAGCCAACACTTCCTGGGAAACCGAGACCATTCCCACTAGCAAGTGACTGGGGCAACCGCAATTAGAGATGCTTCTGCTACACATTGTCCCCAAACATCATTAAGCTCATCTGCCTCCCTGGTTTGTTTACAGATTTAGGAACTTTCTGCAAGTTTCTTCCCTCTTCCTAGCACATTAAGAGGAGAGGACTGTAGAACAGTTCTCAGGACAGAGAGGCCATGAGAGAGTCCTCTTTTGTATGACTAAACTCAGTTGTAGGGTATTTGATGCATCTAGAATGAGACGAAATCAAGAATCTTGGCATGTTAAGCCCACAAAAATTAATATATTGTTTATTCAAACTCAGAATTAATAGGTCAATACAAAAGTAAGGCACTCTTTTCCATAATAAAAACCTGAGCATGGTTTGGTTTTTATAGACCTTTACCAACTCTGAAATTTTTTTAGTGTTTTTTGCAGTGAAGACGAGTTTCCAGTATTGTCTGGCTTGAGAATAGCAAGACTTATTTTTCAGTGGTGATCCTTTGAGGTTAGAAATGAGGAGACAAGATTAGACTACCTTTCAGCCCTTCCAACCCTGCTTCGCACCAAATGGTTTCTGAAGCTTACACATCTTGGTGAAAGGAAAGTGGAAAACAAAAGAATCTATTTCTGCTTAGTCTCCTGTCCTCAGCAGGCTTCTCAGCCCATCTACAGGTGTTCCACAGACACCATTCCAGCACCTCGGACGTGTTCCTTTCCTTCCATTTCCATAGTCTCCTTCATTTAACCTGTGGGGGTTTTGTCCTATTTCCCAAACCAGAAAGAAGGATATTCCATGGTTCCTCAGCATGGCTGTACAAACTAGTTTATTAAGTGTTAGAAATTCAGTTCTTGCTCATTGTAAGATACTTTATCTAGCCTGGTATCATAAAAGAACATGAAAATTAATGCCTCTGGCAAAGAAACACCCCTGTTTTACCCAGATGGAGCTCAGAAGCTTTGGTACTGAAGAGAATTAAGAATTGTGAAAAAGGGCAATCAGTTGGTGCAGTTGCTGTTTTCATGCTTCATTGCACAGCTAGTCCCATCTTGCACTCTTTCTTTTTTGTCGTTTCTTTTAATTCGAAGTTGTTCTGGTTTGGTTGTCATGTTGAGTCAGTTCATCTGGCTGCAAAAGAGAAAGAGAAATAGGAATTATGTTGAATGGCTTTTGGGCTGCATCTCCAGAGCCAGCTGGTCACTTCTTGCTGGTGGTTTTCCTCTCCAGCCAGGGGGATCTGGCAGACAAGCGTGTCTTGGACCGGGAGCTGATCAGATGCTGCGACTGTGTTGGTAGGCAAGAGCAGCGGGGACTGAACTGGATGGCTGCAGGCTGTAAATCAGACTGATGTGGGCAGAAGATAGCCTACATGATCTGACCTGGCACAGAAGAGCACCCTGGTAAACAGGAAGGCAACGGTCCTTCGCTGCAATCTTGTTGGGCAATGCTTATCAGCAGATGGGTGGATGGGAGGGACACCAGCAAGGAGCAAGAAAGTAGAAAGAGCCTGAGGCACTGTCTGAAAGAGGAAGGATGGTGGAATAAAGTCTTAAAACCAGTTAAATAGCTGCAGACATCTGAAATCAAACCAGAGAGGTTTAATACACTTCACTGAATCCAACAGCCACAGATTTGCAATGTGATTTAGGAATGCTCAGGCAAGGGAAGGGAAGAGGGAACAGGCAACAGTCAGAAGCTATTAAGACCAGGAAGAGAGAAGAATTATTGGAAGTGATACTTTAGGTTAGAACTGGAAATAATAGTACTAAATTAAAATATAAAGGTCATTTGAGAGTAAACGTTGGAATAACTTCCTGATAGAGAGGGGTCCCAAGCTGATTTTGGTTTCTAGGAATTAGATATGTGAAGGAGCTCCTGGACAAAACTCAAACACAAAAAGGAAGCCTACAGAGGATGAAAGCAAGGATAGGTAGCCTGGGAGGAATACAGAGAAATTGTCCGAGCAGTCAGGGATCAAGTTAGGAAAGCTAAATCCCTGAGAGAATTAAATCTGGCCAGGGACGTCAAGGGCAACAAGAAAAGCTTCTATAGGTTCATTGGTGATAAAAGGAAGACTAGGGAAAATTTGGGCCCTCTCCAGGAGGAAACGGGAGACCTGGTTACCTGGGACATGGAGAAGGCTGAGGTGCTCAATGACTTTTCTGCCTCAGTCTTCACTGGCAAGTGCTCCAGCCACACTGCCCGAGTCGCAGAAGCCAACAGCAGGGACTGGGAGAATGAAGAACCACCCCCTGTAGGAGAAGATCAGCTTTGAGACCATCTAAGGAACCTGAAGGTGACCAAGTCTATGGGACCTGATGAGATGCATCCGCAGGTCCTGAGGGAACTGGCAGATGAAGTGGCTAAGCCACTATCCATCATATTTGAGAAGTCACAGCAGTCTGGTGAAGTTCCCACTGACTGGAAAAAGGGAAATGAAAAATAAGGGAAAAAAGGAAGACCTGGGGAAGTACAGGCCAGTCTCACATCTGTGCCCAGCAAGATCATGGAATAGATCCTCCTGGAAACTCTGCTAAGGCACACGGAAGATAAGGAGGTGATTGGTGACAGCCAACATGGCTTCACTAAGAGCAAATCATGCCTGACAAATTTGGTGGCCTTTTACGACGGGGTTACAGTGTCAGTGTATAAGGGAAGAGCAACTGACATCATCCACCTGGACTTGTGCAAAGCATTTGACACTATCCCACACCACATCTTTGTCCCTAAATTGGAGAGACATGGATCTGATAGATGGACCACTCGGTGGATGAGGAATTGGCTGGGTGGTCGCACTCAAAGATTTGTGGTCAATGGCTCGATGTCCAAGTGAAGCGCAGTGATTGGTGGCATTCCTCAGGGGTCGGTATTGGGACCAGCAGCATTTAACATCTTTATTGGTGACATGGACGGTGGGATTGAGTGCACCCTAATCAGTTTTGCCGACGACACCAAGCTGTGTGGTGAGGTTGACACGCTGGAGGGAAGGGATGCCATCCAGAGAGAACTGGACAGGCTTGAGACGTGGGCCCATATGAACCTCATGAAGTTCAAAAAGGCCAAGTGCGAGGTCCTGCACATGGGTCGGGGCAATCCCATGCACAAATACAGGCTGGGCGATGAGTGCATTGAGAGCAGCCCTATGGAGAAAGGCTTGGGGGTGTTGGTTGATGAGAAGCTCAACGTGACCCGGCAATGTGTGTTTGCAGCCCAGAAAGCCACCTGTATCCTGGGCTGCATCTGAAGAAGCGTAACCAGCAGGTTGAGGGAGGTGATTCTCCTCCTCTGCTCTGCTCTGTGAGACCCCACCTGGAGTACAGCATCCAGCTCTGGGGCACCCAGCACAAGAAGGACACGGACCTGTTGGAGCAGGTCCAGAGGAGAGCCATGAAGGTGATGAGAGGGCTGGAGCACCTCTCCCTTGAAGACAGGCTGGGAGAGTTGGGGTTGTTCACCTGGAGAGGAGAAGAGTCCAGGGAGACCTTACAGCAGCCTGCCAGTACCTAAAGGGAGCCTACAAAAAAGCTGGAGAGGGACTTTTTATGAGGGCATGTAGGGGTGGGACAAGGGGTAATGGCTCTCAACTGAACGCGGGTAGATTTCGATTAGCTGTAAGGAAGCAGTTGTTTATGGTGAGGGTGGTGAGGCACTGGCACAGGTTGCGCAGAGAAGTTGTGGCTGCCCCATCCCTGGATGTATTCCAGGCCAGGTTGGATGGGGCTTGGAGCAACCTGGTCTGGTGGAAGGTGTCCCTGCCCAGGGCAGGGGGGTTGGAGCTGGATGGTCTTTAAGGTCCCTTCCAACCCAAACCATTCCATGATTCTATGAATATGTGGAATGTGTGTCCATGCTTAGCTGAAGCTGATGGGTAAATTTTGCGTGTTTAAATTTTAAGGGAGAAATCCCTTTTCCCATGGCTGCTCCTTATTTCTGTTTCTCAGGAAGTGGGATTTATGTTAGGAGAAAAGCAAGGCCCACGATTTTGCTCAGACTTCAAAGGTCAATGTTTTTGCTGAGAATTAGCAGAGATACTTTTTTATTGCTTTGCAATATTCACTGTTTGCATTTGCCAAAATTTTTTTGCTTTGTAAACTGGAGAAAACTAAATCCAGAGCTGTGTAAGATCTGCCGTAGTGCCAGGAAACAACAAAACCACCCTGGTAAAAGTGCATCATCCGCTGCCTGTGGTGTGCGCTGGGCTGTGGGTGAGTGGGACCAGGGATTTACTCCCCATCTCAGAGCAGGTACAGAGACATCCTGGTGCCCTCTCCAGTCCTGCACCCAATTCAGGAGAAAACGGGAGTGTTTCGTCCTGCAAAATTTGACTTTGACAGGCATGGTAATAAAGATGACTTGTTTCCTGTGCAGGCTTCACTGCATAAAATATAGTAAAACACACTAAGGGCAATATATTGTGCTCTGACTGCAGAGTAGCTTTTTTTGATCTACCATTAAAACTCAGCTTTACTAACCCATTAATTTTACTGCTGCCGTTGGATGTTATTTAGGCAGCTTCCAGTGCACTTTTTACTTTCTGATAGAAAAGGCTTGTTTCTTGCCTGTCCTTTGTCCTCCATCTATTATCTGCCTGAGAATGATTCTTTTTTTTATTATTATTTTTTGAATGAGCAGAATATGAAAAAACATTTAATTGGTAAATGCATTATTTATTGTTTACTACAGGGAAAGAATATCAAACTGCAGAAGCTTAAAGTGCATTTCAAAATATTGAGTATCACATAACATAATTAATAAAGAGAGGGGGCAAAAAAAACGGGTTTTGGAAGGATATTGCAACACTGGTTTGACAAGAAATGAGTAGAACTACAACAGCCTGTGGTTAGCATTTTTAACAATGGGACTAGATTACGGTAAGTGTAGTGATTAGTGAAAATATCCAGGCACTAGAAACATTGCTGAATGAAAAAATACTTGGTCTACACAGGCAAAGTTGTGTGTGATTTGTTAACTGTTTCACTTCACAGGCAAGGAGACTTGGCGCTTGGTGTCTAAGAGGGGCTGAGCTGAGATTCTTCACTCCCAAAATAGTGTCAATCTCCTAACCAAGCTGAGGAAGAGACCTGGTGGTTTCAGTTGGACTAAATGATCAGTTCCAACTGAACTATTCTAAAGCATACTCATGGCATTTTATGTGCATGGTCTGTAAAGGACAATTTGAGCATGTGTACTAAACAGAGCTTATGCTCGGCTAGAAGGACGCTCCTCGCTCCATCGTTGGGACAGCAAGATGTCTTCCATTGCAGTCAATGGAAAGTTATCTTGCGTCATCTGCCCGCGTAGGCTTTCTGCGTGATGTGAATTTAACGTGTGTAGAAGGTTCCTGATGGGCAGCTTTGGAGGTTGCAGTTGTCTGTCCCAGGACCAGATACATAACAGGACTAATGTGGTCTCCTTTGTGATTTGTGCTTTGTGCTTTACACAAGCCCCGGATGTGAAAGGCATCACATTTTTTTCCCCGATTCCTGCAATTCCTGTTTCCCACAAAGGTTTGAGATTGTGCTGATATCTGGTGCCCCACGGAGCGCTCGCTGAGCGCCCATCGAGCAGCCCATCACTATTTCAGCTCGGGACCGAGCGGTGATGCTTTCTCCCAGGAGCACCGTGGGTGAGCAGGCACCGCTGCCTTCGCCGGAGCAGCAGGAGAGTTACGGCTGGGCTGGACTGGGCTGGCAGCATTTTTTATTGTGGGTGAACATCAGAACACCCACTGCTTTTGAGCTAATCTAGAGCAAATACCCGTTCGTGAAAACTCTTGCAGGTGCCCATTGGCAGATGCTTACACGACACCTTCTGTAAAATCCCCTGGGTTTAAGTTCAGTGGAGAACAACTGTTTTAACCAGGGACTGGTGGCTACACACGGAGCTGAGCAAGGAGGAAGCATAAGGTGAGGAAAATTGTGATCCTCTTTAGTTCATTTTTCTTCTATTTTAGAGAGATTCTTAAATCTACAAATGTATGCCCTACATGATAATTAGCTCACTCAGTAGAAGCCCAAATCAACTTGTAATCCTGCAGACAGCATCAATGCACAAAATAGTTGAATCAGGGCAGAAAAACAGTCATATCCTTCTCTAGTGAGGGTTGATTTTTTTTTGATTTTTTTTTAAAAAAAAAAAGCACCCACTCCTCAGCAGATCAGATAAGACCAGCCGCAGAGAGCAGCAAGTTATATAATTGAAGGGCTTGATTCGCAGCCTGGGGAAGGCACTTTTGGGGCTGATCAGAAGATTATGGCCAGCCTGAACCACGCACATTGTTAGGGGGCTGAGACCACACCTAATTAAATCCAAGAGGAAAGCATGGGACAGAAGTATGGGAAGTTTTGAAGCGGTGGGTAACAACTGGATGAGAGCAAAAGCAGCTCAGTGTGGGGGTATACGCCATACAACTCAACTATCTGACCGAGGATGTGAATTATTTTCAGGCAGTTCCACCAGTGACATTCAGGAAATAAGAGGATGTAACTATTAAAGCCTAAACTTCTACTATTACGTAAAACTTCCTGATGATATCTTCTGCTATCTGTTCTAGAAGCTGAAATATGAAACTGTTGTAGGTGTACACCGGTAGTTGTAAGAGCATATTTTCACAGATTCCTGGTATATAGGGTCCCCTTATCTGAGTATCAGATTTGAACAAAGAGCCTACTTAAGTATGTCATATTTCATCAGGGGAGTTTCTCTTGACATTTTTCCTTTTAAATCAACAAAGGAAAAAAAAAAACCCCAACCAACAAGTTGAGCACTCAAATGCTCAAAGAACAGGAAATTTCTAATACTATTTCCACTGGTTATTTTAACCAAATTACTTTGCATATCTGATGATCCATATTGATCATTCTCATGCTGAATATCTCAGGTTTTGTTGACTTAAATTCTCACCGTAGAATTGCATACCCCAACCTTGCATTAGTTGTTAGATGAGGCAAAATGTTTTTGTTATGTTGCCATTATGTGCTACAGTTTACTTTGATTCAGAGTTGATCGTTTTGGTCATTTTCTGTTCAAGTTGGCATCAGCTGCCCTGATATTTTCACTGGTTGTAAACCCCTCTGCCCAAGCATGGAGGGGTGTGTTTAACCATCTGCACGGCTTGCAGCCTGCTTCCTCCTTTCTCCGAGAGCTTGATTAGGCTTTTGCTGTGTTGGTTTTGCTTTTCTTTTTAATGATAAACTTTCAAGACCTTATTTCTCTCCCCCTTCACCCAGGGTCCCTCTAACACCAGTGTCAGTTAGTGTCTTTGCAGACATTAGAATCCCAGGGCTGCTGAACTCCAGGAATGCCCACCAAGTGATCTCAGCCTAGACATGGACATGGGGCTTTCCTTGTATGAACCAGTCAGTAACAGCATCATCCTCCTGATACAGATTATTCAAGTTCCCTAAATATAGTCCAGAAATCAAAGGATATTATCCTACGAAGAAATAATAAGCAAGATGCTCTTTGCACAAAACGGCAAAGATGTTCTCTGTTCCAGATCTGTCGCAAGTTGAGATCAGAGCACAGAAGCTAGGGACAGTTAACTACTCTCTTCATTTAAACGTTTGCCATGTAAAGCACTGCAGCAATTGCAAATTAAAAAGGGAAGTGTCAACAGTAGAGACCGCTTACGCTGGACGTGGAGCCAGTGCACATAGTCACAGGACAGATCTCGGTGGCAGAAGCCATTCTGTAGATTGGCACACCAAAAAAACCAACACAACACTACAGCAAAATGGTGCTGGCTCATCACTCGGAGCCTGCCTTTATCCCAGAAGTACTCCAGTCGCTGCTCCCTGGCAATGCGGCACGTCTCGGGTGCAGAGTGCCTGCAAAGTTTCTGAGAGCCAGAAGAACAAATGCATGATGACCCTTCTGAAACATGGTGACGGTCCCTCAAGCTCATGTTGATTCCAGGTTGTGGGCCAGCTTGGATGTGCACACATGTGGGCACGCAGAAGGCTGGACACCACAGCTCTGGTCCCACGTCCTTTCTCCAAGCCTCTGCTTAAGGCAAGCAGGGTGCTTACAGCTCCTCTTCCCACTGCTGACTGTCCTGGTCACGGAGTGACCTACGTCCAGTGGAGACAACTGGGCTCTCTTCCCAGCATCTACAATAGGGCAAAATAACCGTCATGTGCAGAGCTTCCAGGCACACCAGGCTATTTACCACGGATTGTCCTAGTAGTTCATGTGTAGGACTTGAAGAATGAGTTTTCTCCTGGGAACCAGCTTAGCCAGTCATATCCTTGTGTTCCCCATGTCTTTCTAGGGTAAAACTGTGAATAAGAACAGATGAGCGTAGGTCCAACCCTGATAAAATGGAAAGATGCTGGTAGTTAAAGAAAGTAATTAAAGGGTTAAGCCCACGGTGGTGTATGTTTAATCAGCAAAGATTAATTTTGCAGGTTTTAGCTGACCTGGTATTTTTTCTTAATCAAAAAAAACCAAAACCCCAAGCAACTTTGGCAAATCAGGCCATTTTAAATGATCAGCTTTTCCAGAGGTGTAGATCGCAAAGCGCCGATCCCTGCGGAGCTCCAGGGATGGCCCCCGGGAAGCGGCCGACCACCTCGGCTGGTGCGCAGGACTCCGTCCCGCAGCCCCGGGGAGCCCGAGGGATGCTCCGGGGCTTGGTCGACATCGCGGACACCTCCTGAAAACGGAGCGTACGGACCACGGGGGTTTGAATGCCGCGTTAAAGTCCCTGAAGCAGCCCTAGCAGGGGGCAACCTAGCGCTAAGGAAAAATCTGTGTCTGACTTCCACGTGGGTGCATTTGTACAGCTGATGTGGAACTGTTCTGCTGAAAGGTTGGGGTTTGTATCTTGATGGGTATTTCCTCAGAAAAGCCTTGGCTGGAAGCCTGTCATCAGGGCCTGAAATCTTTTTCAAATACCAGTAGATTAGCATGATGTCTGATGTTCTCTGGTAATTTACTTGACTTATATTGTGTCATAGATACTATCTGGCCATTCCCAAATACATAACAGCAAAGTATATCAAATGATGCACTAGATAAATACAGGTTTAGTTAATTTTAAAGTGTCTCTTATCAATGTTAAGATTCAGTAATGCACATGAATTTGCCTTTCAGTTTAGATTTTTAAAAATTTCCAAGTGTGTCCTGGTTTCAGCTGGAATAAAGTTAATTTTCTTTCTAATAGCTGATACAGTATTATGTTTTAGATTTAGCATGAGAAGAATGTTGATAACACACTGATGTTTTCAGTTGTCGCTAAGTAGCCTTTATACCAAGTCAAGGATTTTTCAGCTTCTCCTGCCCAGCCAGCGAGAAGGCTGGAGGGGCACAAGGAGTTGGGAGGGGACACGGCCAGGACAGCTGATCCCAACTGGCCAAAGGGGTATTCCAGACCATGGGACGTCATGTCCAGTATATAAACTGGGGAGGAGTTGGCTGGGGGAGGGATTGCTGCTCAGGAACTAACTGGGCGTCAGTCGGCAGGTGGTGAGAAATTGCATTTGTATATTTGAATTTTTATATTATTATTCATTTTCTTTTCTTCCTTTCTGTTCTATTGAACTGTCTTTATCTCAACATACGAGTTTTACTTTTTTTTTTCTGATTCTCCTCCCCATCCCACTGCAGGGGGGAGTGAGTGAGCAGCTGCATGGCTGGAATTAGACCGTAACAAAGTGATATAAGCCCTGAAATACTTCTGATGCCACAAACTGACAGATATTCATGATCTTTATTCCATTCCCTTTCCAAAAAAAGAAAGCCAACTTGCATATACTATTTCTGGCCTTGTGGATCAAAATTTCTCCATGGAAATGTCTTGTTTACTGTTGAATTTTCCAGGGACAAGTTTCTCCTCTTCCAGAGAAAAAGAACCCTGGTAGTTTATGTAATCAGAAAAGTCTGCTATCAAAAAAATGAACATCAGAGAATTAAATTACTATTTAATTTTTTTAAATAATTTAATTACTATTGTGGGTGGGAAAAAACTGTAACAAAATCCCTGATAGACTATTTTTATTTTAAAAAACTTGTATGTCAGAATATTTTTTTACAAAAAAAAGTGGTAAGAAGCAATAAAGCTAGTGTCAGTGTCTGAAACAAAACTAGAAAATCGAAGCACAACCTTTTGTCAGTTTGAAAGTAAATGCTAGTTAAGATTACATGGACAGACTCCCAGTAACCCTGATTATGAAGCCTAAAGTCACTGCTGACCTGCAAAGACCCTCATGCTCAGTTCCAGTCTAAGCACCAATAAATGCACCTTAGCTCTGTCCCATTCTGGAAAAAAAAGTATTAGAATGATAGAATACTTTGGACAGATTTGCACAGAATACAGATTTCACATCAGTTCTAACAAAACCAGGAGAATTAATATAATTTCGCAGCTCCTGATAAATGAAGCCTCCAGGAACGGGAAAACATTCTACTGCTTTTGCCTGAAAACATGTCATCCACAAAGCGACACTGGGCGTTTCTCATTTCTTGACTGCTGTGTCTGCAGTGTGACTTGTGAAATAATGGAAACACAGCTTAAAGAAAGCTGTATCTCGCCCATCTACTGAAGCACCCCTTGTTACATGTACAAAACAGGAAGAGGAAGAAGCAGCCGGCTCTATCAGGACAGCATCTCCTGACAGCGTGGCTATTCTATTTATTACGGGTTGACATGTTGGAACCATAAAAATCCCCGAGGAAATCCAGCTTTTCAAATCAGCAGTCCAAAAGTCGTCGTGTTGTCTCTAACTTTGCTCTTTTCTAAGGTGGTTAACCACACGAGGGACTTAGGGTGCCAACCTGCAAGTCACCGGGAATCCCTGCCTGCCGTCGAAGACGGCAAGAGCCGGAGGTGTTCGGCATCTGGTAAAGCCAATCCCATAACCCCCGGAGAAAGGGAAAACTTCAACCCTTATCTTTTACAAGCACAGGGGTAGTGTACTTGTATGGAGTATGATCGGCTGATTGCACGTGGACCAGTTCCCATGGCTTGTGGAGGTCCTTCACCAGCCAAACCACAGCGACAGGACGTTTCTGGGTCCTCGTCTGAGATTTTGGCCTGACAAGCCCATTCTTTCATTTTTGCACAAGGTGAAAGGATCGGGGCAGGTTAAAGGGTCCCTAAAAGCCCTACTTCCAGAAATTTTCCCTAGTAGAAGACTCTGAAGTTACTGCTCCCTGTCCCAAAGACTTCTCCAAACCCAGGCGTGGGTCAGTCTCCTGCACCCAGCTGCAGGAATATCACAAAGATTTTTGGCTGCAGCACCCCAGGGTGCCTGGGGCAACGTGGGCAGCCCCGTACCTGTGCCCGTACCCGTACCTCTGCGGTGGGGCCATGCGCTCTGCTCCGCTTCTCAGAAAAGGCAGCACAAACTCTCACCTCTTGGTTTGTGCTTTGAGTGGAAACCACATGAACCCCGTCTTCTTCGATGAAACAGAAACAACATTGTTCCCTGGCTGATGTCTTCTGTCATTTCCCAGATTAGTCAGCCATCCCCATTACCGCCTCCTTTTGTGAAGAGAGATTTGGTTTTGTGAAAGAATAACACCATTCTCCAACTATTTAGGCTAACAGTGATGGGATTGCTGAACGCTGTCCTTGCAGTCATTCCTGGTAGTAATTTATTTCGTTTGTCTCAGGAGAGCAAGTGCTTTACTCCAAAAAATGCTAACTAGAGACAATGCTGAAGATGTCCTACCATCTCACCCAGATTTGCATCTTCTCTCAGTCCTCTTTTCCACAGCAGCTAGTCAAAAAAAAGATTGTATTTGCAGTAGGGTATGATCAACGGCTTCATGATCTGAGAGAGTGACAAGGGATGAGGCTTTCTTCACAAAAAAGCTCCCCAGCTCCATTCTTCTCCCACAGAAACCAGGGGAATGGGGAGCTTCATTGGTCTCCTATGGCTGGGATGGAGCAACTTCTCACAGCTGCCAGTAAGGGCCACACATATTAACATCAGTTCCTAAAAACCAAGTGGAAGACAGGGCCAGTGCTGGAACTGTGATATCAAGTCTCTGTGCCGGCCGGGTCCAGGGAATAAACAGAGACACATCCTGCAGGGTCTAGGTGACAATAAGGGATGGTGCCCTGGAGATACAGGTCCTCCTAGGTGGGAACCCTCACAGGAACTGTTATAGCGAGAACAGAGCAAAGAAGGGATTGCACAGCCTTGGCAAGAAGCAGAAATTACTTTTCCAAATAAGTCATCATATTTGCAAGCTTGACGAAGAAGGAAGGAGGCATCCCCATCTGACTCCGGCCACAGACGCCATCATTTCTCGGCATGGTTTTCTGCCCCCAAGCACACTGACTCAGCCGTCCTGGGGGCTCGCTGTCTCCGGCCTCACTGCTGCTCAGAAATAGAGGGGATGACCCTGGCTGAGCAGCTCCCACATGGGCACGAAGCAAAAGCTGCTTGTTTCAGAATGACTACGGGCTGCCAGACAACGAGGCACAGAAATCGTTGCATAAAAAAGACTCTTCATCTCCTCTCACACTCGGGTGACATCTCCAAAACTTCCATTTCTCTGCAACTTTCCCATCCCTTTGCAATGGGAGTGCCCCCCCGTACCTCCTAGGTCCAGGACCACCATACCAGTGCGTTCCCTTCATTAACCTATACCAAATGCTTTCCATGCCCCATTCCTCCTTTTTGTCCCTGGATTTGCTCATGTGCTTTATTTCATCCACATCAAGGGAAGGACGTGCCTGGGTTGATGAGTCCTCCCTCGGCAGAGCGCAGGGACCGTGGCTATGCACTTTCCAGGTTGGGGCTGGCACGAGTCCAGCGAGGTCAGAGCAGGCAGAGCTGTGACCAGGTCGTGATTCCCGATCTCAGGCATCACCAGGATCGTGCTTTTCTCTAGAAAGTGCATCTGGCAGGTGACATTGCCACTGGCCGTTCTTCCCCAATGTCACACAGTCCAGTCTACGCTAAATAACTTTGAGCAAGTCTGAACTGAAGTTGAGTTTATCACCCTTTTCACACGATTCAAAGAGAAACAACCTATTTTAGGAAGTCCCAGGAGAGGAAAGAAACAACAACATGTTAAAAAGATGTTTACTTCATCATGAAACGCTGGCTTTCTGATTTCTCCTCCTCAAATAGCCACTGTGAAAGCAGGTGCTAAAGCAGAAAAGTTTTTTCATTCAGGCTACAAATTATTTAGGTGTTTGCCTGAAACTCCAGCAGTAAAGGAAGAAGCAGTCCAGTGCGCTGGATTGATATGACATTTCTGACATTAAATGAAGGGCTCAACATCTTTGAGTCTGGTGTCTGACTGCAGCTGCAGGCATTTGGGTGCGAGAGGAGAAGGCAATGGAGGGTAAGTCGGTGTTAAGTGGCAACGTACCTTAACCCTAAAGCATGATCAGGCTTTTTCTAGATCTGGATGGTCCCAGACCAATCTCCAAAGCCCATACCCCTAAATTGTGCCTTATCCCACTGTCCTGCGAAAAGGGAATCAGACTGATTTACAGCCTGCACATCAAATTGCTCATATTAAGCACTATCAGAACAAATCTTCAGCCTCCAGATGTCTACCAAGCCATTAAAATTTGTGTTATGGTTAATGAATAATCACATTTATATCAGTGAAAATCGTTCCCAGAGGCAAAAGGTATCTTATCTAGGCAAGCTCCTCTGGTGAAACACTGAAAGAGCTGATGCCTCTGACACAGCCACCGCTCGCACAGAGATCTGCTGACAGACGGGAAGTGCCAGCAATTAGCATCGTTAAGGTGGCTGTGAACATCTGCCGCATCACTCGGCTTTCTGAAGTGCTCTGAAACTCCCAGTGCAAAGAACTTGCAGACGAATGGCTGGTTCCTCCCCTCGGCGTGCATGTGTGTGTCCTATTAATGTAGCTAAATGACCCTGTCCAGACGTATTTTGAGTCTGGTTTCCTAGTATAGCTAGAATTCAAATTGTCACTTAATTAGCCCAGACTTCTAGCGACTTTGAAGGAGAGCACAGAAATCACTTTACGCCACGTTTAGGAGTGAAATGACAGGTTACAGCTCCCCTCGCCCAGTCACAAATCCTGAAGTGCAGCCCCCCTTCCCTTGCTGACCTCCATCCCTCTCCCAAAACGCCCTACAGCTCTCTTCCCTCTTCTTTATCTCTTCATCTCCAGCCTTCACCCCATCCCCACCCCCATCATGGAAGTTTTTAGGGGTTTCCCTCTTCTTTCAGATTCTGTCACTCCCTTATGTGCCTGTTCACACTGAGGTCTCTCCCGTAGTTTTCTAATTTTTTGCCTACCACTGCCCCCTCATCCTCCTCTGCTTTACGTTCCTCTGAATTTACAGGTTCTTACCTTTTCTCCAGCCCTTGTTTCTTTGAACTCCCGTGTCTAAGCAGGATCTCTCCCCCCAGGACACAAGTGTGCTCTTGGCTGCTGCACGAGGCAAAACCATCCTTGATCCTGCCACCTTCCCTTAATCACTCCCCACACTTTCACCACAGCACACCCACACTACAGACCCCAGTCCCTCTTCTCCTGACCCATCCTCAGCCTCCAAGAACAGGTTCTCACGCTCCACATCAGGAACCTGGTCTTCCTAAAGCCTCGCCATCCCCGTTGTCCTGCCTGGGCTAATTCTGCAAGCCTAACCGCTCTTGAGAGGTAATGTGTAACCTCATTCTCCAGACGTGATGGGGATCACTTTGTGGGGGTCTTCTTCACACCCACTTCTCTGGCAATGCATCCAGAGGCTCCTTTGGGGCGTCCTCCCCTTCCCTTGCCCCCCTCTGGGTATCTCCCCTGTCCACCCCTGGCCTTTGTACATGCACGTTCTGGTTGCCATCTCCTCCATCCTTTGCACTTCCCCCTCCTAATTCCTTCTCTAACCTACCCTGTATCGTCTTCTTGAGACTTCAAATTGTCAGTCCCCGTGACACGTTAGCTCGGTCTGGACTCCAGCTTACAGGAAGGCTCTAACAAACCAAGCAGGGGAAGAAGAGCGAGGAGGTGACCTTACGTGGCGTGCGAGGGACACCACACCGATGGCACTTCCGTGCAGCGCTCAGCACCGAGTGGCCTGAAGAACTTCCCCAGCACAAACTGGGGGAGCAAAGTCGCCGTCCCCAGGGACGGTCACCCGCAGCCGAGGAGGTCTGCTTTGTCCTCCCTCAGGGCACGGGGTCTGCGTGCCATGGATCCAGCCTTTCCCTGGAGCGCAGAGGTCCCCACGATGCCTGGAGGTGTCAGGGCCAGCCACCCTCCAGCCACCCATCCCAGAGGACAAAAGGCTTCATCCAGCTTCTCGCAGCGCAGATATATTCAGTGAGTGCTCCAGTCCTGCCCCTCCGGGCAGCCCATGCCTGGCCCCCATCAAATACCACGTGTCTTCTTGGCCTCGTTGTATCAGAGCTGCAGTTTGACCTCCTCTTAGCATTCTGGTGAGGAAACCCTTCCCGCACCAAAACTCTGGCTCTTCTGCCAGCACATTTGGAGAGGCAGCAGTTTCCTTGATCCCACACCAACTTTAGTTTGACCTTGCAACTAGAAATCTTCCTGTTCTTGTGAGTAAAGGGCAGAAAAGAAAAGAAGAAGGAACAGCAACGAAAAAAAAAGGAGAAGGAATAATAAAACTGAATAGCAAAAAGCAGAAGGAATAGCAAAAAAAAGGTACCAAAAAAAGCAGAAGGAATGGCAGAATGGAGTAATACCAAAATGTGCACCACAACTAAAGCAAGCTACAGAACTGGTTCGCAGCGTAGGATGTTGCAGGCGGTGCAGCCAGTTGCCCAGTCTTGGAGGTCCTTGGACCTTCATCCCGCAAAGTCTTCAAGACCAGGTGAGATAAAACCCTGAGCAAGCTCGCCTGGTCTGGTTGGAGCAGGAGGTTGGACTAAAGATCTGCTGAGGTCCCCTCCAGCCTGAATGATCCCAAGATCCTACGATTTGATTGTTCCTAATGAGCTGCCAAGTGGCTCCTGGGAGACGAGCAGGCTTTTCTGTGCATGGGGTAGGCGAGGAATGCAGGAGAGGCTCTCAGGAGGGGCAGATGAGTGATGTGTACGTACTTCTCACACACCTTCACTGTTCACAGAGAGTGATGCAAAAGAGGAACTGCCACCTCCACAGCACCAGGGCTTTGTCTGAAACACGAGTCTGCACGTTCTGGGTGCGAGAAGGTGCCAAGGACCCACAATGAAAGCACAAACTGCCTGGGTCCCACAGCAGAAAACCCTTCTGGGACACAACAGGGTGGACAAGTTGCAAGCAAAAAGAAAGAAAAGACGACCTGGCATTGCAGCTGGAGGAAGCAGGCACAGCTGCAATGCTTGGTACTGTGAAACCTCCAGGTGGGTCTGTAATGGGTCTGTAATTCCCGTGCCAGGTGGACAAGGGGTTTGTCATTATATTCAGCCCATCTCCAAGCCTTTGCTTTCCCTGTGTGATGTAAAACAGTGAAGAAAGGAGGATAAGAGCATGGTGAATAGCAGCTCGCAGTGGCTGAGTGCAGTGACACTTAAATAAAACACACAAGTCCAAAACCAAAGCCGTGAAGCCCGGGCAGAACCTGCCATAACACACTCTTCAAAGAGACCATCATCCACCTGCCTCCCACGAGAGCAGACTCCGGTGTACTGTTGATCTCACTTGTGGTTCACTCCTAGAGAGCAATAATGAGGTTATTGACACGGTGGCTTTTATTTCATTCCAAGCCATTTATTTAAAAGGTTCGAGGTGGCAAAGTGTGTAAGTAGTGCTCTCCGGCAGCCTTCCCTCAGCCGCTGCTCAGCTCCGCACCCTTCCAGCTCTCCCAGCACAGCGCCTGGATGCCGTCTCCCCACCTCGGCACTGATGCGGGGACGTGCTCAGCCCTTTGCACCCGCGTTCCTCCAGGTTGCGCTTGCTGGCCCCATTCCCTGCCCCAGGGCCAAGGCTCTGGCACTCACCCAGCTGATGCTGACCTGGGATTTACTCCCTGTTAATGCGAAAAGGAGAGTTTGGGAAGCCCTGGAGACCAGATGTCACTGCCCAACCATCCATAGGGGTTTGTTAAATGTTATCACCCGCTGTTGTGGCAGAATTGAAGATGTAGAAGCAGCCTACAAGAAAGCAAAGAGCTGGAAGAACGTCACGAGTGATGCTTGCACCGAGCCCTTCCCTCCCAAAAGAGCCACGAGCCCATGCTGACCCACGCATGGGCACGGGGTCCGAGGGGCTCGCGTGGGAGGCAGGGCTGGAAGAAACCGCTCTCCATCTGCCCCAGCTCTCCCCAGCCCCTCACGCTGTGGTGGGATGCCGCTTTGTGCCAGATCGGGGAGAGCGAGCCCTATAGCCGGAATGTTTCCTTCCTACACTGAGCACTGCTAAATAACAGCATGGGATGTCCTGCAGAGCAGAAAAAGGGCCGTGGACAGGAGCAGCCTTGGGGACCCTCGTGCAGGGGCATGGACAGGCAGGGAGGGGTCCCCTCGCGTGACCTCCGCACCACACAGGTGCCGTGGAAACAGGAGGACGTGGAGAGATGTACATCCCGGGAGCAGACAGCAGCATTTACAGGATCTGTTGCTTACTATTTTTTTTTGTGTGCCTGCCACTTTGGGATTTAATTCTTAATTCTGAGGAAGCGTATTTACTCAGTATAGTTATTTCCCACGAGAAACTAAAGCTTTAATATTGAGTTACTACCAGAGGTCAGTTGGGATCATATGGAAGAAAATCACCTTTCTGGGCCCCGGATGAGTGTCAGAGCTATTCCTTGGCCACCGCAGCATCTCTGCATCCACCGCCTGCGTGACAACCCCATCCTGAGGAAGGGTTGGCAGAGACTTCTGCTCCTCCCGGTCCCCTGCAGGGCTGACAATGCTGCGGGGACAGACCCAATGGCTCTGCCGGGCGTTAATGGTCAAGATCACCCCAGCCGCACCTTTGGGAACCCCGATTCTGCAGAAGGCAGGGCGATGCCACCACTTCCAGGACAGCGTAGGGGCAAAGTTTGCCCCTGAGTGCAGGAAAAAAAAAAAATCTCATTTGGTGCATATGTTGGTCCAGTGCAAGTAGAAGTCAGCACCGAGCACGTTTGTGTGCAGTCTCCGTTTTTTAAATAGGTGAGCAGCAAACTGCTTGGAGGCTCGGCAGCACGTGGGTGGGGATTTTTCAGTAGCTGATTTGCCCCAAGGTGGAAAGATCTGCCTCCACCGGTGCAATTTCTCAGCGCATAGTAACCAGCCAAGCACACCACGGGTTTTACTGGGGCACCTTCCCGCCCCACTGCCGGCGTGCGGCCGAGTTTGCCCCATTTGCACTTGCCCCCCCACCTCGATGCTGTCAAACTGCCACCATTTCCCCGCTTTGGATCCCACCTGGGAGCACCGTGCAACCAGCCTGGCCATCCTCACCCGGCTAGAGAACACACAGGTCTACAGAAACTCCCCCAAAACCAGCCATCGGAATGCAGCTGGGGCAGAAAAAAAGTGGCCTTGAAATTCACCCACCCACCCACCCACCCACTCAGCACGGGTGTGAAAGCTGTGGCTACACAGGTGCTTTATTTCAGTGGGAGCACCTGGGATCAGGGCTTCTCCCAGCTGGAGCAGGACATCAGTCCCGGGGGGGGGGTCCTCCTTACTGGGGAAAATGGGGCACCCTCCGCCTTTGGCACCAGTGCTCCCAGTGGCTCCAGTGAGCTGGGAGGGGGGAGCAACTGGGGGTCCCAGCTGGGTTTAGGGAGGGAAGCGAGGTGGGGGGGACGGGGGCGGTCCCGGTCCCTCCCCGGGGCGAGGCCGGGCTTAAGGGCGGCGGAGGGGGGGGGGCGGCTCGGGTAGAGCTCCGCGCCCGCCTCGGTCCGGTACGTCCTCGCTGGGGTTTGCGGGTTGGGGACTTGGGGGGGGGGGTAGGTTGGGCTGGGGGGGGGGGGGATGCCCGTGGTGCCGGTGCCCCCGGGATAGGGCTGGTGGAGAAGAGCGAGAGGTTTGCGACCCGGGTTAAAATACCCACGGTAAACTCGGTTATTGCTATTTGGTGCTAATGAGGTGGGTAATTAGCGTCTGGGGCTGGCTTTGGAGTATCTCGTTCTGTTCCTCTGGCGGAGACCAAGCTGCGTTTCTTCTCGCAGAAAGGGGATTTGTGCCCGCGAAGGGGTTTGGGGGAAGTTCTCTGCGGCTTTTTCCCCCAAAAATGTGAAATTCAGCCCGTGTCAGCGCTGCGAGCGTTCCTGAGGACGCTTTACCTCTGCGCTCGAAGGAAACGGTGCTGTCTTCTTTGGTGGTGTGCTTTTTGGTTGTGTGATTAAATTTAGTCCAAGCTGCTTTGAGCGGCTATAAATCTAGCTGTGCTGCATGAGACTTGGAGAATAAGGGCGCAGCTCTCTGTTCTTTAGGGTTTTGCTTACTTTAGAGTACATTTCTCAGCCAGCCATCGCTCTTCCCTCCTGCTTGTGTACATTCCTAATGAGCTGAATTCACCAGCACTTAAATAAATGGTTCCGTGAACCACGACTATGCAGAAATAAAAAGTGGCAGAAGTCCTATTTGTCTTTAACTCATGATGCAAACCTGGTCTAAAGCCTCAGCTAGGAAATGGTGTTTTGTGGGGGTTTTTTTGGTTTTCACAGATATATTTCTAGGTGCGGAGCTCTCTTATACTTTAGAAGTCCGCTTCAGTATTGTAGTCATCAGTTTTCTTTTCTGTTTCCTTGTTGTTTTTTATTAGAAATATGGTAGATAACAGGTCTCTGTAGTCTTTTAGACAAATACCTGGCGTGGTTGTTCATTATCTGCTAATAACTTTAAGATTAGCAGCTGAAAGTCTGAAATTTAGCCCCCAAAGGAGGTAAAAAGTTTATAATCCAGCTCAATGCTGCTTAAGAAGTGTGCACAAATAGGCACAGAGATTAAATAAGGAAGTTTATCTAATGAGCAAATGATGGGCTGAGATGTTTACCGATATCTCTCGGTTCTCTCTTAGGCAGGATAGCTAAACGGGGGGAAGGGAAGAGAAATCCGCAGCAGCAGGAAGGCAGCAGTACCTTCTGCATTGCTGGTGCCCTCGCAAAAGGCGCACGGGAACCTGACCCAAAATGTGCTGTTGGGAGACGCAGGTTCTGCCCGCGCTGCCCAGATCCCCCAGTGCTCCTCGGTGTTTCTCCATCTGCAGCCTCGTCCCTTCTCCAAGTGTTAGATAGCGTTACTGCTTCTAGGCAAAACATCTTTTTTTTTTTTTTTTTTTTTTTTATCTACTGGGTTGGCTGTGCAAGTCCCGTTTTCTGCTCCTTCTTCATCCTGCCTGGAGAAACTGCCTGGAGATGCAGGCAGATACAAAAAGCCTCGATGTGCAAAAGACCTCACTCCAGCCTCTTGATCTTGAACATCTTGGTTGTGGTGTGGTTTGGGTTTTTTTAATGTCTGAGAAAGAAGCGATATATGATGCGTAGCACGGTGGGGTTTTGCTGAGCAGTTCTGCTTGCTAGGCATTAACCCAGCAATAGAAGTAACGGTAATAAGAGCTTCATCACCTGCGTCAGATTATCTTGACAGATAAAAACGAAGAGTGGGGATCGTGCAGCTTTCTTCAGAGAATATTGCGCTACCTGCCGCTCCCAAGCAATTGATTAAAATCAGACCAATGTTACCACAAACTTAATTTTAGCCCTATCTTGGAGATTTTAAAACATTATTGGAGCGTTGCTCTTTTCCTAACTTGAACCTCAAGTCTGAAGCGAAGACCTCGGGCAAGCGAGGATGCCAGTGGTGAGGGCTGAAGGCTGGATCTCTCGGCATCTCCCAGGGGACCAGGGCTTGGTCTCCTCCGCACCGCTCCACCGGGGCAGCAGCTCCGTGTTACTGGCTGGTCCTCACGGAGGCGGCATTTGTGGGGCAGGGAGAGGACCCGGCTGCAAACTCACTGCCCCTCTCTGATGAATAGGTTATTTGCAACGAGCATCGCTAAATAAGCTTCATTTATGCAAGCTGAGGTGAACTGCAAGTGATGCTGTACAATGTGCTGATCTTATGGCTTTTGACAAGGGATGTTGAGTCCTGGCTGCCTCTTCTGGCCAAAGACCTCTGTGCAGTGGCATTGTCCGTCGCTCACACCCCCGCTACGTGTCCACAAATAGCCCAAGGGGAAAAAATATCCTCTCTCCTGTCAGGTTGTGCCTCCTGTCCTATCTGTGCCACTTTGCTGATATCTGTTGAGCTTTAATGTATTTTGTGCATTGCAGATAATCAAAGGATTGTTTTAAAAGTATAACTTGCAAATAGCTGAAACTTCACTGAAACCTAAAAACCTTGAGCATCCCAGTATGGTTCTGAATTTGCAGTAAATCCCAGAGAGAGACAGAGACTCTACTTTAATGCAGCCAGGCTATTTTTATGGATGAAAATATGTACCATTTAACATCTGTTTTAAGCACATACATGGGGTGGGTTCTTGTAACCGATCTTGTCCCAGCTGTTGCCTTCATCATTCTTTTTCCCAAGTCCTGTTATTTCAGCCTGCATGTATTCTGCAGTTCTGATCATTGGGGTTTTTCACGGTCTCGGACTGCAAGCGAGATTCTGTGTTTGAACCATTAGAAATTGAAAATTAATGGGAAAAATATGCGTTATTTTTCTCTTGCTTTACTTTAGGACAACCCAAATTAAGAGTGTCTGTCATGTCTCACTGCACTCAAATGAATACCAAAAGGAAATGATAAAATTTCACAAAAGGCTGGCTGAGCGGATGCAAAAACCCTCCCTGGCTGTACGGTCTGACTGCTCCGGAGAGCCCCAGACCCGCTAATGTAAATCAAAGCAATGTGCAAAAGCAAACCCAAGAAGAAATCTTTTGCCAGGGAGTTACCTTGATGGCAGAGATGTCTCCAGACCAAGAGATTTGTTCCCCTTGACATGAGCGTCCCTGCAGCTTCCCCCTCCGTCTGCCGGGCGCTGTAGCAGTACCTCTGCCCAGGCAGTGCCAGGGATACTGGAGCCCTGCAGCATCCTCTCTGCTACAGCGATCCTTCCTGTTTGTCAGATATAATAGGCGCTGTCTTTTCTACAGCTAGTAATATACACTTATTTATTAACACAGCAAGCTTAAAAAATGGTGCTACCTGGGAGCAGAGGAGAGCACTGCAGAATTTGGGGAGCTGACAGATGTCTGGTCGTGCACTGAGCAGCCTCTGGCTTGGAATCTTATTCCGCCTTCAGTGCAAAGGACCTGGGGTTTTTTTAATTTAAATTTTTTCTTAAAATAGTTTTCCTTGACTGTTTCAGAAACCTTCTTGCAGACTTTCTCCTGCAGTGACCTGTCCTTACACAGGCAGGCATGGAGGTGGAGCACAGGGAGGCAGCATTTGCCAGGTGATGCGGAGAGGCAGGACTGAACAGTCATTAGGGTCCAGATCTGGTCTTTATATTTTAAATTGCATAGTGCTATTGCCACCTTTGTTATTCCTCTCTGCTGTTTAATGAGTAGCTACCTTAGTTTGCGAGGAGTTAGAGCTTTTTGGTAATTTGGTGGAAGAAGGATGCCACCAGTACTGAGGGCTTACGAAAATGTGCCTCTCATCTTTGCATCACCAGTTGCTGGTACCACATCAAGAAAGGTGGCCGTAGTAGATAGTTGTAGTAACACGGATCTGTGCGGATCCACATCCCTTCCTAGCTGTTCTCTCCCATACGAGAGAGGTGACAGTTTTTCCTCCTATTTTATAATGGCATTTTATTTTTGTGTGCTGCTTTTCATTACTCACCTGAGTTTTTCACCCTTAGGCCTGACATTCATCGCCAGGCAGAATCGGTGCCTCAGCCGGGCAACATGACGGCACTGTTTGATAACTTGTCATGCCACCACTCCATCGACGACTTCCGAAACCGAGTCTACTCCACGCTCTACTCCATGATCAGCATTATGGGCTTTGTCGGCAATGGCGTTGTGCTGTACGTCCTCATAAAAACATACCGGCAGAAGACGGCCTTCCAGGTGTACATGCTGAACCTTGCCGTGTCCGACTTCCTCTGCGTGTGTACCCTGCCCCTGCGTGTCATCTACTATGTCCACAAAGGGAACTGGTTCTTCAGTGACTTCCTATGCAGGATCAGTTCGTACGCGTTGTACGTCAACCTGTATTGCAGCATATTTTTCATGACTGCGATGAGCTTCTTCCGTTGCATAGCCATCGTTTTTCCAGTCCAGAACATCAATTTGGTAACGGAGAAGAAGGCTAAGTTTGTCTCCGCTGGCATCTGGATTTTTGTCACCCTGACAAGCGCTCCCTTCCTGCGAAACGGAACGTACCAATATGGCAACAAGACCAAGTGCTTCGAACCACCAGAAGACTCTCAGAAGACAAACCTAGTTGTGATCCTGGATTTTATTGCCCTATTTGTGGGCTTCATTTTTCCATTTATTGTCATAACTATCTGCTACACAATGATCATAAGGACCTTACTGAAAAATTCCTTGAAGAAGAACCAGGCTAACCGCAAGAAGGCGGTCTGGATGATCATCATCGTGACGGCCACCTTTCTGGTGAGCTTCACCCCGTACCACATTCTGCGTACGGTTCACCTCCACGTGCTGCGGCTGAAGAACGCCAGCTGCGAGGATGCCATATACCTACAGAAATCGGTTGTGGTAACGCTCCCCTTGGCAGCTTCCAACTGCTGCTTTGACCCGCTTCTCTATTTCTTCTCGGGGGGCAACTTTCGGAAGAGACTTACCACGTTTAGGAAGGCTTCTTCCTCCAGCTTAACGCAAGCCTTCAGGAAAAAGTTCTCCATAAAAGAGAAGGATGAGGAACCCTTTGGAGAAAGCCATAGGGAGAATGGAAAGGCAGCCGTGGCCCCTTCGTAAGGAGGCTAGACCTTCCCCTGAGATCTCAGATGGGCAACGGAGATCTCGGAACCCTTCCAGAAGACACGATGGAGGCTTGCAAGCCTTTGTCGCGATTCGATATGTAATAATAACGGTGGACAGACCATGATTTATGCTCCTTTTTGGTACAGACGCTGCCGGGAATGGCCAACCCCTTCCCCAGGCGCACTGCTTGGACATACGCAGCCGCTTAGGATGAAGGAGCCACCACCGCTAGCCAGCACCAGAAAACTGTTGATCTGATGATAAACTCACATAAACAAACTCTTCAAAGCCTGTATCTGGGCATCTGCTTCATTTTACAACTCTACAAAGAGTGTTAACTCTCTGAGTCAGTGGGAAATGTAAACACAGCATTTGGTGTACGCGGCACTCGGGGAAATACTGACAAATAAAGAGGGCAGGGTTTTCAGAGTCTTCAAACAGCCGCTAAATTATTTACACAGCAGAGGTCAGGATAATTCCTGCCCTGCTCCCAGCTGCTTCTGCTTTGGATTTCAGTTTTCAAGGTAATTATGTCTGTAAGACCTGCAGGCTTGGTGCCTGGGTCTGCAAATAAGGGAACTCGGGCTTCAGCCCCTCTCGCACCCCAAATGAGCAGCTCTTTGGACATGCTTTCATGTGCAGCAGATCTGCCAGCATTTTCCAAACTTCTAGAAAAATCTTGTCTGTGGGAGCAGTTTTAAAATTGCAGTATCCTAGCATGCATTTGAAACTTATTTCGATGGGACTGGTCCTGTAAGTGATGGCTGCAGGATCCAGGTGATCGCTCCAGTTCTTTAGGAGGCTTTACCTAAAAGTAGAGCTCTGGATGATCAGAGTCCAGTGCAGGATCAGGCCTGCCTTTCTGAACTATTGACCAAGGTTGGGTTTTTTAAAATAATTTTTAAAAAATAATAATAATAATGCAGAAGTCCTTTTTTTAAAAATACCTATGTGTGATATTTGATCCTGTTCAAGAGTGTTCACCTCCCTCACCCCCCACAGAAAAGAGACAGCCCAAGGCCCTTGGAAGGATCTCTAGGAAGACCTGGAGATCAATCATCTGAGTCCAGATGAGACATGAGTGAATCTGATTTTGAGTACAACATGGTGAAAAAACAGATTGGGCTATGTTTCTGATGTAAAGAAAAACTTCAAAATCTTGGTCAGAAGGAGACATTCCTGTGCTTTTCCAGTGACATCACAGAAAAGGAGTGCTGCCTGCCTTTTGCTGGAGCAAAGCCCAGCCCTAAATGTGTGATACATCAAGACAAAAATAGAAAGTCTTGTAGGATTAAGACTCCTACTTGGAAAAATGGTTGATAAATGAATAGCGAGTATGTTTTGATAAGGTATTTATCAAGTTACTTGACATTATCTTAAGGAAAGAAAACAGTTTTCATACTGCAGAGTAAGAGTGAGCAAAAGGAGTTTGGCTTGGGGCAAGGGTCTGCTTGAGAAATTACCTTTACAGATACGCAGAAGAGTGTAAGTTCACTCTTCACACCACAGTCTGCAAAAGGCACTTAGAAAAGCAAATTCATCTGCATAACAATTTATGGATGTGAATTTTCAACAAGATCCGAGACTCCTTTAGAAAATTTTAAGGTTCTGTAAAGTGGAAGAGGGCTAAAAGCTGTTCGTGTAGAGGAGTGTTACAGTTCCCCCTAACCCCACAGGAGGGCAGAGCTCCTAGTTCAAAGATGTAACTGTAGACTGCTTTGAGAAAGTGTGTGTAAGAGTTGGCTAAAAACTTCCTTTCGAGGGTTAGCATTGAGTATTATAGCTGTGTCTCCAAGCATTAAAGGCATTGTGCAACTGTAAATAGAAATCATCACGGAAAACTCAGTTTCAGAATATGTAGAAATAATACACAAATAATTCCCAAATTTTTAAATATTATACAGTAAAGCTATATGTATGTGTGTGTTGCAAAGCATTTTTATTGTACCAGAGGTATGCTTTTTCCTTTTTCTCTCTTTTTTTTTTAATGACACGATGATTATGGCAAGAGAAACAGCAGTGGTTTTTGTGCAATAGGAAAGACTATTTAAAAAAAGATTGCTGAAAATTAAATCAAAATGTCACAAGCTAAATTTTAACAATTACTGTTTTCTGTGTCTTATTTTAAAGTCTCTGCATACAGATTCTTCTTCTCTACAACACATTTTTATCTACATGCAGCACTAGAGTGTGATAGTCACCTAATAATCATTTATAATGATATAGTGAACACTCCATTAAAAACAGCGTAGAAGTTGCCGAGGGCAGCACCTGGAGCAGGCTGGGATATCGGGGGACTCGCTGGCCCAGCTTCTCGGAGCTGGAGTTTGGTCCAGTTGAACTGGCCTTTGCTGTCGCCCAACTTCACGGGACGCAGGGCACCGTCTGGGGCTGCTGGTGTGGAGACCTGTTGGAGCCAAACCACTTCTGATGGCAACTGGGCTCTTGGTAGGTCTTGCAGAGGTGGAGCACCCCAGCAAATAGCAGCTGGGACCTCGATAAATGTGTATTTACAGATAGAAAATGCTTGCAAGACATAGGGAGGGAAGCGATGCTTTTGGTGAGGAGGATGTATTTGGGTGTCCTGCGCGGTCACATACCACACAGGTTCCTGCACGGAAAGGTCTGCCAAGAATGATGTTTTCTACTTAGCTTTTTCCAAAATAGGCGCAGGATATGCAGCGTGTTATGTAGTTGTAAAACTCCAGTCCGTACTGGTGAGGGGGGAGCTTTGCCATCGGCTCGGCAGAAACCCAGCTCCAGGTGCGAGGCGAGGGCAGTTGTCCCCAGCTTGTGACTTTGCCCTGTGGCACGCAGAAAAGTGCCATCCCGACAGCAAATGATGATCGTGTTTTGCTCAGGAATAGGGACCTGGAGAGAAACACGTGCCAAGAAACGGGACCCGTCACCATCATGAGGTGAGTTAGAAATTGTGATGTTTGTGTGGGCTGTAAAAAATGACAGGAGTTGGGAAGAGGGGGACGAAGGGCCATCCTGGTACAGTGTCAGTGTCAGAAATCCCTAAAAAAGCAGCGAGGTGTTCCGTTTCTTGCTAGAAACTGGACTTTCTTCTGCTGCGTCTGTTGCGATTTATGGTACAATAGTGTCCCCTAGTGCAGAGTTACTCGTGGAGCAGCTGCCTGTTGCCTGCTGAGATTTCTGGGTTCTGGGGTTTTTTAGCTCCTCGCTGTGCCGTCTGCTTGGCATAGGGCGATAACGGTTTAGTGGGCATGGCTGATGGTTGGACTCGATGATCTTAAAGGTCTTTTCCAACCTAAATGATTCTCTGGTTCTGTGATTCTATAAAATGGTCTTGCTTGTCACCTCCCAGAAGAAAACAAGTGGTCCCCTTCGCACGGACACTGCCCCGCTCTGAGGAGTCCCTCGGGTCCTCGGCAAGGGAACCCAGCGCCAACGAAGCGCGCGCCACCTGGGAATATCCCAACCGAGGAGGAGGAGGAGGCATCGCCATGTGGCCGTTGATGCTAAAGAGACAGGCTATGCCTTGTGCTAACCTTTCAGTCATGCGTTGCCTCCTTTGGGAAATAGTAATGATTCAGTGGGTAAGTTTGATAGCGGAGTCTGTGCTTGTAATGTGGTATCGTTTATGTTTGCTCGAAGACGGAAAAATAACTAGAGCATCATAAAAATGCCCAACCAGCTGCCTTGTCGTTTCTGACTGTCACTTGCTGTGCACATGTTGTCAGTCCTAAGCACTCAAAAACCTTGAATCAAGCCTTCCAAATCATGGCTTAATACTGTTTTGGATCTCTTTCTTTGCTGTTCAGTGCCTGTGCCTCTAGGGTGCAAGCAGGTAACATCTTCAGGTTTCCCTCTGCAAGCTCCACAACTAGAAATACACTTTTTTCCCCCAAAGCAAACCAAGAGTGAAAACTTCTGCTGTAGACCTCTGATTTTAGTCAGCGTAAGTCAAGCCACTGAGAAAGTCTACTTAGGTCTAGCGTGTGTGCATTACAACCTTTTGAAATTATACGTGGGGCTCAGACAGTGCGGGCGAGTGTATTCTATATGCTAAAGTGTGAACTGATTAATAGTGTATTTACTGTCAAAACCAAGTGATTTTAACCTACTCTTCTCACTGTTGGGTTTTATGATGATGGAGTTGCTGTATCCCCTGAGCAGCATTCAGGGCATGATGCCTCCCCAGGCAGAAAATAAGGGATGCTTCAAGTCAGACCCTGCTCGCTCCCCTCTGACAGCCCTTGCTGGGGCAGAGGGTTCACTCCCGTATGGAAGGGCAAAAAAGAGCCACCTCAGCTGAAGCCTAGAGCATGTAATAGTACGCACAACCTGCAGGTGTGAGCATAAGCAAGGGCTGAAGCTGACTGTGGTTTCTCTTTTTAAAAAAAATGGGGGGAGCTGGGTCTTTTCCCAATGGGCTGAATAGGCACCACCAGCTGCTAGAGCATGAAGTGGAACAAAACTTTGAAATACAAGAGAGAAAAAAATCTGCATCGTGTGTTGATTGAGGCAGTAATCTTTTTGGGGTTGGGGGATTACAGCGTAGCAGATAACATTCAGATTCCTTAACGGGAAGATGGGGCAGAGAATATCCCTTAACAAACAAGAAATCCCGGTCTAGCAGATGCCCGGGACATGGTGCCTCCCAGACAGACAAAAACCTCTCCCCTTTATCTCCTCTAAGACGGGTTTCAGGATAAACTTCCGTGCAAGCAAAGAGAACCATATGGGCGCTGTTTTGTCTTCGTAGCAGGCTAAAATGTGTTTTTATTTGTGCTCGTTTTCAGAAAGGGTCCAAAGCAGCCACCTGCTGCCAGAAGCTAACCACAAACTAGATTTCTGTTTGCAAAAATAAAACAATCTTTCTGTTTCTAAGAGAACAGTACAAACCTTGGTTTCCAATAAATCCTGGCCTTGACCGCTCTGTACTCCTTTTCAGCAGCTGCTCAGTGCAGATCCCCTCCAGCACGCACATCGCTGGCTTCCCTCGGACACGCTGCCGGGGCAGGTGCTGTACAGAGGATTTTTCAAGCAGGAATCTCCCTTGCTCTTAGCTTTTCTTCATGTTCTTCTTGAGCTACAGTCAAATCATCTGACCCTAACTGCAGGGAGAAGGGCGCTTTCTGATTTATCTTAGGCTGTGTGCCCCCAAACCCGATCAGTCAGAATTGCTGGTTAATTCTGGTGAGTTTGGGGGGAGTTTTCTCCCCACATGCATGTATCTGCTTGGACACACTATAAATCACAGAAGATAAAGTCATATTTCTAATACTTGGTGGCATGTCCATCTTGTTTAGACCTTCAGTGGTCTTTTTTCCTCAGGCTGTAAAAATATTTCCTTCTTTGACGCTTGTGATACTATAGCAAGTTGGCATTTGGGGTTTTTAACTCCACACCATTTTTGCCTGCCACGGGGCCAAATTCCGATGCCACGGGCTGGGAAATTCAGGAACTATGCATAGGATGTAACCGCCCTTATTCTATACAAACTGTCTTCATATAAAATGCTTGCAGGATGTGAGAAGCAAACCACCCTTCAGTTTAATAAGCAATAAACTCCAAGCGCCGGCAATAAAGAGATTTCCTGCTCTGAGCAAGGTGCTTTCTGCCCCCACCATCCACAGGAGCCTGGGCATATATTTTGGGGCTGGAGGGGCTCAGTGCAGCCCACGGGGTAGTTCCCGCTGCCTGAATCTCCCTCACCAGCTGCAATAGGTTTCTGTGCACACAGAGGCTGCAGGTCCCTTAGCAGAAGCTAATTCTCACACTGAATCCTAATTTAGCGCTTTTTTTTTTCCCCCCATTTCCACTGCGGTCTGACATTAGAAGAGGGACTTCTTCCATATGGCAGGAGGGAGAACACTAGGCTCTTTATCCTTCATGTATGGCAGCGGAGGGTATGACCTGATTACTAGGGGGAAAAAATAAGCAGCAAAAATGAAGGAAAGTACATCAGATTTTAAAATACCATCAGTGTAAGCAATAATATGTCTTAGAAATGATACTGAAAGCCAACCTGAGGGATGAAGAGCCCATCCTTGCTGCTCGGGGTTGCAAATCCATCTCCCGGCACATGGATTGGCAAGACTGGGAACTCAACCCTACTTCTCCCAAACTATTAATTTCAGCTCTGCGAGTGGCCACACGTACAAACAAATATTTGGAGTATTTGCAAACTTCACTTGAGGGTGAAATGTGCCCGTTTCTTTCCTGTCAATGTGGCTTCTTACGCTTCAGAGGAAGCCAGGCTGCTCCCGGAGGAAAGTAAGGACACTTTGGTAGTTTAATAAATATATTGCAGTTGGATCTTCACCAGGTTTGGGGGGGATAATGGGGAGGAGGTAGCAAAAACACCCTATTTTGGTCATTAATTAAAAACTCCACTTCCAGGAACACTGCTGCATGCCTCTGCTAGGGATGTTGAAGACTAAACAGAGTTTGTTTTCCGTTTAGCCCATTGAAATCCCTTTATTTGTGAGGACCATGCCTCTGTGACGCTCTGCTTGAGTTTAACTTCAAAAGGCTCCACGCACCCCCCTGACCCCCCCCAGATAACGCCTTGCGGGATCAAGGGCAAAAGGCACAGCATTGCCCTGTGTAACCATTTCGGGAATCGCTCTCAGCACAAGGCAGGAGGTTTCTGCAGATATTTTGTCTAGCAAGCCCGCGCCCGGGGTGCTGCAAAGGGCTAACTCGAGAGCCGCTCGCTTTTGCGAGCAGTTATTGCAAAAGGCGAGCGTGTGGCCTGACTCTGCTGAAGAATTGCATCTATCCCAGGAGCCGGTCGGGGCTTTATTTCCTTTCTGAGTAACCATCTGAAACGAGACAGTCCCTACTCTCTGTCCTTTTTCCCTTCCACGTTACTCATGGCAGGAAGCCTGCCGGAGCGACAAGCACACACTGCTTACGTGAGTGAGGGCTGAAAAATGCTACAGTGCCCTTTCACCGCTATTTTTCAAGGAAAATGGAATGAGAAGTTCCCCATAATTGGCCTTGAGCCTCTGCCTGCTGTCAGCAGCGTCTCCTCCCACACGCCTCCGTGTCCTTCATCACCCCGACTCACTATGCCAGAGGTTCACAGGACTTCAGAGCCGGTTTATGTTCCTCCTCGCCCTTTTTCGGGTGCTCAGGTGGGAAGGGCATCGCTGCAGCACCCCTACAAATCCAGAGCAGCATCCCTCACCCTGTGCGGCAAAGCCGGTGGTCCCCAGCTCCAGGCTGACCCTGGGGCAGCACCCTGCTCCCTACCTGGGCAAAGGAGACCAGCGAGGCTCTGCTTGGGCCGTCCAGCCTCCCCCGTGACAAGGTGGCCCAGCAGACCTGCCCTGGAGAAGATCCACGAGCCACGCACGAGGTCTGCTTGGTCCCGCGCTGTGCGGGATTCAAGGCGGGCGGAGGCGTTGTGCTGAATTCAGGTGGATTTTCCGCTTCGGGATGCAGCGCGATGACTCCGGTCAGGGTTAATCATATCCTGTGGTAGGAAAAACAGGCCTCAGGGATGTGAACTAATAAAACAGAGGCATTGAGAAATGGTTGCCAAAGCCCTGGGGGACAGTTCTGCACATCCTGAGGTCCTGGGTACTTTTATCTTGCGATCTGCCAGGAGCCTGTTCGAATCTGAATCGCGCTGCTACTACCAAGAGTTTGCTTGCGCTGCAATTGAAACCAAAACTAATCGTTACAATCTGGGGTTGTTCTGAAGGTCAGCGAATGTCCCTGGTACATCTGCGCTGCCGGCTGGTCCGTAGCAGAGGACGCAGCAGCAGGTCAGTGCTGGGCAGGAGAATCGACGGCCGTAAAAAGTGGCACCAATGATTCAGCCGTGGCATCCGCCCAATTAAATTTCCAAGTACAGTAACCCTCTCCTGTGGTGGGAAGCTCTTCTGATGAAATAACCCCAGCTCCTTGCTAACATTGGATATTACCCTGAGTTTATGTAAATATGAAGGCACCGATCTCAGCAGCCTCCACAGCTTCCAGCGAGGGGTGCTGAGCTCATGGCCTCCTCCACGGCCACTGACCCTGCAGCAGGGTTATATATTTTGATTTTCCCCTGTTTATTTCTACTGGATGTTTCTCTAAAACAACTGTGCTCCAACAAGGAGTGCTGTAGCAAGAGATCCCAGTTACACTTTGCGCTCATGGAGGGCACGTTTCGTCAGTAAAGTGACTCTCCTTAATTAGAAGGAAGTTGTGGGAGTTAATTGATAGTTACAAGGGAAAAAGTAGGAATACAGGATATTAGCCATCAAAGCTAGAACAGCTTTCTCTGTGATAGTCCTCCTGCACCAGGGCAGACAGAAAGGAGCAAAACATCGTAGCTGTGGCCACGCCATCTACAAGGAACCTCTTGATTTTGATTCAGGTATCTCGCCTGCTTTGTCTAACCCAAGTCATCTTTGGGCAGCAAACAGAAGGAAGCTGTTCGACCCCTCCTCCACCCCACTCCCCCCCCCCAAAAAAACCAAGAACAGTGCTGTTGAAAAGTTAAAGTTGAGAATTAATCAAGAATTTAGATCAGAGAAGCTCAACAGCTGAAGTTTCAATCCCAAATTAATTCAATTATGCAAAAAAATATGTAAATGCTTCAACCCCTGGTTTCCCTAGAAAACGGAAATCTTTACAGATCACCAGCCCTTTATCCAAACTACAAAGATTATATCCATACAAACCATCCATGCTGCACTCTCCCGGGGTTGTTGGGAGGGGCAGGAGATATGAGGCCATTTGAGAAAATAGTAAATTGGGGGATTTGTTAGTTTCTTTTTATTTCATGTGAAACTTCAGGGGCTTTTCTTTAAGTTCAGTGCAGAAACACCGCAGAACAGCGTCGCCTTTACTATCCCAGCTTGCATAAACACAGTTCAGGCTCCTTCTGGATGAAGGGATCTATATTTAAATACTCATGGCTTTTATGATGTTTTTTGCTATATTCTATATATAAATACAAACCTACTTATCCAAGGACAGCAGTGAAAAGGCAGCTCTGCTGTACGTGAACGACAGACCCCAATGTTGGCAAGACATTTTCTCTCCCCCTCTCCCAAAGACGTAGGAGGTCAGGGTCCATTTTCCTAGCAGGTTCCCCTAGAGAGGCACAGACAGCATTTTGTCCATCCGAAGGAGGATTTTAAAGCCTCGGCTACGTAACCTTTAATAAGACCAGGGATTAGCAAACCTCGTTGAGTGACGCTGTGACAAAAGGCCAGCCTCGTGCATGTTTTACCCCTGCCTGCATGCCCCACGCTGCTGGAGGACACGCTGCTGGCACGGCCGCGGCAGCCAGCCAGCACGGTTTGGGGGGAACGGGCTGAAGTAACTGCAAAGAGGGGAAGTGAAAAGCATATTGCTTCTTTTTTTTTTTTTTTTTTAATGAAACAAGAGTCCTGTAGTTCTCTCAATGTGCTCTGTGTTTTTGTTTTTAGAGAAATGGCTGGAATAGACACTGAGGACACACATGCAGGTGGGGGAAGGATTCGGGTTTCTGCTTATAGGTGGCCCTCCTGGGGTGACTGGCCATAGTAGATCATTCACAGGTACAAATACTTCATTTTTGGAGGCTTTCCCTCAGCTCCATTTGAAATGCTTAGGACGAACAAGAGCAAAGAGGGTCATTTCAAACTTTTTCTTGCCTACACTATGGTAGTTCAGGCTGTGCTACAGGGAATCTGCTCTGGGGTTTCCTCCCTCCCGCGTTTCACAGTGGGCGATGCTGCTTTACCCAGCATCATACGAAATGAGTTGTAAGCGGGATGCAAAGCAAAACTTTCCAATTTGCTGGGTTTAACGGAGACTGCTATTTGCACCAGCCACGATGTGGGACCTCTGTAGCTGCGTGGTGGCCAGGGCAATGCTCATTTGCGGGGTTTGGCTGGTTTACCCCTCGCTATAGCCCAGGAGCGTTTGGCTCAGGGGCCTCAAATCCGTTCCTGGCAGACAGCAGCTTATCACCCCGCTCTTACAGCTCTAACAGAAAGCTGTCCTCCATCGCTGCCGTACTTATCTCACCCCCATTATCACAGCAACAGCGTAACCTCTAACGAACTCAGGCTCCTAACTTCCCTGTTAAGCAGGGAGCGACTGTTATTCCCAGCGTGTAAATGAAGAAGTGAGGCAGTGACCGATGCTGGAGCACCAGGCCACTCTCAGCCAGATTTCTCCAGCTGAAATATTTGTCCTGAGTTCACCGCCGTCGAGACCGTGGTGGCAACCAGAAGCATCGTCCAGCCGGGCTTCAGGCAAGAAGGCAGCTTCAGGGCATGCTCACAGCAACGTAACCGCTATGTACACCACTTACACCTCTCTTTCTTCCACTGTTCTCGCAGATGATCAGAAAATTCACTGCTGGAGCGTCGAGGCAAGCCCCACGTCGATCCCCGTGGATGACCTCAGCTGGCAGCTGCTCGGGGCCTCACTCGAAGCCTCCGGAGCCGCCAGGTCCTTCTCCTGAGCATGGCGTTTGCAGGAAACTCAGCAAAGCAAGCGCTCCACATTCCTGCAGAGGAGCTTTCGGGAAGGCTGTGTAAAACCTGCCCTCTTCCAGCAGTCTCCACTGCAAGGCACTCACAATAGCTGCAGCAGGGAAGGCAGTGCAGATTTTTTTTTTCATACCAAGAGAAGATGGGGAAGGTGGGAAGAGGCCAATTTTTTTTTTTTTCTCCTGCTTTCTCATGCACAAAAGGGTCCTTATTCATTTTAATAGCAGGTTCTCTCACACAGCAATCTGCTCTGTCAGCCAGACAGCAGAGAAAGACTCCTTAGGCAGCTACCTCACGCAGAATATTGCTGCTTAGACCTTCTCGTCTGCTCTCTGAGGATGGGAAACTAGATCTCCATGACAATCTCAAAATGGAGAGCATTAGCCCTGAACAAATAAGTAGATTGCAATAATGGATACAATATGGAGGTTTCCTCGAGGAGCCAATATTTGTATTCTTCACAGCTGCATCTTTTTCTTCTTCTGTTTTTTTTTTGTTTTTTTTTTTTTCTTTTTAGCCTGAAGTGCTCCCAAATGCTTCACGCCATGTGGCTGCTTCTTATTTGCATCAAAGACCTGATTCATCGCTGCTCTGCACTTTGATAGATTACGTATGCTCTTGCAAAGCAGATATAAAATGCTCGTCGGAGAGTATGGCGAGCCTCTTCTGCAGTGGTGCAGACACCGATCCGACGCAAAGGAGACGGTGCTCCAGCTCCGACGTGTCTGCCGAGTGCTGTGGCTGGAAGAGGAACCCCCAACGCAGAGCAGGGGCCCCCGGGCCTCCATCAAGTGAAAAAAAAAAACACAAAAAGAGAATGGAAACAATAATGAGGAATGGGGTTATTGTAGGAGAAAGCAAGTAAAAGAGGTTGTTTGGGGACAGTGAAGAAAATGCCAGATAGGAAAGAAATAGTGCTCTGAAGAAAGACAATGGAGAAATAGAGTGAAACAATTGAAAACCCATGTTAAAACAAAGCAGGGAGATCGCTGATCACAGGCGAGCAGCTTTTCGCAAAGGTGCCGCAGCTCTTTTCGCTTCCAGCATACACAGGTTAGGGATGCAAATAAAACTCTTTGCACACATAGTTAAGTTGAAACTTCAGCGCTAACGTGATGCCACAAGGGAGATGGTTTTTCACTCCCTAAATGTGAAGGGGGGGAGTTAGAAAATGGGCAGCAGCCAGAAAAATGAGTGACCCTGTGTCACCTGATGGAAGGTAGGAAACTTGCACCACAGGCAGAGCAGGAGAGAAAACAATGCAAACAAAGGGAAGAGCATCACATTACGCTTGACACGAAAATATTTTCAGATTGCATCAGTCCTTTATTGCTGATGGTTCACCTGCAGCTTGTTCAGATATGACATTTAGAACAAGTTAAAAAGAGATCAGTATTTCAACAACTAAAGTTTCAGCCTTTTGTCTGATGGAAAAAAATCAATTCCAAATGTGGAAATTTCAATACGGACTATAATTTTGTTACAGTTCAGATTTATTCTGCTTGCTTTCTTTCTTTTTTGTCCTTCCCCTCCTCTCTGTTCTTCAGAAATCGGCTCTGATGCTTCGTTCTCACTCTCCAAAGACCCTTTGCAGCTGAGTTTCAGGTTAGCAGGAAACGAGCCCCTGCCCTGCCTAGCCCAGGGAGCAAACCCGCTCCTTCCAAATTCCCTATCTTTGGGATAAAAACACATGGCCCGGGTGCTTCAGCATCTTGCAAATTTTATCTTTATGCAAAGCAACAGTAAAGCTTGTCAATGGTGGTTTATTAAACATTTTCAGTCTAGTTCATAAGAGCTAGTGGTGAACTCGTTTTGGCTTTCTCCTTTCCTTGCTAGAGCAAGGACAAGCATCCTCCAGCTCTAACATGTTTAAACTATGGTTGTTTTGAGCTTTTCTGAGGATCCAGCTACTCGGATTACTAAGAACTATGACTACATTCACGTCAGGCCAGGCAAGCAGACCTGACTTAGCTCCACTGGCATTGCTACCAGGTCAGCTGAAGAACTGCCTGGGTATTTACCCTGGGAGTGATGACTCCGCTCCAGCTCCTCAGACCCTGAGCCTTCCCACCACCGAAATGTCCGATGCATCTCCCGTGTGCTCTGCAGATGCTCCGACACCAGGGAGCGAGGCCGGGATGGGCTCTCTCCTGCAAGGAGAAGCTCTTTGCAAGGAGACAGCGTTTTCCTTCAGCTGTATGTTTTGCTCTGGAGCAAAAGGTACGGTGCCACATTGCATGCGCTTCCCCCGGCGTTTGCTTGGGCCTGCCTGTTCTCAGAAGTTCTTACAGAAAACAAGAAGAAGAGGAGTTCAGAAAGAACAGAAGAAACAAGTTCAGAAGCAGCAGCACAGAGTTCTTCAGCCTGTTTGGGGGTTTGGGTTTTTTGTTGTTGTTGTTTGCTTCTTGGCTTGGGGGAAGAGTTATAAATTTATGGATAAACACAGCCAGTGTTTGGAATTAGACTGAATCGGGATATTTGATTCCTATCTGGGCCCTCGCTGAATAATTTGAGGAGGAACTGAGCAGAAAGACCGTGCAGAAGGTGGTAAAGGTGTGTGGGAGAGACTGGGCAGGCGTCCCACAGCCATCTGCTCCCGGGGCAGTGCTGCACAAGAGCAGCAGCTCCAGGCTGGGGCCAAGAGAAGCGAGCGGTGACCGCTCCGCTCCAGGCTTTCGGGCGAGGAAAGCTTTGGTGCTCGGGGCCGTGGCAGCCAGCTAGACGGTAAAGGAGAGCTGGAAGGTGCCATGTTCCCCTTGGCCAGAAGGCCAAGCAGCTCCTGTGCTTGGCACGGGCTTCTCCAAGGCTCTGCAGAGCCGCAGGGACCGGTCGCTACGAGTCCTCGGACAAACAGCGCTTGCCCTTGTACTCTCGTGGCTCAGCAAAGAGCAGAAGTTAATGCGTTAATTACAGGGACGGAGTTCAGCAAGGAGTCAGAGCTGCTGCTAAATGGAAGCAGGCAGTCATTCGGATGAAGACGGCCAGGCAGCCGAACGCTCCCGGCTCTCGCAAACTAAGAGGCACCTTCAGCCTCCAGGCATCCTCCCAGCTCTGAAGAGCCCGTTCCAGCCACTTTTCCGCCCTCATTTCAAAAGCAGACAGAGTGCAATTAGTTTGCCACGGCTGATCGGCAGCCTGTGTCGAGCTCCAGAGGAGTCCTGCTGCCTTCCAGTGCTCCCTGGCATCCTCTGCTGTTATTTCCAGGCATCCTCTGGCAGCGAGCAAGGTGGGAGCTCCGGCTGCCCCTGCTCCCAGCGGGGGTGACAAGGGCAAGCTTAGCTTCTCCTTGCACACGGGGAGGTCAGCAGCGGGGCTGCAGCAACAACCCAGGGTTTAATTCACTTTTCCTCATAGAGCCTGTTGTGTTTCCAATGAACTCGGTCAAACCTGAAGGCCGGGGCGAGGGAAGACGCGGGTGCAGCTCTACGTTGGGATACGCTGTGTTTGCAGACAGGCTGCGCCGTATAATAAGTGAGAGAAAGAATCGTAAAACAGATGTTCTGTGCAAAGTGCAAATTACCCAGGCACTGAACTTCATCCCTTGCCATTTAAAACAGCCATAAACGCAAGGTATGTTTATTGTGGGTTGCAGAGGGCTTTTGTTGTGCACGTTTATCATTACTTTGTACCAACAGCATTGTGGATTCAGTGAGTTTATGTGGGATTTTATGTGAGAATTGCAAGGAGTTTCTGGTCTGGAGCGGTGGGTTCTGGGTCCTACTTGCAGAAAAAGTGCAGACAGCAAAATGTGATGTCCATCTGCATCTCCATCACCTGCCAAACTTCTCTGCCAATCCGTACTGATGCCAAGAATCTGTCTTCTTTCTTCATAAGGTGTGTCTCTTGTTTTCTGTAAGAATACCACCGGTTCCAGCTGTACGAGGAACGTAAACCAGTGTGCTCACTGAGAGGGCAGAAAGTACTGTACATGTTACTGGACTCAAAAGAAAAATCTCCAAATTTGGTCGAATTTCTTCACTTAAAATGGCTTTTTTTTTTAATAACATAGTGGACAAAACTACACAGAGTGTGGAGCGGTGTGCTGGTATAATTCAGTGCCTCTGATTGTATCACCTATTTGTTTAGATAGTGTTGATTAATGTTAAATCATTCCTGCTGGTGATGACTTGCTTATGGAGTTCAGTGGCAAACAAACAGCAAATTCCCTGGAATAGGGATGAGTGCACCTGTGCATGCAGAATAGCAGGCATGTTTCATCTACCTGCAAGGGAAACTCCTGCTCCCTGTGCCCTACAGGCTTTTCCCATTGTGCTTCTTTCAAAATATACAGCACAGAGTGCTGGTTTGCTCTCGACGGACCAGATCCTCAGCTGGAGAAAACACTCCTAATTCCACTGGGGTGGATGGAGCAATGCCAATACACACTGGCGGAAAAATCTGCTCCAATATACGCTGTTTACTTTTGAGGATCTAAGCACATACGCTTCCAACAAAGTGCTGTTTGATAAAAGTTTGTTTGCCAGGTTGCTTTGCCTTGGTTCCTCCTAAAGTGTACACAACAGTATTTTGTATATAATAAGAGAAAATGAAGTGAATGTGTTCCAAGACCTCATTCGCAGGTCCTAACAAATTCAAGAGATGGGCAGCTTTGCTAGACACTAGTTAACCATAATCATCATTATTATTGCCATGCAAGTATGGAAAAAAAATATTTTTATTATGGGCTAGAACTAGAAATCCAGAGCAGCTGCTAATCATCATGATAAGTGATGTTGGTTGTTGGTTTGGAGGGGGTTTTGTGCATCCAGGTATTTACTGTGTCCAACTGTAAGCAGCAGTTTTTTGTTATCCAAGCCTTTCAACAACCTCTCCGCCCATGTTCAGATTGGAATATGTTGTAATTGTAATATTCCTCTTACCTCTCTCTTCTCCCCTTTCTTGTCAAAAGCTTTTCTTTTCCATTTCTTTAATATTTTTCTCTCCCCTCCCCCCTTTTTTGTTTATTAACTCACCTAGAGCTGTGGAATTATCAAAGAAAAAAATAGAAATTACAATTAAAAATTTTCTAATGGAAGAATGAGCATGGTTTTTGCATGCTTCTTGCCATTGTTTCATTAAGACGGACTCTCCTTAACTCTCCTTTTCCATTCCAGAGACTGCCCTTCCTTTATAAGTCCAGATTTCTTCCCATTTGTACTCTCTTCCCTCTCTCCTGACTCATTTCCACTTCCCATTTTGGCTGTTTCTTTTCTCTTTCCTTTTCCTTTCTCCAAATATTCTCTGATCTTACATTCTGCTATTTTTAATTCCTTCTTTCCAGGCCCAGATCTACCCCTGACCCAATACCATCGATGTGTGTGCCTCTTCACCCTCTTCCTCTCTAGACTGAAGGGACAATCTAGGCAATCATTTCCTCAAAATCCAACTTTTCCTAATCCAGCGACTCGAGATGAGCACTGCCTGCCTTTGTGTGTGGAACCTGGCATCGCCACTGCCCTCGCATAGTCCTTATGGCTCTCCAGGAATTTCAAAATATAGATAAAGCTCCCCTCAGACTTGTTCCATGACATTCTGTAATTTCTCACCCATCTAATCAGGATCTTCTTTCCAGGCAGTTTGGTCACTATGCTACTCAAGCCAAATATTTCTTCTGTGCAGCTTTGCCATCTGGAACAGCCCACCTATGTGCCTTCAGCCTCACCGACTGGCCCTATAGTTTCCAGTTTCAGCTGAAAAAAATTTTTCCCTTACTGTCATTCCATAGCAGTCTGAATGTAGAATGTAGGCAGCAAACATTCAGTCATTTATTTTCCACGGTGTGGGAATAGTTCTCGTACTTGAAGCAATTTCAGTTTTAAAGGAGCCCTGGAGCTTGTGGAATGTGGGCAGTTTTTAGATCTTTCATCCTAAGCCTCACTAGCAAGTAGCTACGGCTCTGTAAGCTTTTCCATCAGACATCATGTTTGTTAGAATTACCAGTGAATACATTGGTAGGATATAAAGTATATATAGAATGGAAAATTAAGGGGAAAAAAAATGATTTAATGAAAGGCTGGAGGGAAAGGAAAAGGATTTTTCTGAGTCCTAAAATACTGCATTATTACCTACAAAGGAATTCTTGTAATAATCAAAGCTGGGAGGTCCAATAGCCTTCAGTGCAAAGAATGCTCAGCATTCACCCCCGAAGACCTTCTTTATTCTGGGTATCAGACACAGTACACTCATGATGGGGAATCAGACCTTCATATATCACACAACACCACTAGTCATAACTTTTAAGGTTTAGCTGGCAATGAATAAATACAGAGCCTGCAAAGTCAAAATAGTCCTTGAATTGCTGCCTTCAGCAGCAACATTCATTTAATGCAATGTACTTCGAATTTCTAAATCGCATCCTGATGGGTCTCTTTCAGAGGATCTCCCAAAAATTAAGTACAAATATTTAACTTCAAAAATTAAATCCCCAGGGCACTAGATACGCTTCGCTGCAGATTAGTTAGAGCCTGTGGAGTTATAAGATTCCTCAGATGGAGTGCTGAAGATTCCAGGAATTCTCTCAAAGGTGAAATGATTAAGCAACCTTTTGTTCCTAGAGCACAATAATGCAGAAAGCAGGTCTGCATTCACTGAGTCCCGTGCTGGTTTTGTCTTCTACCTTCTCTAAGTGTTCACAAGCCTTAAATCTGAGCTGGAATTAAAGAATTTCATTTCAGAATTGTTAGTGAAATGAAGAGCTAGGTATTAGTGACAAAAGTACGACATGACTCAAAACAGAAGAGCAGCTTATTTTTCCTCTGACTCCTTTTCTGAAGATTTCAATCTATTTTATAGGCATGAAGAATTATTAATTTCGTATCAACCATAATAAAATGTGATGTGCTGATTCACACTATTCCACAGGGCAAAAGTAGAGCTGCTGCTTTTCTGTACCAGAAGCAGGCCACTAGTCACATGTGTACAGTAAAACTTATGGAAGTGGTAGAAAGAAGAGGAAATTTCAGTGCAGACACCATGACAGAGATTTTGCCAATTATCATGTTAAGAGGAAAAGGTTTCTCCTGCCTTCTCCACCTGGAATTGGCCATTGATTCAGTTACCAAATTTTGCTTTTCAGATCACAAAGGACATTACAATGAGCTGTTCAAAGAAGCTCTCGTATGTGTTCAGAAGCTTAAATAAATAGGGGTGACAACAGAGATCAGAGGATGAAAAGGTAATGGGCTCCTTGTAAAAGCCATTTTTTAATGCATCAGCACTGTTACTCTGCACCAAATGTACATTTTCAGTGATGCTGAAGCATAATGATAGCATTTGCTTGTTTCCTCCCCAAAACAAACGTAAAATTCAAAAACATTAGTGAAGTCTTGTAATAGCTGGATGACCAAATGCAACAAAAGAGAAGAAAGGGACGACACTTCAGCAAGTGCCAAACACGCATAGATGCAATCTGAGGATGATTTTGTCTGTTCTTTCACTGTTTGCTATCAATTTGCAGAGAATATATTCATCATTTTATGGGCTGATATGAGTAAGATTAATTGTAAAGTTACACCGAGTGTTTTTGTGGCATTTATCTAACAAGGTAAGTTATTAGGCGCCTAGAAATTCAGCAGACCCCACCACCTCTGGCCTTCCTTAACACTGCTTGCTTATTTAAAAAGATGGATGGGAATTTATTTTAGTCCTGTTTAGCATAGGTTGTTCAGCATAGCAAATCAACCACTTCCACTAGTCTCCAGAGAGAAATTTTCTGACATAAAGGAACAATTTCTTCTATTCATTATAAAATTTCCTATATTAATTTAAAATACATCTAAGATCAATCCAGGGTAAACACATGGCCATTAATTTTAAAAGGTTAATTCTTTATGTGTATATTATATAGCTTGCATATAAACGTTGAGTTTGACCTTTTTCTTCCGAACTGCTGTGATCCACAATTTACGTGGAGCTTGTATAAGAGCACAGCTGTCGCATTTATTTTGCATCCACACAGAAGCTGACTTCCACGCTGTGCGCAAAATATCCCTCAAATCACCACTTTAAAAAAAAGAAAGGTGCCTCAAACTTGGTTAAAACACGTTAATGGAGACATATCAGGGCAAACCGTCCAGTGGAAATAAGCTGGAGAGTGCAGAATTTATTGCGGCATTAATTGCCAGAGAAAATGGATGTGCCAGAGGGGCTCTTCAGCCCGGTGTGTGTTTTTTCAGCCCCTGCCCTTGGTCCTTTTTTAAGCCCCCCGAGTGCTCAGGATGCTCTGACGACGGACGCGGAGAACAGACGTCGGGATAGCCGCCTCCTCGTTTTGACAAGCCGGTAACGACATCTTGCCTTCCTCTTCGCTTTGCCCGCTTGGGACAGCTGGCGTTAACGCCCTCACACTTCTTATGGCCGTCAGCGTTAATGCTTTTTATATTATTTACACAGTATTAGGGTTCGGGCCTTTTGTCTCTGCGTGCACTGTGACCCATCTGTCCCCCTACACTGGAGGGGAGATGTATAAAATGTGTGAAACACCACATTTCTCCCGGTTTTGGCACGACGGGGCGGGCGGAGGCCGCAGGCCTGCCGGGCACCGGTTCGTGCGTGAGAGCCAGGGTACGGACAACGGCACCGGCCGTGCCACCGGGTGCCAGGCAGGACATCGGCCATCAGGTGCCACCGACCCTCGGCCGCTGAGGGACAGGGCCCGGCACGGACTGCGGGCCCCCGGGGGCACCTCAGGGGACGAGGCCCCGGGCCTCCTTCACGGCGGGACGGGCGGGTGACCCAGCCGGCCGCTCCGTCACACCTTTGTCTCCGCTCCGTGCCGCCTCTGCCACGAAGAGCTGCGTCCCCTCCCTCGCTCCCCGGCCCTGCTTCCCCCGTCGGACTCCCGCAGGCCCGAGCCTTCGCCCCGGCCTTCCAGCCACCTGCGGCCTCCCCCCCTCCCCCCCCCCGAGCCTCTTTTCGCGGGAGCGGGTGGCTAAAGACGAAGATCGGCCCGGCCTGCGGTTGGCGCGCCCGCCCGCCCGCCCCCGGCCGGCGGCGGCGCAGGCGCAGTGCCCGCATTCCATCATGGCGGAACGGTCGGTTGGCGGTCGGCAGCGCCGGGGTTGAGGCGGGGGCTGAGGCGCCGGGCACGGTCAGTTGTTGCCGTGGGGATCGCCGCGAACGCAGATTCGGGACAAGGGGGGAGCCGCTCCCGTGGGCTCCTTCTGCTTCCCCCGTGGGGCTGGGTGGGGGAGAGGGTGGCGGGGCCGGGCCCGGGCCGGGCCGGGGGAGAGCGCGGCGTTCTCCACCCAAGGCGGGGTGGGCAGTGCCAGGAGCTGGCGGCGGCGGTGGGGAGCGGAGCGGAGCCCGGCGAGGCGGGAGAGGGGGGGGGGGGGGTGGGAAGGCGGCGGGGTGCTGGCCCGTCTGTGGCGGGAGGCGGCGGGGTGCGGGACGGCGGCTGGGGAGTGGGGGAAAGGAGGAGGAGGAGGGGTGCCCGCCATTTGGGGGGGGGGGGGGCGGGCTGTGGTGCGATTGAGGGGAGAAGAGGGACCCCGGGGTGTGGGGAGGGTGTTGGGGAGGGGGAGCCCGGGGTATGAGGCAGGTTTGGGGAGGGTGGACGTGGCGTACGGGGGGCAAGTGGGGGCAGCCCGGTGTATGGGGGGAAGATGGGGTGCCTGGGGTACGGGGCAGGCTGGGAGGGGGGGGGGGGGGAGCCGGGGTTGGAGGAGGGCTGTACGGGTGGGTTGCCCCACGGGGTGTGGGGGGTCTGCCCGGGGTTGGGGTGCAAGGGGGGGGGGGGGGCGCTTCTAACGGGACAGCCCCGCTGCGGCGGCGGCAGGTCCCGCTCGGGTGGGGTGGGCTGGAAAGGCAGAGGGGTCTGGGGCCGGGGTCGCGGCGGTCCCGTTCGCAGGGCGGGGGTATGGCGGCTGCCTTTCAGCGAGCCCCGCTGTGCCTCCCCGGATGGGGTTCGTGCCAGCGAGCTCCCCGGACTCGCTCTTCCCTCCGCCCGTTCCTGCTCCTCACCCCAACGCACAAATTCTCCCTGTACCACCCCCCCCACCCCACCCCCCGCCTTTTCCTTCTGTTTCTTTGGGGAGAGGGGGGGTGAGATCTGAAGTCGTTCCCCCCCCCCCCCCCCCCCAAAGCTTCCCCCTCGCCGCTCCCCCCCCCCCCCCCCCCTTCTCCCTCCTCGGCAGCCGGAGCTGCTGCCTGCAAATGCCACGTAGCCTTGTAGTTGTTCCCCTTGGCTGATCAGCAGCTCGAGTACCAGACACCTCCCCCAGCTCCTCCTGGGGTCGGGGCAGGGGGAGGTCAGTCCTGTCATCTAGTGTTTGGGTGGTGACCATCTTTTTACCCTCCCCCCTTCTGCTTTGTCCCCCTCTGCCTTGGGGCAGCGGCAAAGGTGGGGACCCTACTGTGACTGCTTTTCAGTGCAATCCTATTTACTGCCTTTTACAAAAGGCTGTTGACTTCAGCAACGTGCGGTTGCTTTCCTGCGGAGGGCTGGGGGAGAGTCTCCAGGGATTCGTGGCCCCCCAGCCTCAGCCAGCCCCTCCGCTGCTTCTTATTTGAGGCGCTTCATGCGCAGCACATCGCAGTAATCTCGGAAAACAGGGTAATAATAATGCATTGCTGGCAGGTGTATTTGCTTCCTTTAGCAGCTCGCTCTCAGCTGGCTTCTGAGTTTTGTTCCTGTTTAAAACTTGCTACTCAGACTTCTTGTTGAGAATGGTGGAAATTTTCTGTAAAGCTAATTTATTTTTATAACTGATGTTTCAATTTCTGTCCATTCTTCGAGTATTTTATGGCTTTTCTGTCCTGCGGTAACTAGGTTTTCAACATTGGCAGTCCTTCCTCGCTTTACCTGATGCCTAATTGTGAATATTGACACACAGTACTGCTGCAGATAAGTTCTTCAGTAGCCCGGTACGCTTATGCCTGTGGTCTGTGATTCCTAATGTTCTTCTAATGTATTTATCTTTATGACACTTGATTCAATAGGGAAATACTATCTCAGCCACAGATGGAAAGACTGAGGCACCGAAATATTTATGGCCCAAGGTCACACAGGAAGTATGTGGTGAGGCAGGGAATTGAATCTAGATTTCCTGAGACTCAGATTAGCATTTTAACCAGGGAAGCATCCTCTCTGTATTTGAAGCCAATAAATTGACCTTGGAGTTAATATCCAGTGTAGAAGAAAGTACTTTGTGTTTTGCTCAGTATCTTTGTGAGTAAGAAGCAAAACCCGAGTTGCTTCCCACACTTGCATTCCTTTCCTTGTTTTATGTAATTTGTATGTGAAAAAGGATAAGGTGGTAAAATAGGAAAGATGTTGACTTTCTCAAGGCTCTGTGTGTGTAATCATGCATGTTGAAAAACAGCCAGCTATTACGCGGTCCTCTCTTTTAGGTCTTTTTACCTTACTGTGTTCCAAATCTCTGAAAGTTTTGGAATGCTGCTGTTGTCTGGGAATAATTTGTTCTTAGCTAGGATCAAATAAATCTAATATTCTGTAAAGCTGAGTTGAAAGTCATCTCCTTTGTGTTCGTTGGTATCCTGGTTCTTAGTTTGTGATTCTTAATACAGCAGTCTGTGAATAAACAGGACTTGTATTGACTGTCTTAAATGTCTCCTGGAGCAAGCTATTACAAGTTGTTCACTCGGTTGTAGGCTCAGTATTGTTGCAGCAAGTTTTTGAAAAACTTGGCCTTAACTGCAATTAAGCAGCACTTTGACAATGAAATGGAATAATTTCAACTTCTTGGGGTTTGTGTCGGCACAGATACATATTGCAGGCTGTTTTCATTCCTGTTATATTGGGGTAGCGTATTTCTGTGTGTAAAACTTGGTAGTTAATGTTACTACAGTGTTTTACTTGCCAATGGTTTTGAGGGATTGGATGTTAGAATAGTTTAAAACAATAACTCCTAATGTATTCACCTTTAGAGAGAATAAAGATAACTTTGTTTACACAAATGTGTTTCCTGCCACAGCCCTTGGTCACAAACTGCATCTTTCTTTGATGGTGCACTGAAACCAAATTTGCAACAAAGCAACATAAATGTTCTGTAACGGTTTTAACGGTCTTTTGTTTGGGTTTTTTGGGAGGCTAGCATTTGCATCATGTTGACTGTGTGGGTCGTCACACCCATGCCAACAATCTTTCATCTTTTACGTTTATTTTTAGGAAAGTTTTGGTGAGTCCTTAAAAACCAAGATTTTATATGTACTGTGCAAACAGTAAAAATTCCAGCATTCTGCTCACAAGAGAGAGTGCCTGGCCTTGGCAAACCCCCACTGGGAATGCAGTATGTTGAAGCAGTACTATGTATGTATTTGTAGACCCATTTGTACACCAATTATTGAAAAAGGTTTTGGAATCCCCTTAGGTGAATTTCAAGCAAATTAAAATACATGTTTTAAGCTTGGAAGACTGAAGCTGGCACTTTTATTTGATGACCTGCTATTTCCCCCAACTTGGAAGACTTCTTGTGAAATTGTAGAAGTAAGCTTGTAACTTTTAAGGAAATAGACAACTGGGAAGGCATTCTTACAATATTCTGCATCAAAGTCATAAGCCGGTATGAAATATTGTAAAATGCCTCCCTAGCTACGTATCTTCTTAATTTCCTGTCATCATTTCATTTAATCGGAGAAGAATTTTAAATGTATATCTGAAAGCAGATGAGAAAACCTCAATATTAGTAATACTGCAACAGTCAAGAGACTTCAGGAAAAAAAATTACGTTTCTCACTTCTAATTTTGCTATATCTCAAAACAATCAGGTCTGAACTATCGGTGTTTAAAATTGTGGTTGCTCATTGCTCTGGTTTCAAGGCCGGTGAATATCAGAGAACTAACCTTTTCCTTTTTTTTCACCTGTTTTTAGCAAGTTGTGATGATGCTTACCAAGGTCAAGATGGTTAGTTTTCAGCTGTTATCTTTGCTGCAAGCCAGACCTTAACTGAAAAGTTTTGGATTCCTGAGTGAGGAGCACACACTGAACTCTTTATTGCATTCTTGAAGAGCTTATTGTAAAAGCAGCGATAATTTATTCTTTCAGTGGTGCTAACACAATCCTTTCTGTGTATTGACCAGCAAAGACAGACCACTGGCTCAGAGCCCCTAGTCCGTTTCAATCTTAATGTAAATCTGCTATTGTTCCAAATATCTTGATTGATGTGGAAAATGCCTCCGTTTGCTCAAGGTTCACTTTTCCAGCATTGGGGCCTGATGCTTTATACTTTTTTGCCCATGTCTTATTAAAAGTAGTTTAGGAGGAACATTTATTAGGCTGTGACTTCAGAAACATCTGCGACTTCAAGACAGTATCACCTTTCTGGGGAAAATAACAATGGATCTGCTGTGTTTGCTGGAGGAAGCTGTGAGCTTCTGCTGGCTGGCTCAGTGCAAAGCTAGCCAGCTGAGTCTGTAAACTACCTCAGTGAGCTACGGGGGCAGTGATTTCTTGGAGTGTTGCAGTAAAACTGGAGAACATACATGCCTGTGCCTTTTCTTTAGAAAACCTGTATTGGGAATTGACTAATATTTGTAAAGGCTTCCTGAGTTTGGAGAGCCAGAACAATGCAATTTACACTCCTCAGTGTGTGAACCGTTTAGGAACTGGAGTTTGGTACTGGATTCAGTAGCTTGGGAAAGATAGTGGGTTTTACATTATTAAATTTAACATCTTGAACCGCTCCAGTGACTACTGAAGCTGTTTGTTACCTTCTCATGCTGGAGCACCTTTAGTGGAACGGTTTCTAGAATAAGGTTGTGCTGCCCCATAACAGTAAACTGTGATTGCATTTTCCAGATTGTACGGTTTATGTCTTTATGTCCCCTACCAGAGGATAAATATGTTCATGATAATTTAAATTTGGATACATTCACACACTTTCTGGAAATGGATTTTTTTTCATTACTTTTGTCATACAGAGGAATAGAGCATTGAGTAGATAACTAAGTAAATACACTTAATTACCACAGAATGCGCTTCATATGGGAACCATCTTCATACCATTCAAGTTACCTTTCACTAATTAGATCATAGATAAGAAATGGAGTGTCTTTGGCTAGTACAGCATTAAATGTATGTGCAGTGTTTACACAGTTGTCAGGTTTTGCATTCTGTACATACTGAATAAATGCAAGAACGCTGCGTAAGGTCGTCTGGTTCTTTCCCAGTGGGGTCTTCCTTGAGTTTTATTTGCTGATTCTAGTAGAGTTAATCACTGGCTGTTCTCTGATGTCTCTTGCTGTCTTATTGAATGTAGGTTGTTTTCTGCACCTTTTTTGATAAGACTTCATGCTTGCTAAGTCACTTAAAAGAAAATTACTCTTTTCTTGTCTGCAGGAAGAAGACTGAGGGACAGTACAGCACATTGCTCATACAGCAGGAGCTGACCGTGTAACATTTATCAACAGGAACAAATTCAAGTCAGGAGAGTGTCAACGGTAATTAGACATAATTTACTATTCTCCCAGATTTTATAAAGCATTTTTTCCTTTTAAGTCTCTAAGTAACACTTTAAGGTGAAAGAATATAAAAGCATTTGACAGACTTCTAAACTTAGGAGTCCTTTTCTTTTTTTCCTTGGAAGAATTTTTTGGATAACTTATTATCAAATGGAAAAAATGAATTAAGGAAGGAAGAACTGATAGAGTTCTTGAGGTAAGAAGAGGTTTGGTATTTCCACATAAACATTATTGATTTTATAAGGTAGCAACCTTATCTTTATTTTCACATTACTTTCTCTCTCTCCCCCCACTCCCCTCTCTCACTCCCCCCTCCGCCCCATGCCACCCCTTAGCTGGAAGTTTTGTCTTTAGAGAGACTTGCATAATTGGCCTTTGGATAAAGAAAGTAAATTCTGGTTTTAGCTAAATGCATTTCCTGTGTAGAAAACAGCTGAAGTGGGTGGTAGCATACTGATAAGGGACCAACTAGGTGGCCTTACTCAGATACATTGTTTTTAGTTGGAGCTCATGGAATTGAGCTCCTCAGTCATGGAATTGATCAGGTCATAGAGCTGACCTGCTTGAAAAGCGGAAAGAAATCTGTCAGAAAATTGCCACAGTATGGCACTTGTGAGAGCAAGAATTCTCCAACTTTCTTTTTTTTTTTTTTTTTAATGAAGATTCCTGTGAATTATATTCTGATGTACAATACTGTAATACCCTTATGAAACCATGGCAGTTGCAGTGTTAAAAATAAAAGTAGCCAAAAGTAAAGATTAGTTTGGAAGCTGTGGGCTGGAACGGTGTGTTTTATGTGGGAGGAGAATAAGAAGATGCAGTATAAAGTATGTGTGAATCAGAAGTCACTTTTTTGATGTAAAGACACAAAGTAGCCGTTCTCATTTTTTGAAGAGTTGATGTATCTCCTGAAGACCATTGTCAAGCTTTTTCTAAAAAGAACATTTAGGTGTAGAACCACCTGTTGCATCGGTGGAGGCCTGGTCTTTCCAATTCATGTATTTGAATTCATGTTTCACGACCTATCTGTGGATTAGAAGAGAGCCGTTGTTAATATGGCTCAAAATGGGTATCTGTCAACACTACACAACTATTATATAGTCACTAATTAACCCTATCCTTTGAGAAGTTTTTGATCCCTGTATGTGTGATATTGGCTGCATATAGTTTACAACAGTGTGTTCTTTAGCCTAATGCGACTGCTGCATTGAGAAATGCAGTGCCACATCAACTGTGTTAGGATGAAACTGCTTTTTTGCATTACATCACAGCTAATGTGCTGTTCATTGAATTGAAAGGTATTGAAGCAGATTTTAGTTTTTCTATGATGGCAGTATATTTTTGCTGAGGTTAGGTCACCTCTTAATGAAGAATTAGTTTTCATGTTATGAATATGCACCAAAATTCAAGTGTAATGTGCTAGTTTCAACTTCGTGAAGAACAGTTTACCCCATTTTCCCAAGCCCTTTCATGTTTGGTTCACAATTGTCTAATGCAACAGAAGAAATCGAGTAAAGAACTGAATGGTAGCTAATCGATGTGGAATAGAATGTGATGTGAAACTACATAAGTAAAAAACAAGTCTTTGGGGAGAAAAGTTGAAAGTGTCCTCTGAGTGCAAGATCAATCAGCAGATGGATTTTTTACAAGACATTAAAAAAAAAAGAAATGGTAACCACATATAGTCTCCTGGAGTTGAATAGGTATTTTGGGAGGAAAATCATTTAACCATGTTAAATATGGGTTTATAAATTTAGATTAAGTACTTTTATCTGCTGTTTAATGCCTTTTATTAAATAGCTTCAACACTGATATCTCTAATGCGGATCCGTTGCTTTCAGTTCTGCTATGTGAAGTATTAAAGTGTTCCAAAGCAGTGATCTGTACCATTAATGTATAAGTTCAGTTGGGTTCATCATACTACAGTTACTTGAAGGAATAAAGGCAGCCTTTAATGTTTGCATGGATATAAGTAGCTTTAGTACTCTTTTAAGTACTTGCAAGATGGTACATGTTAGTATTGAGCAGAATGACTGTTTTCTTCAGAAGGTTTAATCAGCTTACCAATGCATATATTTTTGTCCATTTCAAAATGTCAGGGGTGATAATTATTTAGAAGAATTAATCAGTTTTGGAAGATAATATGTAAACAACTTTTTGGTGTATTGTAAACTGTCATTTTGCTTTTTAATCCCTAGATTTCTTCAAATAGAAACTTTGTAAAAGTGTATATATAAACTGTCACCCTTAGATTCTTTGAAACTGTGATAATTTCCACTTAAGCTCTTACGTGAAGGTGTGCTTACATCCCCAAACTTGTAGCGGCTTAACTGATTTACCAATAAATATTTAAAGCTTGGATATAGAAGCAAATTATTTTAGTCTGTTACAGTGCATCAGCTGAACTGTGATAAATGGTTATATGCATGTTACTGGCCTGTTACAAACACTGAGCAAAGTGTGCTTGCTTAAGCTTCACGTGTATGACCTCATGCTTGCATTTTACTTTGCATTTTCCATGAACTAAAAAAATGCACATGGTCTGTTACCATGAGACTGCTCAGATGTGGTAATTTAAGTAATTTATTGGTGTGTTTTAGCCCTTGGTTTAAGTATAACCTGTTTTAACTAGACTAATTTGATCCGCTGTGCAGCTAAAGCGTTACAGCCTGAACCTCTTCTCATGTTGCGCAAGGAAAACAGTCTTCAGTTTGTGTATCAAAATAATTCTTCCTTGCTTGAAGCTTGCATAATCTCTTACAATTTGAAGAAATCCTTTGCTTTCACTGTATTTTTATGCTTGTTTTTGAAGTCATGTTTTGTAAGAGGGTTCTTAAATTAAAAAGCTTGTTTGTGTCAATACACTGACAGGATACATCAAGCACACTTCTCATTCACAGAAGCAGAGTGAATCAGAGCTAGTGGAAAATCAGCCTTTGCTTTCCTTAGTCCCTACAGAAACCTGAAAGGAAACTCCTGCTTATATTAATCTTGTCAAGTCCTGATTTTACTTCTGTTTTGTTGGATTAGACAACTGACTGCTCTGACCAGTCTTGTGGTAGGGAGCCTTTCCTGGAAATAGCATTGTTAATGTTGGTTTTAATCGTCTGGATGATTGCTCGCTCTTAAAGTCAAGTTTAAAGTAAATAAGTTGTTGTTCAAGATTTGGAATGCAAGCATTTGGAGGATAACTTTTGGATCACAACATGATTGTATCATTTGAGCTGTATGAACTTTGTGCGTGGGTCTGCCATCCCATAATGCTCTCTAGCTTAATTTAGGACAGTTATTACCCAGCTCTGACACTAAAAAGGTCTGAGTTTTGGTGCTTCCCTGGCATAACCCCAGGAGGTTTCATTGGCTCAGCAAACTGATATCCATGTCTATGTGCAACACGGAGTTTGCATGTTTGCTGTCTGGAAATGTATCACATAGGACAAAGTAGACTAGCCAAGCTCAGGGTGTGCTTAAATTTGCCACTTTGCTGGCCTGTCGTCAGCCAGCTCTTGCTTGAAGATTATAAGAAAAGCTTTTAAAAATACTTAGATATTTATTCCTTGCTATGAACTAGGTATTCCTTGCTCTAGGGAGGAAACTCGGATGAACAAGGTGCTATGGAGTATGTGTTCCTGTTGCGGTGGACTTGTCCGCACGTACAATAGACATTTCTTTGGATTGTTTCCAGTCTTTGAAACAGAACTTTTTCCCCTGGAATTGAAGAAGGTTGGTAAATTAATGGGCAGAACTTGTTTCTTTTTAGGGGAAAAAATTACCATAAAATGGATTCAATTTTACGTTCCACTTCAAGACCAAATTTGTCCCATAGGAAGGAATTGTACCTAGTTATGCAGATACTTAACCTGAATTTCAGATCTTGTAGCACGTGCAGCTCCCTGTAGAAACTTGCAGTTCCCATCTTGTAAATCTTGGCACAGTTTTAAACATTTTGCTTCATCGGTTCAGATCTGTAGTTACTTAAAGGTGTAAACTCCAGCTACCTTTTTGCTGACTGGTTAAGGTTTCTCTGTGGCCCTTACTGTATTATCACCAAGATATATTTTCAGGTACGTAGTAGACCTTGTGCTCTTAAGAGTGTAGGGTTGTCTTTCTAGAGCTGTGTTTTATTTGCCAAGAAATAACCTATTAGCTTTCCAGCTGTTCTTTACCACTGTTAACATTACACCTGCACCATGAGTCCTGTGAGGACACTGTCACTGCTTTTGGTCTTTGTAGGGTTTTCCTTTCTCATTTTTTATCATTTTTTTTTCATTTCAACAGTGTGCTTTACTTCTTGTGACTCTGGTCAGAAGTTTATTTGGAAGTACTTTTCAATGGGCTATGATGTATGTTATTTCCATAAGTTCGAAGTGATTTGGATAGACATTTTTGTATAGAATTTCAGTAGTATGTTGTTAATGTGCAAATAAACTGGTTTCCTTCAAGGCCTGAACAACCAGAACAATGTTTTGAAATTCAGGGGGCAAAGTTTCACACTTAGAAAATCATAATTTAAATAAATATGTTGTTACATTGCACTTATTAAAAGCTTTTCCATATAAGCTTGAAAATTTATGCTTTGTATAGCTTTAGGACATTAGAATGAGCAACTTAGCTTATGCCAGAATGTGTCATCTTCCTAGCTGGTGGAAAGAAGCAGTCAGTTTTGCATTTAATTCAATTATTTTTTTTTTTTACCACCACCAATACAGCTGGAAAATATCTTAATCCCATTAGTTTTTTAAAGTTGAAATAAGAATGAAACACTTTAAGGGCTCAGTCCTTTGAGATGTTCCGTTCTGTTGAACACTTCCAGAAGTAGGAATTGGACCTTTCAGGAACTACTGGGTTTCATTTTATGGGGCTGGTCACTTAGGAAGCAGCACAGAAGTGCTTAGGATAGGGCTCTGCTTTTCTGGCAATAAGAGGAAAGGTGTAAAATAACTATAACAATGAAGGAAAATATTTATGTGAAAATAATGTAATGTTTGCATTATAGAAACTGTTAATGCAAACTTTACAGGCCTCAAATCAATGATCAAGAGGACAGACATGGCCCTAATGTGACCAATGAGCATATTATTAAATAACAGCTCCAATCAAGTCAAATCTGATGTACTCTGGGCATTGACAAATACTTGCTTCCCAGCTCACAGTTCTTAACAGTGGAGTTTCTCTTGTGAAGAACAGCAAGAAGTTCTGCAGTCACTGGGAAAATGCATCTGACCCTGTAGGGTGAGCGCTGCCCTTCAGACTGTGCATTTGCCTTTTTTGTCCCCATGGAGTAGAGCTCTCAAATCTTAAGGGGTGTAGTTTCAGGTTGGAAAATAATTCTTCTGTGCTATGGGTGGTTGCTTGTGTAGTTTCTATTTGAGGGTGGAGGGGAGTAATTTTTTTATTGCTTTCCTGGTACAGTCACATCAGGAACTTGATCTAGGTTGGTAAGGGAGGATGAAAGGTGATATTATCACTTACATCAGAGTTCCCGTGTGTCTTAGTATGTTGTATCTGCTGTTTCTCTGTGTTTTTAGGGTTTTGTGGTGTCTGTGATATGAGGGATTTCCATCTCAATCTTACTCCTCCTTCAGGGAGCATCTTTATGGGCAGCCAGGTCTCACAGTACCCTCAGAGATGAGTATTAATCATCTTTAGAAAAAAAAAAGTGTCCTGTAATTTGCTAGTTGCCTTTTTTTGTTTGGTGGGGGTTTTTTACCCCTCTGCTCTCCTACAGATCATTTACACCTTGACATCCCCCTCCATGGGTCATTCTTGTCGGTGATCACAGGAGCCAGCTAACTTTCTGCAGCTTTTAGGAAGTTACTAGAGGTCCTTCTGGCAGCTGGCCTGATGTGTTTGATCTCCAAATGGTCTTTGACAGGGCAGAAGGACTATCTGTAATAAAAGACTTGTGGTCTATATTTTACCATAAAAACTATTAGCACTACTTCAGAATAAGCATTTAAGTAACAGTTAAACTTTTTGGAAAACACAGAGAAATGTTCTGGAATTGTCACTTTTTCAGATGTCAAAAGAGAAAAAAGTTTAAGAAGAGTTTCAGAAGAAAACACTTGGCACAAACTTTGGAAACCTTGTACTATGTGGAGTTGGGGTGGGCATTTTGTTGAGGTTTTTTTTGTTTTACTTGGGTTGCAGACCTCATCTAGGTCAGAATTGCAAGGCCTTACCAATACCTAGATCAAAATGACATCGGGCTTTACAGCTGTAAGCATTAAAAAAGTTTGAGCACATTTGTTGGGTAAGTCATGAAGAACGTTTTCAATATCAAAGTTGTGGCGCCTTTATGGCCAGAAGCCAAACTTCATACAAGATGGTGCAGACAAATTCACTTGGGTGTCATTATAAATTATTTCCAACATTTTAAACAAAACATATATTTAGTTTTGAACAGATGACTGTTATGGAGTGATGGTGGTCTCTTCAGAGCTAAAGTTGTAACTGAGCTTCTGTTAAGTCTCTCATTCCCTTAATCTTGCTAAAAGTAAACCAATCCACCTAGAACGTCTCATGTGTGGTCCTGTGGCAGAGGAGATCTATTTTGGGATTGGGATGATATCTTAAACACCTTGTTAATACTGTTTATTTGAAAAACTTGGGTGGGAGAGGGTACCTTGTATCTTTTTTCCAAAATGTTTCCTACCTCAAAATGGTGTGAGGCATAAATTTCAAATCTGGAGGGTTGAGGTTTTTTTAGAATTCATAAATAAGGTTTGATCTTTTTGACAAGGCTATTCCTTAGCCTGGGGTTGGGGATGACTTCTGTTTGGGTCTACTGTTGTTCTTTTTAACAACCTTCGGAGATCACTGACGCAAAATTTAACTGACAGATTAGAGTGTGTTTAAAATACTCAGAAGTCTCAGTTTGCAAGAGATCTGGAGTTTAAGGCATGGCAGTGTCTCGGCGTTTTCTTTATCAGAGTACATGATATGTCATACACATCATATATGTGTATGTCCACAGATCCAGTTCTAGATGTTACTTTTTTCCAAAGGTGAAAAACACTATGTTGCTTGTAATAAGACTTTGTTCTCGCCCCACCCCTTAGAGAAAATAAATATATATAATATATGAAAGTATAGTAAATATATAATACTAATTAGTAATTCTATTAATATAAACAGGTATAATTAAAATTCTAGGGTTTTTTACAATACTGCTTTTAATAAATAGCAATATTGTAGTAGTTTACTTCCTGCAATAAATGTAAGCTTATGATCAGGCTAGAAGGTTGCATAAGGTGCTGAACCTAGAAATCAGGAAGTCTGAGCTGAATTTCTAGCTCTCCATCAGACTTCCTTTTTGGTCCTGGACACATTGTTCTTTCTAACTCAGGCATACTGTATTAAAAAAAAGAAGTCTCTATTTAAGTAATAAGCTCCTGGGAATAGGAACTTTCTCATATTAAATCCAGCACTTACTATAATGAAAATACAGTGTTTGTGATAGCTTCTGTGTGGGATTATAAACTTCTTTTGCTGTTCATGAAATCTGTTCAGTTTCCACTCTGGACAGTGGAATGAAGCTGATCCATTTTATCTACAGTATTCGCCCCCATTTAGTTTCTCTGTGATATCTTTCTGGAGAGAGATTTTTTAATATACTAGGAAATTATTTTAATATGAGATAACATGATTTTTAAAATGTGCTAAATATGTAATACTGCTACATATTTGCACAGTAGTTAATCTCGTATTCTGTTAATATGATCAAAGGACATCATTCCAACAAAAAACCAGTTTTTTTAATATATGACTTTTTCTTATTTTTTTGTAGTACTATAAAACGCATTTAATGAGTAACACAAACTTTTCTTTGTTTTTACATGCCCTGCACATAAATAGTTGCAAATTCATCGTTACTGCCTAAAGAGAAACCATGTCTGTATAATTGTTAATGTGTTGTTGGTGTTTACTGGTGGCTGTTCCAAAGATCTTGATAAAACAGAAGCGATGTGTTTATACAGGAAGATTATTTTGGTAATAACTTTTTCTTAGAGATATTACTGTTATGATTTTGAAGTTTTTTCTGTTGTGTCATTCAAGTGGAAGTGACTGAGTTGAACGTGGTGCCTCATTCCAAGCTACACGTTGGCAGATGGCTAAAGGAGGCTTTGTAATGCAGCAAGCATTGTTTCTAATAGTTTTAGTAACTACCCCATGTACTAGAATTGCATATTTATTTCACTTTGCATTGAAACTATTTTAGATTTTAATTTCAAAATGTCTCATGAGAATCGTTTTCCAGACTTAAGGTATGATGATCTAGTATCATATAGACTTCAATTAGCTACCTTTGCTTTGCTAGTTCTGTGTAGGGAGCATAATAGCTGTTTTGTATGTAAATAAGAGCCCAGCTTTCTCGGTTGAGGCGCTGGCTTCAGACGGGAGTAGGCATGAATCAATGAACACTGAGTTCAGTGCGAATCCTCGGGAGCTGGATGGGGTCCAGGATGACTGCAGCACTGGCTGAGAAGAATTTGGGCTGGAGAAAAGGGAAGGCCAATGTTTCAGTCTTCCAGAGTCTCGGCATTTTTACTATGTCAGGAAGTGAGGTCAGGCACAGCCGCTGTATACTGTAATTGTTTTCTGGAAGGCTAGTCATTAAGATTTTCTGTTTTTCTTAGAAGCCTTTGTAGTGTGAGACTGTCAGCGGAAAATATTGCCCTTTTTTTAATATGGTTAACATGATTAACTGTATTACATTAGCACAGTGTTGAATTGCTTGGGGACACTTCTCAGGGTACATTTTTAAAATATGACCTGGTTTTACTTAGTTTAAAATAATATTTTAATTTTTTTAATGTTGTGAAATAAATGTCAAAATATTTCAGCTTTTTAGATGCGTGTCTTGAACAAGTAACCTGTGAGAGCAGTAGCTCAGGCTATTTCTGGTGTAGATTTCTGTTAACTTAGAAATGCAATATCCAATATTACTACTTCCGGCTTTGCTAAAACAGTGTTTCAGAAGGTTTGTTTCTGAGATGGTTAGTCTCAATTATTTTTTTTTTTTAATTGCTATTATGCTATATGGACTGAATTCATCCTTCAGCTCAAACAAAGTTTGGGAATGACCTTTAGCTGATGTCTAATAGAAGCCACTGTAAAGATATGAATCAGGCCAGAAGTACCCTTGCAAAATGTAACCTTTCTAAAAATTAATCTGTTTAATTCCATACCGACTCAAAAATCTCCAGGGCATGGTGACAAAGCTCTAGAAGATATCTCTACAAATGCTGCTATTGATTCATATATAATGATTCATTAATTCTTGGTATGTTCCTTTGCAACTCAAAACTACGAAATTTGCCTAGTCTTTAATGCTTCCAGATGGGATTTTTCTTGCTTATTTTTAGTCTAGAGTTTAAAATGATGTGTATTAGCTCATCTTTAATGTCGGTGCAGCCTGTGAATTCTTAGTGCAAACATATTTTTTTTTTTTTCTTTTTTTTTGCCCTGACTGCTTGGATAGTTAGTAGTGATGATAAGCTTAACGCCTAGCTGGCAAGAACAGACTATGGAAAATAGCAGTCTGAGCCTCTATTACTAAACATACAATAGAATAAACTAGCCTTCAGGGACCTGAAAAACTTTTTGATGCAGTTCTGCCTCTAGGGGGGTTCTTCCTTTTTGGGCTAAGTACAACTTGCCGGCTGGATTTGCCTATCAAAGGTAACTTGGTTTGGGTTTTGGGTAAACCCGGGGGTTCAGAGAATGCCCGGCATTCAAGATGGTGTTTGAGGAAAGCTGTGAGACTTGGTAGGACTTTGATTGTGGGAGTTGTGGATGGAGGTGGGTTCAGAATCCTCAAATCTCCTTTCTGCCCACGCAGTGGTTGCCCTCCACCTTTTCTTTAGAAGCGGCTGTCTGGGTCCCTCCCAGCAGCCGTGCTGCATTGCCTGCCCTGCTGCCTTCGGTGGCGAGAGTCGTGGGGCTGAGCTGGAGGACGGCAGGGCTGGATTCCTCGCTCCTAGACTAGCAGTAGGAGAGTGTGGGTAATGGCTTTTCAAGATAGATCTCTGTTTCTTTGTTTTGTTTTTCAGGAAATTGTGCTGAGTGTGTAGTAACTTTTCAGGAATTCTCTTTTTATTTACCCAAATACCACCTACTTACTTGAATGAAATGGTGACTTTTGGGAGGCGAACCCATTGATACGGTGTTCAGTGGGGGTGCGTTATTTCCCTTGAAAAGTTTTACCCTGGGGAGGGGTTGAGTCCCATGCTCGTTTACCAGCAGAGGTGGCACCTTTGAGAACAGCAGTGTCTTTTGCTGCCCTGTTACCAATATTTTCAAGGAATGAAGCTGTGCTCTAGAAGCAAAAAAATCTTGTTTTTTGCAAATTCCATCAGTATGCAGTGGGATGCTGCTCTTTGTCGTTAGTGTTCTGCCACTTGCAGCCATCTGAGCCCAGCTGTACAGTAAAATGTTAGTGTTCTGAGTCAGGTGAATCTGACCAAGAGTTATTAAAGTGGTTTCATTTATGCTAGCACTTACATTTTCTCTGACCATATGGAGATTCCTACTAAGACTTGAAATTGTATTTGCTATTTTTGGAGATTGTCACTAACTGTATAAAAACATTTGTTTCCTGATATTCCAAGTATTAAGTTCTTCCTTTGAAAAATGTGAAATTAAAGCACTAAGCAAGTAGAATGTATGTGTGGTGTAGGTGTAAATGTAAATACTACCTGTGTCATTAGGTAAGTGATTAAGGATTCTAAAAACCATGTGGATGTTGATGCTCTGCTCTACAATTTGTACTAACTACACTGTGCTGCTCACTAACGTAGACAAAGCCTCAGAGAATTATATTCAGCCAATGCAGGAGACTAGGATAGAAACTTTGAACGTTTATTTAAAATTGCAGGTGGTATTGGGACTTGTTTCAGAACATGTTTTTCTACAGCTGGTTATTTTGGTTAGTTGGTTGAACATTTGAATGCAGATGTAGTTGCTTTTTGGTACAGGGTTTTCCCCTTTATGTTAAGTGCTAATTTCTGTTGTCTTTGAGGTTCTTAGATGAAAGAAATTGAGACTATACGCATATATAAAATAAAGTATTTTCAACCTGCCTGTGTGTACTGAATTCCTATTACGGCTCTTAAGACTTGCGTCTAACCTCTAAACCTCTGAAAATGGGAGAGGTGTAGTAGAAGAGAATTCTGCCTTAATTTTAACATACTGTCTGGCAGTGTTACTGTGCAGGTATTTTTAAGTGGAATAGTTATATACAATCAGATGAGTTTGTTTCCTTGGCAGAGGTAATTAAAAATGTGACAAATAGGATAGAAGATTATTTCATTCAGGAAATAAGTAATATACTGAGGTAGTTAAGTATAGTTAGGACAAACCTGATACAAATTTAAATTTTGGAGGTCTTGTCTAGGCCTTGCACCTGTGCAGTCATATTTGGCCCTTTAAAATTGTTACTGGAGCAGACCCAGGAAACAATTGGTATGCAGAATGAGCTGGTTGCTTTGGCAGTCTTGGCTATTTTGTTATGCTGTATTTTGTGGCTGTGCGATTGTATCAGTTATTTTGACATGTTTTTGCAAACAAGAAAGAATGTTTGGGGTTTTTTTATCAGTGGATGCTACCAGCCTCTTTACCTTCTAATGGTAATATAGGAGAAATCCTTGTAATCTCAACTTTTATTACAGACCCTTTCTGAAAGGAATGAGTTAACACCAGAAGAAATGACACACACTCCCCAACACTGTAATTTCCATACTGGTTACAGAGAACTGAACGAGGATTTGGCAGCTGTATATAGGTTGACTTGGTTCATGCACAGATTTGGGAGTGGGAAATGGTTTTTGTCTTGATTTTACTTTTTGTTTATAAGTTAATGAATTGAACTAACCGCATTTTGTCTTCTGTTTGGGTTTATAGGAGGTAATGGGAAGGGAGAAGGAAATGTCAGCATTTCCTGTATCCTGTTATCGTGTGCTTTTTTTTATGGATGCTGAATTAACTATGCACTGAAAATTCACTAGCACTTAGATTGTATTTTGATTTATTGTAATTACAGATTATTCACTAGAAGCCCAAAACCGTGCAGCACTTTTCCATATGCATTTTTTTGTGATACTCGGACTTTTGTACAAATTACTCTCTTGTGTTGCCTTAAGCCTTGTTTTCGTTGTGTCAGATTTCTGTATTGATGGCATGTTGCAACACTGGAGAAATTGCACGGTTTGGAGGGGGGTTGATCACACAGGGACTGAAATGTACATGTAGTATGTGAATTATTTGGCCTGAAATTTAGGTTCTGGAGCACAGGCAATTTAGAAATAATAACTACAAATTTAAGAATGAAGTGCTGCTTAAGTATAAGTTATGCTACTGTATAATTGCATCACTTATGTACCGATTTCATCACTCGTGGCACGTCAAGCTGAATGTGCATGATACATACTTACAGAGCATATTTTTAGAAGAAGAATATGTATTGCTTAAATGCAGTACTTAAAAATGAAAAGTAGGGTAACATATTGTGTGTACTCAGTTATGAAGAACTCGAGTATATGACACATGATCCCCTTCATGCTTTTAAGACTGTCAGTTTGCATAAGTTTTTAAATGCGCAATGAAGCTAAAAATTGATGTTTTACAGTAACTTTTGTCTGCAATTAAAGTCAGTTTATTTGAAAATCTTTGGGGGAGAGTTGTGGAGTGTTGAAGTCTGATGATATTTTCCTATTGGGTTTTCAAATATTCTTGAATTGCTGTCATTAAAGGATCCAATTAATAGCATAGTGCAAGTGTTTGTTTTATGGAGAGGGGGAAAAAAAAAAAAAAAAGTCCTGAAGGCACTGCTCTGTTTTTTTCTTCTGAGGCATTGGTACCAAGTTTGGCGAACGAAGTAGAGAATTATTTGGGGCGGAGGAGAGACATATCTAATATTGGCACTTTCTTTTTGTTTTAGCAGGTGGTTAATGTGAGCAGTTGTCAATGAATGGTTTTCAGACATGATGGCCGACCAGCCGCCTCCATTAGAAGCTACGCCTATATTGAATGAAGTGCCACTTCTACCTCATATGGTTAATGGGGACAGCATACAACAGGCAAGTAAATCCATTGCATTTTCATACAAGTCATGTGAAACTGTGCCAGCGGTGGTAGTAGGGAGGTTGACATTCAAGCATCATGTAGAAAATAGAACAGATGTAAAACAGTTTTCCTAACTTGTATGATGGCTGAAAAAGGAGGAGGCTTGAAATAAAGCAACTACGATACTGATTTGCAAAGTTAGAAAAGCATGTGGTTCTCAGCACTGATATCATCAGTAAAATAGAAGTGCAAATATAGAGAGGAAGAAAATCATTCAAAATTAATACAGTGGAAATGTGAAAAGATTGCAAATTAAAAGGAATGTTATATACATGTAAGTGCTTTAAAACTAGACTACAAAATCAAAGCATAAAAGGAAAAATATAATACATGGATTTAATAAAGCACTGAGGTTTTGAAAGCTCTTCTTAAAGCTCATCTAAATAAAGACTAGCAAGTGGTTGCAGTGCTCTAAACCAAGAAGACTGTTGCAGGGGAATGAAAGGAAAGACCTTGGCTTCTTGATATTAAGTATCCTCATTAATAATTACAGTGCAGTGGTGAAACCTGAGTGTATTTATTTGAAACTTTAGAATTTTAGTGGACACGACCCTTCAAAAGTACCTAGTACGATTAGAAATACAGACAAAAGTGAAAGCAAAACAGTTTGAAGCACAAGCTTGTGTAAGTTGTCAGTAAACTTGAAGTGAATTTACTGTTTGGCAGTAGAAGCTGAGTGCTTTGTACTGCAAATGTGAGGTATCTTCCCATCATTTGGAGACAGACATTCAGTGCACTCAGAAATATTACAGACATCCTGACATTTTAACATTGGATCTTAGTTTAAGAAGCATCTTCCCCCTGCCCTAGCAGCTACAAACATGACACATCATAGTTTGAGAGAAAAGATTGGTTGCTTTGTTTGTTTTAAATAGCTAAGTGGCTGTTTGTTGGCAGGCTGCAATTGGACAGAGTGCTAGATAATATTATCTAGGCTCCCTTTCCCACAAAAAGTTGAACCAGATGATCTCTCAAGGTCCTTTCCAACCTGGGTTGTTCTACGATTCTATAATAACAAAACACAAATTTGAAGGCTTTATGTGCCTGGAGTTAAATAATAATTTTGTTGAAGCAAGGGACAAAACTGCCCATTGCTTTAATCTGATCAGTATATAAGAATTTAGGGGTTAATCGAGATGGAAAAGTTGCATAAAAGTTTCCAGAGGATAACTGTCATATGAAATGACAAGTGGCGTTCCTCAGGGGTCGGTATTGGGACCGGCAGCATTTAACATCTTTACTGGTGACACGGACGGTGGGATTGAGTGCACCCTCAGCAGGTTTGCCGACGACACCAAGCTGTGTGGTGAGGTTGACACGCTGGACGGAAGGGATGCCATCCAGAGAGAACTGGACAGGCTTGAGACGTGGGCCCATATGAACCTCATGAAGTTCAAAAAGGCCAAGTGCGAGGTCCTCCACATGGGTCGGGGCAATCCCATGCACAAATACAGGCTGGGCGATGAGTGCATTGAGAGCAGCCCTATGGAGAAAGGCTTGGGGGTGTTGGTTGATGAGAAGCTCAACGTGACCCGGCAATGTGTGTTTGCAGCCCAGAAAGCCACCTGTATCCTGGGCTGCATCTGAAGAAGCGTAACCAGCAGGTTGAGGGAGGTGATTCTCCTCCTCTGCTCTGCTCTGTGAGACCCCACCTGGAGTACAGCATCCAGCTCTGGGGCACCCAGCACAAGAAGGACACGGACCTGTTGGAGCAGGTCCAGAGGAGAGCCATGAAGGTGATGAGAGGGCTGGAGCACCTCTCCCTTGAAGACAGGCTGGGAGAGTTGGGGTTGTTCACCTGGAGAGGAGAAGAGTCCAGGGAGACCTTACAGCAGCCTGCCAGTACCTAAAGGGAGCCTACAAAAAAGCTGGAGAGGGACTTTTTATGAGGGCATGTAGGGGTGGGACAAGGGGTAATGGCTCTCAACTGAACGCGGGTAGATTTCGATTAGCTGTAAGGAAGCAGTTGTTTATGGTGAGGGTGGTGAGGCACTGGCACAGGTTGCGCAGAGAAGTTGTGGCTGCCCCATCCCTGGATGTATTCCAGGCCAGGTTGGATGGGGCTTGGAGCAACCTGGTCTGGTGGAAGGTGTCCCTGCCCAGGGCAGGGGGGTTGGAGCTGGATGATCTTTAAGGTCCCTTCCAACCCAAACCATTCCATGATTTTATGATTATGAATGGTAACAGTGAAGATCTTGACATGTTTGAATGTACAGTGGATAAAGAGGGTGCAACAAAATAATCATGAATTGTGGAGGGTCTGATAGACCATAAATGCTGAAGTTTTAAAAGAGATATTGTTTACTTTGTATTTGTTACAGATGGGAAAGGATTGTAGTATACTTGCTTGTAAAAATAGCTTTTATTTAAAAAAAAAAGTGTCCTCTGCTTTTTTTCCTCAGACTCTGGAGATAAAAGTACAGTGACTGTGTTTTGAAATAAGTAAAGCTGTAGAGTCTCTAAGCTAGTTCTGAAGTTCTAGCATTAGCAACGTGAAATTTTAGACACTTGACCAGCTGTGAGGTTATTCAGTAGGCAGTGTTTCATGTTACACAAGGAAAAGAGGTCAAGTAGATCTAATTAGAGACCATCTTCATAGCTGTATTTTTATAGCATGTCTTTGTATAGGTAAGTGTGTAGAATACTATTGTGTATTGAATGACCCAAAAGAAAGTGACAAACGTTGACATTTTCAGAACCTAGTGGAGACTGTTAGCAATCAGGTAAGGTTAAAAAAAAACAAAAACAAAACCCAGAAAAACCCCCCAGTTGAATCTTGGACATGCATTTGAAGAGTAGACTTGAAGGCTGATAGCCTCCAAGACTTACAATTGAATTATATTGGAAGTAACAAGTAAGTCTGTGTAGTGAAAATCTTCATGGGACCGGGAATGTGATTTTGTGTTAATGTGCCAATATTTCTTACTCTAGTGTGTCTGTATATAAACAACCGTGTCATCTTGCCATCCATATCATGTTGCTGCCCTTTGGTTGGCTAACAAATACACTTACTGCTCTTGTCTGTGGCACTTTTCTCTAGAGAGGCTTCTGAGCTACAGTCTCACATTGGAAAGTTTGCTTTTAAATAGAGTATTAACTTAGAAGCTTTGTTAACACAGGCGATTTTTAAGTGTTTTGCTGCCAGTGCCATAGAGGATAGGCTAATTACAGAGTATTACACAGTGGTTTTGTTTTCAGAAATAAAATGCGTGCTGTTTGGCCAATCATTTCAATCAGATGCAGCACCCAGTTCATTAGTTTCATTTCACATAAAGTATAAGTTGAAAGTTTTCTGGAAGGGTTTCTTGTTCTGAAAAAACTTCAGCAATGGAAAGTGCGTGAATAAGGGATAAAAGCAAAACACTGACCGGTGCTTTGAAATAGCTTGATCCCACTAGTTCTGAAATGGTTACATGGGACACCTAAAGGTGTTGACGTTACTGTGACTCCTAGAACTAGTCTGTCATCTAACTTGGCTTAGATTGACGCGTTAGAAACACTCAAGCTTCCTGGAAATTCTCCTTGGTGGAAGGTAGATGGAACTGCATTTGCTTCATTAATTATAATGAGTCATTCCTCTAGGACATTGCCCCATGCATTCCTGAAATTCCAGTCCCTGAACTGCTCTACAGCCCTGTGATTACACCACTTACGATCCTTTTTGCTGAGTTCAGTTAACAGTTTCCTGAACTGTTTGTGAGAACTTCAGTTAATTGAAACCCCTCCTGAAGATCTGACACGTTCAGAGGCTCTGAATTTCTAAAAGGATCCCTTTCCTACCTCTGAATTTTCTTGCCCTTGAAGATGAGACTTCCTCTGAGGTTTAATACCTGCCTGTGGAGTCCTGTCCCCTGCTAGTGTCCATCCCCAGCAGCTGTTGTTGGCAGCAGACCTGTCTTTCCTGGTTCTTTGTGCTCCGGTAAATCCCCAGCCTCTTGCTGTCAGTTTTCTTTAAACAAGTAACATTGCTTCTCTCTTTACTCCTAGACATCTAGTGGAGTTTAAGTCATAAATGTACTTAGATACTGACAGATCTGTCTAAGTTTCAGTGTTTTAATTATGCCATTTTTAAAAGCATTATCTGTCATCTGTCCTTCTCGTAGAACTGTAATAAATATTGCTGACTGGCTAGATGGCCTTTTAAGGGGGTTTTGGTGTTTTACTTGTTGTCCAGAAACAACTCATCTTCCTTGAGTAAAATTGTCTCCTGTACTATGAACTCACTGTGTTTGTATATGCCTCTGCGTCCCCTGTTAAAAAATAAAAGCTATGATTAATATAGCAGCGTGCAGAGTCTGCAAAATCAGTGTTAAGCAGCATTTATGAGCCTGCTGCTTTGTTTTACACACAACAGTTTAAATGTAACAGATCTGTGCAAACCTCAGTCTCTGTGCTGAAGTGGCATACTCAAGAGTAGAGGGAAAGAGAAGTGGGAGATATAAGTTGTTAACTTCAGGAAACACGAGTGTGTTTGGACTTATTCTCTTACACATTAGCTGGAAAAATGTGGTTTGGTTAATGCCAGCATAAGCTACTTGGCAAACTCTTTGGAAAAGAGTAGTCAGTGGAGTTGGTCAAAAGGCAAAGGTTGAATGAGGGACCACAAGATCTTTTTAAGTCTCATTCTTTTCAGTGATCTTTTTATTAGTGACTGGTATAATAGGACTGAGGTGTACTTAATAAATCTGCAGCTGATACAAAATGGGAGGAATTGCAAGCATCTGGGAAGCCTGAAATTATTTTGATTACTAGAAAGATAATCTAGAAAATTAGCATCGAGTACAAAGTACGATGTTTAGGTAGTCAGCTTATCCTAAGGAATGACTGGTTTAGTAGTGGTCCTTTAGAAAAACATCTGCCAACGGGTGGATAAAGACTGCAAGTGGAAGTCATCAGTGTTGGACTGTTTCAAAAAAAAAAAGGCAGATAAAAACCCCAAAAGGATTTATATACAGGGTATGGCATCTAAATCACAGAAAACAATCTTTCTTTTATTGGTGCTTTATTCTTTATTTCATTGGTGGTTAAGACATGGAGTAAGGGTTCAGGTTGAAGCAGGGAATGCTGAAGTTAGATGATAAAATCTGTAATGATGAGGATAGTGAAACTGTGGTGCAGATGCCTGGGGATTTTATGGAGCTCCATCATTGGAGATGTGGCAGCACAAAATAGACAGGCTTATTCGTTAATGTCATGTGTAGTTCATTTTTACCAGGAGTTAGATGACTGGGTGATCTCTTCAGGTTCCATCTATCTGATAGAATTATTGAATGAATGAAAACTATACTTTTTGAGTTTCATAGCTAGTTTTACAAATATATTTTATTTCAATTTACGTTGGCCTTTGTTCTTTATGTGTTAGCTGTCACCAGGGTGGAATTTTGACTGTGTAACTGTGCAGTTCTTGCATGGCCAAACCCCTCATTTTACTAAAGAATTAGACCTGTGCCTATGTAATATAGTAGAATCTCACTGCAAAATTCTTGTAGTAATGTTGTTATGTTACAATAAAACTGAAGCACAGCTGCCAGTATTTTACAGTAAGACTGAAGCACGTGCCATGAATGGGGTAGAACGAGGTGATCACTTGTGTTACCCAGCACAAGGGAAACGATGCTGTGGACTGCCTGAGGAATAATTCTGGCAGATGTCCACATTGATTTGTGTGAAAGTGAATGCAATCATGCCCAAATTGACCTGCAGAATCTCACTGTTGTATTTCTTTAGCTACAGAATTACACAAACATGAGAAAATACACCTGATCTTTCAGGAGCTGTAGAGCAGTGGTGGTAGGCATGACCTGCTTTATCACCTGTTCTACCGTCCTCCCACTGCCAAAGGACTGCATACTTTAATAAGTTACTTGACAGCGTCGGAGAATATATTATCAAAATACATACCAGCATGGTTTCAGTGAAAAAACATGGCCGAGTTTTGAGCCATGAGGGGTGAGGTTATAGTCCTGATTTTGCCACTTTAGCCCTGAAACTGAAATAATCTCATAGGCAAAGCTTGGAAAGCAAGGTGAATCTTGGGTAATTTATTGCTTCAGTAAAAGAAGAAAAAGCAGTGTGAAAATATTGAAAACAAAAGCTTAGTTAATTATTTCAAGTGTACCAAGGGAGGCACTTTCTGGTAGTAATCAGAGAAAAATATTGATGATGCAAAACTAAGGATTTTATGTCAAAGTATGAAGAAAATTCATTCTACTCATCCGTGTTTCTCATCTTGCTTTTATACTCTCTCAGGTTGCCAAAGCTGTATTGTTTTAATCTAACATGTGGGTATGAGGAAGAGATGTTCCCCCCCTGCTCCCTGGTAATTTCTAAAATTTAAAAAAAAAAAAAAAAAAAAAAAACCAAACAAAAAAACCAAACCAAAACAAAACAACAAAAAACCAACCAACCAAAAAAAAAAACCACCCCCCCCCCCCAAAAAAAAACCTAAAACCAACCAAACAAAACCCCACCCAAAACCCAAATCACCTATTTTCTGTTTTGTTTTCTACAGGTTATTCTTGTACAGGTAAACCCAGGTGAAACATTTACAATTACAACTGAAGATGGACACATTCAATGTATCCAAGGTAAAGGAAAACTGAAGTACTGAATCCAAATATTTTGATTCTGCAAATATCAAAGAACTACTACCAGTGTTTGTTTCTGTAATGTCAAATGTGGTTTTGTATGTTCTGCAATGTAATAAATCAGATTTTTCAGTTTGTACTTAAAGCACAAATGAGACAGCACTGGGAAATTGCCAAGATTCCCTGCATCTCCGCAAACTTTGCTGCTAATTTATAAAAGACTGGCATCTCAACTGTTTTTGTAATGATCCTTGAATAACTGTCTTCTCAGAATCTTTAACACATGAATTTACATGGGATTTAGTCCACACTAATCCAAACAACTTTAATAGATGCTGTGTGACCTCACTTTGTTGTAAGGTAGTAGCATTAGCAGTCTGCTGATATTGTGGGAAGCATTGCTACCCTCTGTGTGTGGCTACAAACTACTTTTTACCTTCTGGGTAAGTGACAGAACTGCAAATCTGAGTCGGGTCAAAATATCTCCTGTAAGTCAAGTTGAATTTATCAGTAATTCCATTTTTGGAATATTTTTCACCATTTCAAATAACATTATATAAAACGTGTCCATTCTGCTTTCATCAAGTCCCAGACAGGAATACTTTCTTTCAGCTTGACTTGAAAAATAGTACATTCTTATTTAAAAAAAAAAAATTAAAAATTGGTAGACCAACTGTCAGCATTACTACAGTGCCAATATTGTTGCTACAGACTTTTAACTCTGTCACAAAAGAAGAACTAAAATTTATCTATGCTGATTTTTGTAGGCTTAAAGAAATATTGTTGGCTGTATAAGTGTGGTGGTTGGGATAAATGTAATCTGCTTTTTGTAGAATAAACGTACAGCCATACTTGCATTCAGCGATATTATCTAGAATTATAGATGCTTCCTGAAAGTTATTAAATCATACTTAATGTGTGTATTGAATGTGAAAATGAGTTGTCCATTGGTGACATAAATTGCATTATTTTTCTTGATGGAAACTTGTTACAGTCACTTCTTTTATGTTTTTTTTAAACTCACAGTCCTTATTATTTAAGTTTCTCTCCTAACTGACTTTTTAATTGGATAGTTTAAGCCTTGCTTCTAAATCTACTTGTCTAAAAGTAGTTCCATAAATACAGAGTTGGATGCAGTTGCTGGCTTTTCAGGCACTAAAGTGAGCCACCACCTTTGAAAAAAAGGTGTCTCAAGTTTGTAAAAGCCTCATTTGTTAAAAAGTGGCACCTTATTACTTCTCAGGTCCAGCACATGTTCCTATGATGTCACCAAATGGTTCTATGCCGCCTATATTTGTGCCTCCTGGTTATGTATCTCAGGTAAACTTTAATTTATTCTTATATTTCAGTATGTTTGTGAGTGTGGCTTTTCAACAATAAGGCTATTGATTATTTTATCTGGAACAGCTGTTAAAAGCATTTCTTATATTTTTTTTTCCATTGAGCTTGCCAACTATTTAACTTTATTGTAGGCTCTATCACCTTCTGATCACTTAGTAAAATTGGATCTAGTTTTCAGGATTTTTGTAATAATACTACTAAGCAGTAAAAAATTACTTTTAGTAAGATAGTAGATGGCTGTGAATTGGCTGTCTGCTGAGCTCCATTAGCAGGATCCACATCTTGATTTTTTTTCTTCAGTCCTGTTTTCAAGGTGAAAGTAGGTGCCTGGGTCATATGAATAATCACAGTTGACTGCAGCCTGCTAAGTGTCAGAGGACTGATGGGTATAGACGGTGCTTAGCTCTGCTAGAAACAGTCTGATGGGAACATAGCTGGGGGCAGCATCGGAATTGAACGCGTCTCATGCATGCCGTGGCTATGAGGCTTGTGTTTCTTACATTGAGGTTATACAGGTCATAAACCAGTATCACTCTCTCTTTCATCCCTTAGATCTTTTTTTTTTCCTGGGCTGCATAAGATATTTCTCTTTAATGTCTGCTCATAATTAAGCTTTTTCTATTGTAATATAACTCTATTTATCAAAGTTTTCAATGCCCCTTTCTTTACCAGCTCTGATCTCCTTAACATTCAGCAAAAACACTCCACTGTTCTAGCAGAAGTGTGAAGAGGAGTGTTAATGCTAGTGACATGTGCCTATGAAATGAGCAGGACTCTGGGCTTTTCTCCCAGCTTTACTTTTCAGTTCTCACTGATTTTCCACTCCTCTGTGTTGTTAAGTCATAGCAGATCAGACCTGCATGTGGTATTTGAACTGTCAGGTATTTGAAGTTAACAATTTGATTTACTTTTAAATTAATGCATTTTTTTTAAAGGGAAGTAATTAAAAACAAATGTTTAAACAGCACAGGCTAGGTTTCTCCTTTTCTAGCGTTGCTCAAAATCAGGACTTCTCTGAGTAGGCTTGAAAACTTTGTAACTGTATGTTCTTGAGTTCCTCAGGCAGTTGTCTTTTTGCATACAGCTGCCTCTGCATTTTGTGCTTCTGCTATTATAAGTAGGTACTTTCATGCAGACCTTGAAGAAAGATCCCCCAGCTAATTTATGCATCAATGTGAAATTGAGTCTTCAGTGCAAACAGTATGCAAAGCACTGGCAAATGCTGAGGTGTACAAACTGAAAAATATATTTGTTCTGTGTTTGCTGTCACATGATACTAGGGGGGTTTGTTTTGTTTTGTTTTCCCTTGGTCATTATGACAGGGATAGACAAGTTTGAAACCAGCTTTAAATTAGAGCTTGAGTTATTTATACTGTTCTTGTCAGTGCATGAGACTTTAACTCTCTGCTCCCAAATCTGTCTGGAGGAGCCCAGAGATTGTTATGTTAGTTTCTGCCAAAGTGGAATGAAGCGATTCAGTAGTGGATAATGGGGACACAGCAACTTCAGACTGTAAAATCATGTGAAAGTCTTACTGTATTAATGTATCCCTTCTACCTGAAACTATGCCACATGTTCTTGCTTAATATATACATAAAACAGAGTTAACACAGCCATCAAAATTTGCAATGAGTTTTGACTTGTATATGTTATAGTGTGTTATAATATTATGCAATGTAATGTAGTTCAAGTGGTGTATTTAGTTCCGTTGATGAACCAAAGAACTCCCCATGTTGTTTCTAGAACAAAGTGTATTCAGTGTAAGCTTAGTCTTAAGTGTTGTCTTGTATTTTTTTTTTCTTCTATTTAAAGTCTGTTAAGAATTGCTAATAATACAGCTGAGACTGAGGCTGTCTCACAGCTGAGCTTTGTCATAGCAATTTGTGAGTGGACACATTCTGTTTCCCTTCAGAAGAATAATTTCTCATTAGTTTGCTCTATCTTTTGCTAAGGAGCTTTTCAAAATACACTTTTGGTGTAAGCAGTATTTCAACATCCGTAATGCCTTCTTGGCCAACTAGGAAATGCTACAGTGATTTCTTATAACCAAACCAAATACTCTTAAAGATAAGGTCATGAAAGAACTAACAGGATAAAACATGGCCTGCTTTTGTCTAAGTTCTTTCTTTAAATGCCCTAAAATATAAATTGTGTCTATTTTTAGTAACAGAGGGCTACATAAATAAGTTGAACTCTTCTAAGAGCAGGTTTTATTTTGTATGATTTACATTATGGGTTGCATTAAAAAAAAAAAAAGTATTTTTTTGCATCTCAATTTTGTATGCCAGCCTGAAGCTGGAATGCATCCCCCACCCCGCATCCACAGGTAGTATTTTCTGCTGACTACATGATCCATCTGTGTTAATACTAAAGCACTGTAAGGCCCTTCCTAATAGTGTTTGTAATTTGCACTTTTAAATGCAACTTGGAGGAGATGACTGATGTTGAAGGAAAGAAGCATAAAGCTGCAGACTAATTTTAAACCAATCTAAGAAAAATGCCGTGTTTTCCTACTGAGACTTGATTAATTTTGAAGTGTCAGTTTGCCTATAATATAGAACATTTTCCTATTGTTGATTTTTTTTTTACCAATTACATTGTTCATACCTCTCTAATCTTTTGTGTGAGGGAGAAAATGAGTTGTTGTCTGCCTTTAAATAGGATTTAATACAGTCTACTTAGTTTCTGAGTCAGACTTCTCATTAGATACAGTCTGAATTTTATGCCAGTGGACTTCTGTATTGTGGGAGAAGAAACAAACTGGAATATGACTAGATGATTTTTCTGATGGTCAAGTCAGAAGCTTTTGACCCCGTCAGAGCTGAAGGTGCTGAAAACTTAATCCCTCAGATAAGGGAAATGGACTGTAACCACAGAATGACAGCAAATTGGTGCAGATGTCCTGTCTGTAGTGTGAACCCTACCTGGAGAAAGGACCCTGTAAACCTCAGCATCTGGTTGTCTGTTCCAGGTGTCTTAAAGATGAGACCAAACTGGGCATTGTTTCACTTCAGTGTCATTGTTGTTTAATATGTCTTTTTGTGAATCCTGCTGTAGTGTTATTTTTTGACCTTGTCTCCTAAAACCTGTGTTCCGTCTCTTCTCAGTTTTAAGATTTAGAGAAGTGTTACTGTATAAAACCCTAATGTATTTTAAATTTACTGTAGGAAAAGCAATATATTGAGATATTAATGTATTTCATGCTGGCAGAATTAGACTCCAGAAGGAGCCTATATATTGCCAGTTTAGGACACATGCTTAGAAGTGTGCCTGTGCATACATATGCATGTACTGTCTTAGCATCTTTTTATCCTAGAGTTCAGATGCACAGACAGGTTCCTTGTCGGAATTCTCTTAGCCTGTGGCAAACATGAAATATTTTGACATTTGAGTTGGGTTGGATCATAGTACAAGACAGCAGAGCTGACTTGTAATACTTTGTACTTGCCATAGGCTAAGAATGTGTATGCAGACATGTACCACAAATCAGATGACATGCAGTGACTTGTACATACGATAGTGCTGTCAGTCAGGATGTAGTCTAAAGCAGTTCTTCTGACTCTTAACTACAAGGAGACTGGGAATTACACCCTGATCAATTCATATTACCTGTTTAAAAGAATATATACATTATTCATAAATTATAGATTGCTTAGCACTTTGGTGTGTGAAGCTCAGCTTCTTAAAACTGATTGCTTCAAACTCCAGTTTCTTCCAGTAATATATGCTGGGTTTTGACTGGAATTCATTTCGGTGTGTATATCCCTGACTGTCAGATTGTGGGTATAATCTTAAGCACAGAGATTTTTTACTATATATACAATATTTATAAGATTGTTATTGTACTAACTTTTGATTTCTTATGTCGCATGACAGGTGGTGGAAGAAAATGGAGTTCGTAAAGTGGTGGTATTGCCACACTCAGCTGAATTCCATCCTTCCATGCATCCTCCTCCTCCTCCTCCCCATGTGCCACATTACATGCATCATCACCATGCTTTGCTTCCCCACCCACCTCACCCAGTGTACCCTCCGGTTCCTGGGACGGGAGAGCTGCCACCACAGTTCATTCACCAGCATCCACCACCACACGTTTTTCAAGAACAAGGTGAGAGCGCAGGTGATGTTTAAATACACAAGAAGGCCTTTCACTGGGTGCATCTAGATTGAGAGAGCTGAGTTTTGTCAGTAGCTTTCTCACCCATTTCTGTTATTTTGGTGCTAGTTATTAGACTCCCTGAGGCTTATGTGTCTTTATGGGGTATTTTAAAAAATACACTCGCGTATAAGGTGTCATGGTCTGAAGGCACTCTGCATGTGCAAAGTATGATTGTATAAAGTTTAAATCTTCTGCTGTTCTGTTTTTAAGGATTTAATGCAAAAGCAGTAATTTAGAAGTGTTCTAATACTGTGTGTATTTTTCATGGATCCTTACTTTTGTTACTGTAAATGCCACAATGATTGCTTCTACCTTTCTCTAAAATTGTGCTCTCCAAAACTGCTATGTTTTGTCACAGCCTTGGCATGAAGTGTTTTGAAAATGCAATAATTTGATACATGAATGTATTTTTTTGATGAGACAGAGTCCAAGTATGACTGGAAAGAAAATAAAAATAACATACATAAACAAAAAAAAAGTAATCCATGTTGGAAGATGAAGTGCAAATCCACTCTATATGTAAAAAACAAATGAAGCAATACTTCATTGGAGCCATTGGAGGGCTGGGGTCACTGCTGAATTAAACCAGGCTGTAAGCTTTATTATATAAACAAGCATTTAACACAGAAAGCAATTAGACTATGTAAGACCATCCACTATTTCTGAAGCTTGAATTGGTAATTAAGCTATTTCAACTCATGTCTAGGGTAAAATATTCAGTAGCACCCAAGCTACATTTTAAAAAGTTAGTTTGGGTCCTAAATTTGCTTGCACTTCTTTGAAAATGTGACTGTATGGCTGTATCAGGGGAAAAAGGGCAACTGTAAGGCATAATCTTGAGCAGCTAACAAAAGAGAAAGGCCTGAAGAATTAAATTTAAAAAAAAGAAAACCAAAACAAACTCTAAACTCAGCAAGTGATCAAAAATAATGCTTAAGAAAAAGAAAACAAAAATCAACAATTTGTATATGGGTTAAATAGGAAAAATGGAAATTTGCTTGCGGATACTTTGTGTGTCCTACTGCAGCACTTAACTAACATTGATGATGTTTCAAAACAAGAATTAAATCTCCAGGCGCATTCTTCTCCTACTACCTGATCTTTATGCTCATACACCAATTTGAGCCCAATCCATAAACTCTTTATCAGGTGAGGTTCCTAAAGTCTCGTGAAGCTCTGCCGGTCAGCAGTGCGAGACGTGCGTGCTTCTTGTCTGTTGTTCTGCTGCCCAGAGACACGCCGTGAAACTCCTCAGGACTTCACAGATGCACCAAGCCGAAGTTCTGTGAGCCATGCAGCTCCATGCATCTACAGACTGACAAAGCAAGCACAATGAAGTTCCATGGGTTTTCAAGTTCTGGTTTTACTGTAGTTATTCTTCTAAGTTACAGAGTGTTTCTCAGATGTGAAATAAATTGTACTGAATAATGAAATAAGTTCTCCGTTCTTTGTAGAGCCTCGTTCTCATGGAAGGACAAACTTCATTCAGCGAGATGAAAGGAGTCTCAAAATGCAAGAACATCTGAAGAAAAGACTAAAAGACAGACAAGCTAGTGGTCATACTAACAATAAACTTAACAGTCCTCCATCATCACCACATAAAGTTGTTAATTCTTCCAACGCAACAATTCAGAATGGAAATGGAAAGGGACAGCAAGGGGCAGGAGGACCACTAAAGCAGAAGCAGATAGGAAAAACAAAGGGCAGTCCAGATGCAGAGATGGGAGGTAGGTTGCGTTGAAAGGGCACAAAAAAAAAAAATCTAGATTCTTTTGTAACAGAAGATGCTATAAGTTCATTGCAAAATAGTTTCTGAAAAAAATTGAATTTGTAAATTTCTTTGGTTATTCAGGATTAGAGAAAGCCTGAAATACTTTTCATTATGTTTGGATTCCCCCCCCCCCCCCCCCCCTAGAAATAATAGTAATGTCAAGTTTGTTCATTTGAGATTTGTCAAATAAGGTCTTCAGGAAGGTTTAATTTTAAACCTGCCTTTTCTGACCCAGGATTGATCAATATTCCAAGTGAGGATGACCTGTGGGTACTTACATAAAAGGCTTCTGGTGTCATTCTTTGTGGCACTTTTCAGATAACTAGGAGTTATTTAAAACTTCGGAAATAGGAAGGTTTGAGCAACTGTCTGTACAGGTTTCTGTTCGAGCCTTTTTAATTGCTTATGACTATTTACTTGCATATACTAAAATAACTTGTGTACAATAGCTTTGTTTTTCCTGACAGTTTGAAACAGTGTTGCTGAAATGCAGTTTCTTACCACGATTCCTTAAATGATTTGTGTTTTGTGTGTGTCTTAATTTAAGTGGTTTGTTAGGCTGCAAGGTCTAGTCCTTGCATGTCACTGTTACATCTAACTCTTCAGTTAGAGTAATAAAAGAGAAATCTGACTTTGTATCTTGGGAAGTAAGTAGAGGTGGAAGCTGTTATCCAACTTGTTTCAAGGATGAAAAACATACTTGATTAAAGATTTGTCTTAATACAGATTTTTTGGGGCGGGGGGAGAATAGTTTTTATTTGCAGGCAGAATAATATCCTGAATTGTTTGACACAGACAATTGCAAAGATATGATTCAGTTTACAGACGTAACCCTTTTGGTACCTGTAGGTATTTTTAATGTGCAGTTTTGATCAGGCTTCTTCTGAATTATGCCTAGACCAAGTGTTTTGCAATAGAAATTCAAGGAAAGCACATACAATAGAGAGATAAGATCTTATTGTCATTTTTTTAACACCTTTCATTTTTGGAGGAATGTTTCTGTGTTGTCAAAGAAAACCTATTTATGCTCAGATTAGGAAAATATACCCTTTGTGCAGGATGTACTAAAAGGGTTTTTGTAACACTGTTAGTTTTGGATAGTTCATGTTTCTACCCCTCACGCAGCCAAAACAAACAGGGGAAATGAACTTTGCACAATAAGTACTATTGTTAAACTCTTAATGAGGCGAACTCCATCTTGTGGTGGCATTTTTGTAACAGACTGGTTTGCTCTTGGGGTTTTTGGTAATCTGTTTTGTATTTGAAATTTCAGAATCTGACACAGAATCCAAGAAATGTGATATTCACTTGAGCATTGGCAAGCCAGTCGTAAGTATTATCCTTAAAATACCATTATTTTCTGTGCATGTGCTTTCTATAAAATACCATGTGTCTTATTGATTTCTTTTTCTTTTTTCTTAATGGTTTATTTTTTTAATAGAGAAAATGTATTTTAGTTGTCAAAGTTCATAGCTGGGAAAGGGCAACCATGCTATGGAAACCCACTATTTCTCAACTTTCTGAAACAGTCTGTCTGACTCAGTTTCCCAGTCTGTAACCTGAGAGTGTATCCACTGTTGATGATGTTTAGTATATGACAGCGCTGTAGTACCTTGCAAACGAAGGGCCTGCTAAACTAATCGAAGCCTATCCACTCTTGGAACCATCCTTCATTCAGCATAGAGGATTTAAGAATATTGGGAATAGAATTTACAAAAATAGATCGTCTTTTTAGGTTATGTTTAGAAATTGGAGCAAATATTTGAGTATTTACAGATGTATTTAGGAAGTTGGAGTCTGGTGACGTTAATTTAAATGTCTAAAGGCTAAAACTGCACTGATATTTTTGATCTTGAGCATGCTTAATGACACTCTTCTTTGCATTATCTATACAGTAAGCTTGGGTTGTATTCTTTTGCTCCAGCTTTCCAGCTCTTCTTTGTTATGGTATTTTTTCATTGCTGCTTCTGACATCTGTACATAATGCTAACACAAAGCTGTGTTGACTTTGTCAGAGAAAATTTGGAGTATGGGAATTAAGCAGCAAAAAACTTAGACCAAAAATTTTAGTCATGATCGCTTAAAATCAGAGCCTCTTGCTGTCCTATAGCTTAGTGGTTAAATATTAAGATTATGTGAGGGAGTTGTAATAGAGCTAGAAAGTTAGGCTATCTGACTGTGCCTAAGTATAAATCTGGTGTCACTGTTCAAGACTCCAAATCTGAAAATTTGCTCCAAATGAGTGATGCAAACAGTGCAGGTGAAATAAAAATTTTCTCTTCGTACACTGAGACAACGTACTGTGTCTATAAGTTCGTTTAGTGTTTGAAGGGAAATCCTTTAATATGATATTTTAGAAATGAAAAGAGGAAATAATTTAAATTCAAATAATGACTCGATATTTCCACTACAAAGGTAAAGAATTCCTCCAGTGAGGAGCTTCATAGGCAAACTAGCGACACCATGTTATTGACTAATATACCTTTTATTACAGAAAGCAAACTTACTTGCATTATTTATGCTTTTAATAGGTTTCTGATATACAAGCAAGATCAGCCGTTCTGTCCTGGAATCTCCCAGTTAGTTCACAGAATGGAGAGAGCCATAGTCATAGTCCAGCAGCATTTACATTTGAAGTAGCAATATCCAACAGTGGTAAAAATGGAAAATTTAAATCTGTCTATGTGTAAGTTTAGTTTCTTCATTTAAGCACAATACCGATGTTTAAAAACATTAACCAATCAGCAATCTCTCTATCAGGAGCTGTTTGTTGACTTGCAGACCTACCTACTTCACATGAAATAAATTTTAAGTAATATCACTAAGTTACATGGACAATGGAAAACGTGAAAATTAAATGTGCGCTACATGGTTTTGCTTTTCAATAAGCTTTTATCCTTTAAAGTATAAGGATGAGCTGTAACTTTTTTTTTTTTCCACAGTGGGGAAGAATTAACAATTACACTTCCTGATCTCAGACCAGCAACTGATTATCACGCCAGGTATGTTGCTGGGAATGAGGTACTTAATACTTTCATTGTTTTGTTAATTATAAAATTATTGTGGCTCCATGAAAAATAATGTGATCACAAACAACTTGAGGAATATTCTGCAAAAATATCATACCCATGGACACTACTGTTGCTATCTAAATTTCCACTTACCTTCTCATCTCATTAAAATGTCACTTCATTTTCTTCCCTACTATCTTCTCTGTCTTCTTTGTGTTTCTCAAATACAAACTTCAAGTTACCCTCTGGTATTTTTTTAGAATAACAAGATTGGACTCAGTGAAAGAGATTGTGGTAGGCTGAAGGCAGTGGTAAATAAAATAATTTAGCCTTGAACACGGATTTGCAAGTCTGGTCAGCTTGATTTGTAAAGTTGCTTCTCTAAACTGCAAGCTTCTGTAGCAGTGCAAGGAGGGAAGTGGAAACTGTTTGAAATAGGGAGAAGTTAGATGCTGTGTTACAAGGGAACAAGACGTGATGTTAAAGAATTGTCACGCAGAGTAAATAAGCATTACTGGAGAAGGTGTTTAACTGGTCAGGAGAAAGATAAGCTGGTTAAACAAGCCAGGAGAACACTGATCCAGTAGCAGAAGAGAGCGCCTCAGTGCTTGGGCGCAAGTTTTAAGACTTCCTGAAGCAAACTCCTGTTCTTAAACTGCAAGAGAGTTCCGAGTGTGTTAAATAGCACAGCTCTGCTTGCACAGCATAGCACAGTGTGCGTTTGGTTCGTGGTGTTGCTTTCCGTAGAGGCCAACTTTCACCTACAATTCGTTTGATAAGACAGACAGTATTTCTGAAGAATTAATCAAGTCATTGCTCTTCAGAAACAGACATAAATGAGCGTGACTGTTCTAGAGATTCTGTCCCATTTGAACAATTACACTGATAAACGTGGCTTTTATTGCCCAAACAGCTGATTTAGCCTATTTTAGTATCTGTTCTCTTGCACAAGTAAGTGTTGTCCGTATTTGAATTTCAAGGCCTTTTTAGCAAAAGGTTCATTTCAAGTCCTGTATTCTGTTACGATTTGGTAACACTTCCTATAGTTTTCATCATGCCTCCCACCTGTATTTCATCACTAAAATATCTCCACTGTGTTAGATAGTTATTGTAAAGTAAATGAACGATGCCAGATGGAGTCTTCAAGATCAGTAAGTGTACCTGTGTGATCTCCATCACACTACTCTGTCAGCATGCCCCTGTCTCCCTGAACATAGAAAGGAATAGCAGTGTTTCTTATGATGTGGGCATTGGTTACTAGAACCTGGAGCAACATCATAAACTCACTTCCTGTTGTTTCTTCCTGAAGAAAAAGGCATGAAGTTGTCTTTTAGAATCAATGATGTGAAAGAAGAGTGATTGGGCACTTGTTCCCTATAACGTGAGCAGACTGGTCTTGTTGCTGTAACCACTGCTTGTGATTAAATGCATTTCTAAAGCTGGCAACTCTTTCCTTAAATTTTAAGGTGCTAATGCAATAGCAACATAATTACTTGTCCTTTGTTCAGAGTTTCAGCAACGAGCAGTTCCATAAAAGAGTCCATTTCCGAATTGGTGAGTTTCACTACAGAAAGTTGTGAGCCAGACTGTCCAGCTGCACCGAAGCTAATTTACAGAACCAAAAACAGCCTAAGTTTGCAGTGGAAGGTAAGCAGTCTGATGTATTCATGTATGGTATGTTTAAATTAGCTTTGTCAATAATTTAGTGTGTACTTTAGGTGTTGGCTTTTAAGTTGCTCAGCTAAGACTGATAACTGAAGTCATAATTGTTTCTTCCTCTTCCTTTCAGCATTTACTTAGTTTCTTGCATACAGCTTTAGTGTGATAGAGTTGGTAGCAGGTCTCTCTGAGTATTAACTAACCAGTGGGAAAGCTCTCTTCTGAATTGGCAGCATAGGAAAGCATAGAGCATTTATATTTTTGCTTGGGGTTCCTGGATGATAAATAGATAAGACTTCATGTTGTAATTCAGAGTTCTTTACTTATTCTGACATATTTAAAGTAAATTTCTTTGGCTAGTTTGTAGATTGAAGTTTTTTAATCTGACTTTTGAATATATACAGTATCTGTAAAGACTTGTTGGTAACTGTGTTTTCTTGTCTTTTTGTGTTTTTCATATGACTGTGCTTACACCTGGAAAACGGTTTATTGCTAAGTTACTTTAATTAGTTAAATTATTTGCATAATCTTTACTTGCAAAGTGAAAAGTTCCCAATTCATATGTTGTAACAAGCCCAAATGTCACTTGTCTGAACGCCTACGTTGCTCAGACAGTTGGTGAGCACACAGTGCAAGGACACAAGGAACAAAGCGATAAGAATATCATTTGCATTATTCATAAAATAAAACTATTCATAAGTTCATATTCTGAACTATTGGAATTAATAAAAGTAGTACAGCAGCCTGGAGAGCCATCAGGAAGAAGGAATTAAACTAGTTAAAACACCTGCCAGTTTTTACCCTTTCAAACTCACTATACTGAATGTGTGTCAGTGCCCACAGTAGTTTCAGATTATCACAAGTGTGTTTGTGGAAGAAGAGGGCTGTTCTGTACATCTACTGCAGATTCCTTTCAGCTCTACACTAAATATTTTGTTTTAAAAGGCAGTTAGAGTATATTATATTCAATTATTAAAATGTTTTTTAATGTGCAAAAATATTTATAGAAGTACAACCATTTGATTTTTAACTTTTTTTGTTGTTTCTTTATTTTCAGTCCTCAAATGACAATGGTTCCAAAATAACTAATTTTCTTTTAGAATGGGATGAGGTAAGACCTTTTCTAGTGAAAAAAAAAAAAAAAGAATCATAATGACATCTGTAGACCAATTATACTTAAAAATACTTTTTGCTTAGGTACATCAGCTATTTTCAGTGCAACTGTCCAGACAGTTTTAAAGAGACAAGCAAATTAAAAAGCTTGAATCGAATGCCTAGTATTGCAGCAATTCAAGTAGACAATCCTTTCAGAACCTCTGAGAGGACAGTGTAAAACTCCCTCATTTGGTTCTTGTCATTCAGAGCATCATTAATTGCTGTACTCTGTTTAAATGGATGAGCATTTGTCCTGTGTATTCGGTAGCTGACATAAATATTACTCAGCTTTTGAACTTCTTACTGAAATGTATTCCAAAGTGATAAAAAAAACCTTTAAAAATGTGTTTTGTTTTCAACTGCAGTCATTTATTACCATTTTGTCAAATCTACAGTGCCAAAAAATAAACAGATGCCTCAATCAAAATGTGGTTTCGTTATCAAGAATGCTCAGGATTACTATCGGCATACTCAGTATGACCATGATGAAATTGGCTTTTTACATTCTTTAGGCTTACTCTTTTTTCTTTTTTTTTTTTTTAATTATTATTGAATTAGTGAAATGAAATTTAGGAAAATTTAGAATGAAGAGGTTGACTTTAGCAGGGAGCATAGAGTCCCCATGCAAAAAGTGACTCAGCTTATTCTCACTTTTTTAAAGGGGAAGAACGGACCCTTCAAGGAATGCTACTACGGGCATCTGAAGCAGTATAAACTTACCAAACTCTCTCCTTCTACAAAATACTCGCTCAGATTAGCTGCTAAAAATGATATTGGCATGAGGTAATGAACACAATGTATCATATAATTTATTTTCTCATCAGCTATGTCTGCTGCTGTTAACATTTTTCAAAAAATATTTTTCTAGTGGATTCAGTGAGACAGTGACATACTACACAGCAGGAATTGTCCCACCAGCCCCATCGCCGCCGGTGCTCGTTGAAGCAGGAGTGAGCTGGCTGTCAGTGAAGTGGAGCCCACCTAACGGGGTGTCTTCAGATGATTCTCTCACTTACAGTTTAGACATGGAAGAAGAAGGTTCTGTAAGTGCTGGGTTTTGTTTTGTGTGCAAAAGCCTGATAGGCAGTAAGCAGTGCTTAAATTAACTCTTGTTTTTTACTTTCAAATAAAATGCTGCAAAATACTGCAACAGTTGGAAAGTATTGGGTGTATTCATGAAACAAAGATGAAGTTCAAGCTTAAAAAAAAAAGTGATCGATCTTGATCTGGTTTTTGTTTTATCATGGGAAATTAATGATTGTTTTTATTTTCTCTCCTTTACAGGGTTATGGTTTTCAACCACAGTACAATGGAGATGAACTGTCATGCACTTTAAGAAATCTTAGGAGGAGTACATCCTATAAGTTTAGGGTTTGTACTGTGTTTTGTTTCTAATTTAATTATGACTGTGTGCTTTTGTGGAGTTTTAACATTTAACATTTTAACATATGAAATGTTAGACACATAGACACTTTCTATGGAGACAGCAGAAAATTACTTGCAGTACTTCTGTTGTTATGATAGGTTTTGGCAGAATCATAATACAAATCAGATTTTTTTGCACTAGCTAATTTTGTTTTCTTTTAAATTGTTGTCTTTTCTTGGGTTTTGGTTGGTTTTTTATAGAAGAATTTTGTAAATCAGCAGGATATTACTTGTCATTAAATAAAGTATTTATTATATATTCCGTTCATTCCTGAAACAGCTGTTTGCCTACAACAGTGAAGGAAAAAGTAGCCCTAGTGAGGTGGTAGAACACAGCACCAATCCTGACAAACCTGGACCACCAAGTAAACCAACTGTAAAGGGCAAGATCCATTCACACAGTGTGAAAGTTACGTGGGGTAGGTTACATTTTGTTAATGCTGTATTTGGGTGCTGCTTATGTACGTACAGTCACTCAGTAATGCAGGTTAAAAAACAGAATCAAACTCGGGCTAATTATTTGTCTCTGCAGATACCATTATTGCAGGAGAGATACTTAGCATTACAAAAAAATTGCAACTTGGTTTGTTTTAGGGCTGTAGTACAAAAGTAATGGTTTTCTTTATTCGTTTTGGAGAAGCAGACAATGCTGTTGTAATAGCCTCAGTTGTAATAGCCTCTAGATTTACTGTGATGCTTAAATAATTTTCATGTCCTCTTAAAAAAATAAGACCTGAAACTGGCAGTATTTTCCTAGTTACTCTTCTTCCTGGCATAATCACAATTAATAATAGAAAAAAACCATTGTTCTGAAAAATGTATTGTGAATATGTAACTACACTGTTTTCTGTTTCTGTTTGAGTTTTCTACTTGAATATATTCTACAATGAATGAATATGTTCTCTGAAAAATCTTCTATAATTTATTTTAAGATATTGATTTCTTTCAGAACCACCCAAAGATAATGGAGGATCAGACATTTCTAAATACTTCTTGGAAATCTCAGAAACATCAGTCGGTAAGCAATCATCTTGAAGTACTAATTCAGCTTGTGTGCTAATTCGGTGTACTGATTCACTACTCATTGCTCTAGCAATTACTGTTCTGTTTTCACATGTGTATATTGTTGTACATGTTCTCTGCATAATTGATCATTCAAATTTGATTCTGTGGCTTGACTGCCGTCTCTAATTGATAATTGTGTGAGAGAATTTTCAAGGTTGATTTTTGCAAAAGTTTTGTAGTGTAAAGTATTTTCTTTCTCTCCTCAGGAAGTAAATGGGACACCATATACAGTGGTTCCCAGAGAGAACATGTATGTGATCATCTCAAGCCTGGCACTACCTACAGAATGAGAGTTTATTGTGTCAGTAAAGGTGGTGAAAGCCAGGTAAGAAAAATGAGAATAAATTTGCTTCTGAAAACCATTTCTATTCATGTTCTAGTGAAATGTTGTTTTGTGTTTCCACTCTAAAATGATGTGTGTTTTACTGCTAGGCTTCTGATGTTATGACTGTTACAACATCAGCTGTTCCTCCTGGACCGTGTCATGCTCCATGCCTGGCAGGCAAAGCTAAGCCCAAGGAAATCACTTTACAGTGGGGTAAGCTCCAGTGTTTCTGAGCAAAATACTTCTCTGATTTTAAATGTCATAACACAAATGAAAAGTCCGTAGAACTCTTCGGGGGGTGGGGAAGGGGAAATAGATGTAGTCCATGTCCTCAGTTGTGGGTTTTTTTGAAGAAGGCCAAAACTTGCTAACCACCTCTGATCTGGTGATGCATACCTGTGCAATGGTACGGTGAGACTTAAGCAGACATAAATGTCTTCCAGTGAGAAAGCTTGCTGACTGCCTCGTTACTGACACGTGTTTGGCAATTTAAAAATCAACTCTCCTTTTCTTATTTTTATCTCAGTAAAGGAGATAATCAAAAAGTAATGAAGATACGCTGTTTTTTGAAGGAAACATGGAAAACACCTGAAAAAAAACCTCATGAAGGCCATCTTAAACTCATCTATCAGTATCTGGGGGAAAAAAGCAAGCTTCATAAAAGTGTTTCTGCTCAGATATAGGATAAAAGCCTGCACTCCAACTTTTAGAATTCATCTGACACAACTTTTAGCCTGAGAAGGCTGACTAGAAAGTATTTAAAAGCGCTTTGTGAAATTAATAGGGAAAAAAAATAAATCTCTCTCTATTTCATAGGCCCACCGTCTGTAGATGGAGGTTCTGACATTATGGAATATATTGTAGAGATGGCAAACTCTGAACAAGATGAACGCAGACAAGTGTATCAGGGTCCAGCGTCTGAATGTGTAGTAAACAATCTGCTGCCAGGGAGAACATACTGCTTCTGGATACGAGCAGCAAATAAAGTTGGGGTAACCACTGTGCTAATGAGATTAATTTTTATTTTTTTATTTTTTTACACAAGAGATAGTAATGATACTATTGTCTTACAAGACTGAGGATGCTTTGTAGCTTCTGTGTTCTGTCGTAGTTCTGTTGAAGGAGCAAAATTTGTTACAGTATAAAAAATACGATTTAAAGAAGATTCAACAAATTAGGGTTGAAGGAAGGACTGAATGTCCCTGATTAAGGGGATGTTCTCTGTGTTGCATTTCTGTTGTTGTTTACTGGATTACTGTCAATACCGAAGGTGACTAGTCCAAAGTTAGTGCTAGACATTTTCTTACTACTTTTACTCATTTCTTTGACTGCGGCGTAAACCCTACATGTCTGGCTGTGAATAACCACTTAAGGTTTGTGCCTTGAGAAATTGCCTTATGTTTTACAATTAGGGTAGACTCTACAAATTGGTGGTGTGGGAATGGTATTGTGTAGAGGGGTGTGTTCAAATAATGCCAGGTTTGAACAAAGTTGGGATAAATGGTGGTTGCATAAAAGTCTTTCTGAAACAGTACCCAGCTGTTTCTGGAAGCCAGATCCTGACTACAGGAGGAGTTACAAAACCGTAGCAGTGGGAGGATTACAGATATCCTGTAGGCACAGGGCCAGTTCATAGAGTAAACTACCTGAAAGGAATTTTAAATGGTGCTGTGAAACTAAGCACTGAACTCTTCTATTTATTTCTCTATCAAGTTAAAAATAACTTGTTTTCTTCAGCTCGTACACTTGCACATCAGTTTTTGCTCTACTGTTTTTCCTGTATTCATGCAATTGTATTTTCTTGCAGTTTGGCCCTCACTCTGACAAAGCAGAGATCTCTACTGCTCCAGGACCCCCTGACCAATGTTGCAAACCCCTGATAGCTTGTAAAAGTGCAACTTGTGCTGTAGTTTCATGGGAGGTAGGTATTAATGATTTTCAGGAATATACAAATTAATATTTGGCTTTTAGAACTGTAGCGATACGTGTGTGGTACACAGAAACGAAAGAAGTAACAAATGCAGAGGTGGAATATTTTAAGCCCATTTCTTCATAGAGGTATACATTGGTTTTGTACATTGTGTCAGCTGTGAATTTCCATCTTAACCAAATAAATTGGGTGACATTTAATTCTCCTCATGGTATGATAACTAATATATAGTATATTGAGTTCATCCAAGTGGTAAGAGATAGCGAGCCATTCAAAATTCTGGTCTGAACTGTGTTGTTATTATAGCCACGTGTCTAGATGCAAGCCTTTTAACAAGCTGAACTTAAAGTCATGCCCTTAGCTATGGTGGAAAAGACCTCAGGTCTCAACCCCAGTGCTTCTTTTCCAGTGTTTCCATTCAGTGTAACGAGAGATCATGCTTGTATGGTGAATGTGTGTATGTGCAGTAGCTGAAAGAAAATTTATCACTTAAACCCACAGAGTCCTGCCTGCAATGGTGCAGAAATTAGTGAATATAGACTGGACTGGGGACAGGTGGAAGGATCAATGCATATCATTTACACTGGCCCTTGCCAGAGCTATGAAGTAAGAGGTCTCACACCTGCAACCACATATTATTGCAGAGTCCAGGTATGAAAAGCCTTTTGTTATGTGTTACTAAGCAAATGAACAAGCACATAAAGTTTGAAGAAAAACTTCAGCTAGAGATGAATCAAATTATGTACTGTCACCTACTAATGCAATAAAGAAGGTAACTGGTAAAAATGCTTTCCCTTCTCCCCCAGTCCCTCCTAACTACATGTTTCTAGAAATGAGATTTAGATCTAGTGTTGCATTAAACCAGACATTTTGCCATATTTACCTTTTATGTGGGACATTTTCTATTCTCTTCCAAGTTGCTTTTATTAACATGCAGAAGGAAGCTTGACAGATGTGACTATCTGGTTAGTAAAACATAGGTTCGGTAAACAATACATGGTCTTTCTTTCAGGCTGTGAATGTCGCTGGAGTTGGGTTATTTGGCGAGACTGGTGTGGTGACAACCCCTGCATCAGCGCCTGCAGCAGTGTCAGTGCTGCATTTACTTGAAGAAGATCAAATGGAAATTTCTCTTCCTTTATCAACGTGCCTTGCAATTCAATGGGAAGAACCGTGTTGTCATGGGTCAGAGATCACTGGATATAATATAGAATATGGGGAAAAGCAGCTTGTAACTGTTGGAAGAAATACAAGCCATGTTCTTGAGAATCTGCTGCCTGACACTCTGTACAGGTAATACTTAATAGATTTATTCTGAAACCACATTTGTAGGATTTTCAATCAATAGGTTTGAGGGTAGTGGTTTAAATTTTTAGAGCAATTTTTCATTAGGCTTACGGACTGTTTGCCCAATTCACTCTGCAACTCTGAAAAAAACAAAATGAAACAGTCATATCCAGAATCAAATCATGATGTTTTAGTGGCAAGAGTTAAGGTTGCTCTGTTAAGATTAACATTCTGTCTCAAAGCCAAGGCTTTATTCTAAATTTTCTGGGTTTAGAATTTTTATTTTATATAGTGGGGTGATCAGGTTAATGTGGAGAACCTGGACGCTTGTTCACTGAACAGAATAAACCTGAACAATAATTAGAAACACTGAAGCTTCATTATGTTGAAAACAATGTAATTATGTTGACTTGTTTTGAAGTAGATCATTTTTATACTTGATTTCTAACTGCATTTTCATTGCTTTATTGTTTGGAGTTATATTCTTCACAAATTTTAAGTCTTGCTTTATTACCTAGCATTTTTTCAGGACCTCGGTAAATTAACCATTTAGCTGTTCTTCTCACATTTCTAGAATTAGAATACAGGCCATAAACAGCTTCGGAGTTGGTCCTTTCAGTCATTCCATTAAAGCCAAAACGAAACCACTACCTCCTGACCCTCCTCACCTTGAATGTGTGGTCTTCAGCTACCAGAGCCTTAAACTTAAATGGGGTGAAGGTCCTAGCAGAGCTTTAATTACCAACCCTACACAATTCAACTTGCAGATGGAGGACAGGTTTGGCAGGTAAGATAATCAGAGCATTAAGGATATTGTTGCTTTGCAACTTCATATCAAGTTTTTAAGATATTTTAAGTATTCTCATTTTGTTTGCACTAGTAAGTCATTTGGCCATCCCAAAGTTTGCCCCTTAGTTTGCATTTTTGCATACCATCTTTCAACCAGAAACGGTGTTAATAGCTGTTGCGCTAGTATTTACTTGTAAACAGTAAATACTACTTCCTATTTAAATAGTAATATCTTACCATCTTCCTATGTTGCCAGGTTTGGCGGGAGTGGGGTGGTGAAATTTTAAAATGAAGTCCAGTTTGTATGTAAGAAACATGGGGTTGACAACTCTTCTATTAACTTGAAATTACACCTTCTCTAGTATATACAAGGGTTATTCTCTTGATTCAAATCAAGAGTTTGGTCATGTCGTTTCAGTGGTAGCCTGTGTATGGCTGTAGCTTAGTGCCTAGACAGGTTGAAGGAATGCTTTGTGAATGTAAATTAAGACTGGTACCAGTATGAATGGTGTGTGTTGCTGATTTAATGCACATCATGAACTGTTGATGACAATAGCAGAGCTCAAACTGCCTAACATTCCTCCTGCATAGAGTAGAAAGCCGGGGCACCCAGAATGCATTGTCACTTTTTTGTACTTAAGTTAGATATGAAAGTGTTGCATTTAACAATATTGACATACAAATTTGTGATTACTGAATAATTCTAATTTGTATGTATTCTGTGTTCTTCTTCTAGGTTTGTTACTGTTTATAATGGTCCTTGTCATACATACAAGGTACAGCGACTCAGTGAATCCACTACGTACTATTTTAAAATCCAGGCATATAATGATGCTGGCGAAGGAGGGTTTTCTGAAGTTTACGCTTTCACTACAACTAAGTCTCCACCCGCATCTCTTAAAGGTGAGCTTACACTGCACTAGAAACTTACGGACTAGAGTGAATGGTACAGCCTGACTCTCTTCCCAGCCCAGTGTCTTTCCAGGGCCTTTGAGGAACAGAGAACAGAAACAAGGATTTCTTCTACCCTTTTTCAACTGGAAAGTCATTTTTCAGGGTTACTGATCATTTGATAGAAGCTACAACAGCATGTAGACAAATGAGAACACAAATAATTCCTCTGATCTTCATTTTCTAATAGGAACATTAAAGATTGCCATTAGAGAAAGTCATTTTGAAGATCAGAATGCTAATTACCTGCAGGAAAATTAGTTCACTCAACCATGTTTATAACATGGAATTTCAGCTCTGGAGATACATGGACGTAAATGCCCTTTTCTCTAGTGATTTGAAAGTGCTTGCTCATCTATAAAGGCATTAGATATCAGAAGCTCATCTTGTCAGCTTGAAAAGCAAGACAAGTGTAACCTACAAATATTACAATGATTATTTTTTAAGCTTATGTCATGACATACAGCAAAGAAAAAGAAGGAATGAAACAGATCTTGAATGGTTTAAAATTATTTCAATGACTGTTACCTCTAAGAATGACAGTTACCCCAACGTTGTTAACAAATATATTGGAAAAACCTTAAGCTTTTAGATTTACGCTGCCCAGTTGCTTGCGTTAGAACTGAAAGATTTTAAATGGAAAATGTATGAAAGCAAAGTGTACTTTAAGCCAGACTGAGAAAACTTCCTTGTTGTCACTGAAACCGGTGCCCATTTGCTACATTAACTGTGAAAATGAGTCACTGTAATAATTGGTGATTTTGGACCTTCTCTTCTGATTGAAAAAACAAGAACATTTGTAGAGACCATTGTTCTCTCTCTTTTTTTTTTCCCCTTCAATACCAACAAATCACTCCTTTCTAGCACCCAAAGCAAATCAGCTGGAAGAAAACACTTATGAAATCACATGGGAACCTTTACAGCCGATGAAAGGAGATTCCATTGTTTACATCCTTCAGCTTGCTGCTGGGAGAGAGTTTGATCAGGTACCTTTTATTTAACTTGATAAACTTCAGGGTTTTTTAAGTTGAAAATTTATTGCAAGAAAAGATGTCTGTATTTGAGGGTTGAAATTGTTTGGTGATGCTAGTGGCAGGGATACTTTTCATTTCGGCAAGGGACTCAATTTACAATCCTGACTCCCCAAGTGCTTCATTTTACATCTCGGTCAGTTCCTCTCAGCGAGACTTTAAGTTTGTGATGGGTGAGGACAGCTTCCAGTATAGGGTCCTGCCTCTTCACGGCATTGACGGTTGCCACAAATGAAAGATCATAAAATTTCATTTCCCTGTTGCCCCTTTACTGGTACTCTAAAAGCAAATGACTGTGAAGGCAGGCTTGAGAGTCATGGGGAGAGTTGGTTATCTAGAAGTAGGTTAACACTGTTTTATCCTGTTCTCCCAGCATTTCCTTTGGCTCTTTTGATTCTTAAATCTTACGGTCTGTGGCATCGCTGTTTGTGTTAGTAGCACATAAATAGCTCTTGCCTCGCATTTAGCAGCTGGAGCAGTATATATATATATATATATATATATGTATATATATACACACACATGTATCCGTATATATACAAAACAATAGTTGTGCAGAATGATTTTTTTTCTTTTTCTGAACTTCACAATCCAGGTCTATCAGTGTGGGGCATAGCAGTGAATCATAAATTCTTCAGAAATAAAAACGGAGATTTTATTAAGTTGTCTTGAAGAGAATGACTTCAGGCAGTGTCCAGCACTGGCTGTGCTCGTAGAGCAGAATGGAAAGTATCGCCTACTGTTTGTAAGTTGAATCCCATGTGACGTGGTTCTCTCTTCTTCTTCCGACTAGGTATACAAGGGACCAGAGACTTCCTTCCGTCTCACAAGCTTGCAGACAAACTGTGAATATCGGATCAGAGTCTGCGCTGGCCGTCAGTCCCAAGACTCTTCTGGATCACAAGAACTGTATGGACCTTACAGTCCCAGTACAGTGTTCTCATCTCAGAAACAAGAGCTGGTTCCACCATGTGCTGATTTGACGACAGAGTTGGCAGAGACTAAGAAGACATTGCGTGAAGAGCGCTTCATTGCTATTGTTCTTCTCTGCGGATTTGCAGTGGTTGCTATTTTATTTGCTGTTGTTATTCAGTACTTTGTAATCAAGTAGACGAGAGCCTATTCAGTACTCAGCTTTTTGTACAGAAGCTCTTTCGGGTATTTATGGTTAGTTCTAATTAAAATCCTAGCTGGAAATGTATAGTTACATGCGTTTCCACTTTTGCTGCTGGCTAACAGTGAGGCTGGGTTGGCAGATCCTTTCCAAATACTGAACACAGATTTCTTGTAGAAAGGGTAATCCTGGGTCCTCTGTAATCAGGGTTAGCTGTTAATAAAACAGCAAAAAACTGCCTTACTGTGTACACTGGTGTGTGTGCACACTCTTCCTCTCTCCGAATTCAAAGTGGGGCCCTTTTGGCCAGTTAGAGAGAGCAGGCATTGATAGAACAAGTCCTTTTCAAGTACAACTAGAGCAGTGGTAGTCGATCCGCCATGTTTAATCAGGTATTGTTGTAGTTTGGTATACATGAAATACAGCAGCACAAATGCTTAAGCTTAGAGCAGTACTGTATTGCAGAACATTACTAGAGCATACCACATTTAATATACTGTAGAAGGAAAGCAGAATATTGACTTAGTGATATTACTACTTTACAGTTATTTTAATGTTTCGGATTCAGTAATAATCATTTCAAGTGTTAAAGTAGAGGGCGCCAGCATTTTTAGAATTTTAATCAAAATGCTAGACAAAACGTTAGCAGGCCGTAATGCGCATACAGCAAAGGCGTTCGTATGTGACATTGCAGGAAAGGCCCCTTTTGTATTGTACATTTCTGAATGAAATGCTTTCTGCTGTTGGCGAGCAGCTGTTGGCCCAATCCACATTTCACTCTCAGTGCCTGAGAGAAAAGTAATTTCCTGTGCTTCTGATCAGATCTTTGCAGCGTTTTCAGAAAAGCACAGGTATTGTCTTTAAGGAGAAAGAGTGCATTTATGATAAATGTTACACTATTTGGCTCAAACTGAGCAAATGTTTTTGTACTATTATTAACCTAAAAATAAAAAGTTCAAACTGCTTTTGGATGCCCTTCTAACTTAATCTGAATTATCAAATTGTACATGAAAGAACTCTTTTTAGATAACATTTATACAATGTTTTAAATGACTTGCTATCCCAGCGGTAGCAGCTTCACATTCCATTGTTTTCTAGATGGGAATGTTCAGCCTGCTATGAACTTTTCTGAAACTTGTCCTGTTTGTCTGGGGGGTATTTTTTGTGGACACTGTGCACTACATATGACTGTTCTTGTTAATCTGCTTGCGAGTACCTAAAGATGAGTCTGACGGCTGTCTTCTTTATATCGAGTATTTTGAAAGCTGGAACTCTGGAATCTCGAATGTGTTTCAGAATGGGTCTTCCCAATAGCATTTGGAATATGCCATAGAAAGGTAGATTTAGCGTACTTTGCAAAAGACTATGGCTACACTTTATATACATCAGAGCAATGCACTTGTATGTGGAATGTCGGATGTGATAGTGCTACAGGCTAAGTATTTCCCGTAATTAATCACTTTAAGGGTCTTTCTCCTATGGCAGTTGATGAATAATGTTGCATTATAGTTTGAGGCATTGTGTTGTATTTCAGATGTGGAAAACCTAAATTATGACATAGTATCGCTTAATACTCTTAAAAGTAGATTTATGGTGCAATCTGAAATTAATCTTTTCAAAATGTACTCTTCATTTTGTACTCTATTTATTTTGATTAAAAGTCCTGGAAAATGTATGTTTGAATGTATTGTTCTACTTGTAGCAGAACTTTAAGTTAATCATTTATTATATCATAGAAATCTCTCCCTCCAGTGCTGGAAAGAGTTTTATACAGATATTAGTCTTTAGTTTGCAGAAGAGTTTACAATCTGTCTTTATTTCTCTTCATAGTCTACTTTTTAGCAAATAAGACTGCCTTCAGCAAATCTCTATTGCCAAAGGGTTATTTCTTTAACTCTTAGAACGAAGTTTGTAGAGGTTTATTTGGCAATAATATTTCTGATAATTTTAAAAGATAAATTAGGATTGCGAGTAAATACTAACAAGTCATGACTCCTAAAAAGTGAAAGAAAGTTCTTTTGTAATTGCCACAAAATATTCATGTTTCCAGGAAATACCTGGGAAAGCCTACTGCAGTACGGATTTTACATCAGCTGTTATCCATTCCAGAACGATATACCCTAGTGGCATTAATGTGTTAGGTATCTCCAGTTTTCTTGTATTGTAATTTTGAGGTATCTCAAACTTATGTTAAAGCTGCCATGCATTGTATTACTAAATTGTAACTATCAAATAGATAATATATTTAATACAGCCAATAAATAATACAAATGTATTCAAATTTGACTACACGGTTGTTGTGTGGTTTTGTGGATTTTAATCTGAGTCAGGAGCAGTCATTTGTGTCCTATGTAATTTAAGGTGAAGAAACATGTTTAACATTGTTACTAAGTGTCATTAAGAGCGGACTTAAAAAATCTTTCTTGGAATAACAGCTACTTGTGGGAACCTTAGCACAGCACTGTCCTCCTCTTTTCCAAGAGCTGTGTCAGCCTGGGGACCAAGCAGTGTGACTTGAACCCTTTTACATGAGGTCTTGGGACAGCCTGTGACCTGGTGATCGGGACTCGGTGTTTGCCTGTTTTACAAACGAGGGAGATGGGCAGATAGATGGCTTCTGCTCTTGCTTCCCTCCCCAGCGATGGCCCACATGTGTAATTTGTCCCTGGTCCGTTCAGAGGAGCTCTAAAGGTAAGGACTCTTCCCGCAGAGGCTAGAGATGGGGTCTACCCTTGCAGAAAGCTGGGTGTAGTCTGAATAAAGAACAAGATAAAAGAAAATGAGGGAAGCGACTCAAGAGGCCTGAGGGCTGAGCAGTAAATCCAGCCTTTAGGAAGACGGTAATGCAATTGCTTTCAAGTACCTTACAGATTGTATTTCTTGCACTTACTTGCTGAGAGCAAACCGCTGGGCTGGCTTTAACCTCCACTCTCTCTCTTGGCTTCTGTGGGAAGAAAGTAACTTGAATTATCTGTGCTTTAACAAAACATCTGGTCCTCAGAAATGGACAAATCCCTTTACAGGAGTTTTGTGGGCACTGTGGCTGGTAAATTCACCAAAGAGAATAACCCAGCCTCCCCCCTGTGCCTGCCCCTATGCGCAGGAAGAACATGAATAGGCTCCAACCTTCCCAAAATGTTCCAAGCCTATCTCAGGAAACAGTGAGAGGTAAGCCAAAAGGACCGCCTTAAACTTTGTTCCAGTCTCCATGCACACCATCTACCCAGGTTTTAACCCGCAACACAGCTGGCAAAATGCTTGGGTTGTGAGAATTAAGTCAATGCTGAACAGTTGATGTGAAAAAGCCGAGTTCTGTACCTTCCAAAGAAACCTTTTCATTCCTGGTCTGGCTCCTGCAGCGCTGAGTTCGCTTGTGGTGCAGGATTTTGCTCATCGCTTTCCTGTATTTGTGCAACACGATGTTGTAAAGTATGGGGTTTATAGAAGCCCCAAGGTAGAAGAAAAGCATGGCGATGAGGTTGAAGTAGTGTGTGAGGTCATACAGGATGATTTCACTCTGGGCAAAGAGGATTTGGCCAACATGGAACGGGAGCCAACAGAGCACAAAGACCAAGACTACAACAGCTAAAGAGGAAGAGAGCATGCTTCAGTCATTTTGAGCAGAGTTTATTCTGCCTGTTTAAACTATAAGGACCGAGACACGAGCTTGCAAAGTTTAACCCAGTAAGGACAAGACCTCCTGCCTTGCCCAGCTACTTTTGCGTGGTGGTTAAGGCTTAAGGCTGCATACAAAATTAATTGTTTGTAATTAAAATAGGGCTCTCTACACCCATGTTGTCCAGTGGAGATAAAGGAATCAAATCGGACTGAGGCAAAGCAGTCTGTACTTAAATTAAGGGCTACTGCCTGCTCCTGGCCTGAAAATCTGAGTCACCATTGGCAACCTGCGGTGGGTATCGGAGGGGAAGGACCAGGGACTTGGGAGGTGGGGGGTCCCCATGGAGGGGAGGAAAAGGGGACCCGACTGGACCAGGAGGCACTGAGAAAGAGGATGAGGAAACAGAGCATGCGGTAAGCAAATAAAAACTGGCAGGAAACGCACCTGGTAGCTGCGGTGCGTTTTACTGAAGGTATCTCCAGTGGTGGGTGCTGCTGCTTCCCTTCTGAGAAGGATTTCTGGGGGGGGGGGCTTGGGAGGAAGGGAGGGGACCCAAACCCTCCTTGGTTTCAGCGTCTGCACCAAGGCACAGGTACCAGCTGGCACAGGATAAAGATCATGTTCAAGTAAGCCCAGACAGGTGGGTTGTTGCTGTCCTGGACAAAGCCATAGTCACTAAGCTTGAGAAATTTTTCAGGGGAAATTGCTTTAAAACCTCTCCTTGCCACAGCAGGGGAAGTGCCTGGTCTGGTTTTAAGCCAGAGAATTTTCCATTTTCTTTAAATTGGAAATTTAAGGGTCAGAGATGGGGGGGGGGGGGAACATGAGGAATGTGACCTCAAAACAACCAAAAGCCATGCTGATCTGCTTCCCTGCCATGCTGATCTGCTTTTCTGCTATGCAGTAAGATCCCTAGCCTGAATACCATGCTGTTGGGGACTCCCCTTCTTACCAGAAAGAGCCAGGAACACAAATTAAGTGTAAATCCCTTGATTTTTAATCTGTGGAACCCTGTGTGTTTTGTATCTCCTCTCCATCATCCCCCCTGCATTGCTGTACACCCCGTGGGAGTGATTAAAGAGGACGGTTCTTCAGACTGCGTTTCTAAACCACTCTTACCCAGTATTTTGACAGTTTGCGTGCGGGACCTTTTCCTGCCCGCAGCCCGGCAGCCGCTGCCCACTCCGCCAGCACTTTCTGCCGATGAGTCCATACAGCAGAGTCAAGCAGAGCACTGGCAGGAAGAAATAAATGCTGGAGACCCAGGTCATCATCTCGAGCAGCCCCATGCGGGCCATGTGCTTAATGGACCTGCACTCCTGGCTCTTCTGGGACAGGCTGCCTTTGGGGTGTTCCACACCGAAGAGGAAGAGGATGGGGCTGGCGGTCAGGAGGAAGCAGCCCCACAGCACCAGGATGAGCCGTTTCACTGGGCACTTGGTGATGGTCGCTTTGGCTTTCAGGGGAAAGCAGATGGCGAAGTACCTCTCCACGCTCACAATGGTGATGTGCAGGATGGTGCAGTATGTGTTATGTTTCGCTCAGGTAAATGAAGAACTTGCAGAGAAAATCCCCAAATATGTAGGGCTTGTACTTCCAAAGGCAGTAGAGGTCCAAAGGCAGGCTGAGGAAAATCAGCATGTCTGACGGTGCCATGCTGGGCAGTTACACGTTCACCATCATCCTCATCTCCTGTGAGTGTCTGAAAATGGCTATCGTTATCAAATTCTCAGAGACTCCCAAGAAAAACAGGATGATAGAAATTATAGTCATGGGCATCAAAATATGGATGTCAAACAAAGCAAAAGACTGATTTTCAGAGGAGTCTGTGTCATTTCTGAAATATCTGTGATTTGAGATGGAGCCCATGTCTGGTTCCAAAGCCGAGGTCTGGGCTGGCTTCGTCTTCCCCTTCGACAGAAATCTGAGTCACAGTAGGAGAGAGGCATGTTTTGAAGCGAGGGTCCAAGCACCAATCGTCTAGGCAGTGACTCTTACATGACTCTTACATATTGATTTTTTACATTTAAAAAAAATCAAAATTATGCTCATAACCATGTAGCTGATGAAGATAAATACCCAAGTACTGATTAGTCCATTTTACAAGAAGTAAAGGAACATTAGATTCACACATCCAGCATTTGCCAGACCCAACCTTTTAAAAACAATAGTGACCATTATAAAACATATTTACCATGCCAATATTTACCCTTAGCTTCGTGGTGTTTGGAAAAGGGCTATTTTTTGCATTTCCATTCAAGTCCTGTGTAGAGCCGGGTCTGGCAGCGGGGCACTGGATCGATCGCCGAGGAACCGCAAGGGGAGGCAGTCCCCCTGACGGGAGCTGGATAGGAACAGCCTCTCGGACCCACTCAGCAGTTTGCCAGTTCCCTTCCAGCGTTTGCGAGCACCACGAGTGGAAATCTTTAGGCTGAGAAGAGTCTCCTCCAGGCTCCGCCGAGGAACAGATTGGCTCGCAGGCGGTCACCGTGCCTGATGCTTCACCTGCAGGATGGCTTTCCTGCTCTCGGTGATGATGACACTGGTGTGCCGGGAGGTCCCCAGGGTGCCGGAGTCCCCTGGCACGCAGCACAATTTCTGAGGAAATCAGCTGGCACTGCTTGACTTTTTGTGGCTGTTTCCCGTGCTGCCCATTCTGTGGTCATCCATCTTCCTCCCTCCACCTACACACTGCTAATGATGCTGCGCTAAATATGTGCTCCCACTCTGCTTTTCTCCTTACACTGCAAAAAGTGCCTGCAGTTACCAAGTAGGGTAAACCAGTTCTTTGATACTGGAAATTTAATTAGCCCATTTGGGCCAGTTACATAATTTTCCATTGTTCTGTGTTTACGTAGGGCCTTTCCCACTTGAGCTCCTCCCCAGCATATGCTGCCAAGTGAGAAATTTCTACTGACGGTGCTTTAATGACATTATTAAGATAGGATGGGAAAGCCTTTATTTGAACATCAGTCTTCAAAATGAGACAGTCGGACACTTAGCCCTGAGTTACTTTCCACTTCAGAAAAGATCAGAGATGACGAGCTGGAAAGCGCCAGGGCGGGGGAGGAGAGGGGAAAAGAGGCCAGTGGAAGGGAAAACTCAAGGGAAGGCTCTGGGAAGCTGGAGGTTAACTGCACGCAGCCGGAGAGAGCGGGGACACTTGGCACTGGAGAGGCTGCGTACGCTGCCCAGCTCAACAGCAGGATGCATCCAGCCACGGTCCTTGGAAATTCCTCCATAACCTGGGAAGAGGGGCGCTGGCAGAAGTGAGCGGGGTACCCTGTACAAACTAAACTTCCTCCGTTCTCCTCAGAGCTCTGCTCTTTGCCGTTTTTCTTGTCTGAAGGACTATTCAAAGGCCAGCATTTTGTAGAGCCAAATAGTATGGGATGTGGGCTCGGAAGGTCAGTGCTGAACACAGTCACTGCATTGTGTTGACAGAGCCTCGGTTCTAACATTAGGGAGATTTCTGCTGCCGTTTCCAAGAGGTGGATGCCCTGGCCGTAGGGGTTTTTTTTCAAGAGATTTAGGCACCTGAACACCTCGGGAATAGAAAAGCAGTCTGTGAGCCAGGGCTTTGCTTTGCTGTGCCTTAAACACCCCAGCAAAACCCATCTAAGAAGAAATTCCCAATGCTTAACTCTGTGTTGATGATCTAAATGATGCACTCTGAGCAGAGCTAAGCCCTCGCCTGGGCTGAACCGTGTCCGGCTGTCAGCCCTATTTCTTCGAGCAGATCCCTCCCAGCTGCGAGACAGTTGCCTTTGATGAACGTCCCCGGTTCGGCGATGGCAGACGGAGGAGTCGGCGCTCGTCCTGGCCACGCCGTGACCCAGTTTCCTGTTTTCCAACGCTGAAAGAAACCCCAGTGTGTGAGCAAAGATGAAGGGTGACTGCTTTTTCATTCAGGCCAGGCACGGTGTCCGCAGCCCGCTGAACGCAGGCATTCACAGCACGGCCGTGCCCCAGAGGACTGGCAGGAGGGAGGAAGCTTTCACAGCCAGGCAGGCTGAGCCGCTCCAGCTCAGCTGGCCGCACGGAAGGCATTTGTGGCCTCGGGGACAAATATCTCCCCTGTAGAAACTGGCTCTCTGTGTCTTCTCCTCGCCGCTGTTTTCCAGGCAGAAACGCTGCAAGTTGCTGCAGCTCTTGGTCGTGCCGCTCAGCTTGGAAAGTCACCTCTGCGCAGCAGGGTTGGTGGGGAAGGCGGTCGTGGCTTGGACAGGAGATCGTGGGAGGGGGCGGCAGAGTCTCTGGCTGCTCTTGGGGGTAAACCCAGAGCCCATCAGCAGTACAAAGTATCTTTCTTTTTTTACTGCATCGGGAATAAATGGCAGTGATGGCAGATGGCCCGCTGATGCCAAGTTTCAGCCTGATCCACAGCCTGCATCCAGCCCTTGGTGAAAGAGCTCCCCTCCCCCTCTTCCCTAAAACAAGGGAAAAGAAGTGGGTTTTGTTTGTTGTCTAAGGTCAGTGTCTGGAATTCATCCTCCGTTCCCTCCTCGCAGGATGTTTTTGTGTAATATACTCTGACTCATGAAAGTCAAATGACTTGGACTACGACGCTGCAGTGCTTCCAGCCAAAGAGCCTCAGCAGAGGCATTCTGGCCGCCTGCACCTCCAGCGCTGGCACGTGCTGGACGCGGGTTTTCCAGCTCTTCCAGCTGCCGCTGCAGCCGCAGGGCTGCCTCTGCCCCCCGTCAGGCTGAGTCTGGCATCCCCCCTCACTGGCAAACCTGCAGCTTTGGGGGGGGCCAGCCACCATCTCAGTACATATATACAGAGGCCTAGACAGGTTCGCAAGTTGCATTCACATCTAGGTAGGCTGAATGTATGGCTTCCAGGTGTTAAACATCGTCCCTGGTATAGAAGCAGAGAGAGTCTTGCTGCTGCCAGAATGTTTTGCAATGCATTACAGGCATGAATCAGAGGGGTCACAAGTTAACAGCTGTTTATTTCTTCTTGCTCTCAAAGGAGGTTGGCTTCTCTTCCCCCTTATATCAGCTGGTCTAGTGCGGATATCGCATCTTCCTCCAGACCTCGCTTCGTTTGGACCGTCACGGCTAATGACAACACTACTGTAACTTCTTCTGGTATGCTGCTAACGCCCCTGTTTGACAAAAATCACAGGAAAACTTTTTTGTTGTTGTTCTGTTTTGCCTGAGAAAGTAAGAGAGAAACTTTTGATGAGACTTGCATGGGACGTATGTAGAGATCCTTCGGCTGCAGGGAAAACAAGCTCAAAGAGTCCTTCTGCCAATACTCTAATTTTTCTTTAATCCTGGGAATGCTGACAATTTAAAAAGCGGCCACTGAAGTCACTAATGAAGTAACATACCCGTCTGCTTCACCACGGAACAAATGGCTGGCGTTGGACTATCCTGCAGCAAGGCGAGCAGGGGACAATTCCCCGTGCCCCGGGGACTTGGTCTGTGCTCTTGCGCATCGCTTTGTCTCCACAAATATTTTTATCAAAAGGAATATCTGCACCACAGAAATGTATTTTTTTGAAGAGAAGGCTAAAAGCCCTGTCTAACCCAATACCGGTCTGACCTGGAGAGGGAGCTCAGGAGCTCAACCCCACAGACCGTTCTTGCAAATAATTCTGGTAAAGAAATAAAAATTGAATCACATATAAGAGTTGGGTTTGATCAAGAAAATTGTGAAGCATAACATATAAGATTGTTAAGTTTGAAACGTAGCCATAGAAACTTTAGGAACTGTGTTATGTGTGACTATAGAAACCTTAATATTGTTAAAGTTTGAAATAGCTAACCATAGAAACCTCACCAGGAAGTTACTGTTTTTTCTGTTTTGTTTCAAGAAACCGTCGTGGACACCAGTTTGCTGCTTGGAAACCCCCTTACCCTTCCCATCTGGATTTGAGTATCGAAGATTCCAATCAGTAGAGCTAAGTGTAACTGACCGATGATTGTTTTTAAATAAGAATATTGATCAGGTTCTATAATCAAAGGACCAATCATTATAAAGGTTAAATTTAAGAGCGAGCATAGTATGTATTTTTACGTAAAGAGATTATGTAACAATGACCTGACAGAAAAAGTCTATAAAAACCGATGGATTTTGATACCAAGTGGGACACGCCTTTGGAGGAGCGATCCCCCGTGTCCCCAGTGCTGCCAATAAACGAAGTACCCGCTTCTTAACCTCACATTGGTGTTACAGAGTTTTATTCCGGATTTCGGTAACAGGTGAGGCCTGTGCTCCCCCCTCCCCCGCCTTCCACCGCGGGGAGGGGAACCCTGAGTTTCTCCCGCGGCTGCCGGAGGGTTTGTTTGCTTTTCCACAGCAAGGAGACAGCGGCCACGGCCGCATCCTACGAGCCGCCGCCAGGCCGCGGCTTTTTCCCGCCCCGCTCCGCCCCGGCCAGGCCGCGTCTCCATGGCAACACCCCCCCCCGGCTCCCGTAGCCGCGTTCGCCGTTCCCCGGTCACGCGACCGGAAGCGGCCCCGCTCTAGGGCGAGCGGAAGCGATGGAGCCGGCGAAGATGGCGTCTCCCAAGAGCGCTCCCAAAGACGCGCAGGTACGGCGGGGGGCTGAGGGGGGTCCCCGGGCAGGGCTGGGTCAGCGTGGCGGGGCTGAGCGGTGCCTCTCCGCCCTGCAGGTGATGGCGCAGATCCTGAAGGACATGGGCATCACGGAGTACGAGCCGCGCGTCATCAACCAGATGCTGGAGTTCGCCTACAGTAAGCGGCGGGGCCCGGGCCCGGCGGGAATCAGCGGCGCTGGCCTGGCTGGGAAAGGCCGAGGGGAGGAGGGGAATGCTGGTTTTAGCCGTGTGTCCTTGGGGGGGTGTCGCTGTCAGTCTTAAGGGGGGTGTTCGGTGGCAGCTGGGGGAGGGAGAGGTTTATTTCTTTTCATCCGGTCTTAATGAGAGGTTCTGTTTTTCAAAGGGTACGTGACTACTATACTGGAAGACGCAAAAATTTACTCGAGCCACGCAAAGAAATCCAGCGTGGATGCAGATGACGTGAGGCTGGCAATCCAGTGTCGAACAGACCAGTCGTTTACCTCTCCGCCTCCGAGAGACGTAAGTAAAACTCTGTTGATAGCAACAGAACACGGTGAGAGGCTACAGGTGGGAACGTAACCGTGTCTCTCCAGTTCTTGTTAGATATCGCAAGGCAGAAAAATCAGACGCCGCTGCCGTTGATAAAGCCTTATTCCGGACCCAGGCTTCCACCTGACAGATACTGCTTGACAGCTCCCAACTACAGACTGAAGTCCTTACAGAAGAAGGTAAGGTCTCAGTGGGTAGGATTTCATATTTACTTCCCCCATTTTAAAGAAAGAATCTTAAAAGTTGAACTTAAGGTTCCAGGTATTGACATGGGACATGCCTTGGTGTAGAGTGGAATAATAATTGTTGATTAAAACGTTCTAGTTACTCATTCCAGTAGAAACGAACCTGGTTGAGCCGAGTGCTGTTTGCCTGGTGAGCTGCCTGCTGATCTTTGGCGTTATGTCATGTCCAGGAGCTCTCCAGCTCATGCCAGTGATGTTCACACCGTGAAGTTTGAGAACTTCTGTGTTGGCATACAAATCGTGTATTGCTGCCGTGAAATAGGCTCTCTGTGGTTTTGTAGGAAGAACCATTCCTTTGTTTTCATGTTAAGAACTGTTAATTTCCTAATGGGATGCTAAACCGAATGTTCTCTCTCAACAGGTCTCTTCCTCTGCAGGGAGAATAACAGTCCCTCGCCTGAGTGTTGGTGCTGTGAGCAGCAGGCCCAGCACTCCTACTTTAGGTAGGAAATGGCTCAATTGGGGTTTCCCATGTTGATTCTATGATGGAAAAAGTAATGAGGAGTAATACCACTGAGGAAATTCCGGGTGCTACCTGAACTTAGTATCATTTGATAGCATCAGAAAAATTGAATTCATTTTAAAAAGATTATTGTAGTGTTCAATACGTATATACGTTACTGACATTCTGTATTTTTATTCCTGTATTTATGATAACTTCTATAAGTGAAGAGACTATTCAAGAAACTTACATGTGTTTGAGGTTTTTTTCCTCAATGTGAGCACTATCCTGAACTACAAATAGCAGTAAATAAAATCCATTTTTAGAAGGTTCCCAACATTTATGACTGAGCACGTGCACTTACATATTAGTGTGCGTGTTTGTAGCCTAGAATTTTATAGGTCTTGAGTAAACGTGCAGTTCTGCCTGAAAATCCGACTCTTGTATATCCAGTACCAGTATGCTCCTGTATATTCCCGCTACTTTGAAAATAATAGGTTCCACTTTGAATGCAAATTTACGAGTGCAAGTATTTATTTTTATTTTTTAATTTGTTTTTTGACTGAGTTGTTTTGAATTTCAGGTACACCTTCAGCACAAACAGTGTCTGTCTCAACAAAAGTTGGCACTCCAGTGTCGCTGACCGGTCAGAGGTTCACCGTACAGATCCCGTCTTCTCAGGCAGCAGTCAAGTCAGGTAAAACACAAGCTGTAGAGATCAGCAGCACTTTTGGGGGTTCTTCTTAGCAGAATGGGAATTAATTTATTAATTTATAGTAATAATGTGGGAAGTTACCTTCACCTCTTCTGATATTTAATATCACTAATCTTTTGTGTCTCCTTACTTAAGGCAGGCAGTCCTCTCTCTGGTTATTCCAGTAACTTCTAGTTTTAATTCCTGTTTTTAGCACAGTGGTTTCAACCAGAAGATACAGGCAGATTTCCCTTACACCTTAACTGCCATCTCTGTGCTCTCTCGCTCTTTCGTGCTCACCCTGCCAGCACTTTCCTATCTTCTCAGGATCATTCCAGGGTTTTCAGCCCGGAATGTTCTAGTAGCACACTGCTTTATTAGGTTGGAAGTTCTGTTCCAGTGTGGGGAAAATCAGCTGTCATTTTTTTTCAAGCTTTTCATTCAATGACATTGGGTTTTTTTTCACAGCCACACCAACTACTCCGACAGTTCAGAATGTTCTAATTAATCCTTCCTTAATTGGACCAAAGAACATTCTTATTACTACAAACATGGTATCGTCACAGAATACCTCTAATGAATCAAATCCCTTGAAAAGGAAGCATGAAGATGATGACGACTATGATAATTTGTGAAGAGACTGTCTGATCCCCTTCCCTTCTTCAGCGATTCATATTGAGTCTGACGGGTTTTGCCAAGAGTTCTTTGTAAACTGCGTGAGAGCGTGTAAATACTCAGTTAATATGCATTGGGTGTGGAGTGAGAGAGAGATCACTGCCAGTGGAAAGACGAAAAAGCAACTCATCTTTTCCTGTGGCCCGTACTGTCTTTTGAACCTCAGCAGCGCTGGTGAGCACTGGTCACTGTTACACAGGAGAACAGTCTTTGTGCCTCTTCTGTCACCTTATTTCTAACAAACAGGTGTCTTATTTCAGATAACATCAGAGTCCTGGGTGAGGTGGGACATAGCTGGGGAACATCAGCCTTTTCCCCAAACCCCCCCCAAATACATTTGGTGCTTCTAGGTTGTGTTAGTTGCACACACTGTTCTCCATATGCAGTTCCAGTGGGTGTGAAAGGTTTCTCTTAACGGTAGAAATGCAGACAAAAGGTAGAGGAGGGGATTTCTGGAGAACACTTAACTTACTTACTTTTAGGCTGACCTGTGGTATCCATTAACCCATGGTTTCTGCTGACCTTAACACCTACACCAGTACCCACAACTGCAGCTTGAAGTTAGAGAAGAGGTGAAAACCCAGCCGAGATTTGCTCTTTATTTATTTCCAAAGAAAGAGCTGCACCTCTGTCGCTTGTCACTTTATTAAGCCTGTGCTTCTGTGTTTATTGAATTAAAAAGTGTCACAGTCATCGTGGCAGACAGGGGGATCTGGCGAAGGGCAAATGGCCGGAGCTTGACGGCGCGTGTCTGACTTGATGCCTCGGGTACCTGCGGATGCTTTTGTTGTGCAGCAGGATCCTAAGTGTGCTCTGCTAAAAGACTGGATAATCACTTTAATGTGTTTTTATATATTAAACAATAAAGTGGTGTGTTTTTATAACAATATCTCCTTGGTAAATGCTTTAGCTTGTATTGCCTTTCCTACTGACTCTGCTCTCAGGCGGAGCCCCCCCCTCTCCACACATACCTTGTTTATGTGGGTGTAGAAACAGCCGGAACAGATCCATGTTACACACACACACAACCGCCCGGGGACCTCGCCGCGTTTGTCAGGGGGTTTATATATACACATAGATATGCATGTGTGTGTATATATTGGCAGGTTTTTTTATATACATGTATGTACACACACACATATATAATTGTATCATATGCTCTCAGACGCGTCCCTAGCTGTCCCTAGAAGACAGCTATTTATATAGAGACAGTATATACATATATAGAATATAGTATGTGTGTATATAGCAAATATATAGTACTTATGCATGCACGTGAACACATTCAGCCAGCCACCCTTTATATATAATATATAGATATATACACTTGTATTATGCACACACACACTGATGCAGACACTTATTATTTTATATAGATAAATATATTTATAGTCTCAGACACCCTTTTTATTTAGATATATAATGTATACAGCATACATTTGACAACATATATAACATGTAATATGTATTTTTTTAATTATACGTATCCACACTCTCACAGACACTACTCTTACATATATACTATTCAAATATATATATGGATAAATAAAACTACATGTTATCTTCTCACACCCCCCACCTTTTAAAATAATTAATATACATACATATATATATATATACACATGCATATGCATGCAGGCTTAGTTTACACAGCCACCCCCCCACACATAGCCACTCTTACACTCTGTCACCTATTTTTTTTACACACACATTATATACTCTTTCTATAACATCACACACAGGCTCAGGCACTCTTTCATTTTTGTATATAAGTATAAAATAATAATAATATATAACAAAACAAAATATATGGCATATATTATATATGCCATATTTTATATATCATGTAGTCTGTTATTCAGATTTATATTTGATATTATATAGTACATAATTATGTTGTATATTATATATACTTATATATTGAGACATTATTTACAATTATATATTACATGCATAAAAAAACCACACACACATACACACAGTCTCATAACCTTTTTATATCTACAATACATAGCAAATAATACATCACATTACTATATAATGTGTAACATAATATATGATATATTATCTAACATATATAATACATATATAGCGTATCTAAACCACATAGAAACATATGCTTTCTATATACATATTTTTTTTTTCTACTCCATGCACACAAAGTCTCAGACACCCTTTCATTGGGGGTGTGTATATATAAAAAAAAGATAGCTAGATATATAGATAAAAATATATATTCAATATACAATATATAACATTAAAAAAAATATAATGTAATAGAGAACATATCACACTATCTCATAATGCTCATATATCATAGCTTATATGTAAAAAACCACACGTTTTTATACATGTATTTGTGTGTGTATATATATATTACTAAAAAGTTGGACTTGATAATCTTAAGGGTGTTTTCCAACCTAAATGAGTCTATGATTCTATATTTATACATTCTCTATACACACAGTATCAGACAGACTTTTTTATATATATATATCTAAAACATGTAACATATTACATATACTATAATCTATAATATACTATTGCATATGTAAAATATACACAGCCACACCCAGCACTCACAGACATCTATTCTTTTACGTATGTAATAGTCTAATATATGGATAAATAAATTCATATTCTCACACACACTCTCTTGTTCACGCAGTGACATGTATTCTTATACACGTGTTCTACAACTCCACAGACAGTCTCAGACACATAAAAAATGTATGTTATATATGATATTTAACGGGGGGTGGTGCCCCCTTGCTCCCCCAGGCAGCTCCTCAGCTGCCGTTGGGTTCCCGGTACTGCACCAACACAAAATGAAGACACTCACCTTCATTTAAGCCCCGAGCGTGTCCCGCAGTGCTGGGCGTTGGGGCGACTCGTGCTGCAGGGGGGGCCCTGCAGCCCATGCCACCTCCCTGCCCGGGTGGGACAGCACCTTTCTGGTGTCTCCAGTGCAGCCCTTAGTCAACCCAGCATCCAAACAGGAGGAGCTGCGTGGTACGAGGGGATGCGACTAAGGCAACACTTCAGAAAACCACCCATTTTTCTGATTTACAGCTTTTCTTCTTTTACAGGGGGGGTCCCCTGCCCCGTCACGCCAGAGGTGTGGTGTGGCACAGGCTGCGCAACTGGGCTTCAGATCCACAAAACTCACTCTTTTCCAGCAGCGGAGGTTAAACTGACGCCCGTCGGTCAAAGCGGACGGCTCTCCTGGGCAGCTGCTCTTCTCTCACGCCTTCCAGCGAGGCACAAGCATTGGGGAAAGGCGAGGAGAGACCTGCCACCTTGGCTGCTGCCTGGACACCTCCACAGATTATTTCATAATCCTGTCTTGGAATAGGACAAGTTCTCTTAAACCACAGGCATTTGTTACCTTGCATTTCACTGCGCAAAGATTTGTTGCCTCTGTGCCGTGTCTTTGTTCTTCAAATACAAAATGATCCTGACTCACAGTTTCTAAGCCCTCGCATAAAGGATGGGAAGGTTTGTGGGATGAGGTGGCTGCCCTTTTGCTGGGTAAAGTCCTCACAACTTACAAGCTTGTTTAAACATCGAAACAGTTGTCTTGCAACAATCAGGGACTTTTATATGCTTGGAAGGTAGAAAGATGACTGAAGGTAGAAGAGCAGTCAGCTAATAGCTCTTTGTTGAGCAGACCACATGCGATGACATGGGATTGTGTCTTGGCTTGCAGTTTTCAGAGGCACCACGCTGCATGGTTCTATCGGTGAGAGCAATGCCAGGTACAGTATGAACGCTGCTTCTACCACAGCCCCACAAGAGTTTGCAGAGAGCCCTGCTCTGCTCCAGCCCCTCCTCATAAAAAGAACAGGCTCATAATAGAGTGAAGGGAAAGTTACACTGCTCATTCATGTTGGGACTAATTTTAAGATAAACCATCCACTTATCCTTTAATAAACAAAGGCATGTCTGAACAGCTCCTGCACAGAAAAGCCTGCTCAGCTTGCACTGAGCCAGAAGCCACATAATCCTTAATATTGCACCAAGCCCCAGATAAACAGAGAGCTCAGGGAAGGTACAGTGCTAATGCAGCATCTATCTGCAAGGCAAAGTGTAGCTCTGGGTTGTCACCATTATCATAGGAGGAAAAAAAAAAAAAAAAAATTATATTTGTCACTTTTTCTTCATGCTGTGACCCAAAATTAGGACACAGTGGCAAAGAGAGGAAAGGAAAGCAGCACTACCCCAACAGAAAAAGACCTAGAGCTAGTCCTGCTGGCAGCCAGCACAGAAACTGCTGGAACAGTTTTGAGACCCATTTTAACTGCAGACAGGCCAGATTGGCTGTGTGGTTCATTGTATACAATAATGTACAACTAAAAGTCAGGGGTTTTTTAGTAGTTACTTTATTAAAGCTACAAAACCAAGTTAAAATTACTAAAATATTCACATATGGCTAGCAAGTTTCTAACTTCATTGAATAAGGACAGACCAGTGCCCCAAAGAGAACAGAAACACTGACCACCATTTCATATCTGCTAGCTAGTTTAAGACTACAGACAGTCCCTCCTCGCGATGAAGCACCAGCAGATCCCCCAGGGCAGCTGTATTGGATGAGACAGTGCCCAGATATACAGTGCAAACACAAACTTTGTTCAAGCTTACGGATTAAACTGTACCCAATGTGTTCACAGCTCAGGAGGAGGAAGGCAGCTGGAATAAGCAACCTGGATAAATCACCTCCACTTACTACAGAAATTTCAGAGGAAAGGGTTTCTTACCATGGGCCCAAGTCCCACACATACAAGTATTTACAAAGAATGGGACACAATCTAGCAAGACATAGTGTTTGATTCCCTTGCTGATGCCAGGAGTCATGAGGCATGACAGTCATCAGGCTTTTACTGCAGCAAGAGATCCCAACTTTTTTTAAAAAAGGCACCAGCAATGTGGTGTAAAGAAGCACAGCACAACCCAGTTACGGGACATCTTATGGGCTTGTCAGTTAAGCTCCTCTTTGATAGGGGTGCAACCTGAGAAGAAGCTGGCATTGCTACTCAGCATTCTCTTCTTTCTCTTTACAAGTGGTATCTGGTTCTCTTGGGCCTCCTCATCTCTCACGAGCAGGGAAGCAGCAGTGCTGGACTTCTTCACAAACATATGTTGGTCTGTGATCTCTTTCAGGACCTATTGGAAAAGCAAGGAAGACAATTCTGGAGTTGGTCACTGCCCTGAAGAAGCCAGCCAGCTTGCACTGGAGCTTGGAGGCAGCACATACAGAAATTGCCAGGGGAACATCAAGAGTTGCTTAATTTCTTTACTTAAGTCAAAATTGCAAGGATAAATTCATGGGCTGAGCAGGAAGAGAGAGCATTTAGAATAGTGGGCAGAGGGTACACATGAGAAGTGAATCCATTTTTTGTGACAAAGTTTTAGTGTGAAAACTTAAGAATTCAGCAGACTCCAAACTTAAATATAAGCTGGCTTGACAGCTGTAGCATGTTCAGAATTTTCTAGCAGCAGTCTATCATCTTAGGTTTTTTTCTTTAAGATCCATCACTAGCTGTAAACAAGGTGTGCACACATTCAGAACCACTGTTCTTTCTTACAGCTTTAGGCAGTACCTTTGTAGTTGGTGTGATGCACACAGGCTGAAAGAAGGTCTCTCCTGCGGTCACTTCAGTGGGGTCTTCAAGTTTGAAGGAACCTTCAGAATCCCTTGTTTGGTCCTCACACAGTGTGGCATCCTGAGGGGCAGTACTATTTTGAAGCACTTTTACAATATACATCCCTTCCTCTCCCACCAACAGCTGAAGAAATATTCAAGGTCCCTAAGCTACCTTCTCTCCAGTCGCAAAATAATTTATAGTACAAGATGCTAGATGCCTCTGTCAGGCAACTGGCTTCATAAAATAGTCAATTAAAAAATTACTGTGAGGGGGTCTCTGCTTCAAATCTCTAAGATCCAAGAGGTAAGGGAGACATTTCTAGCAAGAGTTCTAATGAACATCAGTTGCTCACGATCATTCCCGATGTTACAAGCTCCTCCCCAAATTATCCCTGCCATACTTTAAAAAAAAAAACAAACAAAAACCAAAACAAATAACTGAGAATGAGTTAAGCTTTTGTGCCATCTGAAAGGAAAGATATAATTTTTATTTACTAAGTGCAAAAAAGAAAGACTTAAATTGTTCGTCTTCAGGTTCATGGCTGACAACTGGCAGTAGGTAAATCTAAGTGACTTGGGACATCATGCAAATTTCTATATTTAGTGCAAGAGCCTGGTACTGCAGTGGAAAACTTTGTACTTAATTACCACAGATAAACACTGAATTACAGTGACATTTACAAATGTTTCAGAAAGCTTTAGCTTGACAAACTATGCATGTACACTAAGAGTGTAACTGCTTATCCATTCATCCAGCTTTGCTTAAACACACTGTGTAGTCTGGATGTCGGGTGCAGGCCCTTTTGCACCCACAAACGCAGCACTAACTACTCACCGGAAAGCCAGGGTCTCTGTTTCTGCATTTTGCCGAGTCACAGCTACAGCCTTCAGTGCAGCCCACCTTCTGCTTCCTGCAGCCACACTGTCTATTTCCACACCAGCCCTTGCAGGAGCACTAATTAAGAGAAGAGTTCTGTGCAGAAAGAGCTTCGGTGTTTTATAGAGTGCATCTAGATTGCCACAGCTGTCAACACATGAAGCAATCTACAGCTGTCATGAACCTTTTACTGTTTCACTGTCTGTCCTGCATCCCAGGAAAAGAAACAAGGTCTTTCCACCTACAGACCCGTCTCTTGCTTCAGTATCCCCAAAATAAGCATCTTCAATTACTCAATCCCTGACTTCAAGTTATCTAAAAAAATGCCAGTTTCAGTGTCAGTAAAACAAGCTAACACTTACACACTAGGAGGCAAACCTGAGTCACCATACCTAGGGCCCTCCATCTAGATGGAGGTGACCCAATTTAGCTACTTCATGGCATACCATAACAATGAATCTCTTTGCTAGTCTGGGTACATGAAGCAGTGTCAGACTGCACAGACCAGCTGCTCCAAGCTACAGTTCTGAACTGAGCAGTAATTTGCACTGGAATTCCACTGGGCTACGTAAACAAACTCCATAGACCCAAGTGTCAAGCACAAACCCTCCTTCCTGCAACATGGCCAAAAAGAATTCCCCAAAACCCAAACCACTAATAGTACTGTAGTTCAGAATTTATCAGGTTGACAAGCTACAGTGAAAGGAACTAGACCTTAAAATTCATAAGCTTTTCTGTAGTAACTGCTGACATTTTCACAGTCACTTAATAGTGAGATATGTAATCATTTACCCCTCTGTGAAAGGGGAAGAACTCGTCTCACAATGGAGGTCTAGCTTCACAGCAATTCAAGCCCAAAGAGGCCCACTGGTTCACAGCGCTCAGCATGTTCAAACCATTTCTTCCATCCCATCAGGAACTGACTGAGCAGCAGGCTGAAGCTTCAGACCCAGCAGAGTGATAGAAACAAAAGATGGAAGCTGAGGCTTCTGTCAGGACTAGGAGCCACAGTATACCACCGTGGGAACAGTCCATAGGGATACACGACAGGCCATCCCTTTTTTCCCCCCCCCTAAAATAGGCTTCATGAAGGAATAAGGCTGCTGTTAGGGCTCACTATTTCGCTGCTGTCTGAAACATAGGCCAGTTGAGCCACAGGCAGCAGGACAGAATGTGTGTCTCATGGTAGAAGATGACTGGTCCAATGAAAAACTATTTAGGAAGGTGTTGCTGACTACAAGCAACTTTTGCGCTTTCTGTCAGAAGACCATAAATAACCAATGCCAGCAGCACTATCATATTAAGGCTTTTCAGAGCAATAGTGGCAATGCTACAATCTCACTGTTCCTCTGTACACATACTAGATACTTAGGGATACAGGCAAATGATTCCCTTATAGATAATAACAAGTCAAAGGTAGCTGGATCTTACCCCCATCATGCTTTTCTTTGCTCCTTTGATTGCTTTTACCGGAACCCAGTCTGCATCCTTCATCTCCGCTCCAGACTCCTCTGAGTCAGAGAACAGCTCTTCCACATTCATTTCTGGGGTTGGTGCACGGGGTTTTGCTGTCGTTTGCCGTCGAGTCTTTGGCTACACGTAGAAATTACAAGGGTTGAGGGCCCAGAAGAAATAACAGTGGGTTTACATTTTATTAAGGCACTTCAGAGTCCAGCCACCACAGCCCCATGGCTCTCAGACAGCCAGGAAGGCTGTAGGGTTAGGGAGGAGACAAAAGATCAAATTGTCAGGACTAAAAATCAATCAGTTGATTTAAACTGCTACAGGTGACAAATCTTGGAAATTTAATAGATTTGTGTCACAGTCTTGACAAAGTTGTATTAAACCATTTATTCCTCCCAGCACTAAGATTTGGCTCTTTTGCAAGACAATGATTAAATTTTCTATGACAGATGCCTTGCTCCATGATTCAGAAACTGGAAACGCTACAGAGAAAACACCTGGATTACCAAGGAGGATACAGAGTCAGACATAATTAGACTGAGGAAACAGGTTTGGGTTTTTGCTTGCGCCCCCCTGCCCCCCCTTTTTTTTTGTTAAGATAGAAAAACTAGTGCAAGCTAGTTTCAGAAGTATTTTGAAAACAGAAACCTTAAACAGTGATGAAGTAGAGAACAGGCCTATTTCAATAAGCAGAGCAAGACGCCTTGTAAAAAGCAAGTTGGGAGAACAAAGCCAAGATTATTAATAGTCAACATTAACTTTTGAAAATAACCCAGGTACAATACAAGCATGAAAACTGGTATGCAGCATCTTTACTTTGGGTGGAATATAATCAAAAGAAGAATCTGGAGACTCAGGCAGCATTTGCCGAATGTGGCAGAGCTTCTGTCCACTGGCAACTTGGAGGAGCAGCAGTTTCTGTTAAGAGGAACAAAAGTTAGCTTTGCAAAATACATTAACCCAACTGACAGGAAGCTCTTATGACCTATGTCTGTACAGATCTCTACCTGTTTAAGAGTGTCATTTTCCTGGAGAAGTTCTTGGTTCTTCTCACAGATCTCCCTCATTTTCTCCAGCTCTTCCTCCTGTTTGCAAGACAAGAGAAAATTGGTAGGCTTACATGGGGGTAGCACAAGTAGTTGTTTGGGAGAGATTTTTTTATTTGGAACTTTTTTCCAACACCGGGGGGGTTTCTTTGCATTCTCTGACAGGAGATCAGCTCTGACTACTAAATCAGGAAAGTCATTAGTGCTACTATCTTGTTTTACAAGTAACAGTGCCAACACAAAGAGAGAATGTGACCCTTTCAGAGTGACCATTTAAGATCTAAAACATCCTCTATTTCTAAGGCTTATCTCCAAATTATGTACACCTCGGGCTGATTTTGCTTTAATACATCACTGAACATGCCCTTCCACAAGAGTTTGCTACGCCACTTAATTCTCCTAGCAACAAGACAAGGTGCAGCTTGTTTATATGATCAAGGTAAAGTTCTTCCAGTGCTGATAGCATGGTGGAGCTGTGCTCAGTAAAGAATTAGTAATAGCATGTTGAATGTTCTAACTAAAGGTGTTCTGAGCATGGAAGAAGTTTGCAGGTCAGATTGTGGCAAGCCTCATTGCTGCATTTACATTTATTTAATGGAAGAAGATGGGAGAAAAAAAAACCAACAGGCTTATTCCAACCTGTATAGCAACTATTCCCTGCAACCAACTGAATCAAGCAATCTCAGCTGCAAATGGAAATGCACTCAATCCTTCTGCACCTTCCTCATTTTAAAGGCACTATTCCAAGTAACAGGTAGCCCTAATGAGCACATGCTCCCCCAGGCCACATCCAGACACTCTACCTGGAACTTGAGTCGCTCTTGCAGCTGTTTCTCTTGCTCACTTAGCGAATCTTCCAATTTCTTCTCTGCTGCTTCTTTTTGCTGAAATTGGCTAAGCAGGTACAGAACCTAAAAGCAAGTTAATATAGCAGAGGCAAACAGACATGAATTCCTAAAGAGAATTCTGGCAGCTCAGGCAGAGACTTGACAATTTCAGAAAGATTCTTTCTGCCACTTCGAGCAGGATTCTGCCCCAATTTACTTTGAAAATTATCTTGTGCTGAGGTGTAACATCCTCACTTAAATCACTGCAAAAAGTTATTGAATAAAACAACTTGCATAGGACAGAAGATGAATAGGGACATTTCTTGGGCTTTTGTCAGCTATCCTGCAAGAGTCTGACAAATCTTGATCAGATATACACTGACAGATTGGTTTCAGCACAACACTTCGCCTTTTTCTCTGAGCAGATCTGGGAATCAGAGTCCCAAGACACAAGAGCTCTCAAGATTTCTATCACTTTTTTTTTTTTTTACCTTCTCCTGGTGGTGTTGTTCCTGCACCAAAAGCTGATTTTGGAACTCAGCCTCCATCTCCACTATGTGGTTTCGCTCTTCAACCAGCATTTTTTGCATGTCTGAACAGTTGGCTTTACTCTGCTGAAGGCTGCTCTCCAACTTGCTTTCCTGCACTTTTGAGGAGACCAGCTGAAAGACAAAAGCATGATTGCTTGGGTCAATGAGTTCCGAGTTTCATAATGTCTGTTGGGGCAGACATGCTTCAGTTCAAAGGCAAAGCATTTCTGCCTAACTTCCAACCACCCTAAGAATTGGACTGGCCACCAGCAACAAGGAGGCTAGATGAGATATTCAGAGCTAGACATCTGACAGCCAGTGTGGAAGTGCAAGACAGATAGCAGGAAGTTTTGTTAACAGTTCTAGATTAAACTCCTTCCCTGCAGCACTTTGAGTACTGGGGGGACCCCAAAAATGAATGCTCTCTCACATTAGCTCCTTCATTCTTTTCCTTTAATTTCCAAGCACCAGGGACTGACATACGATTCTGCCATCCAGTTGTTCTTTCCTTGATTCCACATCAGCCCAATTCCTACTCTCTCCTACCCTCAGTCTTGTTTAAGCGTCTCCCATCCCAACATCCATTCCACTGCTTCCACTCTGACCTGAGAGAGCAGTCCCCTTGTTTCCCTGCAGACAGCCTATTTGTTCAGTATTTTTAGGTACTTCTCTTCTTTTCATTTCCACTTCTGAAATGTGTCTCTTCCCTTTCACTATTCCCATGCAAGCCTTCTGTACGCACAGATTTAGCTAATATCTCCAGACCTGTGTCTATTCTGTTTCCCTCTTCCCTGCTCTTTTTGGATTTCACTCCCCAAAATGATCTACAGTACAGAACATATCAATGAGAAGTTGAGGGAAATAAACCTCATCCAGTACAGCAGTTCTTCACTTGAATTCATCTCTGCTGTCAGCCTGTTAGTCACTGCCTTTCATTCCTGGCTAGGCACTTAGAACCTTTGTTTTTAGTGATAAAATAAGAAAATTCAGAATTTACCTCTCCAAGGAGATACTTCAAACCACATTTAGCCTCTAGAATTGTTGCAATATTGTCCCAACGCTGTTTCGCACGATCTCCATTGTCTGCATCTAAGAGTTTCTGCTGTAGATCTGCTATCTGGGCACTCCTTTGGAAGAATGCATGTGTTAGAGGTTACAACACAGAAGAAAACCTAGGCTAGAGTCTGGGCTAAAATTACTCTTACCAGAATATTAGACAAAATTGCTCAAGTCAAAATTTTGACTGCTTAGTAGACCAGCTGGAACCTGCAGTGCTATACCAGGGAGTTTCTCGTTCCCTTCACACTTCCAATTAAAAGTGCAGTGTTTCCCTCATACAGAGATGCTTACAAACAGCTAAGAACAATGCAGTCTCAGTGACCGAGTAGTGTTCTTATATCCCCGCATTTTGGAAAAATTCAAACCAGAAAAACCACATGGTCTTACTTCATAATTTTTAGTGTCAGTGTATAAGTTATTTTACTTTCTCTTCTGTTTCACAGAAGAGTTGTAGATAGAGATAAGAAAAAAACCAAACCCAAATATGGAGGCAAGGGTGAGCAAATCAGCTTGGTCATACTGCCTTACCTGAGCCCCATCTCAGTTTCCAGGCTTTCTATCTGCTTTGACATGGAAAGGTCCATCTCTGCTTCCTGGAAGTCTGTGGTGGTGTAGGTGCGTCTCTAAAGAATTGCAGCAATGGACAGAAGTAAGCAATAGGTGAAGTGCACACAAGACTGGGCTTTCATTTACAGACATTTCAGCAAAGGGAGCAAACTATTATAAAAGCCTCCAAGTATCTCTCCATAGCTTAAATTCCATTGCTCCTTCCCAAAAGCATAAAGTCTTTGATAAGGGGTGTGACCCACTCACATCCATCAGGTTCATTGCATCAAGGAACAAGTTACTTCAGCAACTCAGTTCCCTGACATGCCAGAGGACAGGAACAACATTAACCCTTTCTTCCAGAAAGGTAACCACCCCTACCTTCTGAGGGAAAAGGTCAAATAGGAGTAAGAGTCAGTGACGGTACTTGCTGAACAGCCAGAGGTGTGGGACAGGGAAAATGGCATTTCCCTCTCTCTTACCCGGAGCTTTGAAGGTAGCTTTTCCCCAGCCTCTTTGCTCTCTTTAAGCTGAAAGAGCTCCTGTGCCAAGATCTTTCTGTCCTGCAGAAGGTCTGCAAGGTGCCGTCGAGCCTCTTCAGTACTAACGAGAACCTCTACTTCATTTGCAAGCCAGCTCTGGAGGAAAAAAACCACCAAAACTAAACAGTATAGTGGTTCACTGTGGTCTCAACTTCTGGACTCAATCCTTCTCTGAAATGCCTTCACAGATAAACTGAATAATCACATTGCCTCCCTCAATATGTAACTCCATGTTCCTCCCCTCTGCTCTCCAGCCATCAACCCCAGCAACACCTACTGAGTTAACAAAGCTAAGTTTGCTCATTGTTTGTTGGAATGCACAACACACTGTCACCCACTTTTACTCGTGCAGCAACTCCTTCCATTCCCCGATTTTGACTTTCCTTCCGTTTATCTGCAGCCTCCCGTTGTTTCTGCAGAGCATCCTTTAGGCGCTTGTTAGCAGCTGCTGCCTGTAAAATATTTTACACAGAAGCTGAACAGTAGTTACTTCACTTAATCTGCAGCGGTTGAAAACTCACAACGAAAGACAGACATTGAGACAACAAGAAGAGAGATTGAGGTTAATAAAACCAGAACAACTTTAGAATTAAAGTAAGACTAGACTGTCCTTGACTTTATTTCCTTTGCTGAGATTCCAAGTTTAAAAAGAGAATATGCTTCTAAGCCAAAAGGTAGAAGAAAGCATCTAAAATGATGGTTTTGAGATGCATTTCTTCTATAGAGCCATCCTGAAAGAATTTTGAACTGCAATCTAGCATATCCACCACCCAAGTTCATTTTAAACTTTCTGGCTTGGGTACCTGTAATAGACTTGCCACAGCAGCCTGATGCACAAAGGGTAATTTAGCCTTAAAGGAGCAGATTTAACTAGAATCCCTCAAAGGCTACAAGACAGAAGCATGGTATTTTCCTACAGAGAGAAAAGCACCTATTTCCAGATCTCCAAACTGCTTTTAAAAAGTTTCTGCATATCCTATTACAACCTCCAACCACACTTTGCAAACCTTTAAGAACTGGTCAGGAGTTTCTACCAGATATCGGCTCCTTACCTCTTCTGTTTTGCGCCGAAGTACATTGGCCTGCTTCTGGAAATCTCGTTCTAGCTTGAGGAGCTCATATTGTCTCTTGCGATCCTGCAGGGAAATAACATTAAGACAGATAGAAAAAAAAAAACCCACACAAAAAAAATCACATCACATTAATACCTATGACCAGTTTCACGCTTCTTGGAACAGAGTAATTATATTTTCTGTTCTGCAATGCAAGTGCTTCATGGTAATGATTTCACTGATCATTACAAGCTTAAGCCATGTAGCACCTCTGAGAACAAATGGCTGTTAGGTTTAAAGTGAGTAGAAGGGGCTCCACACTTTCCATTAAAAAGGTTTAGGAGCCTAAAGGCTGTAAGAGACTGCAAACCAAAAGTTTAAGCGTGCCAAAGCATTGAGGAACAAACTTGTTACAGTAAGAATTCCTGTGAGACCAGAAGTCAAGAGGTAGAGATATTTGCTGTGCATTACACTTGAATGCTACAAGCAGCTGGATTTCATTACCAATTCTGTTTACCTGCAGATTCAATATTCCTTTGAAAGTTTAAATACCTCCCGTTCTGCAGCCAAACCCTGCAACTTTAAATACTTAAAAATATTAAATATTTTTGCCTTCTGCTTTAGAGCTGAATCATAACAACTATGTAGCTTTAAGATCTCCAGATCTTAAATAGCTTTAAGATATCCAAACATAAGCAAGTGAGACCATTTACGACAACTGGTGAAAGGTGGCAACCATATGAACTAACATTATCTTCAAAGCATTCCGCAGATGTTTTTCAGATGCTTGCTAGTTAAACAAAGCCTTGCAGCAAACACTTTAATGATTTGTTTCACTCTTTAGAGGGAGGTACAGTTTGGGAGCTTATTCTTTGCTCACCCGTTCTTTCAGCTGGATCACTTCCTTGTCCTTCTGTTGTTTCCATTGCCTGAATTTCTCAGCATCATCTTTCATCTGGCGCATCAGCTGTACCCTTTGGCTTTTCATTTCCTGAAAAATAGAGCAGGCTGCAAAAATTGTCCAGTACTCATATTCTGGGTAGTTTCAACCTACATTCCCATAGTGTGTCTGTCAGGGGTGGCAGACAGGAAATATTAGTGTGCTGCCCACTCAGAGTGCATGCCTAAGGACACTCTCAAAAGTGCTAAACCCCAGGAATTCATCTTTTAAGGCATAAAGGGAAGGCTAACACATGGACAGTACACACATGGAAATCAAAGTGAAGTCAAGTGATTTCACTGAGGCACTAAATTATCAGAATAGCCAGAAGACACTTCGGACTTCTTTTATTCCTCCAAGTCTCAGTAGTCACCTACCTATTGCATTACACCAGCAATTGTGGTCATGTAGCCAAAGGAGTCTTGTCAAAAACTGGTGTTCTCAGTCTAACAAAACAGAAAGTGATTGCCTTCTGTCTGGAAGCTGCTTTGTCTACACCGGAGCAAGCCTGAGAATTGCATGCTAGGGTTAGTTACCTTGATTTCCTGGTTCAGTTTGGAGACAGTGCGTTCCGTAGATTCCTTCAGCTTTAAGAGCTTCGATTGCTCATTCAGCTTTTTCTTCAGCTCACTTATTTGCCCTTCCAACTCCTGAAGCCTCTTCCGACGCCGTTCACTCAGTCTGTAAAGAAATTACACTTTAAAAACTGCCCCCCCCCCAATAACTGTTATTCTCAAACAAGTACTCTCCAACTTCAGAGACACTTCATGAAAAATGAAGTGATTGTGTGTTATCACCTTTCCCACTGATGAAGGCCCACTCTCAGGCTTCTCCGCAATTCATACGGCTCACATGGCATGTTAAAGGGATGCATTTCCATCAAAATAAGAGCTTTTACAAATAGTAGAACTAAGTGCAAGACAATGAATTTTCACAGGCGCATTAACACAATTTTCAGTGCTATAAGCCACATGGCTTGCATAGTCACTCTTACTTGGCTTGGTTGACATCCTTCTTTGCCATATGCAGAGCAAGGATCAACTCCTCCTTTTCTTTTTGCAAACTGCCGACCTCCAATTCCAGATCCCTGATATCAGTCTAGAAAGGACAAGAGTAGTAAGCCTCAAAATAAAAACCTTGAAACTCCACTCCGAGACAAAGCTCTAAGGGCAGGAGGCCTCAAGAAACCACGTTCCTTTCCAACAGGTTGTAAGCCACCTTGTCTAAAAGCAGTACAAGTGTCAAAAGGGCTAGTGCTCCATACACTGAAATCTTAATCAGTCCGCAGAACAAACTAAAAGTTATGACTGAACAATTTCAGCGATGGGAGATCCCAACACAGCTAGTGAACAGGGGAAGCCAGATCAGCTGGCTGTACTATGAGAGTTAACAATGGAGTATCTGCACTTTGGCTTGGTGCACCCAAGCAAACCTCCGAGTAAAAAGCAGAGAAGCCCATTTCACATAGAACAGCTAGTGGCTAATAGCTTATTTCAGGGAAAAGACTGTCTTCTGATGGTAAAGCTATTTGTAGATAGCTGGGCATGGTCATCCCCCCGCCTTCTCTGCTGACACCTGTAGTTAAACTCCCCTCGTAAGCCCAAGGGGGCAATGACCAAGCTTAAGAAAATAGACCCAGTAAGAATATGCTCATGAGAGGACAAATCTTCTCCCTTCCCTAGTCAGCATGCATTGACTGCATTAACAGGGAAAAATAAACTGAATGCATTCTTACAAGAGCTATTTCAGAAGAGTTTACCTGGTATTTGGACTGAATGGGCTCCAGCTGACTATCATTCTGTGTCATTTTTTTGGCAAGTGCCTCTTTCAGAGCCAGGGCTTTATTCAATTCAAGCAGTTCTTTGGACAACTGTGCTTGACGGAGGGCATGTTGAGTGGTAAAGTCATCCAAGGATCTCTTGGTATCCTGGCCCATTTCTGCTTCCTAGGGGAGACACAGCAATGAGCTAGAGAGGCCAGGGGAAAGCTCTTTAACTATGTGATCGCAGTTTTTGTGGAACACTTCAAATTCTTTTTTTTTTTTTTACATTAAAAATTAGAGACTCAGAAATGAGAACAGGTTATTGATCTTGAACACATTGAACAAATAAGGTCATAGAAAGGCAGCACATACAAAAGTGACACATTAGTTACCAAACATTTGGTTAGAAAACTAGTATAAGGATGCAGACGAGATGATAGAAACGTGCCCCTGTTAAGACCTGCACTGCTGGACTCCCTTCACTTACAGCTGTAGCATCCTGTTCAGAATTTGCCATCTCTGCAGCAGCTTCCATTGTGGCAGCACTTTCACTCTATACAGGACAAAGAAGAAAATTTAAGTAAAAAGTGAAAGATGAAGTAAAATGAAGCTAGTAACAGTCTGTTAGCCTATAGTGATAAAGCATCATGTTATTCTCCTTTGTCCAGAAATCTGTCTTTGAGAAGAGGATGCCATTATCCTCCTAGACATTCTTTCTAGTCTTCCCTGAACTCCAGCATTGGCAGGCAGCTGCTCACAAGAGTAAGGAGTCTGGGAACAGGGGGAATGTCTGGCAAGGGAGAACAGAGAAGTTCCTCAATTAGACAAAGGTTTGGCAACTTCTATTTAACAATTTCAGGTCCCTGAAATTTGGGTTGCTCATTAAAACTACCAAGTTTATAACTCTCATTTCCAACTTTCGGATTTTAAATCCATGCTAATCTCCCATTAACAGGTTCTTTTATGGATACTCTTCCCCCACCACGTGCAGCCACTCAAGCTGAAGTGGCCTTTCTGTGGCATTAAAAGCACAGCAGGGCAGCTTGTTTTGAAGTCTCTGTCAAGAGCCATTTAATACTTGTAACTCCTGGGTTCCTTAAGCAAGGTTTCTGAAGAGTAGAATCCACTGCTCAGCAGAAGAACCCTAGGTTTCATTAGTAAATTCACTCGGCACACACTCTTCTCTCCCTGGATTCAGTCTTACCTGCAACTGAGCCAACACTTGCTGCAGATCGCGAATCACCTCTACGTTTTCTTTTAGTTCCTCATCTTCTACAGTCTCTACCAGCTTCTGCAGATCAAGCTTGCATCTGCAATGCAGACGTGGGAATAAGTCCATGAGTACAAGGCACATTTGTGTCAACACATGCCAATAAAGAACAATTTTCCCCACTGAACATACAAATGAGTTTTGGATGAACAAACACAAATTGACTGTATCCAGTTTATCCCAACAAAAACATTTAATGCTGAAAGACACTTCCTCAGCACAAGTAGGGTGTGGAAACAGACTTACACAGCATGTTGCTGAAGTTGCTCTAGTTTGGCATTCATCTTCTCATTTTCTTGTTCTGTCTAAGATAAATCAGAATTATACTGAATTGTAGGAAAAGCATGATAAGAAGCCAGAAAACAGCTAATTATTTGTAGGGAAAGACATGTTGTTCATCTGTGGCAAATCAATGCACTGAAAGATCTCGCATGATCATTGCCACCAGTTTGCTTAGACTTAACACCCTTTTTCACAGGAATATACACTGCAGTGAATCAAAAGAAAGCAGAGCGGGATGGGGAAGAGGGAAGAGAGAGAGCGCACATGCACAAGTGCTGGTATTTAAAACATTAAAGCAACAGAAAAGCTGAAAGATTCAGGTCTACTTTTCCCTACTGAAGTCACCAGCTCTATAGGCTCTGAAAGACTTTTGGTTCTGACCGATAGCTAGAGATTTGCAATAAATATGAAAGGAACATTAAAAGAGAGAGATTCCTAACATGCCATTATTACAGGAACTGCTAGTGATTAATCTGCAGCTAAAAGGGGAAGTCATGCAAGTTAAAGCTCTTCTGGGGTAACTGAACCTTACCAGAATGATCCTCTCCAACATCTGTGCTGTCTGACCAGCAGCCTCACTCAGCCCTTGGATCAGCTTTTGATTCTCTTCCGTTAGTGACTGGTTCTTCTCCATCAGGGACTGAAGGTTCTCTGAAGGTGCCATACTACTGAAACATTAAGGACCAGTTTGCTTGTGAACATGACTTTGCTAGAGGTTTTTAATAGCACTGAAATTACCTCCAGGTTTCCTAAATAACTTACAATAAATATAGGTTGTAGCAGATGAATGGAAATAACTGGAGGAAGTCTAATCTGAATTCAAAAGTTTAAGTAATACAGCATACCAAAGCAGACATTTGCAAGAGAAGAAAACACCCTTGGTTAAACAGCATTACTGTTTCAAAATGGTAAGTCTGTAACCTGCATGTACTTAGGTTTTGAAACATCCTCAGAAGACAACACCTACACAATCCAACTCTTCCCTGCATTTGTGCTTTTAAGAACAATGGAGATGGAGGTGTCTTACATTTAGAGGTAGAGGGGTGAGGAAGAAAAGAGGGATGGACGGGTCTGAGAAACAGATACTTAGTTAGGAGGCATTGCCTAGTTCCTCTCATATTTGCTACAACGGATTTTTGCAATCTTAAGGGGTCTGCTACAAAACTAAGTGACCCCCTACATGCGTGGAATTTCAGTAAAAGTGACAAAAAGAACAAAAGAAGAAAAAAAAAAATTGTCCAGATACTATTAGAAAGCAGCCAGTTTTCTCTACCCTCACTCTACAGCACTGTCTAGAGCAAAAGAGATCTAGAGCCTTTGCTGGTGCGTGATGGCCATCAGTTACATTGACCATTAATCTACAAATCTTACTTGATAGACACAGGCAGGGTCCCTCCATGGGCCTGCAGCAGTAACACCTGTAGCTGTTGTACCTAGAAAGACAAACAATTACTAGTTATAAGTCTCTCCTATATAGTAAATAGATGGTTGAAGGAACACTATTAAGATCCTTAGTCTGAATATCAGTCACCTGCTCCAGAACTATTCTTTTACTATTGCCTGTGGAAAGGAATCATGTCACTACAGTATTTCAAGTAATTTACTCCTAAAAAAAGCTACCTTCCCTTCATCAGGAATGCTCAAATCAGAGCATGTTAAGTCACCCACAGACAGTTGACATACTGTTCTGTGCAGGGTGTCAGAGACCTCGCTGATCCAAAGGGCAGGCCTCCTATCTCGCTGAACCAATGCTCTGTTGCTACCTTTCACGTGAGATAGTCAGTTCACCTGCCTTCCTAAGCTTCTTGAATATGTGATTTAAATTTACAGTATGTTAACAAACTTTCACTAGGCTCTGGTGAACACTCCTATGTAGTAAGGAAAACCACTTACTTGCTCCACTGTGGAACAAGACTACTGAGTTTTTCTACAGAGAGGTAGCATGAAAGACTGTATCACATGCACACAGTCAAGTAAGCACAGCAAGCCTGGTTAACTCATCAGCAGACAAGCCCTCAGGCACTTCTAGCTTTGGGTTTAACCAATTCTAGTTTATGCAACTTATTTCCCTCTGAAGCTGACCACACAGGAACACTCTTCACTTCCCACTCTGTGCTGGACATAGGCAGGTGGTTTCAGCAAGGCAACCATCACTGTATTTCCCATTTTGTCTGTAGTCTAATGGGCAGGTGATGATGTAAATCACACTAACACTACCATTTTCCTATGGCATTGAATAGTTGCTGTAGAATTACAAGAAATAGTCATGTATTCCCTTCTAGCACTTACACATCCATCTCAAGAGACAGAGAAACACATACTAAATTTTTTTCCCCCGCATATTTTGTGTAGCTAGGCAACCTATGTCTTTGCTTGCTGTTTACTGAGCCCAATACCAAAATGATAGATCTACTCCTCTCACATGAAGAAAGCGCCCAGTCAGTACCTGCTGCTTCAAATGATGCAACTCAGCCGCCTGGGGATCAAGGTTGACAATTGGTTTATTTTTTATTTTTCTTGCTCTGTCAGCATAACGCAAAGTATTTAGAGTTTCTTCTAGATTGGAATCTGCTGGACTTACACAGGCAATCATGAGAGTGTGGCTGTTACCACCCAGAGAATCTGAGAGGGAAAACAAGGCATAATCAATGCTTTGAGAGAGAGCAGGAATGACTAGTAAGATATCATCCCTAAGATATCTAAGACCACATGAGTACACTTCCGGACTACAGCTAGAAAATATCTAGCTGTATATATAGAAAGTAGAAAATAACTAACTGCAGCTGTGTGCCATTGTCATCTACTTTCTCCTCTGTCCCAGTCAGTATTATACTAAAGACCTTTTTTGGAAAGCCAAAGTCTCAAAATTATGTCTCGGCTCTAAGCACTGATGATTTCACATCAGAATCCCTAGTAATCTTGCTGTCCTCTTGACTAATGTCTGTAATTACCCATAATTCCCGTATGCCATTTCTAGCATAGTTCTTTCAGGTTTTCCCCTCCCTTCTCCCACACAATAATACTCAAGACCTCCATGGATATCCAGGCATCCGAATTCACACTATCTTCCAATCTAAAGAATTATTGGCTAAGAACATATTTGTTCAGATCATCAAGCTGCATGGCATTTTAGCCTTTGGTTTTACACTAACATGTTGGCTACTTAAAACTTTTGATCAGAAAAAAAAAAAGACCCCACATCCAGCTCTGCATAATCCGGTTTCTTTTTATTAGATACTTTCAGATATGGAAAATCCTGAAGAGCCTAACTTTTTGTTCCAAATTATTCAACTACCAAAAAAAAATCCCAGTGAATTGCATTACTATAGTTATCCCCATATTAAAGGCTAATTTAGATAAAGTGTATTAAAAGACCATCGCAACTGTTGAAAAATAAGTACCACAAAGACCAGATACTCAGAATTGGAAAACAAACCAAACGTGACGCTCACAGTGAAGGCACAGGCAATTTAAGCTTCATTCTGGTTGTGATACCCTCCAGTAAGTAGCTATAATTAGGTATAATAATAGAACTCCACTTCCAGACTGAACTTCTCATTTTCATTCTCCCCACCAAAAAAAACACACTGAATTTGTCTAGTTTTGTCCTATCACACAGGAACTGCAAAAGAGCAGGACTCATAAATGAGACCATCTCAATGCATTCGCAACCTAAAAATAAGAGTACAGAGAAGGTCTAGCTTCAGCAAGAAAAGGAACTAAACCAATAAATGCAATTCCTTTGTCAACAGCAGCTACTGCTTTGAATTGTGGTTGTACGGCTGTTAGGTTTTTTCCTACTTTGTTATTTAAAGTGCATCTGTAGATTTAGGCTTTATCATCATCTGTCTCTTACCTTGCAGCAGTCTTGTTAACTTTGAGTCTCTGTAGGGGACAAAACCACCCTTTTTATTTTCATCACCAAGAGCACTAATTACATTCCCCAGGCAGAGGAGACCTCTGTTTATGTTGATGCCTGCACACAAACAGATGACAGTGAGTAGAGCCACCTCAGCAGCTAGGAACTGGTCATTTCCTGTCCTTGTTAAAAAAAATTGAAGAAGGTGAAAAGAAGGCAAATTATAAGGGTTAATTAAAGAACTGCTTTGCTTTTCCTCACAAGGACTCTATCTATTAACTTAAAAGTGTTAAGAAACCCAAGCTATACCAGTCCTTTTCCTACAGACCTTCTTTTAGTCTGTCTCCCTCAGCCTTGGTCTTCTTTTGTCTCTCAGAGCCAGCAAGATCAACCAGGTGTAGCTTGGAGTGAAAACTGCTGTTCCTATGGCAGAAATAAACTATTTTATTCTCTCAAGTAAACCTGAAGTTAGGAAAAGAGCAGTCCAGTGGTTACTACAGTTGAGCTACTGGGCTGAAAAATATACTTCATATCAGAGACAGTCAAATACAAGAACTGCCTCAAGAGTAGCTCAGCTGAGTTCATTCAAGAACAAGAAAGAATGACAGGACTACAAAATTTTGAGTAAGTCTGACCCCTAAGAGCTGCTAGGAGCAGCTTCGCAATCACACTTACTTGTCATTTTTCTTCTTCTGATCAATACAAATGGTGAAGATGGCATGGGACCGTGAGGACTGGGAATTCATTGCCGTGGAGGCCACTGTTCTGGAATTGTTCCCTTGTTCCAGGCAGGATACAGTATCTTGGGCACAGGTGACTCTTCTTTCCGTTAACCCTACAATCTGTATCCAGGAAGAAAGCATCATTTATCCTCTCCTTCCTCTTCACTCCAATTTACATCAGAAAAATTATCCTCTGTCTTAGACTATGGCAGACAAAGTAAAATAAATACACATTGACAAGAATCAGAGTCTCACATCAAGCCAGAGGCTTGGTATGGATTGCCCCAGCAAAAATTTATTCTGAACTCCGTATCAGTAACTAAATGGCATCACCTCTCTCTCAGCCTATTCCTACATGCACACACCAGGTTCCTCTGTGCCTGCTTGAGCTAATGGAATGGACCTTGAGCTATGAGAGCCAGGTGAGCTATGGGATGGAGACAGGGCTCTACAGTACTCTGTGGAGAAATTCCTAGCTGCCCTCAGATATCCTCTGGCCAAGCTGGGAGCTGAAATTTGTGCCAGTCACAGGCAGAGAAAGAGGAAATGGACTGCGGGGGGTCAGGTATTTGTGGGAAGAGAGTGGAGGGGATGCAGGTATTAGGGACATAAAGGGCAGAGGGGACTGAGTAGTAGGGACTGGTCGTGCTCCCTGGCAAGCTTGCGCTTTCCCTGAAGAGCCCATCTCTCTGGATCACAACGCCACTACCAATACATGGATGAGCCACACACCGCTACTTTAGAGGTGACAGTGAGCAGCACAAGATTACACACAACAAAAACATTAATGGATCAAACCTACAGGTGTCACGCACACCTAAGCTGTGCATATGACAACCAACAACCTCCCTACCACTATAAACTGAAGCTGTATAAATGAAGTACAACCGACGGATGGAAGTTTAACTACAAAACAAGTACACAGAACAAGCAGTAGCACAAGGTCTTTCTGCACTACACTATAAGCACACTTCTGTACAAAACTGCTAAGAAAATAACTTTGGCACTTAAATAGTTTCCCCTCAGGATCCCTCTGTTGCACACTACTTCTGCCAAACTGAAGAGTACAATTGCAACAGAGTTTGAAGTTTGGCAAAGGGACCCAAAGTACAACATTCTCAAGATATTCACCTAAATCAGCCTTCAAAGAAAAGCCAGAACAGGACTTGCAAGTGGCTCTGTCATGAATGTCTAACCCTACTGGTGTCACCCTTTGGGTAAACTTCATGATCATCAATAGCTTCATTTATATAAAACAGCACTCAAGGAGTCAGACAGTTGTTTCACCAAAACATTCATCCCTAGCGATGTCACCCTCTTATGTACCTATATCTAACAGGGCAACAGACCTTTATGCCTTCTTTTGGATCTTCCCGTATACTGATTGGAGAAGACCGTTCTCTTGAGGGGCACAGCAGGTCTAGAATATCCTCATTGTAGATCTAAAAGCATCAGAACAGCAGTTCAGAGTTAGCAGCAATGCAAGAGTGCAATTTGCATAAAGAACGATGTACAGTTACGCCAAAATCATGGCTAACATTACGTGACATTCTATTCACTTTACCTTTAGAGAAAGATACCTAGGACTCAGAATCAAGTTTCTGACAAGATCTTACATAGATCTTACATTACTTTGGTTTTGATTTAATAAATATCTGTTACTTGAAGGAGGTGGCCTCTTTAAAGCTTGCTTTATGTGCAATTCATAACTTTATAACAGTTTGAAAAGTCAAGCCAACTTTTACCTCTAGATAAGAAACTTTGAGGACGAATTCCCAATCCTGCCTTTGCTCCTTCTCCTTAAATAGCAGTTTGATTACCCGAGGGATGACCCCCACACCGGGTTCATGCTCTTGATTGGCAGTGTAGGTACCTCCCATAGAGTACGTTTTTCCAGATCCTGTCTGTCCATAGGCTAAGACAGTAGCATTATACCCTAGGGGAACAAAGGGCACCCAGATCAGAAAGTCACATAGGAACCAGAAGAAACTGACAAAAAAAGGCTGCATTCTAATAAAAGCATCCTTCCAGAAAAGCACTGCCCCTCACTGTCAGTTTACACAAGCTTTATGCACAGATCACTGTTAGCAACGTCAAGGGGGAAAAAAAGTCAATGAAAAGCTCCCCAAAACACAGGTAAAATTATTATTCCAGCTCTTTTTTAAGACTGCGCCACTGCTTTACTAGAGCTAGCCATAGAAAGACAGCCTAAATTCTCCATCATCCCAGCTCCGCTGTAGCATCGCTAACAGCTTCTGGTATGGGATGCTTATCAATTCACTGTATTATTCTTGATAAAGTTCTCTTGGCTTACATAAATAGCTGCAGGAACCAAAATGACCCAGAGAACACGCACAAGTCATTTTGTTAGCCCTGCAAAGTACAACAGATTGTAAACAGGCAAAATTTGGCACTTTTCACTAGAGGCTGGAGTCAGCATCTAGATAGTGCAGGAGTTTATTTTCTGCAAAGATCAAAGAAAAAGCAACTCAGAATGGAGAATTAAGCAGCACCTTCTTCCACACAGCTGAGCCCACTGAACCCCCCAGTATTTTAAAACAGAGCTTTAAGTCAGTTAACCACAAACCTTTGAAGATGCCTCGTATGAGAGGGGCGACGGCCGTGTTGAAGACTTCCTCTTGCTCAACAGAAGGGTCGAACACATAGTCATACGTGAACGACTTATCGTTACCTACAACCACCTGCGGAGGTGACCAGAACAAAAACCGCTGACTACACCACCCCAGCACCCTGGCAGCAACCCCCCCACCCCGACCCGGGGGGATGAGGGGAGAAGGCAAGGCCGACCCCCGGGACGCAGAAGGCCGGCTCCCTTACTTGCGGTTCCCCCGACACGAAGGACAAGCACATCTGGCACCCTTCGCTGATCTCCTTCGGTACCAAGGGACGGCAGCGCAGCGCCACACGCACCGGGATCACCTTGTCATCTTCCCTCACCATTTTTCTGTCACCGCGGACGCCCTAAAGGAGGAACGAAGCCGGTTAAAGCCTCGCAGGACCAAAGCCCGCCGCTGCTCGGGAGCTACCCCCCTGACAGGGCCCAGCGCCGCGGCCCACAACCCGGGGCCTAGGCCGGAGGGGTGCCCAGCCCCTACGGGCCGCTCCCGCCGGTAGACCAGGCCCCACCGGGCGAAGGAGGAAGCGCGGCGACCACGAACCCGGCAGCGTCCGTACCTGAGGAGACCCGAGGAGGGAGGAAAGGGATGGGATGGGGGGGGGGGGGGGTGGAGTAGTCGCGGCGCTGCCCCCGGCGACAGCGGGACCCACCTAGAGCCGCTGCTGACCGTTACGATGGCGGCGGCGCCACCAACATTCAAACCGGGGGCCGCGCGCCGCCAACCGCCAATCGCCAGGCTGCGCGCCGCCAACCGCCAATCGCCAGCCGTTGCGTCACGGCGGAGGGGGAGGAGCGTGGCGAGGCTGAGGTGAGGGGAGGAGGGCGGTGCCGTCCCGTCAGGCGGCGCGGCGGCAGCATGGAGGGCCGGTTGCCTTACGACGATTTCCCGGTGGTTTTTCTGCCGCCTTACGAGAGTCCGCCCGCTTGGGTGCCGCCGCATGAGGTGAGGTGAGAGGTGGGCGGGGAGGGCTAGGCGGTAGATCGGGTTGATGGATGGGTGGGCGGGGTGAGCGAAGGGGCTGGTGGGCCGCCACCCGGCCCGTTGGTGGTGCGGGTGTGCGGCGGGTGCCGCCGCCTGACGGCCCGCCGGTGCGTTGCCTTGCAGCGGGTCTATCACCCCGACTACAACAACGAGCTCACCCAGTTCCTGCCCCGCACCATCGTCCTGAAGAAGCCGCCTGGAGCGCAGGTGAGACCCTCCCCCCCCCCCCCCCTCCACACAGACCCCGGCCCACGGGCTCCCTCACGGCCACCACGTTCCCCTCGGCGTGGCGTTTCCCGTGTTTGAGTCACGGCCGTCCTTCCCAGCGCCTTTGCTTGGCAAAAATCGGTTGATGCAGAGGCTGAGCTTCCGGGGGGGCGATGATCATCCCCGACCGGCGCGCTGAGGGCAGCCCGGAGGCGAGGGGGGTGGGGGGGGAGTTCCTTGGTGCTTTCCTCATCCAAGCACTTGGCGGGACGGGTGGGATAAGGGGAGGCATCGCTGCTGCCCTGCTGGGAGAAAAAAAGCTTTGTGCGTGAGGCAGAGCAGTAGAGTATCTCGGGATGCAGAGCTGGTGTGGGACAGGGAGCCCCTGGGGTGTTTAAGGTGAGATTGCCACAGAAGTTAGCAGAGAGGGACTGGTGCTTGTTGCTGCCTGGCTGAACGCTGCAGCACCAACAGCTTTGCTCCATCCAGAAGAGACATGTTAGCAGTGGGAGGGGTCCTGGGACAAAGGGGGGTGACTGCAGTTCGCTGCTGGTTTCTTTCACAGCTAGGATTCAACATCCGGGGAGGAAAAGCCTCGCAGCTGGGGATCTTCATCTCTAAGGTGTGTCTGTCCTTCTGCCATTCCCTCCCCGTGTTCTGTCTGTTCCCTTGGGTGTTGCTGAGCCAGCAGGGCGTGCAGGGAGATTGTCATATGCCTTATATGCATCTCCAAACACATAGCTGTAATTTGCCAGGCACCAACCAGCAATCAGATGGTCCTGTGCCATTTCCTGGTCTCTGCCCAGCCCACAGAGTGTTGCTGGTGCGCTGCAGTCCCCGCTCCCCATCCTCCCCCAGTCCCGCCTGAGTGTGCTGGATGGGCACCGTGGGGAGGCTCTGGGGCTGGGCTGCCTTGGCTGCAAGGGAGGGGAGCTGCTGCACTGGCCGTGCAGAGAGTCACTGCTGCTGTCTCTGCTCTTCCCTTCGCAGGTGATCCCTGACTCAGATGCACACAGAGCTGGGCTGCAGGAAGGGGACCAGGTGCTCTCGGTCAACGATGTGGATTTCCAGGATATTGAGCACAGCAAGGTGAGCACTCCTGTGGCCCAGCTGCTGGAGCAGGGACAGGATGGGGATCCGTGTACATACCAACTCCTTCCAGCCTCTCAGGCTGCACCAACTCAGCTGCTGGCACCACATAACTGATAGATTCCTCTTTCCTATCCTCCAGCCCAGCATGGTCACTGAGCAACTCTTTCTGCTTTCAGGCTGTGGAGATCCTGAAGACAGCCCGTGAAATCACCATGCGTGTGCGTTACTTCCCCTACAGTAAGTGCCCGCTAGCTCCGAGTCCAGTCACCTAGCAGCATTTCTCCTTGGGAAGCAGACTGCCACATGTCCCTGCTGATTCCACCTGAGCTTAGCAGTTATGAGTCTAAGGCCGTAGACAGTGTTAAGCCTGCAGATCAGAAAGAAGACTGGGCTTTGATTTGGGGATCGGGGCAGGTACCAAGTCAAAACAGTAAGGACTGGCTTCAGCTGCCCACATAGAAGAACATCTAGAGCAGGGCTTAGCAACACAGTGCTAAAAGGTGGGATGACTGTTGAATGGAAATGTTAACTTTAGAGCTGTAGAAGCAGCTACTTATCCTTGAATAACACTAGTGGACCTGTGCCAGTGGTGGACACTGCTTGTGGCTTTTATCCCTCCCTAAGGACCTTTAAATTCCAAGTGAAGGAAAAGACTGTATTAACTCTCAGTTTCTGCACCCATAAAGTTCATACATGTAAGGGGAAAAAAAAGAGGTCAAGTCAAGCCAAACAAGGATTCTTCATAAAATGGAAACTGGCCCTTAAGTGAAGAAAGAAGAAAACTGTGGAGTAGGGGAAGAGAGGACTTTAAACAAACTTTTGTTCTAAGTGCCCTAAAATAGCTTGAAATGAGTGGCTGGGGTGCAAATATGCTATTTCAAAGCCAGCTGCTACCCAAGAAAGTAGCCTTTACTGCCTCTACTTAGTGAGATATAAACAGAATTGATGTTTTCCTTTAACATTTTGGCTAATTCCCCCTTGTCATCAGCGACTGCCGCTCCTGCCCTTTCAGCCTTGCCTTCTCTTTCCTTTCCAGATTACCAGAGACAGAAGGAAAGAACTGTTCACTAGTAGGCAGCTGTCTGCTGGGTCTCCAGAGCGGCTGTCCTGCAAAAAACTCTCCACTACTTTTCCTCAACATGTGAGATGACACATCAAGTTTCGGCTGTCACTGCAGGTACAACTGTCCTGTTGGCTGCACAGGCATCAGCTCTGCTTCCTGCGTGGAGGGATGCCAACAGTCTTATTTAGCTGGAAGATGGATGGGGCTTTAGTCTGTACTCCTTGAACTAGGTGTTGAAACAAGCTGATGGTGCTGATGTGGAAGTGGGTACCGGAGGACAGCTTCTTTGGCAAGATCTGTGTTTCTGTTCTAGCAGGACTTAAATTAAATGAGTACTCTGCTGGTTCTGGATCCAACCGTTGTTGCTAGATGTAAGGCCAAGAGGGTCTGAGCGTGCTCGAGCAAAGCACGGCCTTTGTCCTCCAAGAGATCAACCTGTTCGCTTCTCCGGTGACATGAAATTCTTTCCTTCTCCACTGTCCTACCTCTGCTCTACACTACTGGGTTTGCTTGGGACTCAAGGAACAGGAGTAAAATCCACTCAAACTCAGTGCACATCTCTAGCTGCACTAGTCTGCTAAGGTGTGTTTGTACCTCTTTGCTGCTTAATGAACCCCACAATACAGGATGGAGGTGCCTGGAGCATGTTTCTGAACTGCTGTGGGCACTTGGCCAGGTTCCCTCAGCTGTGGTACTTGCACGGTTAAGGGTTTCACTCGCTGAACCTGCTTCCATCACTTGGCACAGCTCTGTCCCTGTCATGTGCTCCCATCAGAACTCCCCGCCGCTTTGAGGTAAAATTCTCCCCTTCTGTGTTTTCAAAGATGGATGAAGAAGCCTCCTGTGCCCTGCGCTGGGAGAGCACAGATGAAAACATGCTAGTTATCAGCAAAGCAGGGTGCAAATGCATGGTAGCATCACATTGTAAGTGGCATCAGGACAGCCCTTGCTCTGGCCTTGTGTGGTGTTTTCTGCTTGTCTGTAATAACTGAAATAATAAAACGAGCACAGCAACCAGAATTTATCTTATTCCCACTCAGGAAGTCTATGCGGAGGGTTGTTTGTTACCATCCTCAATGCTACCCTGAGGAAGTGCTGGGTGGACAGCTGGGACAAGGCTTGGCTTTAGCTGCCCTTGCAGCCTGTAGGGGGAAAGCGTGGGACCCACGTGAGGTGTAGCTCTGTTTTAAGGGTGTTTTTCCATTGATTGTAATGGAAGTCAGCCCTTGATTAGCCTGGAGCGGTGTTTCAGCACTGCCAGGAGTAAGAGCTGCAATGGAGGGTTTTGTCTGTGGTGGCACTAATGCAACTTAAGCAAGACAGCCAAGAGCAGCAGCCCTGACAGCTTCAGCACTGCCAGCCAGGTTGCTCTTAGCTCAACTGCTGGGCAGAAAGCTGAGCCAGGCTGAAGCAGAATAAAAGATAATAGAAAACAGACTTTCACTCAGAATGAAAAAATAGCTTTTCTACCAGGAAAATAAGTATCATGGAAAGCCTTGCTGTAACACCCTGAGAAAGCAAGCTAAGAGCTCTATGGAGACAGGCTTCTGTGTCCCATGGTGATTTGCTTCCAGTTTCACAGCATTTACACGCTCCTTGGGGAAGGAGAATGCTCAGGGCTCATGTTGCAGCAAGGCAATGTTTCATACTGCTCTGTCTTCCCTTCTCCCTCTGTTGTGCTCAGATGTGCCATGGTGCCTGATGCGTGCATTTGATCGCTGTTTTCCAAAGCCAACCCTGTGCTCTGCCTGGTGGAAAACAGCGATCGAATGCACGCATCAGGCTTGTGGCACTCAACCCAGCTGCTGAGGAGCCAAGAAGCACCTTGAACTCTTTCCACAGGGGACTGCAAATACAACCTCAATGTTCTTCAATCTGTTAATCCTGCTTTAAAGCAGTCCCTCGCAGGAGCTCCAGGGAGATGGCCCCTGCCTAGGGCAGCTTCCTCCCTGCCATTACTCAGAGGTAATTAGTGGATGCCTTTGCAGCCATTGCACTGACCCCATGACTGGCTGTGGGCTAACAGGAAAGAGTGGATTCTTTCCCAAGAAACACTCATGTCTTAGGTATCTTAATTGACAAAGCAGTACTAGGGTTTGTACTGGTGACCAGAGTCCATTTGATCCTCCAGGAACTGGAGGGACAAACAGGGGTAGTTACTGATCCCTGCTGGGAAAACAACAGGTCCAGCAACATTGGATGGTTTTAATGTCTTGCAAAATAGAGGCCAAGAGTCACAAGCGCTGGAGCAGTTTTAGTTTGTCAATGAATAACTCCCTGCCCAGGGAAGCACACTAGCAGAGGTACTGCAGGTAATTTGACCTTTTGGAGCGACAGTAACAGCCCCAGAACAAGCTGTGTTATGTTAAAGCATGGCAGGTTACACCTGAGAAACATACCACGCAGCTCCTCTCCTTGAGCATAACTCAGCCAGGTTGGTACAGGCGGCCCGTGTGCTCCTGGCCCTGTTCAGTCTCGGTGCTGAGCAAGGCTGGTGTGCTCGGACCCACACAGTCACATCTTGAGAGAAAAGGCTACAAACACAGAGATTTTCTTTAAAAGCTCCCCCCTACCTTATTGTAAAAGACTGGATGTGCCTGAGCAGCACCACGTAACATTCCTCCCTGCAGCAATGCTAGCAGCATCAGTTCTCCGAACTGTTGTGGTCGCCCCTCTCATCCTTCGCTTCGGACAGGCTGCTCTCATCAACGTTCTCCAGCGAGGCAGCACACCGCCAAGAGAGGAAGCTTGTTCTGCTCAGGGTACAGCCAGGGTTTCATGTTAGTGTCGTGCTGCTGCTTCCAGGCAGGGTATTTCACGCAGGCCTTGTGCTGTATATCGGGAGCAGAGAAGTACAGGGGAAACAACCATGGAAGCTTAGAAAAGGTCTTGGCACGTGTCTCATCTAGCCACTAACAACACCTACTCCATTTCTTTTCTGGCTGCTTAGGAGGGGCTCAGGACCCACTAGCGAGAAAGGCAGAAGGCCAATTTAACTCCCTGATGGGACCATCTTCTGCTTGCCCAGGTCCCCTGATGATGCTAGCTGCTTTAGGAGAGTGAAATTAAACTTCCTGTACTGAAATCCTTTGTCCCTGTCCTGCTCTGGCACCAGAGACCCCTCCAGCACTGCTCTGCCACTCAGCTCAGGATCTGCAAAAGCTACTGAGGGTTTTTTTTCATGCCCTGTTCGGACGGGGCATGAAAAGTGAGGGTCAGGCAGGTTATTACACAAGGAGAGACCAGAGTGGCCGTGTTATTTGTAGCCCTCTGGCTTCAGAGAAGTATCAGTCAGCTGTCAAAACTGGTAAGGCTGACAGAACGTGATGCCACACCAGTAGTGAGCCAAGATGCCCGTTCCTAGTGCAGCCTCACCGCCGAGGGAGGCCCACCCTCTGCTCCAGCTACTGGGGTGAGACTTGGCACAGGCACCTTGGAAATGCTCCACTCCCCTGCTGCGCCAGGTACTGCAAAGCTTTATTTACAACCCGCTTTGGCAACGACCGTAATAGATGGATCTGGGGAAAAACAGAAGTTAACGTGCCAGAAAATAGCTGTGCTCCTACCAACCACCCAGAGGCCCCATAGCAAACTGCAGCATTTGCATCATTGTTTGTCAAAGAGGGTCTGGAGCAGAGGAGTGCCACGTGACGTAGGCGCGCTCCAGATTAAGAGCAGGATTTCCACTGACTGGGGCAAGAATCTGCATCACCCCGTCACCACATCCTGAGGCCCGCAGAAACAGAGTTACCTTTTGGATCCACCCGAGCCAGGTAGGTCAGACTGCAGCTGTTGGGCCCAGTTGAATGGACCAGGTATCCCGCTGGCAGAGAGACCGCTGTCAGCTCCTCGCATGGAGGGTATTTCTGTGCAAACACATCAGACAGTCAGATACTGTCTTCCATCTTCCCTGTCCTCTCCCTCTATCAGGTCTGGCATTGAAATTACAGGGCAAAGACTTGGCTAGAGGCACAGAGGAGCTTCCTCAAGCTAAGGAACTTGTAAAGGAATTACACATCTACATGCTAGGGACTCTGGGACCCCATTTTGTCCCAGGCACAGGTAGGATCTTGCTGTCTAGATAGACTGCTGCACTCCTGCGAGGCTGGCACTGACGGTGTAGCTCAGCTTTAAGGGACCCAGCGTGGTATCTTGAGACCATCTCGGACTCCTAATTCGGGTGAATCCATGCAGCTGGTGACCAACCCTAGGACAGCGTTTTGCCCTTACCAGAACCCTGCAGTTCCTGGGATCACTGTAATGGGAGAGCCTTCAGGCCCAGCCCAGTCTTCACTCACCAGGTATCTGATGGAGAAGCTGATAACAGCGTGATACTCATCCTCGACCTGCAGGGATCGCCGTGTCACCACAACCCCGTTCTTCAAGGGCTTCGGGCACCGCCTTGAACAAGGAAGAAAGTTGTTTCACCTGCCTGAACAGCACACGGAGTCCGCATAGATGTGCAGCCACTCTAGAAGCTTCTGCCTGGCCCGAGCGTCCTCTTCTTCATGATCTCACCATCTCCTCCGAGCAGCACCTACCCTACCTCTTCCCAGCCCGAGCGGTATTAACGACCTCACGCAGCAGAGGTCCCACGTGGTGCCCTGTACCCCAAACACCTCTCTCCTGCCAAGCAGCTTGGACAGTGGGTCCCCTCTATTTAACACAAGCCAAGTACTTTGGTGGAAGAGTTGGTTCCATCCCCTGTCCCCCTCTGGCCCCCACTCGCAGGTGCAGTAGCCCACATCAGCGTTGGCAGCCAGCTGGGCGATGCCACGCGTGTCCATGACGTCGGTGTCCCGCTTCCATCGATACTCGACATCGCGCAGCACGTCGTACGCACCTCTCCGCCGGCTCGTCCGGGATGTCGATGCGGCACTGAGGGGACAGGCTCGCCCACCCCAGGCCCTGCACCCCTCCCTGTCAGGGTGCCTGCGGGACGGGACAGGACAGGGAGTTCCCCTGTGGACAGCAAGGCCGAATGCTGCCTGTGGGTTCCTCGCACCCCAAGGGGAGCGAGGCACTCCCGGAGGCGCAGAAATCCCATCACGCTCCCTCGAGTGAGAGAGGAGCTGGGGCCACCAGCGCGCCCGCGGTGCCCCCGGGTCGGTGACACCCCCCTCGGCCTGGCAGGAGCGGGTAGGCCACCGCTGAAGAAGGCAGGTCCTGATGGGGAGGCGGCCCGGCCCGGCTCCCCGCCGCCCCCGGGGCCGTCCCGGTGCGGACCCGCTGCGCCCCCGCTCGGCGGACGGCGACGGTGTCGACCTTCCCGCGCGCGCGCGCTCCACGGCGGGAAGGATGACCCGCCTCCGCCACGCCCCCTCCCGGCAGCCGCCAATAGGATGGACCGCTGCCGAGCGCTGGGCCACGCCCCCGCCGGGCGGTTTAAAGCCCTTCTGTTCTCGCTCGGCCCCCAAAGCCCCGCTTAAACCCGGTAATCTCGTCCTTCTTCCACCATACCCTACGCGGGACAGACTCGTTAAACCCACGAGTAAAATAACCAGAGGCAGGCCTCGGCCCCTCACCGGCAGCAGGACAGCGAAGGTGTTGGTGAAATAACTTTATTTAGTGTGATACACGGCCGTGGTCAGACAGTCCATACTCATATTAATAGTCACACTTACTCGGCTAACAGCTAGGAGACAGCAGGGCCAGACACACACTCAATATTATACACATCCATAGAGAAGACAGTGGGAAGTGAACTATTTTATTTCACTAGTTACCCCCCTCCCCCCCCCCCCCCCCCGTTACTTAGGGTCTCCCCCCTCCCTCCCCCCAGGTCCGTGACTCGGAACAACACGACAGCAGAGCAGCACACACCTGCCTGTGAGAAGGGGACAGCAAAACCTGTTCTACAGCAGACACGGACACACCGACAAACATCAGCAATTCCCACACAACAGGGGTATGTACAGAGGAGGGGGCTGAGCATCTCACCAGGCGTTGGGACCCGGCTCTGCCAGTTAGGACTGTAGGTAAGGTGAGGGGGGGGACACTCCGGAGTGAAATGGGAAACCGCATCCCTGCTTCCTCCTGCAGGCCAGCTCACCCGGAGGGGAAGGGACAGGGCTCTGGGGAAGAAAAGGTCAGCCACCGGCAGCAAGGTGACTTGCCGCCAGTAAGCCAAGGCAGGGACCACCAGCTCCTGGTCCCAGGCTGCCCCTTCCCCTCCCCTCGACCGCCCGCAGGCTTCAAAGTGCGCACGCTGTGTCAGGGACCCGACAGGCATCCTCCTAGGGAAGTGTCACTAACCACCAAACGCCCGTCACACTGCGGTCAGTCGCTCTCCTGCCCGCTGGCATCCCCCCCCATCAGCGTGACATACGCTGGGTGATGAAAAGAACAGTGAATAGCTTAGAGCCATCCGACTGTTTTATTCTCCTCACTGTCAACAAACCTACAGACTTCTGGTTAGGACAGACGGATGGAAAACCCCCAGTAAAAGTCTCTGAAAAGCTCTATTAACGTAGTTAGAAACCAGGGGCAGGGAGAAGAGGATGTACTTCCCAACTTCCAAGGTGGAGAAGTGACACCAAAATTCACTTCAGCAGCATACATTCCTCCATTCCTCTACCTAGGTCTGACAATAAATCCCTGCCACTGCTCATCTCAGTTTTGGCAATATTAGAGCTTAACACTATTCCAAAAGTGAAATGGCTACTAGCCCCATCCCCCAGAAGTCTACTACAAAGGCAGAAGCAGCTACATATGATTTCATCAAGCAGCAACCTAGGTACGAGAGCACAACAGCTATCGCTAACCTTCCATCTGCTGTAGCTCTCCTGCTCTGTGTGAAGAAGCTCCCAGCCTACGTGACGATGAACAGAACAGAGACTAGAAAGGAGCCTGAACAGCATCCATGACTTCTAGGGCAGGTATTGCCCCTGTAGTGATGGATTTCAGGTAACTGTTCACTTTCACTGTTGACAGACAGGACCCAGGTCTCTACAAACCACCCCGAGGATCTCTCCCCACCCAGCTTCATGCTGCAAAGCCTCTGTACCCTCTTCCTTCCCCACATCTGACAGCCAACACTCACCAAGCACCAAACGTCCTCTGGATGGGAAGATGCTCCAACTGAAGAGAGCAGTCTCTAGGGTGTCTCTGCTACACAAACAGGAGCAACAAGGCCAAAGCTATCAGAGTTTGGGGGTTTCCAGTGCTGTGTGTAACACAAGGGGCAAAACTCAGAAGCCATGAGCAAGAGTTAGCCAAGATCATCCACAGAAAGGAGAAACTGAGGAGCTAGTATTGTGTGTGCCCTGCAGGAAGCAAAAGCCTAGAAACAGATAACCTGTATTGTCCAAAAAGGCAAGGCCAAGTCAAACTGACTGGTTTAAAAGGAGCAGCCTTTTGACAAAGGAAGTGGGGATGCAGGACAAAGACTGGGCTGGCGTGGACAGGGAACTAGTTAAGATGCAAGGCAGTAAGGAAGGTGGAAAGCCCACCCCCAAGCTTTATTTTTGTCTTCCCTAACTTGGTGGCTTTTCCATTGCATTCACAAGATACATCTGAGCAGACAGGCTCAAGGTGGGGAAGAGGGGGAGAAGGAGAGGAAGAGAGAGAGTGTAAAGGGCACCACAGTGCCAAAGTGCAACAACATAAAAAAATAAAATAAAAGACAGGACACTCATTCTGCACTCAGGGCTCATACCATGCAGTAAGAGGGGCGGCCGGGGCTGCTCCCCACCAGTAAACAGGGAGTTCGCTCGCTTAGTAGATTGGTTTTTCAGCCCACAAAAGTAGGGTTGCCTAGCCAATGAGCGGTGATGTTCTTCAGTGAGACTGGCCGGTTGGGGAATGTGCTGCTACAGAACGGGCCTGTTAGCAGGAGCACCCGCTCTCCGTTACTGGCTGCTCAGGAGGTTTCTCTAGTTTGATGTCAATCACTGCAGGAGACAAGTTAAGGAAATCACCCAGCCCAAGGAAAAACAAGAAGAGAACAGAGAAAGGCATCAGTATCTGAAAAGGTTGTTAGATGTCCCTTCTTAACAAGGGCAGGTGTTTCAGCAGAGCAGAGGAAATCCTGCCTGAACAGGATTAACTGCAAAACCAGTGGTCTTAGTACGTCAAGACCATTTAGAGGACAGAGCCCAATCAGACAGGTCTGCACACAAGACAGCCCTGTGCAAAAGGCAGAAAATATTACGGTATTTTGAAACAATGCAAATTTTATCCAAAACTTGTGTTTGCCATTATAAGTAGTTGTGTAGATTGTATATAGAACACAAGCAGGGTCATCAATTTATGCCCATAGGTAAGCACCACTCTATACTGGCTGTTTCAGCCACATCTCTGCAAAACCCCGATAAGACCCATCCCCACAGTGTGCCAAAAAGTCAGCAAGCCCAACCTGACAAAAGATAATTGCCAAATTCTATGAGAACAGGGAAAGTTACTGATGAGAAAAAAAAGGATACTGTCTTCTTTGCTCTTCTCTGGTGTGCTGTCCATCCCAGGTAAGGCAGCAGCCACACGACGGAAAAGCTGAAAAGTAGCAATAGATAAAGCTGAAGAAAACTTATCAGAAAAAAAAAAAGGCATGTTAAAAACCATTGCTTTGCAACAGATCTTACAAACTTGTTATGTGGGTTACCTTAGCAAGCAAAGCAATGATCAACAAATGCCACGAGAATTTTACCAAAGAAATTTAACAGGTTTTATTAAAGTTATTCGATGCCTACAAAACACAGTTTGATTGTAACTGTTTCTACTTGAACAGAACATGGAATTAATTAGTAACAGTTCTTCCAGGGACACATAGAACAATTCCCTCCTGCACTCAGTAAGCATGTTATTTACCATTTCCAGCCTCAACTGCTTTTGCACACAGCAACGTTACAGTGCACAACTCTAGACTTCTGATAAGCAACCTTGCAAGAGACCGAAGGTTTAAGAAGTCTGTGGAATAACTGAGGTTTTACAGCCCATCCTTGCAGTTCAATCTTGCTGCAAACCAGCCATTTCTGAGCAGAACAGTTGGCTCAAGCGAGCTGCATTTAAGCTATTAAGGATGTGCTAGAGCTGGGAAGGACTATCATATCCCCATAAAAAAACCCAGAAAATTGTTTTGCATAATTTTTCAAGTCAATGTTAGAGCTCCTCCTGCTGACATTAATGCAGCAGCTAACACAATACAGACACTGCTAAGCAGTCTGGTGAGAAGTGCTGCATAAAGAACCAGAGGAATCATCAGCTAATGATGATTTTCCTCACAGTAGCTTGGCAGGGACTTCTCATCCACACCTCAAAAGTGTGTTACTTGGAAAATCAAGCCACTGAGGTACGAGCAAGGTGCTGCAGTGAGCATCCTTTTAGTCACAGAAGTTCTCAGTGCAAACACCCGCTAAGCAAATAAAGCAACACTAAGTTAGAACCAAAGACTAATGTGGATTCAATCCAGAATAGCCCAAAGAAACAAACCCAAAGTCTCCTAATCCCATCGTGAGGTTCTCCTAACCAGCTGGTGTGCAGCAAACTGCTATGTTTCCTAGCTGACACCAACAGTACTACGCTCCCTGCAGACCCCTGGACCTTATGGCTGCCTTACTCCCCAAGTTCTGTTACACTTCAGAGTAATTCCTGAACTAACGGAGAGTGGGATCACAAGCTTATAGCAAGAGGCAATGGGCACAAACTGAAAGACAGAAAATTCTGTTTAAACACAAGACAAAAATTTAAAGTTTTTCCTACTGTACAAATAGCCAAACATTGTGACAGGTTGCCTGGAGAGATGGAGTCTCTATTCTTTGAGATATTCAAAACTCAACTGGAGTCAGTTCTGGGCAGCCTGCTCTGAGCACAGCGGTTGGACTAGACGATCTCCAGAGATCCCTTCCAACCTCAACTAATCAAAGATTTTCCTCTGTGGCTTGAAAACAGAAGCATGAACTTCTACTCTAGTGCATCAGCATAAGCAATTATCCCAACTGATGTCAACGTTGATTTTAGAAAACAGTGCATGAACTGTTAACAAAAGCAAAGGGAATGTACAAAATTACGTGTGACTGGCCGCACAAAACAGTTCCATTCCTATCCCTCAGCACGTTCTGGTTTTAGATTCTCCTTTCTTTCAAGGTAAGTTTGCTTAGCTTTAACAGGAAATCATTGACTTGACAGGAAAGGTAAAGCAGCAACAGTGATCTTTGGGCAAGAAGCATTTCAGGGGTTGTCATCAAACAATACAAGCAAATATCTGATGGAACATGAACCCCAAGCAGAAGCATACACATATAGAGCAGTTAAGTACAGATATCCTCTCTTTAGAACAAAACATTGATCTACCTGTTTCACATTGTATCCAGTCTTTGCACTGGTCTCAATAAACATCACATTCAGCTCTTTGGCTCTCTGTTCACCTTCTTCTGTAGTGATTTGCCTGGACAAAGATGCAAACAGAAGCAGAAAGACAGAAAGGAAGAACAGACAGGAAGAGTTAGAGATGTCTGTGACTGAGATGCTCTTCAGTGGAGGGCCGCTTCACCACCCCTTACAAGGGTGCATAGTCCACCAATGGAGACCTCAGCACCTCTGAGTCTTTAAGACCCCTAGGTCCTCCAGCTAAGAATGAAACAACCTCAAGTAGGTTACCCAGGGAACGCCTGGACTTATGACTATTAATAATGGATGATCAGCACAGGATGAAGTTTGTGCAGTACATTTGAGCCTCATTCACAGCATCCTCAAAGGACGGAAGAATCCCTATACGCTGCACCTGATACAAAAAGCAGTTTCGCAAGTCAACAGGAGGGAACTCCGTGAGGTTACAGAAAGATTTCAGAAAGGCTCCAGCAGAAAGTGCAGTGCAACAGCAAGCGCTAGGCTGCTGCTTGCAAGCAAGCACCTGCATTTGCATCTCTGATCAATACCCTGTACATACCTGTTTCACATTATATCCTGCTTTAGCACTGGTTTCAATATACATCATATTCAGTTCTTGGGCTTTTCTCTCACCCTCCTCTATAGAAACCTGTCTACAGCAATGAGAACAAATCACAGAAAAGAAAAACCAAAGCAAAGAAAAATAGTCCAAAAATTATAAAAAGAAAACTGCAGGATAAGAGCAGCCACCAACTGAAGCAACATTAACAGGAAAGAAAAACTTAACTGGCTGCACCAAATAAGAACAGTGCTATTTTTAGGTCAGCTTTTTGGCCTCAGAATGTGCATCATCACTTGGTTTTTACCATAGGATGAATGGCTTCCAATATGCTGTATTCCATTTCGAAAAATGTGACCAAGCTCAGACCGATACTGCAGCTTTGTCCAGCCTTAAAAGCCCTAGTATTTCAGCCTAACACAAATCTAACTTCCTTTTAAAAAGAAAGGCAAGGCAGCTTCTTTTACTTATACCTGGATATACACCATAATTCCAAGTTCTAGCCTAGATCAGGACTACTGTCACTTACACTAAACTTCTAAAATAAGAATTTCTAGTGCTACAGAAACTTGAACTGTAGCTATGTTTCAAACAATTTTCTGGTATTTTTAATTCTTACAGCAGTGCTGAGCCAGCTGCACACACACTCCATTTACGTACTATCAGGAAATAATCCAAAACTGAAATTATCCCATTGCGTTTTCCAGTTCCACATTAAATTGGATTTTGATAGAAATTAGAAAGCCTCAAATCTTAAATGCCAGGTTATTCAGTTAGGGAGCTGCAGTTATTTCTAGCTCCCAGGAGGGCATAAGAGATACTAGGTGGTCAACATCCAAAGCTGGCTCAAGTAGAACATCTTGGATTTTGTTCCGTTGCTTTTGTAAGCTGATTTCAAAGACCAGACTGATCTGAGGTCTTGCCACCTGGAATTCTTAATCCAAATCAGCTATATGCATTTTTATCCTATTTCTGAAGCTCTAAGCACCGAGTTTTACCAACATTTCCAAAGTGCAAGGCACAGGACACTTAGAATGGCCTCCCACTGGAAGTGGGAAAAGCCAAATAGTCATCAAGACTAAGGTGGTCTGCGTGTAGGGGACAGAACACATTTCTGTAAGAACCATCAGTACGAAGCTGACACAGCACCCAGTTGGAGCCTAACTTTATCCTCTTCACCACTGACTCAAACCACTTGCCAGGATTAGAATTGTCTATGCTTTTCATGCCAGACATGACAAACAAAAAACTAACAGCATGACATATACGGGGACAAAGGGCAAAAAGCATCTCCTGACACCGGTTCGTGCAGCCAGGGATGCTGGGTATTGTCTCATATGAGCATTTGGACAACACCAAAACCACAAGAGAAAAAACACATCACAATACATTCCAAAGCAATATGTACACTGCAGGAGTGAGTAAAGCAAGGTTTAAAATTTAAAACACAATAGCATCCAACAATGGAACAGTCAGAACCCTATTAGGCCCACCATCACAAAAAACCAGAGTAAACAAACAGGCAGTTCAGATAATAGTACAAGATTTTTCCGTGAAAACATTAGTGTTCCACCTGTAAGGCTTTTCAAGCTGTTACCTTTTGATCAGAAATGTCTCATGAACAGCCAAAGGATAAGGGTCTGATTGTATAAGACATCATTTTGCCGTGAGATTCAGAAGTTTCCCAGTTCTGCCTTTTTGAGATGCTTTCTTTGCATCATATAAAAATTCCCCATCGTGCCAATACTTCATATGTCCCATGACGTACGAGCACACATTTTAGAGTACCTGATGTATGTGAAAATGCTTCGGTTTAAAGCATTGGGACTGTAAGAAACTGCATGGCTTACTCCATCTTCCCTTTGCCAACTACTACTGACACTAACCATTAAAATAAAAATCTTTCCTTATCTACACTGTTTCCGATATCTTCATAAAGAATGACAATCTCTGAAAACATTAAACAAAATTTTTCCTAAATCATCAATCAAGAGAAGAATTTGAAATAGAAATGCAAAAGCACAAGCCTGTGGTCTTTTAAGAAGCTATTACATTGGTTATGTTGGCTGAAGTGGTGTTGTAGAATTAAGAGATTTAAAAAGAAAATGCTTTATGACATGTCCCAAAACATTAAGTCCGTGTGATTTTAAGAGTCTAATTAACTTTTTACGTCTCTTGGGGAAGTCTGCTTCTGCTAATCTAGTTTCCTCTCACACATCCACAACATCACAGTTTGTGTTATGTATGACATGAAATTTATGCTCAAAGGGAAACCTTTTAGATTGATACTGTAAAAGCTCATGCTGTGTCTTGTAACAAGGAGAAACTTTACTATGAACTTATAGTTGCACATGCAGAAAGAGTCACGTAAATAGGATTGTTGAAAAAAGGTAGATTTCCTTGCTTTTGCAAGACATCTTTTTGGCTTTATCTCAGCATGGAAAAAAAAAAATCAGACACAATACACTGTTGAGAAACACGGTATAGAGATACTTAATTTAAGCAAAAGGATTTTTTTTTTTTTTAGGTGGGTTTGTTTTAACCAAAACTATTTATAGAATAGCAAAATGGAGTAACTTTGCATATGCTGAAACCAGAAACCTGAATTTCATGACAAGCTATTTATGCTTCGTTTAAAAATCAAGAATTGTTTTGAAGACAGACTAGTCTGCCAGTTCCTTGCTTCTACTGGTCAGGGCAGCAAGGCCACCAGCTCCCCTCCATTACCTCTTGTCTGCCAGGTCAGTTTTGTTCCCCACCAACATGATGATGACATCACTTCCTCTCTCTGTCCGAACGTCATCAATCCACTTGGAGGTTTGCTGGAAAGAATTCAAGTCTGTAGGGAAGAATCAAATGGGAGTGCTGAGGATAAAACTTCTTTTCAGAGAGGGAGAGTGCTATGCCTGTACTCAGGTGCTTCTCCAAATCTCCCCACACCACATATAAATGACCAATAAATTGTTTTCCGCTCAGACAGAAAAACAGGGCAGGGAAAAAAACGTTTCTAATGTTAACCATCTTTTTGCAGAACTTCTCGTTGTAACTTATTAGTTCTGCTTACATGTAGTATTTCAAATAATGAGACACCAAAGCATCACTCACTTGTAATGTCATAGACTACCACAGCAATGGTGGAGTCGCGGATGTAGCTGGGAATGAGACTGCGGAACCGCTCCTGGCCTGCTGTGTCCCAAAGCTGCAGCCGAACCTGCTGGTACCAGGCCAGGGAGAGCAGAGAGAAAGAGAGAGAGAGAGAGCAAGAAAGAAAAGAAAGGAGGAAACTGTCCTTTAGAGAAAAGGCCATTTCTAGAATTAACTGTATGCAGCTCAGTCTGAGAAGCTGAGGCTGACCTTGTAATCTTGCCCCAAATATCCAAACACCACGGAAGTTGGCTTTTCTGACTCTGTAGATAATGTGCTTTAATTACCACCTTTGCTTGCTTAGAGATTCTGCTATTCCCAAAGACCTCCAGGTTATGACTACTACCTCAATGCTGATAGCAGTAGCTAGTAAGTCATAAAGAGCTGGTCTTCCTGGTCTACCCAGGATTATGCATGGGGTCTCCGCAGGACTCCTGGCCTAGAGCATCTCAGATCAAAGCTTTTCGGGCAATTCCCACATGACAGACATGCAATTCCCTCAGCCCCATGTAGTAAAACAGCATCTGTTCTCCAGCATCAAGCACCCAGAAGATGGTAATGGCAATTTTCATGCAAGATTAAGGCAATCAGTAACTTAAGTTCCAGCAGAAACAAAAGCAAATTTACATGCTGTAGGCTTCAGGTGACACAGAGGGCATCAGGCTCTCCCTTTCAGATAAGCACAAGAGTCAGAAGCAAGCACAAATGCTATGAGAGGTACAATTTGACCTCTAGAACTATGCCCAAACACAAACTGACCTATTATATATGATAGTCTGGGACCTGCCTATTAGAAACAGCAATGGTCAAAACATGCCCAACTACCACAGTGAATGCTAAACAAAAGCTTTTCACAACTGGGAGCGATACCATTTCCTTCCAAGTCATTACCCCACACGGCTAGCTGTACAAGTAGCACTACACTGCCAGAAAACAAGATTTCTGTTGGCATTCTCAACAGGCACAAGTTTCACAGGAGGGCAGATACTGGTTCCCAGCTTAATTACATGAATTGGTTAGATTGCTCACAAAGCCACTTGTTCAGCAATGAGGGAGAGCAGCTGTTTATGTGCAGAACAGTAGTTAATAGGGCAGCTTGCAGGAGACTGGCTACAAGGGAGAAAGCAGTTTCAGAAGGACCAGTAATTGGCTTGTTTAGAAGAGAAACAGAAGCTGGACAGAGCACATGTCTGCACAGTGTCTTGCTACAAGAAGATTCAAAACAACATCATACCTACATCAGTGTATGTAGATCTGATGCCCTGGGGCTTAAGGAAGATTAGGACTTGTAGTTAAAGCAATTAGCTCATGCTTCGTTTTGAAGGCAGACTTGATTACAGCAGCAAAAGTCAGGACTCTTCATTACCCCAGGAAAATCAGGGTGACAAACTCCAAGCACCTGGACAATGTTACACTGGTGCTGGAAGATCAGATTGATAATGACAGCTTCTGGCTCTTCTGGACTTTACAACAAGCTTCCACATAGTCCCCAAGACATAGCTGCTACACCAGACTATTCACCCAGAAAGTTTTCCAAAGTGTTGATTTAAACATTCCAACCTTCAAACTCCCAGTCAAAAAGGCAACTAGAGGAAGTACCACAGAACTTGGGAAAAACTGGCCCCAGTAATCTAATCTTGTTGTAGTGAAGGGTAACACTATTTGAGGGAAGGCCTTCATCTAGTAAGCAGGTACCCTGCAGGCACCCCTGAAGTGACCTGAGAAAGTTAGCTGCAGTTTTTCCGTGGCTTCTCATTTCTAGAAGTCAAAGTTTGTGTACACCTGTTTTGGAGGGGAAGAGAAAATATGAACAACCCACTCAAACATGACATGCTAACAACCCTACTGGTCTGGAAAGGTGAAAGGTCCTCAACCAAGAATTAACCCAGCCCCTCTTGCAAACAAGGTAACTTGTTCAGAAAGGGGCCCAGAGTTGCAGTACGGACTTTCACCATGGATCTCTCCACAGGCCACTTGCATTTCAAGATGCCCAACAGATTAACAATAACTAAGCAATTACCCTTTTTCTTCTCAGCTCCCTACATGCTAGCTAACAGTTCTTCTCTACTAGTTAAGAGTATCTTGGCTGGTACTTATGTCCTGTGGGACTGTCCATATTTTACACTACCATGACCGGCATTAACTTACAGGAGACTATTTGAGGTTCCCAAATACAGTTACCACTAAAGACAATGTAAATATATAGCTCTTCAGAGTGGTAAAGGAAACTGTGTTTTCCTAATCACACTAGTGCTCACCATCATCATGCCCTCAGAAGTACATGACCATGTTCCTTCAATAACACAAGAAAACGAAGAGCCTCTCAGTCACTAAGAGCAGAACAAAGAGCAGTAACAAGAAAAAATGAAATTATCTGAAAAGATCAGACCATTACCAAAGTATGATGAGATCAGCTATCACTTAATTATTTTTGACATGTCTGGAAGCTGTTAAGAACAGCCTAGACTGGCAAGATTTTTCCACCTGCCTGGATAAACAGCATCCTGTATCTGTCACAACAGTGGGGAGAAAAGATGCCAGCCTATGCAGCCTGCCACACACACTGCCTCACCTAGATGAGTTCCCAGCATAAGACATCAAGTGCACATCTCAGCACTCCTCAAATCCCAAACAGATCACTTCATTTTGACATTAGTTTGGACCAAGCCAGAAATCATCCCAGAGTCAACTACTTCAGCTACAGGACTGGGAGAAAGACCTTATAATTATTTGCCCTCAATATGTACGATAAATCATAACAGAAGTCTATTATTTGTTAGGCCCTTCAGTTAACTGAAGTGAAACAAACCCCTGGTCCATAAAGCCTCACTATCTATAATCTACAGTTTGTGACAAAATGAAGGTGGGCCAGAGGTTTTTCATCTGCGCTACATTCGTTACTTAGACTTTGTCCACATGGTGTTGGCTCACTGATATAAATCCTGTCTAGGTGTTTATGCTGTTATTGTAGCTTAACCAAAAAAGCCAGATCAAGTGGAATCAATAACAAGGCGTTAAAATGAAATAATTGTATTCATATCTTATACTAAAACATTCGTGCCAAGCGTTACAGAGAATTTCCCTCTAAGCTTGTTTATTGTTTAGAAATTATGGTAGTTACATCTCATCTCTTTCAAAACCTCTCTCGTTACTCATATGAATAGCCAGCTCTTCTTCAATGAAACTGAAGTCTTGAATCCTCTTAAGTCACTACAAAGCTTTTATTTAAATAGATATTGTACTGTTTTACCTACTCTGACAGTGTTCCTTTGCTTTGGCATCCAAAGTTGTTACATTTATTAACCTCTTCAGTTATCCAGAAAGGAAAAAAAATTCATCCTGAGGTTTAAAAAAAAACAAAACAAACCAAAAGCCACCCCAACCAGAAAAAGTATAAAGCTTTCTGAAGGCTACCAATCACCTTTCATTCCAATCAGCACAGACACACGAGAAGTCACAATCCCTAATCACCTCCCTGCCAATCCTCCGTGTATCATTTCCATTGTCTGAGCTTTGAGCAGACCAGTTTTCCAGTTCCCCAGTTTCTGTATTATGGGATGGAGTTACCACTGGTTGTGGAGGAAGATGCTCAGCTACATCCCTTCAGCCCATGAAACACCTACAGTCCTATCTTAGCCCTTTTCAGATAACACCACCACTTCCAATGCATAAAAGGTACATGTTAAATGCAAGGTCCCTGCAGACACTCCAGCTCAATACCTACTTGTAATGTCAAAGACAATGACAGCCACAGCAGAGTCACGGATGTAGCTGGGAATGAGGCTGCGGAACCTCTCCTGGCCGGCTGTGTCCCACAGCTGCAGCCTGATCTGGGAAATGGAAAAGTGTAGGGGAAGAGGGAAGGGGAAGAGCAGGAAAATGGAAAACAAAACCAAAACTCAAGTGAAATAAAAATAAAGAGAAAAAAAATTGCAAGGCGAAAATAATGCAACAAAAGGAAAGTTAAAATGGAACAGAAACGTGAAAAGTGCTAACGATACTTCTAACTGCATTCTCACAATAGCCTCAGCCTAGCATGTCTGAGAAACCTCCCTCCCTCCACAGACCCATTAATAACTCACATGTATGAACACGCTCTTCTATTTAATCATAAAACCAAGACATCCCTAAAAAATACCTTCTCACACCATCTGCAAATGAGGGAAATGAGCATACATACCTCAGTGCATCCTGCCATGTAAGGACTCTGGCGATAATGGCCACACAAGCAGACTGCAACCTGCAGCTAGCTACAGGTGGTGACTCCTAACCATAAGGACTACATCACCCCGCTACTGATTAACCCTCTGGAAAGCCTGATGTGGTGAAACACAGTAGCGGGGCACAAGCCAGAAGAGCAACCACCCTCTAGACTGGCTTTTCTTGTGCTTAAATCCAACAAGTCCGGGAAGATACCAAGACACAGAAAAGGAAATACTACTTGGGTCTTTCAAGAGTGAGGTTGTAGCTGTAACGTGGAACTGGCAGCCTGAGAGTTGGGATTGAGGATGAGATTACTTGTGGCCCCAGTTCACTTAGTGCCACAGGTCCCAATGCACTGGCAACGTGCTGGAAATGGCATACTTACAATCACCCTCTGTGGGAGGCTTTGGAGATGGTTTTGAAGAACCAAACTCCACATGTATTTGTCCCTTCTGCTGGCTAGTACATGCTACCCAGGCCATATTTACTGCCGAGTGATCTAGCACAGGTATCATTCCAGGATATATTATTTGGTGTAAGGACATATCAAATATGCCAAAGCATATGCTGCAGTTAGAGGCTTACCATTCTTCATTTCAAGCCCAGCAGTCAAAGCCTATTGCAAAATACAGCATTAGCCATATCTGAGAAATTATTTCAATGTCTGAATTTTCCTAGCTTGTGTGCTTGTATTTCTTCCTCCTCTTATCTACATGCAACACCTCTCTTATTTAAACAGGCTTTATGGGCTCTGTGGACCACTTACATAATCAGGAAAGCTAACAGTATATCTAACATTGGAAAGAAAATGGTATTTTCTGGATAGCAGGCCAGCAGGTGAATGACATCCTGACCCACACAACCACAAGAAATCAAGACTACACTGCTGAAAACAGCACACAGGCATTCCAGCTTGCCTTCACCGGTGTTAAGCAGCATTCCCAAGATCTTTTTCTTCTTCTGCCACTGCCAGTACCACTGAAGAATGTTATTCAAGTAGTTACAATACAAAGTAATACAAAGATTAAGCAAGGTCTTTCCTAATAGTGAATCACTGGTAAGATGGCAGAGAAGTACTCGGGAAACTCACCACACACACTGGGCTGGGACTTCTTCAGAAGCAACAGACTCAAAGCAACAAAAAGGACTTCCATTGCACCACTGGCCCCTTCCTCCCCACAAACAGTTTCATACTTCTCAGCCAGTAGCGAAACTAGCAAAAAGGCAAGTACTAGCAAAACCCAAACTAATAAAAAGACACATACTCAAAGACAGGAGAGGGATGCGAGGGATCTCTTTTATGCAAAAAGGAATCTCATGCAAGCTAAATAAAAAATTGCTTTATTAACAGTATGTCAGAACTGTGTTACATAAGGAGCCTTTCTACAAGGAGGAACTATGCCACCACTGGTAAGCATGAATGACTTCAAGACTTGGAACTGCCTAGGGTCTGCTCGCACCCATTTAAACTGACAATCCCAGAAGCAGAGCTGCAAATTCTGGGAGGAAACTACTCCTAAGGTACATATAACAGACAGCCCATTCCCTGGGATATGGACATTAGCTTGCCTCAATTTTGCATGAAAGATTTTGACTTCATTCTATGGGTATCAGATATTAACAAGCACCATAAACAGGACAGTGGGTCAGTGATTTGATTCAAAGGCTGTCCTTCTGAAGGCTGCTGGGGGATTTCAGCAACCATTGGAGGAATGGCCAGGTGAAACAGCACACACAGCAACTGCTGCTCCCATGACTGCAGTTGCCATGCTATCACACAGATGCCTCACTTACCGTGCGATCTTCAAGATACATAGTTTTTGACAGGAAATCAATTCCAATGGTCGCCTGAAAAGAAGAAAAGCATTAGTAACTGCAACTTGCCTTCCAGCATCTGCAAATCAGATCTTTCTATACAAACTCTTAGAAATGTTCAAAAACTTATAATTAAGCTGTGGACCATATTTGCCTTCAATACAGTTGATAAAAACAAAGCAATCTGGGTATCTGTGCCATCTTCATTTCACATCATTCTTCCAACACTTCTCAACTGCACAAGATCCTCTGACTCTCAATTTTAGCCTCAGACACTCATGCATCTTAACACAGATCATATCTGAAGTGGCATCTCCTTCTGGTCTACTGCAATTCAGTCTGGTAAGAGCTATCTTATTAGAAATAACCAAAAGGTAGAGCAAATTACATATATAAATTGTGGGCGACTGTGCTGAAAGCTAAAAAGCAATGCTTATTCAGGATTTTCCATTTCAGATTATGCTTCCTTTCCAGTGACATTCAGAAGCTTCATTTCCCAGGCAGTTCTTTCTGTAAGTCTCCTTCCATTCACATTTCCATTGCTGTACAGTAATTCCAGTACAAAGACATTTCAATTAATTTGCTAAGTTAGATGCGCTCCCAGGCACTTAAATCAAGCAGATGTCCTAGCCCATTATAACCCTAGGAAACAGGTGACAGGTTACTAATGTAACAGATTTTAGTATTTTAGACAGATTACCTCCCGTCTTAGCAAACATAGGCAGCATAACATGTTCTGGAAGGTCTCCATCAGAATGTGAAACATTTAGCATTAGAAGAGACCATAACAGTCAATTTCTGTAGTGAGGACTTATTTCTGGGAGTCCTATTTTCTGCAGCCAGGACACAGTTTATAACAACTACAATAAGCAGATGAATCTATGAGAGCACCTTACAAAAGTCAGGAAAAGAAACACAGAAAGCACAAGAGGATCCAGTTCCAGTGAATGACTTGTCCTCAAGAAAGCAATCTTCTCTTCCAACGTCAAATTACCCCAATCTAAACCTGTAACTCCTCACCTGAATTAAAAGAGAAAGCCCTAGTCTCATCTTCTTTAAAGATATTTGGTATTTCCTCAAAATACTGCTAAGCGGTTTTGATGCAACTAACTCTTCCTGAAATCTTCAGGCCTCTTACGCATCTTCAGCTTTTCATCTGCAGCCTCTTCATCCCCACCCTACTCTCTCCCTGCCAAGACTTCCCTGGCTTTTTCTATCTATAGCCTTTTAGTTAAAAAAATAGCAATAATTAAAAAAATTAAGAGAGAGAATATGCCATGCTGACTTCTTGCAGATGTATCTATATACTATGGACTCAACTACTCCTACTTAAACAGCAAGCCTCTGAAGATGCTAGAGACCAAGAACTATCATAAGCGTCTTTGTATCTTATTCATTCTCTGTTTCCCGAGACTTCCATGTCCATCATCAGGCATCCTGACCATTATCTTCTCTATTAGCCAACCCCATAAAAAAAAATGTTTCTCCCTGTTTCCCTCAAGGTTTCTCACATATCCAGACAGGATCTAAACCTTGCTTCTTTTTTGTACACTGTATTTCCTGACATCACACTAAATGCCTGGGCTTAGTCATGAAGTCTCATTTCCATTTCAAGGCACCTTACAACCTTACATGTGATATTGAACTGACATCTCATGGAGAAATGTGCTGGGCCCTAACAGTTCTCACAGGCATACATTTTAATAGTGGGGAATAGATTTACCCATATATATATATATATATATATATATGAAAAGTAAAAAAAAAAATAAAAAAAAAAAATTAAAAGTCTACCACATACCTGGTAAGTATTGTCAAAACTGTCATACATAAACCTGGTGATCAGAGAGGTCTTCCCAACTACAAAAGAAGAGATAAATTACTTTCAAGCAGCAGTGGGGAAAAAATAACCACTGCTTTGGGAGTGGCACGCTGGTAGCGCCAATCATCAGAATTGAGCTGCCACTCTAAGGCTATTTCCCAGCTATGGCCTCCTGCGAAATAACCAGCTAAGTAATTAATTCACAAAATGACAGAAGTATGTTAAGCCAAATCAATCTCAGTAGGTCAAAAGTTAATCATGATGAAAACATGGTCCTCAAATTAGGTACATCGCGATGCATATGACAAAGAATTATTTATTTGCTTTAAGCGAGCAATAAACTTGCTCATATTTCTGTACTTATGTAATCACCAAGTCTAGGACTTACAGGCATAAACATCAAAACAAGACACAGTGATGTCCCAGACACTGTTTAGCTGCCTCTGGCTGGATAGAAAAGCAACATTCAAGACTTCCATCCTTTCTTCATAATAAGATTTTAGATACAGAGTAAACTTTGGTGGCTTGCTTAAAAACTTTAGATTCATGTCTCCAAATATTATCAAGAGACAAAGCACAGAACCAACAAGAAACAGGAACCAAAGATAAGAGCTCTGATTCTCTCTCAGGAAGCCAAGAAAAATTCAAAGGACATGGATGGAAGAGAAGAGGGAAAAGGAATAAATTGCCCTAGAAAGGTTGTGAAATTGTGAACGCTGGGTTAAAAAACAGTTAGACATATGTCTATCAGCAGTAATGTTGAAGGTGGGGGAATTAGACAACTCCTCGAAATTCCTCCAAGTTCTGGGACTGAGGAGGAGGTAATCAGTACGAGATCTAAAGAGAGTAACACAGCAAAGAACACCACAATTTCAAGAAAAAGATACAACTCGTCCATATATTACGAGGGAAGGGGTACGAAAGGGAGGCAACTCCCAGGCAAAACAGAAAAAAAAAAACAACCCGAAGACGTAAGGGAGGCCGCAGCCATGCTATATACAAACAGCACCGCCTCCCCAGCGGCACGGCTGCGGGCGCACTGCGGGCCAGCCCCGGCCCCGGCAGGCGGGTATAGCACAGGCCCACCGGGGCAGGCCAAGACCGGCGGAGCGCTGCAAACGGGGAACCGGCCGCTCGCTAGGCCCGCGCCTCCCGCCGGCCTGAGGCCTAAGGCCGGACCGCCCCTCCCTCGGGCGGGGGTCCCGGCCGGCTCGTCGCCGCCTTCCCCCCCCCAACCCCGGGCGGAGAAAGGGCCCTTAACGGTTCCTCCGCCGCCGCAAGACCCTCACGGGTCCGACGTCGTCCAGCCCTCAACGGATCCTCACTCCCCCCCCCCGGCCCCTTTAGTGCTTCCTCACCCCCCCTCCCCAACACACACTCCGGACCCTTAACGGCTCCTCACGGCCCTTAACGGCCCCTCACCGGCCCTAACGGCCCCTCACCGGCCCCTCCTCATTCCTCACCCCCCCTCCCCAACACACACTCCGGGCCCTTAACGGCTCCTCACCGGCCCCCCCTCATTCCTCACCCCCCCTCCCCAACACACACTCCGGGCCCTTAACGGCTCCTCAGCGGCCCTAACGGCTCCTCACCCCCCTTAACGGCCGCTCACCGGCCCCCGCCCCGCAGCGGAAGGCCCGTGACGGCTCCTCATCCTCCCTGACGCCCCCCGCGGCCGCCCGGTCGGTCGGTCGGTCGCCCCGCTCACCGCTCTGCTCGCCCAGAAAGACGAGCTTGAATTTCCTCAGCGGGTTCCCGAACTCGCCGCCGCTGCCGGGGGCGGACATGGCGGCGCGGGGAGGCCGAGCCGGAGCCGTGACTGAGGAGAAGGAGACACCGCCGAGCGTACACCGGACCGCCGCCGCCGCCCCGCCCCGCCGCGCGTCACTTCCGCCGCCGTCACCGGCGCGTCACTCCGCCACACCCACCCCCCCCCACACCCCTCCGTAGGGCGGGCGGTTGCCATGGCAGCGGGCCGGTCTCCGGTGGCGGCAGGCGCTGCGGCCTGTACCGCGGATCCCGCCCGGGAGCGGCGGCCGCCGGGTTTTGCAGCCCCTCGCCTTCCCGCCGAGGCCCGCGGCAGCCTGAAGCACCGCTTCGGGCTCTCCCGCGGCCCCGGGATGGGCCTCGCTCCCCGGTACCACGACACGGAAGCCTGCACCGGGCCCGCTGGGGCGGGTTTATTGATAACGGTGTCACAGAGTATCGCGTAACGCAGGCAAACGACAAACACGCCGCCGACGGTGCCCTCCCCGTCCCCTCGCTGGGTGCGAGGAGGTGGGAGCACCGTCCTGCAGGCTGTCGGGCTTTCCGCCGCAACCGGGGTCTTGGAGTCGGTGCGAGGAGGAACCCGGGGAGGGGGGGAGGAAGGTGTACCCTAAGGGAATACATCGCACCGCGCGTAGAGGGCTGAGGTGTCTGCACCGCGTGCGGTACAGCGGGGAACGCGCTACGGGCATCTACGTCCCAAACCAGGCCGCCTGGGACCCGGTGGCCGTCCGTGCGAACAGGCAGCCAGGTTAGCTTTCCTCTTTGTTGGCCTCCTCCTCCTCGTCGTCTTTCTCCCCCTTGAGTTTCTGGCGAGCGAATTCCTCGATGACAATGTCCTCCTCACTGGAAGGGAGAGCAAAGTGTGGTGAGCTGGGGAAAGGTGGCCACGGGGAGCCCACGGTCTGGCTGCCCGGGATGCACCGCAAAGAAAAGGGCGAAATCCCTGCTAACCTCCCCAAACTAGGGGCCAGCGCGCAAATCCTGCTGGTGCTGGCCCTGGCCCCGTCACCCCACAGCACAGGGAGCAGTCAGGTAGCGTGGGGTCACTGCGAGCCACAGCCTGAGCCAAGCACACAAATCCAGGACATCGCTGGCTCGGCTGCGAGTGTGCGTGACCGGAGGAGCTGGGCGAGAGCAACTGCAACTTCTGGCGTTTTTTTTAAAGACGCTGTTTTGCATTGTCAAGGGAAAAAAGGGAAGGAAAAGAAATTAAAGTGGAGACAAAGAGATTAGTTACCTTCTTGCGAAAGGCAAGCGGCAGATGACATCAAGGGAGAGCCGCAAAATGAAAAGTGGGGGAAGAAAACGGAAAAAAAAGAGTCAGCAAAACCAATTCCAAAAGCTTGCGAATGTGAAAAGACTTGGCAAAACCTACAGGGAGCGATGGTGGGGACAGGCCAAGAGATTTCCTCCTCTGGAAGTTTAAATATCCTCGCTGGGCTGGGAAACTGATAGGCTTTGGTGTGAAAGCCTTGCAGTTGCAGCCCAAGTTTCCAGGCTCCAAATCCCAGCGCTCGCATCCCGTGGCAGGGTGTAACCAGACACAAAAACAGCCTTTTGGGTCTTTGCAAGCCAGGGCCGGCTGTGGGGCTGGTTGGCGGCCGTGGCTGCCAGGCACAGCTGCCAGGAATGGGTTTGGCACGCTGCAGCTTCCCAGAGGGAAGCAACCCCAGCTGTGGCTTCAGCTTGGAATAAGCTCATGTGGTGGGAGGAGAAGAGGGCTCTGGCAACAGGGAGCGTGCAGGGGCACGGGGCTGTGACCAGCGCCGCTTCCAGCAGCCGAGGGGCCTCAGCGTGGGGCAGATGGGGACCAAGGCCGTAGGGGACGTTATGTGCAGCGGTGGCACTCGCGACTGGGAGATGGAGCACTGCTGGCCGCTTCCGAGGGACAAGGCGAGGTCTGGGCTTGCAGCAGGAGAGGCTGCTGTGTTTGCAGCAAGCGGAGTTGTAAAATAAGCCCTGGAAATCGGCAGAACATGTGCCGAGCCCAGCATTTGAATCCTCCCAGCCTGTGACAAAGCTCCTGCTGCCTGTGCCACCATGGAGGGTGTCATGCTGTCTGCTGTGACGCAGGGGCTCAGGACTTTGAGGCCTGGATGATTTAATCCAAGGATGTAATCTCAAGCTGGAATGGGGCATCACATCCATCTGTGATGGATCTGTGTGGTTTATGTGTTAGAGGAAATACTGGCCTGAGGTATAAGGAAACATCTCTTTACCTTGGCTTATCTGTAGTCCATTGATAAGCAAAGCACAGGGAGGCAAGGATTGAGAGAGACACACATGCAGGTTAATAGAGAAAGGGCATTTCAACTAACTTAATGCTCAAGTGTTTTTCTGGAAAGAGAGACATTGGGATGGGCGGCCCCCAAGGTGCCACGGGGAGAAGAGCTGCTCCCACACTGGTCCCAGGGAGAGGGTGGCTGCCGTGCAGCCGGAGCAGCTCTGCCTGTCCCACAGCCGGGGATGCTGGGGCAGAGCAGGGCCCTTTACACGGAGGCAAAGGGTGCAAAGGGTCCCTTTGCACCTGCATCAGCGGTGCTTTTACAGGTTCCCCTCTGAACAGGGACTGCCTCTTCCTCCTGGGTCTTCTGGCAGCATCCCAGGCACTACTTACCATCCGCAGGCTTCGGGTGCATCAGGATGACAGGCAGCTCGACTCCAACGTCGCTGGAAGGAAAACCACTTCTTTCAATAAACCCGCCCAGCACCGCACTGGGTGGGCACTGGGCACTATGCTGCACTGGGTCCTGCAGGCAGCTCCTCCCTTACCTGGCAGTGAGATCCCCCAGGATGCTGCAGCAGTGGGAGAGAAGGGACAGAAATCAGCCAGTGCAGAGGAGGGGAGGTGTTAGACTTTGCTTTATAATAAGGTAGAAAATTATTTATAATAGGGTTGAAGGGCAGCGGCGATGGGGATGAGGGTCAGGGAGCACGGATCCATGGCTAGGAGCCCAGCGTCTGGCTGCCCCGTGGCCCAGGGGAGCAGGGCAGGGACAAGGGGATCCACGGCATGAGTGCCTTCGTCATCTGCCCGGTGGTACAGGATCCCACAGAACAGCCCAAGGGGATGGTCCCTACCCCCCGCGGCCGCAGAGCCTCACCCTCCTCGGGACACCACCAGGTTGACCTTCACTTTGTAGGACACCAGGATGCCCAGCACCTCCTTGTCCATGCCGGGTCTCAGGCTAGGAGAAAGGCGGAGTGGAGCGGTGAGGTGGGCACTGCTGCTCGCAGACCCCGTCCGCTCCCCACATGGCAGCTCCCGGGGCTGTCTCCGTGCCCCATTTTGTGTGGGGTGCACTGGGTTTTAGCAGGAAAGGACAACACAACGTGGCAGTAAAAAGAGAGGGGAGGGCAGGTCATTTGGCTGAAGCCACAGAGCTGGAGGCCACTTGAGCTGTCTGAGCTGGGATTTACTCACGAGATGAGACCCAATGCAGTTCTGCAGAGGCATACAGGGGCTTTGGACTGGGACTGGGAGGCTATGGCTCTCTTACGGGGTGGAGAGGTGGGTCTGTGGCCATGTCACAAAATCCCCACATTTTCCAGCTGGACGGGGTGGGCTCAGGCACAGGAGGTGGGGGGGGGGAACCTTGGTGGGAGCCCAGAGCACCCTGAGCAGTGAGAAGCAGCCAGAGAGGGGGGAAGGCATGGGTCCGGCCGTGGCGGGGAGCGGGGGAGCCCGCCTGGCTCTTACATGGTGGTGGAAGCCAGGTTGGTGTCCTCGTGCTTGAGCTTGCCGTCGAGAGCAAGGCCTCGCTTCTCACGGTTGGCCGAGAGCGTGGGGGTGATGGAGTACGTTTTGGAGAAGGTGGAGTTGGCTGCCACGTTCTCGCTGGAAGGGGTGGGAGAGGAGAGCTCAGAGCCAACACCAGCCTGGTGGGTGCTCATCACCCACTGAGGATGTTCCGCGTCGCACCAGGCACGTAGGCAGAGCCAGACCCCCCCCCTACCCTGCCCTCCCCACGCAGCTGCCTGGGTCTGTTTCCTCCTTTCGTTCCCTTATACAACCACTTCTTTTTCCTACCCCTCGCCTCTGCTGCAGCCTGCCTGGTTCTCAGGGGCGCAGAGGCTGCAGCTGGCCTCAGAGATGCAAAGTAAGGAGACAAAGCAGCCGGGGGGCAGCTGCGCACGTTCCCCCAGGGACCTCCCCAGCCGACACCGGCTTGTGCTGGGGGGGGGGCACAGTGTCCACAGCCTTCCCTCTCCTCTGCTTCCTCTGCACCTGCTCTTCTAACCCTGATATTTTTGCTGCCTGGTGTAAAACTGTCTTTCTTCTCCCCATCACTCTCCCCTCGCCCCTCCTTTCTCTTCCTCCTTCTGGCCACGATGCCATGCCACCCCCAGTCCCTTTTTACTTACTTTATCTCCTCGGTGCACACGGTCTTCGTGTATTTATCCAGCGAATAGAGGACCACATCTGTGATCTGATCAACTGAGAAGGGACAAGAGAGAGCAGCGTTGGTGACACGGCAGAGGCACGGGCGCACAATCCCCATCTCCGACAGGGAGACTGGGATGCGGCGGGTGCCTGGACATGCCCCTCCTGCCTCCTCTCACCTGAGAGCTTAATTTTTTTCACAATCTTGTTGGTGGTGTTGTTGATGTTGACGGTCACATTGATGGGGTCTCCGTGGTAGTATATCTGCAGTGGGAAGAGGCTCAGTGACATGACTGGGCATCCTGGTCCCCGTCTCTGGGGACGCAGGTGGTGGCACAAGCCAGGGGACGGCTCCTGTACTGACCTCCTTATCCAGGGAGGCTTCAAGGTGCAGGGGCTTGTCGGACATCATGAACTGCCGGGTGGTCTCCGACTTTGGGGCTGGCCCCGTCACCAGGGGTGCAAACTGGATCTTGCGGATGATGAGGCGCACCGAGTTCCTGTGGGGTGACAAGCGGTCACCCCCAGTAGGGACGTGTCAACACAACCTTCGAGGGGGACACGTCGGCTGTCTTCGGGGACATCACAAGGTCTCTAGCCAAAGGACGCAAGCTGCAGCCTGCTCTTAGGACATGGTGGGCTCTGACACGGGGATCACTGCCCCTCCTTTGGGCAAAGTACCCGATCCAAGTGTGGCACAGGCTGAAAGCAGGTCCTCAGCCCGACCCCTGAGCTGGCCATGGGGAAGGAAAGGGATCCCCTTCAAATACCTCTTGTGAATTTTCTCCTCCAGATTTTCAGCACAAAATCCTTTGACCTCGAAGTCCACGCCGCAGGCCTGGGAAGACACATGTGGTCACTAAGCAGGAGGGGCTCAGAGCTGCCTGAGGTTTAGGTTCGTTCCTCTCCTTCCTCCACCGTATCCACGGAGATCCCGGTCCCGACTCCAGCCATCCTTCCTCCCCAACCCTCAACCCATGGGCCAGATCCCCATGAAAGAGAAGCAGCTCTCATTTTTGGCACCCCACAACTTAACCCCCTGCCAGGAGGGAATGGGTCTGGGGGACACAGGTCGGGGACAGCAGCTCACCTTTCCCACATCGTCTGGTCCTGGCTGGAGGGTGACCGAACAGGGCAGGTTGGTGGCAATCTGGGCAGAACAGGGAAAGAGAGAAAAAAGTAAATGAAGAGCATGCCCAGAGATGAGCCCTGGTGCACACCACGGAGGTGTGTGGTCAGGAAGGGCTGAGCAGCCCTTACCTCGAAGGTGAAGGGGTAGGCATTCTCCCCAAGCTTCTTCATCAGCTTCTCCTGCAAAGGAGTGAGGGTTTTGGGTGTCTGGTCTGGCACCGGTGGGAAGATCTGGGTGGTCAGGACATAGAGGTCCTTCCTGAAGGTCAACCCGATAACGTCGAGGTCATCTCGGCCGTAGCGAAACGCGCAAGTCAGTGTCACGTACACTGAAGCCAGACGGAAATGGAGAGGAGCAGGATTAGGGGAAAGGCGAGATAAAGGGAAGGCACGGGGTGGGGAAAAGGGGTTGAATAAAGAGGAAAGAAAGAAAAACTACTGTAATAACTCTTCAGCAGAAATACGACTCTGTTATCAGGACCTGGACCTCAAACACTAAATATAAAGTGAACAAGATTCATCATATCTTTCTGCAAGGCACATGTAGCTTCAGAGCTGGTGCCCCAGGCAGAAGAGATGAGAAGAAAGAGGCAGCCTTCTCCTCCAGGTCAGCTGCCGTGGCCCTGACATACAAGCAGCTGTAGACGACCCATTGCATCTTTAACCTGACTACAGTCCCAGGTTTCTGGTGAGCTTTGCACTGGTTTCCATCCCTTCCTCTTATAACGTGGGGTTTTCTGCATTAATACCTTTTCTGTCCTTTAGGTACTCTGGGTCGATCAGGCAGATGCCATCTGCAAATAAACAAAGAAGGGAGGGTGAGCTCAGCTGCCCAGGAATATCATTGCAAAAACACAGAGCTTTTTAAATTCAAATAATCTGCTCATCAGCTGGGAAGGTGACTGAGGGAAGCTGCCAGTCAGGGGGACGGCGATGCCTCCTCCAGCATCTCCACCAGCAGCTTGGCCGAGTTGTTTTGCAAAGGGACTTTGTTCCTTCCCCCACCGTTTTTCTGTAAGGGTATTTGCAAGAAAACGGGACGTTTGCTCCTCCGGAGCTGCCCTTGCTCCTCCTGCTCTGGAGGGAAGCAGAGATGAGCAGCCACCAGCAAAGGGACTTGTCTCTCCGGCCGCTCGCTCCCTGTGCCTCCCCCTCCATCACGGGCATGGCCCCACTCACCTACGGAGTCCACTGACTCCACGTGATCCACAAAGTCTCTCTTCCCCAAGTAGATGGATAGCTGGAGGCAGCACACGGTGAAAGGAAAGAAGGAAACAAGTTAGTGTTTGCCGTTAAATTGCCCAAAATTTTCAAGCCCCGAGTTGTGTTGTGGGGCTCATTAACCCCGTTAGCCTGTCGGACCAGACATTGCATTTAAGGGTTCGTATAGTTTTGTTTTTTTAATTTCTACTTTGAAAAGCAAGCCCCGCGGTGGCATCGTGGCGGGTTTAGCAGGAATCCACCAGATCTCAAAAGGAAGGGCCAGCCTGTGTCCTGTCCCGTGGGCAGAGTCACCCCGGAGGAGCCCCAGCACAGCCTGCACGTGGGCACGCGGTCCCGTCTCTGCGTGCGTGGACTCACCTTGCTGTTGGGACTGGTCTTCTTGAACACCCTGTGAAGGAAACACAGGCAGACGCGTTGGGAATGCCCTGGACCAGGCTGGATGCGGCACAGCCCGCTCCCAGGGTGGGGAGGGAGGGGGTGGCCGTTCATCTCCGTGGGGCAAGGAGGTGAGGGCTTCCCTGCAAACATGCTGCATCTCCAAGAGCTACGCCAGAGCGTGCACAGGATGGCCTGGCCTTGGGGAATTCGGTGTCCTGCAAATTTGGAACCCAAAACCACCCACCCACCCCCGGGTCTCACTGCCCCAGGGGATGTCATGCTCCTGAGCTCAGCGTGTGACAAATCGAGGAGGGGTGCATTAGCCGGCTGTGTCTTAAGGGCAAGTGAGAAAGCACCAACAAGCAGAAGAAAAGAGAAGGTTCTTCAATGACCCCACGACAGCTCGGTCTGTCTTGCTACAGTGAGCTCGCATACCTGCACGCAGGGGCAGTGGGTGGGGGGGCTCGCTTTCTCACCCCATCCAGGGTCAGGGCACTGGGTCTCCCCCACTCCTACCCTGCAGCACCCTGCTCCATCCCAACTTAAAAAAAAATAAAATAGAGCCACTTACTTTGCTCCTTCTGCCATTTTAAGTCAGCGGCTGCGCAGGCAGGGATCTGGAGGGAGAGATGGAGGGGGCACGCTGGGCAAGGCAGCGGGGAAGGAGCAGCCGCCGGCCATTGCCAGCCAGCGGGACAAAATTGTTCACGTCCCAACGAACTGCAGGGCTGCGGCACTGCTGGGCATTTTGCCTTTGCAGAGCTCGGCCGCTCGGGATTCAGCTGGGGCTGCCCAGCTTCAGGGCGGCACACAAGGCACATGGTAGCATCTGGAGACCCGTTGGGGCAGGCGAGCCATGCAAGCCCCTTGCTCCCAGCCAAAAAGGTGGTGAAGAGGAGGTGGAAGAGAAAAAGGGAGAGCGATGCCCCAGGCAGGCACACTTCAGAAAATAGGAAGCACAGGGGTGACTCCCAAGGGAACAAGTTCAAGGCTGGGAAAGGCAAGAAAATGAAGACAAGGGCTTACGGAGTTTCAATTTTATGAATTTTTCTTGTCTGCGTGAAATTGGCTGTCATGACTTAACGGCAGGAATGGGACTCATTTTGTCCTGTCACTCACAGGAGAGCGAGGAAACCGCAGGCAGAAAGGTCGAGGGCAGCTTAACCACCCCGTGGGTAGGGGGGTCTTGGGGTGCACGGCCCCGACCCACGGCCCCTCTGTCCCCGTCCCTGAGCCGGCGCTGGGAGGGCAGCGCTGGCAGCTCTGTCTTCACACCGGGAGCCTGGCCAGGGCTGCCCAGCCCTGCCCGACTGCGCTGCCTGCGTTTTGCTTGCTCAAGCCTGGCATCCAGAATTAAACCGTAAATATCGCACTGATCACCAGCTGATTTCACCAGGAGATTAGATGGGATGAGCTCAGCTTCTTAAAGTTAGACAGCTCTGAAATTAGCAGAGCTTAAGGCCAGGTAGGATTTTAAGCCCCAGGGGCGTGTGGGCAGAGTTGCCTCTTTATGCAACCGCAGGGATGCTGGGGAGAAGGAGGAAATTGATATTGGGGGGAGGAGATGATCTTCCTCTCCACAGGAAAACAAGGCATTAGCCCCAAACACAGGATCTTTGCTTCCCTCAGGTGCCACGGGATGTGAAGCTTGAGCATCCTTGCCCGCAGAGTTTCTTGGGCAGCAGCAAGAGAAGGTGCAAAGGGAGTGGGAGCAGAGCGGTGCTGCAGACTTGGCCCTCTCCAGAGCCCAGGAATTGGGGACGAGGCGATGAAAGGTGGAGGAGAGAAGAGCTGAACTCCTCCTCTACATCTCCCAAGCTCCAGAGAGGGGACTTGGACCCCTCCTGGCTTGGCTAAGCTCTCCCATGCTGCTACCTGACCCCTCCACCCGTGCCCACTGACTTGACCACACAGAAACCCTTTTGGCCACCTTTTTCCCCTTTCAGCCCCAAACCACCCTCCTTCCAGCCACAGTCCAACACCAACGTCCCTGCCCCAAGTGTTTTACAAACCAGCAGAATCCGTGCCCCAAAGCACTGGCAGGGCCCAGGCAGCAGAGCAGGCAGCACTCACCTAGCGGGTGGATGGACAGACGGATGCTCTCCTCTTCCCCTCCCAGCACGTCCCACCGCCACCCAGTCACTACGGGCTGCTCCCAGTCCTGCAGCCTCTTATACCCCCCGGCGGTCCCTCCCCTGGCATCTGATCTCCACGGGGCAGGGGGGGGGTGCATGTGTGTTTGTGTGTGTGTGCACCATGAAAGAGGTACTTTTGGGAAGAATCCTATTAGTTTATTAATTGGGGAAGACGCTTCATGAGTAAGAGTGGGCTATAAATACGGCTGCTGCCAGAGCCCTGAGAAAGCAGCTTACGGAGATTGGCAAAGCGGGTTTAGGAGTAAAGTGATGGTAATTGAGGTGGAAGCTCTGCTCCCGGTGGGCAGGGGTGCAGGCAGGGACGCAAATTCCCAGTGATGCTCTCTACAACTGCTCCCATGGCAAGTGGAGCTGGGCCAGCCCTGGGCACGAAGGTGGATGGAGATGGCAGACGGGCAGGAGGGACCTGCCGGGTTTTATCCCTCCCTTACGCACTTTGCTGGATGGCTAACAGATGGACAGGAGGTGTAGGCATCTTCCTGCATGGCCAACATGTCCATGTGGCCGGTCACCTAGAGGTGACCTGCTGTGGTCCGGGGCACACAGGACACCCTTGCCATGGGGCCCGCTGATGTACAAGGTGATGGGGCGAAGGCAGATGCGAGGCTCGGGGCTGCAGCAGCAGCTCCCACGCTGGGCTTCGCTCCCCCCGAAGCAGCAGGGGAGGGCCAGCCACCCCTTGGTGGTGGGACATGGTCCTGCCACTGTGCCCCAGCACCGCCGGGCAATCTGCTCAGCCCCACGACATTTCATAACACCGCAGGCTGGCCTCACCTGACCTGATTAGCACATCATTAATTCACAGTTTGCTGCTGCATATAGAAAACTGTTGAAAGCGCAGAGTGGATTTGCCTTACGGCTGGCCAGGAAAGAAGCGCTTCCTCGGTCGCAGCCGGCACACGGGATCCCCCTCCCGCAGGGATGGCTGTGGGATGCTCACAGGATGCTGCCCCTGGTTTGGCCCTAGAGACAGGGCACAGACCCCAGGGACAGCCCAGGACAGCCTGCAGACTGCTCCAGCACGGCCCCACTCATCTTCCTCACCTCCAGAATCCATCAAGCTCTTGCTTGCTTGGCCAGACCCTTTGCTTTGAGCACGCACTTGGTCAGGATGTCCCTGCTCGCTGCTGTGCCTCCACCCCAGAGCTGCCAGCAACCTCATCCCACCACCTTGGATCAGCTCCACCTTTATCACCTGGGTACCAACTCCTCCCAAACACAGCCCACAGGTGCCCCTGGCCCCGTGGGCCACCAGGAGCCATCATGAACCACTGGGAACCATCATGAGCCACTGGGAGCCACCACAGCACGCCAGCCCCACCAGCCTGGGGCTTTAGCTGTCAGCACACGTTGCCCGGGGCCAGGACTTGTGATCTCTTTAATTGCACACAGGAGAGCTGCTTAGTTTGCAGATTAGCGGGTGCTATTTCTGCCAAGGTCAGGGGGACACGTGAACTGTGACCTTCCCGCTGGTGGGTGGAAGAAGAGGAGGAGGAGGAGGAGGCAGCTCCACCTGGATGCCCGCTGCCTGGCTGGGGGGGACGGCGGAGCGGCCACCCCCAGTGCCATGCCCGAGGCACCTAATCCTGAGCTCTCTGTTTGTGGCTCTTCATTAGGCTCTTAATAAGGCTCCTGAGACTGGTGCCATTCACAAGAGCTGTTGTGGCTGTCGGCTCCGCAGAGCGTGGCGAGGATGGAGAGCAGATTTCATTACGGGTGGCTTCAGCACGGTTTAATCCTGACTGGGGTGGACTCAGCCACGGAGATCTTCCCCGGGGGGGGGGGACACAGACATTTCCCCTCCCCAAAACAGTGGTGAGACGGACAGACCACATCCTTTCCTGAGCTCACGCTATGCTCCGAACCTAGCACCGGGGAAGGAAGCTGGGGGATGCAGAGCCGTGTTAAAAATAATAGGGAAATGAGAGAGGGCTTCTTCCTTTTTCCTGTTTAATAAATGGTCAAAGGCTCCTCTCATCCGCCTCATCCCACCCGTCCGTCCAGGTCCCCACGCTGCGTAAAGCACAGCTCAAACGGCCACTTCCAGTGGGGCAGGACACTGGTGGAGCACATGGAGGTCCGGCTTCATCCCCGGTCCCCGATGGACAGTGCCCTGCGGTGTCCTGCCTCGCCGGAGAATGGCCGCAGGGCTTCCCACGTCCTCCCGCTTCGGTGCCCTCACCCGCAGGGTCTGCCCTCCGAAGGGATCCTGGGTGGAGCCGGAGCTACCCAGCAAGCTGGCACCAGTGAACCCACATTGCCTTCCAAAATTCAACCATCCCCAGGTGCTGGCAGAGCTCCCTGGGTGCCGGTGCATCTGGCAACGTCCCGGCTCAGCCTCCGGCACCGTGCACCGCAGCCACCTTACATAAACGTCCGCAGCCGGCGCCGCTGATTTCTCAAAGCCCCTCAGAGCTCCAGGGCTTCCTCCTCTGATCCGGATTAAGCGGCGCGGACGGCATTAATCTGAAGCCAGGCGCCTCCATGGCTGCTGGGAATTATTGCTGCGCTGTTAAGTAACGGGAGGGAGCAGCACCGGTGGGAACGGGTCTCTGGCAGGACAGGGATCTCCAGCAGGATGGGGGTCCCCGGCTGCCGTCCCTGCACAGACCCACCATCGCTGCGTGTCCGCATGGTGGGCGCTGGTGAGAGATGCAACCGCTGCCCTGAGGCCCGGAGCCGCCAGCCCAAAATCAAGCAGGCTGCCCGACTTCTTGGCAACCCTGGCCACAGGTTCCTCTCGAGACCGGGAGCCCAGAAGGAAGCTTCGGCAGGGGCTTTTGGCACATCTGCGCCGGTGGGATTGCGCAGACAGTGGTGGGGGACGGTCCCTTTGCGCTGGGCTCATGGCTGCAGGGGTCAGCTCGTGATGCCAAGGGCAGCAGATAGCTGGAAGCACGGCTTGGCACGGCACTCCATTCTCCTCCTCCTCCTCCTCCTCGTCCTCCTCATCCTCCTCCTCATCCACCTTCTCCTCCTCCTCCTCCTCATCCTCTGGCAGGAACCCGCTATCCCATCTTTCCCCGGAGCAGCCCTGGTGCTCCCAGGCACCCTGGCAGCAGACGGTGGCTGCTGCTCATCTGTAATTAATTGGTGCTAATCACCCTACCGCAGCTCGCAGCTCGAGCCAGCTGCACGCACATGGCCCACTCGCTCCTTGCCACAGGGAGCAAGACCTCGAGGTCTGCACCCCGGAGCTGGGCTGCTATTTGCAGCCCCATCCTGCCAGGAAAAGCCTCCCTCCTTTCCAAACCCCTTCCCAGGAGCCCCCGAACCCCGCTTCCCTTCTGCCTGCGGGCAAGGCACGTACAGACGGGGTGACATGAATGCCATCGTGGGCTCCTGGCTCGCTCGGCCGCCCGATGCCCGCCAGCATCTCCATCCGCACGCAGCCGGCAGCAAAACAGCAGAGCTCAGCCCCAACGTGGGCAGCAAGGTCCCTGGGAGCGGGCAACTCGGTCGCTGCCCTCGGACTGCCTGCCCGCCCGCTGCCCCAAACACATTTCAGGGGCTTGCGGTTGTCCCACGCCGCTGGCGGTCCCTTCTCCCATCATCCCAGCCGAGGGACGGGGCTCTCCCCGCTCCATCGCCCCTGGGCAAGATGAGCAAGGGAGAGCGGGATGGAGACAGAACCCTTGCTCCAGGACCGCTGCTGCCTGCACCCTGCCACGCTCAGCCCCGCGTGGCTGCAGGCTTCCCCCCATCGCGGGGCTGGAGCTGGAGGAGGAGCGAGGAGGCTGGTCCCGGCAGCGGGGAGAGCAGAGCACAGAGAAGGAGGAAGAGCGCGGCGGCCGCAGCGGCGGTGTCGAGCGAGCGGCACGGGACGCTGAGCTGGTAGGCCTGGCCGGTGGGACTGGAGAACCGGGGGGGACATTGGTGTGGGTGCTGCCTGACCCCCCCCCCCAGCTGCTGCCGCCCCAACGGGCAGGGCTGCCGGCGTGCCCCGCGGGAGAAAGTCCAAGAGCGGCCGGTGTAGCATCGCGGCTCCGCTCCTGCTTGGCTGCACCCCGAAAGCTTGGCTCGCTGCCCGCAGCACCCCGCAGGAGCCCTGCGCTGCATCTGCGAGGGACGGTGAGTGTGGGGGGTGAAGTCTGGGCCCCCCCTGTCCTGCCTGCTGCTGGGATGCCAGCATGGCCTGTATTCACCATGCACCGGGGCAGAATGGTGCCCCCCCCGGGGGAGGCTGGGGCGGCAGCATGGGGTAATTCCCCCTGCGGGAAAGGTTTGTTCGCTGATCTGCTCCTCTCTGCCCCCCCCGTGCATCCCGCAGGCTGGAGACCCCCGTGATGAGGAGCATCCGGACCCCCAGCCTCTCCCAACTGCTCCCCGGGTCCTGCTCCTGCCACGCTGCCTGGCCGCAAGGCACCCCGTCCCCATGAGCATCACCTCGGTGGCAGCCCATCACCCACTGGGACCTCCAGCCAGCAACTCACTCGGGTGCTGGGGGGCTGGTCCCCCCACGCCACCCCCACTTTTACCTTCGCCAACCGACCCCGCGGGCCAGCCGATGGCCAGCGGCGGCCACTGAGCCCCGATGCGGGGCTGGGACGGGGACGCAGCACAGCCGGCGTCTCGCTGCTTCGGAGGATGGCGGCAGCAAGCTGGTACCACCGGGACATCAGCCGGGTGGTGGCAGAGGAGCTGCTGGCCAAGGCCGGGCGGGATGGCTGCTTCCTCGTGCGGGACAGCGAGTCGGTCTCAGGGGCATATGCCCTCTGCCTCCTGTGAGTCACCTGCCTGGCTTCTGCTCGCGGCTTCTCTTTCTTGTCCCTTGCCGAGGTCCCTCTGTCCCTCTCCCTGCTCCGGGCTCCAGGAACAGCAATCCTGGCACTTCCCCTTGGGCTGGCGCTGCCAAAACCTTGTGGAAAAGCTTTCTGCAGGGATGCCGGCGGGGTGCGCAGGGTGCCAGCTCTCTGGTATGGGGGTTTTCGGGTGATCCTCAAGTCGGACCAGGGCAAAACTCCACGTCCTTGGGAGCAGGAAGAAGCCTGGGCCAGCAGCCCTGCCCAGCACTGGGATTACTGAAGGGAGAACCCAAAATCCAGGGCTTGCCAAGCCCTTTCGGGCTGCCCGCCATCCCGGCCCCGTGCGTGGAAGCGGGAGAGGCTGACTCGCGTCACCCTCCCTCTGCAAAAAAACAAACATCCCGTCTCCCTCCAACCCCCAACTTGGCCGCATCCGGACCGCGACACCCGCCGTTAACATCTCGGATGCCGGGATTTCGGGGCTGCATCCCCTACCACCCTTGCCATCCCCACACCTTGAACCAGGTTTACAGCCCCGGAGAATGAATGCTTCTGGGGCTGCCTGCACCCTTTCCTTGCTGCCTGCACCCCTTTTTTGCTGCCTGCACCCCTTCCTGCAGCCGAGCGACACGTCCGCAAGCGGGGAGGTGCCTCGGCGGGTTTGGCAGGATGCCACCCCCTTTCCTACGCCTTGCCTGGCCCGGTAGATGGGACAAATTGCAAACACGTGGTGCCGAGGGGCGCGGGGAGGTGTGTGGGGGGGTACGTTGGGGTTTCGGCCGGTTAGCTGCCCCGGCACGGAGTCGGAGATCAGGCTGATATCAGACGGGACGGTGGCACGGGCAGGGATGCGCGGTGGCCTCGGAGTGAGTACGACCGACCGTGCCGTCGCAGCCACGGGGAGCACAGAGCCAGGCTAAGTGCCCCAAGCAAATGCTGGCGGAGATTTGGCTGAGCCCCCGGCGTGCCGTGGCGGTGCCCACTGGAGGCAGGGTGCTGTTTGGAGGCAGCGGGACGCTGCGCATCACCCCCTGCAAACGGGTACAGCCCCAGAGCTGAGGGTGATGGTTTTATTTCCAGAAATGAGAGCTCAGTTCCTCTCTCTGCAGAGGGTGTTTGCATCAGGGCTGGGTGCCACGCACCCCCCCTCAACGTTACCACACGCCCACGGTCTGCTCTCCCCCAGGTTCCAGCGGCACGTCCACACCTACCGCATCCTTCCCGATGACGAGGGGTTGCTCTCCGTCCAGGTGGGTGCAGCTATGGGTGCCCTCCCTGCCCTGGCTAATGCCACCGGGTGCCGTGCTGGTGTGTGTGTGGGGCCATCGGTTGCAAGCTGGGGCGCGGGCAGGATGCAGGTGCAGAAGGACCGGGGTGCTGGCTCCCCCCCCGGGCAACAGCCGGAGACGTGGCATCTGCTTGCCCTCCCCGGCACGCCAGCGCTGCGAGCGAGCGGTGCGGTTTGCTTTTTTTGCATAAGCTGCCTGCAACGCTTGGCTCTGCAGGATGCAAGAGCTTCGCAACCACCTCTGCAGCACCGGGCTGCCTGGCAAGGCTGCTTTCCCCGACGGCCCCACGGCTGTCACCGGCCTGCCCTGGGTGGCACAGAAAAACACTTGTCCTATTCCTGCCGCTGTCCCCTGCCCCAGCTTGGCCACGCAGGCCCGATCCTCGCAATGTCTGTCCCTGTGATGTCCGTCCTGGCTGCTGGTTTGGCCTCGCTTCCCCTCTTCGGCATCACTTCATGGTTTCTCCTGGTACCCAGCTCTCTGCAGCCGCCCTTTCTTGCCCTCTGAAAAGAGCATCCCTAGGGAACATCCCTGTCTGCCACACGAGGCGGACGTCTGCACTCTCCTCCTCTTGCTCTGCTGCCCTGCCAGGGACACTGGGGTGAGCTCCCCATGGGGTGAGCACTTCCAGTTCACCATGGGCACAGTTTTGGGGAACAGACCCCACTCGACACAGCAGGCTGGTCCGCAACCCACTGGGAGCTGCTGCCCCAGCACACGGAGCCAGTGGAGCCATGGGGGGGATGTGACGGTGCTTCCCCTTCTCTGCCTCCCCAGACCATCCAGGGCATCCAGGCCAAATGTTTCCGAACCCTCCCCGACCTGATCGGCGCCTACCAGCAGCCCAACAACGGGCTGGTGACCCCCCTGCTCTACCCCGTGCACCGGGCAAGGCAGGCGGCCGACGAGGACTCGGGTGAGCTGGGGAGGGGGCGGCGGGGGGCCGTGCAGGGCTGTGAGCCAGGGAGGGGGTCCCGCTGAGCAGGCTGTCCTCTGCCCGCAGACGGGGAGGATGGCCGAAGCGGCGGGCAGACGGCGAGCGCGGTTCTGGCCGGTGGAACCGTGGCGGGCACGTGGGTCAGCGCTCCCATCGCCGGCCGGACCCACATCTCACAGCAACTGCACCAGAGGCTGCAGGAGCAGGTCCACAGCAGGTAATGCACCCCCCCATGCCCACCCAGGGGCTGATGGAGGCGACGGGGTGGGCACGGCCACCCCTCCCTCACGATGGTGGGGGTGATGGGGGGGATTTTTTCCAAAGACGCCCATCCTACCTTGCAGCCCGGCCAGCGACTTCATGGGTTTCATGGCCGAGTACCTGAACCACCACCTGCAGCTGGACCTGGAGGCACTGCGCCACGGGCACCCGCAGCTGCGTCACCTCAGCACCGCGCTCGTCACTGCCTGCCGGGCGCTGCACAGGTGAGTGGCCTGGGAACGGCGGCGATGGAAGTGGGGAGGGACACCCCCCCAACTTCTCCCCATCCCCTTCACGGTGGCCGAGCATCGCCACCGAGGCTCGGGAGATGCCGGTGCCAGCTCTCACCCGCTCGTCTCCTCCGCAGTGAGATCGACTTCACGCTGGCGGGTCTGGAGACGCTGGCCAGGGTGTTCGACTCCCCCGCGTCCCCTCGCAGCCCGGCCAGGGAGCAGGTGAGCCCCCCCCCAGCACCGTCGCAGCCCGCAGCCACCTGCAAGTGCTTTGGCATGCGTGGGTGGGTGCAGCTGGTCTGCAGGGGAGATGGGGGGGCAGTTTCGGTGCCTGTCGGCACCCAAAGGTGGGAGGGGAAGCTGCTTCTCCTGCCAGACCCCAGGGACCCCCATCACTCAGGGTGCAGCCTGGACCCGCAGGGAGGAATTCACCGGTCCGGTGCCACCGCGCTGCTCCAAAAATGTCCCTCCTTCCCCTCAGGGTCTCCTGACCAGCGATCCAGACCTTGAGCTGCTCCTCAACAAGATATCTACCGTCAACCATCTCCTCTCTTCGCTGGAAAAGAAGGTGCCTGCCCCCCCCCCCCCCCGACACCGGGAAGCCCAGCTGGGTGCAGGGAGAGGCACGACCCCTGTTAATGGCAGCCACTGCCCGGTTCTGCCAGTGCCCCGAGCTGGGGACCCTCACTCTGCTCCAGCAAACCCCTCACCTAAATTAAACCCTCCAGCAAAACAAGCTGCCGGCGGTGGCACAGCCCCAGGGTGCCCCATGGGGCAGGATGGGCTGGCACAGGGTGCCCAGGGCTCCCAGTTAGCCCAGTGCCCCCAGACCGGTGCCCGTCTCTCCTGCAGGTGCTGAAGTCGCTGCAGGAGACAGTGTCGAGGCACAACCTGGCGCTGCCCAGCGTGGCTGCAGCCCCCCCGCCAGCCGCCAAGCCCCTCGCCGTGCAGAGCTTCGAGGTGAGGGCAGGGGGCACGATGGGGGGTCCCGGTGTCGCTGCTCGGGCAGGGCAGGAGTGAGCCAACCCGGGAATCGCGTCCCCGTCTGCAGGTAAAAGTGGGCAAGTCGCAGCGGGCAGCCCTGACGGTGGACGTGGAGTCGGGCACGGTGGCCATCACCAAAAAGGGCAGCGGGTCCCCGGAGGAGATCATCCCTCATGACAAAAGTAAGGGGCTGATGACCCCCCCACCGGCCGTCGATGGGGTGCCGCAGGGCTGTGGGATTCCCTGGCACAGGCCTGATGCCAGGGTGATGGGCTGCAGACCCCCGGTCGCAGCCCGAGCCCCCATCCCACGCTACCTGCTGCCCCCACGGTGGGAGGTGGGGAGCCACCGTTGCCCCCCTCATGCCCTGTGTTCAGTCCTGCAGCTGATCAAATACCAGAGCATGCAGAGCAAGGTGAGGCTGGTGTACGACCGGGAGCCGCAGAGGAGCCTGAGCAGGGATTTCGTCTTCCCCAGCGCGCGGGTAAGAGGCTCCGGCTGCGCTCACTGGGCGTCCTGGGGGAATACAGAGCTGTTTTGTAGTGATGCAGCAAACAAGCGATCTCAGGGTTGAGACCACCCCTGCAAGCCTTCTCTCCTACCCCTGGGGGTGATGTCCCCCTGATCCCACCACCGGCACCTTCTGGGGTGCTGTGGCTCCTGGCTCCCCTTTGGGACCCCTAAGACACCGGTCTCATCCCGCAGAAGCGAGAGGCCTTTTGCCAGCTGCTGCAGCTGATGAAGATCCAGCACTCCAACCTGGATGAGCCTGACCTCATCTCAGTGTATGTCGGGACATGGAACATGGGTAAGGTCGCGTTGTCCTGGGAGGCTGTCCTGGCTCCTCATGAGCCCGGGTGGGTTTTGGGGGGTGAGGGCTCCAGGGAGCTGCCCCAGGGAACCTGAGGTTCGAGCTGGTCCTCGGTGGGAGGAGGAGGCTGGAGAAGATTCCTACCTGGCCGCTTTCAGGTTGGTCTGTCCTGTTGTGATCCACTCGTCCGGTGGCTGTCAGGAAAACGGAGAAGCTGGGGTACTGGGAGGGTTTGGACTAGTAGCAGTAAATCCCAGCATCAGCCTGGGACGTGCATGGGTGAACCACAGGGCTGGCACGAGGATTCCCATCCCCGGCAGCTCCTGGAGATGCATAAAGTCTGGGGTTAGAGAGGAGCTCGAGGAGCCTGGCATGCTGTCCTGTCCCCCCCCAGTGACCCCCTGTCCCCTGCCCGCAGGCAGCACGCCGCCGCCCCGCTCCCTCGCCTCCTGGCTGACCTCGAGGGGCTTGGGGCGCACGCAGGACGAGACCACTGCCTGCATCCCCCACGACATCTACGTTATCGGCACCCAGGAGAACTCCCTGGGTGACCGCGAGTGGGTCGAGTTCCTCCGCGCATCTCTGAAGACCCTGATGGCCATCGACTACCGAGTGGTAACGGCAGGGCGCAGCCTGGACCCCTCCGGCCGTGCCTGGGGAGGGACCCGGTGCTGAGCAGGCTGAAGACATCCCCTGGCAGTCTCAGGGAACTGGTGACCAGCAGCCATCGCCCCAGGGCTCTTACCCCCAAACCCAGGGTCTTCTCCCATCCCAAATGCAGCCCAGGGAACCTCCTATGCCCCAGGGACTCCCTGCAGGGAGCGCCCTCCCCAGGAGCCACCGTTCAGGGATGGGTTGGCCGACCTTGCTGCTTCTCCATCCCCACCGTGCTTGGCCGTGGGGGGAGCAGGCAGACTCACACCCCCTCCACCCCCCCCGCAGGTCGCCCTGCAATGCCTCTGGAGCATCAAGATCGTGGTGCTGGTGAAGCCCGAGCACGAACGGCGCATCAGCCACGTCCACACCTCCAGCGTGAAAACTGGGATCGCCAACACACTGGGTAGGGATGGGGATGGGGGGGGGGGATGCCCCAGTGTGAGGGGACAGCCTGGGGGCCATCCCAGCACCTCCCGGTCCCTCCCCAGAGCTCAGTGCCTGGCACATCCCTGCAGGGAACAAGGGAGCCGTGGGTGTCTCCTTCCTTTTCAATGGGACCTCCTTTGGCTTCGTCAACTGCCACCTGGCCTCTGGCAGTGAGAAGACCCACAGGTGATGGAGAGGCTTGGTGGGGGGGACATGGGGCTGCCCCGGGCAGGCGGGTGTCACCGGGGGCTGGAGGAGCCCTGGGGGGCTGTGGGGCTGTCCCTGTCCCCCTCCTGTCCCCACCTGGCAGGGGCAGGATGAGGAGTCCCCGGGATGGCTCACACGGTGCTGCTGTGTGCCCCCCCCTGCCCCACCGCAGGCGTAACCAGAACTACAGTGACATCCTGCGTTCCCTGGTCCTGGGCGACAAGCGGCTCGGGGCATTCGACCTCACCCTGCGCTTCACCCACCTCTTCTGGTTCGGGGACCTCAACTACCGTCTGGACATGGACGTGCAGGTGGGATTCTGCAGGCATCGCGGCTGGGGACCGCGGCACACCGGCAGCAGCGCCGGTGCAGCCGTAGGGGTGAGAGAAGCCGGGGCTCACTGCGATTTCCTCCCCCGGCGCAGGATATCCTTGCCCATATAACCAAGAAGGAGTTTGATGCCCTCCTGGCTGTCGATCAGCTCAACCTGGAGCGAGAGAAGAACAAGGTGTTCCTGCGATTCAGTGAGTGCAGGGGCAAAAGCGCCGCTCCCCCCACCAAGACAGCAGCACCCAGGGTCCCCGCAGACCTCTCCCTGTGCCATCTCCGGCACACGGTCGTGCCCTGTCCTGGCACAGCCCTGTGCGAGGTGCCGAAAGCCCTGGGGGACCTTGACGTGCACCACGCAAGCCCCCCCGGGGCAGGTCCCTGGGCTCTGCATCCCAAAAGCGTGGAAGCAGGGGGACAGTCAGGGGTGCCAGCCATCCGTGTGAGCCCTGGATGGGGACCGTGACACCCCGTGGGGCCTCTCCCCAGCTGGTTGCAGCTGTGGGGACAGGCAGGGATGCTGGTCCCTATGCCACCTCCGTGTCTCGGTTCCCAGGTGAGGGTGACATCTCCTTCCCACCCACGTACCGGTACGAGCGGGGCTCCCGGGACAGCTACATGTGGCAGAAGTTCAAGCCCACGGGGGTGAGTTCCCGGAGCCTCCAGCTGAGCTGCAGGACATCGCCGGGGGAACGGGGATGGCAGGCTCCAATGGTGCCTGTTCCCTTCCCAAAGGGGGTCCGGGAGGGAGGCAGCTCACTTTTTGGGGTGCTGGGTTGCTTTTCTGGGCTGGGCGGGGGGAGCCAGACCTGATGGGGCACTGAAGCCAGCTGTTTTCCCCATTTTTAGGTGAGGATCAATGTCCCCTCGTGGTGCGACCGCATCCTGTGGAAGTCGCACCCAGAGACCCACGTGGTCTGTAATTCCTACGGTGAGTGAGACCCCAGAGCTGGGGGGGGGGGGGGGGACGACCCCAGGGTGGCCAGCGCTGTCTGGGACCCTGGGGCTCAGGGACCATCACCCAGCTGCCCCCTCCCACCATCCAGGTTGCACCGACGACATCGTGACCAGCGACCACTCGCCCGTCTTCGCCACCTTCGAGGTGGGAGTGACGTCGCAGTTTGTGCCCAAGAAGGGTAAGGGGTTCGGGTCTGCCACCCCGCCCCGTGCCAGGTTTGGGGTGAGCCCTGGCCACGGGTGCTCAGCCGGCACACGCTGACCCGCCGGTACTTGCCTGCAGCTCCCGGATCCGGCCCCGAGCCCCTGGCCTGCATCGAGTGGGAAAGCATCGAGGTGATCGTGAAAACCGCCAGCCGCAGCAAGTGCTACATCGAATTTCACTCCCACTGCCTGGAAGGTGAGGTGGCCCCGGGGTGCCAGGGGTGCACCGTGGGGGCTAGCCAGCCCCGGCTGGAGCTGTGACCCCCGCTGTTCCCCCGGCAGAGACCCAGCGGAGCGGGGAGAACACTTCCCAGAGCTGTGATATCCCCGGCTTCCTCAAGTTGGGCTGGTCCGCAAAGCATCTGCCTGTGGTATGGGGAGGGGGAGAAGATGCTGGCCCCCCCCATGCCCTGGGCATCCTTCTCCCTCCTCTTCCCCATCCCTCCCGCTGGCTCCGTACCCTGAGCCCCCAGGGGTGCCGGGGGCTGTCATCGTCCCCTCCAGGACAGAGCCGCCCCTGTGCCACCCTACCCCGTGGCAGCCCCCCCGAGCACCCCTCTCTCTGCGTGCAGCTGAACCCCATCCTGCCGGACCTGGAGTACCTGGGGGACCAGCACCTCCTCCTCAGCATCAAGGGCGTGGAGAGCTGCGAGTCCTACGGTGCGTGTGGGATGGTGGCGTGGGGGCTACTGTGGTGGGATGTGGGGTGCCAAGCGTAGCCCCCATAGGGCTCAGGTACATACAGCCTGATGGGTGTAAGGTTTTGCAGCTGGAGCTTGGCAGAAGGGACCCTGGCACCCACCCCGCTCCCGGGTGCTGCTGAATAAGGGGGGCTCACCTGCCCCCCCCAAGCTGTCCGGGGTATGGGGGGGGGGTGCTAACACCAGCGTGCACCGTGCCTGCAGGCGAGTGCTGCATCGCCATGAGGTCGATGATCGGCAGCATGGCCCAGCAGTTCGAGACCTTTCTTTTCCACCGTGGCGAGGAGACGGGCTCCATGCGCGGCTGGATGAAGGTCCGGGTCCCCAAGGAGAGGCGCAGCACCCGCGAGAGGCTCTACGGTAAAGCAGCCGCACACCAGCACCCTCCCATCGCGCTGGGCAAGGGGGGCTCAGGGTGATGCTCGGGCACGGCACGGCCAAAAGCTGCCCATGCCCGCGCTGCCCTCCTGGACCCTGGCTGCGGGCAGGGGCCGTGCGGTGCCTGGTGGGGAGAGGCCAGACTTCGATGCCTTTGCAGAGTGGATCAGCTTCGAGGAGGAGGATGCCGAGCCGGCAGCAGACACCCCGACGTGCCCCAAGCCACCTCTGCAGCGCCTCAGGTACCCCAGCTGGGTTCAGCCCCCGCCACGAGCCCCGGCCGTGGGGTGATGCTGAGCCCTCTCCCGCCGCGCTTTGCAGGAGCCGGCCCCGCAGCCTCCCAGACTCAGCTGCCGGCTACACCAACCCAGCCTACTTCATCTTCGAGGGGGTCCCCAATACGTGGGTGCCGGCCCCCGGTGCCGGTGAAGCCCACGACAAGCAGGCGGAGAGCCCAGCCGGGGGCCAGCGGCACCGCAGTCCCCTCGGGGCGCGGGTCCCTTCTCCCTCTGAGGAAGAGCGATGGGGCAGCCGGCCCCGCTGTGTGTCAGGGGGACCATCCCGTGGGCGCCCGCTCAGCCCCCCCAGCGTGGGCCGGCAGAAAAGACCCAAATCGGCCGTTTTGGCGAGGGACACGCCAGGACCGGGAGACTGCTCGTTGACGGCGCTGCACATGGCCACCTGCCTGAGCCAGCTGGACAGGGCATCCCCCGAGCACAGAGGGGACATCCAAAATACCCTCCTGCGCCAGACCCACAGCGTCCTGGAGCCCCCCCCGCGGCCCTGCCGGGAGATGCCAAGATGCACGCAGGATGCTCGCCAGCACGGCCGCCCTGGAGAGGTACCGCTGTGGTCCCCGCGGGGCTCTGGAGCTCAACCGAGGGGCTTGGGGAGCTCAGGGAGGGGAGAGGACCTGCTTTTGGCCATAAAGCCAGCAGCAGACGTGGGGTCCCATCCCCGCGGCAGTGCTCTCTGCCTGATGGAGCCACCACGGTGCAGGCAGGGATACGGTAGAGGGTGGAGGAGCTGCAATGTGCCCCATTCATGCAGGGTGAGGACGTGAAGGGGGGGGACTTCGTGGTCCTGGTGTGACGTTTTTTGGCCCATGTCCTTGTTCTTCTTTCCCCAGTGGCCCTGCGACAGGGGTGAGGGGTCCCGCAGAGTCGGCGGGTGCCTGAGCCACATCGGCTTCCAGCAGGACGAGGAAGGGCTGCAGGAGCGTGGCTGGGACCACCTGGAGATCTTCAGGGACCCCAAAGCCCCGGAGCTCAGAAAGGGGGGCACCGTGCGGGCCAGCTCCTGTGGCCCCGGGGTCCCTGGCAGAGCCCCACGCTCCGGCGGGGAGGAAAGGTGAGCCTCGGGGTGGGGATGCAGCAGAGCAGGGGCAGGAGGATATCAAGTCCCCACATCTCCTTGGATGCCCCAGGGCCGTGCAGGATCCCGGCTCCCTCTCAGCGGCCGGGGTGCTCAGCCCGACCCATCCCTGGCAAGTTTGGTGAGGGCAACACAGTGAGTCCTCGCACCCAGCGCCTAGAGCATCTATCCCTGCCCCAGCACCCACGTGTGCTCTCCTCCACGGAGCTCCCGGGGCAGGCAGAGAGCTGCTGAGGAGGACTGGGCAGGCAGGGACCCAGGGTCGGACCTATTTGCCACGCTCCCAACTTGTCTGGCCTCACCAGCAAACGGCTCAGTTGGAAAGTCTCAGGAAGCTCCCGTGGCCGTCGGGATGGACGCTTTCCAGGTCTCGCTGCCTGTTTCTGTCCTCCCTCCCCAAAGCGATGGAAGGAGCACGCTGAGCCCTGCCAGCAAGGAGGGATGGGGAACGTGGGAGATGCTGAAGTCACTCGGGAAGCGGGGACCGCTGGGTGCTTTGGACCTTGAGGCTCAGCCTCTTCTGGCAGCCGACCTGCAGCCTGCAAGGGCACAGCGGCATCTGTGGCCAGCCCAGCCCCACGCACCCTCGTACCTTCGGCCTCGGCAGCTGCTCCCTCCTCCATGGGCTCAGCCCTGGTCGGACGGCGGCGTTCCCAGAGGACTTCTCCGACAGGAGCCGCTCCTGAGGCTGCGGCGCCGTTTCCTTACGAGATGCCCCTTGCTATTCCTATCCAGAATAAAATCTCAGGGACACTGGGGTGCGTGTGTGCAACACCTGGTTCTGTGCAGGGGCAAGGAGGGAGCGTGCCGAGCCAAGCGGGGAGACCACCAGCTCCCGGCGCCCCGGCTGCTCCAGCAGCATTGCCCCCCCAAATTCCCCCTGTTTAATCAGGGACCCTGCAAACCCTGACCCTCAAGGCTGCCCTTGCCTGGTGTCCCACGCAGCTTCTGCGCAGGGCTGGGCTGGCTTTGCCCTCGGCAGGTGCTTGGGGTGGCACGGTTCCCCTCCGAATGCACCGGCTCTGCCCGCTCAGTCCTGCACACCTGGGGTCCCCCGTGTTCTCCCTCCGTGGCCAAACATCCCCGGGCTGTCCCCCCCCCTCACACCTCTGCTCCCCCCGAGCCAGCCCGCTCTTGGCCGCGGTCCCCCATGTCTCAGGGTGCACCCGCTCATCCCCGGCGTGCCCCGTTCATCGCAACGCTGACCTGTTTGCCCAGCACCCACCCTTCGCCCACCTACACGCTCGCAAAGGAGTTAAATCCCCCAGACCAGGCACAGCTCTGCAGGCGGTGAGGGAGACACGCTCCCCCCCAAAAAAAACCCAAGGGGGACACCCTGACCCAGCAGGGCCCTGGGCTGCTGTGACACCCAAGGTGGCCCTGGTTTTGGGGACACTATGCCCAGGCTGGCCTCAAGGTGGCAGTGGCCACCTTTGTCCCCAGGATTGCCCCGCAGGGCTGGGGTGCCAGCAGGGCAGCACCCCAGGGTGCAGGCACTGCCGGGACCCTCATGGCCCCAATGGGACAGGGAGGATGCCACGGGGTGGGCGAGGGGCCACGGTCCCTACGGGCAGAGGGATGCGGTCCCCGCGGGTGAGGGGCTACAACCCTCGTCGTTGAGGGACCGTGGTCCCCATGAGCGAGGGGCCGTGGTCCCCACGGCCAAGGGTACTTGGCCCCCATAGGGAAAGGGCTGTGACCCCATGGGTGAGGCCCAGATGTGCCACATCTGGAGGGCTGTGGATGGCCCAAAGCCTGCGAGGGCGATGGATGGGATGGGACCGGAGCACAAAGGGGCTAAACCCTGCGGGCAGCCCCCCTGGGGCAGGCAGGGATGAGGGCAGGGAGGCAGGCAGGGATGCAGGCATGGGGCACTGCGTGCTCCTGCCCCCGCCTCCGCCCGCCTCCAGCCCTGCCTCTCCCGGGCACTTTGCTCCCAGCAGTGGGAAAGTGGGAGCAGGCACAGTCGGCACGGCAGGGCAAGGCGAAGGGCAGCCCGCAACCCCTCCAGCATGACCCCCAGCCCCATGGGGGACAGGCGCAGCCCGGGGGCGTCTTGCTCCTGAGAGCCACCCCAGCCAGGACTGCAGGTGAGCCGGGGTAACCCACGCTTGGTGGGGAGCAGCAGCTGGGGACGGCCCCACCACGGCCACGCAAACCCAGCTGGGCTCCGGGGGGGGACCCTGTAGGGAGCAGCTTTGGCCTCTCAAGGGATGGAGGTGGGATGCCCAGGGCTGGATGGGTGTGGGGTGGGGGTCAGCCAGTTCTCCTCATCCCTCCACCGTCCCCAAATCCCTCCGTGCATCCTCTTCCCTAACACACCACTGCCTTCCTCCATCACCGAGGGCCTTCATCCTTCCCAGCGTGGCCACCTCCTCTCCTTCATCTTTCTCTCCATCCCCCAAATCACCATCTCCTCACAGGGCAAAGCTGCCCTCGGGTCGCTATGGCTTAGCCCAACGCTGTGAGCTCCTGCCCTTCCCTGGGGAGGAGGAGGGACAGGGACAGCCCACCCAAGGGTGAAAGGAAACCCTCACCTCCCACCCTGCTGAGAAAGGGGGTCACCTCGGAGCAGGGGACGTGGTGGGCAGCAAAAGCAGCACCCAACCCCGCTGGTGTCCCCAGGGAGGAGGCACCAGCGCCAGGGTAGCACAGGCAGATCGTGCTTTGGCTGCTCTTGCAGTTGAAGGGAAGGATTGAAAAGAAATCAGGTCACGCTCCCCTTGTGCCGGGGCTTTGGCTGCATGAACCACGTGGCGATTAGGGACAAGGGTCCTTCTGCAGGATGTTTTGCATAATTTCCCCTTGTTTTGCAATTTCCAAGCGCTTAGCCGAGAAGAAAAGCCCTGTTTTTCCCGTGCTCCAGCGGCAGCCAGTCCCAAGCTCACCCAGCCCTGCATCCCTCAGCAGCTGCTTGCTCCCCTCCGAAATCCTCTCTCGCGTCCCCTCTCCGAAGCTCCTGCCCGTTCCACCGCGATCCCCGACCCCTCGTCCCGTCCTGCCAGCCGGCAGGACTTTGGCTCTGGGGCAGAGTCTGCCTTCGGTACTGCCCCACTCATTCATTTCATTGGTGCCTTTCCAACACCCCCGTAGATCCCCAGGGCATGAAGCCTTTCCCAGCTGCTGGGGCACCCTGGGCTGGGGGTGACCACCAGTACCCACCGGGTGATGGTCCCCGCAGGACCAAAGGACGGGTTCAGGCTGGGCACGGCCACGGCGCCGGGAGCCAAGGCAGAGCTCCCGTTCCTGCGGCAAAGGGCCAAAGGCGGCACGTGCTCCCCAACGTGGTCCCCGTGGCTGGTCCCTGCCCCTTTCCACTGGCCGTGAGGGTGTTTTGCAGGACCCCTCGCTGCTTCCCGGGGCACGGACGGGGGGGACAGCTCGCAGGGACCATCCCAGTGGGATGTGCTTGCCATGGGCAAGGGATTCTCCAGCATCACAGCCCCTGTGCATCCACAAAACAGGCAGGGCAGGAGCGGGCATCACCTCCCCGGCTCCACGTCCTTCCCCCACAGTGCCTTTCATCTCCTGCTCTGGCAGCAAGCCCAAATCTTGGCTCAGACCTCACCACAGCTGTAGTCAGTCCCTCCTTGAAAAACCCACGCTGGAGGGGTGATGGCCAGGGAGAGCCTCGCTGGGGACATCAGCGAGGAGTACGAACAGGCCTGGTGGTGACGTGTCCTCGGGGTGGACTGATGTGAATCAGCAATTTAAACCACTGATTTTGATCATGACTAAGATGAGGAAGCAGGAAACCTGTTGAGATAAAGCTTGCCAAATGTCATTTTCTTTTGCATTTTTATTTTTCGGTGGTTATCCTCAAAGGAAGCTTGCTTAGGAACAGTGAAATCACAGTGCTGAGCTCTGACCATGCTCTTTCTGCTGCCAGAAGCCACGTACCTGCGCTCTCCTCCAAGCAGCCCAGCACCACACAGCTGCTCAGGCTTTTTCCTTATGTGTTTCTCACACCAGATTATTATTTTTTATTTATTGGCTTCTTCATATCTTTGTTGTTTGTTGATCTATGTCACGGGGATTGGCTTTGGTCACTGAACCCTGCAGCACCTCTGGTCTGGTTGGGCTCAAGGCTTCATGCTCAGTTGCCCTCCGAGCTTAGAAGAGGAAAACAAATCTGGTGCCTCATGTCCTTGGCAGCATCGTGGCCTGAGGAGATGCAGCAGCTGGGCTGGGACCAGCACGACCGGCACAGCACCCCGTGGGACCACCGCTAGCACCAGCGCTTGGAGGCTCAGGGTTTCCCACCAGCTGGTTTTCCCTCCTGGTTCTGGGGAGACAGAGCAAATTCTCCCCACTGTTAATGTTTGATCAGGACCTGCCTGTTGCTCTCTGAACTCATTCCTGTAATAAAGCCAGGCAGCTGCCCGCGCCAGCCGCAGCAGGAAGGAAGCTGCAGGGTGTTTGACGTGCGCCCAAAACGGCGGCTCAGCCCACAACTCAAACAGAGAGCGTGGAGGTGTGTGCGGCATGGAGGGGCCCATCCTGCGGCCACCCGCCTGCCCATCTGCCTGCCGATTCATTTACGATCATCTCTGTAAACCCAGGGATGTCTCTCCAGGTGAGGCTGTGCAGGGAGAAGATGGATCGCAGCTCAGCTGACCCCACGGATTCACCCTCTGGGATATTCCTGCCAAGGGCTCTTGCCACAAGAAGCCGTCAGGCTGCGCACCTCCATGGCGAAGGCAAGGGGCAAACAGGAGGGGGTTGACGAGGGAGCGAAGGGATGAAGGAGCCCTAGAGGACACAGCCTTCCACCTCGTACCGCTGACGCCAGCATCCCGCTAACGCGCATCATCTCCCTGAGCCCCGAGACCTCCTCCGTCCTGGCGCCCATCACCTCCTGGCTGAGCTCTGGACCAACAGAAACTGGAGATGCACCAGCGCTCCCTCCATCAGATACGGTTTTGGCTACACCCTCGTCTCTGCTGGCAGCACGGCAGATGCTTCTGCTCCCAGGTTACTCATAGGAGCATCCATTCTTGGCCGGCAGAAGCGGCCGCTCCAAAATCGCTTTGCCAGGGATGACGGCGGGCACGGAGGGGCCAAGGCACGGGCAGCCTTCACCCGTCCTTTGCTGGACACCATGACGCTGGCAGAAGCTGCTTCTTCCCTCTGGAGCAGCGGGCTCTGAACTTTGGACATCCTGAGAGGCGAACGCGACCCTCCGACGGCTTGCCCTGATGCCTCGGCCCCCGGGGCCCGATTTGCCAGGAGGACGCAGAACCCAGCCTTTGATCGTAACACCGTGCGAGGGGAAATGTCCCGCCTGCCTCGCAAACTTGCACTGTCTTGAGCTGGGACTTGGCTCTGGCGCAGCTCCTCTCCGCGGGGCTTAGATCATCCCTCCCCTACGGAGAATACCCGGCAGCTGGAGGCCCCTCACTGTCCAGGGACGCTCTCTCCCAAAGGCTCCTTTAACAGCCCCCCGAGGACTTCTCCAGGCCATAATATTCCCCCAGACAAGCCTTTCTTCTCCTCCCGCCTTTCTTCTTGTCAAGGAGCCCTTTGGGACGAGCAGCATTGTCAGGATGGTGCCAATTAGGCTGAGCCAGCTTCCAAGAGGCTGCGCTGGCACCGGCCGGGGGCTGCTGTTGCTCATAAAGGTCTCATTGTTCGGCGCGCCGTGGGGCTGCTGGCCGGCGGGGCCGGCGCGGTCCTCTGTCTCAGGCACGCTTCCCGGCTCCACGCGGCGCTGGTGTCACTGCGCGCAGCTCAAAGGGATGATTAATGGGTGTCATTGCGGGGGCTGCGAAGGGGAGGATTTGTCGAGTCCCCCTCGGCTCCCCGCGAGGCCCGAACGCGCGAGCTGAGAAAAACCAGAGAACCATCAAAGTGGCCGGAGCTCCTGGAGGGGGGGAAAATCTGGCATCTTTGGCTCCCTTCCACGCTTTGTGCCTGACAATGGTCGGGATCGACGACTAATGCGCTTTTATTAACTGCTCCCCTAGATCTGGCTCGGAGAACATGGCCACTTCAGTGAGGACGTTCCCAGTTGCCCTGTGGACACCGACGCCGGCTCCCTGGCCGGGGGGAAACACCACCGCGGTGGCGGAGGCAAAGTGCGTCTTCAATGAGGAGTTCAAGTTCATCCTGCTGCCCGTCTCCTACGGCATCGTCTTCGTGGTGGGGCTGCCCCTCAACTCCTGGGCCTTGTGGATGTTCATCTCCAGGATGAGGCCCTGGAACGCCACCACCACCTACATGTTCAACCTGGCCGTCTCCGACACGCTCTACGTCCTCTCCCTCCCTACCCTGGTCTACTATTACGCTGACCGCAACAACTGGCCCTTTGGGAAATGGCTCTGCAAGATCGTGCGCTTCCTCTTCTACGCTAACCTCTACAGCAGCATCCTCTTCCTGACGTGTATCAGCGTCCACCGCTACATGGGCATCTGCCACCCCATCCGCTCCCTGAACTGGGTGAAGACCAAGCACGCCCGCATCATTTGTGTGGGTGCCTGGCTTGTCGTCACCATCTGCCTCATCCCCAACCTCATCTTTGTCACCACCAGCTCCAAGGGCAACAGCACCCTGTGCCACGACACCACCAAGCCTGAGGAGTTTGACCATTACGTGCACTACAGCTCCTCCGTCATGGCCCTCCTCTTCGGGGTCCCCTTCCTGGTGATCGTCCTGTGCTACTGCCTGATGGCCAAGAGACTCGGCAAGTCCAGCTTCTCCAGCCCCGGCCCCCGAATGCCCTCCTACAGGAAGCGCTCCATCCGGATGATCATCGTTGTGCTCACCGTCTTTGCCATCTGCTTCGTGCCCTTCCACATCACCCGGACCATCTACTACACCTCCCGCTACTTCCAAGCCGACTGCCGGACCCTCAACATCATCAACTTCACTTACAAGATCACTCGGCCCCTGGCCAGCATCAACAGCTGCCTTGACCCCATCTTGTACTTCATGGTCGGGGACAAGTACCGGGGGCGGCTACGCCGGGGGCCAGCTCAGCGCCTCCAGCCTGTGCCCACCTGTGACCTGGCCCTGGTGTCCCCCTCCATGGACAACATCATGGGTGGCAGCCACACTCCTGGTGACACCCGAGGGCCAGGGACAGCAAGGAGTAGAGGCGGGTGCTGAGGGGCCAAAGAGGGTTCTGGTAACCTCATCCCTGGTCTCCACAAGTCGCGGCCCCTTTGGGCTCCATGTGGACACCCTGGTACCCCCAGGTCCCCAGACCTGACCTGCCCCTGCCCAGGCTGGGCAGGGGCAGAGACCTCAGGGCTCGATGGCCGTGGGACTTGTCCCAGTCCTGCCCCGGGATGCCATGGGAGGAGGGTGCCAGTGTCGCTTGGGGCAGGACAGCTGCCTGGCACCCGTGGGAATGGGAAAGATGCTGAGAAACCCGTTTTGGGGAGGCAGGCTGGCATCCCATCCCGGGATGCTCCTGGGGACACACGGGGGCTGACAGGTCACTAAAGAGAAGGGACACTGGTCCCTCCCTGAGCACGCACAGCCCTTCCAGTCTGCTCAACAGCAGTGTGCGGGGACTGGAGTGAAACTGGGGATGGAGCCGACGCTGGGCCCCCCGCATGCCTGGCGAAGGCTCTCCTAGATGTCCCTGTCACACTGCTGGCCTTAGGGGAGGCGGGCAGGGACACGGTACCGGGCACTCGCTGCCCATCACCCCCCCAATAAAGCCCCTTCCCTTTCTCTACGCCCGGAGCTGTTTCTCCCTGTAGCAGAACAAAGAGGGACGAGACGCCCACCTTCACCCCAGAAAGAGTTTGAGAGCAGAGAAAAGCCACCCGCCACCTTAACGCCGGCACTGGGGCAGGTTCAGAGCAAGGAGCTGGAGCGGTGACACCCACGGTGACCGGACAGTCCTCGGGAATCTGCCTTTATGGGTGTTTGCTTTCCAAATGTTTACCCAGCCCTTTTGTTTGACCAAGTGCCTGTGCAGAGAGGAGCGGACGAGAGATGGCTATCAGCGCTGTCGACTCTCCCACGCCAGCCCCGGCAGGGATGGGACAGGGCTGTTCCCATCACAGGGACCCCCAGAAGGGGCAGCACCCCATCACCCCCCACAAACCCTGCCAGCACGTGCCTCGGGAAGGGATGCCCGTAGCATCATCGGGGCGTCACCCCCCCAAGCCGTGGCCACGGCACCAGCCACACACAACCACATCCCACCAAGAGCTGCCCAGGTCACTCGGGGAGGGAGAGGACCCCAGGGATGCCATGTCCCAGCCCCACACCCCCATCCCACCAGACAGTAACCCAGAGAGCCCCTCACTCACGGACGAGCCAAAAGCAGAGAGAGAAGGAAACTTGCTTTCTAATCCCAGTTAACCCAGTAAGAGCAGCTGCTGCCCCTCACCTCCCATTATATCTGACGTCGCCCAGGTGGACCCGGGAGCTGCTCGGTGACACCTGAGAGGTGCAAGGATCCCCACCAAGCATGGCCCCAGCCCTAGAGATGGGACTGCCGGGCAGGGGACACAGGTGGGTGGCGGGGGTACGGCTGCGGTGCCGCCAATCCTGTCGTCGTTCCCCCCCCCCCCCCCAGCACACACAGGCAGCGGTGGGGGGGTTGGAAATCTGTATTGGGTACAGAGGTGGTGGAAAAGGCTCATCTGGGGCCAGACCAGCACTCGCCCCCAGCCAGGGCTCTGTGGTCCCAGCTGAGCCTGGGTCCCCAAGTCCAGGAGTGTCCCCCACCCCGGGGGGATGTCTCCCCAGCCTGGTCCTGCTCGCCATCAGGATGCCACCCAAAAGAGTCCGTCTCATTCCCTCCTCCTGTGACACCAGCTCCCTCAGCTCATGTTCTCCTGGTTGTCTTGCAGGGACCGTGCCCATTGCTGGTCCCCAGCCTTCTGCCAACCCCCCTCCCCACATCAGCCCCCTGTCCTCGGGGGACGGCTGTGTCACCCGCAGCCCCTCCAAATCCCTTTCAAGGGGGACCCTTCCCAATCTCCCCTTCCCCTCGCTTCCTCCTCTCCTCCCACCTCCCGCTCAGGTTTTTCGGCCGGAGGAGCGGAGGGCCGGAGCGGGGACTGTCCCCCGTGTGTTCCCCATGCCGGGCCGGCTGAAATCCCCACCCGCAAGAGCCAGCCGCTCTTGTGAGCCAGGATCTGGCCGCCGGCGCTGGCCGTGCTCAGAGGATGTGCAGCTCGTCTGTCTCCGACAGCCCGTACTTGGTCTTGTTCTCATTGAAGAGCTTGAGCAGGGAGCGGACGTACATCTCGTGGTACATGTCCACCGTCTCGCAGCTCGGGTCCTCAATCTTGGGCACCATCACCGGCTCCCCCACTGCAGGGAGGGGAGGAAGGTCAGGCTGGCGGCACGGGGATGTGCTCGGCTCATCGGAGACGTGAGCTGAGCATTGCCTTCCCACGCCACCCATCACGGCGTGTCCTCCTCCTCTGCCCCTCCACCTTCTGGGGGGTCCCCTCCGCCCCGGTGGGCAATGCTCACCCACGGTGGTGATGGGTCTGGCGTAGGGAAGGAAGCCCCGGGACCGGACGGAGGTGAGACCCCGGCCGTAGAAGACGCAGGGAGCGAAGCCCATCATCTTCTGGAAGCGCTGCTGGATGCTCCTCATCCAGCTGCCCTCCTCAAAGACCACCTGGCGGAAGAGGTCATTCTCCCCGAAGGAGAAGGAGGGGACGAGGTAGGCCCTGTGGAGGGGACACGGTGGGTGCTGATGGGGCGCCGGGACCCCCAGACCCTCCCCGCAGTGGCAGCGGTGCCCGTGACCCACCCGTGCTGCAGGGCCATGCGGACGAAGCCCTTGCGGTTCTTCAGGATGAGCGTGGTGACTCCGGGGCGGCAGGAGAGCGACTCGGCCGCGCCGCCGATGACGATGGCCACCGCGTTGCCGGTACCGTTCTTGGACAGCAGGTACCCGATGGCGCGGCGTGTCACCGGGCACAAGCCTGCGGCGGAACGGACCACCGATGCGGTGGGACTGCCTGCCCGTGCGGCACCCAGGGACCCCACGAGGGACCGTGTCTGGTGGGACCACGCAAGGACCATGCAAGGGACAGTGCGAGGGTGCTCTCTGCTGCGGGAGAGGGTCAGGGTGCGGGCAGGTTGCTGGCAAGGTGTGGGCAGGGCGTAGGCAAGGTGTAGGCAGGGTGCGAGCAAGATGAAGGTGGAGTTCAAGCAGGGTGCAGGCAGGGTGCAGGCAGAGCACCGCCCCAGCCCTGCCTGCTCCTGGGGAGCACAGAGGACATCAGTCCAAGGTTTCCCGTAGATGGGACCGGGGAGTTCCCCTTGGAGACCCCCCCCCCCCCGCCCGTGGGCATTGCCCCCTCCGTGCTCTGACCCTCTGTGGCAGCAAGCAGAGGTGGGCAGGAGTGGGACAGGCAGGGGGTGCATCCCCCCCCTCCCAGTACAACTGGCTGTGCCCACAGGGCTGCCCATGGAAGCTCACCCCCGCTCATCAGGTATTCCCTGAAGACGGGCAGACGAAAGTTGCCGGCCAGCGTGGTGAGGGAAGGCCGGATTCCCGGGAACATCTCCCCAAAACCCGTTGAGCCGGTGACGAAGTTGCAGAAGGCGCCGACGCAGAGGATGCCGTGGGGGTGGGAGCCGATGATGTAGTTGTGGCTGGGGGACAGGTCGTGGGTCTTCACCAGCTGCGGGGACAAAAAGGGGTCACATCTTTTTGGGTGGTACCACCACCACTGCCTGCAGGAACATCCCGACCCGGCACCCCGGCTCACCGTGCCATACCTTCACGGGGAAATAATCCCGAAAGTGCCTCCAGACGGGCCATTGCCGCAGGCACGGCAGCCTCCTTCCACCTGCAAACCGAGGATTGACCACAGGAGATGATGCCCACCCCAGTGGGCAGCGGGACCCGTGGGAGACGCTCCCCGCGACCCGCCGCATCCCTCTTCCCACCGTGATGATGATGATGGGAGAGAGGAGGGAAAGAGCAGGTGGGACATGGTGCTCCCCATTTGCCATGCTGGGATGGACCCAAAGAAAGGGGGAACCCCAGATTCCATCCTTCTGCAAAGCTGGAGGAAGGGGGGGCTGCGCCCATCCCCACCTTTCTCTGGCGTGTCCCAGTCAAAGATGATCCAGGCCAGGTAGAGCGCGGAGATGGGCCAGAAGCTGGTGAACACCAGGTAGATGAGGAGCAGCAGGCTGACGGTTCCTGCGGGAGCCAGGGAGGGGGGTAAGCAGGCACGTTCCTGCCCCACTGGGACCCCCCCCCCCTCCAGCTCCCCACTCACCCAGCAGCAGGAAGCTGAGCACCCACTGCAGGACAGAGAGGAGCTGGAGCCAGGAGCGGACATCCCGCTGCGAGGGCCAGGGTGCTGCGAGCAGGGTGCGCAGGGCGGTCTGGATGCTGCCACGGCTGCCTGTGGGGAGAGGTACGGCACCCAGCCCAAAACAGCAGAGGTTGCACAAATGCTGTCCCAGATAGCCATGGGGGGTCCCGGGCTGGTGGTACCCATGGCTGGGGTATGGGGGCAAGGTGGGAGATAGGATGAGAAGGATGAAGCAGTTGGGCAAGGAGGGATGGGATGGGGTGGGATGTGGGATGCTCATCGCCAGAGAGCTCTGGACCGTGCCAAGAGGTGGCCCTGCCAACCCATGGCTGCTCTGGGGTCAGCCTTGCTCTGAGCAGGGGGCAGCTGGCAGGCTGGGCACCCCCAGCCCAAACGCGTCCGTGAGCCTGGGTACACCAGCGGAGCTGAGCGCAGGGGCACATCCCGCACCGTGCCGAGCTCCCCGGAGGCCAGGACCTTTCCCGTGTCCTCCTTGGCACGTTCAGGCTCACAGAGAATTTGGGGCTTTCTCAGCTGGCGCGGCAGGGACGTGTGGGGCAGTGTCTGCCCCCCGGCAAGTGCCAAGGACAGCGGCCAGGGGCTGAGCCAGGGTGGCCAAGGCTGGCCGTCCCCACTCAGCCTTGCCTCCCATGAAGGACAGCCCGGCAGCCCGCAGCCGCTCCACTCCCCCCGCTGCCCCCTTCCCTCCAGCCAACCTTGGTGAACCATTAACCGCCCTGGGCCGGGTGCCAGGATCCAAACTCCATGCACAGCCCCATCCCTCCTCCCCGAAACGGGCCCGAGGTGCCGGTCCCACCAGCGCACCGCTCCCGGCCAAAGGTCTGGCACGGCCAAGACCACCCAATACAGCCACCACTGCGACCACAGCGAGCCATCTCAGCTCTTGTGTCACAAGAGCCTCATTTTCTTGGGAAAACAACCCTAAATCCGCGTGCTGGCCAGAGAGAGGGAGATGTCCAGGGTGAGACAGGAGCAGACCTGTCCCCGTGGCTTCCCGTGCTGGGGACCGTCGGGTCCTCAGTGCGACCCCCAGGTCAGAGAACCACCAAACCCTGGTTCAGGTGGCTGGTGGAGGTTCAACTCATCCCGGCTCAATCCAAACCGTGAATGGGACAATTGAAATTAATTAAACACTGCAGCCATCACCAGCATTGAAGAATTGTTTTCCCCAGAGCAGCATGCTGTGCTTTAAGCAATCCCTCCCACCCGTTCCCGCACGCCCAGCGAGGCATCCCCAGAAGCCCTGCCGCCCGCACAGCCCTGCCATTGTCAACTTTCCAAAGCCCCTTTTTTTTTCCAAGGAAGATGCAGAGCTCTGCCTAGCACATTTGTGCCTACCAAACAGTTGCTTTTTTTAGTTCCTTTTTCTAGCTCCCCCTCAAGCACTCCATGAATGTCCAGACCGCAGACAGAAAATGGAGAAACCTCAGGGGCTCTGCTGCCAGCCCCATCCGCGGCAATAGGAGCCTCTTCAAACCCCAAAATTCTGACTCCGTGGCCCGGGGCAGCAAGGAAAGACGAAGGAGAACTTGCAGCACCGAGTGTCTTGCGGGAGTAACGTTACCGAATGCATTGTCAGAAATTTCATTCCTGTTGAGCAACTGTATGTTCTCCTCTGGTGCTGCTAACCCCAAATCACTCCAAACACCTCCCTTTCCCCTAAGCAGTCTAAAGCAAATAGACAATAGTGACAACAAACGCTAATTGCCTGACCAGCTCCTCACATCTCTAGAGCATCAGAAACCATTCAAACAGGCTTTGGAAATATCTTACCACTAAGATTTTGGGAACAGGCTGCAATAATTGTTTTCATGGTGGCAAGGAGTTCTGCGCCAGACCCTGGTTCAGCAGGTTAAAAGGCGAGTTTGGAAATACCGGAGAGCGATTGATTGTGTATCCAGCTGCTTCAACCAGCTGATCCAAGGCAAACCGTCTGCCACGGAGGGGAGCAGACCCGCTCCAGCCCCACCTTGCAGAGCAAGGAGAAGAGCTGGTGGTCCTTGGGAGGATGAGGAGTTGCGCCGAGCGGTGAGGAGCTGCCGTCGCGAAGGGCAGCCGCTGCTCCTCGGAAAGGCACTGCTGCCGGCAACGGCAGTGGCTCGGCGGGGACCGCCTTCCCCCAGGGAATGGTACCGTCCGCACTTTGGGTATTTCACAAACCGCTGTCATGCTCTAACGGTGTGACTCCCCTCCAGAGCCGCCCGAAAACGTCATCCCAAAGCTCCCGCTCCATGGTACAGGAACGCAGCCCGCCAGACAGTCCCTGACCCTCAGTCCCACCACCCAGCATCATTCCCTCCTCTTCCACCCCTACGAGGGGCACCGGGGCTGGCTAGCCCTGCCCGCTAGACCAGGAAGACTGGAGTATTGCCTGGAGAGGACTGGGGGAGAAAATGAGAAGAAAAGGAAACAAGAGCAGCACAATAGCAGCCCTGAGACGGGGCTTCAGGCCAACAGCTGAAGGAACAGTAAAAATCCACAGCATCTGATTCACTAGAGCTACTTCTCAGCATCTACCTCTCCAGAAGTACTCACTAGGAACAGCCAGCTAACATCAAATGTAGGAAAGGGATAAATACACGTATGGGATTCCACATGTTGTTAAAGTAAAAAACATGTTTCATGGGAGAGGTTTGGAAGCTACAAAACCTCATCATCTGCTCTTGTAAATTGTAGTGACTCAGTATCTGGAAAAAAGGGTGCAAAGGCATTCACTGCAGGCTACAACTTCACAGATGTAGATTATTTAAGAGGAGCTAAGATTGCTATGTACAAAATGTCTACGCTCTCCTGCAGCATAGCTGGCCCCTCCAGTGTGCCTGGATCATGATAATAGGAAGGAAAAACCCCAAATTCTTTTCAGAATCCCACTGTCGCCAGAGGTAAGGGAGCACTATGCTGATGAACCCAACTGTGCCAAATCAAATAGTAAGTGCCTCATGGCCTGCTCCAGGTCACACACCACCACACGTGCAAGTAGCAGTGATGCTTTGTTTGTTTTTTTATCCCAACATTTCTAACAGGTTTCGAACAACTGCAGTCACAGCTGCCAGCCCACGCTGGGCAACTCCAGAGCTTCCAGCCATGATTCCTCACTTTCTTGCCCAGTAACATGCTTGCTGCACACCAGGTCAGTGCCAGGTACAGCAGACCAGTCATGCCCTCTCTCCTCAGCAAGTTCAGGACTACGCATTACAGCAGCTATTTAAACTAGCTTCAGAGGAATCCAGAAAAGGTTTTCACCCCTTCAGGGTTATTCTGTAAGCAGATGTCAAAGCACACTGAGAACCAGTGCACTACTTTGCTTTTGAATACAGCACCATTTGTCCCAGCATTGGCCCCTGTAGGGCTCCACGAGAGGGTCCCCAGTACACACATGTTGTGCATTACGTTATGTATGCTATAACCATGCACACCCCACATTACACAAAGCAAGAGGACAAATGTTTCTATTAAGGCATTTGTACTATGTGTAATATCAGCACTTCAAGACATTGCCCTCGAAATACCTGATCTACTTGACACAAAAAAAATCGCAAACACTTCAGTCAGCCTGCTCTGGAAGGAACAGCGGGATGAGCCTGTGGAAAGGCCCCTGGTACCGCTGGCTGCACACAGATGAGGTGAGCACTGCACCTGGTGCAGCTGGTGTGTTCAGAAGCCTCAGCTAAAAAATCCTGACCATCTGACATTGCCTGTTTCCCATCCCCAACTCCCTTGTTTGCTGGAAACCGGCCTTACAGACTTGCTCTGGAAGAGCCTAGGACAAAGAGCAAGGGATTTTCACAGCAAGAACTAGGCAGCACATGAGATTTTATTTTGCTTAAAATAGAGAGAAAAAAATAAATACATCCACCCACAATACAAAGAGCAGTTTCCAAATTCATGTACTTTTCTCTCAAGGACTTCCTCCGACAGGGAGAACAGAGGCAGTCTGACCCCTCAGAAAGAGCTCCACCTGACAGGAGCTCTGTGGTATCACTGTACATGACCAGTGCACTCAGTCTGACATTTAATGTAAACCAAAGCAAACTGTCGTGTTTACTCCTCTGATTTCAGTGCCTCCCAGAGAAGCCACGGATACCTCCACATATGTACAGTGTATTTACTCCTATATCTCCAGGACATAGGCAACTCTTACAGGATTTCCAGGCCCTGCTCCCTCTGCAGCGAGAGCATCAGCCCACATTCTGCCGGTTGCCGTAGCCTCTTGGGTGTGTATCTTTCCAGTCATCCCAGTTCCGAGCTTTTTGAAGAGCTTCCTCATCATCCTCCTCCTCTTTTTTCTCCTGCTGCTGCTTCTGCAACTCTTCATCAGTTATACCTGCTGAAGGTCAAGAACAGGAGTGAGGGGCAGTAAGACAGTGGAAGATCCCTAATCAAGTTCTCAAAACAGAAGCCCTGCCAGGAGCCAGTCTAGACGGAAAGCAGGAACTGCCAAAGAGCAGTCTAGCGATCCAGTTATTCTCACAGCCTAATAAAGTCTTAAGCTCTTAGTCTTCCTCAGTCAGTGGGTATTTTACAGCCTCATCACATCCCCACTCCCACTCCCCCTCAAGAGGCTCCCCCAATTCTCTATTCCAATCTTTGCTTTGCCACTCCATACCTGGTGTTCTCTGCGGTGCACTCTGACCAGACACGACTCCTTGCCTTCTGCGCTGCTCATACCAGTCATCCACAGTCATAGTAGGCAGGCCGGGATATCCAGCACCAAACACTCTACAGCAAGAGACAGACAGTCAAAGAAGGCACTTTACATCACTACAAGCAGAAACATAGACAACCACGCAAAGAACTACTATGTCACCCAATTTGTACCAACAGTACAAGCCATGTTATCGAGGAGGGCTTGACAACAAACGTATTTCTACAGCCTTGGCCTTCAGGCAACAGACTGGCCAGTAACCTAGCTAAAACAGCATTTAAAGAGTTTGTCCTGCTAGTTTAGAAAGGTGAGGACTGTTCCAGTCCAAAGACCTTGAATCACTTCTCCACCCCAAAGGAGGACACTCTGTGCTAGCTAGCACAGCTTGCCAAGGAGGCCCCTGGGAATTGAATTAGGCACAGTTTGGCTAAATGGATATATGGGAGGCTCAGGGCAGATAATGTCAAAAGCATGACAAGAAATCTGGTTTCTATCCCATTTTGTGCTTCAGCTGCCAAATTCCTTGCAAGAGTCTCACGGTGCCACGAAGTGTTAAGATCTTGATAACCTAGGGAAAGCCTTAGAGTTAAAAACTGTATTATTGGGACTGATGATTCTCTGGCAGGTATCACATCTTCCCAGCCCCTAAGATGACTTATTTGAATTCACTGAAATCTTCCAGACTTTACATTAGATTAAGAGACCACATGTGCTTTTCACTGCTGGGCTCTTTAACAGTGAAGACTGTTACATCACATAGAGGTTAGAGGGGCAGATAAGCCTCACCTCTCCACAGCCTACCAAACAGCAAGCACGTGGCCTATAAACTAACACAGTAATATTTGCTTAATACGATCTCCTCTTCTGCCATCCCAACAGGTGGAAAGAGCATTAGCCAAGACACTGCAGCATGCTGGTAACAGAAGAAATCAGAGAAAGTTCAAGAAATGCATTAAACATTTCCCCCATCCCCTGCCCAGATGCACAACACGTGCCATCTTGACGTGACACACTGCCTGAAGGTAATGACTGGTTTTCTGCATTTGAAAGAGTATCTTAGGCTTGATGTGAGAACACAGCACTGCCTCATACTGTGTCTAAATTATCAGAAAACAACATACTTAGCCTGAGCAGCATCCCGGGTAAGAATGAAAGGTTTCAATGGAGCCCTGACTTGCCGAGAAGTACCGTGTGGTGGTGCTGAAGGCTGAAGATGCAAACAATAGTCACAAGATAATCGTGTAGATGAGAATCCCCTTCTCTGCTTCCCACCCCAAACAAGTTATTAAAGGTCTTGTAGCAGAGAAATGCCTCTGCTGTCAGAGCAACATCCCAAGATGGACAATTCAGGCCTTAATCCAGTTTAAATCATGAACTCCATCTGTGAGCTTCTACAAATCACTTCTCTTGGTGCCTTTGTTACACCCGCTCTGATCAAAGCAGAAAGCTGACAGAGCTAAACCAGATCAGCTCAGATCAAAGCATGAAATATAGCTTATTTTTCCCAGGGATCAAGCACAGTACGTTCTGAAGCAAGTAGAGCTCATCATTCCCGATGATATCACCCAGGGCGCTACAGAAAAGCAAAGTTCTGCAACACCAATAATGAACGCACCGACCGGCTCTGCCAACCAAGCTGGACTGTGGTCTATGTCAGCACGTTATGATTTTTTATTTCTAGACAGATATTTTAGGTGAGTAACATAAAGCCCAGAAACACTATTCTACACAGGAATTGCAGGTCTGTGAGAAACTTTCATCATTCAGAATGGGCATTTCTTTCTGTAACATCTGGACACACTGTAGACCAGAAGTGTAGGTTTGAAAGAAATCACAGTAGTCTTCTCTTCTTTTACAAACATACTTAATTCTTTATAGAGTTAAGGGTCTGGCAGAACCCAGCAAAGTGGAGAAAAGCCTTTGCACGCAGACCAGTTCAGCTCTGATATTCAATGCTCTAGCATTTCATAAGCCATGACTGTCTAGAACATGTGGTAGTAGCAGACAGCAACTAATACAAAAATCAGACCGCTGCCCATTCAGAATTAAACCAAACCCCACCTGCTTGTGCTGTGATTGAGCAAAATTTCAATCAAGAATTCACAGAATAAAACTTGTGTAACTCTGCTACTGAACTCCTCTGGGGTTCATTTACCCGCAACAGTGTCTTATCATCAGGCCTAACTATCCACAGTCCATGGGACCTGCAGTTCAAAAGAGATCTCATACCTGTTTCGCTGTACCTCTGCTCCTCAAGATGACCATTTCTTGGTCAATACTCTCAATTTCCTCCAGACTAGTGTTGATCCATTTCTGGATTTGTAGTATGTAAAATTCCCGTATCTGATCCTCATCTGCTTGCCCGCTCTCCACAAAGGTTCTCATAGAGGCCAACCTGTTCTCCAGTTCCTTCTTCTGCTTATATCTGTCTCAAAGAGAACAAAATGAGATCATTAAGTAGCCTTTCTCTGGCCCAGCCCAGATAAAGTGTTTTCTAAAAGAAACAATTTCCTATTTCTTGAAATTCAATCAAATAAATGTAGTTAGAGAGCTACCTCCTGCCCCAATCCCCTTGTAACTGCTCTTCACAGAGGTGCCAGTTGCTGACCAGTGCTCACTAGGGTACACAAATCCCAGTTATTCATACAGCTCCTCATATCTTTGACAAATTCTTTATGTGAGGAGGACCTGCTCATTTAACAACTGAGTCCTATAGAAGGAGAGATGTACAGGAATGTACCTGTGAAGAAGAGGAGCACTGGCAGCACCAGATCACACTGGTTGTCATTTAGTGATGACCTCTAATAATGTGTAAGCAAGCAGCAAAACACCAAGCAGGGGCATCCATCTCCCCACCTCATCTGACAGGTTTTTGACAAATGAGAACTACAGAAATCAGAGGAGTTCCAATCTTCTTAAAAAAGGCTTTGAAAATGCACAGTTATATACATACATGCAGGACCAAGATCTTTTCCTCTCATCTTCCCCATCACTTCCACCTGTCAACTCAAATTTAGACATTACATAGGACCTTTACTACTCTTTGTAAGAGGTTTAACATGATTTCATGTATTTAAAAAGAAAATTGTATATAAAAAGGGAGGTCATGATGGTTTGCTGTTGTAATTTAAGTACCTCCTGTCTGTTAAAGGCAGCTTTAAGAAGACAATTTAAATTTAGAGGCGCCTCTCTCAATTATTTTTTTCTTCTCCATGCAATCCTTGAAAATTAAGCCTCCCAGGTAAAATTAGGCAAGCCTGGCAACATTAATCTCCTGGAGAAAACAGGACTTTAACTCATTGGCTCCTTCATGGAGAAAACCAATGTAATAGCTATTTTGAGTTGCTTCTGTATGACACAAAGATATCAAGAAGCTGCTTATAAGGCAGATTAGAACACTTTTCCAATTCCTGTCTCAGGTGTTTGTGTGTGTGCAGGTCGTTTTTTAATATAGTTTTGGCTTTCTGGAATTTTTGACCTTTTCAGGAATTAGTTATTAAAGGGGAAAAACTACCTATATAGTAAGTTCCAGGCTAAATCCTTGTGTCCCACTTCCTTCAGTTACAGTGCCACCTGAACGAATAGTAAGGACCAAGGATTAGAAACCTACGGGAGCTGAAAGGCCAAGGAGCATAAAGTTCTAAAAAACAAACCCCTGCTTGGACAGAACTCACAACGCGGGCACCTCCTGTTTGTCTTTAAGCGGAAAGAGTCACGGTACAGGCAAACACAAGCTTTCAGCAAGAGGGGAGTTCAGGCGTAACCAAAGCCCTACCTGTGGCACTGACAACTCACTCGCGCTTGGGAGGTGATGCGCAGGTCTGAGACTGCTGACAAGCAGCCCATGCTGAAAAGGTTTTGCTGTGCTGACCCCAAAGGTCCTGATGTATTCTAGTATCCCAAACCCATCTGAGTTAGGTTACTCTCTAGAATATAAATCTTATTTTTGTATTCACGCAATTTAAACAGCTCTCCAGCCCAGCTTGGGCCTTTCAGTGCTACCACAATAAGCAACAATTTGATTGTCAAAATCCCTAACTAAAGCATGACAAAGAGGCATCAAGAACCTCTTTTTTAAAGATCTAATAAGCACATCAATAGGTAACTTCCAACATGGGTGGCTTTATGCAGTTAGTGGTGATTAAAGAACTAATCATAATAACTTTTGTGCAGTTCTTCAAAGACTAGAGACTAAAGACATAAATGCGTCTCTCCAGTCTGTGCACAAGTCAACACCATTAAGTAATAGGCGGTGCGTATCTTAAAATGAATGTTTAATGACCAAAGTATTCCAGCATCAAGGGAACCAGTTCTTTCCTGACAGTCGTTGTCCGTACAGTCTCGCACTGCCAGAGGCTCTCCCCTTCTCTTAAACTGATTCCTGAAAGCCTGTAAACACCGCAAAGCAAGAGCTTACCTTTCAATTTTGGCTTGCCTACTCGACGCCATGGCCACCAGGCTAGGCTGGGTGGCAGCGGGTCCCCCCGGGGATGGGCTCCCAGCATCTTCCTCTGCTGAGGGGCTGGCAGTGGCGGGGGGCAGGTGGAAGCTGCCCAGCCTGTAGCTCCTGCAGAGCTTGAGGAAACGCCAGAAGTGGGCCCGAGCACTCTCCAGGTGCTCCAGCCTCCTGCTCAGGTCGACCTGCTTCAGCGTCAGGGCCCCCAGCAAGGCGGGCAGCAGCAGGTACTTCAGGTCGGCCGAGGCGATCTCCTCCAGCTCCTCGTTCTCGCTGCAGGGAGGAAAGATGAGCCTTCCCGTTCCCGCTCCGCTCCACCTGGGCCCGGCCAAGCCCAGCCCGCTCCGCCGCGGCCCGTGTGGAGGTGGCAGAAGCCTCGGAGGACCCTCCCACGGCCTCGGTGGGTGCCCCAGGCTCAAGCCCAAGCCCAGGCCCAAGCCCAGGCCCGGGCCCTCCACTCACCTGAACAGGTCCAGCTGCGCCACCATGGCGGCCGCCCGCTGCAAGGCGTCCAGCCCCTGCCGCACCTTATCCTGCACGGCCGGGGCTCCCGAAGACGGCTCGGTGCCGGTCTCCACCTCCTCCCAGAGCCGCCGGCCCACCGCCAGCAACTCCGCCAGCCGCGGCCCCGCACCGGCCCCCTCCGCCATGCTGGGCCGGGAAGGCACCGCCGGAGAACCGCTTCCGGGTCGGCCGGGAGCGACCCTCCCGCTCTCCCCACCGCCATCTTGGTGAGGGCGGAGGGAGGGCGCCGCCATCTTGGTAGGGGTGGGTCGGAGGCAGGGCCTGGCGAGGCCTCCCCGGGCCCGTCGGGCTCCGGGCTGGGCCCGCCGCCCCCGGCCGGGCCCGGGGACCCCCGTGGCGGGCGGGTGGCGTCACCTCTACGAGGCTCGGCGGGGCCACGGTCCCTCACATAACGTCCAGCGCTCCCAAAGTTTGTGCTGCAGGTTCCTGGCCGAGGCACAGGCCTCCCCAGCGCCTGCCAAGGGAGCTCCTGGGGAAGGCGTAGCGGTGATGCGGCCCAACGAAGAAGCACAGATGAGCATAATTAGATAAACTGACAGAAAGTGTGCACCTCCCCCCTCCAGAACAGGGAACGAGAGGGGCGAGGAGGGCATGATGGCACTGAAATGGCTCCTGAGCCCTTGGTGGAGGTGTGCAGGTCATGGAGGGGGCCTGTCCTGCCCTGGGTGCTTGGGCAGATCCTCCGTTCTGGGCCGGCAGGTGAGAGGCAGGGTCCTCTTCTGCTCTTGGCAGAGCCCGGGTGACATTTAGGCTTAGGACACCAGCTGGGTTCACTACGGGCTTGTGCTGTCGCCGCACAGCCTGAGACCTCGATCCGACGAGATGGTCCCGGCAGCATGCAATGCACAGCGTGAACGCTCAGCAGCGTAGCGCTACATTTCAGGGTTTTTTTTTTAAGCACAACGCCTTCCATTTCTTTTCTCTGTATTCTTTTTGTGACAAAAGTAAGGATAAGCAGCCTTTCTCATTTTTTATTTAGCTCCTAAGTCCCTTCTTCCAATAGCTCTGAAATTTAAACGGGCATAAGGCAGGTAAGGGTTAAAGCTAAGCTTTTAGGAACTGATGTGGATCCCTTAAAAATGCAGGTAATTGATCTAGACATGAGAAATGTGTATACTCTATAAGGATAATTCAGGGCCAGCTGGAAGCACTCAGCCACCAAGAGTGAGTCAGTTTACAATTTACTCTGTCTTCTTCATACCTACGTGAGACAGCTTGATAAAAAGTTACTCATAAAAACCAGAGGAGCTGGGGTTTAGGTCCCCGTTTGCTGTGCCCTGTGGCGTCACTGACCCGTCACCCTCCCTCTGTGTGACTGCTTTGCTCAGGCTGCAAAGGCAGGCGCCGGTAGTGTGAGGTATGTCAAGAGTTGACTGTGTCATTCTGTGCTGTTCCTGCATGCCAGGCAGGAGATGAAGAACAATGCTGTGTCCGGTGGTAGGAAAATTAATTAATATAATGATTGGAAGTGGAATGGGGCCAGGAATCTACAGCTGTTTGTTCTTCACTAGCAGAAGATGCTTTGGCATCTCCAACAATTACAACCAGTTCACTTTCATCAGAGCAATATCACTCTCAATACAGCATCCTCCCGCTTCCCTTCATATATATTAGTTAAAAGCTACAGTTAAAACCTATCACATCATCACCCGCTGTAACCCCTAAGATTCAACATTTCAGCAGCACTTTTAAGGATCAGAGCAAAAGAGACTGCTAGGGTGAACTCCTCCCGTGCATTATCCTTTGTGTTACTGAGAGACTCTCTCAGCAGTTCACAGATCACCTTTCTATAGGATATCTCTGTTTAATCTTTAACAAACATCTCCTTAGGGCATTCTCCTTGGAAGCCTTCACCTCTCAGAGCAAGCCAGGCAGGTTCATAGGCTTGCTCTCCAAGTAATTGTAAATAGGCTGATGATGGAGTGTGGGGTCTCAGACCGCCTACCCTCCCCTTAAAACCGGAGGGTGTAGGAGAGGCAGTTTTCACCCAGATTGTCAGGGGCAGCACAGGACAGGCCTTGAGCAGCACATTATCCTGGCTCACAAGGCAAGCTAGACCAAGAGAATAGGAAATCCGTGTGAGGCCAGGTTTCCTTTGAGATGGAGGAGGCTTTGCCTCTAAGAGCCGAGTGGGTTAGCTGGCTGGAAGCTCTTGAATCTGCTTGCTAGAAGTTAATCAGCCTTGTTTTTAATCTGCTGTCCCAACCGGTCAAGAATAGGTTTCATTTACACTGTGGGAGCATGAAATGAGTAAGGGTTAGTGACCAGAATCACCCACAGTAAGCTCTTCAGTTCCAGCGTAGCAAACCGCACGTACCCGCACATGTTGTTCTCCTCCTGCCTGAGGTCTGCCTGGCAGGACATGGTTTTTTGAGCTGCCCCTTCTAATTACAGAGCTAATGTTCTCAACACAAGGAAAAAATAAATTATTCTTTGGAAGGCATAATTACCCAGCAAGTCCCTATTCACACCACAATGAGCCTCAAGCTGGAGACTACAGGAATAGTAGCTGTGATTAGTCCCACTGCATGTGAAAAGGGGCAGTTCCTGGAGCTTTGGCAAGCTGGGGATCAGTCTCTCCCACTCCCCAGTTCTGCCAGGTGTCTCTCTGTGGTAGGTTTTCAGCATAAAGTCAATGTCTAGTGATCAGCCTCAGCTTCTGGAGGGTTCTTACATTTCCACTTCCAGGCATGAAATGTGCTCACGTGTTTTCCATTATACAGGTAGTAAAACCTACCGCCACGGTGTATTGCATTTAACACACATGTGTAGAACATCTGGCCATGCACATCCAGAAGGCCTGTCTGGTGCTTCCAAGGAGCTCCAGCATGTTATATGTACATCCAGTCTTCCTGGAAGGTACCAGAGCTTCTGCATGTTGTCCTACACGACACGAGTGCTGCTCCAGCCAGACAGAAGCATGCCTGGAAATTCCTTATTCCACCACATAGCACAGGCACCGTGGTCACAGCTGACACATACACAAGCCGAAAAAGTCCTCAAAATCTGTACGGCCCCAGTTCTGGGCTGGTGGGAGGATGCTCCTGGAAAAGCCCAGTTGGGTGGCAGCCCCAGGGTGGCTCACAGGCCCACAGCAGCTTCTGCTCTGGAGAGGAGACTGTTCTGCAGCTCCCTCCCTGCTTTAATTCACTTTCTAATGGACCTTGGAGGCAGCGTCCCCAGGGATGCACAAAGGGAAGAGACTTACTATTTAGTGATTCAACAGGGCGGCCATGGCACCTTCTCCGCACTGGCAGAAAGGCGATTCAAAAAGTCCACCGTGAGCAGCCTCCAGGATTCTGCCCACACTGAATGTGGATGATTCTAAGCAAGCGAGAGAGAGAAATACAGGTTGGTGAAGGGAGATGAGGGTGCTCAGAAACACCACCACACTCCTCCTGGTCCCTGCAGATGTGATGGGGATGCCACAAACCCGCAGTGTCTGGGACTTTTTGCACTCTGACTGATCAACTTGCTGAAATACAGGTTTCAGAGCTGGAAGGGATGCCAGCCTGCCCAGCCCAGGAGGAGGGATGGAGGTCTGCTTCCCCTCTGGACCTCACACAGCCACTGCCACATCTGTCCTTCAAGCTATGCCCAAGGGCCCTCAGTCTGCTGCCTAGTTCCCCCTCTGGTCTTATGGCTGTTACTCACCTATGTTGATTTGTCCCTGTCCCTCAGCTGAAGATCCCCATAAGGACAATCCCTATTATTATTTGTCATCCTTAGGGCATCATGATATTGCTGAACACCCCAGAAATAAAGGAGAACAGAGATGCAAGGGTTTTTCCTTAAATACAAGTGTTTACTCATGTTTGTGTCTTGCGGTGTGATAGTGTAGGCACCAACCATCCCAAAGGTCAAAGCAACATCCCCCAAATATTTACAGCAGTACAGATGTTGATCAACAGCTGAGCCCCCAGGCAGCGGCCACATCCCGTACATTCTCCTTGTACTGGCTCAGCTTTCTTTGTGAAGAGCACAAGCAAAAAGCAGGTGGAGGTCCTGACCCATGCTCCAGTCCGAGCTGCAATCCAGGGCTGTAGGGAAGAAATATCGCAACGTGTTCTTGAACACAGAGTCATTCTTCCTCCAAAACACTTACTTGATTACCAACAGCTTGTTGCCCTTGCTCAGATTATCCTCTTGGAATAAGTTATGCAGCGTCCCTCAATGAATAAAGAAATAAAAGGGGAAAAAAGTAATCAGTGCTTTAGCAGCAAAGTCAAAAGAGTCCATGAAAATCACTTGCCTTTCTCCAGACTTCATTTTCTGCACGAGTCTAACCAGCAGGGAACGATCACATTCATACCAGCGTTACTCCTTTCAAACCCCAATTAAAAGTCAAGCAGTAACCAAGAGGAGGCTTTTCAGAGCAAACCCGTTGCCTGGTTCTCACCACATTTCATGAAGAGGGATGGTTTTCTTCTATACACAAGCCATTTTCACAGCCATCTCTCCCATAGCACCAGAAAGTGAAAGACTTCTGCCATGGCCATGGAGAATTCAGCTCCGGGGAGTCTCATTTCCAGAGAGACAGATAAACAAAAAGCCACAAAAACATCAGGAAAAATGGCTAATGACAGGAAAGTCAAAGAGGTAGAGCCGTCACATTAGCAGCGAGCCCGGCGAGGGTTCGTGAAGCAGAGGGTAATGACAGCAGCCTACCGCAGCCTGGAGAGGACCGATTGTGAAAGCAGGGCAAAAGAAACGCGTGAGGAAGTGTCTGAAGGGCTGCAAAGCCACAATTGTTACAGAGATGCTCTCGGTTTCAGGGACACTGCTACTGTCCTTGCCCAGGTTTATTCAGGTCCTGAAGGGCTATCTGTCAGACGTGGAGATGTTTAGGGGTGGGAGCAAAGGTGTAGAGGGTTGGACAAAAGCCTTCTTGCACTGATTTCTCTGGCAGAGTGTTGCAGTGACTCGTGCTGGAAGCCACTCACTGGAAGGTGATATCGGGTCTGAGTTTTCCCATCTTTTTACCTCAGAGGGTGCTTGTGCTAACCCGGGCTGTGGGAAGGAGCTCCGTGTTCTGCTGGCACCTTCCTGCTGGCTTTTCTGTCCAAGCAGGGTTAGAGAGGGAAAATGCATCCAGTCAGATGGATCTCCTCAACCCGTGGGGCCAAGCACAGGGTTTATTCCATCTGGATCCATCATCGGATGCCGACTGCCTTGCTCTAGGAGACTCTTCCAGTCCAGCGGATCTCACAAGCCTGGTAAATCCAGGTATGGGCCCAGATTACACCACCTCCCACTCAGCATTGTCACTTGGCTGTCACCTCCCCACCATCGTCCTTCCCGCCAGCCTGACCCTTTGCACCCTTCGACTAATTACAGTGCTTTCCAATTTCCTGCAGGACACAAACGGAGCCCAAGGTCCTCGCTGCTGATTGACCCCTCCAGTCCTTTCCCAGCTCTTCCCTGTTGGGCTTGCAGTCAAGATGCAAGAAGCCAGGGAAGGAGAGGGCTCTGCATATTCAGCACTTGACCCTGCCTTTTCCCAGGCAGAAATTCAAATGGGACCTCTCTAGGAGGGGATCACGACATCTCCCCGGGGCATTCCTAGCTATTGTGGCTCTTCTCCTCTACCCCAGGCTATGTGTGTTTGTAGTTACCAAATGCAAATCACATTTCCCACCCTCCTGGCCGAATCTCTCACTCCACAAGATCCTTCCCCTGTTTTTTTTCTCACCAGCTCGTTTTGCAATGCTCTGCAGAGTTCACAGCCCCTCCCGGTTTCACCTCCCTCTGATCTGGCTAGGCACAGCGAGGTGGCTATAGGGAAGGTATTTAAGCAATCCTCCTAATTAAGTACCTGCATCACCTCCCCGCTTCAGCCTGGCTCTGGACACAGAAACTGCAGCTATTTTGCAGCCTGGCTGCTGGAGACTCCCTTTTCTGAGGAATGCTGGTGGCTAACCCCTAATTGCATTTTAAAAGACAAACTCCAGATAGCTTTTTGGCCTTTGGCAGCTGTGAGGGAAGCCTTGCAAGCTGTGGCTTTACTGTCACTCTGGGAAGGCTAGATGTCAGCAGCTAGATCAAGTCAATGGCACATTAACAACTGATAATGATAGTTAACTCGCTTGGTTAACTATGTGAGCATATGCTTCACCCCTGAGCATTTCAACTTCCAGCTCCCAGGCTTGTCTCAAGCCACCTTTGACTCTCGGCTGTCGTTCACTGTTAATACAGAAACCTGGAGCACATTAAGTGGAGGGGACGGTTTACAATAAAAGCTCATGAATTGATTCCGTGACCCAGCAGAGGCTATTAAAAATGATTAAATGAATATGGAAATGAGTAATCGTACAGCTGGACTTAGGGCTGAACGAGGCCAACTCCATTCAATGCAAACCACAAATAAACCAAGGCGCACGCAAAGCCACCAGAGTCTCTAGGTCGTGGCATGAGCTGCAGGAAATTGCCCTAGGATTTCCATCCTGTTTACCTGTCCTCCTTGTGCTGCGGGTTCTCCTCAGCACCTCTGGGCTTAGACTCATCCTTTCTCCCCAAAGGCTGCATGACTGGGAAGCTCTTATCCCATGGAAGCGCTTAGTTTCCGTACTACGGGAAATGGGGGGCCATCAGAGCCCCCATCCCTGGCTCCTGACTCCTTGCTGTTCACACACGTGCTCTTGACTAGTCCAGCCCACATTCACAAGGATCAGAAAATGAGCCCGGACTGCCTCAGTTTCCAGCCACCAGCACTGAATCCCAGGAAGCCGGATTCCTTGCTGGCTGGTGAGAGACCTGAGGAAGCAGGCGATAGAAAGCTTCCCACAGGTTTTCCATATGTGCACAGTAGCTGAGGCTGACAGATAGCTGTAATTAAAGACGCAGGAAGAGTTAAAACTGAACTGGTCCCCTGCTGCGTGTAAGGGTACGGACACGGGGCTTTATGCTCACCTTACAGCCTTGCTTTCTCTGTGGCCAGCTGAGAAGGAGTTGGAGAAAGGAGGTTGACCTAGGAAACACGCCGCAGAGAGGTATAGTATAATACATTTATTTTAAAAACACACACCAGAATCCCACTTGCAGCAAGTACAGAGACTAAAGGTTCCTTCTTATTTCCCTAGGTCCCTGGAGTCATGTCCTCTCTCCAGGCCAGAGTGCCAGCACACCTGGTATTAAGGGGGTGGAAGGAGTGGGCTGAAGATCTTAGTGGTCTAAAAGAGGGGGCAGGAAGGACAAGCCATGAATATGCCACACGTTGAGTGGGCTTCCACCTCCACCACAAGCCCAGAGGGCAGAAGCTACAGTGCTGCCATGGCTGCCTTGTTAATACAAGACTGCTGGGTGCAGTTTTGCAATGCTGCCCTGCTTTGGCAGCCTCTGGGACGACTCCTCTCCCTAGATCTGTCTGCTGTCATCAGTCATCACTGAGAGCAGCGGCGATGTCCATGCAGGTCATGGGGAGGATCGACAAGTTCTGTCTCCTGGAGCAATAACTGGTTCTGCCTGTGTCCCAGCCTGTGTCTTCATTTCAGATGCTGCAAAGGGCACAGGACCAGTAGTTGTCCCCGAGGAGGAACATTCAATGGTGTTGGGTGAGCCCACAGTGGAAACCTGTCCCCAGAGGAGCTGCCCATGACCCCCTCACCCGAAGCAGCTTTCTTCCCCTGCAGCCTTCTCCCAATGGACGACTGTCTACCCCCCTTCCCATCCATCACTCCTGGCTTTCAGGCCACTGTCAGAAACCTCCTGCAAAGAGACAATGGCAGCCCAGGGTCCCCATTCACCCTTGGAGAAAAGGGCCTGTGCATGCGGAGTGATAAATGGTTGGTCCCCAGCTGGAGACAGAGGGCTGGACACTCCCGATCAGCTGCAGGAGGGCAGCCCTTTGTCTTGCTCTGGAGAGATGGAACAGAGGTCGGCCTCTGGTCTTAGGCTTCCCGGCATCTCTCAGTTTGAGGTCTGCCATGGTAATGCGAGAGTCCAGGCTTCCCGCATAGCCGCCTTCTCGCCGTAGCTCAGAGCATCCCTTGCGGTTGGCGTTGGGTCTCCAGCCGTGCCCCGGAGGAGACCAATGCAAGAGTCCTCCCGCCTGCCGTGACACCTCTGGTGTTATTTACAGACATATCTCTCCACCTTCCGCCAACACTTCTTGCACACCACGTAGCAGCACCAGTGATACTTGCAGTGACACCTCTCCACCACCTCCTCCGTGTAGGCATTGTAGCCGCGGCCGCAGCACATCAGGTTGCAACTGTCGCTGCCCACGGAGGTCTTGTTGCATTGCCTGTCGAGAGGAGGATGCGCAAGCGGGAGCTGAGGGAGCGTACCTGCCCACCCGTGGCACCCACGGCTCTCTGCCCTGGCCTCCTCCCGGAGCTTACTTGCCCATAGCGGGAGGCAACGAGCTGCGCGGGTCTGCTTGCAAACTGGGGTCGATGGCAGCTCGCGTTACTGCGGCAGCGTTTGAGCAGCTGCGGCTGAGGTTGGGCACGCTCGCTCGGTATCACGCTGGGGGCAGGAACTTCCCATGGAGAAGGAAGGGCGGATGGTTAGGACCAGGAAATTTTGCTACTGCTAAATCTAACAGGGATTGCAAGTCATAGCCCTGAGGCAGCCCTGGCTCAGCCTTCAAACGAGCCTTCCCCATCTCTCTAAAAACTCCCCCCCGTGCCACCCTGCAGCTAATCCGGAAAGGAGACATCTGGGAAGCACCATGGACTCCGAGGACTGCTGAACCGTCTCCTGGTTACTGGCAGGCAGCACCCAAAGGCTTGCAGGGAGAGGCTGTATCGCCCTTTCTGACTCCCCACCGGATGGATCCTGTCCTGGAGAGTGGAGCTGACGGACTCTCAGTGAGGGCTCTCCCTTGCCTTTTTAGAATGACATCTGCCTTCCTGCCCTTGGGACTTGAAAATGCCAAGGTTTCGCAGCAGTCCCTGTGGTGTCCACATCTGCTCATCCACACCAGCTTCCCGGAGCAGGCTCTCAAACCCAGTGGTACAGACACTCATAAAATGGGAGGCTCAGTTAGAGCGTATTTGCAGCAGTTTCTTACCTGTCCTGTGTCCCCAGAGACCCCAGGTGGAGATTCGGTGTGCAGTAGTCAGGAGAGTTGTTGAGATAAACCAGATCCGTCTCTTTCACTGGCCTGACGTCCATTTCTTTGGGTATCAGCTGCTTCCTGGGCCCTATAAGCCGGTGGGTCACCTTGATGGCTGCCAGGTACTTGGACTTGAGGTCAGAGGCAATTTCATCCAGGTTTGGCAGTCCTTTCCAACAGGTCTTCACCGAGCAGGAGCCTGAAACACCATGGCATTTACACTTGGTATCCAGGGAGTCACTCAGCACCTGCAGAGGACAGGAAAACATGAATTTCCTTCTGCTTTCTCCTGGTACCCACCCTAGGGATTGATTTGCAAAGAGCATCCATGGGAAGTTTCAGGAGACGAAAGAGCTCAGCTGCTTACTGCCACCTTTAAATGAATATAATGGGGCAATCAAGGACTCGGCCCTGCTTCGGTCCCCTTGTGATAAGAACCCAGCCCTTGGGCAATTCCCTGCTGGAGCTTGCAATGGGGCTGGTGGCTTCCCTAGCCATCACGGGTGCAGGTTGGCCACGTCCTCACCTGGGGAACAGGAGCGCGTGAAAGCACAAAACCCCGCAGTTCTGGGCAGGGCTGGGAAGCCCAGCTGGAGCGGAGCAGGACGGGCCTCTGCTCCCATCGGAGGGGTGGAAAGAAGTGCTGGAAGTACTGGTGTGAAGTGGCAAATACCTTGTGCTAGGTGTGGAAAAGGTGCAGGGATGTTTGGGGGGAGTGGGTAGCCGTGGGGGGTGTCTCTGCAAACGCCTGTAACTCTGTTTTAACCGTTTAGTTGCCTCCTGACCTTAAGGACAGCATCCCAAGAGCCTGGCCGGAGGCCACCGCCTTCCATTAGGCGCCTCTGCCCACCAGGCTGCTGTAAGGTGTGCTGGGCTGCAGCAATCCGTGGTGGGCACCGTACCCACCTGCCGGCCCACCGCATTGTTGTGCAGATGCATGGCCTTCAGCGCTTGTGTCCCCAGTTTGCTGGATTTTAAGGGACTGTCAGCAAAAGCGGTGCCGAGCTGGAGGCCGTAGCGCAGGTTGTCCCCGCAGCCACCCCATCTGAAGTCCGGCCCGGGGACCTCCGAGGGGACGGAGCCGCAGGAGCAGAGAGGGAGTTCTCCCGAGGTGCAGGCTTGGGCGATGGAGTGCGTGACGGCGGCAGCAGCCAGGGCGTAGACAAAGGCGGATTCCCGGGTCCCTGGGAAGAAGAGGGGGAGATGTCCTTCCTCCCTGCCCAGCCAAACGCTCCTCTCAAAGGTCTCACAGTGCAAATGGGGGATTTTTCTTCTTGCAATAGGATAAAACCAAGGCCAGGCGTTTTTCTTGCACTGTATTTTTAACCCGTGCCACCCATTATATTACGCTGTCAGTATACAGCCTATGTCCTCACCTCTTCCCCCTTTTTTCTGGAGCCTCTAGCAGCTGTTTTTGTTTGAAATGGAAGTTACCGCCTGGCATCTCCTGCAGATCTAAGTTGCGCAGGATTAACACCAGTGTGATAGCAGCCAGCATTCTCCGAAATAGGTATCTAAGGCAAAACTGACACCCATCAGCTGAACAGCAGTGCTGCACGCTAAAGTAAAGCGCTGCCTGCCTGGAAAGCTACGTGGGGCAGAAAGAGGAGAATGAACACAGCGGATGAAGCATCCTTTACCTTTCAGCAGGTCGGGGCCAAAGCTGGGGGCGCGTTGGATGGAGGAGCAGTTCCACCTCATGTCTGCGAAGGTCTTCTGGCAGACGCTTTTGGTCTGGCGGGCGGCCCGGACGATGCTGTGCATGACCTCCAGGTTCCTCCGACACATCTGGAACTGGTCCGGCACCAACCCGGCGAGCAGCCGGCAGTGGTGGCTTTCATTCCAGGCCACCCCGCTGCCGCTCTCCGTCAGCCCGCTGCGGGGAGAGGATGGGTATCAATGGGGTGAGAGGGACCACCGGCACCCCTCCGGGGACCCAGCCGGAGAGGGGGAGCCCCAAAAGGGGGGAACCCCAAAAGGGGGGCACTGGGAGGGGGTGCATCCCCCCCCCATGGGGCTGCTTGCTACTCACAGCCAGTGGATGGCCGCGGTGAGCCCCAGCTGGCAGAGAAGCACGGCGGTGGTGGTGGGGTGACCCATGGCCGGGACTGGGACCCGGACTGGGGCTGGGACCCGAGCTGGGATGGGGGCTGCTCGGTGCAGCCGCCCCCTTTTATAGCTGCAGGCAGCACGGTCCTCCCCCCCCCGGGGAGGGGAACAAAGGCGGTTTCGGTGCCATTCACAGCGGTTTAGGGCAGGGGGTGGGGGTGGAGGGGGGGGGTCCAGCTGTTATTAGCAGCCACCATCCCTGAAACAGCACCTGGGAAGCGATTAAGAGATGACCCGCTGCAGGACGGAGGGGCTCGGGGAGTTGGGGGGCGGCATCGGGTCTGGCACGTCACCCTGCAAAGGGCTGGCGTAGAGGTGCTGGGCACAGGGGGCCCCGATGCCGGAGCCGTGGTGTTCTCCGCTTTTGGCGTCTTTGGGAGAGCCATTGGATCACAAAGCAAATATATGGGTCTTTGCTGGGCATGTAAAAACTCATCCCTGTAACTGCTGGCAGGAATCAGAAAGGGAGGATGTTAGTAAAGGACAGATGGGGTTGGCACAGGCTTATAGTAATTTCTGGCTTTTTTTCTTATTTTCCTTGCAAGGAGGTTTAAAAAATACATTTTACTTGACCCAGAAAGAGTGAAAGTCTCAGCCATCTGCCTCCTCTCTCTCCAGAGACCCATGAGGACAGCCAGGATTCTGCAATAACCAAGACTCCAGATGTATATGTGTCAATCAAGGGTGTGGACACTGGTCTCACCAGCCTGGAGACGACCCAGCCAAAGGCTGCGCTGGGACTGAAGCTCATTGAATGTGGGGAAATCCTGCCCCTAGACACAGACTTCACAGCTTCAGCCCCTCTTCCTACAGACAAACCATCTTACCGACCCATGCTCAGTCGGGGCATCGGCAGCTGCTAGGGGGTTTCATAACTGCAGAGAAAGAGGGGGAGCAGAAGGAAGGGCTCTTGGCATGCAGCCCACGAGCACATTTCAAAACGACGGGGTTAAAGCAACCTCTCCCCGCTGCAGGAAGGTGCTGGGCTGCAGTGCAAGGGCTCCCTCCGCCGCGCTCCGCTCTACAGCCCTGCCCACGCAAACTTGAGAAACAGCCCTAAAACTGAATGCGCCCATTAGAAAACATGTGGTCAGAGCAGGATCTAACTCAGCATGGGGCTGTCTTTAGCTTGTCAGCGCTGCAAACCCCAGTCCATAGTTGGCATTGGGCTTTCTGTTGCCTTCAGCACCCCAAAGTGCACGGGGACAGGAGGGACAGCTAAAGGACTTTGCCTTGACTTTGTTGCTGGGCTTTCCAGATCAGGACTAATGCTTTGATGTGTACTGCTGATTCCAGGCTCCTGAAAACAGCATAACTGGCTTCCACAGCAATTTGCCTCTCCAGGCCAAGAAAATGAGCTTAAAGTCCACTGGCTGTTTCACAAACAGCCCAGAGGGGAGTTTGCCCGGTGCTGTGGGCAAAATGGTGTGTGCATGTCCGTGAGACAGCACCGGGCACAGGTATCAGCTGCAGAAGTGCCCATTTCATTGCAGGGACCAGACTACAGCTGGCAGAAATGATTCAGCCAGGAAAACAGTGCCTGCTTGGACAGGGGGTGGTTTGGTGTGACATTTCCATGGCTTGCACATGCTTGTCACAAGGGTGGGTTTTTTTCTGAATCTTTCCCTTCCTTAAGTAGAAAAACAAAAGTGCGACCTCGCTGCTATGAAGACCTGCAGGAACCAGGTGGGCTGATATTTTCGCACAGTGGGAGGTGACATTTGAGAGAGAAGACCAGCTGACACCAGCTTCTTTTGGAAGCAGTCACAGGTTGAAGACCTCTACTTTGGGCTTTCACTTTCTCCCTCACCGTGCAACTTCCCTTGTCACTGGAAGGTGCTTTCCCTTTACAGCGCGTAACTGGGTGGTTGGTTTGTATCCCCCGTGACCTCCCTTTGACTTGCTACCACGTGCACCAAAACTAGGACACGCAGCTTGAATTGTTGACCTTCCCAAACTACTCCCTTGGGATGAAAAGGCCAAGGTGCTTTGTGCCGGAGCAGTGGCCCGTGAGGAAGGGTCCTGCTAGGAAAGCGCCGAGGTCACTCCCAAATCCCAAGCAGAGTTACGTGAGGCTTAATTAAAGGACAGAGAGAAAAGAAAGAGATGCTGTGTTCAGTGTCCCTGGAATCGGCTGGCTCTGATCCCATTAACCTTCCTCTCCCTGATGCCCGGGGACTGACACCAAAGGGCTCCAAAGCTCTTGTCAGCTGAGGAATGATTTTTCAGCAGGAGGAGGAAAGATACAGGACAAAAGCAAATTTGCTGAGCTGCTCGTCGGGGTGCACAGCTTGGATGTCTCTGCAGAGGGCACGTGGAGGCCAGCCAGTGCTATCCACGGATTTCTGCTTCGGAGTGGTCTGAGCAGGAAGCCTGCCCTGCTCTCGACATCCCACTGGCTGAACACTGGCACTGTTGGGCTGGGAATCCCTGGTTTAGGGCAAGAGGAACCTTTTCTCACTGCAACCAGTACTTAGAAAATTGTGCCCGAGTATTCCAGGGTGGGAAGTGCTTTCCCAGCTGCAGAAAGCGGAGTCCCTGTTGGAGAGGACAAGGGATAACCCAGGTCTATATTCCCTAAACACCAAACCCCGTGTTTTGGTTTCTGTCTCTAAAATGAGGACTAAGCTGATTAAAATAACAACAGTCTGCCTGTTTTTACGGGCTAAGGTAGCAACGAGCATACCCTCTCCTGTAGCACACGCTGCTTCCAACCACCGCAGACCAAGCATCAGGTACCCCAGAGTCCTCCAGCACCTGTGGGACATCAGGGCAGGTCCTGCCCCTCTGCTGCCCTCTCCAGCCCCAATTATTGCCCCATGGAGGAAGATGTAAGGGCAAGTCAGACACTAGCTAGAGCAGTTTGTGATCCCCAGCTGTGGGATGGGTAACTCACAGCCTGCAGGGAGGTCGAGCACAGGCATCTGGGCAGACTTCATCCGTCCGCAGGGGCGATGTGATCTGCTGGCAACGCACCGGCCTCCGTGGGAAGGATGTTCAGCAGGAGCGGGCTCACCTGGGAAAACCGGCCAGGAGGAGATAAGGGAGCATCGGGACGTGCCACGCTGTTTCAGCCTGGGCAGTCCCTAGAGCATCTTTCACTCCCTAGGCTTCCTTATGGTCCCAGACACAATTCAAGCACCCTGGCCATTTCCACAATGCAATTCACATTTTTCTCAGTTTTCTGAAAGCCCCTGGATTTTCAGCTGAACTCAGCTGCTCCCTCATCAGCCCAATGTCTCCCCTAGCATCCCTGCTATTGAAGAAAGCTGCTGTTTGTTTTGCCCCAGTGGTACCTGAGCCCTGGTACTGCCGTCCCCTGTAAGATCAAACTCTCTCTGGCTCCAGTCCCGGGTGGCACGTGGCAGAGATGAACCCAGTCTCCAAACCTGGTCCCCTTCTACCGAGGGCTCTGCAAGGAGAGAGAGTCCCTGTTAAGTCCCCGGCATGATGGATTTTGCTTATACGCATCACAGGACCCTGCGGGTTGAGGTAGAAAAGCCCCACGAAGCAGCACCCACTGTTGGGGCCAGATGCTGGTGCTGTGCAGGAGAGGGTGACAGCACCCTGGGGTGCCTGGGGCCCTGCTGTATGACCAACAGCTGGGTGCTGCGAGACTCCTTCGGCCCCGGGGTAAAGCTGGCGTCCTTTGCCGTGAAGTTATCCATTGTCTTTGGTAAAAGACCGAAGTCAGACCCGTCTCACTGCAGCGACATAGTTTGGCTTTCACCTTTCTTGAGTCAGTTTGGTTCTGCTGGTACTCACTGTGCTCTGGAAGTCCCTGGTATTTCTTGAACATCTCACCTTCTCAATCATGGCTTTTGCAGATCCTTCTCTCAGGTTGACCCCAAATCAGATACGGTGTCCACGCTTCTCCCTTGTGCTAGCCCAAGCGCTCCTTTCACTCTAACCCCGAGGATTTTGATGTTATGAAATCATATTCTCTGTAAGTTCCCTTTTCAGCCTTGGGGAATGGGGAAATGCCTTGGGCCAGAGGGGGACATTGCGGGGAAATCTGAACAGCTTCTGGAGGGATTAGGATTTTTTTGACCAGGAAAAGCTGCTTTTGTCAGTGTTGGGAGGTGCCTGGGTGCTTTTTTGGGCATCATGTGCTCAGTGGGCAGAGGGAGGGCAGTGGTTCACCAAGCATGTGCAAGGCAGGAATTGCCAAGCAAAGGCAATCCTGTGTGCTGGTCATGTCTAACGAGACACCTCCTTCTTCAGACACCATTCAGAGGGACGCAGGACCTCCAGTGGCTTCCAGTCCCTCCAGTTACACTCTGCCCTGGACTCCTTTGCAGCAGGTGTCCTGCATCCAGCCTGCCAGGAGGAGCTGCTTTGCTCCAAATTGTCCCATTGCCACATCTCTGCTGAGGGATGAGGAGGTTTCGGTAGGAACGCAGGCTCTGCTGGAGATGCTAATCCTTCTGGAATGATTTAAAAAGTGACCATCAGCACAAACAGACCCTACGACAGACGATTTCAGACAAGAGGGTCAGGAAGGTCAGCAGTCCCCTAATCTCTCCTGAGCAAGACACAAAGGTGGGCAAAGTGCAAGCCCACCTCTGTGCAGGTGGAGGGGGGGGGAAAGGTCTAGGGTTGCTATCTAGGCGAAGCTGCTTTCCAGTTGGGTGGCCCCAGCATATACTGGTGCCTGGGGCTGTTCCTCCCTGAGGCAGGGCTTTGCAACCCCCCCTCCCCGTGAAACACCCTGTGACCGTAGGTGCTGTGGCATTCACAACACCAGCACCCACTATGGCCAGCGTAGGCTGAGGTTCAGGAGATGGACATCAGGGATGCCCGACCACCTGGGTGGGACATGGAGCATCGTCCTGCCGTTGCCCGAGCTGTTCAATCCAAAGGTGGGTCCGAGTGGGGTTAGAGCTTCCAAACCAAAATGGACCCATCCCCGGCACAAGGGGCTGATCCCTCCTCTGCTCTGCACAGTGTCAGGCCCAGAAAGGAGAGGGGATATTGCCACCTTCTGGCCAGTGGTTTTGCTTTTAAGGGCCACCATCTCCCTTTCGGGTCCTTGGAGAACCTGCTTTCACCATGCTCCTGCCTGTCGTGTTGGTGCTGGCAAGTCTCACATTGCAGCAAGGCACTTTTTTCCCCTATTATCCATGTTGCTTTCAGGCAAACTCCTCAAGGTGTGGATGGCGTCTTATTCTGGGACCTGGAGGATCTCAAACGGGTTGCCATAGCCAGTACATACTGGGGTTGGAATGCAGCTGGGCAGGCAAGAGCACCTGGGTTCCCAGGGGCTTCAGAAGAAGCCATGGACAACAGTCAGGAAAAGCTGCTGGAGAGCAGGAATGCAGAGAGGACGTGTGCGAGGACGGTCTGGCAGGTGGAGGCATCTCATAGCTTCGCAGGTGCTGGGAGCTGTGACCAGTGCTGGGGCAGAGGGGCTTAGTACCACCCTGTCCCCTTCCATTGGGATGCGAGGTCACTGTGGGAGCTGGGCAAGGGCACGAGGAGCCAGCGCCAGGGTAGGGAACAGCGTCCAGCGATTTCTGACGCCAGTCTCCTGCTGCCTCCTACAAAAGGTGATTTTTACCAATCCCTTTTCACAGAAAAGTTTTGCAATGACTGAGTAGTAGGAAAAAAAAAAAAAGCTTCCTCTTAAAGCAAAAAAGCAATCCTTCATTTGATGTCAATTCCTCTTCTTAGCTCAATCCTTGAAACAATCGTAGGGCAAGTGCTAAAAATACCTCTTCCTCTTCCGTGTCAGGCTCTCTCTTGGGGAAGAAGGAGGGCAGGAGGGGATTCCCAGCTCAGGAGAATGGCTTTCCTTCCCCAGCCTGCCCGCGCCGGAGAGCCACCGTGGGGAGAAAGTGCAGCCGCGCTGCTGGGGCTTCATCTGCAGGTGCTGAGCAGAGGGAAAGACCAGAGGGGAGCAGGCGAGGAGCGGGGAGGAACATTGGAAAATATCATCCCCCAACTGCCTGCCTGGTGTTGGCTGCCCTGGGGCCACAGCCCGGAGGGGAAAGCTCAAGGAGAAGCTCACAGGAGGGGCAAGGAGAAGACCTGCTGCTGGGTCGGGGCTTGCCTGCACACGGAGTTTGCTCCTGGGATTAAGCTAATTAGCGCAGGAACATCAAATAGTTGTCCAGGATGGCCAAAGGTTTGTGTCTCCCACTACTGGGACTCGGACAGGGGCCAAAGCAAATGCCCCTGAATGGTTTGTGACCTGCGTAAGCACACGGGGACCCCTCCCCATCTACCCTCCCAGCTGGCTTCCAGGCTCAGGAGAAGCAGCTTCGTATGAGGACCTTCCCCGGGGCTCCCCCGCCATCAGAGTGTCCCGTGTCCCCTCAAGCCCCTGCCGGTCCCCCACCCCACGCTCACCTACCGACTGACCGACCGTGTGAGGAGCCACATCCTTTTGCCCGTGACAACGCCGGGTTGTGGTGACGCAGGTGGCTGCGGCACGCCGTCATGTGGCACTGACGTCTCGGCGAGGAGGCAGGTCGTGCTCCCTGGCCAGCTTCCATCCCGTGTCCCAGAGGTTGCGGACGAGATCCCTGCTGCAGGCGGGCACCCGGGAGCATCCCGTCCCCTCCGGAGGTTGGGGATGCTGGTGAGGGTCACCCTGGGTGCCAGGTGACCGTCCTGCTGCAGAGGGCTGCTTTCCTTTAGCGAAACCGTCCTCCTTCCTCTTTCCGAGGTAGCGGTGGAGTGGGTGACCTCACCACAGGACGGATACTGAGAAGCAGGCTGGGGGTGACGGGGACCGGCAAGGACTCGCTGCTGCCAGCTGATCTCCTCCGGAGCAGCTTACGCACCATGCTGCCTTCCAGCGCCCCAAAGCTGGGACCGGGGACCGTGGGTCTACACCTGCTCGTGGGTTCAAGCTGTAAGGAGACAGACAGAGCACCTGGTGACACTTCACGGGCTGCCGTGACCAGGGCTGCCTGCGGCCGTAGCAATGTCCTCTTGCAGGCAGCACACGCCAAGGCAGCCCAGAGCAGGCTTTGCAGCACGCCCTGTCCCCAGGGCCCGGGAACAGCTGGATTGAGGGGATCCAGCTGCAGAACATGTGTCGGGATCTGCACCCCGTCCCCAGCAGCTCGGGACAACCCGGGCAAGCGATGCTGCAGAAGGCAGTACGGGACTTCACCAGGCAGGGGAGATGCTGGGAGCTGCGTTTCCCTTCTGTCCCCTGCCAGAGTCTCCTCTGGCTGAAGGTCTGCGTGCTGGAGAGCTGGTGGCAGGTCCCAGCCTGGCTGGAGCCCCACCAGAGAGGAAGAAAGTGTCATGAATAACACGCCCGACCTCACTAACTAGGCTAGAAATAGCTGTCAGGGGAGTTTTGTTGAGTCATGCAGAAGAGGCTGTGGCAGTGAGTGATAATGGAAAGCAGTGGTGGCACAGCCCTACGGCCGGGAGGGACACAGAGGCTGATGTCCTGGAGGTGACACATGGGGATGAGCCGCCGCCACCAGCCTCCTGTCCCATCCCAAAGCCGCAGAGCAAATGCCGCATTAGCTAGGAGCACGTAAAAGGCACCCAGCCGTGGGGAGCCAGGCTATGGTAAGATGACAGTGGTTTATGAGATCAGCTGCATTTGGGAATGCATATTACAGCAATATCAGCAAAAATTAAAAGAAACGATACCTTCAGCAGCTGTTCTGCTGCTCTCTGCGCATGGAAGTGGATTTACCTGAGCTCTTTGGTCGGGTGAAACCCAGGGCAGGAGCTGCCGGGCAGAGGGAGGAAAATATCGTTCTCTGCTTTGATGGTTTCACGCCTCACAACGGCCTAAAGCATGTTATCTTGCATTACCTTATAACAGAGTTGGGAGATTTCGGCTAACCTATGCTCTGTCTAAAGCCAGAGGATGAGGAGTGCTCTCCCTGCCAGGCAGGGGCAGCTCGAGGAGCGATAGCTGCCAGCCAGTGACCGCGAAATTCTTCAGCTCTTGAAGCAGATGAAGCTCTGGCTCTTGTCTCCATGGAGAGAAAGGGAAAAAGGGAGGGGAAAGAAAAAAAAAAAAAAAAAAAAAAAAAAAAAGAGTGTGCTGTAATTGAAGTTAGTTGCAGACAAGGTAATTTCCACATGAGTTAGCAGAACAGCTAGTTGGAAATTTTTGATAAAATCTATTTTACTTTGAAAATGCAGATCCAGTGAAATGTGAAGGCTTTCCACTGGAAAGAATGAGTTTTGCTGGATTTCTCAACTAGTTCTCTAGAAAATTTGTAAATGGTCACAATATTTTAACCACCACTGCTATTTTTTCAGACCAAAATTTATACTCCTACTGCCTTACAGCATGACATGAAAACGCAACATATTTGGCATCATCGCTTTATTTGTTTGAACTTCAATATTCTACAGATCTTTTACCCTTATTTTGGATCAAGAAAAAGCTTGAGATGCTAAGACATCACTGGGGTAAGCAAACCATTTCCCATAAACTGTGGGAAGCTCAGGCTGAGGAGCAATGCAGAACATAGGACGTACCCCTCCTGTTAGCACCAGTTAGTACCACAGCCGGGTTTCTCTTGACCTCGTGGGTAACTCGTGCTGGTTTCTGCTGACATGAATGCGGTCTGCAGGGGCAGGGTCTGGCCAGCCCGGTCACACCTCGTCGTCCCCTGTGCCAGCACCAGCCCTGGGTGCTCGCCCCGTGCCCTGCTCCCGGCCAAGCTGAAAGCACGTCGCTTTTCCTATCGCTGGGAGAAAGGGGCATTGCCCTCAGTGCTGACGTGGATTCAGTTCTTCTTGCAGTACCTGTGAGACCACAGCCTACAATCCTGTTTTTCCTCGAATCGGGAAAGCACACAGACATCGATAAAGATAATAACCCGACACGCCATTTCCCTGGCTCAGTTTCTGTGCCTTCACAACCTTTCTTTGGCCTCAGGAGTTCTCCAGGCTTGCTTTCTTTTTTAAAGCTTACCTCCCCCTTCCCTGGGAGCTTCTCTGTCCCTTAGCAGGGCCAGCATCTCTCTTCCATCCCTCTTACCCTAAGCTTGATGTGTCTTTGGGTGCCTTCCCCGCAGGGTAAAACCAGTACCAGGATCCCTTCTCCTATTTTTAGCACACGCTTTAGCAGATGCTCTAATCCCCGGAGAAACCTTCAGGCATCAGCAGCCCGCTGTCCCCAAGCACCGCCGTCCCCACACAGGTCAACCACCAGCTGCTGCTGCTGCTGATCCACAGGGACACGACACAGTCTGTGTCAACAGTGCTGGATAAACACGGCTCCGGAGCACTCGGGAAGCCCAGGGCAGCGCCTGGCACCGACCGAGCACCCGGTGGTACGCGACGTCCCCGCCGGCCACCCAGCTCTGCGTGGCTGCAGCCCTCCGCAAGCCTTGATGCGAGGAAGAAGCCGGCGAAGAAGCAGCACAAAGGGCAGGACATCTTATGGCGACACGCATGGAAAGTACAGCCTGGGAGGGGGTTTAAATGAGGAACAGAGGCCACACAAAATGTACCAGAAACACCCACCAAAGGCAACAGCAGAGTTTTGGGCTCCGGCCAGGCAGCCCCCAAGAGCGTCCCTGTAACGTCACCAAGCGCCTGGGCTGGGGAAGGAGGCTGGCACGGCTTTAGGGACGGGCTGAAGCCGGGCTGAGCTCACCCACCTGCTGTCACGGAGCTTTGTGGGCGTGCGGGAAAGCACGTCCCTGCCCCAGGGAGCTCGAGTGCCACCCGAAGACAAGGGACCCTGCTGAGGAGAAGCGCAGAAGAGACCAAGGTGGGCACGGCAGGTCCTGGCACAACGTGCTTCGTGCCCAAAACCCAGCTGGCTGCGTCTCCCCAGGGACATCAGCTGGGGCCCACGCTGGAGCAGGGGATGGAGCTGGGGAGCACCGGGATGGGAGAGGACGAGGGCTTGTGGTGGCGGTGGGAGGGTGGCTGGCATGCACCGGGGCTTTGGTGAATGAGAGGGACACAAGAGCTGCAGCAAAAAGAAGAAGGGTGAGCATGGAAGCAGAAGATCCAGCAAATAGCTGCCCTCGAGCAGGAGGCTGGGTTTTCACCAGCAGCACGGGCTGCCTGCCCGTCCCAAAGGTCCCTGCAGGGTGGTGACACGCAGCACCAGGCTCCCCCGCGACGCCCCGGGCACCCCGGCATGGCCGGTCGCTCGCCGTGACGAGGCGCAGAGTGCCAGATCAAAGGGAAACTGAAGCGGGGATGGAAACGCGGGGCCATCAAAGGCGCTGGGGGTCCCTCGGGAGCTGGATGCCCATCAAAGTCCGGGAAGCTGCAGCCCCAGTGGCAACGTGGGCAGCGTGGGGAAGGCATATGTTTTACAGCAAAAACGCCTTTTGCTTCACAGCAAAACCACGATAAGCTTGAAAGGGAAAAGAAAAAAAAGAAAGTTAAGTAATTGGGATTTTAAGTGACTTCCAAGCCCTTCTGCTCTCACAGCCTCCAACCCAGCAGGTGTGTGGACAAGCAGGTAGCCCAGGCCAGTTGGAGACTTTCAAGGTGGAACCAAAGAGATAGGAAATGTTTCATTGCAGCCTTATTTTTATCCTTCCCCAGAGCTGGCCCCAGCCCTTCAGGTGCTCGTCAGGCACCTGGCTGCTGTCGTGGGGGGAGCAGCACCGCTCTGCCCCGGGAAGCTGGACACACTGCACCCAGGACAGACAGCTGGCTGTTGTGTGCAGACTGAGAGCACCCATCGCACCGCCACAACAGCCGCCCCACATCGCTGCTGCAGCTCACCGTCCCGCTTAGCGCCTTCTCCTGCCGCCCTCCCTAGCTGGGCTCCTAGCCCCCCCAATATTAAACACTGCCCGAGTGTGGGCTGGGTGCTCAGAGGGTGCCAGATGCCCCAAGAACCGCGGCTCTGCCAGCACTTACCCCCTGTGACGGAGACCGAGCTGCCCCTGACTCGGGAGTGCAGGCGCTGGGGGTGGGAACGTACAGCACACACACCCCCCCCCAAAGAGCCCGTGACCCAGCATCAGCCAGGGACAGCACAAGACTTGATTTTTTCTCTTATTCTCACTATCCCAATGGGTGAGGACAGGGCAGACTTCCTTCCTGCATCCACAGCAGTGCCTGGGGTCGGTTTAAGCCCTGCCAACTCCACAGCATCCTTCAGATGATGGCTTGGCAGGGAAAGGCAGAAGAGAGAGGTACGTAGGATCCTGCAGAAACCCCCTCCCCACCCCCGGCACTGTGACCCACCACCGGGTACCGTTCCCTGCCACTGCCCACTCCTCGCAAGGCTGGGTGATGCTTTCGAGAGCAGGAGGTTAGCTGACCTATTAAACCTACTTAAAAGGCAGGTAGTGACTGCTGGAAAAGCTGTGAAACACTCAGGTGGTGCCAATGGAGACAATTCCCTTTCCACAAACAGCCCAAGATGGGTTCAGGGGGGTGGGAGATCAATAGAAGCAGCCCAGGCCTAGGTTTCTTGTCCTGGGTGATGAGAATGTGTGACGGCAGGGCAGAAAACCCACCCGCAATTGCTTATAGAGTGTTTAATTTTTTGCAGGGAACAGAGCAGCTGCGGGCACCTTCCCTCTAGAGTAGGAGAGATGGCCCAGAGCTCGGCACCAGCCACGCTCCCTTTATTGGGTTTGCAAAACACACAGGGTACCAGAGAGGGGAGAAGACCTAAAATACAATAATGTTATTAATATTATTAACAATTAGAGTTCTGACGGATTGCTACAGTTCCTGCTCCTCAGGGCTGGGCTACACTTTGGTGATGCTGTCTGCTGGCTTTGCCTCGGCTGGCTCCTCCCTTTTGGGGTGGTGGGGCAAGACCCCCACCCTGTTGCTCTGGAGTCCCACACGCTCCGGCGACTTCTGTCCTTTCTTCAGAAGGCAGCAAACCCCGGAGCTGAGAAAGAAAAGGCTCATCACGACCACGAGCAGAGCCAGCGAGCCGGTGCCCTTGGGTTGTGGACAAAGCCACCAAGGACTGCTGGTTATTTTGGCTGAGAAGTTCCTGCTCTCATCCCAGTAGGTGCAGAGGGCTTCGTCCACGTCCCGCACGCCCACGCCGGCTGCCTGCAGCACGTCCAGCCAGGCCAGCGAGCAACAGCTGAAGGGGTTTCCAGCGACGGACACGTCCTTCAGGCTGTGGGACCAGCTCACGAGCGCCAGCTTTTCCAACATCAGCAGGTTGTTATTGCGAACGTCCAGGCTTTCCAGCGGGGAGCAGAGAAGACCTGCGGGCAAAAGGCTCAAATTATTGCCCGAGAGGTCCAAGACTTTGAGCGTGTCCAGGCAGGGGAGCTCTGTCTTGCTGTTGTCCATCTGGTTGCCCCTCAGAGAGAGTTTCTGCAGGGAGAACTCCAACCCCCCCAGGGCTTCCTTAGGCACGAACAAGTCCTTGTTCCCCGACAGGTCTAGGGAGAGCAGCGAGGTCCGGTTGAAGGCGTAGGGCTGCAGCCTGGTGATGTTGTTATTGCAAAGCCTCAGATGCTTCAAGCGAGGCACGTTGTAGAAGGGGGTGCAGGTGCCTCCTCCCAAATTCCCTCCCCGATCGCTCCCCTGGCTCTCGCAGGGCTGGAGGTTGTTGGAGCCCAGATCGATCGTTTCCAGCTGAGGCAGAGAATCGAAAAACCAGCGTGGCAGCACGTGGATGGCATTGCCATGGAGGTCCAGCGAGCGCACGGAGAGGTTGGCACGCTCCGGCGGCGCAGGAGAGCGGTCGCTGGGCTCCGTGCCGTCGGCGAGCGACTCCCCAGCTACGTCCTGGAGACAGTTCATAGCCAGGCTGAGGCTGTGCAGAGAGCCCAGGCTGTGGAAGAAGGTAAATGGGAACAGCTGCAGCCGGTTATTGCTGAGATCCAAGTCAGCTACATGTGTCAGACCGGCCGCGGTACGCAAAGTCCTATTAAACCTCGCCATCTCCTTGTAGTGCAGTACAAACTCCCCCGGATGGCGTGAGCCTGGGAGCAGGGAAGCAATAAGGTTGTTGGAGAGGTTTAAGTGTGTGAGATAATGGGCTTTGGGGAGCTCTGGAAAATAAAGGAGTCTGTTATGGCTCAAGTCGAGCACTTGAAGCAGGTAGGGCTCCGCTGCCTCCTCCGAGACGAAGAGCTCCAGGGCGTTGTGGCTGAGATTTAAAACTCGCAGCTGCGTGAGGCTGAAGCCAGAGATGCAGTGGAGGGAATTCAAAGCCAAGTTCACCACCTCCAGCTCTTCCAGAGCCTCAAAAGCTCCCTTCTCGATTTCCATGATGTAGTTGTTGCTGAGGTCGAGCTCGCGCAGCCGTGGCGCGCTCTGGAAGATATCCATCAGCAGGCTGGTCATCTTGTTCCCGGAGAGATCCAGCATCCTCAGCCTGGTGAGGTTGCTGATGTACCAGCCTGCCATGTGGCTCTCCAGATTATTTGCTGACAGGTCCAGGACCTCTATATTCCTGAGCAGATGAAAGGCTCGCCCATTAGCGAGGTAATTGCGGTCCAGGTGGTTTGATCCCAGGAGGAGAAAGCGCAGCTGGGGCAGCTGAGCCAGGGTCGTGTCTGACACGGCTTCCAGCTGGTTGAAGCACACATCCAGGTACTCAAGCTGCCCAAACCCTGGCATGTAGGTGCCTGACAGGTTTTGGATGAAGTTGTTGGAGAGCTCGAGGTACTTAACTCCTTGGCTGAGCTCCTTTGGAAACTTGCGCAGGCCAGCTCCTTTGCAAGACACCTTCGTGGGGCTCTACAGAGATGGGAGAAGCTGTCAGCATGAGAGGGGCGACAAACCACAGCTCCAGCCAAGCCATCTGCTCTCCAAGATGGGCAAGAACAATGTGGAAATGAGCACTAAGCCTGGGATGGGAAGGGGCTGGACCACCTAAAGCCACAGCTCAGAGACAAGAAGCTTGTCCCCAGGGTTAAGGTGGGCTTTCTGAGACACTGCTGAGTTTTTTTCTGATGGTGCAAGGAGAAGGCTCAGCCTCTGGCCCCTCAGGCTGTCCTCCCATACAGCCCAGCAAGCAAGGTGGGCAAAAAAGAAGCGTAAGCACTGAAGATGCAGCAGGCTGGTGGGGCAAACCCAGCCTCTGGAGGGCACTGGGACAGCCCAGGGACTGGTCCAGAGCATCCCTGTCCTGTCTGGGCAGAGAAAGGGCAACCGTCTGGTGGGCTCAACCTTCCCTCTCCCTCCAAACTGGTTTCCTCTGCCAGTGTGGAGTTTGGAACCTGGACATGGAGGAGCTGGTTTCTGTCCCTCACCCTGCCACGTTTGTGGTGGGACAGAAACCAGCTGCTCCACATCCAGGCTCCCGACTGCCTTGCTAACATGCGTGGCAGCTGTCTGAACCCCCACGAGACCCTGCACGCCGTCCTGCCACTTGGCAAGCATCTGGAGCTGACACCCCCGTGGCAGGGACTGCTGGAAGGTGTCACCGGCACGGCAGGGACATGGGAGCAGCTGCGTGCTGGGGACCTGCTAGTGGGTGACCGGCTCAGAGACAGGAGAGCAGAGAGGAGATCAAAGCTGGGAAGGTTAAAGAGATGGAGGCTGGAAGGAGGGGAGAGCCGTGGGGAGGAGATGCACCCTGCGCTGCGCAGAGGGATGCTGGCAGCCCCGCTCGGACCCAGCGATGCTGCCGGGGCCATCCCAACCCAGGGGCTCCTCGGAAAGCAGCCTTACCTGCTGGCACGGCATGGACCTGGACCTCGTCTCCCCACTAGATTGGGCTCTGAGAACAGACGGGAGCAGCCAGAGCAGCAAGCATCCTCTTTCAGCCATCCGATGTTCAAACAAGAGCATGTTGGGCTATGGGCACTGCCAGCCCCGTCCCGCTCCTCCAGTGCTCTCTGGCAAGCTGGGCAGGAGCCGGGCTCTATATAAATAGGCTTCAGGATGGGATGGGGGAAGGAGATAACACATGTGGGTGTTCGTAGCTACGGAAGTGGGAAAAGAAAGACATAAGATTGCAGAGGGGGAAAAACAGTGCAAAAAGCCACAAGGAAGGGAAAGAGAAACGGCAGGACGGGGAGGAGGCAGGGCTGCACCGGCGCCCAGGTGATCGGCTGGACCGACCACCAAAATCCAATGCCGGGAGGCAGAGGTGGGTACGCGGGAAAGCTGAGAGGTTTTGGGGGGAGTTCCCCTGCGTGGACCTGCTCTTCCTCCAGCTTCCTCTGCCCCGTACCGGGGCAAGCCGTGCCCTGTGCCAGCTGGTGCTGAGGACACCGGGAGCAGCCGGCGATGGCTCCCCGGCCATCCCACGCCGGGGACCGAGCTCCTGGGGATCACCGTGGGACTCCCGATGCCTCTGGGGCCGCAGGTGAGGCAGAGCAAATTCCCCTCCTTGCACCATCGCAGCCCAGCCGAGGGGACTCTCCCACGGCACCTGTCCCTCCTCGGGGAAACAACGGCTTCCCGGGATTTACCACCTGTTCCCAGCGGGATGTGCCGAGCTGGCACCCCCCTCCTCTTCCTCCTCTTCCTCCCCAGGAGCCCGCTGTGCTGCGAGTGCTGGGCTCCTCGCTGCCATGTCCCTGCCAGGACCGGAGGACGGCTGCTGGGTCACCTCCTCACCCAGGGCAGGAACCAGACAGGGACTTTCCCTGCGGCAGCTCCAGGTGGTATCTGGGCTCCCAGAGCTGCACCCCACCACAGGGATTTTTTTTGTAGTGACATCTCCGTGTCCCTGTGCCACCTAGTGCCCACACGCTCCCGGGGGGGGGGACGGGGACGGGACATGCTCCACGCATGCTTTGTGGGGCGTTCCGCAAAACGCACATTTTTGGGGTTTTTGGCTGGCTGCAGCCCATTTCTTTCCCATCCGAAAGAGCACCTCCAGGCTGCTGCGTGGCTGCCCAAGGATGTGCTTTGCTGTAGTTTCAGCTGTGGAGCTGTTGCTCTAGTCTTAGATGCGTTTGGCAGGGGAAAAAAAAATAAATTATATATATAAACACACAGGCACATCTGGAAGATGAAGCAGCCTGGCTTCTGCTGCTGCCCCTCGCCCTGCCGACAGCGGCCGTGATGGGGAGCGCTTTGCCACCTCCGGGATGTGGTTCAGCCTTGAGCTAGACCAACGTCACCAGTCAGCCAGGGCTCAGCCCGGACACCAGGGCCCGTGTTTTGGGCTGACGCTCGCTGCGGCGGACCTGGGCTCCAGCAGCAACCGGGGCCAGGGCAGCTGTGAGCAAACAGCCCGCCGTTGTTTTCGGAGGCGCGGTGAGGATAGCACATCTGTGCAGATGTAAAAATCCTGTAGGCTCCGGCCAGGGAAACACCGACCTCTGGATGAACCTTTGCCTTCAGCGTCCCTCGTCTACCATCAGCAGCGGAGCGCAGAGCCCTGAAAGAGGAAGGCAGCACAGGGGAGGAACCGCGCCATGCGAGCGCTCCGGCCCCCGGTGCAGCCCCCAGGGCGCCTGGCCCCACCGCCGCCGCCGCCTCGCCCGGGGAACCCCGACCCTCTCCTCCCTGCATCCCGAATTGCTGGGCATGGGTCCGCACAGCAGGCACGGCCGGCCGATGAAATCAGCTGAAAAGTCCCCGATTTTGATCAGGGACTTCTGCGGAGAACCCCTGGGCATTTGCATCCCAAGGCTGTGAACTCCCTTTGTAGGAGAGCCTGGCAGAGCGAGACGGGTGCGGACCGAGAGCCGTCCAAGGTGCCCTGCAAACACCGAGAGGCTTTTCACGGACCGAGAGCCGTCCAAGGTGCCCTGCAAACACCGAGAGGCTTTTCACGGACCGAGAGCCGTCCAAGGTGCCCTGCAAGCACCGAGAGGCTTTTCACGGACCGAGAGCCGAAGGCAGAGCGAACCGCGCAGCACCAACTAGGGAAGAGATTCACGCTGGCAACTCACAGGGCATCCCGCGCTTCTTGCCACTCCTGGCCTCCAAACTGGCTCCCAGGTCTCCAGAATGGTCTGTTAGAGAGAGATGCCCCTGTTTCCCCAAAGGCTTTCACGTGAGAAAGCCCCCCAAAGGATGGGACGAACTAGCAGCAGGCCAGAGGATTGCAAAAAAAAAAGGGATAAAGCCACTTGCCCACTGTCACAGCCGTCCCGCAGGGTGACAGACGCTCGGTCCCATCCTGGGCGTTAAGGAGGCAGAAGGGTATGCGGTTATCCAAGTACACCGAAACTGTCCTTCTCTCCCAGTAAGTAGTGACAGCAATGCCGTTTTCTGCGCATTCCCCTGACTGCAGAGAGCAGCGGGGAGTCAGAAGGCAAATGCTGAGCAGCGCTGAGCCCGACGACGGGACCGCTGCCACGGCCACAGCAGCTGCGTATCAAACGCTCCCCGAAGGACGGGGAGATGCTTTACCTTTCAGCTGTGTCCCATCGCACAAGTGCAGCCAAAATACTTTCCACAGAAACTCCTGGTTTGGCCGGGGAAGGAAGTCCCACCCAGAACAGCAAGATCAGGAAAAAAAGCTTTATTTGCAAAGAAAATATTGACAATTTACATAAACTTACATCCTAATTTATATACATTATGTATATTTTATATACAGATAGTGTCTTGAATAAAGATGTTGAAGCATGAAACAGCATCAGTATATCACCGTGCAGCTCTAAAAGGTAACAGGGAGAGTCGTGTCTCTCTTCCCACAACTCCTCTCCCGGTTTGTCGCGGAGTCCAAGAGGCTTTCTCCCAGCCTGGGAGTGATGAACATGGGTAGGGGTGGGTGGGAGTCAGGCTCGTAAGTGGGTGCAGCCACGAAGCGTGGCTGCAGTTTTCCCTTCCCCTTTCTCCCCAAAGCCGGCGCCAGGGCAGGTGCCACCAGGCTGCAAGTGAGCGGGAAGGACTCCCCACGCTCCACCTCCTACCAAGAAGAGGGGAAGAAACACGGACGAGCCAACGCGCTTTGCTCAATTCCCTCCCAACGCAGCTCGGGTGCCCTTCAGTGGAAGGATGATGCCAAGTCCCCTGATGGGGACAGTGGGTGCCAGGGAGACCACAACCGCTTACCTGGGTGAGAAAGGTGCTGGAGGGAAGGAAGGGCCAGGTAGTTTTGGGGAGGGAGCCATGACCTTTAGGTCTTCCTTCAAAAGGGGCCCTGAACTCAACAGCCGAGCTGGCTGCCCTAGAAGTTGTCTCTGTAGAGAGGAGCTTGGGAGGCAGAAGGGTTTCAGCCGATGCGTTATATACCGATTAGCTGCTTGGTACGTTTCTGCAGCTGGAGTCCAGCCGAAAGTTGGGCAGCAGAGCCAAGGCACGTGGGCAAGAACAGAGCCAGCAAGTACCGCCGGAGAGAAAGGCTGGCTCACGGGAAACCAGTGGTGACTGGTTTTGCATCCACCACCTCGGATACACAGACATTTGTAAGTGAAGCACTTCTTTCCCAACCGCACTAGGAACCTAGATGCGTCAAAATTCACAGACATCGGAGGGAAAGACTGGAGCAAGGCCCTGTTCCTGCTGGAGTTTGTTAAAACCTCCCATACGCATCCTCCCCGCGCTCCTCTGAGCTGCTTCCAGGCCTTTTCAGCTCCAGTTAAGGGGAAGAGGCACCAAAGATGGTGGGACACCATCTAGAGAAGCATCACCAAGAAGCAGCTATACTACAGCCTAGGTAACCTGCGCCGTAATAGTTCATTAATGAGAACGTGTTGCTAGAGAGGCCAAAGGGTTTCAAGTATAAAGACTCTCCACGGCTGCTACAGGACTGGTGATCCGCCCGCTCATCCCAAGGATGAACACGGCTCTCCGTACCAAGGCCACCGGCACTCAGGTGTTCCTTGCTCTCCAACTCCACGTCCAACTCCAACTCCACGTCTCCAACTCAGCCACACCGAGCTCACGCTTTGGCGTAACTCGAGCATCAGAAAAAGCCCGGGAACAACCTTCCGTGGCCTGGGAAGAGGGAGGAAGGAACCGCTCCCTTCTGCTCTCCTCCCGCATCCCAGGCAGAGGCCAGAGAGGGAACTCGACAGCGGTGCGTGGGGCTTTTACGGAGAGAAGGGATTCTCCCTCTGCCTCCTCCTGCCCGCAGCCATAGTCAGGAGCAAATCACAGATCCTGCCAGTGGGGGACAAGGAATGCAAACTCCATCCATCGCGCTCTCCCAAGGCATTGCCTTATTTCTGCTTGCCCCTAAGTCTTGCTGTTCAGGCTGTATTCTAAAGCAATTCTGTTAATGATTTGCTTAATGTTCTCACTATACACAGTTGTCCTGATTCATTCTTGTCAGAGGAACATGTCCTTCTTAATCCATTCTAAAGGAAATAAACCACAAAGACTAGTTAAGTGCCCCTAAGGCTCTTGCTAGTCCAACATGTTAAGGCTAGAAAGGAGGAGAACATATTGAAAAAGAAATAGCAGGCAATTTTTCATGCAGTTATTCTGCAAACTGCACGCCTCCTGTGAATAGCAAGGCTGTAGCCAAAGCTGGGTGCCCCCAAGAAATATTTATCTCCCAATAACTGCAATACTTGGCAAGTGAGATCACTCGCTACGGATGGGGAAAAGTGACGGAGCCAAGAATGCTTCAGCCAGGGTGGACCCTTCTGTGGTCAGATCAGTCGCTGCAGCACAGCGCTGAGACACGTCCGCTCCCACGTCCCTGCAGGTGACCACAGCTGGGCCACCTCTGCTTGGAGATGGAGGTCATCACCAAGACGTCGGTTCCGGACTTGCCCCATTCGCTACGTAGGCTGAAACTTCACTACCCTCTTTAAAGAAAAAACATGCTCTGAAAAGAAATCCAGTTAAAAAAACAAAACACAACACAACCAAGCAAAAGCCAAGGCATGACAAAAAAAGAGCAATTAGCGCTTCAGCCTCTTCCTCAGCTCGAGCACATCTTATAGCTTTAGGTCTCCCCAGTTGAGGGGAGGTAACGGGAGAGAGTTGCTCAAGAAGCCAAAAGAAACAATAGTGTCCCAGCTCTTCTATTAGTCACCAGAAATCGAGTTATGACTAGACTCAGCAGGGCTCAGAGAAAAGAAAAAGTGGTGACTTCATGCTGGACCAGACTTTTTAAATACAATTTTTTTTTGCTAGAGACTCCATCACCACTTATTAGAGCATTTTAGGTAGAAGGGTGCCAAAAGGAAAGGGGTGGGGGAAGGAAGGACGAAAACCACATCTAAAAGCAGGACAGTTGCTATTAAAACAGAAAAAAAATATTTCCTGTTTGAATATTTTATTCTTAAACATGACAAACTTCTTCAGAGTGTTTTCACAAGTACTTGTGTCTGCTCTACGCGGCTCGGTGAAGCCTGTAGAAATGTGTTCTGGTTTGCAAAATATTAATTAAAAAGACCAAAAAAAAAAAAAAACAACCAACCCCAACAAAACACCAATTGCTGTAACAGCAGCAGTACTTTAAGGCAGCCCCATTAGGGCAAGGTATACCTCTGGGGTAATGGCAGGAGCTGAAAGTAGCAGAGGCGCTGGAACCGGGAATCAGCATTTTCTTTGGGACTTTGTGATTTCTGGAATGTGGAGGCAGTTTCCTATCTGCTAAGCCTGCTCTATAAAGTATTCATCTTCCTCTCGCACTTACTGCTTTTGCAGCCTGCTTCCAAGCTCTAGGTAGAGGCACTTCGCCGCCTTTGCTCGCACTCCTGAGGATGAATGTAAACACCACTGACCCTGTCTTATTCACCTCCCTTCGCACCCCGCGGCCGTTCCAGTTCGAACTGGGAAGGCAGAAAACCAGAAACCCCCTTTCTTGCTTTCGTTAGCGTGCAGAAGCAGGAGTGCCTGGATAGGACAATTTGGACATTAGTCTGTCTTCTCCCGCTACCGCCTGGGATGCTCTTGCTAGTGCAACATAAAAGCAGAGACCCACACCACTCTCAACAAGCCTCGTGTGAAGATCACAGAGCAGAGTATCAGTGCAGTAATACTTGAAATACTGAGACAAGGCAGACACAACAGCCTTTCTTCCTCACAACGCTTTTTCAACTAGCTTTTTGATCCAAGTCTCCACGCAAGTCACAGAAGACAATTGTGCTTCCTGCATTCACATATAGGAATAAATAGCTCTGGATCAGTTTTCTTTATGGCCGGATTACAGAACCCCCTGAAATACTGATACGCTTATGAACAGCAGCACTGTGCAGTTCTGTGAGTATCCTTGGACATGCCAAGTTCATCTAGGATGCTGGTGCATCTCCTAGGCGTATGGCCCCAAAGAAAGTTGTGTGCTTGCTCATGTTGATGGAGATGTCAGCATGGACCATTTTCACAGCGATCTTCTGCCTGGCTTTGAGGAGGCAGACCCCAGCTGTATAGCAGGTATTGAAGTTGGTCTTGCCGGTCTCAATACTCCGAGTGCATTGCAGAAAGGGCTTTTCATCCACCACCACCTCATAGCTGGCAAAATCTGTGAAGTTTATGTAGTATACCTGATGTGAAGCAGGAAGAAGAAAGGTATTAGGGAGTGTATTTGTGCACAGAGAAGAAGTCCACATTCCTTTCAGTGTGTACATATATGTTCCCTCCGCTAACGTTACCTTCCTTGGCCCCAGGACACTCATGGGAGGTTGACTTGTTCGAGGCAGAAGGCACCCGAAGCCAACCAAGCATGAGGAAACTCTGCATTCCACTTCATACTGACACAAGCATGCAAGCAGCCGTGAACCCACGTATCTGAGGCTGAGAGCTGTGAACCCTTGCTTTAGACCCTGCTTACGACAGGAAAACATACAAACCTGCACAGGCCTAGTTACAAAATTGTGTAGACAGCCCTATCTGCTACAAACAGCTCTTCATCCAACAAACAAACAGAAATATTTTAACTGAAGTCCTCTTTCACTTACCTGGCCAGTCCCGCTTTCTGGGTCCCATGAGCCTCCTTTAGTGTTGACATCAAAAATGCCCTAAGATGTACTGGGAGTTGCCTTCTTTGTAATTGGACTTGAGGTGCTTTCAAAGGCGTAAGCTATTACAGGGAAGACACTCTCCCAACCTCCACAGCTTGGAAGCAAATGACCTCATGGTGTTTCTGCTGACTTAACTCTTAGACCTAGCGCCTAAGTCCCCATGACTCCATTACTCGTTACTTAACCACCTCCCACACACTGATTCTGAAGAACTGTGAGATGCACGAGAAAGACCTGTCCAAAGAGAAGTCAGTCCCAGGGAGCTGCTTCTTCCCGACAGAAGAAAACCAGCCATTTTGGATGCATCTGCTAATTCTTCTTAGTCTACACCCTGCGACCACAGAAACTACACAAGATTGAGTCCCTTTTTTCCTTGATGGGCTGCAAACGACTAAGGCTTCGGAGGCACAACACTGTGGCCAGCAATTAGCATTAAGCACTTGGGGAAACGATTATACTTTGGCCCACGAAGAGTTATTTTTCTTGTCCCCATCCAAACCAGACACGTTACCAGTTCCACGGAAGAGCACCTAACTTGACATCCACAACCCACTTTATCCAACCTGGTACAGTCCCACCGGGGCTGCCAACTGAATAAAGGGAATTCCTGAGCAGGAAGTAATATTAGAAGCCCAGAGCAAAGTGGAAGTCGCTTCATTGCGGTTGTCACACAGAAACCCTCTTGACTTGCTAAAATCTGTCCCAGAACCGGGACAGTTTTTGAGTCCGCAGGCGGGCGGACACCCTGCGTGCTCTGGAAGAGCTTCGTAGCTCATACGCTACACAGCTCAGCAATTCTGCTCAGATTTGCAAGACACTGGGAGCAGTGCGTTAAAATGACAGTCCATCTCCTGCATTTTATTTGAATGGGGAGAGGAAACTATGTCTTATTTAGCTGTATACCAAATCTAATACAATAAATTATTACTCTGTTTAGCCCTTTTTACAGAAGCAGGTCCGTACATCCATCGTCGGTACCAGCTAAAGCAGCAGCTGAGCCATCCCGCTGCACAATGCTGTTGCTGGTGCATCGTGTCGGGTCTGAAGCTACACGAAGAAGGTGGAGGCAAAACGGGAGTTACCTGGGCTGGAGTTTGGCCAAGCCACCTGGGCCGAGTCCTATGCTTACAAAGAGTGACATGGCTTCGCAATGATCACAAGTTGCCAGGGTTTTGGTCTTACATCTCTATTAAAGCACTGAGCCTAGCATCCTGCTGGGACCCTTGTTCTGCAAGGAGTAAGTTTAGATGGGCTGGTGAATGACTGCACAGACAATACGGAGGATTTAAAAAAAAGGCATTGGTGGCATGTGGGATCTGGCCGGGCGTCTGTGCATGTGTTTCGGTAACTAATCTCTCGCAGCTGGTGTCACGGCGAAACGTGTGACCTTGCACTTCGAAACTCTAAGGTCTTCCTCCGACACACATCTCCTAGAGCACGAAGTGGTTAAAAGTACATACAAGTTCTTGGCATTTGGTAGTTGTCTGGAGCCCTCTCGTGGTTCATGCAAGGCTTCCATTGGAACACAAGAATAGGAGTTAGGCCTAGGACCGTACTCACTTCTACCTGACTATAGATGAAGTATGTGCCGTCCACCAGTACCTCCAGCTCCCCACTGCGGGCATGCAGCTTAAACACCTTGGGGTTCATAGTGATGCGAGACCAGTCATTGAGGACTCCACCTGAAAGATCTCAGTATGAGAAAACGGCAGTCACTCAGTACCCGTCAGAATGAAAAGCGCAGGAGCACAGAAATACAGTGACATTGCAAGGTTTCATACACAACGGCTGGCACAGACTCAAGTTGAAAAGTCAAGTAACTTGGTAAGAAAATCCCAGAATTAAAGACTATGGTGTGTTAGTTTGGACTCCTCTCTATAGCTCTAATTACACCATCACTTGCTGGTGGACACTCATTTCGTTTAGTGCACAGCACAACTGATTTACATCTCTACTTGTCCTCGTCAAGAGTAGTTCTCCTCATCCTTGACAACTGGCATATGACCTTTTGTACTATGCTACGTTCACCCCCCAGCGCTGGATACAGACTACCTTGCCTCCTCCCGACACTAAGTTGAGCTTATTACCGTATTTGAGCGTTTTACAGGCCTGAAAACATGTTCCAGTATCAACCCCGCTCCAGAGCCAAGACGCTCCGGCACGTGCAAATCAATGCCAGTACTGTAAGGTATTTGCTAAGTTTTCTTCATTCACCTGAGGGGCCAGGGGCCGATTTTTCACACTATTTTGGTATGTTCAGCCACAGAACCCAGGTGTGACTGTAACAGCACTTTTTCAGGTGCCTGCTGAAGAGCATCTGCTCATGGCCCTTGTGAAAAGCTTTGTTACTGGCAACCTCCCTGGTATCATGGAAGAAACTCTGCAGCAGAGGTAGGACCGTGATCCAGTTCTCCAAGAAGTATCCTCAACTGACATCACCCAGCCTTGAGACCACTAAATCTCTTCCTCTACTTTCCATCTCATTTATTCACCACCCCACACCTCTCTACCCAGCTTCCATGCTAAACAAAGTGGAGCTTCAACAGACGCTATGCTGAAGACCACGTCAACAGGTACGTCCTTGAGGACCACAGCCAGGCTAGGGTGACAACGGTGATTCCTGTCCTCGTGGGAATGGGACTACGCGTGGCCAATCTGTCTGCCCCCCCGCTCTGTGCTGCTGGGCTGGAAGATGTTCTCAGCAGGAGCATCATGATTCAGCCTTCACCCTCATTTTAAGCCTTGGGACCATCCCTAGAAGAAAACTAGTCCTTGCAGCAAAAGAGACAACAGTATGATAGAAAAAAATAATGTGCAGCTATCGGACTACATCGTCTCTCAGGACACGTGTGTGCGTGGAGGCCAACTTAGGGTTACACAATCGATTTTAATTCTGGTATTCCTTGACTTCAACATTCTTGACTTTGTAACTAGCATTATTTTAACAAATGCTTCGTCATTACATTTCCTAGGTTTTTAAAAGCCATAACAACAACACAGTACAAAATTGTATCACGTCACACCACCTTAACCCCTGACAGGGCTCCTCAACACGGTCAGGACTTTATAGACCCCGAACCCAGTGCTCTGGCACTGGAGCCAATGGAATAATGGACAACATGAGTAGACCTCTGTTCTCTGGACAGGCCAACAAGCAGGTCCAGAGGACACACTTCACCGTGAGCCCAGAACAGAACCATTCTCTATAGATGCCTTGTTTTATCAAACACAACTCTTCTCTTCCCAGTCTTCATCTGCTTTTCAGCTCCCTGCCCCCAGTTGCGAGCCAGCCAGGCTGTGTTTTCTGCTGGCTGTCAGCTGGACAGCATTAATGGCTCACAGCATCAGATTGTTCCCGAGCAGCAGGGAAGTACACTTACAGGGCAATTCCCACTCTTGGAGAGTAGCGTACGCTCTGTAAACATACAGGCTTCCCATTAATAAAGGGATAATTACTTTTTGAACGTAAGCAAAACAGCATCTTTTCCCTCCTATTGTTCTTAGGAGCGGCCAGTTTCCTTTTTGTTTTGGGGAGCTTGCCCCCACCCCGCTGTAGGCATACTTCCCTACCCATGAGAAATTTCAGCTCCCACAGCTCACATCTGCTGAAAGAGCGAAATTGCCTTTCAACAGAAGCGCTGGCCAGCCCTCATCGTCCCGCGCATGGGGCAGAAGTTGGCGGACAGGGGTCCTGCAGCTCCGTCCCTGCCGCACCAACCCTTGGGAGCTGCAGCCCTCCAGGTCTGGGATGGGGGTACGTGTCCCGGGACTGCTGCCCGCTCTCCCCGGGGACCCACACGTGGTGACTTCGGCAGGGGACAACACAGCCAGCTCCTCTCCGGCACAGCCAGACATCGTGAGCAGGGAGGCAAGCAGCTAATGAATGAGACCCAGCTGTTGGCAAAAAGAGCAGGAACTCGAGCAGAAATTGGATAGGGATCCGGGGAGGAAGGAGGAGAGCAAAGAGCTGCTTGTGGACGTGAAATGGCTCGGCAGGACTCGAGCTTAAAGGCTTAAAGGCTGTTGGTGGGGGTCGAGATGCACAAGGGACTGCGGAGGCTGCGTATGTACATGCTCGCAGCGTAACGCAGGAGGAGCCGGTGGCTGTGCACCTCTGTGTCCTCACACTGCAGCTGTGCCTTCCCCTGCCATAAATTACTGGGAAAACTGGAGAAAAACACAGGCTCGTGGGGCTGAGACAGGAAAAGGATACACTGAGGGCTTAAAATAGAATAGAGTGGGAAAGAAGGCTGGCCATCGAGGGGCTGAGGAAAACCCATGATACGACAGCAGGTTGGAGGAGGCACGATACATATCTGGAGGTCAAGGAGAAGGGACATTCAGCGGGACAGAATTACTGGGATGTACAGAATAGAGATAATCTGGGAGGTAAATAGGAGCACAGGGGAGACGGGGATGGAGGCTCAACAGAAAACTCCTCTAAGGGCGTCTGGGCAGGGGAATCAGACTATCTCAGGGGGAGGCCAACAGCCAGGACCCGTGTTATAGGATGCACCGAGACCCAGACACGAGGCTACGGGTGCAGGATGGGCTCTTTTCAGTAACTGCCAATATCATGAGATCCTTACCATTCTTCACTTGGATTGCTGAGCCTTGGCCTTGAAGGTGGACCACAGCTGGCTGCAAAGGAGATCACAGGGATTTCAAATTAATGGGAAAGACTGCGTCATTTTACAGTCACTCGACACACCTCCCAGCCCTGGTGACCAGTACAGAGGCATGATAGTACCCTGAAATCATTAATGCTTTTCATAAATGAAAAAAAAAGATCAGAGCAGCTGACAACAACATGTTTAAGTAGTGGAGAAGAGGTGAGAAGCCCAAGCCAGATTAACATGGCTTTCTTATGAGCGATTAAAAAGGTGAGCTCAGGCAGTCACTCTGTGTAGCTATGATTTAGCACACACAAGAAGGGGTGGGTTTTTTTCAGAACTATACCATCGAACACAACATTAGCAAACATAGCCGGTAAAGTTTACAAAAACCCAGGCAAAGCTGGGTTTTTCCCTTGAAAGAAAATCAACCAACCTGGATGTCTCTGGAACCGGCCTTGTCTGTGGCACCTGCAAAATGCAATTTCACATAATTGAAGAGGAAGCTTGAAAGAGCTGCAGTAAACACTCCTATAAATAAAACTTCTCTTACTCCATAATAACCACTAACCCCCCATTTTTAACAGAAGGAGGAGAGTAGCAGCGGTACAGCGTGCAGCTTAATGTTAAAGAGTACATAAACAAGAGAAAGAGTCATCCTACTTTTTCCTATTTTACTCCTACGTTTCTGTCTAACATCATCAAAATTCCCCAACGTTATTCAACCAGTTTCCACTAGAAGGACAAATTGCACAACCCTTTTCCTGATCGGTAGTGGCAATAAAGCCTCTTGGCTGCAAAGATTACAAGTTTCACTCTGCAGTAACTCAGGTCATTCATTGCATTCAAGCTACATGCTGAAATCTCTTTTCTCCAAGAGCCAAATCTCTATTAAAGAGGAGATGCTTGTGGGCAGTGCTCCGGAGTGCTAAGGACCTCATGCTGCTCCTGGCCTCTGCTTTGGCAATTTCTGAGATATAAACCAAGAATTCAACCAAGTTTTCCTTTGAGAGCCATGTGAGCTATGGGGTAAGAGTCCCGATTTCTCTGAAGATACATTTTTTTAATACTAGACCGTTTATATGTATATATATATATATATATATAAAAAAATGTAAAACCCAAACAACACTGATGTGAACTTCCACTAATCAGCATTTTAAAGAGTTATTAAATTCAGGGATTTTAACAAAATAATTGGCACATGACTCTGTGGAGAAACAATATGGTGCAGATACAAGGAAACGAACTAAAAATGAAGCCGGGAACTGCAGGAGAAAAAGATATTTTCATCTGGCTGGTACGGGAGGCAAGCCGCCTCGGTTCCCGTGGTTCGTGGGCCGGCTCAGCAGCTGTGCTAAGCGTCAGCCTTCCCGGTCCTGATGTAAAGCTAGGCTTTGCGTCAGCCTAAGAGGAATTAGCAGAAACACCAAGTCAACGCCAGGAAAAGCCACCTTGCAGCCAGCTTGCGCACACAGAAATTGGTCACCGGCAGACTTCAGCGGGACGCTTAAGAGCGACTGAAGCTCCGCAGGTCTTTGCTGCTCCTTCCCCGCATCCTCCTCCGACGGGCACCCACGTCGCCCGCGGCATCGCGCCCAGAACCACGGCGGCCGGGCTCCCACCGCGCGAGCCGAACTTCTGCCGCCCCTCTCGTCCCTGCCGTGGGTGCGAGGACGAGCCCAGGAGCACCCGAGTCCTACGCGAGGATGCTGCACCGTGGCGTTCGGACCCTACGCCGTCCTCCGATGGAATAAATCTGTATTTGTACAGCAGCGCTGCCGCATCTCCCGCATCCCACCTCCCCCGGTACGCGAAGGCTCCGAGCGGGGAAGGGGACAAACCAGTTACCTGAGGGACCCTGCAGTCCCGGTGGTCCCTGAGGACCCGGCGGGCCAGGGGGGCCGGGCGGTCCCATGACGGTTGTGCCGGGAATCCCCGGGATACCGGGAATGCCAGGAGGACCCTGGGGCCCAGGAGGACCCGGTGGCCCTTGGGGACCGTTGGGCCCTGGAGGACCAGCCTTCTTACCTGAAAAATAGAAGGTTAAACGTTAGCTTCTCCGCACACCGAGCGTGGGATGGTCTTTTACCTGCAGGAAAGCGCTGGGAACGAGGAAAGCAGAAGACTGGGGATGGATCATTGCTGGCTGGAGGGCAGGGACAAGGAGGAGCACCCAACCGACTGGGATGGGATGGGGGTCCCACGGCCCCGCACCACCAGGACAATGCTGCCGGCAGAGCAGAAGCAGGTTGCCGCCTTGCAGGCTCCATCCAGCATATGTAATTACATTTAAATGAGGCACGCGGGCTCTTGGAGGCCTCCCAAGGAAGGGAGGCTCCGACGGTCTCTGCCCCAGAGCTCTGGCCACAACCCTGGCCCGGCCGCCCCGATTTCGGCACGGGGCCGGGAGGTCCCACAGCCCTCAAAGGCAGCGTGCCCGAGAGCCGGCCGCATCCCTGGGGCAAGGTTAGGAGCGCTCCCTTCGAGCAACCGCAGGCTGCAATGCAACAGAGGGAAAGCTGGGGCGTTAAAAGCCGAGATGAACCGCTCTGCAGCTTCTTGGTTTTCGGGTTTTTGATGGAAAACAGGTGCCATCTTTTCTACCTGCTGTATACGTATGCGTTAGCGTGTAATCCCCACGGCTTGATCTCCTGTTGGAAGGAGAGAGGTGCCTCCAGAGGGCAGTTCAGAGCTGAGCTTCAGCTCTTCTCCACCAGCTGCTGAGCACCCAGGGCGATGCGGGAGGGATCCCCGGGGCGATGCGGGAGGGATCCCCGCCGCTGCTCGGTGGGGACCAAGTGGCACGTCTCTATGGTGCGATGAGGATGCGCTTAACGTGCACGGAAGGACCAAGATGCTACAAGGCCTTGAAAGAATTAAATGTGCATTTTTGGGGCTTTGGGTGGAGGGCTAAGGGAAGGACTAACCCAAACAGGAGGATGAAAGCGCTGAAGAATTGCCACGATCCTCAAACACATCTCATCACGCCATCCCAAGAAGAGAAACAGCGCGGCCATGTAAGCAAAGACTCTTACCAGGCATACACACAGCGGAGTGAAATCAGGTCTGCAGGGAAAGCCTGACCTGTGCTCTCCTGATTTTCCAGACCCCTGATAGCAATTCTGTTCTTTTGATGTAGTTTTTAACAACTTTGCAACAGCTCTTATGCCAAAGATCTTTATTAACTTAGCAAAATTGCTTCAATTGCTGAAACAAAGTCTGCTGTAGGACAGAATTAAAACACTTTTTTAGATGACAGCAGCAGTTAGGATATGAAATAATGGTTACTGGAATGGTTTCGGAGCACGTTTATGTACTTTTTTCTCTACTAATACCCATCTTTGTCACGGAACAGAACTATAAGCAAAACCCCATCTATTTTAGTTAGCTGAGAAGTGGAAATCTCTAGATGGTCACTAGCCACGAACAAGGGCAGATGGAAATTGGCATAGGAGAACTGTGCGGTTTAGTTTCAATGTGCAGAAAACTAAGTTAAAGTAAGCACGGGTGATTAAAGTAATATTGGTATCCTGCAAAAATGGGGCAAAGGCTTAAGGGGACAAATTGTTCGCAGCAGTATTTCTGCCCAGAGGAGTAGCTGTGTCTTCAAATCTGAGCTGGCAACAAGCCAGCCTTCGTCTCATCCAGCAATTCTCCTCCTCCTCAGGATAATGACATGCTTTGGAAATTATCATCTTGCATCAAACCCCTTACCCATTTCCCCTAAAGCACACTTACTAAATTCTTCTCATTCACATGCCCTCCGATCTAGGCCATCCGAATGAAGGATCATATGTAGTAAGTCAGGAATCCTGCTGCTGTCACTCCTTGCTTTCCTTCCCAGGAGGGATACATATTACAGCTGGTTTAACTAATCTGTCTCAGAAATCTGGTCTGCTACTAAATGAGCTGCTAGTTTAGCAGTAAAACAATTGCACATAATTCTGATGCCGCACAGGGACACTTATTTTCTGTGCATTCCCGCTCCTTCAAGTAATTTCAACTACTTTTCTGCGTTAATGGATCCTCGCTTATTAGAGTCACAAGGCCAAAAATAGATATTCAGTAAGTATAAAGCTCTCGATTCATCTTCTAACTGAGGGGACCCCAGTCCCACCACAAGCAGCTCTCCAGGGAGGGTCTCCGGCACCCAGGTCCCAGCGTGCCAAGTCTCTGTCTTTACCCGCACGCACCAGGCAGGCTCCAAAACTCAAAGCAGGCAGAACCAGTAAGTGTTCCCTTAATCATCATTCACCAAACAATAAGCTCTAACTCTAAAAAAAATTAAATGTGACAATACCATAAAATTAAACTATTTTATACAGTGCTCCAGCTGTATATAATACAGCTCTATGAGATCCCCCTGCTACTCCGAAATTGCTATGAATACCACAGTCATCATTTGTTATTAGTTCGGCTGATTTAACACAGGTTTAGGGTTTCAGAGTTTTGTTAGGACAAACTTCTCAAACAGAAAATTTTATGCTGCTTTTGAGGGTAAATATAAATTGAGTTTCTAACTATAGTCTGTCTCAACCTCTCAGCCATAAATGTTGAGTTTGTATCCAAGGATTAAAAGCGATTTGATGCGCTATTAAAGTAGCACAGACACACAACGCTTGGCCGCTCTTGCTGCCGCAGGTCGCGACGGCGGGCTGGAGCACGTACGTATGCGGGAAGGTCTCTCGAGGGACCCAGCAAAGTGCCAAACAGCTAACTTTTCCATTAATTAAATCTACGTTAGGTGCAATAGGTAGCAGGCAGAGAGTTGACATTGCACCTGTCGGTGCTTTACTGCACAGGCTTGGCCCCGAGCGCGTTTTCATCGATTTTATCGAGCTCCCTGGGCTTCGGAGGCAGAACCACTCCGAGTTGCACGCACTTTCTGCGTTTCCCGTAACCTACGAGTAGGTGCCCTGGTTTTTAAAACGGGCACAGAAGCGTTTTGATGGTTACAAGGAGCAAAAATCGGTAATCTGACCATTTCCCTGAGATCAAGACGGCAGCATGTTTTTCAGGGAAAGTTTATAAAGCAACTCAGATCCTTTGATTTGCTCAAGTTCCTGGTTGCAAGTGTATGACCGTAAGCATTCCCCAGGAGTCCTACACAAACAAGGACGGCACCAGACACCCCATGGAAACCCAGGGCTGCCTCCCAAATAACCCAAGTCACATACGCATTTTAAAAAATACCCAATTACCCGTTGCAAACCGCTTGGGGAACGTAAGAGTGTCAGACAAAATACCCGGGGGCTGACCGACACTCAGAACTGGCAAGTAAAAGAATACTTCTGAGGTTAATACACAACCAGAAGTGAGATGCAGAGCGTATCTACCTTGACTTTGGTGGGTCTGAAGGAGACCCCAACCTGCAGCAAGACGCAGGGCAGGACAGGGATAGAAAGCTAAAGCTGTTTTGGCAGAGATGACCTAGCAAACAGCAAGTGCCTCTCGATAGCTGGTACCTGACTCAACTATTTAATTATAGCATCTTCAGAATTACTTCTATACAACACAATTAACTTCCTTTAGCTTTCAAGGAAGGCTTTAATGAGCGCCGATGCTCCCCTGCCGTGGCAACGGGGGTGCACGAGAGCAGGTGACGGTCCGGGTAGTGGGACCACGTTAATCCTGCCCTCCCCGGAGAGGGAACCTGTCATTCCATGTTGGCTAAAGAAAGTTCTTAGCCACGCAACAGAGGCAGAGAAAGGAAAATTAAATTAAAACTCAAACTTACCCTTTTTCTTGTTTTTGACTGAACTTGGACCTACAAAGAAAAAAAGAAAACTAGTGAAATTCAGTGATCATTTCATCTTAGAAAATCCCCACTGCCACCAACACCCACCGACCCAGAGGGTGCCTCTCCAGAGCTGGAACAAAACTGGCAACAAAACCGGTAAGCCAAAGATGTACGTAGAGTTTTCTGTTTTCTACAAACAGCAGCTGTGAAGGTATAACGATTTTACCGAGACCCAGATCTGCTTTACCCTCTCCGAGACCAGCAACCGGTGGCTGGTACAACGCAAGCGAGTGAGTTTTGGTGGGCATCTCTCTCCCTTACTGCAAAGATGAGTTAAACCATCTGCTCGCGGCCAACGGCAAAGCTCAGGTGACGGATGCTCTTCAACCTTGAGCCAGAGCTTCGCTCTCAGATACCAGCTCAGTTCCAGCTCCGCTGAACACTGCCCAGAGTTTTGCCCAGAGATTTGCCGTATGTATCCCCTGAAGTCACTGACAGAAGTACAGCGCGTCAAACCTGCAGACAGCAGAAATCCTGAGACTCAACAGAACCCATTTAAAAATACGATCCCTAAGCAGCAGATTATTTTTCAAGTGGACAACGGATGCATCTGTGGCCTGTGCGGCCATACGTGAATTTTCTCTGTTAGCTTGAAATCGCCACGCTTAACATTTAGAGCTGACACACTTTACTTCCCGATGAGGACAGGTTAGAAGAAAGTTACCATGACTCAGCTCTCAGCAGTAACCCAAATACTTGCCAGCCAACTTGTTTAAAAATAATAATAAAATACAAAAAAAAAAAACCCAATAGCAAAGAATTAGTATGAACTGGCTTATTTAAACAATGGGAATACAAGCCTCCCTAGCAAGAAGTGAAAATATTTATAGTGAAGCTGAGAAACTACATGACTTTTTGAGCAGAAGCTGAAGTGTGAAACATGTTCCACTGCTTCCTCAAAAATTAATCACGGATGGGAATGAACTGCAAAAATCCCCAAATACTCCCTCGCTGTTCATCAGTGAAATCCCTCTAAAATCCAGGTTTAAACACGCATCAAAGACTGAAATCACCTTTAACTGAGATACGCTTATAATGAATGGAAGGTAAGGAGGTAGCTTTGAGTCTGCAGTGGTAGAGAAAGACAAATTACCAATTAGTACAGAAGTGCCATGTTTCCATGGCTAGTTAAGAGTAAAGATGAGAGAAGGACCAGAGAAATACCCAGCAACCTTACTGATGCCTTTTCAACAGGAATATGAATTTAATTATTTGGGTCATGGGAAAATGATGGTATTATCTAATTTATTATTTCTGCTAATTTGCTATTTTTTTATTAATCCATACATTCACAGTAATAAAACATGTAGATAGCACAAGCCATAGGTTTCTAACAATGCCAGTCCTAGTATCTCGTTTGGTAAATACCGACAGGCTCCTCTTTTTGCATTTTCTGAGCTCCCGCGATGCAGAATGAGCCGCAGTCATGCTGGCGATCTCCACCGGCCCTCATCTTAGAGACCAGCTAGTTAATAACATTTCCAGTGAAGAGAAAAAACTTGTCTGGGGGACATAATTTAAAAAAAACCAAACCAAACCCCAAAACCCAACACAGCAAGCGAAATGCAAGTGCTGTGTATGTGTCTCTTCAGACCTCGGAGTCACGAGAGTTTATTTCATGTTATATATATCACACCATTAGCGCTATAACCAGAGTGAAAGTACAAATAGCTGTGGCGAGCCAAACACATTTGAAATGGATGGAACCAATTAGCTTCAAAGATGAATGGGAGGAATGAGAACCACATGCGATGTCAATGTTCACAGTCTATATTACAACACACGCATCTGTTCCAGGCACGGCAGAGAGAGATGTTACGGCTGTGCAAGTGAATCTTTCGACAAACACAAAAATACTTCTGACATGAAAAAAACACAGTATTATTAGCCTTGGGAGCTTCTGAGTCTCTGGGGTTTGCATCTGTTCATCTCCCAACAGGAGGGGGTGGATAATTTAATTGTAGCAGGGAGCCATAAGGTTCATCCGATATACCAGAAGACAGAATTTTCCTCATTTTTGCTCAAAATGGTAAACTCATCGGCTCTTTCTCAATTTAGTCTACAACGGTAACAAAGTCTCTTCCTGAGTTTGAGAAGCAGAGTGCCACCAAAACACCAGCTCTATCTTCCCCTCAGTACGAAAGGTGCTGAGGCACAAGGCTTGAAAACTTTACTTGATATATGTTGTCCCAACATTTACGTGCAGAGGAGAAAAAAAAATAAATCCTTTCTGCCATGCTTTTCTGAGGCCACACCCCAATACTTAAGCAATAAAGCCTGTTAAATGCTGCAGGGGTTGAACACATACGACACGCTGGTTATCTGTTCATTGATGGAGCAGGTTAAATACCTACAAGTTAGGCAAGCGTAAGTCTTTCCTAAAGTCTCCTCCTCCACCGTTAATGCCACCTCACCATCCCACTCCTCCTGCAGAGAGGATCCCTGTCTCAAAGCCTTTTTACACTACCCACGTTTATTTAGCGTAATTTCATGGAGGCCATTAGATGACTTGATTCCAAGGAAGGTCTATGAAAAGATACTTTTTTTTTTTGCTCCAAGATGCAGATTATAGGCATGTGCACTACTTTCCTCTACAGTATCGAAAGCCTTATAAAAAAAAACAAGTTACAGGATACCTACTGCTGCTTCGGAGTCCGCAAGACCTGCCATCTCCTTGTAGAAGGAAATTGGTTTGACTTGAAGAATTCTCCACTGATCAACACTGTCTGCTACCGCTCTCGCCTCTGTTTTCAGGGGCTTTACCACAGCACGTTTGAGGATTTATTCCAGTCCCGGCAGGATCCGAGAGCAACCTGACCGGTCAGCTGTTCCTCAGCACCTCTTTTTCCTTCTTTATAAAAATAACCTCGAGTTTGCTTTTCTGCACTTTTCTGGCATCACCTCTCTTCCTCACGAATTCCTTTAAGTATCTGTTACGAACATACTGGAGATCAAGCCCGTGGTCTTGGCTGCTGGTATTAATTGCGACAGCTATGCAAGCGTAGCTGTTTTTCTCCGTATGTGCTTGTGCTCGACTGTTGTACTGCTTCTTTGTACCAATCCCACCTATCTCCCACCTCCTTTCCGCAGGCTGTCTGCTCGTGTTTGAGGTCAAACCAGACCCCAGACCTAGGGAAGTCCATCCCCTTCTACATTTCCTGTCTTTCATCTGAAATTAAATTTATGCTTATGCTCTAATCCCTCCTTGAAGGAGCTGTCAGCTCTATTCCACCTCTCATTTTAGCTTTCCTTTGCAGAGGAGGGGAAGTTGACAAGAACTGTTAATACAGAAGAGGACCGGGATATCGGAGAGGACAGGCTGGATGGTTTTGAAGCGTAATAAGCACGGAATGAGATTCAGTCATACAAAATGCATAGTCCTATAAATCATATATACATGGGGAATAATAAACTTTTCTGCTGGATGGTGGAGCTCCTCAGATGGAGCTGTGGAAGACAACGTCTGCACGTACCGAGTTGCTGTCGCACAGCCAGGAAAGGCAGAAATACAATCCTAAAAGATCAGTGGAAATACCTCCAGCAGACATGGGGCAATACTGATGCCACTCAGTAGGTAGGAGTGAAAATCCTGGGAGTAACGCAGTCAATCCTGATCATCTACATACAGAAAGATCAATTTAAATGAGAACAATTTCACAGAAGGGCTCCTGGGAAGGTCAAGAAGCGGTCAAGCAGAGCTTGCCTGGTTGGCCATCAATGATGGGAAAGGGTTGACAGCACCACTGCAAAAGGCTACGGTGATGGAGAAGACCTATTAGGGCTTAAAGAACAGCACTGGCATGTCCTCACGTGTGCAAAAGGGTCCCCAAGACCATTAAGCTGGGAACGAGAAGGCTTCTTCTAACCTCCAGAAGGAGGAGCACAGGTTTGGAGGGGGTCTTCTGGCTCAGAGCAAGCCCTCCGGTGTCATGGGTCACTGCTTAGAAGTCTCTCAAAAGTTCATCAGTCCCTTTGGAAAGTGGTGAGGTTATTTTTGCCTAACTACTAAAGCCACAGCTACTAAGCTATGAAGCAGGCTGCTAGCCTGACTTGAAACGTTTAAGCTAGCTACCTGATCGACTTCTAAAATTTATAATCTCTTTCATTGGATTTCCTGTAGGAAAAGCCCACCGACTCCTGCTGTAATAACTCTGGCCAGTTCTATCATCTGCCAGCCGAGCTCTTCATCACAGGACGGGATTTTCCCAGCGAAGGTCTTAGAGCAGCAACGCTGCGCGCTGGGCTTCTGAAGACCCTGGCTTTGAACAGCGCTTGAGACCTAGACTTCTCCAAAAGCTTATTTTCCACATCTGTTGGGAAAATAAAAGGGGATGGTAACAGAAAAGGAGGGAATATAAAACCAGCAAGAGTGGTAAAGTTCGAGGGAAAGGTTCGGGCAGGAAAAGGCAGCTCTATATGCTAACAAAAACCCCCAACCCAAACAAAAAAGCCACCCTGGAAGTCTTCTGCCTGCAGAGCCATCCAGCTGGGCATCTATCTGCAAGGGGAAGGCTCCAAGCAATGCCAAGTCACTGCTCCTAGCAGAAGCACTACGGCCACGGGGTTTAGCACTGAGCCACTTCAGGTGCAAGCTTCTCACCTAAGCTAAAGAAAATATTTGCGATAGGTGAGTTGTTGTTGAGTAAAACTGCACCTGTGGCCCAGCAAGCGGCAGAAGACATCTAACTGCGCTTCAGGGAGCACGGTCTAGCCCCCAGCTTCTGCAGCCCTAGCATCTGCTGGATCATTTCCAAGTGCTTCAGAAAAAAACAGATGGTGATGCAACTCGAGGATATTACATATGACATGTTTTCTTTTATAAAGATTTATAGAGTTTACTCCCCTCCCCTCCACCCTGATTTTTCTTTCTGCACGCTACGCACTGCTATGATTTACTATAAACACAAAAATATCAAAAACTTCTTTAGGACATATGCTGATATAAATAGTATATTAAAAAAACCCTGCATTCGCTTATTAGTTGTGTGTGTGTGGATTAACAAGAAATAGTTTAAATTCCTGCAAAACAGTTCAAACTGGTTTTATTGATGGGAACAGATCTTTGTAATTATGCTTATTTTATACAAAACCTATAAAAGGTTGACCATTATAGAAATCAGTCAAACAAAGGACGAGTACCTAGGAAGACCGCTGAACTCTCTCAAATTCTCAGTTGCCAAGAACAGAACAACGTTGAGGAGTGCCAGTACCATATCCTAGCAGCATCCACATTCAATTCAGAACAAAGACATCTACTTTGATGTCTTCAAGGTGTTCAACCAGTTTCAGAAAGGTACCCAACCTGTTTTCAGCATTCACTGCTTGACCCCAAGATTATTAAGGCATCCCTTTTCTATATTCCTAGCACGAAGTTACTATGGTGTATCATCAATCTTGTTACCTAAGCATGACTCTGGTTTGGGGAATATTTAAACAACTGAGCCATCTCCATATTGCCATCACCACTCTGCCTCGAGAGATGAGAAGATGGTACCGACGAGTTATCCTCAGCCCAGGTTACAAACAGAATAAGAGACAAAATCTTGATTATTAATGAGATGTGTCTTCCAGAAACGCCACATCGCTTCTCACTCATTCATGAAACAAGCATAAGGTGACCTGAAATCAGTAAGTCCACAGCTACTTTCAAGATGAACATCTAATTTTGAAGATAAAAACAGAAGCGGGGAGCTCTATGTGAGTTATCTACTTTGCCTGTTTTAAAAACTATATTGTCTTTGTGCACTGAAAAAAAAAAAAAATCACAGCTATTTCTTTGAAGTATGAGCTTCTGGCTGTAGTTGGAAGAAGAATATTAGGTTTAATGATCACTGTTCTCAACAGCTATGGAAATTAGCGTAAAGTATTTTTCCAAATCCTACTCACCATCTGGTTTAACAAAGAGACTACTTGCTAAATCCCAGACAAAGCTCTGAATACTGCCCAAATCCACCAGTAACTTCTGGAGAATAGATAGCTAACAGAATTTGAAACGAGCTCCTGGACATTAGTTGGGAAACCATTACTAATGGAGATGAAAACAGAAGCCAAGCATGACAACCAGGCTCTGTAGTCCAGCAGATGAGTGTCCCAGGACTCAAGTCCTGCTAACCGTTCAACCCAGCAAAGCAGGGTGTTTCCATCTCTCATAGGAAGCTCTGACCACCAAGTGCCCTCCAGCTGTGAAGGTTTCCACCTCTCCAGGAAGGAAGTTCTCCGCCACTTGGGGCTTCCTAAAAAGAGAGGGGCAAAGCAGCTACTCAAATGTTACCCTATTCCTGACCCATGCCTGGGAACTAACCAGTCCTGTCAACTTTCGCAAACCTTAAGACCAGAAGGAACCATTATGATGACCAAGTATTAAAGAAGTCCTACCCATTAAGCCTCCCATCAATCCCTCTATCTCTATTTGACCAATACTACAGGTGGATGGGGTGGAAAGAAAACCTCAAGCGCTACCTGAGATTTCAAGCGATGAAGAATCTACTCCCTTCTTTGATGTAAGTTGCCCCAATGAATAACATCAAAAACCTCCACTTTAGTCAAACCTCTGGAACTCAGTTGTTTCATTTACAGAACTGGTGTAATGATATTTACTTCATTCACATGGGCACGAGATATATGTAAGGCTTTTCAAATATTTTTAAGTGTGGCGTTATTAATGCCAGACTATGGTGGAGTTGGGGAAAGAAGGATGTTAGCTCCCAAACACATGCTTAATCTAGAACATGTGGTTTTGGGGGAGGTTTGGAACCAATATGTTTTCAACATTTTCAGGAAATTTGGTCTATCCAGATGAAAGCTTCTTGGACCCTACTGAAATATCAGTCAGTGATAGTAATACTGAAACAAGATAAATTTTTTCCCTTCCCTGAAAAAGAAAGTGCTTCTTCACCAGTTCCAGAGAAAAAGGCAACAGATCTTGAAGAGCAGCTTTGGTATTATTACTCCAGAATATTTAGAAAATATGATAAAATATAGATCTAGGAAAATATCCCAGAAGTAAAACACATCATATGCTACTCAAAACTTCTGGCATGCCTTGCCAGAGTGGGTTTTTTGGGGGGGGTTGGATAAGGAAGGGAGGTCTTCTGCTAAGTGTTGGGCAAAGACACTGCCTGCAACTACAGGCAGAATGGCTGAATCCAAGTTAGGGATGCAATGTCCCTGGTACAAGGCTAGTACTAATTTCAATAAATCAGAATACAGTGAATATATTACATAACAGAATGGGGAGCTCATTGTACAAAGTGGGTGATGGATGAAACAGTGCTGCTTGATATATTAGTATGTAAGGCACAGCCCAAGGCCATTCAGTTTTTCCTTAACCACCATTGTTGCTTCTCTCTCTGCTTTTGTTTCCATTTGTTTTAAACTCTTCAAAATTCATGTGCGAACACAGTCACCCTTAATTGTCTTTTTCTGGTGACATCTTAAATTGAGATGCTCTATGCCAGCATCCCATGAAACAGCGTCCTCTCCTTGTCCTTCACCTAACAGCACCTTCCTTCCACGGCAATACCAAGAGTCACGCCTGGAGGACAACCCAGCCTGCTGCTCTACCTTCACTAACTGAAAACCTGCGCACAGTAGAAACACAGGCCCTACGTTTCAGGAGTCTTTGCTTAGTGGTAGCCCTGTCATATTCTGGAGTTATAGGCTGCTGAGTCCCCAAGACTGGCTTGGAGCCAATTTAGAGCTGACACTTCTTCTGATACCCCACCGCTGCGCTGAATTAAACTGCCTAACGCTCAAAGCCAGTCTCCTCCAGCCCGAGAGATCAAGAAGAGTTTGCAGCTCATCTTGTACTCTTTTGAGGCACTCCCTTGCCTACATCCACTTATTGAGGCTATTTTTCATCTCTTTTACCGACTTTTCAGATGCCTCCAAATGTCTCCAGGGGACGTATCCCGCACTGCGGTCTCCCCCGACACTTCTGGGACACTGCGCGGCTTGGCCAGAGGGTCTGAGAAGAGCCTGTGTGCCTCAACACCAAAGGCTGAGAATCATTTCTCTTTGTGGTGAGTTAGGTATGAGAGTGGCCTTCTGCTGCCTCACTGCTCTTCTCCGAGCAATCCGTCAAAGGACAAGCCTACATCCATGTGTCATCCAGATGATCAGATGCTGCTCCAGGAGCTCCATGGATCAGTAGCCTGCTCCCTCCCTATTCCTCTGATCCCATACACCAGACCCCAGTTCAAGCTTATCGGTCTGAAAACAAACGGAGAGAAGTCACAGCTCATCCCTGCCCCTTCTCTCGAGTCCCTGGAGTGACACTAGATGCCAGAGAGCCACAACCTCTCTTCCTCAGACAGCTTCAGACGAAGTAAGATCTCGTCACGTAACAGGTTTTTTTTGCTGTCGCCAAAGTTTTTTTTCTCCTGGCAATACTCAAGAGATATTTTTGCCTGGTTTGGCAATTAAAAACCAGGACTCTTCACATCAGGCAATAACTTGGTCAAGCTCACAAGGAATGGGAGGACAGTTAAATGCAAATATACAGACATAACGGCCAACAGTGACAGTAGGTTGTGATGTACTTTACGCTGATCTTTAAATCATATTAAAGGGGGGGGAAAAAAATCTGTAGTTACTGCAGTTCAAGATGATCAGAACTGAAGTGCAAGCAAAACAGACAGACCTAGGAGACCATCAGTCAACAACCTGTTTCACTGGTCCAGGTAAAGGTGCCTTGTTGAGCAACTGCCCTCTGCCCCAGCTGGAAAGGAGGGAAGGAGAAAGACGAATGTAATTGCTCTCATGCATTTACCAGGTTTTTCCACCTTAAAAAGGACGGTGCGACTCGTAGGTCATCAACTGCTCTTTGAAGGGACCAGCGCTGGAGCACGTAGAGACCCACCAGCCCTGTGTACCTCTCAAGGGCTTTTTGGCATGAGGAACAACATAGGTCCAGGGTCACAGAAGCACCAGGCTGGAAAAGCAACCGTCCTTTCGAAGTCTGTCACCTCTGTCATGGTGTTGGTCCCACTTTAGGGGAGAGGGCTGGATCCAGTCACCTCCTGGGGCCCCCTCCACCCTACGCTACTCCACGACCTCAGCTCTGCTTCTCCAACAGCCAGAGCTCTGCTAAACACCACTACTCACTGCTTTCTCAATAAGGCAGAGGTATCCTGACTCGCCGCAACAGGAATTTCCATCGCTTTATACGACATAAAGAACAACCAAATTGATTTATCTCCTCAATCCCATCCAGGTCCACTTTGGGATTGGGTGGCAAGGTACCAGGACAGCCTACTCATACCATGAAGGCTTTTAAGAAAAATTCCCAGTCTCCACTGAGTAGGTGCAAGCACACCACAGCGCAAATGTGTTCACGAACAAAGACAAAACCCTGCTCCCAATTAACTACAGAGCCACTGTTGCTGGCAAAATAATATTGCACTGCCTTCGCAAAAACACAAAAACCCAATCAAACATAAATCTCCACCCTTCTTAACTTCGCTCCCACATAATCAGTCCCAGCCAAGTTCCTGGGGTTCGCACCAGAACCTGTGGCCATCATATTTCATTTTCCACACTCTCACTGGCTATGGAAGAAGAATATGATGTGCCTTTTGTTTTCCTTCAGGCACTTAGGTTGGATTCCAAATGCTGGATCTTTACAGCAGAGCTGACAAACAACATTACTATTTCTAATTCAAGTATCTCAAGGCTTTTTTTGGCTTGCTGGCTGGACTCGCAAGGCTTATTTTCTATACACCACTGCACCCTATTGCTTACTTTATCAATACCACATATTTGAATTCAACAATTTAAAGCGTAGTATTACAGCTGTGTTTTTATTTTGTTTGTTTTATTCGGTTGTTGCTTAACACAAAACATTCTGACATTTTAAGTCATATCCCACTAAGATAAACAACTAACATATGTCATGAATTCCAGTAGAAATGATTCCCAAGTGGTGCTGCAGCAAGGTTTTAACCAAGCGTACGAAAGGCTCTCTGAAATTGTTTGCTGGATGTTTCAAATGCACTCTTCCCCACCACAGCTATCCATAAGGAATCGAGGGCAGGTGGGAGGAAATCTCTTCGACTATCTCATCCCTGTAGAACTTCACATGTTTTTCTTCCTCCCGTATGTAATTCTGCCTAATTGGATCGAAAACCTCTGTAGCGTTGAACAGCTGTCTGTAAACTGACAGTTTAATTACACGGAGTAGCATGGGATCTATATCCAAAGATATATCTGTGTGCACATACACGTACTTCTGTCTGTATGAATCGGAAAAGGGGTCTGAAGGAAACCCAAGAGAGACCCCACCACTCTTCGGGAAGCCAGAGTCAAGTCCCTGCAGCAGTCATGACACAGCAAAGCGTTGCCTGGCTCAGCCAACTCTTGAGTTTACCCATTCACAGCATTTCAAACAGATTAACAGACTTCACCAAATCCTGCTCGCATTAACGAGATGAGTTACAAATCCAACAATGTTGCTATACATCATGGCCAACAAAGCCCTAATGAAAACATGCAACTACCATGCCTCATTCACAACTTTTTCCCCAAAGAGTTTCCCAGTGGTGGTGGTGGTGTTCAGCTTTGGGCAACAGCAGTTTTCTTATGGCTAATGTATCTGGTCTACTGTAACTGAGCAGATTTTTAACAAGCGCCCAGACAGGCCACAAAATGAAGACAACTTCACAATTCCCATCACCAGCGAAGCAGCTCTGCGTTTCGCTATTCAGTCCCACCCCGGCCCCCACAGACAGAAAAATAAGCTGATTCAGCCCAAGATCTGCAGAAGGCAGATACCCCGTAGTCGTTGCAGCAGGACCCTGAGCCTGGACTGCCATACCTGGCCGTTCCAAAGGTGTACGTGATCCAGCTCAGCACCAGTTCCTCAGCTTTTGTGCTAGAGCTGATCTGCGACCAGATGGGCTTGGAGCATGTGCTAAGCAAACTTGTGTCTGCCTGCAAAATACTCGGTGGATGTGGCCAGAGAGCCAGTTTATTCACAGAAATCAAAGCTCAGCTGCAAATACTTCAGCAAGACAGACAATAGAGCCTCTCATACTGTGGGAAAGAAATCACTAGCTCCTAGTTGAGTTCAGCATTTACAATGTTTGGTGCATGGCATCCATAGTTCAGATGCACACATAATTCAGATGCAATCGCATTCCTGCCTGGCTGGAACATCTGTTCTCCTCTCATTAGTCCTGGCCATGTTTTGTAACAGAAGAAACTATCTGAGATTCCTGAAGTTCAGTATTTGACCTGAGGCATTGTGAAAAGCCCCGGTTTTCAGAAGTGGAATTCATACGGAATCACCAGTCACTTCTAATAACGCTGGTCCCTGCTTAACATGCAGCTGTAAAAAAGCTTAGAAGTTTAGTTCAAGTTTCGGCAAAGCCTGCTGAAAGCACACACTGTGGGCTACGCACTGAGGATCCTTCAGGACAACTCTGAAATCCACCCAAAAGCGGAATCAGTGCAAGTATCTGAAAATACAACCCAAGGTGAGATTCTGACCAGAGAATTCCTTCCCAAGCCTTCTGAATATCCGCGGCATCTCAAAATCTCCCAGCGGTCATCCCACCACCTTATCCAAACCAGACAGGGGGTGCCAGGGAAGGACAAACACACGCCAGAGCAGCTCTGCGGATGGAACAAATCAACAGCACCTAATCACGCCTTTGCAAATATTAAGAATAATGAAGCAAGATTTCTTTTGCAACAATCCAGATCACAACTGGAAGGGCTGGGGAAGAAAACAGGGGGCAAACGGAGGTTGCGTATGGATCACGACACATCGACCGTTACACTGTGAACCCTGTGACCTGGAACAATTCCTCATCACGGCCACCACGCAATTAGGCTTGTACCTCTCCCAGCAAGTTAATTGCTTTTAATATTTAATAGCCAGTTGGGACAGCACCATACCAGACTTCAGTGAAGAATTCTGGACTCCATCAGTTTTCAGACCCTGGTTCCTTCCTGCTGACTGATGCAGCTCATCCTCATGAAAATATCACCCTCAACGTAGACTGCAGGAATGAACGTCGCCACTCAGGCTTTCAGCATCACACGCTTTCTAGGTACAGAAAGTGACTCCAAAATCTTTAAGCTGAAGGAGCATGTTGGGTCAAGCCTAGATATTAACACCTCCGCTTTCCCAATGCCCTTGGGCTACGTGGAGCTTCCCTCAAATTATGCCTTGCTTGGGTATCTACCACATCATGCTCCTGGATGACAAACAACTGCCTATGGTTTCCCAAGACAGGCTTCAGCAAAGATTGTTAATGGACACGGCAGCAAATTTGACCTCAAAGTAATTTCAGTATTAAAAAAATGAATTCAGAGTAGTTTGAACCAAGAACTTGCTGAAAATGTTTCAGCTGTCTAAAAACTGATTCCCTTAAAAGTTATACCTAAAGCAAGAAGATCCCCTATAACATCATCTTCACCTTTGCTTTTGCTCATTTCCAGAAATGACAAGGTATTAATCTACCACTGCTGTAACAGAGCTGAAACCAGGACCTAAACATTATTCTGGCTTTTTAGCCAGTTGTTAAGCTTCTCTGGATCTCTCTCAGTGGAAATGTTGGTTAGAAATGAGCACAGACACAAGACGTTAGTCTAAAATAAGTTACCTATGTATTTATCACTCTATCGTCATGGCTGAAAAGTGCTCGAGGTATAAGAACTTAGACAGCTACCTGCCTTATTATCATAAACACAGGTATAACATGTAGGTAAGGATCTGTAAATGAGCTGTAGTTCTTAATTTTACCATAGTAATAACAAGTACGGACAGCAACGTCACAGGAAAGGGATGGAGACTGTCCACGAAGATTCAAACATCATCTTAATTCCCCCCTTCTCCCATTTTGGGGGAAATCACAGAGAAATTCTGGGGGAAATCACTAAGTGCAAGCACTCTGTGGTGAGCTTTCCTTTTGGGACTGTCTCCTGCGCTCCAGTATCCAGGAAATGTTCTGTATTTACCGAGTGCTCATCACCATGGTTTCGGAGCACAATGAGGCTCTATCGCCCTTCATACATCTGCGTTTCTGGGAATGCCTGGGCTTTGGGGAATTGCACGGGGCCGACACAAAGGCACCGATTGTTCTGGAGGCAGAGGGACGAACCTGCCCTTTCCAAAGGAGAGGAAGCCGGCAGGAAAAGTTGCTATTGTGATCTAGATATTTAAAAAAAAAGAAAAGAAAAGGAAAAAAAAAAAAAAAGAAAGAAAAACTCTATTGCATCGTCAGCGCTGCCGGGTCGGCTGCAGGACCAGGGGCTGCCCAGGGGGGACGGAGGGAGCCAGGCACCCCCAGCCAGACCCTGGCATCAGCTACCTGCTAAACCATCCCCAAACCATCCGAAAACCACCACGCGAGTACTAACAGGCTGAACCCACGTAACCGGTGCATCACTTCCAAAGCTCCAGGTGGAAGCAGGGATCGAGACGAGCTTCTGCTCTCCCAGAATTTCATTTTCATTTCAACAAAAGCCATTTGCAGCACTGAAACCCATGAGTTCTCATCAAGGACTTTCCTCGGCAGTAAGGTCTGCCAAAGTAGTAGGAACCAAATTGTTGTCAGCTTAAGGACAGCCATCTGCTCAGCCTCTTCCCAGCTGCCATGCTCCAAATCAAAGAATGGATAACAATCACTTATGTTTCTCACCAAGCTCAATATGAAAAAATCTAGGAAGGAAAAAAAAAACAAAAAACACAAACCCAAACCAAAAAGCAAAAACCAAACAAACCAGGAAAGCAGCACGGCAGGGATCTAACTGGGAACAGAGATGAAAGTAGGAGAAAAAGAAACTAGGTTTTTTGGGTTTTTTTTAAAACAATGTTTTTTAAAGAGTCCTATTGACATCTGCTTTGTAAATGCTCTGTCATTATTTATAACCTCAAGAGCACGGAATTGTCTCTGTAGTTACAACCATGCTACTCCCATATTTTGGCTTTGTTAGCAAAGAGCCAGCAGCATTTTTACTGGTGCTCTGGGAATAGAGATCTAACATTTCATACACAGTTTATTTAAAAGTGGACTAATTTAACATTCTTGATGGTTCCTTTTAGCACAACTGTTGCTAATTACCAGCTCCAGAATGATTTGTTAATCTGGGAGCAACAGCGGTTCCACAGCAGCCTAAATACACCAAGACAGAAAGGAAGGAGGGAAAAAGAAAAAATTTTTTAAAAAAAGACATTGAAGAAGGTCAAGTTTTAGTGAACTAAAGCAAATTATGTGACAGGTGGAGTCGGTAACACCGAGTAGAAAGAACACCGTAAAATGGAGCCGGAAAGGGGATAATCCTGGTCCTTGAGAAGCAGAAAAAAATCGCGGCAATTTTTAAAGCTGCGCAAACGTTGGGTTTGGTGGCACACACAGGAAGGTGGCTTGAAAGATGATCGGTGCTCCTCAGGACTGGGACAGGCATCAGGCTCCCATTAATCCCGTTTTCCCGTGGCCGGGTGACCCACGCCAGAGCCGGGCTGGACCGAGGGCGAGCGGAGAGGGGAGCCAGGCAGGCACCGCGTCCCAGGACACGACCTCGGCTTCTTTAATTGGTTCCAGGGCACCGTGCGTGGAGGGACACAAACAAAAATTAAACAAACATGATCATAAAACATGACAAGCGGGTAGGAGGACCGAAGCCGGAGTCCTCAAAGGAGGAGCCCTTGAAATACCGGAGTTGTGTTTGGAAGTGACAGGATCCAACCGATAGCTTTGCACTATTGCACACAACTTTTCCGGGGGATTTTCGGCAAGCAACAAAGAGGCACCAAAGCACCTTCGCCGCTCGTGGCCTCCCGTGTCCCGTCCCTGTGGCTCCGTGCTCTGGGCACGGCCACGGCCATCAACCTCCTCTGGCCCCACGGGACCAGCTCTGACCCGTCTCAAAACCACCCCTTTCACAGCAAATGACTTGAAAGCGAATTTTCCTAAAAGCAAAAACTTCTAGGAAAGGAACCGTGTTATCTTTGACATTTATAAATCATCAAAGCCATCCCGTTGCCGGTACGGAGACGAGCAGGACTCAAACAGCCGTGGAAGGGGACTGAGCAGCCTTCCTCCAACCACGGCTTCCACACTTGGATCACTTTGGTCTTTCACTGCATGTGTGAAAGGACTTGAAAGTTCATAAAATTAATTCCAGACAAATATTAGTGAGGCCTCAAGTGGAAAGCACATCTCCTTCCTTCTGGGAATTTATAGTTCATCCACTTTTATCTTCTGGAGGCTCTTTGGAGATCAAAGATTTGATCAACTTTCCCTTTGCAAAACTCATGAAGAAAACGGTGTTACCAGTACCGTGACATGTTCTTATTTATTTTTTTCAATGATTCATTGTCCTTCTCTAAAAAGTAAGATTCCTTCATGTAGGTCTAAACCAAACAGCCTGAGTTGCACAAGAAAGCTATTCTGTTTATTTACTGATTTTACGGTTGTTACGAGGTCAGTCCCTACCCTGACAGCTTACACTTGTTAAATACCGCTCTACCTAATAAAACTGAGATGACCGAACACGAAGTAACTGCTTGCCAACATAACCTGCCCTGCTAACACCACTTGGAAAATGGCCTGTCGCTCTGGCAATTTTCCCCACCTCCATCACGCTACGGGGCCAAACCCCCTAACTGACAAAAAGACATATATAAGCGGTGGAAGTGAGCTACGTTTCTGGAGTGACTCAGCTCTGATGCATTCAGGGAACATGAAATCTGGGAAAGGAGTGCAAGTTATAAAAGTAGGACACGTTTTCACCCGGACACAAGGATGATGAGAAAAGCTTTCGTTAGTCCACCGACTTTCAGCATCTATTTCTCACCGTGCAGCGATTCTCTGCACATCTGGCAATAGAAAGGCAGCACTTAGGCAGCCTAACGGACTAGGCTAATTCCTCCGAACATCTGCCTGCTGCACTCCATTTACACCGCTCGCATACAGTGGAAACTTGCTACTTACACAAGCGACTTGCGAAGACACTGGAATAGATTTCAAGGAGTCTGTGCAAAAGGACTTGGATCCCGCCTGAGCCATCTGAGCATCAGAGCGACACTGGCTCTAAAGAGGATGGACCACATTTAGCTGGAATCACTCAGGGAGTCTGTACCAAATGCATCATACTTGTCAGCGTTTTGGGGAGGAGGAATCTGGGGAGTTTCACGAAGCTCGCTCTTGGAGCAGAGCCACAGGGAAACGCTTTTCCACTGTGAAACTGCGAAGGCTTCAAGGGAGATGGGAAACTCATGGAGCCAGGGAGCTGGAGAGGAAAACTAACGCTAGCCGAGAGGTTTATAACACAGTCAGGACTTGGGCTTAGCAGGCATCAAGCCATGCACAAACTCCTCCGTTATTTCTTTCCCTACTTTCCCTGGCATCCAGTCCCCTTCTCCTCTCCGTACAAAAATGGACCTGTGCTTTTCTGCAGTAGGAAAGCCGGGAACTCTTCCAGGAGCTCGACCCGGGAAGCAGTCCTCATGTCTCAGTGTAGCTGGACAATCACGAAAAGACAGCATTGGAAATAAAATTCCTCATACTGAAATCAGGCAGGATTCAAGCTAGGGGAAGGGACTGAAGGTGAAGCTAGTTTTACTTCTTTCGGTATTTATTACTTATGTTCTCAACAAGCGTTGAGAGTGGTTTTGGTGCAATAAAGATGTCGCAGTACTTACCCTAAGTTATGCTCTACCTAAGGATTCTGGCGCTGCTCTTCAAAGAATAAAAAAAGGTGTCATTACATGACTTCAAGCATGAAATAATTTTGGCAGGGTTCATTTTCCACTTTAAAGCACCCTTCAGACATCCAGGGGCTTTAGAGGATACCCGCCACGGGAAGAGCCAGCCATTCGGCACGCAGAGCGCAGCTCCTGGAGAGCTCCGGGGAATCGCCACCTTTCTCTAATTCTGCCCCATTATCTCCCAGACCTTTACCCACAAGCAGCCGCTGCCGTCCCTCGCCCATCCAACCCATAACCGACCCACGCAGCCCAACTCCTGCTCCCACCGCCACCTCCTCCGCGCCAGCTCGGCACCTTCGCAGCCATCAAGAACGGCCTCCGCCTCCCGGATTAAAGATTAAAACACTTTAAGAAAAACCCCTATCAGATGGTAGCACGTTGTAATATTTAGCACCCGCATAAAGCACGGGTACCACTGCATCACGGTATGGCCCATCCCATCAAGGGGACCGTCCACGTAGGGCAGGCGCGTTGTCAGACACCAAGTCCAAAACAAGCCAGAAGGTCTGAAACAAAGAGACCAGATACACGAGAAGGGCTTTGGCATCGGAGCGTAGCAGAGCAGGACACGTGGAGGATGATGCTCTCGCCAAGGGACGGTGACGGCAAAGGGCAGCAGCAGCTGCCGCCCTACGGACCTCGAGGACAGACGGCATCGTCGCACCAGGGGGGTCTCGGGCTACCGCTGAGGAAGCCCAGCACCCCTGGGGTTTGTATCACAAATACTTGTTTTATATTTATCAAATCACAGATCTATAACTGTGATTTTTTAGTAACTCTACGCTCTCTTAATACAAGCTCTGTACAACTCTGACTTCCCTTCACACAGGCTTTGAACCCACCCGAGACCCTCTGCTGCACTGTGAAACACCGTTAGAACCCAGTTACCATTTTGCGATGCAGATGTTCGAGCTGTTTGTTGGACTATGAATAGCTACTTGATGATTTTAAGCAGAGACTGTACAGAACAACAAATATAGGTGTACAAGTACAACAAATATAGGTGTATAAGTACAACAAACATAGCCTTAAATGAGCCTTACTATTAGAGAAGAAGAGTCAAGGACAAAATTACTTTGTAGCATTAATTTGCACAAAATCACTAGATCTACAGTTGTAGAAATCAGAACTACTGGAATTTCTCATCTGGAAGTCAATCAAAATCAGACAGAAACTATTAAAAGCCACAGATGCCAATTCCCCCCCCCCCCCCCTACAGAATTCTGTACCAAGAACACAACCATGATCTGAAGAAAAAAAAGAAAAAAAAAGCCAGTCTTCTGCTCGGCTGTGCGAAGACGAGAAGCGCAGCAGCGAGGAACAAAGCGGGACTCACCGTCTGGCCCTTCGCTGCCTTTACTCCTTTTATTTCGACGGACGCGTCTACCTTCTTCTCCAACGTGCAGCTTTTCTTCAGGGTGAAAGAAGTTCAGCAAGGCCAGCTGGAAGAAGAAGGACAAGTTTAAGCATCTTTGGCAAGGATGGCTTAGCCGAGTGGAGAGCTCGGAGCCTGAACGCCAAATCCTTTCCATTAGGGATAGCTCTGCTGAGCCGACGGGGAGAGCCAAGGGACAGATGCTCAGCTTATCCCAAGGGAAACCGCAAGGAGCTGTGTCCCCTTGGAAACAGCCTAAGACTTGGGAAAACACAACCTGAAGGGTTTCAGCAGGGAGGAGCATCCCCCCCAGGACACGGCGGGGCTGCAGGGACAGGGACGCAGGCAGCATCGGGGGAGATCTATAGCCGGAAAGAATCAAATGCCCCAAATGCCGATGCGATCATTTCTAATTATTCTCTGCAAAACTTGCTCAATCCTGGAGCTCTTTCACCAGTATTACTCACTGCCAGTAAGTTTTTCCTCTCTCAAGCTCTCTTCTCCAAGCCTCATTAGCTACTGAGATTCAAAGGTCTTCAGGGACCTTTAAATCCAATTCGGGATACCACATAAATTAACACTTTAAACCCAGAGCAAGTACATCTTTATAACGTGACTTTTGCCAAGAGGCAAAAATTCTATGTAGCGACCTCTTATTCATGCAAAAATAGTTGCTGCATTAAAAACTCTTTGACAGTCATTACATCAACATCCCAACCCAGGAACAGGATTTGGGAAACCAAAGGACTTCCCCAAAAAGAAACCCCCAAAGCGTTTCTCAAATTCCCGAGCAGTTTATTTCCACCTGTGTGCAGGCACGTCTGCATTTATCACGATTCCTGATATTTTTGTCATTGCAGTGATGTTGCGTCTGAAAAGACCCCGAAACGCTGCGGGATGGCCTGGGACCAGCTCCCCGCAGCCTCACTGCACGCACAGTTATACGTTTAAGCGTACATAAAAAGCAACGGCAAGTAAAAGCTGGCACTTACCTACCTAAGGAAGGACCAGTGACAGCGTCGGATGGAGAACTGGAAGCTCTCATTTACAACAAGTCTTAGCAAATGGAAAGAACAAGGGGCAGAGCCCATCTTCCCTAACTGCCCACGTCCCACCACGCGGACCCAGGCACGGAGCGCAGGAGCAGGATGCTCCTGCGGGCACCGCCAGTACCTTCCCCTGCACAACGAAGCAGGGCAAGGGATGAGCAAAAAGCGAAGGGGTTTTTTTTAAACAGCTTATTTAAATCAAATTGAAACATTGTAGACCTAATTGACGGAACAAATTGCATTATAATTCAGGTTAAAATGTCAATGAAATCATCAGCGCTGCTTTCGAATGCCGTTATTACTTGGCTCTCTTACTTGAGCTTTACAAAACATGACTAAATAAAAACACTGAAAATGAAGCGGGGGGAACCAGCCCGTTCAGATGTGCCGCTTCCCACCCCAGCTCACCCTACTGCCTTCGGCCACGTGGCACACGACCTGCTCCCGGCACTAACGCTAAAACCAACATTTTTCATCTTGAGAAGATTTTGTAGTGGCACAACCCCTAATTATGCCAAAACCCCCAGGTTTCCTTTCCCTGCTATTACAAATACAACTTTAAGACAACACCCACAATTCTGAAAAGCTGCAGCGTAATGGTAAGCTCATACCATGCCACCTCCTTCTCCACATCTGGGCACTGGCACGCAGATTAGCGATAAATACACAGATTTCTTTTCCTGCCAGGTGTAAGCTGGATTCTTGGATGCCACCCTCCCACCCACGCTGTAAAGAAACAGAACTACCAGCAGTCGCTGGAATTGTCGCAGGCACCTGCAGCATCTTCCGCAAGCCCTCTCGTCCCCAGAGGAGGCTCTTCAGATCATGAACGTGGAGTACAAAGCTATTTGTTTTCAGCTGGGAGAACATACATTCAACATTGCTGAGCTTTTTTTTTTTTTTTTTTTTTTTAAATACAGATGATTGCTCAAATCTTCATAGGATCACAGAATAGTTTGGGTTGGAAGGGAGCTTTCAAGTCCATCTCATCCATCCCCTCCCTGCCGTGGCAGGGACACCTTCCACCAGACCAGGCTGCTCAAAGCCCCATCCAACCTGACCTCGAACATTTCCAACGACAGGGCATCCACAACTTCTCTGGACAACCTGTTCCAGCATCTCGCCGTTCCCGTCATGAAGTTTCTTCCCTATGTCCAGCCTAACCCTACCCTGTTCCAGTTTAAAGCCTTACCCCTTGTCCTGTCACCACAGGCCTTGGTAAAAAGTCTCTCTCCATCTTTCTTATAAGCCCCTTTATACATTGAAAGGCTGGAAGAGGGTCTCCCCGGAGCGTCCTCTTCTCCAGCCTGAACAACCCCAACTCTGCTGCTCTGTTCTCACCCAGGTTTTATTCTTGTATTGCACTTACCGCCGAGCAATCGGAAAAATACTAAATATTGGCTAAAAGTAATATACCCATTCAACTTTGTCTTTCTAATAAGACCAAGTCAGAAAGAGAAATGACAGTGAGGGTGAATGACTGAAACGTACCTTTTAGAAAAAAAACCAAAAAGAGCTCGTGACAGCAACCGTGCCCACACTAGCTAGGAGCACACACCGCTTTGAGACCAACCCCACGAAACCGAGCTTTCCTGGAGAAGTAACGCACCGCTCCTCCGCGCTTACCCTGCCAACGGACGCAACTGCTGCGAGCAAAAAGACAGAGAGGGGAGTTTGTCCTAGGATCTGCTCCCACAGCACTTTTAATTATGCAAGTAACGGCATTTAACCTACGGCGACCGGCGTACAGGGGTTCAGAGGGGTTCCCCTCCGGATGGAGGGAGCTGCTCAGGACGGATCACCCTCCAGAGTTCAGGGCAAAGGGTGGCCAAGCTGCCTGCGGGGTGCAGCGCATCGCTGAGCCCCACGCGGCTGTGCTGACGAAGGCAAATTTTCTCTCCCGTGACTCAAGGGGTCCGTTGTTCCAGGGGCTGCAGCTGCGGGAGGTCGGGGGATGCTCGGCCGCCGGGTCAGCTGGGGACCGGCGGCTGGCACAGCTGTGCTGGCTGGGAGAGCAAGCAATGCTTTTTCCATTCATCACCCCCCCCCCCCCCCGAGATACGATTAATATATTCACTCGCAGCTCTTGGACTCTGCAGCTTTTGGTCTGGACGCAGGGGTGCATGTTGTTGCGCCTTCAATTAAACTCATCTACTCCCTGTTATTTGGCGTGGCCGTAACGAGGGAGAGGATTTGCGGAGCAGAACGAGCAGATGTTTACCACCCATCTAGCAAAACATGATGCAGCCACACAGATGCAAAAGGAGAAATCACCTTCAGTGAAATGCTGCGGGCTGGACACTAGCACAGCACTACGACACGGAGGTCGCTGAAAGCAACGCTTAAAACGTCCGAAAAACACGCTGAGCGACCAGGACGGCTTCTGCGGGCTCCCTCCCCGCGTGGGGAGCAAAGCAGCGGGCTGGGCAGGCGTCTCGGTCGACCTGCTGTGGCCGTTCCCACAGCCGAACGCCTCCCAGAATTTTAAAACCACCCAGAAACGTTTTGCACAAATACCAGTTGAATGCTTTCAGGGAAATGCCGAGCAAACGCACTCGCAGGGCTTGAACGGGCACCTGCCCGCTAAGCTGGGGTGCCCCACGCTCGTCCCCCTCACCGCAGCTCGTGATTTGGACTTTTGCCGGGTCTGGGAAAGAGCTGAGATGCCGGAGCCGGACCACGAGCGTGGGTGGCCCCAGCCCAGGGGATGAGGAGGTGCGGAGCGAAGACATCTGCGCCGGCTGAGGGCAGGGCAGGGCTTCGCTGGAGCACCCCGGCTGCGGCATCCATCCCTTCTGGGGAGGTCTGCAAGGAATCACTGCCCTGGTCCGTCGCTTCGCTGAAACTCCTCGTCCTCGGAGTCACGGAGAATTGATTCTCTCAGCCTCTGCGCTCGTAGAGCAGGAGTATTTTTGAGGAGCCCAGCAAGCACATACCTGCTCCCAAAAAAGAAGTCGTATTTTCTCTGTACGGCTACGCAACAGCGGCAGAAATGGTTGGAACGATTACCATTTTCCTCCTCCCCCAACCTAAAGCCCTCAAATTACCTTAGTTTTAGAAACACCATGTAAACCCATTATGACTCCATACTTTTAATCAAGAAAATCACTATAGGATGCGAAAAGGTCAAAAAGCCAAGAGAGGAAAAATCCCAGGGGAAACCATCCCTCAAAATAACCTGTGAAACAATAGTAAAGGCATGCCTCACCAGAATGAATCAGTTCTACCTTGGTTTCTCCCAGCAAAATAAAGAAAAACAAAGGCATGCATGCAAAAGCGCTGATTTTCTCTGCAGTCACATGCAGAACCCGCTCTGAAAATGTGGAACAAAGCTGCTCTGGGATGTCAAGGGAGCACAGTGGGAACCCCCAAAAAATGAAGTACCCTGCAGCCACTCAAACTCATCTGGTTCGTAAAGATGGACATTCCACACTCTACAGAAGTAAGAATAGAGAGACGTGTGTGTATATACATATATATACACAATATTTTTTTTTTAAGGTACCATAAAACAGGAAGCTTGCTTCAGGCTGTGAAACCCAAATGTACCAGAGAGTTATGGCTGGATATACAAACCACATGCAGCAAGAAAAACAATGCTGGGATGCTGAAGTAATTTAACTTTTGCATATTTAATTGCATCCCTCTGCAAATGCCTTAAATAACGCACACCCCTCAGAAACACTTTACAGGAGCGGAGATCCACTGGACACCAAGGGAATGTATTTCCAATGGTCAAACAGCTTGAAAATGAGAGAAGTGGAAAAATACAACCTGACCTATGCAATTATGCACAAAAAGGCACATTTTTTTCCTTAGGCAAAGCCAAGTTGGTAGAAGAACTAGTGTCTTCTTCCTGATTAACAGCAGAATTGGGAAAAAGCAGGCAAGCATTCAGGTGCACAAGCCCTTTTCAGGGAAAAGTGCATTCTTGCAAAGACTTTCAGAGCACATTTATCACTAACAAAACCCCCAAAGAATTCTCTGCATGCAGTATTACAAAGTTGGCTTCCAATTAATCATGTGAAAGCTAGGCAGCTTTAGATCTAACCAATAAAACCCACACTCTCCTACAGCACAATGTCTTAAAGCACCAGAGAAAAAAAAGCATGAAATCATCCTCTTGCATTATTGTTTAATGGTATTGTTAAAATCAAATTCCCTCATCATTTGCAATTTTGGAGATCATTAGTGTGAGAAGACTAATAACAAGACTTAAGCTCTGTAGAGGCATTCTTTGCAAGCAATACTGTTGTTTTTCTGGTGCTCTGAAGTTCAGCCATCGGAGGTTGCGGTTCAGAGTAGCAGCTACTTAAATATCAGCCCCATTGTCCTCCATGAGAAATTCGCCTCTGGTAACACGTGGTGCAAAAAAAAAAAAAAAAAAAAAAAAATGAATTAGCTTATTTATTTTCAAACAGACTAGAAAGAAGCTTGGGGAGTAGCTTTGCTTTATTGAAAAAAACCCCATTCAACATATTTTAAGTCTTGTTTTTGTCATCATTACTTTTTCCTCATGAAAATGCAAGAAGCGAAAGAGTAAACGATTCCCATTTCAACATGACAAAAATTTATACACAATGTCTTGTCTGCAAGACAAGCCGCAGCCCTGAATACAAAACTCTTGTAACACGATATATACCATGAGCCAGAACGTGGTCAGAGATAGTGGTGGAGACAGTAGAGATTATACTTGCTCTAAGCCAGAACTCTCATAACCCATCTTCCTTCCTCAAATCTGGCATTTTCAGCCCAGCTCAGCTGCATGCATCCTTCCCAGGGGTCTGGAGTAGGTTACACACCATCCTCAGCAAACCCCTCCGCCGGCTTTTTTTCCTGCGTGACAGCTGAAGTGTGGTCCTCTCCTTCAAGACTGCCCGAAACTCTTCTCGTCCCTATTGCTTCATCTCTCCCCTGGCTCCCCGTCATCCTTCCTCCCCCCGGACGCCAGCCACATCCCTGCTCTCGCCAGCTACTCACCCTGAAGCCCGAGGTCCCAGGGGCACAAACCATCAGCTTTGAGTTGATAGGAAACCCACCACAGTTCCCCCTCTTTCTGATCTGCACGCAAGGTTTCTAGACCCAACGGTGATCTTTAAAAGCTTCTTCCACCCAAAGCTATGAGGCAAAGCAATTCTATAGTCTAGAGAATAAAAGCACCAGCAAGGCTAAGGAGCTTATCCAAAGCCAGGTGGGAATTTTGGGTGGAAGGAGGGACCGAGCTATGCCTCTGGCTGAGAGCTGGAACAGCAGAGCCACCTCCATCCCAATACTCACGAGGAGCTTCAAAACGAGTGACGACCAAGGAGCCAACCAAGTATTTGGCCATCAGAAAAAAGAAATGACCTTGGTCTCAGAGATGGAGGTGGACCAGGCAATGCCATGGACCAGTGGCACTGCACCAGCTACTGCCAGCGGGCAGGAACGCCCGTCTCGGTAAATCTATGACTCGTAATGTGCCATCATGGCTTTTAAGAAGCGGATTTGAGATGCTTTCGATCTGCCGAGCATTTCTGTCCTTGGGTTGAAAAGCCTTTTCAAAGAGGACTGCGCAATCCCAGTTTTCAGAAGGCCAGTGAGTCACGCTCCCGGGTCTTCTAGGCACTGCGGTAACAGAAAATCATTAGAGAACAATAAAAGAGGAGGGAGCATATTTTCCTAAGTTTTTATTGGTATTTTAACTTTATTACCCAGGAAAGCCACTGTATTTTTCAGCACAGAACATTAAATCTGATTGCCAGTTATCAGTTCAAGCCTCATTACAAAGCAACGAACACAGCATATTAATTGCCATTGGAGGGTATAACGCAATTCTTAAAACTTTCCTTCAGAACCGAACTCTTCCCAGACATTTTCCTCTCCCTTCCTCCTTTGCGTGTGTTACAGAGCTTTAAGTAGCAGTCCTAGATCGACAAGAGTGGTCATCTTTCCACATATTGCAAACTCCCACAGCTACAGATATGAAGCTTTTACTGCCAAAATTGATAACCTGTCCAAACGAAGGGAAACAGGAACACAGATCAAATATTTTAAATTTCATTTGAACTTCAGTAGTCAAATTGTTAGATCAAACTGACCCACCAAACGCCACACCATTTTCCAGAAACAAGCCTATCTTTAAAACACAAGCATTTTTTTTCCCTACCAAAAGGCCCTCAAAATTAAGAGCAGGTCACTCTCTTAACATGTACTACAGGTAGCAAATTCCAGCAATGCAGGCAGCAAGGCAAGTTAAAGCCGTACATCGATTGAACTACTATTGAAACTGCCCAGCTCACGATATAAGACGTTGCTTCCCAAGATGAAGTGCCTTCATATCACCACATATTTCCAACAATCCAATCCTGTCTTATGGTGGTTTCTCTGACCATGTCAAGTCTAGAAGGTTTGGACAGCTGATCGAGCCAGCTTCTGCGCATTCCATACATTTAGCCGAGTTCCATATGCAACATAATCAGTATTTATATTTCCACCACTGATTCATTTCTACTTTTCCAACTATTAACTGTTCTTTGTAGAAGGCTCAGATCAGCACCAGCTCTACTTCTTCCATATATTTCTGTGTTAATCACAAACCGCACACACGCACAAAAATAAGTTTTTGTAGCAACGTGCTTTAAATCCTCCAGGCTGAACCCCAGCAATCGCAGCCCGCGGGACAGCAAGGCACAAGGTATGCTCTTCCAGCCCCTGGTTTTGGTGGTCCTACCAGGCAACAGGACTTTCTGCTGACTTGGGAGTCCAAGTCTGACATCGAGCCGCATTGGAGAATAACTCCACGTGGTGTTATTTTCACAATTTCCCTTAGCAGCCACATCTGGGCTGTGGGTCAAGGGAACGAGAGGTGCCAATGTCCACGTACGACATTCCCCTACTTCCACCTGGAAGCAGGGAGTGCTGGCCGCGGGTGCAGGTCTTCACTGCACGCATGGATGGCTACCCAAGGATTTCACTCTGGCACATCGAAACCAGAAGTCAACCATGGGAGAACAGGCTTCAACGAACAACTCTACGAACGGTGGTGTTTTCTGTACTTCTTTAAAATACAATAGGATATAAAAGCATAAGTGAAGAGAAAACCTGATCCAACTGAACATCCTAGCTGCTTTTTACTTTCTGTCAACTCAGGGAACCCGAAGCAAACGCACTTGAACTCTAACAAGTAAGAACGTGGCAGAAACAGCAGACAGATGGGTTTGCTCTTCATGAGAGAAGGGAAGAGTGTAATTTTGGAGAGAAGGAAGGGTTCTGGCATTCTTTCAGCACAGGCAGAATAACCCATGCAACCCCGAGAAACACAGCTTCTGTCACAAATCACTGTATAAAATTTGTTTCTAGCATAAAATGGAACCAGGTAGACAGTCCAAATCCCTGGGTTACACGTACATCACAACCTAAACTGACTTTGTAGGAGGACCTAAATAGCTAAATTTGATACCAAACCAGCATCATCTCAAGCCTAGAAGACCGTGATTTGGTTTACAAGGTTGTTTGCCCAAACGCTTGCCTCCGGACACCCTTCTGCGGAGCTGCCTTGGTCCGGAGATGAGCTGGTGCCTCCCGCAAGGACGCTGGACGGAGATGGGATGCCGCTGGCGCTGCAGCCAGACACGACCTCAGCAGCACATACGCTACGTACGGCACGGAGCAAGGGCTGAGGTTTCCAATTTATTACACCTGTTGGCACTGAAAGGGAAAGCTAAAAACACAACCCAGATGTGAGGCAGAACAAGGTCAAAGCCAAGTTTAACACCACATATGAAGACACCTGTAGTAAATTTTTTAATGGTAGCAAGAGTAAGAGATTCCTGCTGCAGGTTTCCCTGTCCCGGCACAGCAGACCTGCAGGAACCAAGCACTTTGCTGGGAACACACTGGTTAAAACGCTGAAAAGTATCAATGTCAGAGCAAGGTAAAGAACTTAAATCAGTTCCTTTCGTCTCCCAAGGAAATAAAATTTAGCTGTGAACCAGCGCCAGACAGAGATCTGCTGTCTATTAGCATGAATTCTCAGTTTTTCACATTTTAATTAGCCTTCATAGTCTTTTTCAGTCCCATTTTCAGCCAGCTGGGCTACGTCCCCCTCCATATGGAGGTCATGGTTTCTTCTCCTGCATACCAACAGCAATTCTTTTCCTATTTTAGCATTTATATTATCAAAGCATTTACGCACTTCTAAAAAGCACTCTGCACGCTTGCTTTGGGGGGAAACTCTGTGAGCCTAAGTGACTCGATATTAGCCATATTTCCTCCTGTTGCCTGTTTCTCCATCTGTGCCTTTGCTCATGCTTTCTCATGACCTGGATCTTCTCCAGTACATCCAGGACAGCATGAGGTCAATAGCACAATCCTCCTTGAAGCCATAATACCTCTTAAAAACCCTCCTGAAATCAGGCGCTGTTCCAGCAAAGAGCTTGAGGGCTCTGCTGCTCTACTTGGAGCACCTCCGTTGCCCTGCGAAATAAAGAACTGGGTTCCCTCCAGCCTGCAAAGGCTTGCCTTCAACCACCCTTGGGTCTCCTCATTAGGAGAAAGTTTCCTTTTGCCGTGTTTGAAAACGTTTTTAAGAATACCTGGCATGTTCTGTTAGCCATGACAGAAACACTGATCTCATCTGGCTTCCACAACCAATATAACATGAACCATAACAAGACAGAGAGACCATTCCCAGAAGACGCCGTTGGGCCACTCTCCACTGAGTGTGCTTCTTTTCTACCCAACGCCTTCAACTTGCACCACTTTCCGACATTTCTTATGAGACAGGAGCACTAAAGTCCCAACACCTGAGACAGCTGAGAACAGCTTCTTGAATGGATAGTCATCTCTTTCTTGAGCCCCATCTCCAAAGCAGACACACACTCAAGGTGATAAAGCCACCTCTTCTTGCAAGAGGTGACCAACCAGCAGAAAAGACGCAACCAAATCCTGTCCTGAAGCTTTCCATTGAGAATATGGCTGTAGTACCTGAATTTAGGACATTTTTCAGTTCTCTGGTATTTGTCCTTTTAACTTTCAAAGTTCTACTTAAACCCACCGCTTGAGATGGGACTAGTTGCAGCAAAGAATGAGTTTGGGTTCATTCACTGAGATGATCCCTACAGTAGAAAGTTACAGGAGAACATTTGTCAGACATTGGAACTGATGAACTTAATTCTACCCTTGCTGTCAGACATGCACTCCTATCCTTTTTTTGGAAGTCTTCAAAAATCTTCATAATTTTGAAAGCCTTTTGCTATAAACTGTTCAGATAGATGAAGTTTTAAAAATGTTTTTCCTCACTCCATAACAAAACAAAGACTTCCTGTTAGAATGCGTTTGTCCTTTCAGCACAAGGGTTTTAAAACCCTATTTTCTAAATCTGGATGTTAAAATTGGCCTTCAGCTATGATTAATTTTTATGACATTTTATTGGAAGGAGAAAAACAGAAGGGAAGGAAACAGGAGGAGGGAATCAAGTAGTCCAAATCAAATAGCATTACCATTAAAAGAAAAACAAGTCCACTGTAAACGTAACATCCATGAAATAATGCATCCGATATAGGGATAAAAAAGTCCACTGCAGCAACTGGGAAATAATCTCAATCAAATTATTACCCATGTGTTTGAAACAGCTTCCATACTCGAGCTTTTAATGAAAAAGCCAGAAAACCAAGAATCAACTAATTGCCCGTGTTTCAGTTGCTGATTCCCATCATGCAAGCAGAGCACCCCTAATCACGGGGGTTAGGCAGCGGCACCGCGGTGTGTCCGGACCTGCCGAGCCAGCACAGGGCTGACACATCAGACAGTTCACAACCTTGGACCTGAATTACTTTTATAAAGCCATCTACTTAAGACGGGGAAGGTTTTAATGCCGATTCCCATACCTGCAGGAACGCACGATATTATGGTGGGAGACGGCGGCTGCCAGTTTAATTCTGTAAAATCAATCTGTTCAAATAAATCATGCTTTGTTGCCTAATTAATCAGATCCACTGCAATTAGTGTCAAAAGAGACTATGATCTCATACAAACAGGATTAAAAGCTCTGAAAGTGCTCGTTTTGTTTCAGGGCACGGCAACGCAAACAAGTCACCGCAAGGCAGAGCCGGGGTGCGGTGCCGCAGCGTGCCAGCGATCCTCCTTCCGTGCGGGAATTGCAAAACACCGTATCCCACAAGGAAAGCGGTGCAAACCGGGGCTCATCGGAAACAAACGGGATGCAGCACGGGAACGGGAGAAGGAGGGAACGTCCCCTCGAGTCCCGGCTCCAGAAAGCAGGGAGCACCGAGGTACTGCTCAGCACATGGCACCTGCGAAGCAAGTTACCGCCAGATAAACACAGTCCTTGCCAAAAATTGAAATTACACAGCTGTTTAGTCCCCTCCTGGCTTGGCTTCCCCTGGCTGCCTTAGCTCAGCCGGCAGTTGTTGTCTCCTCTGGAAGCGGAGGCACCCGGAGCACGTTCCCATGGCCCCGGCACCCACCGAAACCAGCGGCACGAGGAGAAAACAAACCCACCCGCAGCACTTCACGTATAGCTCCTTCAAGAAGTGTTATTTGGGCAGCTGAGGGAGCCAGAGGCGGCACGTAGGAACGCCAGGAGAATTCAGAGTACAACAGGAGGGATATATGACCATCTGCTGGAAATTCCATTTCATTCCTTTTACTGCTGAGCACCTTCCCTTCGGTAACTCCGATGGCTCGGCAGAGGCTGCGCTTGCCGGATCGTTGTGCCGGCAGCCGGCACTGCCCGGTAATGTGCCGCACAGACCGACCGAGTGAATATTGCTCGGTCTACCCAGGGACTTCATAAACCACCATTTCACATGCAGTGGAACAGCGGAAAACTGAGCTTTGAAGGAGTCAATGGTGCCTGGCTCATCTGAGCGAGAAACACCAGGATATGCTGTAGAAATGGAAACTATTGGAAAAGAGCTGGGAGGAATTCAGGAATTCGAATTTTCCATAAGATGCTATCTCACACAGTTGGTCCCCAGTACCGGCAACACGCACATCCCCAGCCGCATTCTAGGCTGAGCTTTGGGGCTGCCAACTAACCCAGCTCCGCTTGCTGCTGTAAGGACCAGACGGATTCCTAATCAGAAAAACATTCTCCGTTTACTCTCGCCATGGAAGCAGAAGGACTGCTTTTAATTGAAATAAAACTGCACCAAACCACCCCGTCGTCTGAGCAGCCATCCTTCGAGTAGGAGGTGCAGCTGGCACAGTACTAGCAAGTGCATTTCGAAGCTGAGCGAAGGAATTACATTATCGTTTCAGCAAACGAACCTCAACTACGCCACTCGGTCTCCGGCCGTGGGCAAGAGACACAGCAGCACTAGACGAGAAAGGAGAGGTGTTAGTTTTGTGCAAGCCAAGCCTTTCTGCTTCAGACTTTGATGTGATGAACTGGAGAGCATGTCTTTCAAAGAGGCGAGAGCAGCGACAGCAAGATGCTGCACACAGCAGCAGTCAGCACAGCGTCTCATGCCGCGAGGGTCCATACGTTTTCAGACCATCCAGATGTTTCCATCCAGTGCGCCAGGCCAGCTGCTGCACAGCTGCCTCCAGTCGGGCTTTGTTAGCTCTTGTGCGAGAGCGGCGCTGGGGAAGCGCTCGCTCGTGGCTCGCTTACAGGTTCTTATTTTCTGACACAGAAACAAAATGTTTTTCTGTAGTCCTAATAGTTTGTCAAGACGGGTTAAAGTATTTAAGTATTATTTTAAGCTGGTGGATACTGCTTGTGCCACCGCGGTAGTTGCCTTCTCCATTGTATGGACACTGCAAACTGAGGCACTGAAAGATTAAGTGACTTTCTGAAGGTTAAAAAAACCCCAAACAAACAAAGAGTCAGGAAAAAAGCTTCATAAAAATGCCCAATTCCTAAAATGAGGACTAAGCTGGCTTGTAAGATTCACAAGCTGGCTCTCAAGTCTTTCTGAAATGCCACTTACCTCAGCTTACTCCCAATCATTTCAAGTTCATCATTCGATTGTAAGTGTACACATAGTGCATGAGGGTATTCCTGACCTGCTCCTCTGAAGTGGACCCTGACGACTCTTCCTCAGAAAAAATCTAATCTCGTCACTTTTTTTTTTTTTTTTTTTTTTTTTTTTACAATCATTCATTTTATCATTATCCTCTTCTTTTAACCCAGAAAACTGCCGGGTACCAGATATGGAAGAGGCAAGTCTTCCTCTATCAACCCATGTCCTGCTAGCAGTGAGGCTTCAGAGACAGACATAGATATATAGGTATCTCTAGATATCTAACCATATAGATACCGCCGGCATCCCCAGCTCAGAAGCCTGGGCACCCAGGCTGGGCTCTGAATGTGCCAGTCCCAGAGGAGTGGGCAAGCACACCGAGGAGTGAATCAAAGCGTGGGACCGCTGGAGAGCATCCCCGAGGCTCCAACAGCCGGACCCCCTCCTGCATCCCAGCTGCTGCCCGGCCACATCGGAGCACGCAGGGCCAACAACCTGCTCCGGCACATCTCGGGACCCGCCGCGGCTGATGCCAACTCACCGTATCGCATCCGCGGAGGTGCAGGTTTATCTTTCCCTGCAAACCGTCACAGGCACATCGACGCCAGAACTCCTCGGGCTACGGGAGCTGGCTGGCAGCTTCTTGCCTGACTTTTGGCACTGGGAATCAGGCAGCGCGTCCAGCGGCAGAGGACGGGGAATTTGCCACCACGTCCCACACGCACCTTGGTGCGGCGTGCATGCCGGGGGTCTCATCCAGGCACTCTGCAGGCTCGCTGTTAGTGGGAAACACTGCCGTAGCAGAGGAAAATTAGGAAAACAACCCACTCCTGCTGCCAGAGAGTATTTTCCTACTTTTCTGGGTGAGCCGAACAGCTACATGGCTTGGGGCTCAGTATAAGAAAAAAAATAAAATACTGTTTACAGACAGAATTTTGCAACTTCTCCAAACGTCACCCCAGGTCATATTTTGCCCATGATGGGGACACAAAACCTGAGCAAAACGCCGAAGTCTGTGCAGCCTCATGCATGCACGGAGCAGCCCAACGCATGCACCGTGCAGCCCTGCAGCACCGCAGTGCTGCCAGCACACGAGCACGGACAAGGACAGGCAGCAACATGTACTAAAGAAGGACCCATAAACCTTCTGAAGGCTTGAAACTGAAGAAGGATGGAAACTGTTTAACTTTTGCCAGGAAAAAGTATCAAGTATATCCTCACTGGATTTTTCAGACAGTTTGGTTTGGGTTTGTTTGTTGTATTATTATTTTTTTTCTAAAGCTGAAACCGGCTTTCTAAATCATCCTAGACAGAAAAACAAATAGGGACATCACACTGATTCAATACCCAAACAAAAATTATTCCACTGGCCAGGTTTCGCCACAAATTAAGTGTACTGAAGCCTTTATTTTTCCCACGGCACACACTGAATCTCCTAAGAACCGGGTCATCGATACAGCCAGCCACACTGCCTGCAAAGCCCAAGACAGGTCAAGGGCAGGGTCTGGCTAAAATCCCGTTCCTGAGGAGCAACAGCATCAGCGACCAGCTGGAACCACCGCAGCCCGGGTCACACCGGAGCTCTCGGGACGATCTTGGTGTCACGATGTTTTATTCCCTTGGCCCCCGGGATCAGCCAAACTGGGAAAGGCTCCCACGCACCCCTGAATGAAAGGGATATTTTACCATAACCTTAAATAAACAAAAAGCAGAGGAGACAAGATGCTGCGGGGAACTACAAAGTGCAATTGTAAACACAACAGCAGATAAAGCAGATGGATGTTTCAAACAATCATTTGCACTGGAAAACAACACATGGGATATGTCCCCACGCCCGCGGGGAATGAATTCACTGCAGCCAGAAACTACATCACGCAGTCAAATTTCAATTTATACGCCTTACCCGCTTACCCTGAAAAAGCCCACCAGTAAAATCCAGGATCTTCCATGGAGAGAAGGATGCTGGAAACATTGTCACAAGGATCTTAAGATCCCAAGGTGAGAAACACTTTTGGTGGTTTTATTATTACCCCAGAGATCTGATGCCCAACAGCCAAAAGGAGGTGGAGATGCTTGGTCTGGATCACATTCAGACTCAGTTCTGGCCCTCTTTAGCTTTTCACACACAGCGAGAGAACAATTTGGGGTTTTATTAGCAGACTGAAGAAGCGCGAGGTTGAGATGGAAAGCAGGGTGAACACAGCCAGCATGAGGAACCAGCCTCTTGTGCTAGATCTTATTGTCCTTAAAAAAAAAAAAAACCAAACCAAAACCCATAAACAAAGTAGCAAAGAATAGAAACTACCAATAAAACCGCCTTATAAAATGGATTATTTTGGAATTACACCATCATTTAGATGATGGTATTTTGGTAGCAGCAGTCCATGGGATTCGTGCCCCTCAAGAGGGTCGCTCCACCACCAGCATCTTCAACCACAGCTCAGTGGCTGAATTTTTTAATTAAAAAAATTAAAACTGCTGTCTTATTGATGAGGTTGAGGGCCCTGCCTGGTCCCTCACCCTCAGCTTCCTCCCCAGGATCACCGAAATCCATCTGCCAAACGTGCAGAAGCTGCACGAGGCATGGGAATATATTTAGCTAGACCGAGGTTAACCTTTTTCAAGCGTAACCCTGCTTCTTACCAGGAACTCAGCTGGTTGAGCTTTGTTGACACTCAGTAGGTCAACAACCGATTGATTGCCCATTGGATTTGAGTCCCACCTCTCAGGAGGAGTAACCTACAAGTGTCCTATGGAAGAACAAACCCACCGAGGAGTTAAGACGGGGGCTTTAACTAAACATATCTAACTCAAAACATCCGAACGCTAATACTGATGTCATGACCACTACTGATGACGTACAGCAGCCTGCCAAAACACCCAGGACGTGGCCAGGAAGGTAGAAGGAGACCGTATTGCTTCAGATCAGAGGTGAACTCAGATAACAGCTGCATACATCAGACTAATTCAGACACACTTAGCAATACCAGAATATGCTAGACCCCCCAAAAGGCAACACTTACCACTTTGCTTTGCTTATGGCTCTGCACGCAGGGCTGGGCCCAAAGTGGGAACGCTTCACCAGTATGGCAACACTGGGAAGAGATCCTGAAGTACACGCGCGATCTTAGTTACAGAAATTCAGAAAAACTGATGATCAGCCTCCCCCCTCATTACCAGATGCTCACATATATCACTCGGCAGGGAGAGCAGAAAGTCAGACAACTTTATGCAGCAAGGTCAACATTCAAAAGGAGAAGAAACCCAAGCCCCCTTTCAACTTTTAGAGTTGAGGAAAAAAGAGAAAAGGAGAAAGAACATCTGAAAGGGATGAAATAAGTACAGCACCCCAGAAGCACAAAACGTAACCCCCCCCCAAAGTCAGCTAACTCTACTAAGAAACCAATTACACTTAGACTGAACGTGCACCTGGCACCTCCTGAACTTGCTTTCTTCTGGGATGCTGTCAGTTCTCCATTAACAAAGAGAGGAGGGATTTATAAAACAGCTGTTTCTGTGCAGACACGATATCCAGCAGCATGTCCCAACACCTACCCCTTCAGTCCTGCTTTATCGTCTCACCCACACCCCTTAAGTGGCTCTTTGTCAGACATCGGCGTGTTGACATACCCTGTTCTGCAGAATCATGCAAAATGGAAAGCAACAAAAAGTTGGGCTGCGCATGTTTCTGTGGATTAGCTGCTATCATCCTTCTAGCCAGGAGCAGTACTTGTACTGTGTATTTATCAAGATAATTCCCTTACACATGCATTAAGCAGAATACCCCATAAAAGTCAGCAACACTTTAAAGCACCGTAACAAACAGTCGTTGCTCTCGTGCTACTCAGTGAGCCAGGAGATGCCGAGGTTCTCATTAAGACCCTCTCAAAAGAGCTTCACTCCAAGTGAAAAAGCAAGCAATCACCGCTTACTGCATGCAGGGCACCGAGCAACGTAGGGCAGCGGAATGTTTTGTGTGAGCAGGCAACGGTGGAAGTTGTTCTTCCGCTTTTTTTCCAGTTTAGCATCTCCGAGTAAACCTCCAGCATTATCTCACAGGGTCTCAGCTGTGCTGCAGTTAAAGGTTCATCCGTGTTCCAGCATCCCTTCTTGACACCAGTGTCAGACTGTATCTTTTAAGAGCAGTTATTTACTGGCAAGCGGATTTTGAGATGCATCATTACGTGGTACTGGAGTCTTTCCATCGACACGGTTGGGGTAGTCAACTCCTCTCGCCATAACCACATCAGCGAACCTCTGACTCGGGGAAAAGCAACGCGTAGCAGCAAAACCCCGGGTCACAAGCCTTAGAAGCCGAGAGCACGAGATGGATGTCCCACAGGAGTGCTGCGGAGAAGACCCCCACGGTCGCATCACCTCGCCTGCAGCCCGTGCAGGGGCAGCTCCCAGCCTACGGGCTGAGGATGGATGGTCCCTGCTCCCCTCCAAAGCTCCGCTTTCCCACGGACCCATCCCAGCACGGGGCCAGGCACACCGCCTGCAAACCCTCTAATACAAGAGCAATCAGATTTGAGGGCTATCATTCATAGGTACGACTGGGGTATAAATAATTTGTTGGGATAAGAGCCTCGATAGCCGCTCTGCTCCCCATTTCACTCCTGCCGCCTGCCCAGGCACGCACCGAGGCACGAGCTGCTCTCGACAGGCTGCGGAGCACAGACTTCAGCGGATGCTGCGAATATCTTGGGTCATATTCGGCGTGGGGCATATCAGCTGTGAGGCTGCCCAGGACTCCTCAGCTGAAAACTGGGTCTCCATTGCCTGAGCCAAAAAAAAACCCCAACCAACTGACCCCAACCGCTGCCCCGAACTCTAACAACGGGGTTCCTAACTTGTCATTTCTAAGAGAAAGCCAAAGTGCCTCATATTAAACATAGAGAGAATCTGCTCTTGAAAAAAAAAAACAAAAACCCCTATCAGAAAAAACAAATCTCAAATTAAAGCCCTGTGCCTCTGATGCATACCACCAGCTTGCCATGTTACCAGAAGCCTCCAATTTTAAGTTTTAAAAACAAAATTATCAAACTCTAGGCATTAAATCCCATGTCTTAACTAATTTCACAACTTTAGAGACTTAAACTGCAAACCCCAGAACAGAGCCCTGCGTGGCCCAGTACACTAAAAAGCAAAACCAAACAAAATGAGAGGGAAAAGGCTTATTCCTGCTTCACAATCGGTAGTTTGGGCATGACAAATCCCTCTTAACACAGGAAAGTGCTCTGTTAGCAGACGCTGCCACAGCCAGCAAGATGCTCCTTCCTTCCAGTTTATCCTAAGTCAAAGAACCTGTGCAAAATTAATTCTTATTTTCTGTAGAGCAAACGCTCAGAAGCTCCATTACCCCATGTCTGAAGGGCTGGCTTTCTCCCTGTAAATCAACAACAACAACAACAAAACTGAACACACAAAGCATGAGCTTTTATATATAGCTTGAGGTCACCTTTGTCTTTCTTCTGGTAGAGGAACAACGCTCATCTCAAGTGTATTGGGTGACTGGGGGACACAGATACAATGGAGAGGCAGGGAGATATTTTATTATAATAGACATAAAAATAAAAATTCAAAAAATTAGTATTAGGAGGAAAAAAAAAAAGAAGGTCATGCAAATGTAAGCACAGGACAGTTCTGCTGAGGAATCAGCATCCTCAGTTAGGGCGCAGGAGCCTGCTCCTCTGCTGCAGTGCCTTGCTATCAGAGCCTCTATTTGCAGGACCCAGTACAGCAGTTTTGGGGGTGAGAAGGAATTACATATTGCATTGAAACAATTTTAACTAACACCCACCCATCGGCAGATTTACAGGCTTATCGCTCATTTTTCAGCGGAGACGAGGGAGTGATGCAATTTCAAGAATCATTTCAAACAGTTGTAATGAAAACATGCACATGGGTTTGAAATGCCTTTCGCCAGCTTGAAGTCATATGTTGCCTAAGAGACTTTACAATATAATCTGGAGAAAGAACAGCACATAAACACAGTGCCTACATAAGCAAAGAGCCTTGAAAAAAAAAAAAAGAAGAAAGGTTACTGAAAACTCTGGCAGGGTTTGAAAGAGATTCCATATCAGCTGACAATCTTTCCAGATTAACACAGATAATGCACTGATACTTGAACTTTTAAAGATTTATTTTGCAAATAGTGAGAAGCAACCATTGGACGGACGAGCAATATAAGCTTGATCTAAAAATAAAAATACTTAAAAAGAGAGAACAAACCAACAAGGAAAACTACCTGCTGCGGAGTCACATAAAATTAAAATAAAAAAAAATTAAAAAATACCTAATTTGTTCATGACCTGCCTGTGAAAATATGATTTCCATCACCGTTCCTTGAGGCATTGGTGCACGCTAGCCAGGGCCCACGGCTGGTGCCTTCGCTGCTCGACTGCTGCCGCCTGCAGGCAGGGCAGGCAGGGCAGGCAGGGCAGGCAGGAGCAGCGAGCAAGGCTCCTCTGCCAGCTCCTGGAGCCAAAAAAGGGAAGCAACCCCATCCCACCACCATGCACGAAGGAGCGACCGAGAAGAGAGCTCCCCCAAAATGAAAACCGCAGCCCCCGAACCCAGGGTGGGAGCCTTGGTTTGGGGAAAAAAGCAGCCAAGTTCCTCCAAACACGATGCATCGGCACCCTGCACAACTGGAACACATCTGCCGTTATCGCGAGCGGGCGTTAAAGGTACCAGAGCTGCAGCTGAGCGGAGGGGATGCAGCTGGTGTTTGCCTTGTTGCTGCCATCTCACACCTTCGGGGATGTAGGATATTTGTGCGAACTAAAAAAAGTTAGTGTCCCTTCGAAGCCAGCTCCAGCCCAGGCACCCAGTCCCAGTCCCAGCCAGGCAAAGGCAGCGTCCTCCCCTCGCAGCGCTGGGGGAGAGACCGCAGGAGGGCTCCCAGCACGTTTCATCACCAGATTAACGTCAGGATTAACAGAAGCACCGAATCAAAGGCAAAAAGAAAACGGCGGCCATCAAAAAAGCAGAAATAAACAGTGTTAAGTGAATCAAACCGTCACTAGAGCTGCTGAGACCACCCCTGCCCCCTTGCCTCGGAGGCCACCACCTCATCAAAAAGGATCCAACATCTTTCTGTGGTCGTCTACTTGCTTTTAGGTCAGTTCCTCTCAGGTTTTCACGTCCTCTACACAGAGAGGTCCTTGCCGGTGGTTTTCGCCCGGATACAGGTGGGATTTCAGGAGGAAATGCCATTTTAAGGCTATCAAACTGCCCAGGAGCAGGCAAAGACCTGAAACTTCCAATCCGCTTCATCAGTACCCGAATTTTCATCCTGCAAACCTTTGGGACAGACCTCATTTTTAACTACTTATAGTTTCTTCAAACCCAAACCTGTTGCCGAACATCCTCTACAGCGATACCCACTAAATAGGTTTTGAACAAATACCCTCAGGTTTGCAGAGCATTTCCCTGTGGCTGCCAACCCCAACCTTCCTGAGCAACTCAGCATCACAGAAGACCTGAGGAGAGACAGAGACATGCTACACCCTACCTTTTTTATTTTTTCTGACTACCATAACTTTCTGACAGACCGACCCGAGCCGTCCCCGAGAGGTCTATAAGCCATAAATCATGGCAGCCCTGACTCTGGGGAACACGTACTCACCCATTAATCTCTGCAGCAGCTCAATACCAACACATGGCCAACTCAGAGCCTTGGTCCCAGACGCTACAAATTAGTTCTAACTATGCAAATCACAGCCACAAAATAAAAAAATTCAAAACAATAGAAGAGAATCCCAACCTTACCAAGAGACCATTTTCTCACAATATAGTTTTTTTTTGTCAAAGCCTGCTCCATAAATCAAAGCAGAAACGGTCTGGGTTTGATGACTTCATTTGAGGACGAACACGTCGAAGGCTCTTCTAGGGCAAAACAGACTTTTCCAGAATCACCTTCAGTGCTCTGAAGCAGGAGGAGATCTACCGATCGCAGGCATGTGTTCGTGGGGGTCCCTGCACCACCGCGTCCCCAGCGCCCTGGGAGCAGAGGGGACGCGGTACCATTCCCATCCCCTTTGCTCCGGGATCAGTTGCGACTGAAAAGGCTGATTTTCCAAACCACGTTTCATGTCTCCACGGAACAGCCTGCCCATACCTGACACTTCGGCAGGGCAGGAGGAAGATGCCCACCGTCCTGCCCGAGGATGGGCAGCGGTGGCAGGCAAAAAAAATAAACCGCCATCCCCAAAACAACCCACGACCCTTTTCCATTTAGCCGGATACGATGGTTAACCTGAGGCACCGGAGCAAAATACTCCCACGTTCAGCTGAGACGTGACCCCAAACGACGCGCTGCTCTCGGACGATGCGCCGCAGCAACGCACCCGCCCCAGCAGCAACGCCGCAGGACGTGGTGCTCCGTGCCGGCTCCGTTTGATCTACCCCCTTGATGCCACCCCCGCGGGACCCCGAGGTTCAGAGGAAAGGCACGGCGTGGGGCTGGCATCCAGCGACCGCGCTGGGCAAGATCCCGCTCCGAAACGTGACGGAGCGCTTGCCACCGCAAGCGGATCTTAACAGGGAATAAGCATCTCCATCCCACTCCACAGAAACCCCTAAACGCCTCTAAAATAGTTGCTAGAGCACGGACGAACGGAACCGCTGGCTCCGAAAAGCCAAGCCGTCACCCTGCCCGCATGAGTCCTGCCGGCAGCGGCTGATGCAGGTTTTCAGGGCATGCACCTCTCGCACCCAAAATGGTTAAGTTTCACTTCGACAGCCTTCTGCAAGTGAAAGCTGGGCTCTTCCTCAAGCTGCTCTGGCAGTTTGGGATGTCTTTTTTTCATTAAATCACTTGTTCCAAGTCGAGAGCTTTCCGTAAATTTAATTTGAGCTAATCACTTTCTTGCCAAAGGAGAAAAACAAATCAAAGGTTTATTTTAAAGCTATTGAATTCAATGCCTGTAAATTTAATTTCTATCTGTACTTTTGTTTAAACGTTTTACAGTGTTAATTACAACAAGCAATGCAAATTAGTCTTCCAGTGTAATAAAGAGCCTGTTATAGCAGATAATAAATAGCTTTGAACCATAAGCTCATTAAGATGCTGTTGAAGTGCGTGCTCTGACTCACAGGTTAAGATCAAAATCTTCATCCTAAAACCAGGATGAGGATCTTTGCGGCAACTACAAGCTGCAAGCGCTGACGCAGAACGTCACATTCTTTCCAAAGGAAGATCCTGGAGCAAGCGGACGGTCTGAAACCAAAGACACAGAAACCGAAAACCTCAACGTCTGGACTTAGGACTCCAACTAAGCTACGTAGACAGGTACCACGAAGCACTACTCACTATTTCTTCTTAGCCGTGACCATTTACACGCCAAGCTTGGTGCAGATAAATCATTTCTTTTTTTGAGTAACTGACATCCTCCAAGCCATGCAGCCCCGATCCCCTTTCTTAGGTCTGTAGGGAAAAACAGCTGAAGTGTCACATCAGTTTATTCCTTGCAGCATGTGCAGGACAAGCTCAGCACCTTTCTGCTCTTCCACGTGGATGCAATAAGGTCTCACATTAACCTGCTCTCAGCCTGCAGCCCGAGGGAGAAACTCCGACCGAGGAGAGGCAGGAGGGATGGAGAGGGGTGCAAGGCTGTGTGTGACGGCTCTGAATTCCAGCTCCTGGATGGCGACTGCCAGGGGGGAAGAGCTTTGCCAAAACCCCACCGAGTGCCTGGTGCCAGCCCGCAGAGCCCGGGCAGGGGCACGTGCGTTCCCTGGCTGAGGGACCCAGGCACAGGGTGGGAGCAGAGATCCGAAACGGTTCTGTCTTTACAAGACCTGGGAGAGATTTGGACACGGAGCCGAGCAGCCAAGTTTTCCCTGCTGGACTGCAGGCTGGCTGCGCGATAGCTACAGGATATGCAGGATTTTGAGGACATCTGGTTGATCCTCCCCTTGTGATCCAAAAGCCTGAGAAAGACGAAGGTTGCCTGCCAACACACTTACATGCCTGATATACTGTTGACACGAAGCCAGAAAAGACTTACCACTTCCAACAAGGAGCAGGTGATTTGCTGATACGAAATGCAGCAGCGCTGCTGCCAGCCAAGGCTTGCACAGGATCCTGGTCTATCCAAGGGAAAACCATTCGGCAGCCCTGTGCCGTGACACTCGGACACCCACACAGCCCACAGGGACACGTGAATGTCCTCCCACCCAGGGCCACCACGTCCCAAGAGGCAGATCCGAGCCCTCAACCCGCAGAGGAGCTGCTGCAGCTCTGCACCGCGACGGAGACACGGGGAGACCTGAAGAGGCACGCGCTGAAGGTATAGTCAGAGAGCGAGAGGAAAACCTTCTCGCATGCAAAAAACGAGACAGCAATATGAACACAAGCACCTTGCTGGTCAGCAGGACGCCGGTCCCGTTCTCTGGACCTCACCATCCTTAACCTGCACCCAACTCCAAACTGGACAGGGCTGACCAAGCACCAGCACCGAGATCCTGCTGATGCTTCTCCTTCTCCTGCCCTTCGGCAGGACACCAGTCCCAACACCAGATGCAGTCGTCCCCTGGTCCTCTCAGCACCTCTCATGGGACCAGGGGTGATGCAGCCTCAGCTGGAGGAAAATCCCTTTCCTCCGCACAGCCCTCGGGGTGGTTCATCCAGAAGACGTGGACGTGGGTCTTCTCCTTACTGATGGCTCCCAAGAGGCTGGACAGCAAGATCACCATCTCACTTTCTGCTGGACGGAGGTACAAAGGCTCTGTGTTTGGAGCTCCAACTCAGCATGGACAAATAGCTGTGATGCTTAGAGTTTGGTCCTAATGGGAATTATACCTTCCCCACTAAGCGGGAAATTAACTAGTTAAAAAAAAATAATAAAAAAAATCATGACTCAAGGAAGTATACCATCGCTGGCCCTCCTGTGGATTCAAGTCGCATCCTACCCAAGGAAAAAGATGTTCAGAGAGCAATCTGATAATCAATGTTAAAGTACCACCTTTTGCTGAAATGCCAATGCTTTGCTAGCAAATGCTGCTGCCTGACCTCTATTTTCCTGCCTGCTGCGAGTCAAGCGTTGGCCGAAAGAAGGATTTACCGCAGTGAGGAGACCACCGCTCGCCGTCTTTTCAGTCACCATCTCCCTACCTGCTTTCCTCACCGAAGATGAGAAATCCTGGGCAAACCACCACCAACCGCTCTGCTGTCACGCAGCCACGAAGAAGGCAGATTTTACAACCACACATCTGGCACATCAATGGCTTTCCTTGATTCCTTCTGCATGGTGCAAGTGACATCAACCCATTGATCTCATAAGTTAATACGGATTTCAAAATAAAACACAGAGGCAGGTGTTTTTCTCCACACTTGGCCTTTTGTTCCTGTTTTAAACGCAAGAACAGCTAACAAGAGCTTTAGGAAAGTTGCACAGGTCCGGCTGGAGGTGGTGGCACGGTTTCTCAGCGTGCCAGGCTGCGTTTCAGGAGATCTGGTCTGAAAAACATTGGCTCAGCCACAAGCCTTTGGGCAACAAGGCTCCTCCGCACCGATATCTTCCATTTATGAACCGGGGTGAAACTGTCCCCATCTCCTCCTGCTCTGCAGAGCTCTTGCAAGGGTGAAGTCCACCCACATCCAAAATAAGAGTCAAAACGGAAAGCAAAGCCTGTATTTGTAGCTAAAATCAAAGAGCCTTGACCGGATTCTCTAGGTATATAAAATAATCACAACCTGCAAGAAAGAAGGAGGAGCTGAGACTTGGGGAGAAGAAGAAAACGAGGCCAAATCCAAAGAAAAAGCAATATTTAAAAGCCAGGTGTACGGAAAAGCATCATGCCCTTTTGGGGCCATACAAAAGGTCTGAAGAAGGTCAGGCTGGTTCCACCCAAGGGTGTGTGGAGAGGCCAGATGCCTCTAGCTCCCAGTTCTGGAAACATAACCCTCATTTATTCTTCCTGGAAAAGTATGGGCAGCTTGAGAGAGATCTGGTAGGTTTACGCTATAAAAAGAGAATGGCACAACACAGACAAGAAGGAATTTTCCATTCAGAATTAATTTGTTTTCATTAACACCCAATTCCATTGCTCACTATTAGAAGAAAAGCTCTTTTGTTAAAATTTCTAGGGGCTGAAAAGGCCAATGAAGGGCTGAAAATGCTCCTCCCCATAACAATGGATTCACTACACCAGACTGCCCACAAAAATACGCAATATCAGGCGTCGTATTCCTGATATTTCTGAGGTTAGAAAGTGTAGGGAAGCCACTTAAAAGCAGAGTTTGGTCTCCTCCTGCCATAAAGAGCCGAGTTATTTGCCTTCAGTATAGGAATCTGACAAACTCCAGGGAAAGCAGCAGCCATATAGAGCTATGAGCATCTTCATTAATAAACTCCTTCCATACTCTAGGATAATTATTGGCCTGTAAAAAGAAAAGCATCACCCAGCTAAGGTGTTGGAACAAGGAAAGAAATCCAGCAGAATCAGATTAATATAAACAACAAGGTGACTCTGCCCTTCTTCCCTAAAGGCTAACATTCAAAAAAGTGAAGTGAAACAAACGCTGACACAGCCCTGAAGGTAAAAAGAGGAATAAAAGTCACTTAGCAGGTTGCAAAAGAAGGGTTTGGGGGGTTTTTTTTGAAACTAGTGTATGTTTTACAGATGAGAAATTTCGTACTGTAATCTCTTTCTACAGAGTTGATGCAAAACTCTGGGAAATCAGAATCATTCACAAATATTTACTCCTGATAAAGATATTTAACGAAGTAAAAAAAGATTTCACAGAGGAGTAAAACTCAGCAAAACTGGAGGATATGGCTTAATAAAGCTCTGGAAAACTGCACGCAAAATACTATGAGCCTGCCTATTTCTAGGCACCACAAACTACTTCCCTTTGGCTTCCTACACTCATTTAAAGCCCTTTCACGGTGGATATGAGAGTTTTACAGCAATTTCCAGCCAAGTGGGTGCAAACTTCCACGCAGCTGCCATTCAAGCCCCGCTCCGGCAGCACCGCCGTGCCATCCCGGCTCCGTCTTCGGCACCCCGGAGTCCAGAAAGGCAGGAGGGGGCTGCAGCCCCTTCCCCAGCCATCGCTGCCGGCAGCGGCAGGCTGAAGCAGGGCCGGAGCAGCCCCGGGTTTTGCAGGCGATGGGTCCGCAGCTGTAGAGCTCAGCAAGACGCCAAAAGGAGCAGAGCTTTTGGAAACCTGCCCCCAGGACCGGGATGGTCCCGCCACCACCTGGGGCAGAAATGGGATCCTGATGGCAGCATCCCACTCGCTGCCTGCGTTTCAACGCCTAGGCGTCTTTTTTACTTACAAAGAAGCCAACGGGACCAAAACTCGGGTCATGGTAGTTTTGCGGACGAGGGATGGAGATCTCAGCAGCAGGGACACATCGCGACAGGCAGAGGACCGCTGCCACCAAAGCACAGTGCACAGTTATGGAAAAGACACACATGTACACGACCCGGACCATTTTATCATCAACCACAATACAACTATCTCAGCAACTGCACCGGGCATCCCGGGAAGGGCTCTCGCTGCCTCTCGCGACGCAGCCCGAGTGGCGATGGGGACGGAAAGCTCCATTTCCAACCCAGGCTGGAGCAAAGCCTGGGCATGGGAACGTGCCTGCCTGCCTTCCCTCCCCATCCTGCTGCCTCGTCCCTTCCCGGCAGCAAGCTCAGATAAGAGGGAAAGATGAACTTCAGCGGCAGCACGGGCGTCAAAAGATGAAATAGAGAGGAGTAAAGGGACGCTAACACCATCTCCCAGGTTGAGCAAGCTTGCAGCGACCGCACGCCTCGTGAACGTGAGATGCAGCAACGCACAGAGACCAAAGGCGCTCGGCCGCCTGCAAAGAGCCCCCCAAAAAAATAACGCCAAGCTGGAAGATGCAAAGCCTTGCCGAGGCAGCCCTCGACCCCGCGGTGCACCCTGCCACCCCTCCTCGGAGATGCCAGGGGGCTGGAGATGTCCCCGCGAAGGGAGATGGTGGTGGTGGAAGCGGGGGGGGGAGCATCGGCTGCCCCCCCGGGAAGGCGGCTGAGAAAGGACAGGGACATATATGAAACGTTTCCTGGAGCGGCCGCGGAGACAGCCGGCTTTGCTGGAGACCATGTTTCCACATCGCCCCACAGCTACGAGCGCTCACGCAGCCCAGTCACGTCTGGCAGCCCGGCGCGAGCTGGCAGGGGCAGCTCCCTCCGAACCCCAGTTTCGGAGGGGGGGGGGGTACCCGCCACCCCGCGACCCACTGGGTACCCCCAGAAAGCCGATGGGCACCAACCTCCCTCCTCTGCTCCCTCTGGCTTGGCAGGTCCCACATATATGTGCACTTCGCTGCTGCCCTGCTATACGGCCCAAATTCTGCTTTGTTAGGGTTTTTTGGGTTGGTTTTGGTTTTTTGGGTGGTTTTTTTTTTTTTTTTTTTGAATACTATGTTTAAAGTTGTATATTGTTCCAAAGTTTCCTTGTTTCATGTCATTGTTTGTTACTGTGTTTGAAAGTTGGCACATATTTGTTCAATTAAAGATTTATTTGCACTATTTGTTGAATAAAGATTATTCTTGCTAAAAGCTAAATAAAGTTTCATAAAAACTCACACATCCCATAAACAAAATACAATGTCCTTTCCAAAAAATCGTTGCACAAAACATTTCAAAATCACTCAATTCATTATACAATAAATCCACACACAAAATAACAAGACCTTGCCAGAATACATAATAAAATCTCATTACAACACTTTCAGACCCGAGCTTCAAAGCGGGAACACAAAGCCTCCACGAAACCCCTCGGCCTCGAAAAATTGCTGACGGCGTGGCCGGAGAAACTCCCCGGTACCTCCCCAAATCCTCCGCACCTCCATCAGCACCCACGGGTGCCAGCTCCCTGCCTCCCGGCTGCTACCAGCGGTGGCTCCCGGCCAGCGGGTCCCCCCCCCCGTGCGTGTGTGTCCCCCCCAAACCCCTGCCCCGGGCTGCCAGGCACAGCCCAGCACCATTGTGCGGCTCCTCATGGCTGGAGCGGAGATGCTCTCTCATGGCCCGAGCATCACATAAAAGCGCTCGCAAAACCACGGAAACAGAAGGCGAGCAGGGCTTCCAGCAGCATAAGGAGGAGTCAGCACAATTGCCACACGAGCCCCGAAAGCAGAGCCCCGCTCTTCATTAAAGCGACAGGCGGAGTTTCCAAAAAACCACGGATCCTTCCAGAGCCCAGCGCATTAATAATCAGGTTGATGACGGTTACGAGCTGGCTTTCCAAAGCCCGGCTAGTTGAGAAAAAGAGTCCTTTAAGCTTGCGATGAGGTTGAGGTTTGGGGCAGAAAGCCGTGTTGCAATACGCTTAGGGAATCCCAGCCGTGCAAAAGCATCCCCTGCGCTCGCGGGCTCGGCGACAGCCCTCAGCACCTCTTGCGGAGCAAAATGGTGGCCCCGGCCGGTTTCGTAGCATCGCGGAATGGTTTGGGTCGGAAGGGACCTTTAAAGGTCATCTAGTCCACCCCTCCCGCAATCAGCAGGGACGTGTTTAACTCGATCAGGTTGCTCAGAGCCCCGTCCAACCTGACCTTGAACGTTTCCAGGGATGGGGCATCGACCACCGCTCTGGGCAGCCTGGACCAGCGCGCCCGGCCAAACGCGGAACGTGGAGCGCAGCGAGCGTGCGGCCAGCGACGGCCCCGCGCTCCAACACCCCGCGGGCATCTCCACCGGCTGCAGGAGACAGCAGTGGCATTTGCCACCCCGATGCTCCACTGCCACTGCCGCCTGCCCCGGTTACCCCATAATTAGTTTCAGCTAAACCTTCTCCGACCCCCAAAACCGAGAAGCCACGCCGCAAAAGCCGGGATGCTGCCGTATCCCCAAGTCAGCTCGCGGCGCGTCCAAGGGTCTCCGTCCCTGAGCGACCGTCGCTGCTCGGCGGTGCGAAACGGCCGGGCTCGTTTACAACTCCGAAACTCCCCGATTCTCCCCACCGACCACAATCTGGAAGTTGGAGAAGGTTTTGGGTTCCCCCCGCCATTTTAAGTGACATAAGACAAGCTCCCCAGCGCGCAGGGCTCCGCCGAAGGGCCGTGGCCGTGCACCAGCTGCACCGGCCGCGCCGCGCTCCCTCCGGCAAAAAAACCCGAAGCTTTATGGATGCACTTACCTACTCCCCTCTGAGCAACAGCTGTCCATGTGGATTCAGTTATTTCGGAGCAGCTACTCCGAAACGGCGCTCGCGAGAAACCCCCCCTGCGCAGAGCCCTCGGCAAATATCAAAGAGCGAAGAAAGATACGACGGATCACGAAAGCCGATGGCGATGCCCAAGACTCGCCTAGCCGGGTGCGACCGAGCTCTTGGGCTCAGCCGAGCAAGGAAAACTCTGGAATGACGCTAGGAAGACCCTGCTGGAAGGGATGAGGCTATGGAATAGCTTTCCAAGAAAAATGGAAGCAGGGTTGGCTCTGCTGCCCAAATAGCAAAGGGGAAATTAAGAAAAGGAGCAGAAGGCAGACCACAGCGGTGATACCCGTTCTCCTGACAACCCAGGTGCTGACGGACACATTTTCCACCTGGATAAAATCCTTTACTTTATTAGAATACGCTGCTAGAGCTCATGATACGGGCTGGGGCCACGGCCAAAGGACAAGGACCCTTGAAACGGCACTCAATGAGAAGAGCCGAGCTACGCAAAGGTCAGCCCCGTCCCAAAGCAGGGGTTAAAAGCTGTGTTTTTTTCCTGCCATTTCAAGCACATAATCACTTGCATTAGCTGCTAGAGATGCCTCCCTCCCAGTTCTTCGCCGAATATATTGTCTCACCAGGCAGAGGAGTATGAACTCATCGTGGTTTCCCAATCCTGACCAGGGGCTCTTAGAGCTACTGGCAATACATATAATAAGTTATTATGCAAATAAAAACTGGACTCAGCCAAGTGAAATATGCTGGCTCTTAAAGTCCCATCTGCATCACAGCAAGGATCTCAATGAACTTTAAAATACTTATTGTCACCACAATGGGCAATATTATATTCTAGTTTGGATCTGTTCCTTCAGAGCATTAGCTCTCATTTGTAGATATTTTTAGATTTTCCTATCCCACTCCTCATTATGAAACACTGAGCTGCAGATTGATTTATTTCTTAAAAGCAAGTTGCTGTTTTCCCAATAACAGATTTAACAAATTTGTTCCACCTGTTCAGTTATGCTTCCAATGTCTTTTTTGTGGTTTCATTGAAGTTTTTTTTAATCCAAACCTCAAAGACTCTAAACTCAGCATTAAAAGACAAGCTCAGCATCATCACTACCACTCACAATTCAAATGCTGCTCCAAATTACTGCAAGCTTTCATTTGTAAGTTGATACAGACAGCAAGATTATTAAGCTTAATGGCTGTGGGCACAAACACACGCTCTTCAGAGGGCATTCTCCTACTGTAAATCCTACCTCTGCAGCACACACGGGCTTGCTGCATTATCCTCAGCATCTTCCTCCCGTTACCTCGGCTAACCTTAGCCATCGATTACAAACAGAGAGCTTAAATTCAAAAAAAAAAAAAAAAAAAAAATCCTATACATATTCGGAGTCCCTCGAGCCCGGCATTTTTCATTGCTTTATCACACCAGCACGGGTGAGACAACGGCATACGGGAGACCTCTCGGTCTGGAGGTGATGGATACGGAGCCATAAACACCCCCCACCTCCCTTTTTATTCCAAGGTGCAGGGCTGTGACCCTGAGACTTGAAAGAAAAGCTTGGTGCTGCGATATTTCATTAACATAATGACAAGCAGCTTTCTTGCATACCCAGCTCACCAAGGAACTTTATGGGTTAATATTAAGAACAGCAGATGTACGGTCACCTTACCAGCCAGAAATCACCCTTACGGTAACTCCTCGTAACTAGGACGATAATTGGCGTTCTCAAACCTCTATGGCCAGCCCAGACAATCGCCAATTCTGAAACAGCTTGAAATAAAAGGAGGGAATGACAGGAAAATCCAATGCACTCAGCCTTTCACCAAAAGCCCATCCTGATAATCATTAACCATGAGATTAATTATCTTGGGATTGTATTTGTTTTACAAGTTGAATCTAGGGAATTCTTTGCTATCAGGTATCACTACAGTCAAGAGCCTCAAATAATTACAGGAAAAACTCACCCATTTGGGTTACACGAACACACAAACAAAAGACGGCACAAAATTAGAAAGCGATAGAAGCACTCACTCATTCTTCGACATCCAAGAGACATCCTAGCTGTGAATGGAAAGCAGCACGTTTACCAAAAGTCAAATTGTTTCATAACTGGCCAATTCTCTTTGCTGCTCTCCCCAGACTCGCCGGTCCCAGCTCCATCACACCAGCCCCACATCTCCAGCGCATCACCCCAAGCTTCTTCACTGAGCACTCCAAATGCGGTTGAGCTTCTCCCCACTTGCCTTATTATATTTTTCCCTCCAAGCCTGTTGGTTAACACCTTGCCTGCAGGTCTGCTGGTGGGTCCTTGAGAAAGTCATGATGCCAGCAACGACTGGCTGAGAGAAGACCTGCTAGGAGGTCTTCTCCTGCACCGGCCATGCTATAGGGGAACAGGTCACCTGGAAACGAGCACCCGGGACGAAACCCGTACCGAGCACCCGGGACGAAACCCGTACCGAGCACCCACCGCCCTGGTCCACGGTAAGGCACGATGCCTTACCGGCGGCACTGGTGGGAAGCGTCTTTGGGGGAGTCTTCAGGAGAAGGTGCTCACCAACATCAGGGTGGTTTTAACCTACCGTCAAGGAACACCCTGGCAGAAGCAGAAGGGAGGCAGGGTGCCGAGGACACCAGGGCACTGCCAAATTTACCCTTGAATTGAAGAAACGGGACTTGGCTGCTGCTCCAAAAGACCCAACGGGCTACTTTTAATGACAGTTCATTTACGTAAACAGTAACCTATTTTCGTGTAGCCTTAATTCACAAATGACCATACAAGAAGTCCAAGTCTTAGAAGAATAATTTTTAGATTTCCAAAATCATTCATCAGCAAATATTTTAGAAGCAACATTTAACTGCAGCAATTTATTGGCAGAACATGTGAGTGCACAGGTGTGCACGAGAGTCGGCCAAAGAATTTTGCTTAATTTATGTGCAAACAGTTACGTTATGGAGATATCACGGGGGAAAAAAAGAAGACTAGGTTCCTGTAAGAAATAACCCGAGTCCTTTCAATCTGAAAACGTTGGCTTTGTGCAATGATAGCAGAAACCTGAGAATAATCTTCTTCATTCTTAGCACCAGACTAGGAAAAAGCAAAATATTTTTATTCACCAAAGGGATCTTCAAAGTGCAAAACATATATAGTGACATGTTTCCAACTGGGTAGCATAAAAATTTAAAACTTAATCCGATTTTAACCTAAAGCAATTTTTTAAGACTATCTGAGGCTTGCTATTATCAAAGTAATACTTGAGAGGTGTGAGATCGAACCAAGGCTTGCCTCCGTGCTCCTGAAAGGCCCATGACCCAACCTCCCCCTAAACAAATATGCAAACAAAAAGCTTCATTCCCCTTGCAGCTGTTTACACACACAGACAAGTGCTCCAAAAGCTAAAGTAAAGGTCCTGCAAACCTCGGCTGCCTGCTCTCCTTCGGTGGCACTGGGACACGGTCGGACCCAGCATGGCATCGCCTGAGGCTGCACCTCATCTCAGGTACAGGTCCTTTGGTCCAGAGCAAAATTGGTTTGGACTTTCTGCCAAAAAAAAGGAAAAATTTCTGCAAAGCCCTGCTGCACTAACAGAAAAAAATCTGATTTTTCAGGGGGTGGATGTAGCCTGAGGGTGAACCAAAAGCTGACTGTGGTAAATACCAACTTACTATATTTCATCGGGGTCTCGGAGAACACAGGCAACAGGAGAAGAACAGCAAAAGGGAAATTCTGCCACAGACATACAATTTGCACATGCACTCACTTGCTTTTATCCAACAATTAAAGCAGGAGACGTTTCTCCCCAGCCGCCGCTCGGCGTAGCCATTACCGATTGAGTGACAGCTTTACAGGCCTGAAAGCTATTTTGTGTAGGGAATCAACAGCGTGACACAGCCCGCGCAGTCCAGACACGAGCCCTGAACGCCGAATGGTACACAGAGCTGTCAACATACTTCACTGATATAATCAACTGAAAACGTATAGAGCTGCCTGGAAAAAACATCCACCCCGCCAGATTACATGCTCCGCTGCCTCCCACTGAACAAAAATAGTTTTGAAGTGTGCCAAAGTTCAAAAACTTTTGAAATACTAGTTTCTTACTGCAAAACAGATCCAGGCTGGTCAGAAGAGCAGCAGGTAACACCATATTGGTGATAAAAAGAGAAACATACCCACAAAAGTAGGCAAGGCTTGAAAAAGTGGGCAACGTCCACAAGAAGCCAACTCGTCTTCCTTTCCTCTTTTAAGTATTTGTTTTGCTCAGAGGTTCACTCAAAGGGATAAGAGCCACCAGCTTAGAGGTCTCAAACCATAGTTTGCATCAAGGCTCAGCACGGGCTACTGTAGCCCCCCTCAGAATTAGGGCCTCCTAATCCACGGAGTGTGACACCCCCCCCCCCCCCCCCCCCCCCGATGACACTGCTGGACCTTTCTCCAGCCTTGGACATGAAGCTCATGACCCAACCTGCAATGCCGCCATCATTCCCACCCAATACTCAATCCATCGCTGGTTGACTTTCTTCAACAAGATGCTGGAAGACGCGGTGATGTCCAACGTGTCACTGAAGCCTCCTTACCAACAAAGCCCAACTCTGCCGATCTTCTGCAGATGTAGCAATTGGCACTCCCAAAACAGGTTGACACCTCTCTCTTCCCTGTAGACAACAACCCTGGCAGATTGCGTTGGAAAAAACTTTTGTAGACGAAGAGCCCAAACCAACCACCGATTCATTATCTCTCAAACGAGCGGCACAATTCATTGTACCTAAAGCTAAAATTGAGCACTACGCAAGACACTTCATCCTTCCTGCAACTCCAGCTGTCAAACACATCTTCACCAGCTTTCAGTCAACCGACATCGCTACAGCTTCCTACATGAGCTCTTCCTAAATCACTCATCTTAAGGCGTGAAAGCCATTAGTACACCAAGCCCAGCTATATCAACCAACCTAAGACCCTCCGCAACAGCAGCTGCCCGGGACGCAGGACCAACAGGGCATCGCTTGCAACACGGACAATCTCTTCAATCTCTAAACCGCTGGTAACCACCATAAAATTTCCCCACAAAAGTCCAAGATATTCAAACCCAGAGTACTGGCCTTAAAAAAACTAAAAGCCAGAAAAAAAACCCCACGAAATTGCCCTGGGTTTTGTTACTGTTGTTACATCGCAGGCACCCATCAGCCTGACACGTACCGACACGAGAGCCCACAGGCGAACCGACGAAATGAACCACGGGGCTGTCCAGCTCACCCCATGTATTCGCTTGCTCTTTGTCAGACCTTTCCCCGAAGCACAATTAATTTGTGTTTTTCCTTCACTACCAAGCTCTTTACTAGCATGAACATTTAATTTGGGTCCATTTTGGGGCAAGACCCAAAATAAAGACCAGGGAAGAATTTCTGGAACAGCAATAACTCCAACTCAATTTTGGAGACGTAAGGCATATTTCATGCTAAGATGTCATTTACTAACATTTAATGCTAACAGTGTCATTTGCCCTTCAGCTAGAAGAAAGGCATGTAAGCAACCCTAACTAAACTGAAATTTCCCCATTGCAAAGCATTTCTGCCAGGAATCACAATTTGAGTGTCGTGTTTCTTATGCCCTTCTTTGTACAATAACCCTCTAAGTCCATGCTTACAGACAATGTTTTACGGCTCGGTATTATACATGCCAACGTTAACAGAGCATCCTAGACATCGTTTGGACCGACTTCAACGTCAGGGCCTTTCTGCATCGTGCAAATTAAAACTGAAAGAAAGGGGACCAGCTGGATCAGGACTAAAGTCACCGCTTTATAACCTGAACTATTATTACTGATTTTTCACGGCAGGCTGCCCCTATTTCTTACAAATGCAGTTTTGCTTCATTCTCCAAACAAGCAAAAGGACCAGGACAGACGGGGCGGCAGCCGAATGCGCGGCAGCCCACCTCCTCCCAGCAACTTTTAAGACCGATTCCAGTCCCAGCCCAAGGCAAAGCCGAAGCCCAGGCGGGGCTGGTGGAAAGCCAGCTTTTCGGGTGCCATTTCTACAGCCCCCTCAGCACACATCCCCGCAGGGCGGGCTGCACAAGCTATTCCCCTCCGCCCTCCCACCCTTTCCAAACTCAGTCTTTTACTGTCCAAAACAAATGTTTACTTTTAGTTGTTTCTAAACTGCTGCACTGCCTGCCTCTAACAGCCTCACGGACCGAAGTTAGAAAGCACAATGCAAAATCTTTCAATTCCAGTGCTTCTAAAACTTTGTTTTATGAACTATCTAACTATACTTGGCCTCACTAATTAACTACTAGATGCCAAGCAGTCAAACAAAGAGCAAAAATCATTCGTTATCTTGAAGCTGCATCTGCTCACAAAACCTACAGTGGTTTTTCGTTGCTATTGTTCTCAAGGTTTGGGCTTTCTCGGAAAGCGTACTTAATGATAACAAAATAGCTAGGTAAATATGTCAGTGAGACCTTCCCTGTCAGCCGTAGCCTTGGGGTGTGATTTCTGTTCACGACATAAAAATTTTTGCTATTTGCCAGATTTCAGATAGCAAACTTGGATCCCCGGGAAGATACCTGGCATTGCTTTTGTACACCAGCAGCAGGAATATTTAACTGCTTGAGTACCTGATCCAGACAAGCAGCTTGAAGCCACACAGGACCTTCACTGGGACCTGACCAAAAGTTTAACTGCCCCCATCGACTATCGTTATCAGAATTATCATTTAAAAATTGGTTTTCCAGCGTCTTCAGACGTGGGAAGAAGAAATGGGTTTGAGCCAGGAGGAACCAACAGCAGAGAAGCTCACGGTCCACGAGGTGGGGGGACACCAGCCCAGGGTTCTCCGGAGTTTTTCTTCCGAGCCCAACTGCAGCCACCCGCACGCAACTGGGCTCAGAAGCCCAAAAGTCTTCATTAAATGCAAACGAGCTAGTTCGTATTTCAGCCAAAATCCCCCCCCGCCTTGAATACTTTGCTCCCCTATCTGGCTACCGGAGGAGAAGAACTCGAGTTACTCTCAGCCTGACGGGACCCTCAGCCCTCGCCTCCGCAATGGGTTTGCAGAGGGACCCAGCGGCCCTCGCGTGGGGGGCTGCTGGGGGGCTGCGAGGACGGAGGGAAGGGGACGGGGCTTTGCTGGGCAAGGGGGAGCATCGCTAGGCACCGAGACACCCTAACTTCCCCATCGCTTCCAGACAGCCCGGTTATTCTGAAAAGCAAGAGAAAAGCAGACTGGCAGACTAGGGAGGAAAGAGTTGACAGCTATTTTGCTGTATCCAGCGTAATTTTCTTTGGCAAATCCAGCCTGTTGTTAGAAATGTGCGCCAGACGCCTGGATCGGCAGAGCTGAGCCTGCAGGAGCAGCGCTTTGTATTTAACACTTGAAGACCTCAACTTCCGAGAGCTCATCCTACCATTTCATACCAGCCAGCGCACGAAGGCGGCACATATGGAACCGACTAAGGCGCTCGATGCAGCGCCTATAAATTGTCCAAGCCTCGCAGCCGCACATAAGAGTGCTAACAACAACCGCGCCGTACACATTTGTTTGAAGTCAGATCCTGCTTTTATTAGGGGCGTGCTGCTTTCCTCTCCAGAGCCGTGCACCGGCTGCTGCTCCCCGCTACGTGACTTCGCCGCCGGCCGGGACCTTTGCAGCCGGGGATGATGCCAAGGTAGGAGGATGCAGCCGCGGGGACCAGTCCGGCTCCCAGCACCCAAGGGCACGGTGGGACGAGGTTCTCGCCCGTCGCCTGCTGCCGGTGTCGAGACCGAAACGAGAAACAGCCCCCGTGCACCGCGCCAGCACGCACGGGCGATGCGCGGGACGGAGCTCCGAGGTCTCCAGGGATTAAAAACGCCAGCGTCCGTACGAGTACTGAGCACGGAGGCTCTCAACGTCTCCTCAGGAAAATCCACCCTGCGAGCAAAAGAGGTTTGGTGTTTCTCATCCATCTGTCTCGCCAGACGCGGAGGCCAAGTGCAGCTGAGCAAGATTAGTGCTGAGCCTCCACAGGCTCAGCTAAAGGCTTTAGTCAAAGGACTTTTCCCCGCACACATTCCCTTCTACTTTGAACAAGGCCTCAGCATCGCTGCTACGGAAGAATGAGCTCGAACCCTATCACCGCATCAGCAAAAGCAAAGACCTGCTGCAAAGTCCAGCTGCGGCTTACTGACTCTTTTGCTTAAGAAAAACGAGAGAAAACTCACTCGTGAAAACGTATATAGCCCAGAAGGGAAGCATGCAGAAGGAAAGAGGTTTGCGTGTGTTTTCTTTCAACATCCTCCCATGAGCTTTGCTACCTGAATATCTTGTTTGTTAGCAGCGTTCCTGGGATTTCCCACACTGACAGTAAATAAGATATAAACGAAAACAAAACAAAAAACCACACCAAACCTTCCAAAACCCCAAGCGATCCCAGGACAGCGCTCAGGCGATACAAGTTTTCCCCAGAAGAATACTGCAGCACCAACAGAAGCGGCACCAGAACAAAGTGATTTGGGGTCTCATGCACCAAGCCGAGTGGGTTTTACTTCTCCTTCAAAAAAGAAAAACCAAAAAAACCCCTAAAGCAGCAACCGGCAGATACGCAGCTTCTGGCTACACGGTACTGGGGACTAAGCAGCCAAGAGCTCTCACACAGAGTTAATTTAAGTCTCCGCACCTGCTTCTAACCACGTCTGGGAAAGCCTGGGCTAAGGGCTGCTGAGCAGCGAGCCCCAGGACAGCGAGCCTCTGGGATGTTCTCCTCAAGCAGATGGTTCACCCTGCCCAGGAATGCCCCAGGACACCGGCCCCTCGCTTTAAAAAAGTTTGAAGCGTCTCAATTTTTTTCCTAGCGGTTATCGTAGGGGCAGGATTTAACGTCCCTGGGGTAATTCTGCACGTCCAGCCCGTTTTGGTGCAGCAGGACCCTGCACCTTAAAGCCCACCACTGTCATATCAGAAACATTTTCCTGCTGAAGTGCCTTGGAAGCTCTGGCATGCGAGCCTTGGCATGGAAAACCCCTTTTTCCCCCCATTTACCTGTTCTACCACCAGAGGCCGGAAAACTGCAGCGATGCTGCAAAAGTGACCGATGCCTAGATCTGAGCTCAAATCTTTCCCGTTTAGTTTACTCCTAAATTTGGGCTTTCAAAATTAAGTTCCAGGACCTGCAAAACAAAAGGGGCTTTGGGAAGGGATGCAGATGGGTCAGCAGCCACCGAAGAGGACCAGCAGCACAACAATCCTGCTGTGCTGCCTGAGGAGCTGGAATTAAAGCACAGCATCACCAGTAAAACAGCTGCACTTGCCAGGTAAGCTCATTCTGTCGGATAATACCAAGTTCTGCGCAGTCCTGGAATCTGTGCACGAGCCATATTCTGAGTCAAAACAACTCCTTTCAACAACAGAGGAAACAGAAGAAAACCCCAAGCCAGCAAAAAAGGTGTTGCTAAAAAGAAGATACAATAATCCTTTACAAAGGACAATTATCATCTTTAAGCTTTACCCACCCCACCCCCCCCCCCCCCCCGAAAAAAAAAAAAAGGTCTCCTTTCGATCTTCAAAAGAGAAAATCTCCCACAATTTACTCCAACGGCACAGAGGTAAGTCAGGTCCCGGTGGGAGCGGGTGAGCAGGGCTTCCCCTCGCCCAGGATCACCCAGCTTCCCAGCAAGAGTTAACACCACAAACCCAGCAAGCACCAACAAGCCTATCCATAGCTCAAAGGCAGCCAACGTACTAATTTAGTTCATTATCACTAAAAAGATAGTAACAGCTGCAGTTAAAAACCAACTATTTTCTTTACACGTTTTCATCCTGCTCTCTAGATACACCTCATCAGCTGCACGTCCAGCAATTCCTATTTTGATCTGATTTTTCTGCCATAGGGTATGTTTTATGGGAGAGCATGAGAATTAAAGCTTTCCAGGCAGAAACGCCACCCCTCCTAACTCCTGCAGCCCCAGGTTTCTCATCGCCTGATGAGAATCCGGGTGAAACGCACTGACAGGCAGAACGGCAGCACCCCACAACTGCAGTAAAAAAGAAAAATAAAACTCTCATTTCTCAGTCTGAACTGTTTAGTCCTCTCAGTGTCGCAGCAGGTCAGCAACCATTCCAGCTATCAGCTTTAAATGATTTATCCTATTTTCCTACCCCAGGGGAATTGCTGGTTAAGGTTAGCAGTAGCTCAGCAACTTATTTGCAAGGTCGAAGGAAATCATCGCTCCAAAGTTATTTCCTGGATTCATTTCACAGAGCCCAGCAGGCGGAGAAGACTGGAAGGATGGCGTGAAGCCTGTTCGGGCCGTTAGTGCCTGCCCCACGCAGTGCCCACAGCCCCACGCTTCCCTGGGAAACCCGGGAAAAGCCGCTGCCGCTTCCCGGATGAGAAAATGAAAGGAAGAAGCCAAAGATTTTTTTTTTTTTTTTTTTTTCCCTGCTGGACAAGGTACACTGCATTTATGTCTTCTCGCCACTGAAGCAAATGAGGTGTTTGCTGTGTATGTGGATACATGACATTATTTTCTCTTCCCTAAGCAGCCCCCTCCTCACCAGGGCTGCCCCCGGAGGGAGCAGGACCAGACGAGCATCTGCAGTCAATATACCCTAAATACCCATTTTCTTGCTCCACCACAGGACCTACCATCAGGAGCATTGGTCTCATCTTTTCTCCTGTTGCAAGCGCTTAGCGTTGGTTGGGTTTTTTTCACACAGAAAACCAAAAAACCCGCACGTGCCGACCTATAGAGACACGCTGACTGTAAGGGCGATGGAGAACGTGGGATAGAACAACGGAAAAACCAAAAGCCAAGGGATAGCGCTCCTCAGACACACAAATCTTACTCCTGGGGGCAGCACTGATGACGGAGGGTCCCTGGGTAAGGGAGCACCAGCCACCTCCCGCTGCCGGGGAGCGAAGGACGGAGGAGATGCTCTCCGAGGAGGAACGCCACCGTTGCGCTCCTTAAGATAAGGAATGGAAAACAGAGAAGGGACAGGACAACGGAGCAGCCGATTAAGAAGGTTGAGGAGGTTTATCCAAGGGAAAAGGGTGCAGGAGCGGCAGCACCCAGCTCAACTATCACGGGGCGACCAGAAAAACCACAGGACATCCCGGAGCATCAGCGCTGGTCCGAGGCTGGAGCCGGAGCCACCAGGGACGTGGGCTCAGCCTTGGCCCCACCACCCCGACAGAGCAGCTCCCCAACTCTTCCCCCCCTGTATAATTTACAATTAGAGCTGTTACACGCTCCGAAGTGGATTTTGCTGCAAGCGCTGGCTTAAGAAACTTTCTCACCGTCTTCCCCCTTCCACCTCGTTATGTGCCTCAAGAGGGATTTAAAACACAGAGGTAAAATGAATTGCAAAGAGGGATTAAAGGCAGCCAGCCCATCGCCCCAGGGGATCGGGTATTTACCCTGCTTTGTCACCAAGGGGCTGCTCCTGGGACACCGGCCCTCTTGTAAAAGGGGTCAAAACAGCAGAGACCGGCAGGGCCTCCTCTTGCAACGCCACGTTTGCGTGGCTGGCCGGCAGCTCTGTGCTCGCCCAAATTTAGCCCATCGAACTAGAGGCAGCTCTGCCAGGAGGGTTGGGGGGGGGGGGGGGTGAGCCTTCCCCAGGACTCTCCTCCTCCCAGGTCCTGCTGCAAAGCCGCGCAAATTCAACAACACGCAGCGGCCGCGACCCCGCACAATGCAACGCCTGGCCACGCGACGCCGTGCCGCTGCGAAGCCACACCGTGCCACGCAGCACCCGCCGCTCAAAGCTGCGCAACCCCACGCTGATCAACGCTCACTGCTGCAAAGCCAAGCGACACGCCACCATGGCTGCAGAGCCATGCAACGCCATGCCCTGCAACGGCGGCTGCTGCAGAGCCATGCAACGCCACGGCATGCAACGCCACGGCATGCAACGGTGGCTGCTGCAACGCCATGCCCTGCAACGGCGGCGGCTGCAATGCCATGCAACGCCATGCCCTGCAACGCCGGCTGCTGCAATGCCATGCAACGCCATGCCCTGCAACGCCGGCGGCTGCAGAGCCGTGCAACGCCATGCCCTGCAACGCCGGCTGCCGCAGAGCCGTGCAACGCCATGGCATGCAATGCCGGTGGCTGCAACGCCATGCCCTGCAACGCCGGCGGCCGCAAAGCCATGCAACGCCATGGCATGCAACGCCGGCGGCCGCAGAGCCACGCCGCTTAACACTCACCACTGCAAAGCCCTGCAACACCCCATGCCGTGCAATGCCCGCCGCTGCAAAGCCACGCACCGCGATGCCCGCCACCAGCATCCCCCACTTTTCTCGACGCATTTCGGCCTCCTGAAGGAACGCGACCCAGAAGAAAGCGCTGGAGGCAGGGGTTCAGCTCTGCGCGGTATTCCCCCTTTCCCTGCGCAGGCAGGAGGCGCAGCGCGCGGAGCTAAATCGCTTGCAGATTTACATATCATTTCAAGTTGCTGCTCTGTTCCTCCTGCTGCGAGAGCCATTTCGGAGGAAGTGCAGATAGACCGGGGAGCGACAAGCTGCAGCCGAGGTGCAGCTTCAGCAGGAGGATGCTGGCACTTGCCATTTGGAATACATTATGGCACTGGCATTTCATCAATACAATCTTGCATATTTAGTACTTTGCACTTACAACAGAATTTTATTTGGGCTTATGGAAAGAGCTCATTTTAATATCCACCCATCTGCGAGTAATTATTTCTGTTATAGTAGCATTCAGGCCCAACTGGCATCAGCACCATTAGCATACAAAAACAGTGCGTTTCCCCAAGAGTTTAACAAGGGAGCGCTTACAACTGCAACATGTAAAAGTCTAGGCGAGGGTTTTATTTTCCTCTCCTATAAAGACAGTTAACTATTTTAAAATTGCATCCAAATCTCACTGTAATTTTGTACTTGTGCACAATGAATTCTGACAGATTACACATCTTCAGAGACACGCTTACCACTTACTCACTGCGCAGAGCTTACTTGGTGCTTCGCATTCACAAAAACCCCTCAGCCTCTCACACGCGGGTTACCTTTCGCAGCCAGACACCTCTAAAAATAACATCCTCTTAAAGTGTTGAAAGATACTAAAATATAAAGTCATTAACATATAATAAGACTGGAATGGGAGCTTCGCATGCTCCGAAGCTCTCGGGGTTTGGCTTCCAGTCAAGAAAAATATATTGGATTAGTATGAGAGCAAAATTAGGATAATGTGCAGTTTAATTAGCATTACAAGATACTACATGTGTATGGAAGAGCAGAGAAGATTTATAGTATTATGCGGTAAGAAAAATAATGTTAAAAGGTTAGAATAATATCGGTTTGATATAAAGCACTACGTACTCTGAGGTTAAGTGAAAGATAACTCTGGAATGCCACTGAGCGTTCTTAAAAACACAGGTTTGAGTGTTTGCCAGTTAACTCATCTAAAAATCATGGAAAAACCCAGCAACTTCGGTCACGTGTCGGTCAAACACTTACTTTGGCAACAACAATGTTCTCCATCAAGTTGTTCAATAAACGCTGATAAAAAACTCCTAGTCCTTGCACGAAGTTGCACTATTTACCCTTGACGGAACGAGCAGAAAATAAAAATCAAGAAAATACACCGGCAAGCTCAGCTCCGGAAGGGGAAAGAGCCTGGAAAGGAAGGAAACACCGCGCTCACGCCATCCCACCGGCCGGCGTCCTCGGGACAGCGGCTGAAGCGACGGTCGCTCGCTCCGTTATTTCGGTAGCGCGCGCCCGGTGCGCGCCTCCGCTCCTCTGGGCGCGGGCAGGACGCCGGGGCCGACCCCGTCGGGATGCGTCATTCCCGCGTTTTTCTGTTTCCAACGAGATATCGGCATCCCCGCGTTCCTCCGTGAGCCGGAGCCTGTCCTCCTTCCCGTGCGTCGCTGAATTAACTTCATCCTTGTCCCCCACTGGCCACAGAGCGAGGCTGCCCGCGCTCTCCCCGGGGTAGATAATCCGCCTGGTGTTGACACAAGCTTTGAGACAGCAGTTGCAAAATATATTTCATATTTTCCTACTGCTTCTTCTCTCCTAGATGGAAGATTTTTTTTTATTTATTTATTTTTTTACACCTCCTCGCTATTCTCACCAGCAGCCCCAGCACTTTGAGGGCGTCCCCGGCGAGACGCGCCCGCAGCCAACCTGCGCTCAGGGACCCCAGATCCACAGCGATTTATTTTCTCGCTGACGGTTTCCCCCGCTTTCCAAAGGGGAATTCCTGAGCTCCAGCCTTCGCAGCCAAACAGCTCGCGAGCGGTGACGTCCCACCGCGTACGACACGGCGTCCGTCTCGCCTGCTCGATGTCAGGAGGCAGAACGAAACGCACCCACGCCGCACCATAAATCCCCAAAGTCGGCAGGGTGGGAAGGTGCCCGGTTCCTCCGCACGCCAGGAATTAAACCTACGGCACACGCAGGGATTCACCTCAAAGACTCGGGGTGAAGCTCATGCTGTACTTCAACTTTTCCAATTAACGCAGCGTCCCCAGCAGCCGCTGCCATTCTGTACCATTTTCTTTTTCGAAGGAGGAGCTGATATACTCATGCCAGATTTTGCACAGAATATTCATAGGCATAGTAGCAGAAATATGTTTTCTATTTGGTATCAGGCAACCCCGCTGCAGCCCCCTCTTCCCGGCACAGACCCCAAACCTCACGCAGCCTCAGGAATGTTATCCTCTCCGTCGAGGGACGGGCACCGTCCACACGTGCACGAAGGTTACCGGAGCCCCGAGGAGTTATTAGCCAGACAGCGCGCTGCGGTCTCCCTTTATTGCCCTGTAAGAGCTTCCTCCAGCTACAACCAAGACCGCCAAGTCTAACTCGAGGGAAAACCCACCACGAAGCGCATCCCTAACCACCACCTTCCCTCTGCCTGCGGAGACCCGGGGGTTCCACTAAGCCGGGATCAGAAGTCACGAAACCCCAAAGCAGGAGCCCTGAGCAGGTCTTTTGAGGTTAGTGCCCCGCAGGGCACCGCGCAGAGGCTGCTTTCGGAGGGGGCTAACGCGGGAGAGGCGTTTCCAACAAGACCCTCCGCTCAAAGCTTTCAGCCCGCTGTCGGGTTTCGGCTCGACCCCGATCCGTCACGTGCGGGTGCAGCCTCCCGGCTCGGGATGCGGGAACCAGACGCGGGGATGAACGTGCGCGGATGAGCTCGAGGTATGCTCGGGGAGGGAGAAGTCTCTGGAGCAGCTTTAATGCCTTTTAGACCCATCGAGAGCACGTTGTGCAAATCGCTCCCGAATGCTGCCTTTTATTCTGGAGCTGGACTCGAGAAGAAAGGGCAAAATAACTGCAATTTCACATTAGTGAGGCAAAAGACACCAAGGTGCCCTCACGGCTGAGCCCTAACACCCTTCTCCTTTTACACTGTGTAAGTCTTGCCAAGGTGTTCTGACCAACCCTCAAAACTCCATTTTGGCACAGAGCTACTTACACTGGACTGACAACGTTCGTCTGAGAAGGTACCGTACAATTATTCTGAGAACAGACAGCAGCAAGTACCTGGCCACAATTCCCTATTTTCCTTTACGACCCTTGCGTGGCAGAGGGTGGACAACAGACTGAGCGTGAAAGACAACGCGATGTCCGTCTGTCCTCTGCAACCAACGGCCCTTTCCCACAGCCGGTTAGAGGCCAACACGCCACAGCCCTTCTCCAGGTGAAACCGCCCAAATAATTCACCAAGAATTTCTCTGCCAGGGCATCCTGACCAGAAACAGAGAAAAACCTATATATAACTCCCTAAATCTCTTCCTACCTCCCCCTCAAGTACAGCCAGTTATTCATTTTTACTAAATATTAAAAAAAAAGCAGTGTGCATAGACCAAGTTGCACACCCTCACTATATTTCTTTATCCACGACTACAAGCAGAACACTACTTTGCCTCTAAAGCTTTATTCCTGTAATTTCCTTATCAAATGAGCAAGCAGGCTTTTAGAAGGCAGATATAAATTAAGGGGGCCATGCACTGCCTAACGACTGCTGGAACAGGAGGACCCTGACTGCTGCTTCAGGAGAGGGAGGGATACAGGTGGGAGAGGGAAGAAAACCAAGGAAATGAACAATTAGGGGGGGTTTATACCTGTTGCTTTGGCGGAATTAAAAATACTGGCAGGAAAGCAATGCTATTGCCAAGAATGCTGATGTAAGCGCTTCTCAAAAGCGGGTACGTCCCTCATCAAAAAGGCGAGAGGTGGAGACCTGGGAACGGACACCATCGGTGCTGGTGAAGGTAAACGCTGGTAACCCAATTCCTGCTCAGCACATTTTTTCGGATGACTCGGCAGCCGCCCCCGGCCACGACAAGCAGACAGCCCTCCCCGGCCTCCACAAGGAGTTTGATCTGTTGGATCTGATGGGTATTTGATCTTATTCCAAGAGGCAGACTTTGGCAACTTTTAAGCCCGTCTCGGGACACTCACAAGGGCACGCGCTTCGCCCGGCGTTTGTGAAAAACAAGTTTTTGCAGAAACGTGGCACGACATGGACTTGCTCGGAGAAAGCAGCACATAAACGATGCTCCGCGAGGCTCAACTATTACAGGGATGATTTTTTTTTGACAACAAAACACGATCTAGTTTAGGCATAAAGTATTTTAATGAGCAGTACGTAGTACCCTGCTGCCTCTCCTCCGCCAGCGGAGCCATTAGCGAAGTGCCCGCCGAACGCTAACGAACGCGCCGACAGAGTCACTTTTGTGTTCCACAGCGTGTCCGTCTGAAGGGATTATTTAGATTTTATAACGTCTGTCAAGGCCGAATGTACCCCCGATCCCCAAATCTGCTATCGCACCTCAGAGGGACAGCAATCGAAGAGTCGATGAATTAAAGCAGCACTAACAAACTTTTCATCTCGAAGCCAAACTGGTGATGCAACGCCCCGCAGCTTCTGGGACAAAGATGTGAACTACAATGCCTCAACCTCTGCCATGAAAAATTGCCCTTGTATCTTAAATGAGTTACATATTTGACTACCCTGTAAGATAGGGAAGCGGGGCGTTATCGAGCTGCCAAATCTCACTCCTGTCATGAGGTCATTTCTGGCACGTGGCCAGGCGAGATTTCTGCCAAAATCTCGGTGCTGACCATCGCTCCCCGTCCTTCCCCCCGCTCCTCTCCCTCCTGCCTCAGGTCAGGAAGCGGGGGGGGGGAGGGAAATAATAAAAATAATAATAAAAAAAGGTCAGGGAGAGGAATATTTTTGTTTTTTAAAATCAGCTTGTACAATCGCAATGCATGCAGTCATTACTCGGCCTCTTTACTGAAAATACTTCGCATAGCTAAACACAGCAAAAGGACCGTCTGAGGGCTCACAGCACCGCCTTTACGGGGACGCTGGATCCCCCCAACGCACCCCGACCCTGACCGGTCCCTGGGAGAGAGATGTCGTTGATCGGATCTCTTGAAATAATTATTTAGTAATTTCTGCTTAATTTATGTAAGCATCTGCCTCCCGACACACGTGCACGGGACCCCACTTTGGATTTAGCAGCAGCGCAGCTTGGCTGCTACCGGCTGGAAAGCAGCTGGGAGCCCCATACATACCCCAACGCTTTTCACACTGTTGACAGTAACTTCTTAAATAAGGCTGTTTGCAAATACCTCATTTCCTTGCTTTAATCGCAGAAGGGATATATTCACAGCATCCTAAGACACAGAAGGTGGTTGTTTTTAGCTGCACACAGACTCAAGCGAGCCGTAAGGCAGAAAAGTCAGTGAGAAACAGGAGAGCAGCACTACTACAAATAACATTAATTACACGTTGTCACAGCACCAGTTTCCAAACAGAGCGTTTTCGGTGCCAGCAGTTAGGCTGCAAGCTGTACGCTGCCCATTAAGCTCAGCGTTTCGCGTGCCCTTACTACAAGGAAACTTTCTCTCACAACCAACTGCTTCAATATGTCCAAAAGAATTTTTCATCTCACGCCTGACAGGCCAGATGTAAAATAAAGAAATAAATAATTAGCATTACCTTATCTGGAGTATGTCAGCTGTAGCGAGCGACGCTTGGATCTTCGTACACATCCAGAGACAAATTATCTAACGCTGTAATTTATGAATGCCTCAACTATTTATCCTGGTATTTCATTATACATTCGCTGGAAAGAAGAGCTCTAAAGACTAAACAGATCCAGCACGATAACACGAAAGGAACTTCAGCCGCATGCTATTACAAGACAACCTAAGAATTCCAACACGACATCAAGCTGCTCCGACTCACTTTATGCTGACACCGCTTAAGGACTGAAGGCTGGGGGGGGCGGGGGGGGGGGGAGAAGCAATGACCAGATAGCGCGGGTTCTCTCCGGTTCAACACTTACTTAGATTTTATTATGGGAAGCTGCAGAATCCAAATACCCACTGGAAGGCGCGAGCCCGGCTTTCCCGGGAGCAGCCGAGGCCGGCGCAGCGGAACGGCTGCCCGCTGCCAAGTAGGAGGAAGAGTTTCCAAACTCGCAGCTTTATCAAAGCTATTTTTGTCCTGCCCCCCCCTCCTTCTCCCCGCCACGCATTGATAACCAGCAAGGCAAGGACTGCCGGGGTGCTGAGGCAGGGCTTTGGGTCTCCGCTCCCCCCCCGACCCCTGGGATTCCACCACCCCCCAGCAAAGCCACCCAGCACCTTTGGGGAGCGGGCCATCCGCTCGCGAGGCTCAAAGGGGAGGAAACTCCTTCCTCCAGCTTATCCTGCTCGCAGCGAGGTTTCGTGCCTGGAAAAAATGAGCTAAGTTTGCGAGCGGAGGCCCCAGCTCCGCTCTTGCTCTCCCAGAGGCTCTCGGGACAGTCGAGCCCCCCCCCCAGGCACCACCGCTCCCAGGGGCTCCGTACAAAAATTGGAGGCAGAAGCCAACCTGTCCTGCACAGTTCGGGGGGCAAGGGACGGGGGGTGGGGGGGGACACACCCCTAAAAAAAGGCTGATGCATCTTGGTTGCGGTGCAAGGGCGGGGGGGGGGGGGGGTGGTAAAAAAAAAAAAAAAAAGAAATTTAACAAAAAAAATAATAATCAAAACCACCCCAGGAGGGGAGCAGTGGTGCGCAGGGAACAGGATTTGCACCGTAAAAGGCGGTGGGCCGGAGGAGCGGATTTAAAGCTGGGCTGTGCGGGGCTCTCCAGCCGCAGGGTCGCAGGGAGGAAGAGGAGGAGGAGGAGGAGGAGGAGAAGACCCCCCCGATCGATGGCTGGAGCGCCCGGGGCTGTCCCGGCCACAAACCCCGCGCTCTTCCCCCGCGGCAAAGGCCGGGCTGTCGGGAGCGGAGCCGACACGGCGGGGCTGTCCCGACAGAGCGACAGGACAGCGGCGGGCAGCAGCAGCAGCAGCAGCAGCAGGTGGAGCGCGGCCGGCCCTCGGCAGCCCCTCGGAGACCCCCGGAGCACCGGCCGCCCCTTCACGCTTTCCAGCCGAGGCAAAGCAAACCAAGTTCTCCCCAAACTTCACTCCCGCCAGCGCCGCTCCGGGGCTTTTCCCAGCCCTCCCACCCTTCTTCCGAGTGCGGGGGGGGGGGTGTGTGTGTGTGTCCCCCACCACCACCCCCCCCGGCCCGGCACCCACCTGCTGGCGCCTCTCCGCTCCCTCGGCGGGTCTCTGCGGCCGGCCGGCGGCCGGGGAACCGGGCGGTGCTGCCGCCGTTCCGTCCCGCCGCGGTGGAGCTGCGGGCTGGGGGCCGCGGTCCCGGCGGAGCTCGGAGCGCAGCTCCAGGTAACAGCCCAGCGTCAGGACGTGCAGCGCCAGCGACAGCGCGAAGAAACCCAGGAAAAGCCGCCAGCTCCCGCCGCCGCCGCCGCCGCCCCCGCAGGCGCAGCCTCCGCGGGGCTCGGCCGCCGCCTCCCCCCTGCGCTCCGTCCCCATGGCCGGCGGTACCGGAGCGGCGAGGCGCCGAGCCGCTACTGCTCCATGCTCGGCCGGGGCGCGCCGGGACGCCGCGGGGGCTGCGCGGCCGGGGCCGCCCCAGCGCCCCGCCAGGGGGGCGGGGCTCCGGGAGGGGCGGGGCCGGCAGGGAGGGCGGGGCCGGCAGGGAGGGCGGGGCCAAGGGGCCGCCGGAGACACGCCCCGCCCCCGCTCCGGTGCGCGGCCGGCGGGAGGGAGCGGGGCAGGGCGGGGGGGATGGATGGATGCAGGGATGGATGGATGGATGCAGGGATGGATGGATGGATGCAGGGATGGATGCGTGGATGGACAGACAGCGGTAGAAAGATGTCACGTCCGCCGCCGCTCCTCCCGGCAGCCTGTATTTTGCGGCGGCTGGCGGGGGACCATGCGTTTTTTTGGGGGGCACAAGGTGTTGCGGGTGCTGGGAGCTCACAGAGGGGATGGGATGGGATGGGATGCGCGCACGCACACCCCCCCCCCCCCCCGCAACCGCAGGAGAAGGGTCCACCGAGGGGTATCGCACGCCGGGGCTCCCACCCACGGGCACCCGCTGCCAGCCTGCGGCACGCGCCCGCGTCTTCCAGCGTCGTCTTCGTTCTTTTCTTTACAAACAGAGCGAAGAGTTACAGGCCGATGCGGAAAATAACAGGGCGGGGGGGTTGCTCAGCGCCGGGGTATACGTCGCTCGTGTTGGGAGCGAGCTGGGCAAGGGTGGAAACCGGGAGCTCGTCCGGTCCGAAGGGGAGTTCGCTGCAGCCCCCTCGGGACGGCGAATTCCCGAGAGCGGGGGCACGTTAGGCAAAGAGTCTCTCCAAGTGGGTTTCATCGCCGGGCGGTTGCACGTGCGGAGGATGCTCTGCGGTGAGAAATCGCAGGAGGGTTTTTGAGAGCAGATACCAAAGAGCCAGGGCTCGGCAGGCAGACTTTAATTCTGTAGGCACCGCTTGGAAGGCGAATGCAGCCGAGCGCTGGGAGCCCAGCAGGTTTTTGAATGTTTTGGGGGCAACTATCAACGCCTTCTCCAGCTTTTTGGAGGTTGATTCTGACTGCTAGAAATGCAGCAAAGGTGGAAAGCGGCTTGGGCAAAAGTTAACCGGGAAGAAGTGTGGGTTTTGAGAAGGAAGGCTGTGAACTTCAAGAAATCAGGCTTGAATAAACCGTGAGTTTGGGTATCTGTCCCTCAGAAGACGAGGGGTGGGGGAAGACTTCCAGGGAGTTGCCAGTTCCTTATTGGAATTAGAGTAATGGCACATCTGCAGACCATCCCGATGCAGAAGCGAGATAGAAAGAATAGCATGAGATCAGCTTGGTCATCTCCAACACAATAAGGAACACGCACAGAAAGTATAAATCAGACCAATCCCTAACACCGAGCGTAGAAGAATAGCGCAAGCATGTGGGGACAGAGCTGGAAGGAGGAAGGCTCCGATCGCGGGGGAGCGCGAGGACAGACAGCGAGTGGCGTGGGAGATAAGGAAACATCAACAAGTATGTCAGTAAACAAGGAGAGAAAAACCAGGTGGTTCTTCTCAGCAAGGAGGAACACGTACCGCTGAAATGGAAGCGAACAGAAGGGGCGGGACTATTTTAGTGAGAAATTATATTGGAAAAAAAAAGGCGTTCGAGTTTCAGTCAGGCAACTGCTAACACTGGCGACAGGTAAGACGAGGGAAGGGGAGGTGGAGCAGGGAGGGAACCAGGAGGATTTTTGCAAATAGCTGGGCCTAACGAAGATGAGGGTTTAGCCAACTCATTAGGGGTTATCACGGGGAATCCGTGGGGTCAGGCAGACCTTAAAAGACAGGGTGTGGATGAATAAAATGTTGGAAAATTACCATAGAGGCCACACGGCTTGGCTAAGTATCCCCCAAACATTGCAAATAATCAAGGTGTTTATTAGCACCTGGACGGTGAGAGGGAAAGGAGGACAGCTAACGGCGGCGGGGGGCTGAGGGGGACCTTGTCAGGCCAATCTGACCTCCCTGGTGACCAGGTACAGCAAAGCTGGCAACTGCTTTATCTTCATTTCCAGGATGCTTTGCCATTCCTGCTGCTGACCGGTTCCCTCGCCTGGGTCACTGTAAGGCTCACCAGCCCCTGGGGCGTGCAGGGGCCGCTGCGGGAGGAAGGCAGGAACCCCTGGCTGAGCAGGGGACACCCCCTCAATGAGCATTTGCACGGCGGCGAGCAGTTTATCGAGAGTTTACAGTCAAGGAAGCAACGTTTCCAAAGGAGCTCTGCAGAAGTCTTTGCTGGTTCTATTACCAATCAGTGGGTTTTACTGGATAATGAAATAGAGAACGAGATTAGTAAGATTCTGTACGATGCCTACACGCCACAGGCTGCAAGGAAGTTCGAATACGGCGTTAGAAATTGTCTTAACAAATTGGAGAGTTGGCCTGAAGAAAATAGGATACTATTTGAAAGACTACAAGAAAAAAAAGAAAAGAAAAAATAAAAGTGCAAAGGTCTTAATGGAAGGAAGAAGCAGAGGGTGAGGCAGGAGTGGCTAGGTGGCACTGCTGAGGAGCACTTCCAGCTGGTTTTAGAGGATCAGATAACGCAGAGCACATCATCAGTGCTGGGGAAGCAAGCACTGAGGGGGAACGTTATAATGACCCTCAGATCTATAGGAAGGGTAGCCGCACCGAGGGCTATCACCTAGGAAATCCCTTGGGCTCAGGAGTTGTGGGTGACCGGTGCCGGGGAAGCTTAGAGCTGTGGCTCTGGGCCCCGTGCTGGACGAGATGCCCGGAGGTCTCGTGTGCCCGGTGATGCCCAGGGACGGGACCTGCGAGCCCACCTTCTGCTGATGCCCAGGGACGGGACCCGCGAGCCCACCTTCTGCTGCAGGGTGCTCAGGGCTGGTCTCGGAGAGTCGGGTGGTCCCTTGGAGGTCGGTGTTCCCGGGCTCCGTCATCCCCTGGGTAGGGTGAGTTTTACACGAGGCTGTCCTTTCCAGGAGAAAGCCTTCCAAGTCCTGCAACAGATTGCCTGGGAATTTGTGGGGTCTTCATCGCTCGGTATTTCATAGATTACAGCTATAAAGAATACTATAGGATCTGTTTATCCTGCCTTTGGGGAGGAGGATGAACTAGATGACCTCTTTGTAGTCCTTCCTAGCCTTATTTTTCTGCAGTATGGTTTTTTTGCTTTAAGTTCTATGTAATCCTCATGAAATTGTATGAGAGTCTCTGTTTTCATTTAAGAAAGAAATGTTTCCCTAATATTTGCGAAGAAAAAATTGGAAGCATTAACCACTGCCAACCCTAACAACTCCAGAGCAAAAAGCAAATAAAAGCAAATGAACCCTCTGTACAAAACTCTGTGATTATTTTCAGAGAGTTTATAATTATTTGAATGCTTAGGGTCGTTACTGCTCTTCAAGATCAAGATCCAAATTATTTAAAAACAATCATTCATTGACCTACTCAGACTTGCCATAGCCTAGTTCCATTTTCAAGAGTAATTTATGTTACTTCTAAGATGCATTTTAGAGGTCAAGTAGCCCAGAATTCCCTGAAATACTTTGTGCCATGTATGTTCATAGGGTCTTAAAGACGGGTCCGTATTGCAAATGTCTTAAGTCCAAGCTGCGCAGCTGGGTCAAGCAGGTATTAATATTAACTGTTCGTAAGAAACGAGTTCACCGTTTCTGCTCGGATCTCATTTGGGGCATTTGCCAAATCCTCAAATTGGAGGTACTTCTGCCTCCTAGAGCAGATCACCGTGCAGCGTCCCACCAACTAAAAAGAAATCCCAGCTGGTGATATAATTAATACGTGTCATCCCAGACCCGAGAGAGGTCCTCACACATCGACCGCGTGGCACCGGTCAAGCCCCACAAACGGAGGCGTTGCACTATTTCTCCAGTATTTGATTTTAATTCCTCTTGCTCTAAAGCATCGCTGCCAGCTTCAGGCTTCGGTGAGAGCGCGTGGTGGGGAGCCCTCCCCTCCCACAGACGTTTTCTTTCTGAGCCTTGGGTCCTCTTTCTCTGCTGAACGCAACCAGTGCCCTTTGTTTTCCAAGTTTTGTCCCTTTTTACTGTGCCATCCCTGATAAACTTCAGCACACGGATGAAGAACCTCAAAGGTTTCAGTTTTCTGCTGTAGCCCAGCCTCATCGCTCCAAGGAGTCCTGGTGCAGGACAGGCCGGAGCCAGAGGACAGAAAAGCTAACGGCTGCAGAAATGGCACGGCTTTGTAATGCTTTGGATGGGCTGATCAAAGGCAGGGGCCACAATAGGAAAATAAAGAACAGTTCTTTTTAATCAGAAAATAATATTACTTCTTTCACAAGGAAGAGGTCCCCCCACCCAAATTTTGCCTCTTTATATCTGCTGGAGTTTATTGGGTCCAGCTGCCCCTGCTTTCTTTCCCCCATGAACAATGGAGAGAAATCTAGGAAAAAAGGAAACTTTCCAAAAATAAAGGCATTGTTCCCTCCAGCCCATGTAGTCCGACAGGGTCCTCTGGAGGGTGGGCAGAGGCCGAAGAGGAGAAGAACACACAGAGGCAACATCTCTAATGCCACGGGACTTTTTCTCTTGCTTCCTAAACTTGCTGGTTTTTCCAGCATCACAGCGCAGCGGAGCCTTCCCCTCCCAGCAGGATTTAACCAAAGGTGGGAGGAGGACCTGTGATAGCAGCCTTGTCAGTTTAAAAGATCTCCCTTTCTTTTGGCATGGGTAAAACTCTCTCAGCATAACACAGGGCACTTTATGGCAGGTCCAAGTGCCAGTTGCTATGCATATTTAACAGATCAGGGAATCTCTTAGAAGGATGTTGTAAAGAAGATTATAGCCCATTTCCCATTTACGTTTTGGCAACAGCTGTAATATTCACAGCAGCAGTAGAGTAGATTTTAACATGTATGACCTAAAAGCTTTGGAATTCCTGACTTTCCTTTGAGGAAAGCTCCGCTAAATTTCAGGAAAGCCATCTCTTTTACTCTCTCCGTGATGTTAGCAACAACATTAATACAATAAAGTCTCCTGAAAGCTGAAGTCATAGCATACCGACAGTGTGTCCTCAGGTACGTTTATAAGCCCTTAGGACAAAGGATCCTGACTTTTATAAAGCCTCTCTACATCACTGCAATTACGATTATTTTTCCTCGGCGCGAGACGAGATGTTTCATACAATCTAGTTTACTTAAGACTGTCTTTTCAATAACTGTGAGTTCTGCCCGTGCAGTAAAGGACTGCTTCCGTAGGGGCATGGATTGAACAATACGTTCACATTATGAGAGCAACATGTACTAAGCAATTGCATTCACGGGATGCCTCTTCCCTGGCTCCATCTACGACTCTTCTGAGATTTTCCCTCTCTCAGGCCATCACTGTCTTTCTCTGATCATTCATCTGTCCCTCCCATCTCACTCTGTGAATTCTTATAACTGTCATTTAAAATTACACCTACCGAGCTTCTCATCCCTCTCCTCAAACTCTCCTGCACCAGGATCATCCCATTCCCCCCACTTGACTGGCAGTCAGTGTAACAGGCTTCGACGAGATTTGCAAGACAGAGAGGATGATTAGAAAATCCTCGATATCCCGGTGTCAGCTAAACAGCCACTGCATTTTAAGCCTGAATTCTCTTTTTTCTCATAAGCACTAGGCAGTGTTTACAGAGCACAGTGCACACAGCATCACTCCAGGGTCCATTTTACATCAGTAAACATGAAAAAAGGAAAAGCAAAACCTACCACTGTGTATTGACAGACATATTTTCTGAGATGCACTAATAATTATCAACAAGCAATAATAATAGCAAAAAAAAAATTATGTATGCTTGTGTCCTTTTTACAGAGAGGGGAAAAAAAAAAAAAAGTCTATGGGCTCTTACTGTGCCTATTTTCACACATTCTTCTCCCTGTCCTACTGACTTCTAAGAACTAGCAGCACATTGACATCTAGCTTTCCTGTATAGACAAGTCCTTGCTTTGCTTTCTGTTTTACAGGAAGATGGAGGCCTAATTGCTTAGCCAGCTTTGCTATTTCATTTCATTACAGAGCATACAAGGAGGAGGTTTGGCCAAAGAAGGCGAAGTTAAACCTAAACACAGCTTCTTCTAGAAAGGGTAACTAGGATGTTGCTCTTGGTTCTGTTGTATGTTTATTTATATGTTATTTGGTGATAATGAAAAACAAATGTTAGGAATCTATTCAGTTCTTAAACTTTTATAGACTTATTGTCTTTATTTTCAACTGTGCAACCGTCTCTCAGCCTCCCCCTCCCTCAGACACATGGAAGTGCAGTCGGTGACCAGCGTCAGCTGTGCTCTTACTCATCCTGGCTGGAACAATGATATTCCACACCACGTTATACAACCTCCCCGGTACTCGCTGCCTCGTCACCCCCGACCCTTCGGCTCCCCACATCCCAGGTCACTCAGGCGAGCGGGGGAATCTTCCAAGTTATTGTCCCGGAGCACCGGTTTCGGGACCCGCTGCTGCCAAGGAAAGAGGATACGGTCTTTGCCTCGAGGAATATATGTCTTATGTGAAAGACACCCTTTCAGAAAGCCCACAGCCTGCTTTGCCCCCTGCTTGTAGCAGCAACGCTCGCTCACCAACAGCCCGTGCGAAAACGGGGAGGAGGAGGAGGGAGCTGCACCGTGCAGCTAACGCTTCGCTGGACCAGAGGACGGCAGGGCTTTCCCCCGTTTCCAGCATTTCTGGCGCAGGCATTTGCCCGACCTGTCTGCCGGGGAGCCCGAATCTGGATTTGGTGCTCCTCGGGGCTGGGGGGGGGACGGGACACGAAGAAACCATCCCGCAGAGCCGCGCTCCCTCTGTCCGGGTGGGAGACCTCCAAAGCACATCCCTTCCCACCTAAACCAAACACGGCGACCGCCCTCAAAGCAGAAGCAGATGGGTTTTGCAGCACGCTTTGCCCATACCGGGCTCAAGCTGTGGCCCCGCTCCATCTGCAAATGATTTCGGTCACTTTATATTGGTCTCCGTTAATGCACGGCACAAATTACCTCTTTGGAGAAGCAATCCTGATTAAATTATTATCCACAGAATTTAAATCTCTAAAGCAAGAGAAGCAGAAGGCAAAGAGGCTGAAATGCACACACACGCCACAAACCTAGGGCAGGGGGGTTTTCCAGGACACGTCCCGTCAGATCTCCCTGTGGCTGGAGGAGATACGATGGTCACGAAACCGGGGTTACAACCTGCTCTGCAGGGGTAAGCCTATGCACAAAATACGGTACTGTGTCAGCAGAGTTAAGCCTAAATGAGACAAGCTCAATTTCTGCGAAGCACGTGAGCTCGAGCACTACCCCGTGCTCACGTCTCTTCCCACTGATACGACCCAGTCTGTGCAAAGCTCTTCCCAGCCCAGCCGTACGACATCGTCCTGGCCTGACGGCCCCGTCCTATGGCTAAGCATACCCCAAGGTTTGGTACTCACCAGACTAAACCTACGTGCTTTCCGCACCAAAAAGGGAAGCCGCAGACTTCTCTTGCGCCGTTCCTCGTGGTATTCCTAGACGTCCATCAGGACAGCGGTTGTGGCGTGGCTCTTACCGAGCTTTGCTCTGGGGTGGGACAGACCCGACGTCCCATCTCCGCCTCGCCGATCCCTTCTCACAGAGCAGGGACCGGCAGGACCGATGGCCGTGGGCTCGCACGCAGTCAGCACGTGAAGCACCATCACTTGTCCGGAGGGCAGCGTTGTGCTGCGGGGTCTCCGCTTTGTCACCCGGTGGGATCGTCACAGGAGCCCGTTGGCCCTCCAGAACCCCAGGTCCCTGCAAGGAGCGCTCATCCTGCCCTTCCTCGGGCATATCTGGCCTGCAGCTTCCACATCTCTGATGCACTATGTATATAGACTAAGGGCGCGTCATTATTAGTATTAAAAAGGTCTCGAGGAGGGCTTGGCACTGTCCTCCTTCCTTAGGCGGCTTTAGTTGTGGTACAGTAACACGCCACGTCTCTCTGGTCACAGACGATTTAGGCTGCCATAAGCAGCTCTTCTGGGCTAAGCAAAAAAAAAAAAACAACCAACAAAAACCCCCAAACATTAATGAAGAAAAATGAAGAACGAATGGAAAATCAGCCAGATTGCAGCGGGTTTTGGTAGCGCGGTGACCAGCGTGTCCTTGTGCCTGATGCACGCAGGCGTCCACGTGAACGCGCTGCCTCCCGGCAGCGTTTCCTCGACGGCCGGTGCAAAACGCGGTGCCAGACGCGGAGGGTCCCAGCCGAGCCCTCGCCCCCCGCCATCGGGCGGCCTCGGTCTGTCCTCCGAGCTCACCCAGCAAATAAAGGTGCAGGGTGGGAGATGGAGGAGCGAAGCCCCCTCGCACCCCCCCCCCCCCACCGGCTCCAGCGTTCCTGAAGGGCAAGTGTTTCTCTCTGCCGCCCAAAAAGTGCCAGTGGGGAAGAGAGGTCGGTAGCTATCGGGAGCCAGGGACCAGAGTCTTCCCACATAGTTTTGGGCTTAACTTGAACTTTTAAGCATCTCGGGTAAGGTAGGGTGAGTCCAGGTAAAGAACTGAAGCCTTTGCAAAGGGTAAATGCGAGGAATTTATATCAAAGCAGGAGCGGTCATAAGGAGGACATATGGAACCGTCCTTTTCTGCTCACTTGTTAAGTTTTTGGAAACTGCACACCCAAGGCCCTGCTCCAGCTACGGGACCTCCACACGAGGGGCTTAGTTTCCAGGTGACGTGGGATTTCAGGGATTTGCAACCTCGAGACTGTTAATATTATATGACAGCAATAACCAGGGGAAGGAAAACCCAAGTGTTTGTTCTTAGATGCATCCCAGCCGTTGCAGATTTAAGCGAGGAGAAAGATCACAAGGCTCAGACATAATATCCTAGAGTAACACAGCCTTAAACCAGCAATTTCCTCCGTGGAGCCCACGTCAGATCAAGGCTTGATAAAACATGCCATTTGAGCATTGGTTAGAGGATTTGGAGAGGGGCAGTAGCCATTTGTTAAGGTATGGAATAGTAAAAATTAAATTGCTTATTACAAAGGCATATTTCAAGCAGCGAACAGATACAGCTCTAATGAGTGCCATTTGCCTTCATCTCTTTTATTACAGGTCCGGCAGTCATGGCTCCACGAGCTCTGGATTGCTAGCTTTGGGGAACGCTGCATTTCTAGGCTAAACCAGCCAATATAAACATGTGTGTTTCATCTCAGAATAAAAGAAGTGATTGAAAAATAGCAAACCATGTAATTTTTGAAAGGAGTAATTCATTTGTGATTCGAAATAACATACTTTTGGATGTGAAGGCCAGTTTCTCTGGATCAATTGGATGAAGACATCTGCTTTATTTCAAAGAGATCTGAAGAGGTAAGATTTGACAGTTCTTTGTTGAAATCTTTGCTATCTCCTTTGTATATCTAAATTACATTTATTGATATACAATGTTGACATTTTTGTAATACTTCTAAATCTCATAACCTTCTGTTTCAAATTCACAGTCTTCTACCACTTAAGCTATTATTATTTTTACCAGTCCCAAGGGTGTGCTAGAGTCTCTTTGGTACAAATTAGAAAGGCTTTTATGAAAAACTTACAGTTTATATAAAAGAGGTTCTCTCTTTGGCTTCCTAACTCCACCATCCTCAATGCCAATGTAGGGACAGTTTCTAGCGCAGACTCGCCCGGAACGGGTCTCCACGGCATCTGGCGTTTTAGCAGTGATGCTAGACTTGTTCACAACTGGGCTCGGAGGATCTGAAATGATGTTAGAAACAGTAGCAGTTTTTGCCAAGAGGGGGGGAAAAAAAAAAAAAAAAAAAAAAAGCCAAATGTTGACAAGCTTGTGAATACAAACATGTCAGGGGATCTTCTGATGGCAAGACTTTCCTCCGAGCTGGTCTCAGGCTTACCTGCGGCTTTACTGTAGGCTGGGTGCTAACCTGGGCTTAGCACCGAGCGATGGGAGAAACAGCTTTGGGGAAGACAGAGCACTAACTGATTTTGCAAGGAACAGAGAAATGCTGGGGTAGAAATGACCGAGTGATCCCTGCGTAGAGAAGGTGTGGGGCAACACCAATTAGTTTTGGAGCAAAGAGCAAGTCACAGGCAAGAAGGTTGAGTGACAGAGAGGAGGGTGGTGGGAAGAAGCCAAGAAAGACCGGAGGAAGGAGAGCTAGAGCAAACCTCGGAAAAGGCGACAGATCAAATGTGAAGGGTAGCTAGGAAGCCAGAGAGAGAGACGGAAGCTATAATCCTAGTTATCACACACAAGGGACTCATTTTATGCTAAAAACATGAAAGGGACTGGTAGGGAAAAGGAAAGCAGGGTGTAAAAGAGGTGATGTGCCAGGGATAATACAAAGATAACCTCTCCCTAATGTGGCGTTGCATACAGCAATTTCTGTTACTCCGTTCAAGGCACTTGTCTTGCTATTTCCACATTAAGACGCGGAAATTTGGTGTAATTTGGCATCCCTTGGATTTATCGGGTCTGGGATCTTTGCTTGCACTTAACACTTCCCTCTCCAAAGGGAAACCAGATCCTACACACTTTTCCTTACAGGAAGCTGCCCAAAGGGCAGTGCAAGGGATGGATCCACGTTGGATGGCACTAGGTGAATACACGTGGCATGTCTGTGTTGCTCCCCTAACACAACGCCAAATTCACCTCCAGAATCTCCTTCTGTGAGCCCTCACCTTCACCAGCTGCAGACTCCTGATTGCTCTCACCAGGAGTGAGTTTTCTTAATGTACAGCTAATTTCGTAACAGGGATTAGGTGTTTGTGGAGGAGGACAGAAACAGGCCACTGATCTGAGGGGTCATGGCTGGAACACAATGACCGAGGCCATCCCTCTTCCAGTGCTTCACTCTCAGGCTTTAACAATATTTTTTTAATTATTTTTTTGTTTTCAGAATACTGGGACCTACAGAATACTGGGACCTACAGTTTCACCCGATGTGGTTTAATTAACACAGTTTCAGGTAAACTCCTGTCTCAGGGCAAGCTCACAAAAGAGGACAATCATCCAAGTCCCACGTGGCACCAGCAACACCTTCTCCTTCTGGGCCTGACCCTCTCCTTGAAATATGCATCTCTATCAATATAGGTGAAAGAAAGGAAAGGAATTTCCACTGCTTTCACATGAAGGCTGAAGAAACGCCCCTTCCCAGCCCTTTCCCATCAAGGGGCTTCACTTCCATACAATTAAAGCTGAATTAATAGGGACACTGATGCTTTCAGTGGAGGAGACACATCAGTATGACCTTGATCTGCCTCAGTTACCAAAAGAGATCTAACAGACCATCGTGCAGTGTCAAGGCCATGATCCAAAGTGGGCAAGAGACAGACAGACCAGGAAAAACAGCGAGAGAGGAAGAAGTCAGACAGTAAAACCCACCTGGCTTATAGCATCTAGCATATAAAATCCAGATAAACCCACCTTCTACAGCTCATCTAGGCAACTCCTGCTCTGCTACGGCAAAGGGCTTGCTAATAAAAAATAAATTGTAAGCTCTTACTTAATGCAAATTTTAGACAAAAAGAAGAGAACAAAGGAGTCCTCCAGGCAAAAAAAAAAAAATGTGGAAAATTATGATCATTAATAATTTCTTCAACTCTTAACTACAAGATTTTCATCAGTTTTCTGAGGTGGCATCACACTAACTTCCCGGTCACAAAATCCATAAACCCACAAAAAATACCTGTTTGGCCACATAAAAATAAACAAAGATCTCCTCACCAACAGCAGGACGCTTCCATTTGAATATACCCAGAACATACAGACTTTGAAAGTCCTAGAAACATCCTTGAGCTTCCTGGTAGGTAGAAAACAGAGCTTGAAATGGCATCCTTACAGTGAAGAGTCGGAAAGACAAGAAAACACAGGCTCTCTCTTCAGGATTCTTACTCTCCCGTATTCAAATGTTGCTGTGAAAAACAAGGCTCTTGAGCACAGTTTTAGATCTGCGGTAACAAGTTGCCTGATTTTCATGAGTCCCGAGTACTTCTCCACCCAGGGAGGACAGGGAAGCTTCAGGAGCTCTGAAATTGCTCAGAAATGGAATTACACAGTTAGCATGGTTTTTACATGCACATGCTTGAAAATGATACTTTTTTGATAAACCAGAATGCAGAACCTATATAAATGTATAAATAAGCACTATATAAATAAGTAGAGAAACAAAGGGAACTCCTAGTTCACATCCAGAAGAGATGATGTTAGAAATCCAGACCCCACCCATGATTTCAGAGTCCGGAGAGTCCCATCTTGCACCTCAAAGCATTTCCAAGCCTGGAGTTTGATTTGGGTCTGCAGCGCTTTGTAATGTTTTCTCAGGGGTGCAGCATTTTCCATCCTCTTTCCAGCAGAAATATTTTTTACACTGCCCGTTTCAGTTTTTATGGACTCACAAGGCAAATTTACAGCTGAGAAACTTCTCTCTCGCTCCATGCTGCCTTCCAACTTTGATGTCTGCAGGCCTATAGACATGAAAATTTATATTCAACTTAACTCACGTCAACTTCAACCCCCTGCTAATGAAATCCCTGGGAACCGGCATGTTCCTGGGTGGATTTTCGGCTGCTGCATCAGCTCGGGCACCACGTGCCCACCGAGACCCTTCCCCACGCTTTGCCCGGTGCTCATTGCACGCTCGGGAGCAGCATCGCTGCTCCCCGGGCTGGGCAGGCACGTACCTTCTTGCCCCTTTCTCCAGCCCCATAAATCTTGAGGTCTTTTTATATGGCAGCCAAGCCCCAACAAGGTCCCTCTTTCAGGGCATCCTGGAGGCAGGGAGACAGGGCACGCTTGCGGTACCTCTCCTCCGAGGGGAGAGATGCTTGGGGTCTGTCACACCACGGGCGGCCTGGAGAGGCTGGCTGAGGGATGCGGGGTCTCAGACGAGGCGATGCAGGGACATCAGAAGGAGCCGCCGAGAACAAATAACTGCGCAAGCACGCGCCGTGGCACTCCAGCAGTCACTGCCGTGGGAGCGGGGATACTGGCGGAGTAGCTGGGTCCGAGAACGCAGCTACACAAATTCAGCAGTTAAACATCGATGCAGAGCTGGTACATAAAGAGATACCGGGAAATGCCTTGATTTGGCTCAGAAACGCCTGCGTTCTCCCTACCAGACCAGAGACTCAACCTTTTCATCTCCAGCCCCAGGTCCACTTTCAAAGGCTTCGGAGCAAACGGCTGCCACCCACCCGGAGCGGCAGAGATGCCGGCCGGTGCTCTCTCATCGCTGCAGCCCGAGGTTGGTAGGAACAAACGGTACGTGGTTTGCTGGGACCTGTCCTGCCAGCAGCGCTCCCAAAGGAAAAAGTGATCCCAAGCACATTTTCTGAGAAATCTGGTGCTGTCTGTGTCCTGAGACTATTTAGCAGCTCAAGCCCTTTGCAGGACTCTTATGTTGTAGTTTCTAGAGCCCAGCTGAGGCCCAGAGCTGCTCAAATTGGGGCAGTTCAGGACACACCCGTAAGGAACCACTATTGAAAGTACCTTAAAAGCAAGTGGGGAGCCCTGCAAACGTTAGGAAATGGCTGAGTTGGATTTAATTGCCTAGAGCAGGATAGATGCTAACCTGAGACACCTGAGTGCTATTCTGGAGAGAGCCGCTGGTGTATGCTTTTCTGTTTGTCTGTGGGGCTAAGCATGATCCCCTCTATGCAAATAGTAAGAGACCCCCCTGGTTCTGTTAGCTGGCCATCATGCTCCTCCATTACAAATTCACACTTCATCCTTTGCCTTATCTTTACACCTTGGCGGCACCAGGACATGGTACTCTCTGAAAATCAAAACAATAGGCTGGCACAGAGCAGGACAAAAGGATTTTAGAAAGAAGGACCCCACCATCCCTGATTTGCATCAACAGTGCTCCTGTACAGCATCTACACTCTCCCCTCACTTCCCTACCAGAGCTGTGAAGGTTTCCTGAGAAATTGGGTGGGAATTCACACAGTTCCTGCTGCTGGAGACCTTGTGAGGGGTAGTAGATGACTTAATGTGACTTAAGAAACAAGCGAGCAGCACGGTTTCAGTTAAAAAAGGGCTGGGATAATGTTGATCTCTAGTTGCCCAAACTGGGAGTAGCACCGTGACCATCCCGACTGCCCGTCCCGGTGTCCCGAACCTCCTGCCTCTGGGTTTTGTGGACAAAGAGACAACCAGGCGGTTGCGTCAATGAAATGGCTCCCTCTGAAAGGAGGTGCGATGCCATCTTCTACCCAGCTAGTGGGTACCCTGAGCAAAGCATTGTGGAAATGAAAATCAGGTACCGCTCCATCTGCTACCATTAGTGGCCAGGGGAGAGATGCGTACCTGCGTAAAAAGGTGTGCGGGCTGCCGGCAGGGACAGGCAGCCCTGGAATACTTTGGATTTTGCAGCTGAAGGGCTGAATATGGATATTGGCTCCACGTGGGGCAAAGAGGAGAGAAGAGCCGACGGTGTCCCCGCAGGCGAAGGGAGAGGAAAGGGGACGGTGCAGCAGCAGGAACCCTGGGCTCAGCAGCCCCAGCTCCACGCCTGAGCACAACCCTTCCAGCACAGCATCCCGCTCCTGGGCCGGCTCCTCAATTCGAGGAACTCGAGTAAATAGATTTTTTGGTTTTTTTTTTTTTTTTCCCTTTCTGAGCCACCAAGGAAAACGGTCTCTTGTAGACGATTTGGTGTGGGCAGAGGGGAATGAGAACCTTGGGAGAGGCCAGAAAATGACGCCTTCAGTTCTAGCCGTGATATATCCCGCTAATTATTTACCCACCCAGCCCTGCATGCTGTTACATACCGGACACCCCACTCCCTGGCCGTGCTCTCCGTGCCTCCCCGCCTGCACCCACCACTTCTTCTTCTCTGCCCCAGTTTCACAGCAGAGCCGATGCCTCCCAGCGCCCTCCCCTCGCATTCGCCTTCTGCGCCAATCTGCTTTTTAAAAAATTATTTCTATCTCCGTCCAATGTCCTTCCTTTTTTTGCTCTCTTTTCCTCGTCTTCTTTCCAAACTGAGAATTCTCAGCTCGGGGTAGGAATGGCCAAAGTGTAACTTCAGAGTTTTATTACATGGCCTTTTGCAGCCTGGCATGCAGCATTCAATTTGGAGCGGAGTGTCCTAGCTCTGTTGCATGCCGAGATCTGTTGTCCAGATGAATTAATTCCAGATTATATGTGGGTGTGGACTTCAGCTGGGCAAAATTTGGATACCCTGGTTTAGTCATTATTCTCTGATGAATCTCTTGGTGACAGTCTTTGCCCCTATTGTTCTGAGGTGAGCCCCATGGCAAGAAATGTGAAGGCAAGAAACAAAAGAATATAAAGAAAGGTTACGAAATCAAATTCAGTAAGGCAGGGTTATTGTCCCTCCATTCTGCCTCTTCTGTCCTCCATGTGAGATTGGATTTCGCAGGAAAAAAACACCCGTAGGACAGACAGACCGAGTTTGCAGGGCAGGTTCTGGTGGGGAGCAGGGGGCCGGCAGCCCGTCCCACCGCGTCTCCCCGGACAGCGAGCAGCACGCCGGGACCTACACGGCCCAAATTAAACCGCAGAGAAAGGGAGGAGGATGTTATCATCAATTCTTAACATTTTATTTCTTTACTGGGTTAAACAAGGAGCGGAGAAAACCTCTGCCCCAAAATACAACAGAACTGAAAGCATTACAGGTACAGAGACTATTGAACACAGAGAGTAGTAGGATAATATTTTTAATACAACTGAATTATAGCATGGTTTTGTGTTTTTGTTGGTTTTTTTTGTTTGTTTTCTGTCAAACCATTTTGGAAAATAAATGTAATAGGAACTAGTGCAAAAAAGTTCTAAACATGAAGCACAGTGTATAAAATGGCATAAGAAAACTGTCCCCTCGAGGACACAGTCACTTTCTTATGACAGAGGGGAGAAAGAGAAACAGAAGGGGGGTGGGAACAGAGAGGGAGGGTCCGGGAGGCAGAGGAAGAAAGCTGGAAAGAAAGAGAAACCGGGCAGGGGGATTAGAAAGAATATTTTGACTTCAGCAGTATGGTTGGTTTTGTTGTTTTTTTTTCACCCCGCCACCACGTACTGTAAAAGGACCTTTTTTGTTGTAGGTCTGAGCTCTGTAACCACCGACATTTCACGAGCACTTGAGAAGGGTTCGGTCACAAGCAGCCTGGTCACACACACACACAGGCAAAGCCATCCCGGTCCCTGCCGAGGTCCCCCCCGTGCCCGCCGGCGTGCCGGGACCCCCCAGCCCGGCCCTGGCCGGCAGCAGAGGGGCAGAGAGAGACCTCGCCTCGGCTGCCAGAAACGGCATCTCCCGCGCTCCCAACGGAGAAGGGCAAGAGGGCAAGGACGCTTTCTTTGGGGCTCTCTTCGGTGCTCTCCCTTAAAACGGTTCTTGTTGAACCGCGGCGGTTCCTTCTCTCGCTTTGTGGCATCCCCGCCGGACCAGCGCATTGAATTTCTTCCAAATTTAAACTCCCGCGAACGTACGGGAGTATCTCTGGTTTCGAAGGCATCCCGCAACTGTGATGTCTGAATGTACTGAAGGCTAGAAGAAGCTGGATTCATTTTGGTTTGGAAAAGAAAAGAGAGCTTGGTTAGAGGGATGGCTGGGGGCACCCGCCACCGGCCGAGGACCTGGGGAAGAAGAGATGCTTCCTCCCGGGCATCTCAGCGGCGAATTCCCACGGGGAACGTGCCCCTGTGGTTCCCAAGGTGTGTTATCCAGGACTGAAACCATCCCGGTAAGAAAGGCAGCTCTCCAGTTTGCTTTCACCACGGAGCCGCTCAGCCTACTGCCCCCAAGAAACTGGCTGGATGCTATTTTAAGTAGAGCTGGTTGGAATTCCTTACAAATTGCTATTCTCTCCGAATCCACTGCCACCAGTTCCAACTGTGCGAGCAGAAAAAGTGTGATTGATTTTTTTCATTTTATTTTTTGAAAATGAAAGGTTTTGTGGGAAAGGGCTGTTCTTGATACATTTCTCAATTTGAAAAAAATTGGTCATAATTATCAATATGGCTTGTTTTGACAAGTTTCAAAATAAAAAAAAATAACTGTCTGGCTTGAAATGTCTTTTTGTTTCACAACTCAAGCACGTACAGTTCCCAAATACGTTTAAAAATGGTAAAACCAACCCCAAATTTCATAAGCCAAACCTAATTTTTTTTTGGAGTTTCAGTTTACAACAAGCAAAGTCGTCGACTTCCCGGGCTGAAAAAGAATCATCATAAAATGCTAACGAGACTGGAATCCACTCCTGACCTTGTTTCGAACAAAAGTACTAGATACGCAGCGTATGAAAGGAAACTGGAGGAATGGTGTTTAGTAACTCAGCCCATCTGCCCGTGAACACCCAGTCCTGCGAGCGAGGGCTGAGAGCTTTGATAAAATCCCCAACAACTTTTAAAAGGAATTATTTAATTTTTTTTACGATCCTTATTTGAAAATGATTTATCCTTCGCGTATGACCACAGCCCTTCCTTTGCTCCCTTCATCCCAGAAGGGCAGAACTGAAGATCCCTTTGGAAACGGCTGATGCCGGTGACCTCCCTCGCAGGGTCTCAGCGCAGCCCTGCACGACCCGGGATGGAGGAAAACCTCCTCCTTCCCCTACGCCCAGCGGGATGAGCATCCACCAGCCTACGTCCCGGGAGGAGGTAGCTGCAGGTCCTGCATGGACCACGCTGTGGAAGGCCACGTGTGGGACCCCCCCCCCCCTCCCTTGCCAAGGACCAGCCCGTGTTTTTGGGAGCCTCATTTTGGGGAGGATGCTCTTCTCCGCTCAGCCGTGAGGAGCGTGGTTGGTGCTGGCTTCGCTGTTTGAGATGGAGCCTGGGGCTGCAGGAATGGTGTAAACTGCTGGGATTTTTCAGGAGTCAGGTGCTGGCTCTTGGCTGGCACTCAGAGGACAAGCAGAGCAGGCGTATTCCTATCCCCCTCCCTGCAGCGATGCGCAGGACTGGAAGCAGTCACCCAAAGAGCCATATGGACCAAGAACACCCCAAAATTGCTGGTGAAAACCTTCACTCCTGAAAGAAACCTAAAGGATGCTTGGACCTGTGCAGTCCCCCCCGAGTTGCCGTGATCCAGGAGCTCCAAGGAGGCTCCTCCTGGGGGGAGAAGGGGCCATCACGGGGTTTCGTCACCCCGCTGGGATGCCCAAGAGCTGACTTTGTTTGATGGGCTAAAGTAGATCGTTATTAACGTCCCGCCTAAACATTAGCCACTGCCCTTCCTAACTTTCCAAATATAATTTAAGAGACATTTATACCCCCATGGATGGGAAGCCACAGGGCAGCTCAAAAAGTCCATAAACAAAATTGTCTGCCACATCACATAGATTTTAATAGGGACTTTCGCAGAATCCAACTATGTTTGTCTCTACCAATGTCTATAGGCATTCCTTTCCAGGGTGGTAGCGAGGTATCATGTTATAATTTATCACAAGCCGCTGCATGACTTTTTGAGGGCAGAGCCTTCAATCGCAAGGCTGAGCACAAGGCAGTGCCCCCTCGCTGCAGGACGGGGGGGACCCTGTCCCACTGGCAGCGCAAACGGCCCCGCTCCGTGCTGGAACTCACCCCCCTCCCTGGCAAACGCGGCACGGGGACACCTCGCCGGCCAGAAGGGACCCACAGAGCTCGGCAATGGGAAGCTCCGTCGCATCGCCGAGGAGGATCCTGCCCTGGGAGCAGCAGATATCGGGGATTTTCTTTTTTCTTTTTTTAAACGCGGGCAGAGGAACCCTCTCCCAGCATCGCCTGCAGTCCTGAGTGGCAGTGAATGAACTGCCCTGACATCTCCTATTGAAGCAAAGCAAAATGTGTTGAACAAAAACCATTTCAAGATGTTTTCTGAGTGTTGCCAAGTTACTCAACATGTTCTGCTTTAGTTGTCAGATGCTTTCAAAGCGATTTCCCTAACTCAGAGCACGAATGGTGAGGGCTCTCCCTGGGAATCTTTTGCCTGGGGCTACCATGGATCTGTATTTTCATAAGAAAAAGGCTCAACTAATGATTAATCTTCACCAGAGGAAGCAGGGCCTTTCTTTGGGATTTTTCTTCAGTTATTTTTAATTAATTTGTACAACTGGCAGTTACATTAAAGTGCAAAACCCAGGACTAACGCTCCAGCCGGGCAGGACCCGGCTACCTTTCCTCCCGCAGCCCCGTCTGCTCTGCCCGCACACGCTCCTGCATCCAGACACCCCCAGGACAGCATCACCCCCCGGCTCCCCCAGGCAGAGAAAGCCTCTTGCCAAGGAGGGCAGGGAGGAATCACTGTTTTCCGATGGGCATTTTTCTCCGAGCAGAGAGAAGTTTATCCACTGAAGGAAAGGCTGAGGTTTACATATTAATCCTAATGCGTGGCGCCTTCTCTGGGGAGAAGAAAATAAGAGCATTGAACTGAAAAGGAGAAAGCACCTTGGTTTGAAATTCCTGGCAGGATAAATCCTGGTGTTTTCCAAGGTCCCAGGAGGCTGCAGGAGCATGGCTCTGCTCCCGGTCCCAGGGCTGTCTTGGGCACAGGAGGGGCTCGGGCTGAAGCCTACCTGCACGCACGGGGCAGAGAAACCCTTTCTCTCCTTATCCCAGGCACATTCGCTCCACATTTTAATAAAAATAATGTCAGTGGTATTAACGGAGACATGTTAACGTCTCCTTTCTGGACTTTTCTCTTGTATAGCAAAAAGAAAGCTAATATGGATGGAGGATTATTAAGGCTGTAATGTCAGACCAAAGAGAAGGTTTTTATCCGACGGCCTTATAATGATGGACTGCGACATACACCGCTTCCAGCTGCTCCGTCCTGTTCTGTGAACAGCCTAGTCTGGATTCATTTAACGAGATTGGCAAAGTGTTGAATACAGCATATGGTGCCCTAAAACCACAGAACTTATTGACAGCAGCCCAGACTCGCTAAATAAAAGAACTCCTTCCAAAAGCCTTGGTCTGTGAAGACTCAGCACTTTCCTTCCAGTCACACTAGGTAAAATCCCAGCCCCGCGCCTGCCAGCGCGGCTCCGCACCCCGCGCGCTCCCCCTGCCCGCGGACCCGGCAGCATCCCTGCCGACCCGGCACGTTATCCTCACGTGAACACCTCCCGGGAAGCCGCAGCTTGGAAAACGTGCCCATCTCCTCCGGCTACAGCCTAACTGCCCTGCAGAGCCTCCTCGCTCCCCGGCTGACGCAACGACACCTCCTCAGTAATCTCGCTAAAGACCCCCGTTTTGGAAATGGCTCAGCTTTCAGACTCTTTGGGATGGAGCGCGGGCTCCCCGCCTCCCGAGACGAAGCTCATCAGCTGGTGTTACGGAAGGTGACGACATTTGTCACAGCTCCCAGGTTATTCCAGCAAAACCCTGCCAGCCTCCCCTAGTCCCTGAAGATAACTTGGGCTAATCTGACCTCACTCCGGCAGCTCTGTGGCAATCGCCCGTCACCAAACCTCCGCGCTCGGAGCCACCACAACCCGCCCCAGCCTGGACTGACGCCAACGTCACCGGTCCATCGCTCCGCTCGCCGGCGGTGCCGAAGAGCTTCCAGGCAAGCAGAAGGGCACGAACCCCTCAAGAACGGTCTTTGCGCGGGGTTTTACACACGCACGCGGGGTGCAGAAGAGCGAGCCGGTTAACACCACGTCGCCTGCGAGCGTGCGGGCTCCGGCGCTGCTCAGCGTCACACCAGCAGACAATGAATAGGGCCAGTGACTCAGGGCCACTTGCTGACGCACCACACTGGGCTATTCTTCTCTCTCTAGATGAGTCGTTCAAAGATTGGATGCAGCCTATCTCTGAGAGAGGCGCCTGGAATTAGCTTAACTCTTGGCAGTACATGAAAAATCTAATTTCCTTAAGAGCGAACCGGATCCGGCTGTCTCGAGGCAGGCACAGGACTGTGCTCCCTCCCTCGGTCTGGCTGTATGCTTTTGCTAGTCATCAAAGCAGCTACACGACTCACGTCTTAGCAGCAGAGCAAACGGAGGACTCGGATCCCTGTTTGCTGAACTGCTGCACGTCCCAGGTTCTCAGATTGGTGTGAACTAGACTGAAAATAGACGGACGCTGTGAGGAATAGTCAAACGAGAATCATCCTACCTTTTCTGGGCAGCAACAGCAAGGAAATCTGCTCGGGAAACACCCTCTGCATCTTCCGTGACCATCACCTCTCCTAGCCCGATAATCAAGGGACAGCGGGTTCACAGGCTTTTGTATCTGCGGGACTTTGGTAACAGGCAACTGATAATGTGTAAACATCACCCCAAAGCTCTGAGATTCAAGTCAAAGCAGAAATCAAACGTTCAGCTGCTTCTCAGAGCCTCTTTGGTCTGGAAATGGGCTGGAAACGTCAGGAAACCCGTCCTTCCCATGAGATGCCCGGTACTTCCTTCTTCCAGCCGGGTAGGAAGTAGCTTTGCTCATGGGGCTCTGCTTGGTTTTGCTTCACCTCAACAGACCAGAAACCACAAAGCTCTTACAGTCCTCAACTCCATGACTTCTTGGACCCTCGCAGGGATCTGGGATCGGTTTGAGATGCAGCAGGACATTCCTCCTGCTCCAGCAGCGATCCACCCTGGGCTCTGCCGTCGGCTCCCCGTCAAGAGGCAGCCTAGAAACAGAGGGACCGTCACACGTCCTCTGTAGGCAACGAGCAGGTTCACATCTGAATCGCGACCTGGACGTTTTGCAGCTGACTAGTGCTAAAACGCACCCTCCTCCTTCCCCTCGCCCACAGCCAGAATAAACTTTCTCGTCTCTGGTGCCTGGCCCGGCGGCGCAGCACCGTCCCCCGCACACCACCTCACAGTATTCATGCTGGGAACAGTTCCCGGTGGGTGGGTGGAGAATTTGGGAGTTTCCTAGGAAAACGGGATCTGTTTGGGGCGGAATTCCTGGATAGGCTGAGCTCAGGTTAAAAAAAAAAACCAAACAAAACCACTAAGTGAGCCAAATGAGGCTGCACCAGCCAGCACCTTGCCCGGCTGAGTCCAGCTGCCCCAGCTGGGCTCCTAGAAATTTTCTTATCTGGGGGGCATCCGTGGATAGAAAGTATTCATAAAAACTCTCTTCCCCAGCTGGGCTTTATTAGCGCCTCTTCTTTGTGTGGGAGACTCTCCCTACAAGCCAGATTTCTCCAGCCTTTTTTGCCCAGTCCTTCTGCCATCCAGTCGATGATTTGTAGCTGGGAAGCATGGAAGGATGCCTTCTGATGCCCCGCGTCCCAATTGTTAACCACGCGCGATTCCCCTCCCTCGCTTAGCCTGTGCACTGCTGGAGTCACATCTCCCTAACTCCTCTCGGAGACCAGCCACTCCAGTCAGGAAAGAAAGCAAAAAAGGTTAAACCAAATCATGGGGACACTTGGCAAAGTGGGACGTGGGAATGCTGGGGATGTCCCTCCTGCTCCATGCCTACCCTCTCCCTCTCCACCTCCTTGCACAGAGGAGCAGGAGAGGCAAGGCTGGAGGAGCAGGTCGGGGACGTAACGAGACGAACCCCGAGTAGTACCACAGTGTAGCATAATAGCGTCCCACTCCTGCCCCCCAAATCCCACCAGCGAGGGGAATGCCGCGCTGAGGACGCTGCACCCCGCGAGGATGGTTCTGCCTTGAGTCGGTGGGTTTGTCCCCTGGGACAGGAAGGTGTGGGGGGGGCCAGGCTGTGCCAAGAGGGGCTGCCTCCCTGCCCGCCTGGCCCTTTGGGATTTACAGACCGAGGAGGAAAAGAAATGGGTGCTGGGCCAACCGTCAAACCCTTGGCATGTCGCTGGCAGGTAAGGTGCGGGCGCCCAAGGCACTCGCGGCAGGCGGCCGGGAGATGCGCGGCCGTCCCACGGGGAAACCTCTTCCCAAGGGACCCCCCTCCCCTCCGCTCCCCCCCGTGCCGTACCTTCCCACGCCGGTGCCTCGGCGAGGCCGGGCACGCCACACTGCCCGGCTGCTACTGACCGAACCCTTCTCAAAGCCGAGTCCCGCAGCCCTGTGCGCATTAGAGACTCTTCATCACGGGGATGCCCCGCGGCGAGCAGCTCTTGGGGGTATGTGCGGGGGTGTGTGTGTGTGCGTCACCCCCAATCCCGTGCCTCCCATTGGAGGAATAGCATGTGCCCCCCTTAGTGGAAAAAGATCTGGCGTTCTTCTTGGAGGTCGGCTTTCCCCTCCGTGTCACTCGTCCCGTGCCACGCTCTCCTCCAGGGCGGGCAGGGCTTCCAGGCTCAGCCCTCCGCCGGCCGCCCCGCCGCCGCCGTGCACGCTCGAGAAGGACACCATGGTGTGGAGAAGCATCAGGACCAGCACGCACAGTCTGATCCTGCTGCTGCCGAGGCGAGACCCTGCGGAGACCGGCAGCAAGGATGGGGAGTGGGGCTGGTGGTACTGGTGGTGGTGGTGGTGGTGGTGGTGGTGGTAGAGGTGGTAGTGGTTCTGCCGCTGGTGATGGAGGTGGGGGTCGTGGCGGTGGAAATGGAGTGACTCTGACGCGGTGGATTTGGGGGATGTGTTGCCGTTGCTGTCTGGGGGGTGGTCGCAGGAGTCCCATTGCACCTCGCAGCACTTGGCCTCCTCGTCGGGCAGCTGGTTCTCCAGCAGCCCTGCGGGAAGGAAGCGGAGGAAGAGGAGGGGGTCAGCGGGAGACTGCGGACGGGGCTGCGGAGGGAGCGAGCCCCGGTGCCTGCCAGCCGCGCACCGCGGGACAGGCAGAACCTGAGAACCGGGACACCCAGAGACCCCCCGGGAGTGGCCCTCGACGGGGCTGCGAGCCTGCAGACCGGCAAGCAGAGCCCACCGCCTCGGGGCGCGTTCGGGACTCCCCGAACGCCGCTTGTCGCAGTTAAACGTCCCGGCCCTGCTTCAATCCCATCACCTTCAGCCCCTACATGCTTGCTTTAGCCTTCAGTTAGAGGTAGGGCTGTCACGTCCTGCGCTAAGCTGTCGGGCTGTTGCTGCGTCTCCGTTAACCGCTCACACCTCACCCCCGGACGGCCACGTTTCGGCAGTCAGGCAGTGCTTCCAGGCTGTACCTCCTCCCCCTCCGCCCCCAAAAAGCCTTCAAAATCTGGTGCATGGCTTGCAAAAGTGCGACGGGGCTCATCAGCACCCACCCCTGCCCTGTCCCCTCGTGCCCCCCGGGGCGTGCGGGAGCCCGGCCCCGCTCCCCGGACCTCCTTACCCGTACAGATGAAGCCAGGCAAACCTCCATAGATCAGCTCGTCATTGTCCGGTAACACAAACGGGCACCTGGTCTGCACCTCCAGGCAGTATTGCTTGCATGGGATCCGGTGTCGGCACTGTTGTTGGGTCACGTTGAAATACTCGGAGCACAGCCAGGCCTTGTAGACAGCCTAGGGGAAGCCACCGAGAGGGACATGTCACCTCCCCAAACGCCGGGGTAGCCGAAGCATCGCAGAGACACGGGGTAAAAAGGGGAAAGGAGAACCCCTCTCGGCTCACGTGAGAAATCGGGGTCGCTTACCTAACTCACCGATCAAATAGAATAAACCGCTGAAGCGTTGGGACTGTGGAACTCATCTAACGAACTAAATCCACCAAAAAAGAAAGCGAATGAACCACACGGACTAACGTCCCCTACAGACAGGCACTGCGACAGACCGCCGTGACTCTGCCAAGGCAGGTGGCCCGAGAGCTCGGTCCATCACGCGAAAAATTCAAGCGCCGCTTATCCCCTGTCCCAGAGCATCTTCCTCCTGCCAGAGACACCCTGCCGCTCCCCCGGGGCAGGGTAGGGATTTATGCCTCCTCTGAAGCACTTTGGTCTCTGTTGGCTCTGAACATGGGACAGCAAAACAGACCGTGGGCTGATCCTTTACTGGAAATTTTCAAAGGTCTCTGCCTGCTAGAAACGCTGCCTGGGATGCAGTACCCGCGGCCGCTGCAGCCTCAGGCTTGTCCCTCTCTGCCACCAAGTAACGCCTTCCTCACCTTCCCCACTCATCTACCTGGTTCTGGGGGAGATTCCCAACTCATAGACATCTGGCACCTTTCGCTGCGCTGTTTCTTTTGGCTCAAATGGGCAGACCTTGCAGGGGAACACGGTCATTTTACAGGCATATTTTGACACTCGGACAAATGTACCAAAGAGCGGTACAGATGCCCCCGTGCGCTCTGCTCGCCTCTCCGCTGGTTAGAGCTGTACTTGCCAACATTTCCAGAAGCCAAAGCAACCTGGGGGTTCACCTGCGACCGCACGGCTGTGCCACAGCCCCCACCTCTCCAGTCTGCCTGGTTCCCAGTTCCCGATCCCCCTCCCTCGGGTCCTCCGCCACTGCCACTTGCGAGCAGGGGAGAGAAAGCAGTTTTCATCTGCAGCCGACTGAGATGACCTTCCTCGGCAAAACCCAGCTCTTCCCTTCCACCCTCTGTGCGTTCGTGCCCATCGCAGCTGGCTGGGCACAGCCCAGATGGTTTCGGTTAAGACAGTATCTCCCGCATCCCCCCTTATCTCCCAAAGCATCAGGCACGGGTGGAAATTGTTTGTCTTCGCTCGCTGTAAAAGGGAGGGAGATCTTTCATTTCTCGTGGTGAGCAGTCATTCCTCAGGCTGCAAGAAACCCATGACACCGCTGGGAAGAGTAGCACCCTCCGTGGCACTTCCAGCTCATCTATGAATATATCTAGGCACTAGCAATAGAGTTAAGGTCATGTTAATGACCACATCCAACTTCCTTTGAAACCAACTAGAAAGGACTCCCCGTGATTCAAAGGGAATGAATTTCCCTCCTCGGCATGCTTGGAGAAAAACCCGTGCTCCTCCTTCCAGCTGCATTTTTATTTTCTGGAGGCTTTAAAAACATCACTTCTTTGTTTCCCCATGTTTCCATAGATCCTTATCATCATTTGTTTGGACCATGGTAGTGTCTCAGGATTAAAGTTGGTTGGGAAATTCTTGGCTAGTTATTTTAGTTTCTTTTTGGTTTTTTTTTTTTTTTTTTCCTGGAAAATGCCAAATCATGAAAACCAGAATTTTCATGGAAGCATGTTAGTTTTGGTGAAACTTTCATCACAAGAAGTTTAATCAGGACCAGGACACAACATATGGAGCAAGCCTTTCAGAGCAGTCAATAGCCCTGTGGTCAGGGCTTTCAGCTGAGATGTGGGAAATTCAGCTGCGGTCCTGCTTTTTCTCCCTAGCCTGTTGGATGTTAATTACTTAGACAAAGTGGAACGGCTCCAGAGAAGGGACTGACTCTGCAAGCAGACTGTGAGGACACAACCGGGAGGGAGAGCTTCGAGGTCTGGATCAGCATCTGTCCAAGCTGATTCCCCCAGGACCGAGGAGGAGGAGGAGGGGAGACAGGCCAGCATGGCCCATGCTCCAGAGATGCCCCAGCCCCAGCTGCAATGTGTGTCCTCCCCACCAGCCTCTGCTCCCGAGGGGACACTGGGGCAGGGAGGAGGACACAGGAGGACCCCTCGGGAGGGTGGCACATGACACCCCGCAAGCGCGATGAGCTTTTCTCCTTTGGGAAAGCATCCACGGGACCTCAACGGGATGTAAAGGAAGGTTAGACGTCTCAGTGGACACCGATGCCTTACGATAGATGGGACAGAGAACCAGAAGGTGTAAAACAGGCTTCAAACCATCCACTGACTGTCCAGGACTTAGCCAGATGGGACACATCCTTACTTCAGGCCGAGGACTCGGCAAGTCCCTACCTCGACATGATGCTGTTGTTTATGCACAACTACAGACATGCACGTAATCTGGAGCAAACCGGAGAGGTCCCTGCCTCAAAGAGCTTGCAGCTGCAAAGACATGCTATGGGACAGCCCGAAACGTGGGGATGCCTCTGGGAGGGATGTACTGAGGGTGGCAGGCAGCCGCCCCGCAGGCAGGAGCACCGGCTCCCCGGGCTGAAGGTGATGCCTTCCCCTTCTCCCTGTTAGAGAGCGCAAGCATCCCACCGCAGCCCCGACGGGCCAGGTAGGCAGCGGGCAGGCATGCAGACCTGCCCTCAGCAAGCACTCCCGAGGAAATTACTATGAAACACGTTTTCCAAAGAGTTTTTAGGTCTATTGGAGATTTAAGGTATTCAGGAAGGGGTGAATTTCCTTAATTTCAATCTTCTAAAAATTGGTTATTATTTTAATTATGATTAATTATCTGCGTTAGTTATTTGGGCTGCCTTTATTGGCAACAGAGAGAGGGCAGCCTGAGAACAACGCAACCCTCCGAAGCACCCCGACCACCCAACAGCGAGGAGGCTGGAGGTGCTGCTCTCTTTCCCTGTTGACTGGAGAGGATTTCTGACAGCTAGCGTCGACTAGCTGCTTGAATTTTAAATGGCTGAACTTGGGTGGGATGAATTCTCCCCAAAGTCATAAAGTTTTTGGGATTAAAAACTGGACGCATTAACTACACCACGAACAGCCTGCAAATTTAAACAAGAATTAAGATACGTACCAGAAGAAGATAACTTGCCTCCCCCTTTTTGTGATTAATCATTTGGGCTTTTTCTATGCAACAAGTCTGGCAGTCACATAGCACCAAACAGTGCCCTGCCACTTTAGTCACTTCTTGCACACGCTCTTCAGTGCTCCACCGTAATGAACACTAAATAGCAAACAGGTGAAGTGCAGCATTTATATACACCTCACAGTGCTGCATTTGCTCACAAAAATTCTGTTTCAAGTGCCAAAGTGACAGCACACGCAACAGCAGACCCCGGCATCCATCCACGAGCAGGTCAGGAATGGGAAGGGGATCAAATCCGCAACGTGATCCACAACCAAGGTGCTGCCCGGGGCCGGCGGTGGGTGCTCCCCTCCCCAGGGCGAGCAGCGGTGCGAGGATGCTGCTCCACGCTTCCCCGGTGCCAAGGGGGCACAGAAGTGCTGCACGTGGACCCTCACGAGCGATGGCTGCAGGATAACTGCTCCCTAAGGACGAGGTCACCCTTGGCAGCCCCGGAGGACCCCCCCGAAGCCCGGCGCAGGCTGCACGGACCCAGACATGTGTGTGGGTGCAGGTGGAAGGACAACATGGGACACACCGAGTCCATCCCTCCCGCTCACCCTGTTTTCCAGGCCCTCCTCCGGCTTAGCGTTAAACGTCTCCATCAATGGGACTTCCTCGTGTTTCTGGAGGAGGTTGTTTTACTGCTGAAAGCACTCGTCTCGCTGCCTACAAGTTTTCCTTCATACTTGACCTACATTTTTCCACCCAAAAGTTCATTCCCTTCAATCATTCCATAAACCATCCTTCTCCCTCCTCTCTGTTTACACATTTCTAATATTTGCAGATGTATCACGCTCCCCATTTAGTCATAACTTAGGCAAGCTTGACTGATTTACTCTCTCACATTTCCTGCGAGTCTCCCTCCCAGCCCTTTAATCATCTCCGACTCTCCCCCGCGATGCTTCCCAGGTCCTGGCTGCGTTCACGGCTCCCACCTGGGAACACGTGCAGCCCGGAGAGGAAGGATGCTACACCGCATCCCATGGCGGAGGACCGTGGCTGTCACCTGCACTGTCCCAGCCCCAGCTTTGGGCTGCGGGAGACTCCTGAGAGCTTGGTAGGAAGGAGGTCGGGCTCATCCCGCTCTCCTGAGGAAACACAACTTGCACATGCAGACTCTGCGCAGATCTGTATGCTCTCCCCCTAAAATGTTTCTATTGACTCCTATCAGAGAAGTTCATCAGAGGGTTGGGGTCTCGGACAACAACATTCCCGTGAATTTAATGAAAATCCTCAGTGAAAGGCTGCAAAGAGCTGGCGATACCTCAGTCACCGGAGAAGGCAGAAGAGGTGCTCTCACCCAGAAACTGCGACCAGGCACCAGGACTTCCCAAGTGCCTTCCCTTTTCCCTTCCCTTTCCACGGCACCCACTTGCCCAGAGGGAAGCGCCGGAGCTGTGCGGCTACCCCAGTCCCAGCCAGCCCTCGCCTTGCCGGGCTGTGGGTCCTCCGGGTGTTGCAGCAGGCATTCCTGCAGCTGTGCGTGATGGAAACTGCCCACATCTGTTCAAAAATAAAGCCACCGAAGACCTGCTGGTGCTCCTGGGCCAGCAGCTGCCCTGCTCCACCGGGATGAGGCCGAGATGTGGGCAGATCTCTGGGAGACACCAGCATCCTCCTGTCACCCATCTGCAAAAATCAGTGTTACAGGCAAGGAGCAAACTCCCCGGGATGCTCAAGCAGCAGCCTTATGGCTTTGGTTTTTCAACAGCTTTCGGTATGTCTGATCTTACCCCACACAACCTGCTTTCTCTTGCTGTTACAAAGGATGTGTGAGAATTTAGGACAGGAAGAAATTTATTCTCTGCTTAAATCAATGGGAAAAGCTCCCTGTTTTCCATCCTTGCCCTTTATAGTTTCTTCAGGAAGTGAGTTTGGTTGCAATCAGCGTTTCTTCCATTCTGTTTTTGCTTTTGGCTGATCTCCAGCCTGGCCAAGCAAATGTAAGTGACCTGAACTCCAAAAAGCTCTATTTCGGTGCCCTCTTCCTGCATTTTTAGCTCCGAGGACTGGCTAGATGACTCCAAGAAAGCACAAGGAGTTTTGCTGCCTAGGAAAGGGGCCAACTTCAGACACCCAATTTATATGTGAGGAGGAGGACAGGCTATCTATCTGCATCTGAATTTTGCAGGTGTGCCGAAATACCCCATCATAAAAGACATTAAAAAGAAACAAAATGAACTGGATTTCCAATAGCTATCTAATTAAGCTACCTGCCTGCTCACACTTCCACCGATATCTGAAAGCAGCAGTCAGAGGGATGGCCTTTTTGCAGGCACTTCTGTGCCAAATTGAGTTCCTCGCTGCCTGCACTTCTGCTGCCTGTGCTTCTCCCGCTGACTGCTGTCAGTACCAGGGTACCATCCCCCATCAAACAGCTTTTCCAGAGCCTTTCTGCGCTCTTAGAATTTCCGCACAAAATAACGTACTCATTTTTTTAAATTAATTTGGCCATTTCAACACCAATCTAGTTGCTACCAGTAAACACCGGCATTGACTGTCAAACCACTCCAGCTAAATTTTGGGAGAACCAAGGGGCAGGGATGGGATGCAGCACCTTTGCAGAGGACGCAGTGTTCGGGATAGTCTGGGTGCCCGCTGAGACCACCAGCTGTAAATAACCCAACAAGCCGCCGTTTTCCCATCAGAGCAGAAATCAACATGGTGCTACCGGCCGATCCTCCCACCGAGGGGTCGCTCGAGGAGAGCGGAGCCCTGACCAGCAGTAATAAGCGGTTACACCAGGTGCAGGCAAATTGGATGCTTTGAGAAACCAAGCGCGCGTTTATAGCTTGGCAAAGCTGCCCGGGGCTGTATTTAATTGCAATAATATTGGGCTCTGCTGACGAATCTGAGGAAGCGCTGGGGTCAGCTCTGGAAGGAGACCCAGGAGCGTGCTCGGGCCAGTGGCTGGGGGTTCGCACTGGAAGCTGCTGGGCTCTGCCATCACGACTTTTCCTCCTCCTCCTTCTCTTCGCTGCCGCTGAGGCCACGAGTGCCCGACCCGGCCGCAGCTGCGTGGGGCTGGCAAGGTGCACGAGCATCCCGCAAGCCCCCGCCGGGCTCGCTGCCCCCTCGGACCCGACCCCCAGCAGCGCCAGGGAACCTGCCCAAAACCCTTCCCCCAAAACCGTCCCGTTCACCTGCACCAGCCGGGACCTCGCTCACATCTTGCTCATCAGGACACCATGTGCTCCCAGCCACCAGCTTCCAGGCGGGCCGAGAGGAGAAACCCCTGCCAGACCCCCCCTCCCCAGCCGAGAGCTGCCCCCTCCTCTCCCAGAGCGGTTCCCGGGACTCACGTTTCCATCATGGCCCGAGATGAGCATCTGGAGCGGCTGCGCCTCATTAATCTTGGACACCGGGAAATGAGTACTGCTAATGAGCCGCTCGGGCACCTCTCCAAGCTCTGGCACATCAGGATGCGGTGCGGGAAGCAGGACGTGCAGGGGGGGAATGAAGAGCCCCCTTGGATGGCAGAGGATTAAGGGAATGCTAACGTCCACGGCCGGCCAGGAGGAGTCACAAACACAAGCTGCAATGTCCAATTACCATTGTATTCAATTACTGCTGCCTGCAATTCTGACATTAACAACGCTGAGGTTTTCAAACAGCTTTTTTTTTTTTTTTAAATTAGTCTTGCTATAGGCTGTTCTAACATCATATCTGTAACAGCTGTTTTTTTGGTAACTTCTTTGATAGTTCTGGAGCTGTGTTATCCCTGCCTTGCCACATTCACATGCTCTATTCTGGAGTGGGGGTGGAGGGCAGGAAAACACAACCCAACCTCAAAACCCAACAACTGTGTGCGATTTTTTTCTTTTTTGTATTGTTTTTACTTTTCTTTTTTTTTTTTTTTTACATATGAAGTTGACTTATGCCTGGCGATGACAGCGCTGGAGCCGTGGATCCTCCGTTTCACAACCGGGGGAGGCAAGACCGGAGCGCCGCTGCCCATTGTACCCCGGCACTGTAGGGCACGGAGGGGAGTCAGCGTCTGCGGCTCCCGGCATCGTGACAGAGGCTGCCAGCAGGAACGGCGTGGGATGGGGACGAGCGCTCGGTGGGAACGGGGCCGGCCACACGCAGGCTGTGGGGTGCTGGGAACGGCACCGGTGCGAACGCCGGCTGCTTGCCAGAGCCCGTGTTCCTCAAACATCTCTGGAAACGCTGTGCCGTTGGACCGGTGTCCCACCGGCTGCCCACCAGGGCCAGCTGGCACGTGCCTGTGCCGGGGTCTCCGCTGTCCTGCAGCCCAACCATCTCCAGGGTTTGTTTTCCCATTAGTTTTCCCCCAGCCATCCCGTGCCGGGGCAGAATGGGCACAAGGGGGGCTGAGCCGGGTCCGGCACCGACCAGGCACATCCTCAGGGAGGGTCCTGGGCAGGGGAAGCCCCCCATGCTCCCCAGCCACGGCTTCCCACCCATGTCCCACGACCGGACCCACGTCTCTTGACCTCATTGATGAAGTCACTCCCAAATTATGCAGAAGCAATATAAGTCAGAGCTACTCCCTCACAACGCCTCAGTGACTTCATGAAGAAGCTCATCGGTTTTAGCATTTTAGTTTTAATTCCCAGTTCTTAGACTAAAGAGGTGATCTGAATGCCCCTTCTTTTACAGGGGAACAGAAAAAAAGCCCTCCCAAAATAAACCTCCCTCCAAGCTACTCAAAACAACTTGAGACACACACAACTCCCTAAGCTCTTGTCTTTCAAAACTAAAGAGAAAACAGCTTTAAAGCATGACCTCCATGCGCCCTATGCACTCAAAAGCCCAATAACAATCCTACTGCACTAAAGTTCACGATGTCGGGTAGCTCGACACACACCTTGGGAACACCTGGAGCAGGTAAAGGACAGGAGAACAAGCATCTCAACCTGCCTCTCCAAACACACGCACACCTTCGACGCCCATGGGTGTGCTGGGCCAGTGGCAGCACCCAGCCCAGGGGATGCCATCAGAGGATGACCACCACGTTTACAGGCTCATTTCTTTGCTAATCTGCTCGTTGCAACCGAGGGCTGCTGCGTGCAGAGGCCAGGGAAAAGCCTCGTCTCATCCCAGCAGATGCAACTCTCACCTTGGAACAAACCCAGGAGGAATAGCCCGTAATTGCAGTTTGCACCAAAACGGGAAGCATCCCTTGGAATAGCGGTCTCGCTTCAGACACTGGACAGCCCTCGGCAGCACTGCGGCCAGGACTGCGCTTAGGAGACACGGCACTTGCCATCCCAGCACGACTGTGTGGCTGCATCTATCTATTACACAGCAAGCAAGAAAAAAAATAATCATACTAATTAATGTCACAGCTGGGCGAATGGAAAGGCTGTGACCACTGCCAAGCCCCCTCGCTTTCCACGGCTGGTACCTACGGTACCCCATTTCCCCGCACCCCCACGCATCCTCCAGCAGAACACCCTGGACAGATTCTCGCCACGGCGCAGGATCGCAGCACCCGGTGCAGGATCGCAGCACCCGGCACAGGAGCCGCCACTGCAGCCGCAGCGACGCGGGGGTCCGGGGCAGAGGTGCGGGACCCCGGGGCCACAGGGCAGGCGGTGCTGCCCGCTCCCTGCCCAGCGCTGCCCGGAGCCCCTTCCCTCCCACCGCAGCTCCCATTTTGCCCAGTGCAGGTTTCCCACGGTGGCCCCGCAGCCATCGGGACCCGGACGGGTCTTACCCGCGGGGTCCAGCCGCTCACCCGCAGCCACCCAGCCCTGCACAGCTGCTCCTGCAGACCCCAGCCCACTGCGGTAGGCTTTTGATACGTATCACTGCTCAAAAACATCACAATTCCCATGAAATAATATTTGCGTTTCATTATCGAACACCACCTTGGGATAGACACATCCTTCCTCCAACAGAGGATGATGATGGGCTGCGTAAGCGCTCTGCTCGCTGCTGCCCACAGACCCCAGCTCCCGCTCCAGTATACGTGATGTCGGCGGCGTGTTCAGCCCCCCCTCCCCGCACCCCGGGTCTGTCCCCTCTATTTGCCCTGTGCTTTCTTCTGGCAGTGACTACCCGTGCTTGGACAGTGTCTAGTACAACGTGGCCCCAGTCTTGGTGGGCTGCCTGCAGGCGCTGCTGTAAAACAAATGTATTGAATCCAAACAAAATGCACATGGAGCCTGCTCCTTCTGGAAGTGCCTTGGAAGGAAGGACTGGGCCCCATTGTGCTACAGGCTGCACAACACCAGCAGTAGATACTCTCTGTCCTGAGAAACGTCTGATGCACACAAGCCCGAGAGCACAGTAAAGGCAGAAAGGACCGGCACTCCCACGCTGAGCCCACCGAGCGAGAGGGGCAACAGTAAATCCAGACCCCTGCTTTATGCTTTCCTTTCAAGAAGGGTTTTGGCTGGGTTTTAGGGAGGAGAAGACCAGCGAGGCCAGGATGGGCGCGTGAAGGTATGCATGGGAAGGGGACGGACGTCGGGAGAGCCGGCCGGGAGACTGGGACAAACAACCAGTGGCCAGGGAGTGAGCAGCTTCTCCTCAGCACTTGGGGGACTTTGTCCTTCTCCATCTCCCCTGTGACACCGCATGGCCGGAGCCCAAGGGGGAAGGTGTCCCGGGGCTGCGGGGAGGCCAGGACATTCAGGCACCGAGCCCCCTCCCCGGAGACCCGATCCTGCCGGCTCGCGAGGGCTCCGGCACACCATCGTGGCCCCAGCCAAGGGGTGGGAAACACCAAAACAGACCGGCGTCACCTGGCCCAGACATGCCAAACCAGACTGGACACTCCTCGGCCACCCCGGCACGAGGGCACCCACCCCCATCCAGCCTCTGTGGGTTGGCCACAGAGCAGCAGGGAGAGGGGACGGCTTGGTCACCCAGCCATCGCTCTCTGGGGATGTGCCAAGTCCTCCCTCCCAAAAACACTCCGGGTACTGTGCAGCCACGGATGCATTTCGGCAGGTCCCCGGAGCCCCAGCTCTTCTCCCTCTCCTGCCACAGGGCAGCGATGCCGCTGGGATGCTCCGACCTCAAGTTCAGCTTCCACGTCTGGGCAGAGGAGCCCGGCGCTCTGTGCTTGCAGCCAGGCTGCACCCCTGCACCGGGACTAAGCCTTCAGCCTCCCAGAGAAGCTCCTGACACAACACCTTTTTGTGGGAAGGCCAGTGGGAAGCGGAGGAGGCAGAGAACTCCTTCGCCAGCGTGCAGCCACGTGGGGAGTGTTTCTGCGCTGGCCCCTGGCAAAGTGGGGTCGGGAGCGTGGGATGCTGAGGGGGCTCAAGACAGCAACAAAACCCAAATAACCCAGTAATAAAGGATGAGCGACTCCAGCTACCCACCTACAGACTTGTCAAGTGTCATAACGAGACAACAAGGAGAAATTAAATTTCCCCCGAGCAGCCAGCCTGAGGCCACGGGAGGCTCGAGCAGCTCCAGCGACAGATGCTGGCTGCAAGGGCAACCGAATAAACGGCTCCTTAACAGCCCCCCCAGCACACGGTCCTGCCTGGTTGCCTTGCAGAGTGGGCTGGACTAAACACTAATGCCAAGAGATGGCAAGAACAGAAAGAAGAGCAGAAGGCGGCAAGAAAAAGCCAAGCAGAGGCTGGGAGAGGAGCATTTCGCTCCGGAGTGGCACTTCTCTAAGCAACTATAACTGAACCATGGCTCAGCTACAAAAATTGGAGACAATGTGGACATGGCTGGGGGAAGCATCCCATCCCGAGTGCTGGTCTCCTGCAGTGGGAGCCTGGCCGCAGGAAGAGGGAATCCAGAGGACCATTAATCAGCATCCTAAAAATAACTCCTGGGGGTTTCAGAGCACCTCAGAAGGTGCTCGGCGAGGCAGGCAGGAGGGCTGCTCACGAGCACAGTGATGTCTTTGCAGTAGCTGCACTAGCCGGCACGGCTCCAGAAAGACACCTGCCCATCACTCACCGGTTAGCCCCCCGGTGAGGTGGCAGGTAACCGGTGGGTTAGTTAGCAGCCTAGTCTGCTATCAGCCCAATTAGTTAAAAAGTAATTAAAGACCACTATGAAGCTGAGGATGAACATGATTGAGCCAGGACAGAGGGAAAGTCAGGTCCCTGCAATCTATTAGGATCGCTTGAGGAATTCACTCCCATTAGATAGTGCTGCAGCCAGGAGCTTAGCAGGATTCAAAAGTAGATTAAACATTTATACAGATAATGAGAACATCCTGTTACATTAGATAGGATATAAAAAAATAAAGGCTAGACACTTCAGTGCCACGAGCCATAAATTACCCACCGGCTGATGGGGGCGAGGAAGAAGTTTCTCCGGCAGAGCGGGTGCTGGAGCATCATTTTCAGGAGGGTGCGAGTGCCCAGCCCAGCAAGGGCTACGCTGGGCTGTCATGATGGGGCTGCCATCGCAAACGATGCACGCGGAAGGGCCCGATTCTGCACGTTGCAGGAGCCCCTTGTTCTCACTCAAGTGCTTGAATGGTGCACAGCCTCCCGTAAGGTCCAATTTCATAGGAATGGGAGCACAACACGGTACAGGGTCTAAGGGACACCCTGCCGCGGGAGGAACCTGGCCTGCATCATGCCATGCTTGGTGTGCCTCACGGAGGGGAGCCAGCAGCAGGATCTGGCCCATCACAGCTCCCTTGTGCAGCAAACGGCAGGGAGACAGGAGCATCCCGTTTCGGCAGCCCGGCTCCCGGGCACGTTTTGCAGTCAGAGGGAGATGCACAGTCTCCCACGCTGATGCGGGGGTTGTTGAGGCGGCTACAAGGGTCTGTTATGCTTAACTTGTGTGCAGAAGTCCCTTAAATGCAGCAAAAGATTATTTCCTAGATGCTTATCACCATTCCTGGCAGCTTCTACTGATGGAGACAACAAGACTGGACATGGCTTGTGTCAGATCTGAGAGCTGGAACCTCTGTTTTTTTACCCCTCGCTGAACACCACTTGCAGAAATCTCCTCTTCCCTTCCAGGTGGGGCCTTAACACACCCAAGGAGGTGGGGAAAAACCCAGGATGACTCTCGGTCTCCATGGTGAGCAGCAGGCAGATGCTCCCAGCCAGCATCGCTCCTCCTCAGGCAGCAAGCCTCAAGAAATGTGCTCCTGCAGGAAAGCCCCATCCCTGCTGCTCTCCCCTGGAGCAAGCCCAGCACAGGCTGGGGCTCTCCTCTCCTCTTTGTAAAGCTGCCACAAACGCAGCTGCACGTCTGCTCCATCTTCCAGGATGCGGGCAAGCCCCAGGGGCTCCCCCAGCCGCTGCTGCATGCCAGACCCTCAAAAACAGCCAGCGTCTGGAGCCTTGGGGGCTGCATGCCCAGCACCCCGTCACCCAGCGAGCAAACGGGTGTGGGAGGGAAGGCAGCGAGTTGCAGGCAGGGTGCTGCAAGACAAGGGGGTGAGCAAAGGGGTCGGCGTCTTTGGCAACACTAACACACAGAGACTTGAACGTCCAAAGCATGGTGTGACGGTTAATTATCCTCTGGAGGGTGGAAGTGCTTCCCCTGCATTTCCATGAGCAAGAAGTGTCCAGAGACCTGCCCCATGCCCTGGGCTCATCGCTGCCTCCAAGCCAGTCCTCCATCCCATCAGCTACTGCTGTTCCCCGACAATCTCATTTTAACAGGAGAGCAATGAACGATGACAAACAAGTAACGCATCGCAGCAAATAAATGCTGCTCTTGCATATGTACGTAGAGACTTCTGCGGACACTGCTTCACCGGCCATGCTGCAGAGGTAACAGGGGAACACCTGGCAAAGTTCATAAACACCATGGAGTCAAATGCCTTGATTTTCACAAGCACCTCCTCAGATATATTTTTTCCATGTGCCCAACCAGCTCAGTACTGGGCTGCAATGCTCCAAGTGCTTCCAGCCCCAGGTATGACAGCTAGCAGGTTTGCTTTGTGGGCACAGCTGGGCTTAGGGCATGGGGCAAGGAAACTGCAGCCCGCTTAAGAGAAATGGCCTCATGGGGCCATTACAAGGATCAAAATAACTTACGGGTGTACAGATCCAAACCACGCACCTAGAATTCACCTACAGACTAAGCAGCAGGCAGCAAAAATCACAGGACTTTGGTGTTGCACATGCCCTGCCTGCACAAGCATCCCTCCTCAACAGGCAGGCAGACGCACTCCCTGGACACAGAGATTTGCAATCCCTGCCAGTCCTGTGGGAAGCAGAGCTGGGCTGAGGGGGGGATGATGGGCGCGCTGATGGGTGCGCTGGACGGGTTACAAAATTTTGCCAAACACAAACAGCATTTCTACAGATGGCGTTTCTGCCAGCAGCCATGCCCTGAAGAACCCCAGGGATCAAATAAGGATCTGAAGACCGCATCCAGGAGCAAACCCCCTCCCCGACAGCACTAGGCAGCCAGTGCTGGGAGCCAGCAAAACACGCGGTGCTTCTCCACCGCAGCAACGCCTCTCCTGTCACCTACCCCTGCCTGCCCCTGCCACGCAGCCCGAGCAACTGGCTGGGACCAGGAGGAGCACCGGACACCTCAGAGACCTTTGGGATGGAGATGGGAGCGAGGACTGCAGGGAACACCTCAAACATACCCTCGGAGAGCTCTGCAAACCCAGCCAGCGTCCGCACACCCAAATATCCCCTCTCCCCATGCTGGGGGCTGCAGATCCGTTAGCAACGACTCACACACAGCAAGGGGGAGAGCAGGAAAATAATCACCACCAACACCTGACCCTGCTTGCCCCGGGCTCAGCCAGGGCTGCCAGACCCTGCCTGCTTGCCTGTACCTCCTGCCCAGCCAGGGCTCAAAGAGCCGGGACCCCCCCAGGTGTGGGGAACACGCAGGGGAGGAGGTGAGGACTTCTCCCTACCTCCATGAGCATCTCCTGCCCTGGTTTCCAGAGGCAGCTTTGTGCAGCGGGTGAGCTGCTGAAGCAGCGTTGGTAAGGTGGCTGCCTGGGAATGTTCTGCCTAAGGGTCTTTTTCCCACTTTTTGAAAATGCCAGTTCTTGGAAACTGAAGCATCTCATGGGAAGACAGTAGCTCAGAGATGCTTCCCTGGTCTAGAATGGAAATTCTAGTGAAACCAGGTGGAGGCCCCCATGAGTGAGGCTGGATGGGGCCCAGGCTGGGATGAGGGAAACCAGGACCTGCCCCCACCGGTCCCCAGCAGCCACCAGAACCAGGGGCTTTGGGGATGATGCTGGGGACCCTGTTGCGAGGAATAAACCACCCAGAGCAGAGCTCCCATCTAACTTTGGGCTGGCAGTAGTTGCTTTGTATCCTCAAGCATGAGGACTTATCTCCTTTTACAGCTTAAGTCTTGCTTACGGTGTCATTCTTATTCTCCACTGTCCAGCTCCATGGAATACGACACTGGAGACCAGAGGCAGGCCAGGGAGAGAGCCAGGTCTGGTGGGGGTTGAACATTGCACTCTTACTATGTTAAACACAAAAATACAGCTCTTGCTCCCCCCGCACTGGTCAGCCCCTACCACCCTTCCCAAACCATGTCTGTTCAGAAACTTCCAAGAAAATCTCTGCTTGTCTCCTCTCCCTCCATAAAGAGCAGCAGCGGACAGCGCTGGGGACCAGTGCAGCATGGTGCCTGCGGGCACGAGGGGCACCGGGCTCCCTGTTCTGGGGAAACACCGGTACCGGCACAGTCCTCGCCAGGAAAGCCTCCGTCCCTGCCACCGGTGCCAGCTCCGGTCCCCCCGTCCAGCTCCCCTCGCCATGGCACCACCTCTTCGCCCTCCCACCCCTCCGCAGCCTCCATTCACCAGAAGCGCTGCAGAAGCTGCCGTGCAGAGATAAGACGTCAGCCAAGATGCCAAACACGTGTATCTTTTACTCCCGAGGGGATGAGCAGGGCAGGCAGCGTTTCCTTCCCCAGCCGGGACCAGGAGCACCGGGATGCTCACGCAGGCAGGGCTCTGGAAAGCCAAAAACTTGCCAGGTGATGCTGTTTCACGCTGCCTTTTTTAACACAACAGCCCTACGAGCACAGTTTGGGGGAACCCACGCTGGCTGCGTGCACCCAGCACCGCTCCTTCCTCTGAAACTGCGGGAGCGTGGCTGGGAGAGAGGTCCCAGGGAGAACCCAAGACCAAAAGCGACACGTGGAAGAGGAGCGAGGCCGAACTGGTCGAGCCTCCCCAGGCAGGCAGCTGCCGGCTCTGCCCACAGGAGCTGGGGCTGCAGGCAGCGTGGACAGACGGCCACTTCTTGCCCAAGCAGCCTCCGTGTCTCATTCACAGATCTGCTGTCCCTGAGTCATTGCCCTTCAAACGACAGCGGAGCCGAGCTCCCTCCGTGAGGAGCCAGGCATGAGTCGCATCCTAATGGCATCCCGGTGACAGCGGGAATAGCCCCTGGCAGCCAGGTATATCCTGCACTCCTGCCTCTGCTGCATCCCAGCCCGGCAGACAGCTCTGGAGCTGGGCAGCAGAGGAAAAGCCCCGTGGGGCATCTGTGGGGCCAGCCCTGGGGCTGTGGGATGTTTCGGGGAGACCCTGCTGCCTCCTGGGTGCAGAAGGGCCGTGGGGAGAGGCCAGGCTGTGCGTGATGCCTGCCGCGCAGAAAAAGCTCCTTTCCTCATCCAAAAGGTGCCTGTCCCCAGACAGGGACCGCATGAAGTCCTGCGTTCAAGCATCCCCTTCCATCTCTCGGTGCCTGGCTACGGGGAGGGTGCTGCCTCCTCTTCCCCGGCAGCAAAAGGATGCTCGCACGGCTGGCAGCCGGCGTGACACTAGCAGATCCCTTTGTCCGTGGGGACAGTGCGTATTGCTGCCTGTTATGAAAAGCAGGATCGCAAGCCGTCCCCGATCTGGGCCACGCCAGGCAGCCCGTGGCAACAGAAACGTACCGCGAGGCGGGGGGGGTCGTGTCATTTTACTGGGTCACACATTTTGCTGATACCGCCGCACATGCTGCTGAGCTCACCGACTCCCAGAGGCTGCCCGTGCCCAACAGGACCACGGCACGCCGGACGCTTTCCAAAAGGCATCGTTAACTGCCGAAGCATCGCACCGTGCCTCTGCCGCTGGAGCTGAGCCTCCTTCTCCGAGGAGCTCGTTCCACCCCACCGGTGAAGCCCCCGCACACATCGTGCTCCCGAGGACGGGCACACGCGGAGAGGAACCCGGTCTCGCGTGCATCCAGCACCGGCGGCAGCAGGCACAGCCGGGAGCACACGGGCGCAGGAACAGGCGCTGGCACCTGCGTCACTTGTAGCTACTTGGTGACAGTTTGATGGAGACGGATCTCTCGCCCTCCCTCGCGCTCTTCCCCGCACCATTTGCTGACCTGCCTGTTGCTGCATGGAGACTTGCCGCCTTCATAAACTTCTATTTTTTTTTTTTCCCTTAAGCGCCACCGACAGACGTTAACAGGCGAGGACTAATAGATAACCAACCAGCCCAAAGCAGGCAGCCAAACGCCACTGAAAACAGCAGTAAATCCCCCCCCATTCACGCCCCCACCCAACAGCCCAGCCGAGCGCTGGGGGGGAGCACCCCACTCCAGGCTGCTTCACTCCACAGCAATCGTGGGGGTCCGGCTGCCAGCCCACTGCACACTTCCAGGCACCTTGAGATGTCTCAACCCCAAGCAAAGCTCAGGACTGACCACGCACCGGCTCAGCATCCCCCTTCCCTCCCGGCTTGCAGCACTCCCACGCACCCTGGGCACCGCTGGAGCATTTCTGACACCTTGACACTTTTTTTTTTTAATCACAGAGCAAACTCCTTTCATCAGGCAGTTTTTGGTTCTTCTGTTTTTCAATCTTTGATCTCTGTTTTCAAGCATCTAGCTGACACCCGACACAAGGCGCAGGAATTGGGCCATGCCAGAGGCTGTGGCTGCAGTAACTGCATGCCTAAACCCACACATTCTTTTCGTTCAAATTCTTTATACAATTTAATCACATCTTTGTGCACGGCTGAAAAAAATTACCTTTGCTGACATGGAATTGGCGTGCAATGTGGGGCCGCTTGGCTAAGCTCGTGCATGTGGTCTTGCTAAAGCCGCCAAATGACGTTCTGCGCTGATCCACTGGAATTACTCTGGAATTTACTCTGGAACTTTTTTCACCTCATGAAATGCCAGTAAAGCTCCACCTCACCGGCCAGGCTTCTTCCTGAGGAAAAGCTCCAGATGCAGACACCAAAGGTGCCTGCATGCTTGGGAGCAGCTTTTCCCCTCCCAGGTACTGCTGCTCCTGGTGCAGCACCCACAGACCCACTAATGCTGCAAAAGGGGACCAGGCCCAGGGGGCAGTTTTGCAGTCACCCATCAGCGGATTCTCTGGAAGCCGCAATATTAATGTAACCCCACATTTTTTGTTAAAAACAAACAAACAAACAAAGCGCAAGATTTTGGTGAAACCACTTTTGCTATGGGTCTCAGAGACCTCCCCTCCGCACACGGGTCTCCATGCAAGGAGCCATCCAGGCTCGGAGCAAGAGTGCACTAGGTTGAGCAACGTTTTGGATAAGCCCAGCCCAGACAAACTCAACTTGAGCTGCTTTTGTGAAGATAAAACGCTGCTTTGGTTCCCCCAAGAGGCACCCCTGGCACCGGGATACCCCCAAGACACGGCCCTCCCAAACCTCCTGGCCGCGGCGTGCTTGGGTCTCCAGAAGATGCTCCGCAGGGAGGAATGCTCAGCGGAGGCGCCAATCGCTGATGCTATTTCTGGCTAAACAAGAGCAAGAAAACAGGACCCACAGAAGGTGTGGAACCCAGGCACAACAGGTTTGCTCCCCAGCTGCTCGGTGCAGGTTGTGCTGCTCGGTACTGGCTGTGCCAGGCACGATGCCGCGGCACCTTCCAGCGGGGACCGGCCTCTGTCTCTCACCGCATCGCCTGCGCACCCACGGCAGGGAAACACCGACATGTTGCAAAAGCCTCGGGAGTCAAATCCTGCCCTGCCAGGCTCCCCGAGACAGGTTCTCTGGTAGGTAATGGGGAAAGCAGAGGTGCAGAAACAGATCTGGCCAGGGTTGCAGCCAGGATGCAACAGCCACTGGCCCACACGCGCAGAGAAACCCTGGTAATCTAATATAATTTGAGATGCTACAGGTCCTGTCCATCCTCGCCTTCCCACCAGTGCTCTGTTACCAGCCCCGGCCCTGCAGCTCCTGGCTGTCAGTCCTCCTCTCTCCACAGCTCTGTTTCTTGCAACCTAATGAGTCCTTAATTCAGCAGGCTCTGTCCCATAGATCTTGATTTGCCCTAGTACTGATGGGAGTGCGCACTTTTAGGGAGAGCTCTCCACAGCGGCTGTTGGTGCACAAACACAGTGCTCTGCCTTTACAGAAGCAAACCTCTCCTCTGGTGGTGGCCGAGCAGGAGCAACGCTGCTTTTTGCCTGTTCAGAAAGATGGAAAAAAGGCACAAAGCAGCCACAAGCATCCCACAGGGCGTCACTTTGGAGGAACGGGGATTTCTTCCTGCACTAAGTCCTGCAAAGCCTGAGCTGACAGCTCGCATGCTGCAAGGGCTGCCGCTGCCCTGCGTTTCCCGAGGGATATTCAGCCGCAACATCCACATCCCTAGGCCACGACCTCCTTGAGCCCTTTTGAAGGGTGCTACCAAGGTGTCACCACAACCGCTCAGTGCACAAAGTGCATCGTGTCTTGCAGTGACAAAGGGTAAAAGTCATGCAGGAAGAGGGGAGATAGAGGTAGCAGGCAGCTGCTCCCAACTCATTTAATGAATTCTCCCTCTTATAGGCAGAAAACCACAAGTATATTTGATCTCTTTTACGCATATCACCGCTAACTAGCACCGTGACCCCAGCAGCTGGCACTCAGGTCTTCTTCACTGCAAGAGGTGAAATGTATTTCAGACGACGGATGGACCTTGCGGATCCGCTTTGCCCTCTCCCTCCCCTGTTCACACTGTGCCGGGGACCCTGCCTGCAAGGGGCCGAGAGAGCCAGCCTCCATGAAACCCCATCACATCTAAAAAAGAAACAAACAATAAACCCGAGAAACGTATTTACACATTTCACCATCCCAGCCATAGGGATTTTTGGTGTTAGTTGTAGGAACAATAAGCGAAACATTTTCAGAGTGTGATTTGGAAGCTGAGGATGCTGCACGGGAATAACAACAACGTATGCAGAAAGTGGGATCTGCCTGGGAATTATTTCCGAGCAGGAAATAAAAAGGCCTAGGAGAGTATTACAGCAATGAGTAATCTCAGCAGCTGAATTACAGAGAGACCCCACCATTTCATGGTATTTCTATCTCCTGCAGCTCCCGGGGAGATTTTGGCCCAGCCTTCCCTGAGCGCTCCCCCAAGCTCCGGGCACCGACAGATCCAGGGTTTGGATACTCAGGATGCTGCTCACCCCCCTGGCAGCACCTGCCTTTTCCCCCCGCTGAGCGCAGCACCCCGAAACCAGGAGCAGCCCTCAGGATGCTTTATTAACAGGGAACGACAGGACTCGCGTCTCCTGAAACTAACCCGCAATGCTCAGCCATTTCCAAGTTTTTAACTCGAGGTCAAACCTGCTGCCGTACGAAGGAACCGGCTGCTCCGGCGGAGCTTTTGATGTTGTTGTCGTTTTAAAGCAGATACAATAAAAAGCCAAAATCACCGGGGTGATTCGGCTGCCAAAGAGCTCTATGTGTGCTGTTTACTGAGCCGCACAGCTCCTCGGGGACAAAATTACAGGGGAATACGTGGCTCTGCAGAGGGAGGCTGTGTGCAGGTAAGCTGGAGCTGCTTTGTTTCCCCGCCTTCCTTTTTTTCCAGCCGCTATTATGGAATAGGAAGGATGCAAATGGGAGGCAGCACTAACTCCTCCAGCACTAACCTCCCACGGCGAGCATGGTCCCCTGCCCCGCATACTCACCCAGCCCCAGAAATATTATTTAATACCTGTTCACCTACAGGGCTCTCCGCAGCCAGAGTGCCGCTACAAGGGTTTTGCAGGAGCCTCTCACGTTGGCTGAGCCGTCTGCTGTATTTTCCTCCACTTGCTCTCCTATGCTGCTGTCATTTGCTCTCATAACATAGAATCATAGAATGGTTTGGGTTGGAAGGGACCTTAAAGATCATCTAGCTCCAACGATCGAGCGGTAGCTCTCCGCTGTCGCTTACAAGCGGGCATTGTTCAGCATCTGGATAGGAATTACAAATTCAGGCTGCTTCAGAAATCCCGCCAGCCAGATTTTTTTCAACGCAACGAGTAACTGCAGCCCCTGCTGAAGTCCAGGGGACTCGAAATCAGGCCAAAACTCACTCGTCACCACCACGCTGGATGAGTCTGACGTTAGCCTCATTTCGCAGATGGGGAACAGCCACCGAGAGGGCAACGTTGAGACTCGCAGCTGTGAAAGTCTGAAGTAAGGCACCTAAATACGTATTGAAGCACCTTAAATAAGTGGCCTGATTTTCATGAGAGACTGAAACGAGCGGGAGCCGCAAGGGCTCGGGTCGGTGCGCGCAGGCTCGGGCACCCGCACTGGAAATTTCCTCGCGGGTGGCCCGGGCGAGCGCGTACAGGTTGGCCCTGCTGCTCGCGCCCTCCTGTTGCTTCCCAAATGCCGCCTGCGAAATCACGAAGCTGGTCTCGCAGATGCTCTAAGGATGCAACCGTCAACGTGCCACGGAGCAAGTTAGGAGGTACGTGTCTCGCCACTGCTACCTTCAGCTCTGCATCGTCTAAGCTTGTTTCCTGCTTTCCCATCAAAGATGTTAAGACCCGGGACACTTAACGAAGACGCATCTAAGCACGGCTCTGTTTCTAGATGCTTTGGAGTCCATGGGAACAACTCCTTGCCCAAGACCCAAAGGTAATGATTTTTTTCTTATCTTTCTTTGCTACTCTCTCGAGGTTTCTATACCAGCGAGCACAAGCAAGACGGACTCAGCAGAGATGGACGCTAAGCCTGCAGTGAGGGTGTCTGTGCACGCTACAGGAGACAGCACGAGGAGACCCTGCTTCTGCTGGGCCCCCGGGAGTGGGAGCAGCGCAATGGCGGGCAGCGCTGAATCCCTTCATTCACCGCGGAAGCGGAGCAGCAGGACCAAACCACTCGGTGCAGGCTGAATACCATGTACCTTTGAAACCGCAGGGGGAATTTGGGCAAGCAGATTGTAATTACCTGGCCTGGCACCGGCCCAGAACGTCAGCACTAGCTCCTTTCCAAAACCGGCTCCTTACAAAAGCAATGCGTAAACGCGGGCGTGAGAGCGGCGGCCAGGATCTCGCCGTTGTGCCCTTGATGAAAGACACCACCTCGGTGTCCCCAAGGCCATGCCCCGGTGCTGCTCCCGCGCTTTCCCAGGGCACGATCACCGCACCGAGAGCTGCCCGCGCTGCCACCGCAGCTCCAAGTGTCCCTCAAAACTCTCCCAGAAGAGCAGTGGCCAAGCCCCGTCCTGTCACCGGGGGGGATGCTCTGCCACCGTCCCTCCGGGGACAATGCTGTAACACATCCCACTGCCTCTCCCCCAAGACATGGCTCCGAGAGAGGGAAAGCAGGTTTAATTATCAAGACCGTTACGCTTCCCAGAGGCGATGTCCGGAGGGAGCGTGCACAGGTGAGCCAGGCAGCTTGGAGCAGGCGGAGGCTGGAGGAGCCGCGGCACCGGGGCTCCGGAGAAAGCAGGGGAGCGCCCAGCAGAACCGCGCCGGGCTCTGGATGGAGACGCGACCACAGCTCTCGTTTTGGAGAGGAGATGGCACCGTGCTGAGGCTTGATCCGACTGGTGCTGGGGAAGGCAACCCATTCGCTTTCGGAACGTGGACCGTGCACCAGGGCTGGGGGGAACGCCGAGGGGAAGGCGCATCCCGGCCCATCTCCCCGGGGGAGAAGGGGTGGAAGGGCTGGAAAACGGCTGCCGCACGCGGGGAAGGGGCTCCGGCACCACGGTTCATCTCAGGTCACCGCTTTGCCTACACGCCTCGGCTTAACGACGGCCGGGCAGAGCCCTGGGCCGCCCCAGCCCTGCGCAGCACCCCTCCGCAGCAGCGGCAGGCCGGAGGCGGCGGTGAGGGACCTCACACCTACCCCCGGCCGGGCTCTGTAAAGGGGCGCGGGTGAGGCTGGCAGGGAGCGGGGCGTCAGGAGCCCGCCTGCCCGTGGACGGGCACGAAGGGACTCGTGAGCGCCCACACGCTCCCACCGACCCCCCGTTCCCGCCTGCCCCGAGGGCTCCGGCCCCGTCCCGCCAGCCTTGGGTCTCGGGGAAAGGGGGTGGAGGGGCGCAGAGGGAGACCCCCCCCAGCCCGCCGTCAGGCGGGAGCGCGGCTCCGTCGGCCCCTGCGGGTCTCGGCTCGGCTCGAGCCCGGGGCTGCCCAGCCGGCGGCACGGGATGGGGACGATGGAGCCCCGGAGCACCCCCTCGTACCTTGCAGTCCGTCAGGCAGGATCTGACCGAGTAGTCTTCCGATTGCAAGTACTTCTCCAGCAAGAGGTCGAACTCCTCGTATTTTTCCTGAGCGTGTTGGTCCAGCCGCTGGTACGCCTGGACGCAGCTGCTACAGGCCTCCCCGCCCAGCGCCCCGGCCGCCGCCACCACCAAGTCCACCATCAGGTTGTCCACGCTGCAGTCCAGGCCGTCCGGGCCGGCCATCTCCCGCAGCAGGTCCCAGATCGTGTAAGTATCACAAAAGGAGAGGTTGAAGTTCCTAAAGTAAGCCTGCAGGAAGGTCCTCTTGGAGGAGGAGGAGGAGGAGGGAGAGGCGAAGAAGGGGGCGGCGGCGGGGGGCGAGCGGAGGGCCGCGCCGGCCGGCGAGCCCCGCGGCCGCTGCAGGGCGTGCAGCCGGGCGCAGGCCGAGTCCAGGTCGCCGCGGCCGGCGGTGGCGGCGGGGCAGGGGCCGGGGCCGGGGCCGGGGCCGGGGCCGGGGCCGGGGCCGGGGCCCCGGCTGAGGTTGCCGAGCAGGGCCTCGCAGCTGCCGCCCGCCGGTTCGGCCGCCAGCAGGGCCCGCGGCCCGCGGCTCCGCGGCCGCCCGGCTCCGCTCCGCTCCCGCGCCCGCAGCTTGGCCCCGGCGCAGAGCCACAGATGGTCGGAGAGGAGGACGGTGAAGAAGAGGAGCGAGGCCAGCGAGAGGCGCCATTTCTGCGCCCGCTCCGGGTCGGCCACCGGCTTGTCGCTGCGGCGCGGCGCGCAGCACACCGCCCCGCCGCCGGCGCCCCCGCGGGGGTACATCCAGGCGCCGCGGATCATGCTGCGGGGGCGGCGCGGGGGGGAGCCGGCGGCGGCGACGACGACGACGACGACGACGACGACGACGACGGCGGCGGCGGCGGCCGGGGCGGCCGGGCGCGCCGCGCTGCCGCCGCCGTCACCTGCGGCCGCCGAGCCGAGCCGCCGCCGTCGCCGCCGCCACCACCGCCGCCGCCGCCGTCGCCGCCATGCCCGCGCCCCCGCCTACAGGCCGTCGCCGGCCGCCGCGCCTCCTCGGCCCCGCCGCCGCCGCTCCCCGCCCCGGCCCCGGCCGCGGCGCGCCGCCCGCCGCTCGGGGGCATGCCCCGGCCCCGCTCACTCGGCTTTCCGCTTCCCCGTCGGCTGCGCCAGCTCGCGGGCCCCGCCGCGCCCGCCGCCGCCGGGCCCCATGCCCTCAGTCTGTCGCCATCTTCGGCCGCGCCGCCAACACCTTGAGGAGCCGCGCCGCCCTGCGCCTGCGCGACCGCCCGGTTCTCCCCCCCCCCCCTCCCTCCCCGCCGCCGCCGCCGCCGCCGCCGCCGCCTCCCCGCCGCCCCCCGCCGCCCGGCCCGGGCTACCGGCGGCGGCAGGTGCCGTGGTGCTGAAGGACAGCTCCGCCCGCCCCGCCGCTACCGGCGACGGGAAAGCGCTGCCCGAACTGCCCCCGACCCCCTTCCCCGGGAGGGGGGGGGGGATGCGGGGAGCCCCGTCCCCTCGCCGGTGTCCCGGAGTTTGTGGTTTTCTTCAGCCCCGGTCGGGCCCCGCCGGGCAACGCGCCGCCCTCGGGTGCCCGTTAACGGGGGGGGGGGGGGGGTAGTTCGCGGGAGGAGAGAGGGGTGGCGGGGTGCTCCGCCGACAACGGCGAGGGACCCCGGTGTCCCCGGGGGTCGCGCCGCTCTCCCCGGGGCAGACGGAGGTCGGACGGCCCCTGGGCGCTCGCTGCCCGCTCGCCCTCGGCCTGGGAAGAGCCCCCAATAATTCCGTTTTGGGGTCACGGGGAGAGAGAATTCCGACCGGGCACCGAAACGAAGAGGAAGGCAGCTTCCCGGGAACGTCGCTGCTTTGTGTCCCAAACCCTGCTGGCACCCCGTTAGGGGTTTCTTGGGCTAGTTAAACAAGAGAGCGTCAGCTCGCTGGGAGCGAAAAAATAAACAGAGCTCTGCAACACGAAACCCTGCTCCGAGGCTCCTTCTCCGTACGCGAAGCCATCCTCACCCTCGGGCACTAACCTGGCGGAGGGAACTGGTTCAAGTGTTCCTATTTCTGGGGTTTTCATCAAGCTCTGTCCCAAAGTGAACCAGCTCCTTCGTGCCGCTCAGCCGTGCCGACAGCCCTTCCGCGACGGAGGTGCTGGAGCTGGTCATCTGGGCTCCCTCGGGCCGGCCCCGGTGGGATCCCGCAGGCACGGGCAAAGTCACTGGGGGCTTCGTCCTTCTGTCTGTCAGCCTGACCGGCGAGGAGAGCGAGCCCCGCGGGAACGGGGAGCTCACGGCGTTCGGGCACGCACAGGAGGGCTGGCGTCTCAGCCGGCGCTCAGAGCACCGCTCCGACGCGAGCACAAGCCGTGGAAATCCTCCTGCCCACCGCACTCCTGGTCCCAAACGCCCAGGCCAGCAGATCAGGATTTGGCTTCTCTGTGGCCACGCGCTCCTGTTTAAAGCCACCCTCCTCCGAAGGCAGGCCCTGCGCAACGGGGCAAGCGCCACCGACCTCTCCCTGCCACGGCAAGGGCAGCTCGGGGGGCCGCACAGCTGGAGCCGAACTCCCACCCCTCCCGCCACGCAGCACGCCCGGAGCAAAAAGCGCGTTAATCACGAAGGCCGACGTGTCTGAGCTGCACATCCTCCAACAGTTAGCTCTGCTCCGGCTAAGGCACTGAGGTGAGAAAATATCTGGTGTAGAGCCAGGAGAGGTTTTACAGCCGGAACGAACAAATGTCGAACATCACCGAAAGTGATATAAGGAAGACTGCAACCCCGGCTGGAGGCTGAACTTCTCTGAGCCGTGGCACAGACACCTGCAGCTCCTGGAGCGCAGGGCAGAGCTCAGCAGGCAGCTTTCCTCCAGCTCTACCACCCATCCTTTCCTGCCCCTCCAGCGTACCCGTGGCCCAGCTGGGAAGGACATGCTGGAATAGCCGAGAGCGCTATTCCTGGAGGTCTGGGGTTTCTCTGGTGGGGTTCCTTTCCCGGGACTGCCAGCACCTGCCTTGTACACACAGGATCAGACCAAGGGTTGGGGCACTGGAGCTGTTACTCTGGAAATAAAGGCTAACTGTGCTCCCTCTGTGATGAAATGGCTCCGATACCTCAGGTACAAACGCCTCACCGTCTTGTCCATGGCATGGGAGCAGCGCGTCCTGCAGCTCCAGCGCCTGCACTGCGCGGGCAGAGCTCACCAACACGCGAGCAACAGGTAGGAAGCACGAGGCTGTGACCGCAGCAACTCCTTGCTGCTGGGAACAGAGCCCCAGCCTGCCCGGCAGAGCCGAGCATCCTGCTTTCTGATGGGAATTGAGGCACCAGGCACCTGGGGAAAAATTCAAGCAGTCCGAGAATACTGGGTACAGGCTCTGGGCACGCTGGCAGGGACCTCAGCTCCCTAAGCAGTGCTGCCTAGCCAAGAAGCAGCAGCCTCGGGATTCCAGTTCAGTCTTCCACACTCCTGACAGGCTGTGTTGCCTGAGGGATTTTTCCCTCCCCATGGTACTGCCTTTTCAGCCCAGAGGGGGTTTAAGTTTTATGCTCTGCACATCCAAAATGGCTCAGGGAGCGTGCTCCAGGCTGAAGGCCATCAGCATGGCGTGTTGTCAGGCCCCGAAAGAGCTGAGGCAATAACAGAGCCCCTCAAACCCTTGCATACCGCGTTACGTCTCTGACACCGAGCCCTGCTGTCCTTTGGCCCTGGCTGGTGGTGGCAGCTCCTTTCCTTCTAGTGCTCTGCATGCTGATGCTGGGAAGCTCAGAACGGGAAGGGAGACAACATCCCAGATCGCCAGCAGTGGCTTTAGTGGCCCCTGCTAAAGGCTAGCTGGCTCCCTCTTACGGCTAGGGCTCTAGGTTCTATTTATGTCAGCAGAGTGGATCTTCTCTTCCTTCTGTCTTCAGTGGGGAGTGTCTCTTTAAGCCTCTTCCAAGCCTTTTCTGTCTTATTTCCCACTTACCTCCCCAAAGCCCCGCTGTTCCCATCCTATTTCAGCTTTTTCCCCAGCCAGAGGACTCTGCTTTTTTTCCCTGCCCCTTCACTCCCGGTCCTTTTGTGCACCTGGGGCGAGCGAGTACTTGCGGGCTGAATGCAACCAGAAGGGTGGGCAGCAAGGAGGGCATGGGGAGGACTTCCCATGAAGCCCACCCGTGCAGGCAGACGCTGTGAGCCTCAGCTCGTCCCCGGCCTCAGCTTCCCTGTGTGCTCGTGCAGGGCTTGGACAGGAGCTCGTCGGTCCCACACCCGTTGGGAACAGTTCTCCTCTGCAGAGCCTGTACCCTGCTCAGCATCACCGAGCTGAGATGAGGCCGCACAGGCACTGCCCTGTTTGGTGAAGGGCTTTGTTTCCAAGGCACAGCGCTATTCCCACCCGGGAGTTTCCCCTTGCTGGGAAAACATTAACCGCTCCTCCCACTCCCTGCTCTTGCATTGCAAAACCAGCAGCTTACACATGGCCCTTCGTGAGATAACAGGTTCTTTGCTCAGCCTTCCTCAGGTTTCTCTCCATTTGCTGCTGCTGCTGCTGGTATTCGCAGGACAACATGGTTTATTGATGTTTTTCTTACGCCAAGCAGAGATGGATAGGCTGGCTCTCAGGACCAGGGTTCCTCAGCTGGGAGAGGCAGCTCTGGACCAGCCTCTGCCCCAGTGCTCCAGAGGCTTCCCCGGGGAGCACCGGCATCTTTGGGGATTTGGAGAGTTCCCATCCTTACCTGATGCTAATCAGCTAGCTGACTAATCAGGCAGACCCTCAGGTGGGGTTAAGCCAGCAAGGAAGTCACCACCAGCGTAAGGCCGGTGTTTTCTTACGGCATGCTGCAGCAGACAAGGCTTGCCCTGGTCTTTGTGAAGGGCTCTCCACAATGCGCTTTTATGGGATCTCGAGGCTCTGCTGGGAAAGGCAAATTATTAACCACAACAGGAGGGGGCCCAGGCACCAGAGGAAGGGATGAGGAGGACCACCCCAAGCTCCAAGCAGCAGTCAGAGGCACCGAGGGACATACATCCCCAGGGACAGCCGCAGCACCGTGAACAAGACACTCAGACACGATGGGGTGGCAGAGGGGACGGTTGCACCAGACACGTGTATGCGCCCACGTCACCCTGCCACAGGCACACACAGTGCTGCGATGCAACCGCCTCTGCACCCAGCCAGCATTTGGGAAGGGCCACTCCAGACCAGCCCCAAATACCCAGGGGGCAGGGAAACCTTTGCTCGCTGTGGTTAAAGTCAGATGGAGAAGAGACAGAGTTTGGCCGGCTGCTTTGGGGCCTGAGCCAGCAAGAGGGTGGGCCAGGGCAGGTAACCTCGTGTGCCCAGCGAGAATCCTTGCTTGGCGCAGCCCCAGAGGAGAGCCCAGACTTGGGAGGTCACTGCCAGCCCCTGCCTCGGGGGGCAGAGGGAGGACCTGCAGCCAGAGGAATCACAGGGGCAGCAGTCCTGCCCGAGGGCTTGACCCAGGAGCAGTCCCGTGCATCCTGCAGCCAAGCCCCTGAGCCGCAGGACTCTGCCCTCCCCTCTGCCAGGGCTCAGTATAGGGTATAGCTGGGCTCAGGCATGCGTGGGTGTGTGTGTGAACTCTCCTGCCCAGACCCCTTCCCTGCCTCCCGGTGCTGCTCTGCAGCCCCCTCCCTTTACTCCTTGCCTGGCTGCGGTGGCCGATGTCTGGCTCAGAGTCATTGAAATCCCACCCTGAAGCGCAGACCCTGTGCTCCCGCTGAAGGCTGGCGGCAGGAGATGCTTTCCCCATCGGAGGAGCGTTACATGCGCTGAGCTGGAATGAGCCTTGCGTCGTGATCGCACATCTGCAGTGACAGACCTAGCAAGCCCTGCTGCTTATCAGCTCCCAGCCAGGAGGGAGGTGAGGGACCCCGCAGCTGGAGCAAGCACTGCTGGGGTCTCAGGGGGATCCCCTAAGGGATGCCCCAGTGTGGGATGGTTTGCTGCAGCCAGAATGCAGCTGGGGTTACTTCAGACAGAGAGAGGCCCTGAGAGCTCCCCAGCCACAGCAGCCCTTGCTCTGGCAGCAAGTAAATCAGGTGCAATCAGATGGAACAGCCGGAAGGTGGGCAAGAAGTGGATGTACACACCTGCGCCGCCTTGCAATGAGGCTGGCAAAGGCAGGGAAGCCATGCCTTGGTGCCCAGGGGTTGCCACTTTGGTGTCAGACCTCAGTAGTCTCCTGCCCGGCATCGCCCATGGGACTCACTTGCTCTTGCCTTGCACCAAGCTGTGAGGGGACGGCTGCCTGCAGGGACGGGGACTCAGGGAGCCCCTCTGCAGGGGGGACCCCGCTATCTCACCCCACTGGCGTTGCCCACACTGCTCTCATTCACAAATCCTCATCCCCAGGCTGGCTCTGCGCCCTCCTGACCTCGGTGGCCCTCGTGCGGCGCCGCTTGGTCGCATTTCTAGACATACCCGGGATGATGTCAACAGCGTCCAGCCCTGATTCTATACGGCCCTCCTGGGAAAGCCTTCAGACCACATAGCTGAGTTGCTGGCCAGACCTGCCAGGCCCCCGGCTCCTTGGGCAAGGGCTCCTATTTCTTCAGCTCCCAAACAATGGGCGGTGGTGGGGGCTCTCAGCTGCTCTCCAGGGCACGGGCTGGTTTTCCCATCAGGTCCCATGGCTGGTGCTGCCACATCACCTCTCAGCACAGCCCCGCGTCCCGGGACCCGTGGTACAGAGCCCAGGGGGAAGCTGCCTTCCTGGGAATAGCCACGGTCGCAAGCCTCTCCTCCTGGGAAAGAGGGGAGCTGCTGGGTGCAGGTGGCAGCTGTGGCAGCAATGGCAGCCGATGAAGAGCCCTCAGGGCTGGGCTCCCAGCACTGCCGGTGCTCCCAGAAGGGGGGTTGTAATGGTGGCACCTTAACAAGAGCCTGTGCCAGTGGCGAGAGGGACCCAGCAGCTGCTTGAGACCTCATACACTCGTGTCGTGCCAGAGCAGTGCTTCACCAGGCTGGAGAAGAGAGTATGGCTGAGCTCCCCATCTCCCTGTTACTTGTCTCATTCCCTGCCCTCTCGCTGGGTCCTTTTCTTGCATTATCGATGAGGCAGGAATCAGTTTGGGTTTCCATCCTACACCCGCAGGAGACAGGCCATTCTGACCCCCCTCGCCCCAGCACCTCTCCTTTCTGCCTGCCCCACGGCATTGCTGGGAGCGTTTTGACTGGGTCCCCTGGGGCCCAGCACAGGGTGGTCCTCTCTGCCCAGCCTGTCCCAGCTGCTCGCTCTGCAGCCCAGGCATCACGGGGTGAAGCGGCCAGCCTGGCGCCACACCAGTATCTCCAGAAGGAAGGAGTGGGGATGGACAGAGAGCACAGAACTCATCGCCCTCCCGGTGCTGCTGCCCTCAGAGTAGGTGCCTCCTGTGGGTCCTCCCTGTGTGAACCCCAACCTGTGTCCATCCCACACCAGGTCCTGCTGCCCTGCACCCCAGTACGGGCCAGGGTTCCCCACCTCAGAGGGGAGCAGCGGTGGGGTGGGATGCAGCACCATCTGCTCCCCCTGCAGACCTCCACCCTGGGCTTTTCCCATTCCTTTCCTGATGTTTCTTACCTGGATGCCCCCCACCTGCTCCGCTGCCCCCAGTTCCAGTCAGGCTCTGGATCCAAGGGGTCAGGAGAGCGGTGGCAGAGGTGGCACGCCACGCCATGCCGGCAGGGCAGCCGCCCAGCCAGGGACAGCCTCTGTGGCTGCCCGGCACAGCTCCCCTGGCCTGGGCTGGCTGCAGCCCCATGCTGCTCCCAGCTGTGAGTGCTCAGAGCAAGGGAGGGGAGCAGGGAGAGGGTTTTACAGCCCACAAAAGCAGATGTTGCTAATTGAGCCTTTGAGCTGCATGCCAAGCCATGGCATGGAGGCTCTGCCCGGGTTTCAGAACCACTGCCAGGTCACTGGCTTTGAAGACGGTGGGGGTGGGAGAGGGGGCTGGCAAGGGGGAGGCCATGCATGCCTATCAGATTCGGCACACAGCCCGCAGCCAGGCTGATAGACCCGTGTCTCTGCACCAGCGGCTGCTGGGGCGAGAAGCTCATCCCACTGGAGCAAAGGAGCCCTGGAGTGAGGGTCCTCACATCTGCTCCTCAGCCACATCTGGGCCGGGACAGGTTCATGCCTCGGCACAGGAGGGAAGGTGGCACCTACAACACTGGTGGCTACTCATTTCCCTTTTATTTTCTTTGATGGTTAAAGATGAAGAAGCCCTCGTTAGCAATGGCAGGTGCTGGAGCTGCCTAGGAAGAAGAGGGGATCTGACCATCTGACTTGATCAGAGCATCCTCCCCGCCAGCCTGGCTGCTTGCCAGTAGTCACAGCCCCTGGCCAGCTGGTTTTCTGATCACAGAGCCACCCTTTGCTCCCCAAACCCTCCGACCTCCCTTTCCTCACCTTTCCGGCCACGCTGGGTTAGAGCCTGAGTTTATCTCCCCAGTACCCAACTCTGCCCACCTTGCCGGCCGCCTTCCCTCTTTCCCCCCGTGCCATTCTCGCCGTCTGTCCCCGCGGGGTGACCGCGGGTGTCCCCCAGGCTCCGGCTGAGAACACCGGGCCGGCTACCCGCATTCGTCTGCAACAACCTCTCCCCGTAGCATCTCTCCCCCGCCCCGTCCCGGCTCCCTGCAACCGGCGGGCGAAGCCGAGCCATCCCCGCCGCTCTGCTGCCCTCCCGCGGGCCGCCGCCGCCGCCGCCGCCGCTGCGCCCTTTTTGCGCGCCCAGTTGCGCGGCCGCGCAGCGGCACCGGGGCTCAGCCGGCTCCCCCGGCGCTGCGGGGTGTCGTGTGTGTCGTCCCCCCACCACCACCCCGGGGAGCAGCTCTGCACCCCAGCACAAAGCTTCGCCCACGCGTGGGCATCCCTCGGAGACGCCGCGTGCCGGCAGCGGCTCCCGGCGTGGGTTGGGTGTGCTCGGGCCACGCACGCTGCTCACACGCGTGTGCAAGCAGAGGTGCTGCACCCCCCTCCTCCCTCTCTGCCCAGGTGCTCAGCCAGCGCACGCTCGTGAACGTGTCTGTGCTGTTTTTTCTGGTTCGCCCTTCGCCTTGAACGACGCTTGCGAACACGTCCATGCTGTTTTCTGGTTCGCCCTTCTCCTTGAATGATGCTCGCAAACGCATCCGCGCTGTTTTCTGGTTCACCCTTCTCCTTGAATGATGCTCGCGAACACATCTGCGCTGTTTTCTGGTTCGCCCTTCTCCTCAAACAACACTCATGAACGCATCCGCACTGTTTTCTGGTTCACCCTTCACCTTGAACGACACTCGCAAACACACGTGTGCTGCTTTCTAGTTCTTCCTTCTCCTCCAACAACACTTGTGAACGCATCCGTGCTGTTTTCTGCTTCGCCCTTTGCCTTGAATGCTGGCCACCTGCCTCCCACACCTTTGTGCCCGTCTCCCGCTCGCAGTGTGCCCAGGGCTCCCAGCTCCTCCAGGGTGGCAGGTTCCCCTGCACCCCACTGCATCCCTGCGCTGCCCATCCCTTTGCTCCACAAAGGGCCAAAGCATTTGCCCCACTCTACAGTGTCTTCTTGTCTCCAATATAATAAAACCCAAGGGATGCTGGAGAAATGGTCCCAGGAGGAAAGCAGGAAACAAGGCTTCCCTGCACTCCAGGAGGACTTCATCAGGAGTCGGGCTGAGGAATGGAGAAGGCTGTGGTGAAAACAAAGTCCGTGCAGGGAGGGAAAGGGGGGATGAGCGGAGAGGGGAATGCAGCGTACTGCAAGTTAGGGAAGGCAGGGCAGGAAGAAAGCGCCCTCACCTCTCGGGAGAGCCCCCAGGCTGGCCCAGCAGGATTAATCTCTGCGGTGTGCATCATACGCAGGAGCAACTCACCCTTCTCACCCAGCCAAGCACAGCCCCCGGCAGAAGCGCCAAGCAGGCGCTCCCACTAAAGCAATCAACCACTGCTGAAACCTGCAGCGATCACCCTGGGACAGCAGGGAGGGACATGGTGCGGTGCGAGAGCAGGCGCAGTGTGGGGGCACCAGGGCCAGGGGAGCCCCAAAACCAGCCCAGAGCACCCAGTCCAGCGGGTGGGCAGTGTGGTGAAGGGCCGGGGGCTCACACCCATCCCCGTGGCTCAGGGCTGGGTGTCCCTCTGTGCAGCAATGGCAGCGGTGACAGAGCCTCCCCTTGTGCCCACAGCCCCAGCGGGGACGGGGCTGGTGTCACCTCGATGGGGCTGGAGCACAGCTAAGGGCTGTGGGAGCTGCCCCTGCTGCCCCAAAGCCCTACCGGGGAGCAGAAGGGTGGCTGCTCCCCAAGGACAGCCAAGCTGGGAGCCAGGGGTGACCCCAGCACAGGCAGCACCCTCACCCACAGGGTGCAACCCCCCAGGGCAGGCAGAGCCAAATGCTGTCAACACAGCTCATCCCATCAGCAGCCCCAGCCAAGGCAAGCACCGAGCCAGGTCCAAGGTCCATCCAGGCCCAAGGTCCATCCAGGCAGGAGCAAAGGGAGGCAGGGCTGGAGGCACGGCCGCAACACAGCTCTGAAGGCCCCCAGGAGAAAGCTGGGGCTGGAGACAAGCCACAGTGGACATCCACATCCCACCCCAGAGATGAGTTACCTGCACAGCTGAGGTCCACTCCGGAGGCAGGGCTGGAGGCAGGCGTGCCTGCACCAAGGTGAGGAAGGGGCTAAGGGCTCCAGGCTGAGCTTAAATGGAGCCACAGGCAGGGGTGGGGATCCCCAGGTGGGGCTGCTCAGGGTCTTACAGCCCCATCCCTCTGCCTTAGGTCTCTCCTTTCCCCCTACCTTATGCCTGTGTTGGCTCCCTGACGTGGTTTAACCCCAGCCAGCAACTAAGCACCATGCAACCACTCACTCACTTCCCCCCCAACCAGTGGGATGGGGGAGAAAATTGGAAGAAAAAAAGTAAAACTCGTGGGTTGAGATAAGAACAGTTTAATAGAACAGAGAGGAAGAAAATAACAATGATAATAATAACAACAACAATAAAATGACAATAATAATAATAATAATAGGATTGGAATATACAAGTGATGCACAATGCAATTGCTCACCACCTGCTGACTGATGCCCAGTTAGTTCCCAAGCGGCAACTCCTCCCAGCCCCACTCCCCCCAGTTTATATACTGCACATGATGTCCCATGATATGGAATATCCCTTTGGCCAGTTGGGATCAGCTGTCCTTGCCGTGCCCCCTCCCAACTTCTTGTGCCCCTCCAGCCTTCTTGCTGGCTGGGCATGAGAAGCTGAAAAATCCTTGACTTAGTCTAAACATTACCTAGCAACAACTGAAAACATCAGTGTGTTATCAACATTCTTCTCATACTGAACCCAAAATACCGCACTATACCAGCTACGAGGAAGACAATTAACTCTATCCCACCTGAAACCAGGACACTCCCCAGGCACCGTGTGAGTGGCTGCTGCATCCCTCTGCCCGCCCGTCGGGGAAAAAAAAAGCCTCCCCAAAATAGTGGGAGACAGATAAGTTGGAGGTCAAAAAAGATTGGAGGCTGAAATAAGTAGGAGGCCAAGCAAAAGTGGGAGGCTGAAAAAAACGTGGAGGCCTAAAAAGTTTGAGGCTGAGATAATTGTAGGGGGAAATGGCATCTGGGGCTGAAAGAGTCTGATGTAGAGTGGATGCCAAAGAAGAGTGGGAGGCTGAAAAAGAGTGGGAGGTTGAGTAAAGAAGGTAGAGGCCAAAAAAGATTGGAGATGGAGTAAACAAAGAAGGCTGAAAAAGAAATGGAGGCTAAAAACTGGGAGAAGGCTGGAAAGGAAGTGGAGTCAAAAAGAAAATTGGAGGCAGAGAAAAAGCAGAGGCTGAGAAGGAGTGCAAGACCAAAACACGGCTGGGAGATCAGGAAAAAGAGAGGCTGTGACAGGGTAGGAGGCCAAGAAAGGGTGGGAGGGGGAAAGAAATGGAGAGGCTAAAAAGGGTAGAAGGCCAAAGGAAAAGTAGAGGTCAAAAAAAGTGGAGGCCGAAAAGGAGTGGGAGGCTGGAGGGCAAGTAGAGGCCAGGAAAAAGCGGAGGCTGAAAAGGGGTGGCAGGCCGATAAAATATTAGGATGAAATGGAGTCTGAGATTGAAAGAGTCTGACAAAGAGTGGAGGCCGCTGAAGAATGGGGGGCTGAAAAGGAGCGGGACTCTAAAGAAAAAGTGGAGCCCATTAAAAAGAGTGGAGGCTAATATAAAGCTGAGGCCAAATAGGGGTAGAAGCCTAAGGGGGTGTGGGAAGCGGGGGAAAAAAGTGAAGGGCAAAGAGTGGGATGCCGAATAATTAGCGGAGCCCCCCCCGAAATGTGGAGGTTGAGAGGGAGAGGGAGGCTGAAAAGTGGGATGTGGGTCTTGGTGGGGCAGGGCTCCCTCCTTGCCCTGCCTTGCCCTGCCTTGCCCTGCCTTTCCTTGCCTTTCCTTGCCTTTCCTTGCCCTGCCTTGCCTTGCCCTGCCTTGCCCTGCCTTGCCCTGCCTTGCCTTGCCCTGCCTGCCCGGCCGTGGCCCCACGGAGCCGTGTCATGGAGCCGGGCGTGCACTAGAGGACAGCCGAGCTCCACGCAAGCCGCCCGGGCAGGAGCCCCCGCACTCTCTGCGCTGCCTGCCAGCAGCCCCCCCGCCCCGGAGCCCCCTGCCCTGCCAGGGAACACTCTATAGCCCCCGAAAATCCTGGCCGGGAGCACTCCGCAGCCCCGAGCATCCCCACAGCCCCCGGCATCCCTGCCGGTCCTGAACACCCTGCCAGCCCCGAGCATCCCTGCCAGCCTCCAACGCTCTTCCAGCCCCGAGCAGCCCAGAGAACCCCTGGCAGCCCCGAGCATCCCTGGCAGCATCCCTGGCAGCATCCCTGGCAGCATCCCTGGCCAGCATCCCTGGAGCTCTGAGCATCCCCCAGCCCCGAGCACAGTCCAGTTTCTCGCAGGGCTCCCAGACCTGGACGCTGATGCCGGTTCCTAAAACTCTGCCGAGCGAATCATGGCAAAGGTGAAATCGGGGGGGGATTTGGTTTTTCTGCTTGTGCGTGGGGTTTAGAGATCCTTGCGCTTGATTTAAATCCGGAACCGGGAGCGTTACTTTGGGGGAAGCAGTTGCGAAGGTTCCCACTCACGGCTCTGCCCCGGAGCTGATGCCGTTGCATAGTAAATATGGGAAATGCTTCCTTTCTCCTCAGTTTCAGGTCAGACGGGGTGGGGACCTCTGCAAGCTGAGGAGCTGCAGCAGGCCCTGCTGCCAGGAGCTACTGCTTGCATTAAAATTAAGGAAGAAATAAAGGATATGGGAAATCCCAGCCACGGTGGTGTGGCGGGCATGCAGCCCGTGCCGGGGGTCCCCCCAGCCAGCCTCCCGCTGAGCCGCAGCCTGTCCCCGCAGAGGTGGCTCACAGCTCGGTCCGGGAACAGGCTCTGCCGCCCAGATCCCATCTAGAGCCGGAAAGTGTTTCCTGATGTTTAACCTCCACTTCACCCCATCCTCCACGTGGATATGGGCAGCCGCGTCCTCCCTCACCAGCGCGTCCTCTTCCCGCACACCCGCTCCCTCCTCCGCCGCTCTTGTCCCCAGGCTGCGCAGGGTGACGGGTCACGCTGCTCTCCCACGCATCTCCTTCCAGAGGGGTCTGCGCATCCATTCCTTCCTGCAAGGAAAGAGCAGAGGTCGGACCAGCTGGACAGGCACCCCTTTAGGGTGGCTTCTCGGGGCTGGGACACCCCTTCCCACGCAGCCCGTCCCCTCGCCGGCGCAGGCAGCACTGCCTCAGCACCTGCACCCATCACCCAGCGTGGGAGGCTGGGTGTCCCCTGCCCACGCTGCCACCCACTCTGGGGGCTCAGGACTGCCGTGGGGTCTGGCCCATGGGCGTGCGGCTGCCTGGGCAGCGCATCCTCACCGGCTCGGCATGGGGACCGCTGCGGGGTGGGCAGGGCAGGGGGGCCGGGGTTCACGGACCCTGCTCGGGGTGAGCAGAGCAGCTGTGTTTACTTTCCATCTGCTGGAGGGAACAACGGGGGATTTTTCTTTTTTTTTTTATTTAATTTTATTTTTTTGAGGCTTTGTGTGTCCTTCACCAGCCAGAAACCGTCATGTAAACATCCTGCTGCTTCTCCAGGAGGAGAGAACGTGGTGATGGAGGAGGCGTCCCGCCTCCCGCTCTGCAGGGCTGCCCCTCTTGCGCACCCACCCATGCACCCACCATAGGACCAGGTAGCACAGGAGGGTCCTGACATCCCCCCCCCAGCTCAGTGTGGTCCCTGCGGCAGTGGGGCCGGATCAGTGAAGGGTGCACAGGTGACCCCACGGGTCCCCAGGAAAACACAAGACACCAGGGCTGCCCGGCCCTGAGCACAGCGGCCAACTGCCGACTATCCTGCAAAAAATGGTTCACGCTCTCCCTGTAGGCAGGGGCTGCCCAGGCTGCCTGGAGGGAGAGGAGGTGGTATCGGGGCATTTTTGGGCAGTACCTCTCTGGGGGGAAGAGAGAGGAGGATGTCCTGGGGGCAGCGGGTTGGGATGCCCCAGGGAATGCCACCAATCCGTGCGGTGCCTGCTGTAGCCCGTGGGCAGCGGAGGGTCAGCAGGAGAACGTGTGGGACGCAGTGTGCAGGGGGAGGCTCAGAGAGAGACAAGAGCAGCACCTGGATTTGGGACCGGCGCTGAAAGTGTGGAGTTGCTCCAAGTACCCCCGAGGCTTTCCTCCTTTCCTTTCCTTCTTTCCTTTCCTTCCTTCCTTCCTTTCCTTCCTTTCCTTTCCTTCCTTTCCTTCCTTCCTTTCCTTTCCTTTCCTTTCCTTTCCTTTCCTTTCCTTTCCTTTCCTTTCCTTCTTTCCTTTCCTTTCCTTTCCTTTCTTTCCTTTCCTTCTTTCCTTTCCTTTCCTTTCCTTTCCTTTCTTCTTTCCTTTCCTTTCCTTTCCTTTCCTTCCTTTCCTTTCCTTTCCTTTCCTTTCCTTTTCCTTTCCTTTCCTTTCCTTTCTTTTCTCTTTCTCTTTCCTCTTTCCTTCTTCCTCCCTTTCTCCTTTCCCCTTTCCCCCTTCCTTTCCCTCCTTTCCTCCTTTCCCCTTTCCCCTTTCCCCTTTCCTTTCCTTTCCTTTCCTTTCCTTTCCTTTCCTTTCCTTTCCTTTCCTTTCCTTTCCTTTCCTTTCCTTTCCTCTCCTCTCCTCTCCTCTCCTCTCCTCTCCTCTCCCCTCCTCTCCTCTCCTCCTCTTCCCTTCCCTTCCCTTCCCTTCCCTTCCCTTCCCTTCCCTTCCCTTCCCTTCCCTTCCCTTCCCTTCCCTTCCCTTCCCTTCCCTTCCCTTCCCTTCCCTTCCCTTCCCTTCCCTTTCCCTTTCCCTTTCCCTTTCCCTTTCCCTTTCCTTTTCTCTTCCCCTTCCCCTTCCCCTTCCCCTTCCCCTTCCCCTTCCCCTTTCTTTTCCTTTCCTTTCCCCCTATACTCCAGCCAGGGGCACCGGCACCCTGGCGGTGGGGTCTGCGGCTGCGTTAACCATGAGGGTGCCCCAGGCAGCATCCACCAGTCCCGTGATTTGAATCCCAATGACCGGGCACTCTTCCTTTAGCAGTTTCCCCCAGTCCCTAGAAAGGAGAGGGGTCTCTAGCCCTGCGGGGTCTGAGGGGGAGCGTGGAGGTCATCAGGAACATCCCCCCCCCCCAAGCCTCGTTGTACAGAGAGAGCTCGGGCGCACAGGGCTCCTACCTCCCTGCAGCACTCCTGGCACCCCGCTACCCTCCCCGCGGAGGCAGAGCCGGGGCAGTGGCCCCGCATCACCTCCTGTGTGCTCCTGTGGCTCCCGCGGTGGGCGACGTGGGGGACGTGGGGGACACGGGGCAGGCGGCTGCAGCGCTGGTGGCAGACGGCTCCGGAAGAATGCGCTCGATCGCTTTGTAAAGATTTCTGAACCCTCGTGCTGTGCCTGTTCAGGAGGCGAAGGGAAGGCCCTTAGCACACACCGCCGCCTCTGCCAAGGCTTAATCAGCAGGTTTGTTCCGAGTTGTGGCCAGCCTGATTAATCCAGGCTGTCTCTGCTGGGATGCTGATTTCAGAGCCTGCTGCTGAGAGCAAATTTCGGGCTATTATGCACAGAAAATTGTTCAGGTTCTGGCTGAATTATCGGTGTCCAGGGAAACGGAGCAATACCTCGGTGGGACTGATGCTAATGGCTTGCAGCGGTGCCGGTGCCCCTCTGTGGGTGTCAGGAGGGCTCAGGGGGCCTGGGACAAACCCCGAGGCTCAGAGGCACACCAGTCCTGCCCTGTCCATGAGAGACGAGGCTCACTGCTGGCCCAGAGCATCATCATCTCCAGTGAGGAGGAGAAGAAGCATCTGACTTTGAAGAAAACATTACCCTCCCAACCCCAGTGCTCAGGCCAACGCTTGACTCATTTAACATCATCCCCTTCTTGGCCAAGGAAACTTGGAAGAGTGCGGTCAGGCAATGCCGTAGCCCAGCTGCCTTCGCTCCTCGCAGCCCGGAGAGGGGCAGGGGCCGCGTGTGCTGCCCCGGGGCTGGGCGAAGGTGGGTTTTTGCTGAAATGCGGTGTCTGCTGCCGAGCCTGCGCCCCGGGAGCGATGCTCTCCGGAGCATGCACGGCAATGCCGGCCCTGGGGGTGATGCTGCAGCCGTGGCAGCAGAGCATCCTCCGTTCGGACAGGCGGCACGTGGAGCATCCTCGGCGAGCACCGGGGGCAGCCCCGTGGCTGGGGACCGGGATGAGGGCTGCGGGGCCGTCCAGCCACCGGCGGGGCCGGGAGCGCAGCCCCAGCGCCCGGGTGATGCTTGGCGGCGGCGGCAGCTTTGCTTTGTTTACTCTGCAACTTTGGCTATGGCTGGAGTTTGTTAAGGGGTCAGGCTGATTGGGTTGTTTTCCTGTACTTTACAATTTCCTATGTGGTACTTTAATAGACGTTAGGGCGCCTACAGCTACAGAGAGGCACTTTATTTTATTTTAGAAATGGAAGTAAATAAAGAAATAAATGCACCCAGGCATCACCTCCCCCTCCCTGGCCGCCTCGCTCACTCGCTATCTCTCTGCAGTCCCTCACCGGCTTGTTCTGGCTTGGGGGAACCTTGTTTAAACCAACCACAATATATTTTTAACGAGGACTGTTAATTAGCCCCGGCCCCAGCCCGCTGCGCATGGCTTCCTCGAAGCTGGGCCGGGGTTCTCCGGAGCAGCGTGGCAGCTTGGCGGCAGCTCTTTCCTTGGTGCAAACACCAAGATCCTAAAAAGCACCAAGCAAGTGGCTTTAAGCTCTTCCCAAGAGGATGCTTCTCTGGGAAGGGTTTTGCTGGGAGCCAGCAGAAGAGCCCAGGAGGGATGGGGAGGACCGGGGCATGATGCTGGCACACCCTTGGGGCACGCAGGAGGGAGACGGACCCCGGGGAGCTGCACACCCCACATCGCATCGCCCGCTGCCGCTGCTCGGCTCTGCAGCTTCTTCCCTGGAAGACGAGGCAGGGCTTGGGCATGGGGCTGCCCTGGGTGCAGCCGGAGGGCTGCCACTGGGGAGATGTGCCCCCCACGGCACAGCGGGTGCCCGTGTGCTGGGTTGGCACCACTGTACCCGCTGGTATCCTGCTCTGGGGTGCGGGTAGCTGCCGCCCCGAGGGCCTGCCCCTGGCACTTGTTTTTGCTCAAACAGTGGGGCTGGTGTGTTGATAAGGTGCCAGCGGTGCCTTTCTCTGGGCCTTTCCCTGCTCTCCCAGGCCCTGAGGGCAAACATTCCTGGCATATTTGTCATGTTCGGCTCAATACAGCATCCTTCAGAAAAGAAAAAAAATCAAATAAAAGAAAATCCGGTTCTTCCACTGCTCCCTTTAGCGTTCTTTTACACTTAAGCTTTTCAATTCCAGCTCTGAATAACACTCTTTATGGGGAGGCCTGAAAAGCCGCAGCCTCCACTGAGCTGCCCCAGGGGTGGAGGGTGAGCAGGGCTGCTGGGGGGGTGTGGGGGGACCCCCGGCTGTTGCCCCTGCTCCTGGCACCCACTGGGACCCTACTGACATCCAGCCCTGCGGCATGGGGAGGAGGGAGCTGGAGGTGCAATGGGGCTGCTGCCGGGCTGCGGTGGGTGCCCATGGGGCTTGCAGGTGGCAGGGACATGGGACGGGTGGCACTGGGCATCTTTAAACTAGACCTGGGGAGCAGGGACTGATAAATAAAAGGGTTTCACGTGTGCGTTTTTATTGAGGTAAGCCAAAAGGTGCCTGGATCCCAAGGATGCCCTGGCACCCAGGGTGCTGAGCCTGCCGTGCTGGGCTGGGGCAGTGGCACCGGACCCGTCACCCCGTGGTGGAACGCTGGCGGGTGATGCGTGGTGATGTCCAGCACGACCGCTCTCCTCTTCACCTTACCCCCTTGCCTTTTCATTTTTCCATCCCGTTCCCCTCCCCGCCTCGCCTGCCGCCCTCCTTTTACACCATTTCTTCCACCAAAGCGCTAAACCCGCCATCCTGCCCATTTATAAATGTTCGTTTTCGAGGCTGAGGCTTTGGTAGCAGGTGACCTTCCACCTCAAAGTCCTGTAATAAATCGCCCTTTCTGGCCACCCGTTCCCCAGCAGCCCCCGCACGCAGCCCGCTCGCCCTGCCCTGCCGCACGGGCGCTCCCCGGTGCTGCCCGTGCCACGGCTTGCCGGGAGCCAGGGCTGCCTGCTCCCTTTCAAAGGACACCTGGGTACGGGGGCGAGCAGCACACGGCTTCAGAGAGTTCTCCGAGCTTGGGAAAAAGCCTCCGAGGCTCTTCCCCAGCTGTTTGCCTCCCCAAGACTGGTGGATTAGACCACGCCGCTGGCACGTTGCCTCCCCGACGCTCTCGATACCACCTCTGCGGCGGACACGCGCAAGCCCGGGCGCTGCTGGGAGCTGCCGGCGAGGAAGGGTGGGATGGGGACCGTGGCGTGCCGGGCTGGGCTCCGGCACGGCTGTCCCCCCTGCACGGGGGTCTGGGAGAGGGCAACGGGGCCGGGTGGGCGAGGGGGGCTGCGGGGGCAGCCGGGAAGGGGCGCGGGCAGAGCCCCGCTCCCCGCACGCAGCTGGCCGCGATGCGCTGCCGGGGGCCCGGCGATGCTCATTTCTTTCCCACTCCCTCCCCCGTCGTCCCCCCCCGAGGAAAGTGATGTTTTTGGAGAAGAATGAAAGGAAAGCCAGGGAACGCTCACTGTGCTAATTCTGTCAGGGAGCCAAGAAATATGAAGCGCCCCTTTGTTTTTTTGAGCAATTATCCTCCACGGTTTGGCTTTTTGTATCTCCGTGCGTGTAAAACTAGTCATTTTAGCCTCCCTTATCTGCGGGGAGCGCGCTGCCTCCTCTCCGTGCTGCCCTGCGTTCCCACCCCTCTCCTCTCACCCGTTCCCCCGCAGCACCGGCGGCATCGCGCTGGCATCCGAGCCCAGGTTCCCCCTGCTCTTGCTGCGTAGCGAGTCAGAAAGACGCAGAGCATCCCTAAAATCGGTCCTGAGCAAGGGCGTTCGCTCACAGCAGTTTCTAACCTGAGCGTTGTGGCTGTTTTCCCATATCCATTGCCTGCAGCACCCTGGCATCACCCTGGAAGGGGTCACCCTCACCCCAGCTCTAGCCCAAACCGGCCCATCGGGTAACTTAGAGCAGCCTTTGGGCTGGTCCATCCTGCACCAGCTGCCTGAAGCTCCATCAGCCTTTCCCCAAAACGCCTGCTGCTCTGCTTAGCACAGCTGCGGAGCACCCAAAGGTACCCCTAAAACTGCCCTGCGCATAGGGAGGGTGCAGGGGGCTCTGCCACCCCCAGCTCCGGTGCAGCACGGAGCAAGGAGAGCGGGGCCACCCACCCCGTCCTTGGCCGGGGCTGCCCCAGCTGCTCTCTGCCCTTGCTGCTCTAAAGGGAATTTACCCCACCCCAGCTTTTATGACTGTTTAAACACGTGAAGCTGCCGCACGCTCCACCCGCCCGAGCCCGACGCCTTGCAGAGGAAGAGCGGCCGTGTCCCACTTTGCAATTTTGCCTCCCGAGGCTTCATTTGATGGGAGATGCTCCCAGCTCCCCCACACGCTGCGATTTCCCGCAGCCAATTTCCCCTGCAACACTTGTCCCGATGAGACTTGCTCCTTATCAGCCCTTACCAGCCTGTGTCAGAGCCTTGCAGGCAGGTCCGGTGGCGTTTGCCCGAGGGGGACACAGAGGGATGAGACCCTGGGGGACAGCAAAGGGGAGGCAGCTGCTTTTGGCCTCTCATCCAGCAGCTCCAAATTCAGGTCAGGGCTGTGCTGTGAGCGGCGATGCCTCCGCGCGTGTGTTTGTGTGAGTGTTGGTGTGTGTGTTTGTGCTGCCCTTCGGGTCCCGCTCTAGAAACCAGCGATAAAGCAGCTGCTGTACCGCTCCGGGATGTCTCTGATGCTCTGGGACCGCTGGGGTCCCTCGATGGCCACAGTCCCACGCGGGGAGCTGCGTGGGGAGGTGGCAGGAGCGCGGCTTCGTGCTCCCTGTGCTGCACTAGATCCCACCACGCAGCTTTCCAGAAGGGCTTCAGAGATGGGGTTTGGGGGCTGGCAAATGCTCTGCAGTGGCCCGAGAGCGTCCCCCTCCGTCTGCTGCCCCCACACTTGGCTCTCCGTCACAGACGCTCCTTCCACGGCACCTTTCTGAGCCAAGGGCTCCCCGAGACTGCTTATCTCTCTGCAGGGCTGGCAGTTTTTATGAGGGGCTTTTCTTTAAGAGGCAGAGCAAATCTGTTGCTTATAAATGCAGAGCCCGGTATGCTGCAGGTACAGCGGGTGCTGCAGGAGCCAGCCCCGGCTGGTGACACAGCTCTGGGGTCCTCTCCACGACGCTACCAGCATATAATGTGGCATTGGAAATAGCTGCCGGATAAAAACCTGCCTGGCTTTGCTGGCTGAAGGATCCGAGCAACGTTCCTGCCTTTAGCAGCCCTCACATCTGTCCTTCTCCCGTGGAAGGGGCTCGAGATCTCCACACGCACACAGATTGCGGCAGCCAACAAGCCAGAGCGCTCCATGCATCCCCGTGCAGAGTTCAGCCGTGGGGTTTCGGCCAGGAAAGCCACAGCAGGATAAACAAGGCTTCGCTCCTCGGGCCGCCCGCACGGCCGGCTCCGGAGAGCATCCCAGAACCCCCCTCCCGCATCCCTCCTCCAGCTGCAGCTGCCTCCGGTTTGCAGAGGGTCCGGGTGGGCCGGTAAACACTGCTGGCGGTCCGTAAACAGGCTGGGGCTAAACAGGACATGAACGATCGCATCCGTCCTTGGGCTGCGCCAGGGTCGGCACTGCCGGTGTACGGACACGGAGCTTCCCGGTGGGACCGGTGGGACCGGGCTGGGTGTCAGCGGTGCCGGGGGGTGCTGAGCCCCCGCTGGGTCGCAGCACATAGCACCCAGCCACGGCGTCCTGCTCCTGCAATCCTGCACCCTCCGAGTCCCCCCCCCCGGCACAGGGGGGTGTGCGGATGCTCCGCGTTCACTCCGCATGCAGCCGGGATGGTTTGCCTCCGTTTTCTTGTGCTTGCAAAGGAAGGCTGGAAGGCAGCAGCTGCAAAAGCTCCTGGTGAAAAAACAAGAAACCTGTGACTTGAATTTGGTTTTCATATCTGTCTGAAGGTGCTTCGTACAGGCTTGGAGCTAGTGATCCTGTGAGAGCGCTAATGGGAGCTGCTGCGATTCTGGGAGAATTCAGTGGCAGTTACGCATGAGTTGGCTTCGTGCTGACAGATGAGCCCCGTAACTTGCTCTCCGGCTGCCTGGAGGATGCAGTGACACCCGTTTCGTATGGCGATGGCTGGGAAGAGCAGAAGCCCCTGCCCAAGGCAATGCTGGGCTCATGCGAAGTCTGGACAAAAATTAGCCTGCTCGTCTAATGAGCTTCCCGCAGGACAAGGACATAAGCAGAGCTTGGGTTTCCAAGCCGTGGAGGGGGACACAGCAGCACCGGTGGGTGCAGGGGGGGTCCGGGTGCTGCTGGGGCAGGGCTGGCCCCGGCAGGCAGGCAGGGCTGCAGCCCGCACACCCCACATCTGCACAAGGGGCAACTCATTTTCTTATCAGAAACGACCCGGCAAAGCCTCAAGCGCCGGGGAATTGCTTCAGCTCAAATAAACGAGCTGACAGCTCCATGAGACGGGGGTCTCCTGGCAGAGGGCAGCGGGGGGGACAAGCCAGCCGCTCGGGTTTTGGCCGTTCCTTGGGAACATCTTTGCCTGAAGGCTTTAATGGCAAACACAAATGTGTTCGACTAGGTGTAAGCCAAGGAGCCTGTGCCAGGTCTTGCTACCTACTTAATACCTGGGGCCTGTTCAATTATGATGACTCCCTCCTGGGTAATGAATATTTTTAGCACTCTGCTATAGTGATTTTAGTGCCCGGAGAGGCCGGTTCCTGGCCGGCCTCAGAAGGCGGTGCTGGGGCTGCTTATGTTATTCCAAAGATGTCTTCCCCTATACAGATCCCAAGGGACCTACAGAATATCCTGATCTCTTTCTCTTTTGTTGTTTTTTTTTTAACTTTCTCTGATGTAAGCGGAAATAAATCTGCTGCTTTGGAAGCGGGGGAAACTGCCGGTCCCCTCGCTGCTTTGGCATCAGGCTCAGAGCTTGGACAAAGGGCAGATCTGTCCCTGCTCGCCCCCTCCGGAGCCTGGGGCCGAAGAAAAGGTCCGTGCTGAGAGCAGAAAGGGGGGTTCGCCCCTACCCTTTGGTCTGCACGAGGGGCTCCATCTGGAAGCACTAAGGACGGAGGGGAAACTGAGTTTCTAATATTGTGTTTGGCTGCAATCTTGTTGTAGCGACTGCTGTTAATGCAAATCCCGTGTTGATTTTCTCCAGCTCACTTAGCTCGGTCGCAAGGCAAAAAAAGCAGGATTTCTCTCCAGCTGGAGCCAGGAGGCAGGGCTGCGGAGGAGGAGAGGGGGGTCGGTCAGGCAGGGGCGAGGGCATCGGGGCATCGAAGCCGTCCCTGGCTTCACCCACGCGCTCCCCCGGGCAGCGTGGGTCGGAGCCCACCAGGGACATCCCTCTGGTGTATTTGCTGGGCTCGGGAGATCATACTCCCCAAACTGTGGGCAGCTGCTGTGTCCGGGGGATAAACACCCACCCTGTGCCCCGAGGAAGAGACGACACGGCTTGAGCTGCAGCCTGCACCCGAGGAAGGGTTTCTGAGGCGTACCCTACCCAGTGGGCACCCGCTCCCTTCAGAGGGTTCTGCTTTATTTATCGCCGTTAGAAGACTCTTTTTCTTGCAGGCTTAAGTAGAAATATGGGACGGTCCATGACTCCTGAAGAGGAGCGCTGAGAATGAGCGTGGGCAGCTCGCCACGAGCACCCGCAGCCACTTGAGGCAGAATCCGCTTTTCCAAAAGCAATCTGTGGCTCAGTCACCTGTTGATTAATACCACGGCTCCGCGAGGTTTCCTCACGCCTGCGAGCCTCCCGGGTGATATCTCCTCGAGTCGCTCCAGTTACTCGCCTCTAATCCCCGGGCAGAGGAGAGCAGAGGCGATGCTGCTGGCAGCTCGGTGCAGAGGGATGTTTCCCGCTGGCCGGGGTCGGGGGGACGCATTGCTGATAACCGGGAGATCCTTTTGGGTGGGAGGTGGCTGGGTGCGACCGAGCATCCATCCGGACCGCGCTGAGGAGGGCACACGTGGCAGCCCTGGCGTCACTTCTCGCCTTGGACTGAGCTCTGGAGAACTTCAACCAGGAATGACAATAATTCATCTGACGTGGGGAGCGAGCACCGACACCTCTCTTTGACCATGGTCTGGAGCTGCTGATTGCGGTTGAGGGGTTTTCTGCTCTCAAAGGGACCCGTGCTGCGTGTAGCCGCCCCACAGCCTCCCCTCCCCGCACCGAGGGTAGGGTCAGGGTCAGCAGGTGACAATTTGAGCAAAAACCGATCCCATACCAGGTTCTTGAAGTCATTTTGCTTTTGTAATGTGCTAATTCCTGGGCCCAGAGAATAATTGATTCCAGATCCTAGAGCATTTTTGCAGGAGGGCGATGGATCTTGGCAGCCCTTCCCACCTCCAGCGTGAGCGGCGGCGGCGGGGAACCTGCGGGAAGGACGGCAGCGGGGAGGGCATCAGCTCCCCGTGCCGCTGCGGTGCTTGGTCCTGCAGAGCCAGGGTGGCCGTGGGTGGCCGTCGTGCATGCCACACCGCCCGACCTGCCCGCTGTGACTGCGGGTACACCCCCCTGCTGATCCTACCCACCCGCCCTGGCTGCTGCACGTGTCCCCCGCCGCGGGGGACATCTGCTCGTGCTTTTCTCTTTCCCCCGGCTCTCCAGGCCGGAGGTGCAGCTTCAATCTTTCCGAGAGTTCAGGAAGGTCAAAGACTTTTTTCAGTGGTTCTCATGGGGCTGCGTCTTCCCCAGATTGCATCAAGGCGAGAGGCTCTGCATTATCCGCCGTGTCCGACCCCGCGGTTAGCTCATTCCTTGGCCGGGATGTTCCCATCCCGGTCGGATTTATTCACCCATCTGCTGGTCCCACAGAATGTGGATCCTTTGGGGCTGCCTTTGGATCTGCCTTCCTGGAGACCTCTGGCCAAAGCATCTGCACTGCGTGTGTGGGAAAAGTCCCGCTGACCCCCTGACCAGTGCTGGGGGGTGCCAACAGCCCCCTAAACTCCGTCTCTGCCCCCCCCCAGGCCCTGGCTGGAGAGCCAGTGGAGGTGCACGGGACTGCTCGTCCTGCAGCATCGGCTGTGGCTCGTCCCCTGCACATCCCCAGGGAAGTCCCATCCCCCGTGCAGGGATGGAGGGATGAATGGCCGTGGCTGGGAAAAGGGGGACGGGACCGACCATGTGTCAAAATCCACTCCTGCAGCCCCACGGCTCCTGGGTGGCTGCTGAATAGCACCGCATCTCTCCTGAACCCTCCCTCTGTGTGACCCAGCAGCAGGGACGTGCTTTTTGCCAGCTCGCCGGAGCCTGGGGCCAACATCTGAGGTTTTTCCTGGCTCCAAGAGCAGGGAGAGCTGGGTGCCCTCCCGCAGCCCCTACCTGCCATCGGCACCCACTGTGCATCCTTCCCAGGCTGCAGGCTGCATCCTGGCCCCCGTGCTGCGGTCCAGGGGTGATGGGAAAGTGCAGATGTGGGGGGGAGATGTGGCGGGGGGGCAGCCAGGTCCGCAGTGTTCAGAGCCCAAGGGGAGCCTCTGTGTAGCCAGAAGCTTTTCTGCTGAAGATTGCACTCGAGCAGAGTCGGCTTACGTTTATTTTTTCCTCTAATAAAAAACTAATAAAGGAGAAAATGAAAAAATAATTTTCTGGAATTTGGCTGTGTCTGCCCAGTTTCCTTTGTCCGATCAGCAGGGCTGCGGATGCGCCGGCGTGTGAGACGCAGGTCATTGCGGCGTGGGTGCTGCAGTGCAGGGCACCGTGTCCCCTTCCCCTTCCTCTTTCCCTTCTCCTTTTCCCTTCCCCTTTTCCCCTTTCCCCCTGCCCAGGCCCTGCCTCCTGCAGAGGGACAGGGTCAGCGCACGGTGCTGTGCCAGAGCCCAGCATCGCAGGGTCCCCATCCCACCTGCAGACCCTCTTCCCCGCCTGCCTGCTCCGCTGCCTCCTGCCCACGCTGCCCGCTCTGCCTGCCCTCGCCGCAGCCGCCGGCACCCCTTTGCAGGGGACAAACCTCCCTTGTGCCTCCCTTGTTGTTGTTTTGGGCTTTGTCTCTCTCTAAGAAAACCGCCCGGTGTAAATCTCTGCAAAGGGCCCATCCTGCATTATTTATGCTCGCAGCGGGACCCTTCGCGCTCTTTTATCCTGCCTCTTTAATACGAACCAGAGATTTTTTTGGCTTAAAAAAGTCTGCTGTGTTCCCGCTCCTTCCCCCGCCCAGTCCCGCTCTTTGGAAGTTCAGATAAGGGGAAGATTTATACGGGCGAGGAGGGAGGCGGTGAGCAGGGGGTTAAGAGAGAGTCACTTTTGGGGGTTCTTTGAAGATAAATTTAACTTGTTCTTATCTGGGCTTCATGCACTCAAGAAAATGTTAACACTTGGGGGGGCTGGCCACGGCTGGGGGAGGTGGGGGCTGTTTTTAATCTTTACCCTGTTCCATTTTGGGTTCATTATAGCGACATTCATCACTCCGGCCAGGTAAATAACTCGGGTCCTCGCTATTGCCCAGCGCAGCGGTGGGAGCTTTCGGGGATGCTGGCAGATAAACGTGGGCTCTCCTGCCCCGGGCGCTTAATGGGGTGATGCCGGAGAAGCCGTAAGCACTCGCAGGATGCGCTTTTATTTCACATCTCATCTATTAGGAGTCGACGGGCGGGAATGGGGAGCGGGGGGGGGTCCCTGCCCCGTGGGGCAGTAATCGAACACACCCCCCCACGTCCGCTGTCAGCAGCCGGGAGCGTGGCCCCGGCCCCGCAGCTGGGGCTAATGAGCACGGGGGCTCATTAGTGACCCACGCGCTCACGGCGCAGGACGGCCGAGCTCGGCGCCAGGGGTTATTAACGCGCTGCCAGCCGGGGTGACGCGGGAGGTGCGGGGGGATCCCGTCTGCGGGAAGGGGGGTTTTACAGACCGGCTTGCCGGGAGTTTTCCTCACTTGGCTTCTTCAAAGCCGTGAGGTTGCCTTTGCTTGCAGGGTCTTTGCCCGGATCTTGGGGCTTCACGCTGTGTCGAAGTGGCCCAACGCCTTTAGGGGAGCACTCGCTCGTGGGGTGACCTGAGCAGCCCCGGCGATACCCGGGATGAGCTGTGCTCGCCGCCCTGGGCAGCCAGCAGCATGGCTGGGCAGAGGCTGTGAATGCTTGTTTTGTTTTGTTTTGGTTTTTTTTTCCACACAGTTTCTTGTGGTGGGAAATTTCAGGCTAGAAGGTTGAAGGTTTTAGCAAAGGAGGGACACGCACAAGCAAGGAAGGGACAAGGAGATGAGAGCACATCTATGCTCATAGGAAACTTTTACCTTCTTGTTACCTGGCCTCTGAGAAAAGGCAGAACCGCTTCGCTTTTCTCCAGTTCCTGCAGGTTGCATCCCTTCCCAGCAGCCTGCCTGGCACCCAGGGACCACCCTGACCCCAGCGCCGTGGGGTGTCGGGGCCCCAGCCCGGGCAGTCCCGTCCCCCCCAGCATGGCAGCGGTGCCTGGGGCAGATGCGTGTCACTGCAAAGGCCATTTCCCCCGGCTCGGCGGGACGGTTTGGTGCCTGACCCGTGACCTCGGTGTCAGCAGGTATTAACGATCCCCTCATGCCTGGCGGGGGAACGAGAGCCCAGGCTGCCGAGGAATTCGCTGCCTTTGGGGAGGCAAAGAGCATCCCTGCTGTCTTTGGGGAGGCAAAGAGCATCCCCGCGCTGCCGCACCGGGGACGAGCACCCGTGACCCCCGGAGTGCTCAGCTCCCGGCCCCTATCTCTGATCTCCATCACTAATTTATGTCCCGAGGCTTCGGCTGCCAGGGCTGCTTTAATTCACCGGAGGAGGGAGGGCAGGTCCCTTCAGCCTGGCCATATATCTGCCTGGGGTTATCTAGGAATTCAGCCCTGCTATCGCGGCCCTATAAAGGGCTGAGCATGGTGGCGGCCGTGCCCTCTCCTGCCAGGGTCCCTCTCATCGCCCCGATGCACTCCAGGCTCATCACCCCCCTCCCTGGGGTCGCTGGCTCTTAACCCGGTGCAGGAGCGTGGGGCACAGCTTTTGGGGCAGGAGCACGTGCCTCTGCTCTGGGGACACAGGGAGGGAAAGGGTCCCGACAGCGCTGGGGCTGGGCGAGGATCCTGGTGGTTTTGCTTCCCAACTGGGCTTTTCTACGGTGACTTCATTGCCTTTTTGGCCCAAGGGCTATTTAACGATGCTCCAACCAGCAACAAATGGTTAAAACCAGCCACAAGCGTTTAAAATCACAATAGAAAGGACAAATGGTGAAAAGAAAAGCTGTGGTAGAAAGGGGTGAAATAAATGACTTTCCTAAGACCATACCAGCAGGTCTAGAAGGCAAATCGGTATCTCATCCGCAGAGCATTGATGTTTTCCATGTGCTTTGTGTTCTCTCATGCAGTGGTCTGGGTGGAAAACACATAGGAAACCATTTCCTCTCCTTTTCACTCCCCCTCAAAGGTAAATGCTGGGCAGAGCAGAGGCGATTCATCAGGCTGAGGACATGTATTTATGTTTCAATCAACTGGAAATGAGTAAGTACCTGGGTAACAGGAGTGGGTATTTTGCATCTGGCTGTTGAAAGGTCGGGGACCCTGGGGGTCTCTTCGCATCTCCTGATATATTGAGGCTGTGTGTTCAGATGCCGTCCAGTGTCAGCCCTTCTCCGCCTGGGAAGGAGATGGGAACACTTTCCTGGAGCTGGTGCCGGCTCACCGGAGCATCGCCCCGGGTGCGTGCGAAGGGAGAGCGAAGGCGTCCCCCCGCTCTTGCTCCCAGTGCCCCCCTCATTCAGGCAGCGAGTGTCCTTAGGAGTCCAGTCCCTGGTGAGGCAGGAAAATCTCCATGTCCCCACATCTGAGGCGCTCACCAGTGACCTTCTTTTCCAAACCCTTTGCTACAGCACTGGATGCTGATGCTCTGCCTGACCCCTGCTACCCGAGCGGGCTGGGGTGCCGGGGAGCCCCGACGGGAACTTCAGGTCCCAGCCCCACGACACTGAAGGACAGGATCCTCTGCGGGACCCCCTTCCCACTCACCAGCATCCTCCCAGCACAGCCCCACGCTCTAACCGGGACAAGCCGCGACCATCCCAGTGCGCAGAAATACCCCACGTGGGATCTCGGCAGTGGGTTTCGGCGGTGCAGGCAGCGCTCGGGCAGGGTGCAGGCAGGAGTGCCAGGAGCCGAAACACTTTGGGAAAGGCAGAGTCCTTGAGTGCCGGCGGGGAGGACACAGGGAGCCCGAGGCCGGCCGGAGAGCGGCGAGCACGGCCCCGGAGCTCTGTCGGCAGAGAAGGGATGCGAGCGGCAAAGGGAAAGGCAAGGCAGAGGGCAGGAGCTGGCGGGGGCTCGAGCTAAAAAAGGCTCCTTTCAGCATCGAGGAACCCAGCTTGCCTGAAGGCAAGAGAAAGGAGCAGAAAAATATGGTAGGTCAGTTGTAAGATGTGGCTTAGGGGGGATACGGTGAGACTGAGGCAAGGGTAGGGAACAAAGTCCTCTAGCACATCAGAGGGAGAAGGGCTGCGAGGGAATTCGTGCATCCACGAGAAACCCACAGGCAATAAAAGAAAAATGAAGGAGGGAAGGACACTGCAGAGGAGAGAGAGGATTTCTCTGCACAGACTTTTTCAGACCGAGTACGTGCGCCGGTGATGCCAGCCAGCCCAGCCGCGGGCAGGGGCGAGGGAGCTGCCGCTGCCGAAGAGGGCTCCCGAAATCACCGGCACATCAGAGGGCGCAAGGACGGCCAGCCTCCTCCAAGAGTCCACAAGGATGAAGCAGCTCAGCTGCTAGACTACATAGATCGGGCTGAGAACTGGCCAAGGAAAAAAGACTTTCTCTTAAAAATGCCGATTCATCAACTTTGTCATGAACAGATCAGCACTGTTTTCTTTTTTCACTGCAAAAAAGGGAAAAACCTCTCAAAATTAGTGAATTTTTAGCTCTTTTCCGTTTCAGAATACCCTGAAATTAAAGTTAATGATAGGAAAACATATTTAAAAATAAATGGCCATCATGACTGAAACAAAAGCTTATGAAAATAAGGGGAGAGCACATTTTGATTGTCCTGAGCTCTTCTTTGCAATTATTTTCCCTTCCCCTGCTCTTTTTTTTTTTTTTTTTTGAGATGTGACACCCTTACTGCCCAGCCCTGCAGCCGTGACTGGATTTGGATGGAGGGGGTGAGAGGACCCCTGGCTCAGGGGAAGTCACTGAGCCCCTGAGGATGATGAGGATGGGGCTGAGGTGGTCCAGGGATCCTCCTGCAAAGAGCCACGGAAGGAAGCTCTGCCCCACCAGCACCGCTGGAGCAGCAGCAAAGTGCTGCGAGGAAGGTGGGAGGCAGGCGCTCGCGAGGGACGGATGCTGGCACATTGCGTTGGGTGGATTGAGCCGTGAGCTGGTAGTTTTAGCTGCACCTCTTGACTACTTTCAAGCCAACGTTGAGGCCATTTGGTATTCTGTTCCTGTGACTTTTCAGAGAGGGATTACGAAGTCTTCGAGGCATTACTAGGTGCTAAAGTTATAATGAATAACGCTTTAATTAAGCTTGTGGTCCCTAAAAAAATACCTCAATGAAAGATTGGAGAAAATACTGCAGAGGAAATATCTCCTGTACAAAGAGCGAGGCTGTGCGAAACCAGTAATGGGTCTAGCAGAAGTTCTCTCCGTTGGATATAGAGTGAGAAAAGATGTCTTAATTGCTAATCCAGAGAAATTTGGAGCAATAGCCGAAATGTCCCCTCCCCAGCGCAAAGTGGATCTGCAGAGGGTTCTCGGAAAGATTAATCACGGGAGAAATTCATTATAAACATAGGTGAACCCGAAGACTTGAGGCGCTTCGCGAGGCTGCTCTGGAAAAGGGATTTTCAGTGGAGAAGAGGAAGCTGAAAGAGGCGTTTGAGCAGCTCCGAGCACCGATTGCTCCTGGGTGACCACGCTGGTGGCTGCGTGGGGCTGTCCTGAAGGAAGGGCGACGGTGGCATTGCCCAGCCACCACAGCATCGCCGCTGAGACTTGGGGACCGTGCCGCTGCGAAGGGAAAAGCCTTGCTGCAGTTCTCCATCCCGGGGGCGTGGGGCAGCAGGGTTCAGGGCTTGGGGAGCAGGTGGATGCTCCCCACAGTTGGCCGTGCCCCTGCTCAGAGGACCGCAAGGTGACGGCGGGGCTGTGAGACATCCCTTATGACAAGACAAAAGTCCCTCGTCTCTGCTGTCCTGTGCGAGGGAAGGCACGTCCCTGCAGGACCCGGGCGGCTGGGATGGCAGCGTGCCATGCACGCAGACCTCGGTTGGGTGCAGCAGCGGCACGGATGCTGGGGAGGAGAGGGCAGCAGGGAGAGGGGCAGGGAAACTCCGGTGGGGAAACTGCTGGGGTGTAGGGCCACGAGCCCAGCAGTCCCATGCAGCATCGAGGGGCATTTCTGCGGCAGCGGCCAGTGAGAAGCTGCAGTTCCCGTGGGAGCATGGTGGGTCCTAGCAGTTCTCTCCTCCTCCAAATGGGGTGCTCCCCCCTGCAGCCCCATATTTCCAGGCTGGTTTCCCACCTGCAGCCCCCCGGCAGAAGCACGAGCCGGGAGCGCCGTGCCGTGCCCCACGGCAGCACTGCCGGCAGCGAGAGCTGGTGGGGCGGCTGGCGAGCTCGGGGCAGAGCAACCTGCGGCATTTCGGTGTCTGCTCCCGGACCCAGCCCTGAGTCCCCCCAGGCAGCAGGAAAGGGGGAGCGGGGCAGAGAAAGCAGCTTCACCCCATCCACGAGGGTCTGTGCCCCAACTACAAGCCCACCCACCTCCCTTAGCAACCCATCCTTTTTGCTGGGAAAACAGCCTCTCTGGGGAGCTGACGGGAGCCTGGCAGCACCCACAACTTGGGCTTGCGGAATGGGGACCCCCAAGTGCCGTAATCCCACGGCAGGGCAGCAGGCAGGGATCCTGCCTCGCCGACCCGCTCGCTCAGCAGCGATGACCAGACACCAAAGCAGAGCCGGGCTGGGGTCTTGTTTTCCCACCTTCGCAGCTGCGGGCGGGAGGCCAGGGAAGCCCCCCCGTGCCCTGAACCGTGTCTGGAAGCACTTGCACAGCCCCGGCTGGGAGGAGGCAGCCGGGCACCCGAGAGGATGCGCGGGGCTGGGGAGGGAAGGGGCGATGAGCGGAGCAGCATGTGTGGTGGGGACGGACGATTTAGCGCAGCCGTCCTTCCTGCACCGCTGCTGACAGGGTCCCGACCCGCGGGGGAGATGTGCACAGCACAGACCCGATGTCGGGGCGATTCACGCGGCTGCAAAGCCGATTAAACTGCTCCGCAAAAATGCGTGCGCTCAACGAGTGGGGAAGTGGCTGGGGTGGCCATGACCTGGCCCCAGGAACCCATGCAGGGCTCACGTGGGACTGGGTTTATTTTGGTGCAGAGCTGCAAGACTTTTGCACGTCCGGACTTTGCTCCTGAACCGGGTGGATGCAGCTGGGGAGGATGCGGCCCCTCCTGTCCTGCAGCTCCTGGGACTCCAGTGCCCTGGAAAAACAGCCCTTGCTCAAGGGCTTGGGCTGACCCCATCCCAGCAGTGCAGGGGATGCTGCCATAGTCCTTGTGCCGCCCAACATGCAAAGCACGAAGCCAGGATCTGGCCCCTCCAGGGCTGCTGATGAGCTTTGCGGTTTCACCCTTATCTGATCGAGCCCGGTGTGGAACAAGCTGGGAGCTGCGGCCCCGGCAGCACCTCGCCGGGGGGCAGCAATGGGAAGAGCACCCTAAAACCTCACCCATCAGCTGTATAAATGGGGGGGGGGGGGGGGGGGGGGCATCCTGCAGACCCCAGCCGCTTTCTCTGCCCCCTCAGGGGTCCCAGGCATTTTCCAAGCTGTCGCAATTTGGAACAGCAGCTTGTTTCACGGGGCTGACATCTACAGCCAAACGCTCGGAGCTGCGGCCGCTGCTCCCAGGAGGACAGGGTGTGCAAGAGCCCTTTGTGTCAGGGCACGGCAGAAGGTCCCCATGGGGTGTCCCAGGAGAGGACCCAATTAACGGGGGGGTGGGATGCCCCCGCATTGAAGCGGCTCGGGGTGCAGGACAGTCCCCGCAGCGTTGTACCGAGCGCTGCCCTCGTGCATCGACCCGGGGCAGGGAGGATGCAGGCAAAGGTCTTGATCAAAGATAGGTCACTTTTGTAAACACATCTGAAGCCACCCCACCGCTCCCCTTCCCACGGAGCATCTGCTGGGTAATGTCTTTGAGGTGTCCCAGAAGCAGCACGTTGCAGGGGGAGGTGCAGGAGGAGAGCACGGGCGAGCCCAGGGTGCAGCGGGACAGCGGTGCTGGGGGGGGAGGCAGGAGGTTGCAGCACCTGGGCAAGAAAAAGGGCGATGTTAAACCAGTCCAGCCTCTGCCACAGGCAGTCCTCCCCACCTTGTGGCAGACAGAGGCTGATGTGGAAACCTCCTTTTTGTCAGTCGTGACATGGAAGACTCTGGGTGGAGAAAGAGAAAAATTCAGAAATGAAAGTTTTGGAAGGAGTTTTTATATTTCCCTGTTTGACTCCAAGAAACAAACTCCTATTCTCTGCCCCTTGCCAGTTTCAATGAAAGGCTGTGAAAACACATTTTCCCATCTTTCTTACATCTGGGGGAGGTGTTGTCTGGTTTACAACCAGTCCCACTCCCCCAGTTTACCTCACCCCTTTTATTTGACTGAGTCACGGGTGCCCATGGAAGCCCTGCCAGGACCGAGGCGGATGTGGTGCGATGGCGTTATCGCTTAACGAGTTACCCACGTTGGCAAAGGAGGAGATGAAAGAGATTTCATCCCCCCGGGATGGAAGCGAACATGTTTTGCCCCATGCTCGCCCCGGCTGCGAGCACTCGTATGCTGCAGCTGGGCTGGCCTGGGGTAAACACAAGGAAAGAGCCCACGGGCACCTGGCACCACCGAGAGCACGATGTGGATAACCGGGATGGAGCTGGGGTTCTGCTGGCCTGTGCTGGTCCCAGTTGGCTGGCGGAGACTTTGGCTGCTCCGGCATCCCGGGACGATAGGGCTGATCTCAGAGCAAACACCTGCAGGGCTCGGCACAGGGAAAACAAAGGTGATGTGTGGGTTGGAGGGAGAGGGGCTCAGCGGGTCACCCGGCCTCCTTATCTCCCGCAACTGTTTGCTCCAAGATTAAGTCAAAGCCTACAAGATGCAAAAGTCCAAGGAGAGCCAGCCCGGAGGAGGCCGGGTCAGGATGATCAGGGGACTCTCCCCCCCTTCCCACCACGGGATTTCTGGGCACCTTCACCGAGGGCTGCCGTTTAAAGTCCAGGCAGATTGCTGGCGTGATTTACGACCCATTATTCTTTGGTGCAAGACTTGGTTAATGAGCAATGAGGGGTTGGGCAGGCTGAAGGGGTGATGTGAGGAGGGGGCAGGCTGGGCGCACCCATGGGAACCCATGGGGAAAGGGCTTCTCCTCTGAGCAAACCCGGGCAGCTGCCTGGGCATAAACATTAACAGATTTAAAAAAAAAAAACCCCGTAACTAAATCCCCACTGAAACTAAAGCACTCCCCAGGGGGAGGGAGGGGAGAGCAAAGGTGAGCAAGGCTAGTCTCCTGGCAATGCCTCGGGGAGTGCAGGGTACGGCCGTGCCTGGTGGGCACCCCAAAACCCTGCCAATCCCTGAGGCAGGAGAGGGGCTGGGCAGGCCCTGCCCGACCCCCAGCCCTCCTGCAGGACCATGTGTCTGACCCCCTGCGCTCCCCCCCACTCCCCGTGGGTTTCTCTAAGGGCATTTCTGAAGCTTTGATTCATACCTTCCAGCCTGCCCGGAGGCAGCCCCTCACCCCAGCCCCGTCCCAGCAGGGTGGTGAGATGGGGCCAGGCTCTGCGGGCAATCAGGCAGACAGTCTCTGCCTGCTTGAGGCCGAGACGACCGTAAATCATTGCCCGAGAAGGGGTCTGCAGCCTGGAGTTCTCTGCAAAGCCTGGGCCGCCGTGACGTGCTGCCCACAGGTCACCAGCTGCGGGCAAAGGGCACTGTCCGGGGTCTTCGTGTTTGCTCTGGGAGGTGATTCTGCAATAACAGTTTCTGCTCGACTCGCGCCACGTGTGCCTTCGCATCCCACCCCCCCCAGCATCCCACCCGCCGGGGGAAGCGGGCAGCACATCTGCGTATACAGCGTAAAAGTGATGACAGCCCCCAAATCCCCCATCCTGTGCGTGGCAGTTGTACCGGCCGGCTGCCAACTCGTTCTGTGCCGTGTTTCCAGCACCCTTGGGTGCTCCCTGTCGCAGGAGCCATGCACCGGCCAGGGAAGAGCTTCCCTGCCTGGAAAGCTGCCTGCGTGGGATGCTCTCCTGCCTGCCAGGCAGGGCCCGCAGGGAGCGATTTGTTTGTAGAGAGGCTGAGCAACCGCTCCCATCTTTCCCTTGAAACTGCAATTTCATTAAAGTGGTATTCAGCTAAAAGGTCAGCACAAAACCCCCGGCTGAGCTCACCGCTCGCCCCCCCCCCAGCCCACCGTGAGCTGTCCCCACTGTGGGGGTGCACAGCCCACCTCCCGGCTCCGACACCCCCCCCCCCCCCCAGGGGCAAAGCCAGGGCTGGAGACAAGCCACGATGGGCATCCACATCCCACCCCAGAGATGAGTTACCTGCAACAGCTCGGGTCCATGCTGGAGGTAGGGCCAAAGACATGCCCACACCGAGGTGAGGAAGGGGCTGGGGGGCTCCAGGCTGAGCTTAAATAGAGCCGCAGGCAGGGCTGAGGACCCCCAGGTGGGGCTGCTCAAGGTCTGACAGCCCCGCAGTGCACCAGGGCTCTGACAACAGCTTAACTTCGCTCTGTGTCTCGCTGCAGCATCCCCAGCCCTGCAGCAAGGACCACAAAGCCCATCTGAGCCAGCCGGGGTGACAACGGTGACACCAGAGCTGCACCCCCCCGCTGTCACACTCTTCTGCAGGCAGCAAGCGACTGGTCCTGGGAGAGGGAGCCGCCGGCGAAGCCCGTATCCCGCGGTCCAAGCGAGCTGGAGAAGGCAGCCAACTCTGCCTCTCCAAATCCCTTCTGTTTTCTCTGTGATACGGATTTAGGGAAATGAGAAGAAAGTGGCGGAGAAGGGCCAGAGGGTCCAAATCTAATTTAAGTCAGCGCATTAGGCCAGGGGCTTATTTGGCCCAGGCAGCGTTGGCTGCGAACAGGATCTCAGGGAAGGCACTCAGCACGGGATGTCGGGAAAAGCTACCATTCCTGAGGCCTGGGTACAATGTGTTGTAATTAATATCTGTGGGGAATTAGGAAGGATTTGAAGACAAAATGGCCTTAGATTAAGTTAAACAGCAATGTGATCTCAGCTTTGTTAGAAATCTGCTTTCCTGAACGGCTGGGTGCTTCCTCACAGTAGCGGGGCTGGGTGGCCACCAGCGACTGTCCCCCCGCCCCCCCCCCCCCCGTCCCCCCGTCCCCACTCACCCAGGCAGCATCGGGGCCATGCACGGCCCTGGGAGCCCACCCTAATCCTGCACCCACAGCCTGAGGCATCCCCCATGGTGTCAGGGCTCTAGGAAAGGCTCAGAGCTCAGCAGCCCTGCTTAGTCACCGGTCTTAAGTCCCCTCTGATGGGGGGCAGAAGAATCCTCTCTGCCTCCCCAGGGATCGGATGTCAGGGGAATTAAGCAAGAAACAGGATCCAAATCCTCCAGTTCCTCTCTAAGCCGCCTCTTGCACAATCGGGTGCCTCCAGGTGGGTCCGGTGGGTCCAGCCTGTCCCCAGCCACGGATGTCACCCCTCGCTCGTGTCCCCGCGTGAGCTGGCTGCTCTGCAAAACGCCCGGGCGCGGGAGGGTGGCTCTTCTCCGGGGTCAGAGAGCTGGTGCTGCTTTTGGGGTCCTTCGGGATGTTTTACAATATGGGGTGTTATTGTCAGCAGAAAGCCCAGGCTGAGGGTCAGGTGGCAGGAGAGGAGGAGGAGGAGGAGGAGGAAGGTGGGTGCTGGGGCTGCTTTGCCCAGAGAAAGCACCACATTTGCCCCCCATCCAACCCCATCTCTGCTGCCCTTTGGGGATCGCTGCGGACCACTTGGCTGCAGAATTAGCCCCAGGGCAGGAGGAGAAGCGCATTCTGCTACCCCAGCCCTCGCTCCTGCCTGCCCTCCCCGGGGCATCGCGACCCCAATTCCTGCAAAATGAGGCTGCAGGACCGATGTCCCCACCTTGCCCCTGTGGGTTGTCCCCGCAGCCCAGTGGCCTCGCTCCCAGGAGACCCGGACCCAGCTCTCCCTCCCCTCGATGCCACAGCTCTGCCTGCTTCTTCCTCGCCTCCTCTTCCTCGCCACACGCCGCTGCACATGGTGGCAGCGCTTTGCATCCCGCCCTGCTCAGGCAGGCTCTCCTTCCCTCTGCCAAAGTCAACACGGCACCGGCGACGCGCTCAGCCCAGTCCCGGTGCTGACAGTCCCCCAGCCTCCAATCGACAGGTAGGAAATAAATAATGTCAGAAAGATAAACAGAGTAAATACAGCCCCGGCTATTTCATTTCGGAAAATATTTGCAGAAGAGGCGCGCCCATCCCACCCGGCGTGAGTCAGCGGCCAGGCAGGGTGCGGCTGGGGGGGGGGGGGGGGGACGGTGGCAGGACCCTGCCCGTGACCGCGGGGGGTCCCCAAAACCGACACCGGGGGTGTAGCACCCGGCTTTCCCCGGCACTTCTCCTCCGTGGCCGTAAAGGGGCACCCGGTGCCTTCTGCCCTGCGGGCTGTTCATTTGCGACAAAGCCCTTGTGCAGGGGTGGGTGGTGGGCACCCAGGGGTCCGTGTAGGGGGAGAGCTGCCCGCTTCTGCAGACCCCCTCTGTGTTGTGCAGAGCTTGTAGGTCACCTCACACCAGGGTGGGTGTCAGGACCCTTGGGTGGCCCCCCAGCTCCCCGAGGAGTCCCTGGGAGATGCTTGTTCTGCAACCCCCAGTGCAAAGCTGCAAAGCAGGGGGATGCCTGGTTCAGCGGTCGCTGAGTTTGTCAAACCAGGAACCCAGAGTCCAGCTTCCAGGCTGTGCGGAGGGGCTTGCGAAGAGCCCTGAGCACCTCCAGGGACCTCAGCGGGGGCTGACCGCGGTGGTCCCGCAGACGGCATCAGGAGCAGCAAGAGCAGCCAGCCTGGCCGGGAGATGTTCTGCAGCAATCCGGGTGCTTAGCGCCGTGATTTATCTTGCCTTGCTCACAACTTTGCTTTTTCCTTCCCTCCTCACATCTGGCCACATGTGCCTGTGACAGCGCTGGCTGCCGCCGCACCCCCGTGCCTGCAGATCATGTGCGTCCCGCTAATTGGCGGTGATGAATGAGGGAAGGAGCGGAAGCGTGGCTCGCATCCCAGAATACGGCTCTCGGCGTGACAGTGACAGATCAGCCTCCTCGAACCCAACGGGGAGCTCAGGCTGGGCTGCTCGCTCAGGCACAGTCTCTGGGGACTCGCAGAGGAGGTCCCAGGAGAGCACCGACCTCCCCACGGCCACACTCGGGAACAAATCCGATTTGCAAGGGCAGGTTGCGGATGCTGCAGAGGTGCTTCCCCCCCTCCCTCCCAGCTCTGCGGGGCTCGTGGGCTTAACCCCTCCGTGTGCCGCCCACACATGCATCATGCAGAGCTGGTGCAAGCTGATGGGGCTGCACCGACATCCACGGAGCGAGTCTGCTCCACCGCAGCCGGGTCCTGGGATGCTGCAGCTTTGCTCCCCATCCAGATGTCCGGGATGGCTCAAGGGGGTGGGATTGGAAAGGGAGGCTTCCCTTCCTCTGTGCTGACTTGGGCTGTCCAGGGAGGTTGGTATTGCAGTGGGCGTGCTGCAGAAATCAGGAGGCTTGGGAAAACTCCCACAAAACAGGGATACATTCCTAAAAAAGCATTTGGAAAATTCCTTGGAACGTTGGAGGTATTCCTGAAGTGCAGGTGAAAATATCCTGGAAGGCACAAAGAAAATTATTAGAAATCACCAGGAAAATTGCTGGAAAGGTCCTCGTCTGAGGAATTTCTGGAAAGCAGTGGAAAAGTCTGAGAAAAGTCTTAGACTGAGGGTTTCCTAGATGGGGAAGTTTCTGAAAAGTATTTGGAGAATTTCATGAAAGGATTCTAGACTGAGGAATTTCTTGAGAGCCCTTGTGGGATTCTTGAAATGCTTTGGGATTCTCCTAGACAGGTTGTAGATAAGGAAATACCGGAAAACTCCTGAAAGAAAGAAAACTCCCAAGAATACTGGAAAATTCCTGGGAAGTTTCTAGATGGAGGAACGTCAGTGAAGCTCTAGGGCATTCCTTGAAATGTTCCAGATCGGGGAAGCCCTATGAAGCCCTCGAATATTCCTGGAAATGTTCTAGACACAAGCCTTAGAAAGACCTGTGAAAAATGTAGGAAGGTTTTAGACTGAGGGATTCCTAGGAAGATATGGAAGATTCCTAGGAAGATATGGAAAATTCCTAGGAAACAGTGGGGCATTGCAAGAAAGGATCTAGATGAAGGATTTAAGAGGAACAACCCCTACCCAAATTCATAGCTGTAGGAAAAAACCCTCTAGAAACTGTGGACATGTGGATCCCTAGGAAGGTCCAGGACTTTCCCAGGAAGTTCCAGGTGAAGGACTCAAACACGGTGCTCAGCTCGATCCTCTTCACTTTTCTTTTCCTCCTCCCTAAGCTCTCCATCTTTCACGGAAAGCTGTGCAGAACTCGTGGGACATGACTCTCTTGTCTCACGGACCTCAACGTGTTGTTTGATTGCGATGGTCAAACAGACATGGCACATCAAAGGGCTCCGCTGGCGGAGGGAAGAGCTGCCGCTTGCAAGAGCCGGGCAAACTCTTGGGGCAGGTTCATCGCTCGGTGCAAGCACCAGCACACCCTGTGCCCCAGCAGGATTTAACTGGAGCTGATCCTGGTTTTGCTCGCTGCCTACTTTTCGGGCTGCTGAGCTGACCGCAGGGAGCCATCAGGGTGGCGAGGAGTCTCCTCTGGTGACAAGTGCCACAGTTCCATGAATTCACTTTGTGGGAAAAGTATTTCTACTGCTTCGCGTTAAAGCTGTTGTCTAAGGATTGTGTTGTCAATTTTTCCATTCACTCTTTTGTAAACCTCTATAATTTTCAGTTATTTGCCTCTTCATCCTCTTTTCCAGGCTGTGGGGTCCTGGTCCATTGTAACTTTCTCTATACAGGTGCTATCCCAAACCTTTGATCAGTGGTGCAATGCTTTTCTGCACCCTCTCTTCTTTTTATGGCGTGGGTCAGTTGGAGCCAAGCTGCAGGAGCTTCACAACTCCAGATGAAGGAAAAATGACATTTTTCTCTTTTGTTCTTTCTTCTGGCTCTAAGAGTTCTTAATATTCCACTTGCCTTTTTTGACTCTCACTAATCGTTGAAAGGATGTCTTCAAAGAGTTCTCTGCAATGTCTCCAAGATCTCTTTAAAGACCAGTAATTGCTGATACAGAGCCTGTCGCTGTGCGTGTACGGTGGGGATAATGCTTTTCATGTTCATTACTTTGCAATTATGAATAGTGAAGTTCATCTGCCATTTTATTGCCCTGTTCCGCACGATCATTACATTTCTCTGCAATTCTTTAGTGTCAGCGTTAGATTTGGCTGCCTGAATAACTTGGTGCCACGTACAAGCTCACTGCTTCGCTGCGCTCGCCCCTCTCCCAGATGGTTTCTGGGAGGGGACCGCTGGAGGTCCCTGGCCAAGGCTCCCATGGGATCTCGCTGAAAGCCCTCTCCACCGCAGCAGCAGGCTGTTCGCGCCGAATCCTTGCCTGCTGTCTCTAACCAGTGATTAATCTGCAAGACCTTCTCATTTAACCCGGGGCAGCTCTCTTGCCTCACCAACCTCTGCTGAGCGACCTTGTAGAAAGCTTTTAGAAACCCCAACTATTGCACAGCAACCTCCCTGCTCAAAACGTCTTCCGAGAGCTGAGCTCAATTACTCTAATTGCACTCTCATTACGGCACGGCTGGGTGCAGACAGACCTGCCCCAGCCCTGTGAGCTGCCGTGGGGCAGCCGGACCCAGGCAGGGTCCCAGTTCGGGGACAACTCCATCCCTGCCAGGATGCGGAGTTCACCCTGCTTTCCTCCCAGAGCATCTAAAACTGGAGACTTTGCAGGTCGCTGTCCCAAACGGCGCATGAGCTAAGTGGGCTGGAAATTCAGGGGAGGGATGCTGTGCTCCTCGGGGCTCTGCTCTACAGCTTCAGCCCGGCTAGAGAGGAGCTGGGCTGACTGGGAGGGATGCTCCTTCTTTAACAGCTTCCAGGAATGGCAGCACAAGAATAGTAGAAGGTAGAGGAGGGTAGAGGGGGTTTTTGGAAAAGCTCCTCAGGCTTGACAAAAGCTCTTGAGATGCTTCTCCTGCTGTCAATGGTACCCGCTCCTTTGGCCAACACCCCGCCGAGGTCAGACAGCTGGGAGGAAAGGGGCGGCTGAAGGGCCTCTTTTTCTTCCAATTTTTCTCTTTTCTTGAGTGAGGAGCTTGACAGGAATCAGCTTAAAGTAAACAGAGGAGTCCTTGGGGCAGGATGGCCAGCCGTTCTGCAGAGCTGGCAGAATTTGCTGAGGTTGGCGCTGCTGCGGACAGGGAGGATTAAGCGTGGGATAGTTAGCTGGGCTTTCCCAGCATCCATAGGATGTTAGTTTTCAGACTTCATCAATAAGACTCTTCTCCTGTGGCTCCCAAAGATGTTTATGAAAGAGATACAGGAAGGGAGGAAGATCAAACCTGCTTTAGCGAGGCCTTTCTGGCTTTATCTGTGGTTTATGAGGTGACCAGACCTTGGCGGCTCTGTTTTAACTTGTTTTGATCTGGCTGTGCTTTATGACTATTATTCTGAAATGTTTTGACAGAAGCGAGCCTCACCCGTCTGGGCCGCTCCGCGGGAGCCGCATCTCCCCGCCACGGGGAGTCTCGGGGCCACACTTTCCGGCTGCGGCCGGGAAAGTGCTCCAACAGCCTGGTTTTTCCCTAAAAACAAAGGCAAAATGCAGAGGGAGTTGTGGGAGAGACGGTGCCAGCCCTGGTGATGCTGCAACGCAGGTCTGGTTTCACCAGGGAGGACTTGGCTTGCTCGTGGTGCTTCGTTTCCCCACCTTACTTCTGCAGAAGAGCCGAGGGTGCATCAGGCTTGGGCCAAAGACCTGCATTTAGGTCAATTTAGCTTTTCTTCTCATTTGCACTGGCAGTGGGGCAACTGCAGTTAACTGGATTGAGGGTTGGGAGGACAGCACCGAAGGGACCCGGGTGTCCTGGGTGCAACAGCTACGTGTTAGGGGTGAGCCCACCTTGGGTGCTGGGGACCCTCGGAAGGGGCACGGGCAGGCTGCTGCTCCCCCGGCCCCTCTGCCCGGGGGCCACTCTGCCAGAAGCGAATTTGCCTGCTTTAACCCAAGCGTTTGGCAGCCTTTATCTTCCTGGTGCTTGTTGTTAGTGGGACTTTCCGAACATCCCAGCGATGGTTTTCCAACAGATATTTGGGCTTTCAGGTTGTTTCCGTGCGCCGCTCCCTCCCCCCCCCCCCCCCCCCCAGTTGTCTTTTGTTAGCATACATGTCATGCTTTTTTTTTTCAGTTAAAGGAACCTCCAGCTGCAAACCACATTTCTGGGAGGACAAATCCTTTGTGTTTTCAGTGAAAATTGGAACATTTCAATAAATCATTCTCATTTTTATTTAATTGTTTTGCAGACAATACTTAAAGATGGCATCAGAGCTGCTGGCTGGCTGGCTTTGGAGAAAAGTCAGATTGACCCATCAGCAGGGGCAGCGGTGTGAGCTGTGCCGGGGTCTGCCGAGGCCGAGGGAGCTGCGGGGAAATGCCAGAGGTTCCCGGGGACCGGTGGGGTTACATTAGCAGCAGACACCTTCCCCATCTCCTCTTTACAGTCCTTCAAACCACAAGCAGCACAGCACAAATAACTGTACTGCAAGTCGCCAGCGCGCACTGCAGCTGCGTACTGCACACCCGAGCGATGTAATGAATCCTCGTGTGGTTTTGAGCAGGTCTCCAGCTCAGAGGATGGGGTCCCCGGGGGGGGAGAAGCCACATCGCCCTCGCCCATCACCAAAGGTTGCTTATCGCAGCAGCCGACATCTCGGCACTGGATGGAGGCAGGCGGGAGCAATGCTGGGGTAGCAGGGACCAGACCACGCTGCAGAAGAAAAGCAGCCTGGACCAGCATCGTCTGAAGAAGCCGGGCCGAGGGAGGGCTCTGGGTACCAAAGGGAGGGCAGGATCCTGCCCCGGGTGCTTGGCACCGCGCTGCGGGGCTGGTCCTGCCCGGGGTGCACGCAACCCTGTTACTAGAAAGCTGGCATGGGCTTACCCGGATCGAGTACCTGCTCCCTGGTAATTAAGGATGTGTTGACATTAAGAGCCGGGTATCTCTATTTTGTTTAAGCATGCTTATGGACTACAACCGCCCCGCTTTGTTATTAGCTTTGCGGAGCGGCGTGTGCAGCGGGTGATTAGAAGATGAGTGGAAAATTGCCTCCTGCTAATTTATGCAGATTTCCTCCCCTCTTTCTGGGCGCTGCCGCCCGCTCCTCTCCGGGCTGTGCCCGCTGCCGGCCCCCTCCAGCCCGCTGCCCACACATCGCAGTGCCCTGTTTTGGGGATGCCCTGCTCTCCGGCGTCGAAAGACCCGTGGCGTGGCATTTGTGGTGACCTTGCATCGCCGGCGCCTGTTGCAGCCGGCAGCCCTGCTGCCGGGACGCCGCGTGCGGCTGCAGCAGGGCGGTTAGCCGCATCCTTGCATGAGGCGAGGTAGAAGGAAGACCGTCAGGCAGCGAGCCGCGGCTGCCGTTTACATCTCAGTGGGTGTTTTCTTCATTAAAATGCTGTGGGAAGAGGTTACCTCTCCTGCCTCGGTGTTTATTACTGCTGAGATGGAAGCAGAAGCTCTTTGTCAGGGAGAATGCAAAGTAGTTTGGGCTGAAAGGGCTTTCCGTGTGCCGGAGAGGGCACTTGGGCAGCTGGCCGTGTCCGTATCGGCTTCCACTGCGGTACAAAGGCTCTCTCCTTTGGCAGGGGGAGGATGGGGAAGGGGACCCCTGCGGCCCCCCGCCCTGCCCACCCTCCTGGGGGCAGAGCCGGCTCCCTGCCCGCTGCCCTGGTCCCCGAGGTCTGCGTCGCTTCACCCTCTCTGCAGGTTTGGCTTTTGGACAGCCTGGCTTTTAAGCCGGCTGCCCTGTATGCGAAGTTGAATGTCTCTTTTTGTGGCTGAACCCCTGTTTATGTCTGTCCTTTGCATTTCTGAGCCAGTTTCGCCGAGGACCCCTTCAGCCCCCCGTATCTCGCTCGGCATCGCTTCCCCAGCAGCGGCTGCGGGTAGGTTATTGCCAGCAATTGTCATCTGCCTCACGGATACAGTTGGTTTTGATCTGTTGCTTCCTTGGAAAAAAAGAAAAACCCATCTCTCTTTTTATTTTGTTTTAAGCATCGTTTATCGGAGGAGCAGCACCTTCTGGCGATGGGGTGTGTGGGCAGGGTGCCCCCCGCCAGCCAGCCACCCTCTGAGCAAAAGGCTTGGGGGCACCTGGGAGGGCGGGAGGGCTCAGGCTGGGGCAGCAAGGACCCCCCCCCCGTGCCACCCGCAGCGTGGGGCTTCGCACAGCCGGGCACCCACCCGGGCTCCCTGCCCTCCTGCTGCCTTCCCGGCAGGGCTTATCTGGGCTGGACATGCTTTAGAGGCACTGCTGAAATTGATGCTGCTCACTGAACTCCTTAATTGCTTTTAGTTGTAGAGTTATTAAGGAACAAGATTTAAATAATGTCGGGGGGGGGGTGTGAACCCGCAATATAAATGAGCTGAAGGAGCTAGGAGAGAAGCTTCCCGTCGTGCCGAGATGAGTCCTAGCAGCAGCAGAGTTACAGCGAGGAGTCGTCGTCGGCAAAGGCTTGTCGCGCCGCTCCCCCGGCTCTGCCTTTCAGAGGCTTGCAGGTTTCCTATTTTTCCTCCAAATCTGCTTTGCGATTAAGCAAACACTCCAAAGATTGCCCATGAATAGTCATGCAAGAACTGCCTGTGCTTGTGAGCTGCCTGTGCTTCAGCTGCCTTCGCTTCCCACAGGTATCCCGAAAAATGAGTTTCCTGGCAGAAAGGAGATGAGAAAAAGTGCAAGATTTTCCTTGAATATTCCTTATTATTCACTGAAGACTTGTAGACACTAGTTAGTGCTTGCGCTGAAGATCTGATAGGAAGAGCAGCGCTTGCCCAATTATGGAGTGGAAACGATACTGGGGGGTTTGCAGCCAACTGGAGCCAGCTCCCGCGGTTCAAACGGCAGAGCCCTGGTAGAAAATACCCTGCCAGGCAGAGAGCAACCGCTGTCGGGTGCAGGACTGCCCTCGCTCTGCTCTTGGCAGATCCTTTCTTCTGGTGTGCGCGTGGGTGTCTAAATCTGAGAAGAAAAAAAAATCGTGATTATCTGGGGGAAATCCAAGAGCGAAAAGAAGCCAAAATCCTTTGGAAAAACTTCCCTTGATCACAACTTGGTGCGCTCGGAGGGTCGGAGAATAAGGGATGGATTCCGGGTGCGCCTTGACTGATGGAGGCAGATCATAAGATTCATACTAAGCAAACATGCTGAAAAGGGCATTAGAAGAAGCACTCATTATCTGCTTCTCCAGAGTGCTAATTGGGGTCACGGCGTGATTTTTGGAAGGATGGTGCTGCGAAACCCGGCGCGAGCCAATTGCTCTTTGCATAGCGAACAGTTGTGTCTGGGTGACGGGGGCTTTCCGGTGAGATGACAGATTCACCCAGGGCTTGAAATTTCTGCCGAAAATTGTCTCTCCCAGCAGAAAGGCACTTGGTAGAAAAGCCATTTCTAGAAGTTGCTCTAGAGCTGGTTGTCAATATTTCAGAGATCAAATGAACACAAAGCAGTTGGCTGCGCGTTTCCGCCCACTGTACCCGCTGGTCCTGCCAGCCATCCCATTTCTGTGGCATGCTTGATTAAAGCAGGGAACTCAGTTCTTTCGGTGGAAACACAGGAAGAAAATGGCTCAAAGAGAAGGAAAAAGGGAAAGGAATGGGACACTCGCAGGGCAGGCGCTCCTGCACCCTTGGCGTCTCTCCCATTTAGGAACCAAATGCTCTGGGCTCGGGCTCCCCTTCCCCTGTTCTGAACCAGAAACCGCCCAGCCTGATCCCAGAAATGCTGTCGCCCATCTTTGAAGCTGGGGAAAACCAAGGACAATAACAACAAGTTGAGAACCCTCCAGAAAAAAAAAAAAAAAAAAAAAAAAAAAAAGACATCAACAGCTCTGCTGTTTCCTAAGATTATCTTTGCATTTCCAGCAGCACCCCAGCAAAAATCTCCTCTATCCCCGGGCCCGGTGCAGCGGCTGGCGGGGCAGATGCGGCACCCCACGGCACCCCGGCAGCTCGCAGCAAGGTTGGATCGGGGGGAGCCGAGCACCCAGGGGTGTCCCTCGGCTGGCAGAGGGGCAGCGCCGGCGGGGTACCGGTTCTGGGAACCGCTGCCGGAGGCTGGCGGGCAAGGGGCTCCTCTGAACCGGGCCAGTACCTGCCGTAGATGCAGCTCGTTAAACGACTGGCTGGAGGCGAGACAGACAGATCGCTTGATAAAGATGTAAAGCGAAATAGAGGGTAAATACAGTAATCTCCAGAACTTCCCACCAGGGTGTTAGCACTGAGGTTGTAAATACACTGAAATCAAAGACTCATAAAACATGCAAATTGCTCTGTGTTTGTCTGTCTCCTTCCCATGTCTTTGCCCCTCACCCCCTTCCTCTGAATGTCTATCTTTCTATCTCTCTTCTTTCCATGATCTCTTCTCTGCTCCTGATGAGCCTGTTAGGGCGAGGGAGGGAGCCTTTAAAAGACATTTTTGTGGTTCTGGGAAGCAAGTCAAAAAAAATCTGCTTTTTTTTTTTCCCGCCACCCTGCCCCCTTCCCTGTTCCAGACTCAGGGACACGTCACCCCAAACCTACACAGCCATCAAAATAAACATTAATTAAGATATTTTCAGTGATGTTCGCTGTCACAAATTACCAGCCTCACAAAAGAAACGCTGCTGTGCAACTACTCATGATGTCAGTTTATCCCTTTTGCGATTGTTGAGATAAAGCATCATTTCTCCGCTTTCCTCTTCTGCCTCTCGCCCCATCCTGCTCTGTGCCGGGAGCCAAGATCTCAGCGCGGCTGGAAAAGCAACGCCGCCTCTGCGGGCTCCCTGGGCCGCATCGGCAAAACCTGCGGCGGGGCACGGAGCGATGGTCCGAGCAGGCAGCGCGACACCGCGTTCTGCCTAAATGGGAGGATTTTATAGCCTTGGTGCCCTGTGGGAAACCGGGCTCCCCTCCCAACACCCAGGGTGGGTGAGGATGGACTGTGGTGTGCAGGGATGCAGGGGTGCAGGGATGCAGGGATGGAGGGGTGCGGGGATGCAGGGATGCAGGGATGCAGGGGTGTGGGGATGCAGGGTGCAGGGATGCAGGGATGCAGGGATGCAGGGGTGTGGGGATGCAGGGGTGTGGGGGTGCGGGGATGCAGGGATGCAGGGGTGTGGGGATGCAGGGTGCAGGGATGCAGGGGTGTGGGGATGCAGGGATGCAGGGGTGCGGGGATGCAGGGATGCAGGGGTGCGGGGATGCAGGGATGCAGGGTGCAGGGATGCAGGGATGCAGGGGTGCGGGGATGCAGGGTTTGCGGGGATGCAGGGTGCAGGGATGCAGGGATGCAGGGGTGCAGGGATGCAGGGATGCAGGGATGCAGGGATGCAGGGGTGTGGGGATGCAGGGATGCAGGGGTGCGGGGATGCGGGGATGCAGGGATGCAGGGTGCAGGGATGCAGGGATGCAGGGGTGCGGGGATGCAGGGTTTGCGGGGATGCAGGGATGCAGGGGTGTGGGGATGCAGGAATGCAGGGGTGCGGGGATGCAGGGTTTGCGGGGATGCAGGGATGCAGGGGTGTGGGGATGCAGGGGTGCAGGGGTGCGGGGATGCGGGGATGCAGGGGTGCAGGGGTTCGGGTGCTGGAGCTCGCTGGCCCAGGGCAGTGGAGATGGTGCCGGTGGGGCCGCGCAGCCGCCCGGGGAGGCAGCGTGGGCCGCCCGGCGCAGGATGGCTGCCAGCGAGCAGGAGCTGGCAGGGCAGGGTGGGGAAGCAGGAAAGGGAGCCCCGCTCCTCCTCCCCTCGGGGAGAGCTGTGGCTCTCGGCGGGAGGGTTGTGAGTACACACAGACTCTCTGGAGCCTCCCATGTAAATCCTGGCAGGACCCAGCCAGCTCTTAGCTCATTCACGTGAGATCACCGTCTCGTTCGGGGCACTCGTGCGGGTAGGTACGTGCTGGGATTTCTGCGGGGACCCTACCCTGGGGGGCTGCCCACAAGTTGGGACCTGGGAGAAGAGTTCAGCCCGTCCAGCCCCTCTCCCTCCAGGTCCCTCCTGCAGCAGCATCGTGACTATGTGGCCATGCACGGAGGTCCCCCAACCTTTTCCAGCCAGCTAGCAGAAACCCTCTCTCACGCCGAGACACAGGCTCTGACCCTGGGGATGGAAGGTCTGGCCCTGGGGACAGCAGATCTGACACTGGGGGTGGCAGGTCTGACCCTGGGGACAGCAGGTCTGACCCTGGGGACAGCAGATCTGACCCTGGGGACAGCAATGCTTTTATTTGCTGCCCCGGCCAAGGGGCAGAGGCTGTGGCAAGCTGGAGAGCAGCCCTGGGAGCAGCCGAGGTGCGATGCCCTGGGCACCTCCACCGGCAGCCGCGTGCCCCGGCACGACGCCGGCGTGGTGCGAAGCACGGCCTCCGGGCTGCCGGCATTTTCCCCTTGGGTAGGATACGGCCTGAGGTCGCCTTCTGTTCTTCTGCCACCCTCAATCATTTTTCCTTTGGTGTTAAAACCTTGCGGGATATTTGCATGCAGTTGTGACTTCCCCTAGCCGCTACCGGTCCAAAGAAAACAGATCCATGTGTTTTAAAATCTCGGCTTACATACCATTCCTCCAGCTTCTGCTCCTTTTTGGGGCTTTTCCTTCTTTCAGTGGATCAGTGACCTGAAAATGCACTTTATGTTTTCCCTGGGAGAGGTAGATGAGAAGAGCTCTGGCATAGCTGCATATTAAACCCGACCTGCCGTCCCCAGCAGCCTTTGCTGTGCTGCCGGCTGCCGCTCTCCCCCTCCGACAAGTTTCTAATCACTCGCCCCAGATAGATCCGATTAGATTATTTTTTTTCCCCTAACAAAATCATTAAGTTTCCTGTGCATATTTCTAGCCATTTGGCCCCTTTCATGTTTCCCTGACTGTGGAAGTATGCGCGGCCCTGCACATCGGGGTATCTGCGGGAATTTCATTGACAAGCTGCTTATCTTCTCTGCCAGGTCATTAACATGCTGTTTACGCGTTCTGCCAGGTCATTAAGGAAGATGTAAACGAATGACCTCCGCAGTACCCTGTTAGATGCTCCTGACTCCACCGCCTGCCTCCTCCAGCAAGCTCTGCGCAAGTAGGTAGGTTGCTGCCTTATATATACATATATATATATATATATATTCCCACCATATTGCTGTTGGGATGTATTACCGTGCAGTTTAGGGCTGCTCACGCTCCAGCCAATTTGAGTCATTTTCATTATGTTTTCTACAATACTGTTCAAAGAGCTAAAAATAGCTCCCTACCGCTTCTCACCCATTGCCATTACTTTTTAAAAGAGCAAGGCGATCTACTTCTGGCAGGGACTTTCAGCGTGCATGGCTTGGCTTTCGGTAAGTTCTGGATGCTCGGGACCTTCTTGTCCCCGGTTGCTCTCCCTTCGTGTTTTAGGGTGATGCCAGCCGCCTGCCGGGGATGCGGTTTTCGGTGTTGCTGCCCTCTCCGCCTCGGCAGCCCACCAGCTCCGCTCCTCTGCTCTCCCCCTCGTCCAAGGCACAGCCAAAGAAATGAATTTGCTCCCGACACGGTGAGATGGGGCAACGATTTGTCCTGCCCTCGGGAGGAGCGTGAGGGATGCGCGGGACGGGCAGCTGCCGCCTTCTCTGCCTCCGCTGGTTTCTCGCAGAAGGCAGAGTAAAGCGGTGAGTTCAGCCTCTCTCACCCATTTCTGAGGCCTCATTAATTTAAGCCAATATTCTTTCCTCCCCAGAGGTCCTGATGAAAGAGAGCAACTCCATTGAAGATGCTTAAGCATTAAGCCTGTACTCAAGTTCCATTAAAGCGCCTGATTAAAGCGGTGAATGGCTGGACTCCGGACAATGCTAAGTGCTTTCCTGAATCAGGTGCCCTGACTTCCCAGTGCCCGCGGCTGCACACCGAGCTCCCGCTTTCTGCCACTTTTCTTCCCCGCAGCCCCTGGCCGGACCCTTCTTCGGTCGCCTTTTACATTTTCTTTTACTTGCAGGGATTTCTTTCTTATCTTTTTTTTTTTTTTCTTTTTCTTTTTTTTAAAACCTCAAATCCATGAGTGGCCACTTCTGAAGTGATAGAAATCTTATTCCTTGCCTTTGGTTTTTTTTCCAGGCAATTGTAGCTTACACCACCTTAATTATCGCGTCTCTGAAAACTGGTTAAAGATTTTAATACTTCCTTCCCCGGACCATTATGCAGTAGACTTCTCAGCCCCATAAAATGTGCCTTCTGGAACCCGATGGCCTTGTGCTGCCGCATTTCCCTGCTCGGTCCTTGCCCCGACGGTTCAAGGGCCTCCAGCTCCCCCCTTGCCTCTCCCCCCGCTCCTCCCCGGCACCCCGGGCAGGTGGGAAGCGCCCGAGGCGGTGGTGGGGCTGCAAGCAGCCATAGCAGATTTTCAGTTAGAATATGGGCTTTTTAATTTAAATCATATTACACAGCTAGCGAATAGGTTGCATCATTTTAATCAGCCAGCACATCTGCAGAAGGTGCAAGTTTCCAGGAGCCTGAGCGCAAGAATGATGGTATAAATCACGGCGAAGGCAAATTCTTGACATCACCTTCATTTCTGAATTTGATCCTCTGATTTAGCAGCGCAACGCTGGCTTTCTGGCACCCGTTTTGCCTGGCTGTTCGCTATTTAATAGGTACAAGGCTTGTCAGACATCTCCACACATCCGATGTCCTGGCGTTTCAAAAATCCCTGTGGTTGTTTTTTTTTGAAGAGGGTTGGATTAATCATGAATTTTGGCCCCAATCTGCGCGGGGCTGTCTCCTTGGAAAGGCTCTGCGCCTCTGCAAAGCCATTTGGGATACACGTGCTGTGTGAGTTCAGCCTGGTGAGATCTCATCCGTTTCATCCCAGAAAACAGTTAGGGGGAAAACCTACCAGGTCCCAGGGTGCCCATGCCTTTGGGATGAGTGAAGTTTATTCCCCACCGATTTTTATTTAGGTGAGTTTTAAATAACTCGAACGCTTCCCGGGGGGAACCATCCCACAGCCGAACAGATTTCAGCACTAAGCAGTTTTTCCTGGTGTTCAGCCTAAATTTTCTTTTGCTCTGTTTTATCCCATTACTCTTTCGCTATAAAATTTTGCAGGCAATTTAAATACGAAGTAGCTGTGGAATAGATTTTGGGATGCAGATCATCATTTGATGAGGGTGTGATTGTGCACGGTAAGAAACTGCAAGCCACGGCTGCTCGGGAGGAGGCGGGGGTGACGGTGAGCTGCCGGAGAACCGAGTAGATTGGGGGCTATGCTGGGTCTTACCAAAGGGCGTACAATAATTTCTTTTTCGCCTTGTCCCTTTAGAATGAAGCAGGTGGGGGTGATCACCCCCCCAAATTGCATTATCATTTTAAATTAGGTTTCAAGGGAGGTGGAAGAGGGAGGAGATGGAAGCGGAGACACCAGAGTACAGACGTACCGACGGCGTGGGAAGGGGACAGCGTGGTGTACGGGCAGGGGAAGCACTCGTGAGCGTGCGTGTGGCACAAGGCAACTCCTGGGCCCCAAAAATAGGAAGAACGTGGGAATGAAGCCATGCCCTTTCCTCTCCCGCAGGCCCCCCACCCCTGGTTGTAGGCAAGGGCTCCGGGGGAGCACCAGGTCTGCAGGCTGCTGGAGACCCCCGCACCCCTCCTGGAAAGGGACCCCAGAGCGGTGTTACCCTCCTGGGCGCCGGGGAGGGAGCTGAGTCCCCTGAAACTCATGACACCCGCAGTCATTGAATACTTGGGGCAGCTGTCCCTGCTCAGGACATCAAAGGCAGCCAGAGCCGCCGGAGCGGGGACCGCGGGCCGAGTCCCGCATCGCCTCTTCTGCATCCAGGGCGGCATCACACCGCGCCTGCGTCTCGGTCTGCTCCCCCGCAGCTCTGGGTGGCCGTCCCGAAGGAGAATGCCTCGCGCAGCTGGTCCGCGGCCGCGTACGTAGTTCTATTCGGCCCCCCACGCCTGTGTGCGCATACGTGCCCTTGGCGTGGGATCGTGTAAGCGCTGCTTCCCCTGATGTATAGCATGGGAATCCTCCGGACAGCTGGGAGGGCTGGGGCCGGCGCGGCGGGAGCTCTCTGATCCCTCTCCGCCGTGGCAGCGACTGAACTCCAGCCAGCGCTGCTAGCAGGTGCGCCCGAGCCGTGCACCCTCGCTCCGTGCACCCTCGCTCCGTGCGCTCTCTCCGTGTGTGCTCGCTCCACGCACGCTCTCCACGCGCGCTCTCTGTGCACGCTCGCTCTCCGTGCACGCTCCGTGCACGCTCCCTGTGCGCTCTCTCCACGCACGCTCGCTCTCTGCGCGCTCTCCACGCGTGCTCTCCGGGGAATGGGCTGGTCCTGGGTAAGGCTGTGCCCGTGGCCAGGCGCAGCGTGCGGGGACATCGGTGACAACCCTGGGAGCGCGCTGGGGAAGGAGAAATGCGGAAAAAGGGAAGGGAGATGTGAATCCCCATCGCTCCCTGGGCTGACGAGCGGGCATGGGCAGGGCGGCAGCTTCCTGGTGACTTCTCACCCGCATCCAGCTCCTCGTGCAAGCACAAAGCCCGGGATTTTTGGAGGAGGACGGGGTGTCGTTTGCCCCCCTGCACCTTCCCCACAAGTGCTCGGAGATCCTTGCCTTGGCCCTCCAGGACAGCAATCCCTTCCTGGTGCTGCCGGCGCTGCTCTGTCTGGAGCTCAGCCCAGTTCCCCAATGTCACTGGTGTGGCTGAGGCTGGGAACCATTTTCCAGTTTATTGGGTTTTTTAGCCAGAACCACCTGAGGAATCGGCCTGGTTCGGCAGCACTGATTTCCTTACCGGGGCTGGGTGGGAAAAGCAGGATTTTGTCCCCGGGTGCCTTTCCTGGGAGGCTGTTCCCTGCCATAGGAGCGACACAGGGAAGGGCCGGGAAAGGGTTTTCCCGTTCTCCCAGACCGATGCCCGCCTCTCCGGGATGCCCCACTGCCAGGAATGAGACCTATCCCCGCACCGCCATGCCTCTCCCACCTTAGGAGCGTTTGCTTTGGTGTCCCCTGAGACCTTCCCGTACGTGTTTACCCAGCGCGCGGCCGTGACGTTTGAACCCGCAACGAGGTGGCACGGGGTGATTTTTGGATGCTCCTTGGTGGCTCTGCCCATCTGTGGCGCTCGCCTCTTTCTGATCATCCCTGGGATGCGCCAGCACCCGTCAGCACCAAACCGGTCTCCGCTGGTTCCAGGCGAGGGGCTCCGATCCCAAGGCGATCCCGAAACGATCCTGCCTCCTTCTCCCTCCACCCCTCAGTTTGGGCACAGGGGACGCAGGGGACGAGCATCCTCCTTCCGAAGGATTCCTGGGCTCTGGATCCCCACCTGAGCCTGTGCCGGGAGAGCCGGCATCGCCATGGCAACCGATCGTGATGTCATGGGCAGAGATGATGGGGCAGGGATGTCAGCGATGGGCAGGCAGCAGGTACCGCGTCCAGCCGTGGGGACCAGGCCGGCCGGGGCAGGTCGCCCTCTCGACCCTCCCTCCAAAAAACCAAAGAGAATCCGATTTTCTTTTTTTTTTTTTCCCCCTCCTTCCTCAAGGATTGCCATCGCTTTTGAATTAGGGTGTCATCAAAGGAGCGCGAGCCCCCGCCGCGTGCCTGCTCCTGTGCGGCAACACGCTGCTCCCCGCCTGGGGATTTCATCTTAAAAAAGCAGAAACCTGACAAATCGCCACCCCGGTTTGATGGCGGGGTTTTGCCACGTAAGGTGCCGGAGGAGAAAGGGCGGAAATGGAGAAATAAAAAAAGTAACGGAGAGAAATGTGTCTTGGGGTGTTGCAAAACGAGGGCGTTCAATGCTTTTTTAGCCGAAAGCGGACTCCAGAAGGGGTTGGTTTTTTTTTTCAATTTTTGCAATAGAATGAGAACTGACTTGAGCTTTAATTTACATTTTCTTAATAGAAAGAGGACTGATTCTGGAGTATTTTTGCGACTCTGGAGTATTTTTGTAATAGAAAGTGAAGTGACTCCAGAGTTGGTTGTTTTTAAATTTTCTTAATACGAACAAAACTGACTCCAAAGGTTTGGGTTTTTTTATTTTTGCAATATAAACCAAACTAGCTCCAGCATTGTTTTCTTTTTTTAAATTTTATTAATAGAAATCGAACAAAGTCTGGTGGGGTGGTGGTGGTCTTATTATTTTTGTAATAGAAAGCAAACTGACTCCAGAGGCTTTTAAAAAATTTTCTTAGTAGAAAGTGAACTGATTTTGGAGTTTGTTCTGCCCCCCCCCCCCCAATTCCAAAAAACCTCCCCCAGAATTCCAAAAAACTCCAAACCCCTCAGAAAAATCCCCCCAAACCTCCCAAAAAGTTCCACGCCCCCTCCAAAACAACTTCAAAAGACTTCACAAAAACTCTGAAACCCCTCCAAAAAAACTTCAAAAAAACCTCCAACCCCCCTCCATAACCCCTCCAAAAAAAGCCAAAAAAAAATCCCCTAAATGTCTCAAGACACTCCAAAAAACCTCCAAACCCCTCCAGAACCCCTCCAAAAATCTCCAGAACCTCCAAAAAAAGCCAAAAAAATCCCTGAAACATCCCAAGACCCTCCAAAAAACCTCCAGAACCCCTCCAAAAATCTCCAGAACCTCGAAAAAAGGCAGAAAACCCCCAACCAAACCCCAAATGTCGCCAAACCCTCCAAAAAAAGTCCAACCCCCTCTCCAAACTCCTCCAAACCCTCCGAAACCAGCCCACAAAGTGCCAAAAACCTCCCCAAATAAATCTCCAAATCCTCCAAAAAAAAAAATACCTCAGAAAACCTCCATAAAACTTCCCCAAATCTCCCCAAAGGTGAATTTGTTCAGTCCTCCACCGCAGCCATTTCCCCCTCCCCGCCTTCTCCTCACCGATCGCTGCCGGGCAGGGGCGGGGCCAGCCGCGTCCGCTAGGGGGCGCCGTTGGATCGCGGCTGGATACGGATCCCCGTTTGGGGGAGGCGGGAATAGATTTAAAAAAAAAAAAGGGTAAGAAAAAAAAAAAAAAAAAAAAAAAAGGAAAGCTGCGCGGGCCCTTTAAGAACAGAAAGTGGGCGTGTCCCCTCGCCGCAAGGCCCCCGCCTCCCCCCCCCCGCGCCGCTCCGCGATTGGCCGCTTCGCTCAGGGCTGCCCGTTCCGTTGCCTGCGCGGAGGAGTAGAGCGATCGTCGCGGCGGGCGGTGCCGCTGTGCGGGAGGGGACGGCGGCGGCGGCGGCGGGACGGGAGACGGAGGAAGGCGGCGGGGAAGCGGTATGGGCGCCTGACGCCCGTCCCGTCCCGCCGCCGAGGGACGATGGCGCGGCCCCGCGGCGGGCGGTGGTTGCTGGGCGTCCTCCTCGCCCTGTGCCGTTTGGCCGCGCCGCTCGCCAAGAGCCTGGAACCGGTCTCCTGGAGCGCCGGTAACCCCAAGTACGTGAGGCCGGGGAAGGGGGGGGGGGGGAACCGGGGAGGGTGGTGGTGGTGAAGGGTGGGAGGCAGTGTGTGTGGGAACCCGCCTGGCAACCCCCCGCACCCCGGCGGAAAGGAAAAAAAAAAAGGAAAAATTGAAAAAAATGAAAGATTGACCAAACCGGCAGGATTTTTAAGGGGGAAAAAAAAAACCCAAAAAACCTTCCCCGGGAAGCGGAGAGGGCACCGCGAAGAGCGGCTGGAGGCTGCGGTCGACGGACGGAGAAGGAGCGACCCCCGGCTGGAGTACGGACCCCGCCGAGCCCCGGCTGCTGCGGGCTTCCACCTTCGGGGCTCTTTTTTTCTTAGAAAAATGTACTTTTAATTTTTTTTTCCCGATTTTTAACCATTCTTTCGGGCTTTAAAGATTTTCTTATCTTCAGGGTTTTTTTTGATATTTTAAAAGGCCTTGTATTTTTTATTTTTAAATTTTTATTTATTTTTTCTTCTCTTTTTCACCGGGATTTGGGGAGGCTCCGCCGAGCCCCGCCGCCCCCCGCCGGGGGGGCCGCCACCGGGCCGGATCGCCGCTCCCCTGTACCACGCCGACGCTAGAGTTGGATTTACTATCGTTTTTTAATATTTTTTTTCCTGGGTTTTCTCTTTTTTTTTTTTTTTTTTTTTTTCCCTTCTAAAAGCCAGGCCACGGAGGAAGGCGGGGGGGGCGCAGGGCGCGGTGGGACCCCCCCGGTCCGGGTCCGAACAAAGCCGACGGGGCTGCGGCGCACCTCCCCAGCCCGGCTCCGGCTGCATATACAGCTAAATTCGATATATATATGTGTGTTGTATGGCTGCGTACGTGTCTCTGCCCCGGCTGAGGTGCAGGAACAATGAGAAGGGGCTTTTCCAGCTCGCCGGGATGAAGGGCGAGGAGGAGGAGTGGAAGGTGCTCGGCCGCGGTCGCTGCTGACCTGGGGATGTGGTGTCAGGATGGTTTTGGTAGCCCTCTTGCTGGGCTTTATCTTGTAGATCACACAGTGTTTGTTTATCTTAGCCCCTTCTCGGTTTAAAAAAAAAAAATAATCCTGCTATTAGCCTGATTTTTTTTTTTTCTTTCTTTCCCACCATATTTCTCAACACAAAAAAAAAGAAGAAGAGAAAAAAAAAAAAGAGTTTTTGAGGGTTGGAGAGAACCGAAGCAATTTGGACAACCTTCCGCGCTTGGATGCTTCTATTCCAACCAAACATTTATTTCTTTTTTTGGGGTGGGAAAACAACTTTGCGGGCACACGCGTGTGCACACACGCTCTCGAGCTCCAGCCCAGTGCGTTGGAAATGCTGGGATGAAGGCTCTGGCGGCTGCGGGGGCTCCCCGTAAGTTAATTCTCCTGCTTGGTGTGTTTTTTTCAGTCCTTCTTTTTGGAGATGTGTCTGTTGGCTGGGAGCAGAAAGAGCCGTTACCCTCGGGAATTGCTCCGTTGGCGAAGGGAAGGCAAATGGGTTCTGGAAAATACCTTTTTCTTTGGGAAAAAAAGGGCAGCTGGAGGTAGAAATCGCTTCGGCTCGGTGGTGTCGGGGGACGCCATGTTGCCCCCGTCGCCCCAGTCCGCTTTCGTAGCGTTGGCTTTCATTAAATTGCCAAGGCCTGGGAAGTTGGGAGGCGGCGGTGGCGATGCGGTGGGCAGGCTGGAAGCCGGGGGGGTTGCACGCCGGTGGGTTTTCCACCATCCTCCCGCTGTGCCGGGGGGGCTGCCTGCGCCGGCCCCCGGCCCTGGGTGCGGTGGGCTTGGAGGCATCCATTCCCGGTGGGGTGTCCGGGGGTAGCTCGGGGTGTTTCTGGGTTCTCCCCCAATTTGGAGCTCAATGGTTGTCCGCTCTCGGCGCAGCTTTCTGGTTGCGTGCCGTCCCGCGTGGGGACTGCTCCCGGGGATGCCCGGCGTGGGGCAGCAGCCCGGGGGGCTTGGGGGCAATGCCGGTGCTTCCCCAGCCCTGGGACCCCACAGGGCTGGGGGAAGGTGGGAAGTGCCTGAAATGTCACCGTTCCCACCCAGAAACGGCTCTGCCAGGTCGGGATGGGCGCTGGGGAGGGATCCCAGCGGCGGGGCAGGAGCCGTGGTTGGATTTTGCCGTGCTGGGGGCTGTGGGTGCCCGGCCGGGCTCCCACTCGCGCCCCGTCAGCCTGACCCCACGCTCTCGTCTTTGGGGTCTGACTTTGGGGGTCCCTCACTTTCTTTTACGCCTTAATGCTCCCGCCTCCGATTTTTGCGGGTTGCATGGCGTTGGGCAGAGCCTCTTCGCGGCCGCTCCTGCCTGCAGACGTAGTTGAGCAAACCGGTCTGGGGAACCGCCTGCTGTAAGGAAGTCTGGTTCCAGTTTGAGGAGAAGCCGTGCTCTTTGTTAGACTGGGCTTACTCTCCTGGATAGATGCGTTAAAACCCCCCGTGCGCGCTCGCCACCGTACTTTGGGCTTTCAGGTGCCTTCCGCGGGCAATGATGCCGTGTCTGTGCCAGCCCTCCGCCCCGCTCCGCTGAGCTTTAACTCTTGTTTTCAGAGTAAAGAGAGCTAAAGCTTTTTAAAAATAACATCGCTAAGTGGAATTTTCCAACAGATAGAAGGAGAAAGCGTCGCGCGTTGGGCCGTCTGGCCTTGGTGGTGTCACTGTAAATAATGAAAATATTTTTCTGCCCTCTCCTCCCCTGGGCAGCTCGGGGTTGCGCTTACTAAGTGTGGGCTCGTAACTTCACCGGGGCGTCACCGGCAGGTTCCTGATCTCGTGGTGGTTATCAGAGGGACGCTGATAACGCATCTGATGGAAGGAACGATTTCCTAATCAAGTTAAGACTAGCTTAAGCTGCGGCACTGTATGCTGTGCTGGGGAAAGGTTTCCCTTGGGCTCCTAGGTGCGTGTCCAAAAGCCAGCAGTGAAATCATCACCGTCTTCCTAGTGTGAATAATTCTGTGTCTTTAAAGGGGGAAAAATAGGCCTAGAAATGCTTTCGGCTGGATAAAAGGTGATGATGGTCACAAACCCGTGCTTGGGACAAGCTCAGCCTAAATGAGATCCCCTCTGAGCGGGCTTTTCCCGGGATGTCTGCGGAGACCCTTGGAAGGGGTCTCGGGGAGCCAATATGGTTTTAATTTTATTCCATCGTGTCCGAAGGGGGTTCCACGGCGGGGGCCGGAGGGTGCTTTTGGGATTTAATCGGCCCTTTTGCTGCTCAGTTGGGGGCCTGGTGGGAGCGTGCTCTTGTTGGACAGCCGGGAATTGCAGGAGAAATTCTGGCTAAATCCTTTCTGAACTCCCTTGGCTGTAATTTTGGAGAAATATTGACCCTGGTGGGCTCCTGTGCCGACGGTTAAAAGGAAGCATTCCTAATAAAATATGGTTTGGAAAATTCATTTCAGGCTGGAATTCGCCTCTCCAGAAAGTATTTTAATAAGGAGGTGGGGGAAATGGGACACATCATCCGCGCAGCTCTGAAGAACCGGTCCTTTCGGCTCTGCTTTTCTCTCTTTCCCCTATATAAAGTTTTACTCGGCTCTACTTGCTCACCAGCTCTGCAGAGCAGCCCAGCAACTTTCTAAAAACAAAATAAATGCATTTATTTAAAAAAAAAATAAAAAAGAAAAAGGAGGGGGGGGGGAACCCAGACAAAAGTCTAATCTTTTGTGGTATTTTTATTCTGTCTTTAATGACATTATGGTGTCCTATTGAATTTTGTAAGCCTTGAGTTTGAAGCCTGGCGTATCTTTGCCTTTTTTTAAATGCCTTTTACGAGGGACAGAGTGCTTGCGGGAAGGCTGTTTCTGAGGGGAATGGCTGGCCTGGAGCTCTGCATCGGTGGGCTCACACTTGTCGGAGCAGATGCAATTTAATTACCGTACCAGTGGGCGCATGAGGCGCTTTGCAGTATAAGGAGTTGGGAAATAGTGAAAACACGCTGCTTATTTTTAATTAAAAGCCGCGTTGGGCTCACGGAGCCTTCGGAGACTCCCTTCTCCTGGGGAGTGTGCTGGGCCGGGAGGTGGGGGCTCCCTGGGAGATTGGGGGGCACGGATGGTCCCGTAAGGGATCCGATGGCCCCCCACGCACCCCTCTGCCTCCCCGGGGCTTTGCTTATTCTCCACAGACTGGTTTGGGTTAGGTGAGCCTGGACTGTCTGCATCCCAGTTGGAGTTTCCCTCTGGAACGGAGGAGCCCTTTCCAAGCGTGCCGGGAGGTCACGGCTGGGAGGGTGCTGCACGCTCCGGTGCTGGGGGGGCCCTTTGGTGGGTGCCAGGCTGTGGAGCACCCTCCCAGCATGGAGGGCTCTTTGCTCTCGCTCCCCACCAAGGCAGAAAGGCCGGTGCCTGGCCGACGTTGCAGCGGCCAGGTTACCCTTCTTGCTGTGCCTGGGGGAAAGGAGCACCCAGGGCTTCTTGCGTGTCGTTTGGGAATGACTTCATTAACTTAAATTAAAAAAAAAAAAAAAAAAAAGCGAAGGCAGGGCTGCGGCTATTGCAGTAGCTGGGTAAATACCACTGGATTCTATAAAATGGATTTAACTGCTTCCTTTAAAAGAAAAAAAGAGCCGTGATGGGGTGGCTGATTGATTGTAAAAGGAGCCGTAGCTTTCTCCAGAGCAAAACAGCTGCCGCAGCTCCTCGGGGCCGCATGGCTGCGGGGACGGGACGGGGCTTTTGTGCCATTTCTGACCGTGGAAGGCTGGGTGGGAGCTGGTGGGGGGCTGCTTCCCCCCACCGCCGCACCTGAGCGGCTTCATCGCCTTTGGTTTGAAGCCGCTCCTTGGATGCTGGTCCTGAAGAGGCTGCGTGCGGCAGGGTGGGATGTGGCCTCGCACAGCCGGGTCCTGGCTGGGTGGGCAGGGGTCCCCTCTGAGCGGCTTTACTGGGCGGGCAGGGGTCCCCCCTGAGCCCTGCACGTGTTTGTACGAGTCGCGGGGATTGCGAAGAGCTGCGGTGCCCCTGCGGCCCCTTGCACGACACACGTTGGGAGGTGTCTGGGTTGTCCCCTGGAAACTGGGGGCTTAGCTCTACGGGTAACCCTCTTCTTTCCACATAGGATTTTTTGGGTCCCGCCTGCCCCACAGCTTCCCAGTGGCATTCCGGTCCCTGCCCCGCTGGCAGGGCACCCCGTCATCAGCAGAGCGGTGGCAGTGCTGCTGGGAAGCCAGTCTACCCAAGGAGCACTGGGGTCCGGTGGGAAAACATCTTGTACCGATCAGTAGCACATGCTACTTGGAGTCTGGCAGCTGAAACAGGGTGGGGAGAAACAAAGCTGAAATCCATTCTGTGTCTAATTAATGATTGCTTGTATCGGGAGAGCAGGAGGAGGACTCTGGGCTCGGCGCTATCTTGGCGTCACATCTGGGCAGGAATGTGGCGGCGGTGCTGTGGGGCTTTTGTTGTGCTCAACTCGAAAGAGCCGGGGTCCTTTCTGCTGCTTTCTGACGCTTTTTTCCATCCCATCCCTGGCTCTGGGGCAGGTAGCATGGCAGAGAAACCTCCTCGGGCGAGCAGGACGGGTGGCGGCGGATTGCCTGCTCGCAGAGAGGTTCAGTGCCCCTCTGTGCATCCCCGGCATCCTTCGGGGAGGTTTTTCTTGCCCCTCGTGTCTTGTCTCCGGTTGGAGCACCGGTGTTCTGCTCATGGCTGTGCTGGAGCTTCAGCATCCCGGTGCTCCTGGCTGGCTCCACCAGCCTGTCCAGGCTCGGTCCCAAAAATGAGTCGGACAAGCCAGGGCTAAACGTCCTGCCTGGTTAGGCTGGATTTGCGGACGGGGTGGGGTTTGCGCGGCTTCTTCGCTTTCGGGGAGCGGGGTTCTTCCTCTGGGGCTGCAGCCAAACCCCGCAGAGGCTGTGGGTGGTGCCTGGAGGGGATGGGGGGGCTTTGGGGGCCTCCAGCACCCTCCAGCCAGAGGATGGGGGGACAGGTTTGGGGGGGTCACTCGTGGTGTTTCAGCGAGCAGTGGCTTCTCCTCGGTGAGCTCTCCCCGCCGGCGCCTCCGGACGGGATCCGACCCGGCTCAGGTGCCGGCGTGGCAGTGCTGCCCCGGCCGAGCCGAGCAGCTGCACTTCAAAAATGCCAGCTATTTATAACCCTGGCTCGGCTGCTCTGGAATAACCTTTCCCTACCCGCAGCCGGCCCTTCCCAGGTGGGCTGCCCCTCCTTTCCAAGGCCGTGGGACCGGGTTTTGCCAGCGGGGCTGCTGTGGGGGCTGCGCCGAGAGACAGCAGGGAGGGGGGGGGCTTGTTAGCATCTGACCGTGAACTTCCCTCGGTGTTTTCCAAGGGCTCCGTCCCACCGTGATGCTGCGCCTGCGCCTACGTCCAAGTGTGCCGCGTCTGCTGGCTCGGCCGTCGGCGGGGTTGGGCCGCGGTGAGGGGCTTCGTGTTAACGCGGTTTGACGTGGGTCGGCTCTTGCTGGGGGTGGGATGCCCAGGGGCCACTGTGGGAGCTCTCCGTCCCTGCTCCTTCAGGCTGGAGTTTTGGAAGTGCCTTCCTTGTGGTGGCCGGGTTCCCCTCCCCTGCAAAGGCCTGGGGTGGGTGCCGTCCCTGGGAGGGGCGTCCCGGCTGGTTTTGGTGACTGGTGTCCCTCGTCGCTCCATGTGCGGTGATGAGACACGAGCGTCCCTTTTCCCGGCAATCCCTTTCCTTGCACGCAGCAGCGGCTGGCGGCTCCCTGGCTTGCAGCACGAACCCAGCTTTGGGGACCGTCTGCCCCGCCTGGCTTTCGGCATCCGACGGCTTCCGAGCAGGCACTCCAGAAAAAACAAAATGCGTTTTCACGGCTTATCGGCCAGAAATACCCTTACACCATTAATATTGATCACGGAGCGTTTGCTTGTTTTCCTTCTTATTAAGGCTGGGAAACGTCTGTGGTTGCAGATGCAGTAGTGGCAAGGCTGAGACTCGACACCGTCTTCTATATCCCACCGGTTTTAATGTTTTAATGGGTTTCTGAAGCGTGTGAGCCAGACCGGTGTGTGGGTTTGCACACAGGGGTGGCAGCCTCGGGTCTGGCGGCAGTGCGGTGTGATGCTCGGGGACGCGGTGACGCTCGGGGATGTGATGGTGCTGGGCTCGGCGTTCTTTGTCTGGGCTCGCTGTAGTATCGCAGCCGAACGCGAGGGGGAGGTCCGCGGGCCCCCCCCGGCTCCCCCCGGCGTTTCGGGGGGGCAAATTGTTGATGTGCGTTGGAAAGGGGGAATGGGTGCAAAGGCTCTTCTCCCCTTAAAGCGGGGGGTGGCCAGTTTTTGCCCGGGCGGAGGGTCAGGGTGGGCTCCCCCCCCGCTCAGTGCCGGCAGGGATGACGGCGTACCCTGCCTGCAGCCGGGCGGGCAGCATATGGAAAGGATCTGGGTGTAATATCCCGGGCTGCAGCGCGGCTTTGCTGAAGAGGCCACTTCAGCAGGGGACGCGGCGTGGTTAGTCCTCCCGGCTGACACATCCCAGGCCTTCCTCGGACTTGAAAGAGCTGGAGTTCGCCTTTGAATCTGAGGATTTATAGCCCTTTTAGGCCTCTCCAATAAAAGCACTGCTCCCTCCTCAGACGGAGCCCACCGTCTCCCTCCTCCGGGCTCATTATCCCGGGGATTTGCGTTGCGCGCTCTCGCTCTGTTGTTGGCTACCGCCGCTTTCGTCAGATGCGCGGCCGAGAACTTCGGAGCGTAACGGCGGAGCTGCGGGTCCCGGCCGTGCTGCCAGGATGCGGCCCCCGCCATCATCTTCAGCGAAGGCGGCTCCAGACGCAGCAGGGTGAGGACCCCTCCTTCGATGGTGCTGGGGGTACGCCCGCGTCTCCCCCCTGCGGTTGGGGACCATCGGCTCCCCTTGCCCCCGCCTGTTCCCGGTTGATCCCTCTGCCGTCCCTCGAGGACCACGAGCAAACCGGGATGCGGTCCCGTCCCTCTGGGCGAGCGCGGGGCGCGCGGTGTGCCCCCACCCCGCCTGCCTCGTCTCGGCACATGTGGGCACTTAAGCATCCTCAGCCCTACGGATCGTGTCTGCTTTCTACCAGGCACGACAAGCCCCTAACTGTTTAAAGAGAGGCTTAGGAAAGAGTCCAGAGAAACGACATAATAATTATTGTATTACAAATTGTTTCCTTTAATGGGCCCTGTCGGATCGCTCAGTCTGCTAAACACATTGTGCCCTCCCCCAGCCCCGCGCTGCTGCGGCCCCTTTCCACCGCTCCAGCCTCCCCTTCGCAAACCCGGCCCCGCTGGAAAATTCCTCCCGCCGAGGAGCCCGGCTGGTGGGGCGAGGGATGGGGGGGCGCTGCGTGGGGACCCACCCATCCGCCCCCCCGAGGGGCTCCGTAAGGCAAGGGGAGGATGGAGCGGACCCGTCTTCGAGGAGGGGTCCTCTCCCTGCAGGGGGGTGGTGGTCCCTGTCCCTTCCCGTCCTCCGGAGCGTCGCATTGCCCTGGACTTCGCGCATCCCAAGGGCTCTTTTGGGCTGGTGGCACCCCCAGCTGGTGCTGGGGGCTCAAGGGCACCCACTCACCGGTCAAAAACGTCTTGCCGTGCCCGCACTGGTGCTGCAGGCAGGGCGGGATGGGCAGAGCGAGGTTCCTTCCCTTCCCCGGCGTTGCGGTGCTTGCGTGGCGGTGGACGGCTCCCAGGCAGTTTTTTGGCAGCTCCCACCCCTGAGGGCTGCAGGGTGTAAGGAGAGGAGCCACTAGCGGCAGCGTGAATTTTTTCGTTGCCCCCAAAGAATAAACGTGTCGGAATTAAGCAGCAGGTTACGTTTCTTCAAGGCCGAGCAGCAAATATGTTTTAAATTTGGCAGCCGGCAGCGGAGAGCGGGTGGGAGAAATTTTCCAGGTATTGCGTTACACTTTCCCCTAAAAGGGCTCTGCTTTGGGGCTGGGGATTAAAGGGAGGAGAGGAGGGGGCGGCCGCGGGGACGGGGGCTGCGGACCCCCTCCCTCGCACGTGCTCGCAGCCCCGCGCGCTCCCGCTCGCTCCGGCACGTTCCCCAGGGCGCGGGGGCCGCGATGCTCGCCCCGGCTGACTCAGGCCCTGCCCGGGGCAGAGGTGCGCTGCGGGGGATGGCCGGGATTAATTTTTGGGCTTCCTCCCTCTGGGCGCGATGGGAAATTTCCACCTGGCTGTGGGCACCGCCCCGCTCCCCCGGCTTGCCGGGCTCTGCCTTGCCCTCCTCTCCTCCTCTGATGTCTTTAATAAATGCTTCATGCAAGAGCGAACCTGGGATCCACTCCCAGCATGGAACTGGGGCTCGGCCAATTAGTCAATTATTTTAGAAGAAGAAATTAAAAAAAAAAAACCCAACCTTTTTTTTTTTTTTTTTTTTTAGGGGAAGGTCTGGCCAACGTGGCAGCCGGCAGCCCTTCTCCCGTGGGAAGCGCTCGGGTGGGGGTGAGCTGGGGGGGGCTTTGCTCAGCCCCTGCAGTCGCTGAACTCGGGTGTGTGTCCCCCCTCCCTGTGTTGATGGGATGGGGTGCTCCCCCTTGTACCAAGCAAGAGATGGGGTCTTGGCAGCTGCCTGCGCTCTGGCTCGCTGCCCGTGTCCCCTGCACTCGGCTGTCGTCCCCGTTCCCCCCCCCCCCCCAGCATGTCCCTTGTCCCTGGGCAGCCAGGCGGGTGGTCCATGAGCATCCCCTCCAGAGCTGGCACTGGTGCATCCCATTGTTCCCAGCTTCCTTCCCAGCGGGAGGAGGAGGAGAAGATGTTTCCCCAGGAGGTGGGGAAGGGCTGTCCCAGCCCCATTGGGGGGGTGCAGAGCCCCCTTCCCTCTCGCTGGGCAGATCAGCTGTGCCCCATGGTCCCCACTGCCCGAGGGGGCCGGGGATTAGGGGGCACCCAGCTGGGCTGGGGTTTCAGGAAGGCGCTCGGAGGTGCGAAGGGCTGGAGGCAGCTGGAATTTCCCCTTCAGCTGTGTTTGGTTTTAAATTTGTATTATTCTTCTTTCGCGTAAATTCTGCAAGGACACGGCCTGGTTGTGCATCCCTGCCGGCGTGTGCTCTCCGGTGGTGCGTCTCCCTCCCCAGCATCCCCGTTAGCGGTGCCTCAGCTCTAGCTAATTGCTGAAATCATTGGGGCAGCAACAGCCTGGCAGGGCAGCGGTTCTGGGCCGGGGTCAGCGGGGGGAGAGGAGAGGAGGGTCCGTCATATGGCTGTGCCTCTCGCCCCCCAGCCCTCTCCCACCCCTCCGTCCTGCACTGGCACAGCTTTGTGCCTGTTGCTGGTGTTGCTGCACTAGGACAACTTTTCCCTATTTCTTTTTTCTCTTTTTTTTTTCCCCATGCCTGAGCTACAGAAAAACTTGTCGTTGGGGATAGGGGATGGAGGAGAGCTGGCTGGCGGGATGCTGGAGGCTGTCGGCTTGGTGTTCCCTCCCCAGGAGCGATGGGTGCTGGGGCTCGGGGGGTGGCTCTGCAGGGACAGCACGGAATGGTGCACGGGCCCGTCTGCCGGCTTCGTGTCTCGGGCTTTCTTTGCAGAATTAAACTTTGTTCCCAAAAAGGCGGGGAGACGATGGCACCCTGGGGTAATGGTGGGGAGCAGCCAGTGCCCTTCCAGGGACTGCCTCCATCCTGCGTGGCTGGGGTGGGGGGAGTCCCATGCAAACCCCTTCCCAGGAGTGGCTCCCGATCCCCGGGAGGTTTAACACTTGATGTTGCTTTTGATCTTTGCCTTGACTTGGTTAGTGATGGGCGCTGCTTCCCTAATTACCCCCTTCATGTGGGGCTGTGTTGGTTGTTTGTGCTTACCAGGTCTCTCTCTTTCTCTCAAGAAAAAAAAAAAAAATACCCTGGAAGGGTGTGTGCGGGGTGGGGGAGCGCAGCATGCTTTCCCATACCACGCAGGAATCCTACAGTGCTCTTCATATAGCCCTGGGTGCTCCCACCCACGGCAGGCAGTTTCATGCTCCTTGGCTGGTTTCATAACATCCAGGAGAGGCACGAAAATCTTCCAAAACCACCTCCCTTTGCTGTGCGTGGAGCCCGTGGGCTTGGGAGGGCGGGGGGGGGGGGGAGGTTGCCCCCCCTTTAAGGGTGCCAACCAGTCAGTGGGGCTGGGGGCTTTTTGGTCATGCTGCCCAGACGCGAGAGTGCCAGCGCCCACCTAGCATCCCTTCTCGGCTGGATTTTACTCCTTTCGGGGTGCAGGCTGCACGTCGTGCCTGGACGCGTTGTGGGATGGTGATGGTGGCAGGGAGAACACAGGGACTCCTGCTGCTGTCCCCGGCCAGGGGTGGGTGAGAGCCACGGGGTCCTCCTGGCTCCTGCTTTCCCAGGCACGGCCCTTTCCTTCTCCTTTTACGTCTTCGAGCATGGAGGCGTGTGGGTTGAGGATGGAGATGTGTGGTTTGAAGATGGAGGCATGTGGACCATCTTGCAGTGCTCCCAGGAGTTCCTCCCTGCCTGCAAAGCGGTGTTGGAGGTTTGAGGGACATCAGACTTGCAAGTAAAGCATGAACATGCTGCAGCTTCGTACCAGTGCACGGATGGAGCAGAGAAATTTTTGTATTTCTTATCCAAGAGGGCTTTCTCCTTAAGGTACCTATGGGTGCCTGTCCCTGGTGTGCCCGGTTCACCCTGCGTGCCCAAGACCTGGCAGGAGGGACCTTGCCCGTCTACCCTGCGCCCTCCGATGGGAAAGTCTCCACTGCCTACTTCTTGTCGGGGAGCGGGGCGAGAATCCTAGTTTATTAGAGAGATTTGTTGATAGTACGAATGGTTTCCTTGCACAAGGACAGGGAGCGGGTGACAGATACAAAAGCGGTGGGATAATTACTTCCAGATGCTGCCTCCCCTAGTCGCCGGAGCCGTGTGTGTTCCAGCACCCTGCCAGCTCCAGCGAGCAAAACCAGGGAGTCAGCCCAAAAAATGGGGCTGACCCCAGTGGTTTCAAACAGCTCAGACTGTGACGGCTCTCGATTTCACCGCATCTTCTGGCAGCTGGAGCGGTCCTGTGTGGATGTGGGAGCAGGCCGGCTTGGGAGCTGCAGCTCTTGGGGTTCTGCGAGCCCCCGAGCTGGGGCTTTATGAGGAATGCTGAGCGCTGCCGGCCTGGGGATGCAATCCGGAATTGGCAGCGCCGGCCGCGTTGTGCGCGGCAGGCGGCTCTCCCGGATCCGTGCTGGAGGAGGCTGCGCCCGGCTTCCCCGCGGCTCGGGATGCTTTTGCTGTAAACACCGCGTTTTTTGGCATCCAGGCTTTCTTGCAGGGAGCATCATTGCTAGCAATAGATTAATGATTATTTATTGGTTCTTAATGCCAAGTAATGTAAACATCTGGCTAACGCAGCGCACATGTTGCTCGCACAATGAGACATCTCCGAGTGTTTGGCGTTGGGTTTACGCGCTTTACGAATTAGAAGGCGGCAAATGGTGGGTTGTTTTGATAAACTCCCCTGAAGGTAGAGATTCTTGAAGGGCTTCGCTGCTGACCTTCTTGTTAATTACTGCTCTGCAGCGCCGGGAGGACCAGCTGAAAGGGAGTAATGAAGCGTTGTCATCCGGCGCGCTCAGCCCGGCCAGGGCCCCGTGAGGAAAACGCCTCCTCCCTTTTGCACCGGGGATGTGTGCCTCTCTCTGCATATTTATCGAGCTGGTTCCCCATGCCTGGTAGATCGGAGCCTCAGTTCGTAAGACCGATTTTAAGGTTATGGTTCTGACCTTGGTTTACACCAGTAATGGGTGTTGGTGCAGGATTTTTCCCAAGGTAACTGCTACAGAGGTAAATCTAGCTGATGGTAAAGGTGCTGGCCAAGAAAAGGGAGCAAAATGGCTTGCCGGCGTGTTGCTTGCTGATGGACATGGGTTTTACTTCCCCGCAATTTGCCCTGCTTTTAGCCCCAGACAAAGCTTGGTGGGAAGGAGAAAGGAAAATGTGAACGGGGGAAAACTTACTACTCCTGTGATTCCTGTAGTGCTTCTGAAGGTGAGAGTTGAGTCACTTTGCTTGGTACTAGCTCAGCAATTCCACCTCGTCCCCGGAGAGTGTCTGAAGTCACGCAGGGAGAAATAATGCTTGGGGTTAAAAATAGACGCTGACAATAGGAAGGGCGGACTGGAAAAGCTCCATGTCAGGGGAGGTGGATGGAGCCCAGTGAAAGGCATCAGGATTATGCTGCACTGCTAGAGCTGGGCTTTAATGGGTTAGACCGAAATTAAACCTCATTTGCACTTGTCATAACCTGGAGCAGATTTCACTCTTGGGCTTGGATGTCAATCAGTCAACCCGGAGAAAGTGCCTCTGTTTTTAAGGGTCTTGCAAAAGTTTGTTAGCGAGGATGCGGTGCTGTCGGGGCCAGGGCTGGGAGGAGAAGGCAGCTCATTAAATCCTAATTGTTTGAGGAGGGCAGGTGGGGCACGGCTTTGGCAGAGGAGAGCCTGGCACGGGATGGAAGTGTTCCAGCTCCTCTGGCATTTTTTAGGACTGATTTGCAGAGGGAGGGACTTAAACTCGATCTGCCAGCTGGGATGCGCAGTCGTGCTGCGCCCAAAGCGCTTTTGTCGAGCTTGTCCCAGTGCCACCAGTAGCCACCTTGCTGGGAGCAGGGCGTGCAGGGTGCCGGGGACGGCGGTGGTGGCGAGGGGAGGGTGCTGAGCGGTGCAGGACTGCAAATTCTGCAACCCTTGCCCGAGGCTTTTGTTAAAGCTCATTAAAACCATCTGTGGTTACCGGAGCCTGACCAGAAAACCGGGGAGGCAGCGGAGGCTGGGGCAACCCGAGTCCCCGTCCCCTGTCCCCAACGTTGGGGACACGGCCAGCGCCGTCCCCCCGGGGCAGCCGCCAAGCAGCGGGTGGGAGGAGAGGGGGGGGTCACAGCTCCTGCTGGAGCAGGACCAGGAGCGATTCCGGCTTCTCCCTTAGTTTAAAGCTTTTTTCATTCTCTCCTGTTTCTTTCACTCTGGCAGCCCGTTCGGCCCTCTCCACCGCGCGAGATGCTGCGAGTACAATAGGGCTGCGAGGTGGGGCGGGAGGGTGGAAGGAGATGAAAGGGGAAAAGTAAAATTGAAGCATGTCTGGAAGGGCATTTTGATGTAAATGGGACTTTTTGATAGACTTTGAGAGACACCGGCAGAAAGGGCACCGGCCCCCTTCAGCGTGCTGAGCTCCGGGCTCGGCTCTTTTATTTGCTCAGGAAAAGGGCATTTTTTTTTTTCATCTGTGTTGGGTGCCCCCACAGTTCGTACTGGTCCTCCCCGTCCTCATAACCACCCGTGTCCTGGCATGGGGCAGCCCTGTGGGCACATCATCACGAAATCTGATGGAAAGTCCTGTTCAAAATGGGAAAGTGGTGGCTGAGTCTTGGGAAAGGGAGGTGGCTTCTTGCAACCCAAGCAGGCAATCCATGGGTGGCCGGGAGGGCATGGCTCTGTCCCACCTTCCTCCCCCCGGCAGCTCCCGCAAAACTTTCCCCTCCCTGGGGAGGGCGCGCGTTTGATCCACTCTCGTCCTTTTGATCCCAGCCCTCGTCCTTGGCACCGTCTCGGCAGCTCTCCTGCGTTCGTGGAGATGTGGCCTCGCCGTGAGTCATCCTCCTTCCTTTCTGCTGCTTTTTTATTTTTCCCTTTTCCTTCTCCTAAGAGAGCACTTATTAAAAGGAAGCAGCATATTCATCCAGGAAACAAGAGCACAATAAACGCAAGGCATTTATAGTTTAAAAGCCATCTCCGTCGTGGTTGTCGCTGCCGCTTTGACAAGCTGGGGGCGAGAGGCAGCTGCCGGCGGTGGGGGGCCGGGGATGCTCCCCGTATGCATCGGACTTGGGGTCCCTGGTTCTGCCCGGTGGTGGGGAGCCCTCGGCGGGGGCGGGGGGGGGTGTCACCAGTCTCCTGTCGCCTTCCCACGTGCTCGTGTGCTTCTGCTTGGCAGCTACTGACCCTGCCAAGGCGAGAGGAGAAGAAATGAGGACAGAGCTGCTCCCCGGAGAGAAGTCTGACAGGTCGGGGGGCTGGGAGGGGAGAAGATGGAAGGTCGGTCGGAGCAGGCGTCCGCGTCCCCGTGCCGGCGCAGGCGATGGGTAGCCCAGGAGGAGACCTGTCAGTTCTCATCTCCGTGTTGTCGGCTGAGCCCGTGTCCTCCCTGCACCTCCCCGCTGCCATGTTCGTCTTCTTTGAGTTGTTGTCTTGCGCACCGAGCTGTTGGCAGTCTGAAAATTTACTGCCAGTATTAAAACCATCAAAAAACTGAACTGTTAGTCAGTAAAAATGGCAAGGCATTTGCAGGGAAACTTGTTTCTTCCTCTGACAAACTTCTGAGTCAGTCCTTTAATCTCTAATCTAGGTTTATGGTCATCTTTATTGAAATGCTGGGCTCTGTGAAGAGTTGACATGTATGACCATCATAAACCAGGAGTTATGGGAGCCCAGAATTGCCTTGATGGTCCAAGTGTCTGCAGGAAGCATTTTTAAAATCCGTAATCAGGATTTATTGGCCATTGTGGCTGAAACTGTCAGTAGAAAATAAAATAATCAGCCCAGGACTTTTTTTTTTTTTTTTGCCTCTTTGGCATTTGACTCCTTCCACATATTCTTAAATCATTTTGTGTCTTGCCTACATGCTTAATGCCTTTCTAACTGGGGGGCTGCAGGTGAGAGGAGGGGGATGCAGCCCTAGTCGGTGCTAGGCACCCCAGGTCCCATCCCTGACCGGGAACAGGCTCCCCGTGCCCTCCCGTCCTCCCCATCCTGGGCAGGCTGAACATCATCTAGTTGGTGTACCACGGCGTGCGGTGTTCGTGGGCATGTCCGTGGCAGCGCTGCTGCCGTGGAGGATGTGGACATGGGGGACCCGGAGCAAATACGCCTGCCTGGAGGAGCCTCAGCTGGTTTCTCGCCTGGGGTAGCTGGGTCCTACAAATGTTATGTGCTTTTTGGGCTTATTTCGCTGTTGTTAAAGATGTACGTAATGGGAAGCATAAGTTGTGGAAGGGCATCCTGCTTGGGTCGGTCGGGGAAGGGAGCAAAGCGGCTCCTTGTGTCCATTGCTGGCCTGGCGGTGGGTATGGAGGCTGTCCTCCTCCTCCTCCTCCTCCTCACTGCTTCGGGGAAATGGAGACTGCCAGGACCTTTACCACTCAAACTATCAATTTCCGTGGAGTTACCATGGTACTGAGACCAGTGCACAAGGCCAACAGTACATTTTTCTACAAGACAACTAATCTATGCCAGCGCCGCAGAGGAGCCCGCGCGGCTCCCCGGGTGGCACGGGCGATGCTGAGCTGTCCGCCCTGGGCTACGGCTGCGTTAGCAGCCCCAGCGTGCCCGCAGCCCCGCTCAGTGTTAGAGCAGCCCTCAGTGCCCTGTAGCTTCTCCTTGCGAAGGACCTTGGTGTTAAATCTCCTGTTTTCTCTCTTTTGGATAAGCTAAACCGACCTGACCCAACTTTTTTTTTTTTTCCGCCCCCCACTCTTTTTCCAGTCTTGGACTCACTTCTGTGCTTTGCAATTGTTCCCTGTCCATGTCCGATGGGGGCTGTCCAGGCTATGGATGGACAGTATTGCTCGTCCAGGCTGTGGGTGCACAGTATCGTTCCCGCTGCTGCCTGGTGTTTCCCTGCTCATGGGTGCAACGTGCATCCCATGGTCCCCGCATCCAGAGCCAAAACTCTGACCCAGCCCTGAGCATCTTTCTTGGCCCTTCCCCATTATCTGCAGTTGCCAATTTGCTCTCCCCTAACCTGTGACCACAAGCAACACCCGACGGTGCTGGGTCCTGAGTTAGCCTGAAACAATCTGCTCAGGTTGATAAATATCTCTGTTTCCATTTTGTTTAACAAATATCTTCTTTAATGGCAAGGGTTTTTGTTAAGCTTTCTCGTATTATCATCATGCTTAATCATGCAGGGTGACTTCTAAAAGTACTTTTTTTAAATGCCAGTTTTTATCCAGGTTTTAAAATTGAAATTCATTTTTTATCCAGAGGCAGGATATAAATGACTCTACTAAAATTAGATTAATCCTAATAAGAATGTCAGTTATCATTTCTGAATACATTAAATTTTTTTTTGAAATTTTACATGCCTCTTTAGCTATAATTGCTAGTGTAATTTCTTACATAGACATGGTGTGTCCTCACGGTTGACAGAAATACTTAATGCAATGTCGACACTGCAGTAAGTTACAAATTAGTGCGTCGCAGTCACTGCAAACATTTTGAACTTTCTCCTTAAGTTAGGAAAAAAAAAAAAGAAAAAGCACCTTAAATGGAAAGCAAGGCTAAAATGCATTTAGCTCGTTGGAGTAAAGCAGGACGGTTGGAGGCTGGAGCCCTTTAGAAGGGCCTTTCCTGAGCTGGGAGAGGGAGACAGAAAGCAAGGGGGGAGCTGAAGGTCCCGGGGGGGGGCAATTTGGGGTTCCGGCAAGCGAGAGCAGGTCGTGGGATTTGTGTGTGTGGGGGTGGGTCCTGCCCGTGTCCCCGGGGGCTGCAGGGCAGGACTTGGGGCGGTTCTGCAGCAGCACCCCTGCTCACTTGGGCTTTTTTTTTAAGGGATGGTAAATAAACCCCCTTTCCTGGTGGATGCCCCGAAACCGTCGCTGCGCGCGTCCAAGGTGAGCGTCTGATCTCTGTTTGCTCTCGCAGCGCCCTGAAAAGCTGGGGCGATGCCGGGGGGGGGTTGGGGATGATGGGGTGTCAGCACCGGAGTGGGGCAGACGCCGCTGCTGGCAGCCCGCGCACGCAGCGGGCGCTTTGCAATAAACTCCTCGTCGCAATAAAAGGGTTGGCAGCATGAGCCCTCTCTGGCTGCCGGCGTGGTGGCATCGCGGTGATGTCCCCAAACCGGTGGCACGGTGCGCGGTGGGGCGAGGACGGCAGCTGGGAATGCCGGAGCTAGCGGGATTTTGGGGCAAGGCTCTGGGGAATCGCATCTGGCAGCAAAGCGGGAGGGGAGGAAGTGGTTGGAGGGAGACTTTGGTCTCTCCTGCGGCATCTCGTCAGCTTTCTTCCATGCGCGTGGGTGGCAAGCCGGGGGTTTTCGTCTCGGAGGAGGGGGGGAAGAATTCCGAACGCTCCTCATCCATGGGCAATGGGGAACTGCCACGCGTTGGGCTGGTGAGGGTGGCTGGGGAGCGAGGTGGCAGGCTGGGTGCTCTGCCCTCCTCCTCCTCCTCCTCCTCCATCCCAGGCCCAAGGGCTGGTTTATTTTTAGGTTTAAAACCCGAGCTTTTCTTAGCTCCTTGTTAAATCTCCTGCTGGGAGCAGGGGCCGTGTGTCCCGGCAGGGTCTGGGGGGGACATCCCTGGGGAAGGGGCCGGAGAGGAGCACCAGTCCCGAGATCTCTGGGTCTGGCAGCATCTGCGACACCCGAGACAGCAGTGGGCTTTCTGGTTCCTGTCCTCCTCCCGTTCCCAGCAGGAGGTTGTACATTTTATTAAAGTTCAGCTGTACGTGTATCTGGCCTAAAAATAAAAGCAAGCACGAGCCAGATCTCTTTCAGCAGGAGGAGAGGTTTAAACCTGACACTCTTGTGTTGTGCTGGCGTCTCTCTCGGCCCCTCTCTCAGCTGCCGCTGTGCCGACCAGCCCCGAACTGGGTAAACTGGGAACAGTGAAGGGGCAGGCATGGGGGAGCACAGGGGGTCCCAGCCCCTTCCAGTGGTGAAGCCTTTAGGAGGGTCTTTCTTTTTGCCACAGCCTGTAGACATGTAGAAATCCGGGCCTTTTGTGCCTGAAAGGGACCTTTCCGTGAAGAGGGAATGTGGGCAGCCCTGGGAAGAGGTTTTGGGGAGAAAGGGGCAGTTTTCTCCCCAGCGGAGTCACATCCAGGAGCACGGCCTGAGGCAGGGGCTGGATTCACGCTTTCTTGCGGAGCTTGCTCACCAGGCTTTGGTGATCGCTCACGGTTTGTGTGCAGAAGGAAAAGAGTGTGTGTGTGGGGGAAATAATCTTTTGAGGTCCTATGACTCATCTTTAGCTTTTTCTCCCAGACCTAAACCAGACCCATCCACCCCCGTGGTGTGGGGTGAAGGTCCTGTACGGCCAAGAGCCGCGACGATAGGGCTGACTCAGAGGTGAGGAATACTGCGTGACCTGGTTACTGGGGCAGTGGTTGCACGGCTGTAGTGGACAGCTGTTGGGGTTGTTGTACGCAGGCACTTGGTTATAATGGGGCGGTTAAGAAGGTCTTAATAAGTTACAAGGCGGGCTGCAGTCGAGCGAGTTCCCGGTAATGACACGAGGGCTGAGGGGTTGGTGATTTGCAGCTGCCTGGGAAGATGGCACTTCCAGACCCAGCCAGAATGACAGAACTCGTTTGGCCACATCTGGGAGATCAAAGGGCCCGGCGGTGAGTCACGGCGGCGTGGCGAGGGGTGACGCTGCTCCCCAGGGACCAAGGGGCTGGCAGCCGCCACCGGCACGGCTGGCGAAACCCGGGAGACCTGTTTGGTGCAGGGCAGGGCATCCCGCAGCTGGGCTGTGGGTAACCATCCGCAGGGTTTTTCTCCTCTCCCTGCCCGATTCCTAATGTTGGGATTAATCCTTCAAACCGCAGCATCGCTTCCCCGGGGCGAACCTAAGCCCCATCCCTCCCGGGGATCTGCTCACAAGTGGGGTCGGTGCACGGGGGGCTGTCGCCCAGCCCTCGGTGGGATCTCTGGGGATGGAGACGCAAGCCCTGGCACGTCGTGGGGGGCTCTGGGGTGCCGGGGGACCTGGCTGAGGCCAGGAGGTCCTTGCTGCTCCCCAGAGCAGCCGTGGGTTTTATTTTTGTGGAAGTCTTCAGAAAAACGAGTGAGGCTACTTGCCTCCTCTCCCGTGCTTCGGAGACGGCCGCATGGCCGTGTGCGGCTGGCGTGGTGTGAAGCGGGGAGCCGAGAAGTTTGGGGACCCCTCGTGTACCCCTGGGGATGCAGCAGCAGCAACTCGCGGCGCTCGGTGTCAGCCGGGTGCGGGAGGGCGCCCAGCTGCGGTCCTGCGGGGACCCAGGCGTGGGGAGGTGGTTGCTTTGGGGTTCCCAGTTGCAAACTGGGTTTGTGGGGTGCAGGGTTAGCGGGGGTGTCAGGTACGGGGGGGCAGGGAGGAAGGGGCTGCCTCTCGCCCAAGGACTAACCGCAGGCTGTAACTTCATCTCTTGGCTGTTTGCTTTCAGTTCTTCATTTTTCCAACCGAGCTGGAAAAGCGAGAGGTGGGAAGCGGTGGGGGGGGTCTTTGGAAAACACCGGAGTTGGTGTCAGGTCTGGTGGGCTGAGCCGCCCCCCCCGCCCCGCCGCCGCCTTCCCCTGCGCCCCCAGCCCCGCGTTGTGGAGGGCTGCAGTTTGCCTCCTTTCTGTCCCGGCTGGGGATTAATCTGCATGACAATTAGCGGGGCTTGGCGGGGAGGTCTTGGTCTTGGGTTCCCTGGGCATATTCCTGCCGCTCCCGCTTTCCCTTCCAAGTGGGCGCCCAGCCGCTGCCGTGTCCCCTGCCAAAGTAATTCTTTGCTTTGGAACCGGGAGACAAAATCTCCTCCGTCTTATTTTGGAGGGGTCAGGGAAGGAGTGGGAACCCCGCTGATCCAACCTTGTTCCCTTTTAACCTGCCTCTTCGTCTCTCCCCCTCCCGGCCCCCCGTCCTCCGGATGAGCGGGGCTGCAGCCAGGGCACGAGCGTCCAAACCGAAGCAAAGCCGAAAAACACACGGGGCCGAGCGGGGAACCTGATCCGCTTCCGTTGGATCATTTAATATCTGCAGCATCCAGCGCTTGGGGTTTGGGTTCGTGCCGCTTCTGGTGCCGTCTGGCTTTTGCAATGCCTGCTGGGGTGCCGGGCTCTGCTCCTTACTGCTTTCCTGCTTCCTTGGGGTTTTGGTTGGGTTTGGTTTTTTCTGGGGGGGGTGGGGGGATGGTGTGGCTGCGGCATCCAGCTGCCAACCTCTGGACGGGCAGCCGGGGCGGAGCAGAAGGTGAGCGCCGCTGCCCACGCCTCGGCCCTCGCTGCCGCTGCCCGCGCCTCATTGTCTCACTTCTCTCTCCATTCCTACGCCAATTAAAGAGCCGCGTTGCCATTCATGGCCCTTATGGTTTTGTTCAGTTGTCTGTCAGCTCTTGTCAAGCCCTGTCCCCTTCCCCTCCCCCGTTTTCAAAAACAAAACCCCTGACAAACCCCCCTTTGAATCCCCTCTTACCTCACTCCCAGCGTGGGGCCCCATTGACGGGAGATGCCGGCGGCGGCGGCGGGGAGACCGCTCCCCACGCTGCCTTTGTGGGCCGCCGGCAGCCCCCCCCGGCCCCCGGCCTCCCCGCTTCTTGCCAGCATTAATTAGATAACTCGGCTCGTCTTTATTTCTCCGAGGGGGGGGTGCGGGACGATATTACTTGAGGGAGAAAATATGGCTTTTTCCTCTATTTTCTTGGCCAAGCCCTTGGTTCCATTGCCAGCAGAGTCGCTTATTGTGCTGAAAAATAATGAGTTTGCGGGAGCGCGTGTGGGGCGGGGGGGTGAGCCCGGGGGACCCCCCCAGTGCTCCTTATTCTGCCCAAACGGCGTCTGCACCCCATGCCGGCGCTGGCGGGAGCCCGGGGTCCCCAGAGCCGCACGCCACCGGCTGCGGAGAGCGCTGCAGGTGGCAGCAGCAGCCTGCGCCAGTGCTCTGGCCCCAATTAAATCTCCTCCAAACTCCCTCAATTACCCGCTTTTTTTTTTTTTTTTTTTTTTACCCATCCCACCCCCCCCTCACAGGGTTTGGATTAATATCATTTGCTTGCATGGTTTGAGTGCAACATCTGAACGCACAGGGTGCCGCACGGAGGTGGGAAGATGGAAGAGCGCATGGCTGCTCCCATCAGCACCTGGCTTCTGCGAGGGCTGTGAGCCTTCCTCCTCTTCCTCGGGGCATTGGGATGCTCAGCAGCCGTCCCCTTAAGTGGTGGATGAGCATCGGGAGGCATCCTGGCTGAGCCCACGAGGGGACAAAGGAAAACATCTGCCTTTTGGTGGGTGCTGCCACCCACCTTTGGCAGGTCTCGGCCCCGGCGTGGCGGCGGGCTGGGGGTCCCAGCTCACCCCCCACCGCCCACGCATGTTTTCTCCAGCCACAGGGAAGGCAGCGAGCATTCAGGCAGGATGCTACGGAGGTAATTAAAGCCCCGAGATCCCCATCCCGAGGGAGGGGGTGTATCGACAGCGAACAGGGGGCACCCAGCAGCTCGAGGGCTGGCACGGGACCCTCCCCTCTGACAAGCCCCGGCACGACAGGACCCTGCGCCGGTGGTTTCTGCAGCGGCTCTGCTATTGCTGGTGCGTTCTCTGGCCTCTGTGGGATGAAGCCCGAAGCCACCCAACCTCTGCTGGGTGTTTGCGGGCGGCTGATGAGCTGCGGTTGGGACGGGGCAGGACGAGAGGCAGCTGGAAACGTCAACCTGCCGGTCCCTGCCGCAGGAGGGGACGGCAGAGCTTTCTCCCTGGCCTCTCTGCCCGGTTGGGTGCGTTGGTGTCCACCCGTGGTCAGCCGGCACTGTGGGTCTCCCACCGCCTGTCCTCCTTGGGGCTGGTGGGGAGTTCGGGGCTCGGATGCTCTCCGGCGGCGCGTACCTTCGCCGGTCTCTAATTTCGTGGATGGCTCGAGGAGAAAGCCCTTCCCGCAGCCCTGCCGCGGGCTCTGAGTCACCAGGGCTGGCCCTGGCTGCGGTGGCCATGGGACCGGGGACGTCGCCGGCTGCGGTGGCAGCTGCCGGTGACGGGCACCGAGGTGTGTACGGCACCCTGCAGCACCCGTGCATGCTTTCCCGAAGTCTGGCTGCTGAGCCATTTTCTGCAGCATCCTTGATGGCTGGAGCCCTCTTCTGCTTGGTTTTCTTCTTGGTTGGCAATAACCTTGGTGTAACCGCTGCTGGAACCGCCTGGTCCAGAAGCCCTTGGGAGCAGAGCAGACTCCTGAGCTCGGCAGCAGCAAAGCCAGTGCAGAGGGCAGAGCCGGACCTGTGGGGATCGTCGTTTTTGCGTGGTGACCCCTCCTAGTTGTTCCTCATCTGGACATTTCCTGCCACGGCATCTGGTGCAGGGACAGCAAAAGCAAAACCTGTACGGAGGGACTGCATTGCTGCTTCGTGGGTGGCTTTTTTGGCTGAAGAGCACCTCCACTAGTGGAAACGTGCTGGGTGGTGGTAGCGGGTGGGGTTTTGAGTCAGCCCTTGCCCGGTGTTGCTCTGGATTTCTTTTTCCCTAGGAGAGGGGTCTGAGCTGGACGAGGGGAGATCAGACCCTTCTCCAAGCTGCAGGTTTGCAGCGGGAACTTGGGTTCTCCTCTTGGCTTCCCATTGCGGAAAGACACTGCAGTTGTGTGTATTTTCATGGTAAAACAGGTTCTCTCTGATCTTTCTCCATTTGCTAATCAGGTACAACTGGGCCCCTTTACATTTTGTAAGGGCTTGGTCTTCAGAGTTAGAGCAGCGAGTGGGCAACTTCTGAACAAAGCTCAAAGAGGCGTGATGGGATCTCTGCAGCTTCCCAGCTGGGGCAGGGAGCTCTGAGCTGGGTAAGCAAGATGCTCACTCGGCCTTCAGTGATTGAAACTGGTTAGGGAGAGTTACAGTACGAAGCGTTGAATGTGAGGCTTATGCTTACTAAACCTCTGCGTGAGGTGTTGGAATGGTCTCCTGGCATCACCAAAGCCACCGGCTTCCCTATGGAGAGATGCTGGGAGCTGAGTCAGGGCTGGGGCTGGCACTTGAGCGTGGGCTTGCCTGCACTGTCTTGAGCATCGCACCTCTTTCTGGGCAGAGAGGGGTGTGTTGGTGTCATTTTCCCCCTGCAGCTGGTGTTTCCTTGCCTTCTGCTTAATTTGAACCCCAGCTTGACCGTGACCTGGAGTCGGTCACAGTGCGGAGTTTACCGGGGCTTGAGCATCTTTTAACTTCATCTCAAAAAATGGCATTCCTGGCACCCGGGGGGGTCACTTTTGGGTGGGTGGGTGTTTTTACCAGCCTGCGATGAGCCTTACAGCTGACATTAAAGCAACAAAGGGGTTTTGGGGAGCAGTGGAGTTAGAAAATGGCATCCTCGTGCTGGGGGGGGGTCAGGGTGCGGGTTGCCATGGCGACCCGTTTATGCCTCACTGATGCGTCGTGTAAATCCGTTTGGAAACGAGAAGGGCCTTTTGTCTTTGGGAGGGTTGAATGGGCCTCATTAAACCCGAGATGTGGAAAAAGGGCCTTAGAGTGCATCTGGGAGGGGAACGGGACGGGACGGCCCCGTGGGGCGGCTGCGGGGGCTCAGCGGAGGCAGTTCCCCCTGCCCGGGGATGGCGAGATGCCGGGGGGGCTGGAAGGTGCCTTTGTGAATAGCTGAAAAGTATCTCTTTGAGCAGTGGAGGTCGAAGGAGCGAAGGAGGTATGAGGCTGTTTTCGGAAAGAGTTACCTGGAATTGCTGGGTTCTGTGCTGACCACCTCGGCTCCAAAAGGATGCAGCAGAAATAGAAGAGGTCTGCAGAAGGACAATGAAAATAATTATGCATAGACTGGGGGGGGGGAGATCGAAGGCTCCTTTTAGAGGAGTCTTAATAATAGAAGAGCACATAAAAGAAGTGGGATCTAAAAGTGTGGGGATTCGCGTGCTCCTATTTACCCTCTCTTGCGGTAACGAATAATTCGACTGAACAAGCGAGAAGGTGACAGATACAGATGGAAGGCAGAGGAGAGCGGGGAACCTTTTTATTCAAGTTGTAATTAACTTCCTTCCGTGGGATATCTTTGTTCCCAAGAATTTAAGGAGAGTCAAAAAGGAGAAAGGGTGCTGGCACTGCTCTGGGAAAGGGCTGTGGATGCTGCTGTTGTACTGGGATGAGGTGGGCCGTTGGGTTAAGTATGTAATTCCTCCGTTTTAATTGTCCTTGGCTCTTGAGAGGTCAAGTGAGTTGGGTGGTGGGTTGTGGTGTCCCGCAGGGCTGGCTGGGGACCCCCACTGATGTGCCAGTGTCTGTGGGCAGCCCAGCCCTGCCTGGGATATCGCTGGGAAAACCATCCCCATGAAACGGGATATCTGATGCTCTTGGTTCAAGCTTGCAGGGGACCATGTGGTTGTCCCTGTCCGACGATGCTGTTTGACTTCAACCACGGCCCAAGTAAGGTCCCAGTATTTGGTACCAACCCCTTGGTGTCATTTGCTTGGTGAAAATACGGGTTTTGGCAAACGCAGAGGTGGCTGGGTGTCACCGGAGGAGCTTTGGAGTGACGGCCAGAGTGTGAGCTCTGGAGGGACCCCTCCGACGGCTGGAGCGTGACCTGGCTCTGTGGCAATGGGGGGTCTGGAGAACTATTCCAGGGACAGGATTAATTTCTTCTAGGGGGTGGCCAAGTGTCCTGGGCAGAGGGAGTCCCCTGAACCTGGGCAGCTGCTGTGAAACGGTGGTGCTGTGTCCTAGAAAAGCCAGTAAGAATGAGGCGGAGAGAGGCAGGTGTTTAATTTTATGTGCCGTTGGGCATTGGTGAAGCTCTTGCAGGTTTCAGAAGTGTTTTCCAGGAGAACACACCCAGTTTGCACATGGAGTTTTGGCTTTTTTTTTTACTCGTTCTCTTTACCTTGCGGAGCTGCTGGCTGTTTCCCATCCCTTTTCTGGGGTGGTTCCCAGCTGGTGTGAGCTGCGGTGGCTCGTGGGAGCCGTGATCCTGCTGGGATGACCCATATGCTCTTTTGGTATGGAGAGCTGAGCCAACGTGGCCTTCAGCTGCCCAGGCACCAGGAAGACACGCAGCTCCTGCGTACTAGAAAATGCCATATGCACCTCAGTTATCGCTGCCCTCCTCTCGCTCTACCAGGCATCGGCAGCCTTCCTGCAGCCTTCACTGCCAGAAGTAGATGTCCTGCTTGTAAGATACAGTTATTTTTGGATTTCTTTGAAGAAAACAGCATTTAGCATATGTCATCTTGTATGTGTGTCAGCATTAATGCTTTAGAGCATCTTCTCCAAGGAGGAGATTGTTGTTAAATGTTGTTCTGTTTTCTGCAAAGCATGAAATAAGGTGGGGTGTGTCGTGTTTCTCGGACATGGGGAAAGGCAATGCTGCCCCAAAGGTTTTGTAGTTCACGTGGTGCAAGGAGTGTCTGGGCTCGGGGAGAGAGAGGTTGTTGGAAGTGCGTCAACCCATTCTTTTAAAAAACTGTATTTTCAAGCAATTTACTGGTCATGCTCTCCCTAAGGAAGAGCTGAAGGACTGCTAGCATGTTTGTAAAGGTGCCAGATACCTTATCTGCAGGACACTTGTGTTTGCAGCTATTGCTGTGAACGTGTTAGCTTGTCCACGTTTAACCATGACCCAGTCTGCTAGCCCGTGCATGCCCATGTGGAGAAGAGGAGCCTGCATGGTGTGTGTGTGTGGAGGAGGGAGGTACCATGCCCAACACGAGTCCTGAGCTTGCTCCAACCAAACTTCCATGGTTTTCCTTCTTGCTCCTGTGTTCCAGGGCTCCTCGAGCCTCTAGCAGCAGTGGGATGGAGCAGTTCATCCCTGCGCGATGCCCGGCGGGGTCTGCCAGTTTCAGGAACCGTGGTGCTGCCGGAGCAGCTTGGTGCGGCTGGTGCCCTGTGGGCCAGCTGGAGAAGCCACGGGCTTCTGATTTGGCAGGCCGTTTGCCGGGACCCCCGCCACCCTCCAATGCGGCTGCTCCTCCTTGAAGCCGAGGTGTGAGCTTTTCGGCTGCCGGTTGGAAGGACAGCGTCCCTCTGCCTCTGGTCGCACCAGGGATCCCGGTCATCCTCGGTGTGCGCAGCCGTCGCGCGGGTCTGTGCCCGGCCGCGTGGGGGTTGAACCGAAGGAGCAGCCGGCACCGCGGGGCTGGTCTGCGCTCACCCGGGGAACGCGCCGGTGCCGTGGTGTGGCTTGAGCTCCTGCCTAGGCACAGCCTGGGGACACGAGGGCTGGGATCCTTCCCTGAACCCTGGGCAGCCCTCCTGTGTATTTCAAGGGATTAGCATCTCTTATTGCCCCATTCCTCTTCCTCTCCCTGCAAACCGCCTCCGTCATGCCAGGGCGGCTGCCTCTGACACTAGGCACCGGCCGAGTCCATGGCCCTTCCAGCAGGTCCCACTGGTAGCCGCCAGGTCACTCCATCGGGTCCCACTGGAGGCTTTTGGACCCCTGAGGGGAGACTAAGCTTCCCTGCTGGTGAGAAGGGGGGCTGCCTGGTCCGCAGGGGGTTGGGGGTCCCCGTCAGTGGCCCCCCAACTCGGGGCAGGGGAGAGGCTGCTCTTTAATCCCATCCCTCTGCTCCGGCATCCCGGCATCCTGCTGCCAACAGAGCTCCCCTTGTTTACCCAACTCAGAGGAATCGGTTTACAAGGCTCACAAATACCCTTTTCACCTTTCCCATCAGAAAACACCTCCCGAAACAATGAGGAAATTGGACGCCGCCACCTGATCGCTCCCAAGGAACCTGCGGGGCCGGGAGCTGGGGGCTGTGGGGGCCGGGAGCTGGGGGCCGGGGGTGCGGTGGCAGGGATGCCTGCCCGGGATGCTCCTCGGCAGCCGGCATGGCTCTGCGGGTGGGCAACCGCAGGTGCCACCACCCAAAAATCAGCTTGAGGGGCTTTAGGTGATGAAGCTGCTGATAATGGGAGTGGAGGCCAGCGCTCCCCCCTGGCAGGCTCTGCTCAGCTGGGTGCAGTTTGCAGCACCTGCAAAAAAATATATATTTTTTTTTAAGCTTTAATGGCTGTAGGTAGTCTTTCCCACCACCTTTGGCATCAGGAGGAAGGATGCTGAGATATTATCTGTGAGCTGAGCCGCCATCCTCCTCCCAAGTGGTGGGAGAGGTGGAGGAGGGTGGTCGGGGGGGAAGGTGCATGCGTGGGGGGACCCCACCGGGTGCCATGGGTGGTTGGGGTGCCGGGTACGGGCTCACGGGCTTCCACATGGTGTGCAGGATTCGCCCCGAAAGCACTGGGCGCTCGTCAGTGGGGCGCTGGTTGCAGGTCTGTCATCCCACCCTCCCCTTCCACGGGGCGTGCTAAGCCTGGGCTCACCAGGGCAGATTGTGGGCAGGGGTCCACTCGTGTCCCAGGAACAGGGTCAGAAATTGGGCTTTTGGGAGATTACGGCTCTGAGCAGCAGCTGTCTTCCCTCTCGGTGCCCTGGTGCTCTGCTGGACCCAAATTCAAATTGTCTAATAGAGTACATGTCTGGGGCTGTGTCCCAGAGCATGTTATTATGCAGGTGTCAATCTTAGTTCCAGCGTTAAGGTTGAGTTGAATTTTAATTTTTTCTTCTTTTCCTTCCCCACCTTAAAACGGGGAAATGAAACTGTAAGGTATGGAGGATACAGCATGTGCTCTGAGGGCACAATGAATTTCTCTATTAATTTAAAAGGAGATCTGTTCATTCTTCCCAGTTAAGATAAATTTGAAGATGTGTCCTTGTAAAGACAAGTCAAGAGTGTAATTCTTTTTTGCCTTCAACGGTCCTTCTGAAGTAGAATTTCTCATACCCAGAACTTGCTGTAATACTGCGTACGGGCAACTTGTGACAATTTTTGGACACTTTTTTCTCTGCTGTTCCTGTGATAAATGTTGCTTTTCACCTTCTGTATTTTAAAGGAGAATTTCCTGGAGAACTGGCTTCTTGCATGATAGGAACCGTTGTCAGTCTTCCCTAGCATGGCCCTCATAAGCCGTTGCTTGCGACAAAGCAAAATTTGGGGGGGGGGGGGGCAAAAAGTCTCGATGTGTGGTTAAGAGCTCAAAGAGCCCTGAGAGGGTTTTTGAAGGCGTACGCTTTGGGAGTTTATCTTCACCGCTCATGCTGCCCAGCCTCTCGGCTGGGAAACAGCCCTGCTTTTAGAGAAGAGAGGGAGGACGCTAAGGGGGAAATGGCGAAGAAAAAAATGAGGGAACTCGGAGGACAAAGGGTAAAACGGGTGCGTGCAGGCAGGAACGCAGCTGGCAGGGAGCAGTGGTCGGAGGGAGCACCCCCAAAAGTGCTGCCTGCTTTGGCTGGTAGCTCTGTTGTGCTCGAAGTTCGTGTAGATCTGGAAAATGTTCCTGGGCAAATTCCCAGGCAGAAGCTGGGTGCTTCTGAAGCTAAGACTGAGCGCTTGCAGAAGAAACGGGGCTCGTCATTTTATCCTTGAAACAACTAAACCGAACATAGGCCTTCTTTCTGAAGTTTCTGGGACGAAGAAGTGCCAGCAGGCTGTGGTGCTGGGACGTTCTCAGCTCCCCTGATCGCTTTATGGTTAAAAATCAGCTTGACCTGATCCCAGGCGGCCATGCCGTCCGCGCAGGCTGGTGTCGCGCGGACCGGTCGGTTTGCAGGTTTTGGCCGAGGAGGTGCGATAGGTCCTCCTGGTACGGAGATGGGGGACGGATAGCAGCCTTCTCCTCCCGCTCCGGCGTTGCAAGACATCTGCCGGACTTGTTTGCGGCTTCCTGTTTGGCATCTCCTGGGCAGGAGGGAGCTGGCAGGGGCCGGAGGAGGGAATTTGAGTCACTGGCGAGTCCTGTGCCAAAAAGCCTCTGACTCAGCCCAACCGTGGAGAAACGAGTGTGGGATCCAGCTGCCTCTCTCGGGGTGGGAACCCGTGAGCGGAGCGTGCAAGTGTTCACTTGCGCTGCATGTCTGCGGCCCCGGCGTGGGGTGGGGAGGGAGGGGCAGGGGCTCCTTTGCATCTCCTGCTGCACGGCTCCCGGGATTGCGGCTCCTGGGATTGCGTCAGGGCTCCGGCTGTGGGTGGGGGGGAAGCCTTTATCGCTCCCCAGGCTTTGGAAGCGGCGTGCTGGCCGGGGGCCAGCTGACCTACTTGGTAACGTTCAGGCGAAGCGCGGCTCACCTGCCGGCAGCGCCGGGGATGGAGCCGGGCTCTGCCGTGCCAGCAGCGCGGCATCCCACCTGCATGTTCAGGGGTTAAGTTTCCTACAAGTTTCCTATTCTTTCGTGAGGCTATTGCCTTCTTCCAGAAGTCGTGACTTTGGTAAAACTGAATTGCTCCCCACGAGCTTGCACGGCGAAGGTGCAGCCTGCTGTACCGGTGGTGCCGGGGTTGGGATGATCCCAACTGTCCCCCCCCATGGCCGCGGTGCTTCTCCGGGTACCGCCGGAGCTGGGGTGATCGAGGCTGTGCCACGGCTCGGCAGGGAGGATGGGGCAGATAATCTGAGCTCAGCTCCCGCGTTGGGAGCAGCGTGGGTGAAGGGGACCGTACCCCCTGTCCCTGTGCCTTGCCTCCTCTCCTGGGACTGGGCGAGGGCGAGCACCGGGGCTGCGACCTGGCAGAGAGGTGCAGCTGATGTCTGTCTGTCTGTCCTGGCCATCCCTCCCGCTGTTACAGCTGGCACCGAGCTCCGGAGCCCTTGCCAAGGGCATCGGGGTATGCGTGGGCTCCGGCTCCACCTGCCTCCTCCCAGCCGGGCCGGTCGGCGTGCAGATCTGCTGGAGCTCCTGCAGCCGGAGGCCTGGAGCCTGGGCTGCTCAGGCGCTAGTTTCAGCTCCGTGGCTTCTTGCTAAGACTTGTACCAGAGCCACGGAGCAGGTTGGTCTTGTGTGTTTGATCTTCCTTCCGCGGTGCCTCCAGCCCCAGCCAGTGCAGCTGGCTGGGGGGGAGAAGGTGTCCCGTCCCCTCATCCGACGGCTGGGGTGGGACGGGATGGGGACCCGCCGTGTCCAAGAGCAGGAAGGGAAAGCCACGGACGTGGAGCCTGCTGAAGCACACGCTTCGGTTTTTGCCATGCCCACATTACGCGAGGGAGTCGCAGCAGAGATAACTTTGCAGGAACATCCATTCCCACCTTATCTTCCATCAAGAACGCCTTACGTTGCCTACATCAAAGTAGATGATCTGCTGCTTCCCTCCTTGTTGCCCTAATCCTCTACTTCATGCTTAAAAAAAAAGTAGTCAGAGTATTGCTCCACAATAATGAAATCTGAATGCTAATTATCAGCATATTACCTTCCTTCCCTTCGCAATGCCCTGCCTTCCAGCCCCAAATAGCTTTCCTCCCTCCTCGCTCCTCTCCATCCGGTCCTCCCACGCTCCTGGGCACGCCGTTGAGCCTGGCCTGGTAGAAGTTGTCCTGCAGGATGCTTCCCTCCCTTCCATTTAAGGACAGGAATTCCTCGGGGAGCCGGGGCGTGGAAGGGATCCCTCCCTGCGCCCCATTGTCAGGACTTCTCCCCGTGCCTAATTATCGCCTGTCCCTGCAGGAAGCTCCTCGCCTGGCCGTCGGGCAGAGCCACGGCGTCTCCAGCCCGCCCGCTCCGCAGCCCTTTGTGGGAAGACTCCATTCCCTTTTGGGAGCCAGGCTGGGGTCTCGGAAGGGCGCTCAGCCTTGTCGCGGCAGGAGGGCTGGGGAGCGGGAATGAACCGAGCGAGCCCCTCTTGTTGTTGTGGGAGCCTACGCTGGCTCCTTGCACGTGCAGTGACGGTGAAGGAAGAGGAGAGCTGTATTCCGGTGTCAAAAAAGCATCTTGCAGCGGGAAAGCAGCAGAGTTTAAGCACAAAATAAATGGTGTGAAAGCAGGGCTTTGCGGGGGGTGGGACGGGCTGGTGTGGCCCCCACTTGCCTGCACGTGGCTAACTTCTTGCCCTCCTCTCTTCCAGATTCATGACTGGGAAGGGGCTGGTCATCTACCCAGAGATTGGGGATAAACTGGACATTATCTGCCCCAAGGCGGAGCCGTCCAAGCCTTACGAGTACTACAAGCTGTACCTGGTGAAGAAGGACCAGGCAGATGCCTGCAGCACCGTCATGGACCCCAACGTGCTTGTGACGTGCAACCGGCCCGAGCAGGAGATCCGCTTCACCATCAAGTTTCAGGAGTTCAGCCCCAACTACATGGGCCTGGAGTTCAAGCGGCAGCAGGATTACTTCATCACATGTGAGTTGCCCTCCTCTTCCTCGCCGCCGTCCCTGGCTCGGGGGGGGGCGGCGGGGGCCTGGAGAGTGTCGCCAGGCGCTTTGTTCACGACTTGGCCGGTGCAAAGAGCTGACACGTACGGAAAATATTTCCCTGCTGGATGAGAGAAGGGGGAGGAATGTGTCACCGGCTGAGCGGGTCACCAGCCTGTATCTGGCTGCTGTGCCATGTCCCCTGCCCTCCCCGCAGCCGGGAGCAGGAGCGCAACCATGTCCCCCCCCCCGCCGGGGTCAGCCCTGGCAAGGAGGGGCAGCGTGTGTCTGGAACACCATCACGCCCGGAGCTTATTTTTTGCTGCCGTCTTTGCTGGAGGTGTTGCAGGGCATTTCTCGTAGGGCTTTGCCTTGGGGCTGGGAAGCTTCTGGTGGGGCCATCAGGGTCAGGAGAACGGTGACGGAGGAGACGCTCGTCCTTCTACCTGGGTGCTGCCACTGAGAACAGCACTGGCAGAGGGAAGCTGCCGGCGGTGCCAAGGGCTTGCTGTGGTCTAAATGGCTGTAAAATTTCTGCGTGGCAGCCTGTTCGTCTTATTTCTCCGTACAACGTGTTTTTATGGAGGGGAGAGGGAAAGAGGGCTGAATTTTCTTGGAGCCCATGGTCCGTGCGTGTAGGGGACCATTGCACAGGGATGTATCTGCCTTTGCCGGCTCTGGCAGGATGGAGTGAGGATTCCGGGGAGCTCGACCGTCCCTCGACAGCCAGTCTGGCAGCGCCGGGCACAGCAATGCCTGCCAGCTCGCTCTTCCCCTGCTCATCTTCTCCTCAACCTCACCGTTCCCGCCTGGTTCAGTGCGTCGCGCATGGACCCGCGGCAGAGCAGCCGGCGAAGGGCACGGTGGCCGCGCGGCTCGTCTCTCTCCTCGCTGTCGCATGCCGCGGGCTCGCCGGCCAGCGGCCCGGCACGGAGGTCAGCTACCTGCGTGGGAGGCGAGCGCTGAGCTACGGGAGCCGGTGCTTTCCAGTCGGTAAACAATGTATTTTTAGCCTGAAATCTTTGCCCTCGGAGGGGCTGCCGAGGACGTCGCAGGCGGCTGGGGGCAGGAGGTGCTCTGCCATAGCGCGGTGCCGCGGTGATGCTGCCAGCCTGGATTTCCCCAGCGAGTCCTCCCTGGGGCTGGGACTGCCTGTGGTTTTGCTGCAGAATAATTTGACTAAACCCGGTGCACGGAAAGCAGCTGGGACGGGCTCCGGCAGGTCAGCCCTGAGCCCACCCTTGCTTCCTTGGGTGATGGCGGGGAGGACCTGGCGCAACAACCCGCTCGGCCTGCTCGGCGTGGCGGTGGTGCCGGCAGAGACCGCGGGCTACACGGGGCTGAGTCACCGTTTGGCGGGGCTGGTCTCTGCCGAGAGCTGCCATCGCTCGGTCATTCTCGTTGTCGGGATTTGGGGCCATCTGCCTGCTGTCACTCAGGGGGCACAGGTGGGGTCACCAGCTTTGCAGCCGTCAGGGGTGCAGGCGACCCTGGCTGCGAGCCCAGGCGCCGCGGGGATGGGCTGGGAATGCCAAAAGCCCTGGCACAGCTCCCGTGCAGGCTCCTGTCTCCCTTACCGCCAGTAACCGTGGCCGGTGGCTCTGGGACCCCGAAAGGTCAGCCCTTCTGCTGTCCCTCAGCTGATGCAAGGCTTAATTCAACAGCAAGCTTTCCCTGCAGTGGGCAAAGAGGGGGGAGAGGGGCTGAACACGCAGCCATGAGTCTGCCTTTTGTATGTCAGGCAAACATCTTGAAGCGCTCGGTCAGCGGCTCCTCCGTGCTCGGGGGTCAAGTTCAAGCAGCGGCACGGTCGTCAAGCTAATGAGGGCTGAAAGCGGGGTCCTGCCTCACGCCCCGCTGCTATGTCGCCTGGGACCCCCGGGGCTGCAAATAGCCCCCAAAGACAAATACGTTTCCCAGAAGGAGCTCAGGAGCCTAACAAAGTGCTGGGGAGGAGAAACGTGGGGTCCCTCGCATTGCAACGCAGTCCGGCAGGAAGGTGTGGGCAGGGCAGGCAGAGGGATTTTACCGGGCTCTGAATTGCACAAGTTTTAAGGAGCTGCTTTGCATTTCACAGGAAAGCTCTTGCTTAAGTTAAATCAACTGCCCGTAGCTTTTGGTGGCGTTTTCACAAGCGGCCGACGGCGCGCTGCCGAGTACAAACGTGGCTCCCCAAGGGCCCCCACGGCTTTGAGCCGGTGCCAGCTCCCCTCCGACGCTGCCAGCACACCTGGGTCACCATTGACTCCGGCTGGCTGCACCTCCGATGGGGTGCACAGCCGGGATTTTGCAAGCTGCGCCGTGCCGGCTTTGCGCAGCTTGCAAAATCCTGACTGTGCATCCCGTTGGAGGTTTGGCTAAGGCTTTCAAACTCATTGCGGTTTTGCCCCCTTTTTCGGTATGATTCTGCTGCCGGCAGTGGGAATCTTCTCCCCCATCTAGAATTTTTCTCTGTATTTGTAATGCAATCCTGCTTTCATCCCAAGGTGGGGGGATCTCTAAAGAGACTGCCATAAAATCCTATTTATCTTCTATTTCCCAGTCTCCTCTTGCAGCATCTTGGAGCCTGTATAGGCCTGGAATAGGGATGTGGAGAGCGGGGTGCTCAGAGCATCCCTGCGGGGTGCCCCCCCCTCTCTCCTCGGGGGGCCGACGGTGCCCTCTGCCCCCTCCTCGGACCGTTTCTGACTTTAATTTCTCTTGACTCCTCTGTGCTTTGATGCGAGCCCCCTCGGTGCTGGGAGCGAGCGGCCACTGCCAGCTGAACTTTGGCCCCTGGGTGGGCCGAGGATGGTCCTGTGATCTGGCCGTACCCTCTGCCGAGCAGCCCCAGGAGCTCTTTCTGCCAAGAAATAAAATAGCCAAAAAAACAAAGTCAAAAGTCTCCTGAGCAGACCACCCACGTGTTGTCTTTTTTTTTTTGTCTTTTTTTTTTTCCTTTTTTTTTCCCCTTTCCCCTCCCCTCTCCCCAAGCTTTGCCTTGACGCACAAAAGGGTTTTTTTCTTCCTTTTCATTTGCCGGCAGCCCTAAGCTGGGGGAAAAGATGCTGAAGCGGAGGGGAGCGAGGCAGCAGCGGGACGTGTGCCGCTTGGCCCCCGCCTTCCCCAGGCGGCTGGAAAACCTCCCCGCCGGAGCCGGGGGGCTTCCCGGGGTCTCTCCCCATTCAGGGCTCCTCCCCCCTCCTCGCCCTCGCCTTGGATATGCCAAGCCTTGTTTAGGGCCACTTTTATCACGGAGGGACACGGCCCCAGCCCTCGGCTTAGCAATGAAAAAGGCTTTTGAAAGAGAACGTAACCTCTCCCCATCCTCTCCAAAGCCTTGCACCGAGCCCCTCTGCGCCAGCCCCAGGCTTGCGTTAAAAGCATCTTTTCTCCTGGGGCTGGGCAGGGGAAGGTGATGCTTCTTCCTAAGCCTTTTCATAAAGAATGAGATGTGGCAGCTCCTGCCTGCAGGTCCTTGGTGGAGGACGTAGGGCTCCAGCAGGACATGGGGCACTGTCCCCAGGATGGAGCCCTGAGAGGGCGGAGAAGTTGGGAATTGGGTGTTTTGCTCCCCGGCAGCCTTTGGATTCAGGGCAGCCTGTGGTTTCTTCTGCCCTTGGTCTCCTGCGGCTGCCTCCCTGCCTGCCTTTGGTGTCTGGGTGGGAGTCTCCTGTCCCCAGCGTCCCGTACCCTCCCTGCAAAACCATCGTATGCCGCGGGCAGACAGAGGGAAGCGCACGGTGGTGGCTCTCCCAGGCGGTTCCTCCTGCTGTGCTGCGTGGGAGGTAGGAAGGTGAGGTCCAACAGGAACAAATTCGTGCTTTTTGCCCCAAAAGAAACTCCTTTTAGGGGTTCCTTGGCCAAGCACAAAGTTGCGGGCAGGCTGCTGGAAAGGTTGAGGGGGGACTCCAGGGTAGCTTGTACTTGCAGACCTGTGTGTGGATGCTACTGCTGCCACCGTTCCCTGGGCCAGCAGTGAGGTTTGGATCATTCACACCGTCCTCATCAAGGCAGAAGGTGCTTCTGGCTCATTAGCAGGCATGTGGTTACTCCTCCCTTCATCCCCGCTGAGCTGGTAGAGAAGCTGGTTGCTTGTGAATGGCTGAAATGGGAGGGAAGAATGTGTCCAAGTACTTAAAAGTAATCCATCCGATTGCTTTTTGGGCTAGCAGGAGCAAAAGGCTGTAGGAAGATGGAAACCAAAGACTGTTTTGTGAAGGTGCTGTCCTAGAGGCGGGGTGGGGGTCCTGCTTTGTGCCTGTGGGTCATCTGCACCAGGTCCGAGAGCTTGACCGTACCAGCATTTCTCCTCGGCTTTGTTTTTATGAATTTCTGACGATTTTCTCTGCTTCCTTGGCTGTCGGTGCCCCACGCAAGTAGCCTTCCCCATCTCCCTGGTGTCTGTGCTCCTGGGATGCTTGTGGGCAGCTCCAGCCACCCCCACCCCCCCACCCCCCCCCCGCTTAGCTAGCCGTGCAGGTTTGGCTCTCTCCACCTCACCTCCTAATTCACTGCAGCTCTTAATTGCGTTTGCTGCTACTCTTTGAACTTGCTCCAGTTTTACTATCTCCGGTAATGAGGTGCCTAGATAGAGGTGCATTAATCCTGATGTCCTGGCAGCGGGGCGGCGTGAGGAGGAGCTCCCGGCGCAGCTCCCTGCCATGCCGATGCAGGAGCTCGGGATGCAGCCCAGCGGTGCCCTGCCTGCTGCCGGTGCCACCGTGTTCTTCAGCCTGGGTGCTTGCTTCATCCTTGGACACGGTGGTGGTGGTGGTCCCTGCAGCCCTTTTTGTGTTTGATGGGGTGCAGGAGAGCGAAGACCCCCGAGCGAAGCCTCGCTCAGCCTTTTGATGCTCTCCAGGCAGCTGTTTGCAGATGTGATGGGCAGCGCCTCGGCCAACCAGCGCTGTGGTGTTTTTGCAGGTGGGATCTCTCACCCATCCCTCTGCCAAGTCTCTGGGCACGGCCGCAGTGTCCCACCTCTTTTGTGAGCTTGTTTAAGGCAAGGAGACCTTGTTTGATGAAAATGTTAAAGTAAAAGTGAGGCCCTGGTAGATGCTTGCCCCATAAATCTAATACGTCTGCTGTTTATTGTTAGTCTTTACGCCCTTCAATCCATTTTTGATGTAATAATGTTCGTAATCCAATCTAACGCTTTTTGGCAGCAGGATTCAGCGAGACCAGATATATTACCCTGAGTGTTTCGTTAAAGCCCTTGTCTTGCATTTCTGTTTTTAGATGCAATTAGACTTAACCTGGCAAGAATTATTTGTTGTAAACCATGGCTGCCTCTGCAACATGGGCTTCGTCCCTGGGCCTTTCTACATTAGCATTTTTCTATGGCTTGCACTTCAGCATGGGGAAGGAGGTCACCTATGTACTGGCAACTGCCAGAATCATCCTTCCTTCTTTCTTTGGGGACACGCCGCCTTACTTGCTTTTCTGTCTGTACTCCTCCAGCTTCCGAAATAGCTGCCATTGGTTTGGGAAGCCTTTTAGCCTATGCCAGCATGTGTGAGAGTGTCTGCAGAGCCGCTTGACTCCTTTCTGCAACCCTTGGTATTTAATAATTTCCTCCCTGGTTCCTTCTGCCTTGGCAAGTGCCGTGCTGGCTGCCCGTCTCTGATGGGTGCTGTGCCGGGGGGGGGGCCGGGTGCAGCCCCCCCAGGGCGGTTTGTCAGCCCGCCAGCTCTTTGCTTTCTTTGCTGATTGCATTTGAATGTGGCCACTTTCATGTGCTCCTCATCTTCCGTCCCACAACTTGTTTGGTGAAGATGAGTTGAAAGCAAAAGTGCCGTTTGATGCCGTGATGAGCGCTATGAACTTCTGCTGATAAAAACCCAATTAACCGGCTTCCTCATTCTTCACCCAAATGGGCCGACGCTGTCCTCGTCCCACCAGCTTGCGACATACCTGCGGCGACGCGGAAAGCCTGGGCGAAGCAAAGCCGTCCTGGCGGATTAGCCATCTGGTTTTGGGGACCGGCTTTCCTCCTCCATCCCCATCCTGCCGGGAGCTGGTGGCAGAGGGTGGATGAGACCCTCTCCCCGCAGGAGATGCTGCATGGGAGCCGGCGGGCTTGCGCCGGAGACAAACGGGTCTCTAACGGTGTCCCACTCCCAACTTCAAAGCCCGGGCGCTGGACATGTCAAACCCAAATAATGGCCCTTAGACAACACGCGGTTCCTTGTCTTGGAGGCTTGTCTGAAGACCGTGACCACAGTAAATGCGATTTTGTTGAGCCCTGTCCCTTAAGCCTCTGCCTCTTTTCTCTTCTCCTCCTCCCTCCTGACCTTTTCGGCTCAGCGCTGTCCATGGACAGCCCCTGGCAGCTGATCTCATAGCTCAGCCTTTCACGGCCCTAATAGGGATGAAAAGCCCTATCAGAAAGGGCCAGTGTCCCGCACCCAGCCAGGAGGTAAATACCCAGCGCTTTGATCTGCTCCTGGGCCGGGGAGAGGGGGGCCCTGCCCAAAACAGGGGTGCCGGTGCCACTTAACTCTCTGCCTGCTGGGCACCAGGCTGCCTGCATCCAAGGATGCTCTTCCCCAGGAGAAGCGATGTCCAAGAGCAACTCTCTAATGTTGGCGCGACCCATTAGTACAAAATAAAACGCGTTGGACTCCTCAGTGCTCCTGAAAACCTGTGGGCAGGACGTGCAGCCGGGGCGATGGCAGCAAGGAAGGTGACATCCAGCTGGCAGCCGTGCATCGCCTGCCCGATCCTGCTCTGCGGCCCCCCACGCTGCTGGAGCAGCGTGACTCTGCCTGCACCCCCCAAAAGATGCTCCCTTGGCAGCTGTGGTGGAGGGCCAGAGCTAAAGGCGTTTTGTGGTGCACGCCGTGGCCATGCATCTGCCTCCATCCTCTTCGTCCCCCTTCCAGCCCCTGCTCCCCCCGGCACATCGGCAGCGGCGGGGCTTGGGGGCCCCAGGGAATCCTCTGGAGCACGGACCCTGATGGACCCTGCTCTCCAGTGACGCTCGCCTCCGAGGGCGTCCTCTGGAACACTGGAAGAGATTAAAACTTGGTTCCTTTTAGACTAAACTTCCAGTAAGAGACTTGAAAGGCAGAAGAAGCCTTCAGCTTGACGAAGACTTGAAAAAAATCCCAGCATACAGCAGTGGCTGGGAAGGGCGTACAGTAGATAAGTGCAGGCAACTACTTCCTTGGCATATTTTTTTTAAATAACCATTTCTTCGTCGAGACCCTCTCCCCAGGCTTTTCCCGTGGGATCCCTTACTGCTCCTGTACCTATGGTGCTTTCTTGCTGCCAGGGCACCGGGAAGAGGCTTGCAGGCACCACCGCAGCTCCAACCTGGTGTGAAAGGCTGCGTGCTGTAGCTTCGGCTGCAACCTGGGATGCTGGGCGGTCGCCCGGGGTGTGCGTGTTCGACCGTGGGTGCTGGGGTGGGCGCTGGCTGTCGGACCAAGAGCAAGCTGGGGGGGCTCCAGGAATTGATGCCATGCTTGGACCGTGAGACGTGCAGAGTGCAAGCAGGTTTGACATTAACGAATTGTGACACGCAGCCCTTTTCCATCTCTAATTTCTAACGATCCGTGTTTCGAACGCTTCTCGACCAGGCTGCCTGTGCTGGGGAGGGCTGCCCAGGTTGCGTGCGGCACCTTTAAAAGCTTGCTTTTCTGGGGAGAATTGGTTTTACTTGCTATTTGAAGTTTTTTTTTGCCCTAGGAATGATGGTTTTTCTGCTGCTGCTGCGTAATGACTGTGCTCTTTGATCCCGCCTGGCAGCGCGGAGCGGGTGTTAACACAGCTAATTGAGAGCCGGCCGCGGTGGGCTGGCGGGGGGCAGTGGGGTCGGGGGGGGTGGCTGCTGGTCCCTCTGCAATGGGGGTCTTCCCTAACTTGGGGGGCAGAGAGGCCTTCCCTCCATCCTTCGCACGGTGAGGGGGCGAGTCCTCGTCTGGATACTCAGGTGTCGGCGAGCTCCTGCGCCGGCTGACGTGGGATGAAGCGCTGGGAGCCGAGGGCGATCCTGCTCCAGTCCCTGCGTGGGTGCAACACCGGTGGGTGCACGGCAGAAGCGGCTGCTCCCCCCGTGGAAGCGGTGCCTGGGCCGACTCCTGTCCCAGCCGTGAGGGTTCTTTGCAACTCCAGGCCCGGAGGTGCACCGATGTAAACTTCCCTGCTGCCTGCAGATTCCTGATGCTTATGCAAAATTTGCCTTTAATTGCAGTGGGTTTTCCTCCCGGCTGTCCCACAGTGCACCCTGAGCTCCTGTCCCTCCCTGCTGCCCTGCACCTCCTCGGCTCCCCACGCTCTCCCAGGCAGAAGATTTGCACATGAATCAGCCTCTCCGGTCCCTGATAACTTTGATTTTTCTCTGAGCCGCCTCCAGCCCGGCACCCAGGCAGCGATGGTGTAGCCTAAGCTCAGCCGGCTGCTGCAGCTGCGGTCTCGGCGAGCAGCGCTGGCTCCGCATCCCCGCATCCCTCCGTGCAGCATCTCGTGTGCGAGGAGAAGCTGGCGTTGGCATCGGCCTCGCCGGAGGCGGGGGGGGGCACCGTCCCCCTGCGCGTCCCTCTCTGTCCCCTTCACGACAGATTTCTCAGTCAGTCGCAGATGTTTTGCTACCTAACCGAAGAGATTTACACCCTGTTAAAACGCAATAAGTGCTTTCCTCCTCTCTGGCTCCCAGCGGGGCCCACAAATGACTCTGGCAGAGCATCAGGTGGAGAATTACATGGCACTTTTTTCCTGACCTATAACCAGTTGCTTGGGGCTACCGCAGAGACTGTGCAAATAACCTTTCTCTTCCACCGACGCTCTCTTTTTTTTGGAAGGGGGTGGATAGACTTAAAGACAAAGGCTTTATTTAGTGCCGTGGTCGTCCTGAGCTGCGCGAGGAGCGAGGCTGCGCATGCTCCCCGGCGCGGGACAGGGACACGGGGAGCTTGCGAGGCTTCTCCGCATGGACGTCTCGGCAGCGTTCGTGCAAAAGGGCTTGTGACCGAGTAAGCAAGCAGTGGTCTTGCAAACAAGAAGTGCTTTCCAGCCTTGATGAGGTTACCTGCGATGTAGCTGTGGCTCTTAATTATGATGCTAATTGGGGCTGATTATAATTTTTCCATCAGAAAGCTGTTTTAATGGGAAATTAGGTTTTCACTTAAGCGTCACTTGTGTTAAAGTGTCTTTTTTTCTATGCAGTACTTCGGTGTTTGCCTGTTGTTCTCCCTTCGCCCCAGGAAAGCACCCTAGAGAGTCCCAAACCAGCGCTTGGGTGTGGGAGCAGTGCTGTGGCACGTGAGGATGAGTGTGGGTGCGTGGTATCCTCCCTTCTTACCCCTTAACCTGGCCGGCGCTGCTGGACCTGTGCTTTGGGAATGTAGCTGCTGCCCTTTAAAAGGGATGGGGCTAATTCAACATTTTTGTTTGTCTTTGGGGGGGGGCTGACCCTGGCCAGGAGGAGATGAACTCCATCCCAACCAGACCAGTGCTATCATTTTCATTCCTATTTCCAGAAGCATATTTGAACCTGGTGGTTTTCACATTGCGGTGCGTTTGCTGTTCGCTGGAGCAAGAAGCGTGGGCTGGGATATGCGGGTTCCCCAGGGCACACAGCAAGCGGTCCGTCCTCCGCAGTCACGCCGGCTGTCCCCTGCTTGCCATGTGCGTGGGGAAGATGGAGGTGAAGCCCTGGGTTCCTTCGCTGTGCCTTGGCCCCAGCTGGCGGGAGCGGACCGGAGCAGCACACCAGGTTCTCCCTTTGGTGGCAAAAATTGGTAGGGTTTTTCAGCAAGACAAAGTTATTACTATAGCCAATTCAGCCTCTATCAGCGCTGTTAGGTCATTTCCTCCTGCCTTGGCTTGGAGACCCACCAGCTCTTGGCCATACCTGCTTGTTCCCCCTTGGGGGAAGGACTTGGTCTGAGGTTGCGGTGGGGAGTCTAGCATTTCCCTCCCCAGTGCAGGGAGAGTCACGTGTTTTTATATATAAAAATCTATTTATTTAGCCAGGCAATTCCAGGGCTGGGCACATGGTGCTGGCAGGTGTTGGCATCCCCCTTCCCTCCAGCCACACTCGGCTGCTCCAGGGCTTTCCAGGAAGACGTAGCACTTCAGAGAGCCAAAATCCCTAGCAAACACCACAACCGTAAATGGGACCTTTGTGTCGGCCGGCAACTGGGTTTGCCGTGTGCCCCTCCAGCTCCTCGCCCCGCTCGGCGTGGGCGTACCGCCGGCAGATGGGCTGGTGCGGCTGCGCCTGCGGGAGCTGGGTTGGGAGCGTGCGGCTCTGCTCGCGGCTCCCAGCTGCTCCGGAGGGGTTGATGCCGTCAGCAAAAACCGGAGCCGCGGGCTGGAAGGAGCTGCGGAAGCAAACCGTGCGCCCACACCTGGCTTTGCACATGAAGCCGTGGCGGTGGGAGGCTTTACGGCTACGCCGGAGGAGTTAAGCGTGTCCGTGAACCTCGGCATGCCATCGCCCAGCGCGCGCTGGTGGGGGTCCCGCCGCCGCTTCTCCGGCAGCCTGCGGCGGTCAGCCCTCGGTTCGGTGGGTGTAAACTGCCGGGACCCCCGTTCGTCCCCTGCGGAGGTAGAGGGGAGGAGATGAGCTCCATGTACCTTCGGTGGTGTTTCCCAGACCCCCGGAGCTGTTGTGCTGCAGGCAGAGGGAACCCGAAACCGATTACTGGGACACAAGGAGGGTTCGCCGTTCGGTGCTTCAACACCCCGGCTGCGGCAGTTCCTGGGACGGGCTGTTTTCTAGAAAACACCCACTTTTTTCCTGAGTTGCTTGTGTTTGTGGGACCCTGAGACAGTAAACCCCAAGGAGCAAAGAGGAGGATGCAGATAACAAACAGGGAAGGTGTTGCTTGTGAAACCCAGGTTTGGGTGTTAGGGCGCTTTGGCAGGGCAGAGCGGGAAGGTCGTGGTGGTTGCCCCCAGCTCCGAGGATCTCTGCGTGTTTCCCACCCCGTGGCAACTGCCATCGCCGTGCACAGAGCAGCCTGGAGCGGAGCTTTTTCCTGCCAGAAGGGGTTTTTTTGGGTAACGGGGAGTAGGTGATGGGTGGGCAGGCTGGGAATCCCTGCCCGTGGTGGTCAGCTCCTGGTGCCCACCGGGGACGGTGGGGAGAATGGACCGGGGGCTGCGTGGGCTGTCTGCAGGCTGACCTGCAGTTACGGGCTCTCTTGCATGCCCAGTATAGATGTGGGGGGCAGAGAAATCCCAGTTGGCACCGTGGCATCGGTCCTGGCTGGCTCTGTGGACCTGGCAGTGCCCTCCGACGTTGGGGTGGCGAGCTGGGGAGGGGGCAGCCTCCTGTACCCCCCGGGCACCCTCGGGGTTAGCTGCTCGGCTCTTCTCTTTCTGTTGCAGACTGGGAGGCTGGAGCAGCTCTGGAGCTGCCAGGAGGGTGTGTGAAACCCAAGCCTTGCACCTCCTGCAGCCGTTCGGGGACAGGACAGGGCTGGGCTGGCTTGCACACGCATTTCTGGGGCTTTAGGGCCCCTTCCCGGTGCAGCTGCCTCTGGGCTGGAAGGCTCCTGCCGGCTTCGCTGGCAGCGTGACAGCGTGGGGCTCGGCTCCCCCCGCGCAGCCCCTGCCCTTGCTCTGGCAGCCGACCCAGTGAATGTGCCGGAGCTGATGGAAAGGGCTTGGGAGGGGGGTTGTCTGCGGGGGGGGGGGTGGTGGGCTCACCTCCCTTCAGTGGGGCCTGACAAGGCAATAATAATAATAAAAAATAACAACAACAATAATAATAATAATGGTAATATAAATAATGGTGGTGATACCGTGAGTGTAGGCTGCGTGCCCCTGCCACCTCCCAGCTCAGCCAGAGAGGAGGAGGAGGAGGAGGAAGGGGCTGCGACTAAGCCCTGCTCTCTGGGCAGCCCCAAGGCACTTGTGTGGAGCAGGCGGGTGCCTCTGCTGGGTGACCTGGAGGGGCTTTGGGGGTCCCCTGGGGTGCCAGCCCTGGCTGGGATGGGGGGAGGAAGGAGCCCGGTGCCCGTGAGGGAGCTGGGCACCGGTACAGCACCTCTGCTGATGCAACACCCGCACCTCGGGTGCTTAAAACAGCTTGAAAGACTTGGAGGAGAGGGAAGGTGGCGGGAGCTAGATTTTTATTTTAAATAGAGTCTGTTTGTGGATTCGTGCAAGGGTCTGCCGGCACGGCGTCCGAGCACACCGGAGGTGCGTGAGGCGCATCTTCAGGGCCACCCGCAGGGTCTTCACCTGTGCCAAGAGGGGCTTTCAGGCTGGTGCGGGTGTCCTGGCTGAGCTGTGGCTGATCCGAGGCTGCCCTGCACCAGCTGCCCCTCAGCGAGGTCGGTCGGTGCCTTCCCACCGCCCCGTCTGCTCCGGCGGGACGGGGGTCAGGCTGCGGGGGCACCCCGAAGCCCTGTCCGCGAGCGGCGGTGGGTACCGGCGGGATGCTGCCGCCTCCGCCTAAAGCTGCGCGATGGAAACGGGAATCTTGGACAGGTCTGGGGGAGAGGAGGGGGGATCATGGGGCGGGTGTCCGGGCTGCGTCCACACAGCGCCTGGCTGGGTCTGGAGCAGGGCTGTGGTGCACAGATGGAAGAGTAATTAAGAATAATAAAAGGAAAGAGACTTGGATTCGCTACAGTCTCAGCACATTAATTGTGCTTTGGGGCCCAAATCATAACGGAGTCCTGCTAGAGGGAATCCAGAAGAGAAACCAAGCGTCTCGCTCTGTCCAAAGCTGACCGTTTAAGAGACCCTTGCCTTCATCTGCTGCCAGGTATTACTTCCAGAGTCTCCCATCTGCCAAAATGCAAGTTCTCGTTTGAAATATTTTTAGGGGAGGAAGAAAAGCTATGGTGACACTCTGCGTGCTAGCGGTGGGGAGGCAGATCGTGATGCACAAGGCACAGCACATGGCACCGCTTGCTGCTGGAGGTGGAAACCTGGGGTTGTTGGGGCTCTCGGAGGCATCTGTCCCAGTTGGCTGGTGTGTGTCACTGGGCTGGGACTTGGTGTTTCTCTGGTCTCGTGCCCGAGGACCAGGGCGAGTTGTGCCAGCAAGTGGAGGTCCTGCCTGTGCTTCCGTGCACGCTGAGCATCTCTTCTAAATTGACAAGCAATTACATGGTTAATGGTATCAATGGTAAACCCTCATCACTCAGCAGCCTGAGGCTTAATGCTTCATTAAGGGAAAGGCATCTAATAGCTCTCTGGGCTGGGAGCTGCCTTTTCTTTAAGCCGGAGTAGAAGTCATCTGTCCAGAGGCTGCTTTTGCTCTCCCGGTCCTACAGCCAAACTGTAAGTAAGTCCCTCCAAAATGGAAGGGGGGCAAGAAAATGCTCCCATGCACTCCGTGCTGCCGGGGCTGGCCAGATCAAGCCTTGCTGATGCGAGAGCTGCACGTTGCAAATGTGGCGCGTGGAGATCACAGCCATCGTTTGAGGCCTGCCATTTCCTATTCCCTTGGGTATCCCCAGCTCCCTGCCTGTCTTCATCCGTCGTTTTATAGCTCTGCCTCGTGCTACCGCCCTGCGGCCACCTCTCCCCAGGCTCAAGGCTGCCTCTCGCCTCTCCCTGCAGCTCGCTGTTGTGCCTGTGGATTTAACCTTTTTCCTCCCCTGCGTTACCGTGCGTTTGTCGACACTGAATTTCATCCACCGTTGAGGATCGGTGGTGCCTCTGCCGCTCTCCTATGAGCGCAGCGGCGAGTATCACAGACGCTTTGGGCTTCCATCTAGCTGCCTGCCAGGTTCCTCCCGGATTGCTCATCTCTGCTGGAGTGGTGCTGGCCTGATCCTGTGGCCTTCTGCTGGTAAATCTTCCACTGAAAGCAAGAAACAGAGCGGGACTATCAGCTCTCCATCTCTGAGCTCCGAGAAAAGCACGACGGAGGAGCCTGCAGTGCCACCGCCGCAGACCCCTGCTCACCTCCGGACCTGCTGCTCAGCAACACGTCAGCCTGTCCTACGTTTTTCTATAAAACCCACCAGATGTTGTACTCTCTCTTTTAGCCATTTGGATGGGATTTTGACTTCTGGAAGCCCCACCAGCTGCGTGGAACATCTTGCTTTGCTTTGGTTTGGCCCATTTTGGATCTATACAGAGCGTGGCAGCGTGTGTCCTTGTTTCAAGAGGCTGTACCGGAGATGATCGCCATGGTTTTTGCAAGCATTTTACCCTTTTAGCCTCCCCTTTTTATGTTCTCTCAAGTAGCTGCTTCATTTTTTTCATGCGGTTCCCTTTCAAAGCTACTTTTCTCCCCTCATCATTATGACGATCAGAACAAGAAGAGGCTTCTTGAACAAAGTCCTGTGTGTGGCGCGGGAGGAAGGATGCTCAGCTGCGTCCCCTCGTCCGTCCCTGTGACTCCAGCTGCCATTCTTCTGTCCTGCTTGAACCATTAATATTTTTGTCGTATCCAAATGCAATGTCTCTGTCGTTATTTTGGAGGAACCGCTGTCTCCTGTTACTGCTGCGTGCTCTACCTTTGCAGGATCTCCTAGTTCCCCACACTCGAGCCACGCTTTGTAGATCATTTTGATATAATTAGCTTATTACCTTATAAGTAAGACCTTACGAGGTCTCGCAGAGGCTGGCTTTTTACAGACTGCTTTGTTTTCCCCTGCCCCGCTGTGTTGCAGCATGAACGGGTGAAGTCTGTTCGAGATGGAGCAACCTGTGGCATGGTGCTGGGAAGCTGTTTGTGGAACTGCTTCAGGGCCATGAGCTGGGACATATTGGCTCATTTCATCCTCAAACCGGTGCCTTTGGCCTGGGAGAACCGGGCTGCTGAGCCTTCTGCCGGAGTTATCTCCCCAAGATGTTTTTATGGGGAGTTTTTACTCAGGCCCTGACTCTGGTTCACATTGGGAGGAGCTTGTGCAGGCTGTAGGGGGATGTTTATCCTGTTTCCCAGGCATTTGCATCAGGATTTGTGCTGACAGTGCTCCTGTCAAAACGCCTGCCAGCGAATCCCAGATGTGTGGATGTACGGCTCCGTCCAGGGAGCTCCAGGGAGCTGCTGGAAGGTGAAACCCTGCTGCGAGAGAGGTGATAACTCAGCAAACGGCCCGATGGCTTTCTGATTAGTAAAACATTTGCTGGTGTTTCACACGAGAGCCTTGATTGCACAGAGGCGTTTGGACAGAGCTGATGGACTTTGAGCCTGCATCCCAGCGTGATCCAGGCTCGCTTTCCAGTGTAGCCTAGCATCAAGTCCTCATCGAGGGACCCAAGGGTCCTGCTGCAGGACAGGGAGTGCAGAAGAAAAAGAAAGACCTTGCTCCATAACTCAGCCTCTTCCCATCACCTCCTCACCAACACCCAGTGGCGTCTGACGGATTCGTCCCCACCGACCATAAGTCACCCCCCCTCCCCAAACCCGAGTTTCTGCAGGGTGGAGGCAGGAATTGGGCTGCACAGGCAATCTGAAACCCCGGGGCTGAGTTTTGGCGTTGAGGCTCGGTGTAGGTGTTGGCTGTGCTGTGCTGGCCAAATCCTGCTTTGCTTCACTGCCTTGTCTCTGTAAAATTATCCCCGTAGCTTCGTGATTCTCCATTGCATCACCTTTCCTAAGCCCCACTCATGCCTTATGCTGTCGCCGTGCTCCTCCCAGGTTTTGTTGCTTCTCTGGGTGAATAAGTCCCTGTGCCTGGATTTGGTGGAGTACCGGGATGATTTGCGTTTGCCGTGATGGATGGAGGTGCTGGCTTGGTAACCATCCCTGCTTGCTGGGGAGAGCCAGCTGCGTGCCAGAGCCACCCAACCTATCACCCATCTCGGCACAGCATCCACTGGGTGCTCACTGCTGCCGGCAATGAGGGCCCTTTTGGGATCAGAAGCCGTTTTTTTGGAGTATGTTTAGCAGAATCTGCCATTTGGGTTCTTAATCCTGTAATCTTCTGGTTTGGGGTTTTTTTCTCCCGTGTCCACCCCTGCCCCGAGCTGTCCCTGCCACGGCAGAGGGCTGGTAGGTGCGTGGGTGGGGGTCCTCCTCTGCGTGGTGGCAGTGGGAGACGCGCAGCTCCCTGTGCTCCCGCAGGATTGAAAGGCTTAAAAATCTGTGCCGGCTAAAGCAAAAAGTTAATGTGAATATAACTGACTTCTGCCCTGCAATTAAAGCCACTCAACCCTATTGGGGCTCTGAGTTTACATTCTTTACTGAGGCACAGTGTGTAATTATATATGTATAATTTAAACTGTGCATATGCATGTGTTCCTATTATACACCAAGGAGCAAAGGAAATTATCCAGGAATTAAAGGGGGAGGAGGGTGCAGGCACGGAGAATGGCTCGCTTGTGTGGATGTGGCAGTGAGGGGAAGCTGGAGGGATCACATCCTCACCACTGCGAACCTTGGAAGGTGCAGAAAATGAGAACTTGGTGTATTAAACACTTGTGGTGGGCTTTGGACTGGGGCATGAAGAAGTGGCCGCAGCAGGAGGTCAGGAGCAAGCCCCTGCATCGGGAGGTGCTGAGCTCCTGCCAGGTCCCTCGCGGTGCCTGGGGACAGTGGGGACCTGCCCAGCAGTGCCACTCCAGCTCCCAGGAACCCTGCCTAACGCTCCTTCTCTTTTCTTGCAGCCACTTCCAACGGGACACTGGATGGCCTGGAGAACCGGGAAGGAGGTGTCTGCCAGACGCGCTCCATGAAGATTGTCATGAAAGTGGGGCAGGGTGAGTCCTTCTGCACCCTGGGGTCTCCCGTAACCAAAATGCCTTTGCCCAGCAAAATGTTGGCCCCTGTCCTGCTGTGCTGTGGGGGTCCTGGGGAAACTGAGGCCAGGCCAGCTGGTCCCTGGAGCCTACGAAGCCTCCTCGGTTAGTTCAGCAGAATCTCATTTTTAGGGTGTCTTTTTCCTCCCTTTTTTCTTTTCCAACACTTGCACACGTTTGGTGCATTGGGATTAGAATGGAGTAATTGTTCTGTGTTAACCTCGTGGTTGGTGTCCCGGTGGGAAGCTAGCTCAGCACGGGACCCACAAACTGTATGAGTGCCTTGGCGGGGGGCGGGGAGGGGTTGGCACAGACAGTGCCCCCGTGATTTGCCGGGCACCCAAGGAAGGGTTTGAGCTGGGCAGGCATTAGTGCTTGGGCTCAGCGTGATCCCAGCAGCTGTCAGCGGTGGTGGCCACCGTGCTTCGGGGACGATGCAGGCTGATGGTGGCAGTGGGACACCAAGGGTATCGCCGATGGTAGTGCTGTGGCAGAGCGTGCTCTTGTCCTGGAGGGAGCTTCCCAACACCTCCCATCCCAAGCTGCCGGCTGCCTCCCAGTCCCAGTGATGCCTCGGGCTCGTTTCGGCCCCCGACCTGGATGCACAGCTCCTGGTGGCTGCTTTTCATTATTGTGTTTTTGCTTTGGGCCCAGTATTTATAATAAACAGAAGAAGCAGCGCTGCAGCCTTGGCAGGCTCCCTTCCCTTCCCGTTCCTCCCGCTGCCTGTGCGAGAAACTTGCCCCAACCCACGCAGAGGAGCTCAGAAAACATAAAAGCAGGGGGGATTAGGGTGGGGAGGCTGCTTCCCACAAGCCCTGAAGCAGCTCAGCCTTGCTCTGTTGCTCTCGGCATCTCCCATTGCTCCTGCGTCTCCCCACGCACCGTGGCGGGTGGCTGGCTGGGATTTTGGGGGCAGTTGTTCTTCAGGCGGGGAAGCGAGCTGCCGCTGTCGAGGTTGAATGAGGTTTCTCATCCGTCCCTTCCCTCTCCCCCACAGATCCGAACGCAGTGATCCCAGAGCAGCTGACGACGAGTCGGCCGAGCAAGGAGTCCGACAACACCATGAAAATCGTCACGCAGAGCCCGCGCAGCAAGGTCCCCGCGGTGGAGGAGCCTGGCAAGCCGGGTGGGTTTTGCCAGGGACACCCCAGGAGAGGGATGGGGTCTCTGCCTGCTGACGGGGCTGGAGCTTGGCAGGCAGCTGCTGCCGGCAGAGCAGCTCCAAGCCAGGCTTGCTGTATGGATCCTGGGAATACCAGGCGCTCCGGAGCAAGGATCCAGATGGGTTTCCTGGAAGCACTGTGCCCATCTCTGGTGTCCCCACTGCTCGCAGCATCTCCTTGCCCCAGCCCTGTACCTTCTGGCCAGGGACCACTCGGGGCACGGTGCAGCCAGCCAGGCTGCAGTACGGAGCAGCTCGAGTTTGTTTTCCCAGCTCCGGTATGTCCTGGCAGGAGCTTTGCAGGGAAGTGCTGTTTCAGCACTCTCCTCCTCCTCCTCATCCTCCTCCTCCTCGCTGACCATCTGTTCCTCGCAGTACATCTGAGAGGGCTTGGAGGAGGTGAGGTCCCCGGGTTTTTGAGCTGAGCCAGTGTGAAAGCCCTTTGAAGGTGGTTTCCTGAGTTCCTGACCCTGCTGAGAGAAAAGTGAAATCAGATGAAGTAGGGAAGAGTTGCTCTTTTCTTCTCGTCCGGTTCGGCCAGCCAAGCACTCTTCCCTCGGGGAGCTGGGGCTGCCCCGGCCCGGGGGTCAGGAGGAGGTGGGGGGTCAGTAATCGGCTATCGCGGGGCTCCAGGTATCAGAGCCCACTTTCAGTAGAGCATCCAGATCTGTCACGGAGAGCGAAGGCTCCCGGGGTCTGGACTGGTCATCACCCGGACACGAGCAGCGCTCTGCTCCATCGGCCGGGAGATGGAAAAGGGGGAGCAATGCGGGGTGGGGGAGAGGGTGCGTGGTCCCTCCCCTGCGGATGCCCAGGGCTCCCGCCTGCCCTGCCCAGCGCCTGCAGGCTGGGCTGGAGGGATGGGGTGGGAAGGTGGGGAGATGCCGCCAGCCCCTCGGAGGTGAGAGGGCTGCTCCCCTCCCCAGGCAGCAGGGAGGGAAGCCGTTGCGCCGATTTTCAGGGGTGGAGCGGGGCTCCGATGGATGGCTCGCCCACCCGCCCCGCAGATGCGATCTGCGTGGAGGTGGGGTGCAGGCTGCTGCCCGCCGGGCTCTGACATCCCTCTCCCCTCGCCTTGCAGGCTCCGTCAACCAGGACGGCCAGGAGACCCAAGGTCCCAGCGACGGCTTCTTGAGCTCCAAGGTGGCCGTCTTTGCGGCGATCGGCGCCGGCTGCGTCATCTTCATCCTCATCATCATCTTCCTCGTCGTCCTCCTGATCAAGATCCGCAAGCGGCACCGGAAGCACACGCAGCAGCGAGCCGCAGCCTTGTCCCTCAGCACCTTGGCCAGCCCGAAATGCAGCGGGAACGCGGGCTCCGAGCCCAGCGACATCATCATCCCCTTACGGACTACAGAGAATAACTACTGCCCGCACTACGAGAAGGTGAGCGGGGACTACGGGCACCCCGTCTACATTGTCCAGGAGATGCCCCCCCAGAGCCCAGCCAACATTTACTACAAGGTGTGAGGAGCAGCCTGGGCAAGCCGCCGATGCAGGAGCGCGGGAGCGCCGAGCGCGGGGGGCAGCCGCCCCCCCGGGTCTCCCCACGGGCGGTCTGGCGCCGGGAGGGAGGAAGCGAAACGAACCCCACGGCACGGCGCGGGGAGCGCCAGGGTCCGGCGCCGGAGAGCGGATGGCTCGCTCGCACGCTCGCGCGCTGATTTCTCCCCTTTGTATTTAGTTTTGTAGTTCTCAGCTTTTGTAATCCCCGAGACTCGAGGGTGAGCCTTCAGCGTCCTCCTCTTCTTCTCCAGACTGCGGCCGGCCAGGGGGCGGGCGCCGTGCCTTTCCGTGCTCGCTCGGACACCGCCGGCAATCCCGGACGCTCCACCTCCCCTTTTCGTTTTGGGATTTCCCTGCGTCGCCCCTACGTCCTTGCGTGAAGTGCCCGTGCGCCTGGCGCCGCATCGGCCGCCGCTTGGGTCCCGGAGCCCGGACCGACACCGGGGCCGTGGCGAGGAGCCTCGGTCCGAGGAGGAGCGAGCAGCCGCGGGGGGAGGAGGAGGATGCTTTGCCTAGGTGCCAAGATGCAGACAACTGTGCAGGGAGGAAGCTGGCAAACCCGATTTACTACTACTACTATTATTATTATTATAATTATTTTAATTTTTTGTAACATTTTTATTTTTGTGAATTCCGGGCGGGACTCCGGCCCGCCGCCCGCCGCCTTCGGGCACACGCCGTCGCCTCCTTCCAGCACGCCGTCCCGCCGGCCGTGGGGCAGACCCCGCTGCTCCCGCCGCTGCCCTTTTAAACTTTTGTGTTCGTAGCTGTTGACTCTTGTTTTAGTCTCTTTATAAAAAGAAAGAAAGAAAAAAAAAATATATCTATACCATGTCTCAAGCATTCAGTGCGCGAGAGTCCGGGTGCTTCTCCTGCCCCGCGCGGAGCAGCGGCCTCGGCCCGGCAGCTCTTTCCGACCCCCCCGAGGGCACCCCACTGCAGAGAAAAGCCTTTCCTGAGGGTTTCCATCGGGCTGGGGCTGAGCCTGCTGGAAACGAAGTGGGGGGGGCGGTGGGAGGGCAGGGGGTAGCTGCAGCCCCCGGTCCTGTACCCCAGCCGGCGATGCTGCGGGTGGCTGTCCTTGGGAAGGAAAACTGGAAAACAAATGTTCCTGACCCACAGCCCGAGCTGGGGGGGGTGCCAGGAGGAGGCCAGCGCTCAGAGCTGGAAGCCCCCCCCCCGGGAGGTATCCCTCCGGCCGGCTGGAGCACCGGGCTTGACTTGGTTGGGAGCAAAGCTGAAGGCTTCTCCACCCGCCTGGTTCACCGGGACAACCCAGTGCCCCTCTGCGGGACCTGCCTTCGGGAACTGGTCCCCAGCAGCGCCTGCCGCCCGCCGGCCGTGCTCCCGCCGCAGGAGCATCGCCCGGCCATGCCACCTCCCGGGGGTCCCGCAGCCCGGGCTCCCCCTGCCCTTGCCTTGCCCATCTTCTGCCCAAAACTGGAAGGGGTTTGAGCCTTGGGCTCTTTTGGCGGGATCGTTCCCAGCTTTCTCTCCCCGGGAGGATCCGCCGGCACCGTAGCTGATGCCGGTGAGCACGGCGGGGCTGGCGGTGCCCGTGGCCGTGCCCTGCTGCCCTCCGGTCCTCGGGCTGTCCCAGCCTGGGGGCCGGCGGCCGTCCCCTCCTTCCTCGCTTTCTTTTCCTTTCAGAAGTAGCTGCTTTTGCTCAGGGAGCAAGCGCGGGGCAGGCGGTTCTGCTCCCCCGGGGCGGCTCGCCGCGCTGCCGGGCGGTGGGTTTGTGGTGGCACGGGGGGGTTGCCTGGCCTGGTTTGTCCTTGCCTGTCCCCAGGGCCTCGAAACCCGCGTTAGGAAGTGCCCAAAGAGCGAGAGAGCTGCTCTGCAAAAGTGCCTTGACGAGGAGCGGGCAGGAGGGGCAGAGCAGGGGACGGTGAAACCTGGCGGCTTGGATGCTGTACTGGGGGTTTGGCCGCGGTCTTGAGCGGGACGGGAGCATCCCTTGGTGTCGCGTTGTTGGGGTTTTTTTTGGTTTTTTTTTAAAAGGAGTTTGGGCTGGAGCGGAGCAGGCTGCCCCAGCTCTCCTCCCACCCTCGGCATCCCGAAGTGAGGACGGCTGCCAGGGTCCTAAACCGGCTACTGCTCTTGGGAGAGAAGAGCTGCGGTGGGTGCTCCCCCCTGCCCACCCTTCTCCCCGCTCCCCTGGCCCCCCATGTAGCACCTTTCAGCCCTCTTTCCTCCACGGCATCCATGCCAGCGCTGCCCACCCCGGGCTGCTGCTGAAAGGCGGGGAGCCGCCCCAGTCGGGACCCCCGTTCCCTGCCGGGGGACAGGGTCTGCTCTCAGAAATCACAGAAAATTGTGTCTTAAAGAAAAATCCCCCTTTTCCCTCACCGGTGCCCTCTTCCATCTGCAAAATCATGACCTGCAGTTCCTGAAGCGAGCAGAGCCCCGGTTGGGCGGTGGTGATGGTGGTGGCAGTGGTGAAGGATGCTTTATCGATGGGGAGCTTCTCCCCGCAGCCCGGAGAGCAGCGGCTGGCGTGGAGGAGGCGGTTGGGAAATTATTTAGTTTTGGTTCATTTTTAGAGGAGAAGGGAAGGAGTCTGGCGATGGGTCGTAACAAAAGCAAACTGATGGCCCCGGGTGGTTTCCCGCGGTGGCTCTTCCCCGGCACGGTGGCTGTCCCCAGCCGGGCTGAGGCTCAGCAGCTGCCATCAGCTTCACTCCTGCTGCTGGGGGCAGCTGAGAAACCTTGTAAATATGTGAAGAAAGGGTGAAATCGGAACTCTTGGTTTTTGCTGAGCACCTCGGTCTGCTGGGTCCTGAAACAGAGTGTGTCCCTTTGGTTCTTTTCATTGAAAGCATTGAAGTTTGGTTGGTTTTTTCTTTTTTTTTTTTTTTTTTTGTCCCCCCCCCATTTTGTTTGTGTAAATACTAGTCTTTTTTGGAAGAAATAATGTAAAGATGTTTTGTATAAACTCTGAATTATTTTCTGGTTGCTTTTTCTTAGAAAAACAAATGAGAACTAAAAAAAAAAAAAAAGAAAAAAAAAAAGAAATTTTAACCACAAGAACGGGTGTAAAACATTGTCATACTGCGCTCAGCCCCGGAGCTGCCCCGCGGGGCTGTGCTGGTGTGCGGGTGCTGCCGGGCAGAATGGCAGCGGGGGGGGCTCGGTCCCCCCTGGGGGGGGTCGAGATGGGGTAAGGGGCCATGCCCTTGATATAATGCAAGATCTGCCGGGCCCCAAGCAGAGATCGAGGCCGGGAGCACCGGTTCTGCCCCCAGCGCGGCACAGCGGGGCTGGTCGTGCCCCTTGCCGCCGGCACGGCCCCGGCACTCGCGGCGGGGTCAGACTTGGCTTTTTCCCAGCAAGTTTCTGGCTGTCCTGGGTCCGGGCAGAGCTTTCAGCCCCGGCCTGAGCACAGGCAGGAGGCTCGATAACACAAGGTGAACGAAAGGACCATCGAATTTATCTCCTTTTTTGTCTTTAACCAAAAAAACCCGAACCTCGGGATGTGTAACTCAATGCAGCATCCCGAGATCCTGATCCACTTTTCCAGACCCACGGAGCTGCTGCTGTTGCAGATCCCTTTCCCCAGCTATCCCCATCTTCCAGTTGCCAACCGCAAGCCCACCGTAGCCCGATCTCTGCTTGGTTCCCCGGGCCGGGGGTGGCTCGCTCCTCTTCAGCAGCCCCCCAGGTTTTATACGGGGCAGTGCCAGGGGTCCCTGCCCCCGGGAGGTGGCCGTGCCCACCGAAGCCATCTCCGGTGTCACCGGCACGCCTGGCACTTCCCCGTGGGCAGCCGGGAGCTCCCTGGAGTCCCACTTGCTCACGGGAGCCGGGCAGTTGCCTGTGAATCTGCATTATATCAGCAGAGGGTGAGGGGGGGCTGCCGCAGCCTCCGCTGCCCCTGGGGGGGGGGGATGGAATTTGGAGGTGCTGGAGCAGGGGCTGGTCCTCCCTCCCTCCCGGCCGCACCGCGCACCAGCACACCCGCATCGCGCGCTCCCACATTTCAGAGCTGTGACCACGTCTACATCCCACGGCGTCGCATCCGCACCCTCGCCACGGTCCTCCCGCGTCCCGAGGTGGGAAAAGTCCCCGCGTTCCCGGGCGGCCCCACGTCACGCGATCAACCAGCCGCGGGGCCGCTGCCCCGACCCCGTGCCCGGCTGCCTTTGCCGCGGTGCGGGCACCGCCGGAACATCCAGGCTGCGAGGTTTTCCCTGTCCGTCCTCTGCTGCCATTAGTCGAGAGGCGGATTCGGACTCGGAGCCTGGATGTGGCCGGTCCTGCTGCCGGCGCAGGGCACGCGGGATGGCCGGCTTTGGCCGAGGGCCGGGAATTGCCGCTGGCGAGCGCCCGGAGCGGTTTGGGCACCGCGCAGCTTGGCGGTGTGGGGGGACGCCGGGGCTTTGGCTGGGGCACGGAGGGAGCCAGGACCCTCTGTCCCACAGCAGGGCTCGGCAATCCCGCGCTGGTTGATCGTCCTCGGCTGCCGGTGGGGCTCCGGTGGTGCCGGGCGCCGGGGTCCCGTCGGCCGCTCTCCCCGGCGCCGCAGACTTTTGTTTCTTCGTGTCATGTTCCTCTTTTTGATTCCTTTCGCCTTCTCCCCAGCTCTCCCGCCCAGTAGCATATCATCGGCATCGGTAACCAGCTCTGTGGCATCTGAACTCCATGGAGCCGTGATGGAACCTGATATATTGTTAAATAAAAGGGTTTTTTTCCTATGGAAACCCGGCTGTCTCCTGTGTGCTTTTTTGCTGCCCCACGTTGTCTTCTGAAATCGCAGCCTGGTCTGCGGAGATCTGGGACAAGTTAGCTGGCGCAGTTCATTGCCGGCTTTTCCTGCTGGTGTCGGACGGAGCTGTTGAGTTTGTTTTGGTCAGCATTAAAAATTTGGAGATTTTTGTCTAATACCTGCAGCAGCTCACATGGCCCCAGTGACTCGATGGACTTAGGGTTGGACACAGATGGGACCGGTTGGATACTCGATGGATACGGTTGGACTCGATGATCTTAAAGGTCTTTTCCAGCCTAAATGGTTCTACGATTCTATGACTCCGTTCCTGCTGCTGGAGGTTTCTCGGAGGCCACCAGCTCCCCCCGGGCAGCTCCCCAAGAGCAGAGCTGCCTGCCCAGCCGCTGTGCCGGCACGGCCCCCGGGCTCGCGGTGTCCCCGGTGGTCCCCGTCCCCCAGGAGCTCGAGGGGCTGCTCCTGCACTCGGGAGCAGGCAGAGCCTCGCAGGAGCTGTGTGTGGATGGGGCAGGACGGTAATGCTCGTCCCATCTAGTGACTGATATTTATTTAGTCATTCCTCAATGTACCTTCATTTGATAAGTTATTAAAAAGTCATTTTAGGAAATGGGATGGTAATAAATCCTTAACAGATGGTGCTTTTGCTGGCTCCAAAATGGGCTCTACCACAGTCATTGCTCTTGCTTTTTATAACCAGCTTTCATAGGGCACTTTGCATTGCTATAAAGTACCACGCAATGCAGTACATTATGAATGAGAAGTGGGGTGTGGATGGGAAATGCTCGATGGGTTGGTTCAGCCGCGTTACTCAGCCTGGAGCCCATATTTCTGATTTGGGTGGACTTTGGACACCTTTTTGCTGCAGGGACAGGATGGCTCCCCTGCCCTCTCTCGCTGCTTCCCTGGTTCCCTCGGCTACGGCTGATGCCTCATCCGAGGATTGCCTCTCCCGGGGGTGGCAGTCCGGCCGTACGGGATAGCAGTAGCATGAAGGCAACTCGGGGAGCCTGGGACAGCTGAAGAAGAAAGATCCCGGGAAAGGGCAGTGGTGGAGCGGTTACATGTCGTCCTCATTGCTGCTGTGGATCTGGGATGTAGAATGTGGGATGCGGGATGCTGGATGCGGGATGCAGGACATGGGAGGTGGGATGTGTGCCGGGGATGGAGCAGGATGATGGGGAAGGTGTCGCCTCCCAGCCAGGCTGGGCTCAAGATGATGTGGGAGCGTGAGTGCCGGCCACTGAGGTCCCAGGCAGAGGCTGCAGCCTCTGGGTGCCCCCTCCCTGCAGATCCCAGGGGACTGGCATGGTGGTGGGGAGGCTGGGGCACCACGGCCTCGCCAGTCTCCAGCCCAGAGGAGGAGGAAGGCTCTTAGCGACCTGCTGGTAGGAATGAGCCTCCTCCACAAACGGGCAAGGGGAAAATCGGGGTGCACCAGGGCACCCAGAGGAGGGGAGCAAGGCCGGCTTCCCTCTAGCTTGCCCAGCAGTTGCTCTAGGATAGGACGGAGGAGTCGAAGCTCTGCCTGCCTGGTATAAACTGTGTCTGCACCAAGCCAGGTTGTCCCATCAGGGGTTGTAGATGCTGGATTGCACGGTTACCGCAGGGATGCAGGAAGGGATGGGTCGGGTTTATGGGGTCTCGGAGGAAAAATGAGGCCGAGGCACCAAGAGAGGGTGGAGAATGAACTTCTTCTTGGCCAACGTGCAAGGGGTGAGAGACAAGGTGGGCCGAGGAGATCAAACGCAGCAGGCTGGTTCGGAGGTGCTTGGGGCGCAGCCCGAGCCACGGGGACCATGCCAAGGTGTCTGTAGGAGCCAGCAGGGGCTGCCTGGGATCGGGGTCAGGGTGGGGGGAGCGGGCCATTGGGTGTGACAGACGTGCTTATATGTGGTTTGCTGGTTGGAAAACCCTTCTTCTCTGCATGCTTTGATCCCAGTGTGAATTAAATAATGCTTTTAATTTTAAACAGCTTCTCTGGTCCCTGATGCCCAAAGGGTAAAACTGCAAGTGCCAAACTTGCTCGGACCTGCCAGAGAAGGAGAAAAGTACTTTAACAGGTTCCATAACCCGGCACCCGTCCGGGGGAGTGGGGATGCAGCAGGTTCCCCCAGCTCCGGGGCTGCTCCAGCTGGGTCCAGTCGGGAACCCGGCACGGGCTCAGGGACACCCACAGCAGGGCCTGGTGGGACAGACCCTCTGGGACCTGCGGGATCTCCCCTACCCCTGCGAGTCCCGAGGCTGCTGCGGAGGGGGGTCCCGTGGGGCATCATCCCCATTGCAGGGGGCTTGGGGGAGCCGCCACGCTCCCCTCCTGCTCGCACCCTGGTGCAAAGTCCTGCAAAAGCACCCGGGCTGGGAAGGGCTTTGCTTGGGAGCATCCTCGCCCCTGGCTCTGGTGGGGAGAGGACATCGAGCTGCGGGTGCCCGTGCCCACGGGGACATGGGAGCTGAGGACACGCGAGCACGTGGCGGCTCTGCTCCCAAGGGCCGGCTGGTAGCGAGGGGGACCGGCAGGATCTCGCCCAGGAGCCTCCAGATCTGGAAAGTTCATTACAGCTGCAAAGCTGCTGATGTTTTTGGACGTCCATCAGGCCTGGATAAGTTATTTTAATTATTTAACATAAAGGAGCTTTCTGTCAAGTTTATTAACTCGCCCTTGGCTGGATCCCACTCGGGTTTGAAGCGGCTGCCAGGTCAGCAGAGCCGGAGTGTTTGCAACGGCTGCGCACCCCCAGCCGCGGCTGCGGGAAGGCTGGATGCTGGGGTGCAGGAGCCGGCCCGCGGGGTGGCATGGCCAGGGTGGCACCCCACGAGTGCCCGCTCTGCTCCGTGGAAGGGGCAGCCCGTACGGGAAGCACCTGTACAACCTGGTTAAATGATGGGAAGCTCAAACCGCCTCGGTGGGGGGTGACCAGGGAATAACAGATCTTCCAGCGCCGGTTTGAGACGAGGCTTGACTGGAGATGGGGCATCAAGCTGGGCTGCTGTGGGGCTCGGGCTGAGCCCTGGCGTGGGGAACACAGAGCAGCCCCCGGGATGCCCGGGACACGGGCTGAGGCTGCCGGAGGTGCCGTCGGATGCAGGACAGATGCGTGCTCGGGGCGCAGGTCCCTGCGCGGGGGCTGCAGCATCACCTCTCACGCCGCGCACCCCGCAGCATCCCTGTCGGGCTGTTTTGGACGAGGAGATCAGAGCAAAGGCTTCCCGGGCCACCTCTGGCCTCATGGCCACAGACGTGCATACCAGCGGGTCCATGTAACCTGGCAGCAGCCTCCCTGAATGGAAAGCAGACCGCAGAGAGAGACTTGATGCTTTTCAGATGTTTTTGGTGTATTCTGATCTCTCCGTTTATATAGGCGCCTCCTGAGGATCGTCCGGTTTGTCCCGGCGCGCCGGGGGGTGCGAGCAGGGGAGGCAGGAGCAGTGGGGGGACCCAGCCTGCAGCAGCGGCTCCATGCACCGGTGCTGTGCCGGTGGCACTGGTGCTTCGATGGGTGTTCTCGCAACCGCACCGCTCCTCGCCCTGCTATTTCCAGCACTGTCAAGCCATCGCCTGGAGCTTCCCTATCCCTGCAAGGCCCTGAGCAGCGGTTGCTGCTGCACATCCATGGGATCAGCCAGCCCCAGGAGGCAGCAGGGACAGAGCCGGAGCACCAGTGCCTCCAGTCCCCTGCTCATCCCGGCCTCGGCTGTGTTGTCCTGGGTCTTGGCTGGACTGAGGGTGAGCAGGGCAATGGAGCCCCAGTTCTCATGGCTGCTCCGAGTTCCCTTTCCGTTATCACACCCCGTTCCCCCCCTTGCTGCAGCCCTATCCCGGACACAGCCGCCCTTCCCAGCCCGCTCAGCCTCCTCCTCCAGCATTTCCACTCCAAGGGGAGCATCTAAAAAACCCCAGCCTGTAAGAGGCTATATAACAGCAATCCCTTTTAATAAACCTTGGCTGGGCCAGCTGCTGCAATGAGGTTTGGGAAGTTTATCCTTGTTTTCCCTGTAGTATATCCAAAATAACTAACAGGTTCCCCTGGTCGATGCGATGGGCTTTTCCCACAGCCAGGGTTTCTGCGGCATCCACCGACGCGGCTGCACCTGGTTTCCACGCTCGCACGGAGAGGAGCCTGGAAGATCCATTAGGCTGTCGTGGTATGCAACGAGTCCCGCGGGCTCCGTAATGAGAGCAATAACGGCAATGCACCGGAGGGCCGTTTGTCACCGGCCCATCGCGCGGGCAGCGGGGACGGTGCCGGGCCATGGGGGACAGCGGACCCTGCCCCAGGGCTGGCCGCTGCTGCTGGCGCGGTCTGCACCATGTGCTGCAGCCTTCCGTGTGGAAGAAGAGGAGGAGGAGGAGGAGAAAGAGGAGGACGTGGCTCAGGATGCCAAGACGTTGGGTCAGGATCCAGCGCTTGCTCCGTGTTTATGTGCAGCAACCGGCAAGCAGCACCCTCCTTCGTGATAGCGAAGCCATCTGTGCCCCAAGGCAGAGCAAATCTGGGACGGGGGAAAAAGCCCAGCCCAGGCTCGACACAAAGGACCGGCAGTTTTCTGTAGCTAAAACCAGCTGATCTCAAGTGCTCTAAGAAAGGCGTCACGTGCTGCCAAGGTTTTTTTTCTCTGCCGGCAGGCCCGAAGCCAGGGGGATGGTTGCAGCCTTGTTCCCCTGGCAGGGCTTCCAGCATCCCGAAACAGCTCTTCCTTGGATGTATCCCAGTGGGGATGCTGTGCACGGGGAGGGGAGAGCCAGCCAGCTGGGACATACGCAGCCACGTAGGGGCTCCTGTGCATGACCCCCCCCGGGTTGCCAGCAGCCTGGTGGGACAACCAGGAGGAAAGGGCCGGGCTGCAGGGGCAGCAGGGCTGGGAAAAGCAAAGGACCTTTGGGAGGGTGCTGGAAAGCCAGAGAGGGAGGAGGGAGGGAGCTGTCTTCCATCAGGATGAGGCCCAGCAAAACAGGGAGCTTTGGGACAAATTCAGTAGTTTTTCATTCGTTAAAAAGGAATGAATACAAGTATTGCTCTACAGCAAACGTAAATTAATTATGTGCAAGGTTTTAATGTTACTGAAACACAACCCTTGGAGAGGGTCCCCTGGCTGCTGGAACAGGGTCTGAAGGAAACACAGAGCTTTTCCTTTTTCTTGTCTTGACGGAGGATGAGAGGTAAATGTGAAATGTCAGCGCGGCGGCCACCCCGTGAGCTGGGGGGGATCCTGCCTCTCAGCCCTCCTGGGACCCCGCCGGGGGGGGGTTTACCCCATTTATTTGGTCGCTCTGCTCCTCTGCCTGTATAGCAGTGACCTGTCCCTAAGGACCCAGGGGAATAAGGGCACCTTGACTGCAGGGTGGACGTGTCCTGGGGGGGGTGACGTGACCCATGCACCCATCACTTCATCCCGCCCCAAGGAGAGATGCGGGTGAGCCTTTCCTGCCACCTCCCGCACCCCCAAGGCCAGCGCCCAGAGCACAGGGATGCAGTTTGGGCAGAGCCACGACAAAGAGCTCTGTGTGTTGGGGTGATGCCCAGCACGTCTCCTGCAGCCCTCGTCCCAGCGATTGCCTCCTGCCTTGGACCCGCACTCTCTGCCCCGGCTGGGAAGGGCCGAGCGAAGCTTCGGTTTCAGCCAGGCTTCTCCCCCCTTAATTCCTGCAGCCTGGTGTAATTCTCCCGAGTGAGCCCAGCGCCAGGTTCCTGCTGGAAATTGGCTCTTGCTGTGGCTCTGGGGTCTTTGTAAGGTAGCTGAGCCAGAAAGAAAAGAGAGCCGGCGATTCAAAAGGGCAGGGGCTGGGGAGGCTTTGCTCTCTTCTGCCCGGGTTGGGGGGACGGGGGACCTCAGGTGGGGACGTGGCCCCTCTTCTGTCTGGCGTGGGGTGGAAAAAGCCCTGAAACCTGCTGGGGGGCTGGTCTGGGGCCGGCCCCGAGGCATGGGGCAGGGGATGGGGTGCCTGTGGGGTGCCAGCCCTTCGCAGCAGCAAGAGGCAAAGGGCTTCTCTCCATGCCCAGGACATGTCCCGGCTGGAGGTGGGCTTCTCCTCCTCTCCGCAGGGTCTTTGTCCTTCCCCTCTCACAGCAAGGCAAAGCCGCTGTGGCATGGATGGAGCTGGGGGAGGGATACGGGGAAATGCCCTTTTGGGGCGGTGTTGGCCAGAGCCAGGAGCACAAAGGCAGCTGCCTGCGGGGTTTATTTTCCTTTTTGCATTAATGAGATGAAAGCACCAGGAGGCTTCCTACCACCCTGGCCCCATGGTGGGGGCTGCCCGGGCTGCTGGCGGGTGGCTTGTGCCCAGCGCTGCTCGCTGCCCTGCCCGGGCACCTTCGGGGCCGGGGTGCGGTGGGCTCCTGCGGCTGCTGTCCCCTTGGGACCCCCTGGGATTTGGCTGGCTGTGGGTCCCTCTCCACGAGCAAAGACCGTGGCTCCCTCTGGGGTGGAAGGTAAGACTGGTGCTTCCCATCTTGGATGGGAAAATCTGGGCACAGGCTTCCTCCTGAGAAAAAAGGTGCTGTTTCCCTGGCTGCCCCCGGGATGATGCTGTTGCAAGGGCAGCCCTGGTCCTGGTGCTCGGCCGCGGGCATGGGAGCTGTTTGAGGAGCAGGCGCTGGGGACCGTGCTCTCCCGTCACCAAACGTGCAGCTCCTGGGAAGCGGTACCCAGGTCTGTGCCCTCAGCATCCCAAACCTCTGATCCCCGGAGCTGCCTGTGCATATTGCAGGCCAGCACTGCATCGTCTGCCAATGCCAGAGCTTCTCCTTGGGCAACCTTCCTCGCTGCCTTGGGGCCATCGAGAAATGGATGGATGAATGCCAGAGGGTGCCTGGCAGCAGCTGCGGCCACGAGCAGTGATGGGGAGAGGAGGGCACGGCGCAGGGCAGGGCGGTGGAGGAAGCCGCATGGCGTGCTCTCCCAAGAAGAGATGTCTCGGTGCGTGCCGGCGGCACCCTGGCCGGGGGCTTTCAGCCATTACCAGCGGGCAGCCCAGTTTCACCTTTTGTGTGACCTCGGCTGATGCCCAGCTCGCTCCATGTGCCGGTACCGTGCCAGGGCAGCGGGATCTTGAAAAGATGGCAGCTCCTGTCCCTGGATCGCTTTGGACTGGCTCTAAATGAAAAAGCAGTTTGTAAGAAAGATGCGTGACAAACTTTGGCATCCTGCTGTTTAATGTAATAAGGTGTCGGCCATTAATTATGTGCTTAACAGGCCAGCCTGGGGAGGAACTTTGAGCAGCGAGTGGCCAGATCACGAAGAGGGCCGAGCTGTAAAGCCAGAGCTGTGCTACGAGGGAAGAGGTTTCCCAGCGAATGGATGGGGAGGGCTGAGCTTTGTCCCAGCGGGAGAAGGCAGCCCTGGGCGGGCAGGGAGGGGGCGCGTGGACCCCGCCGCCCTGCCGCTGCCCCTTGGCTCTACCCGTCCCCCTCCCCACGCTCCCACCCGTGAACCCCCCGGGCGCAGCCTTGCCAAAGCCTGACGCCTCTCTCCTCACCCTCCCCGGACTTCCAATAATAATCCCGGTGCCTGCTGGGTTTTGCTGCTCTTGGATGCCGGGAGTGGGGCTGGAGCGTTCGACACGTAAGGCGATACTCCGTCAACAGCCGCAGCCTGCGCGGCCGAACAAAGCCCCACTGTCTGCCGGCCGGGCGCGCTTCCCCCTGGGCGCGCATCGCCCAGCACGGGGTCAGCAGGAAATTAATCCCAGGCTGGGGTGAAAGGGTTAATGAATGCTGATTTTACAAACATCGCCACTATCCTTCCCCAAACTAATAGAGGGATAATTAGCTCTTAATAAAAGGGAAAGATGAGCCCGGCCAGCCTTGGCAGGGATGCTGAGTGGTGCAAAGGGGTGGGTGTCCGTGGGGTGCGCAGTGCCTGGGAGCTGCGGGGCAGCTGAGGGCTGGGGGGGCTCATCCTGCACCCCGATGAAACACCCGGGCAGTAAGCATCTTGCAGCTCAAGCCAAGGCAGCGAAGCCTGGGGGTCAGAAAGATGGTTTTTGTTCCACGTCCTGCAGGTTTTATGTATTGCCACCGTTGGTTTTGCACCTTCCCAGGTGGTCCCAGCTGCTGGAGGTGGGTTTGTGGGAGCAGGAACCCCCGTGCAGGCTGAGAGGGACTGGGGGGCTTTGCTCCCATCCGTGAATGCAGTTTGGGCGTTGGCAGCCCCATCATTCAGCTGGGGATGGGACAGAGGGCTTGGCAGCAGCCAAAAAGTCTTCCCAGGAGCGGCGGTGGGTTTCCCGGCATGCCCTGCCTCGGTGAGATGCTCCAGCGTTGCCTGCGCCCCGCGTTCCTTCTGCTCTTCCCCGCGGCACTGCCGGCTTGCGTGCAAGCCTGGATGCGTGCCCAGTGGGGAGGGCCTGCGGTGACAGGGCAAAACCAGCCGTGGCCGGCGTCAATGGGAGAGAAAGGACCTTTCAGGGAGTGCAGCCATGCACATTGCACGGCCAGGACCCGTGGAGAATCCCCTGAGCGGTGCGGGCAGGGAGGTGGGCACCGGCCCGTGCCCCCGCCATCCTGCTGTAGCATGGCTGGATGCACAGAGGGGATTTTTGTGAGCCCCAGGGTGAGTAAAAATTGCAGGGGCAAGGGAAGATGGAGGCCCGTGACCTGCAGCTGGCGTGGGTTGGCTGGATGCTCTGCGGCATCCCGACTCAGCACCAGGGCTGTTCCCGCTGTGGGTGGGGTGGCCCCAGCTTCGTCCTCCTGCAGCACCGCAACATCCCAGTCATCGCCCTGCGCCTGCCCCCAGCCTCCCCCCGGTTCCGAAAACCCATCGCAAATGCCAGCCACAGTGGGCATTTTCAATGGGTCGTGGTCCCCCCGCCCCGGCGCTGCAGCATCACGCGCTGCGGGTGGGATGCTGGCAGGAGCGAGCAGGCTGCTCGGCCGCGTGGGCTCCGTCTCGCCAGATCTCCAGAGCAGGACCAGGGAGCCGGGAGCGCTCCCAGCATCACCCCAAGAGCTGGGAGGTGCTGGGGCAGTGGCAGTGGGGGGGCTCTGCGGGGTGCTTGGCTCTCGCCGGCTCTCACCCTCCGCACCGGGAAAGCAACCGGCCGTCGGCGAAGCGATCCTTCTGCCTCCCGCCACCCTCCCCCGCCAGCGGGTTTTTAAAGAAATGCTTTTGCCGTATAAATCACATATATTAAAATTTCCCACCAGCGCCCGTTACTGTGTCACTACCCACCTCCTCGCTCAGGGACGCGCAAGGGGCTGTAAACAGCCGATTTGCTGCCCGGTGCTGGGGGTCCCTTGCCCAGCTCCCCCCGCTTACAGCACAGACGATGGAGGCGGCTTCGCTGCAGCCGCTTTTGTTTCTAGCAGAGCGGGGCGAAACATTTCCGATGAATGCTTTGCTCGACAAAAATATGCAGTTTTGGACCGGCCTAAACTATTCATACATTCTGGATTTGTGGCCAAAAAAATGGATTTTTAAAAATATAAAAATGTCTCACTTTGACATTTTTTAAATAAGATTTTGGCTTTGCCTTTGGAGTCAAAACTGGGAGATCAGGTTAAGCTATATGGAACATTTTTTAAAAGATAACTCTCCCTTCCCCAAGTAAACTTTGCTTTTTCTTTGGCTGTATTTAATGTGCGTTTGTTTGTTTACCCTCTTGGAGACAACGGCGTTTGCTTTCGCAGTGTTTCTTGTTTGCTTCCGGTTGCTCAAAATGATTTGTTTTTATTATTATTTGGTTGCTGAAGGAAATCCCAAATCAGTTATTTTGACAGCTCTTGTGGCAGTGGGTTTTTCTCCCGCGCTGTCCCGCGCTGGTGCGTTACCAGGTGTTTAACCCACCGGCAGGAAAAGGGGTTCGGAGCGCCGCTTCCCACGGACGTCTCCTTTTGGGTCGGTTGGCTGGTTTTTGGAGGGCGGCGGGCTCCTCTGCGTTTCGCCCCCACCACCTGTGAAACCTCCTGGCTGGGAAGATGCTGTAGCAGCGGAGCCGGCGAGGGAGGCGGCGGAAGCCGTGGGGATCCTTAGGGACGTGTCCCACTCCGCCACCGACTCACCCTTTCTCCTTGGGGGGGTCCCCAGTGCCCCCCTTCCACGCCGGCACCCCTGGGGCCAGGAGGGCGGCAGGGTGGGCAGCGGGCGATGCTGCGTGGGGACCAAAGGAGGGTGTCCCCTGTGAGCAGAGCCTTTTCTCCCCACTCTGCCCCTGCCTGCACCCTCCCCGCCTCGGCGGGTGCAGGCAGAGCTGCCTAATGTGTGCTGGCAGCTGCTGCCGCCGGCTCTCCGGGGGGAAGCGGCCGCACGGGCTGACGAGATGCGGCCTGACGGCTCGGCCATGTTATACAATGGGCTGCGGCGGGGAGGCGGGGGGACGGGGTATTGCGGGGACCGGGGCCCCCCTCTGCAGAACCCCCTCCCCGCATGGGTCACGCCGGGGCCCGCGCTGCATGCTTGTTGCATGGCGGGGAGACGACGACACGGGAGGGCTTCCAGCACCCGGGTCGCAAACCGGTGTGCGTCGTCCTGGCCGGCTGCTTTGCTTTCTGTACCTCTCTGCGGGGTTTTCCGTGAGGATGCTGTGACGGTCACTGAGGAGGATGCTCTGCTGGTCACGGGGCTTATGGGCTGGGAGCAGCCGAGCCGTGGTTGACGGAGAGGATGGTGGAGGAGGAAGGTCTGCCTGGGGCTGGGTTACGGGACCCCCTTTTCACCCACTCCTGACGGCTGCCCAGGCTTCGGCCCCACCGGACCAGGAACTCTCCGGCACACCCCAGCATCTCCGGCCCGGCTGCGTCCCCCGGGACCGGCTCCGCTGGTGTGACAGGCGTGAACGCTGCAGCAGTGACATGGCTACGTGCCCTTATTCTTCACAGTGGCCTCTGTGTGCAACTTTTAATTGCTTTTGTGCCGTGGGTGGTGAGCCCGGCTGCCCAGGATTCGCGGCGCCAGCGGGAGCCAGCTCTTCCTCGCTATTGTTAGCACTGACGGCGTGCCGGGTCCCGGCGAGCCCAGGCACAATTCCCCTCCGTCAGCCGGGATGCTCCAAAGGGGCCCCGGAGCCAGGTGGAAAGCAGCCCCCCGGCTTGGGGTGCCTGGGCACAGCGGGCAAAGATGCCTCCGAGTCGTTCCAGGTGCAGGAGAGCATTTTCAGCCCTGTCCATCCTCCCTGTCCCCACGCCTGCGCTCCCCCAGCCCCAGGCTGATGGCAGGAGCCCAGCGGGTGATGCAGGGAGCTGGAGCAGTGGGGGAGATGCTTGTGGCCAGCTGAAGATCTCTCCCTCTCGGACGCCTGGTCGGACTTGGCCGAGCTGCAGGCATAAAATATTAATTGGAGGCAGCAGCGCAGCTCCGTCCCACTGGCCACGGGACAAGCCATCAGCTGGCAGGGGACGGAAAAGGCAGCGGGAAGGGGCTGCGCCCCTCACCGCGGGGATGGGGGGACGGCACCGGGTGCTGCGGGCACGGCGAGCCCCCGCGGCTCTCCTCCTCCTTGGCCTCCAAATGCTCGCACCTGGTGTGAAACTGTGGCTTCTTTCCGGCAGGAGCAGAAGGGTCCTGCGGCTCTCAGCATCCTCCTTGGCTGGCAGCTCGGCCACCTGGAAGACAACGGGAGTCAGCCTGGTTTGGAGCGGGTTGGACCCCTTCTGCCTACCCGGTCCGTCTTCTTGCAAGTGCACCAGGGTAGAGGGGGGGGCTGGGACCTGCTTGCCACTACCAGGGTGGGGATTTGGGGGCAATCATGCCCCAGGACAGGGTCACCCCGACTCTGCCGTGGGGCTGAGCCTCTCCTCCCCACTCAGAGCCCTGTCTCAAGAGGGAGTGAGAAGGGAAGGGGAGTGTGGGAAGGAAACAGCCCTGCCTGCAGCCCTGCTGATTCTCCCCTTGGCAGAGGATTCTGGTGGCCGGCTGAGGTGGGTGATGGTGGGACGTTGCTGTTCCATGTCCCCAGCAGCTTGGGACCTCGATGAGCCTGTGAGCATGGAGACAGCCCCCGCCGACATCCCTCGTGCGAGGTGATGAGCAGGATGCTCCGCACGGATGTCTTATGACACGGTCCCCATCTGTGCCGTGGGGCCGTCAGTCCTTCTGTTGGTGGGTCCAGCTCCCAGGCTGTGCCTTGAGGACTCACCACCACCGTGGTCTCCCGAGTCCCCGAGCAGCCCCTGCCAGGCACTTTCACGGCAAATCTCCAACCTCACCGGGAGCCCGGGGTGAAAGCACGCCATGGCGTGTTGTGAGGAGGCTGAGAGACCTGGAGGAGCCCCTGGAAGACGGTGACAGCTCCTGAGCCCCATGCAGCTTCGTGCTTGGTGTGATTAGTGTTACTGGGGATTTCAACCTCTCCTCCACTCCCCGCTGCTCCGCGAAGCGTGTCTGGGCTCCGTGATCCGCAGCTGATGGCTTCCCACTTGCACTTCCTTTTAAGGCTGAGGCAAACAGGTCTTTTATTATTATTTATAGCAGAGAGCTGGGGCCGAACCCCCCCGCTCTCCTCTCCCTTCGGGGCTTTGTGCGATGGCTGCTCATCTCAGGAAAAGCGGAGCTGTGGCACGCTCCGCGTGCGGCCGCCGACCCCCAGCCCTGTGCTCCGGTCTCGGACAGCCACCTGCGGGGAAGGTGCCGTTCCCCATCACAGGGGCCATGGGAAATATATTCCCTTTTGGCTTTTTCAAGCTGCAAAAGTTTTGCAGTCCTTCCCAGAGCATAAAAGCTCTGGAAGCAATAAGGAATGTGATACAGCCATGTGCTGCTCTATTCCCATCCTCTAAAACTGCCCACCAGCCAGCACCGGGCATGGATGCCATGGATGCTGGTACCGCTGCTCCCAGGATGGATGGCACCGGAGCGGGGTGCCGGCATGGGTCCCTCCCCGGCTGTGGGTGGGCAGCAGCCTGGTACCCTCAGGGCAGGACAGACACAGGCAAATCGCAGGAGAAGCAGCACAGAGCTGGGAGAGAGTGACCGGGTGGCTGGGGGGAGGGAAGCCCTGCTCCCCCAGTGCTTTTGGGGGCAGGAGATGGGGTTTCAGCTAAGATGCTGCCCTGGTTGCGGGGCAGCTGAGCTCAGGGTTTGGGTGCTGCTGGCCCTGGGTGATAGCCCTCCTGCCTGGCAGCACCGAAGCTGAATAGCAGGAGCTAATTTGACCTGGAACTCATTAAGAGGCACTGCCAGGCACCCTGCCGAGAAGAGCCGCACATTCCTTGCCACGCTCATCCCGTCCTGCAGTTCTGCGTAGCAGCTTTTGTCCAAGCGGCACCGAGCACCCCAAGGCAGCGTGTGCTCCCGGCAGCACGAGTCATGGAAAGCAAACAAAAGTTTCCTGTCCCCAAGCCCGTGGCAGGTGACAGCACATGGGGAGGGAGAGACGAGGGAAAGCTCTGCTGGGAACTGAAAAGAGAGCAGAGTTGGCATGGGGAGCTCTTCCTCTCCGGAGGCAGGGATGTGGAGGAGCAGGCTCTCACGGAGCAGAGATGGGGGGAGGACCATCCCCAAATCTCCCTCAGCCCTGGCAGGAAGGTTTCTTCCCCCCAGTTGCACGCAAAGGGTGGGATGCAGTGGCCCGTGAGGACCATGCCCAGCGGAGGGGCTGTCGGCAGATGCTTGGACCAAGCTCGACATCTGCCTCCCTGCCCGTCCTCGCTGCGGCTCCCGTCTGTTCTGGCCTGGCCCTTGGCTGCCGTGTGAAGGAATGTTAATAAGTGCCGAAACGAGAGAATAAAAATATAATTGTTCCTCTCTCCAGCGCATGTCGGCTGCTGAGTTGATGTAAGGGCTTCTTTGTGCTGAGTCGGGAGCAACACGAGCTCTGCTGTCTTCCGCGCTCGGAGCCGCTTTGCCTGGTAATTGCAGGTGTATCGCGCTCGCCGGCTCTCCGGAGCTGGTAATTGGAAACACTTGCAGGGACTGCGGCAGGGAGGCCGCCGGGCCGCTCTGTGCTCCGGGAGCACCGGCGTGTTCGGCACCGCTCTCTGCCCGCGCCGCTTGCCGCTGGGGAAGCTCCGATTCACGCCCTGCGGACGGGAGCAGAAACCTGTGCTGCTTGCAGCCCCGGCTGCTTCCCTGTGCTTATTTACACCCGAGCGCGGAAGGTTTTGATTCTTGCCAACTTTAAGTGGCACAGATCGGGAATAGGATGAAATAGAAGCAGCAAAGCCCACAGGTGGATTCGTGGGGTCTCTCGTGTCGCCCAGGCACGCCGTGCCGCGTGGCAGCACCCTCTCCCCACGCTCGAAGCAGTGCCGTGGCTCCAGGGTGGGAGCGATGCCGGAGCAGGAGATGCGAAGCCAGCGGTGGCCCCAGCTCTCTCCGGAGCCCTGCCACCGATTCAGTCCTCAAAAACGGGTCCCGGCATCTTTGTCCTGCTTCCCTCGCTCAAAACCAGCCGAGTCCTGCGTCTGCCCATCCTCGTCCTGCCCCGTGGGTGCCGGCAGCAGGCAGCTCTCCCCGGAGGATCCGTGGCTCTGGCCGTGGCACTCTGCACCCCTCTGTCCCTTCTCCCGGGGCTGGGTGCTGCCACGGTGCCTCTCGCACCCGGCTGCAAATTCGGCTCCGTTCCAGGCAGCGCGAGCCTCCGCCGAGGCTGGGGGCCGTGATTTACCGTCGCTTAATTGACACGAGCAGTGCTACCCTCACCCCCTTCCCTGCAGCCGCTTTAATGACCTACTTCTAATCCGGGGACTGGGATAAATTAGAGGCAGAAAAGGCCTGGGAGAGGTTTTGTTTGGCCTTTCTGGGTGTTTTTTTTTCCAGCTTGGGCAGTGCATCTGGGAGCCCCCTTCACTCTCGGGGACTCTTTAAACCCTGCTCCTTGAAAGACTCCCCCAGAACAGCTTCTCTCCCGCTCTCTTTATTGCCGTGATTAAGCTCCTCTCCCCACCCCTGTATCAAATCCAGCTGCAGAGCTGAAGAGATTCTTGGCAGGAGACTGAAGACAGAAACAATACTTCAAGTGGAGAAGGGGGGCCGAGGGCCAGAGCTCTTCCTAAAGCCCTGGAGAGCTGTGGGGCTTCATTAAGGGGATTTTTGCAGCCTGTGGTCAGAAAATCCTTCAACTTTGTAGCTATAAAAAGTAAATTTCTATAATCTGTTTTGCCCAAGCAAATTAATGCGAGTGTTTCGTGGCTGGCGCCTTGGCTGCATTGATCTGCGGATCACCTGAGCGACGTGGCCCCGCTCCTGCAGCACGCTCGCTCCTGCCGTGTCCCCGTCCCTGGGGATCTCCCCCTGCCCTGGCTCGGTCCCTGCTGGGCTCTGCCGGGCAGGAGTCCCGGCACGAGAAAACTCTTTGAGTTGGGGCTGAGCAGAGCTGGGCAGAAAGTGGGAGGTGGGGGGGAGCGTGCCAAGCACCCACCGAGGACGCGGTCCCCCCTTTGCCAGTCCCTGCTGTATTCCCCGGGGATTTGCTCCACGCACATCTCTCCCGCTAAATGCCCCTGGGATGCTGAAGGCACCTGAGGACCCAGGAGATGAGCTGGTTTGGGGGGGGGGGGAAGGATTCCCCGGCTGCCGAGGTGAGGTCCTTACCCGCCACGTGCTGGGGTCTGCCGAGGGCCCCTGCGTGGGGACCGGCAGCTCGGGTGGCTGCAGGGTGCTGAGGGATGGATGACGCACTCGGCACATCCCGGCAAGGAGAAGCCTTGGGTTGCTTGGGGAGATGGTGCCTACAGGAGACTTCCAGGCCTTGGGGCTGCAAATGGGAAGTCATTAGCAGTTGGGTGGGGGGCAGGAAGGGGTAATTAAAAGCCATCAGTAGGCTTGGCAAGGAGGGAGAGGGGTAGATCCCTGCCAGGGTTTGCCCATCATCACAAGACCTGGCTGGAGACGGGAGGAGCGGGGCGAGCCGTGCGGCTCCTCGGTGGGACGTGCGGCCGCCGAAGAGCCCGGGATCAAAAGGTAACTGGAGAACATCGTGCAAGATAAAAGCCGGGAAGGTTTATAACTACAGTGACAGAAATATTAGCCAGCCTGGCAGGATGGCACGTCCTTCTCGAGGTGCTCGTGTATTCGTGCTGAGCACCATTCTGCCTGCAGAAGGGCTTCCCATGGCACAGCCGGGAAGGGGAGACGAGGAGTGAAGATCCAGGGCATCTGCAGCCTGTTTCAGAGGTGAGGCTGCCTCGGGCAAGAGGCAAGAGCAGACCCAGCGCAGGAATGAATGTGAGAAAAGCAGACTTTGCTCTGGGTGGGGAATCACCGAGGGATTAAAGGTTTAATAAGATCAGAGGGACAAAGCAATAATTAGCCTAAATTATGCTGTAATTTAGGAAATTAAAAACAAAGCCTCTCATGTCAGAGTAATAACCGTGCCAGCAAACAGGGGGAAGAGATGAAGAGCAAAGAGGGGACGTGACAACTTGGGGCAAGGAAATCAGAGGAGCGGCCGCTGCTCAGACCCGGGAGGGAGGATGGAGGAGCAGCAGGAGGGAGGAGACCCCAGCTCGGCCCTGGGGGGGGGGCTCAGCTTTGGGCCCCCCTCGGCAGTGCTGGGTGTACAGGCTGGGGCAGGCTCCGGGGTGCGTCCCTCGCCTTCGCCTCCCTGCCCGCAAGGAGCGGGCGTCTGGCGGGCGGTGGGGCTGCAGCCCACCCGTGGGTGCTGGCAGGGGGGCTGCTGCGAGCGGGAGGGGGCCGGCGCCGCTTTCGGGGCTGCCAGCACCACGGGGCTTAGACCCCAGTGCTGCGTCTCTGCTCCCCACTTCCATCAGCTTGGCACGGCATAGCCCCTCTGCACCTCTTGTCTCGGGGGGTCCGCCGGCCACCGAAAGCCCCCTCTTATTCCTGGGAAGACCAACCCTCGCCCCCCCTCCCTCACCAGCAGCTCGCCCGGGGTCCCAGCGACGCTCAGCACCGGCGTTTGTCGAGGTCCGGCACCAAGGGGTGCCTGGGGATGCTGCGGGACCCCCGCTCCCCCCGCACACCGAGACGAGGAGTTGGGGAAGCCGCCCCTGGCTGGGTGCAGCGTTTTCACTGGTACTGAAGAATTTGCCTGGAGAGACAATCAGCTCAGACCCCAAGACTTAGCTCATTACAATAACATCAAGATTAAATGGGATATAGAAACAGCTGTCCTAAAGCTCCTTAAAGGATCTGAACAGATGTAACAAAAATAGATTTACATTTAATTTATTAAGTTTTTCCTCCCTTAACGTTTAGATCATTTGATTTTTTTAATAGTGTTTTATCTCTGCCTGGGCCTCCCCAGCTACTGCCGTCTCCCCTGTTAACCCAAGACCCTCATTCTGCAACACAGTCACGAGGAAAGGACCCATTTCAGGGGACCGGGGACACTGAACTGGCCGTTTTGGGTACATTCACATTTGGATTGGATGCCCAGTTGCAAATGAGATAAATGTGAAGAGAAGAACTAGGGCAGCATGATGCTCAGAGCAGCTTTGGACTTGACCTTGCTCAGACTGGGCTGCTGAAGGCAGTTGCCTGTGGCTGAAATAGCTGATTTCAAGCTCTGTATCTACCGTAGCTGCCGAGAGATGAACAGAGAGTGGTTTGTTCAGCCCCGTGAAACGGAGGTTGAGAGACGATATAATGACTCTTCATAAACATACCTGGGGGAGCAAATGCCAAGGAGGGAGACAAACCGTTTACCTTAAGTGATAGTATCAGCACAAGATCAAATGGTTGTAAATTAGTCATTAATTAATATAGGCTGGAAATCAGGAAAAGATTTCTGACCGGCTGAAGGGTGACAGTCTGGAGCAGTCTGTGGGGAGGGGGACGCGCCGGCCGGGGACCGGGACGCTGGCTGGGTCTGGGAGGGAGCTCAGCGGGTTTATGGAGGAGTTTGTGCTGCTGAACGTTAAGCCCAACAAACATGGGGAAGTTTAACAGGAATTTGAGCGTCTGATCTGTCAGGTTGAAGGATCTGGCGGTTTTCTGTTTGTGTGAATTACGCTTTTATTGTACCAACCCTACGCTCCACCTGTGGTAGCCACGCACGGAGCTCTGGCGGTCCAGGGCTGGGAGCTGGGGTTGTTCTCCGCATGGAGCAGCCTGGCTTTTGGGCTCTGGTAGGACTGCAGCCGCGGGACCCTGCGCCAGGCGAGATGCCAGGCTCTGCCCAGGGAGCTGACTGGTGCAAGCAGCCTGGCTGCGCAGCATGGGCAAATCTCCTACCCTGCCTCCGTTCAGCAAGGCTGAAGGATGGGGCATGTGAAAAGCAATTGGAGATTCTCGGAGGGATGATGTCAAGGTGAAGCCAGATGCTATTTTTAAATAATATTTCCCCTCTACTCCCCTTCGAAGGCACGCTGCTGCTGCTGGGGCGCCTGCACCACGCAGCGTCTTGCAGAGCTCACCGGTGTCAAGAAACTCATCCTGCCCTGCAAAAGCCCAGTCTGAGAGCGGTTGAGAAGCAAAACATTCAGCTGAGCCCTGGCCGAGCTTGATCCCCCCCTGACCTCCGCACAGCAGCGGGCGCTTGGCTGTCAGTCTGAGCACGGTCAGGCTGGAGGCTGGGCAGCTCACGGAGCTCTCGCTTCTCCAAAACACGGTTTCCTTCCTCGGGAGCCGTTGCAGGGAATGTCACCCGCAGCCCTCAGCTGCAGGGTGCAGAGCATCAGCGTGCCTGGGCAGCCAGCGCCGGCTGCGGGCTCCTGGGTTCCCCTTTTGCTCTTCCAGGGCCCCCGGCGATGCTCCCCATCCCTCACCCAGCACGTGCTTCTGCTGCAGAGCAGGATGTTTTCCTTTGCCTTTGAGTTTCCCATTTGTGTTCTGATACTCTTTGTAGCTCGCTGGTTGCCCGTATTTCTATAGGCGCATGGCCTGTGTTTACTAGGATGCTGTTTTGGACTGTATTTGCTAAGGTGCCGGAGGGCTCAGGCATAGGGAACCTGCAGAAGAACATCTGTTAGAGCCTCTCTGGCTTTCCCTTGCCTTCATTACCTAGGCTGCATTTTCCCCTTTCATCTCTTTCTCTCTTCCTTCCCTCTTCCCCATGCTCTCCAGTCTTTTTCCTTATCTGTTTTTTCACTTCCCGCCTTGAGGAAGTAATTTTGCTCAGATGTCCTACGCATCCATCACAGGCACAGCCGTTCTCCCAGGCCCTTCGGTGGGACTCCGCTTTTGCTGGAGGATCTGCCGAGTAAATTGCTTGGATGGGAAATGAGCACCTGGGCTCATTACGACCGAGTCCGGGAGATGGTAATTATCTGCCTGAGAGTGAACAGGGTGTAGGACCTGCCAGGAGAGCGGCACCGGCTGATGGGCTCCGGCAATATCAACAGCCAGGCAGCGCGGAGCGGGTATCTGCGCCGGGGACCAGGGATGCTCGCAGGGATGGATAAAGGCTTGGTGACAGGCCAGCATAAAGCGAGACTGCAAGGGACTGGCAAAGGAGAAAAATTCACCGATGCAGGCGCCTGACCTGTATCCCCGCATGCTGAACCCTTGCAGGCTGTGCTGGGAGGACGGTCGGGATTTTCAGCAGCCCCAGTGCAGAGCCCTGCAGAAAGGAGGTTTTTCCAGCTTGCACAGCCCTGGGGTGGGTTGTCTGCCCTGTCTCTCCCCTGGTTCTTCCCTTGGGCCTCCCAGGCAGCTTTTCTCAGCCCCTGGAGAGGAGGATGGTCGGGGCACGCTGCCCGCACGTGGGCTTTTGTCCTTCCTGGTCCTGCGGCCGGCCACGGGGAAACAGGAGGACGTTATCATCTCTCGTGGTTGTTATCAAATGACAGGCTTTTCTGCTGAGCATTTCTTTCTCTCCTTGATGACGGCTGCTAAAAGGCTGCCAGGCTGGGGTGGTGGCCGCTCACCCTCGTTCTCCGTTATGAAAGATTTCAGGAGCATCTTCTGCGGCTGGGCTCTTCTGGAGCCGAACCTCCGCTCCTCCGGTGGGGAAATAAGCAGCACAATGTACTGTCGGGCCGGCTCAGGGCCAGCTCCCCCCTCAGGACAGGTTTTAGCCCTATTTCCAGCCCCTCTGCCACAGACACCATCTGCCAAGCCCACTCCGGCATGTCTCACAGTCCCCGCTCAACCTCCGGTCCCGCGTCCTTTCCAAGCACAGACTCACCGCGGTTATTGGAGCTCGGTTTCCCGGAGCTGCTGGGCACACACCGCACGCTCAGTGTGTGCGCGAGCGTCCATCTGTCCCCCGGTAACAACTTTGAGTCCACTGGCTAATTTTAACCAAATCTGACAGGTCTCTCGAGCACGTCATTCCAGCAAGTTTCCAGCGAGACAGATGCATGATAGCATGGCAGCTACCCGATGGGAAGCTCCGAAGCCCAGGCTCAGGGAAACGTTAGGAGGGGTTTGGGGCTAGAGCTGCTTTTTCCAGGCAGAAGAAGGAGCTGTGCCGAGACGGACTCCCTGTGCCCCGTGGCCGAGCGGTCTGGCTGGGCTGTGCCAGGCCCCCCCGTGGGGCAGGAACGTAAAAGGGGTCTTTGGATAAAGACAAAGGGTCTCAGCTTTCCCGCAGCTCCCTGCAGCCCCGCGCCCTCCCTGCTTTCCCAGCCCCCTGCCCGTCTGTCAGCTCCTCTCCCCCGGCCAAGGCGTTCTTCAGCACCAGCCTATTCCTCGGTGATGAAACGGCCACTCAGCCGCTGCCAGGCAAGAGACAGCGACCTTGTGTCTCCCCTCTCAGTCTCCTGAAACAGCAGCTGAAAGATGGGGACAAGGTCAGTGACTCCCGCCGGCAGGTTTACTGCCGAGGAGGGGTGAGAGCTCGTCTCCAGGCTTAGCTCTCGGGGATGCTCCCTGAGATGCTACAAGCGCACGCAGAAGCTCGCCTGCACCTCCCCAGCTTGTGGGGTGCTGGTAGGGCAAGGGGGAGCAGTGTTTTTCTGCAAGATGATGGGGCTGGTTTGGGATAGAGGGCTGGATAAGTGTTTACTGCCCTCCATCCCCTCCATCTTTCAGTGCTGTTCCCCACTCTCGCTGGCTGCTGCCACGCCAGTAGCGGTGGGGCCATGGGGGACCAGTGATGGTGATGGCAGGTAGCATCCATCGCCTACCTTCGGGTCCGTGCGGGCTCTGTGGGCTAGAGCGGTAGGTACAACAAAGTCTGTGACCCAGCCCTGTGGGTCTGCCCCCAGGTCCCTCTCCTTTTTCCTTCGCCTCCCCCCACACGACATCAAAACGATCTCAGCCCTTCCTCCCCCGCGGGCACGCACGGTGTCTGCAGCCCGATGGATGGCCGGGGTGGATAATCTCACCAGCTTTTACATGTGAAGCGGGAACTGGGTCAGCTGTGCCGTGATGGGAGCCGGGGTGGCGGAGCCGGCACTCGCCAGCACCGGGCTGGTGATTCAGAGGGTGGCGGTTCCTTCCTCTGAGCCAGGGCTGATTCAGCGGTGCCAGGGGTGCTGCGCTGCTGCAGGCCCAGTCTTTTGGCCATTCCCTTTTTGTTGGAAATAAAGGGTTTTGTTTTGTGTTTTTTTTTTTTCTTTTTGTAATTGTACCCATTTAAAGCAAGCTGGTTGCTTTCATGTTAGAGAGGGAGTGCAAATCCCGGTGTGGCAGCCAGGCATCCAGCGCATCCCCTGTGAGTACCGGGCAGCTCCCCGGGCCAGCGCTGCATCCCGCCGAGCCCGGAGCATCGCTTGTCTCCCTGGGGAGAAGGTACGGCACGAGGCAGAGCGAAGGTCTGGTCCTCGCAGCGATGCTCTTGCTGAGATGCATCCGCAGGTGCCACCGTGCGCCCTCCGTACGTCACGGCTCAGGAATGTCCCCTGTGGGACCTCCCGTCCCCAGCCACGTCTGTCGCCCACAGCCAGATACGGGCATTGCTGTGATGGGTCCTCGGGGACAGATACCCTGTTTGCAATAAAATCCCGCTTCAAAGAGTTACCACGACTCCCGCGACAAAAAAAGAACTCGACTGTCTGTAACAGTTTTAAATCCATCACCGGGAGATTAAATTCTAAAGGGATTTTAGCTTTCAATATAAACAGCAGATTCTTAAGTACCTCTTCATTTTCTGCGTTTAGGAAAGACACAGAAAGGCCTAAAATCCTCCCAAATCCCTTAGCATCGTCGCAGCCCTGAGCAGAGATGGGCCAGGCGTTGGGCGATGGTCTTGCGCCCGCGGCGGGGTGCTCCCCGGGGAGCCGGTCCGTGACTGCACTGGAGGCTGCGATGACGGGGCTGCGTTTCCTGACTAACCGCATTGGGAACAGGAGAACTGGAAGGTCCCCAGCTCCCTTGGGGCAAAGACACATCAGAAATACCAGGAGTATTACAGCTGTATCAGGGAGCTGCCTGTCTGGAGCGGGGGGAGAGGGGAAAGGTGTTGGGAAAGCTGCTGATGAGGAGGGACCAAGGATGCAGAAGCCAGCACGGAGCATCCTCGGGGGGGAGGGAGGTGTGGGGCAGCTGCCCCCCAGGTGGGAAGGTGTGGGGCGCCGGGTGCCTCCGGTGATCTGGCTGGAAATTTCCCATGAGCTGTGCACATCCCAGACGAGGCCGGCATGACGATGCCTTGACGAGACACCAGCCTGCAGTCAAATTCTTGCTCAGGCTCTTTGTCTTCACCTGGGTGCGGACCCGAGTCGGAAACCAAGCCATCGGGCGTGTCGGCATCCCGCTGTCTGCGGGTGCCTTCCACCGCCCCGCTTTCATCTCCTCCGCCCCCAGCTCCGCTCTCATGGCCGGTGGTTGGTGGGTTGATGGTCTCAACACCTCCCGCCGCAGCCTCGGAGGAGGCGAGATGCCAGACATTCCCCCCCAGGCCAAGGTGAGCCCGGCTGTCTCGCATCTCCTGAGTCACCCCTGGCTCGCCCCGCTGCCGGCCCCGGGACCGGCAGCAGCGAGGGCAGAGCTGGCACCGCCACCGCGGCCGGCACCGGCACCGCGCCGGCACCGGTTGGTCCTGCCAACGGGGAAGTGGCAGGCAACTGGAAACGAGGGCTGCTGTCCTCTGCCTGGGTGATGGCAGAGGTTTCCTCCCTGGCCACCGGTTCTCTTGTTTCCTCTTCTGGCTTCTCACAAGTGTCCCTGTTGAATTGTTTTAATTTTTTTTTACAATTTTTTTTTTCACGTGTTTTTTGCAAAACTGAAAACTGATAACAAAACTGCAGCAGCTCCCCATGGCCGGACCCATGGTGCCCATCTCACCGTGTGTGGCCAGGACTCTCCTTGTCCATACCTTGGATTGCTCCAGTGGTCCCCCAGCAGCAGAAGCCAGCGTGGAGGCTCAGGGGGTTCCCTTGAATTTCAGGGGGGTGGGGGACTTCTGCTCTCCTCCCTCATCTTTGCCTGCCCAAAGCCACCACCACTGGCTTCTTGCCTTGCTGCCCGCTGGAATTACATGCAGCACTGGGACTCACGGGCAGCGAGGGGTTAACGGAAATGCTGCTTTGAAGGTGCTTTCTCCTTTATTAAAAAAAACAACAAACAAAGCAGTGTAGTTCTGTATGAAAATAACCCAACCAGTGAAAGAGGAACCACCTGAATGCTAAAATCTTGCTCTGAACTCCTTTTTTTTCCTCCCCCGAGTAGCTCGTTCTGCGTATTTGCCATGAACCCAGCCACAAAGCAGAACGGTTGGGTCATGTAAAATCCTGCACCAATGGCCAGAGCCCAAGTCAGAGATACCCCTGAGCAACGTTACCCCAGACGCCTCGGCTTCCCGCGGCACATCCCAGGCTGGACCCGCCTCGCAGTTTCGCCTGAGCCCGGAGCTGCCCGGAGGGATGGGGAGCTCAACCCCGCGGCTCATCGCTCCTTCGACCTCCTGGCCAGTGGGCGAGTGGGACCTGTCCGTGGAGACCAGCTAAAATGCTTCTTCTCATGGAGAGGCTCAACTTAACGCAGCTGGAATGGGGATTTGCAGTTGAAGTCGGGTCCTTGGCCATCCCGCTGGTGGGGAAGATGGAGCTCCGGCCTCCCTCCGTCGGGCTCAGGCTGCCGGGTGAACCCGGGCTCTGGTCCCTTTGTCTTGCACTGGCGGGGGGGAAACGGGGCTGAAGCGGCAATCCTGAGGCTGGAAGCAACAAAAATAGCAACTGGATGTCATGGAAGCTGTTTGCAATCAGCCCGCGCGCTGGAGTGGATGCACATGAAACGTATTTTGAGCAATTATGAAGAGCGAACAAATTAGTAAAGAATCAGAGTCTGTTCATGAACAATTCACAAGCAGGAAGAAAGAAAAAAAGGCAAAATGCTTTGAATAAGTTGTTTGCTATAAATAGTTTGCCCAGTTCGAAGAGCTAGTGACAAACACAGTCAAGGAAAGGGAAGGATAATACATCACAAAATGTACTTTGTTCATTTATTTGACAAGTGTAGCTAAGTTTTAATTATTTATGATTATACTTCATAATGTGCTAGCACATGTTCTGAAGAATATTTTAGTCTTAGTAATCTGAGACCTCGCTCCAGCACTGTCCGGGCTATTAAATCCCCGCGGCTCAGCGGGGAGCGGAGGACCTTCCACGCATGTGGAGCCCGGAGCGTGGGAATTAGTGAGGAGCAGATAAAGTCCCACTGTGTTTGTAACCCAGGTAAGGAGCTGCATTGTTTGAAAATACCGAATTGTGAACCTGACAATATGCCTTTAATCTTTGTCACTTCACATGCCAAATCCCAGAAGTGCTGAATTATTAAGTCTAAAGTTCCAAAATAAACTCTCACTCAGAAGATTATTTCCATATAATTTGAAATTTCCTGCTCTAATAACTCCTGCGCTGGGTCTGTCTCTTGCCCTAATCCTGTTTCGAAAGGCTGAGCCCAGCCCTGGGCCTGAGCAGAGCCCCTGGGGTGGGCTCACCTTCCCCTTCCCTCCCCAGATAAACCTCCATCTCCCAAACTGCTGACGGCTTAATTATTGCATGGGATAATTAGCACAGGGAACCAGACTGAGTCCTCTCCAAACTCATTTCACTGAGGAAATCAATCTGATCCCTCCCAAAGGGCTCCGCTGCCAAACTTAATTCCAAATAATTTAACAGAAAAGTGCTTTAATGTTTCAGAGGGGTAAACGCAATGAGACGGTGACCGGCCCGTGGCACTTTGCAGATGCCGATGGCTGGATGTCTGCGCCCACCCGGCTCGGGCAGCCCCTCGCCGGGACCACGGCGAGGCCGGGGGCTGTGGTCTCGATGGGCAGTGGGTGCTCGGAGCGGTGCGAGCGCCCGGCTCTCCCCTCTCTGGTAACCCAAATCCCAGCCGGGGATGGTCCAAAGGCCGCGGGTGCAGCTGCGGGGCCGGGGTCCCCCAGCGGGGAAGGTGGCGGTGGAGGGGATGGGGAGCAGGACAGGCAGCACTGCTCGCAGGCAGGGAGCAGGCAGGAGGTGGGCTCTGTGGGACGTGGGTGGGCGCAGGGAAGGATTCGACCCAGACAAAGCTATTTTTGCCATGAAAAGGAAAACTCCGCCTTTGCTCCCTGGATTATATATATGTATGTTTTTCCCCCTGCAGTAACTGGAGAATAGAAATAAAATACTGAATTATTAACTCTAATTACCCCCAGAATTACTTCAATAACAGTGCAATTTCACAGACGGCTGCTGCGAAGACAATATGCAGGGATAAAAGGAGGCAGAGAATCCACTTCCACCACAGGAATGTTTGCAATTTATTATTTTCACATTAGCCCTCTTTCTTTTCTTCGGTTTCCTCATCTTTTCCTTAGCAGTGGTCAAATTTCAAACGCTCCGAAGCATCATCCCGATGTGTGGCTGCATCTCGGGAGTATCCCGACCCCACCGAGCTGCAGAGCTGGGCTGGAGATTGTGCAGGAACCGGCTCGCTTGAGAGCAGCAGGGATGGAGCAGCAAGGATGGAGCGGCAGGGATGCTCCTGCTCTGCATCCTTCCCTGCTCTGCCATCCATCCATCCCGGTGGCACCGGTGGGCCCAGGGACTCCTGGATACAGGGGGACCTGGCTCTTTGCAGGCCAGCCACAGCCCCGGCGAGGCGCGGGACACACTCAGAGCAGCATTTCTGAGCCTGACACTTAAGCTTTCCTGGGTTTTGTTACCAATCCGGAACTGATCCTGTTTAATACCATTTTGCATATGCTCTAAAGGATGTTGTGTTAAGGTTATACAGTAGTCGGTCCCCTCCTCCCTCTGTGCAGGTGTAGCTGATTTTGTTTTTATTGGCTTTCTGCATTTGCGCGGGCTCTGTGAAGTTTTTCAACTGTCAGAAAACTTTGGTGCTTGTGGTCCAGCCTCTACAGCAGCACTGGGGCCGGGCCAGCCTCTCTCCTCGCCAGGCTGGGGGGTCCCTGGCACAATCTTTGCCAGCGCCTTTACCCACACCGCTCACCAGCACGTCTCAGCCGGCACTTGGGGTGTCCGACCCCTGTCTGGGGGGGTTTGAAGTGGGTGCTCTTGCTCCCAGCCCTTCTCACTGTCGGGTACCAGGGCACAAGCAGAATTTGGCATCGCAGGGATGCTCGGGCCCCATTTCCACAGGCAGGTTAATCCAGAGCAATTTGCGCTCTGCTCCACTGCTCTGTACCTGAACCGCAGCTCGGGGCCATGTCCTGCAGCTTTTCACAAGCACTAAATCAAAGGGGGCTCCTGGAAGGGAGACGGGGGGGGGGGGGGGGGGGGGAAGGGGAAGAGAGGGGAAAAAAATGCACTTTACACTGGAATGTGACCAGCCTGGGTAACTCAAACCAGAAGGCAGCCAGTGGCAAGCAGGCAGCTGGCAAGCGGCTCGCCGTGCTGGCATGGCCGCAGAACTGACCTGCCAAAAGCCTCTCAGTACTGTATATAAAAAATAAAAGAAACCCAGACCAAAAAAACATGCTGACTTGGAGAGCAGCATCACTCTCTTCTTTCCGCTCCATGCTGGTGGCTCAGGGCTGGGAGCCCTGCATCGCTGGGAGTGAGCAAGTTCAGTGTGTGTCCCAGTGACGAGGGTGCAGAGCCAGCTGGGGGGGGGGGGCATTTCGGGGTGGGAAGGTGATGGATGCTGTGTGAGGGTCACAGGGTGGGCGATGAGCGCTGCAGAGGGGCAAGCCAGCTTCTCAGCCCCGGAGCTGCCCACGCAGGGCTTTGGAGGAGAGGTGGGCTCCCAGGGACCCCCACCACCCGCAGAGCCACGGGGGATGGGATGGAGCGTGGGATCCCACCTGCACACCCACCCCGAGCTGCTGGAGAGTGGTCCAGGGTCCCGGTGCTGTCTCGTTCCCCGCGGGCAGGATGACCATGGCAGTGCTGCTGCATCCAAAGCAGCTCATACTGCACCGCAGCCGGGTGCTCCTGCCGGCTGATCCCTGCGTGTCCCCCAACCTCGGGAGCAGGGTCCCAGCCCAGCACCGGGCATCCTCTCCAGGGTTGCCTTCTCTCCTCTCCCTTCTGCCTATTTTACCTCTCCAGCTCCTGTTCTGGCTCCTGGCACGTCCAAGGGCCTCCGGAGGCTGAATGACCCACCGGGACCGGGGCAGATACCGCGCACACACGGGTGCCGGCAGCTCTGACGGCTCCATCCCTGGCTCCCTCCTCTTTGTGCTGCTGGTCCCAGTAACGAAGCGGGAAGAGAGCTGGCAGGTCTCCCCCCGCTCCATGCGCGCTGCCCTTGCCGTACTGTGCATCCCTCTTGCCAACAAGCACTTAAGTGGAGTACATCCAGCTTTCCCCAGGGAGCAGACGTTTCGGCAGGGATCAGCTATTTGAGTAGCTGGCTTTGAAACGGGAAGGGAAATCCCCAGACTCTGGCAGGCTGCTGCGGATGCTGCCGTAACGCTGTGAACTCTGCACTCCAGGGCTTCCATATAGTTTTCTCTTCCTTCCACGTTTCCCCCTTCATCTGCTGGTGAGCAGCCGCTGCTCTAGAGGACACAGCTGGCTCCGGGAACCCATCTGCGTTAAGAGAAAGGCTATTTTCTTTCCATGGAGAAAGTAGGTCTCCCCCTCTGCCAACGTCCCCCCTTCCCAAGTGGAAGAGTTAATTCACTCTGCGGCCTCTCCTGGTGTTTCCTTCCCAAAAGCTGGTCCAGCCCCTCCTGCAGCACCCATCCTCATGGGTCTTCCCAAGGCAGCTCCCGGCACCCTGGGGCTGCTCCGGCTGCTCTGGCCTCTCAAGGGATGCTGCATGCTGCCTTCCCGCAAGCCCTGATGGCTTCACTCCATCATCCTTTTGCTACTAGGAAATCATTTTGCTTGATAATGCATTAAAGTGATTGTTATTTTAGTGATCATACTCATATTTCTCCCTCTTTGTTTTCCTGCCAGGCTTTAGGGGAAACCTAAATAGATAAATCAGTTCTGCAAGCAGGTGTGGGAGATAGCTGTTCCCGGGCTGCTGGGAGTCGGATGGATGCTTTGAAGCACGGACCACTGGATCCACCAACAGCTGTACAGCCCCTTGGAGACACCAGCATTCCCTCTGCCCAGCAGCCACCTTTCTCACCCTGAGAGCTGTTTTCCTGCAGCTCTACCCCACAGCACGACGGAGAGCTGCCACGCTCTGCTCCACCGCCGCATCCAGCCTGCCTGGGGCAGGGGACGGGGGCTGAGCTGCCGCCGTGGGGCCGGGCAGGCGCCCACCGCATCAGCTCTCTGTCCCTTTCTGGGGTCCACAAGCAGGAACGCGGGGGTCCTGCCGTGGGTGGGAGCAGTGGTGTCTGCCCCGAGGGATGCTGCGGGATGCTACATGGTCTGGACGCCGCTCTCCTGGGAAAACACAGCTTGTTCGGGTGGCAGCAGCCCTCCAGCCCGGGAGGGAGCCAGTCTGGGAACCGCCGGAGCAGGGTCAGGCACAAAGCACCCAGACGTGCCCGTGCTTCCCCACGGCCGAGCGCTATCCCGGAGTCAGCCCGCTCAATGGGAGCTTTCAGTCTTTCCTTCTCCTTCCCTTCTCGCCATGCCCTGCAGCCAAGTCAGAACCCTGCCTTTGTTCGCATTTTTTAAAATAAATCATTTTGGGGGGTGAATTTCGTGCCAGTGAACAATGCCAGCCGGAACGTGGCAGGGACTATAAGGGCTCCGTTATTTGCGGCAGATGCCCAGCGCGGCTGAAGGCCAGCCGCAGGCAAAGCGGCTCCCTGGGATGCTGAGCACCCTGCCGTGTCCCTGTGGTGGGGAAAGGCTTGTGTCCCCCCCCGGGGCTGCTGTCACCTCCCCTGTGCTGCTGGCGGGAGCCCAGGCTGCGTCCTTGGGGTTGGGACCCCGGCAGCGCCTGCTGTGCTCGGGGCTTGGCTTCCCAGTGGCTCCCGCCAGCCAGGGCTTGGCATCACTGGTGCTTTACTGGGAAGGACTGGGATACACCGGAGAAAGGAGTGGAACTGCAAGGCAGGGTGGAGCAGGGGAAGGGGCCTAGGAGTGGGGCTCATTCCCGAAACACAGATAGCTTTGATAATTAGCCAGGACTGTGAAGGGAAATGATGAAAGGTAGAAAGGATTTGTTTAAGCACGGCATGTTTTATTGCTTTCCTCTCTCAAAGTCTCTCTTTAAAGTGGTTGGAAGATTTTTGCTCTTATTTTGCTTCAGATGTTGAACTTTAATTACAGCCAACGCACCGAAATACCTGTAATATGAATAAATCATGTAAAAATTTTCCCAGGGATTCCTGCTGTCCCCGAGCTCTCCCCACCTCACCACCGCACTCGGGGGTCCCGAGAGGGACCCCAGCTCAGCCCCGTGGGGTGCCTGCACATCTCAGCACTGCCATGGAGCTCTTGCCCGTAAGTCAGAGCCCAGGCTGGGCAGATCCCAGCAGCCGGGCGCTGCCTGCGGTGCCCTGGGGCTGGCATCGCCTGCAGGGTGCTGGCGGTGCTGGGCTGCATTTGTTAGGGAGGGCCTAAGGGAAAACTTGCCACCCTTTACCAGCCCAGAAATGCCGCAGTGCGATGCTTCACCCTCCTGGGCTGCTCGGTCGTGCCCGGAGGCGGTGGCAGGACTGAACACAAACTATATTTTCCGGATGCCAACGCTCCTCTTCCCAGCCCCGCCGTCAATTCTGGCTGCTGGGACAAACCCCTCCGGCACGGGGCAGCCCCCCCAACCCAGCGCTCTCAGCACCTACCTTCACAAACCTCTTTCCCTCCCACAATTATTGCAAGGGATCATTAGAGTCTGTGTGCGCTAATTGCTGCAATAGTTCCTTTCCTGGGAGGAAATCCGAGGAACGGTCCACGGTTTGTTTCTCTTCCCATCGCGGTCGGTGCGGATGCGGTTGAGTTTTCCGGGTCAGGGCCAGGGGGCCGGGGCAGCGATGCCACTCGCCGGGCTTGGGCTGTCTGCTCCCACCAGGGACGGCCGGAGCTGGGAAGAGACCAGCAGGTCTGCTGGGTGCCGGGCTGGAGAGGGGCTGCTCGGCTCAGCCTGTCCCAGCTGGGACCCTGGGGGTCAGGGGGGGCTGGGGGGAGGTCTGGGGTCTGGCTGCAAACAGACACAGGGTGGTGGAGCGGTGTCAGCTCCGCTGCGGATGGTGAGGCAAAGTCCTGCCTTGCCTTGGCAGGGGAAAGGAACGGAGAGGAGAAGAGGCACGATGCTGTCGCATGGCCCTGGCAGCCCCAACCTAGCTATTCTCCCGTTATCGATTATTCTTACGTATTTATTATTCATACTGCACCATAAGTGCTCAGGCTTTTTATAGGCAAACAAAGCCGGCGGGCGATGCCCCGAGGTGCTGCGCTCCCATAAACGACTCTGAGAGCTCCCAGTGCTTTCCAGGGCTCCCCCCCCCCCCCCCCCGCCTCGCCGCCCCGCATCGGGGTGCGCACAGACGGGGCACGGGTGACCCCAGCAGCGAGGGGACCGCGGCTCAGCGCCGCTCGCTCAAAACCGGGGAGATGCTGTAGAAGGCTGGATAGGAAAAAGCCCAATTAAGATAAAATCACAGGGAACTGATTAATAATTAGTGTGTAATTAGTTATCTCTCTACCATCTGGAGGGCTGAATCTGCTTGTGCAGCAAGCGGCTGTCTGCTGGGTGTCCCCGGCCACCCGGGCTGCCCTGTGCCATCCCTGCAGCTCTCCTGCCCTGTGCCGCTGGCCGGAGGCCCTCGCCGGAGCCCTGATCTCCTCTGGCATCTCCGCTTCGGGCACCTCTTGCTCTCCGGGTTGCAGAAGGAGGCACGGAGGCACCTACTTGCCGCTTCAGCTCTTATTTTCTGGGTTTATTCTGCCAGGCTGCCAAGGGAGAGCTCTTCCATGGGCCCGTCCTTGCTGAGAGGTGGCCCGAGTTATGGAAGAGCACGTGGACATCTTCTGCTTGCAGCGGGAACAGCCGATGCTCAGCCTCTTCCCCAAAGAAGTGTTCGTCTGTGCCAGAACCAACGTTTTAAATTTTCAGCTTCCTCTGTTTGAACCAGCAAGTTTCTTTATTTATTAGGTGGGCCAGCTGGGGAGGAAAGAAAAGACGCCGAAGCCAGGAGCCCTCGCCTTTGCTGCCCGAAATTTGCAGGGGCTCAGCCCAGCGAGTGTCCCTCGCCTGAGGGGCGACGTGGCCAGGAGCAGCCGTGCCGGCTCCTCTGCTGTCATGCCATGTATTTTAAATGTGATCATTTCTACCCTGCTGGCTCTCCATCCTGCCTGCGCTCCAGAAATGCCATCAGGCACGTGACTTGCCCATCCCCAGCCTCTCTGTCCCCTCTCCTCAGGGTGGGAGAGCATCCCACCTCCCTGCAGCCTCCTCTGAGTGCTCTGGGAGGCTGGGCTCGCCTCTGATGTGGGCTGTGTTGTTTCCACACACATGAGCAATTGATGGCACGCCTGAGAGCACCCGGGGAGCGGGGAGGTGAGCCAGCGACGAGAGAGTCTGATTCCCCTTAGAGGACTTCACTGGAGGGGATTTGTCTGACGAACATCACCAGTACAAAAACCTGAAAGCTTTCCTTTTCGGAGGAGGAATAAAAGAGCTTTGATGACACAATGAAGACAACCACCATCTCACAAGCGTCCAGAGGGTCTATGAGTTATGGGGCACAGCCCGTATCCCACCCGCCAGCAGTGGGGCTGGAGATGTGACCCAAGAGCGAGGGCACTGCGCAGGGCTGGTGGGGCGGGGGGGGTCACCCCCGGCCAGGGAGTACGGATGAGGACCTAGAGAAAGCTGTTGTCTATCTGTCTGGCTCTGTCTTTCACAGACTGGATACTGAGAGCATCACTTCATCCTTCCCCAGCCTTGGTAGATGTCGGGGAGGTTTTGCTACGGGTGGCTCATCCTCCACGGGAGTCTTGCCCACCGGGGCAGGACTTGATGCTGGCAGAGCTGTGTGTTTCTGCAGCACCGGGGAGCTCTGGCCCTCCCTGCCTGGTTTCAAAGCCTGCTGCGATAAAGGCAGCCCTGGATTGGGGCCAGGGAGTTTTCTTTGGCTCTCCCTGTGGTAAAGAGCATGCTGGAGAACTTGAGGGCTTTGCAAGACCTTCCCGGGGCTTTGCTAATGAACCCCTCCCTGTGCCACATATTTCATCACAAACCCAGAATGAAACCACAGAAGTCCATGGAGAGGCATTTCTGCTGCTCCAGAGACAGCAAAAATGTTCACATGCAAACGTGTCTGGTTTCTCTTCCATTTTGGAGCCCAAAGTAGCTTCATGCCTCCTATTTTCTGGTTAACAGAGCTGCCCTGGGCAGAGGCTTGAAATCTGAGGACGTGTATTGTCTTTCTTCTGGGAAGAAAACAGAAGGCAGCAGCTGACTTGTAATTTGAAGAAAATCAAAGCCCTACCCGAAGGGAAGGAAGGGGCAAGCTGTGCCATCTTTCTATCAATCTCTGCATTATCTCTGTGTCTCTTATCCCCTGAATCAGAGGCCCTGTGGACATCCCCAAATGAGACACGGGATTTTTCCACTGCCACTGCCAGTCTCCCCACAGCGAGGCACACGTTGGCCGGTTATGTACTCCATGTCCTTGGAGATCTGGTGCCCCAGTTTGAGAGGGAACCTTTTGGTGTAACTTCAGTGGTGTCATGCAGCCCGTCCTTGGGCAGGCAGAGCTGCCCCATGTCCTCCTCCTGATGGACACTGGAAGATTCACATCAACCTTCCCAGGCCCTTCGGTATCCCATCATTGTGAATCCGTGGGATCCCTCCCTCCCTGCTCCTCTCCATCTTGCAGTGTGCCACGGTATCCCGCTCCAGAGGCTGAGCCCTGCCTGAGGTCCCCTTGCGATGTCCCTCACGGGGTGAGGATGCTCAGGGAGTCACCTGCACCCTCCCCCAGGCTTGTGCTGAAGGAGCAATGGAAACCTTAAGTTGCATCCACATCTTATTGAATAACGCTTTAATATGTTGTATTAGTTACTACTCCTCTCAATTCCTCCTCCTTTACTCCATGGCTGGTTGATGCTTTGCTAATTTTTCAGCACCTTCTCCCCCTCCGCTGGAGAGGGGACAGGCTGTGAGATGAAGTTCAGGGACCATGAAGACACACACAGAGGTGGCTCCCGGTTTCCAGAGAGAGAGCAAGGTGGCTGTTTCCCATCTCTCTCTGGCTCCTGGGCTGGGGAAAGTCCTTGCTGCCCTTTTGTCGGCCTCTGGAGAGGGGCAGCCAGCTGAAGGAAGGTCGCAGAAGAGAGGAGGCACAGGCTGGCTCTCAGCTCCGGGCTAGGAGGGAGCCACGGAGCCGGCATCGGGGGGATGCTGGTGTTAACCTGCCTCTCGTCCAGCCCCTGCCTTGATCAGCAACGTCATCAGCCACTTTCCGCTCTGCCTTTAATTTCTGCCATTTGTAAAATCCGAGTTGTGCCAAAGTGGTTGTGAGACTTAGCTCATATTTATTACTCCTTTTGAAGGAGAAAAAATGCCTCCATGAATACTGAATATTAGCAGCTCAGAGAGATGGACTGATGCCACCAGAAATCCCTCGGCCGGCGAGGATGAGGTTTGCGAATGCCAGGTTGCATCCTGCCCCACCACCGCTCCAACTGGTCCAGAACGGCTGAATTTCTGTGCCCGTGTGTATTTGCTTCTATTTTTTGGCTATTACTTCACCCCTGACTAAGTTTTGCCCTCTGCAGACAGAGCAGGGCAGAGCCAAGAGCAGGTGGCAGGGCATCGGCTAAATCCATCAAATAAATGGGAAATTTCCTGCGAGCACCAGTGAGCCTGGGCTGGAGCCAGGTTCTTCTGTTGATATTTTAATGACGATAAACGCAATTAAGGATGAGAGAGAGGAGCATTAAATTAAATAAAGTATCAAAAGCTTGAAGATTCTTAGCTGATGGGGTCATAACTGTCTCTTGGGTTCCCTAGGCAAGTGGCAGGTGTTGCTGGATTGCCTTCCACCCGTAGAGCCGTCGTCCTGTCCTTCTGCCTGCCTGCTGCCTGCCGTGGTGTAGACTGACTAATCCTGACCTTGTGGCACACCTACGCCAAGCGCAGAGGCGCAGCACCAGGTAACCCCAAGTCCCCCAGCATCCCACCCCCTTGGGAAGGGCTGTTTTGACGTCTGCTGTCTTGCTGCTGTCCCCACCAGGCTCAGCCTTGTCCCAGCTGGCGATGGGACGTCCAGTAACCGGCCAACGGCATCGTCCCACAACTGGGAAGCACCAGTGGTTTGCTGGATGGGGCCTTAATAGCACTTCTCCATCAGTCCCCAGGGCTGTGGTGGTACCAATGGCCAAACACACGTGGCTCCTGGAGGAGCTGGAAGAGCCAAGGACGCCCAGCGCCCAGCTGGAGCTGTGATGGGCCAGTGTTAGCATTGCGTAGCGGAATCACTGGTGGTCCCGAATGGCTGTGGGATCGGCAGCTCGGCATTTGCCGGATCCCGACGAGGCCGGGCAGCTGCCGAGCGTGGGAGCACTGCCTTCGGGCACGGTGCCTGTGTGTCTGCCCGCGCCGTATCGCCTTTATCTTCTCCTTGAGCCCTACCAGGGGTCAAGGAGGGGAAAAAGGTTTTTTTTGGTGGGTCTGTACTAATTGTCAGGCTTCCCTCACGCTGGCGCACGAGGCGTGCTGAGCGGTGGGCTTACGATCAGCATTAGCGTTCCTAACGAAGTCCCGTGGGCTTCCCACCTTCCCTTGCCCCTTTTATAACAGTCACCGCTCCTAGAGACTTTAAAGCTCCTTTTGTTAGGGACTAAAAGCAGCCTTAAAATAATCATTAAAAATGGAATTAAATTAATTTAAAAGGGAGCCATTCAAAGCTGGCTTTCTTCTAGCCCTAACAGGTTTTCCATCTGGGTTTGCCTAACCTTAGGTGGGCCAGGCATGAGTCCACATCTCACAGACCTGCCTGGGGGAGGTTTCTTTGCCCCCCCCCCCGCAAAGCACGGTGCATAGGGACATCTGCCAGTCCCCCAGTGGCTGTCCCCGCAATGTGAGCACTTCTCATGGCTGCTGGCCACGGGGACACAGCGGAGAAGAAGAGATCTGCTGCAGTGGCCCAGGAGCATCGCACCAGCCGGGAGCACCAGTTGCTCCAGCCCTGGCTTGTCCTCACCTTCCCAGTGTGGGCGGCCCTGCCCTGGGCGGCAGGACTGAGCTCCAACTCTGAGGCTCTGCAGGCAAAACCCAATGCACAGGGCAATAAATGTGCCAGCCTGGTCCTGGGTTATTTTTTTGCCCATTTCAGAAGATTATAGCACAACTGATGGATTTTCAGGCCAGGAGGGACCGCTGTGACCAGCCAGGCTGACCTCCTGCATTCCACAGCCCGCTGCCTTGGCAGAAAACTCATCGCTTATGCTCAAGCTGAAACATATTTTTTAGAAAGATACTCAGTCTCCATTAAAAGACTTCGAGTGATGGAGATCCCACTCTGTCCCTGGGGATTCGTTCCAACGCTTAATTGCTCTGACTGCTAAAAATGTGCTTCTTATTTCTAATCTGGATTTGTCTTGTTTCGGCTTCCAACTAGGGATGTTGTAATGCCTTTTCCTGCTAGATTAAAGAGCCGTCTGCTATCAGAAATCTCTTCCCCATGCATATGCTTGTAGACCGTGAGCAAGCCACCTCTTGGTCTCCTCAATAAACTAAACAGCCGGAGCTTCTTCGCTCTGTCACTGTAATGCATATTTTCCACCGCCTTGACTCACTCCCAGCTCTTTTCTGAACCCGTTCCAAGTTCTCCTGCTCCGGTTGGAAGCGCAGACGAGAGCACTGAAGGCAGCATCCTTGCAGCGGGCTCCTCATGCCATGTGGCCGGGTAACAACGTTTCTCCCTCCTCTTTTGTGGATGCAGCCAAGGATGACGCTCATCTCCCGAGCCCGTGTGCATGCTGCTCGGGCTGCGGGGCCGCGCTGCCGCTCAGCGGCATTGCCTGCCAGGGTAGGCACAAGCAGGACAGGGCGGCTTGTCTGCAGAGGCACGTGCACCTGCCGGGTCTGCGGGACCTGACTATTTTGGGTCCGCCGAGCTGGAGGCAGGGATGCTCGGGACAGGCTGAGCTGCACCACCCGCTCTGCTCGAGGCTTGGCTGCCCGAGACGGGGAAAGGAGAGGGAACCCAGCCACCCACCCCTGTCCGCCCCCTTAACTCCCTCCTAATCCTGTCCTCTTTCGCCTAGTTTCCCAAGTTTGGTGCTGAAATGAGGTGGGATTTATAAGGGCCGAGCACAGCTCGGCGGGGCTTGGTAGGGGTGGCTGTGGGAACGGGGAGGGGGAGAGGAAGGGCTGGCTGTCGTCCAGCTCGTCGTTAAAAGTCAGCGTGGTGGGATTCACCCACTGGCTCATTAGTGCTGGGTCTCCTGGAGCTGTTGGAGCTGTTGGAGCTGTGAGAGCGGCTCCCTGCAAGATTAATCATCTGTGACCCATCCGGGCTGTGTTTTGGTCTCCTTTCCGAAGCCCATCCTGTTCCTGTTCCCTACCCACCGAGCAGGCTTGGCTCTGACGCCGGCCAGAGGTCGGTATTTCTCTTCCCTTCAGAACAATGGAGCACTGGGCTGCAGCAGCCGACACATAGCAGCGTGCTGATGGTTGCCAGCTGTGTTGCCTTAACATCTTCCCATTATCTCCGTATTGCTGGCTAACCCTATCTTGGGGGAAGCTTCGTCCTGACTTTGGCAGAGGGAAGAGTCTCCCTCCCAGCATGGAAAGTTGGCCGGGCGCTGGCTCGCTCTGCCCTGAACATCTGCTGCCGGCTTGGCGGGGAGCGGGGCTGCACGCTGGTGCTGACACGGGGGGGTGTGCAGGAACACACGCAGCCCCGCCGTGCCACGCCGTGCCGTGCCGCGCCGTGCCGTGCCGCACCGTGTTGCCCGCCACCCCCCCCTCCAGCCAGATCCCGGGGCTCCGGCTCCCCACGGCCCCCGGGAAACCCACCGCAGCGCCCGTTCCACGTGCGCACGCCCACTGGCGTGCGTTCCCACCGCACATCCATCTCGGCCCGTCCCCTGCTGCGGGCACGGCTCACGTGCGCGCACAGGCGTGCAACAGGCGTGCAACACGCGCACGTGGTGCTGCGGAGCTCTGAACTGCTCTACATCAAAGCAGGCACAGCCGGAGCCTTGGAGAAGTGCAAACAAAACCTTTTTCTGAAGCCCTTGGTGGTTACGGGTGCATGTATTTCCTCCTGTTACTTTCTCATGACTTGCTTCACCATGTGCGGACTGGGACCAGACTGAGAAAAGCGGAATTATGCCAAGAAAAGCCCTTTCTGCTTGATGCAAATGCCTGAAATGCAGAAGGGCTGAGTCCGTACACAAATAGCACGGTGGCCTTTGCCAAGGGGAAGGTCGTTCACCTGGGACATCCCCCTCGTCTTGTCTGGAAGGAGCCAGGGGTTTCTCTCAGCCCCTTGGCAGGAGTCTGCTTAGTAAGCACCAGTGCTCTCTGGATGAAAGCGCCAGGGCCCAAATCAGTTAAGGGAGGAATTAAGCCCCCAAGCTTGTCCTGGCCGGTGAGCCGTAGCACTGGGTGGGCCACGGAGCGGCCAGACCAGCAGGTCCGGATAAACCGGCAATGCCTCCAGCCACGTTCCTGCCGATGAGGACGGACGGCCGGGTGCTGGCAGAGCCGGGGGGGAGCACGAGCAGCGTTACACCCCCGTGGGATGCAGGGAGCTGCGGGGACGGGACCGGTGGGCATCGGCTGCGCGGGGGGGCGGCTCGTTGCTCTCCCCGCTGCAATGCACGGGGGGATTTCGTCTGCTGAAAATGCAAGATGCTGCACGTAGCTGCAACAGTCCTAGGGCTTGAGATGCTGTCTTGCAGGGATGCTGCGTGCTTTTTGCCCTGTGTTAGGGACCGGGATCAGGCTGCAGCAGCCCCGGCGTCCTGCCCTGCGCTGCTGGCACCAGGCTGCTCCCTGCTCGTGCTAGGGATGAGAAAGCCCGAGCTCAGGGAGCCAGCCCTGCCTCTGGACGTGGTGCTTTTGCTGGGGCAAAGCGGCAGCCCAGAGCCGCGGAGCCTCTCCGCATGGCTCTCCAAATCCGTGGGCCGTGAAGGAGCCGTGCAGTGGGAAGGAGCTGGCGGGGGGGCTGTGCGGAGGGGCCCTGCCAAAGTTGTAGCACGAGAGGGAAAACGAGAGTCCCAAATAATTTGAGAACCTGAATGTCTCTTGCTGTTCAGGTTTTGTGAACATCCTTAACGGAAACACATGTGAAACACGCTCTCTGTGGATCTACCCGAGAAGCCTTTTCCGTTTTTGCTGCGTTAGCAAACTGCAGACGACTCTGTCTCTCCACCGTGAACTACTGAGCAGGGACCCTGGACTCTCTCCTCCATTTTCATTCAGAGCCTCTGCCAGCGTCATAAACCCAGTAAAACGTTATGGCACTTTGCACCCACTGGGAAACCAAATGTATTTTAATGTATATTTAATAGATTTCAGGTCTTTCTGTTATTAAATTTGCTTTTCATTCCCCCCCTCCCCCTCTCTTTGGTGCATGAGACTCAATGGGAAATTTTAAGTGTATTAAACCAGCATCTCACAGAAACAAATCCAGATGGCCTGGTACGAATCAGGAAAAAAAAATCGCATCAGAATCTATTAGAATCTCAGCCCAAATGCAATCCACATTTCACCAGGCAGAGACCGCCCCGTTACTCAGCTCCTTGCTACATGACAGCCAGGAAACATGTGCTTTCTTGTCTGGGCTTCTTGGGAAGGTGATGGATTTGACAGCCTGGAAGCTGTGGGCCAGATTCCCCTTTGGTGTGCGCTGGTGGAAATAGGCACTGAAGGGGTTGAGGTCAACTGGGGTATTCTGGTTTTCCCTTGCTCTAACTGGGAGCTGAACCCGGCCCTCCAGCTCTGGGTCCCTCAGAGGAGGGGAAGGGACGGTGCAAACCTCCTGGTCCCGCAGCGTGATGCCCCTGGGACTCTTCTTCCCCCCAGATCTGGATCAGGACCAACCTGCCCGGGTCAAGTCCTACCTGCCCCCTCCAGCCTGCACCAGCAGTCTCCATTCCTGCCGGTCTTCCAGTGCTTGGTGCAGGGAACTCGGACGCCGGGATGCTGCTTTTGGGGTAGCAGAAACAGCTCAAAGGAGAGGTGAGCCCGAGGCAGGAGTGTCGACAGCTTCGGCAGGGGTTCCACTCCCCGCTCCCTCCCAGCCTCACCAGTCTTTTCCATCCCTTGGTGCCCACAGCAGAGCTGTTGCGAAGGGCCTGAAACACAAACTGGTTTCAGGAGCATCTGTAAGCAGGACATTGGAAATGAGTCCAAGACAGAAAGAGCTCCTTGTTCAGCTCAGCTCTTGTGTGCTCGCCGGGGGAAAGCAAAGACGTGGAGGGAAGATGGGTGGGAATCCCCGTCCTGCCAGCAGAAGGTGCTCGGCCGGTCGCCCCGGCCATCCCCTGCCAGCAGACGTGTCTCAGGACCGAGGGTCCTCCGGGGCATGTGGGGTGGACGGGATTGCTCGCAGATGCTTTGCAAGGTAAATATAACCACCGCTCCCCAGTAACTCATTTTCCACGCTTTATTAATGTTTCAAACCACAACTCCTTCCGTTCTGGTGAGGAAGGACAGCCCAGGTTACCAGGTGAAAACAGATTGCTTTCCTTTCTTCTGGAGCGAATGCCGGCAGCCAGCGGATCGCAGAGGCAGGAGGGAGTGGACACAAGGGCCTGGAGCGGGCACAGTTATTTATTTCATCTGCACTGACATTTGTGAAGCGCTCCTCAGTGGAATTTCCCCCAGTCTCTGTGCCCGTTCCTCCAGCGCGCTCAGCCAGGCTCCCTGCACACCCCTGCTCTGTTTGCCTTCAGTTAATATTCAAGCAAACAGAATGAGTTACGAGGAGGAATGTCCATGGAAACAGTGAATTTTAAGGCACTCTTGTAAAATATTCATAGAAAGCAAATTTTGAATTAATACAAAATGTGTGCACTGAAGACCCAGTGCTAAGAGTCATCTACTCAGGGAACGGAAATAATCCCATATGACCTATACGGCCAATAAAGCAGCTTGACTTTTGAATTCTTGCAGTAAACTGCCTGTGAACAAGACACAGGCCAAGAATTATTTGCAGAAATTATTCATTAAGGGCCTAATCCAAAACCCAGCTAAGTCAGTGGAAAGATCCCCCCTATGTTAGGCCCCAAATAATTTTGGATAATGAATACATTTGAGAAAACAGTGATCCTTTCCCGGATAACTCAACAACCAGAAAAAAAGAAGCAAACTTCAGCGAGCAAAGTTACGGGCTGTAAATAACCAGCTGAGCGGCTCTCGCCCCCGCTGCATCTGCTCCTCCCCGGCCGCGGGAGATGTGTTGGGTGCTGTAGGATGCACAACACCCCTTTCTCCACGGCTGCAGCTCTCACGGGGATGGGGACTAGCACAAGACACCTCCCGCAGGGACAACGCCAACCTGGCCCCCTGCATCCCCTTCCACAGGGTCCCACGGGGCGCCTGAGAAAGGCAGGTCACGGAAATAGATCGGGTAAGCCCAAATCCTGCATGCTCGCTGCTCCCCAGAACACACAGCTCATCCCTTCCCGAGTAAATCAGGCTGAAGAGATGGTTATTTGTTGTGGCTTCTCCAAGTATCTAATTGCAGAGTACCCTGGGAGAGTTAGGAGGAATAGTATGCCAGCAAAATATATTATTATTGTTAGTGTTGTTATTATTATTATTATTATGACTATTCCTATTATAACGTGGCAGTGATTCCATCAACAGATCATGGTGACACCATAAAAGAGAAGAGCAAGGCTTGAAATCGCCTGAGGCCCTCAGTGCTGGAATGACACAATTAATAGCTGTATATTTTTATTGCCACATTTACTACTATACATTAAGCCCCACAAATCTTGCCATATTATTAAATGCTGCTTTTTATCCTGCTTTGGTTTTGCTCGCATTTGTTTGTTGTTCAGGACGATGGGTGGATGATGCCGGCGGCTGGGCAAGTTTGCTTTGCCTCGAAAATTGCGTCCCATCTCCGGTGATGATGGAGGGGAATATACCCGGGGCTGAAAACAGCCAGACCACGAGAGCTGCCGTGGTGCTGGGAGGTGGAGGGAGTTGTTCCCAAACGCCCTTGTCCTAGTGGGACGGATTCGGGGCCAACCGGGAACCCCGAGCCTGCAGCGACAAGACACCGGAGACATGGGAATCGCAGCACCACAGGGACCGGCGGGGGAAATGGCTTAAAAAAACTCACCCGAAACAACACTGTGCTATATTTGTAAGCTATCTATATAAAACATATCTGCATTCAATATCAGTGTAATGGGAAGCCAGTGTCAGGGAGTGTGACCCCAAGTCCATCTGGATGCAATTCTAGCTTAACATCTGAAAATCAAATACATATTTTTGAAGCCTATCAGACAGAAAGGGCTCTTTTTTTTTGCTTCTCCTTCGGCGCGTGCAAGTCTCTGATGTGCGCACACGTTAATGGGGTTATTGTCGTAAGGGTGTGACACCACCGATCGCAGGAGACCGAGCTGCCTTCCCCTGTCTGGGTCAGCCTCGCGCCGCACGGCGAGGGCTGGAGTCGCCCCGCTCTCCCCTGCCATTGATTCACTTATGGGTTCACAACCGGGGCAAGGCACCCCTCCGGCTCTTCTTGGGACCCAGCACCGGGAAAGGTTTCCTTTATTTTACTTGAGGTCATGGATATGCAGCGAGAGTGGAAATTCACGTTCGGAGACTCCCTTGTGCTCAGTATAGCTCGGAAAATTTGGAGGAAGAAAGTTGTTCCAGTGTGCGGGGTTGGCAAGTCCTCCCCGGCTCCTCTTCCAGCACTGCCCCCAGGTTTTATGGGATTTCATGCATTTGAACGTTCACAGAAATATGGTTTCCTCGCTCGCCGCCTGACTCAGAGGAGAGCCGGGAGGAGCGAGGCGAGTGCTACCAACAGCGGGAAATATCTGCAGCCGGGGAAAGGCTGAGCTGGTGCGAGCATCCTCGCCGAGCCGCGCTGCACCAACCCGGGCACGGCGCAGGCACCACGTGGCTGATGGCAGGCGGCCAATCCAAACGCCATGGTACATGAACTACAAGTAAACACAGCTTGAGTTTCACATGTCAAATATGCTCAACAAACTGCTGGCGGATAATCTACAGGCCAAGAAACCAGACATAAAAAGTAGATGATGAATCAGTTGCAATGATGAATAAATTAGGGACTGTAACAGTTTGCCCATAGGCGGCTCGGAGAGGACAAGAAGGAGAAACCCAGCACACATACGACTCGCTGCCAGTTATTCGCCCAGAGCTCACTTCTCCTCCTGGCAAGACTTCTCCCTCGTGGTCCTGAGGGCTGGGGCAGGCTGCACGCTTCCTCTGCAGGGCTTTGGACGAGTGAAAAAAAGTAGGTTTTGCTCAAGCAGTGTCGAGTCAGCAGCTGCACAGTAGGACCCGCTGCAGCCCGTGCAGAGCGTCCTGGGTGGCTGCCCACCCGGGTAGCATCACCGTGGCCACGAGCAGCACGACTGGTGCTGTTCTCCCCGCTTCGCCACCTCTTTTCTTGGCTGATCTCATTTTACCCTGGTGCAACTCGGGGCGATGGGCTGATGCGGCTCCGGGCTGGGCAGTGCTGGTGGGGGGTTGCCTGTCAAAGGGCCGGTGGGGAAGGACTCGGAGGATGCACCCGATGCTCTCCCACCCGATGCTCTCCCACGCCGGCGTGATATTTCCAGCCCCCATTGATTTAATTGGCCAGAGCCGCACATGGCAGCTGGAAAGCAAAGTTCCCATCTTCCAAACTCAAACAGGAAGATTCATTAACCGTAAAAATATACAGAGCCCCAGCCCTTCAAAAGCCTGCAATTTATTTTACTCAAGGCAGCCAAACTTTATATAATCCGAGATGAATGCAGGGATCAGGGAGCAGGCGAGGAGGAAGGGGGCCGAGAGCGAGCGCAGGGGACGGCGGCGAGGACGGAGGTGGAAGGGGAGGAGGAAGGCGGCTATTAATGAAAGGACAGGCACCGGGGGAGCTGGGGAGAAGGGGGCTTTCCAGGAGGACGGCTAACGTGGGGGCAACGCGGGATGATTGATGAACAGGCGAGCCGAGCAATCAACATGCCACTTTATCCAGCCAACAAACCTGGAGCCGTTGGTATTTATACAGGCCCCAGCGTGATTATTATTGTAAGGGAGATTTCTCTAATCAAAACTCCAAAATTACACACAGGCCTTTCTGATTAATATTCCATGATAACAGCAATGGGGCACATCTGGCAAAGGAGCTACGATTTTTGCACTCCCAGTGTCCATTTATTTGCCTGACGGAAGAATAAAAAAACGCCTCCTCCGGTGCTGCCGGTGCACCCCGGGGTGGCAGGTTCCCATCGTAGCGTGTTTGCCATGCTGCCTGCCCCGCGTTGCATCTAAAATGATGCCCGGCTGGCACCATCCCTCTGCCCCAGGGCCTGGAGGAGCAGTGCCGTGGCTGGGGCCGTGCCGGCGGCGGTGCCGGCAGCCCTGCCCGTGCAGCCGCGCTGCCTGCTTGCAGGTGCTCCGGCTTTGGGAAGCTCCCGTTGAGCCGCTCGCCGGCCGTGCCGCTCTGCTTATCCCTGCTGCGACGTGACCGATGCTAATGTGATTTTTTTTTTTGGAAGGCAGGATGGAAATGGTCTAACCTCATATTATAAAAAACAACAAATACGTGCACGGCAGCAGGGCAAGGAAACTCCATCGAGGCTCTTGGTGCCGTGAGCTCCGCTCTCCAGCTGCCAGGTACACCTGGGCCGGTGACAGCCTTCGCCTGGCATTACCCGGCTGTTTAGGGATGATTCCTCTTACCCGATGGAGATGCTGGGGCTGGGGCCGGCTTCTGCCCCCGCACGGCTGGGGGGGGCCGCTCACGTGCCCCAGGGAAACATCTGGGGTCCTCTTCCTCCTCATTACAGCTGGTGGGATGTTAGGCTTGATTTGGGCATGATGTGCTCCACCGAGAGGAGCTGATAACCAGCTCCCATCTATCGCAGGGAGTGAGAGGTACATTAATTTTTCAGAGGGGTACGTTAAGCAGCTCGGGCTGGAAAATGATGATGCCCTCCCTCGTGGGGCTGTGTGAGGGAGAGCGCTTTGGGCTGGGAAGTGCGAGTGCTCGGCTACCGAGAACCGAGCATAAATTAACAACTGGTGCTTATGCAAATCCTCCCCATGCTGCACGCCTCGCGCGTGTCTGTCGGAGCAGCTCTGGGCAGATCCTGGCAGGAAACCTGCCCGTGCGTGGCACCGGACCACGGGAGAAGGTGCATCCAAGGAGAGACGCTCTTTTTATACCCCTAGGACGAGCAGAGGAGAGAGGAGTCTTGGTTTTTCCGAATGGAGGGGATAACCTGGCTCCTTTATTTTCTGAGCGGTAGGCAGCGCGGCAGCACGATCAGAACTGGAAATGCCTGTGAGGGAGAGTATACTCATGGGAATCTGGTGTAATGGGAATCTCACAAGATTTCCAGCTCAGCTGGAAAACTTAAATGGACTTAGGAGAAGCTTTGGATGAAAACTGCTGCATTTGGATGCTTTAACCAAACACCCAAAGACTCCCTTGACACAGGGCTCTGTTGCTTACCTGCCAGGAATGGTGGTCTTGGATGGAGGACTATAAACGTACCTTTTCTACCTAGAAACGTGCCTCTTACCACCGCCCCATTTCTTGTGGCACCGTATCTGCAGGCAGCCCCACCATCCCACCAGCTACTGCCAGCTGCTTCCCCTCCCAGAGCCAGGAGCTGCCTGCCTGCCCGGGGGAGACCATCCTGTCCCCCCCCACTTTTCCAGGCAGCGCCTGGACATAATAAAATGCGACCCTCCATCAAACTCCTCCTGGCCTTCGTGTACCCGGCTGTTGGGTTGACCGGTCACTGAGAAACAATGGCTGTTTTGAAGCACGTGGGGAAAAAGTCTTGCGTGGAGCAAGGAGGGATGGCGATGTCTACCTCCAGATGAGAGTCCGCAGGACTTCAGGAGGATGAGGTCCAAGCGGGTTTCTGCTGAAGGCAGCCAGCCTGGAATTAAAATCTGCAGGGACGAGAGAAAGAGGAGAGAGATGCGATTGGAAATTCCCAGTTACTTCATGGGCACCAGGGGCAAGTGGTGGTGCTTTTGGGGGCTCGCTGGCCTCGGCAGCCTGAGACCATGCAGCGTGTGGTCCGTTCACCCCCTCCGCTGTCCCCCTCCCCGAAAGCTGCGGTTGGGGTAGCTCAGAGGAGAGCAGCGCGGAGGCTGGGACGCTGCCGGGCCGGGCGTGCTGGGGCAGAGGGGTGGCCTGGAAAGGTCCGACCGTCTCTGATTTCCACCTTGCTGCCAAGTTTGGTTCCTCTCTGAGCCCAGTTACCTGGAGCTGATCTGCAGCCAGCACGCAGGTTATGCATTATCGGAGATTTATGAGGCATGATTTATGGGGCCGGTTGCTGTGCCGGTGTTATATACCCTGACTGAGGAGTCCAATTTTATGCATAAACTCTATTCTTGGATCACTGTACCTCCAGAAATAGTGGTTAAAAAAAAAGCTCTTTCCAGTCACCCACTGTTCCCAGGGCCGGGGAGTGGAATGGGATCTGGTTTGGTGCCATCTCACGGGCTTCGGTGCCGGGAGGGAGCTCCCAAGCAGCCTCACCGGTGGGGTTGGCGAGCCTGATCCCAAGACCCCTCCTTCCCGAACAAAAGACCCCGCTGGTTGCAGCGGTTTGGGATGCTGCACGGCTGGCCGTGGCTGGCACCAGGGAGGAGGTGGCAATGGCCACGGCGGGCGGCTCGTCCCCGCATCCCATCGCCTGCCGCTCCCCGGCAGCTGCCCCGGAGCAGAAAGCAAATCCCTGCAGGCAGCACGGGGTGGGGGGGAAGGGCCAAGGACCGCTCCGTTCCCTGACGGACACAGACCATCTGTCCCCTCCGTCCTTGACATTCCAGCAGAGCCGTTCAGCCGCTCTCCGGCTGCGACCCGCTGGCAATTTCGCTCGCCCTGCAGTCCATTAGGAAACGTGCCACGGCCTGGGGACACAGCTGCTCCTTGTGCCAGAGCCCGGCCCGGAGGGAGCGTGCGCTCGGATGGGACGGAGCGATCCCACACCTGTTTGCACTCGCTGGGTGACGTGGGGGCGAGGGACGGCTGCTTTCATCCCGCAGACAGGGTCGTGCTCGCAGCTTCGCTCCGGAGAGACCCGGGGTCAGGGCTGGGGGGGCATTGCCACCTGGCTCCCATTAGGAGGGCTCCGTTCTCCGGAAGAGGGCTGTGTCATTCCTCCACTCATGCCAATTATCCCGCTAGGTCTCTATTAGCCTGCACAAAACAAACCCTCCCTGTCCCGCGCTCCGACAGCCGAGCAGACGCGTCCTTGCCGAGGTGCTTTGCCACGTGCCGGCCGTCGGCCGCTCTCTCCGGGATGTGGATATGGCAAATGGCTGCTTTCGCCTTCCCCTTCCTCTGCTCGGGGAAATTGGTCTCATTTTTCTTCTTTTTACCTTTTTTTTCTCTCCTCTCTGCTTGGCTGAGGTGAGATGTGGCTCCCCGATGAGTCTGGCTGTGCCTTGAGCACGCCGGCAGCTGCAGGGTGCCAGCCTGAACCGTGAATTTGATGGTCCAGAGCCCTCCAAAATGAAGGCAGAAGGGTGGTCCTGAGTACAACAAGCAGTAGCTAGCTCCTCGCTCTCCGCAGCATCCTGGCTCAAGGGGAGGAATGTGCTCTCAGAGGTGCCATCTCCAAGGCCCCCGTTACGGTATTTAGAGCAGAAAAGCAGCTCCCGGGCTGCAAGGGTTTTCTGCAGCTGCTCTTGGGCTGCTCCGCCATCAGCTCTCTACTCCTGGGGAACAAATCAAGTAGCAAACCACTGAGGTTTGCTGCATGGCTGCCCTCCCCACTGCTCCCCAGGTAAGTGTTGCTGTAATAGGATTTGGTCCACGTCCCTGGAAAACCCTCTGAGGAGGATGTGGGGTTTTCGGCGCGTTAACTCCTTCATGCACCAGAGAGGGTGAAACCCCACCACGGCCACATCAAGCCCCAGGCTCTGCTGACAGCCTTGGCCAGGGCACCGTAGCTGCGGGAAGAAGCAGCCGGTGGCTCTTTGAGGACAGGGGGAGGATAAAATCCCCTTTTGCCAGCAATGAAGGGGAGAGCCAGGTCTTCCTTGGGGGGAGAGAAAGGATATGGGGAAAAATCATCCCATGGGGACCTGGCATCTGCGGCAGCACTGCGGGGAGCGGAGCCTGTGCCTGGGTTCGGACCCGCTGTTGCTGCCCTAGAGACCACCAGCTTCTCTGCCCCCAGCACAGCCCTTGGCCGCCCATGCCAGGCTCACCAAAGCCGCCTAAACTTTTCTGCATTTCTCTGTTCTCATCCCATTGCGGGAGCCATTGTTTAACAGCAGAAAATACCAGATCAGATCCCTTAAGCCAGTGGATTGAATGTGAGAATAAATTGCCTCTCACAAAGAGGAGGTTTTGGCACACCTGCACGTGTGGCCTGTGGGTTTTGCTGGTTTGGCTGGGAGAGTCCCCAATGCGGAGGGCTGGTGCTGGGGCTGCACCTCGCTCCAAGCAGGGAGCACCCATGGGAGTGCAACCGCCGTGTCTGGGGACCGTGGAAGGGCAGGGAAGCAGAGACCTCACCTGCTGATGGCTATGGAGGTAGGAAAACGGTGTGAGAGCAGAGACGGGTGCTCAGGGCTCCCTGTCCTGCAGCAGGACGGCTGCCCTCCTGCCATTGCTGCATCCCCTCCCAGAGCATCCCTGCTTCGGGCTTGGGAAAGGGCAGCTTCCTAATAGCTTGTGTTTATCCCAAACAGCCAGGACTTGCCTTCCCGCCAAGCTAGAGGTTATTTGAGGCTGCTGTCTTGCTCATCAGATCCTCATGTTCCATAAATTTAAAAAAATTTTAAAATCCTCCAAATCAGAATAACAACAGCCTGCAACATCTTATGAGAAAAACCCTCCGTGCCTGAAGCTATGATATCCAGCACGGAGCACCCAGTGTGAGGCTGAAACCCCAGCTCTTAGCCAAGGCACTTCTGAACTCGGCTCAGCTGCAGGGCTCTGGGTGCCAAACCGCCGAGAGACGCCCGAGGGGCGCCGGGACCGGCACCGCTGCCTGCTGGTGCACGGTGGTTCGCTCTGCCCAGGTTCTTGTGCGAGGGGACGGGAGCAGCCCGGGGCAGGCTGCGGGCAGGAGGTGGCCGGGAGCTGTCGGGGGGTCCTGTCCGTGCAGCCCATGGAGGGAAAGCCGTCGGGGTCCGGAGCGGCCGCCCACCGCGGGGCAGGGGGCCGTGGGACCCCAGGGCTGGTGGGCCCCCAGACTGGAGCGACTGGAAATGGGGAAGATTCACAGCACAGAGACTGAGACTATAAAGGGAGCTGAGGAAACTCATAAGGAGGTGTAAATTGGAACAATATGGGCTGTGTCGTGTCCTGATTTGGCTTCGGGGAATTAAGAGCTAATCTTTTCCCTGAGACTGGGATTGCTGGAGTTGTGCATGCAGCACACAAGGGAGTTTGTGATCTCTGAGTAAAGCCAGCGAGTGCCAATGCAGGAGATGCAGGACTGAGACTTTAGATGATTGTTTTTACATTTGGTCTTTCTGTGGTTATTGAGGTGCATGTTTAAAGTAAAAGCCTCCTTCTGCAGATTTGCTTTTTTAATAAAGGATCCCTGTGTGTGCTCAACTGAGAGAAATAGGTAACAAATTGGTGACAGTGGGTTGGAAATCGGTGGCAGTGGGTTGGAAATCGGTGGCAGCGGGTTGTAAACTGGAAGCATCTAGTAGGGCTTATATGCCAGTAATAAAAGTAATTCCCGCCCAGCAATGGGGGACTGGATGTGGAGGGAGGGAGGCTCTGCTGGGAGAGGAGCGGTGGGCAATGCTCCGGTCTCCTGCCCTTGACTTAAAGTGGGATTTTGGCTCCTGGGACAGAGGTTTGTCTCCCTGCCCGCATCGCTCCCTTGCCTGGAAATGTGACATGAAAGTCAACATATATGTGTGCTTACATCAATGTATACACACAAAGACACTGAGAAACTCCAAACCTCACTGAAAACTTGGCATTATAATGATATAACACAACAATAAAACATGGACTCCATCATCTGAATGCTCTTCAAGAAAATTTGGGTTGATAGGTTTTTTTATTTGCTTTTTCTCAAAAATTTCTGTCACTGCTCCCATGAAGGGCTCTGTTTCTGGGGCCTGCCCTTCCCTACCCCCCGTGCTGTCCCCACACCGTGCCCTGGCACGAGGCTGCCTGCTGCGCCCCAGCCCTGCCAGCCACCCCCCTCCTCTCCTGTCAAGTTTCCTTGCTATCTAGGTCAAAGATTAGCAAAGGCAATAAAAAAAAGGAAAAAAAAAGAAGAAGAGAAAGCAAAAGCCAGCATCGTGCCTTTCATGCGGACATTATTTGCTGCTTGCAATGGAAAACACATCCCCCCTGCACTTCAGTCTCCAGCCTTCCCCACCTCCCCGTGTACACTGGGTCTGAGCAGGAGGAGAAGGAGGAGGAGGAGGAGGAGGAGGAGGAGGAGGAGGAGGAGGAGGAAGGTTGCATGCCTGTGGAGGGATCAGGATGGCCAGCCTGGAGGCAGGACTGTCCCTGCCCCAGGACCACGCTGCAACCCTCTCACCACCTTGGCCAGCCTGGCTGATGATGCCCATGGGTGCTCTGGGGAGGGGGCCAAGCCTGGCCTCCCTGGGGCAGCCCGCAAGCCTCCCCGGGTTATACATGCATGAAAAAGCCCTCCCTGGAAATAAAAGCCCTCTCCTGCAAGGCACTAAGTCTCATGTGCTCCCAACCCTCGGTCCAAAGGGATGCATGAGATCAGTGTCCTTGGGCTGTGCTGAGTGCTGGGGTGCTGTGGGGCGGTGGGCAGCCCCCAGGAGGGTGCTGGGGTGGCGGGCAGCCCCCAGGAAGGTGTGGGTCGGTGGGGGGGCTGCCGTGCGGGAGCGTCTCAGGCGGTGCCAGCCGAAGGCAGCGCGGCCGTGCCTGCCAGCCCAGATTGTTTCAGCCCAGCGACCGCACAAGTGGCTTTGCTAAAGCTGCAAGTTGATCTCATGGAAGGAAATTGAATTGTCGTCGGGGCTGGGTTTTATCTGGGCTTTGGGCTCCGCTGCCTGGCTCGGCCTATTAATGTTTGCTCGTCTGATTACAGACACAGCTTGGGGTGAGAGGTCAGGTTTAAATCATGCCTCTTTCCTTTCTCATCAGAAAGCGTGTCGCTGAGGGGCTGGAGGTGTGTGGGAGGAGTGGGGGCCGGGGGCTGGCGGATAAACCCCCAGGCAGCTGCCTACGGGGCACTGCGGGGTGAGCTGGGGGGTGCCAGGTGAGCTAGGGTGAGGGGGGCTGCTAAAAGGGAGCCCCAGTAAGGGCAGCAGCTTCTCCAGGCAGCAAAGCCTTGCCGAGCATCCTCGGTCGTGGGTGCTCTGTGGCCCGAGGGAGCCCAGGAGGTGCAGAGGGTCGCTGCAGGTCCAAAGGTCTTTGCCACGATGTCCCCATCCAAACTTCTCCGATGGCCAGAGGGAAGACGAGGAGGGTCAGCTTCCATTGCCAGAGGTCCAGGGTTTTACCGTTATCTCTGACCCAGAGGAGTGGGGCTGCAGAGGGGGACCCACAGGTCCCCAAATGACTCAGGCCATGGCAGTGGGTGTTCGATCAGCCCCTCCTTGGCAGGGTGGGGGGCCTGGGGGCCTCCTGGTCATGGGCAGCATCTGCGGTGCCGTGGCAAAGCTGTGTGGTGATGCAGCACTGCCGACACTGAGCGTGCGGGCACTGCGAGACAGGCTTTGGAGCACCAGGTGATTATGAGTTTCCACCGATATGAGTGCTTTCTCTTATGCTCGCCTTGTGGTGTCTGGTTCTGTAGGGATCTTGTTTCGAAATGTGTTTTTCTGCCAGCCACAAACATGGGTGACCTCCTGTTTTAGCTCCAAAAAATAGAAAGGGAAAGGCAAGGCCAAAAGTGACCTTTCTTCTATAATCACAGGACTCCGGGAGCTGGAGATTTAAGGAAAGATATAAATATAGTGATATAAATAATGCCCACTGGCGGCATTAAGCTGCCTAAACCGAGGTGGGACTTCTTGGGAAGCTGTGACCGCAGGGATGGGACGGAATGGCTGGCGAGCATGGCTTGTTAGTGCCGGTGGAGCCTGGCCATCCCCTTCCCGTCCCCCAGTGCCCCCGGGTTAAGATTCTTTAATGACCTTAATCACCAGTTCATTTACAGCAGTCACTTTCCCCACTGCTGCCCTCCCCCAGCATGGGAATAACATCTGCTACCCCACATTGCCCCTATAAACTGCTCCTATTTCACATCACAAAAAATATACAGGGCATTAAACTAGGTATGTTTTATAGGGGAACTGTCAAGCAGCTTAAATCCAGGCTCTGACCTACTTAAAAGTTGTCCTAATCAGGGAAGGCATGTGTGTGTGTGCTGAGTTCACATCTCCACTTCCATGTGTCACCCTGGTGCTAAGAAATGAAAATGGAAATTATTTACAGAACGGAGGAGTCACATTGCGGTAGACGTGGAGGCGGGAGAGCGGTGCTGTGCGGCTGCGCTCCTCAGGTGCAGGCAGGGCGGGCAGGGCGGCAGGCAGGGCACTCTCCTGTCTTGCGTGATGACAGCCCCGTGGGGATGGGAAGCAACAAGGATGGGGAAGGGGGTCTCGCCCAGCCTTGAAAGCGGCCCCGGTTCCTGCTGACCCACGTTTTGCAACACTGGAGCCCTCTGTAAATGCGGGGTGCTACGGAGGCTGCGCCCTGCGGAGGAGGAGGAGGGATGCTAGCGCTGCCCGGCAAAGGCAGGGTTCTTGGGTTTAGTTGCCTTTTCTGCCACAGATTTCAGATGGGATGACCTGGGTGCTGCACCCCACTGATAACCAGGAGCTCCCAGCCCTGCAGGGGCTGCGTGGGGAGTAGTGCCCCTGCAGGGAAGAGGCACACAGGGATGTCGACGATGGACCTGCCCTGGGCTTTGCCTTGCTGCATGGTCGCAGGTCCTGGACCAGTGTCCCCAGGGTGGCCCCAGCACCCCATGGCACCCCGCGGACTGCCCACGCTGCTTTGCACGGGACTGGGCTTTGCGTGGCAGTGGGTGCACGCGAAGTGGGTTCTGTTTCTGCAGGGAGCACTGGTGCTGTGGGGCAGCAAGGGAAGGGCAAGGCATTCAGCACTGGAGCTCACGCAGCAAAGGGGGAGCTGCAGCCATCCTGCTCCCTGCCAGCCGGTCCTTGCCCAGCATCCCGGGCAGCATGGGACGTGCGGTGCATGGAGCAGAGCAAGGGGTCCGTGCAATATTTGACAAATACCCTCCACGGACACTGGGAGAGGAGGATGCCCTGGCTGGGGGTGTCAGGCCGTTCCCCTCGCAGCGCTGGCGGGGGCGGTTGAGTTTCCCTGCCCTCCTCTGCCGTGGCCATCTGCAGCCTGCGAGCTCTTAAAACAGCAGATATTTATGAAGTGTCCGTAACTCCTCTGATGGCTGGCAATGCTGCCAGCAGAAACACCCCTTCCCTTCCTTTCCCTTCCCTGCGTGGTCCCGGCACCCCGCCAGCCCAGGAGGAAGAGAAATGAGGCTTCGCCACTGTAATTCAAACCAGCCCTGAGAGTGAAAGGGATGGTGGCGAGGAGGATGCTGCCGGGGTTCTCCGTGCACCCCCCAGCCCAAACCCAGCCTGGGAAAGCCGCTCCCTGCGGAGCATCCTGGCGAGCTGGCAGGGCTGCGGCAGGGGAAAGCCGCATTGGGCTGAAGGGGGGGTCTCAGCTCACCGGGCAGAGGGTCACCTCCGTCCTGTCCCCAGATGTGTCCTCAGCCAGCCTGCACCTCGGGGAGCATCCCGAGACCCAGATCCCCGACCGGTGCCATCTTTGTGCATCTCTGCTCTGATGGGGCAGGTCGCTGCACGCCGCCGGCCTCGGCTCTTTGGCGTGGGCGATGTGCTGGCTCCAGCGCGTCTCCGAGCTGGGACCCCCCTGTCCCAACTCCCCCCAGCCCCTGGCCCCCACGGCTTGTCGTGCAATGAGCAAACGCTGACACAACACCACCAATTCCCACAACGTGTGCCTGCAGCCCACAACAAGTCAGGAGATGGAGCAGGGGTAGGTCACGACGCCTTTCTGGGTGCAGGGGGAGGGAATGGCCCCCTCCTGCCCTCGGGGTGCTGATTCAGCCTCCCTGGGACCGTGTGCCCGGCTGTGCCGTGAGTCATGGGGCGAGGAGCAGGTACCTGCCCCGGCGTGTGGGAGCATCGCTCCCAGCCTGGCTGGGGTCCCGGCACTGCCTGGGACCCACTGCGGCTCCTGGGCATCCCCCCGGGTGGGATGGGGCACGGGCGCTGTGCCTCCCTGCGGTGACCACAGAGAGGAAAAACAGTTTAGCCTGTGGCATCCTTCCTTGTCAGGGCCAGGGATCTGCTGTGGAGGGTGTCAGGAATTAAAATGTTCCTGAAGCCAAATCCCATTTCCGTGTAGCTGCTCCGCATCAGGCAGGGAAGAGCGGCATCCAGACCCGGGCTCCCGGGGAGATAGCCGAGCCCTCCCCTCCGCCTTGGACGTGGAGGTAAAGCCTCTGGCCGGGACATCGTGTTGTCCTTGGCTGTTTTGCGGGTTCTCTGTGCTCACCCTTGGTTCCCTGTCCCAGAGGTTTTTGGACAAAATAACAAGACAGAAAAAGGAGCTGGGGAAAAGTGGATCTTCACCCCCTGGGGAAGGGGCCAAACCCAAGTGCCGTCCCGCAGTCCTGTCCCGACCACGGCTCCGCAGGGCGGTACGTCCCCCGAGGTTTTGCCTGGGGGGGTCTTTCCCTCCAAGCCAGGAACCCAGATCAGCCCTCAGAAACCCAGAGCCCCGATTTCTCCCCCCTTGTCTCCCTTTGCTGCTGATTTTTCCCATTTCTCTCCCATCACCTGCCTAGATTCCTGGGTTTGCCAGCCCCCCACCCCAGGCACAGAGGTGTCCGGCTCCGGCCGTGCCGGGGATGCACCGAGGGGTGCCCGGTGGCCGGGATGCGGGGTGAGGGGCTGCCTGGCCGTGCAGCCTCCTGCATCCTCACCGGCTGCCGATTCCTCCCCTTGCCCTTGGCCGCGCACGGTGGGACACCTGGGCTGCAGACATCAAAGGGACTGCTTTAATGGGGGATCGAGTGTTGGGGGCTAGTGCCCGGGGTATCTGCTGCTTTCCACTCCCCCCCAAGGTACTTAGTCCCTAATTAAACTGTACACAGCATTCCTTCCCCATCACACCTCGTAAAAATGAGGAACCCACAGAAAACGGGCTGTGTTACTCCGAGGATAATGATCACGGCACGGTGCAGCGAGGGCTGCGACTCCAGCGGAGAGCAGAGACCCTGCCAGGAAAGTGTGACCCGGGGCGGGGTGTGTGCTCGTTTCAGTGTCAGTCACTTTGCGTTGGCATATGTGCAAATAAGTAGTAATCCACCATAATGAGAGGGGGAAAAAAAAGAAGAAAAAAAAAAGCAGTTTTGCAAACATGCCCCAGTGGGCGGGGGACGTGCAATAGAGGTGTGAGCTGCACAGGGCCGGCTGCTCGTGGTGTCACGCAGAGCTGGACTCCGCTAAGACTTTGCTGCTGAGGGCTCCATAAGCAGGGAGAGCCCGTCACTGTGATTTCTGGCCTGTCCGCCCTTGCTGCCAGGATCAAACCTGGGAATATGGCAATCCTCGGTACTGCAAGGGTGTTGGATGTCAGGGATTCGAAGGAGAATGTAAGGTGGGGATTTCAAAACTGATTCTGTAAAGTGAACCCAGATATGTAGAACTGAAATCTTCCATTTCAGAGCCTCGATTTAGACCAGGAAAACCCAGATCACTCCTGCTATCTGCAGACACACAAGATGAGGGGAGTTAGTCCCGAGCCACAGTTTGCCCCTTTGTCCGGAGCATCCCGGTCCGTCCCGCTACTCTCGCAGCTCCAGGCAGGGCTGCCTTCCCCAGGCAGCCGCATTCCACTGCAGCAGTAAAACGCATTACTTGTTCGGCTTTGGGGTCTAGTAGGGTGAGAGGAGGCAATCAGACAGATGCTATTGATTAGCGTTCTTACTGGCTTTGCTATCAAACTGGGGCAGGTTTTTAGGATAGTCAGGTACTTGGTCCCGGTGAGCTCTGGGTCCCTGCCCGGCGAGGGTGTCCTGTCCTCTCCCAGCTCCGATGGGGACGCAGGGTCTCACCAGGCAGGAGAAGCTCTCGCTGATGCTCAGCTGCATCTCTGGGTGCGGGCAGGAGCAGAAGGGCTCCGCTCCTCTGGCCTAGTCCATCGTCCCCCTTTAATGTGTTTTACACATGTGATGAATATCGAAGGAATTTGTTTTTTAAAGCCTGTTTTGATTGAAATCACACACAAACCGGCTCATGCTTGGGGCCTTCCTGTAAGTTATTATTATTTTTTTCATTTCGGGGGAAGATTATGTTTCTTAGGCAAACAGGAAAAACAACAGGGAAAAAAGACTCTGTTTGTTTCTTTAGCTTGGAGCTCAATCTTGGAGAGGTTCCCTGCGGTGGAGACGACGGTGCAGGCAGCGCCATGACATCAGAGTGTCCCACCGATGTGCAAAAGGCTGGCTTGGGGTAACATTGCCATCCCCTAAATACAGGCGACCTTGCAGGGACACAGCACAGCAGAAAGAGCTTCCCCAGCCAAACCAGGTGGGGACACAGGTCTTTGGTGCAAACTGCCCTCGTGTCCTCTGTCCTCCCTTGCACCACGATGCTTGGACCAACCGTGGTTCCCGTAGCAAGGATGTGCCTTCAAATCAGAAGCCGCAGGTAGCCCTGCAGGAGCGTCTGCAAGACCATCCAAGTAACTTTGGCACGCAGGCAAGCGGGATTGAGCCAGTGAGGTACCTGGGGGAGGTATTTTCCTCTCTTCCTCCTCCGAAGGAGGAGGAGGAGGGGGTGGACGGAGCTGCTGGAGGCCCAGCAGGGTTTGGGGAGAGCAGGCAGCAGCCCACCTCCTAACGCAGTGTGTGAAAGCGGCTGCGGGTGGGAGCAGGAGCCCCTCTTGGTGGGAACGAGGAGGCGTTTGCAGGTCATTTCAGCATGTTGTCCCAGTCAAATATTTGTCTAGTTAATAAATATATTGTTGGTTTTTTCAGTGAGGAAATGAGGAGACTGCGAAGAAAAATAATGAAAGGCCTTTCTTGTGCACTCCTGCTCTGCAAGAACCTGGATCAGGCCCTCCGCCTTCTCCTTGGCCCTCACGCTATAAGAAACCCTGCTGCGGATTTCACAACGGCGTGATTGACAAGATTAGAAATTATCTCCCCCTCTCTCTACATATAAGGTTACTGCCGCTCCAGGCACAGTGTGAAATTCCCCTTGCCGGAGCTCATTAAATGGGTCAATGGACGCGTTCCAGCTTCTCTGCAGTTCACAAAGGGCTGAGTCCTGGCCACCCCACCAAACTCTGTCCCAGGCTGTTGACGAGTAAGTGCTTCCATATGGCTCACCTCAGCATCTCCAGAAAGATAACAGAGAGCTAATGGCTTGCAGATTCCACGGATGCTCGTCGTCAAACGTGCAGAGGAACCGGGGGCTCGGGGCTGCGTTCAATCACAGCTGATTGGGACAGAGGGGACCCGCAGGCTCCCTGCCAGCCTTCATCCCCTGCAGACCTTCCCCTTGGGCTGGGGGGCACTGGGAAAGGGCAGCACGTTCACACAGCCGCGTTGGAAACTGGGAGCAGTGGGGAGGGCGAGCGGGCAGCCGCAACCCCAGATGCACCAAGGGCTGGTGGGTGAGGTGAGGGAAAGCCCTCAGACACGCGGCTCTGAGCTTTCATGGCACCTTCACAGCCCCTGGGATGAGCAATGACAGGTATCGAACAGTGGCAAGACCCTTTTCTTGTACTGGATGCACCCACCGGCCATTCCAATGCCTTCAAGCCAGAAAGCTACCAGTGTGGTTTTGGTGATGTGAAGATGGGGAGAAAAGCAGTGAAAGCATTGCTTCTGAGGTATTTGCCCTTTTCCCCTGCTTTTGTTTTTTAATGGCACTTCATCGAGGAAGCTGCTTTTCTGAATCATATTTACTGTGAGGAACGATTTACAAATTTCTCCCTGACATTCATTCCTGTCTGTGAATCTGCCTGTAGACCAGATGCTCAGAAGCTCATCCTGCAACTCCTGCTTGTGTTGGCCAGCCGTGGGCATCGCCCGGTGTTTCTCCTCTCCCACAGTTGGATGCCTCCTGTCACTTACCGGAGCAGGGATCACTTCAAATGCACCCAAACACGCCGTTGAAAATGCTGCTGTTTAATATTTGAGTGTAAAATTTATATTTAATGAGCGCGTGTGCTGGGAAAGTATGAGCGCCAGCATTATTCATGTAGAAGAGACACAATGGGGTCAAGAGCACAGGTGAATTGAAGCGGTCCCCACGTCAGAACAAGCACTTGTGGGACGCAGTTTTCTCTGCTCAGGCTGCTCCATCACCTCCCGGCAGCGCTGCCACCCTGTCCCCACCCGTCCCCCTATTGCAGGGAGGTGTTTTGGGATGCTCTGGGATACGGTCCCCTGCACTCACAGAAGTTAGAAAATGCCCAAATTTTGGAAAGTTTGGTGTCCTTAGCTCTCCCATCACCAGGCAGCCTCCCAGGGCTGCTGTCATGATGCCAAGGTTGGAGATGAAGCCTCAGGCTGAAGGGGGAGTTCCTTTAGCCCCAAGAAGTGTCTGCGTGTGACACAGAAGCAGGAGGGCTCGGGAAGGATCGCCGTGCTCATGGCGTGGTGATTGAATGTACCGCTGGAGGAGCTGTGACCTGTGTGGTTTATGGTCTCCTAATTACCCAGCTCAGCATTGTCACCATCCAATTAGGTCCCTTCAGTCCGGGGTATTTGTGTAACTAACCACCGATTAGAGTCCCCGCTCCGAGCTCCCGGGGGCTGCTTTCCTCAGGGTCAGGCAGTGATGCAGGGCGGTGGTAGTGCCTGATGAGCTCTTGACACCACTCTGGGGGGGCTCGCCCCCGAGGACCACGGGCCCTGCTCTTATGCGAGCCCATGGATGGGCTGCAGGCACGGCTCCACCTCGCCAGGATTGATCTGAGCTGGCACCGTTTCAGCGAGCATCACTCTGCGTTCCCTTTGCAAGGGAATGGGGGGAAAGCACAGCCCTGTTGATGCTCTCCCCACTCTGTACCTCTCTTCAGCTGTGGAACAGGGTAATTCTAGTGCAGGCTGCTCAGGCATTTCCAGCACAGGTCTCTCAAAGGGAAGGCTCCCCCCGGGACCACCTCCCCTCTCTAGAACCGCTCTCCGAGTGACCCCACGCCACGGTGGAACCCCCTCTCCCAGGTGAGCCCCACAAACAGCCGGGTCTGGAGAGAGGGGACGTGGCCCCAGGAGGGTAAAAAGGGGGCTGCCAGCAGGTCCTGCTGCCTGCGGGCAGCTCAGCTTCAGAGCTCTGCTTTCTTCCCTTCCCTCCTTCAGTGAGAAGCTGGAAACCCCCCATCCCCTTCTGCTTTACATGCTGAAGCTGAAATAAATGAAATTACCTTTAATTATTCTCATTACTTTCCTTGGGAATGCTGGAGTGAAAGGCAGCATTTAGCTGTGAGCTACAGCAGGGCTCTGCCCTTCCTCCTGCCCCCCAGCCCGCTGCCAGGGGAGCCAGCCCCCCCCCCGGCCCCCCGCCACAAGGCACGACTCGCTCCTCCAGTGCCCTGGACACACACAGAGCTCCCTTTTCCACCCATGGAAGATGAAAGGAGGGGACAGGAGGGAAAGAAACCGGACGGAGCGGGGGGCAGGCGTGGGGGGAGAGCTGAGAGCAAGGGGGAGCAGGGGTCAGGAGCTGGGGGCTCGCAGGGGTCAGGGCTCGCAGCCAGGCGGGGATGACCTGCCCATTTCCAGACCACCTCTGGGCTCGGGGCATTTTTTTTGGGGGGAGGGAGGGGCAACGGGGCCAGTTCTTGCACCTTCCCGGCCAGCTGCAGCTCCACAGAGCCCAGGCAGGAGGGTGTCCGGCCGTAGGGCACTTCCATCACACTGCAAAACCCTTTCACCCCTCGTTTGTCCCATCCTGCGAGGTGCTGGGGGACAGATCCTGCAGCTCCCTGTGCCTCGCTGCCTGCAGTGGGACGATGGGCAGGACACGCTTCCAGCTGGAGGGTGCTGCCTTAGCTCCCAACCTTGGCGATGCTGGAGAAAAGCTGCCAATTATTCTTCCCTGTTTAATGATTTCTGGACCTGCAGCTTTGTTACGTGCTGTCTGGCACCTTTCAGCAGGTGCTTGCTGGGATATTTATGTATACAGGTCAGGCAGTCTGGCTCTGGAGATACTGTGAGGCTTCAGGCTGCTTCGCCCGCCGTGGCCGTCCCCCTCGTGCCCGTCAGGGGGTGAACCAGGAGTGGGACCACGGGGACCAGCAGCCGGGTGCTCCCGAGCAGGCACCGCTCTGCAAACGGCTGCTCCCCCTTGTCTCTTCTCTCCCCACCTCCCAGGTGTGGAGAAGGAGGATTTTCCTCTTCCCCGCAGCAGGGCTGGAGAGAAAATCTGTATCTCCTGAGCTGCGAAGGAAGGAGCACTCACCCTTGTGCCCAGCTCATGTCCAGCAGAGAAGAAAGAGTAAACAAAAACACCAGCCCCGTGGGACCTCCCAAAATAGAACTTCCCTGGGCACCTTGGCAGCAGCAGAGAAAGCCTCGTTATCTGAGAAGTGGGGGAGTAGGGGGGTCGGGAGCCCGATCCCAGATGGACACTGGGCCATTCTTCTGGAGAAGGTCTTGTTACCCTCCAAGGTCAGCCATAAGTGACACTGAAACCGCCGGGGCCTTTGGGAACGAACATTGAGACACGTTCGCTGTCAAATGGAATCTATTAAAAGGGATTAGATGCTTTTTTTCATCAATACCCCTGTGACACCATGATGGGTTAAAATTGCTGCAAAAACATAATTATTAAAAATGGGCCTATTAGTATTAGAATGGACAGAAGCTCCTCACTAATTTTAGCAGCAGCCACCGGAGCCAGGACCAGAGGGAAAGCAGCGGAGGCAGCTCCGGGAAGGGGCTGTGGGGAAACGTGGGAGAGGTGGGAGCGGAGCGGTGCTGGGGGGCTGCGGCAGAGTGGGCGTCCCCTCCGTGGCACTGCCGGTCACACCAGCCCAGCACTCGTGCACGTGTGCCACAGCTCTGCCTCGGCACGGGAAGCAAAGTGGTTGCTCGGAAATAGAGCAAACAAATATGCAATCATCTTTGCCCCAAAGTGCATCCATCAGCGGCAAGAGATGCTCCGGACACAGGTGGGCACATGTGCTCCTTCAGAGGTGACAATCTGGTTGAGAGCATCGCCAGGGACAGAAAGAGATGGTTCGAATGTTGAAGTTTATAGGTAACTATAAAGAGTTTTAAGTGGAGCTTGGAGACTCTCAGGAGCTAACAGGAGCTGGCAGGGCCATGCCTCGCAGGCAGGGATGCTGCGTGCCCGGGAGAACGCATCCCGTCCTTGCGGCTGTTGGGATGGAGGCTCGGCACAGCCTGGCACGACCCGCCTGCGCATCCCGGGATGCCTCGAATCCAAGGAGCGTTACCTGGGCTGGGTCAGAGCGGAGGCAGAGGCCATGGGGAGAGCTGGGTGAGCCTGGCACGCTGCGGCCCTGACTGCACCAGGGCAGGCATGGGGATGTCTCCAGGCTGCAGTTAATTCTGCGATGAGGTGGACTGCAGGTTACCTAATTTTTATTGCTAGGAGAGCAAAGCTAATGAGACAGCCGCGCTGACAGTTTCTGCCCATTCGATGCACGGAGAGACCCACAGGTTCCCTCACTGCTGTGTTACAGCCATCCCCCGGTGTGTGTGCACAGGGCTCTGGGGGTCCCGGGCGACAAGAACCGAGCAGGGCTGGGGCTCAGGCAGCCCCTGGGGGGTGCTGGATCAGCCCCCGGCTGCTGCTGCGTCCCATCCCAGTGGGAGCTTGCACGGAGGTGCCGCAGTGGCGAGCAGCATCTCCGAGGCTTCCCCTGCGTGGGGATGCGACGGACACGGCATCGCTGGACGATGGAGCTCAGTGGACCCCCCCAGCTGCCACAGGGACATGGTGTGTAACTCCGGGGGGGGGGGGGCCTGCCAGGCTCCCCCAGCCCCTTGCAAGGAAACCAGCCTCCACAATTAGGGAAGTGCCTCTCTGGAGCCAGTTTCTTTCTTTATGAGCGCTCAGGCTATATTCAGCAGAGCTAGCTGAAATTGTTGACAGGTTGGTTTTTCTACTGAGAAATGCAGTTTTATCGAAATCAAAGTGTTCCCTGGGAATGAGGGGATTTTGACAAAGTTTTTGAGGGAAATGCATCTGAACAAATCACTTTAACTCTCTTGCTTTATTTTTCACAGAGGTAAAAATAACTCCTTGGATCTTTATGTGATATAAATTCTATACAATACAATTAATCTAATATTTATAATATCGCATCATGCATTGACTTTGTCAACGGAAACATTTAGCTGTTGACAAAAGGGTTCAAAAATTCTCTTTCATAAAGCAGCCGGCTCGCTTACCAGCACAAATCCCGGGCACTGAATTTCTCATGCAATGCAGATTTTGCTTTTGCAACAACCTGAGTATGAGACGCAGCCCCAAAAGCCATGGCCGGTGGTACAGAGAAGAGCTGGTGGGGTTCAGCCTCAGAGGGTCCAGCCCCGGAGGGGTGGCTTTTGAAGTCAGGAGGGGCAGAGGACATGCTGCAACAGCCCAGGGAAAGCTGAGCCCCCAGCACAGCCCCCCGCCCCCGCCGCAGCCAGCACTCTCAGTGATTTAACCTGAGTTTTGTTTTCTCCTGGCCCTTCCCAGCCTGCTGCAAAGCACCAGATGGTATCTGATATCCAGCCCTAAATGTTAGCTTTGATAATCAGCTACATACCATTATTATAATTAAGCCTCATTTGTGTGCAGGCTTTCCTTCTTTATTATCTCCTCTCCTCTCCTCTCCTCTCCTCTCCTCTCCTCTCCTCTCCTCTCCTCTCCTCTCCTCTCCTCTCCTCTCCTCTCCTCTCTCTTTTCCTTCCTTCCTTCCTTCCTTCCTTCCTTCCATCCCTCCTTCCCTATCATAGGACCCTCATCCTGGCTGCAAGCACAGGCTGAGCTGACTGTCAGGGTTGCCCCTTCCAAGGCTGCAGGGACAAATCCTGCCCTTCCAGGCTGTGGCCGCCCCAGGGACCCACTCTTTCCCGGCCAGGCTGAGACCCCAGGTCCTCCAGACTTTCCCCTCCAACCTCCGTTTGAGGAATGATGGAGTTGTCTCCCAGGCGAGGCACCCAGCACCCCGGCTCCTCCGGCAGCGGCTGCAGCCGGTGGGGAGGGGGCTGCTGCTGCGGGGGTGCCCGGCCAGCTCGGGGTGCAGGCTGGGGTCCCCCCCAGCTGAAGGGCTCTGGGTGGCATTAAAATCAGTCACAGCTCTTGGAGATAAATCGCAGTGAGTCCTGGCGGTGAAGAAAGCCAGGGCCTCCTGCCGCCGGGGTCATTTGTGAGCAGCGCTTGGACGGGGCTTATTTCTCCTAATTGGGCTGATTCCGGTAATTTGCGCCCGGCCATTTTGGAGCATTGTTTGTTTGCATTTCCCCGTGGCTCGCTCATTTGGTGCACTAATTAGGTAATTTCCCACATAACTTGGCTGGCTCCCCATGCTCCCACTCCTCACGAGGTCTGTCCGGTAGCACCCTCTCTGCTGGGGTGTCCCTGGGGCTGCTGGGGAGGGGTGGGTGGGTGATGCCCCCTGCCCGGCTGCTGGCGTCTGCCTCCCCCCAAGCAGCCGGTGGCCACGGTGCTTTTCCCCTGGGCAGTGGGATTCATCTTGGAAAGCTCAGGGTGCTGGAAGGGCCATCACTAACGCTGTATTTGAAGGAAGGGGTGAAAGGGGTTTCCATCTGTGCTCGCTTCTCCCTCTGCTCTGCTGCACCCTCTCTGCTGTCCAAGCCTTGGGCTCCCAAAGCCAGACCCTCCCCGGGACTTTCCCCATCACCCGGCCTGGGAGGGTGGTCTCACGGCTCTGCTGCTAGAAGCGTGCCCGAGGACAGCAAAACCTCTGCCTGGCAGCTGGGCTGGGCTTTGAACTCAGATTTCTGGGGGCACAAAGCTCCCGCAAGAACCATCCTGCTCCCTTGAGCCCCATCCGCCCCGCCAGCGGGCACAGCTCTCGCTGATGGAGGAGAGGACCCGCTTCTGCTCGCGGACCACCTCTGGCACGTCCATGGGACAACCCAGCCCAAGACCAGCAAGACAGCCCCTGTGTAATCCCTCACCTGCAGTTGGCCTTTTTGCTTGCAAACCCAAAATACAGCCGTGAAAGCCCACAGCCCTGTGCACGGGATGCCTGTCCCCGGCAGCATCTCCTGCCGGCTGCGGGTGCCGGTGCCGCAGTGGTCGTGCGGAGTTCATGGACTGGCATCAGAAGGGCTGGCATACCATCGTACCTCCGGGCACAGCCACCTCGTAAAACAGGCTTTTTAATTAACCGTAGGAATAAAGCCGTGGACAGTCCGTAACCATGGCGACGCGGAGCCAATCCCAGAGGATCCCCAGCCAGCTGGAATATTTGCTGGATGGCAAAGCTTCAGACCAACGTTTAATGGTGTTCGACTCTATTCGGGGAAACAATTACATGCTCCATTTTCAATGTAGTCAGCTGAACAATAGATTAAATGAAGCAATTTAGACAGAGGCTTCTCCGCTGCTGCCTGGCCCATGGGGCTGGACCGATTCCCCCGGAGGAGCAGCCGTGGGGAGACGTCGGTGCTGCCCACGGCGAGAGCCGCCCTCGCAGGGATGGGAGAGGTCCCGGCGCTGGTGGTGGCCCCAGCGCATTCCTCCTGGGCTTCCTTGGGTAGCCTGGGCTAACAGAGAGGTAGCCCACCTATGCTCATCTCCTCTCTCTGACCACGACTGGTGTTGGATGGTTGAAAGGACCACAAAAGCTGCCTACTTAACTTAGCCACTGTCTGTTGCAGACCTGGAGCGTAAGGTCTCCCTTTGCTGATTTTCCTCCCAGGTTACTTTGGTGTCTCAGTCTCTGCAGACTGCTGTCTCCCCACGCTGGTGGGGCCACACAGCCGGTCCTGGCAGGGCTGATGCTCCGCTTGCCTCCCCGCCTGCTATCGCCCTTCCTCCTCTGTGACACGCGTCTCTCTGTTTCTCACCTGCCTTTCTCAGAGCTTGCCCTTCCTCAGCTCCATGACCTCCTTTCTCGTTCAGGAATAGCCTGTTCCCACACTGGTGTGTCATCGCCATTGCACAGAAACCACCTCACGGAAAGGAGACACGCTGTCGAGAGAAATGCCTTTTAAGGCATGCTGGGATTTAATTAATTGCTGCCTTTATTCTACTAGGATAAAAAATGCAGGTCTTTTAAATATTTTCTAAGATGACATCAGTGTCTTCAGTTTAGTTTGGATTTTATTATTGTTATTATTTTAGCTATTCAAAGAATGCGAGGAGTAGGGGAGGTTAGTGACTCCTTCCCTGCTGCCACGCCTTGCTTAGGCTTGTTTTTCCTTCTCCTTGACCTTAGGACATCCACTGGCATGACAATCCACTCTGACCTTCTACATTATGTCCTTTTTCTGCGAGTAATTGGTTTGCTCCCTTGGTGGTTCAGCTTATCAAGCCCGATCTGATACTCTCGGCAGCCTTTCTCCTCTGCGGTGTTCTGCAAGGTTTATTGTTCTCCCCCCCCTCTTCCTCAGCTGGCTGCTCCATCTCAGCCATTTCACCTCTGGTTTTATAACCGTGGGTAGGGCTAACAGTTTAATAGACAAGTCCGCTCTTGCACAATTACTCCATGAAAATGTTTCTTGGATTCACGACGAGTGTTTGCCTGGCAGTTGAAAAGCAGAGGGGCTTTTTTTTTTGGTGCCCATCTCAAGACCTTTTAAAGCCTCCTGACGTTGGGAGGATGAGCATACAGGATTGATTGCTTTCTAAGTGCCATCAAGTTGGGCTCACAAAATCACTGGTTCTTGAAAATGAAGGCTGTTATTCTTCTGCCGATGACTCAACTAACACTAAGCATTAATGGAAGAGTGTTATTAGGTAGGGTTACTCAAACTAGGGTTACTCAACTAGATATTTATCCCCATGAGAAGAGCTCTTCCTCCTCACTCACCCTTTTCTGCCTCTTGTGTCAAAGCAAACTCAAGGGCTTGTTTCAGGTTCCAGCATGTACCATCTTAAAGAGAAAGATTTGTCTCTAGGGCAGGAGGAAACCATTCAAAAGCCACCTCCTCCTCTTCCTCCTCTGACTCTACCCTTTCTCCACCTGACTGTGGACCTCTGGCACCACCACACTCTTGTGGCTTGGAAAGGTCAGAGAAAAGAAAGCAAAAAGCAGTGTTTCCCAAAGTTTTACAGACTGCTGCTGCTGCTCCCTGGCCTGAGCCCTGCCTGGCCATGGTGGCAGCGGTGGGGACAGAGGACCTGCCTGGGGGTGGCCGTGGCGGGACCACCAGCCCCCCGCATGGCCTGGTTCTGGTGTGAACCGCTATGTGCAACCCCACCAAAAAGGAGTTTGGCCTCTGTCTCCATTCATGGAGCTCAGAGGTATAGGAAAAAAGAGAAAGAAAGAGGAAAGAGCCAGGCTGTGCTTGAGAACAAGTTGTTTATCAGTATTTTCCATGAGGCATCAGCAGTTCTTTAAGGAGGACAAAACCAGAGGGACTTTACAGAGAAATCCTTGTAGGGGCTCCGGTGGTATAATTAGTTTCTATATTTGACCAATGTAAAAGTTTATCTTTAAGTCTCCTGTATTTTTTAAATATGACATCAATGTCTTTGGCTTTGTTTTGATTGTCCTTAACTACCAGGTTTTATTATTATTATTTTTTTAAACTATTCCAAAAAAATTGAGAATATTTATTCAGGGCATAAAAATACCCCTGAATTCTGATGTCTTTGGCAGAGAAGTGGCGGTCCCATTTGTTTTGCATGTGATAAATACTCCTGCTGCCACGTTACTCCCACCACAAATTCAACGATTGTTTAATTTTCAGCTCAATTTTTAAAAACCTAAATGTTCTGAGCCGAGTTAATGTTATATTAATTTTTCAAACCAACAAGGCAAACTGGCTCGTAACATAAATATTTTACCAACCATTTATAAATATCGTGGCTGCTAAAAAAAACAACACAGTTGGTCAAAAAGCTTCAGAGGCTTCGTGCTTGGTGCGAGCCATGCCGGCGGCAGTGCAGTCCAGCAGGATGGAGGGATCCGGCGCGGGAGATGGCGGCAGTGACTGGGACCTGCTGGAAGGTTTTCAGATCTGGAGGAGTTTTGTTCCTGTTTCTCCCCAATCTCTCTGTTTCCTGGAGCTGAATGTGGGGAAATCTGTGTTGCAGCCGCTCCCGACTGCGGGGAAATCCGTTCTCGACTTGCTCCCATCCCTATCCTGCCTGGTCGTGGGCTGGATCTGTCGGCACCGCTGGGATGGGCATGCTGCTTGGCACAGAAAATAGTGAAGGCACCACATCTCTTTTCTGCAGGGGTCGGTCCTCCAACCCCCACCTGGGGACCGGACAAATTCTTTTCCTGTTGATGCTGGATTTCTTTTTGGTTAGATCAGCAGCACTGACAGCCTGCAGGGCAGCGGCAGCCCCCTCCACGCCGTACTCACCCTGGGACCTTCCAGTACAACCAGTGATGGGCTGGGGAGGATGAACTGGGAACCTTGCACAAAATCGAATCAAATTCCTGATCTTGGTGTGGTGTTAAGATCAGTGTTTCCAGCGGGAAAAACTAAAGGTGACTGGGGATTTTCCTGTCCTTGGTGGCAACCCGAAGGGCTGGAGCCAGGAGGAGACGCAGGGAGAGAAACAGACTATAAAATTCACTTTCAAACAAGTGAAAACAGCGTTAAACAAACATGTAGCCTTTTGTAAAGGAGGATAATCCCTCCATTCAGATGTTAACATTAAGGAGTTATAACAAGGCTTTAGCTGTTTTCTCTTCAGAGCGGCAACAGTAATTCCGTAAGTACATCTTGGGAAGGTTTCCAAAGGGTTGGGAAGTGACAGTAATAAAACCGGACAGGTACCTTTGAGAAGAAGCGCGGGACGTAATGGCTGTGAGCCCGCGCAGACCTGGCCGTGCACCCATCCTGGGCATCGCTGGTGGGCTTCTCCTCTTGCCGCAGGACCAGAGCAAGGGAGAGATGCTACGGGGTGGGAAAATAATAATAATAACAGAAAAGTGTGTGGGATGGGATGGGATGGGATGGGATGGGATGGGATGGGATGGGATGGGACGGGGTGGGGTGGGATGGGAAGCTTCTTCTCCACCAGGCTGAGTTCTGAGTGGGCCTGTGGAAACAGTGGGAGGTATGGGATGCATGGTGGTGGCAGGAGCACAACAGAGGGAATGAGACAGAGCCTTTGGAGTTTGACTAGCTGGCCCTCTGAGTGCTTTCCTTGAGCTGGAGGCTGAGCTGATACTTTGCTCCCTTATGAAAAGACACCAGGAAGGCAGAGTTATTTCCTCTTCAGATTGGGCAATTTTATGGCTGTTTGCACGTTTCCCAGCTCACTTCGGCCAGGAGCCAGCCTGGAAGAGATCCCCACCTTTCTGGGAACACATGGGAAAAGCAAATAGAAGGAAATCTCCCTTCCTTTCCCTCCCCTTGCCCCGTGGGCAGCTCCTGCCCATGCTGCCGAGCTGCCGGGGGGGCTGGTTTCATCCAGCGCCGCTGCAAGCCACGCACAGGCGATCGGAGGCTCAGTTTTGCTGCAGAGCACCGAGGGGATCGCAGCACCCAGGCGTCCTGTGCTCCCACCACCCTGCCCGTCTGCACGCTCGCCCTGCCTGCCAGGGTCCTTGTGGCTGCCTGCAAGTTCACCTGCCTTCTATCCCCATCCCCGCTCTGTAGGCATTTTGTTGGAAATTTTGCTCCACAGGCTTGTCGGTGCAATGTCTTTGCCATCACTGGTTTCGCACAGATGACAGTCCTTTGCAGCCCCAAATAGAAGAAAATGCAGTAGCCAGCCTGGCAGCCCAGGGAGCCCCTCTGGGGTGAGCAGGAAAGTGTCCCTGTGCCTGGCATGGGAGAGCCCCCCCAGGCTGGGAGCGGGGCTGGCTGTGACCAAGCTGGCCAGCAAGAGCCTCCTCTCTGGACCTGAGGCTGGGCATCGACTGCAAGAGCTGCCCGGTTGCTCCTGGGAGAGCTCCAGGGGAAAGGCTGTGGTGGAAATGGCATCACGAGGAAGATGTCAGCCGATGACGGGAAGCACTGGGAAGCTCCACGAGTGTGGTCGAGGAGGGACAGTATCCAGGCATCCCGGGATGTAAACACCAAACACACGCGAGGTTGCCAGAGGAGATGGGATGAAATGAAAAACGCAGGCTCGGTGCCAGGTTCCCAGTGGCACAGGGCGTTTGGCTCTAGCAGAGTGTCTCAGGGGGACGGGACATGCTTGGAGGGCTGGGGGGGGGGGACTGGGAAATGTCCTTCGGGCCACTCAGGCCCCCCAGCCTCTGCTGCCTTGCTGGGGGGGGGGTCTCCACCGGCCCCTCCGACCCGAGCAGTGAATGCCGGGGCAGAGGATCCCTGCAAAGCTTCCTGCCAACGTGCTGACAGCAATCCGGGCTCCCTCCGAAATGTGGCAGCAGCCTCATCCAGAGCAGCCGGGGCAGGAGCGAGATTTCTACCTCCTGACAATAGCCGAGCGGGGGCCAGCCCGCGTCCCCCGGGGCGTTATTCCACCCCGCTGTCCCCCAGACATGCCGGGACGGTGGGACACGAATCCAAGCCTGAATGTTTCCTCTCCGCCTCCCTCCTCCCCTCCCGTCCCCCCGGCCTGTCTTGTCTGCATCCGATGCTCCAGCGAGTATTAATAGAGTTGCAATGTCTGACGTCTCAAAGGAATCCCCTGTTGGGAAAAAAGCTGCTCAGGGGGGCTGGTGGTGGGGCTGGCACATCCCTTCCATGGTGGTGGAGAGCTCCGGCGCTCCCCGGGCTGCTCCCGGCACGGGACCTGGGCTTTACAGGGCTCCTGAATTTAAACCTAAATTATAGATCCCCGTACACCGGATCCGTATATTTAAGCATTTAATGGGGTTTTACGCAGGCTATTTTTACAACTTTAATGCACTTAGCACTAATTTGGGGAAGTTTAATGCAAAACACATAAATGTTGGATGGGAGACGGCCGAGGTGTTTTACAGCCTCTGGGAATTACACAAAGTATGTGGGGCTCATTTCGACTTCTGATATCACTCAGCACAAAATTACCTTTGCCTGGCCAGGTGCCAGGGAGCCGCGGGCTGTGGCTGGCAGGCGTGATGTATTACAATGTCACTCTCAGAGTGGTGACCGTGGCCATATATAAACCCGAGACCCAGGCAAGGGCTCAAAGCCTCGTTAATGCCTTCCCTAATCTGGCAGGATCAGATTTGCCCGATGCGCTCGGAGCCGCTCCGACTCACATCCTCTGGTTTGTGTGGTTACGTTATTACGTGTTGTGGGGAAAGTGGAGACATCTTTGGTGCAAAGAAAACACCCTGCAGCGCTGGGTGGCTGAAAGGGGGGAACCCACCGAGAAAACTGAGTAGGACGTGACAGACCAGGGACCAGCCAAGCCAGCATCATGTCTCTGCCCATCCCTTCACACCTCTTCCATCTCCACAAGTCCGTTCTCCTGCATCTCACTGTCTGAAGGATGGAAATGGCTGTTTTCACTTATCTGTCCTCTATATGGTGGCATGTCTCCCATGGCATGAGGGATTGCTTCACTGTCAAGGCCAAAATGAGCCATACCTAGGCTAATGTTAAGACAAACTGGCTGGGTCCTGGGCACAGCATGCCTGGACCAACAGGGAGACCAAGAGGTACAAATGCACCAGGTTGAAGGACATCCAAAACCTGGGGGCAGGAGAATGGACCCACTGCTAACCATGTCCTCAGGAGGAGTTTTGAAGGAGTGTTTAAAAGTTGCTGGCTCTTTTGATGAAAGGATTTGGCCGTGGGTTTGAGCCCAACCTCACTCACCGGTCTCCGAAATCTGCCTTGCTTAAATCGTTGCAGCTCGAACACCTTGGGAAGCTGCATGGTAAAGCCAGTGGGAAAAGAGATGGCTTGAGAAAAAAGGCTCTCAGCAAAGACCCTGATGGACGTCTGGGTATGGATGCAGAGATGAGACTGAACCATGCTGGCCATGTCCTGAGAGCCGTCGGCTTCCCCGGCGTGGGGCTGGCACATGGCGGGCAGCGCTTACAGGAGCAGCTCACGTCGTGGATGCTCCTCTCTCCTAGGGAAGGAGAGGACCTTCAGCCCCTCCTCCACACAAGAGGGATCGCCAGCTCCTACGTGGCCCCTGCACGGTAACAGCACAGCTCCTGGGTTCTGCTGAGCTATGAAAATACCCTGCATGGCTTGACCTGAGCACAAGCAATTAGCAGGATAAGTACCATGCAGAACAAAGTGAGAAATTACACCCCCCAAAATTGGTTTCTCAGTTAGTGCTTTAATTTAGCAAATGAGCCTCTTGTCCCCGGGATGAGCAGACTTTCCCTTCTCCAGCTAATCCCCAGGAAACTGCTATGGCTGTAGGAAGTTTTGTGTGTTCTTCCCTTCCCAGATTCACTTATTATGAGTCAGAAAAGTCTCATCTTTTTCCAACCTTGGCCTTCAGGTAACTACCTTGAACAGTACCTACCAAGCAGACACCAAGCATTAACTGATCAGGTCATGTCCATTAGATCTGTAGTGCTACTTCCAGGACTCAGACGATGAGCTAAGAGCCAAAGGCATTAAATGCCTTATCCAGGGCCAGCAGCAAAGCCAGATGGGTCACTTGGGCCACTGATTCACAGCCTTGCGCTTACTCCAGGCAGCTCTCGCTGCAAAGGCTGGGATAGCTCCAATAACGAGGAACCTTCAACCACGAGGTGAGGTGAAACCTGGGAAGGAGTCAGTGCATACAGGGGGTCTCAGCAAGCGAGCGACTGAAGTTGGGCCAGCCACAGAGGGACTGAGCTGGGAGTGCTCAGCTGGGGCTGTGGGAGGAGGCAAGGCTAGGAGCCGGGCAACCGGAGTCCCAGAAGTGATGGGGGGACGCTGGGGGCAATGGGAAAGGGCAAGAATATCTGCAGTAGCAGAGGCACGGCCAGCTGGCAGGAGCCTCCCGCCCCAGGTAGGATCCGTGCTGGCTGGCAGGGTGGCTCTGCAGGCAGGGCTAGAGGGAATCCAAGCAGTGCTGCAATGCAAACACTGGCAGCGCTGGGGGAGAACCGGCACAGCCGAGGGAAGCGACTGCGAGGAACTGGGATGGGCTGTGGCACGGGATGCTCAGTGTGGGCTGCTGTGGCTGAGCTGGGTAGAGCTCAATTAACATCAGTGTAGCTGTAGATGCCTCATTGCACCCTCCCACACGGCACGGCTGCTGCTTGGGACTCTCTGGTGCAAAGGGTGGGCAAACCTGGATCCTCAGGAGGTCCGCGCTAGAGCCACCAGCTTGCCAGGGAAAGGAAGATGGGATGGGATGGGTTGACATGGCATGACGTGGCATGGCATGGGTTACGTAGCCAACAACATCTCTCTGTCTTTGTGAGCTGTCACAGAAGGCGTCAGTCGGGTCCCTGGGTACGTGTGCTCCTCCTGACATTGCAACGAGGTTTTCCCACCTTTCTTTTTGCTCCAGGTCGAACCTGCTGCTTTGTCATAACAGGCCAAGGGGCATATCAGACCCACATCTCTGGCTTAGCAGTCATGATCTGTTGTCCCCACACAGCCTGGTTAATCTAGTTATCCTATAACTAAAGAGCTTATCTATTTCTGGAGTGCAGCCAGGGTCTTCTGCTTCCTCAGCACACAACCCCAGGCAAGAGACGGGCCATAGACTGTGCAGTGACCCCAGCAGCACAACTTGTCTGAGTGATCCTGGCACTGATTTTCATCAAGACACATCTCAGACACTCGCCCAAGCAGGGCAACTTCCCTGTTCCCGGGCAGCCCTGCCAAATTCCACCAAAGCAGCCAACCTCACCGTGCACGGTGGTCTGCCGCCCACCGGGACTGCTGTCTCAGCTTCCATCCTTGCTCCTCTGCTCCAGAGGAAGTCCTGGCTTCTTTCCTGCAGGTGGAATTTGCTCCCTCTCCCAGCGTGAGGAGAGGCACACAGAGCTCTGGCAATGCCTTGTGCCTGGTACCTTGGACAAACTCTGGTTATGCAGACCAGTGTAAAAAACACTTCTGTTTAGAGAAGATTTTAAGCCTATTGCACTGGGGCTATGCTCTCCCTGGGGCATTCCCTCACAGCGCTGGTAATTCTTCCTTTAATTTTTCGCCTTTTCTTCCTTCATCTCTTTTAATTACTTAAAAAGCACCCCAAAGTGAAATTACATCAAATAAATTCATGCTCCCAGGAGAGCCCCAAGAAGCCCTGTGGCTGCAGGAATTTCAGAGGGAATACAGACCACATCTCCGAGATTCTCCGGAGGCTTTGGCAGGAGGTGGCCACGAGTCTCAGTGCTCCTCTTCCATTTCCTTCACCTCCTGAGCGTCTCATCTACGCTCCCCAGGCTGGGATAGGGAGGAGGGGGCTGAGCGGAGGATGCTTTCCTCTGGTCGGCTGTGGCACAGACACGAGGAGGTCAGTCTGAGGGAGACCCTCTGCCTCCTGAGAGCTGGGGAAAGGAGAAAAACATGGGACCCCCCTCTTGGGACACACTCTGCGCATCACGGCAGACAGGCTTTGCTCCATGTTGCAAGCACATACCCCTGTGCATGACACACACCACGCTCACAGGAGGCCAGGCATGCACTGCAACGCTTTGCGTGCCTGCCTTGGCACCTCTGAAGCAAACACCTCTCTTCCCCAGTAGCTGGCAAAGCTTTTTTGTTGGAGGGGAAGCAGTTAACACTGAGTCTTGCCCTTCCTGCTCTGCTGCTGGCTGTGACTCACAACTACAGCAAGAGGCAGCAGGACCAGGCTGCCGGAGCCCAGGGGCTGGACAGACCTGCTGCACGAAGCGGAGGGCGGGCAGGCACACACATGCATGCCCGGTGCCGAGCCAGCCCGAGTACGTGTCCGCAGACAAGAATCAAGCAGAAATAAAGTTCATGGCGATACACCCCCGCACGCACAGATTGGCGGTGGCACCGGGAGCCCTGCAGCAGCATCCGTGCTGTTCATCCTTCCCAGCCCTGCCTCTGCTCCCTCGCTGCCTCCTTACGAGGCGTCTGCTTTGGGGCTGTCAGCGTAATCAGTGTTCCCCGTCTCATGTCACTGAGCCGCAGCTGTGTGGGGGCTTCCCCGTTGTCACCCACTCTCTTTCAAATCTAATTCTTCCATCAGCCACTGTCCCCTGGGAGCGGAGGGGAAGGGACTCTGGGGACCCTGTCCTCCCAGGCCACCGCTCCAGCGTTGTGGCTCATCCCTGCTCCATCCAGCTTGGCAGCGCCGTCCTGGCAGCGAATAAAGGGACCTGCTGTGAAGAAAGGCTTGGAAAATCCAAGGGGACCTCTGCAAGGGTGGGGTTGACTGGCACGGCTGGTGGGACACGGAGCTGGGACCTCCAGGCAGCCAAACCCTGTTGCTCTGCTCCGGGAGGTGGGAGCATCCTGCCCCCACCCTGCCTCTGTCCCCTTGGATGTGTCACCCCCAAGGGTAGGGAGCTCCCCAACCTGCCCCAGCAGCTGGAAACGAGCAAGGACCTACGTGTGGGCACGTGCCCTGTGGGGCTGTGCGTGGTCTGGGTGCCCCGTGGGGCTGCCCTGGCAGTGGGGTCCCTGCTCCACCAGTCCTCCCCCGCTTAGGGAGCGCACCCCAGCCGGAGCCAGGCGGGGGGGCTGTCACACAGACACGCACCTTGACAATCCCTGTGGCAAGTACCGAGAGCGATGTAGACAAATACCCCCCTTGGGGACCGCAGTGGATGGCAGACGTGTATTTTTCACTGCGGCTGAGCTGAATGTTAAAGCAGGCATCCCTCTGGGATGGAGAGGCTGCTGGCTTGGCTCCTGGCACCGCAGACCCCCCAGGTCTATGGGTTTTGGTGGGGCAGAGTAAAGCCAGTAAAGCTCCAGTAAAGCCAGTGCAGTGGGCTCGGCTCGGCGGCCAGCAGCGAGGGGCTCAGGGACAGCCCGCTGCTCCATCCAGCTCCCAACCCTGCATCGCTCCAGTCTTCCCATGCCACCTGCATATGAATGAAGGGAAAATAGGACATCAATTACTCTGGTCAGAAATGGAAATGGTTTTTCAGATGGGCTGGGAGGGCCCCTGGGTGCCAGTTAGGCACACCTCTAATAGCCGGTTAGCGCAGGAGAGCAAAATGCTAATTGAAAGGGCCCAAAGTTACAGCCCTGCTCACTGCTGCTCCCGAGCTGCTTGCCGGGAAACGAGCAGGTGTCTAATTGCTGTGACGGGAGGGGAAAGGCCACCAAATTGTCTCCGCCGCAGCAGGTCACCGTCCCCCCGGGACTCAGTGCCAAGCTGGGGAAAGCCCCTACCTGCTCAGCAGGTATCGCTGCCACGGCACGGTGGCACATCCCTGCTGAGAGCCGGGGTCAAAGCCGGCCTGCGAGGGACCGGGCAGTCCCAGGAGGGGGCACGGGGCAATAAATACAGGATGTGACACCATGGACCCCGAGCCAGCTGTTGCTCAAATATGCATCAGGCCATAAGTCCTTCCTCGGCATCTCCACATCATGCTGGGCTGATGGTCAGGTTCACGGTAAAGCTGAAGCTGGGAAGCCCAGACACCTCTTTATTCACTCCCTGGGAGAAGAAGTTCGAATCCGGAAATTTCACCTGATCGTAAAATTTAGAAAAACATTAGATCTAATAAATACAGGAATTGTCATTAAAAAAAAATCCTCTTGTGAAGTTTGGAAGTGTTTTTTGAAGCACTTCAAGCATTTTGTCTTGATTTTGCTGTTTCAACTAACAGGAAAAATGCTAAAATCGAAATTAAACTCCTGGACCTTGTAGTATGTTTTCATAATTATTCACAAAACACATTGATGAAATATATATGCTTCCACAAAGTCCTTCCGATGCATTGAATCAGCATTTCCTGACAACAGCTTTCCATCGGAAAGTTTTCAGTCACTTCTCAAAAATGCCTGCGCTCCTCCGAGGCGAACATGCCCACCCTGCCCACGCTCACCCCTTCCCTGCACCCCGGCAGCACCCACCATCCTGGCAGGGTGCAGCCCCTGGATGCTGCAGCTCTGCGCAGAGCGGGGCTGGGACGGGCATCTCACAGGCAAGTCTGGCAGCAGAAACCCCTCGGCTCTTTCCCTCCTGCCAGGCACATTGCAAGGGCCGGGCTGGGGTGACTTTCCTCTCTTTGGGGTTTTTAGGGGCAAAGAGGGTGAGCGGGTGGGCTTTAGCCTAAGGGCGCAATGGGAAATAGTGGAGAAGCTTGAGGTAATGATTTTTATTTCTTTCACTGCCAGGGAGCAGGAGGCTCGGGGGTCATCCCCAGGACGGGAGCCCCGTGTCTTGCCCAGCCGTGCGTGTTCAGGCTCCCCAAGCGCTGCCTTTCAGAGCCCACAAACCATTACATCAGACGGAGCCTCCTGGGCCGTGTTAGCACAGGCTGGGGCAGGAGCCCGGGCAGGAGCGGCCAGGGCAGGCTGATGTCGGGATGTCGGAAGGGATGAGCCCTCTTTGCTCCTCGCTCCAGGCTGGCACCTCTGGGCAGCTGCTCATCCCCCCCCCCCCGCAGAGGTGCCCCCCATCCGCCCAGGATGCCTCGGAACTGGGGGGCAGCAGCAATTCCACAGCTTAGTTAGCTCGGACAGGAGTTGGGAGCCTCCTTCCTTGCTGGTCTCTTGGACGGGAGAGAGGATCAGCTTGACTTTAGCCAAGGACACAGGCTGCCCACGCTCTCCAAGGGCAGGGACGGGTGGCTGTGCGCTGTGCCAAGGCTGCTCCTCACCCTGATCCTCGGCTGATGAGGTTGGAGGCAGCTTCACGTACGGCTTGGAGAGCAGCAGGAGAGGAGAAGGGTGTGGGTCCATGCGGATCCCCTCTCCCGAACACCACGGCCAGGCGGAGGGAGCCGTTCCACGACATGCCCCAAATGCATCGTGTTCCTGCTTGGCAGCCGGGGAAGGGCCATGGTTACTGTAGCCAGGCAGCGTGTTTGTTTGGATTTAGTGCTTGCACGGGATGGGAAAAGGATGTGAGCTAATGTAGGATTGCAGGGTATCTCCATGGCCATTTCCAGCCGAGCTGTACCAAATGCAACTGTTGAGTTAACAAAAGCTCTTGCTCACTTGGATACAAAACACACTGAAACAAGACCACGGTAAAATCTCCAAGCAGAGGAGCTGAGACTGGGGCCTACAAGCCCTGCTCCTGGAAGGGCTTTTTTCTGGGACTGGGAAGGACAACCTTGTAATTCAGTGGCTGGATGTCTCGGGTGTTTTGGGAGGATAGTGCTTGCTGCTTGGGAGAAGCTGCATCCAGAGCTGTTCACCTCTGCTCTGTCTGCACCAGACCCCCCTGCAGACCCCGGAGAACCAACATCAGGAAACGGTCCCTCCCCAGCCCACCCTCCACCGCTCTCTGTTGGGGTGAGTTCACTGTTTCCCGGAACAGGTGCCCCAACATTTTCTTTCCCTTTGGAGTCTTCGCAGCCTCTTTACCTGGACCGTTACCATAATTGGTTTGGGGATGTTACGAGGCTTTTCAAATTACATTCTCCAACAGAGATGAAGTGGTGAAAGTCCGGCGTTTGGCACACTGTGCTGGTCTCAGGCTGCTGAGGGGACATGGAGGAAATGTGGGTGACCCTGACAGTTGAGTTGAGTGGAAGAGAACATGCAGCAAGAGATGGATGCATTCCATGCCAGCCTCCACAGAGCTGCTTGGGAAGGATGCTTCTGATGCAGTGGGGGATCTGGCATGGAGGTGCAGTGTCCTGTGCTCCACAGGCGTGTGGCTCTGCCCAGGGTACGGCAGACACCCCAAAGCCCCACGCCAGCTCCCCAGGCCGCTCTCAGTGCTGGCGGTGGCCGGTGCCCTGCGAGGTCCGGCAGCCAGGAGCGTGCACTGGCACAGGGAGCTGGGGCATCTCACCTCTGGTGATTAATTATCCCCTGAGCCTGCTGACTCCTTCACCTCCAGACATAATTCAAAGTCTCTTAAAAAAATCTGTGTTTTTCTTCTCCCTGTACCATTTAATTAGTTACACATGTCCCCAGGACAATATTTTTTTTGTGGTGCATTTGGAAAATTAAAAGAAAATGGTGATAAGGCTTCCTTCTTACCTGCTGCTCTTTGTTCTGAGCTGCTGCTGGGTGTTCATCCCCTTGGTCCCGGGGAGCCAGGGGACCTGCGAGGATACCCGACCAGGCAAGGACTCTGCAGAGCAGTTTGCCCCGGAGACGGGGGACAGGACCCCGATCTCTGCCCTCACCGGGGGGCGCGGGGGGCTCTGCCGGGGGTTCTGCAGGGTGGGTGGGATGCTCGACGGCTGCCCGCAGCCCCTCTGCCCGCTCTGCGTTGCCAGGGCGACGGCAGGTAAAGCTGCCCGAGGAGCATTTGCATAACCTGCTCCTTCCCCATCTGTACCATGCCTTTGGAAAGAAAAGGAGGAAAAAAAAAAAAAAAAAAACAAACCCAAACCCCAAACAAGCTAGAAGAAACAAAGACTGAAGCCATCTGGTCCTATCCTGCTCCTGCGGACGGTGCCAACGTTTTCTCCTGTTGCTTTACACAGCAGCAGGATCCAACCCTGCTCCCAGTGAAAAGGAGGGGTCCCATCTCCCCTGTATAAGTCCTTATGGCTTCAGTGGGTTTCCCGTGGGGGAATGTAATGCGGGGCCTGACCGCTGACAGAGCAGCCCCTGCGCCCATGCCCACCGGCGGAGCGGAGAGCCCAGGGCACCCGAGGGATTTGGAGATTTTTCTGGCTGTAAGTGCTGTCTCAGTGTCAGGTTAGGTCAGGATTATTGCTGGCATAAGAGATTGGGGGGAGCAGGGAGAGGAAGGCTGGTCGCCACTGCACTCGTCTCCCCCGATGGCAGCCCTCCTCGCTCGTCCCATCCCAGCCCATAACGACCCGGGCAGGCTGTGAATTCAGCCTTCACCTCTGCTGCATCCACACCTGCCCTCCTGCAGGACTTTTTCTATCTCACTCTGGAATACATTTTTCCACAAACCTCCAGATCAAAACGCATCCGATGCTTCCATTGATGCTGCCACTGTGATGAAATGACGGCGAGGTGTCAGACCCTGCACTGGCCTGAGTCTGCTGGTCCGGCTGGGGCACCGGCAGCCCAGGGCACAGCGCCTGTGCGGTGGGTCGGGACCATGTGTGGTGGCGAGGGGGCTGCAGACCTCGGCCCCCACCCCACTGCGGCATGCAGCTCTACTGGTCCTGACTGGCAGCTGCTCCCAGCATTGGTGTTTCTACATGCCCTCTTGGAAATTCGTCCTGCCTTGGTCTTCCTCCCAGGTCTGCAGGTGGGACTGTGTGCTCCCACCATCTCCAATTGCACTGTACCCCTCGGGACCAGCCGCAGAGGGCACGTCTGCTGTCCCTAAGGAAGGCAGGATTCTGCTGACAGCCACGCTGGCTGCCCCATCAGCTCCAAATTGCCCTTCCTTGGCTGTCACCAGGCGATGGAGACCCTCTACCTTGAGGGCCCGTGACTTGCTCCCCCTGATCCTGGCCAGAGCGTTTGGACCCAGCCCAGGCTCTGCTTGTTCGGGATATTCTGTTCTTTGCCAGTGCTCCAAAGACTTCTATTTCCATCCAAAAACACAAGACAAAATACAAACACGGGGGAAAGCGCAGACTGCCTCGCAGCCCAGCACTGGTGCGGGTGCCATGAATTCCTCCAGAGTGAAATCTCTGTTTGGAGGTTTTCTTGCAGATCATAAATGCAGGAATTCAGCCTATCGGGATGAGGGGGTTGCAAAGTCCCTGCAAGGAAATATTTGCTTTAAAGGAGGAGATCAAGGTCCCCCAGCCTGGATCTCTCCTTGTTGCCACCGATATGACCAACTTATGCCAAGTGGCCTGCATGTTGCTGCTGGCATGTGGCACAGAGGACAGCGGGGTGGGTGGCCAGCTTGCTGCATGGCCCCCCCCACTGCACACACCCTCCCTGCTTGGCAGCAACCTCTGTAACGTGGTGCTACTTGCACCCTGTGCCGGGCATCCCCCAAACCTGCAGCCCTGGGGCGAGGGGACCCCAGCGCCGGTCACGCCGCGCCGCTGCCGTCTCCCTCGGGGTCTTGCAGCTTCCAGCGTGGGGACGGGTTGCAGTGGGAGATGTTTCAGATGCTCATGGCTGTATCTGCTGCCTTGAGGCACCCCCAAAGCCATGCCTGCCTGGGAACCCAGCCTGGAAAGCCACAGAGGGATGAGCTCTGCCGTGTCCCCCTGCCTGGTGAGCTCTGGGTAAGGCTGGTTGCGGGGTCTGGCCGGGGAACCAGACCTTGCTGAAGCCCACCCGGTCCTGCTCCATGTGCTGCTCAGCTCCGGCAGAGCAAGGCTGTGTGCTCGCTCCCGAGCGGGCCACCACACCACTCTGCATCACTTGCCAGCCTGCAGCGGGAGAGAGGAAAGAAAAGGGGGAGGGAGAGAAAGGCCCCCACAAAATGGGGATTTATGGTCACCAGCGACAAGTGCGAAGGACTCGCAGAGACCTCTAGGTTTTATGAGCAGTGGTTTAGAGTTGACAGGCTGCTTAAATAAGTCTCTGCTAATCCCTGGCACAGTGTATCCAGCTCAAATTGGAAAAGAAAAAGGTTTAGCGGGAAGACAGGGGCAAAATGGGAGCATAAAATATATTTTACATCGTGTCAGAGGAATATGTAATTTACAGCAATATTACGTTAAACAAACACTAGAGGCAGCCAGAAAAGTGGGGGACGGAGCAGAGGAGCTTCCTTTTGAGAAGCAAAGGTGTGTTCTTCTCTGGTGCATGGAGAAAGGGCACGGCTGAGAGCGATGCTTCTCCTGCACCTCTCCAGAGAGGTGCTGCCACCAGGACTGCTGTGTCCGGCCGTGCCAGGGCAAGGAGAGGGGACAGCCGGTGCCACCGCATCTGTGGCAAGGCTGCACAGGAGGAGATCTCCCAGGCAGCCACAGGCTCTTCTTCATTTTTACCCTCCTTTAGGACTCTGCCCTTCTCACCCAGCAAAGGAGTCAGAGCTTGCCGGACCCGGACCCCTCCTCGCTGGGCTCTGTGTCTCTGCCTCAGCCCCTCTTGCGCCGTCACGGCTGGGTACATGGGACACAGCACCCCGCGGGACCCTGGGCGTCCTGCTTCGCAGCCCCACGCAGAGCCCAGGCAAGCGCAGGCAGGTCGCTGCGCTGGGGTACGTGCTCCCCTCGGGGCCAGCCGGCAGCAGCCCCGCAGCAGCAGCAGCAGCTCACGCAGCTGCTCCCATCTCACCCGCCCGTGGGAGGAGATGGAAACCCTCCCCGGTGCAGCTGGGGGACCAGGCTCGGCGGCGGCAGCAGAGGCTTTGCTGCAGGGGCTCTGGGAAGTTGGGTTTGCTAGAGAAAGGGAGCTCCCTTCTCCAACCTCTTCTCCGTTAGCATTGCTGAAGCAAAGGTAGGGTGTGTTTGGGTCCCTGGTTAGAAGAAGAGCGGCTCTGGCAGGATAGCGAGGCTGCAGGCGAGGCTATGCCTTCCAAGGGGCGTAGGAGCTTGGGGGTGATCCTGCTTGGTGGGGGAAGGCTTCCCTTCCCAGGGCCGCTCTGCCCTGTGTCGTCCCCCCCAGGTGCTCACTGCTTTGGTGCCAACACCTCTGTAACCTCTCTGCCATGACCCCTTTTCTGGCCGTGCTGCGCGCAGCACAATTAAGATGCTCTTTTCTTGCCATCTCCAGCAGCGAGCAGCCAGCTGCTTCCCTCCACACTGCTGGCACTGACCTTCCTCTTCTCCTCCGCCACCAACCAGCCCTGAAGCCATCGCAGATGGGCAGAGCGAGGAGCGGGATGCAGGACAACCAGGGTCATCGCTGCCGGCTGCGCGCTGGCCTGCCGATGCGGTCCCGGTGCAGCATGAGGGATGCGGCTTCTCCATCCTCACCGCTCAGCCCAGATGCAGAGGGGGCAGAGGCAGCAGGAGGGGGGTCAGACGAGTCAGTCCCCCGGCAGACAGACCCGTGTTGTGCCGGTGTGGCTTCCTGTCTTGAGAAATGCTTGCTTTCATTCACCGAAGTCTTTCGCCTGGCTCTCGCACGGCAGCCCAGCAGCCGGAGGCTACCAGGAAATTTATTAGACTTGTAAAACTTCAGGGCTCAAATCTAATTGTCTCCTTCTCCCCCAGATCCCTTGAGGGAAGCTCTTTGATTTAAGCCCCAATTCCAAACTGAGCCAGCGAGTCAGCACTCAGCGCTTGAAGTCAAACGAGCAATTTGTGCGAGGGCCAAAGGATAATTACAGCCCCCGTTGTTTGGAGGTCGGGAACCCAGTGAGCAGCTGGTGTCCTGGTGGAGGTGTACCCCTCACTCAAGGATACCAGTCCATCTCACCTGCCCCAGACTGGGACACGGCTAAGAGAGATCCCAGTTCACCGTGGCAGCAGCCAAGGGCAGAAACACGGTGCTTGTTCTCCAGCACAAGCATCACCCTGAAGGTGAACAAAAAGTCCATCTGACATGGACTCTGCTTGCATGGCTGTGAGCCCCAGGATTTTCAGAGGATCACAGAAACTACTGTAATGGGAGTGAAGTTGTTTTAATCTCATAAGGGCTTCCAGCTGAGCGGGGTTTTGCTCAGCCATACAAAGCAGCACCTGCTGGGTGGGAAACGGAGAAGTGGCCAAGTGCTGGGAGGTTGGATGAGAACAGAAGGTGCCTCAGAAATGAAGGAGCTGGAGGTTTGTGTCTTCCTTTTTGCAGGGAGAGATGGAGGTCAGGATCTGCAGGTGAGTTGAGGACCTTTCCCTTACGGAAGAAGGATGGTTTTGGAAGAGCTCTGCCTGGGATTGATGCTCTACCCATCGTGATGGAGGAGCTTCAGGGGTTGGCTGGGTGGGGCTGGAGAGAGGACGAGCTCCTGCCAGGAGGAAAGTTTTGTCAGATTCAGGATCCCACAAAAGAAGGGGATGAAAAAGCAATCACTGCAGTGAGGGTTAATGGTTCTTATATGGGGAAGATATACAAGCTTGACTGGCCAAAAATGAAAATACTGAGAAGGCTGAGGTAGGAGCAGCCCCAAGCTAGAGCTCAGTCCCCTGTGATGCTGTGCTGGTGGCAATGGTCTCCTTGCTGAAGGATCATCCCTTCCTCCTGCTCAGCCCCTATGACAAACTGTCGGTGCTCAGGGCTTGGCATGCCCTCTGCAGCAGCGCTGGGTGACATCCCCTTGGGCACCGGTGCGAGGAAGGAAGAGACATGGGGAGACACGGGGGGGGGTGTCTTCTCAGTGGATGTTTCCTACCTATTAAACCAAAACAGATCTAATAAGCTGACATCCTGCTCCTCTGTGAGCTGAGCAATCGGACACGACAGGCAGGCAGTGCTTGTCTGGGCACAGCCGTCACCACCACCTCAGGTGGGATTGCTGTCACGCTCCGGCCGAGGCAGCAAAAAGCGTGAGCCACCCAAGGAGCCTCATCATCGGCACGACGTGCTCTGCCTGCCACGCAGGGAGCGGGCAGCACCGGGCTCTGCGCCTCTGCCAGTGGCCGTTGGCCACCGGGGGACGTGGGGTGGCCAGTTGTCATACCCCAGTGACTTCAGGGTAATCGTCCCTTCCTTCAACCTTTTTGGGGATCGGGGACCCCTCCTGTGCATGAGCCTGGGGTGATGGCTGCCTGTGGAGGTGAGGGCTGCAGGGCTCAGGGAAGAGGAGAGCTGGGATGGATGTGGGATGTCTGAGATGCTCTCGTAGGGGAGGTTTCCAGCTGGACAAAAGCTGGTCGAGCCCTGGAGGGGAGGATGCTCCATTGCAGCCTTGGGGTTGGCCCAAATGCTTTTGCCACTGTAACTCTCTCAAATTCCCACGCAGCCGCCCTTGCTGACCCTCCCGAGCCTGTCGTGCCTCATGCCGCACTGACCAGCGGGCTGAACCCTGCCTCTGACCCTGCCTGCTGTTGTGTCCCCGTGGGAACACGTGGCTGCTGATGGAGTGGTTTTTATTTTTTTGTGTGTGTGGGTAAAGTGCATTTGTCTGATCTGTTGACTGGAAAAACCATCCTGAGCTTGCTAAATCCCTGCAGCCTTTCCAATGGCTTGCAGTGGCTTTGCACAGGCTGTTTAATCAGTCATTTTTTGTGATTATCTCGTGGGTTATCCTGGCGGGGGATAGGACTCAATGGACAGGCTGTAATCCCGGTGCTCCATGCCACCAGCTCCATCAGCTGTGGCCACTGGGGGTTTGTTGCCTGAAGCAGCTTCATTACAGCAAATTATAAACCCGAGTAGATTTTGCAGCTCTGCTTGTGGCCCGCCTGGCACTAGCAAACATGCTTCCCTCAGCAGTCTCTTTCTTCCCCCTTTTATTCTCTGTTTAAAGATGAACTTTGTTTTCCCGTTCAACAACCAAACTTTCATGAGCCGCGTTGGCCGCGGCAGAGCTGCCGGGCTGTGCGCGTTCCTTCCCCGCGTGCAGCGGGGCTCTTCATCCATCCCTGTCCTGGCTTGCAAGCGCTCGGTCCCGCAGAGGGAGGCGAGGGTGGGGAGCGATGCTACAAGGGTGCTGCAGGGCAAGGGCCAGCCCTGTAGCTCAGCCAGTCCTCTCCCCACCTGGGTCTCGCACGCTCTGGGTACTTGCTCTGCAGCATATTGGCATGCCCGCGGCAACGGCTGAGCTCGAGGAGAGGCTGGAGGACGGTTGCCAAATGGGGATGTTGAGCGTGGAGGCCTGGGGAACGGGGCTGCTGCTCCTGATGGCTCTGGGCTTACCAGACCAAGGAAGGATCCCACGTGGTGTGTGCATCCAAACCTAAACTTGCAACCTTCCCTGACTTCTGGTTTCCTGCTACTTGCAAGCTGCTCACAGGCAATTTGCAAATAAGAAAGGATGTTTAAATTCACTCACCAGAAACAGCTTATTTCTGGGTTTGCAAGTTGTCTGGGAGCTGCTCACAATTTTGTCATTTGCAGTTGGGAGAAGGGGGGAAAAAAAAAGGAGGAGGGAAAAAAAAAAAAAAAGAAGAAAACATGAAATCCAAAGAGGGCAGAAGTCTGGCTGCAGCCCAAAGCCATTTATTATAATAGGTGCCCAGGAGATGCTCTGAGCAGTCTAATGCACTTCTGAGCCATGGTCCCCAAGCACCGTGCCATGGAGGGAGGTGACAACAGCCCCTTCCTGGACAACTGTGCCGTGACCATCCGCCACGGTGCACTCTGCTGTGCCTCTCATTAACAGAAATAAATGGATACAGTGCAGGCAGTGCATCAGGGTAGATTTATGGGGAGGGATTAAAAGAACTAAATATACGTAGTTTGGTGGAGAGACGTTTAAAGGAAAGGGCATGTGTGTATAGGGAGGGAGTGAAAAGTATAATAACAGTCTATAAATATTTGAAGGTGTAGGCACCAAGAAGCAGATTGATTTATTCATGGCAATGTAAATGGGATGCAGGAGAGGGAGAGAGACATGACGGAGAGAAGCTGTAGATGTTTCCCTGCAGACGGAGCAAGGATCCCATCACCTGGACTCAGTACCCGGAGGTGGTACCGAGCGGGCGGGGGGAACGCTTGCTGCCCGGCTTTGGCCCGAGTGGCACCTTGTCCTCCGTTTCGCTGCTGATACGGCTGCAAACGTTGCCTGCTGAGATGGTCTGGGCCCTGGCCCTGTGGAACCCATCGAACTCGGCACCGTGAGACTTTTCCATTTTGTTTCTTCCGTAACGGAGCTCAGACGATGCCTGTGCTGCTCCTCCTCCTCCTCCTTCCCCCTGCCCCTCGTGGTGCCAAGCTGTTCATGTGTAAGGCGAACATCTTGGGCAGGACGAGAGCTCCAAGTCCTGCCCAGTTTCGCGGTGGACCCCCCCTCCTCATCCCACCACGGTGTCACGTTCTCCCGCCTGAGCGTGCCACGCTGGGTGGCAGAGCCTGGCTGGCATCGCCGCCGCCGCGCTCGGCGCGAATGCGACAGATGGGAGCGAGGAAGGCTCGCTCTGCCTGTGCCAGGGTGAAAATGGCTCAGCTGCAAATGAATATTTCCAGAAACCTCTTCTTCCTTGGTTTATAATTATGAGCAGATTTTCTTGTGGATAAAAGGGAGGCTGGTTTCAAAAAAGAAATGACCCTGTGTGGGAAGAGCTGATTCTTCTTGGAAAAATATGGTGCCTTGAGCAAGTTTAACTCTTCTGCTTCCTCCAGGCAAGAACAGATTTGCTGCATCCGAATTCCTGTCAGCCAGCTCTGAGCCTGAGGCTTGGCACCAGCAACCTCCTGGTGCAGGAACCGGAGTCTATTTTAAAACGAGTTCCTCTTCGCAGGCTGTGGGGATGGGGGGGCTGCGATCCCGGATGAAGCCCCTTCTGGAGCATCCGTGGCAAGCAGGATTCCATGCACCAAGGTCTCTGGCATCGTGGCTGGGATGCACCGGTGGGAGGTGTGAGACGGTGGCGTTGCCTGTCTGGCGCTGGCCATGGGTGTCCCTGCTCAGCACGTGAGGGGCTAGCGGTGATGGACACTGGGGCGATTCGATGGGGAATTTCTGCTGGGGAAACCACTATGAATTGGGTTTGGTGTATTTAAACCCAAACCGTTATTTTCTGGAGGGCTGCTGGTGCTGCTCGCTGCTGCCCAGTGGGTACTGGGGGGGAGCACTGAGCCCCGTCCCAGGCGCGGGTGCCTCTGCCCACACTCGCTCCCCAGGGAGAGCCGCTTTCGCAGCCCTCGGCGGGGAGGCAGCCGGGGACGAGCCAAGCGATGTCTGTGGTCGTATCACCCCACCGTCCGTCCCATCCCTCCACTAGCCGGAGCATCGTCGTTGTGCATTACGACTTCAGCAGCATCAAGTCGGGAGGGCTGGGAGACAGGATTCACTTCCCTGTACAAATTATCTTCAAGATGTCAGAAATGGCAAGGAAAATTTGTGCAACAGACGTGAAAGGCAAAAGGGTCCTTGGAAGTTTTCCCCAGCGTGAGAGAAGCTCTTGAAGTTTATTCATATAACAGCCATCTTATTAAAGAGCTTCTCAGAGAACTTTGAACAGCTTTCTATATGGAAACAAATCTGCCTCTATAGCAGCAGTTTTCTGTGTTTCTTTTGATAATGATAATGATCTTACATTTCTGTACAGCCTTTCATCTTGCCGGATCTTAATGAGCTTTACAGACAAATGTGCAAGCTATATGCAAAGATCAATTCGCCCAACAATGCCAGGCAGCCGCTGCTGGGGTGGATGTGGCAGGTGTCTGCGCAGCCCACTGCAAAAGCAGTTCAGGCAGGAATGGGAGAGATTGGGTTTTGTTTTGATTTTTGTTATTTATTGAAAATGCAGGCAGCATTTTAGAGAAGCGGAATTTGGCAGGCTAGAATTTGGCCAGGACAACAAAGTTGTCTCTCTGTCTTTCCTTTTGGAGCCGTTCCTCTCCTCAATACATATTTCACCCTTCTCAGTGCCAGGGAAGGGATCGCTTCCCAATGGCTGAAACTCCTGCCTGGCGCGGAGGCGGACAGCTCCAGCGCTCTGCTCCACTAAATATTTAATGTATTTTATAGGAAGGGTGACGATGCCAAGAGGAGAGAGCTGTGCCAGAATAGCCGACGGCCCGTGCCCGCGGTGCTCAGCTGAGCAGAGAGCCTTGGATGGAGGTGCTTCATCCATCACAGCCATCCTCGCTACCGGCTGCCCGGGGGTTGTGCTCCCATTTGTTCTCACTATTTCTTGCCGATGCCCCCAAAAATGAGGTGGGCCAGGACCTTGTCCCTCATCGGCAGCCTCTGTCCTAGCAGGATATTTCTAGCAACTGTTGTGTTCAAGGGTAGAGGCATCACCTTGAAAGCAAGGCTCTACGTCCCTGGAGTCTCATCTGTTCCCAGTCCATCAGGCCAAATTTAGCATTGCCGTGAGGAGCAGCGGTCCCTGAGCAGAGCACATCTCCTCCCCATCCATCTAGGGCACCATTTATTTCCTCCCCATAGCAACAAGCTGAGGAGTCGACCTTAAGTGGAGAGGAAAAGGCAGGAGCTGGGAGCATCCTAAATGTCCTCAGTTCCCGTTTTGAGCCAATATACTGAGTAATGATCACAGGCCAAGGAGAAAGCTGCTGCTGCTATTGCTCAGATGTCACTGGAGCCTTCTGCCTCCTGCAGACCTGCTCTGCCTCATCGCTGAGGCTGGCCTCCTCCTCCTCCTCCTGTTTAAGCATCTTTTACCAGGAAATAAGCTGCACCCACCCATCCAGAGCTGTGCCTGGGTGACACAGTCACTGTGCCTCCTGGGGACGTGCCACCTGAGGCAGGTTGTGCCCCCTCCTTTTGGCCCTTCAGTTCACAAATTCTTTCAACCCTTTGGGGTTTCTGTGGAAGCAAATTCCTTTTCTCTCCTCTGTTTCTCTTTCTCTCAAGCTGACCCCTCCTGAGAGCCCTTTTATCCTCCTGTATCTCCATTCCCACCTTTTTTTTTTTTTTTTTTTTTTTTTTTTTTTGGCTGCAGTTGGGTTAACCCTTCCTCTGCTGTTTGCAGTTTGTAAAAAAAATTATGCTGGCTCAGGATGTTTTATTTTAAAAGCAAAGCCCCTGTGTGCTGGTTGGCTGCCTCAGCGTAATGCCCGTTGTTAAATAGTGCCACATCTCTGCCGGGAGACCCGCTGCAGGCTGCCCACGGGGGACTGACGTGGGACACCCCAGCCCAGAGGTTTCCCTCCCTTGTTCACTCCCGAGGATCCAAATCGCTGCAGAGCGGATGAACGGCTCTGAGTTTAGAAGCGGCGCGAGATACCCGCTGGGCGTTGCGGCAACGTGTCAAAGCGGCGAGAGGCCAGAGGTGCCCTGGGGTGTCTTCAGGACTGACTCTTGCTGCTGCGCAAGGTAGGTCCTGCTCCCCTGCCCCAGCTTTGGCGGTGCGGAGCTGGGCACTGTGTGGAGGCATCGCGGCTGCTGGTGAGACTGGTGCGCGGCTCTGGTGCTCCTGCCTCCAGCTCATCTGCTGGCTGGCGAGGCATCATGTGTCTCCTCTCCCTCTCCTCTCCCCTCCCTGGAGCGGTGATGCTGGCACTGCACCGTTTCCCATATTTATGGCAGTAAAGCTGTAATCTCCCTTGATCCTCAGAAACCTCCAGGAGAGATTGATGGAAGCCCAGGTCAGCCATTAGTGACCGCTGCATAAATCACCCTTATTAGCCAAGCTCCCTTGGCAAGGCGTGCTGATATATGGACCCGCGAAGTCTGCGAAGCATTAAGAAATCATGACTACATACCTGGGACAGCTGAGGATCCCTGCTGCGCGAGCACCTTATCTGGACAAGGGCAGGCTGGATTCTCCTTCTGGCCCTTCTTTTTGTTGTCTGCAAGCTTTTATCCCTGCCCTGAACCACTTGGTATTTTTTAATCAGTCCCAGACTGTGCTGTGGGCTGGTTACTGAGATGATGAACAGAAGCGGAGGGGAACCCACCCGGGGTGGTGGCTCTCAAAGAGAGGAAATGCCCTGAGCCTGAGCAGACATCCCTCCGAGGAGCCCAAGGCGTCGGAGTAACTCATTGGGAGAGCATTTCCCAGTGCCGGAGCTGTGGGTAGTCTCTGGCTTTCAGTTCTGTCTGCTCATCTGGAAGCCCGAAACAGCAAATGCTACCAAACCCTGACATACCTGCCCACGTGCGCAGGCTGCTCCCATCCCATGGTTTGATTTGAGACCGAGTTGGAAGAAAATCCAGGTCTTGCTCTGTGAGTGAGGTTGAGACTGAGACTCGATGTAGTGCATGGCTGAGGCTGGAGGACTTTTTTGACACTGCAGCAGTCCTGGCTGGCAGCCTGGGAGATGTGCTGGCATCGCCGGCTTCGGCTCCTGTGAAATTTTGCCAGTGAAACCCTGGAAACCCCTGCGTGTGCCCGGAGCTCATCTGGGAACCTCCATCCTGCTACCCGGCGTGTGCAAGGGCTTGAACGTAGCAGGCAGAGCCTGGCTTTGGATTAAAGCAGCGAGGGAAGGGCTGTGGAGATGGCACGTGGAAGAGGATGCTTTGTGGCCAACAGGGAGAGAAAAGCCTGTGGAGAAATGTCCATGCTCTCTGTGGACATTTGCCCTAGCAGAAATTCATCCATCAATGCTGGCCGACAGTAAAGGACATGAACACTGCTCTCCTGAATGCCCATTTAGGATGGGAATGCTGAAGTAGTTATCCAGAGTGTCTGTGGATTTGGGAATCAGCCAGTCCAAGACCATCAGGTTCACGTGACTGTTCGTATGGTATTTGGTGTGACTGCTATGGGAAGCGCTGCTGCGGCCCTATAGCTTCTATGGATTTCCCGTGTTTACAGCCGCTGACTCACTCTGAATAATGGGCAATGGCATAAAATCAAGCAGTTTGCAGGTAATTTAGGCACAGCCAAAAGCACTATATTCACAGGATGAACTGTCTGCTGTGCTAAACATATATATTTGGGAGAGTACGTGTAGCATTTTCAATTGCAATGCCTTTCTAATTAGGGCCTTGAGTATTTACTCAGGCAAATCTCCCGTGGGGTTTGTGGGGAGCTGGGGCTGGCGGAGGCTGTGGGGTGCTGCCTGCGATCCTGGGCCTGGGATGAGCAAGGCTGGCTCCTGTGCACACGTATGCACACCCTGGGCACACCATGGGCATGCAAGAAATAGCGGTCATATTCGCTTTCTGCTCATTTGCATGGAGACTATTGCTGCTACATTTGGGTTTCAAGCACCGTGGGGAAAGCTGAAATCTTTCAAAACCAGTTTTTCTCTGAGAATGAAAAAAAACCCCAACAAAACGAAAAACCCAACCCAGACCCAGGAGAAAAGCTAACAAAAAAGACAAACAGAACTAGATTGGGGAATGGTTTTATTCATGCCAGCTCCTCTCTCCTCCCGTTCCTTCACCCACCCAACCCGAGCACTGGTCCCCAGCGACCATCCCTCAGGGTGAGAATTGTCTGTAGAAAGATGGGGTGCAATCGGGGCATATCTGCTTACAGCCAAGGGTATGTTAGAGGAGCCTGCAGCTGAGAAGTGAATCTTTCTTTCCTCTCTTCAGCTACAGCACAAGGCCTCCTGTGCCAGCTTTGGGTTAAATGTCCAATTAGTCTCTCGCACTTTGCAGTTAATCGCTGCTGTTTGTTGCTGAGTGAGAGCCGGTGGGATCCATTAACTCCTCTTCCTCCTCTGGCTGGCCAGCTGTCTTGGGCCAGCTCCAGGTATACTTTTGGGGGTCTGCCACGGTGGAGAAATCTGGCCTTTTTACTCTTGGGAAGTTGCGTGATGCTTTTGCTGCCACCGGGCTGATCCATAACCCTGTTTTTTGGCTGGAGGGGGAGGCACAAAGGGAACCGTCGGGACAGAATTACAAAAGCCTAATCATGTTTCACAACACGGCAACTTGCAGGCAGAGATGTAAAGCTTTATATAGGAATATAATTAATAATCTAGTAAAAAGCTGCCTCCTAGCTAGTGCTGTAATGCAAAACAAGGCTCAAGGGGCAAGAGGCCTTACAAGTGTTGGGTCTGAGTTCACGGCTTGTCCTGCACAGTAAAGAGCTGTCTGGGCGATGACTGTTTTATAATTAACCATGGCAGCTCTTCTGGAGACTGCCTTGTCCCCGTCGGTGCTCAAAGGTTGCTGGATGGGTGCAGGAGAGCATCCCCCATGCCTCGCCGGCCCTGCAGCTGGGGGTGGGAGAAGGGCTCATCTCCCTCCCTACGTCCCCGAGATGTAGCCCCACAGGTGAAATAACCCATCAAAAGCCAGCATGGGGTGTTGCAGGGTCAGCAGCGGCAGCCCAGGGGCCAGCAGAATTTGGTGCTGTGCAAAGGACAGAGTCACAGCGGCGTGGAAAGTGTGCTGGGCGTGCTGCTGGCATCCCTGCGGGACCCGCGCCAGGGCGGCACGGCCCCGGTCGGCATCGTGCCTTCCAGGCAGCTTGCCGAGCAGGAGCACGCTTGCCCAGCAGGTCTCTGCAGATGGGATGGTACGTTGCATGGTGGAAAAAAACCCCCAAACCCTGAGCGGAGCAATTCTGGCTGGAAACACCGCAGCGTGCCGCACGCTCCCTCCTTTGCTGTGGGGCGATGCTCCTACAGGGATGGCAGAGAGTTGGGGCTGGACCGTGCCACCAGCTGCCTACCCTGCTGGGGAGGGCAGGGAGGACCAGACCCCTGGGGACCGGCAATCTCCCTTGGGAAGGAGAAACGCCATGGGGAGGAAGGTGGTGTGGGAGCAGCAGCCGAGGGCAGAGACCCGGGGAGCGGCAGCAGCCCGTGCGCGGCGGCATGGCGAGCAGAGAGGGAAGGGCTGGTGGAGCCCGTGGGGATGAGGAGTCAGCCGGGAGATAACCTGCTGTGCTATCTAGGATGAGCTGCGGTTTTAGGTGACTTAGTCCAGAGGCAGACCCGAGGCAAGGGGCCAGAGGTAAGGAAAGCCTTGGATACCTACAACCGCTCGCTGCGGTGCTCGGTGTTGTGTGTCCGGCTGCGGCGTGGCATGGGAGACGTGTCAAAACGCCGGAGCTGCCCTCCCTGCCGTGAGTCCCGCACGTGGTCCAGCTCCACTGGGAAGGGCACGGTGCATCCCTCCTGCTCCAGCCTGGCGTGCAGCGGTTCCCACAGTTCCCTGGGAGGTGGGAAGGAGCTGAACCCAGCTTTCCTCTCCTCTTTATCACCAAGGATGAAAGAGCAGTATCCATCACCTCTTGCAACTTTCTTTGAAGGGAAAAAAGCAAGTGCCAGGCTGTTTTGCCGGCTCCTCATCCTCACTGGCATGGGAGCAGTGCTGTGACTCATGCAGCCCCACAGGGATCAGATGTGCAAATCGAGGTTAGGCTGAATTTAGCCGAATACTTTAGACCTCTGATCGCAGAGAATCCTCCCTTCTGCCTTGGGCTTCGCGGTCGGTGTCTGTATCACGCACTAGAGGTGGCCCAAAGGCACGTGAGCGTTATCCACCCCAGATGTGCTCACACTAGGAGCACTTATAATGCACCTCTTCCCCTGACCATTGCACTTGCAGTGCCACCTGGTAAAAAAAGTGCTTTTTGTCTAAGATGGCTAATGCACCCTTCCACCTCCTCCAGCAGCCAGGTGAATATTATCATCCCCATTTTACAGGCAGAGAGGGGGCACTCGGCCTGCAGTGAGTCAATGTCAAAGCGAGGGTTATAGCCTCGAGAGCCAGCCCGTCCTCTCCTCCCCGCAGCCAGCAGCATCTATTTCTCTCCAAGCAACATCCACCCTGTGTGAGACCGGTGCTATAAAGAACAAATAAAATGCTGTGCAAGCCAAAGGAAATGGCATCATTTAAAAATATGCACAAGGTTAACAGGCACAGGGAGGACACAGCGCATGTGGATGGATGGTGGGAGAGCTAACAGATGAGACCCGAAGGGCTGCAGAATGTAAGGCAGTACAAAAGCAAAATCATCCAAGTGCGTAAGTCATGAGGAAATCTGGCTTCTCACCCTGCTTAAGGACTGTCCCCGGCAGGTGCCCGGGGATGCAGATTGACGCCGTGTTCCTGAGGGACCGATTGATTGATCGGTTTTTGCAGCACCATCCTGTAGCCCTGCACACTGATTCATCACAAGCAATTAGCTGGGAGTGATGTGCAGCTCCGAGCGACAGCCCGGCTGGCTCCCTTCAGACTGCTCCGACCCGTCCCCGTGCTGCGGCCCATCCCCAGCTGGATGAGGTGGATCACGGGAAGCACTCGGAGACACTCCTGGGGCTTTGAGTCTCCTGGGGCGAGGGAGCAGAATTGAGGGATTTTTCCAACATTTAGAAACCTTTGCTTTCCCAGCCCTGCAGGCACGGCCTGGGGCGTGTTGCCTATCCAAATTAGGCCACTGTCAGGTTTGTCGGCTGAGGTTTCATTTCATTTTCTTCACCACGCTCACAGCAGCCCCGTGTGGATACCCAGGCCAGGATGCAAAGCATCTGGGTAGACCTTTGTCAGGCTCCCTGGCTGAGGTGTTAACACTGATTTTCCATGAATATTCAGGCGTGTGAGATGCATCCAGGATGCTTTTGCAGTCAAGGCTCATGGGATCTCAGCTCAAACCTTAGCTCTGCCATTGGCTTCCTACGGCTTCTTGGGCAAAACAGCCTTTGGCTTCCTCGGACAAATCTTTTCATTTCCCTGCACCTCAGCCTCCAGGTGAATAACTGGGTGGATGGGTGAGCAGATGACTTGCTGCTCTGCATAACTTGGTGCATAGAACACCAGTTCAGGGCTTGGCAGGGGTGGTAGCATCACTTTTCTCTAGCAGTTGCTGGCTGACTTTGCTTGGGTCAAGCTTACCTCTCTCCATCTCTGCTACCCTATCTGTAAAATAGGGGCCATGATAGCCAGGTGGTTTCCAAAAGAGCTGCTGTGCTAGAAATAAGGGAACTGAAAAAGGACTGTGGGTCTAAAGGTCTCTTTGTGAGTGTCAGGACTGCTTGTCAGAAATATTTTGCCATGGCCATGCTTACAAAGATGAGTTTTCCGAGATGGGAACAACACACGTGCATGAAGCTGCAGGTGAGCACTGTGGGGGGAAAAGGATCATCCGGCAAGGGAAAAACGGTAGTGGGAATGAGTTCAGATAAGTTTCCATCACCAATGGTATTTGTTTCCCAGGGAGATTAGAAAGGGCAGCATCCAGCCTGAGTCATTGGCACTAAGGCTGGAGCTTGGCTGGAGCAGGGTGTCCATAATGAGCCCCCCGAGAGCCGTCGCTGCCTTTGCTGCAGCATGGGGGAGATTTCAGCCCTAACCCCCCAGCCCAGGCAGGGGCCATGGCGGCCTCCTCTCTGATGCTGACTCTCGGCTCCAAGAGCCTCGGTTTGCAGCCGCAAGCTTGGCAAGAAGGGAGACCTGGGGGCAGGGAAGGTCCCGAGCAGTGATTGATGGGTTTTGCTCCCCAGCTTGTCATTCCCTGGCCTTCTGCTCCATTGCAGCCCAGCCAGCCCTGGTTTCCCACCTCACCCCCGCTCCCAGTGCTTGGGAACAGCTGGATGGAACCAAATTTTCACTTGCCTTTGAAGAGCCAGCGGGTCCTGTAGCCAGCAAAAACATTTACTGAAAAAATAGTAATAGATCTGTTTCCCTTTCATCAGGGTGAGGAAGGCAGCTCTGCTGTTGACGTTTCTTACCCGAGGTTCAGGAATCGCTGTCTTTAAAAGGAGAGCCCGGTGTGTTTGCAGACGGGACGGGCATCTGACACCCATCAGCCCCTTGGAAGCAGCCCAGGGCTTGCAGGGAAGGCCTTTGGCTTCCTTGGCTGTGGTGGGCTTTGAATGGTTATTTCTCTGAAACCAGTGCTTCTGTTTAGTGGTTTTCCCTTAATAAAAGAGATTTGCCTGCTGCAAGGATGTCACTACTGAGGAGTTACTGCTGGGCCTGGTCTTTGCATCTTTCAAAACTTGTCTGTCCTGAAAGGCTGTTTACATGAGCTCCCGGGTTCAGCCTCTCCAGGGCAGCTGCGGTAGCTGGGTCCTTCCCGAGCCTGAGATTCACCCCGGCTGAGAAGCTGCTTCTGCATGTGCGGGCTCTTCCTCGCCGGAGCTGGGTCCTGGCTAGAGACTGACCTCCACCAAAACCTATTTGTGGTTCCTGTTTGTCTCCTCCGAAGGCACTGGTCCTCGCTGGTTCCTGGGGACCCTCCCGCAGCCAGGCTGGGGTGGCACAGGGGCTCGCTGGGTCTTGGGAGCCGTGGGGGAGAGAGGCTTTCACATGCATCTCCCTGAACCCACCGGAGCTGCTGCTTCGGGGGAAAAGCAGAACGTCTCGCCCCATCAGTGCTCCCTTTCCTCTGGGGGACCCCAGGGTCCGTCACGCCTGGTGACACAGGCTCCATCCCCAGCCTTAGGAAGAAGTTCCTACATCCCACCTCAACCACACTATTTGCCCTCTCCCTGGCCACGCACAGATGCGCACACATTCTGAGCTCCTTTTAGATGAAGTTATGCGTTATGCCCATTGTTATTCCTGCTAAGCGAGATTCTTGGCTCTGCTCCTGCCAGCCTTAAACCACTCCATTCCCCTTCCTGCTGGGCTCGGGGTCAGCCAAGCCCCGGGGCAGGAGGGCCGGCAGGTTCCCGAGCCGCGGTGGGAAAGGGCTTGGGGAGTGTCCCGTGGTTTGGATGACGTCCGCCTGTCTGTCTGCCTCGCTCCAGGCCTCCATGCTGCTGGATTAGTAGCTACACCTCTCCAAGTGCATTGACTCAGGCATGGCTGTCATCTCCAGCAGCCACTGGGCACTGTCAGTGGAAGTGGATTTCAGCGCTCATTAATCCCTGGCCAGATTTGCCTCCCTCCTTCAGCTGGTTTTTCCAGGAGCCTTGTCCAAGTATAATCTTGTTGCTGGGTTTGCAGTGGTTTGGCAATGGCTTATAACCTCCTTGTTCCCCAGCCTCCCTCTCCTTGCCCACTCTTTGCCCTTTCATTTGTTGGAGCTGCCCTAATTCTTTTATTGCTCTCCTTCTCTGCTTTTCCTTAGTTTTCATGTGACCAGGCACACTGGAAGGGAAATTGGCTTCTTTCCCATTTCTGACCCTGCTGTGCAGAAGTGGGGGATGAGCATATTGCTCATAGGAGTTGCAGCTCAGAGGAGGAGGAGATCCAAAATGCAACCCAGAAATGCTCGTGTGTGTCTCCTGGCATGCGTAGGGCTGCAGCCCCATTGCTCACCCCGTGGCACACAGCTTTCCCCCTGCTCAAGCACTGCTCAGCCCTGATGCAAGTGTTTTGGTGGTATTGGCTCTGCCGGCTTGTCATGCCAGGTCTTGTTCAGCTGTGGAGAAACCCTGTGCTGCACAGCGATGTCCAGATTCCTGAGGTGCAGGAAAAATTCCTCTAGCCCCTTGGCTGAGGGAATGTTTTGGCTGGATCTTAGTTTGGATTAAGCCATGGGCTGGAAGCGAGGGCTAAGCAGGGTTCATGTAACCCTGGGCAGTGTCTTGATTTCCATGGCAGAGAATGCTTCTTTCAGATAAAGTGCCCTTCTCCGGCATTGACATATTTGTTGACCAGAGATGATGATCAAGGAAGAGGATTAGAAAATGGGGTGTTGAAATTAAAAGTGCAACAAAAATGATTAGTTGGCATCACAGCTGAGGAGAGATGGAGAACGAAGGCAGGTATTTCTAATGAGTCAAATGCCCTTCCCTTGCCCTAGGCTAAAAGCAAGGTAGCTTGGCAAATTTTAAAGCAAAGCACAGGGAGGGCCCCCCCCCCCAACTCAAACAGAATATTTATTTTTTGTTTTAGGTGGTGGCATTTTTGCTTTGGCCTCCTTCCCTCTCCGGAGGAGAATTAATCTCAGGAGGAAAAGTCCAAGCACTTTGTGCTGAAAATGCCCAGCTCAGTTAAGTCTGGTCTTAGCCCAAATTTGCAAATAGTTTCCATCTCCCTGGAACTGCTGTTTCCAGTCAATGGGGTTTTTGCTCCAGTTACACAGTCCTCAAACTGGTTAAAGGAAGAAACTTGCCCCCCCCCCTTCCCTGGTGCTGTTCTGCAGTGCATCCACCCTCCCTGGAAAAGTTTAAGTCAAGAGTGAATATTTTTCTGCAAGCCTTGCCTAGTTTAAACAATGAATTCTGGGAAGTGCCATGGCATATGTTCTGCAGAAAATCAGAGTAAATGACCACAATGATTCCCTCTGGCTTCATGCTCTGTGAAGCTATTGTTTGCAATGTGTTGCAGGGGTGTTTAGCTTGGCCCAGTGTGTCATCCTCTCTCCGGTCTTTGAATAGACTCTGCTGGAGAAAATGACTGGAATAAGCCTGTTCTGTATTTGCTTTTGGCATTAATTTTTTTGTTTGTTTGTTTATTTCTTTGGGATTATTTTAAGGACCTCAAGGTCCCCACAGCTAGAGAGGCAGGCCCAACACATGTGTTGCACGGCTGTTCCTCTCACCGACAGCTGAGAGCCACAGCTCTGATGGCAGAGAAACGGGGGAAGTTCATATCCCCCTTTCTCCCACTACCTGCAGGGTGAAGGTAGCTCACCTTGCTTGCCAAGGAGAGGTGCTGCTCCCTTCTGCTTTGAGGGAGCAAGGGCTCTCAGCACGTCTGCAGTTGCATTGCCATTGGAGAAAGCACCGCTGATTAAACGATGCTCGCCGCATCCCTTGGTTGGGGCCGCTGCCTTGGGACCTGCTGTACTGCCGTGCCCTGGGTGCTCCGGGCCATGTCCCAAGAGTAAAGGCTGGAAACCTGCCCGGAGCCAGGGCCGAGGGGTCCCTGTGAGCCCAGCAGTGTGCCCTGGGGCGGCCCCTCCACCTGCCCCCTTCCTTTGGGATCCCCCCTCTGGGCTCACCTCTAGCTCCTGGGGACCTCACTCCCCTACGTGTGTCTGCTTCCATCTTGCCTTTGCTCAGGAAGCTGATTTTGGGAACCAGCCCCAGGTTCCGTCTCACCAGCCTTCCCCGGAGGCACGGACTCAGGGCCGTGTCCTGGGGGTGGGCAGGGGTCCCTCCGTCCTGTCCCGCTCCTCTCTCCCAGGCAGGACCAGCTCCTCCTAGTTGGTTCCCAACAGCTATTTGTCTGAGCTCCCACAAGATCTGAGTGCTGGGGAGTCTGGCACTGCCCCAGGCAATCTGCTCCAGCGATTTGCTATCCTTAGAAAGGCTTTTGTAAACACCAATCTGGATCTTTTTTGCTGCAATTTAAGACTATTGTCATTTGTCCCATCGACACAGCCACAGCTTGTTTGCTGTAATGTCTGAAGTGCTGTGAGAAACCTCAGGTCTGAACAATATCTGGTCCTGCCCAGACCCCCACGGGCACCCATGGGAGGTCACCTCCCGAGGAGCTCCTTCCCTCCCCCGCTGCCATCCCAAAGAAACCGGGCGATTCCTCAGCTCTGCCTTGAGGAAGAGGAAACCTCGGGTCAAACAGCCAAAAAGAAGGTTTGGACGTGTCAGCTAGTCCGTGTGCTCCCAAAGGGACTCAAGAGGTTTCCAAACCTCAGTCAATGGTGGTCGCTTCCATCCCGACTGGCGTTAGCCAAGCTGGACCTAAAGCACGTGCTCCGGAGGGCAGGAGCGGTGCTGGCGGTGACCAGGGAGTCCCTCCGTAAACAGCAGAGGGGAAGGAAGGAGCAGATGGGGGAAAGGAGGAGCGAGACAGAGAGAGTGACAAGTGAGCAAGTGGGTATGTATGAAGGAGCTGGGAGGAGTGAAAGAGGAGAGGGAGCTGTAATTAGGGCAGGTTTAGTATGCATGAATTTTGCTGGGTTTGCAGCAGGAGGCTTGCCCAGCAGCTGCAGAAATTATTTATTACATGCTCACTACATTTGCCCTGTAGGAAGGTAAATAAAATGTACACACTGTCCCATTTACTCAGACAAACAAGGGGATATGACCCAATTTCTATTTTACTAAAACGTTTTCCTCCCCAGGATTGGACCCCTGGGAGGTGCGGAACGCCGCGGGTCCCCCGTGGAGCGGCAGCGCTGCACGGGAGCCGCGTTTATCTCATCCGCCCTTGTTATCAGAAGGATCTTTGAAGGCGCAGTTAGCGTTTACACCCGCTCACGGTACCTTGCACCTCCGGCGCGGTCCCTCCTGCCTCCCCCCAAGTGCCGGTGACCTGTGACAAGGCAGAGATCACGGGAGGTGCCAGGCCAAGCGCGGGGGAAATCCGCCCGCACCATCTGCGTGTCGGATTAGGCGATGCTTTTCCTCTGACGGCGAGATGAGAGAGACACAAGGAGCCGGGAGCATCATCTGGCTTTCTCATCTGCTGGCGCTGCCGGGGCTCGGCACAGCTGGCTGCACCGCGCTGTGCCGGGGATGGGGGCTCGGACCCGGCTTCAGAGGAGAAAGTCCTGCCTGCGCGGTGGGGTTCTGGATGCGGGGAGGACCTCGCTTCTCCGGGGGGGAGCGGGGGCCCATGTTTGTTCAGTCACTCACCGGGTCTGGGGGAGATAAGGGGCCTCCTGCACCCTGGGATCTGCCTTGCCCGGCACAATCCGGGCTGTGATTACTTTTGCTGATATCCCAGATAGAGCATTTGCTGAGCGTGCATGTTTTGGCAGCACGGTTTCTGACTGTTTCTGGGGTTTTTTTTCCACCCTTGCTTGTTAAGTCTCCTCCGGCCTCCCCAGCAGGCAGCCCCGGGCAGCGAGGAGCCTGCGGCCGCTGTCTGTAGCTCTCTGCAGCCACGGGGATTTATTGTAGATGTTGGGCGGCGAGGAGCCGGGGAAGCGGCACGTGGCCAGCCTGGCCCGCAAGCACCGAGGCCGTGGGCAATGAAAGGGGCATAAAGCAGACATTGAGCTAAAACCCCTCTTTTGGGGATTCACGTTCAAGGGTTTTGCTGTGCAAAGGAAGAGTCAGTGCGTCGTGGGTGTTTCTGATTCCAAATTTCACATGACATTAAGCAAATAGTCACAGGAAGCATGTTCTGCTCCGTGTTTGGCTCTATCTGCCGGGTTTATCCTGCTGCATGCAGGCTGGCGCTCTGAAAAACACAGCCTTGTTGTGTTTGGAAAAGCCTGTCTGGAGGAATGAGGAGAGGCGCAACCCCTCGCGTGACAGGCGTTTATCACAGCAGGAGCAGCTCAGCCCCAGGCGCTCTGGGATGCTCTCACCAGTTCCTTCCCAGTGGGTCCCTCCGCTCCCCCCCACACAGGGGGAGATGCTCACCCCAGCTGGGGAGGGAGGAGCGGTCCCCCCCCCCCAGACGGCTGATGCTGAGGACAGGACACTGTTACTTAGCAACTGCCGAAGGATGCGGCTTTAACCCCACCCGGTACCCAGCACCATCCTCCCCTGCGAGTTTTCCAGAGGAATGGGCGCAGTTCCCATCAGAGCTAGGCTCCAACTGGGGGATTATTTTTTTCCCCCCTCTTTTATCATTCTTCTGGTCCATACTTTTGGGCTGCTTTAGACACACGCGCTGCCCAGCGAGCTGGTCAGTCCTGGGCTGGGATGAATCCTGGCTCTGCCATCCCATGGGCAAGGCTGCCGGCTCTCTGGGATGAGCAGAGGCACACATGCCGGAGCCGCTGCCCCTTCTCCGTCTGTTTGCCAAGCTCAGGGCTCCTTCCCCTGCTCGGCACTCACACTCCCTCCCAGAGCCTGCAGACAAAAACCTAATTGCATGACATAAATTATAGCAACTCTCCAAATAAAAGCCCAGGGAAAAAAAGGCTGTGGCTGGATGGACACTTGAGGGCTATTAGAAGATGCATAAATTCTTTTCCTTAGGTTTTTCATTTTTACATGTCTAATTACAGTGAAAGGAGCCTTTCAAGGGTTGTTCAACTGCCAGGGCACTCAGCAGCCCCTGGCAACTGGAGTGGGAAGAGGTGGCAGGGTCGGGCGGCCCCGTTTACCTTGGATAGAGCCTGGGGCTAAACAAATGCCAAGGGCTTGGGAAGGAGATGGGGGAGAAACCGCTGCATTCCCCTGGGTCTCCCCCGGGAACCTGCCTTGGTTCCCCAGGCACCCATCACTCCTAGGAATACTTCTATGCCATTGTGGTTCCTCTTTATTTATCTGACACTCTTCAAGCATCTTGCAAACTTTAATTAAACATGCCTCCTAAGGGTATCCTTTACCCCCATTTTAAAGATGGACTGGCTGAAGACAAAGAAAATGAGCAGCGTGTCTGAGGACTGGGAGTAAACCCAGGAGGGGGGGAGGTGATACTTTAATGGTCTGGCTTCCCCCCCAGGCCCCTGTGCTCTGCCTGGCAGGGGCTGTGCCGATGGCAGCATCACTGGCACCATCCTCGGCAGCCCCAGATATGCCGGGGAGGCTTGGAGGGAGCGGGAAGGACCTGGGAGTGGCTGCAGATACCCCAGGCAGGGGAATCGCTGGCTGGGACAGGGCGAAAAGCCCTTAAACCAAGAGAAATGCAGCGGGGTCAGAGGGCAGGACTGCTCCCAGCTCGGGGCCCCAGTCAAAGCACCCAGTGCATGACGAGCCACTGTGATAATTAGGGGCAATTTATACTTCCAGGTCAGGGGTTCACTCTGGCTTGTCATCGATTTTTAGGTGGGTGATAAACTGCCTGGAAACCAGAGCTGTCAGGATAACACGGGAAATGTCCTATTAGAAGTGGAGCTTCTGGAGCAAGGGCTGCCATCCTCACCCCCCGAAACCCCCCATGGCCACGGCCTGGGTAGGGGACCCCCATGGTTTGCTGCCGGCTGTTCCCCCATCCCTGGGGATGGCCACACAGCACCCTTGGGTGCTGCACTCCTGTCCCGAACCCTCCCCGAGCTCTGTGCTGGACCCCGCTGTGCCCAAGGGCACCGGCTGTTCTCCTCTGCCTGGGGTGAAGGGGAAGGTGTGCTGGAGGTCGGTGCCCCCCCTGAGCTGTCCTTTTTGGGGAACAGGCTTGAGGAGGCAGCCACGGAGTCGTGCCTCAGAAAGTGCCTGGGGCCACTGATTTTCCTGCGTGTGAACCTGAAAAGAAATCCAGGGAAATTTTGCACCTGCGTTTCTTATACTTGTCGCTGCTTTTCCAGCACTGGGGAACAACCTTTGGCTCCTGGCCCTGGATCCACTGGGCAAGGTGATTCACACGGCAGTCCTGGCTGCAGGCTGAGGTACCGAAAGCAGCAGTCCAACGTACAGGTGCTGGGCTGTGCAAGGCATTGCTTCATTGTCAGCTTCTCCTGCTGCCGTGTTTGCTCTGCTCCAGCACCGGCTGCTGTGCCGATACGACATGCAAAGCACAGCAGGGCTCCATCCCAGCCGAGGGGAGCGGAGTGAGGTGGACCTCCCAGCATTCCTGCCTGGGAAGGGTTTTGTCCCTCGGTTTGCAGAGCTCTGCTTACAGAGGCTGATTCTGCTGCTCCCGGCGAGCACAGCAAGAGCTTAAATATGTTTGCTCCATCCCTTTTTTTTTTTTTTTTGCAAACTTCTCTAGCAGGTAGAACTGTTCCCAGATTTATTCCTCAAGCCAAAAGAAAGCAACGGCAGGAGACAGCTAAATGTGTGCAGCAGCTCGAGGTCTCGCTCCGGCTGCAGGGCAGAGCAAGCTCAGCTGCTCCTCTGCTAAACACGCACCCTGCCCGGCCGGCCGGTGGGTGCTCTCTGGGCGGATTTGATTGCGCTGATACGATCTCACTCCAGATATGCTGCTGTATCTGGAGCCTAGGCTCTGCTTCCTGTAATTAAAGGTGTCAAGTTATGCCACGGACTGAATTCAGCAGTAGCAGCTAAGTTCTTCCCAAGTACATTAAATTGCCTAGACCTTGGAGTGTCATGAAATTACAGCCTCCGCAGGGTGAGGGTATGAAGGTGCCCTGAACTTCTTGGGCTGAGAAGTGCCCTTTTCTCATAAACAGGTCCAAAACAAATTAAAAGTGACCTGGCTGAGGAGACTCATTAGGATCAGGGTTAAAATTGCTCGATCTCTGGCTCAGGACCATCTACAGCCCTTGCACCTTGTCCTCTCTGGATATGTCCCCGGACGGTAGCCAGAGGGCTGCTGTCTGCACGCCTGTGCTGCATCCCGGGGCTGGAAACACGGGTGGGCGCTGCAGGGGCCGTGGTCGGCCATCGTCACAGCCTTCCTGGCACCTCTCCATGTGGCTTTAGTGACATCTCCACCTTTCAGAAACGATCCCTTGTGCTGATGGAGACACAAACAGAAGGATCTGACCCAACCGCTGCTGACCAGCAGCTGCAGCCAACAGCCCGCGGGCAGGGTCGCAGGAAACGGGCATTTCCAACAACAACAAATTTCATTTAAAGAAATCCGCGCTTGCAAATGGGAAACGCAAAATTCATCAGATAAATTGTTTGCTCGAGCTGCGAGTGAGGTGCCCGGGGAGCTCCAGCGTCCGTGCCCGCCGAAACGCAGGGCTCAGCAGATCCCCCTTGCCGAGCGCTCGGCTAATCTCCTCTGCCGTGGCATATTTGTGAGGATGTTCCTGTCATGTCATTAAAAAAAAAAATAAAGGAGGGGGAAGGGCAGCTGTGTGGGTGATGGAAAAGTGACTCTGCACCATGGAAAGCCACCTCCAAGCTCAGGCACGGCCGCTCCTTGCTCGGAGAAGCCCCTCTCAGCAGCCAGTCGCTGGGTGGTCTGCCTCTTAATTACAGGGTTAATGCGATGTTACTATCAGGAGAAGTTTCTTAACCTGATAATGAGTAGGAAGCAGCTGTAGCTTGGAAAATGTAATAATTGCAGAGTGGAGCAATGTAATTATAAGGTGTGTATCAACTGCCTCCATGTTTACTTAGAGAAGACTAAATCCCCTCAAAAGCAGCAGCGGTGGCAGCAGCCGGCTCTGTTTCTTGCAGGGGGGTGTAACTGCGAAGGGAAGGGGGAGCAGGGACAAGTCCTGGCCTGCTCTTCTCCGCTGCTGACGTGCCGGCGCTTGAGCCGAGGCTTTGGTGGACTCAGCCCGGCAGCACCCGGCACGTGCCGTGCTCGGTTAGCATCGCTCCAGCTCCCCGGTGGGAGCATCTCCAGGGAGCATCAGGATGCCCAGCCCAGCCTGTCCGGCTCCGGGAGCTCGTCCTGTGCGTGGGACATCACCGGTCCCGTCAGGCAGTGGATGGAGAGGTGTCCCCTGGCCTCTCCGGGAGGCAAACGGTGGTAGCAAGGCTGCTGGGGGAGAGGGAAGGTTTTGGGCTGAGGCAGAGAAACGCTGCTGCTGATCTCTGCCCTTCTCCTGTAAGAGCTCCTCTCTTCTGAAGAGGCTGTGGCCCCAGGAGCATGTCCCTGGTGGGGACATGGACTTGTCACAACCGAGCCCTTTATTTTCCCTTCCTGATGTATTTGCCTGTCTCAGGTTTAATTGTGCCCTGAGCTCCTCCCTGCAACCTCAGACTGCTCTCCTTCAGTTCCTTCTCCACTTACCTGCACACGAGGCAGTTTTTACTCTGTGGTCTCCACACCAAAGAAAATTTCTATTAGGTGAAAAAATTGCTTCCCTTTCATGCCCTGAAGGTAAAATAGCCAGAGCGGAGGTGCACATCCCATACAGAAAATGCAGCACTGTGCTGAGTCTTTCTCCCACTGAACACGGCTCATTACTCCTCTTTTGTCGTCGCTGGTGCAGATGATGGTGAAGGTGTGCCCCAACACAAGTGTGCAATAAATCCCTTATCACAAGCAGGAGCTCATCGAAGGCACAACGACACAGCAAGGCCATCGCTTCCTCCTGCCACTCCGGCTGCCCGGCAATGCCCGTTCATCTGCCTTACGATCTGGTTGTATAATTTCTGTCGAGCAGTCACTAAATCAGGACAAAACTCACTCCTGCGCAGGTCTCCTTCTCTCAGCGAGAGGCAGAAGAAGGACCCTGGAGCCCGAGAGGCTGCTCCCCACGCTACATGGGCACAGCTGGCTCGCTGGCACCCTGGCTTTGGGCAGGTCCCTGCCGTGAGCACACACACACACACATGCCTGCGCTCACGTGTTAGCATGCACATGCTCGTTCTCCCTCATTCTCATTCCAGGGAATAAACTTTTGCCGACTGCTTTGTCCCTGAAAAATACAGATTGGGCTCAAACAAAACTTTTGTTGCAATTTTGCTGGGTATGCTCAATTATTCTCCACTCTAGAAAAAAAAAAAGAAGATAAAATATGCCAATATGGAAAATAAAAGTGGGTCAAGTTTTAAATGAATCACAGTAATACCGACACTGAAGCACAGTCAAACTGTTTCATCAGTCCTTTACAATGCTCTCCTTGAGATCCCGGCACAAAGGCACAGCCTCTCTCGAAGTGTATTTCTGGGCTTCATTGCCTGTGCAACCTTTGCAAATGTCTTCCTTTGATCTTTAATAATTACCCTGTGCTAATGCGTTTGTGATGTGATAAATGAGATGGAGAGGAGCAGAGAAGGGTGAGAAGAACCCTTACCTTTCCCTTGTCAAGGTCCTTTACTTGGGGCCTGTGATCTGCTCCTGCCACCGCCCCAGTCATCATCCATGCCGCAAAATGGCTCATGCCTCAATTAGGGAGTAGGACCAAGGTCCGCGATGCCTCGTCTTGAGAGACGATCGACCTTCTCCATGAGCTAATTAACGAGAGAAAATTCTTCATGGCCTTGCATGCTTCCCAAACACTCCCCTCCTTTTGGGGGGGGGGGAGGGACACAAGAGGGGGCACACTGCTTTCCCCCGTGGCGTTGGCTAGAGGTGTTGGCAGATGTCCGGCTGGTCATCGCTCTCCAGCACACACCCGCTCCAGCTGCGGGTCCCATCCCTCAGCAGCATCTCCTGCCGGCACTGCCGGAGGGACAGCCCCAGCCTGGCTGGGCCGGTGGTCTGCACCGCCGGGGCATTGCTCCTCTCCTTGTGTCCCATCTCCCCTGAGGACAAGCCTGAAAATGTTATTTTTAATCCTGACCCCTGTACACCGGGAGGATGTATGCACAGAGTGCTTGGATGAAGCTCATGCAGTAGAAAACTGATGGCAGCTAAAAATTCGGCTTCCTGTCCCTCCTGGCTTTGCTCTGAAAACCCCAGAGAGTATGTAGGACCCTGTGCCTCCTTTGTGTCCCCTCTCATACTGATATAAATACAAGCACCAGGTTCTTCCTCCTTTCAAAGTCCCCATCTGAAGCCTTTGCCCTGCGGCAGGTGACACCGGTGCTCTTTGTGAGCAGCTCTGAGCCAGCGCAGGTATTTTCTGTGGCTAAAGGGGATGCTGAGTGGCAACCACACGCAATCACCAAGCAGCTGTGAGGGCGCAGGTCTGGCTAACAAAATCCAGTATCTCTGCAAAGGCCTTCAGCTTGTGCAAAGTGGGGTCTTCCTCAGCCCGGCTTCCGCTGAACAATTTTTATTTGAGCATCCTCATTTTCCGGTCTTTTTATTTGAGCTCAGGCCCTGCACGCTGGAAATCAGCAACGGAGATTAAAGCTGTGTTTGCAAACGGTTGGTACTGCTAAATCAAAGCAAGCGGATTAGCGAAACCATTTGGCTTCTCAGTTCTGCTTTTCTGCCATGACCGCGACACATAGTCCAACAACTCCACTAATCCGCAAGCCAACCAACCCCTTTCCTGGGGAAATCCACCTCCTCCGCGAGGATGCGCGGAAGGTCAAGTGTGGGATGCTCGCTGTGTTGCCGGCTCGGGGAGCACGCACCAGCCGGGCACCGCGCCGGGCACGGGGCTGCAGCTGGCTGCTGGTGGGTGATGCGGCGAGCAAAGCATTCATCCCAGCAGAAACCCCTGGGAATTCCTTCCCTTCCTGGTGCCATCCACCGTGGAGGTCAGTCCTGGACACATCTCCCAGCTCCTCAGCTGTCCTGCTCCGTGCTGTGAGCATGGACTTCGAGTTAAAGAAAAACAATGGACAATTACTCAAGGTTTACGCAGAGCTTTCTTTCCCTTTATTAAAATAATTCATATAAACAGTGGGAGCTGCTTCGTAACCACCTGATTTTCACATGTGGCAAAGGGAATATGAGCAGCAAGTCCTTCAGTTATGATGGCTTACTGTTTCCCATCGCGTGGTTCTGTTTTTAAAAGCTTAAAGCAGTGTTCACCACATTCTCGCTATCCAGGGTGAACTATTCTGGGCTGAAGTTTGCTTCCAGCTGTTCTGATTCTTGGAAATTTCAATGGAAAAACAGTTAATTTGGTTTCTGAAGGAAACAAGCTGGGAGGACAACATCTTTGTTTTTCTCATACCGAAACCAACAAGAACGAAACTGGTGACACTATTTCAGTGACAAAGACCTGGCTGAATGCAGTGCCCTCTGAGGGGCAGAGGGCATCCGAAGGTGCCTTTTGTCAAGCCAGTCAAAATCCACCCAAGTTAACCAAACTATAAACTTTTAAAGAAATCCAAGTTTGCTCCTACAGTTTGGCAAACAGATTTGGTGTTGATTCTGTCCAGGATGAAAATGCTCCCAGGACGCCAGGTTTCTCCATGCCAGTGGGATGGGCTGAAGGCAGAGCCCCCCCAACCCCCGGCCCAGCAGCTCTGGCAGCTGAGCTCTGCTGCAGAGAGAGGCTCCTGGACAGGCTGAGCAAGAGGAGAAATAAGTGTGATCCTGCCTTGGGAAAGTGCACCACAAGAAGAGGCACCAAAGACTTCACAAACACCCCCCATGCTGTTTTTCTCATGTCCAAATGCCCAATTTTACCACGTTAACTTGCTTTTAGCAGAGCAGCTCTTTGCGTGTAATGGAAATGGGCTCTGCGACCTCATCTGCTGAGGGAATTTGTCTTCATCGCAGCCTTGACATGGGCTGCTTCCAGAGAGCTGCGACTCTCAGGCACAGCTCCCCCACTGATTGCTTCCCATGGGTGCTGCAAGGGGGGGGCACCCCGAGCCCCGTTAGCCACTCCAGCCAGGTGACTGCAGCAGCCTGGGGCACACACAGCTCCCGTGGAGCTGGTGAGAAGTCATGAGCCCATGGCACCTCTGAAAAGACTGTCTGGGTGCCCCTGAGACCAGGACTTCAGAAAAAAAACCCCACTTCTGTATGACAGAGGCACAGGTCTTTGAGGCGGTTGTGGAAATGCCGCCTGAAGTGCCTGATTTTGACTTACCAGCCCTGGAAGAAGGTCCCGGTGAGCTCCTTCATGGTGAGCCTTTACATAGTGCTGTGAATCAAACTGTACCGCCCAGCTAAAAAAATGGGAGTAAATTGATGGAAAATGGAGAAACTGAGGCAAACTAAGAAACTGGGCTGCAGTCATGGGGCGTATCTGAAATGTGGAGTCCCAAATCCATTGCACGGATCCAGTCTCCCCATAATAGGGCTCCTGACTCCCAGATACTTGCTTCGGCCCCCTCCTCCATCGCTGAAACCTTGAGAGAGGTTTCAAAACGTCTTCTGCGGAAGAATGACAGGCTGGTCCCTAGCCAGGTCCCAACCAGCGCCCAGGCACCCCGCACACTTTGCTGATCTTCCAAAGGCCATGAAAGCACTGGTAAACCTCTCAGTATAGGGCATTTTAAAAAGAAACTACTCTCTTATCTCAGATTCTAGCCAGCCGGGCAGCTACCTCTTGTCCTTTACCTTGGGTACACCCCAAGGAAAGGCCCCTTCCTTCATAAGTTACTGCTTATGAAACTGCTCTTGCACGTGGCCTCTCTGTTTTTGTACTGGCAAGGATGCTCCTGTTCCCCAGAGGTAACAGCAATCAGCCTCCAGTACCCTCCACCTACGGGAACCACTTGCTGGATATCAATATATATATCAATATATGCGTGCATTCTTGTGGTGTGCATATGTGTATTTTTATGTATATATGTAGAATCAATAAAAATTAACATTTAAGGAGCCGTAATATAATCTGCGTCATTGTCGGGAACTGCAGCAAGTGTTAAAAGCTTAATGGACAGTGGAGGAATGGATTTGAGTGAGTTGTTTGCAGACTTCAGCATGCAGGACAAGAGGGAAATCAAGGAGAGAGAGAACAGGAATTTAGAGGGATTTGGAGACACTGCCTCCAGAGCTTGTGATGAGTAAGAATGAACAGGCTGAACCACTGGGCTGCCTCCAGAACACAGCCCTGGTACGCGCTCTGGCACCCGCTTTATTTTTATGCTGTAGTTACCTGTTCCGACCTCAGATAAAACAACAATTCTGATGGGAATGTTCAATTAAATCAGCTGCTCAGCTCCCCGACACGGGCACTTGCCTCCTCCTGGTTTTCTTACCCTGGAGACCTTAACAGCACAATTTAAACCTTTGCAGCAACTCTGGGAACTGGAGTGGGTTCCCTGGGGAGGAGGGAGCTGGAGGATGCCAGACAGGGATGGCGAGGGGAGGTGTGTGCGGCGGGGCTGAACACGCTGCTGCCTGGCAGGATTAGGCTTTTGCAGCATCTCAGCGACCCTGCTGCCGTCACACGCGCTCCTTTTTTTGGCCCCAAGGTCCAGCGTGGGAGCGCAGGAGGCTCCTGCGCCTCGAGGAGGCGGGGAGGGATGCAGGGGGTTGGGTGCTCGTGGACCACAGCTCCCACATTTTGTGGGAGGGGGATGGCACCTGGGAGGACAGTGCCAGGGGGTCAGCCAGCGGGGAGGGAGGGACATTGGAAATTCAGCTGCTGGAGGCCTTTTGCACTGCTCTGATCCTAAATCCACCGACGGGGAGCCTGCAGAGAGCTGCTCACGCATCTTCTCGGCCTCTGGGAGGTCCTGCCCTGCTCAGGGTCTGTGCTTCCAGACCCGGCACGGGAGCCGGGGATTGCTGTAGGACCGGGGACGTGGCCATGCCCGCTGTGGCCGCAGCTTGTGACATTGCTATGGGGCTCCGTGAAGATGCAGTTACGTTGATGTGGTTGTTTCACATCTCTGCTTAGTGTCAGGAGGGAGGAGAGATGGCAGCAGGCTTGGTTTTTCTGAGAATGACCCATTTAGAGAGCAATGGCTCATCCAATCTGGTCCTTTGGGAAAACCCTGGGGGCCAGCATGCAGCCACAAATATTATCGAGACTTTCAACTTTGACACCAGTTTACATCCATCATGGTCTGCCTTGCCTTTCTGCTGACCCTCCTTCTCCTCCCCTAAACATTTCTCCCTGCAAACTCAACTGACCCTCAAAAGGTCCCTTTTCACCTGTTGTTCGACATGCTCCAGGGCTCATCCTCCCTACACTGCTGGCGTGGGAAGGGTTAAAGCCTGCCTCCCCCGGAGGCTACGCTTCACTTGATAATATCATCAGCTTGTGACAGTGTTAATGCAGGGATCAGGTGCACGAGGCAGCCTGCATTACCCTGGAGAGAGATGAGTTGTGTCCGGAAGAGCCAGAACTGGATACGGGGCATAATTGCACCAGGGCTTGATGACGCCTTCCTGACCCCTTCCCTCTTAATAAACCATTAACCGCCCCTCTGACGATGAGCATCCTTTTGCCTCTTGTTGCACGAACCTCTCCTTCTCCTCCGTGGCCACATCCACGCATGTCCGCCTGCCTCCGTGATGCTCCCTCCGGCTGGCCAGGCTGCTGCTCCCTCCATCCTGGGAAATGCAGCATCTCCTGGATGGTTCCTGTCCTGCAGAGGTGGCAACGGTGCTAAGCCAGTGTCACCTTTCCCGCTGCCCCAGCTGCACCGCTCGGCCCTCCCGCGCCGTGTCCCTGCCACCCTCCTGTCTATTTAACGCACTGGGAAATTTTTCAATATATATTCAAATCACTGCGGCTCCCTGGGAGCTGAAGGCTGCCATCCACTGCTTACTCCTCCCAGTCACCTCAGTGCTCCCAGCTTGGGAGGGGAGCGCTGGGGCAGGGGAACTCTGCTGGGACCTGCTGGTCTCCCCAGTGCCAGGTGCTGGGTGAAGGCGCCGTGTGTCTCTTCCATCCAGCCTTGCTCATCCAGGTGGAAGATGCATATCGATGCTGGTGACTCCCGGCATTCCTTTGGGAGCTGAACAAGGCTGAGAGTTCACTGAGGCGGAAAGCAGGACCTGGTCAGGGAGCGGCAGGAGGCAGGGAGCAGGGCTCGCTCCTCTTGGGCTCCGCTGGGCAGCAGCGAAGCAGCAGTTCACCCATCTCTTCCTCGGTATTTCCAGAACCACCCGAAAGCCCCATGTACACGGCATGAGAGATGAGAGACGGCCCCGGTGCTGCCCCAGAGTCCGAGCCTGTGACAGGCACCACCTCAAGCCTCCTGCAGAGACCTGCCAGCAGCACTGCCGGAGGGATGCTGCTCCATTAGCCGGAGAGCAGGAAAAGAGCAGCAGCAGCAGCAGGAATGGTTTCCCAGTTGAAACTGGGGCAGGCTGGATCCGTCACAGCAGAAGCCTTGTACCCACCCTGAGAAACCCTGCAGAGCTTTGGAGGACGGGGAGAGGGCAGAGAGGGGCAGCCGAGAGGCAGGAGAGACTATTTCTGCAAAGCCATGCTTTTAAATAAGCAAGCAGCAGGCAAAGAGGGGTAGGTTTGGAGGGGAACTCTTTCAGATGCATTTTCCCTGAGTGCTTGAGTACACAAAGCAGACCGGCACAAGGAGTTAGCCCCTATCTTCCTTGTTCTGCATTTTGCCAATAAAAATATCTACGATGGCTGTGCTGGGTAGCATCCTTCAGCAGGGCTCTGTCAAACTTTTACAACAGCAACTTATCTTCTCTGGTTGTTATTGGTTATTTGCATTCCACTGGTGCCAGGAGCGGATTTGCTGCAGGGTATGGCGAGATACCTCCCTTGCCTCAAACTGGAGTTATCGAAGGAAAAATAAGCTTTTCCACACAGGGCCGTGCCACATGATTTAAATACCCACAGCAGCAGAGCCCATGCGGTAAGTGCCTGCGATGGCCTCATGACATCTCCTGCTCTCTCCAGCTGTTGGCTGTGCCACGTGCATCCCTTGCGAGCCGGTGGCAATTAGGATACTGCGGCTTTCCCTCCTCTCCTTCCTCTGCGCATCATTAGGATTTTACTCACTGACTTTCTCCTCCTTATCAGGACGTCCTACTGCTCCAGTCCTGTTCCTTATCTTCTCACCCTCACCTCTTGCTGGCTTGATTCTGTCATCCCTCCCTGGGTTTGGATGATGTTTGCCTGGTCTGGGGGTCCTGAGAAGCTTGTGGCAATGTGCGGTGACCCCGATACCCCCCTGCCCAAAGCAGCTGGTGACACTGCGACAGGGGGTTAGAGAATAAGAGTGGCAGGGCAGGAGCTGAGCTTCCAAGGCTGGGAAGGGCTTCCCATTCAAGGCAGGCTGCCCTGCCAGCCAAACACAAGTTATTGCAGGTTCATGGCTCTTTCCACCCTTGCCAGTTAATGTAGATGTATCCCAGTTCCACCGATGTGAGGGGATTTTTGCTCAGGGAGCAGGACAGCTGGACTTCAAACGAGAGAGCGATATGTCTGCCGGGTCTCCCCTCCCCTTGCCACACTGCTGCTCCCAGGACGTGCTCTCTGCACAACCATGTTTTATTTTTAGCATCTGTTCACCACCACCTTACCCCCATCTTTCCCCTTCATGATTTGGTTACAAACCAACTTAGGAAACTCAAGCTCTGAGTCAGCTCCTCTTTTAATTCAAGTTTCTACTTTTGCACCTGGATCTGCAGCAGGAGGGCAGAGCTTTGCTGATACTCTCAGCATCCCAAAGAGCCTCGAGAAGCAGCTTAAACCCCTGCGGTCCCTTACTGAGGAGCAAGCCTTGCCCAGCTCCCCGTCCGCTCCCTTCCCTCCCCGTGCAGCCCTTGCTGTCCCGGTTCCCACACTCCCCAACACCTCCGGATCCTTCAAGGCTCCCGGTTTGCGTTTGCCCCCTCACTCCCGGCTTCTCCAGGCACCGCTCTCAGACAGCTGTGATGTATCGGTGACAAGCTCCCTTTGTGTCCTGCTCTTGCACAACAATAGATACTCCTGTCTGTTTATACAAGTTTGAATTTGTCCCTATAAATACGGTGTGGAAGAAACAGTAGACTATAGATTGCACGCTGACAGCTGAAAGATTAAGGGAATCCATTAACTAAACCAACTGCCTGGAAATTTTATGCAGAACATACACCTGAAAGCTATTATTGCTGTCCTGTCATACTACTTTATCTCTTTATTTAGGACCCTTTTTGTTTGGTTGAGGGTTTGGTGGTGGGTTTTTTTTTTTCTCTCTCTCTAATAATGTAAACTTGTTCTGGAGTAACAGAGGAGCCCTTGATTAAGTATCTAAGTATTTTCTGCTGAAGAATTTATGAACTCTGAGCCAGCACTGTCCTTGCCAGATCCCATGGAGTGTAAGGGGAGGGGGCACTTGCCTGTCTCTGGGTTTGTGCTGTGAATGGCCTTGGATCAGGTTTCCTTGCAATGAACTGTTTGCATTGCTCTCATGGGCGACTCCGTCTCACTTAAATATCTGGCTGCACTTAACCTTTTTTCACCTGAATTCTCTCCATCGCTCCAGCTCTCCCTGCCCCTACCTCTCCTGCCAGCTCCCTGCTTTACAATAGCAGCCCACCCTCAAGTTTACAAGTGCAGGCAGTGGCTCCGCTCTCCCGGAGCCACGCTGGATCCTGGCTGCGATACTGTTGAAAATTTTTTTCTATTCTGGTCTATTCAGGTCTCTACACAATGCTCGTCACCATAGTATCTGTGCAAGCTCCTTGTTCTCCACCGAGCACCACGCCTGCTCCTCTCTGGTTGTCCTCCCCTTCTCTCTCCGGGTCTGCAGGGGGGTTGGAGGGGAGGGGGGTTCTTTATGCACCTTGCTGTGCGCTAGTGTTAGAGAAGGCAAAAGCAGAGACGTGTGGCTCTTCTAAAGTAAAAGTCTTTGAGTCTGAAGAGGACTGCTCTCTTGTTAACACAGACCTGACCTGCGGTCTCTCCGGGAGGCAGGTTGCCATCCGACACGAGAGGTTCAGCTGGAGGAGTTTGCAAAAATCACTGGTCTGCTTTGAGAAGCTGATTGCCTGGGAAAACACCCACAGGTCGAACCCTCACTGTTCCCCCTTTTCCTCATCCCTGCTTTCCCGCTGCCTTCCTCCCTCAGCCGAGCCTTGCCAGCGGCACCTCAGCATACCTTGATTTGATTTTGCAGTTACTCAAATGATATTTGCACCTGTATGCTCAGGCTGTGCTACACGCCTCGGACAGTAGTTTTGAGCATACGATTCCTTCCACTCTCATTACGGATGGTTTTCTCCTTCGTTTGAAATCCCAGGGTGGGGCAGTGTGTGAAAAAAAGTAAATATCATGGCTAGTGAAAATGCAATCTGCACGACTGTCAAACATTTCCACAACCGAGACTGCAAGGGCGGCAGTTTTCTGCAGCACTCAGCTGTCCCTGGGGCAGGAGGGCAAACGTCCCCTCTGCCAGAGCCCCCTCTCTCCGGTGATGTGTGAGTGATTAATGCTGTCCCGAGCGAAGAATAAAGTTTCAGTCGCTGCTATTGTCAGGGGAACAGGAGAGGTTCCCGTCCCGGCTGTACAGATAGTAACCATGGCATCTGCTGCTGCACAAATACAGCCCGCTGAAAGGGCTAGCGGTGGTTTGATGGGCTACGGGACGGGGGGTAAATCACATTCAAGCCCATCTCCGCACCCGAGGATGTTACTGTGTTACTGAGACGTGAGGAATTTGGAAAGAGGTTTATAAAAGTTAGCGCAGCTGCTCTGCTGCAAACTCACCCAAGCCAGCATATTTTCATTTCTCTCTTCCTCTTGTAAATACCCGCAGGATTTTCCCACCTTCTGAACTAATCACTTCCCTTGTAACATGTCAGTGGAACAAAACCGGCTGCTTTTGAGCATCAGGAGACCCAAGACAGAAGAGGGCTTGAGGTCTCTGGAAACACCAACGCTTGTCCAAATTCCCACCCGATGCCGCAGCTGGGCCGGATCCTGCCTCGCTGCATTGAGGATCGTGCCTGTCGGGACTCCTCCGGGACGGGAGAGCTCGTTTGAGCTTTAGCAAGCTCTCCCGTCCCGGAGGAGTCCCGATGGGCATGATCCTCGCAGGGCAGCCCTGCTGTGCACCAGCTTTGGGGACCTGGGAGCAATTGGGAAGCTGCAGGAAGGAGTTTAGGGATAGTGAGTTAGGAGCCAGGGATGGAAAGATGTGGGTGAAGCAGCCGCAGCTGTGGAAAATCCTGGATGCTTATGTAGAAGAAAACCCACCTGTTTCAGGAGGCTCTCCTGTGCAAGAAGAATCCCTCTCTCTGCTCCACGGCTCTGCATGAAGGACTGAAAAGGTCCTGGAACATCTCAACCAAGTGCTGTGGAGAACTTTAAGCACCACAGAGCAGAGCCTGGATGAACGTCCATGGATGCAGCATCAGTGGCTTCTGCGTGAAAGTCGTCTGTGGGGCTTTTGCCATAGGACGGCTGCGTTTGAAGGCACAGGTGCTGTCTGAAGTTTGTTGGTGAGCAGCTCAGCCTCACGGCCAGGCTCTCCAGCACGGAGATGCCCCAGTGAAGAAGCTGTGGTGGTCCTCCCTCCAAACCAGCCAGCAGCTGCCCTGAGCCATGTCCCTCCCTGGGAGGCATTTGCCACCGGAGAGAAGAAAGGAAGAGCTGGAGATTGAGAGATGAGCAATGCGCTTTCGGAGGACTCACCAAGCCCATGTAAATCAGCTGGTGATTGTGCCGGAGAAGGCTCCATGCGGTTCGAGCTCATTTGGGCTGTGCTGGGGGGAGATGGCAGAGGTCGGGAGAGCCAGTGTTGCCAGGCAACACTCCCCGTATATTAGGAAGATAAATCCTATAATAATGGAAAGAACGGATACTTTCTGCGCCTGTTGTTTATTTCTTTCTTCCTCAGCGGTTCTGCTCGCTTGGATCCCAGCTGCGGCATCAGGGAGCAAAATGACCTTTTAATGCCCTGAAGGACCAAGGGGTTTTATCCTCACTGATGAAAACAGTGTGATACAGAGCTTTTCGGATCTGCTGGGACTAGGGCTGTGTCACTGCGGGTACAGCCCTGGGCAGGAGGGGAGACAGGAGGGCTGGCAGGGACAGGCACGCCTGGTTTTTTGGAGGAAAAGGGATAGTAGGAAAGGCCAATTCCTTATCTCCGGACACATCCCACTCATGTACTACTCGCTTTTTGCAAACATTTGTGTGTTTGCTCTTTTCCTATCTCAAAGAAAGCGTGTTTCGGTCCCTCCGCCAAAGCGGCTGCTGAAGCCGGTGTTTGGCTTTGCATGGGTTGAGGTTCCTCGGCAGCCAACCCCCAGCACCAGGTGACTGATCCGATCAGTTGTGATTCCAGCTAAAACACAGCTTGAATACTGAGCACCCGCGGCGAGCTGTTTGCAATCAAGCCAAAAAAAAAAGGAAAATCTCCCTCCCAAAGACGTTAAATACTTCCAAACAACAAGAAAAACTGGAGGAAATTGCAATGATTAAAGCGAACAGAATCATAGGCTTAATTTGTCACATATATCATTTGCACCGACTTGTTCAGCTGGCTCTGCTATTTTCCATTAGTGCACTTCAGGGTTGCAACTGGGATGAGAAGGAGAAGTGACAAAGTATGATGAGACTCCAGCTTGACGAGCATTTGCTGAGCATGCAGTCTGCTGCAGCTAACGCCTTCGGACACACAAGCGGACGTACACCCGGGCCTCGAGATAACAGCCGTCCTGTTAGTCCTTGCTGCCCCGGGGCTGCGTCCTGCCATCACCGGGAGGAGATGACGAGGAAACCCCGAAGGCTGGTGGCTTGTCTTGTCCCACCACCATTCCCCTCTCCAGCCCATCAGGCGGAGGAACCAGCGCAGCAGCGATGGGCCGCAGCCATCGGATGCCGGTGGTGCCACTTAGCCTATAGCCCAGGCACTTCGTCGTTTCCGTATGCAATTAGCTTACAGCAGCATGGTAAATATTTCATACCTTATAGCAAAGGTTGTTTAATTTTTTATTATTTTAAAGCTGCTCATGAATGTTTTACAGAGATGATCTCCTCTGGTGGAATGGGAAAGTGCAAAGAAAGTTTCCTGAAGTTTGAGTTTTGGAGATTGACTCCAGTCACCCAGCACCCATGGTAGCTGTTAATTTAGTCTGCTAATGGGTATGACTGAGGTAAAAATGTTGACCAAAGCATGTTTACTATGTTGCCGCGTGAAATAAATGCCTATAATACGCCTCTACAATCCTATTTATTACAACAGTAATTAAGCTGTCCTTTATTCCATGGACTCAGCTACACCGACTCAAAAGAGGACAACCCTCCCAGCTCATATGTCATGGCACCTTCCGCTTTTGGATACTGACTTCAAGTTCTACCATTGCAAAAAAAGCCGTTGCAAAAAGCTCTTGTGTTTGTCCCCTCAGAATATCTGTTCTACCACTGACTTTGAGACACAACTGGATCTCTCTCTGCCATCTAAAAGTTAGGTGGCTATTCTAAAGTTAGGTGAGATGAGTTTCTTTCCTGGTATCATGACATGAAATGACATCAAATTTCATTTCACATGAAGTGAATGTCCACTGGATAAGATACAGATAGAGCCAAAAAGAAAGTGGCTTCTTCTATGCTTGCTCTGGTGCAAAGCCTTCAAAAAAGTCCTTTGGGGACTGGCTAATCCCATGTCGTTTTCTCTCAGGTATTGCATTAGTGATCTTCCTGAAAATGTTTTTGGGATGACCACCTCGTTTCTTCTCTATTTCTACATGAAAAGAAAGCAAAGAAGCATCTTTTCTTGTGACATTTGCCACCCTGGCTTTTAATTCTGCGTACCTTGGGATTCCCCTTTGACTCAGATCCTTGCCTGCCTCCCTGCAGAGCAAACTGAGGGCAAAGTTGGTTGTCTGAGCCCAGATTAAGTCTTCAGGAAAGGACTTGGGACTTTAATCACAGCCAGTAACTCAACCATGCAGGATACACTCACAGGGCAGTGTCACTTAGATGTCTGCTCCTGCTCTCCCCCCCCCTGCCCACATCCTTTGGCAGTTTAATAGAAATAGATTTCCCAAAGCCTTAATCGTCTGTGAGCTAGATCAGCTCCTTCTACTTGTGTTTTGCCGCTCCGTTATTTGCTGCACAGCCAGGCTTGAATGCACAGTGTCATGGCAGGTAGCTGGTTTTTTGGAAGACTTCCCTGGAAAAAATACCTCCTTTCCTCTCTTCCTTCCCCACCACTCGCCACAGCTCTGCAAAGAGCAAGGATGCTAAGGGAGTCCTCCAAAACCGCTGGCCTTTCCCTGTGACTCCCTCTCCTTGCCCAGCTGCCCCACAGAGCCTGGCTGAGAGAGAGGGCACTGCTCTTTGGAGTACCCTCAGCTGTACGCATCGGAAAATCCCTTTCCTCTACAAAAAGGGAGGAATACACATGCTAAAGGGCACAAAAAGGGAGGAATACGCATGATAATAGGCCCCCAAAGGAAGGCATACACAGGCTAAAGGGCACAAAAAGGAAGGAATACACATGATAAAGGGCAATTCCTAGGACCGGCCAACTAGGGAAGGGCCTGGGATCTGTTTATTAGAGGCTATCGCCTTTCTCCTTCACTTTCGCTTGCTCCGTATTCCAGCTCACACACGAGGATCCGCACGGGCGGTTTGCTGTGCTGGGGCACTCTTTGGCCAGGTTTGGGGTTCCCATTGTACTCCAGTAGTCTGGACACCCGGGGTAACTGAGTCACTGGTCTGCGGTCGACTTCTGCACTAACCAGCAATTCAGATCCACTGTTGCCATGTGCGTGGTGCGAGCCATGGTCTTAGCAAAGAACCGTGAGCAAAATCCTCATGGAAATGATATCACGTAAGTGCTGCAGCTGTGATGCACTTTGCTGACCTTCCCCTGGGTCCTTGGAAACAGCATTTGATTGTCCTGTAACAGAAGGACTTTGGAGAGAGTTTTGTGGTGGCCTCTCCCCAAGCGCTTGAATCTCACATGGGGTGAAGGCGACAGCCGGAGGGACCGAGGGATCACCTTCCCCTCCTGCCCCCCCAGCCTGAGCCCCTCAGGATCTTCCTCTGAAATACGGCATCCCCCCGAGCTGCCTCGGGGGCGGGGAAGAGATTCTTTGAGATGTTCGCCATCTGCCACCCCGCCATACCCAAACACCACCGCCTGTGCTCCACCGGGCCAGCCCCGTCTGCATGCCCCCATTTCACGGGCAGGCAACTTCACACTCACTCCTTTATGTTTCCAGAACTGCCCTTTATGTCCCATTCAAAGAAAGCCATGGCGTAAGTTTGCACTTAGTCTTGGATTTCCACTCTTTTCCCTGGGGCAGGAGCAGGTAACGAAGCCCGAAACTCTCACACGCTCAGAGCTGCTGCTGTGTTTGGCAGGGAGGTTCTGCTCTTCTTCTGGAGCTAATCTGGGGATGCGGGATTTTGGGGACGGGCAGGGCAGCCGGGTCTGCACCCAGGGTGGCACAAGCACCAGGGAGCCCGCGGGTGGACAAGGTGGGGAGCGCCAGCCCGACCTAACAGCCCTTCCCCTCACACCACTGATGGGCAAACGGAGTTGAGTCAGGTGTGGATGGCAGAAACATCGGTGCTTTGGGGATACTGTGACCAGAAATTCATAAATAATGAAATCGCCGTGTTCCACCTGTTTTCCTATCTGCAACCTGCATTGTGTGTGGTTTTCATGAATACATTAATTAGGGGCTATGAGGCTCTGAACAATATTAACAAATCATCACTATGCATTTGTCCATACTTCCTCTAAACGTTCAGTATTTGAAAATCTGATTAGGATTGGTTAATTTTAATCAGACAGCTGAGGAACACAGTATACCTCTCCTCCCTAGCTGGCTGAGTGATGCAGGCACACGTGCTTGAATTCAAATTCAGCTCTCTGTAGCCATTTCCTGGAAACTCGTAAGAATCAGGGGTGTGAATTTGGGCTCCCCAGCCCATCTCCTGGGAAGAGAGGGGCATGTCGTCCAAAAATCCTAGGGAGAAGTTTTGGAAGCATTCAGCTCATGCTGGTCTTGAGCAGCGAGCGGTGAAAAAGGAGACTGAGACAACAAACACGAGGACAAAATCCTCTCCCAGGCAGTGAGTCAGATACAGCCGATGATCTAGTGCAAGCTGGTATCTCTAACAAACAGCTCCAGCTACAGGGAGAGGTTTCCCACCATGTGTTTTCTATAGGTGCTTGTTGCAAATCGCCTTTATCTAAAATGGCATCGCAGAGTCCATCTGACAGGGTACAAGCACGCTGATCCAGACCAGATTTTTCACTTCACCTCCCCTGCCTGAAAATCTGCTGCTACCGAAGTGTCAGACAGGGAAGAGACTCCCCTTTGTCTCTTCATTCACCGGGAAGAATCCATCATCCAACACTTTTCACCTGCCTCAGTCGCAGGTAAATCCCAGGGCAGATTTTTTTACACTCAAACCCTTCACGCTTCCTCTCACCTCCCTCAATGGGACAAATAAAGCCCAATAATATGCAAACCCCCTGATTTCTCGAATTCCTTCCACTCCAAGATGTCTTCTGGCAAGGAGCCTCCCGCAGAAGGGATGAGCCCCATCTGTGCCAAAACGCAACTCAACCCCTCGCTTTCAGCTCTGTGTCGGATTTTTATCATAACTTCGCTTTGAATACATATATGCATTAAAAAAAAAAAAAAAAAAAAAGAAAAAGAAAAAGGACATTCAATTTAAAAACAACAGCTTTGAAATGTGAGCTAGGCTTGGGCACCACACCGCACGCCGAGCTCCCGGCGCTCCCCGGCCGCCGCCGGCCCCGCTGCCCCGCCGAGAAAGGCTTTTGTCTTCCCAGCACGCTGGGGCTGAGCGATGGAGGGCCGCTTCCCAGAGAGAAGGCAGCTTGTTTGCAAGAAAAAGGGGAGTTTTCTTTGGCTTTTTTTGAAAAATAATCTGCCATTTATTTTTTTTTTTTTATATCTGCATAAATGCTGCAATTCTTTGTGGTTCCCCCCCCCCCCCCCCTCTCCTCTAACAAATGCTCCAGTGTCTTTACCAGGATCAAAGGGTGGGGGAGGGAGAGGCACAACCCCCTCCTCCCCAAACCAAACCAGCAACATATTTGCACTATTTAATTTAATAGGGAATTAATACCATTAGCGGATTAAATATGCCAGCATTCATTCCAGCGAAGCAGACGGGTGTGTGTGTATCTATCACACGCTGACAGTGAAGTGGGAAGGAGCCAGGCTGGGCAACGTGACACACACTGGCATGGTGGAGCCTGGTGTCCTCTTGCAACCCTGCATTGTGCAAGGATGTGCGCGGCCCAGGGACAAGGTCAAACCAGTTTGCACGGGCTGGCTGGTGCCATACCAGGGTGGCCATGGGACAGAGGCTGGACAGAGCCTCGAGAGAAATGATTTTGGGTGCATTGCTTTTGCCAGGCCTCAGTTTCCTCATCTGTAAGATGGGCACAAAGACATCGGGCCATCATCTGCTGAAACCTCCTGATGAGATTTCTCCAGGAGAGCAGGATAGCAATGATGTTATCCGTAAAAGCCAATGGGCACATGCTGGAAGAGGGAACTGGGGGGGAACAAGGGGACTCTCACTCCCATTAGCACTGCCTGGATTGATGCCCTACCCAGGTGACCACGGCAGCAGTGTGACTGTGCCTCGGTGATGTGACCGCACGTCTCCCACGTAGCGGGAAGCAGCTTTTTCTTTGCAGTCGCTGCCCCTTACTGCTCATTTTCTGATGACAAACTCAAGCTTGTGACAACCTGTGTCCCCCTGTCACCAGTGGAAAACACAGCTGCTTGCTCTTCTCTGCTCTCCTATCCCAGAACGATAGCCAAGCTTGGGGCATCCTCTCACCTTGCTGACCCCTGTGGCAGGTCCTCCTCTTCACCCTTGCGGTGGCAAAGGGCTCCCAGTCCCTGCCTCCAGCACCCTCCCCTCCAGTCTAGAGGAACAGGAGAAACCAGAGGCTGGGCAGGGAGAAGGGGCAGGGGTTTCTGGTGAGGCGCTTTGAGGAAGATGTCATCAGAAGAAGTGGGGTTGTGTGGAAAAAGTAGCAAAAGGGAAATTCTGCGCATCAAGAAGTGCCTCCGTGTGCAGGTGCTGCTCGGGGGCTGCACCGGGGAGCGATGGGGCACAGCAGAAGACAAGAGGACCCAGGAGGGATGGGCAGGCTGCAGGGGCAGGAGGAGCAGGAGGTGACGTGAAAGAAGCATAGTGTGAGCGAGGGACTTTGAAGCATAAGGAGAGAGAAAGGAAGGGAAAGAGGCCAATAGAAGCGTCACTGGGGCCGGTCAAACATTTCATTTTTGGCAGCTGTGCTCCAAAACGTTCAAGGAGCCAAAAGAAAAAGAAATAAAGAGAAACCACTTCAATAAACACTAAAAATTACAAGAGCCTTTTATTTTAATATGATTTGCACAGTATTTTTGTTAGCGATTGACAGGATTCCCTCCCTCTCTGGCGAGGCACCTGGGAGGAGAGGAGGGATGAATAGAGGAAGGACTAAATGAACAATGCGGGGACGCTGGCCCGTGCCGCTGGCAGTGCTCCACCGGCTCCAGTGGGCTGAGCCAGCAGAGGATTTGGCCCATTGCTGACAGTCTGCAGAGAGATGAAGGAGCAGAGCAGAGCGTGGGGGGCATCTGGGGTTCCTATCCAGGGAAGACGCCCTTTGCTGTGTGCTTCATGACACCTCCATCATACCAATCCCGTTTCATGGCCTCTTAGCACGATGCTGGGGAAAGAACATCCTCTGGTACCGAGGACATTGCTCTTGGTTTCCATCTGCACGTGGAAGAGAGGGGTGAAACCGTCTGGCCTCCACCAGACCTAGCGACACATCACCTCGCTTCATGGGCCACAGTGGTGCCTGGCACCCCTCAGGCCACCCACAGCCAGGACCCCGGTCTTGGGGGTGTCTCCCCATGGAGCCACCAGCCCACCTAAGCCCTTGCCCTCAAAGGGATGATGAAGGTGGTGAAACACTGGCCCAGGTTGCCCAGAGAGGTGGTCGATGCCCCATCCCTGGAAACATTCAAGGTCAGGCTGGACGGGGCTCTGAGCAACCTGATCTTTTTGAAGACGTCCCTGCTCATGGCAGGGGGGGTGGACTAGATGACCTTTAAAGGTCCCTTCCAACCCCAACCATTCTGCAATGCTATGAAAACTGCCCAGCAGCCAAATTCCTGCTGGCATCAGTGAGCGCCCAGACCTGCAGGTCCTGACTACAAGAGTCGTTTCATACCTGGCTGCATCCCTTCGGGCTGGCTTGCTCCCCCTCCGCAGCCTGCCCACAGGAGGGATGCAGAAAGTCCCGTGATGGGTGCTGAGGACCGAGGGCTTGGTGCGGCCGACAGCACCCTGACACCTCTGAGCACGGCGCTGCAGCCGGGCACCACGTGCACTTCTCCCGCCTGCATCCCCCTTCCCGGAGTCCTCAGCCATCCTGTTTTACATTACGTACATTAACTTTTGGACTCTTAATCCCCTTCATTGAATAAATCACTCCTTCTAGCCTGATAACTTTTCTTCCCCTTAAGCTATCATCCTGGTCTTTCATTCCGTGCAGGATTTGAGACTCTCCCTGCTGTCTGCAATCAAGCTGCATTCTTTCAGCAATTATTTTGTGTTGCTGCTCTCCCCTCTAAAATTTCTGGGGCTAGCATCTTTTTTCACTTGCAGGCTTCCTGTTGCTGCTTATCTCCAGTGTCTCCAGCCAAGAGGTCCTTTCATTCCACCTCTGCTGTCTGACACTAGCCCTGGATATGGAACTTGGTCAAAAATGCTTTCTCAACACATGTTTGTCAGGACGGAGAGCTTGCATCTGTGCTTGGCGGGGCAGTGTCATATTCCCTGTCAGTGGGGGGACATCAGGGGAGCAGGGCTGAGCTAATGGACTGGATCAGGTTCTCTTTGCTGACAAAGATAACAGAAGGAAGCTGGACGTGTGTGGGAGAAATGGAGGGGCAGAAAGGAGAGGGGGTGAGTGCTGGAGGAATTCATTAGGGGAAGGGCAAAGATGCACAAAGGATCCCTTGCTTCCCAGGGCTGTAGGGCCAAGGACGAACTTGCTGCGATTCCTTTGAACTGAGCAGCCGCAGCGTGCAGTTCAGCCCCGTGCCACGGGACAGAACGCTTGCGTGGCTCACAGCATCAGAGATGATCGCCTTTCCTCTCCTGATGGAGAAGAGTCAGGAGGAGACGGGTCCGCAGGCTGACAGGCGGAGGGATGCCGTCAGGGTGGTTATCCGGGAGGCTCCGCTGGCATGACAGCCGGGTTGGGTGATGGAGACCTGGAATGTGCTGGCTGCATCGCTCCTGGACTGCAGACCACAGCAGGAGTGATCGGATGTCATGATACAGAGAATGAGGTGATTTACTCAGAGGTCAGGGAAGAGGTCATCCTCCACGGTGCATGATTTATCTATTTATTTATTGCATGCTTCTAAGTGCTGGGCGAGGCTTCCATGGGGCCTCGGCAGGAGCTGATGGGGCCAGGGGGGCCGATGGGACGGGGCAGAGCCTGTGCCCACTCAGCCCATCCATCCCTTCTGCGATGTGCCTGTCACCATGGCACTTGCCCAGTAACTCTCTATGGCAAGACATCCTGAACATGATGCTGGTTTAAAAAAAATAATAAACTCAGAGGACAAACCCTTCCATTTTCCTTTGTTTTTGTTTTGGGGTTGGATCCATCCCCTCTCTCAGAAAGAATTTTGATAGTAATCATTCTCACAAGCCACCCACGGTGTTGGTTCCCCTGCCGCAGCCCTTTCCACGCAGACACTTGCAGTGAAATGGACCCTCTCAACCACATGTACTGCAACGACTCAAACCACAGTGCTGGTTTGGGGTTGTTTTTTTTGCTTTTCCAGATGGTGGCAAAGGAAGAAGGAGGCTAATTTTATGTTGATTTGTTATTTTTGAATATTGGGTGGATGGTTAGATTCCAATGGGGATGAGGGACATCAGAAGACATGGACAGGTCATAGGTTTCAGCTACTGGGATGGTCTGGAGACACGTGGAGGGACCATCCCCATGATGTTAACAGCTGTCTTGTGAGGATACATCATATGGTGAAGTTCACGGTGCCTCCAGGAACTGGGACATAGAGGAGGGAGCTGGTTGCGGGGGGTGGAGAGATGTCTCAGAGGGCTGCAGGGACACCAGCAGTCAGTCCCCCAGCCTGGCTGTGCACCAGCCGCTGCTCCCAGGAGCAGGTTTAAGCCACCTTAAACTTGGGGCTGGAGCAAGAGGTTGGGACATGAAATACAGAAGGCTAAGTGTGACGAAGGTGTCCTGATAACCAAAGCCAGATGATTGGTCTGTGGGCTCATACTACATTTCCTAAGGAAGGATTTATAGGGAAAAGGTCCCTACAGCTACAAACTTGAAGGGTTTTTGGCTGGTCCTGAGTTGCCCCATGCAGCCATCCAGCTTGGGGAGCACAAACAGCAATCGGTGCTATGCGGGAGCGAGGAGCTGAAGTTCAGGTCCTGAGCGGGAGGCAGGAGCCCAAGCGGGGGTAAGGAGGTGCTGGACTCTGCCCGCCTGACGGCTGTGGCTCATTAAAGGCTAAACTGAGATTTGTGCCTCCTTCCAAGAAGGGCCGGGAGTCTCACCCCAGCTTGGGGCTCACTCAGTAAAGGCTGCAGTTAAAACCTGAAGGGGCATGCCACGGGGCTGCCGGCCACGCTGTGCTGGGGCTGACCGGCATCTGCCAGCGCCCCTGCCACCACAGCTGAGCTCGCTGCAAGGAGCCCAGGCTTAGCACAACCACCCCTCCAATCAGTCCCGGGAGAATGCGGTGATTAGCAGGCTTGGTGCTTGAATAAATCTGCCTCTCCCAAACTACAGGGCACCAGAGTTAAATGCGGGAGGATGAAAATCTCTTTTGGAAGAAGCACCTGGCAGTAGAGTAAACCCACTCTCCAGCAGATTTACTGTGCATGGTTGTTATTTGTTTAAGATGTGTCCTGAGTGCTCCCCCCATATTGTGAAGCCTACTTAAGTAAACACTTCACCTGAAGCATTAAGTGGTTACCACCGTGCTCAGTATTCCTCAGGCGAGTGTCCCTGCTGCTCCGCAGCCTCCCTCTCCCCTTCCCGCTCGTGCGCGCTCACACACACGCACGGCCGGGTAATGCATCCATTAAATTCAGCCACATTCCTGAGACTACACAGATAACAAGAAGCATAAAAAAAGGAGCCCCTTTGTTCAGCCATTTCTCTGCTGCTGTGTGTGAATAAAACCATCTCAGACAAGTGCCTGACAGAAGAATTAAACCTGAAAGGAGGAAAAACATTTCCCATGAGCTCTGAGTCTCCCAGTTTTGTGCCTTGACAAATGCTGTCCAACACCAGTGCCCAGTGCTCTGGTGCCTCTGCCGCTCTCGAGCAGCCCTCTGCTGTCACGGCGTGTGTCGACGTCCCAGGTCCCTGTCTCTCCGGCGGGGTACGGATGGAGCCAAGGGAGTGTCAGGAGCTGCAGAGCTGTCCTGTCTGGGCATGCCGTGCCTGCGAGGATCTCCAAGCCCCGTGCTGGCTCCAGGGTCTGCAGAAAGCTGCCGCACCAGGGCAATTAGGTGAGGCGAGTATGTGACACAAATTTGGTTCTGTCTCATCAAGTTAAGGGAAACTTTTCAGCTCACCTGGTGGGGGTTTGGCCTTTGAACCAAAGCTCTCCCCTGGAGCTCCAGCCCCGGGATGCCAAAGATGCAGCAGAGCTGGAGCCGTTCCTGCATCCCCGTGGGGCTGAGCCGGTGCTCTCCCCATCACCCACCGCTCTCCCCATCACCCACCGCCCTGCAGCAGCCCGGCCAGGCAGGACTTGTCCGGGTGTGGGAGCTGCTGCTGTCTGGCCACCCCTGGAAACCGGCAGGAATTTGGCCACTGCAGCCTTTACCTGGTGGCCTTCATTTGCCTGCTGCGGGCAGTGGGTCCAGCAGCTGCAGTGCAGGGGCTGCCTGCATGCCAGAAAATATTTAGGATGCATCGAAGCAGGCAGGAGCTGCAGGGGATCCCCCTCTGCCCTGCTGCCAGCCCTGGTCCAAGCCACTGCTCCTGCTCCTGGGGATGCTGCTGCGAAGCTGGGCATGTTTAAATTATTCAGGGAAGCGCTTTTGCCGGGGCCTGCAGCCCCAGGACCTGGCACAGGGAAGTTTAGGGTGACGTGGCACTCCCCTACACACACACTGAGGGATGGCATGGGTGCCCACCGTGGGCACGGGTGGCAGCCACTCACCCTCCTGCTGCCAGCACCGGCTCCCATCCCAAGTCCTCTTGGCCGTGGCAGTCCGTACTGAGGCAGCGACCCAGGACTTCAGCAGCCAGCCCTCAGCCAAACGGCGCTGACACTGTCTATGCTGTTCATTACGGTAATGGTGCAGAAAATCCCTACAGAAAGCAGGTAAGATATGAGCTTTCCCTACTGGACTTTTAAATAAACAACTGCACGGAGCCAGGGCCAGGAGCAGGAACGAAAGTAAAGGGAAGTTGGAATGAAATCCTCCTCTTCCCTCCATCCTTCTCTGCTTTTTTTCACTGATGACATTTACTCTGCTTAATAAAAGGAGAATTTATGTTTGACTCCCATAATGGTGCCTTTTAATCTTCGAGACCTCGATACTTCAGGACCGCATGTGCACACGCGTGTGCCCAAAAAAGCAAGTTTGAGTCCCAAGCAAGGGGAGGAGGGGGCAGGAGGGGCAGCGGAGGGGTGGTGGGGGATTGGGGCTGTGAAGCCCAGCATTGCAAAGGGCTTTAGGAGCTGCGTTAACCCCTTGCAGCCAGTCGCCAGCACCACTGATTATAAGGGGCTGGGAGGGCTCAGCGCATCTTGAGGATCTCTGTGTTTGAGCATTGCAGATGGCTTCAGAGAGCCGCTACTGCTGAGGGATGGCTGGGGCCGCCCTGCAGCCTCTCTGCAAAGTGGTTATCGCTTCTGGAAGGAGGAAGCGACAGAAGCCCCTGGAAATAAAACACTGAAGTTTCCATTAGCGACATCTCTGAGTTAGCCGGCGCTGATCGGCTCCAGATGGGATGTCAGGCTCCAATTATTGCTTCTTGCCCGGATGAGGGTGAGGGACTGGGGGGCTGTGCTGAGGATGGTCTTGGGGCTTGTGGGGAGTCTGAGCTGGGCTGTTGGATGAAGGGGTGCTGCAGGTGGAGGGCAGGCAGATGGTGGTGGGATGGTAGGGCAGTGGGACGATGGGGTGGTGGGATGGTGGAGTAATGCAATGGTGGGATGGTGGAGTGGTGGGATGGTGGCATGGTGGGCAGGGAGCCCATCTGCTGTCCCCAGGGTGCCCGCACAGGCTGGGTGATGGGAGAGAGGAGAGGAATGGCAAAGCCAGGTGGCAGAGCAGCATGCCAGCCCTCCCATGGGGCTCTCCACAGCTTTGTCTAAGTAAAAAAAAAAAAGATAAGCTCCATTTAGTGAGGATGCCTGTCCCAAGGATGCAGATCCATCCCTGTTTTAAAGACTAAGAAATGGGGCAAGAAGGGGATTATCAGCCTGTGATCACACCACGAGGCAAAGAGCAGCTTTCAACTGCTGCCAGCACCTCTCCATCCCCACCCGCCTGTCCCCTGCCCGGGGGTCTTCACAGAGGCTCGTTTCAGTCCGGGGCTCGATCTCCTCCCAGCTTGCCCTGGATGAGGCGAGCGGGGCCGTGGGGTGGGCTGACGGCCGCCGGCACTGGGGGGGTCCCAGTTTCAGGGGCGCCGGGACACGTCCCGGTGGGACCCGCGTGGCTTCGGGGCTCCCCGCTCCCCTGCTGATTAATGGCTCTTTATGCAGAGCTGAAGCTCCCTGTGGAAAAGAGAGTTTCTGTTCGCCCAATTAGAGCTAAAGACGTTATCTCATTTATTCTGGAGGCGGCAACATGTAAGAATTAATTTTTCAGGGTATTTCCCGGGACATTTTTCTCCCAAGGCTGCTTTTGGAGCTGCTCTTGTCAGCCAGGACGTATGGTCTCCGGCGCACGTCGCTTTTGAGGCAAGCAAGCAGGTCTGGCATTTCTTGTGTAGGTCCCACGCATGGTGTTTTCTTTGGCTCTGCAAACCGTCCCCTTCAAGTGGATCACAGCTGAAGAATGACAGGGGCCCAGTGACAAATTTTAAACATTATTTAGAAATCAGGGCAGAAAGCAAAAAGGTCAGACCCTAACGCCGGCGATGAGGGAAGCAGCGAAGGGGGGGCTGCGTGTGTTTCTTCTCACATGTGCTCAGGGGCTGAAAACTGGGAAGAAAAATCACACCCAAGTTCCTCAGCTCCCTCTGGAGCCTCTAATGGGATAAATTAATGAGCCGGAATGTCACGCCGGAGACGGGCGCAGGGGGGACCCGACAGCACTGGCGGCTGCAGGGTGACGAGTCGTGGTCACCTTCGAGGGATGGGTTGGCATCGGGGAGATGGGGGTGCACACATGCTGGCTGTGCCCAGCTCTGTGCATGGTGCCAAGGGGATTTTTCTGGCTCCTGCCTTCTCCCCCTGCCTGATCTGCTCTGCCTGGCTGCCAGGGCAGTCTGAGGTGGGCAGGAAAGGGGGGAAGGGACTGTGGTTGAAGCTGCAAACCTGCTTGCGGGTGGGAGACAAGAAAAAAGCACGAGGCCTGAGCATGCAAAAAGAACGGCTTGGCTCCACAGCCTCCACTGGGTTTCAATTCTGCTGCTTTTCCCACAGCCTACCCCAGCTTCTGGGGCTTGTCGTGACATACCCTCGCTGGCAGCATCCTCCTGGCTGGGCTGCCCTGCCCTGCCCTGCTTCTGCTGCACCGGGTACAGCCGTGCAAAGGAGCCCTCGGGCTGCCAGCACCCATCCTGACCTTCAGCACCCTCCCTGTGCTTTAAACAACCCCACCAGCCAGGGATATGCAATCCCAAAAAATAACCCTGCTGCCCAGGGATATGCGATGCCATCAGAAGCCTCGTCGGAGATGCAGCACACGTTGCACGTTGCTTTTGCACAGGGTGCAAGTGCTCCACGGCTGGGAGCAGGGCCGTGAAGGTGACCCACCGTCCCCGGTCTGCTGCATCCACGCAAGTGGCCGTGGCAGCAGAAAGGGAGCACGGAGGCAGCGGTACAGCGTGGCACGGCGCAGGGTGCAACCCCTGGCCGGTCTGCACAGGGCGTCTCTGCAGGGCTGTCACGTCGTCGTGAAAGGTCAGAGGAGTTTGGGGGAGTCGTCAGCCAAATAAAAAATAAATCTGTGTGGATCACTATCATATTTTTGTTTTCTTTGTGCTTGCTGTTTTCCAGTTATTTCATCCTTTCAAATTGTTTTTCTTCTTTCTGAGATGTGCCCTGAAATTTTACTTGACCTGCAAGACGAAGGCTTCCAAGTTTTCTGAAAAGCAGAGCTTTTTTCGGAAAGGGCCAAGTAAGCTGTTGGGTCTTTTTTTTCCACTCTCATCTACCCTTCAGTTTTTTGTTGTTGTTGTTTTTCTGGACATAGTCCCCTCTCGAAACTGCGGTTTCCGGCTGATTTTCCGTTCATTAAATTTCAAACGCGCCGGCTCTGCCCTTGCCTTCAGCAGGTGCCAGATCTGCTGAGCTGGCAGCGCGAGCATCGCCCGGCCGAGCAGAGCTCCCCGCCAGCAGCCTGCCTCGCTCCGCTGAGACGCTCCCCGCAGCGGGATGTGTTCCCGGAGCGTGGCCGTCCCCCCCTCGCGGGAGCGTGCATCCCGAAGGACCCCCAGGGATGTGCATCCTCCCTTGGACGAGGAAGACCTTCTTGCCCGCAGCGGGCAGGCGCTTCCCAGCCAGCGCATCGCAGCCGGGGTGCCGACCCCGGGATCCCCTCGTGCCATCGGGTGTCACACCAGCGTCACCGCTGCCAGGAGTTGACTGGCAGCAGCCGGGCAGGGTTCACCTTTGAAAGGGTTGCTAATAAATAACCAGCTCCAGCCTCCTCTCAGGCTCCTGGGAAAGTTAAAACAAACTTTGTGGTGCTTGGTGAACTAATCCCTCCTCTCGCATACATGAGCTCCCTTCCCTGCTGCCTTCACCAGCTTTTCTGCTTTTCATGACATGCCCTTCTTTCAACCAACAAACCAAAGCAGCTCCTCCAAGAACTCCTGCCAAATCTAACGAACCAGTTTGCATCCAAGTGCCATGGTTTAGACCCACCCATGTTTCCATCCCTTTCGGCTTTCTCTTCCTTTCTATCTACAGATACCAAACGAGCTGCCTCCTTTTTGGGTTGAGCTCCCCTGGACCGGGGGGTGGCTGTGCTTTTCCTCCAGCACTGGAAGTCGGGATTAAAAATGTTTTCCTTGACACCTGTAATTCAGAGCACACAGACAAAGCCGGTCTGATGAGCCCAGATGAGGTATTCAGGAGGGCTCCCAGGATCCCAGTGAAAACACTGTGCTGAAAATTTCCATCCTCTCCACCTCCTGATGGAAAGATGAGTGGAGTAAAAAGGAGGTAGGTTGTTTCAGCTCCCCCCCAACAGAAGACCATCAGAGAAGACCAGTGTTTCTAACATCTTTTTCCTGGCAAAGTCCTGGCTCTAGTCCTTTCAACATGCTTTCCTCCCTTGCAGTGATGAGAGTGGAATAAACCTGCAAAAGACAGTTACTGAGTGTCTGTGCTTCCCCAGAAAAGCCAGCAGCGTGGCTTGTCCCCAGTTCCTGCTCCCCACCTAGCCTTGCTCCCCCCAGCCCCCTCCTCCTCCCTGCACCCCAAACCTCACCGGTTCCTTGCACCTCACGTCTGATGGGGGAAACCCAGAGCTGACAGCGATGCTAGGGGTTGGTGCAGTGGCAATTTGATCGGGGGAATGAATGGCTTGGCAAAAGGTCACTTCAGAGGCTCAGATTGTTTTGAGCAGCGGGCGAGCACCCTCCCATACTGGGCTACCTGGAGCGATGCCGTGGCACGAGCTGTGCCCACCGGCAGCAGCCCCACGGGATGCAGCTGCCCCACAGTGGGACCCGGTGGGTACCTCAGGACAGGGTCCAGCATCCCCTCGTAGCCACGGCAGCGCAGGTACACGCAAGGAGAAACAAACACGCAGAACGAACCGGGAGCGAGTCTGCATGCACAAATGCTTCCACAGACACATTTCTAGGTAATAATCCCCTGCCCCCACTGGTTTTTTTTTCCTTGATCAAAGCCCAGACGTGAGGGAAGTCCATCTGTGAAAGATTGAGCCATGCGTTCTTCGCAAAGGTATATGGGCTGGCAGCGAAATTTCTCTGACAAGTCCAACAGGGAAAAATGGCAAAATGAAAGCCTTTAACATGTGTGCATTTCCCAGATGACTGGTGATGTGTGTGGGTAACATATGGGCAGTCTGTGCCCACTGTCCCACAAAACATGCTGATTTTACACTTGGATTTCTCAGATTCCCTGACAGCTTTGCAGACCGACTCCGACAGCCTGCTATTAAATGCCGTTTGGTTATATTGCTGCCTGTGCCCGGTGCAGCACTGGCGAAGGGCAGGGGACGTCCCTAACAGCAGGGCTGCGGCCGCAGCCGGTGCACGGTGCATGCTCCAGCCAGGCATCCAGCTTTCCAAGAGATGTGGAAATGGGTAAGCAATGTGGCCAGCCACAGGCATCAAACCCAGGCTTGAAACAGCTTGCAGAAATGTGAGTTTTTCTTCTTGCTGTCAAGTATTTTGATTTTTCATGAATTTTGCAGCTCTTGCTGGGACTGAAATAGCACAAAAGTTGCTGCTTCCCCTCCAACTGCCAGCCTGGCTCTGCGGGCTGCCAGTCAGCTTCAGGACCAGAGGGGGTTGTTCTGTGCTGTGCTGCTCCCAGTCCCACCCCAGCGCTCGGTGCTGGGAGGGCTGGGGAATAAAGATATTGCCACACAGCAGAACATGGGTCTTTCTTTGTCCCCTGCTGAGTGGCTGGGAACCAGCCCTGATGTGCCCCAGGTACACCTCCATACATCGTGCCTTGCTTTTTCTTTTCCCAGGATGACAAGACCAGGAAAATCCTGTTGCTGGGTCAGTCCATGGGCCCCCTTCGCCCACCCCTTGTCTACCACAGAGCCCAAGGACCAGTTCGGAGATAACACAGAAATCAGAGAGAATAGGACGAGCTTCACTCTTTCACCTTCTGGTTTAGGGACTCCCTGAGCATCCAGGTTGGTACACCTAACAGCCTGGGATGGACTGCTCTTCCATGAGTTTATCTAGCACCTATTTGAGCCTGTCTGTAGCCGTGCCGCTGCTAGACCCTGTGGCAATAAATCCCAAAGGATAATCTTGCCTTTGTGAGAAAAGCCAATTTATTAACCTTAATGGACTCTAGGGAAAACTGGGGGTTCCAGCTCAGTCCTGACAGAGGGAAAAGGTGAGTGTTGTGCAGCTTCCTCGCTGTCCTCGTACCACAGCTTCTTCCTCTGTGAAACAAGATTGCTTCTAACCCAGGAAAGGCAAAATAGAGAAATGGGGTGTGGGGGTTTTGACCTCCCCCCCCCCGCCAAACCAGTACTCTATAGGGAACCACAAAAGTGCCCATGTAGAAACAGACCTGTTAGGTTACCCACATGAAAGGGAGGGAAAGTAAAATGAAATAAATTGCCCGAACTCATATTCCAGCTCAGAGACTAAGCCAGGACCAGCTCCTTGCACCTGGCTCTGACCTTAGGAAGAGCCATTCGGACTGAACACTTGCCTGGTGCCTCGGTGCCTGCTTGCTTTTAAAACCTTGGAGATTTGATTCATGGTGTCTGAAAGGACTCCAGTGACAGATCACAGCATCTCTCTGTTTAGCGATGCTCCTCTTTTGATGGGGTCTGTGATCTTCACCTCTGTGACCGTAAAACATGCAGGTCTTGGAGGTGTGAAGCTGTTCTGCCTGGTGATATCAAAGTTTGGCATGATCAAGGGAAGTGCTGATTCTCCTCCGATTGCTTGGGAGCACAGAAGCAAAAACCTTACAGTCAAATTACTAAGAAAGTATCTTACAGAGACACTCTCAAACGGTTCCCTTGAGTGCATCCATCAGAGAATGAAAAGTTTGAGAATGGGGAAATAATAGTCGCATACTCTATTCTTACATTAACTCGCTAATTCTGGGTATTTGCAGGGCCCTAGGTGGAACTAATGCATGTTCTCCCTATATTTATTATTATCTGCATTGTTAAAATATGTATACTAATCCTGTGAGTAAGCCTAATTGGGGCTGCCTTTAAAAAGATTCTGCTCAGCTGCAAGTCTCATTTGCTTGTGTGCTTGCTGGGATGGAGGGAGCAAACCAGGTAAAGCAGAAGGTGAACGCAGCTGGGAGGCCTCTCAAATGCACATTTGTCCACTTATGTGCCCAAATGCCATCACCGGGCTTACAAATTTAACTTGTGGCTACCCATAGCTTGGTCTAAAACGTCAGTGTTCCCATGGTTTGGTGTCTGAGGGAAGAGCCTTGGACCATCTTGTAGCGGTCCTGGACTCCGTGCCCGCGGACTGAGCTGATGGACGTGGCTGAGCGGTGCCGCTTGCTTCCAGAAAGCTTTTCCCACTTCGCATCCCTCTCCTGTCTGAGCTGCTGGTGCAGATGCCGAGTCTGGGAGAAGAGATGCTGCATTTCTGTGGGGAAGCAGTGACCGTGTGCACTGTCAACGTGTGAAAAGTGCTTTGGGATCCTCCTGATGGGAAATGCAGCAGAAATGCAAACTGTTGCTATTAGTGTGATAGGAAGCTGGACATTTTCTCGGTGATCAGCAGGCAATATATGCAGTACAGCCCCATACTGTGTATTCAAACTCTATTTCTATATAGAAATATGTTTTTAATACTCCAATGATGGTATCTAATATTCAATAATTATTGTGGCTCAGTTTTTAAGATGCACTTTAGATTTCCCAGACCAGTTATTGAATGTGAGTGAGATGCAAACTAAACATTAAAAACATATTTATGGAGGGGTTAGCAGCAGCTACATAATGTTACATACAGAGCAGGCCACAAGAATCAACTAGCCACCTGGGAGACCTTGGGGAGGATTTGTTGTAAAAGCAATTGGCACATCATTACCCTAGAATGCAAATTCTGTTCGATGTGAAAGAAGTCCATGATCGGGCAGACTTTTCCCATGCTGGATCCTAAGGGTAGGTACCATCTCTGAGCAGGACACGTGAAGCTGATGCTGAGAAGGTGGAGCTGAGAAGTGGGACTGAGCTGTTGGCTGCCTTCTTGGTTCGTGCAGAGGCAGGTAAAACCCCCTTGGAGGGTTTGGTGGTATTACCTAGCCCTGATGTTTCACCTTGGCCTCCAAGCTGCAGTATGCTCCTTCAGAGCTAAGGAGAGGGCTGGGGGAGAAGACAGTGGGTGTAAGATGGAGCATGAGGTAATCTGAATAATTTTGGTCTTCACAGAGCTCAGCATTAACAGTGGGCTTTGAACAGGTAGAATTTGCAAATTCAGGCCTAAATTTTGTTGAGCTATAAAGCCAAAACATGGATCCACTGTGCTGGGCAGGAGAGCAGAGGCAGAGCACCAGCCTCATGGCACATATCGCTCAACGTCTCATTCCCTAAAACCTTTCTTTCTCCTGGTCCCAGAGCTGTTCTCAGCTACCCTGGGACTGCAGCTTGCCAGAAGGCACCCAGCAGATCTGCCAAGGCACTGGTTTCTCTACTGGAGTGCGAAACTGTTGGGGTGGGAAGGGGAAGGCGGGCGGCACCAGGAGATGGGTCTGAGCTCTTGGTGCAGGGCAGCTCTGGGAACTCAGGGCCACCTCCACAAGCACATGGAGCAAGGCACAGCCCACCACACTCAGTACAGATGTCCAGAAGGGCCACCCTTACCTGTGCAGCAGGAGGAGGAAGAGTGGTTCAGTGAGGACAGATCAGCTCGGTTGTCCTTCCAACAGCATCTCTGTAGGCGTGGAGGAGCCTTTCTGAAGAGAACAGTGGAGGACAAGTATGGGGAGCTCTCATCTCCCCAAGATGCAGACCCACAACAGACTTTGCATCCCCACCTCCTGGTCCGCCAACAGGATCCTGCCCCTTTGTGCAACATGACAGAGCTCTCTTCTGCCCTGGTCCTACTCATTTTCTCTGGTCACTGTGGCCTGACTGAAGGCTGGTGGGGAGAAAGGACCCTGAGGACGAGCCAGCCCGTCCCTGCTGGGACTAGGGTGCTCTGGGGCTCAGCAGGCCATCACCCACGGCAGAGACTTGGAAAGATGCCGTCCCACGGGGCTGAACACCAGCTGCAGCACGGCAGTACGGCACTGCTCAGGGCTTCCTTTCCTCAGGGCCACTTTCTCGGCAGCTACGTATGCCAGAGCTGCTGAAATCTGCTGAGCGGGCACAGCCGGGAGGCCACACGGGATAGGGAGCAACATCTCATCTGGCAGCGCTGGTGCCTCAGGTGTGAGCTGAAGTCCTATTGATTTCTAATCAGTGAGCTCATATTCCCCACGGCTGCAGCGGGAGAGGGTCAGCAGCGGAGAGGAGGGTGGAGGAAATCAGCAGTTCGGGTGGTCCCGGGGTGGGACTGATGGGGCTGCTGACAGAGGCTGAGTTATGGCTCCGCATGCACGGCGCTCGGGAGATGGTTTCGGAGGGCTTGTGGAGCCTTGCTTATTATCTGGCTGAGTCCCGTTCTGGGGAAACCACCGAGAGAAGAACGCGTGAGCCATAAAACATGTTGTCTTTTAATGAACGAGACTCACAAGGGACTAGGACTATTTTTTACTCCGCCGTTATTCTTCCCTCAGCTCAGAGAAAGTTGCTGAGTGTTGTGTCTGCCAACTGCAGGCCAGATGCTACAGCAGACCCAGGCAGTCATGTCCTGTCCAGCCTGGCCCGGACCAGCCTCACCATGAAGTTCCCATCTGCTCCTACCCTGCCTCAGACCCACCAGTCAGGGCTGTGGTCACGCAGATGCAGGCAATGGCAAGAACAACCATCAGGGCTTTGATGTTCAGGAGATGTTCTCAGGAGAGCTGGGCTGTAACATGCCCTGGCCCCACAAGGAACCCCATTAATGCTACTGCTGAAGGAAAAGCAGTCATTAATCCTGAAATCCAAGCTTTGGAGGTTTTGGGGAGAAAGCGAGTATATGCGTACTCTCCCGAATGTGAGGAAAGCGAATTGCATGGAAAGCACGGGGATGTCATTGTTTTCTTCTTTGTCCAAAGCTGATCTGCAAGACCCCTCTTGGGTGCCTGTGGGAATAAGCACCTCACTAATGACTCTGGGACTCAAGCACAGGAGGTGCAGGACCTTTCTGCAGGACCTGAAGAGCTCATACATCCCTTTTCAGACCTCTCCCTTCAGCCACAGGAACCTGCTCCAGAGCTTGAGGATCCCATGGGAAAATACAAAGGGAAGAAAAGACATGAATTAACACCTGGGACCTAAATGCCCTGGTAAACATTTGCTAAAGTCTAACTCCAGACTAAACTACTCTTTGAGTAGAGGCTGACATGATGGCACACCTTGATTCTGGTTTTTGTAGGACAGTGTGACGGGGATGATGCAGCCATTGCATCTGAAGTCTCTTCTCCTTCACTTCCACTGCTATGAAGCCTTTTTGGAGCTCGAAGTGTCCCCTGAGGTGTGCTGCCTGGGGCTGGGCTCTGAGCCCAGGCTGCTGGGGAGGTTTCATCTTTGGGGGGAAGGTGCCTGGAACTCACCAAATTCTGACTGCTGGATGACTGGGCTGTGTTAAATGGGACCATTTGGTGCTCTGATTCCTCCCCATTGCCCACAGCAAAACCAGGGGTACACGGGGTGCTTGCAGGGGGCACAGCATCAACGGTGCGGAAGGGCTTTAGAAAGGCGATTATTGGGATTTTCTGGGGATGCACGGGGTGGAGGGGATGCCAAACCTGCTCCCCCCAAGCCTGCTCCCCTGCGGTGGGAGCATGCCATTGCCCTGCTCACGGCCCCTCTGAGCATCAATAAGTCAGTCCTACCCTCCGGCTCAGCCCTATTCCTCTCTGTGTCAGGGCTGCTGCCCCCCACCACCCGGCCAGCCCGTCTCCGCTTGGGATCGACACCGGGAAACCCGGCTGAGCTGCACCTGTGGCCGGCAGGGATCAAGGGATGTGCAGGGCCCCTTCTCTGCCCGGCAGTGGGGACCTAAATCATACGGCTCCATCCCCTCGACAGAGACAAATGACATTTTACAGCACAGGTGCTTTAAAAAAGAACAATAAATTGGAAGCTCTTCGCTGAGCTCAACCATAGGGCTAGGATCCCCTTTCAGAGAGTATTTTAGGACTGAAGGCACCGCAGCTGTTTGTGGCTAATCCCTCTGCCCTCCCCAGCAACCTCAAAAAGGGACTTTGCAGACCCACTTCAACCGCAAATAAATCAGGAAATGGCACTTTGTCCTCTCCAGAAATAGGCTCTCCCCAACCCTTTGAAACCGGCATCCGCGCCCAGCATCTGCTTAGGGAAGGACCCTGCCGCAGCCGGGCTGTCTTTGGCTCTCAGGGACCCGTGGGACACGTGCCTGTCCCTGAGCTCCCAAGGACACAGCAAGAGATCCACGGCAGGTCCTTGCCTTGCTAACCCCATGGGCAAAACCTCCGCTTGGCTTACTGGGGTCAGAGCTGAGCTCCAGCAGGCTGGAGCATCGGCCTCCTTGCAGGAGAGGGCTTTTAGCCAAAATCGGGGCACAGAGCTGGCAGCGGGGCTGGGCAGCAGCAGCAGAGGAAGAACGGGAGACCTTCTCGCCGAGGCGAGAGGCTGGACCGCTGTGCCGCGGAGGATTTACATCTCCTTCCCGAGTGAATCAGAACAGCTCTCTCCAAGGCTCATAGCCCTGAAACAAGCTGCCCTCACAGAAATGAGTGAGGGTACGAGTGTCAGCACTTTAAAGCCGGCGAAATGTGGGGCTGGTAAAGCTTGTCGGGAGAGAGCAGAGGTCCTGGCGGTGCCTCCACCTCGGCCCCTGCCAGGTCACGGAGGAAGAGCATCGCTTCCCCCACCGAAGCCCAGATGCGGTGATGGAGCCTGGCTGCAGGCACCTGCCCTGCGCTGTGCTTGAGGGCGAGGAAAGCCTGGGTGTTTTCCCAGGGGTTTAATAGCGGCTGTTGTTAGCTGAGCCTGGACTTTGTGGTGGTCCAGGGTTGGGACCCAGGGAAAGAGGTGCTGCTGGTCTCCCCAGGCTGCAGCTGGTTTCTGAATCTTTGGTGCTGGGAGCCATTTGCTGCTGGTATTTTTTCTGCCCCTGATTATGATCCTCTTTTCCCAGCTCGGGGACCCCAGCGGGGTGTGAATGGGAATAAAATGAGAACCTAAATTCTGTGACTAACACAAAACTGTCCGGGGTAAGGAGCTGCTGCTGGGAGGAGATGCCATACACTGCTCTCCTCTGCAGAACAATATTTATAGCATGTTTTAAGCACCATTAAACAGATAATTAAACATTTCCTCACAGTTTAATATTTCTCAAATATATGACCCAATGTTACCCATTTAAGGGGCGCCAGTGTTTTGCGTATGACGAGGGAGCACTCATGTGCCGGGCGGTGAGGCTCGGCATGTCGGGATGCTCGGGGCCAGGCGGTGGCTGTGGCTGCCTCGGACCGGGCATCACCTCGCACCTTCGTGCTCTTCCTCACCTGATGTCTGAGAGGATTTGTTGGGCTCATCTGGTGCCAACTGCTCCTCTTACCAGTGTCACTCTCCTGGCTGGGACGGCTCCCCAGTGCCGAGGCTCTGCAGGGGCGTCGGGAAGGTTTCGAAACGCGGCTGCAGCCCCCGCAGTGCTCCCCAACCCACCCTGCACAGCGGGGCCGATGCTGCCCGATTTCTGCAAACGTCCTCTCGGCCAAGCCATGGGATGGCTGCCCTGCCATGCCGAAGCCCCTGCTGCAATGCACACCGAGCTGTTTATTCTTATGTGCTTTGAAGGAGCCCGGGTGAGGTGCAAGGTGCTTCCAGGGCCAATGCTGCGGCGTGGGCTCGGGGTGCTCAGAAGCGCTCGGGGTGCAGGGACCGGCGACGTCCCAGCAGCCGGAGGGGCTTCGGCAGAGTTTGCCGCAGCTCTGCAAGTCATGAAGCTAATTGAATCCAAGTGTGGAAGCAAGGCTCTGCCCTCGCCGATGCGGCGGGCAGGGGGAGAGCGTTTTATTTCTCTTCTGTTCCCTGGTTGCTTTGAGTTTTCTCCCTTTGAAAAGGGAGGCCTCTCGTCTGTATTCACATAAAATGTGGCTTTTCTAAGTTTAAAAGCCTTTTGGTCTCTTCAGGGAGCACTCTGCAGGAGGCTGGGCACGGCTCGGGCTGGCTCGGCCCCCCCCAGCCTCCCTCCTCGCAGGCAGCAGCAGGCAGAGAGATGCACCCGCCTGGAGCTGCCGGTTGCTGCCTGTCCCACCGAGGAGCCCGAGGTGCCAAGTCCAAAACGCACCTGGGGGATCCCTCTCCTCCCCTGCCCGGCCCTGGGTGCTGAGGACTCCCCTGCGGGTGCTGCAGGGCTTTTGCAGGGCTTTTGCAGGGCTGGAGGATGAGAGATGCTGCTCCCAGCAGGGCACGGGGGGGCTCTGAGCACGACACGGCGGTGCGGGGAGCAGAGTCCAGCGACAAATGCCAAAACGGGGCCGAGGTGGCACCCTGGTTTTAAGATAGAGCAGTGGATTCCCTGGCAATGCTGACCCAGCACGGAGCAGACCTGACGCGGACCTCTCCTGTCTGTTTTGTGACCTTCCTGCTTATTTTTCCACTTGAGACTTTGACATCTTTGCAGAGGACCTCCACCGGTAAAAGGCAATGAGTGATCAACATTTTGATTCATTTTCCCAACACCATTGACATAGATAGGGATTTATAGCAGGTATTGGCAGGAAGGAAAGGCTCTCTCCCAGAGACGTTTGCAAATCCAAGCTAACTAGTTAGTGCCGGTGATGACGCTGGCTGCCAGCCACGGTAATTAAGGGGCAATAACAGGGAGCCGCGCAAAAAGACCATCAGTCATGGGGGGAAGCGTTTGCTCCGGCGCTGTCGGAGGGGCGATGAGATTCCTGCACACCTCGGGTGCCTCGCTTCAAACCCACTGGAGCTGCAGTTCTTTAAGTGTGTCCCTACTTCTACAAAATGCTGCTTGTTACAGGAGGGTTTGTAACCGCTGGCTAATGAGGCTCCAACCCGTGTCGTTGCAGAGGTACCTGCCCGGCTGGAGCGGGAGCTCTCCGGATGCCCTCAGCCCTCCAATTATCCCGGGAGCCTTGCTGAGAGCATCCGAGGGGAGAGCGAGGGGGAGAGATCTGAGAGCCGAGGCGCAGGCTGGGAAGGCGACACGACCATGTCTCTGTGGGGATTTCAGGAACTAAAAGTGAAATTACAGCCTTAATCTATCAAAATATTTTTTTTTTCTGGCATTTTAATGAAAACTCTTGTAAACAGGAGAAGGCCTATCTTGGTCCTGCATTCCCAGCCTCACGCTCTCCAAGGTTATTTATTGGGTTGCTACACAAGCTGGGTTTTTTCCTCCCCTTTTCTTTTCTCTTCCCTTTCTTCTCTGCTTTTGCAAATTGAATTATTTAAATGCATTGTTTGGCAGCCTTAAATCCAGGCGTTTCACTCTCTTTCCCCCTCGGCTGCCATTTCTTTCTCTCCTTTTTGCTCTTGTATTTTCAGGATCATTTACCGCGTTGTTCCAGTGGCATTTATTGAAATTTGCACAAAAAAAGATCTTTCTTCAATGACACTATTTCAGCCCATGCAAAAGATTTATGGGTGCAGGAAGACATCCATGGCAGGGAGTCTTCGCTGGCAGAAAGAAAGGAAGGAGGGAAAGGAAAGGAAACGTGCTGGAAAAGCAAAGGATACCCAGAGCTGTGAATGGAGAGCAGCAAGGCACCACAGAGGCAAATCGCCAAGGATTGGGTTTGGCTGGGAAACAACCCTGCTCCTCTGCGTGGTAACACACGCACTCGCATGGGTACGGATGCACGCGTGGGCATGGAAAGCGTTCAGTCTCAGCAGTGTGTGGGCATAAATGCACGCACATGGAGGGAGGACAGACAACCCTGCGTGCCCTCAAACACCAGTGGCCCCGTGGACGTGCCCCAGAGAGGCGCTAGGGTTGCTTTGGTGTGCTTGGTGCGCGCTTGGTGCATGCTTGCTACACACTTGGTGCGCGCTTGGTGCATGCCTGGTACACGCTCGGTGCACGCTTGGAGCCCATCCCCGGCCGCGGGCAGCCCGGCGCTGCTGCCGGGTGCTGTCTCCTGCCGGGAGAGATGCGGAGAAGTGGCTCTTGGAGGACGTCTGAACAAGCTCTGCAAGAAGCGTCACTCTTGATTCTCACTATCTCTAATCCTGCTTCAAAGCCAGCTCCTTTTATTTACATATTGACGTATGATTCATTTAATTGACTTTCTCGCCTTGGAATTGTACTTACTTAATTAATCTGATTACAATTTTGCTTCTAGTTAAAGAGTTTCTGTGTTCCAGCCCAGAGGTGACTACGTTTCTGTGAAGCGATGTGATTCTGGTTGATCTAACCAGCAGATAGAGTCTGCAAAGCATTTTGGGATCCTTTGGTAGGGGAAGACAGGCAAAAGACATGGAAAGTGCCGCAGCAATTTCCATTTTCACACACACAGCATCTTTACTTGTGGCAGAAGTAAGACACATTCCTAGTCAGTGGGATTGAATTATCTCCATAAATTCATTACATTTTAAAAAATATGATAATCAGCACGAAATGAACATCCCGAGGGAGACAGAACATGTACATCTCAAGTACTGCTAATAATAAGCCTTTAATTTACAAATGCCCAAGGCTGGCTCAAAGCAGCCACATCCCATGGCAGAGGGGCCGGTGCTATGCCCATGCCCGGACCCACCAGTGAGACCCTCCCCACCGTCCCCCCTGCCCATTGCTCCCCCGTCCCAGGGCGGTGGACGACCTGCGGTTGGGATGCGGGACGGGCAGTCTCCGTCATATCCCGGTGCTCCGAATGCGGCCCTGGGAGTTCGCTGCCTTGCTCTGCCCTGCCGGGTGCGGGAGGAATGGAGGGTCCGCGGTGGGTGGTGGCCCTTGGTGGCCCTTGTGCGGTGGCACGGCTTCTCCAGAGCCACCCCTCCTGGCCCCCGCCTGCGGATGCCACCCTGCAAATATCAATATTTATGAAATGATTAGTGCCTGTTTAATACACAATTGAAGCAATTAGCAAGCATGCGGCAGCAAATGCTGTATCCATTTGTAATCATAAAGTATTCATGGGGGCTCGGCGGCAGGGTGGCCTGGGAGAGGAGCTGGCAGCATGTCCCGGTTTAACCGCTTACGTGGAGGGGGCTCTTGCCCCCTGTAACTCGGGGCATCTCACTTTTGGTGCCCTCCGTCACTGCAAGCCCAACCAGGTTGTGAGGGGTCCCAAAGTACCCGGGGGGATGGTGGGGGTCAGCCGGGGGCAATGGTGTCCCACAGCCCTCTTTGCAGTGGTTCGTCTCACAGCCTCAGAATCCAACAACAACAAAAAAAACCCCAAAATCGCTTGGATGGCATCACTGTAAACTTTTTCTCTTTATTATTCTATTTTGATGGCAGACAGGCTGCTCTTCTGCTCTCCGTTTGTTAAATACTAATTAATTATTAAATTATCCATTAACTATTAATAGCAGATTTCATGAGTGTTAACGACAGCCATGTGCAAAGGGATCTGTGTCTATGGCAAACCTCCTAAACCTCAGGGAATAAATCCTCAATAATCAATATGGCATCCACTCCATTTGCAATTCTTGTCTCGTTCACTCTGCATTTAGCATGCACTTAAGTGTATTTTATACAAATGTAAAAGGAAATTCTACCGCTAGTGGAAATTACCAGCTTGCAGCGATAATGGCAGAGCCCTTTGCTTATCTCCAGTGCCAGAGGGGCTCGCTGCTGCAAGTTCTGCCTCTGCAAAGGACCCATAGAAGTTACCCTGAGCTGCAAGCTTTCAGAGCATCCCAAGTCCCCCCTGGACTGTGGGCTGCTCCTGGTCCGGGAATACTTCCTCAGGAAAGCTGGACCTCAGCAGCACTGATTTCGGAGCACTGATCTGATAGCAGCAGCCCTCAGCACACCCCGCCCAGGACAGGGCTAAACCAGCAGCCTTGGGGCAAAAAAGTCTCTGCAGAGCATTCGTAGCCCCCTGAGGCCGGCAGCTCCTGGTTCACCAGCCCGTGAAGTGCTACCAACTTAATTACAAGTGAAGTCTAATGAGAAACACATTGAGGTTGGAAACATGGGGAAGGGGGCGGTGGGCCAAGAGGGGTGGAAGGGGAAGGGGCCAGGGGCTACGCTGCAGCAGATCCATGCGGAGGCAGCTGGCTCCTGCTTTCGGCTGTGGATGCACACGGGACCGATTCCAGCCCTTGGTTCCTGCAAACGCCCCAGGGGCCGGCATCCACGCTGGGCAGCCATCAGCTCCCTCGCCTGTCCTCTTCTTCCTGGGAGGAGGGAGCTGAGCCTTCCATGGACCCCATCGCAGCGGCAGGGTGATGGGCTTGCAGGGAAACCCACGTCAGGGACTTCCAGCCACGCTCATCTTGGGGTCCTAATACTCTTTTGATACAGTTTTGGGGGTCTAATGATGTGTCGGTGGGGAGAAGGGAAGGAGGATTTATTTTTCCTGTAAAATGCCTCTGTTGCTTTTGCACTAGTAAGATAAAGCTGTTTCTAAGAATAACAAACTCTGGGCAGCCAACAAACAAACAAGCGCCTTGCAAAACCTCCCGCAGGCGGATCCCCAGCCGCGCCGTCCCCCCGGGGTCCCCCAGTCCCTCCCTCCCTCTGCCAGCTGGTTTCACCCTCCCAGATGGCATTTTTTCCCTTTTTCCTCTTCTTTGGGCCCTTCCCAGTGGCTTCCAGGGTGGGATGACCTGGGCAGTGCGGGGTGGGGGTGACAGCGAGCTTCTCCGCTCATCCGTGGGTGCCATACAGCGGGCAGGCAGTGGGCAGAGAGCCGCTGGCAAGAGTGCCTGTGCCGGGGAGGCTCACCGGAGATGCTCACCGGGGATGCTCACGGGAGAGGCTCACTGTGGAGCCGCTTTGGAAGCAGGGCGAAAGGGCAGCGGGATCCTGCACCCACCCAGGGGGACGGGCGAGGGAGCGGAGGGGATGCGGGTGCCAGCGGGAGCAGGAAGGGGAGCGGAAGGGGACACAAGGCTGACGGGCTGGAGCCGGTCCACAGCGAGTCTGAAAAACAAGTGGCTGCAGGCATCTCCGGAGCAAGTCTTTTGAAGCCGATGGCCTTGCCCCAGGGAAGAGTATTGGCCCGGGGAGCATTATTTTGACTGATGCATTTGCACAGTCCCCAAAAAGCAGCGCTGCTTTTCAAGACGCCCTGTGAGGAGAACCATTGCTGCTCGAGAGAGAAAGAGCCTTGGATTATTTTCTCATGTCAATTAACGGTGCTTTCCAAAGGAAACCCGGGCTCCTCTGAATCCAGAGCACGGGACCCCGGCCAGGCTGCTCCCCCCGAAGAGCTGGAGTTGGAGGGAGAAATCAAGGCTCTTTGGCCAGCGAGTCGCTGGGCTGAAGCCAGCAAATAAAATAGTCATAACGAGGCCTGTTGAGATAAGTTTGGAGGCTTGGGTTGCTTTTTTTTTATATTTTTTTTTCTGTTAGAGAAACCACTTTGCCCAGGGGAAGCAGCAGCAGCTTCAAGAGCAGCATCACCACGGGGCTCACCACAAAGTGTATTTTCTCCCCCGGAGCTGCCCGCTCTCGTGGTGAGGTGTGTGCCAGGCTGGTGTGCCAGCACCTTGCCCGGACATCACACCAGGGCTGTGCTGGGTCCCAGCAAGGCTGAGGTGACAGGGAGAGTCCGAGCTCCTTCCATGGATGATGACGAGGAGCAGACACGAGCGTGGAGCAGGCTGGGAAGAGCGGCAAGAAGCAGCCAACGTGGCTGCTGTCTCCCAGCCCTGGCAGCAGCCTCCTGCGCTGCCGTTTGCACATGGGGCTGTGTCAAGCGCCACCAGCGTGACGCGGCAAACCCATCATGGGGAGCGAAGAGCAAGGGTGAACCCCTCGCATCAGGGTGCCTGAGCTGCTGTGGGCTGGTGCTGCTGGCTGATAACAGGAGGGATGCAAGCCAAGGAAAATGAGGAGGTCATCCACTGTGGGCTAGGTCGGGGCTGGGAGTTTAGTGCATTGGCATGAAGCTCTGCAATTTTTAGTCTTCCCTCTAAATGCTCCCTGCTTCCTTACACCTGCGGCGAGCTCCATCCCAGCAGAAGCACGAGCCTCTTGCCCTGGTCGGCACAACAAAGCCGGGTTTGCATGTGCTCGTGGCGTGTTGGGACCGTGGGGCGAGGAGGAACGTGGATGCTGTTTGAACTCCACAGTCCCGGGTTCAGGCGTGGGTTCGGGTGTGGGTTTGGGTGTGGGTTCAAGCATGAGTTAGTTACCTCCTGCCCCTTCCCTGGCTCCGACTCTTTTCCCAGAGCGATCTGTGAGCCCTCCAGTGGCCGGCCGAGCATGGAGAGCTGCCTCCTGGGCTGGCTGCACCCAGGACCGGGGGAAATTCCCAGGGGCTTCCTCAGGGATGCACAGAAATCCTGCAGAGGTGGTGGTGGTTTTGGAAATAGTCCCCTCTCAGAGGCTGTGAGGATTGCAGAGCCTTGCCATACAAGCAAGTATATACAAGCTGCCCATGAGGAGAGAGAGCACTTTTCCATCCTCGGTGGCTTGGGACCATCCATAGATGTTGTCAGGAAGATGCTTTTTGAGAGGGAAGCAGGTGCCAGCTGGCCCCAGCCAGGGAACTCTGGTTCTCTTTCAGCTCTTTGGGAAGGAAAGCAGGATGTTTTCCACGTCCACTCTCCCAGAGAGCCAGGGTTCCTGCACCGAAAGAGCAACTGCCCCCGCCGTACCCCCGCCACCGGCTCTTCATGTTTCAAAGGCTCTCCCGCTCCCATCGCTCTCCCCAGCTGCTTCCCCAAAACCCCGCTCCTTTGGGGTGGGCTGGGATAGCACTGCCTGCGAAGCTGCCAAACAGCAGGAACAGATGAGGCCGCCCCAGAGAGTGGCTCAGAAGAAGCAGGATGAGCCCCCCCACCCCTCACACCACCCCCCCCAGCCGTGCCGGGGGAAGCAGAGATGCTCCAGAGCGCCGGAGATCAGAGGGGCCACGGGAGGGCTGCGAACCCACCCACGTCGCCGGGACCGCCGCAGCTGACGCCCATCCTCCGGGTGAGCCTGGGTGGGGAGCGGACCCCCCCCCCCCTCTCCCCGTGATGGCAAATAAAGCCTTTGGGGAGAGGTGTGAAATCCTCCCGCCCTTCCCTCTCCTCCACCGGCAGCTGCTGAGGCTGCGTCCTCGCCATCTCGCGAGAAGAGGCGGTTCTCGGGGGGCTTGCGGGAGGGTCTGCAGGCAGGCGCTGAGCTGGGACCCCTCCATCACCCGGGACTTGCGTGGGCTTCTCTTGGTGTGGAGCGAGCCCTGGTCAGCAGAAGGCTTTTCTGACTCGGTGCCACCTCCCATCTCCCCACCGTGTGAAATACGGCACCGGGATAAGAAGAAAGGCATTGTGGCCGGCAGCAGAAATCCTCACTTGAAAGATGACCCGGTTTAGGGTTTCAGACCAAATGGAGCGACAGATTGGCTCAATTCGGACCCCCCGAACCCTCTTCCTGCCACTGCCCCCGCTCGCAGCGAAGCCTCTGATCTCTCTCCAACTCTCTGCATAACTCTTGGGGCTTTTGTGGGTCTGAGCCGGGACCGTGAAGCCGGAGATGTCTACGGAGGCGGCAGGGCTTTGGAGCCTCCTGCCCGCCTCTGCTTGAGGCTCACCAAGGTCCGTGACCTATTCGTAGCATCCTCGCCGGACCAGCCACGCTTGCGGGGATGAGCAGTGCTGTGCAGCTGGGAGCTCACCCAGCCCTGAGGTGCCCAGGAGAGGGGCTGCTGAGCTGGGATGGTGGGGGGAAACAAGTACATCCCAGGAAAGGGGGAAGCGTGGGGTTTGATACCGTGCATCGCCATCCCTTTTGAAGCACAAGCAAACTCCTCTCCCACCTCGGGCAGGATGCCCGTGGCCGGGCAGAGGTGATGGCAGAACAGCTCTTCTCCTCCCGCACCCGCGGGCAGCAGAAGTTCAGGGCCGCTATTGGAAGCAGGTGTGCTGCCCTGCCAGGCGACGGGAGCCATTACAGAGAAAGCCTCTAAATAAAATTTATGTCTGTCTCTCCTCACCCCTCTCTCCTGAAACAAATTACGTTACAGTCCTGCCCCGTTCAGGCAGACCCACTCGGGTTCGGCCCCCCCGGGGTCCACCGGCCCCCGGGACATCCCAGCCCTCTGCTAGCATGGTGGGGGCAAGCAGTATAAAAAATAGCCAGGCTTTCGTGGCGGCCCCCTAATTCATCTCCCTGTGAGTCCGTCGGAAGGGATCCCGCAGCACCTGGGCTGCTACTCCTCTCCCCCTCCCAGCCGCCCCGCTTGGCAGCCGCCTGCTTGCTTGGAGGGGGGAGCGAGGAGGGGGGGGGACAAAGCACTCCCCCCCCCCCCCATCACCACCGCTTACCCCGAGGTTTATTATTACACAAATGTGAATTCCAGAACCGGCATCTGGGGAGCAGCTGCTGGGAGTTAACCCCTTCGCCTGCCGCGGGCTAGCTGAGCTTGGCCGGAGCGTGGCCACGCTCGGGGAGGACGTGGGCATGGGGACGTGGCTGGGACACCCCTCCTTACGCCGCAAGGTGGCCATCTGGCAGGTGCAAAGGGCTTTTGCTGTGTAGGGACGTCTCTGTGTGCATGGATGGGGAGGAAGGTTCCTCCCTCTCTTTCTTTCTTTCTCTCTCTTTTTTTTTTTTTTTTTTTTTTAAATAAAATGCACTTCTGTTTCCATTCAGAGGTTTTATGGGGATTTGCTCTGCCTCCTAGGCAAGGCCTGAATTTCCAGTTTGCTTTGGGATGCAGCTCCAAGGGATGCTGCTCTTGGCTTCTGATGAGCAGCCTGGAGATAAAGGGTGAGACCGGGAGGCCAGCCGCCTGCTTAAAAGGAAGGGCGGTCAATCTGGACAGCACGTTTTTGCTGTAAGATGGATGTTTGGGAACGAAGGCAGCTCCTCGCAACCTCCTCCTCTCCTACCAGCCTTTACCGCATCTTTGCAAGTCTTCAGGGGTTGGTCAAAAGACCAAATTTTCTGCCATCCAAAGTCCCCCTGCCCCACTAAGCTCTTCCCAGGGCCAAGAGCCTTGTGGCCCCACAGCCATGGATGCTCAGGTAGTGCGTGACCAGGAGAAGCCTCTCCCCCCTCGCCCTGGCTGGGAAGCGATGCCCAGGCTGGCCCTGCAGCTCCTTTCCCAGGCAGCATGGGTGCAGCCAGACCCTCCCCAGCCCTCTCCCATGAACGCCAGCTCCATCCCAGTGTCCGCACAGCGAGGGTCCGGCTGGCGCTCAGGTCTGCCACTGCTCACCACTGCACCTACATCCCGGTGATGGAAATCTTCCAGGGGCTGACTCAGTGGTGACCCCTTTCCCTGTGCTCCCAGGAGACTCCAGCTCCAGCCTTTCCAGCCCCTGGGCAGGGAATGGCTACTCTTTGCCAGCACTGCGAGGGCTCCACAGGTCACAACCAACTCCTGAAATTCAACCTTGGAGTCTAATAGGAAGCCAGTGCCAGCGGAGATGGAGACACTACGTCTCCAGTGCAGGGCAGCGCACTGCACCCTGAGGAGTTTCCAAATTTCTGTAACACATGACCCCAGGGAAGGTGTCTGGAGTCAAGGCAAGGCAGAGGGGTGGCTGTCGGGAGGCAATAGCTGTCAGGCAGGGACGGGAAGGAGGCCTTGCAAATCACGACTGCGAGACAGCCCACGGGCGGTGGGGACGATGAAGCAGCTCCCTTTGGAGCCGCAGGCTCGGGGTGCAGCCATCAGGGCTGCCCCCCCCCGAGGAGAGCCACTGCGGGAGGGTGTCCCAGGGCTGCACACATCAGCACAGGCTTAGGTAAGCTGGGGAACACATAGCAGCCACGAGTAACACTGGGTGCTTTTGAGCAATTTACAGTCAACCCCCCCCAGATTAGCATCAAGGACTTGAAATAAATCACCAACAACTGCACTGATGCCAGAGCTCCATTACCAGCCTGATGGAAGACAGGGGAAGCAGCATGTTACCTGCCCCGCAGCTGGGTCCAGCCCGGGAAGCACCCTCTGCTCCACCGGACTCATGTGCAGGGGCCGTAGGGCTTTTTGGGCGAGAAAACACAATGACCAGGCAGGCAGTGAGTCCTCCCTCAACGGGATGCCCAACAGGCAGCGGGGCTGCCCCTTTTCCGCAGGGGTCTGGAGCCCACCCAGCTCTCAGCCTGTGCCATGCACTCCTCTTCCCCACACAGCCTGCCCTGGCAGCCAAGCCTCCGCTCCCGGTGCTTGACTGGCAGCCAGAGGTGATTTCCCAGGACAGGAGACGTAAGTGAGTTTAGCAGTCGATGGAGGCAGGCATCGGCGTGCTCGCTTGGCGCTGGCAGCTCGACACGCGGCGAGATGTCGGCAGGCAAAGGTCACGAGCAGGCAGGTGACAGGTTTTGTAAAAAACACAGCCCAGCCTCCCGCCTGCGCGCCGGCTGCCAGATACCATGGTGATGGGCAGAGCCGAGGCAGCAAAAAGTGTCGTAAAGGCCAAGAAAGATTTTGGAGGAGGTTTTAGTGCCTGGATGAAAACCAGCTGTGATTTTGCTCCTGGGCTGACACAGGCACTACGGCGGCTGCTCAGCCTGTGCTGGGAGGAGGGAGGAGAGATGGGAGGTGCGGGGGCTCCGGCAGCCGCGTGGGCTCGGGGTGAGGCTGGAGACGGCCCCGGGACGACTCGGCAGTGCAGAGCTGGGCTTCGGCAGTTGGACGCGCTCCCCTGGTCAACAGGTTTCATCAGCGGTGGTTCCCACCGCCTCCGGCTTGCCCAGTTGGCTGACCCGCTGGGACTGGTGCAAGCACAGGAATCATCCCCTTGACTCCTGGGGAGGGGACCAGCGTGCGATGGGACAACTCACCAGGCTGGGTCCCTCCTTAATTGCGGGCCTTCTGCTCCCTGCTGCTGCTTTGCCTGCAGACTCCCTCCAAGCCTGAACCATACTGCTCCTGACACCAAAGTGGAGTTGACAGGGCAACTCGACAGACAAAATAACAGCAGCCAGAGCAATCACTGTCTCCTGAGGAGGTGTTTATAAGACGAGGAACCCCTGAAGGGATCTGAGCAGGAATGGGAACAGAAGCTCCTTTGCTTGGGCTTGAACTCCTGCCTGTAAGCCGGTGTGTGGAGCCCAGCCAGCGGAGCTGCCTGCTTGCTCTGCCTGCAAAGCCGGTCTCCAGGCCCTTACCCCGAGGAGGAGGAGCGAGAAGTGGAGCTGACAGGAGCTCCTGCAGCACTGAGAGCTCAGCAGCCCCCTGCACGTTGCGGTGCCATGCCAGAAAACCCCTTGTCAGTCAATGCCTTGCCTCTCTGAAGCCAGCTCCAACTTCTCTCGGCATCTGCTCCTGCCCGTAGTCCTCAGTCTCTTCCTTCCCTCATCTCCCACCCTGAAGCTCACATGGTTTGTTTTTCTCAGCCCGCAAGATTTTTGGGGCAGGGAATGAGCCACTCTCCGGGTTTCATGAACCAGCCCCGTGGTGTGAGGGGGTTTGAGCTGTAATGAATCACAGCGTGGGTCTGGCTGGGCTCGGCTATTCCTGAGCATTGCATCTCTGCCGCTGCTCCGCTGGCAGCACGCACAGCGATGAACCGGCTCGCTTTCTCCCACAACAAGCCGAATCCCACTAGGCAGCAGGGGTAGGATGACAAATTGTTCTGACTAATAGTCTAAACAATGTGAAACAATGGAAGTCAGGGAGCAGCATATAAAATATGCAGCACGCAGGGGGCTCGGCTATTTTATTTGATTATCAGATGGATATTCCAGTGGCCGGGATCCATCAGGAATAGAACAACACATGTCAAACTCAATAAGGGTTCACGAGGGGTGGTGGCGGGAGGCTTGAGAAGCTCCTTCCCTGGGGTACAGTTGGGAAGACTAACTTTGAGTCAACTGCTTGTGAAAATGAGACAGCTCTCCCTGCCCCGGCACACGGGAGCATGCACCGCATCTTATCCGGGAGAGGCTGGGGTGAAAGTGCCTGACCCTGACCCAGGCCCACCGAAGAGGGGTAGGAACGCTGGGCAGATGCTAAGAGGCATGGGAAGACTGCCCGGCTCGTGTGGTTGAGCAGACAGAGAAGGCTTTCTGTCTTCTCTTTGAAATTCCTTTGCATTCAGAGTCATTTTAAAAGTCAAAAGCTGTTAGATTCCCCTGGACGCCCAGGGAGGGATATTGACTGAGTTTGCTCTGACGCTATTTCCCTGCACAGCTGTTTGTGCTATCAGCAGTAGGGCTTCTCTTTAAAAAGAAGATATTTTATCCATTAAAAAGAAATCCATAAATGATGAACATGCATTCAGTCTAAGACTGAGTGATGAAATTCCCTCAAAGGTGCAAAGATCCAGCTATCTGTCTGCCTGCTAGCCCTATGAGGGACCAGTGGTGGGTTCTCTTGGAGACTCCTCAGCTCCTTGAAAGCCTTGGGGTCGGTAAGGCTGTGCGGGGCTCTCTGGCCAGGAATTTTTCTTTCCGGAGGCTCCTTTTGCTTCCCGTGTCTGAGCAGGGCAGGAATGCTGTGAGGACAACCCCTCAGAAGTTGTTTTGAGACTTCCAGCTGGAATAGAAAATATAAGATCAGCAGAAGGGTGGGTGGGAGGGAAAGATATAGCTGGGGAGAAGGAAGAAAGAGAGTGGTCCTCTGTGCCCTCTCCTCCATGTGCCCACCCGGGAGCAGATGACTGCGTGGGCTACCCCACGTCTGTGTTTTCCCGGGTGAGTCCTCATCTGGGGCCTGCCTGGGGGATGCTGACCCCAGATTTCTGATGACCTGCAGCATGCTCGGAGAGTGGGACACCCGGGTAGTCTGCACCCGAGCTGTGCCGGCAGCCCGCAGGGGCAGGGTGAGTCCGCTCCCAGCACGTCGGGAATCTGCACGTCTCCAGACCGGCAGCACCTGGAGGACACAGGAGGGCTGATGCTGTGCACGGGCACAGGGGCTCTTTTCTGATGCCCATCACTCCTCTATCTCAGTGTTTCCTGGAGACTGTTTGTGGGATCTAATAACTTCCCCATCTAAAATGCTGCTGGTTTATTCCCATTGCCATAACTCAGCTTCTAAAAGAAGTCTGATGTTTCCTTCATGGGGTAAATGCAAGTGACTCGAACCTTGTATACACCATTGGCATGCGCCAGCTCCTTCCTTATTTTAAATTTTTCGAGTTCTCATTTATTTTTGCATTAGGTCATTTATTTTGTATGGAAAGATATGCCCTGGAGCTGGCAGAGGTGCTCACTGTACTCTGCATGCCGTGAACCGATGGTGGCAAGGGCAATCGAAGTGACTTGCTTTGACCAGCATCCCCTCCTGCTTCTGCCTCCTAAGAGACAGATTAAATGTGAGCACCACAGCTTGCCCAGTTCCTCCTCCCTCCAGAGAGTTGTGGCTTGGATCAGCACCCCTGGTCATTCAGGTGAGGCAGGAACACCACGCCACGTGGTAGGCAAATACCTGTTACCTGTCAGCCTGGCTGCAGTCCCATTTCCAGGCAGCCTCTGCACCAGCAATACCTGTGTACCTGCCCTGGCCGATGGCATCTGCTGCCAGTGCCCGTGGTCACTGGACGATGCAATCACGAGCATTGGAGCCGGCTGTATGGCCAGGAGCGGAGGATCTGAGCTGTGGCTGTGAGGGTCCTACGTGAGAGACCATCCTGGAGTACCTTTTTCCCCTCTCGAGCTTATAGTCCTTCCTACATAATCAGCTTGGCCTTTTTTTTTTTTTTTTTTTGCTTCTTGGTCTTGCAAGTGTCTCCACAGCCAGGGCAATAGGAGGAAAAGGCAGAGAACAAGGGGGATCCAGAGACAAGCAGGCAGAGAGAGCAGCAAGCCAAATCACTGAGGCAGGAGGGAAATTTCTCAGCTGAAATTGGGAACAACAGCTCAAAGTTTGTTACTGTCTGCACCTGATGCAAATCCGTTTGCCAGGGGATGTTGGGAGCAAACAGCAGAACGCTCCTGATTTCACAGGTTTGTGTTGCGAACTGGAAGATCCCAGATGGAGAGAGAGATTGGAGGAAAAATGAGAAGGAGAAAAAACAACCAAAACAAAATAATGCAAATATTGGCAGTCTTGAAGGGGGAGCACTGCCCTGGAAAGGAGGGGGGCAGGCAGCACAGCTCAGCCAAAATGCTTTAAAAGCCTCCCTTTTATATGGCATTTGTTCTTCAAAGACATTAAGGCTTGTAAAAAAGCCCTGCCATTTACCTCTGCCTCTGACATGTTAATGGTTGTATTTTTGAATCATTAAAAATTGAAATGTGTAACATTTTCAGCAGCTGCCAAACCTCTCTGCAGCCCAGCTCTCCCCCTTCTGCTCCCCTCCACCAGCCTTCTCCCCTCTCTGTTTTCTCCGTGCGCTCTCTCCTCCGGCATTGCCCCCTCCATCCTCCTCTTTCTCCTGCTCCTGCCTCCCTCCTTCACTTCCCCGGTCTTCTCCCCCACTCTGCAGTTTACCCCCCAGCCTCCCTCCTCCTCATTCCTCTGCTGGAGTCTCAGTTCACGGGAAGCACTTGATAATCTGCAGCTTTAATATTCTCACCTTGCCATTCTCCTATTCAGTGGGACTTGGAGAATTAGAAAATGTATTTATCTAGGTACACTGGAGAGCAAGAGAAACAAAGAAACCAGCAGGGCTTTTCTAACGAGGAATGACTAATTTGACCCAGGAGAGCCCGTCCTTTTCCAAGCACTCAATTTTCCCCAGGTTTTGCGTCCAAAGATAACATTGGCAATGCCAGTGGCGATGATGGGGCACCTGCCAGCCCGCAGCTACCGCGGGTGCTGTGCTCCCCGCGGGAGCTGCTGCCAGCTGCAGAGCATGGCAGTGTTTGCTTTACCTGCTCTCTCAGATGTGACATAACCTGCTGCAGCCAGAGCAAGCGGCGCAGAGCCAGCAAATAGGAGGATTTGGAGAAGCTGCTGTTTGTCTGCTGATGGCCCTGCTCAGGGCTCCTGGGCACTGAGAAGTTCAGGTCCTGAAGCGCATCCTTCCCGAGACCTGGCTGGAATGGGGCTGGGGTCCCTGCAGCCTTCCCGTGGCTTCCAGCAACTTCTGACAGCTCGTGGACTGGAAAGGAAACACCTGCGGGTTGTCTCAGGTCTGTGTCCATGACAAATGCCTCGCCACGGCCTCTGCAAGTGCTCTCAGCGATCATTACATGCTGTGGGCACAGGCAGCTGGGTTTGGCAGCCTTGGGAGATGCATCTTGGACTGATCTTAGTCGCAGCGGGCTTCTACAGCAGCCCCAAGAGGATGGTGAGAAGAAGAGCGCGGTGATCTCGCGTCCTTGTGCCATGGAAGGTCCTCACCACGCTGCAGTGTCACCAGAGCCTTGGGCTCAGAGGGGTGTGGGATCATCCGCAAGTTCTCAGGGAGAGGGGGGTCCCGGCGAGGGGGGGGGGCGGTTGCTGGAAAGCACCCTTATGGAGAAGAGCAACGGTGCCATCGCCCTCCTGTCTCCCCAAAGGCTGGCGGGAGCACTGGGGGATGCTGGCAGCGAGTACTGGGAGCGCTGGGGGATGCAGGCAGCGAGCACTGGGAGCACTGGGAGATGCAGGCAGGGAGCACTGGGAGCACTGGGGGATGCAGAGGGCCCCCGGGGGGGGGGCGGCAGCTGTCCAAGGTACCGGCGCTGCCTTCCCGGCTGACCCCGGCGCGGTGGGGCAGGTAGGGGCCACCTGCCCTTTACAGCAGCCCAAAAGGAACGCCAGCCTCGGCCGTCGTCCCATTCCTTGTCCAGTGTGAGCCACACGGTTTCTGCCGCTCTCCTGTGCCCTGGGAGGCAGCGCCCGTCCTTAACGCTGCTGCAACGGCTTTGAGCAGAGCAGCCGTTGCCCTGCCCCTCATCCAAGCCCACCCAGCAGAGCCTTAGAATCATAGAATCATGGAATGGTTTGGGTTGGAAGGGATCTTTAAAGGTCATCTAGTCCGCCCCCCCTGCAATCAGCAGGGACGTCTTCAACTCGATCAAGTTGCTTAGAACCCCGTCCAGCCTGACCTTGAATGTTTCCAGGGATGGGGCATCGACTGGGCAACCTCGTCCAGCGTTTCACCACCCTCATCATAAGAGATTTCTTCCTGATGTCCAAGCTTTCAGTTTAAAACCATTACCCCTTGTCATATCGCTACAGGCCCTACTAAAAAGTCTGTCCCCACCTTTCTTATAAGCCCCCTTTAAGTATTGAAAGGCCACAAGAAGATCTTCTGGGAGCCTTCTCTTCTCCAGGCTGAACAACCCCAATTCTATCAGCCTGTCCTCATAGGAGAGTTGTTCCTTTCCAAGCGAGCTTTTCTCTTGCTGCTGGGCCTCGTTACTCCAATATGGATGGGCTAAATGCCGGCTCAACCCTACAACCTTACTGGAAAAAGACTCTCTGCCTTCTGGATGATCTACTCAGTCTTCACCTTACATCGAATGTGCTTGAAAAGGATAGCAGATATCATGGTTTGCTTGTTAGAAAAGAGTATTTAGGCCAATGGATTTGGTTTTTTTTTATTGAAAATGAGGAGGTGGGATGAGATTTACTGATTTGAGGCTGACACAAGTGATCTGTGGATTTTTTTTCCCAAATAGAGCAGCGAATGTGGTTTAGTGGGCACAGACAGGACAACTGGTTCTGAAAGAGTTTTGCTTCTCTAGTCTAGAAACAAATCAGAGGCTAAGATGTTTATGATTGCTGCCTACAAATGCATTGGAGAGGAAGCACCCAGGAATGCAAGGAACTCTATAAATGGAAGGACACTGTTGGCATAAGCATAAATTGGTAGAAACCTGTTGTGATTAAATGTCAGCTCAAAATTGAAGGAGGTTTCTCCTAATCATCAGATGAGGGAGTTTATAAAATAGCTTTCCAGCCGGGTAATTGAGGGAAGAAACATAACTAGTTCAAGATGGGAGTCTGACAAATTTCTGAATTTCGTTTTAGGAAGGGGCTGAATTTGACAGTCTGGCCCCTCTTGACTAAGTCCCGCCTCAGCCCAAGACTTGCTGCACTTGGGTAAGGTGGAGAGCCCTTCTGCTCCCTTCACATCAAACTCATCTCCTCCTCCCTGCCCGGTTGCACAGGCGCAGGCGACGTGCAGCCCTGCACTGCGCACACACACACATCCCCCCCAACCTGTCCCTGGCACAGAGGCTTTTCAGCTGGTTAACAAGCCGTGACATGCCAGACATCGAAAGTATGAAAATTGGCCAATTTTTTAATATCTTAAGCCCCATCACATGTATTTTACTGGTCTGAGCAAAGCGCTTTATGACGCCTCAGCAAGGAAATGGAAACTATCATCTTGTATAATCTGCCTGAGCTGGATTGGTCCCCTGATCCCTGCCGGACCCGTCCTGCTCCCAGCACCCACCTTCCCCCGCTCCCGCCTCTGCTGCCCAGATGGGGAAAGTACCCAGAGAGTGAGTGTGGCTGCGGTCACTAACACTGGGGATGATGTTAGCAAACCGGTTGATATCCTGCCTGGCAGGATGATGGCCAAAGGAAGGCACAGGTGGGAAACACAGGAGACAGGGGGTCTCTCCCTTTTCACCTTTCAGGGATTTGCCCCTCTGTAGTGTGTGTGACAAATGCTGCTCGTGCAGAGAGAAATGGTGCAGTTGGTGCACAAAGTCGTAGGCAGTGGGAAAATCCTGTCTGCATCACATCTTTTGGTGCAGCCCCTTTGGGAACAGCTGAAGGGGTACAAAGGAAGGTGTTTCTCCTCCCACCCACTCATCCCACTGTCCCCTGTCCCCGTAACATGGCACCTAGGCTTGTCCAGTGGGTGCTGCGGTGTCGGGACCTCACTGGCTGAACAGCGGTTGTTGGAGCTGCTCGTGACGAGGTGTGTGATTTGCAGCCTGTGAGCACAGCTTGCTTTTATTTCTCTGTAATGAGAAAAAGTGATGGCTTCCTGGGAGGACTTCTGCCACAGAGTGTAAGAGAGAATGGAGAGGGGGCTGCAAATACTCTGAGATGCCCATGTGCTCCTTGGAAATGGTCTTTAGGCAGAGATTGCTGCAGGCTTCCCACACCTTCGGTGTGTGGCGGACCAGCAGGGCGAATATCCCAGACTTTTAAGAGACCTCTGTGCCTCGGGAGTGGGGGAAGGAGGGAAGCACCTGACCGGCTGGGGAGACAGGGGGAGAAGGAGGGACAGAAAAGCAGATGTCTCTGGGCAGCCTTTTGCACCATGCTCACTGCATCCATCCTCCCGTTCTCCCTTCTTGTGTCAGCACCTTCCCAGAGAGGTCCCCGCTCAGAGGGGCTGTGATTTAAGCAGGTGATGTGCAGAAGCAGGATGGGGAGAGGATGCTGGGCAGAGGGTGTGAAGCCGGATCACTGCTCCACCTCTCAGCTCCCCCTCCAGCAGCGCCTGCACACTGCTGCACAGTCCCAGGCTGCTCTGGGAAGGGCTGAGCGAGGTACAGGCTTCTGCACCAGCTCCTTTTTTAATTTAAATCAGGGAAAGGTATTTTTTCTTCTTCCTTTTATTCCACCCTGAGTGTTGAGCATTGCCACTGACAAAGGAGCAGGAATTCCACGCATTTCTTTGGCTGTTTAGCAGAGCTGCTGCCCTACTCTCCCCTGTCAGACACTAATCTCTCCTAATATTTAACAGTCCCAGTAGGCAGCAGGATTTATCCTCTGGCCTTTCTACCTGTCATTTCATCCCTTCTCACTAAGGAGCCCTTTGATTCCCTTCCGAAAAGAGGTGCCAGGACCAGCGTGATGGATTGGCTCGTGCTGGCAGTTAGAGAACCAGCTCCATTTTTCTCTGTTCCAGCTGTCGGGTATTTATCTGGGGCAGCTCCGTACAGCTGGGGAAGGCCCTTGTGCCTCCTCGCAGGGAGACATGCGGATGGGCAGGCTTACCAAGTGGGAAGGTGGTGTGGGTGTTAATGCTCCAGCTCCTACAGGGCCCGTCTCCAAACCGCAGACCGAGCTGTGGACGTTTTAGCTCCTGGGTTGATCTGGATCTAATACCATCATCCATTTCAGGGAGGAATTCCTCCCCCACCACTCCCCAGACGTCTCCATCCCTTCCCATCACTCTGCTTCCACATGCTCCCTTTCCTCAGCATCGCAGCGGCCATCTCCTTGGATGCACAACCCAGAGGACAAACACCCTCAGAGGGGAATAGGCTCGCACAGGGACCCACGCACTACCCCGTGGGGCTGCTGCCAGCAGAGGTGTCCGCCCGGTCCCCGTCCTGCAGGAATCCATCCCTGGCTGGTGGCAGGGTGGAGGCAGCCTGCATCCGAACAAGGATGCCCCGCTGTTGAGCACAGATGCTGTATCCCACTCACGGGGCCAGGAGAATGCCGGTGCCGGCGAGCCAGCGCCGTACCAAAGCCTGTCCTTGCTCCCCAGGCAGGTGGTTAAGCAGTTCAAGAGCTGAAGGTGTCGGGGCAGCACAGTAGCTCTTTATGTCAGTAACCAGCCTTTTGATTGCCGTTTCCTTAGTCTGGGAGTTGGAAGTCATTAGGCTCCGACCTGTCCTCCTGCCTAGGCTCCGGTTACGGGACCGGGCTGGTGTTTGGTGGAGGTGAGGGCTGCTCCGTGGGACATTTCTCCATCAGGGACCGCGAGTAGGGCAGAAACCCTACTCCCTCACTAATGACCCTTCCCGTTGTGGCCTGCCACGCCAGGCTGCCAATCCCAGCCCCGATTAGCAGCAGCAGGATCTGTGTAAGGGGCTGCCTGTGCAAACACGGTGGAGGCAGGGTCCCGTGCTTCCTCCGGCTGCCGCCTCTCTGCTCCTTTGCTCACTTTGTTTCTTCCCCTCGTGCCTAAATATTGGCAACTTCAGAGCTCTGCAGGGCACCATTAAAAGACAGATGATACTGCCAGAGCACAGCTGTCCGAGGCCGTGGAAAACACGCTCCATATAATCTTTCTGAAGGGGCATGTGTTTAACATTGACCTGGTTAGGCAGCCCACAGCCGGGCCTCTCCCATGTGCACATGCCATTTCAGACAGAAACAGCGGGGCTAAATTCGGCAGCTAGAGTGCTGACTCGGCTACCTCATTGCCGGCTGGGCCATATCTCCTGCTGCCTCCATCTGAGGTAGAGCGAAGAAGAAGAGGAGCAGGGCAGGATGAAACCTGCTTGCTGGGAATCTCCTGGTTCAAAGAGCAGCCAGACAACAACCACCAGGAATAATGTCCAGGTATTAAAAGCATGCATGTGATAGCATGGACTTTTGGGGTTTGGAGAAGAGCTGGAATGACTCTGTGAGTCTCCCATGTGAGGAGGAAGCCCAGGTCCTGCCAAGATGCTCCTGCGATTCTCCTCCCCGAGCAGCCCCTGCACAAGGCAATGCTTCCCCTTGCACACTGTGTGCACTTCAACCTGCCCTGACCCGGGTGCTCGCACACCTCTCTGCCACCTCCTACACACACACTCCCGGGGCCAGCCCTGGCTCCGGATAGTCTGGCCATGTGCGTATTATCCCTGCGGAAGCCTCTGGGACAGCACAGGTAGGAGTCACCCCGCCGTCAGTCTGCACGTGGGCAAGGTCGTACCTGGTTGGAGATGACCCACAGGGCATCAGATGAAGATGCCTGCCTGCCTTTGGGTGTGGGGCTTCAACGCTCAAAGGGCGAGGAACAGATATTAGAGAGTCATGCTCATCTTGCCTTGCTCATCTTGCAGAATAGGAGGAAGTTTCAAGTAAAAGCGTGGCTGGACTGAGAAAAGCTTGAGGGCTGTTTCATGTTTGGAAATAACCAAGAACAGCTATAGGTGACAGTCTTCCAAGCCCTCATAGCTAAACCATCAATACTGAAGTGCAAAAAATTGGTCCCAGGTGGGGATGCACCACTGCGTTACAACAGGAGAGGAAACCCTCCTCCTGAGATCTGGTGGCAGAAAACACAGAGGAGGGGATGATGAAAAAATTATGTCCTCTAGCTTGTCAGATTCCCCTGAGAGGTTCTGAGGGTGCTGGGTCAGGGACAGGGTGGGGACACTCCTGATGGCCCCATTTCCACTTGAAATTTGGGGTGTAGGTGGTTTGGATCTTTCAAGTCAGTGTTTCTTTTAATGGGGGGGGAAGAAAACACAGAGATGGGAGTACTTCTGCACCGATCTTTCTCTCTCGCACGTGCCATGCCATGGTGCATTGCTCCCTGCCTGCTGCAGGGACCTGCGTGCCACCTGCTGCAGGGCAGCAAGGGCATCCTTGCCAATTAACACCACCTCCCTCATGTGCTTGTCTCTCCCTGCTGCTGTATTTTGTGGCCCATGCCTAGCCAGAAGGGGAAATTTCTTCCAGTCATTTCTGCAAACACAAATAAACCAACCCTGGGGAAAATACAAGAACGGGACCCTCATCTCTGTCACCCACCACCGGTGCCTCTTCCTTCGGCAGCGTGGTGCCTGAGCAGCCGACCACTAACCCCAGTTCAGCCCAGCCCAGCCCAGCCCTGAGCCCCCCGCAAAGTCAGGGGCACCCTAAAAGCTGACCATTTTTCCTGATTTTTTGGTGGGGAAAGCCACCAAATGTTGGGTCTGGCCCCATTTCAGGTGCTTCATATAGAGCTTTATGCATGCCAGCTCTTTGGGTAAGTGCTGGACCCACAGCATTTGGGGTCTGACACAGGGGTAAGTTGAGGCACGCTGAGCAGGAGGTGGGGCCAGGTGACCCCTCAGGTCCCTTCCTACCTGACTTTGTCCCGTAATGCTGTATAGGAGCGATGTGATTTCCCAAAGAAGTAAAGGCAGAGCCAGGGACAAGGACTCTGATTGTCCCATGGGAGGGAGGTGCTCTATGTGCAGCCCCAGGTATTGAGGATTTCTCTTCTTTCCCCAAATGGGGTAAAGGGTGCCGGCAGGACACACGTCCCCATCACCCTCTTTCTTCCCAGCTGCACATCTCTGCCCTGGCCTAACGCAGCCGCCACTAGTGCTAGTATTGTGGTCACAGCTTGGTGTGATGAGACTATTTCCACAGAAGAAAGAGTCTGCAATGTCAGCATCCATGTGCAGCTATTTCACAGACAGTGCCAGCAGGGCCGGGGAGCTCGACACCTGGGCAGCAGCGGCACGATGGCCAGGAAGCCTTTGGACACAGCCAGCTTTGTCGGGAAGAGGGGAATAATCATGACTTTTGTTCGAAGTCTAGCGCCGGAGCTGCCGCTGTTCCACGCCGATCAGATTTAAATCTGCGTGCAGACAGCTGGCAAGCCACACCACGCACACTAAATCCGACGCTGACTTAACAGCCTGAGAGGGCCCCTTCTAAAAAGTCATTAGTGAGGCTTTCGGGGAAGGAGCGTGCACCATTGTGCCGAGGCACTGAGCTTGTTTAAACAGAGCCAGTGTGAAAGGAAAAGCTCCCCAGGGGCCTCGTGGGAATGTTTCCGGGAAGCTGAAGGATGCATGTTTGCTCCAAGCTCCGGCTCTGTTTTCGGCGTGCTTTTGGCAATGCACTCCCTGTCCTGCACCCACAAGGGGTTGCACCGGGGCGTTGCACCCCTCGCCTTTGCATTGGTGTAGCGGGACAGCCCCGGTGTGGGATGGTGAGCTGTGGGATGGTGGGCGGCTGTTGCTCCTTCCCCTCTGCAGCACCAGCTCCAGCTCAGGGGTGGGAACCAGGACCCATCTCTCTCCTCCAGCATGAGAAGAACCATTGCCTTCATTGCATAAGAGCTGGGAATGCATCTGGGCTGGGCTCAGCCAGCCATCGCTCAGCCTGGACCCTTTCTGCCCGCACCCTGTGCTCCCCCGGGCTCGCCCCTACGTGCCTCTGCTCCGGCTGCAGCTGGGGGCAGGAGACCAGCCCACTCCTCTGCACCACCGGCTCTGTCCCGGAGAGGTGCAGACAGCGCTGAGAGCGGAAACGTTGCTGAAAATCATTAAACTTTTATGAATCTCCAAGCAGGCTTGGCATGAACTTGACTTTGTGGGGTTAAGCCCATCGTTATTGGATACAAGCCAGCATATTTTCCACTAAAAATAAACTCCTGGCCCACAGAATGGGGCTATCCCTACTTACAGCTCATACACCTGCAGCGGGGTGCTGTAGGGTGCTGAGTGGGGGCTGTCGGCGCGCCTGGGGAGGTTTGGGAGCCTGAATGGAGGTTGCTGGAGGATGGCTGGATCACCCAGCCCAGGGCAGCACCTCGGGCTCTGCCCCCATTCCTGTGGGTGCCAGTGGGTGAGTCAGACCTCAGCCCTAAGTTTCCCCATCTGAAAATTAAGGATAAACAAGATACCGGAAAGGTAGTGATTCAAATTAATTGCTGTTTGTAAAGTGCTTTGAGGTCCTCGAGTGAAAGACGCCAGCGGAGCGTGATTGCAATGGCACTGTGCAATCGGCCCGAAGGGCTTTGGTGTGCTGGGTAGGAAGGGACTATTTACTCGAGTTAGCAACAGATGTACGCTCGCACGTGGACATCTATTACGCAGCTACGCATCCTTGCTGAGTTTGCAGTAATCACTTGGAAGGTATTCTGTCTCCCCTAACTACACAGTTAATTGCAGGTTCCACCTGCCATGGACACTCAGATGCCGATGCTTCCCCCCCTCCTCCTCCGTGCCCTGTACACAAGGTCCCATGGCATGGGAGGTGAGAAACCCCTGGAGACTTCTGAGTCCATGAGGGGACAATCTTCAACCCACATCCCAGGCAACCCCCAAATTTCTTTGCCCAGCTTCCCTCAAACCCAGCCTGCGGCGTTACACCCGTCTCCATCCCCATCAGCATCCTTCCCCATCCCACTGCTGGGCTTCCCTGCCGGCAGCCGCCTGCCACTTCCCCGCCACTACCCAGAGCTGTGCCGTGATGGATGTGATTAATATATGCTTGGAGAGCAGTCGATCCTTCCATGCTTGCTTTGAACCTCTGATCATTAATGTCTCCATATGGGCACCATTTTTCCTTGTCACGCCGCAGCTGTATCTGGAGAGAGAGGGAAGAGAGTCTGCTTCTCAGTGGCAAAACCCTGAAGAGCCACAGCTCTGGAGGTTTACCCACCTTTGGGAAAGGTCAGAAATATAAATAGCTGTTGCCAGGAGGTCCTCAGGCACAAAGCAGGAATGGAGATAGCTGCTCGGCTGCTGCTCAGGTCCGGTGGGGAGGGCTTTAATAGCCTTTTTCTGCCTGTTTTTGAACTCTCTCACTGCTCTCTGCTCCTTTCCCCTCCATCGCTCGCTCGCTCTCTACCTCCCCCCCGGCTCATTTCATTTTTTTGAAGGGCCGCAATTTCTTTTCAGTTTTATTTCTCATTAAAAATAAATACCGTTGCTATAATTTACAGTGAGTTTAATTAGAAATGAGTTACGTGATCTAAGCATTAGGATTTAATTGCTCGTTCCTAAAACAATTTTCTCATCTGAAATGTCCCCAGTTAATGATCATTCATTAAATAGGATTTGAGTCTCTTAAGTGGAGTTAGAAGGGCTGCAGATTTCCTCTGATAGGTGCTGCGGCCAGCCCAGCGCTGGGCATGGAAGCCCCTTCATCCTCCAGACCTGGACACCAGGGATGAAGGGGAGCTGGCTGGGCTTGACGCAGGTGAGAGCCACTGCCGGGCATCTCCCCAAATTCCCCGCGATGCTCCTCTGCTGGGACTGACCATTCAACCTTCCCTTTGCAAATAACTCGCAGCAAAAGTCATTTGAAATGAGTCTCTGCTGCCCACACTGCAGCAGCCCAGGATCCTTCAAGCATGGGGGACACAAGGCATCGACAGACCGTGGTCAGAGATGCTGGGGGGGTGTATTTCACTGCACAAAAGCCATGTGCTGACACCCGCACCTTCCTTTTGGAAGGTTGAACCTCCTGCCCTGCTCTGTGGCAAGGGCAGTCTTGAAAGGCTCTAACTGTTGGGGTTTTTTCAGGGAGTGGAAGGAGATGATTTTCATGAGGAATGTTGATTAATCAAAATACAAACATTTACAGGAAGTGTGGAGCAATGGCAATGAGACTGTTTTGTGCTTTACTTGCTCATTTTTATTCCAAAAATTTCTAATTAAAACCACCTCTGGAGAGATCAACACCTCACCTGCCCCCAGCCCCATGCCCAGACAGCCGGGCTCCCGGCAGAGCCAGGAGGGCACCAGCCTGGGCAGGACTCGTCCTTGGTCCCCCCAGTCTGTGCCCCCATGGGGCTGGCAGCTCACAGGGGACATGGCTGGCAGGGCAGCAGGGATGGGATGGGATGGGATGGCATGGCATGGCATGGCATGGCATGGCATGGCATGGGACAGGATTGGAAGAGATGGGATGGGATGGGACCGCTCTCTTGCTTCTCAATTTTGAGCAGGAATTACTGAAAAGAGTTAAGCTGAAACTAGCACATTCCTGTAGAAAACCTTTGTTTTGACACATCAGCGTTTTTCCAGGGAATAAAAAGCAAACAACAAAACCAACCCCAAGCTCTCTCCATTTGGTTGGAAAAGTCCATCCCAACTCCTACACTGACCTTCCCTGCTCTGCTCTGCTCTCCCCAGGGCAGATCTGGCAGCGTGGGCCATAGGTGCCCAAGCACAGGGCAGGACTCTCACAGGTCACCAGTGCCTGTCCTGGGATCGGCAGCAGTTTTCCATCCACATGCGGTGCTGCTGGGATGAGCCCGTCCTTAGACACGGGCAGGTCTGGTCCGAGCACTCACTGGCAGCACACGGCTGTCCTCGGGGAGGCTCTGCCTGAGGGGCATCCCGCAGGGCCCTAGGGATGTGCTTTTGGGTCAGTTCAGCTGGATTCCTGATAGACTTTTCTCGCAGGTTTGGTGGGCAAAGCCTCCCCTGTAAGCACCCAGAACAAACCGCTCATGCACCTTTCTCTCTGCGGGTCTGCACACTTGCGCTGAGAAGTGGCCTCTTTGTTTCTCTGTTCACACCTTGCTGGGACCGCTCCTCTCACGTCTCTTCGTCTCTCTTCTTGCTCTCTCCTCCTACTTCCCCTTTTTTGCTCTCTCTGACTGTGCATTCCTGGAGCGAGAGGTTTCTTTCCCTGTCTCAGGGCTTTGTTTACAGATACATATTCATTTACCCACAAAAAAAGGATACTGCAGCTACGAATTTGGAAGAGGATGGTGATACCTGAGAGTTCCTTTTCCCTAAGCCAAAGTGCAGAGGGTCCCTGCACGGAGCGGGGGACCGGCGGGAGGGATGGCATCCCCGGCAGGAGGGATGGCATCCCCGGGACACGTGTGGCCAAGCGCAGCAGGAGGACGTTGTCACCTAGCAACTAGTAAGCAATGACTAACACTTCCTTGGGTGTCAAACATACCATGTCACAGATCTCTTTCCAAGGAAGTATAAAATGGGGAAGAGCAGGATTTGAAGAGAGAGAGAATGAGAGAGACACGAGCGTGAGTCAGCCCCTGGATAACCTTGAGCGCATTAACAGATGGCTGGGACCCAATGAACAGCATTTGCAAAAGCACCACCGTTCAATCAGCAATCCTTGTTTTCTGCTGGAAAAAAAAAAAGACTGTTAAAAGGAAGCGGCAAGGCCGGGGTGGAGGGGTGTCTGATTGCATTGCAAGGGGCGGCCGCTTCCAGCATCTGTCAGTGCATGGCTTTCAGGAATGTATATATATAAATAAATGCAATGAAAAGGTCCCCAGTTCCAGTGAAAGGAAATGATTTCCTCCTCAAGTGATTATGGGCACCATTATGCAAATAGTAGCCAGGCCAACAAAGCGGCCTCATAAGGAAAGGGGAATAGAAGCAGCAAAAGCAGCTCTGGGATCTCCAGGCAGGGGAGAGCAAGATATTACCTGCGTAATGACACAGCCAGCGAATACTGGGCTGCTATCCACACGAGGGGCAGAGTCTGTGAAAGAAGCTATCAAGGCACTTTGGGTGGGTAAGAGTGATTTTCTTGGCAGTGATGGGAAAAAGGAGACAAGAAAATGAGAAAAGAGAAGAGAAGAGAAGAGAAGAGAAGAGAAGAGAAGAGAAGAGAAGAGAAGAGAAGAGAAGAGAAGAGAAGAGAGAAGAGAAGAGGAAAGAAAAAGGAAAAAGGAAAAAAAACCAGTGAGAAGCCTGGGATCTGCACTGTGAAAGTCCCAGAGCTTTGATTCAGTTTGTGCTGTACAGGTTGGTCACCGCGGCTGATCAGGGCTGCCCAGCTCTTGTCTTGGACACTGCTGAAATCACTGGAGCTGTGCCTGCCCCACCAAGCTCAGCTGTGTTCCTTTCTTCTTTCCTTTGCAAGCATTTAGCGGTAGCAGATAAATAAACCTACATCAATCATCTGTGCATAGCAGTATGATCACCTTACGGGACTCATTTCCTCTCAAAATACACAAGTTTAATTTCTATTTAGCTTTCCTTAAATTTTAATGCCTACTTTTGACATAAATATTTTAGTGTTTGTGGAGGGACAAAGTGGAAATGGGTGATAGGAGATACCACAGGGCTTGCCCTCTGGCCGCAGAGCAGGACCATCCATGTCTTCACCCCTCCACGACTGGCAGATCCCTGGGGCTTGGGGACGTCCAGGACCGCAGTTTGTAAAACCAGTACCAGCTGCTGGGGTGGGCTGGGAGCCCCCGAGCCCCCCAGAACGTTGCCTGTCGTGGGTGCTGGAGGGGCTGCATCGGCAGGGCTGGCTGCAGCCGCAGGGCACATCCAAGCGTGTAGTCCTTCCTAGCACCACCTAACCCATGCCATCGCTTGCTGCACTTTCCAGGGCAGGACAGTGCAAGGAAAAGCCTGTCCGGGGGATGGCAGGCATGGCACAGGGTTCCTGGTGAACGGTTGGAGGGTCACGCCAGCCTGGGGCTGCTGAGAGCCCCCCAGCACTGCCCGAGGGGCTGCCTGGTGCTGGAGCTGAGGTACCCCAGTGCTGCTGCTCTCCTACCCCTGCCCGTAGAGCAGGACCCTGGGAGGCAGCCGGGTGCTCCATCTCCGGCAGCGCCATGTGCTTGCAGCAGGAGAGCGAACGCGTGCTGGCTTTTCTTCAGTGTTAAGCAAATCAGTTTGGCTCATTATTTCTGCAAGATATTTAAAAAAGAACAACCTCCGACTGCAGAAAGTCAGCCAAAGTGCGAGTCTCAGCAAATCCTCGGCAGGGTTAAGGGGGCTCTGCCTGCACGCAGACCCCCAGCAAGCCAGATTCGTCTTCAGGGCAGGAACCTGCCTGCTGTTGATGTCCTCTGGCGTCATCCATGGAGGCATCGCTCTGCCCCTCTGCCTGCTTCTGCTGACTTTTCTGTGCCAGGGAGATGCGCTCAGGACAGTGGCATCCCTAAACAGCGTGGAGGTGGGAGCCATAACTCCTCCCCAGCCGGCAGCAGCCCTGACCCCAGCCTGCGCCTCGTCTGCCGTGTTTATGCAGAGCTCTGTAAACTCATTCTAGAGATTCCCAGAGCTTCAGTCAGATGGTTTCTATAGGTCAGTGACAGTTTACTTCCTTATGGGAATTTACGTTCCCTATAAGAAAACATATAGATTGCAAGAGAAAAATGCCTCCCAAGCTCCTTTCCTCTTCCCTCTTCCCTTGATGGGTACGGGGCGTTTGGCTCTCCTACCACCCGGTGGTGGCCGAGGGGGCTCCGGTCCCCCGGCCGGGCAGGTTTCCCTCGGCAGGCACTGTCCCTGTCCCTGTGGGAGCCCCCAGCCAGGCTGCTGCCTTGCTCCTGGTGGCAGCTCAGGGCAGGACTTGGCAGTGTCCCCTTGGGCACTTCTGCATTGCTTAGGGTCCGTTCCTTGGGGCATCAAACCACCAAGGACCTCTCCAAGTCCAGCAGCTCCGTAAGGGAGAAACATCACTCCAGCAGCCCCAGCTGGCCCAGCCATGAGGAGTGGTGCGGAGCACCAGCCACCCCTGAGGCTCGCCAAGGCTGGCGTTGTGATTGATTTGTACACGCACACTTACACACAGCCCTGCCTCTCCATCACGCTGTACCACATGTGGTTATCAACGGTGGAAAACAGGTGCAGCGTGCTATCGAATCCATATGGTAACCGTTTAGTCTCACTTTGCTGCAGGATAAATTACGGCAGAAGGAGCAAGGCAAGAGAGTCAGACCCAGCCAGGGCTGCCGGTTTGGAGGTTTGCAAATGAACCTTTTCCAGCCCAAAACCTGGTCACACCCTGGTCCGCTCCTGCTGTTATTTCAGGGATGTTATGTCCCTCAGTCCTGAGGGAAACACCAGCCTCCATCCTCATGACAAGTACCCTGAGCCCTTTGTCCAGAAGGTCCAGCCCTGGCTGGGAGCTACTTCTGGGCGGGTGACAGCACGCAGGCAGGTTCACAAGGACGGGAGGCAGCGTGGTTTGTGCATTTATGCAGCAGCGCAGACCATTTCATGTGCTTCTCAGCCTGCTTTGGGTGAGAGGCCGTGCCTGTAGGACTGACCTGCGATCCCCATGCGGTCTGTGGGGACCTTGCAGATGCAGAAAACCCCAGGGTGGGAAGATGTGGGCTCCTCACAAGGGCTGCGAGGTGACCCCACCGTGTACACTGCAGAGTGGACACTGCTTTGGCTTTCCCTTTTCACCTCTGCAGCATGGCCCTGGTTGCTCTGACCTCCCGCAAACCCACTCTCATGCATTCGTTGGCCGGTGAAATGACTGCCTGAAAGAGAAGCAATTTGCACCATGGTTTACCTGGGAGAGGAATCCTAAAGCACACAGAGACCTCCAGCTGGATGCCATCAATCCCTCTGTCAGGAGAAACTCTCTTGCTGGTACTGCTGGAGTGAACAATGGACTGACCAGTGCCTGTGTTGGTCATGGTTTGTAAATAAAGCACTCTGTCAACCAGGCTATAGAAACGAGCGGACAGCACTAGGCTCACCAGGCCAGGACAGATTATCCCCCCGAGCTATTAGCAAATTTGGGGATGGGACTGGTCTCAGCACAACTCCTCAAGCTGGACACCAGCGCGATAGCAAACATCGTCCATCCCCACCAACCCATCTTGACCCCTCCTGAAAAGCCACCAGGATCCTCTTGTTCACATATTCCTTCCCTCCCTCTTCCTTCCTATTATTATTTCCAGCCTGGTTCTGGTCTTTTTAACCCCTGGCCTCTTGGGCTTACCTTCGTCTCAGAGGAGTTTATGGAGTAAGATACACACCCTTGCCCTTTTCAGCCCAGAGAAAGCTTCTCATGACATGACAGAAATCCAAGAAATCAACAACTCTGGAGGTTTGTAATAAGTCTGAATCCTTCTTAAACCCAGACACTCAGCACGAAGAGGGGTCAGTGATCCCCAAGCTCCTTCTCCTCTGCCTCCTGCCATCCATCTCTGGGTGGATGATGGGAAGCAGATGAGGCACATTTGGGACACCCAGCTGTTTCAAGGTATGTTCATGGTTTGTGTCTCTGGAGCAGGGACGGGGCAGGACTGTGCTCCGGGCACTCTTCGTGCAGGAGACACAGACCTCCCACCCAGAGACCCCGGGAGCGCTCCCACATCTCCTGCTTCCTCCCGGGTTCCTCTTCCCAGCTCTGGCCCGAGCAGAGCCAGGGGCAGCAGCAGCACTTGCAGGGAGCGAAACTCGGTCCGTGCGAGATTCATCTCACGTGTACGCACGTGTGCATGCATGTGTGTATGTCCTGGCAAGCACATGCATTTCCATGCAGGAAGGGTTCAGGCTGTCTCCCTGACCTTCTTGGAAGCCTCTCTGAGCCAGGACTCTCCCCTGCTGAAAGGAAGGGCTCGGTAATGGCTTTTAACCCTTCTGGGGGCTGGCGAACTGAAGGAAAGGGTCCCTGGGACTGCCAGGGAACCAGACCAGCAGATGCATCCATCTTCCCTACTTCTAGCCTACGGGTAAAATAAACACAGGCAATGTCACTTTACTTGCTCCTGCAAATTCAGACTCTCACACTCTCCCTCTCTCTGTCACTCACACTTACTCGCTGTCCTTCCTGCCTTTGCCCTCACATCCCTATCCTGCTTCTTTGCTTCCCATCCGCCTGTTCCCCACCTCTCCCCGGCACGGCGGTAGCACCCCACGGAGCAGCCAGCGTGGCCGGGGTGCGCGGCGGGGCTGAGTCCCAGCTGGGGTGCGGAGAGGACGGAAATGCTGCGGAGCTGCCCAAGGAGTCTGCTGCCAAGGCCCATAAATAAGGGAACCCTGTTTGCTTTCTCCTTGTCCGGCCCTGTGCAAATATTTACTGCCCCCGTGACCCGTGGAGGCAGCACAGGCAGCAGCGGGTGGGAAGCAACGGCTCTGCGAGGGGTCACTGGTGCGGGAGGCATCTGCCTTGCTCCAGCTCTGGGGATCTCCAGTCTTTGCACAACTGTACCAATTAGCAGGGAGCATGAAAATCTCACTGGCTGGTTTGAGGACCTCATCCTGGGTCCGTCAGATTCTTTCCTAATGACTTTAGGCTGTGATTTTCCAGCGTGCAGGCTTGGGAGAGGAACACCGGCAGGCTGGTGAAGGAGCACGGCACAGAGAAGGGGCATCCAGCCTCCTACCATCCTCTCCCCGGCTCAGGGGCTGGGCAGCACCCAGGCACGTTATCTCTCCCCTCAGCCCCAGAGTTGTACCTGTGAGGGATTCACATCCCTTGTGGCACAGGGTGAGAGAAGTCTGTCAAAACCGATGTAATGCACTCAGAGCAGGAGATGCGCGTGTAAGTCGCTGTTCAGGGAGGTTCCCCAGCTTTACCCAGGGCTCTGCACATCTCATCATCCCTTGCTTGCTCTCTCAGTCTGCACGTGTCTCTCCCTCACTCAGTTGCTCTGGGCATGTGTTTTCCCTCCTGCCCTGCTTGTTGGCCAGTGTCTTGCTTTTTAATTTAAAGATAAGCCTGCACATCTGCTCAGATTCGCAGGGGAGTGCAGCAGCCCCGCGGCTTCATGCACCCACGGAGAGCAGTGCCAGCCCCCCAGACGGCAAAAGGCACATCAAGCCTCCCAGCATCTCCTGCCTTTTGAGAGGAATGGGGGGAGTGTGGAGCAGCAAGTGGGACAGGAGAGCGGAACTGTGCTCCTGTTTGCTTTTCCTGGCATCACCCTGTGGTGGGTACGTAGCTCTGGGGCAATGGTGGAAGGGAAGGGGTTAATTGCCTCCCGCTGGGCTCAGGAATGCTGCAATCAACCGGCCCAACTGGGATTTGCTGGTGGGAGGGCTGGGCCAGCTGCAGGCCTTGTATTTATTGCAGGGAGGGGGTTGGTAGAGGCTTTGGCTGCAGGTCCCATCAGGGCTATAGGTGAGGTGTTGGGACCAGGACTGGCGTGAGCTCTCCTGTCTAGTGGTGACCGTGGTTCAGGTGGTACCGATGGAAGGGTAGAGGTGTCGTGCCTGTCCTGGTAAGTCTGCCCTTGGTCCTTCTTTCTTCTGACCCGCTGCATTACATGTGTTTCCCTGCAATCTTCCTATGAGGGAGTTGGGAACGCATGGCAATATGAAATGTCCTCCTTGCCCTTTCAGTGTCCCTGGTGCTGGCAGGCTCCACATCCAGCCAGACCTGTGGCTGAACAGATTCACTAACAGCTTTCTTTTGTAATATCTCAGCTTGGAGAAGTTAATTATCTCCAAATATTGAAAAGGGCAGATGGATTTTGTAGGATTTACTTGGCTGTGTAATTTTGGTGCCCCAGAGATGCTATTTGGTCTGGCTGCGATGAGTGACACATCATTGCACCCGGGCGCAAATGTCACTTGAGTATATTACTTCCTCCCTCTCCTGTTATTTGCCCACTGGGGAGAACTGTCTCTTCCAGGCTGGCCCGGCTGTGCGGAGACTGTTAATGCTCTCGCCCAGCCCTGTCCGCTCTGCGCTGCCAGCGTGGCTATCTGAGGACATACCGGAGGCAGCTTTGCAAACTTCCACCCTGTGTTTGATAGCCAAAGTCTGGCACTGGAAGGCAGAGCTGTGCGTCGAGTGTCTCTGGCTCAAGCTGATGTACAAATGTTAGGAAAAGCTTCTGAGCCCGTCCTGTGTGTGGATGCAGTGAGAGGCAGGTTATTCCCTGGGGGCTGACGAGGAGTCCTTGCTCCAGCTGGCTGGAAGATGGCCATTCTCAGCCCCTCTTTCATCACTCCTGTTCCTCAAACCTCCTCTCAAGGGTTGTGGGGAAGTCTGTGCTAATGCTCTGACAGAAAAAAATGAGGGGTGGGCTGGGAAGGCTTTCTTCCCCTGGGGGGAGTGTGTTCCCCCTCTCTGGATCTGGGGAGTGCTTGCTGCTGGAGCCGGGCTTGCCTCTCCTGTCCCCGCCGTAGTGGTGCGGGACCCGTTTGTTGGCAGTTGCCCAGCCTGGGTTGCATTTAGGGACAGGGATTTTTGGTCTGATGCTCACACCAGAGATAAATTCTCCTTTATTTTTCTGTCTCCTCCATCTCTTTGTGCTTTGTTTCAAGCATCAAAAAGTTAAATGTGCCATTGCACTATCAGCATGCTCAGCCCAGAAACTAAATAGAGATGTTCCCAGTGAACTCACTTTAATCTCAGTTTGTTTGCCAAGCGAAGCAATCTCCCCATGCGGTTATGGCTCTCAAAGTTGTTGAGGTGGAGGTGACTGCTAAAAAGGAGACAGATGCATAGATGTATTTTTTTTTTTGCTTGGGTTTAATGCAGGAGGTGAACTTTGGGGGACCTTTGCAACACTCCATTTCTGTTTATAGGCAGAGGTTGACTTTTGTGTTTGGGGGATCTGGGTCAAATAGCTAAAGGGCCTGTCTTCGAGGGTTTACCAATTGTTGCAGTTGATTGAATTGGACTGGGGAGGGCAGTGACCACAATGCTTCCCTCCTAGCTTCCAGCTGGTTTGACTTGCAATGCAAATGTTTTCTCCTGTCACCTCTTAATGATCCTTTTTCCCCTTGCGGGTGTATAATTTCCCCTGGAAGTCTCCAGTGTACGGTTTCCATCGCAGTTATTTGTCCCTTTCTTTTCAAGTCTACGGCAACTCCTATAGAATTGCAGACGTGGCATGATTTGGGGTGGGAGTAGATTGAATTGCAGTATTTCATCTCTGGCTGTCAAGTGAGCCTGTATTACCTTCCATGGGGCTGACAGTGAGGAGACATCAAACCTGCTGGAATATATAAAGTCAGCTGACAAGTGGCCCAGTTTGCAGAGCGGAGCTTTTGCTCTGAAGCGTGTGCTCCGGGTGAACAGCATCACTCCCCGGGCCAGCCGAGAGGGGCCTGGGATGGAGGAGGAGAAAGGAATGCTTGGCTCGGTGGAGCCAGGGAGGAAGGGGAGAGCAAATGCTCTTCTGGGGGATACTATTGGAAAGACATCATAGAGGAGGAGTTCATAAATCCACGGGGCTTCTCACGGCTGAGGTTCGATTCATCTGCACATCAAAGGAGACCAAGAGCCCCTCGGTGAGGCTGCAGGAGTCGGGGGGAAGAGGGGGTGGCTGAAGGACCGGGTCCCCCCACGTCACCCCGAAACACATGTGCTTCAAAACACCTTGTAGGCAACAGGCAGTGGTGGAAAACATATCCCCTGTGGTCTGCGATGTGCAGTGTGTACCTACATGTGCTTGGGGTCTACTCCACGCCCTGGATGACATATTGTAGCGCTGGCTGGAAAAGGCTGCTGGCATCCGTGTGCTTTGCACAGTGTTCACCCGGGGCTGCCTGCGCAAAGATGCAAACCCAGCCTGCTGGCTGCGGAGGCAGGACTCTGGAGGGATGTTGCTGTTCCAGCGAGTGACACCCACGTGGCTGAGCTCTTTGGTCAGCTCTGCCTGCTCGTTAGCTGGAAGGTCCCTCTAGATGAGGGAGCTGCAGGATCCTACCCCCTGGAACTGGGGGAATCGGTTTGTGGACTGCCAGCTTAATTCAGAATGCAAAGGGTCGCATGGATTTATGGAGAATATGGGGCATGTCTGAGCAAGACACCAACCCTGGGCTGACGTGTCACTGTTCTCATATATTATACTGATTTATTATATATTATACTGAATTATTGAGCATCAGAGCTACTGTCTTCCCTATGTTCCGTGTAGGCAATGCTGAGGTGCCCCGGACTTTTTAGCTTAACGTGAGAAAAATGCTAAGAAACCTCTCTGCATCACTTAAGACCCTACAACTGGTCGGTCTGAAGCTGTGCCTTGCTCAGCAGGACTCGAGCTGTATGATGTAGCCTTTCTCCCAGGGTGCCCTTGTGTTGTGCCAGCTCAGGGATCTGCTCTGCTGTTTTCCTTCGTGTGCAGCACTGGCACCTCTCCTCCCCGGGATGTCTGCCATTGCCTCGCAGGAGACAGGACCTGCTCCCAACTCCATTCCCAGTAAGATAAGGTGGAACGGTTTGCTGCTGATGGGCTTCGAGCTCCTGACTCTTCTTCTGTCTCGGGGCTGGTGTCAGGTCTGTCGATAGGAGAGGGCAACCTTGACAGGAGATAAAGCACGTGCCATGTTTATTGACCGCTGCTTCTGCAGGGGAACTAAACCTTTCCTCCCCGGGGGACTGTACCGCTGATTGATACTTAGGCAGCCTCTCGCTGTGCGTTTTTCTCCTCTCTGACAGTGTTTCTGGAGCAGGCGGTGTGGGCAGAGGGAGCTGCTGAACAAACCAGATGCTTTTCCTGAGGCCCAGTCTGGGCACAGAAATCCCCACCGGGTTTCTGGGAGGAGGGGGACCTTGTTTTTCCCTGTGGAGGGAAATGAAAAGCGGGGTTTGTGCAGCAAGGTGTGGGTCTTGCAATGGGAATGGAGCCACGGGGGCTGTGCACCGTGTCTTCAGCGCAGTCCTACGAGTTAGGCAGGTCTAGACATACTGTGACACTTGTGCCAGGACTGGGTCTCCAACATCTCTAGCTGTTTGGGACCTAGATGCAACAGGCTGGCAAAGGTGCTTTGCTCCTGTAGAAAATATATCTCAGTTTTCGCATGGCTAGATGTTGAGAGGACACCTTTGGGGATCCAGCAGGCTTCAGAGAAGTTCCCATCCCATTTCCCTAGTTCCCAATGGGAAGAGCTGAGCAGGGGATGTGGCAGCTTTCCAGTGTCTCTGGTGTCCCTTTGCATCTCCCCTCATCCATCAGATGAGGGACAGGAAGGTATTCTCGCTCCTGCCAGACCATGACGTCCTATAATCCTGCTGGGGATGCAAGGCAGGGTTTGAACCTGGGGCTTAACTTTTGAGCGTTAATGATGGTTTATGATCCTTTAAAACCTTTGAGCCTCAAAGGCTCCCAGAGAATTTGACAAAGTGCAGTCTTTCTGCAGGGTTCACCTTGTTGCCAAAATACGGCCGGTTCTGGGGATGAAGCGATGTAGGGATTAGCGCCCGTGCTCCGCGATGAGAGGAAAACAGCTGTCTCAACACAGAGCAAGCTGCTAGGGGAATATAGGGTAGGATCCTCCTGAAATACTCCTGGTCAGAATTTGGGTCAAAGCACGAGGAACTTGTCTTTCTCCAGGTGGTCTTTTCCACAGCACAGGAACCTGCAAAATGCACCTCTACGGGTAATTGGGGACCCCATGAGCCATCACTGCTGTGATTTGTCCTGTCCTGGCCCCCAGCCTTTTGGTACAAACATGCCTGGAGCCACCAGAGCTGCTGCCCCATGGACTGCAGCGAGATGCTGGAGCCCCTGGCAGGAGCTTAGCATATCTTCCAGCAGTTCTTCTCTCCTCTTAAACTTTCCTCAAGTAGAGAAAGCAGCACTGGAGGAGAAGGCTCTATAAATCAACCTGCTTTATTGCCATGCACTGTTAAACTACTGCTGCATTTCACCCTGGAGATGGCTGCATTTCAGTGCAGGATGAATTGATTTCTGTATACCAAAGGTCAAATCCTGAGCTTCTGACTTAGTTCTTACTTAGTCTGTACAAAGGCAAAATCCCCATTGAAGCAAGCGTTTGGATATCAGCCGCTCTATAAATAACGCAGAACTAAGTGAAAACTAAGCCAGGTTCTGAAGCTTGCAAAGTGCTTGGGGATCCTTGGAAACGGATGGTCCTGGGGTAACTTCGATTTTAGCAGCAAAGGAAAGAACAGAGGCTTGGATCACAAAGTGTAGGGAGGGTTGGGTTTTTTTTTCCTTTTTCAGCTCTTCTGCAGCCTGACTTCCTCTCTTTGACAGAGGAATCCCTGAGAAGTGCAGCCTTGCTCCGAGCTGTTTGGTCTGATCACCTCACAGGAGCTTTTTAGCACTGGGAGGATTCAAACGGGAGGGAGTGCAGCAGGCAGGCAGATGAAATGTCTGGCATTCCCGCTGCCCTCTGCATTCCCCTGCTCTTTGTTTCACTGTATCCAGCTCTTTTTCCGAGTTTGGTTTTCTTTTCCCCAAGGGAGGCAGTTAGCTTAATGAGCTAACGCTCCTCTGATTGTTTCTGGAGATGCAGGCAGTGCCCCATCTCCACTGCTGGCCTCGCTCGGATCCTGCCAGATAAATCATGCTGATTTAAAATTGATCGTTCTGGGATGTGGAAGAAAGTGGAGTGGGCGGATTTACCCCATTAGGGTGCATTGATCACCATTACTGCGTGTAATCAGGGTTAATCTCAGGATTAATTGGGGGGATTTGCTGATGGAAACGATCGGCAATTTGTGTTAGTTACTGCTCTATTCGCCTCTAATGGCTTAATCAGATTACAAATTAAAAGTGGCTTCTTCCAGAGAATCTCCCTGGACTTCTGCAGGAGCCAGAGTCAGAGGAGAGAGGCACATCCAGAGCATATGGTTTGCAACTCTGAGCTCAATTACCCCGCCAGGAGGATGGATGGAAGAGCTCCCAGCGTCTGTGGGGGGCCCTGGGCTGGGGCAGGGAGAGCACCCATGGGTGGCACGGCCGGGGTGGCTGCAGCGGGCTCCGGCCGCCCGCTCTGCCCTTGCTACTTGTGAGCCGGGAAGAAAAAAGTGCATGCGGCGAGGCGATGTTAGTGCATTTTCTTTAAGGGTTTCTCTGGGCGGAAGAAAGCCCCGAACCCTCTGTTTGACTCGCGCAAGGTATGCGACGCGGAGCTGGGACGGGTGGCTCTCTGCACGCTGGCACCAGCAGAAGTAGCTCTTGGGCCATTTTGTCGCGGGAAAACATCTCAGGAGGGAGCAGGAAGAATTTCGTCTCAGAGCAAACCATTAAAACAGTGATTCCTCAGCAAATAAATTAAGGCTGATGAGCTGAGACTGGTTAAACTAATGATTGAAAGGGGTCCTGTCCTGGAAAGAGATTCATCTAGCGGGAGCTGAGCTGAAAGCATCTGAACTGTATTAGTTTAGTAGATTATAAAGCCAGAAGGCTCTGCCCATGAACATGTTGGCTGAAAGGATGCAGGAGAGGAGTCTTGCAGTAGCAGCAATCACTCGGGGATTCGCCACCCACAGAACAGGCCGTAACTGGGAGAAATTAGGAACTGTCAAGTCCAGCTCTCCTGTGAGAAGTCAAAAAATGTATCTTTTATTTGGAAGTGCACTCCCATCAATTTACCTCAACAGATGGGGCTGGTTATAAGTGGGGAGGGCTCAGTCTCACCTCATTCCTAATCTGTGCTGATATTGATTGAGTTTTTGATATGTGACAGTCAGATATAAGTGCTGGAGATCTATTTACTCAGCTATTTATAAAGACATTAGCAAACCTGAAGGAAAAAAGGAAAGTGAATGTTTCAAGTGGCTGCTGACAAGTTAGAGCAGTTTAATAAATCACTTGTAATAAACTACTTTGTGTGCTGAGAAATGCCACTGACTTCTCTAATAAGCCATTCATGATGAAACAGGCAACACTTAAGGAACAGAAATTCATTTGCAGGGCTTGTTGATGTGTTCTGACTGTTCCACGCTGTAAATTACTCACCAGGTATGTCTGTGTTGGTGTGTGCTATCCAGACTGTGTATAAATCTGTTGGTAAGTCTGTAACTCATGGGGAGGGCATCTTTGCCAGGAGCTGCTCCTCATCAATTAAGAGCTGAGCAGGAAGGGGTAGCCCATTCCTCAATCCTGGCTAACACTCCCCTCTCTTTCCACAGCATCCTTATCTCCCATCCAGCTAGCAAAGATGAAGCCCTTTTCTAGGGAGCGTATCAGGCGGCTGTGCATTTTTGCTGTTGCTCTAAAAAAATACATCTTATTTAGGATTAGGTAATGTCACTCCCTGCTTTTAGCAAACCCAGCAGAGGCAGCTGCTGCTTGTCACTTTTTCCAAGCCTTTGAAATGCAGCAGCTCGAGCTGTGGCAGGACCTTGGAGGCCAAAGGACTTACATTTGTGGAGGGAAGAGGTAAATACCAAGGATGGATATAAATGAGCCCGAAAGGTGTGTTTAGACTAACAGGAGAAGGCTGGGCAGCAGGTCTGTGAAGGTGCAGGTTACTGGTGCTCAGCAAGTCTATCGGCAGAGCCAAGCAGCGCTTGGGCGCTGAAGCTCAGGGAGTTTTCAACGCGTTTCCCCACAGCCTGGCAGCCCTCTAATTGTCCTGCCTCCAAAATCCAGCAGGCAGCTTGACGGAGCTAAGCCTTGCTATGGTGGGGCCACAGCATCACTGTGCCTGCCACGTCAGAAAGCTCAGCAGAAAGCTGCCTGGCCTTGCTGTGCCTATTATATCCAGGGGAAAAAGGAAAACTTTTTTTTTCCCCCCCCTCTCCTGCCTTGGCTTCGATTTAGGGATCTGCAGACTAGGTTTTGAAAGGGACCTGATGCTGGCTTCCGAAATGTCAGGCATTGTTCTGTCTATCCCAGAACATTCATATGAAAAGGTGAAAAAACCACTGTTCAAATAGAGGCAAGGCTATCTGACCTGACTGTGAACACTGCTTTTGTTGTTGTGCTCCTCAGGCTATATGGTGTTTCAGGAAGGCTTTTCAAGAAATTACAATACATATAATGTTCTGGTTCTAATGTTTCTTCATAAATGCAAACAGAAAAGGGAGGAGATGGTCAGTGGTTGTTCCTTATTTTTATTTGGATAAGGATCCCAGTGACACAGTACAACAGGATCTGTGGAGACAGATAATATTTCCTGGGCGAAAATATAGGCAGTTCTTTTTTCTAAAAAAAAAAAAAGAAAAAAAAGAAACCACATTAGTAATTTTTTTTTTTTGCATCTATACCCTGACATATGGAGTGTATGAGGGAATGATACCTTTTCCTCCTCAAAGCATTGGCTCTGAGGAGACTCAACTGTGTCTGAGCTGCTTTCCTCTGCCAGGTGCAATTCCTAAAACCCCTTGGCAAGAGTTAGTAAGGCTGCTCTGCTATTTGTTTTTTACTGTTTCTTTACTAAAAAGCTCCAGATACAGACAGGCTTGCTTTGTTCGGTGCTTTACTGGTGCGTCTGCTCACCCTGTCTGATAAATGGATTGTCTAACATTTAAATCGGGTGTTCCTGACTTCCCACTCCTGTGCATTTCCAAGTAATCCCGCCCGGATCTGCACCCACCTTGCTGCATGTCTACCCACATCCTCCTCCTTCTGCAAATAACTGACAACTCCATGGTTTTAATCTTTTAATCTTCCTTGCCACTCAGCCAGGTAACTTGCCACCACATGCTGATTGCCTACTGCCAACCTCTGCCTAAAGATTCCTTGCCACGCAATTAAGCAAACCCACAGCAGCATGTCTGGGGAGGCAGCTGGAGATGATTTGCCCTCAAGAAGAGCGTTTGCTAGATATTGGGAAAATCCCCCTAACTGTCAGTGAAGTTTTCTCCTGCAAGTGGTTCCAAAGTCACTCCTCGCAGCTTGAAGCATTGCTTATGTCAGGAGAGAGACCGAGTGTTTTCCAGGACAGCAGCTCAGCCAGTGCATCTTCGCATCCAAGACCACCCCCTCTGATGCCGCAAGATCCCCCCCAAGCTGTTCAAGTGCTTCACCACCTTTCCCCTTCCTCTGCCTCACAACAACCTGTGATTTTTAGCGGCACGGGTGGGTCAAAAGCTGTCTCTCTGCCCGCTGCGGTTTCTGCAGCGGTGGTGGATGGGGGGGAGCAGGGCTGGGGTGGCTCAGCACCGTTCTTGCTGCCGGGGGGATCATTTCCCAGCCAAGGAGCCCTCAAGCCACTGCTGGGGCAGAGGAGCTGTGCCGCCTGCCCGCTTAGTGGGTAAGCCACACGTTTTTATGGTTGCGATTATTGCTCTTTCCCTTTTGGAGGAGGTTTAAGAGAAAGCACTCGGAAAACAGTTTTGGTGCTTGGCAAGGCGACTGGAGACCCCATCTGTTGCTTCTTACATTGTTAAGCTGCTCTCTGCTTCCCATGCCAGCCTGGTTTCTGTTAAATGGAGCCTCACCAGGTCACGAGAGCCAAGCAGCTCCTAAATTAGCTAAGACATTAATCAGGTCCCATTTGGATTAGTGCAGGGTGTCTACGCCCTCAGCCTCCCCTCCATAAATTAAGCAGGTTTTGTATCTTCAAGGCTTCTCTGGAATTGTGTCCTCTCTACCCTCCACCCCTTCCCAATTGCTGGTGACAAGCATACACAGCTTAATTGGTTGGCATGGGAAAGGCCTGACATTAATTGGCTGTGTTTGGCATGCAGACTTCCCATCTTGCAGCGCTTCCCAGGGATCTTATCAATCCCATCTCGGAGATCAGCAGCTCCTGAACACGGCTGCCAGTTAGATGGGGTTTAATTCTTTGCTGCTGCTGATTGAAATTTTGCTTGGCTTTTATGGCACTTTGGCTGGGGAAGAGCAGTTTTCACACCGCAGCTGGCGATGCCTGCAGTGAATACACAAGGGTGGAAGGGATCCGCAGGTGTCCCCTCCCTCCCCACGCGTGGGGTGGGTGGGAGAGGACGCTGTGCTTGCGTGGCACCCTGGCTGAGCCAGGAGCGTCGGGATGCCCTCGGGTACAGGCTGCTACTCCTGGAAGGAGGTGGTGGGTGTAGTTACCCCAGCAGCCTTTGCGGATGGTTGAGATCCCTTCTCACCTGCGTTTCTCCTCTGCCTTTGGCAGCTTGCGGTGAAGGCCAGGGGTGGCACAGGCCAAGTGCCACCTCCCAGAGGGGAAGGTCCCTCTCCCTCCCTGAGCATCACCCGCTGGTACTGCTCTGCAGGGCAGGGGGTGAGCGAGCAACCTTCTCCTGCCTTACAGCTTTCCCTATGAGCCCTTCCTGGGTGTGTAGCCTAATTTCAGTTTAAGCTGTCCTGTGTACTTACATGCCTAGGGTTAGAAAGTGAGCTGTAAATTAATGTTTGGGGAGCTGTGGATTTATGTGGAGATGTATGTGTTGGGTCTCTGACAAGTTTCAATAGCCGGTTGACTTATTTTAAGGGACAAATTTAGTAGTTCCTGGTCCTGATTGTTTTCACATCCCTCCCTTTACCTGATTAATTCTTAAGCCATCTTCATAATTAAGTGTGAAAGACAGCAGCTGTCCCTCCTCTCCAAACAGTCTTTTCACCATTAGGGAACAGTACTTGTGCTGGGATGAACAGGAATTTTCTGGTAGCTCTAACTATAAAAAAAATAATTTGATGCTTTTTTTATTACCTGCTTATGACTGCCTGCTTTCACTGTATTTACTTAATAGGGTCCTAAACGGCCATGCATCCCTCCTTGGTGCAATCAGTGATGCTGTATCAGTACTGGTGTCTGTGCTTAACGGTGTTTAAAGAGTTTGAGTAGGATTGCAAAGCAAAACGATAACCCAGCCGAGGGCCCGGGAAAGCAAGCGGCTCAGGATGATGCTTTAATGTGGATTTGCTGTCGTGCATGTTTTTGCATTGCTAATTTCCATTGATTGCCTCTGGGAAGTGGTGGGGATCCTCTAAGCCAAATGTGCAAAATTTTCCCTTCATTTTTTTTTTATATTGAACTTGTAATTTATTAAAATATTTTGGGGCTGAAAATGAAAAGGCCAGCAGAAGGGAGAAAGAAAAAAAAAAACCAAACATGGTCACCTCGGCCTCCAGGTCTTCAGGCACTTGCAACTCTAGCTTTGTTTCTGCTGGGCTGTTGCTCAGGACAAGCATCGTCCTGCCCTCAGGCACTGCCTCAGCCCTGGCTCTTCACTTTGTCTGCACCTTTGTCTATTAACATCTAGTGAATTGGTGGTAGATTTGGAACAAAACCCTCAGCAGCCTAGAAGAGTGGAAGATAATTAGGCTTTTACACCTTTTTATAAAAGAGGTAGTTTGGGTGAAAAGAGTAAAGAAGGAGCTCTTGACTGCTCATAAAAGCTGTGGCCTGGGTTTACCCTTCCTTAGGAGCTGTGAAAGAGATGGATGTTAGAAATACCCAGCGAAGCTTCACTGCAAGGGTTAAATTTGTTCTTAAGTGCCAAAATCAAAGGAATGGTAGATGTGCCCTGGCAGAGGAGATTACCATGGGATTACAAGCGAATTTTCAGAGGGAGTAGAGCTTCCCTCCATACCTTGCGATGATAGTCTCACCTGATGCCATCTCCTTAAGGTATTGCTTTAGTCAGAAAAGCCCAGCTCTGCTGTCAGCAGCAGCACTGCTGCAGGCCAGGAGCACACCTGAAACCCTGCAGCTCCCTCCTAGACCTGCAGCCTCCCTGCCAAGGTATGGAGGTCTCTTGCTGTGGCCAACACTTGTGCCGAAGATGTGCTGTGCTGCTCAGCAAACCTCAGAATATCCTCTCTCATGCGGCTTTCCCCGAGGGAGATCGTATCTCAGTGTAACTTCACTGTCGGGAAGTTTAACAATATTCAGCTTAAGTTTTCTTTTATTAACGTGATCCCCTTGCTCTTAGCGGCCTGTAGCATAAGCCTCCTTTCTCTGCAGTGTTTATGTACTCAAGCTATTTGCAGGATGCTGTCATCTCCCCCTTTAGCTGCTGCTTGCTTGAAGTAGGCAGATGCTGCTCTTAAAACGTTTCTGCCTGGATTCCTCCAGCCTCTAGATCGTTATAGCCTCCCCTTAAACTCTTCTTGGTGTATCAATATCTTTTCTAGTAATTACATGCTTAAGGAGCATGCAATATTCTCCTGTTTTAATACATCCTCTCCAGCCCAGTATAGACGCACGGCAACACAACACGTATACAGAAAACAAACCAAAAGCCTTACTCAGAAAGCTTTCCACTCCATCCACAATTATCTCTTTCGGGGAGCGAATGAGAAAGAGCACATGCTGCAAGTGACAGGCTCTCGGCATCTCTTAGAGCGCTGTTGGACCGCGTTCAACAGCTAATGGCAATGACGGTGGAAGGACACGTGCGGCAGTGGGGCGGACTTGCCTCTGCCGCCTCAGCCCTGGTTTGAGGCTGTAGGTTTTGTGTGAGCAGCCTTTCTGGAGATGCAGCATGGAACGGGAACTGATTTTTGGTTTGGAAGTCAAATTGCACTGTAGGAACATCTACCAAAGAAAAAGGTTATTCCCAGCATCTCCCCATAACCCGGCGACTGCAGGCTGGCGAGGCACCGCTGCTTCCCTGCACTGTGCTTGGAGGAAACTCTGATGTGGGGCTGTCCTGTGTGCCGGGCTGGAGAAAGCCAGATTTAGAAGTTAAAGTCTTTGAGTTAGACGGTGTCTCCTGATGAGAGCCCCTCTTCCTGCTGTGCACTGTCACCAGCTGTGTGTCAGGGGAGACTTTTCAAAATAAGATGGATGGCTGCCTTCTGGTTTGTATAGCACTGGGTCACAGGGGAACTTGTTTTTGAAGACAGCTTATTTTCATCATTTTAGCAGGAAAGATAAGCATCCATGGCACTTGATCCTTTGCCACGGGTTTGTGTGTGTCTGTGAGGGCTGTACCTGTTTGCCCACGGCCAGGATCGGTGAGTGCCAGGGTTGTCCTTCACTGAGTGTGGGAAGGAGCCCAGCAGCTTGCTGATGAGCCTTCTCCATCTGCCAGTCTTTGGAGATGGGCAGTGGTGCCTGCCAGGCCCATCGGCAGCGGGCACGACTCCTCCCTTACAGGGAAATGGGGCTCAAAATTGTCACTGCTTGGTGCTGGTGGGCCAGTGATGGTCCCAAGTCCAAGGAGCAAATAAATGCTCCTTTGGAAGTGACCTCAGGGGAGGCTTGCAGTGTCCCCTTCAGGTTTGTGCAAGGCACTGGGTGGGTGGGTGGCCGGCCCCAGCAGGGTGGCTGCCTCCCTCCCACCCACCCACCCAGGGATGCTTCATGGGGGGGATGCACCATCCCTTTTGGCAGATGAATGCTGTATGCATTGGGGGGGGGGGGGGGGGGGGTGTCCTGTCACCAGGGCTGCTGGTCTGTCACCATTCACCAGCACTAATTTCTTGCCCAGAGGAAAGAAAGGACAGCGTGTGGGGGGGGTGAATAGCCCGTGGTGCTTGCAAATACTGTGGGCTTGCTGGTCTGTGCCCGGCTGGAGGGCTGGTCTTCAGCGAGATAACATTGTGTTTTACTGTGGGTTTCGGTTTCCTCTGAGCATAACTCGGTTTGCCATTAAGACCTGATTCTTTGCTGATAAAGGGAGGCTGAGCTCACAAGAATATAAAGAAGGTAACGAGAGCACGGGTCCTTCCCTCGCACTCATCGCCAGCAGGTCGGGTCCTGCTCCTGCGGGGGCCCTGCTGTGGTTTTGGAGCTCAGCAAGGCAGGGAGGGCTCCACAGACCTCATGGCCCCATCCCCTTCTCGGAGGGCAGCAGTGGTAAATGATTTTTTCCCAGGATGGCAATGCTGTACCAATAGAGACCAACATCTCCAAAACCCAGGGAATGCTCTGTGACTCTATCACTCAGGTTTCCCCAGAGAGAATGGGAACTTGCGGTAACCCCTTCCTCTTTTGGCACACACAAACATCTCTCAGGTGAGTTTTACTGTAAAAATGCCTTCCTTTTATGTGGTATCCCTTCTTAATATAGTTTTTTAACCTATGCTCTAAATTACAATGTGATATAAAAGGTAGATACTATCTGGGTTTATTACACTATTCATTTTTTTCCATCAGATAATAGTTATTAACTGCACTGCTTTTGCAATGCAGAGACATTATTGCAGATGAGTGACCAGGCCTAAGCATTCCAAATGTCTGGCTAATTAGAAATGAAAATGGCTCCCAATAGGAGAACTGAAGGCACAAGGGGGGGAGTTAAATCAGAGGGCAGAGAGGAAAGGAACGATCACAGAGTGTGTAACTGCACTGACTGTGATAGAGAGGTCGATCTTCCTTTTGGAATAAGCAATACTCTCCCCTTTCACAGATGTTCAACAGGTAAGATGCAGGGAATGAGGCTGCCCAGAGGCAGACAAAGGGTCTGCTACATTTTGAGTCGAGTTGTTCACTTGACATTGTAAGTAAAGTTGTCAGAGCGGCCTATTTTTTTGAAAGATTCGTGCTGATCCAGGGAGGAAAAACCCACAACGGAGGGCAAATCTCTCCCTCTCCCTCAACTTGTGCAATTAGGGAGGCTTTTATTCTGAGCCTTGGTAATGTGGGGCCATCTGTATTGGCTCCAGCAGGTCCCATTCCCCAGCTCCTGTGCTTAATTGCACTTCCATTGGCAACTTAAGCAGTCGCTGCATGTGTTTCAAATGAACTCTCCACTTCAGGCTGGTTTTCCTGATCACCTTTGTGTGATTGGCAATTAAAGCCCTTTTCAGCTGAGGGAGAATTATTGCCTGTTTTTCAGCTTGTCTCTCCCTCCTTCAGCTTGCTCTGCCTTTTGCATTTTCTAATATTCCCTCAGTTCCTTATCTATTGCAAAAGCCCTGCCGTGGAGCTGTTTGTCTCTTCCCTTGATGAGAACCATGCCTTTTGGGACACCATCTGGGTTTTTCCCTGCCGAACAGGATGGTCTCCAGTGTTGCAGCAGATCTGCCCAGTTTTAGGTGCTTGTGGGGAATAAAGGAGGAGGAGAGAAAAAAAAAAAAGAGATCAAGAGAGCAAAGGAGGGTGAATTTAGCCCAGTGGTAAATCCATCCCCGAAGCTGCGGTGCAAGCAGGAAATGATCTCTTAACACCGTGCACCTGCATCCTGGGGAAGAGCATCCAAAAGGGGCCCAAGCCCGTGGCAGGGTCTGGAGGAATGGCGCTTGCGAGTCCAACTGCAGGGATTTTTAAGACTCCTTGGCCAGCTTCAGTCCTTGCTCGGCTTCTGGTTCCTGCCTCCTTGTGCCTCTGCCAGATGCACTCTCCCTTTCCCTTATCCTACAGTAAATGAATCCAGTGCTGTTGAAAAGTATTGAGGAGGCAGCTCTAGGAGCTGGGGGCCAGCTAAGCGCTGGGATGCTGACAGCATCTCGGTGCCCTGCACAAAACACCGGTGTTTTTAATGCCCCGTGCAAGGCTGGCACTTGGAGAGAGTGATGCTGCTGATGGGCTTTTAGCAACCAAATCTGCTCCGGAACCATCAAACCTGGGATCTCGCAGCTCTCCAGCTACCCCATGCCAAAGCTCCTCGTCAGAGAGAAATGAATGCGTACACAGATGAAAAAGTGCTTATCCGGAGCCTGGGATGGCTGCGCCCAGCCCTGGCGTGGAGCCTCCCCGGCTTAACCCCACACAGCAACAGGGCGTAAGCGGCTGAGATGGAGGAACATCAACAGGACCGAAACCAGAGCAGGAGGGAGATCTCCTGCCCAGCCAGGAATCCGGTCGGGCTGCCGGGAGGCGGGGTGGGTGTCAGCGTCCGTACTCTCATTAAAACCCGGATGAGGTTGACGGCGTGTCTGGCCGAGGTGCCTCCTGAAGCACAGGTCCTACCAGGTCTGCTGGCTTTTCTGTTCAGGAGTGACACGACTTAAAGCATCCTTAGGGATCCAGCGCTGAGGGTTTCCCCTGACCTCGGAGGATCCGATGTGCCTTGAAATGCTGGGAAGTGCCAAGTAAAATCACAACAGAAGGCGATTCCCAGTAAAGCAGACTCACCCATTCAGAGACAAATACACTCCCTTTTCATCACAACTTTGCCAGGGAATTCGCCTTTTCTGTACAATACAGGCGGCGTCTGTACGAAGCGGTGCCCGACCTTTGCAGGGAAGCATGCCTCGCTCCCAGCTCATCACGGACTCCGCGGATGCAACCGCTCGCAAACAAGTGTCCTGCCCCGGGCTCAGCGCTGTAAGTGCGAGGTGGGGTCAGCGTTCCCAAATTCATTGGGCTCACCTCCCCACCCTACAGATGCGGAGGAAGAAAGGGGTCAGAGTGCCTTTGGCAGTGGAGACCTAAAGCCTGGAAAAGCCTGAAAGGAATTGCCTGCAGCTGCTGCTGTAGCATGCTAAAACCCAAGCCATGACAGTACTTTTTGGATTCCACTGGGATGGGAGAGGTGTTTTCTCGAGGCTCGCTTCCCCCTGCCCCGCGGGAGGTTATAACAAGGCGACTGTGGGATTTAAGCCCATGATGGTGGGATTAGGCGTTCCTCAGCCGAGACTGCTCAACATTCTTTCCCCCTGATTTGCCACTCGGTGCTCTCATTCCCCCGACTAGAAACTGGCTTGTGCAGCTCCCTTCCAGTTACGGCGCTGGAAGAGTTTACAGCACAGCCTCAGCCCAGCGTCCCTTCCTAGCGTATGTGCCTTGATTTAATGCTTTGATTTGAAAGTTATTTTTTACAATAAGAGAAAGATGGTCCATGCCAAAAAAAGCAGTTTCATAAAATGCTGAACATGACTTGCATTCTGTAATTGCAAACCTGAGAGACTTGGAGTAATTGACATTTTGGATGTATTGCAGAGTATCGTATTTAATCTTGAAAAGCAGGTTCCAGGCAAAGGAGGCAACTGCCAAGCCAAACTCAGACTCCTTGCCGGGTTCCTACCATAACTCATTTTCAAATCCATTCAGCACAGTCCTGAACCTAAATGTTTACGTTTTTGATTTACTAAGATAACATTCCTGGGTCACCGAAACTGTTTGTCAGGGAAGGTCTCAAAGAGACAGCAGGAATTAGTGATGCGCCAGCTCAAGCCTCAGGGATGTGCAAGAGGTGCTGGCACTTTCTAGTGCTTCACAGGGAATTCTGTCTGTCTCCCAGGATCTGGGGCATGGCAGCGAGATCTTGCCATCTCCCCATAGGTCCTGACGCCTGTTTGGGCGATGCAAGAGTAGGTGTGCGCTCCTTTTCATAGAGGTGATGCTTGAAGCTAAATGTCGTAAATGCGTGAGGTACAAGTAGTGTGGAGAGGTCTGCTCCAGCCCCTGTGCAATGGGTTCCGTGCTGCCAGGTTCTCCATTCGTGAGTGTGTGAAATTGCATAAATGTGGGACCGGACACAAATTAAATTTCACACAAGTGTGACTCAGTCCATGTGTATTTTTGTTGGTGCATGACTTCAGTGCGTGTGTAATTTTATAAATGTGTGGGATGTGACTGATGCTCGGTAAGTGCGTCTAAAAGTGGGAGCAGCGTTGCAGAGGCAAGCCAAACTCTCAAGCTAACCCACGGGTTCTACTTTTCCTTTGTCTACGAGTGTGGCTTCTGTAAAGTATCTGTCCCACATTATCGTGGTTTACAGCCTGGCTATAAACATTTGCTTCTGTTTGAAATACAACAAATATAAGCGGAAATCTGCTCTCTGCTTTATGCGTCCCGCTAAAAGATACCAGTTGAAGTTTTTAAAAAGGCCAGTCCTCTCCTTGCAAATAGAATGTTTACATTGCTACAGATTTCAGCGGAGCGAATACTAATTTACAATGGTGCAAATGAAAAGAAAGCAGAAAACCCAGGAATGTAAAAGGGAATTATACACCCCTGACCGTGGAAATGAAGACGCAGCCCTGGCACCACAGCTCTTAAAAGCATCGGCTGAGCTACATTTATATCAGGCCAAATTTTGACTCGGTGACTCATGCTGGATAGGGCCAGACGTTTGAACTGCTCTTCTTAAAGGTCTCCTAGCCAGGCTCCTGGGACCATAAGTTACTTCTCGTGAGCGAGGCTAGCAGCGTGGTGCCAGGCTTGTTTGTTAAATTTGTTATAGCTGCTCCCAGGATTCAGCCAGGATTAGGATGATGTGGAATTTGGTGTTATATGTATGTGCTGGAAATATTGCCCTTTACCTAGGGGAGGGTATGAGGGGGGAAGGAGCTTCCCTTCCCCTCTTCTGCGGTGGGTTTTCCAGCAGTGTTGCCAGCCCAGTTTGGGGATGATCTGGGGGTCAAGGCTGGCATCGATTGGGAAGAGGTTATTATTTGCCCAGCTGCACATCTTTATTCATAACGTGCCCATTGTTCTCAACATTTTGCATATTTCATTGTGAGGAAATGGAGTGGGGAGGGGGGGAAGCAATCGCCACGTCTCTGGGAGTTCGGCTTCTCTTTTATTTCGGCGGCAGCAGGCTGCAGCAGGAGCCCGTGGCTGTCAGGATGTTCACATCTGTTCCTGATTTGTGGACAATGGAGCACCATCCACCCGCTGCACATGGATGATCTGTGACAACTTGACAGCCTGCCCAGGAATTCAGACCGAACGGTTACTATCCAAAGTGATCAACGTTGTCTGATCCAACATTAGAAGTGCGGGGGGGAAATCATAATTTCAAAGGGAGGGAAATAAAAGAAAAGTTGCCTCCTTTTTGGCATTTGTGATGAGTGGCGTTAGAGCCTCCCTTCGCCTGGTGAGAGAGGGTGTTTGGGAGCGGGAGCAGCAGGAGCTGGAATGCTTCAAAGTAGGGCAGGGTGCTGGTCTCGGATGTTCCCCTGCTCCTGTCTGGTCTTTAAATCTCGCCTCGCCCCTGGGGCAGCCAGAGCACCGCGGGCAGCTCGGCTGAGCCCTGCTCCCTGCCTGTGCCCTGCCTGCGGCTGGGGGGGCAGCGAGGGGCTCTCCCTCCTCTTCCTCAGGTGCCCCCTCCCGGGCCTGTGCTCTCTGGGGTTGGGGCTCTGCTTGGGCATCCTGAGGTCCTGCCATGGGAGGGGATGCGGGCAGGAGGGGCTTCAGCCTCTCCAGCTTATTCTCGAAGAAAACATCTGCTCCTGCTTTCAATTGTCCTGCAGGACAAAGGTTCTCCGACCATCCCAGATCATGACTGTACACGAGACCGATATGTGGCACGCCGCCCGTGCAGCGAGGCAGCGGGTGACGGGCTCCTGAGCTGGGTCTGCGACTCCTCGACCCCTCCTTTGGCCCGGGACAGCTGCCCCAATCTGCACCATGCCCTGCTTGCCCCTTCCCCTTACAGCCCACCCTGATGCTGGCCTGTTGCAAGGACTGCAGCAGCCTGGAGAAGGGGATCGCCTGGAGGAGAGCAGGGCAGAGAAGGTGACGTCTTTCCTCCTCGAACGTGCTCTGAGGCTGCCCTCCCGCTCCGCGGCACATGCGCTGCATCGCTTCGCCTCCTTTGGTGCAGCAAATGGGTGTAAGTAGGTCTGAGCAAGCCTGACAAAATGCAAGGGACCTAAATTACATTACCTTGCACACCAGCTCTGAATCTGACCTTGGGGATTAATTAGATAAACAACCATCTTGTACAGTACCTTATATAAATGTACAAGCAAGGCACCATTAAGGATTACGTTGTCACTAACCTAAGCCCTTAGTGATTTAATTAGACAATTAGAGGGTGCTTGGGAATGCTCTCGTAGTAACCAGAGATATTAACACCATTTGTATTTATATTTAATGGCATTGCAGAAGGGACTTTAATTATTCCGAGTCTTACTTGTCTTTAAACTTCCAAAGAGGAAATTCTCTCCTGACTTTAGCAGTCTCTCGCAGGTGCTGCTGCAAGCATCGTGTTGGGCAGGTCCCGGGGCCAAAACCCTTTTCCATTGTAAACCCATGTTGCTCCTTGGCAGGTGGCTTGTTTGTCGAGGTCGCATGGAGCGTGCCAATCCCATGGGTAACTGCAGGAGGAGCGGGAACCGGACCTGGGCTTGCTGGCATCTGAGCAGCGAGCGGCAAGTACCACAGACTGTTCCCTGCGGTAACGGCCGTGCAGCCAGAAAGGTTTGTGTGCTGGTGGTTAGGATGGTAAAATCAATGGTAGGTTCAATAACTGTATGCGGGAGAGTGATTGGCATGTTTTCCCCGGTCCTCCGCACGCTGTAGAAGAGAGGGATGTTTCCTGGCATGGTAAACGAGGTGTTCGATAGAGCCTCCGACGGGTAAAACGAACCCTGTCCTCACTCGGGTCCTCTGCAGCGTCCAAATCACCGGTGGCTGTGCAGCAGCTTAGTAATATCGAATAACATCTGGTGACTAGGGAGAGCCTTCAGCTCGCATCAGCTGCAACCTGATTTAGGATATGAACTGGAATCCCTGCAGGAGGAAAGTCTTTGTCTCAGGATCAGGTAGCTCTCAGCCCCCTCTTCATCAATACCAGCCAAGTGACCTTTCTTCCTGCTTTCCTAAAGATGCCATTCTTTCAATCTCTCTGCCAATAATTGTATTTTCACTGTATTACAGCCCCAGTAATATAACTAAGCCTAAATAATATAGCTGAAATGGAGACTAATCTGATTTGCTAACTAATGTTTGAGTCAAGCAGATTTTTCTCCTGTTTTCATGAATCTACAGTTGACTAAACCCACAACCATTCCTCCACTCCTCATACTTTAGCGAAACGTGGATACAGAGGAATGATTCATCAGAGGGACGGATCCAGACTTCTGAAAAATGAGAGGATGTTTGCTTGGGTTTATGTGTGGAAGGGGTGGGATCCTCTTGGGAACTCTGGATGAGACAGTGAATGGGATGTCCTCGGATAATCAAAGACAATGAGGAAAAGTGGGATCAATGATCCGTTCAATGAAAGCATAAGGCAAATGATACATTGAGCAGTTCCAGAAAGTGGTAATTTGACAACGGACTGCTGCAGTGAGCCATCTGGCCAGAGGAGAGAGTGGGAGTGCCAGTCTGTGAGATGGGCACCTCTGGGATGGGAGGTGAGCTTCTGGAGCCTGCAGGCACGGCTTGTCCTCTGCCCGGGGCCTCGCTCCACAGATATACACACAGCCGAGGCATCGGAGTTAAATGGAAGAGGGGCCCTTGCTGGCCTCTGAAAGCATGAAAAAATATTCCTTGGAGCCTAAAGAGTAGATGTTTGTGTGTGACGTGGTTTTCCAGGAGCTGATTAACTGGATATGGGCTTGGTGAGTTGATATAGGGGGATATTGCGCATAGTTATTCAGGGTCAGGACTTTGGCATGTTGTGTTACTCTTTTCCATTTGCAAAGGGTAAAAATATGAGAGCGGAGCTTCAAAACCCTGTGTAAATAAGAAATAATAAAGGAAAAATAAAACTTCAGGGAACAGCTTCCTCTCGTGTGCTTTGCTCTGCCTTTTTTAGGCAAATCTGCTGCTCACCCTCTCAGCCTCCAAGCTCTCCCTAAACCCCAGAGTCCCAGCAAGCCAGGAACCAGTTCGTGCTCAGGCTGCCACCTGGGGATGAGCCAGTTTCCATGGCGTGGGGGATCCCTTTACAAAAGTAACCTGCAGCAGTGGCCAGGCTATGCCCACTTGTAGCAGTGCTCTGGAGAGAACTACAGTGAAATATTTTGCAAATCCTTTTTATTCCTTGTTTACGAAGAGACGCTAAGGTTTGGTTTTGGAAAAAAACCCACAGCAGTACGTGGCCTTGGGAGGATGCACGAAGTTCAGAGCCCTGCCTGCTCTGAGCAGCGACTGATAGCCCATTTATTTGGAAGGGCTAATGCTGGTCCAGGCCAGGTCCTCCTGCACAGATGAGCTTCCAGCAAGAGCAAGCAGAGGCAGGGAGGGAGCTGAAGCAGTAATCGGTGGTTAGGTGATGGCAGGGGAAATGCCAGGATGTTTTATTCAAAGTAGATGTGCTCTCCAGGCTGCCAGACAAGGAAGGAAACTAGAAAAATAGTCTTTCATGTGGGTTTTGGTCCTTGTTGCAAGGAGTCAGGCTAGGATTAACTGTCCTGTTGGAAAAGAGCCACGGGAACAGCCTCTTGCAGGGTGCCTGAGCTCTCCTTACCGGGGGGCCTGGCTGGAGCCAGCTGCATGTGGGCAGGGAGGCAGGAGCGGCGGACTGGGGCACGTTTTCCAATGCTCCCAGTGCCCCTGGATGGGCTGGTGTGCGGGTGGGCAGGGGTCCCTCTGCCAGACCTGCTTTTGCATGTCCTGCTGCCGATCAGACCCCAAACTTCATGGATCTTGGCTGCAAAAGCGGCTGCAGCCCCTCTGCTTAAGAAGGCACAGGCACTCCTGAAGTCTCCGAGAGACCTGGGTGCTCTGGCTGCATCAACAGCCCCAGGGTACTGATCCGTGGCCCTCTACCATGGTGGTGGTGGCCCCATGCCCAGCTCACCCCACTGGTGAGGAAACCCCAGGCTCTGCAACAGGCACAGCTCAGGGGCGAGCACGTTCCCAAAGGAGATGGATGCAGCCGCCTTGCGCAGGAGGCCAAGAAAGCTCAGCTGTGCGTGGACGGGCTGAGCCGTGGACGGGCCCTCAGAGCCAAAAGAAGGGCTCTAGCCTACTTTGTTCACTGATGTAGGTGCACGTGAGAGTGGCGATGTCCAGATGAACGTCTGCTTGGGATTCGAAGTGGAGCCGAGGGCTCTTCTGTTTCTTGTTCTAGGCTAAAAAATGATGTGTGTTCCCCCTCATCACACCATATGCCCCGTAGCAACGTGGGGAGGGACTGAATTTCAAACCGAAGGTGGGATGGGGAGGTTTCACAGCAGCACACTCATTCCTGCCCGAGGTGGAGAGATCCTGCATGGCTCCCAAGAAAGTCCTGGCCACTGCAACAAAGACGGAGAGTGCCTAACACAGGGCTTGGATGATGGATAGTGAAGAGAATGAGGAGGAAGGACGAAAGGCTTGCTTGGTGAAATGAATGGTTCATCTACTCAGCAGGTGGTGCCAAGGCACAGAACCCTCGGTTCGTACTTGACATCAGGAGCCAGTGCTGGGAACCTGAGCTACTGCTGAGCTAACCCTCCTGTCGATCGTGATGGAGCAAAGCAAGCCTCGCCCAAATGATGCGCATGGTGCATTAGGTAAGGGTGCTGGCTGAGAAAGTGCCCATCTGAGCAAACGCCGGCTCCGCTGAATGCGCTTCAGTGATTCTGTGTTTGAGGCTGTTACATGGGAGCTTGGAGAACACGATCTCATTGCAAACATTGACCTAGGTGGTTGCATTGGGATTACAGCACTGCAGCATGGAGGCAGAAACTGGCTGCTTTTATTTACACATGCACTGATATTAATTCTCTCTCTCCTCCCTCCAGGCTGGAGCTGCTCTTTTCTTCCCAGCAGTTGCTCTTGGTGTTTTGTAGTTGGCTGGTGGCCTGAGGTCTCAGCTGTCCACCACAATTCTCACCTGCAGAGCCCAGTGCCCCACACAGCAGCGCCAGGCTTGGCAGGTTTCCGAAGGAGCAGAGCCCTGGGGCTCTGCAGCTGGGGACCATGAACTAACAGCCTTGGGGGACAGCTCTGCCAGCTGGGAACATCGGGAAACCTCACCAGCTAAATGTCACTGCTTGTCCTGCCTTTGTCCTCACGGTAAGCCAGCGAGGGTGATGGGGGCTGTGGGACAGCACGGTGCGGCAGGGTCATGGGTCTGTCCAGGGCTCAGCAGCGTGATGGTCTAAGGAGCCGGCATCCCCTGGTCCTCTCCCCTGGGCGGAAGGTGTGGGTTATGGACGGCCAAATGCCTGCATGGTTCCCTGGCCCTGGTAGCTCTTGCCTGGGGGTTTCAGGATAGGCTGGGAGGGGCGTGTGGAGCTTCCACCATGCTGTGCTCCAAGCAAAGGGGCCAGAGGCACCAGCAAGATTTGTCTTCCCCTGAAGTCTTGTCCTCCAGCCAGGAACAAACCTCTCCCTCCATGGCAGCCTCTGTCCCTTCCATCTTTCTCTTGGCAGTGAAGTTGTTAATAAGCTTCCTTTTGCTATGATTCCATTTAAATTACTATTTTAAAACAACTACAGATGTGCTAAATTGGCTCAGCATAATAGGATGAGATGGAGAATAAAGGTTCTCCCAGTGGGCTGTCGCCAGCACAGGTAATTTATTACCTGGGTGGCTAATTATATGCTTCTCAGCTTTCTAGGGTGAAAACATCTTGATATTTCCTAGTTAAGGAGCCCTGACACAAGTGAAATGACCAGACATGTGAATAGGAAACATGGTGATTAAGTACCTGAGAGATGAAGAATGCAAAGGAAAAGGCATTCTGCAGCCAGAAAAAATGAACTGTGTGATTTCCCCCAGCACCTTGGGGGAGCGGGGAAGGGCTGGACCTCTCCGAACTCTGGCCAATTCAGGCACTCTGTGCATGAAAACTGTAGCTAACTGAATTCCAAGCTGGGAAAAAAAAAACCCTCCTGTAAATGAAAGAGAAGAAATAGTTTCATGAGTTCTGCATATGCGCTCGTGAGCTTTGGGGGCTGGGGCCGACGGGAAGGAGAAAGCCCCGTAGTCCTCCCTTCTACTCAGTGCTGGCTGCGCCCCATCTCACCGTGCAGCCCCCCAGCCCTGCAGATGGATGCTACCCCAGCAGGCAGCCAGGAGCTCCCCGGGATGAGAAGCTCCCCTGCGGCCACCATCCCCACCACGGTCCCCGGAGACCTCTGCCACCAACAGCTCCTCGGGAGCCTGCTGTCTTCGGGATGCACCCGCTTTCGCCACTTGTGTTCCAAGAGGTGTAGGTAAGAAACATATAGCTGTTATCCTCTCATTCGTTATTTGCTTGATAAAATGTAATGTTTGCTTAGTTAATGTGTTTGAGACAAGGTATCTTATAAAATACACAGTCTGTCGAATACGGCAAAATGGGCCAATTTTCACAGTACTTAAAATCTATGGCGTGAGGCAAATCCCATCTAGAAGAAAGATGCCTCATTGAACTGCTTGTGTCAGCCCACGGCCTCCAGCCACATCAGAGAAGCCAGGCGGTCCTGGGTTGTTTATAGAGGATTTGCAACAAAGGTGAAATAAAACCTTGGCAAAGAATTTCTTTTTCCCTGGACAAGATGGGGTGGTCGGTTTGGGCAGGGGCAGGGGCCAGCCCCTGGGGCTGGGTGGGTTGGGGGTTTGCTGCCTGCCGGGTGGCCCGTCCCTTCCACCGGCTTTGGAGGCTTTGGAGGATGCTTGTGGTGCAGCTCGTGGTGGCCTGACCAGGTCCCACGGCTGGCGGGAGGGGACTGCGGTCTCGCCTGCCCCCAGGAGCTTCCCCTGGACTTTGATCTTCCCGTGAGGCTGTAAAATGATCTCACCTAAAATGAGATCCAGACTTCAAGACCTCTGGGTGCTGCTTTAGCACCCCGATCTTCCCAGTCCAGCAACAAGGAGGTACCTCCTCCTTCTTGAGTCATTTCCCACCCTGTTTGCCAGTGTCCTTGCAAGACACCCCTGCTCACCAAAGGAAACCACGCCGGGGTCCGCACAGCCCCCAGGGGACAAGGAGAGCACAGGGGAACTCGAGTGCAAACCTGAGCACGTACTTCTCGTGAAAGCCGTGTGAGGTTTGTGGAGCTCTTCTGACTCCATGACAGCGCCAGGGACTGGGATGACACTGCCTGGGAAGGGTCCCCAGCTCATCCCTGGCTCTCTGCAGCAGTGGAGCAGCAATACCAGCTTTTGTCCTCGTGATACCCTCTGTTTCACGCATTGCAGCAGGGAAGGATGGGTCTGGGTGAAGCCTTGCTCTGGCCACGGCCAGGAGATGGATGCAGCTGCAGCGGTGTCAAAGATGTGGATCCCAGCTACTGTCACCACGTCCCCCTGGGACTCTGGCCGAGCTTGTTCCAGAAAACCCTTGGTTTTGCCTGACCTGTGAGGCTGCGGTGATTCACAGTTTGCCCCCTGCTCCGCAGCCCCTAAAGTGGGTGGTGAAGAGGAGGTCTCTGGGAAGGCAGAGTGTTCGTGATAAAAGGGAGCACCAGAAAACAAGGTGTTTGCTGTATGAAAGGGGCCTCATTCTCACGGATGAAAGGGAAAGACATGTACACGTGTCTTTGGACTCCACAGCATCTCCCAAAGCTCTGGTTTTATGCTTCTTTATCCTTCAACTTCTTCCTTAATGAGAAATTAATTAGCCTTGTAGTTCCTGCCTGGGAACTTGTAAACATGCAGCAGTGGTGCCCGTCACTCCCCCCACCCCCCGCCCTGTCCCGTCCCACCCCCCTTCCCTGCGGTGTAGTCCAAGATATCTGACAAAAACACTCGAGAACAAAGCTGCCCGGCTAATTCAGGGAATTATCAGGAAGCCTGTAGCAGAGCTGAGATAATAGGCCTTAAATAGCAGCCTGATTGCGCTTCCTCCAGAGGCTTCGCAGGGCTCCCTCCCACCCTGGGGCGAGCGGTGAGGGGCTCTGGGCCACTGGGACCCCCAAGGCGAGGAACCAGCCAGGCTGGGGATGTCCTGATGGGGATGCTGGCATGGGGGGGGCAGCGCGGTAGCTCTCTTGTTTTGCATTTGGAGGAGAGAGAAGAAAAAAAAAAAAGGCAAAATGCTTGCTGTGGTGGCTTGGTGGTCCTCACTGCACTGTCCTCCTGCCGTCTGGGTACCACCTGGCACCTGGGTCACCCTGTGCTTTAAGCAGCTCCTGATGGTTTGTAAGCGCTGGGAAGGGAAGGTCAGGTCTGCAGCCCTTCACCGAGCCCAGCCCCAGAGGCATTTTTGGGGGCTGCTCCAGGGCTCTGCTGCTTCATCCCATCCCCTTCTCCAGCCTCCCCCCGGGGACCTGCACATCCCCAGCTGCAGGGCTGGCCCCTGCCAGCAGCCACAGCCTGTCCCGCTGCAGCTGAGACCTGCTAGTGCATGGGTGTCTGCATGCACCAGAGCTGAGCATCTCCAGAAACGCAGCCAGACCCTTGAAAACACAGCCCTGATAAAGGGCAAGACCTGTGAAAAGGATGTGCTTCAAGGGCAGGGACAGAGACAGTAAAGGAGGTGGAAACAAGGCTGAGAAAAGAGGGCTCAACCCGGTGATTCACATCACCCTGTGGGGGGACACTGGACCTTGGGCTGTGGCATGGAGTAGGGGGGGGAAATCCTATTTGTGACAGGACCTAATTTTTTTTCATTAAAATGTAATTTTTCATAATGGAGGAGTTTAATTGGCAGGAAAATCATGTGATTAATTGTTGCAACCAAAGGGGCAAATTCAAAAGCCTGTAGACAAGGAGCACGTTGAGGCCACAGGGCAGCAAAGCACTGAGCGTGTCGCGTATAAACCTGAACACGGGGCAGCGATGGGGCATGTTCCCGTCCACGCTGTGCCAACGCTGATGGACCCGCACCATAAGCTGCCTGGTGCAGACCCTGGCTCAAGGGAGGCTGCGGATTTGGTCCACTCTAGCAACACCAGCCTGCTCCACACCAAAATCTCTATTCTGTCCCATTTATGGTACGGCTAGTGCTGTGTCAGGGGACTGCTTTGTAGCCTTAATGCTCAGAAGCCAAACTTTACCACTGACGTGTTTTTTTCCCCGGTGCAGTTAGTTAACACAGGAGTTTCCTACCCTGGAGGACAGGCAGTTTCCGCAGCAAGGAGGTATGGTGGCAAGGGAAATCTTCTGATGCAAACGTCAAACCTTTCTCCTCTGATGCTTGGATGATGGGGCCAAAAGGACTACTGGTTTTTCTCATTTCCTTGTGGAGGAAATGTACTATTCCAAATATGACTTGTAGCTACTTCAGAAATGAGTCATTACTTTGTGTATAATCTAAACACTGGAGCATAATCATAAATAAATAAAACTGGCTTCATAAACTGGAAATTAAATGTATCCCGTCCTTGTTTGTAATGCACCATGATTCATACTGTTGCTTCCTAGTTTAGTTTTTATTTTAAACCAGGTTTTGAAGCCTTGTAGGGTTCTTTGTGCTGTTTATGCATGCTGTAGTTTTGATTTGTCCTGTGATATTGCTTGAGGAATGTTGTTTGCCCATATGTTTGATATTAATAACAAATTCCACCCCTCCTGTGCCTTCTCCTTTTGCTGTGTCCTTGCGGGGCTGGAGGCAGTGACAGGCATGAAGGCGCTGGGCTGCAGGCTACTGAACATCTGCAGTTCACTAGGTCACCTCCATTTCCACCAAAGGCTGTGAAAGCACTGCCCAGAGCAGGGGAGCAGGAGCCAAAGCTAAAATCTAGAGCACACAGGTCAGTGCTCATGCCCGTCTGACATACAGTTCTTGCTGAAAGCGCTAGTCCCACCTATTTCTTTTCCCCAGCCCCTCCCCTGCTTCTCTGCAGTGGCCGGAGTATTTGCGCCGACAAGCTGTGAGCTGGTTCAGGCAGTTGATCTCATCGAATCTGTTGGTGGTTTTGTCTGGGTTCCCCCCCCCGGATGATTTCCAGCCAGATCAGTTCCCCAGCCTGCCTCACAAGGAACACTGGAACAGCTGAGACCACCGTGCGGCCTCAGTGGATCTGGCATGTGAAGAAGACCGTAAGGAACTGCCCCCGACTTGCCCAAAGCACCATGGCCCCGGGCTTCCCTCCTGCCTTGCTTTGGGCATCACCTCTAGGAGCATAAATCGCTTACGTGTACAGCGAGTGGACGAGAAAGTGCCTTGTGCCTCAGGCTCCCCTACCCTCTTCCTCAGCCCTAAGAGGAGCTAGATACTGGATTAAACCAAAAATCACATACCCATCCTGCCTAATCTGTCCTGAGAGCCAGGGGCCAGATGGATTTTGCATTTCAAGTCATGGAGATGGCTGACCAGCCGAAAAGCGTCGTGTTTAGCGCGGAGCCTGCTGCCTGCGCAGCTGTCCCCCATCTGAGCCCCGAGGCAGCGGTGATGCTCCAGGGTAAGGGCCGGCATGGCTCCCAGGACTCCCGCTCCAGAAGAGCCCGGCAGCCGGCCATGTCCCTGCTGCATTGTTACCAATGGAGGAATCGGAATATTTTGGCTCCTAATCCGCCCCCAGCCACCCCTGGCTCCTGGGTGTCTGGCCTTGGCTGCGGAGCTCTTGGTTAACAGCAGCTCTGGAAGGCTCGCTGGGTGAGGAGGTCAGCACAGGCATCTGGGGTCACTTTAGGGTTACCCTGCTCTTCATTTAGGCAAGAAAAAAATAAGTCTGCCTCTCTCTTCCCCTGGGGTCGGAGGCAGAAGGGGCAGGGAAGAGGGGGCTGAGCAGATCTGTGAACGGCTGGTGTCTTTTTCCAGGATGGGATGTGTCCCACTCTGCCGTAGGATGCACAGGTTTGGGCTGAGGCCACGTGCCCTGGGAAGAGCAAGGCTGCTTTCCCACGGCCAGCGGCACAGGGAGCCTCGGTGCATCCCGGGGCATGAGCTGGGGGTGCCCGCTCCACACCGGGGGGGTAGAAGGGCCCAGATGGTGGATACGTCCCTTCCACGCTGCACATCTACCTTTGTTCTTGTCCCTTATTTTTTTTGCAGATGTTCCATTTTAGCAGTAGCAAGGGGTACTTTAGCCTGGGCAGAAGGTACTGTAGTCCAGGAGTTCCTTAAATCCATGTATTTGCTTCTACTTGTGCTATTTCCCATGCCATGCTCTGAACCACAAAGCACTAGATTCATCTATTCCTTATAGCTGAGCCTACTGAGACCAGATCCTCCCTATGATTTCCACTGTGTCAAGAAACCTCAGAGACCTTGGTGCATCATGGTCCAAATCTCATTCTTAAGTTAAATACCTGCAGTTGCCTGTTTTGGCAGAGTTCAGCTGCTAGACCTGCTCCCTGCAAAACCAGGCTGGAGCATGTAAAACAGGAACGTTAACTATTTTTCCAGCTGTCTGTAGCTCACGAACTGTAAAACACACACTGATGTTACACCTCCACACCTTGCCAAGGAGATGCCAGTGACACTGGGATTGCTTTGTTCGTTTGTTTTAAAAGACGGTTTCCAAAAATTGGAGGAAATCCCTGACAGTGGTGATTCTTCTGCAGGAGCTTGTCTCTGTGGCTGTTGGCAGGCCCTAGGCTCCACCGGCATTCCCCAAGCTGGGTGGCTGTCACTCCATCCCAAAGGTAGGACAAGGCAAGCGAGACCTTTCCCACCAGTGGCTCCATCTGGTGCCTCTCTGGGGCCATGGAGCTGAAACACCCCCAGATCTTGGACTCGGAGCCCGGCCTCCCATCTGTCAGAGCCCACTGTCCCCTGCAGCAGCACTGCAGATGTCCGAGGATCCCAGAAGCAGTCGACGCCAGCCAGAAGCTGAACCCCGCTTTCGGGTGGGAAAGCACGTTAGCTGCCTGGCCAGTCTGAAATCAATTTGTGTCTATCTTTGAACCTGATTCCTTTCTAAGCCTGTTTTGGCTCTATTTGTTTGGAATAGACCCGATCCTAAAGGGAAAAGCAGACAAACCAGACTAAACATCAAATATTAAATAGCAACTGCTAATATGACAGCCATTAAACACAAGCGCTCTCCTGCCTCTGTAGCAGCTGGAAGCTGGGCTGCACACCCGCCTCTGGATCCCGGTGCTACCGACATCGAAGTCGGGCTGCACGTGTATATATCAAATTGCTGGAATGAAGAAGAAATCCAGTTTCCTGCTGCCAATCTTTCTGGCATTCACTCTTCTGTGTCTGCTTTTAGCCGAGGTAGGTGGAGACGATGTACTTTCCCCTTCTGAGATGCGGGGAGAGGGGAGTGCGCGGCTGCCCAGCTCACTGGCTCTGCAAAGGCGCTCAGCAGAGATTGGCAGGGAGGCTTCTCCCCCTATCCTGCTGGAAAATTAAAGAAATCTTATTTTGTTTTGGGATGAATCCAAGCGGCTTTGAAGTCCTGGGAAGGATCTGCTGGCCAGGCAAAGCCTTCTCTCCTTCTCTCTCTCTCTCCCAGAATTTCAAAGCCGGGGCATTGGGATAAATCCAAGAAGAGGGCTCCTGTACGGCCACGGCCAAGGGGAGCAGACACAGGGTGCCCTGGCTCAGGCCGCTGCTTTGTCCAGCTGTGCTGGGGATCGCAGGGACCAGGGAGGTCGTCGTGGAAGAAACACCCTAAAGCGGCGTGAAAGAGAAAACCTCGGCCGTACCCCTGTTTGTTTGCACACTTGTGCTGCGCTTCACTCTCTTCTCAGCTGTCCCTTCTGCTGCTCTATGGGTGAAATTTCAGGAGAAACTGGGCAAATGTCAATGTCCAAGGATCTCCCACGGGTCTGCCCATGCCGGGGACGGCAAAGGAATGAGAGACATCCCGACCTCAGCCCTGAGCAGGATCCCCCATCACGTTGTCAGCGGGCACTTGCAGTCATGGCACAGCGTGGCCCTGGGTCCTTCTCTTTATCTGCCATGCTCCTCCTCTTTCCTTGAGCCACTTCTTTATCACATTTCGAGCATACCTTCCACTTGACTTAACACTAACATATGTACAGTCGACATTTCAGTAATGCCTTACAAATTAGCTAGGCCTGATTGAGAGATTATCTGCCGGTTCCAGCCTCTTCCCCCCCCCTCCAGCCCTGGGCCCCCCCCCTGCACTGGGGCTCAGTCCCGGGCAGGGAGCTGGGGCCCCCTCCTGGTGCACCCACCCGGCTGCTGGAGCTCTCCATCCCACGCTCTCGCCTCCTCGGTGAGTTTCTGGGAAGCATCATCCTTTTCTCCTTCCTCTTCTTCTTTCCTCTCTCTCTCTTTTTCTAGCTGAAGGGCCTTTTTTGGGTGTTGCGGTGAGGTGTGCCTCTGCTCGCCACGACATGGCAGCTCGCTGGGGCTTTATGGGGGGACCAGCATCCCGGCTCTGTGCCCGGGGCCACTGTGGAGGCGAGGGGGGCTTCCCACGTCCTCCATCCCAACAGCTGGAGTAGCCCGTCTCTAGAAAGTGGCTCTTGCTGGCACAAGAAGCAGGCAGCATTCAAGGGAGGGGGGACCCGAGCTGGGGCCGGAGGAGCAGAGACCCTCCGAGACCCAGCAGACCCTGCCGCAGCCCGGGCTCCGGCAGACCTCTGCCTGCGCTGGGTATTTGCGGCTTATAAACAAAGAGATGGGAAGGCAGACGGACTAGATATTTGTCCAAGTGCTTTCATGAGAAAACCTTCAGCGGTTCAAATGCCGGTTGTTGGTTCTGCTTCCGCTGTCCCAGCAGTGCAGCCTTCTGGACAGAGAGGTTTAAAGTCCTCCTGGAGGCATTCCCATCGTCCAGCAATTTCCCTAGACTCGTTATTATGGATTTCTTTGTTCTGAGCTTTTACATTTCCTGCAGCCCTCTCGAGTTCCTGAGCACCGGCCACTTAGTACTTGCAGTGCCAGAGCCTTGTTTCTGTGTCACTGAGCGCTGAGAAGCGCTCTGTGGGCGCATTTCTATGCAAAAGGCTGTGAAAAACGAGGATATGTTTTATGATGTTCCAGCGCAGAGGGGCCCTGCGCTGATCACACAGTTATTATGGCTGGAAGGAACCTCCACCAGCTCACCTGCTGCATTTTATCCTCTGCATCAGGCTGGTAAACTATCCTTGTCGGATGTGTACTTAGCCTTATCCTTGAATATCTCTGGAGAAAGCAATTCAACAATCTCCCTGAGCAGCTTGTTCCACCGTCTGAACTCTAGTTAGAGTTATAAAGGTTTCCCTAATGTTTAACTTTAATTTTCTCTACTGCAACATAACACCATTATTACTAGTTTGAGCTCCTTGATGGCTCTTTTTCCCCTAAGCCCCCATTTAGAAGAGACTGGGAAGGAGCTAGATGAACTGACTTACAGCTCGGTTACAACACAGTTTCAGCCAATTCCGTTTAATACGAGTTAAGGTAGGCAGAGTTTATGGGATCATATCAGGTTTTAAACGGTCTTAGGCAATGCTCAAATGTCCTCTTGTGAAATTAGCTGGATTGTGGAGCTGGTGCCCTGACTGCCTCTTCCACCCGGCTCAGGGAGATGAGGGATGAAGTGACCCCCCGTGGGGGGGCTGGCGGGTGAGTGGGTATGTGGAGGATCGCCAGGCTCACCAGCTGGGCACAGGGAAGAGCAACGGTGAGGCAATGAGCTCTCGGTGGGGTTTGAGGGTCTCTCTCTTCCCCCCCGCACCATTTCACAGCACACCCGCCCACGGGCATCCACCCTCTCCTGGCACCCAGGGACCAGCGTGGATGGGATGTGCAAGGAACACACGCACCCACACCCTGCCCGGGGAGCGGGGAATTTGCTAGACCCCCAGCTCCCTCCCCTCAAAACCTCCTTTTCCCCCTCTCCCCGCTCCTGCCTGACCCCAGGGCTGCAGAGGAGGAGGGAAGGGACAGGCAGGGGCTGCCGGGAGCCGAGGCAGCGGGGCAGGTGGCAGGGCTGCGTCTCCCGTGGGAAGGCATCGCATGTGTCAGACGAGCTGCGAGAGCGTCTGGGCAACGAGCATCAGCGCACAGACCGGAGAGAGGAGACTGGAATGTAAAAAGGAAACGAGTACATGGAAATTCAAAACTCTCCCCAGATGAAAAACAGAGAGGAGAGAGGTTTTTTGGCAAATGAAGTTGTAAAAAAAAAAAAAGTTCCTGATTTTCTTCCTCATTTCTAACTTTGCAAATCACACCAAGCTCTAGCTGTGTGACTGCATCCTACGTCCTCTACTGAATCCAGCGTGTGTCAGCCTGGAAGAAGCCACCACCCTCCCATCACCGCCAGCAGGACCAGCAGGATCTGCTCCTCTTCCTGGTCCATCAGGCCAAGCTGCTCTGTTGGGCCACTGGTGGTCCATGTGTCCTGCTGGAGGAGAGGTCTCAGATCCCTTGGGCAGCAAAGGGGTTGCTCATGGATGTCCCCTGTCACCGTTGTCACCTTGTTCTCCCAGCTGCCTTCTATTCCTTCTGCACCCTGGCCTCCTGCTCCCCTGTCATCATGCTGGTAACTCTCATACCCCCTTTTTGCTTTCAGCATTGTGGTTTCTCTCCAGCTCATTCAGCAGCAGTGGGTGGGCGATCTCCCCCTTCCCCAGTCCCCCCACAGCCCTGGATGTCACAGCTACCCCCTCATCTGATGGGCCGTGGGGGACCCCCGTCACAGGGCTCACCAGGAGATGGGGAGAGTTTCAAGCCTCACAAGATTGGGCTGCAACCTCTTCAGTTGGATCTCCATGGCTGGCTGAGATGAATCCAAGCCGGCAGGTCAGGGTAGCAGGTATTTCTTGATTTTTGGTGCAAACCTAGAGAGAATGGCCATGGGCAGCATCAGCAGCGGTGGCAGGAGAAGTCGGTCCTTGCCGGGGCGGGTGGATGGGATCTCCTGCCAGGGCTGTGCGTGGGAGATGTTCCCCAAGCACGTGAGAAGTCACCGCTCGGGTGAACAGCTCACTTGTCCCATTCAGCAAGTCTACGCTTCGGGGGCTTTCCTCACCCGTGAATTGTCTGCAGAGTGTGATTTTAATTAAAGTAATTATTCAACAATATTTTTTTCTTACTGAGTGATTGTTGCAAGTAACTTTTATCCATTCAGGGCCCATTTGTAAGCAATTTACCTCAAGAATTTGGCAGTTGAAATTCAAGCAGCTTTACTGGGCGAGTAAGTCACGCTGCGTGTTTCCGTGTCGCCTGTGGATGAACGCGACTTGTTGAGTGAGGTTAGTAGCGCATATATTTGTGCTTATCGACTTGAAATGTGTTTCCTATGGATATTCTGTAATATTTACTTAAATCTAGCTGTTTCTGCTAAGGCTCCTGGCAGCAAACACGATCACCCAAATTTTCATGGCTAACAAAGACAAAACAGGACACTGGGCAGGGTCTGAACTGATTGTTTGAGGATGCAATATTTGTTTTGTGGTATTTATCTAATTTAGTTTACAATGTGGGAAATTTTATTTATTTATTTTTAAAGCATGCCCCCCCAACCTTGTAAAGCTTGTGGTTCTATCCAGGATTCAAGTTACAAACTTTTGCTGTTTTGCTTTAGCCATGAGTTTTTTTATAAAAGTGTGGTTAGACTATTTTTTGCATCAGAACAAGGGTTGGTTTTCTCCCTTTTTTGCTGATAAATTGCAAATGGATGAAGGAAATCTGCTCAGACTTTCCCCGCAGACATTCTCCTTTGGGCGGAGATTAAACATGGGGAATTTCAGTCTAAAATGCAAATGCTTTAGACATTTATGAGAGTGGGAAAACAGGGGCCAATTATGAGAACTGCTTTGTGACTTTATAGGGGTGCTACTGGCAGCCTGTACCGTGCTGGGGACAGCCTGGGGACAGCCTGGGGACAGCCTTCACCCTCCTCCTGAGACCCAGGCTGGTAGGAGAGATGGTGAGCACCATGTCCTGGAGATGGAGAGCTGGGTCGCCGCAGCAGGATCTGCTCCCGTGGGATTATTTGATGTTTGCTGGCTGCAAAGCCCAGGAAAGGAGCTGACTGTGGACCTGTGGGACACCGAGAGCCTCTCCGGCACCACGGAGGGAAGCTGGGGGGGGGGTGTTTGGGGGTCGGTAGGTGTGCAGCAGGGACGCTGGTCGCTCGGTCAGCAGCACAGATGCAGCTGCAGTTTGGGCATCACGTATGGGTTGTCTTAGGAAGGTGGACACAGTTCACAGCTCATTGCTGCCGGGCTGTGTGATGCTGGCGTCTAAGCGAGAAGGTAAATGGGACTCAAAACTCTCCCAGCTTGGTGGGGGGATGGAGAAAACCATCTTGGTTTTCTTTTCCCTCCCTCTCGCTCCTGTGCCCGGGAGTGCCATGTCGGTGCCGGGCACTTGGGAGGGTGCGGGGTGGCTGCAGGCACCTTTGCGGAGCCCTGGGATGCTGCTGGTGGGTTTAGGAAGGAGAAGGAGGGGGCTTGCGATGAGAGCTCCGCTGGGGAAATCCCTGCAGAGCCTGACAGCAGATTTGCGCTGTAAAAAATTTACATCTCCTGCTGAGAACTCAATTTTCATAGGAGATAATCAAATGTGACCCGTGTAGCAAAGCGATATTTTTACAGGATGTTTTTTCTTTTTTTTTTTATTTGCTCCTCTCTCTCGATTTCCGTTTGGCGTCTTCAGCAGTTCCCGACGGTTGTATTTTGACAAGGATCCTCAAACCACTTGTAAACATTTCCAAGTGAGGCCAAGGTGGAAACCACGGCATCTACCTCCAGTTATTAACATGACTTCAAGATGAAGTAGGTCGATCCCAGAGGCCAGCTGCCTGGTCCTGGGGGGGGGGGGGGCTGGACTCATTTACTGCCGTCCCAGAGGTTATCGGAGGGAGGTGTGCGGGAGACAGGGAAAAACGGGAGGAAGGGATGTAACAGGGCAGAAATGGTGCAGGTATCCACCAGGCATCGGTTGAAAAGCGTGGGAGTGAGGAGTATCAGAAGGTAACGCTGGCAAAGCTGTGAGGGCAATTCTCTTCTTCCACCCACGGGCTCTCTTAAGCCCTTGCCTGTCAATCAGCCCCTTATTTACATGAATACTAAATCTACTTGCAGCTTCTTTAAATAAAACAAGAACACGCACCTTCCTGTAGCGAAACATATTATAGCAGTTTGTCACAGCATCATCCAGTAGGTATTAATTCCCAAATCATTTTATGACATGTTTTATCATAAGTTATTAAAGAAGGTAGCTGCATTGGGCAATCATTTGATAAACTGAGCCATAATTTAACACGCTCCTCCGTCATATTAGTGAGGAACAAGATTTATTTTCTCAGTGCAACTTTAATTATGGATAACACAAGCAGGGGATTGAGTCGGCTGAATCCTTAAGGTTAATGATGTCTCCTGAGGAGCACCTCAGGGTAAGGCACGGGATCTTCCCAGAGCTGCTGACTCACCTGCGGTTGGCATCTCTGGCTCCAGGTATGCAATGTGACCTTGAGTTTTGGGCCTCAAAAAGGTGGTTGTGTTCTTCTAGTGAGATTTAGGGCATTCGTAATACATTGCCAAGGTTGGCCAGCTGCCTGGCTGCGGTCCCCTCGGGGAAGCCGAGTGCTTCTGCCTCCCCTGCCGCTGCACAGGCAGCGGGAGGGACTTTCCCGACTGGGCAAAGTGTGTCCCTAAATTCACGCTTAGCTGGATAACTACAAGTTGCCTGACATTCGGTTCCCCTGAAATCTGGTCACTTTGGACTGAGCAAACTGGGAGAATCTGTGCTCTGACAAAGACCGCAGAAGAAATTTGTTTTCACGCAGGGCTTGCTCAGTACACGTCGCCATTTGCTACCGGGAGCGGCAGCGAGCTTGCTCCAGACCTGGGGCTGGAGTCCTTCCCTGAGCCTTGGCTCTTAGCAGTTGCTTTTAGCACTTCCACTGCAGCTGTGAATTCTCCAAGATCGCTGCAAACCAGAGGGTCCACCACTGCTTTCTCAAGACTGGGTGGCTGGCAGAGGACTTGACTTAGAAATCAGGGGAAAATAAGCAAAAGAGTGTGGCTCTCTGCTTCTGCAGCCTCTACTCCCTCCGGGCTGCGAACCTGGCCCATCAGGGCGTCAAGGAGGCAGAAAAACCTAAGGAAATGACCCAGGGGCTTCTGAAAAAGCTGCATATCTCCTCCCACTGGGGGAGTTAATGACCGTCCTGGCAAATATCACTATTAAGCTGGGAACTTGTCAGAAATCCTCATGCTGGGAACTTGTCAGAAATCCTCACGTTCCCCCGATTGCTATGGCATTCTCGCTCTTTTCCCCATATTTACTTTTGGCTCTGGAAATCGTCTTTTAATTTCTGCGCCTTTGTTCTTGTGTCTCTCCACCTCGTCCCTGTGGTCACTCTCCCGGCTCCAGCCGTGGAAGGTGCACGGAGAGGAGCTCAGCGGGCTCACCCTCTGTTCACGGAGGGTTTCCCGGCTGCTGTGGTGCTGGTGCGGGACCAGTGAGAGCCCCCAGGGCTGGCACTGGGCTGCAGAGCCTGGCTGTGGGTGCTGGCATCCCCCCGGGCTGCTTGCTGGAGGGGGGGGGGGGGGGGGGGGGGCATGCTCTGCTCCAGGCTCTGCCCCTTTACGAGAACCTGGAGGGTCTCGGGGCTGCCTGCGGCTCCCCACCCACGTGTCGGTGAGACAGGGAGGTGTTCACGCAGCTCTTGGGATGGGGGATGCAGAATCCAGGTCCTTGAACCATTTGAGGACCCTGTCTCGGTGCCATCTCACCAGGGAAAGCTCCAGGTACGGTTTGCAGCCCTGGTGCAAAGGGATGCGGGAAAGCTGTCCCTGTGGATGGGCTGGTGTCCGGGGGTGCCGGACAAGTGATACAGCGAGGGGTCGGGATGTTCCACAAGGACCGCTCCAAGCTGCAGAGAGAAGCCAGCCTGATGCATCCCACTGCTTCCTCTCTGCCACTGCTATGCCAAGCTTCCACCCTTCATAATCACAAATGGGAGGGGGGGGCGGGAAATCCCTTATTGAAGTCTAAATTACTAAGCAGTTCGGGGCAGGGACGGGCAAGGAGTGCAGAAGGGAAGAGATGCTTAAACACATTGGGCTGATGTCATGTTTTTTAGTCAGGAGCAGGAGAAACACAATCCAGTTCTCTTCCCCCCAACAGAACAAAGGGGAAAGTCCCCAAGGGGAGATTAGAAAAAGTGAAACAAAAAAAAAAAAACACCACAAAATGAGAGAGGAGAGGAACAAAAAAAAAAAGAAGAAAGAAAAGAAAAAAGGAAAGACAAAACCAGCATCCCCCTGAAGTGTCCCCTCTGTTGTGTATAACAACTTCTCTCTTCCCCCACTTCCCCAGCACCAGTCAGGCTTACAGAGCCATAAAATAAGTTTGTGGCGTGTTCAATCGATTATTCCTCCTAATGCACTGTTTTTGGAGACAGGTAATTTATTTCAGACTCTACATGTCCACATGCAAAAAAAAAAAAAAAAAATTGCCTTCTTTTTCTGTCTTCCCTTTTTGGTTTACAGACCTTTTTTTGCCCCTTTGCCCCCACCTCCCCCTCGCTTCCCCGTCTCAAGTCCCCCCAGACACAAGCGTTTCCCAGTGAAAGGTGCAGCCATTCCCACAGTGAAACCCAAGGCAGGTAATGACTTTCTCACCCCATCCATACTGCTCCAGAAACTGCTGCCTCACCAGCTGCATCCCTTTATTTTGGAGAGACAAGGGGGAGGGGGGGAAGTGCCAGCCCCCTCTGATTCCCTCTCCTCCAAAGCCTCCCCATAAAAAAAAAGGAGAAAGATATAAAGGGAGCAAGTGTTTGCAGAGATAGAGTTTCCATGAGATGGAGGGGTTGGGGAAGCGGGGGCTGTTCGGTGTCCGGGAAGGAGCAGGTTCCTGAGCTCCCGCTGTCTCTCCAAGGGTCCGCAGGCAGGCGGGAAGGCTTGCCTGCCGCTGCCGGCTCTGGGGAAAGGAGGAGCTGGATTGGCATCCCACTTGAGTTTGGCCGCTTGCCTAAGAAGCCCTGGCTGCAAACCCCAGGCGCTGGGGACAGAGGTCCCGAATCGCTGCGCCGGGTGCAGCTCAGCCCCAGACCCCGCGCGTCACCGGCACAGCCCAGGTCCAGCCGCGACGTCAGGCTTTTGTCCTGGCTGCTCTCCCCCGCCCTGGGGACAGCAACGCCTTCGAACCGATGTCTGGAAGGGGGAGACCCAGGTTTGGCGGCTGAAAAGGAGCCTGCGGCGAGGTTTGCAGGGGATCTGCTCAGAGCCGCCTGTTCTGGCTAAGGTGGCTGCAGCCAAGCCAGAGGACCGGTGCTCACGGCAGCCCGGCACACGCCGTGCCGGGGCTCTTCTGCATCCCACACCGAGCCCTCGAGCCGCAGGGCCTCTGCTCTGGCATGGTAACGTCCAACGGCTGTTCCCAATCCTGGGGTTTGCAGCCTGGTCCTGAGGGCAGGCTAGGGCCAGAAGCTCCAGCGAGCAATGGCAGTGATGGGACACACTGGTCCTCATCCCCAGACCCCCTCATCGCCCCCCCACTAAATGATCCTTGCAGAGCTCTGGAGATATGAGAGCAGATGAGCAGATCTAAAGGGCTGTGGTACAGGATTTACTGGATTACACCTGGGCGCACCTTCCTACTCCAGAAGGTTTTTCAGCCTAATGTGCTCTGGCATCCCAGGAAAAGAGGAGATTACCCATCACTAACAGCTTTACTGTAAAAGCCCAGGTGGGTCTCCTGGAAGGGAAGCTTTTTTCATACCTTTTCTTATAATTTGCCTCTCCAAACCAAGGGTGGGTTTGGGAGCACGGAGCTGAGACCCCAGGAAGGGCAGCACCGAGGATGCTCCGCACAGCCAGTGCTGCTGCCCCGGCACAGGGCAGCCTGGGGAGCTCGAGCAGCCTTTGGGGCTCGGACACCCTCCTAGACTCCCTTCTGCATCCCCAGGGACATGAAACCAGCCACCTTGCACAGGGAGGAGAGTGCATCGGCTGGAACAGGAGCTTACCAAAACCGAGCCCTTGGCTTTAGCAAGGCCGTCGGTGGAGGCGGGCAGGCTGGGCAGCTATTGTTTCCAGTTAGGGGGAGTGGGAGAGGTTTTTATCTCATAATGAAGGCGGCATTATGAGTGGAAATGATAAATATCAGGGAACAGGGAAGGAAGAGGGAGGGGGATGTTATTGAAAAATGTAAACTCTGCCACCCAGCCAGCCCAGCGCTGCTGGGGCTGCTCGGCGAAACCCTAATCCTGGTCTGCTCAGAAGATCACCCCTGTCCAAAATGGAGATGAAGTCTGCTGGGCTTTGGGGTGCTATCAAGGCTGCATGCACCCCAGGGAGACCTCCTGGACTGAGATGTGGGGACAGGCAGGGACCAGCCCCTTGTCCTCGGCTATAGGATTTGCTGTGCTTTTTGCTGTGCTGTGCTCCCTGGGGTTGGGAGAACAAATCACCTCCCAAAAATCCCTTTACAAGTCCGGAGTCCTCCCTTTTACCCTTCCAGCTGCACTAAGCCCCTTCTGAGACCTCTCCGCACCCATTGCAGAGCTCCCACACTGCACATCCCTCCCACCCCTCTCACACCCACGCCTCATCTCTTGCTCTCAGCCTTATTTTTCATTGTGCTCTTTGTTTATGAGAGTTTCTGTCTTCCTGAGGATCCCAGCGCTGGTGTGGAAGGCAGGCTCACTGCACTGGGAACGGACATCAGAGGAACCCCTCTGACCAGGGGAGGCTGGGCAGCTGTCTGATGTCTTCTCCTGTCTCCCAGATCAACCAAACCTCCTTTGGAATGTCTCCAGGGCTTGGACATCTCTTCTCACTCTTCCTTCGCCCCACTCCTGCACACAAAGGCTCTGATATGCCAGCGTGCTGGGAGATGCACGCTTTTCCCTCAGCTCCACAGGCTGGGAGCCTGTGCCCTGGTTTTAAGAGTGGGGGTGTCTTCCCCTCTGCATTTTGGAGGCTGAAAAAAGTGGTGAAGACTCTTCCATTAAAATAGCAGGTGCACATGTTGTCAGCCCACAGCCCGTGGCTCCCGGGCTGTAAACTGAAGTGCAAGTGTGTTTGCTAACCGGGGAATTCAGGGGCAGCAGAAATATTTTGATCATGAAGCCTTAAATATGTTTTCTGATGTTTTGGAGTGAGGTCAAAGCCCATCCGTGCTCCCTCCCCGCTCTGGCTACTCCCACCGCCCGCCTGTCCTCCTCCGAACGACTCCGCCAGGATCAAAGCCTGCCTGAACCTTTTCCATATGCCCCGCTCCTCTCCAACGGGCCCCTCGGCCAGGTGGCTTTTCCCAGCCTTCACACACTATCCACAGACCTCCCACTTCTAAACGAAACACAATAAAGCTGGGCCACAGAAGCAATTAGAAGGCAGCTCCCTCGTCACCTCTTCTCACGGGCTGTCCTAGAAGAAGTGAGGAAACGCAGGGAGTGTGGCAGTGGGCTTGGGATTTGGGTGACCGTCACCCGGCTGGGCTGTGCCGTCCCTCCGCCGGTGTGCCACACCGTGAGGCACATCCTTGCCACCACAGGAGATGTGGGTGTTGGCAGCAGTGGAGCTTTTTTGGCCATGAAAGGTTTTTTGGCAGAGCTTGGGCACATTCCCTTTCGGACATGTCTCCCACAAAAGCCATCCGATGTCACCAAACTCCATCCCATCCCTGTGCTCTCGCAGCCGAGCCATCCCCAGCACACCAGCCAGGGGCTTTGACCCGCACCGGCAGCACGTGGAGCCGCTTGGCATTTCATCAGGAGCTTAACGACTCTTTGGGTTGCAGGCGAGTAAACAACCTCTGTGCAGTGTTATTTCTGTGTTAAGCTGCTGAAGTTTTGGTAAATATATGGCCATGCATCAGGCGCTTGCAAGACAAACCATCTCGTTGGGAATTTGGAGGAGAACAACAAAAATGATTAAGCGGCTGAAGGGATTGACTTATGAAGAGAGATTAAAAGAGCTAAATCTGCCTAGCTGGGCTAGTCGACATCCATGGCAAGATATGATAACTATCTACAAGTATATGAAGGGCATAAATCACAGCTCGGGGGATTTGTGGGGGGCAACCCTGGGAGATTAACTGGGAGGAACAGACATAAGTAGAGCACAGGGAAAAAAATCAGCTAGACAAGATCTGGTGAGGACTCCTGGGCTGGAGAAGGAGGCTCTGCTGGGAAAGGCAGGAGCTCCTTGCTGAAGCAGCGCACGGGGAGAGCTGCAGCGAGGGAGGAGGCAGGGCTACCTGGGACCGGGATACTTGGGTCCCTGGCAACTTCTGCAAAACGCCTGGAAAGCTGAGCTGGGAATTTGGCAATGAAGGGGGTTCATGCCTGTGCCAGTAAAATACAGCCCCAATAAGCAGAGCCCCATGTTTCTCAGGCAGCCGCAGTAGAAGGGAGAGGTGGCAGGGACTCGGTGAAGATGCCCCGTTTGCTGCCGTCCACAGCAAAGCAAAAGAAAACAGGAACTGTGGAAACTAAGTTTTCTACACCCAAGTGCTGAGTACAAGATGTGAGGTACAATGGAAGCTGAGCATGTTAAAAGGTTTGGTCAAATTTTCCCTGGTGCAGCCTGTGCTGAAGCCGGGTTCATCCCCATCGATCCCGCTCACATGCAAACCTGGAGGCCTCGGTGCGCACGGGGCACTGAGCGAGAGCAGGCGCGGGTCAGCGCCTCGGGTTGCACAGGATCATCATCAGGAGCATTACATCCCCGGCTGATGAGTCCCCGTTTAACTTGTAGCGGTATGACAAGCGCATTACAGAGGGAATGGCAGAGTTACCTTTGCCTGGGGAGCCTGGAAGGAGCAGTGGGTAAAGCTGGGATGGTTTTGCAAGGCTCGGTGGCAACTTGACTTTGAACAGTCTCACGTCTCTGCTGCTCAGGAGCCATCCGAGCTGCTGATGGATTTCCTGATGGACTCTGCGAGACAGCTCCGTGTGCTCCTGAAACAAATGCTTCGGCTCTGCCCGAGGCAAATTCCCACACAGTTAAACGGGGATGCTGAGGAAGGAGCTGGCACCCTCTGATGCAGCCCCTAAGGAAAAACAGAGTGTTTCTGACAGCTTCTGAGGATGCCTGGCTCCCACACATCGCTACTTTTGATTAGGTTTTAAGAATATTTAATCTGCACAATTTTACAATAGGGATTCAGCTTTATTCCTGCAGTAATCCCTCCTGCCTGGTGCGCGGGTGAGCTGCAGCATCCCTGTCACCGAAGATGCCTGTCCCTGTCCTCCCCACGCTCCTGCACCACGGACATCTGGCAGGTCCACGTGTGACGATCACCGGAGGAGGAGACGTGGGTCTGGTTCTGCCCACGGCGACGTGCGGGTTGCTCTCAGCGTTTGCCATCTTCAAGCCAAGGCGCCAGTCCTGCGCGAGCTGGAACGAGTGGAAACTCCCTTCCATCGGCAGAGAAATCTGGATCGGTGTCGAGCTCAGAGAATAATTCACACTGCATAATTCACTCAAGACTTTCCTACTCCCAGCAGTTCATAACTCCTCACGTGAAGCAGTGTTTGCATTTACCGAAATAAGGAGAGCTCTGCAGGCTCCCTGTGACTGTGTTGCTGGGTGGTTTTCTGTGTGCTGACTGGACGAGTTAATAAACGCCGGTGTGTGCCTCCGAAACCTGGCTCCTGCGAGGACTGGAGGGGGGAAGGACGGGTCTTTGCCTAACCAGTTTATTTTCTCTAACATTGTTTATTTTCTCTAGCATCTGTATATGACAAAAGCAAAAAAAAAAAAGAGGCGAAGGAAAGCTGCCCAGCGGTGCTCAGAAAAATGAATTTCCTATTCCCCGTACGGAGCGTGGAGCTGGTTTGCAGCCCGGGCTGCAGCATCTCCTCCGCGGTGACCTGTGCGACGGCCCTGCCCGGCTGCTTGCTCCCCTCTCGCCATCCGGCACGGTCCTGTGTCCCTGGCTCTCGGCCACCAGCCCGGCTCCGCAGCTGCCAGCAGGCCAGGACAGCTCAGCTCTTTAAATGGTAATTTCCCGTGAGGAGCTCCCAGGTCTCTCATTTCTCTTCTCACCAGCCCAGTCTTTGGCTTACACTTGCAAATGACAAATTATGCTTTTGCCTCTAATTCCAGCTTCCCTGGCATCCTCAATCGAAGCAGCCCTCTGCAGAAAGCAGCAGGTTCTTTGCAACCAGCGGGAGGTAGGCTTTTCCTCTTCTCTCTGCTCCCTCCCCCCTGCCTTAATTGCAGCCCAACATGGGCTTTCGAGGTGTATTAAACATACAAATTATTCTGCAAAGCCTCATGAAGTGCTAGTTACCAAGGCCTCTAATGGGAAATGACAGTGCAACCAGAGAAGCTGTTAACGTCAAAGCATTGTCTGAAATCGCTCTGGCAACACGATCATTCTGCCGGCATGGTGCACGGGGCCGGGCATCTCTGCAGCCGCGGCGTCACCCCGGCAAGGTCCGGTCAGGCTGCACGGGCACCGCTGGACCAGGGCATCGCGCCGGGAGCTGCGGAGGATGCGAGGCTCTTGGCGAAAGGCTCCCCCAGCTGCACCTGCGATATTGCACTCGTTCCTGGAACGATGCTGATGGATTGGAGAGAGTTCAGAGGAGAACCAGGAACATAATCAAGGAGCTGGAGGGCATGATTTATATGGCAAGTTTAAAAGGGCTGCATAATAGCAACAATAATAAGCGCTCACAGCACATAGTGTTTTTCATCTTTGTGCTCAAACGAAGCTCACACGTACTACGCCCAACTGCATTAACAACTTAACTGCATCTCGCGTGGCCAGCCGACAGCGGGAGCGATGCGAGACCCATCTGTGAGTCTCCTTAGAGCCGAAATGCCGAGGAGGGAGGGGAGGTGTTTAGGTTAGCCCAAGGGGCTAGAATGAGTAATATAAAGGCATGGAAAGGAGAAAAGGAAAACGTAGGCGGAATATCAGGGAAGTTTTGCCGGCAGGGCAGGGCAGCACAGGGAGCGGGGGGCTGTTGCCATCCTGGAGCAGGAGGGACAGCCTGGTGCGTCCTAACAGGGGTATCCAGGAGGACGGGTCTCCTCGGGGAATGCTGGTGTGGGATGCGGCTGCGGTCCCGGGGGCTGCTGGAAGGAGACAGGCGAGGTTCGGCTCTTGCTGGGTGTGTGCTGGATATTCAGGGAAGGTGCCTGTGATGGTGTGAGTGTTAAGCCGAGGTCTAGGCACCCGGTTCGCACTCAGCTGCAGGGATGGGTGCTGGGGCTGTGTCAGCAGCTTCCAGCGATGTCCCAGACAGCCAAGCTCGTGCGGTGTGTGTACGTGGTGTCTCCTGTCTTCTTGGCTGTGGGCTGTAAAGGATTAATATCTGTGGCTGCGGCCAGAGCCAGCACCGCCAACTTCTTCCTTTCGACGTGGGTTTCAGTACCAGCTCACGACAACGCTGGGCGAGATGCCGTCAGCTGGCAAATCACAGCCAGACCCAGAGCAAGAAGAGGCAGCCCTATTATGCCAAGCGTCCCGGCTCCTCTAAGGCTTCTTATTTTAAATTAAGAGACACGGAAGAGCTCCCCAAGAGTTACGGGAGCATACACAGAGTTAAAAACAGGGCTCTGCCGTGTCCTTCCGCCAGCCCTCCCAGGGTATTTCTGCTGTCCTGACTCCCCACAAGCAGAACCATCTGGCGGGGCACGGCCGGGGGGCACAGCCTGTGCTCTCCCAGGGATGCCGGGGCATCTGCCCTTGCGAGACCCTGTCTGGAGGATGCAGGGATCCAAGCCCTTCACTTCTGCCCTCCAAATCCACTGCTGACATCCTCCGAGCCCCAGCTCTCCTCCTCCTCCGTGCAGGGCTGCCCCAGCCCCTCTGGTCCCCAGCGCAGCGCGGGCAGCTGGAGCCAGTGGGCAGGGATTGATTGCTCTGCTCCCAGCCTGCTCTCCAAGGAGGAAGACGAAGGCCAACGGTCTAAATATAGGCCAGCCTAACAAAGGCGAAGGCGGTGGGAGGGGTAGACGTTCGTAGGGAAAATTTGCTCTCCGTGGCTCAGCGATGGGCGGCTGCTTTCCCGTGGAAGCGGACACGGAAAGTTCCTACCGACAATAATCCAACAAAGCAGAGGGAAATTAAAAAAAAAAAAAAAGCCTCATTTTACAAGCTCTCTCATTTCCAGTTGTGTGGAGGACTACAGCGGAAAGATAAATGTGGATCCAGCCAGAGGGGACCAGGGCATGGCTCAGGTCTGCAGGAAGATTTAGGGCCTTGAAGTCCAAAGGCAGGGCTTGATCATCGCAGGAGGAAAGAAAAAACTCTGGGAGTGGGTATCACATTAAACAATGTGTTGTAATAAGTGTTTTATGCTTTAGAGGAGGAGAGAGAACAGTGAAATCCCCCGTAAGAGCTAATTACTGCAAATTCCTATTCAATAAAACAAGACAAAAAAAATCCTCTCTTAATGGAAAAATCCATTTAAGGCTCAGATGAGGTAACTGCGGTTCACGTCCTCGTCGCGTCGTTAGTGGAAGTCAAATAGGCTTTTCTCCCGGCTTGGCAAGACCAGCCCAGCCTCCTCCGAGGGAGCTGCAGGTGCGAAGCGAGGTGTTGGGATGGGGGTCTGCAGGGGGAAGGTGATCCCTGGGGACCAAAATCCCAGGGAAAAGGCTTTCTTAGTGCTCACGGGAGAGGCCATGCTGAAAGTCAGGGTGAAGCCCCCCTTTTTTTGACTGTGGCAGGATGCAGCCCCGCGCGACCTCCGTCTCCTCTCGCAGTCCAATGCAATTAAAATAAAATAAAGAATTGAATTAGGAGTGGATTTGCCTCTGTCCCTCATACTCTGTATTTCCCTGCGATTTGAAATGGGGCCAGTTTGGTGAATTTCTTGCACATGGGAGCAATATATTGAATTACATGTATGTCCAGTGCTTAGGAGAGATACATTTCTTTTCCACATGTTCATGCAGCTGCGTGACCCCAGGAAACCCAACAGTGGGGTCTGTCTTCGGAGACAAATAGGGATTGTTTTGTGTGCGTGTGTAAATGCTCCCTCCCCCTCCGCTCCCCCCAGCCTGTGAGTGCGTGTGTGTGTGTATGGGGGGGGGGGATCACTCCCCACCGAACACGTTCATATCCCGCTGAAGCCAAACAGCATAAACACAGGATATTTATTCACCGCAAACCCACAGGGTGGAAATGCAGCATCGGGGGGGGGGGCTCAGCAGGCCCCCAGCCAGGAGACCTGCCTCCTGCCTGACCTCGGCTGCCCGGGGAAGGGGTGGGAGGCTGCAGGCAGGAGCTGCCGTAGACAAGCCCGCAGGCAGGCAGCTCTGCCAGGTATTTCTCTGCACCACCTTGACCAGACCCGCATGGTCAAGCAGCCGCTGCTCCCCTCCCTGCCGTCAGCCCTGCCCCGATGCTGCCCGCACGCTCCAGAAGGGAGGAGCGGGGATGCGGGATGCTCTCCGGGCTGCCTGCCCGCATCCTTGCCTGGGAGCGCAGGTTTGGCTCGGCATCCATGTCCCGTCGGGACCTGCCAGCGCAGCCCACGGGAGGGAGCGGGACCCAGCCCAGTGGAAAAGGAAGAAGAAACCCATGTTGTATAAATCAACTTGGGAGTGACTGCGGTGCATCTCAGCTGCTGGCATTCAAAGGGACCTGGCCTTTTCATCCCCCGTGCTGTCATTCAGCATCCCGCAGGCCGTCCAGAAAGGAAGGAGGCTTTGTTGATAAGATCTGGGGCTTGCGAGAAAATAAAAGCAGAGGGTGGAATGGATTTCTTTCTTGTTGCTTTTTTTTGTTTTAAAGAAAAATGTAGGGTAAAGAAAAATGTTTGTAGGGAAGAAACCTGTTTGATGTGGAGCATCACTACCCAAGCACATTGTTCCCAAAGAACACGCCCAGCTGCTTGCTGAAATCTCGTTCTGTAACGGGTCTCTAGCATCTTTGAAAGCTCATTCCCCGAGCACTGACTCAAGGCAAACCCCAGAGAAGCCCAGGGCTGGTACTTGAAGCTCCCGGGAAATCAAACTGCCGGACTCCAGTGTCGGCTCCGGGGTGATGCGAGGTCAAGGATCACACGTGCCTTCAGGTCCTGTTCCCAGGTCCTTGGAGGCACCGAGCTCTGGCTAAAGCTCCTTAGCCCCGTGGCGATCTAACACAACTGCCCCGGCATCCCCAGCATCCCCCACCGCCCGCCGAGCCCCAGGAAGGCTGCTGCGGTCCTGGTGGGACCGTGGAGCGAGGCACGGCGAGGAGGGGAGGTAACACGGTGGCATGGGCAGGGGAGCTGATGCTGCTCAGCAGCCCCGGGGAGGGCCTGAGGCTAATGGGATTAGCTGCTGAGCTTTGCCAAGCTGCCGGAGGAGGAGCCTTGCCGACCACGTTATCACTGGCACAGTGCTTGTAGTGCTTGTCTATAAATAGGAGTTTTAAAGCGAGGCAATTAATCATGGTGCACGCTACTGTCTGGATGGGCTTATAGTGGTTTAACAGCGTGGATGTGAGTCCAGCATCTACTGTGAGATTTACAAGGCCAGCCTACGCAGACTGACACGAGTTTAAGGCTCCTTTCGAGTGTCACTTTGAGGATGCAGCGTGAGTTTGGGTTATTCTGGTTTAAGGAGTTACCACGCATCGGCTGAGCCGCACTAACTAACTATATGCATGTGCCGAGCCCGTTGCAGCTGGGCGGTTAAAGACACCAATACAAGCCACCAGCATGGTTTACCTGTTTGATCTGGCATTTGCAGCAGGCTCAGAGTCTGCACAGGATTACTTGTCATCGTTAAGCTGATGAGCAGTAATATTATAAGCAGCGGCAGCCTGCAGACATCCACCCTGCCCTCTCTAAACCCAGACAGTTGTGCGTGGGGACCTGACCCCTGAGCTCTCTGTAAGTCACAACCCTTTTTCCAAACCCTGCACCCCGCCATTATTCACTTCTTTTTCCCCTGAGCAAGGAAAGGGTCGGTTCCCAACACTAACCAAAGGAGGGGCAGCGTTCTCCCCTCCGCTCTGCTCTTTTGCTGCTGCCTGCAGGGCCACCTTTGTCCCTAAAATGTCCTTATTGCAACCAGGCAAAGTAGTTTGCATGTAATCCAGCCATATCGGCGTGCCGGGGAAGGCGCCACCACATCGCACAGGACCCTCCAGCGGGTATTTGCCCCCCTCTATGTGTTACCCACACGCTGCCATAAGATGTGCCTGTCTATTTTGGGGAGATGAGAGACCCCCTCCCCGGCCACCGCTGCTGCCTCGGGGGAGCCCGGTGGGCTGCGCTCGGAGGGGGGAGAGCTTCTCCCTCCGGCGGGGCTGGTGGAAGCCATGCTGGGCCCATCCTGGTGGGAAGCCACTTTTAGCTGATGGTACAGGGAGGGCCATATTGGTTTCAGTCTGTTCTGCAAAACACTAACCAGCATGTGCAATCTGTGAACCCCCTGCTTGACGAGAAATGCTAATTGTGTGAGAAGGACCTGCCAACAGCCCGCAGTATTCAGTGTGAAGGGGGTTTATTAGTATTATTACTATTGTTCTGGCAGCTGCAGAACAGCCAGCCTGTTTCGCCACGGCCGAGGAAAGCGAGCAGGGCGCAGGAGAGCCGTTCTCCGTGCCAGGCGCTCGCTGCGGCCACGGGAGGAGGACGGGACCGGTGCTGGGTGCTCTCCGGCTGCCTGCACCCAGTCGTTCTCCCCTGGGGAGGGATCCTGCCCGCTCTTCCCCTTGTCCGTGTTGCAGGGGAGGGGTGGACACAGCATTTCTCCTTGGGCTGAAAGCGTCAGTTTTGCATCGAATATGAAATGAAAAATCCCTCCCCCTCTCATTTACTGCCTATTCTGCCAGCACCTGCCCGGGCCGGTGCGTGCATCCTGCTGCATCCCAGCCCTGCGAGGGGGCACCCGGGGAGCAGGGGCTGCCCCGAACGGCTGCAGGCAGCAGGGTCTCCAGGGCAGGGATGCTCGGGCAGGTACACGGACCCCGCCGTGCCCGGGGGGGGCCTGTCCTGGGACACGCAGCAGATGTAGGACACGGGGTTTGCATCCTTCCTGCAGCCATCTCCAGCAAGGGGCTGGTTTCTACCTGCCCGGGGCAACCTCGCAAGCTCCTGCCTGGTGGGGCATTGGGCTGCTGGGGAAGGGGAGAGCAGAGGGGAAGGTGAATGGAGAAATGGGGGGAGGATTTCTTTGCTGAGCCCCAAAGCAGCAGCAGCTGTGCCTGAACATCACCAGAAGAAGAGACTCACTCAATTCCAAGTAACCCAACGGAGCTGAAAAAAGCTAAAAAGGGAGAAACGATGACTCTGGCTTGATTTAAAAGCAGAGCAAAAGCTCCGCGTGGTGTGAAAACATGGTGGCTTTCCTGGTTTTTGCAGGAGAAAATCAAGGCTCTGTTTTGCAAAATAATCCTGACTTCTCACACGTGGGCCTGGAAAAAAGCAGGAACACTGATGGATTCAGTGTTTTTCTTTCTCCTCTGGCCTTGCTAATTTGCAGAAAAGGAACCAGATAAAGTTTGATAACTTTGAAAGAGAAAGAAAGCGAGAGAGCGAGGGAAGATGTCCCAGGCAGCCGGCTCCTAATACTCCCCCTCCTGTTTCAGAGAATAAATGAAGTGCTCTTCATTCCCCGCTCGTCTGCCACCCTCCACTGAGTCTGTCATGGACTCATCTGTGTATAAATTAGCTTTTCACAGTAATGCCGTGTAAAATTATTTCTGTCATCCTTTTATCTGACCAGTTTATCTCGTCAGCTTGTCAGTCTTAATTCTCCAACCTTTCTCTCCTCTCTTCGGCAGAAGCCACCTGAGCTGCCCTGGCTCCCCCGGAGGAGGCACTGAGCCCTCCTGCAGCCGGGTCTGCTGTGCAGCCCCTGTAGCTCCTGGGGTATTTAGCAAAGTGGCAAACATCTACCCACGCAGCAATCCTTGAAGACCGCTGGTGCAGCCGGCCAAATGGTTTACAACAAGCCTGTCTGCTGGCAAGACGAAATGGAGCGGAGCGGCACAAAGACTGCCATTTTCAGGCCGTTATTTATTGTTCAGAATTAGGCAATGACATTTATCGGGATTGGCACGTGGTAGGTGACCCACTGCTTGGAGTCTGAGACGGGCTGCACGTGGTCACATCAGTTACGTGGTATTTTCCCCTGAGAGTAACGTTTTTGCATTCCGGCTTCTGCTGCGAAGGCTTATGGAAAAAGCATTTCACATCTATTGTCTGGGACTCTTTGTGCTCGCTTGCACGAGTGCTGCTGGAAAGGGAACCCAAAAGGGATGCAGCTGGAATATATTAATTGGAGATTCCAGATGAATAGTCACCCAAGTCCTTTTACCACCTTGTTTCAGCTCCGCACGTCCCACAACTATCGCTGCAGACGGGAGGTTCCCGCGGGAGGAAGGCAAATGCTCCCCGTGGCTGCCGCGAAGCCCAGGAGCTGCGGGATGCGGCTCCCGGAGGAGCTGCCAAGTGCCCCCCGGGATGGCCACCCCGCATCCGAGCACCACAGGAGCTGCCTCCGAGTCCTGCAGAGCGACATTGCATCCAAACCCCTGCCCTCACCCACCGCACCTTCACCGAGGCTTTTGTCCCACCTCCCTAATTCCTGCTGCCCGCCCAGAGGACCCTTTCCCCCCAGCATCCTTTCCCCTCTCTCTTTCCCAGATTCTCTGGGTTTCTCCGCTACCTGTGAAGCTGTAGGGGAGAAAATATGCCTTTATTCTGGAAAAACAGAGGGACAGACCTCTCTCCTCCCTGGAGGTGCCACTCGTGCTCTGCCATCGTGCCGGGTGCCTGTGTGGCTCTGTGGTGTCCCCTCCCTGCTCCCACGGCCAAAAGTGTCACCCCAACCTGCTCATCCATGGCCGAGGATCCGTCCTCAGCCCGGCGCACCTCCTGCCTCCACCTCCCTCCCACGGCACGCTGTTCTTTGATTTTTAGCAGTTGGTTGTGACTACTGGTTCCCCACATTGTTATCTGTTCTCTTTTGCTCAAAGAAATATTGTGGGTTGTAATGCCGTCTGCTACATCTTGTGAATATTTCTGGACTCTGAAGTTTCCCGGCTCCAGATGTTCTGGCCAGACCAGAGGAAAAAAACCAAAAAACCTCAGCATTAATAAAAACCTTTTGAAAATAAAAAGTCATATTGCGCAGTAGTGACATCATATCCGTGAAATATGACCTTATGATGTCACAGCTGTGAAATGAAGGATGATTGTTTCTTTTTGGCAAATGCCGGCTGTTTGGGCCAGACCTGTTAAATAAATGCACATGTACTATAAATATGTATATTAAACCCAGAAGTTGCGAATGCTGCCTTGTGGTCACCTGGGTCAAGAAACCTGATCGGGAGAGCCGGGGATGGGATGGGCGCTGCAAAGCCTTGGGAGAGGGTTCCTCACCCCGCTCCGTACCCAGACACCGAGCGGCTGAGCGGGTGCCTCAGGGTTTTACTTTGCTTTTCTCCAAGCGCTCGCTCCCACTTGCTGCTGGGGACAGAGGAATGGCTTTGCAAGGCTGTCCGTCTGACCCGGGATGGTGGGTGGATGGCTCCGTGCTGGCCAGCAGAAATGTCCCGGGGGACCATTGCGGCTCCGATGGTCCTACTGCTCGGTGGAGCCGGTGCCGGCCATCCCGCCAGAGCCGACCGTCCCGCCGGAGCCAACCGTCCCCAGCCCGTAGCTCACACAGCTGCCTGTGCCAGGCATCATTGGAAAATACATCCCTTTTTGACCCCCTGACAGACTACTTAGCCCTCAAAGCCTACAGATTCGGTTACCCTCCTCATTACCGTAACAAGATTGGCTGCAAACATTACTGCCTTGGCTATCTTCTCTTACACGATATACTTAAGCTATTTGAAGCAACAGTCTATAAAATATCTGCACCAAATTGCCCAGCTTTCGTAATCTCGAAACTGCCTGGCACTGCAGTGATGCAGTATCTATTACATGTGCACTTTCCTCATCCGCACATATATTTTACATGTGTGTGCAATCCCCTTTATGAAGAAACATGTTGCCATGCCATGGAAAAGGTCTATTTTTTCCATATGGGCTGCACTGACAGTGTCAAGCCTTTAGTTTAAGCTCACAGCATGCTTTTTTAATTTGTCCTTTCCTCTTTCCCTTTTAGTCCTATTGTTCACAGAGAAGTTTGTACTATTAAGAATGTGCAAAGCAGGAGGGTGCTGTCTGCCGAGGTGTCGATAATTGATACCCTGAGTGATGTGGAGCTATCTGGGAATTTATTAATGATTCTTGTTCTTGCTGGAAAATGCTGATCAAAACAGAAACTTTTATTAATGTATTTATTTATTTATTTATTTATTTATTCCCTAGGACCGGATGGGTTTGAATGGCACATTTCAACTATGAAAGTTGGGGGAAAAAAACCCTGTCATTGAATTTGCCAGGAGGATTTTGTTTTGATACTTTGAAAATGAAAATTTCCTTGTCTTCCCACTTAACTTGGGCTCATATTTCCAAAAATATGCCAATCATAACAAAAGAGTGGAAGGAGGAAAGGCAAAGGTTGCAGCAGAGTTGAAGTTAGGACGAACCTGTCCTGATGCTGGTCAATGAAAAGGATATTTTTATTTTTCAGCCCAATGCAGATTTTTTTTTTTTTTTTAATCTGAATTTTCACCAGGCTGAAAGCTGTTTCTTTGACAGCTTTGATAAGAAATAAAAGATCTGATCATGCAGGGAGATGGAATATCAACCTCAAAAACATGGCACAAGAGGTGGATGCAAGTACCGGTGTGCCGGGATGCCTTGGAAATGGAAAGGGTGATCGGAGGCAGCACCGCCGGAGGAAATGGAAAGGGGACACAGCACTGGGGAATCTTCTAGGCAACGAGAAGGAGCCTTTGAAAGGCAGGTGTTGAATTCTAGACTGTACAAACCAAGCTAAAGCATGCAGGAAAACAAAGCAATTATACCCAAAAAAGCCGCCTCCATCCTGCAGCCTGCTCGCTCCCGCAGCAGACGGGCAGGGTCAGCCCTTGGTCTGGAGGGCGAGGAAGGGGGGATTCGTCCACTCCCCCTTCCTCGAGATATTTGGCAGAGCCAGGGTAGGAAACTCAGCTGCATTCACTCCCCGCAGACACGGTGGCCGGCAGCCAGCTGCAGACATGTGGCACGGGGAATGGGAACAGCAGTGGGGAACCCCAACCAGCGCCGGCCTCAGCCAAAGCGGCGATGGGGCCATTGTCTGCGGCGGCTGGTGCTCGCGCTGCGGCGGGCTGGAAACCTGCAGAAATCCGCTTTTTTCCCCCCTGGCATTTGTATATTATAATACGAGCCTGAAAGAGGCTCAGAAATACCCCGCGGGCTCCCTTTCTCGGGCTATGCATGCAGTCGGAGGCAGGAAAAAAGGCAGCGCGGTGAACCTGTCCCCGTAAGGCTTCCCGATAGCCCCAGAGCACCCGTGCCCACCCGCACGGGTGGAGAGGTGGCTGCGGCGCCCAGCGAGGGATCCCGCAGCACCCAGGAGCGACGGAGAGCTCTTTTGCCAGCTGCTGCTCTTTCCATTACGAACTGGACTGGAACCTGGATGAATATTTCCCCGAGCTGGAGAAACACATTTCGCTTTGCAGACGGAAAAGGGGGCCCCGGCTGCGTCTCCAGGAGAAGCTCAGGAGGGACGAGGGGACGGGCTGGGGAGGCAGCGGTGGAGCTCAACCAGCCTCGCAGAAGGGAGAGAGCATCTCGCAGGGTCTCTGAAAGAAAGCAGGCCTGCGAGGTGTGGAGGAAGATCTCACAGCTTGCAGTACCGAAGAACCAGAGCCTGAATATCTTCCGTCTCGTTCGGTCTATGCGGAGTCCACGGACCAGCCCCGGACCTTCTCCAATCACCTGTATCACTGCCTGTGCTGGGGGAAAACCCGTCCCCGCTGGCTCCGGCAGGCAGGGATGGAGGTACGTGCCCTGCACACCTTCGCTCCTCCGCAGGGAGCTTTGCGGGGGGCTCCTGCAGAGGCAGGCATCGCCCCGAGCCAGCACCGCGGCCAGGCGATGGGAGCCAGCCCTCGGAGCCACCCCTTCCCGCACCGGCTCTGACCAGGAATTTCTTGTTCGTGCACGGAAAAAAGGCTTTTGCTTGAATGATGTCCTGGGACTTTATTTTCCAGGCTTGACTCATTCACTGGAAGGAAAGCGGGGTGTTTGAAAGCGGGGGATATTCTGCAGGCTTCAGACAGAAAAAACGCCTGATCCATCCATCAATCCGTCAGTCGCCTCGGTGCCCAGTGTCGCCGAGCAGAAAGAGAGGGACAGGGAACAAAGAGGAGCAAGCGAGGGGCTTCCCCGAGGATGCCCGTGCCTGCCGCTGCCCAGGGCGTACGCAGTCTGCAAGCAGCTCACGGCCGGGCACGACGGGGCAGGGGCAGAGACAGCCTGAGCCTGGGCAGGAGATGGGCTTTTACTGCGAGCACGGCACCTTGATGTCTGAACACTGCTGTTAATTAGCATGTATTGGTTTATAATTGCACCGGGGAAGTCAGAGCAGCAGTGACCTCACCATCAGCTAATTCTTGACAAAGAAGGAGAATCTGGGGGCACCTGGAGCACAGTGCGGCACTGCAGCCCTTTCCCAGCCGTGATTAATCCCCAGGAAATGTTCTGTGGTCAGGCCATTACCACTCAAATCTGTGGATGAAAATGAATCAGAGCAGCGTACGGCTGTGGGAAAATTGTCACCAAACTTGGATGGTTTTGCTTTGTTTCACCACAAAATTATTAATGAAGCATTGAAACGGAGATGGATCTCTGACTGTAACCTGACATTAACCCCTTAGTGGACCCAGTCAGGCTGCTGGGAGCTGCGTTCATGGGAGAGCAATTCCGCACTTCAGCTCCTGGCCGTGTGGAAATTCTTTAAATCAAGACAGAGAGACTGAGCTGTGAGTTTTACTGATGATGGCTGCCCCGTCTGGGTGTCTGCCTTGGCTGAACTCCTGCAGTCCTCTCCCAGCCTGCTCCGAGCGGCGCGCAAAGCCTGGTGCGGATCCTACCTCCTCCTCCCGCATCCCCCCGACCCCTCTTCTCTGCCCTCCCTGGGCGGCGGGTTTTCTCCTCCTGGAGGTTTGTGAGTGGAAGCTTCGTCGCGGGGCCCTGAGGTCCCTGCCGTCCCCTCCAGCCCCGCAGAAGCATCTCCTTGAGCTCCGAGATCCCAGCGTGCACTCTGTGGGGTGGCTGTTTGGAGAGCATCCTTCTCAGGGCTGGACCACGCCATGAATCAGGACGTATAATGAGATTCCTGGCAACGTGTCTGCCTCTTACAAACGCCTTCTGGAGCAGCCTGCCAGACAGATCCACAAGTGCAGCCTCCCTCTGCCGCTCGAAAATGAAAGAGAGCTTTGTGAAGCCACCACAACCAAATCTTTCTTGTGGGTGGATAGGCAGCAGCAGTCAGCCTGCACGCAAAGCCCTGCTAGTGCCGCAAACCTTCGGCGGTCCGTGAAGGGAGGAGTGGGAGACAGGCAGGGGCTGTAGAGGAGCTGGGACACGTGGGAGGGCAGAGAACGGAGAGGCGTGCGGGTTGTGGTGTGAGGAAGGAGATGCGATGGGGAGAGACAGTGTAATGACGCACGGGGCTGTAGGAGGAAGATGGGAGAGGGACCGGCTCGCACGGCACAGGGTGCACGGCGGAAGGATGCTGGGGTTTGCGTGGAGCTCACCCAACAGCCACGACAGTCCCCGCATGCGGGCTGAGACGTAAGAGCCACGGAAATAAATCTGTTCGTGCTTTACAGACAGCGCCTCAGAGACTGGGGTGTGTTTGGCCCCTCAGCAGGGGAAGGGGACCGTCCAGTGACGAGGCAGGGCTGCACACCACGGGCTTGCTTCAAGCAGGCTCGGCTCTGCTCGAGCCCCTGGGCTGCGAGAGGAGGCAGCGGGCTGAGCCAGCCACCCTCGCCCCTCTACAGAGCCCGGCCAGCAGCCAGCATCTCCACCGAGGGGCTGGGGAGAAACGGCAGGTACAGGAGAATCGGCCTGAAACCAGGCTTCTGGTGCTGGGGAAAGAGCCGCAGTGCTGGATCTGCCCGGAACAGCCTGCTCAGGGAACTTAGTGCGCAGAGGGAATTTAATTCAGTAACTGATTTTTCCTATATGTAAAATATATATATTTTAGAAAAAAGATATATAAAAAAGTTTGAGGTAGAAAGAGTCAGAAGTGTGTGTGCATAGCCTCAACTTCCAAATTTCATCTCAAAGCAAAAGTATATATATACATATTTTGAAGTGTATTCATTTAAAATAATAAAAAAGAGCCCTGAAAAAGGAGCGAATTCTTTGGCTAATAGGATCCACAGGGAAACTAAAAGAACTTAATAGCTCTGCAGCAAAGTCTGTGCAGCACCTTCAGGTAGAGGAGCGCTGAAGCAGGAGCGTGGGGTTGGGTGGGGAGGGGAAGGGAAAGGGAGAGGGGGAAGGAGAAGAATGAGGTCTCAGAAACTATAAGTGCCTGAAAAATGATGTCAGGTGTCACAGGTTTACCCAAAGGGCTGCAGGTCACTGCCGCGTTATGTTGTCCTGAGGACATCAGTGGCCTAGTAACCCTGACAGGTTCTCGCTGGTTTTACACTCGTAGCTCACCATCACCATCAATCCCAATTCATTAGGAAGGGAGACGTGTAATTTGCCTATTGTGTCATTAGCGAGCATGGATAATCGGCAGCGATATTGCAAACCCGCATATCCCTGTGGCAGAGCCCAGCCAGGCAGAGGGGGGTGGATGGGGGATTGTAAGGGCAGAAATAAAATGAAGTCGTTTTAATTTTTCAGGGAACCAGACCATTTCTGTGGGTGAGAATGGGGCTGGAATGCTTTAGTAATCCAATACGGTGCCAGGCCTGCTTCTGCGCCGCTGCGCGCCGGTGCTGCTAGGGAGCACGTGGAAAAAATACCGTGGCTTTTCAGAGACAAATACATGTCTCCTAAGCTGCATGGCACACACGCATAAAGAAACTCGGGCAAGGTTTCCTAAAGCTCCATTCAAAGTGGGCTGTGATAGCTAACTGTTGTATTTATAATACTTCCTGTAGCACTTTGTGGTTTAAATCGATTTCAATATACTGGATTTTAACCGTGATCCCACTGCTGGTTGTACTCTTCCTCGCCGAGTCTATTCTCTCTCTCTTCATATATATATGTACACACATTTATATTTATAGACCTATGTGATCCACACAGTTGTGGTTACCGAACCACATGCTCTGCTGCCTTAAATGTAATTTAAAATGTGCAGTATAACACTGGATGTGCTGACAGTATCCAAGCACCAGTGGCTGAGGGGCAGCATCTTTCCTTGGTGATAACGGCTCCCAAAGAAGAGGGAAGAGGCGAGGGCCCGGCTTGCAGCTGATGGAACCATCAGCTCCTCCCTGGAGGAGCTCCATCTCAAGCCGAGGCCACTGTGCAAAGCCCCAGGTGACACCTGGAAGGCTCACCAGGTGAGTTTTTCCGAGAGACCAGGCCATTTCAGCAGATGTGTGCAGAAGATCTCTGGAGCAGCAGCGCCCTGCAGCCAGGTTATCCTCAACAGCCCATTCCCCGTGTTTGAAATGCATCGAGGCAGCACGTGTTGAAGCATCCGCGCGGTGCTGGGGAGCGACACGGTGACTTGCCTGGCTGGCTGTGCCTATGCTAAGGGGACCAGGGAGTGCTCCCCTGCTCCAGATGTGCAGCCCAGCTGCACCCGCAGGCACGGCGGGGCGAGCCAGTGCTTTGTACCCGCACTATGCAGTGGGTGCCACTACCCACGGTCATCAGCAGAGTAACAGCATCCCCCACATCACCTGGCTGCGGGGAGAGAAAACCCTGCAATGCTTGTAAGAAATTCTTAGTTGCAATGAATAAAATCATGCAAATATTTAGGCAGATGCTTACTTATCTCAAGCCAGAAAAGCAAATTGCATATTCCACACCCAACAGGAGGAGACTGCTCTGTTCCCTGCTTGCCACACAAAAGGCCCTTCTTAGGACAAGCCAGAGGTGCACCAGCAACGTGGCAGAATCTGCAACACCACTTCCAGCCTGCCTGCACAGCCCGTTCGGCAGCTGTCACCTGTATGAATCTTGTCACAGCAAAAAATGAATATATATAGTACTGAGGTGGGCTGCAATCATCCTGGTCTTGGCAAGATGAAGGCCACAAAGTAGATTAGATGAAACAGAGCTCTTTTAGAACAAGCTTAATTTTTGACTGGGTTTGAAGCCAACTGTGCTTAGGCTTTCTTGTTATCACTGGAGTGGCAATTATGGCTGTGCCTGCAAAACCCTCAGCCCAGCTTTGAACAGGCCCTAGTCACCTCCCACACAAATTTAACATTTCCTTTCTCCATCAGTTTCTATCTCCAGAACAAAATTGGCCAGAGCTGCAATAAAGGGAGGATATCCTGAGACCTTAGGCTATGTTTGTACCTGGAAATCGATCTCCTGGGCTGGAACTGTGATTCACACTATGGAGGAATAAAACCAGTATTTTGTACCCAATTAACACAGGAAAATCCTGGTCAAGATTGGGGTTTTGCATTTTCCTGTCATCCAAGCCTCTGTAAAACCAGAGGCTTGGCCTGTCATGTTCTTTGCAAACTAGGAGGAAAATCAAACTGGAGCACGGCATACTCTGCAGGGCACATCCCTTGAAGAGACAGCATCCATCCTCACCCTGTGATAGAGCACACCCATCTCCAGCAGATCTCCATATCGCTCTGGAAGAGGACATGCCTTACTTGCGGTCATTGTTCAACCAACTCACTTTAATGAGGTCTTCTGAAAGAAGACAAGATTTCTCTCAGGAGACCGCACATGCAGGACCATGCCCCTGCTTATCCATTCGGAACTGAAAAACGAACCATGCTAGAGCACCGTGTGGATCCCCTTCAGAGCACAGTGTCAGCCTGCAGACAGAAGTCCCCACCTGACACAGCACGGTCATGCACGGGTGCTGAATCCACCATAGCCAAGCCAGCCAGTAGAGTAGCTCTGTTTTATGGAGTTTATTGTCTCAGCACAACAGACTAAAAATGGATTCTGCAGACACAGCATTAAAGGAACAGCCATTTCCCCCGCTGATTAGTTTAGGTTATAATTACAGTTTTGTTGTTGGTTTAGGATCACTATAAACCAGGCCCTGCTAGAGTACACATGGAAACAGCAGTAATTTAAACAAGCCAAAATCGGGCCACATCCATTCTCATCTGAATACAGAGCGGTCTCAGCTTAGGCACCGCAGCCCTGCAATGGAGAGCTCTGCTCAAAGTTCTGCTCTCTTCTCTCCTGGTTTTACCAGAATCCCGTGTGGCCCAGACCACAACCATCTCCACATCTTCTTTCTCTCATGCTCTCCTTGAGAAAAAAATATTTGTGAGACTAGGTTGCCCCGTGCCCCACCGAGAGCTTGCACGAAGTACGTACAAACCCAGCAATCAATGATTTAGCCTGAGCTCTCCCTCCTCTGACCACTTGAAGCCTCACCCACCCATTCCATAGCTTAATTGGACAGAATCACTTTAACTTCTCTGCAGCCTATTCAAACTAGAAGCACATCGATCCCAGGAAGAGCCTGGGATCCAATCTGAGCCCCAGCTGTTGCTCGCAGCTAAGTGAGCTGCTTACCCAGAACCTGATAGAACTATCATCCTCATCCGATGGTTTCAGTCTGACTGGCTGGTAGAGACTCCACAACCGACTGGAGAGGAAACCCTAGGTTAAATCACGCCGGGTGTGGAGAGATCTGCCTGAGCATGTTCTCCTGCCAAATAAGACAACATACAGCAGCAGAGAAGAGGTGGCACCTCCCACACAGCTGCGATGTAACTCAGAGAGGTGCTATAGCTTGGATGGCAGCTCTGAGAGCATCCCGCTTTCCCTGCACTTGGTCTGTCCTGTGTCACTGGTCCTTTCAGCTATAGGAACTCGATACACAGTGGTGATGTGGGCTGAGGCCTCCCAAGTGCGATATTAGCGTTAGATCCGGCCTAGCGAGAACCTCTGCAAGAACATCACTTTGTAGCATGCTGTCGGGAGGCTATGAAGGAACAGCCAAGGTACCATCCAGAAAACACAGCCAATCTCAAATACATCCCTCGGTTGACCTTCTCCATTCTCACTTTTCTCCACGAGTTCCTCAAGGAGTAGAGCAGAGCAGATGTGCCTGTGGAGCCCAGCACTGCTTAAGGGAAGGGGCATTGGACTGCGAGCTTTGGGGCTGAATGCAGGTCTTTCTTTGACCCCAGGGCCCCTGCTTGGAGGTGCTGGGTTGCCAGAACCATCCCTTCCATCTCTCTTTTATCGCCGACTGTGTTGTCTGGCATAGTCAGAGTCACTGCTCTGTTTATTTGGTCATTTTGGGGGTGGGGGGAGGGGGCCGAGGGTATAATTTTCAGCAGTCTATGACAGCATAATTAGGTAAATATAAATGAAAGAAAAACACACTCTTGAAGTCCAGGGACTTTCACATATTTTCCCTGTTATTCCATCTCACTGGAAAAATAAAAGCTACTCAGCATGAACATTTATTAGCAATTAGTACGTGGGGCACTTGGGACCTCCTGGGACAACTAGGTAATTAAAGCTTCCCACAGCCTTCTCCCTGGATTTTGCCACCCTGTGCTCCTGTCTGGTCTCAGCCTTGCCTGACCATGACAGGACATTGGGCATTTGGGAGGCTAGGACCTGAGGCATCAACAGCATCTGATAGCTCAGACAGCTCAGAGCAATATCGTGGCTGCAGTCTGCCAGGCCAAAAACTCCAGAGTCCGTTAACCCAGAGTCCGTTAACCAACAAATGAAGCAAATCCCCTTAGAAAAAGGGGAAAAAAAAAAGGGTACCATGTGAAACCACCATAAAAGGGCAATAAAAAGATCAAGATCAGCAGCCCAACAGTCTGCATCTTCACCACGACATCGCTGTGAACTTTTCTATTCTCTGCCCATCTAGACACACACTGAGCAGCTCCTTTGAAATCAAAGTCTTTGCACATATATTGAAGACAGAGTCTGTCAGCTTAGTTTAAACTCAAGTGATAGACTTGGACGTATGTTAATGCAAGGTTTAGGAATCAACTTTGCCATCAGGATGAGGAGTGTTTCCAGGAGGCTGCTTGTCTCTGAAGGAAGGCAGTTTTTGGCAGGGGCAAGATTTAAACCTTCCCCTGCAATGCTGGGAGCCTGAGCAGCAGGGCACCGTGCAGGTGTGAAAAGCAGGAACTGGTGCTGGCTCACTCACTGCCTCACCTGCCCAAAGGATAAGAGAAACACCAGGATGGACAGGCCTAATACCCTTGCAGAGCCTACCGATACTATATTTTATACCTTTTTTTTTTTACTTTCCTAGATCAGAGTTTGAGGTCTTGGTTTCTCCTCATGAAATGAAGAGATTCAGTACAGGTAAACTTTATGCATAAGGTCCTTGAGAAACTCTCATCTTGTAAAGGTAGCACTCAGAACCCAGATTACATGTTTTAGAAGTAAATTAGAAAAAAATAATCCCCCCTCGATTTTTCAATCACTTTGTTTTAAGTCTGCTATCTAACAGTAGTCACAAATGAAGCTGGCTGCTGCGGGAGATCAGAGGCACTTTCAAAGTTTTACAGAATGTCTTCTGAGGGTCATGGTGAAGGTAAAATTAAGCATTAGCAGAGAAGTACTTACTTTTACAGACAACAAAATGAGAACAGAAAAAACATTAAAGATCAGATTAACTTGTTACCACATGTAATTGTAACTGCAGACTGCTTGAGCGCTCTGAGGACTGTACAGACACTAAGGGGCAGGCTGCCATCACCAGTGTGAAACTGCACCACAGCTAAAGGTCCAGCCCTGCCACAAACGGGGCTGCTCTGATGCGGAACACCATGTGCTTCAGGGCTTGGTGACACTCAGCCTTTCGGAGCTGGGCCAGGTGAGGAACCAGAGCCCCTCTCCTCTGCTCCAGCCACCATATCCTCTTCCCCGGTCCTCCCGGCCATCGCTGACTGGCTTGCTGGCATTCAGCCCTATAAAGTGGGAGTTCATGTTTGCAGGATGCGTTCTCACAGCTGCAGTTTGTGCCACCCTGGAAAAGACAAACGTGGTTAAGTCTCAAGACAACATTTCAGTTGGACTTTTTTTTTTCTTGCTGGGAGCCTCAAAGCTTGTCAGTTGTGCAGCAAACTGCAACCTTGCTGCTGTGAGGAGGGCCAAGCCTGGGTTTATTCTCCTAATGAAGAGTGAGATGGGAGAGGACCAGAACTGAGACAGAGCTGGGCTTCCTCTTCCTGCTCCTGCTGGGAGAAGGGAAAGGCTGGGAGGACAGCGACAAGCACTGAGCTGCAGCTCCTTCCTCTCCAGCGTGGAGAGCCACCCTGTTCCCACCTTGAACGAGGAGCGCTGACTCTGTTAGAGCACAGACCCCAAGGACTGGACTTGCCCCAGAGAGTTCAGAGTCCAACCAGGCTGATGCTGTCAGGTCCTACCACCCACTTGCCTAGAAGCTGCATTCCACACACACCCCCCCCCCCCCCCCCATCGCAGCGGGGACAGGCAGGTCCCAGCCCAATCTGCTGCCACCATCACCTAAAGCCTTTGAACATGACTGCTGGTTTTCAATCTGAAATTCTAGCTTCCAACCAAGTAAAAAATTGTATGTCACATTTATTTACTGCCTCCAATAATTCTTTGTTGGCCCTTTCGGTTTGGACATAAGTGACTTTTTAATATATATTTTCTCACACTGGTGGCACATAATAAAGTAATCATGTAATTACTGCAGCCATAAATTTGTCACCTTGGTAAGTAATTTTTATGACTTAGAACAAGAAAAGAAAAGTGTGTCTCCTTTTCTGCAGTGATGTGGTTTGTGGTCACAGGCACTTTAAGGGGTGGGTTAGTTTGTGTCATTCTCCTGATTCAGGCACTTAGAATTTGTTTATACTTTGACTGAGTCTTTCCTCAGCTGCCTTCTCAGTGATATTAAAACATTTGCAGAATTCAACCCCCTTGCAAATCACAAAAACCTCATCTGGGAAGCTGGGCACTGAAGAGCAAGGCACAGAAGAGTTAACAGCCTCCTGATCTCATCTGGTACACCTAGGAACAATGCAGGCACACCACCATTTTCCTAGGAAAAAGGGCATCAGAGTAACAGACTGGTAAAAAATCAGTACTGAAAGGGACCCCAAGCAGCCTCACCCCAGGACAGAATCACCCATTCCCTGCTATCGCTGACAGATGTTTGCCCTCTCCTTGAAGAGGCACAATGATGTAGAAGCCAACATTTCTCTAGAAAACATAACCTGGAATTTTGCTGCCTTCACAGGCAGGAAGATTTCCCTTTTCTCTAGGATTTATAGTTCTTGCTGCCACTCTCCCAGCCCCTCCCAAATACACCACGCAGAGCTGTGGCAACATTTTCAGGTTTCAGAAAACTCAAGAGTGTTTGGAATGAGTTTTCACAGTGATACCTCTGATTTATAAAAGTACTGCAAATAGCTTGCTTTTTAAAAAGCAACTTTTCATAGTGACCTTATTTTAGTATAATATTGTAATAAAATACATTTCAAGTCATGACGTTACAAATAAAAAGAGAATGCTAATATTCATTTTGAGAAATCAGATCGGAAATTTCCAGCTGTGCTGCACTGCTTCATTAGGACTATTTTTGTTTGATCTGTAAATTAAATTTTTCTTCTTGCAAAGGTTTTATTTTGGATAAAATAGTGTTTTCCGAGAGGCAAATACTTCATTAGAATTTTCTTAATCACTTGTAGCCCCATGTCAGCAGGGTTGATTTCAATGCCTTAACACTAGGTGTATGTTTGAGCACTCCATGGCATCAGAGCAGCAGTTTTCAGTTTCCTGTTCTCTTTTCCATCTCAACACAACATATCCCTCTAATTCAAGGAACTATGAACTGGATTCAATGTGCTGCCAATCTGCATCCAAATAGCTAGTAATAGTGAATTTTTCCCATTTCAAAACTCTCCACATGAAAGTGCCAAAGTATTTGAGACATGCAAGTTGTGAGTTACGCTCCAGGATGCAGATCTGTGGGCAAACTGAAGTGTGGAGCAGGTACGTGACTCACTCCAATTTAACGCTAGAAGCCAGTGGCAGAGCTGGAGTCCGTAGCTAGAAACCTCTGCACTTAAAGCAGAAGCTTTCAGATCTTTTCAATTTTCAGTTTTCCCTGGTGGAAAGAAGGATCCTGCTGGTGATTCCCGTATCACGTATCTGAATATGCATTTCTTAGCCACCTTTGAAGGACCTCCAACAAACAGGTCATGACCCCACAGGGGACCTAATGGCCCTCAGGGGCAAAATGCCTCTCCCCATGGTGGGGTTTGCTACCAATTCTGAATGATTGCTGCAGAAGAGAGAAAAATCAGATAAGAAGACTCTTTCCTTGTCCACCGGGATAAAAATTCCCTGCCACAGTAGGAAAGGGGGTAATTGTGATTGCAGTGCTCCTGAAAGCCACCAGACAGCGATCCCTTGAAAGACAGGTTCACACATTTTGCCCTGTCATAGTCAGGGGCTCCTCCTGACAAACTAGTTGCTGCTGCTACTAAAGCAGCATGTTTTATTCATGCCAAAGAGTGTTCTTTTGGCCGCGTCAACATCAAGCAAATGCAGCACAGAGTGGGCCAGTTGGGTTCATCCCAGGAAATCATTTATCTCCCTCAGGGAAGTGCTGTGCAATGCCCTTAAGCCCTCACTGATATTTAATGGTGCGAGCCTGATGCTTAAGCACCGTCCCTGCGCTGAAGTTGTCTTGCTTCTGCGTTGCTTTACGGCAACAATCGCTAGCGTTTGCAAAGGCTGAGGGGAAGGATTTGTTTAATGCAGCCCCAAGCCCCTGCCCTAATGGGTTGTTAATCCATACCCAGTGCATCGAATTTGCCAGCTGACTCCCAGGGGTCCCCAACATGCCTCCATCCTCCAGACGTTTGCAGGCAGCCTGTGGTTTCCTGGGATCCCCTAGGGAAAAAGAACAGTGACTGTAATAATAACCCCCACACAGCCCCCTCCCTCCTGACCCAAAAGCAGTTGGCAGCCAAAGTGATATGCACATTACTGGATTTATATGAAGTGCTGCTGAGCAAGAAAGATTTGAGGGGGTTTAACAGCTAGATGGGACCGAGAGATGATCTCAGTGCATTGGCTTGTGCTGCGAGGAAGGGCGAGAGCTTTAAAGCAACAGAACAGGAGAAGCCTGCAGAGAGTGGAGGTGTCTCCTCCTGTCCCCATGGGACAGCCAGCACACCCGAGGCACTGTCAGGAGCCGCAGCAGGACCCTGACTGTGCGAGACAGTTGAATATGCACTACCCAGAAGTGGCCTTAGGTGACAAGACTCCAGGTAAATGATGTAGTCTCAAATGATGCTTATACCCCAAGTCTGCCTGGTACAGGGGCAGAGAGAGAAACTAGGTTGTGTTTTCTCATGTAGAACCCCATCATACTACAGTGATGGAAAAAGCAAGGGCCTCCTGAATGTGAAAGAGGGTTTTATCCAGCCATCAGGCTTGTACTTGATCCAAGTCTGGAAGGATGTCTTACCGCCGGAGCTTACTAGCTCCTTGGTGATGTTTAGAGCGGATGCTGTGTGTTAATTTGCCCTGTGATAGCAGGGTGAATTTCTGTGCATCTGCAGGCTCTGATAATGCCGGCCAGGGACAGACTTCACCCACAGGGACAGTGTGCTTTGCCTCTACACAGACCACCTAGATGCCGACTGGGAGCACCCCCTGCTATCAGCTGAGACACAGCTCTGCCAATAACCAAAAACTTGCAGCCATAGCCTGTTGCTCCCCTGGTCCTGCTGATGGGTGCTGTGCTGCAGCCCTCTCCCCACTTCCCCAGGTCAGAGTTTTCTTCCCAGGCCTCAGCTGTATTTCTGTCCAGATGTGCAATGCCCTTCACACCATCTCAGGGTCCCTCTTGGTAAAGTCTGTCAGTCTCATGGAACTGGAGCTCAGTGCAGGGTATCTCAACAAAGCAAACTAGCACCTACTAGAAAAGAAGGTAAGAGCACCCACTAAACCCCAACCAAGTGATCAAGTCTCAGCAGGAGACTTAAATCACGTTCATCAGGGGTGAGGAGCTGTGGGATTAACCCCTTTGGTTGCTCCTCACTCCTTTCAGACAGAAAAGCTTTTAATAGGTCAGCAGATAAAAAAGCAGCAGCAAAAACATTCCTTATCTCCCCTGCCATGCCTGGGTTCTGTAATACAACTGATTCCTGCGATGTGCAGACCTACTCAAACAAGTTTATCTTCATTCGAGGAATAGTCATACAGTGAGATTGCAATGTAATTACCTTCTCACAAACCCTAACTGGAAATCTTCACATCCAGTCATTAGCTTTAAGACAGGCAGACAGGCAATTATATCTGAATAAATGACTGAGAAATGAATCCAGGAGACTCTCAGCCCTGATTCAACCTCCAGTTCACAATCTTGGGCGCAGCAGCAAGCTGTCTGTCAGGCCTACCTGTACCTGGCACGATCCTTTGCTTGCCCTGCACCAGTCATTCTAGCCATCCCAAAAGTCCTACAGGTGCCCTAAGACCTCCCTCCCTGTGATCCTGGCATGGGCAAGCTACCGGCCTGCCTCTCCCATGGTCTGGGATGGGCCTGGGTAACCCTGGCAAGCTCTTGCCCGAGGCTCCAACACCTCCCAAGTATTTCACTCTTGGCTGAACTCCTCCTTCACCTTTTCCCTTCCTCTCTTTTCTCAGTAGGTTTATAAGCCTCGATGCTGAATGTGTGAAGTCTCCCAAACAGGTGAGCAATAAAACATCCGAGACCTCATTGCAGGGGAGGCGGCAGCACTACAGTCTCGTGGTTAGAGCATGCAGGCAGCAAGCCAGGACACTTGGGATCAATGCCTGGCTCAAGCATAAACTTGCTCAGTGGCCCTGGGAAGTGGCAGAAGGGAGTGGGCTTTCCAGAGCAGCTGGGTTTCCCTCCGCACAGAGCTTCAGTGGCATCAGCTTTTCTGAAGGGCCCAGCATCCACTAGTACCCAAAGTGGCACCGAAAGTCCCCCAGGCTGTTAGGAACAGCTCTCCCTCCACTGAGGTCAACAACCTTCCTCTTCCTCATTCCCCTCTAAGAGTGGAACACCACAGCTGGCCAGATTCCAAGCCTTTCCCAAGGAGGGTGGGTGAGTTGCACTGAATGCATTTCCCAGCCCTGCTTTTTCTGAAAGCTGTTTTTAAAAGCCAAATGCAATGCTCCCCCCCATAGACCCCTCTAAAGGCTCTGCATTTAATGGTCCTCCTGTGGGTGCCAGTATTACCATATACCTACAGGAGAAAGGGCAGGCTCATAATGGAACTGCCAGCCACCTCACGGTACCCATGATATTGATTCAGGGGCTGCTGTCTGTTACTCACCAGGTCTGCATTCTTGCTGCCCTCCCTCCATTTTACCATCAAGATGGATATTTTATCTTGTGTGATTATTTAGTTAACGGAACACAGGTATTTGCAGCCCAGAGGGTATTCCCCACTGGGAGGCTGGAATAACAGTTTTGCACTGCACAGCACATCAGGCTTTGGGAGTACTGACAGCATCCTTTACAGGGGGGAGATGGCGGTGTTTGGGAGGAGGAGGAGGAGCCAAAGCAGCTGAAGAGGTTGTTTGATTGTTTCCTGGTTGTGAAGAAAGTCAGCTGGTTATAGAGAGAGAAGAGGAGGAGAGAGAAGGCAGAGAAGGTGGCGGGGGGGGGGGGGGGGGAATGGGGGGTGGCCTGCTGGCGATGGGAATGACACTTCTGGCACCAGCTTTGTACATATGGAAGCCTGGATTCCTGGCGAGCCTGGGCTGTGGGTGGCCAGGTCTCCCTTATCTCCCCGGGGAGGGTGCTTCCTGGATGCTGCTTCTCCTCCCACCCCCAAATGAAACAGCTACAACTCTCCCTTTGTCTTCTGCAGAAACCTCGAATTAACGTCTTGTTACAATGCACAGGGGAAGGAGCCTCGCCGCACGCTCTCCTTCCCCATGCTCCCACACTGCCGACAAGGCAAATTCATTTGGCTGCCGCAAGTCCCAGCAAGACCCCTGCAGCAAGGGCTGGAGCTCTGCTCGCTGCTGGGTGACAGGCAGCCAGGACCCTTCCCTCTGCTCTTCCAGAAAGCCCCTCACAAGCCCTGGCAGCAACTGCGCCGGAGTCGCAGGCACTCCCAAACCGCAGGCAGATCAAAACCAGATGATGGAGATACGTGCCCCCTACAAGCAAGTCAGTGCCAGGCCTGAGGAACCGCGGTGAACCCTCTCTCTCCCAGCAGGGAACAGCACTCCGAGCTCCCGGCTCACCTCACGGAAAGCTGAACTCCCACACAGCCCCAGTTCGGCACCACGGCACCCAAGGGGAGGCCCAGGCTGGGAGGGCCCGGCCTGCAGAGGAAGCGCTGAGCTTGTCCTCGGGCTGGAGGGGGACCGCGAGCAGGCCGGTGCTCCCGGGGGCAGCTGCAGACTCACGACTTCCACTGCGCGATCGGGATCGCGATCGCGGCCCCAACCCCAGCCCCGCGCCGCCCGGCCCTCACGGCAGAGGGCCGTTGGGCCTGTCACATGCCTCGCGTCCTGCCCTCTGATTGGCTGGCGTGGTCTATATAAGCCGCGTCCCGGCAGAAAGTGCTAGAAAGCAGGCTGGGGCTGAGGGGGAGGAGGGCTGGGGAGGGAGGAGCTGATAAGCAGTATTAGGGGTTTTTAAGCATGCTGTGCTTTTCTTTTTCTGGACCACACAGGCCTTCCCTGAGGTATCGTTCCTAGCAAAATTAGACCACTGCGAGATTTATTGGCTGAGGGGAGAGCTGGAGTTCAGTTCTCTGTCGTCAGGCTCATAAGCAGTAACTCCAGTCAGGCGCATGGCCTGCCCCCTCCATGTGAGGGGCAGACGGGTGTGCTCAGGGCCTTCCTCCCCTCGCTGTTGTCTGATGGGGGATGTGGCTGGGTTGTGGTCACCCCCATGAGCAGGTTTTGGGCTGCTCGTGCCCCTTCTCCCCCCCCCACCCCCCCTCCCAGCAGAGCTGGGTGAGGTGGAAGCCGGGCAGGAGGTGGCAGAGTGTGGGCAGGAAAAAATCCTTGTGTATTTGACAGGGAATGACTTGACCCGTGGGAAGGTGCAGCACCAGCCCACAGCAGCCTGCCTCTGAAAGGGCAATAAAACCCCTTCGGGGACAAAAGAGTTTAGTGCCTGGTCTCCCGACCAGGAAAGGGACTTGGTAGTCTTGGGGCTGGTAATGCTTATCCTCTTCAGTGTCTCTAAATGACCGGCATCAAGCTCCTTGACAGAGCCTGTGTCCTGTGGTTAGCGTTTGGCAGCTAACAAAGCGTGGTCCTTCCTTCAGCATCACCCTTCCCAGCCTTGGCAGTGGTGGTGCTCTGGGGAATGCAGAAAGTCTGCCAGGTTTCAGCCAAGCCTCTGAGCTTGGCATGGGAGGGGCAATGGAGACTAGCCCATGGGGAGATGGTGTTTTAAATCATGGAAGGAAGGCCTCGCCGTATGACTGGAGACACACCTGTAAAAGAAAAGTTCATCTTAACAGGCGGTGTTAGGCTTTGGGAAAGCATGGGGCTGTGGGCTGTGTGGTAAAGTCTGTCTACCTACAGGGGAAAATCAGATGATGATTTTGGGCTCAATCTGGTTTTCCTCACCTGAAAGTAGCTAGTGTTGCTTCAGAGTGAAAAGAGAGCATGGGTTCATGCTGCAGCACAGCCATCAACAGTCGCCTGCATCCCTGGGCTTCACCCAGCTACTCCTCATCCCCTCTCCTTCTGTTTGCTACGCCACTGTGTTCCTAGGCTTGCAGAGTAGCCGCAGACAGAGGGACATATCTGCAGACCCCTCTGTATCTGAAGGCAGAGAAGTGCCAGTAATCCGTGGGGACTTCCACTCTCTTACCTTGCCAGGAACTGATAGCTTCACAGACCAGACAGGCATACACATCGCCTTTCAGGCAGCTCAGCTCTGTGTCTGGACTTCACTCTCATGTGAAGGCCATCCTCCAGAACCGGCTCAGAAAGCAAGCTGGTCTGCTGTTGTTCCTCTGCAAGAGCCTGAGCAGGAAGAGATGGAAGAGGGCTGTGTTCCCTGGGGCCTCAGCTCAGGAGGATTGATTTTAGCACACTGCTGAATGACAGCTGCTTGCTGGTCTGGCCAGAGGGTTTGGGCTGGCTCATTAGGGAGCCACCCTCCTTCCCCATCCATTAACACCGTGTCTAGCCCTTTGCTTCCCATGCAGCATGCTGCACTGCTGCCTTCCATCATGCTCCCGGTGCAGGTGCCTGAAACATGTCTTCTGTACCCTTGGGCAACTGAGAAATATGTAAATGTCAGTCTTATTTGCAATGCAATGATGTTTCGAAACATTGAGGTCATTATGTATTAACCTGGCAATGACACTGTTTAATCTTCCCAAGAGGTTGGAATCAAAGAGAAGACGTATCGAGCCCATTCCCAGGAGTGTGTCCTGCATTTGTGGTTTTATAATCAGAAGAATGTAGCCTGTGTTTGTACTTTGCTAGGTTAGGAAAGGGCCTTTCTTAAGTCGTTTGTTTATTCAGAGGTTAATGCATTAGCTGTAAGGAACCTGCCAGCAAGGGCACAGAACAGGAGCTCTTTTTCTGTCCATGATGGCTAACCTGTCAAAACAGTGGTGGTTCAGGTTAGCACCCAGAAGTGCATGCAGTTCAGTGCTTTTTTCTGGTTACTTGAACATCTTACACTGAATAAACAGATTAGAAGAGCCTGGTGTGCACTAATTCTATCGCTTCTGTATGCCCACTTCTGGGCAGAATGGTAAAATACAGGTGTGGTCCTCGTTGTTTAAAGTCACTCTCACTGTGGTCCTTGCCAGAGGGTGGATGAGGCTTTGGTGGTTTCATGGTTGTTTATGCCATGCTTACTCATCTGTGGTCCCCCCCATGCTGGCTCTCAGTTGGCTGTGATGGCAATTTTTGTTCGGTTCTGTCAGGATTTGATTTGACATCTTTTTCCAATTCAGCATCTTTAGTATGTTATCTAGGTTCAAGCAAGTACAAAAGGTTTTAACTGTCCCATTGCTAAGTCCCAGAATTATCTATAATGCTTTGAATGCACCCCTTGACCTCTTCAAGAAATTTGACTGTGCTACTCTAGCAATTTTTAGGAATTGCTTGTTAATTGTTTCTTAGCATGACAGTTTTTTACTGATGCTGTCACTGACGGTGGGCACAAGGGAGAACAGGTCTTGGAGCCTAGTCACAAAGTCACTATGGCAACAACTGTCATGTATTTTAGATGTTCCACCTGCTGCTGAGCTGGGATTATAGTTTGTGTGAATGCTCTTCATCAGCTTCAGTGCAAAGTTAGCAAGGTCCATTTATGGGTTAGCAAGGAGCATTTATGGGCCTCTGAATGAGCACAGTGGACTTTTTAAACTGGGTGGCACTAGAGGTACCCCACGGTTAGGGGTTCCCCCCCCCCCCCCCCGCAGCAACCTTCTCTTGAAGTTCATAATGGAGAATAGAGTAGGTAACTTCTACAATGCCTCCAGCTAGGCAGGAGCCTACCTGCCTGTGTCCTGAAGGGCTGAAGGTGGGTGCTGTGTGCAAGCAGGCCCTATAGTGTGTGAGCTGGACTGTATGGGTGTCTGGTTCACCTGCTGCTTAATAATAACATAACTTGTGCCTGAAGGAAGAGAAAAAACGAACAAGTGACATACCCAATTTTATGCCCAGACCTGGGGAGCACCAAGATGGTGGTCACAGTCCCACTGCAGAGGCTAAGGCCTGCTCCTCTCCATTCCCAGGCTGCCAATGCTGCAACTCCTGCTGTCCCTGCATTTTGCTTTTCTTTCCTCAGAAGCTGTCAAGGTGCCAAACTTTTGTACAAGAGTTGGTTACAGAGGGGCACCAAGTCCTAACATACTTAACCTGAACCACTACCATAGGCACAGCAGAAGGCAAGCTGTCTTTCCACTATTCCCTTAATCTAATACAGTAAATAAAAGCTTGGAAATTACTATAGAAGCAAAAAGGGCCTTCAACATGACTCTGCCTGTGCCTGCAAATTCAAGCTAAATTGGCCATCTCCTAAAGGAGACTGTACCAATATTAAATGGATGTAGGGCATGATCTATGTCAGCTCTTCTGATGCCCTTTGTTGGTTGTCTTCTGTTCATGCTCATGCTCATGCCTGTTTTTTAAGGCACGAATGGAAATGATTCTGATCCCATCCTCCGTATAAATACCAAGAGGATTCCTCTGGCTAATGTGATTACAGAGGAGACCAAACAGGGAGATGGACTCTAAGAGACAAAGCTCTTGGTTAAACAACATAGATGTCTCAAATATTTGCCAACACTTGCGAACACAAATATTTACGCCAGCAGCAAAAGCCAAGGCATATTTTTGCTTCAAGATGTATTAAATGTTTCCTTGAGTGTGCAGAATTCAGAAAGAGCTCTTATATCACTCGCTGGCTCATTTTCCAGGCCACTGAATACACTCACTTATTTGGCAAATCTTGCCATTAACAGTTTTTTCTCATCTGATTTTACTGACTTTCCTGCTTTCCCTGAGAATCTTGTGCAGGGAGGGAGAACGAATGCATTTTTTTTTCCTCCAGCGAGCAAAGCCATGTAGAGTCTCACTGCCAAAGTTGATTATTTGTGGTCCTCCGTATTTCTTGTGACCTGCTCGCTCTTGTTGCGGGAGGGGAGGACTGCGAGCAAGGTCACAATGCAACGCAGGGACCTCGTAAAGGCATTGAGCCTAATGAGTCTGCCGGAGCTACGGCCCAGCCCTTAGCACGTTCCAGAGGCCCTGGGCTGGAGTGACACACCTGAACTTGGGAGGTGGGTGCTGCCCAGTGTGTACAAACCAAACTGCCCGATTTCCAGAGGGATGGCCAGCCTGTAATTGTGGCCCCATGATAAATGGCACCATTTTTTTGGAGGTGTGCCTTCACAGGTGGAGAACCACCAGCAGTGCTACCGCTGCTAGTATCATTGCTCCTAGGCTTCTTTGCGGTCCAAGGAATGCCTCTGATGCTAGGACGCTGCAGGAGAGAGCTCTGATCTTTCTCAGACAGCTGTGTTCCCCTTATAAAACAGTATATTGTGCTAACAATAAATGTGAGGCTTATTTACAGTCTCAAACACTGGCAGACTAGAAAGGGGAAGCGGCAGGCAGTTCCCTCACAGAGAATCATGGGGGATTAATCAGTGGCAATAAAACTTCAGTCAGTCTGTTCCCCCAGATCAAAGGGGATTAAGCCAGGCACTGGTCACTCAAACTTCAGTCGAGGAACAAGGATGTTCATTTCAGGTGCATGTTGCAGACCCATCAGAAGAGAAACTAAGAGGTGAATTATGTCTTGGTATGGTGCGATGCCATGGACAATTATGATAGGGGGAATATTGTGAATGAATAAAAATCTTAATCCTTTTCCAAGCTATTTGGCTTGTATGAACATAATAAAAGCTGCACAGATGTTTTTTTGTGGGGGTAATAGAGGGCAGATGAGGTTGGTCTTCCTCTGCAAAGACAAAGCAAGCCAAAATGGTGCCTCCGCAGCCCAGAGAGGAAGCAATTCATCCCGCTGGTCGGGGAGCAGGAGTAGATATCCTGGGTCTGGAACCAGTGGACCCAGAAATTCTCTGCAAAGAAGTACCTTAACACACAGGCAGTGGGAAAAAGCCTGTGTGAAATTGGGTGAAAAAGTGGGATACGTTTGGTAGGAGCACCACGTTTCTCAGAGTGTCAGTAGACCAGAAAGCAGCACAGGCTGCTTTTGGTTATACTGCAGGTATTTCACACTGTTCTAGCAGAAGCCCAGTGGCAAAGGTCTAGCAGGCAGACTGGGCAGGGGCTGCAGGATGGCAGGAGGCACAGAAGGACATTTTGCAGGGACACAGCAAAGCCGGTCGCATGGCCAGAATGGAAAATGGGAAGGGGCTGTTCTGACCTAGAGAAAGGTGAACAGAAGTTTGTGGATGCTGAGGATTAGATGCGGAAAGGGTGTGGTGAGGCCTGGGACCGAAAAGCGTTAATAGGGACAGATGGAGGAAGCTTGCCTAACATCTTCCCACTCTTTGGCTGTCTCCGTCTGGCACTATCAGCCCTTTGCTTAACAACATAATTCATATTGGCACTCAAATTCACACCCACATATCTACGGGGGAAAGCACAGCCCTGACCTGTACTTCCAGTGTGGTTCATCTTGTAAGTTGTTTCTGTACCTCAAAGAATGACTGGAACAAGGTACTCCCTCGGTGTCCTGCATTTCCACACTATGCACTTAATTAACCCTTTTCGTGCGTGACTGAGAACCAAGATATAAATAAAGCAGTGAACAGAAGATACGAGGGTAAATTAGTGGAACATCTCTATGGTCCACTGCCTGGGAAAGGCGAGGGAGGAATGGACACACGGTGCTAGCTTTTGGGCTGTGAAGCTCTCGGGTACCATACCACCCACAACTAAGTCAGGGTTATGAGAGCCAGTGTCTCTTCTCAGGCACATGGGTATTTCAGAAGCGGCTTCCCTTGGTCTCAGGCATGTTTGAATGCATTCTTATGGTGTTTATCGTCTTCATACTGTTCTGTGGTTAAACCCAAGCTATGTTTCCTGGAGAGTGGCCCTTTTCCAACCTTGAGGGTGGAAATGCGGGTCTCTATACTATGTTCCTTCCTGCATTTGGCAACAAAAAATGGAGATGTTCAGAGGAAACAATACAGAGAAACATTTCACATCAGCGAGACAGACACAAAGCATTTTTGGCAGTATGGTGTGGGAATTTGGCATAGACTGTTGCTCATAAGCTCTAGACTCCCTTGTCTACAGCAACAAGTGGCACCTACATCTATTATGTCTGGAGTGTTCGTGGGTCCTAAAAAGGAGGGCCTCATAAGAGACTGATAAAGGATCTAATGGTGCTCCAAGATATTTTCTTTAACGGATAGTCCTTCTGAGTCCCTAAAAATGGTTAACTCCAGGAGATGTGGATGTTGTCCATGGTTTTGTTGGCATAGCACTAGTTTCTTGTGCTTCCTGGAAAGACGTGGCTATTTCACACCCAAGAGGGACTACAGCAAACCATGTGCTATCCCAGTTTCTTGAAGTGTCTGGGGAGACAGCCCTTGCTGTGGCTATTGCTGCATTTGGAGATTCCTTTGCATCAGTGTGGAGCAGCTTCTTGCAGCATTCTCTGGAGACCATGATTTCAAATGAAAACAACAGCCAAGAGGAGCCAGAGCTCAGTCCTTGCACCAGAACTGCAAGGTCCGTAAATTAACATCTCTATTGTTTTCTCCTTGATTTTGGAACTAAAACTGAAGTGTATGGACCCTACTCTTTTCCTCACCCAGGGGAGTGATAAAGAAAGGATTATTCCCGCCAAAAACATCAGGCCTTGATGGTTCTTATTTAATGTAGGAAAAGGGAATAAAACAAATATCCAGTTCCCCCTCTGTAGTTCAAGATACACCTTCAAATCTGAAAACTTGGGAATCTCTGGCAGGGTTTCTTTTTTGCTAGAAAAACAAACAAAAAATGTTGTTTTCTGGCCAAAAAGCCCAAGCTGTTCATTTCTTCCCTCTCTCTGTTTTTCCCTTTCCTTTTTTTTGTTCTAGGGCTGTTTCTGAGCAGCTAGGCGAGGAGGACACGCTGTATAAACATGGTACCAGCGGGGTGTTTGGAATGCTTCTCGCTCCGGACCTCCTCCCCACGGAGGAGGAGGCTGGCGGGGTGGGGGAGTCTGGGTCATGGAGCAGAGGGCAGGGAGAAGACAGCTTCTCTTTTCTGCTTGCGTGTCCAAATCTTCCCAGCTGAGGAGAGGAACTGGTGTACGCTGGTCCTTTTATTTAGTGTTCTCTTCTCTGCTTCCCCTTTCATCCCCATGTGTCAAACAGCTTGTAGTCTTTATTTCAGGGGCCCAAGGAATTTGAACTACAGGCCCAAATACCTCAAGCATCTTTTGATATACAAAGTCTTGAAGCAAAGTTCAGTGGTGCCTAGAGCCAGCACCCTGGCGGCTGGTAGCTCAGAAGGAGGGCTTGGGGCATAAGACAGTCCCCAACAATTTGTAGATGAACGAGTAAGTTAAAAAATAGGGAGTCTTGCCTGGGGGATGCAGGCACCGTTTCAGTCCGAACTCACACAGAGCTTCTTGGTTTCTGCAAGGTGCTTGGCCAGCGGGGGAGAAGCTTTCTAGGGAGGTATGAGAGTCCAAGAGGGAGTACATGCAGATGGCCCTACTCTGCAGAGTGAGGGGGGATCATGCCAAATAGCGAGGCAGTCCCTGGAGTTTGGCTTGCGAGCCACATCTCCCCAACGGGGACCCTCTGCTGGGTCACACGTCCGCTGCAGTAGATCCATAAGCAGAGCTATCGGAGTCCCAGTAGTGTCCTTCCAGTAGGAGCTTTTCACTGATTTACGCAGAAACAGGACATCACATCATTCTGCAAGGATGTCCTTTACTAACGGGGAAATCGAGGCACAGGAAACGGTGGGGCTTGTCAGAGGCAGAGGGCGTGGAAGCAGGAGTCCTGCTTCCCAGCCATTCCAGCCATCACTTTCACCTTCAGGGTAATTATGGTTTCAGCATGACAGTTGGACATTCCTGTGAAAACTTGGCCCAGCAATGAAGCAACCCATGACTGTGCCACTACACATTTCAGACATTTTTGTTTCTGGTTAGATGAAAGAGCAGCAACATCAGCCCTCTTTGTGGATGAACTTCAGCATGTCAAATTACTGTTGATGGCTAAAGATGGAGTATAGCATGCTGGGAAATGCAGTCTCCATGGGCCATGCCTCAGTACTGTGGAGAACCAAGTCTACATTATGTTTCCTCTACACAAATTTAGACCCTCCCTTGGTTTCCCAGTAAGTGGCTTCTCACAGGGAATAATGGTCCCAATGAAAGCCCATTGAAGTCAATGGGAGTCTTTCTGTTGACGTCAATAAGTTTGGACCTGGTCCCATGCATACGGCCCTCCTGCTGAAGAGAAATGAGCAGCAAATCTTCTATGTCTGCATGAGGTATTCCGTTGCATCATTCATTGTCTATAACCACAATTCAGCTGTTTTTATATTGCTAAACTGACAACTGGAAGCATTTAAAAGGGAGGGAGGGAGAAAGGTTTGACCGTGCCCTCTCTGCCCCGGGGACTGTTACCATGACACAACCTGATCACAGGGAGGTCTTCTGGCCAGTGCCTTTAGCAGAGCTGAGCTCCTCCTTTTCAGAAGACCTTCCCTTTTCCCCAGGGTTCAGTGGTGGTGGTTCATCTGGGGAGAAGCAGGTTAAAGTACCCAGTCCTTTCACCCTTGGGGCGGAAGGCCTTGTTAGGGATTGAGGACTATGGGATGCAGTTGTGGTAGCTCAAAATGTTCCCTCCCAGAATGAAACTCATTGGTTCTGCAGAGTCACTACAAAACCATCAATTGTTATTGTGCAAATTTTCGGTATCTTCCAAGAGCTCAGGGATTGACAGCCTTTTGGGTATGACATACCGGGTGGTGCCAGCCTTTCCCAAATTAACAAGCTCTCGAGAACCAGCCTTTGAAGAAGGCAAGATGCTGCCCATCAGCTGATCAGTGAAACCAGTCTGCCTGCGTGGCTCTGGCTCCAGAATCCTGCTGAGTTTAAAACTCGGTGAGACCCGAGGGCTGCTGCCTTCTGCAGGGACCTTCCCTCACGTGCCGTGGCTCCTGGCTGCCAGCCCTGCCTCGGCTCTGCTGGGTGCCATTCTCCATGCTCTCACGTGCCATCCTCCACACCCGTTGGTGGCTGGCTTCTGCTGCAAAGCACTGAAATCCTTCCAAAGCAAACAGAGCACAAAGGCAGATGCCATGCCTCAGAGAAGGGTCTTGTAGCTGGCTGTGGGCAAGCCTTCTGCAAACAGGGGAGCTGGCTGCAGGCAGTCAGGAGTCGGTCCAGGTCTGATGACAGTGAGAGTGGGGTGCTAAAAATGTGACCCAAGAGTGCTTCCACTTGGCACATCCCTTTTGAACAATCAAATGGATTTTTTTTGTTGTTACTTCTTTCATTGCAGGGGTGATGCCTTTCCCCTCAAGTTGACTGATGGATTGAATCAGCAAATGCCCCTTTGAATTGTCAGCAGTGGCCATGAAAAGGTGGAGGCCAGCTGTTCTAGCCCTGGCATGCCAAGTGTTATCCAATAATCCGTTATTACACTCCTGCTTCTCTCCACTCTCAACACTTGCTTTTCTTCCTTGAACCAAGTGCTACCTTGTGGCCATCAGTGGATTTTAAGTTAACCCTGCCGTCACCTGAAAGGCAAGCCCCACCATGGAATAAATCTGAGTTCAGTTGGCATATGAGTCAAATACAGAAGCTCTTGTAAGAATCAAGAGCAATGTCTTTTAAATATATATCCATATGTTATATATATACACATGTATATCTATGTATGTGTATGTAGACAGATAGAGTGAGTGTGTACATATGCATGTGTGTGTGTATAGACGAAGGGAGGGGGTACTTTGTACAAAAGGCAAAGGTGTAGAATTTGAGGGTTGCCATGGATACAGGTCAGATGCCTTTGTTCTCACATTGTGGTGTAGCTTAGGGAGATGAGAGATGCGCCAGCTTCAGAGAAAGACGAGGGAAGAATGTTTTTTAATTTTTTTTATATGTGAAGGAAAATATCCATACTTTTTTTTATCAAAGTTTGAAATAAAAGGCAGTAAATGAAGGCAATCTACAGATGCATATGTGATTGAACTCACAGAGAGTCTGGGAAACGACTCAGTTGAGTGGCATCAAGGGAAATATCATCGTGGTATCGTCATGGTCACAGACAGCCCCTCTGTGGAGCCACAAAGCCACTTGTCTGCGGTAACTCTGCACTGATACGGAGACTGATGTCTTCATGCACTGCCTGCGTGTACAGGTGTGCACACATGCATGTGTGTGAGGGCATGTGTGTGCTTCTGCCTTTGTTTTTCCCTTTTAAAGTCTCCTCACTGGCTTTCTATAGTCCCAGACTATTTGATTCGGTGCTGAGGAGGAGGTTTCAAACCAGGATCCATATGGGGCCCGTCAGTTGCGACTGGATTCATTTTAAAGTCCTTGTTAAGTCCAACAAAAAGCCAAAGATTAGAGCTGATATGTTGGCTTTTATCCAAATACTGATCCTTGAAAGGCTGCCTTTAGACCGCTGGGCGACTCTCTCATTCCCCTTTTTCTTCTTGCTCTTCTTCTTCCTTTCTAATTGCTTCCCAAATTTGGGTTTATTACCATGATTTTGAAGCCAGGTAATCAGAACCATGTATGTTTTTCTCTCCCCCATCTCTTTCTGGTACCAATCAGATCATGTCTCTTTGTTGGTTCAGAAAGTCCATTTTAGTATTTTGACCACCAACGTCAAAGCCTTGGCAAGGCTGCAGCCCTTTGGGATAACGCTTTAAAACTAGCCGTTAGCTAGCAGATATATTACTGGCAGCCAAACAGCCATGTCTAAAAGAAAAGCAACATGGTTCTTCTCTGTTCGCTGGGAACACTCTTTCCTGTTCTCTAAAGCCGGGGCTGCAGCTTCCCCTTCCTTTGTCTCTGAGGCTCATTGTTCAGGGCTTGTTCTCATCATGGCCAGGGTACCACAGCGGATGGGTGGCATCTCTGTGAGAAAAAGGTCTGGCACTGAGCACTGGGCTCCACCTGGAAAATGGATGTCTCTCTCTCAGACCTTGCTGTCTGTCTTCACAGATACTAATGCTAAGGTCATGCCTAGGTGATCAGTACAAGGACAATAGAAGCTTTCATGGTTCAAATCCTATTGTCTCCTGTGGTCCAGCTGCACTCCACTGCCGGAGATCTCTTTTCCAACCTGAGCTCCTCCCTGCTTTTCACATCACAGCGCGGAGCTTGTCTCTTTGAGAACAGATAGCTCTTGACAGTCTGGATTGGGAGTGAAGCAACACAGCGTCAAAAAAAGAGACCAGAGCTCTACTAAGAACTGCATGTAATCAAGCAAGGAGAGAGGGAATGGATGTGAGGAAGGGAAATGGATATTGGTGATGCTTTGTGCCAAAACCAGAAGACTGAGCAGAAGGGGAGCTGGGGCCATGGAATGCCACCAGCCCAAACCTAAGCTCTCACGGTGAGGACACCCAAGCAGATACTATTGTTTTGTTCCTAAGTTGCGCCTCGTTTGGAAGACCCTCTGTAAACCCTTGCTAGTCCGTGCATCTTATGAATTGACAAACGTGGAGCCCTGGAGGAGGGTGCCTAAGTTACTGGAGGCATGAGGAGGGCAAGCTGAGGAAAAGAGCCTGCAGGGCTTTGGAGCTGTGGGAGCGTGATCTCAAAACTGGAAGCAGAGAAGGGACTCGGGCTGTGTTGGACACACTGCACTGGGGAGTGAGCGTTGCACATTGTCCTATTCCAGAAGGCGTAAAAATGAGTGCCTCAAAGGCCTGATCCTGTCCCACAAGGCAAGGCCCAGCCAGGCTGGCCCAGCAAATTGCTCCTCGCTCCGGCATGGGAAAGGCCGTCCACATCGCGCCATGGCAGCCAGCACCTGTGGGATTTGTTAGAAGTATTTTGAACAGCATCTGCCACGGGGCCTATGTGCAACAAGGGGCATTAAAAAGCCATCATATATTGTATTGTCCATACATTAATTTGAAATATATGCAGCCACATATAAAAAATTACCTAACACGTAATATTCGTGCAGTTTAAATTAGACAGTAGGCCGATATATTTTCAATATGCGCCATGCGATGTAATGCACACTATGAACAGGCAGCGGATAGATGTGAAATGTGTGTGTGAGATGCATCTGGACCAGGAACAGCTTGCAAAGCCATTCAGGAAAATATTTAGAGGGGTGAGGGGCGGGAATGGGCTTGTTCTGTCTTTGTTTTTGTGACTGCTTTAACTCCAGGCTTTCTGTCCCGGGAGTCCCACAGTACAGACTGGTGACCCCCTGCAGGCAGCATAAAAAGGAGCCAGCCCAGCCCATTCTGTGCAGTGCTGTCATCTCACTACTTCGGCGGCCGTTTAATGAAGAGGGGTATTAAAAGGAACCAAGATTTCCATTCACTCCAGCCAGCATCGGCCTTGCTGATAATCCCTCTGTGCCGGCAGGTTTGCCGAAAGGCTCTCGGCCATCCTCCAGGACCTGCCAGCACACGGCAGGAGCACGGGCAGCCTGAGCAGGGGCAGGGGACTCGCTCGTACTCGCTCGCAGACGCGGCAGTGGCCTTCGTCCTGCTCTGCACAGCCAGCCCCTCCTTTTCTCCCACCTCCCCTGCCGTACGCATGTCCCAGTCCAGCCTGCAGCCCCCAGTAAAATCCTCCCGGTGCCCGTCCGTCCCTCACCACAGTTCCAACCTGGGACTCCCGACCACCGGGTCACCTCTCCTCCCACTTGTAGCATCCTCTTCTACTCCAGCTCTGACCTGTCTGACGATTGCCAGGTACGCATCCCAATCCTAGCTGGAAGCACCATCCCAAGGAGATACAATCAGTATCCGTTGCATTTTCTCACTGGGTTTATAATTTCTCGCGACTGGCTGGCCCTGGATCCGAGTATCGCAGATCGGAAATATGCACTTTGGCTTCATTTCCTTCTAAGCTCTCTGAAGGGAAAAATCTCCTGTAACCCGTGGGCGCTAAATAGGAGGATACCTGCCATACTTCTGCCAAACACTGAGGGCCAGCTGACACGAACCTTGCCGCAGAGGCAGAGGTGGCACAGCCTGGGGACGTGTCCTGGTGGGCAGGTTGGAAGGCAGACGGTCAGGGCTGCGCCGCACACCTTATTCCTCTCATCTCTGTCCTTTTGCCTCAGTCACGCACCAGACCCCAAGAACAAAGCCCGTTTGGTTTCCTGCTCCAGACGGACCAGAAGGGTTTATGCTGGAAGATGTTTCTTATTTCTGGAAACACTGTCTGGGGCATTTTTCTTTAAAAGTTTTAGTTTATCAATGTGGAAAATGCTGTTGAAAGTGGACGTTATCCACAGCACTTCCCATTTCAACAAAAAGCCAAAGTTCATTTTTTGAGAGAGAGGGGGAAAAAAGAAACTTTCAGTGTTTGGTATGAAGCCTGTTGAGCAGCGCGGCTCTGCTCGTGGCTGGCCCCCAGCATACCCTTTTCCTGCTTCAGTATAATGGGAGCTCAGAGGCCAGCGCAGAGACACAAAATCAGCACGCTGGGAAATCAGCGGGATGTGTGCAAACTGGCTTGGATAAAATCCACCCCTAGCACAGCCCATACCATAATACGACCAAGAACAGCGAAGCTCTGAAGTCTGAGAAATAACATTTCATTTCTCCCCATCCCCCCGTTTCTTTTTCCACTTCTGCTCCTGCCGGCACACACCTGGGCTCCAGTTGCCGCATCCAAGGACCACAGAAAGCCTTGGTCTCACAGCACCTCTAAACCGAGGGCTCCAGCTTTGCTGAGACTGTGTTTTGGCTTGCCGGGGTTATTTTAAGCTCAGTCTTTTTTCTGGTTGTGGGACTGGGACTTTACCAAGCTGGATCTCCAAAACTGGCTAAGCTTGGCCCAGCGTGGGGAAACACCCATGAGCATGGACTAAGCATCTCTCATTCCAAACTCCCCCAGTTCTGAGATTAGGCAGAAATTCAAACAAATGAAGCCAGTTGCTGGAGAGGACAGGAAGCAATTACAGACCACCCTGTAAAGGCAGGACAGCTAGCAGCTTGTGTGGCTGCTGCTGCTGTTTAAACAACAACAACCCCCAGGCCGGGAAGGGCAGGAACATCTTTGAAGAACAATGCTGGAGCGAGGTGCACTAAAGAAGTCGACAAAGGAGGATTAATACAAAATGCTCTGGCGCAACGGCCCTGGGCTCTTGCTGTGTGGGTCAGGAGGGTCCCGCTGGCAGGAGGAGGACAAACAGGATGGGCTCATGGTTCCAAAGGGAGTTGGGACCCGGGACCTCCTGGTACCAAGCCAGCGAGTGGACCCACGCAGGTCAAGAGGAGGGTGGCCTGCAGGATGCCTTTTCCATCTGCAGGGCCATTTTGCGGTGGGATTTTTTTCTTTGCCATGGAGGGGGAAGCAGGGGGGAGGCATTTTCAAGCTGTTTTCTCCAGGATATCCCAGCTACGCCTGACAGCTGGTTCCCATTGGGCTCCTGACCAAAGGCAGTCTCCAGCAAGGGTGGGAGTGGGCGGGAGTGGGGGAAGGGAACCTAATAACGATGAGGACGAAGAAGAGGAAGGATGAAAGGCACTTAAATGTGGAGGGTGGAACTGAACCAGGAGGACACTCGGTGGGAGGGGCTGGCGAGGCTTTGAAGCTCCTCGCTATGGGGAGCCTCCTTTAAACCCTACACCATATTGGTACAAGGTGGGGGAGGAGGGTCTGTCTCTCTTTTTCCCTCTGAAATATTACGAGAGGTTGAGACCCCCACTCAGGATGGCCTGTTTCTGTCCATTAAGCATTTTAAATGCTTGTCCATCTCCCATGGCCTCCCGTCCTTCTGTTCCTTGTGGGAATGGGCTGGGAATGGGAGGTTCCCAAAGATACCCTCCTAGAAAATGAAAGGATATGGGGCATGGGGAAGGGGTGATAAGGGATGGACACTAGTAGGCGTTCAAGTGGAGCATATGTGAAAAGGACCTGTTTGTGTCCCAAAACCCAGCATCAGGTGGTGATTTTTGCTTCTCTGTCAGCAATCTCAGTGGGCAGGTCAAGGGGAGGAGGACGGCTGATGACTCCCCTCACTGCCGGCCAGGAAGGAAACCTGCTGGCAAGGCAGTGCTGGAACCGGTGCTCCAGCTCCCTCGGTCCCTGCTCCAGAGGGGATGGAGGTGTCAGCTGCCACACGAGGGGCTCCATCCGTCCCCGTTGTCCATCGCCCAGGCCCCTTCTCCACACTCGCTGCCTCTCCTCCAAGGCAATCATGCCGGCTGGAAGAGGAGAGGCTGCTGCAGCGACGGATGCTTGCGACTGGGATGATATTTAGATGCTGGAGTGCCCTGTAATTTGGGTTACTGGTTAAGGGGTTGTTTCTCTGACAAGTGCACGGTGGCACAGGTGTCGTAGGAGAAGTCGCTTGAGTAGAAGATGGTGGAGGGCAATTGGAGCCCGGCTGCAGCACTGGTTGAACAGTGAGGCCTCTGAAGCACCCGCGCAATCTGGGAAGAAATCGGATGGTGGGGTTTTTTTGTAACCTCAGGTCCCTGTGTTGCCCCCTGGGAACCAGGGGGAGGGTTTGCTAATAAAAGCTGGGCTAGACCCAGTCTGGGGGACTCCCTGGCCATACGCAAACACTCGTGCTCTTATAAAGGCAATGCTGTTGGCAAGGGCAAGCCCCAAATTGGGCTGCTGGTCTGAGGAACTGGAGAGGTCTCTGTGCTTTCCTGGGACCAGGTTGGCACTGTTGTCTTGAACAACCGAAAGTATGTTTATAGAAGGAACCAAGAGTCGGTTAGAAAAGTGCATGGTCTATTTGTAAGGCTCCGTGCCTTCCGCAGGCAGACACTGTCGGGTTCCTTACCTGCTGTGAGCCTCTCAGACCTCGTGGGCTTGCTGCAGGAGGCATCGCCAAGTTGCTTTCTTCTTACTGCAGCTTCGGACAGCTGAGGACATTTGATGATACCAACTTTGTTTTCTGTGTGTCTCATGGCGCCCATCTGACTTTGGGTTTGATTCGATTCAGCAAAAGAGCAGGAAAATCCTGTTTTATAAGGGTGCTAGGAGGGCATCTCCTCTTCCTTCGCCTGTCAAACCCAAACAAAAGTCTCCCCAGAAAATCGGACTACAACAATTTATTAAAAGACGTCTAACTAAATTCAGAGCATCAGGAAATACAATGCCAGCCAAAAAAAATATGTACAGGAACCACAGAAGAACACGTCCAGCAGACACCTGCCTTTGCAGTGCTGCATGTGTTCCTTCATCGGCCGCATAGCTGTGCAGCATGGCCGAGAGATTATTCCCGTTGGAGCTGAATTACCTTGCCTTAATCTAACAATAAATACGCTCCAAAGCAATGGAAGAAAAACTAACAAGCTCTGCTCTTCCCCCTGAAATGAGCAGACCTGTCCAGGCTGGCTGAACCTTTCAGCACTGTGAAGGGTTCAGAGCTGTGCTCAGAGCTGGAGCTGGAGAAGGGCACCGTCTTTCCTTGGCCCCCCTCGGTGCACGGGCTGTAAATCTCTATAGGAAAAAATACTCGGTCGGTGCATTGTTCGTCCCAAGGTTGTCAGGAAATCAGTGGGGGGAGCAGCATGAGGTGACACAGAAAAAACAATGGAAGGAGAAAGTTAACAATAACACTTTTTTTTGGTGTATGGCAAACTATTTCTGACAGAGAACTAGTTGAAGGTTCAGTGTGGTAATTTGTGCGATTAATCCATCTCAGCTTTGCTCCGAGTTTGTGTGCTGGGTGTCCCCGAGCCTCTGCAGTGAATGTCCATTTAGCAGCAGCCCCAGGGTCTCCAGGTGATCCAGAGGTTCCCAAGTTGCTCCCATACAGGTGTATGCAACTCAGGAACCTGGAGCTACGGCACTCGGAGGTGTCTTTAGGAGCAGGGCAATGATGTTTTTGATCGAAACCTTCCCTTTCTCCATCCCCGAGTGGCAGCATGAGGTGGTTGGAGAGCGTGTGGTTCCTGTGCTAAGCCCCAGCCATCCGGGACCCTTCTCCTTGCCATCCTCCCGGCCTTTTCCAACAGCTGCTTGATGGCCTGGACAGCGGGGTAAAGAGGAGAGCTCACTTTTGGTTCGTGAATCCCCAGGAAGGTAGCTTAAAATAAATAAATTAAAATCAAACAAATAAATACATTTTGGAAAGCAAACATTGTAGGTTGGCTCGAATGGGCCCAGTGGGGAAGAGTGCCTATTAGCATCTGAAAACACTTACACGCAGCCCGGGGTGAGCAGAGGCGAGCGCATGCAAGGCAGAGCAGCAGCAGAAAGTTTGGGAGCGGTTCTGCTGCCACCGAGGCATCTCCCTTGCTCTCCCCCCTTCCCGTGCTCCCCTTTTTTGTTTGGTTTTGTATTAAGATCTGCAGGTGTCTGGTATGCTGCGACGAATTGGAAAATTGAATGCGATATTAAGTTAATTAAAACTGCCCTCTGTGTGTTAATCTTCTTGTCAAGTTTTAATTAAGTGCTGATAAAGGCTCAGCATGGGGGGGTGGGGGCGTTCCCGGTTTCCCCTCCTGTGATCCCGGCAGCCTGCAGGCACAGAGGTGCTTGTTAGGATAATGTTGGGGTTACAGCAGGTCCCCTGATGCCTCCCAGTGCCTGTGCTAGGGTCTAGGGAGCCTGGCTGTCCCACTGAAATGCACTGAGAGAGGAGCTCCTTAGTGCCTGCACCCCTGCAGGGCTGCTGCCACTTCCCTCCCAAGAAAGGGTGAAGCTTGACCGTTTTCTTGACTGTTGTCTTTGCACGGATGCAGCCCTCGCTCGCGAGCAGCCTGAAGGTCCCACTCAGTGTGAGTCCCTGCCCGGACACGGCAGCTCTCCTCCTAGGACGGGTCATGCTTTCAGTGATGGCTTATTTTCTGCTCGCAAGCCAGAAAATTCAGGATTATTGTCAAGTCAGGGTAATTGCTATTTCTTGCTGCAGGGACAGGCCAGTGTGGGAACATCAGGAGTGGGGTTAGGGCTCTCCGTGCATTCCTCCGTTCCTGTAGATGGGTCATCTCTTTCTGCAGGTGGTTATTGATAAGAGGAGCCGGTGCCTGAGCCCTCACCCCCGGCACAGTAACGAGGGATGCTTTTTGGCAGAGACAGCCAGGCAGGGTGTGAGGAGCTGGGAGCAGGTATGGGGCCTGCAAGGAGGAGGATACCCAAGGTCCAGATGGGTTTAGGGGTTGGTTAGGGCAGGAGCGAGCCGAGTGTAGGGTGAGGGAGAACCCTGGAGTGGTCCTGGGTAACCTGCGGAGAGTTAGAAGAATGAAAGAGAGGACACGGCCAGATGGGAGTGAAGGAGAGCTTTGGGACAATTTGAATGGCAACAGGGATTAGCAATGGCAGAGCCTTGTGGGGGGATTAATGAAGGGGGGTTCTCACATCGGAGAAGTGCAGAGCCACACGCTACAAGGCAGGAGGGTTGTGGTGGCCTTGGAGTCACACAAGCTGAGCTCCTTCTGTCCTGTTCCTGCAGTCCTGGAGTTTGTACCAGCAGGACAAGCTGTATCTCTTTCCTTCCATCAACACCCCACTCCTTTGGTGCTGGGGGAGCCCCTCCAGCTCCCTGCAGTCCACAGGGGCTGCAGAGGTGAGCTCACACCCGTGTCTCCATCCCGCTGTGCACATACTAGTGGGTCAGCTGTGGGGACGTTGCCATGGCTAGAGGAATGGTGGGGAATCCACAGCAGAGGGTGCAGGGCAAGCGGTCAGTGGCAGGGCAGGAGGAGAAACCCAGGAGAAGGACATGCAAGACGCCCAGGGCAGTTAAAATAAGTATTTCCTAGCACACATCAGTCCCTGGAGTGTATGGTCTGCGCGAAGCCTTGTGTTGCTCTCAGTCCCCGGAGCGTGCGCTCTGTCCTGAAGCTTTGCCTTGATTCAGCCTTGCTATTTTGGTCTGCTGGGGTCTGCTGCAGGGAGCCAGGCATCGGTGACCGAGGCAGTGCATCCCACGGGACGAGGCCTCCTTCCCCAGCCCCACCAGCTGCTGTCCAAAACCCTCTCTTGGGGTGGGTTGTTAAGACTTAATCCAAGCTGGGGTACCCAGGCTGGCTGCTTCTTATCCCAACACTGCAGGAATACTTTTTCTTCTTTTAGAAAAACTGCCTGGATAATATCTCCCTACAGTGGACAAGATGATCCCCTGTTAGGATCTAACTCCCTTTACTCTTCTTGTTATTTAACGAGGGCAGGTTGGAAATCAGCAGCGCAGATGTCTCTTATGTCTCTTTTTTTCAATGCCAGACAATATCATTTTGCAGCAATTATCTCAATCATTGACCATAGATTGAGCTGGAATACATTTTGCCAAATAGTTCCTTGCTATAAATTTCTGTAGATATTTCCATTGTGGAGTTGACATTTCCCTCTGAATTGAGAATTAAACTATCTTTGCTCAGTTATAGCCATTATATTTAACCTCTCTGTTGATTCCATTTTTGACTTTTTTATAGGCAGCATGTTTCCCACTCCACGTATGAGTCTCACCTAAGCTTTTCATTGTATTTTTAAGGTCCCTAGCCAAAATTAAGACTTTTCCCATTTTAACTTACAGCACCTTGTAATGCCTTTAAACCATTACAAATATGCTCTGAAATATCTCAGGGCCAGATCCAGTGCACAAGTGGAATTAAAAGTCGCTATTTTAGAGCCCGAGCCATTAACTTGACCAGCCGAAATGTTTCTTCTGCCTCAGGTTTTTCAGCTCAACACAGGTACAGCACCTGCATTTACAATCAGAAAGTTATTAAGTGATATGGCTTTTAAAATTAATTGTGACTGTTCCCAACTTGGGGCAGCCCTGCTGCAGATTTCTCCACCCGCTCCCCAGCCCTGGGATTAGGCAGTGGGGGTCTCTGGAAGTGTCTTTCCATTGTGCATCAGTCTCCAGCTTAAAGGGTATGATTTTACCAGTTACGAGCAGTACTTGTCAATCTCTCGCAGTTTGTTTTGGAGCTAATGAATTTAGGAAGGTTCCCATATATCTGTCCTCCTCTTCAGCACGCCTGGGAGCACGCTTGGCTCCGGCTGTCCGGCGTGTTTCTGAGAGGTGGTTTCTTCGCCCCAGTCACCAAGATTAATTTTGTATAGGCATTTTCATATGCTGGGAAAAAAAAAAGAAAAAAACCACCTGGAATCAATTGTCAGCACAATGGAAGTTGGCATAGCTAGCGCTGAGGAGAAAGGGGTGGACAATAGTTTATTTACCAGAAATACTGCTTTGGGGACAATCAAAACTATTGGTGAATTAGTGCCAAATTGGATGAATAGAGCAGACTGGAAAAAAAATTAGGTGGTGGGGGGGAACCCTGGAAAAGTCAAAACCTTTAGTCATACTATTTTCTGAAATGAATTTGTTTTTGTTTTGAACGGACACTGAGAAATCTGCGTGAATTTGAGCCGAGATTTAAAGAGACAGCCAAACGAGCCGCTCTCCTCTGGGCTGGATGTAGCGCTTGGGCTGGTGGAAGCGAGCCCTTGCTCTCTTTTCTCTCTTTGCTGCAAAAGCCCCAGGGTAAAGCCCGTCCCCGGCTTGCCGGGGTGATGCTGGGCCCCCGGCCGCTGCGTGGGGAGCGTGGGGGGGCTGCACCGCTGCCCCCAGCTCGCACGCCTGCGCCGCACAGCCGCTGCCGCCGCTCCCGGCTCTCCGTCCTGCCTTATCGCCGTGCCTCCAACCCTTGCCCACTGTGTTTATTCACACTATAAACTTCTTCGTGACGGGGTCTGTCTCTCGTTGCATTTGTTTTGAAGCCCTGTCCCCACTCATGGCTTATCTGTAGGCACAGCGATAACAACAACCAACAACCCTCTTTGCTTATATCACCGTCTCTTTTAAATGTTTTCATAATCTAAACCAGCGCTTCTATCTCCTCTTCCTTCCTCCGTGTAAAAGCACCCGGTCCATGTAACACTAATGGGCCCAGCTCACGCGGAAAGGTTATTGCCTGCACTTTCAACTTGTTTTCTGCAGCCCCTGTGGAAATGAGGGAAATGTCAGACTGATGCCATGTTTCTGCAAGATTCTCGTACAAAGACAGTGGCTGTGGAAGAAATAATTGCTCCATCTTTGGCTCGATACAACTTTTGACATCAGGAGTGCCCAGGAGCCGAGCCTACCCAGGGAGGAGGCACCACGTGCTCCCCCGGCGTCACCCCTGTCCTGGCACAGAGGCTGCCACGTTTCCATCTCAGCAGTACGTGAGGCTCCGGGCATGGAAAGCCAGGCGAGGTACAATTTGGAAGCAGGCTCTGCCTCCCACCCGCTGGGGACCTTGCGGGGGTCGGTGGGTGCCTCTGCGGGGATGGAGCATCCCTGCAGCTCCACCCCGCTCCTCTGCCTCCATCCCTTCCCAGCATCTGCACCGACGAGTCTTTGTGCTGCTTCCCATGCGCTTGGGTCTCCCAGCTTGCGCTTATGGTGGGAAGACGTCCCCGCAGCTATACATTAACATACGTATGGCCACGCGTGTGCCTGGCACTGGCACACATTGCCCTGTGAGTGCTGCCCTGCCTGATGCTCATCCTACCGTGGGTACGTGTGCCAGGTTGGGCGACTCTGGTATGGGATTACCTGCCTGCAATGCTGGGTACCACTGCATGCCTGGGGGGTTGTTTTTTGCCCCGTCTTCGTTTGTTACCCCCCCTAGGAGAGGAGCGTCCCTCGTTGTGCGTGTGCCTGTGTAGGTCTGGGCGGGCGCAGAGCATGCGTGTGCCACTCGGCTGTCGTTCGCCCTGATCACCAGAAGGGAAGCGAGCGCTGCCAGGGACTGAAGGTCAGCAGAAGGACATCTCAATTATTCCGTGTCATCTGCGAGGAACTCGGCTCTTGTCAGAGTCCCAGCGGAGAGCAATGAAACAGTAACTTGGCTGGAGGAAAAAAGAAAGTGGAAAAAAAAAAGGAAAGGAAAGAGGAAAAAAAAGGCCCATGCAGTCTGCACAGAAGCTAAGGTCACTGGGATTGACAGCTGCTAGGAGATATCTCTATTTCGTGTGCCGAAAATAACACCTCTCTGGGCTACAGATCTGCGTTTTCAATTAAATATTGGGCAGTGAAGATGGGGAAAAAAAATCTCAGCGATAATTTCAGAGGAGGGGGAGGAAATGGAAAACAGGCTTGTGAAGGAAGCCTGTCTCGCTGCTTCCAGTAACCTTATTTCCTCGGGATTGTCCTGTGTATTTCTCCTTCTCTTGTCTCTTATCTTCACCTCTCCTTTTGAAGCCCTGGGAAACTGGAGGCAGCAACTAGAGAAATAACTCTGGGCAGAGAGAAGCAGGGTGAGCCAGTCCCTTACATCTCCCGTTGTGGGAGGAATAACCGAGCCCCGGCGGCACTTCTGGTGGAGCTGCTTTGTGCCGGCGTGGGGGGCCGGGCTGGGATGCGCGCAGCCCCCCGCCGTCCTCAGCGCTTCAGATTGACTTCTGCTCGTGTCGTGCCAATGGGATGCCTTCGTTAAGCACAGTTAATTGACAGCCGAGGACTTCCCCTCTGTACAGGTGGGATTTCCTTGCTCAGCCTGTGTTTCCCCAGGCTCAGGGCCGTTGGTGTTTTGGCACGGCAGGGTGGCTGCTGACGCTGGCCGTGGCTGGGCTCATGCGGTGCCCCTGGGATGCAGTTCCCAGCACTTTTCCCAATGATTCACCTGCAGCCCGTGTTTCCTTGCTGCTGGTCCTCACAGCGGATCCTCCTTTGCACGCATCAGCGGTTATGCCAGCGGCACTGCAAAGACACAAACTGGTGTCTGACTTTGTCGTGTTCCTACATTAGCGGCTCCTGCCACCTGCTTCCAGATCTGGTCACATCTTGCCCTCTGGACTAGGGGCGGTTACCCTGTCTCCCTCCCTGCACAACTTTGTTCCCTGCCTGGGGGATTCAAAACTGCTTTTTCTGTGTTATTCTTCAGTGCAAGAGGGATGGGAAAGTGTTTCCAGAGGGAAAAGCCCTTCAAAGTTCCATGGCCTGGAGCAACCAGCCCTCTGGGTGGGCTGACCTGTCTGGGAGCGCTGGGCCAGCAGATGTCTGGGGACTTTCCTGCAGGTACCTGTGCTGGTACCACCAGCATCCTCTGCCAAGGAGTCTGGGGCTCAGGGGTTTCAGCACAGACGACAGCTAAAACAACAACAACATACTCCCTAATTATTGCCATTGTTCAGAGGCACGAGCCTGCATCAACAGCATCATTACAACTCACTAATGTGCAATGCTGTTGCGTGATTGCATAAAGTGCTGCTGCTGTTGATATAAAATTAATTAATAAATGGCTTCAGCCCGCTAACAATGTTCAGTTAGGAATCAGGCAGGCTGCCAGGAGGTTGGGGGAAAGGTGCAGGGGCTGTGCCCCAGAGCCAGCCCGCGGTTGGGGTGTGGGGTATTAGGGGCTGGGGGCTGGGGGAAGGCAGCCACTCTGCCCTCCCTGTGCAGGATGCCCCAGCGGTTCTGCAGCTCTGCAGAGCTCCTGGGTGCCACTGAGGAGCAGCCCATGGCTGGACCATCACACATGCATTTTGAAAGCGTCCTCGAGAGCTGGGCGAGGCTGTTGCAAATCATCGAAGTCCAGCAGTCATTACTGAGGCAGCTGGGGCATTTGTGTGCTCCTCTCCAACATGACTCTTTGTCCTGGTCCCCCAGAAGTGGCAAAAGCTCTTGCTCAGGACTGGAAGCTGAAATCCACTGGGCTGTGGGGGGCTGCCCCCCCTCCATCCGACACCAGAGGAGATGGCAACAGGCTCCATCCTCACGGCTGGTTTGTCTGTGAGCTGCAGGTGGCATGTCACCGGCCGTCGGCTGCTTTCCCTAATCCCCTTCTCGGGGCAGCCCCGTTCTGCATCCTGCACTGAACGCAGGCTTCGGCTCCTGCACCGGACCGCATGCGGGCAGGGGGCACGGGGGGCTGGCTCTGGGGCACCACGGCACAGCGCAGCCAGCTAGCTATGGCACTGCCCATCCTTGGACAGGCACATTAAAAAATAAGCTAAGAGAGCTGGTGATGCGTGGCTGTCGGTGCCCGAGAGCAAAGCCATTGCAGAGCGACTGCTCGGTGATGGGGGGGGGGGGGGTCACTAATAATGCTGTAAACTGCCTGGGAGTGTATTTGGGACCCCGCAGCTGGATCGCAACATCAAGCTGCTCGAGGTGCCCATAGCTTATCAGTGAGAAGCAAACACCTGAGGAGGATTCATGACCTCAGAACACACATGTGTGCAGGGAGAAGCCCACGGCGATGTCTAGCTGGATGTTAAAAGGCATTGGGAACACGGTGCACAGCCTTCACCGTTAGGTCAGTCTTCCAAAACCCGCTGAAACCCCCATATCATGAAAAAACACAGTGTCCCCGTGAGTTTCGGTGTGCGGGAGGGCATGGACCTGCTCACATCGCGGGGAAAGCACCTGCCGTCCCTTTCACTGGAGAGTGGTTTAGGCGGCGGCGGCTCTTCCAGCCTGCTGCCGGTGCAGGCTGGGCACGAAGCAGCCCCAGCAGAGAGCTCTTCCCTCTCCGAGCTCAGGAGATACTTTCTGTGGGATCCCCTTTTTGCTGTGAATGGGCCCTTAGAGGGGGAGCGTACAACTAAGGCTGGTGGTGACTGCTGCTTTGGGGGTGTCCAAAGTATGGTAGGGGTGTGTGCATGGAGATGGGGAAGGTGCCGCTATGCATCCGGGCAGCCAAGCACGTCAAGGCTCTTCTCTCCCACACAGCAGCTGACCCCACGTGCATTTGCCTTCTAGGAGTGTTGGAGGAGATGTTATCTCCTTTGCATTGTGTCTGTCTGTTGGAGAGGCGAATAAAGCAAGCGGCCAAAGGGTCATCTGCTTTGCAAGGAGGCTCTGCTCCCTTTTCCCCCAGTCCTGGACCCGTGCACTGGGAGTCATGCTCACACATCATAAAGTGTACCTGCTGTTGCACTGACAGGCTTCCCTGGAACATGGGCCTATTTATTTTATATGCCGAGAAACATAAATGTTTGCACTAAGCAGCAGACATGATGGGAGCAGATGCAGGTATTTCACCTTTGAATCCTGGCCTTGCCGGCTTGCTAGGAGCTAAGCAGAGGACTGTTGAATTGCAAACACATTAAGACCCCAACTTGCTGGCAGACCTCTTGCCTGGCTTTGTCAGCTGTTCAGCCGATGAGTTGTTTAAGTGGTCTTTTTATTGTGCTTCCTTTCTAAACGTTCAGACACGCTAACGGTAAGAGGCTCTGCTGAGCTCCAGGCAGCCTTCTCTGACCTGTCCTTTCCACCAGCAGGTTTTTCTGAGCCCTTTTGGGCTGATGGAAAGAGGGCCTGTGTGTTGCCTACTTGTTGGCTGCACAGATTTTATATCGTGGACCACCTATTGTGATTTGACTTGGGCTTCTTTTTAGTAGAGTCATGTGAACCCGTTTGTGAGTGTCCTGAACTGCTGCCCACAACCTGAGCAACCATTCCTTCCCCTCAAAAAACTTTTACTGAGATGCCAAAGCATCTAACCGAAATTGATGTTATTTCCTTCTCTGCTTCTTCCGAGCTTTGTCCAGAAATTGCAAAGCTCCCACAAAAGTGTGTTCACCTGGAGTGGGGAGCTGATGTCTCAGCTCCCAAGATCTCCAGCCCGGTTTTGCACCACGTTAGGAGGTTTGCTGTTGGATGAGTTTCTCAGAAATCTCCCTGTGGATCTGCCAAGCTGCCCTCAGCTCTGAGCTTCACCTGTGCAGAAGGGAAACGGTCCACGCTGCTTTCAGGCTGTAAGCAAAACCCGACAGGCTTTGTAACCCCCATGGCCAGGAGCGCTTTCCAGCTGATTGCCAGAGCCTGCCGCACCGGGGCTGGGGTCCTCTCCTGCAGCGGGTGGGATGGGTGCTCTCTCTGAACACGAACCTCTTCATGGGAAAGCAATCGCAGCAAAGCTGAGTGCTGCAACCCAAAGCAATATGTAGGTCTGATTTTTTTCAGGGTTGGGAATAGCCGGCTGTTTTTCAGGGCTCCTGGGGTGTTGCCCCATGGGGAGGTGGAGCAGAGTCTGCCTGGAGAAAGCTGAGCAGGAGCCGCCGTGGCAGGGAGAGCGGGGAGCCGCACGGGAACGGCAGGATGGCGAGACACGAGCACCTGGAAAGAATTAACGCTTACCCTCAGCAAGAGCTTGTAAGGAGAAAGAACAAAGCAGGCGAGGAAAAACCAGAGCAAGAACAAAATGGTGCTAGTGGGAAAAGGCATTCCTGCTTCTCTGCACGGGGGATGGAGATGACTGAGCGGTACTGCTGGGCTTTGGGGGAAAAGCCGCTCCCTGCAAGCAACTTAGCCTTTCTCACATTTTCTTTTCTGTTCACTTCTGCCTCTGATTTTTTCCTCCTCTTTGTCTTTTCTTCCCCTTCTGACTGTATCCCGTCCCTCTTTCTTTCTACGTTCTCTCTGCTTTTTAGTATGCATCCTTCTCCCACACCCCTCCCTTTTTTCTGTATCATTCCCAATAGTAGAAAGGGACTGTTTATTTCTGTGCCCAAAGACCATCCCCACTTTCTCAGCAGCCTGGGGGCTTAGTACCCCAGTTGTCCTTTCTCCAGGATTAAGCCTCAGTGCTCATCCTTACCCGCAGCTCTTCGTCCTGAGGTGCAGAAATGGGGATAGACAGAGTTTGAGCATTGCTGCATTTAGGTAAATTAATAGACATTCTGGAAATTGCCACTGATTTTAATTTGACCCATTTGTTGTAAGGGACATTCTGCATGTGGTCCTCCAGTGGGCTGAGAGGGCTTGTCCCCTCTAGGACATCTTGTACCTGCTTCCTAAAGATCTTCTTTTGAAATAAATATTGCTAATAGCCTTCTGGCTGACTTCTGTTTGCACTCCACTGGGCCTGATCACACCAATTACTCAAACAAAAGGCCAAAAGAACTGCACTTCACAAGGGAGTTTTCCTCCTTCACGTCCTCTTGGTGCATTGTGCCCAAGGTGGAGGAGCTCTTCACCCCATCGGGGCCACTGAGCCGAGAGCGGGGCTCCACGCCAGGCTAGTCCAGTTGTCAGCCCTGAATACACTTTTCAGAGGCATTTGTTTCCTTAGTCTAGTGTGTGTGTAGCATTAATAGCATTTGCAACCCTCCTTATTCTTTGACTGTGCCAGAGGTTTGGCTGAGCATGACGCTGGCTCAGTTATCGTGCAAAATTCCTGGAGCAGAAGAGCAGAGCAGAGGCTGTAAACCAGAGCTCTTGGACCTAGGGAACTGCCGTGCCGTGCTGGGCAGCAGATAATGTGAAACCCCTTCTGAGGCCCCAGAGATACTCAACTGCAAAACAAAGTAGTGACAAACCTTTGGGCAGCTGAGGAAGGTCTCTCTTGCCTCTTTGCCCTGCTTTCACCGTTGATTAGACCAGCTCATCTGTTGGTATTTCTGGCCTGACTAAAAGCAGAAGGGAGGTGAGATCTCCAAGCGAGCTCCTGCAGCCATATTCCTAGCCAGTTTTGCTGGCTTGAAGGGTTGCATAAGTTTGGAGAAGTATTCAAGCATCTGAGTGTTTTACCCAAAGTTGAACTCTAGTAGAGCTGGTGACAGAAAGGATCTATATAACTCATCCACTCCGTCTCCCTGAAATTTCCAACTTCCTGAGTTTCTCCCACCACCATCTTCTTCTGTCCCTATAGGGCCTGATGTAATAGGGTAGCAGTAAAAAGTTACTAGGTATAAATGAACTGATGGGGATTAAAGAACCAGCACATGCCTCCTGGAAGGCTTTAAAAGCATCCTGTTTAGAAACAGCTCTGTTTCTGCGTCCCACATTCTTAGTCATTTTCTTTCTCCTGGTTTTTTCATTCGTATGGAGGAATTGCAGATGGAGCAGGCTCACCAGGTCCCATTTCATCCATCCTCCCTGGGGCAGGAGGAGTGCTGTCCCACTCAGCCCCTTCCCAAGGCTTTTGCCTTTCCCTAGGTTTTTTTAGGGATTTTTTGAAACTAGTTTAGTTTCAGATTGCTCATGCCTTTGCCTGAGAGGCTCAGAGATCTGTATTACTAGTGAAATGTGCACAGGCAGGGCGCAGGCTCCTGGGGCAGCACAGACTTTGCTGTGCACTGGGTGACGTCCTCAGCGCCTGTGTATCACTCTGTGCAGCCAGGATGCTGTTGAAGACAAGTCAGACTCAACCTTGCAGGGCAAAGAGGTTGTGCCCAGGGCTTCTGTGGCCTCTAATGATGCCCAGTGGGTGATTCTCCTATTGTATCCGGCTTTCAGAAGGAAAATTGAAATCCTTCCCACTTTGGGATATAGAGAGCTAAGCTGGTACAGGAAATGTTGGTGTAGTTTAAGATTTGTATTTGCTTTAAAGAGAATTTCTGTTCCCTTTGCACTGAGAAATACTATGATTTACTATTTACAGCTAACAACAGAGAGTTCCCTGGCAGAGGCAGGAGCCTCGCTGCTCCCAGTGCGGTTGGCATGCTCGTACTGGGAGGGAGGAGCTGAGGCCAGAGGAGGAGTGGGGAGCAGGCGAGATAACAGTCATGCGATAGCCTCCAAGCAGAGGTCTGAATTTCTAGCGGTCTTGTGTAGCTAAGTTTGGATGCTGAGATCATGCAAGACAATCTGTGCAGCGAGCGGCTGAGCATCTCTTGGCAGGAGAAGTGTGAAGCGGGTGGAACTGGGATGTACTGGGCCATTTGGGATCATTTACAGTCTTGTCTCTTCTGGGCCACATAGCTTGGCACCGAGGTGTTACTAGAAGAACCAAGCTGCTGCCGGACTTCCCAGCCCCCCAGGCACGCACGGTAAAGCCATGTGCAATTACCGCTCTGTTTGGGAAGGAAACGGCCAGGTCTGCATGTGGCTCGTTTGATTTAATCTTGGAGAATTTTTGTCTTGTCCCCTGCTGTACCTAAGTATTCATCTTCCCAAATAAATACCACGTGCTCTGGCAAACTGTGTGGTTAGGGGCTTTTTTATCCTTGTTTGTGTGTCAAACTGTGGCAAGGGTCCCTGACATTTCTTTCTTTGGTAGCTGTGGCCAGCAGTTTTGCATCCATACCAAAATGCACAGCTCTCAGCCGACCCTTGAAAGCACAATGTTAGTGTAACATCTGTGCGTGAGCAGCATACGCACAAGGCTGCACTGAGCTTGGCCAATGCTGATTTATTTGCTGCAGTTGGATGCATGTTCTGGCATTTCTGTGGTATTTAGAAAGTCTTAATGACTATGAAGAGGCCGTCTGGTGTGGCTTAAATGGAGTTGGTGGAGCTATGCCATACTCCTCAGCCAGGAGCTGGTCCTCAGTGCCACTTCTCGCAGAATATCAGGCGAGGCTTCGGAAGAGCTGGTGATGAGTCTCAAGAGGTTTGCAAGTTTTGAGCCATTCAGGCAGCTCATTTAGACGTATTGCACAGATCTTTGGTTTGAAGATTAGGTTGGAAAACTTTGAAAGATCTCCCTTCCCCTGAGATTTCATGTGCTTCCTGGCTCTGCTTGAACCAAAATTGCAGTGCCAGAACAAAGGCTTTTCTCATTGCACCTTGCTATTTGAGATGAAAACAAAGCTTCAGTGGGAGAGAGCCTGTTGGATGTGTCTTTCTAAGTGAGAGCAAACCAAACATTTTCAGCCTGTATCAGCTGAGGTTTGAGCTGAGTTGCAGAGCAAGGGCCTGAGCCAGATCGTGTTTTTTCCAAGCAGCTTAGAAAAAAACAGAAGCTTGGTGCATACCTACTTTCAGAAAATCATCCAGCTTGGATGAGATCCCTCTAGCTGCCCTTGTGTGCTGCATTTGCATGCTGGGTGGCCTGAAGCTTTTTCCCATGGTCGCTGAGAGAAACCAGAAATGGGATGGGTAGAAAACCAGGGACAGTGGAATATTATTTAGGTATATTGCTTGGCTTTCGCACGCCCACTTGTAACTCAGCCCAGCACCCGCCTCTCTCTGGCTGAGTTTAATGCCATATCGGTACGTTGGCATCTCTCTCCACCTGTTTAATGCATGTGTAGATAATGTTAGCAGGCACTTCTCTGAAATGAAGTGTGGGAAGACGGTTTGTTCTCTCCCTGGCAAGCTGTAGATGATGAGGTGCATGTGCTTCTGCAGCGACAACAGTGATAAGGGAGTGTTAATATCACCATGAATCCCTCATTTTGAGGAAAATGGAGCTTTTTATTCTAGACTGTTAAAGCATTTTACAGAGCTCTCCGCAAATGTAACCCAGGAGCGGTGCCTGCGTCCAGCTGCTTCACATGAACCTCACTGAACAATCCACAGTCAAAACCTGGTGCCCGCCTGAAACGATGAGACATTTGTGAGGCAGAAATATTCTGCATTAAAACAGACATTGATTCAATCTGAGGTGTCTGTTCTGTTACAGCTAGCCTCAGTCTTAATTTCTCGCCGTCATGCCTCCTGCATCTGCCTGCGTTCTTCTCTCTGCATGTGCATTTTAAGCATCATCAGAGTTGGCCGGTCAGAGGATCATGTGCGTGGGGTTCGCATTACGCTGCAATGCCTTTTGCAGACGAGGTACCCAAATAAGACCTTCGTGTGAAATTTTTCCAGGCTTCTAGGATGCTGTGTGCCTCTTCTCCCTCATTTCACCTTGGTCTGGGCGGGTTCATGACACAGACCCTTTCCCACCCGCCATCAGGGGCTGCTTTGCGGATGGGCACGGGCACGGGCACAGGTACTGTTCCGTGCCAGAGACAAGAGCCCCTGGCCCCCTCCGCGGCCTTGGGTGCCACCTCCGAGGAGGAGGAGGAGGGGAGGCAGGGATCCCTTGCAGCAGTGTGTGCTGACTGCAGTGGGGGAGAGCAAGCTGCACCGTGAGCGTGGGGCTGAGGCTCAGAGGCTGCGCTCGCTGGCGTGGTGACTCGGGCATCGCTGCGGCTGGGGTGGGGATCGGCATTGGATGAGGTCAGGGGAATCCAAAGATGCTCTTGCAGAAAGAGGGCACCAGGAAAGATGACTGAGGCTGTGATGAGCCATGTCCAGAAGCTCTGGAGGGTGCTGAAGACCATCCTCTGCCTCACTGATGATGTTACTTGGGAGCACGAGGGGCTCCTGTGCAAAGCTCTTCTCCAGACAGCACTCCCTACCACACTATTTAATTCCCAGGACACAAGCTGCTGCAGCTTCTTACCACAGGCAACAGGATTTCTTCCAACCATGACATACCTTTGGTTTTCCTGGGCTTTGTGGCTTGCATCAGACATAGACCACCAGTCTCCCACTTAGCTGTTCATCTGCCTCCCAGTTCTCTCCCCACACTTCTTTCTAGTAGAGCAAAGACCCTCCCACCTCTGCTGTCCTTCGACGAGCTTTCACGCTGAGGCGTGGAGTGGAGTTTCTAAGGCTCAGCGTATTCGTGGGCACAGCCAGTGAGTGCTCCCATCCATCTGCTTAACTCTTCGGGAAAAAAATAAAGCAGCCAAACAACGAGTGAGTACAAAAGCATATGTGAAGAATTGGCAAGGAGAGTTCCCTGACTCACAGCATCCATGCTTCTGCATGTCTGCTCCACGCACAGATCACTGCCTCTCCTTACCCTTGCTTTAATTAGTAAGGGCTGAGCACACTCTGGGAACACGCTGGAAGAGGAGTGATGAACAAAACAGCAGCTCCAGATGAGCGAAAGCATCTGAGGAGTTTAAGATGGAAAAATGGGTTGGTCTGTGTTCTCCAACCACGTGTGTACACAGTGCTGGTGACTGCTCCAGCTAACGAGCATCTTCGCTCCCAGGAGCAGGCAGAGGTACAGTCAGGCAGAGAAACTGCCTGCACCAATTACCTGTGCAAGAGCACATTCCTGAAAGCGTCGTTTCTCTGAGTGGTATTTAGCTCATGCTCTTCTGATGCTGGATTAGGGGTCTGGAAAGACTCTCGCCTTGGGCCTTGGCCAAGGCTGTTCTCAAATACCTCCAGCGATGTGCTGCTGCTCCTTCCTGAAGAAGCTGGCCTGCTGGAGAGGTGACCCAGTGCTCCCGTTAAATTTTCCTCTGCACAGTATCCTCCAGGTGCCCCCAGCCAGACCATTTCATCCCCTCCTTGGTGGCTGGAGACTCATGATTGCTCTCCTACCTCGCCCCACTGCAAATCCGTGCGGACCATCGGTCTGTTGTCCGTCTAGTCTTAGCCAGGACTTTGCTAGGCTGGAATAATTTCCTTCTTTTTGATCTTTCTGAAGAAGCCACAGACTTTTCCAAAAGTGCTCCAAGAATGCAGCCTAGTGGCCTCCACAGCCGCCTGCTCGACGTGCGCCTCGCTGTCACGGCTCTCAGGTGATGAACGGAGGGACCGGCTGTGCTGGGAAGGGAAGGGCTTTCGCAGGCAGCGTGAGCCCCCCCTTTGCCCTCTCCAGCAGTAAGATCAGGGCAGTGATAATGGCTTTGTTTAAAAGGAAGAAGAGGAAGGAAAATGGAAGTCTAACACAACAGGACTTGCCTCACCCAAGTATCCCAGGGACCTTGGCTGCCAAAACTGGATGGAAATAAATGCTCCAAACAATGCACGGCCATATCTGGGAGCCACAGGAGCCCGGCCAGCCCCCTCTTTCCTCGCAAGATCTGATAGGACTCTTTGCTGGCACGGGATGGGCGCACCGGCCATTGTTCCCGGGCTGGCCCGTGCCGCTGGTGGCCGGCGGCATTGTCCTGGGATCCACACAGGCTCGCCGAGAGGAGAAAATCACAGGAAATCAAACCAGATCATATCCGACCTTTAACTGCATCACATCTCAGGGCAGTATTTTTTTTCCCCACTGTCCTTGTTGGCTCTTTTTGGACACGAGGAACGGTGTGACATGCAAACAGTTGGTGTCCCAAAATAACTATGAATGCGATCATTGCCGGACTGATTCATGGTCTACCTATGGCCGTATCCTCCCCCTGACAAAGGCTGAAACCAGACAGCTTGAAACATCCGGAAAAATTGCTGGCTCTTTCCCCAGGCCAAGTGGGGAGCATTCATGCAGCACTTACTCATGGGGGGGTCTTTGCATCTGATGGCCGGGGCAGTGGCGTGCAGCATGGCGATGGTTGCCTCGGGGATTCCCTCCTCTCCCCGCAGTGAGCAGGGCAGAGGGAAAATCTCCTGTCTTGCCATTTCTCCTCCCAAACATGTTTGAATTATTAAAACAAACCTGCTAGTTCCTGCATGGGAATGGCAACTCTTCCTCTCCTCCCCAAATCCCCACAGCAAGGAAACCTCGTAATTACCAGGGTGTTCAGTTCAAACTTTGCTGTTGTCTCCTCAAACTGGAGAGTCTCAGCGGGCAACTTTGGGGAAAGGGTGTGCATTAGTGCCATTCCCGACAGCGTCCTGAAATCACCAAGGGGGGCAGAGGTGGGATGCGTGCTGTATCTTTGGACCAGTCGTCAGAGCTTGGGATTCCCAGCACTTTTCTTTGCGCGGTAGCAAAACACCGCGGCCCCCCGAGGGCATGAGCTCTGCCTGCAGAGATGATCTTTGGGCTCCTCACAATGGAAGAAGTTGGGTTTTTTTACTTCCAGCCTTTCCACAGACCAGCTACATGCCTTTGGTCAAGTCTGTTGTTGGTCTCGAATGAGGCAGGATAAGCCCTTGCAAGCGCCGCAGTTGCCCGGCCGAAGCGGGGTGTTGACTGGGTGAACGGGCTTCGCCCATCCCCGGGGGGCTGCACCGCCGCCTCCCTTCCTGCCCATCTCCCCAGCTGGCAGTGTGACCCAACAGGTTTCCATCTTTAAAATATTACCCTTAATTAATTTGTCTGTACCGATGCTCCTGGTAATACTATTATTTGTAATACCTCAGTGCATCCCTAGGGAAGGGCACAAGTCTTAATTAACATCTGTAAAGCTGCCTGAGCACCAGGCCTGGAAAATGTGAGACAAAGAAGGTTACTGTCGTATCAAGATGGCTTTAACTTCCCTTTTTTTCCCCTTTTTTGCAGACCCCCTTCTTTTTCCCAGTGGACATGCAGACCTCCATCTACCCATGGGCAGTGGGCTTGCTTTTCAGCATTACCTCTGCTAGCAAAGAGCCTGCCGAACCCAGTTTTCCCAGTTTTCGTGGGTTTTCCCAGGGTGTGCCTGCACAGGGCTCACCCGTGTGTGCACATACACACACACGTACGCACACACACTCGCTGGATATCTAAATGCTTTCCAACAATAGCTTGCGGTCCCAGTGATTTGCAGAACCTCACAAATTGCCTTCTGCCTTCTCTGTAAAGTAGCTTAAACTCGCTTTTGCACGGGGTGTGTGCGGACAGTCACACTGAAAGCACACATCTTCTTATACCCATTTCAATAAACAGCTCAGGAGTCCTCGCTGCTGTCTGCTCGCTAACTGAGAAATTAGACGCAAATCAAATGTAAATCCCCTGGTTTGCAGGCAACAGCAAAGCCTGTGACTGGCATCCTTGTTGCAGCCACGCTGCTCCTCGGAGCGGCTCTCCGGGGCGCAGGGCAGGGCAGACGGCGAGCGCCCGGCCAGCGCTGGCTGCACCAACCGGCTAGTGCTGAATCCCAGCCACTCTGGCCTCATTAGCGCGAGCTGCCCTGGACTAATTAACTCTTCTGGAAAGGCAGGTGTAGGATCAGGCTGGTGAAGTGCCACAGTGCTACAGTAAGATTGCTCTGGCACTGGGCGTGTAGCTGGACCGTGCGGTAAGGCGTACCCGGAGCACCACGGATGCTTCACCGCTCCTCATCGCAGCCCAGCCTTCAGATCACCTGCCAGGGGTGCAATGACCTAAATCCTTCCTTTCTCCATACGAATGAGCAGGAGCCTGTGTCTGGCTGGTGTCTGCCCTTCGGCTGAGCATCCATGCGGGTTCTCCCCCTTTTCTCTGGAGGAGGCAGCCCTGCCTGCGGACGGGGTGCCCTCTTTCCCGGCACGCTCCTGGCTGCGCCGGAGCAGGACCAGCGGATGGGAACCGAAGCTTCCCCCCTCCCCGTGCAGTCAGGTACCGGCAGCCCCGGAGCCGGAGCAGTTTTGCAGGACTAACCAGTACGTCTTTCCAGCAAGGGGAGGCCCCCGGCTCTGTTGCTGGTTGCTGTTGAATCTTTTCAGCCAAATCTCCAACGTCTTGGCTGAGCTGTGCTCCGAAGCCAGCCAGATTTCTGATGCTTAGCAAAAATATTCATTAACGACTTAATCTGCGCACACACAGGGGAAGCTTTTAGTGTATTTGTTCTAGGTCTGTGAAATAGTGATCTGGCCACTGCTTTAAACTCTGCCTTGATCTGTGATCTCAGAAATGAGGAATTCAGAAAAATGCTGTGAGGGGAGACGGTCCAAAGTATCCCTTGTGCTCACACCGCAGTGCGCTTACCCACCGACACACGCCGCTCGGCCGAAAGTGCACGTGTTGCAAAACACAGTGATTTTACGTAAAATTGTCACCTGAACACTGCAGGATGCGGGGGGAGACGATGCTGCCCAGCTGCTTTGGGAGGGAAGGTCTGGGGGCTGTAACCCTCCCCTTAGCCTAGCCCAGGATACGGTGTTACCTGACGGAAAAGCATCACGCCTGACTCTGCAACCCCCTGTACCTTCGTGGTGGTGTCCCACCTTCTGGGATCTTTGGTGTGTCCTATCCTGCTTCTCCGTGTCCTGGCCAGTGCAATCGGGCTAATGAACCCCGACTCTCGGCAGGGGTGTAGGAGGCTTGATCAGAGAAAGCCGATGCAGCACCGTGAGGGCATCACCTGTGCGCAAAGCAAGGGAGAAGGCAGGGAACAGGGAAAGCCAACATTTGGGGTCTGAAAGGCTTTCAGGGGGCGTTAGTGCCTGTGACTCCTCTCATCCCAAGGCGCCATCGTCCTGCCCCAGAATGACACGCTCTCTCCAGACACTGCAGGCAAGGCAGCACTGGCGTGACCTTCAGACCCGTGTGTGCCCTCCTCCACTGAAGAGCTGAACCCCATTTCACCCAGCTACTGACTACATGAAGAAAGGAGCTGAAAGTCCCTCACGTTTGCTCTCTGGGACCTCCAGGGTAATTCTGGCTGTTGCTGAGGAGCCTCTGCCCTGGGGCATCTTTGCAGGTTGCCGGTAATCTGGGCTGTTCCCGCAACGCCAGGGAACAGCCGACCCAAGCCCTTCCCCTGATGGCTTCGGGTCTGGGATCAGCAGCTCCTGCGTATAAATCACCTCTGCTGAGAGTCCTGCGGCAGGAAAAGAGTTGGCGGAGGGGATGAGTCTCAGCGCTCGTGGCTTGCACAGGGAGGGAGAGTGGGATGGGAAGGTGGGAAGGAAGGGAAGGCATGGGGGAGGCACCGCAGGGAAGAGCTGCCAGCACTGGGCGGATAGACACAGAGCGGTGCGAGGGCTGACTGGTAGGGGAGATGTAAGCTTGTAATGCAGCCAGAAGGAGACACAAAATCACATGTAATGATCCCAGCTACCCCCGCAACACCATGGCTCGTCCTCCCCAGCCTGGATGAGACCATCGGGTGGGTGTCTCTGAGTCACGCAAACATCCCCCAGACTGGGGTGTGCTGGGACTCCCAAGCTCTGGTGACTGTTCCAAAATGGCTACGTGCGGTGCAGACGCAGGCAGGTGGCTTGTTCTTTAGTGGGAAAATACTCCAGAGCCATTGGGCTTACTGGGTGATCCATCACCCCTCCAGCCTCCTGTAAGGGGGGGACCCTCGCCTGTGCCATCTCTGGTGGCTGGAGGTCTGAGGTGAGAACTCTGCCAGCCGGTGCCTCCTCATCTTCTCCGTCTGCACCGTCAGGTCACTCTCTGCAGGACGAGAGGCTGCAGTCACGGTGCGAATGGGAGTTCTACCCCAGCGGAGGTGCCCCAGCAGCTCCTCAGTCCCTGCCAGCCACGTGCAGGGAGCAGCCGGCTCCGGCCCCTGTACCCTTTGGCTGTGCAGATGCTTTAGGGAACCGGTGTGAACACAGACAAGGGGTGGGAGCATCCTGCCCTTTCCTCGGAGGGGACGTCGGGTGAGGAGAGGCACTCCTTTGGGACACCGCCGTCCCGTCGGGCTGAAACAAGGCATTGACAAATGATTCATTTTGGTCCCCCTCCTCCCTTCCCTTTGGCAGACGCTGTTGTGTCTAACGCTAACCTGTTACAGCTGATAACAGCCACAAATGCTGCTGCTGCTGCTTTCATAAAAATTCGTGGGATGCCAGATTATTTCCATGCACAACAGGAGCCCTCAGGCTGCGTCTGCACGAGCTCCTTCCCCCACGTCTCCCACCAGTGCCACCGCTGGGCCAGGTACGGGAGCGAGGTGGGCAAGCCGTGGGCTGGGGGGGGCCAGGCTCCCACCCTGGTGTACCCCCTGCTCGCCTCTGCTGCTGCGGCTGGGTGGTGGGAGCTGAGGGATGGACAGACGGACACACACGGATGGACGGACACACACACATGCAACTTTTATAGGAGTTTCTAAGCATCTTAGTGCATAAATCCCTTTGGAAACGAAGTTCCTAAATCACACGGGAACATATGACCGTGTCCCAGGGAAGATCGGTGTGTCCCAGCCGAAGCCCCTGCCACGGCTGTGCCGGTGGCCCTGGCCAGGGGGGGCTCTCGGGAAGCCATGAGCAAAGGGCCCGGAGCGAGCCGCTGGCAGAAGCGCAGCTGCGGCGAGGTATGCATTGCTGGGGCGATTTTATAGAGGGAATGCTGATGAGTAATAAACAAGGTGCTGCCTGAGTCTTGTTTGGAGGAAAGAGGGGAGGGAGCGGAGGGGCTGAGGGAAAGAAAGGAGCACAAGGAAGAAGAGAAGGAAAGAAATGACCTTGGTGAGTTTTTCTGGCTGCTCTCCAGGTCACAGGCTGATGCCAGAAAAATCTCTGAGTCCCTTTTGGCTGGAAGTCCGCTCCCCGCGTTAGGTGAATCACACACACATTTCTGGAACATTACATGTTCACAGTTGCAAAGCTCGCAGTAATTAGAAAAACTACAAGACCAAGGCAGGGGGAAAAAAATATGAGTCACACATGGAAGTGGTGTTATTGTACTGCAGGAGAATCAGCTTTGCAGATTTCCAAAGGTAAACGCACATCAGCCTCCCTCGCTGCCGGGAAGGGCTCTTCGCCGCTGCCCTCCCCCTGCCCGGCTGCCAGCCCCGCCGGGCGAGCAGCGGCTCTGGAAGAGGCCAGGAGACATTAGGACGTGTCTACACAGGGAAGCTAAATTGCGCTTAGGTAGGGCGCGAGATTCCTGCGGGATGACTCTGGACGACGAATAGCTGTTGTGCAGTTAACTCCCAGTGGGGACGTTCTTGCTCCAGGTGTGGGGGGGACTGCCCCTATTAAGCATTATCCATTTCCACCCATGAATTTGGCTTTTTCAAAATAAGCTGCTCTTACTCCAGAACAAGAGCCGCCATGCTGGGAGTTGATCACAAGGAGTTATTTCAGCACAGGCTGGTCCTCAGGGTGCCAGGGGAGACCGACTGCTGCCACCCAGGCGATGCATAGGCTGGGAGCCTTCTCCCACCCTCCAGCACGTACCAGCAGCAAATGGTGACCTGTTATCGCTCGCTCACTTCAGCGCTGCATCTAGATGCTGCTCGTTTCTGAGAAGACTGAGCCCCATACCAACCCCGTGTCTTCAGGGGAGTTTCATAAATCACTCAGACAGTCTTGTTTCCAATGAACTGATGGATGAAGCTTTCATCTCTTTCTTTGCGTGACCCTTCTGCTGCTATTCATTAACAACACAAAGGGTGTTTTAACCTGGGAGCAAACCAGGCTCTCATTTGTTTAGTTAAGTCTCCTCCTGAGTCATCCCATTTGGCTCAGGCAAAACCGTTCTCCCGGCAGCGTGCCGGCTCTCCCACTGGGGCTGCGCTCCCCAGGCACTCCCGGCGGGACACGTTGGCACGCCTGATGGGCGAACATCGCATCGCATCGCATCGCATCATGTCTCATCGCACCGAAATGCAGCATCATGTGTCATCACACCTTCGGGCGACCTGGTGGGAAGAAGAGCCGGGCTCGGAGCGCGGCATCACCATGCGTTGCAACACAATGGCCTGGTTTCCAAAAAGTGTGATCTCACGTGAGCTGAAGGATAAGGCTCTTGTTTTCAGATTTAACTACTGTCTGGCTGCCAGGGGCGGCGGGGACTGCCAGCGTCCAGTGGAGACTCCATTCGAAGAAGGCCAAAGAGCGGATTAAGCATCAGACAATGAAGTGATGCTATGGACAAACCGCACCGAACATGAAATCTTCCTGCAATACTCCAAGACAGATTGTTACATCTCTCTGCCAAGAAATCAAACATTCCTGCTAGAGTCAGGGCTTTCACAGAAGCCCCCTCTGGGACATCAAGTGAGGCTAAGACAACAGTCCAGAGCTTTGCTAGCAAATCATGAGTCCCGAGTGTCTCTCCAGCTGGCAGGACCATCATTGACCTAAATGGCCTTGTCCTCCCTGAAGCAGCTCTGTCAATTTGGCCACAATCCACTTAATAATGTAGCTTGAGTATAAAGATGTATCCAGGCCCAACCACAAAACAGCTGGAGACTGTAGGGTTGACTTAATCCTGGTAGAATAAAACGGGGAAACTAGTGGGAGTCAGCTAGGATGTTGCTGGCTGGGTTTTGAGCAGTGCTGAGTAATAAAAGGGATCAAATGTGTTAGGCACAAGCTGTCTGGAGCCACAGTTGTTGTTGTTGTTTTAACTAATTGAATTTTAGTGCTGGTGAAAGGTACCAGATTGACAGCTCTGGGGAACGGTATCTGTTACTGAGACCAGGTACAGCACAGGCAGTGAATCCCCTCTTAATCCCCACCTTCATCCAGACATCGTGCTTTCCTCTCAGGGGGAGAAAACATTTGGCCTCTGACACATGGATACCTTCCCCTCCGCAGCTGGGACCTGAGCCCCGGGGTCTGCATCCCTCCTGGAGATCCCCGGCAGACCCCTGCCTGACTTCATGGAGATTCTCCAAGGGCCCCTGGGGGCAAAACCTTTGGGTCCGGGCAGGGTGGGACAAGCGACCTGTCCCATCCCTACTGCAGGGACTGCGCCTGCGGCTGCGTCAGGGCAAGCAGCAGGCAGGGGCTGCATCAGGGCAAGTGGCGCAGCAAAGGCGTCGAGGGGAGTTGCTGCTCGTGGTAAGAAATCCACTTTGGCTGGCTCCCAGGAAGCCTTTGCCAGAGGAGAGCAGACGGGGCTGCTGGGGAAGCTGGAGCTGAGGCCGAGCAGGGATGCGGGGAGGAGAGCGGAGGGGAACGGAGCAGCATCCTCAGAAGGGGAGCAGCGGCTGCATCCTTCCCAGGGGCGGCCGGGCAGAGGGCAGGGACGTGGCTGCGCTCACGTGCTGGGTGACTTCTGCCCCTGCCACGAGACGGGGATGATTCTTACCCAGCTTTGTAAAGTGCCGAAGGGTCAGGCACGTTGGGCAATGTTTCACCACTGAAAGTCCAAAAGCCTGGCGGCAACTGCCTTGCCCAAGCCTCCGCCGCAAGTTTTGAACCAGGTCCGGTCTCAAAGGGTGCAAAGGCTGGGACGAGCGCGGGGCAGGCAGCGCTGGGGCAGGCAGTGCCGGGGGCTGGCGTGCTGCCCCTCGCCCACCCGGGCAGGGGTGGGCAGCGGCGCTGGGAGAGCCGGGGCAGCCGCACGCCTCGCCGATGCGCTTTCGCAAGCGTGGACGGAGGCGGCTGTTTCCCAGGGGAAGGCTCTTAGCAGGGGCACCTTGTCAGCCCCGCTCTATAAATAGCTGGGAAAAAGCCTGGGCAGGAAGCGGCGGATTTTAGGAAGGGCGAGGGGAAGGGCTCGGTTTCAGCCTTGCCAAGTCTCGGTCACGCGGGAGGGTGACTCCTGCGCCGCGGAGGATGCTGAAGGCAGCGCTGAGGGTGTTTCACCCAGCGAGACAGGGCTGTGCTCCACGCTGCGGCTCTTTGGGGCTCCCTTTGAACTCCTCCTGCTGTTTTCCTGGCCGGACCTGGCAGGACTTGGCAGGCGGCTCCATCCTCCAGGTGCTAGGGACAAGCTCTGCCTCGATTTTTATGGGAGAGCCTCACTGCTCATGTGGGTAGAGGCTATGGAAGTTGTTTAGCAGATGTTAAGAGGGATAAAAGCGCGCAGGTCTGCCCATTTTCCGGCAGGCTGGGACCATCCAGGTGCAGAGTTTGGGGGTATTAAGTTAGCGATCCTGATGGGCACAGAAAATAAATTCTTCACCGTGCAGGTCCCCTTGCTGCAGTCTTTCTCGTTTAGATTAGATTTGGTCCTGCTTACTGGGCTGAATAGAGCCCTGCTTTGCTTTGCTGTGTCAGTTCCTATACCGTGACCCGTGTCTTACAGGCATTTATTGGGAGCTGGCTGCAGTGTGAGACTTGCAGGATATCAGATTTCCAGCTGGGGCAGCCGCATGGGAACAGCGGCCCTGTTAATAACAAGGTGTGCCCCATCCCTGCCAGTCCCGGGAGGAGGGAAATAAAAACAAGGAAGGATTAAAAAAAGCCATGGCTTTGCTGCATCTTGCCTTGGATTGCTTTCATTCAAGTTTTTGCTATGGAGTCGAGCTGGCTTTTTGTTGTTTAAGTGATCCCAAAATAGCCGTTCAGCCCAGCCCCGGGCAGTCCTGCTTTGCAGGCGGCAGCTCAGCCTGTAGCTTGTCCCCAGCACAAGACGCGTCCCCAGCAGGTCTCGTCACAGCCGATTTGGGTGCTGCCAGCACCTGGCATGCAAATGCAGGGAAGGGGAAAATCACAAGTTTCCCTTTGAGAATAGCCATGTCGGGGACAAGTACCCAGCTCCTATATACATTTCTTGTAATAAAAAGATAAATGCAGCCTTACATATCTGAGTTTCTCCTTTGGGAGGGATGTCTGGGCTGGAGGACATGGGGATCTGCTGTCTTTCAATGTCACTTCAGTAATCAAAGTCCTGCAGACGAAGCTCTCGCTTCAGATGCTGAGGGTTCGGGCTGGTAACAACGCTCAGTATCGTCTCTCCACTTGTGGCCAGTCGGTTCTGCTAATTACTGAGCCACTCTTCTCCACAAACCGTGCGTGCGTCAGAAGCCCAGCATCAAGGGAAGCCAGCGTGAGTCAGACTTGAAAGCCTTGAAAAACACCACCAGCCTCGGAGCTGGCAGCGCCTGAGCGCTTCCGAAGCCGAAGTGAGTGGTGGCCGATGTGACGGTGCTGAGCTCCCTCCCTGCCCTCTGTGGCCACTGGCCCCACTTGCCCACAAGGATATGTGGCGCGATGGAGGAGGGAGTCGGGCAAGGATTTCTGGGTTAAATCCGCCCCGTGCCCTCCTGCAATGCCCTGTCCGTGGCAATTTGGGGCAGAAGGAAACCGTCTGGTCCTGAGCCCCAGCTGCAGCCTGGGTCGGTGTTGCTGACCCTCCTGTCTCACGGGTTGGGGTATGCCAGTTTGGTGCTTCTCTCTGGCCTGCAAATTCCTCTGCCCCCGCCCGTGTGGGGCACCCCACAGCCAACAGAATCTTCCTGCGGCAGCAGCCAGCGGAGCAGGGAAGCAGCAGAGATGTAGAACGGAGCTGCTGGTGCAGGATCAGGCCCCTGTCCCTGCCTGACCTGTGGTTTCCATCTCTGCTTTACAGAGAGACAGCAGGATCCGGAGAGCTGAAGGAGAGATGCGAAACACAGCACAATCCGTGCCTGGTGGGAAAAAAGAATTAAGGCAATCCTTTCCCATACCGGATCCCAGACCACGGGAAACCTTTTATTTCTGATCCTACTGATCGGGGGGTGCTGCCTGCAGGAGGGGGGGCAGCAGGCAGTGAGCAGGCAGCAGCGTTGTCCCGTAAACCCCGGCACTGCTGGTGTTCAGAGCCAAACCAGAATTGAAATGCAGACAGCAGTGGTCTGACAGCAAAGCTGGGGAGAGCCGTCCCGTAGCCCGGCCTTGCATGCCACCTACGGTTCCTTCGGTGGAGGTGATGCGCGCTCTTCATCTGGCGGCAGAGCCGTTTATTTGCAGTCAGGCAGAGGCATCTGTGGCAGACAGAGATTCCCCAACGGCGCTGTCTTTATTTGGAGTCAAACTCCAATATAAAACCCACAGTAGGTAGCACCGGCTCTTAGCCAAAGCCTGGCTGCACTTGAGGACGGGATGCTCTGCCACCCTTCGTGGTGGGTACCAAGCTGGTGCTCCCCTGGCAGAAAGTCACTGTAAATAGGTTATGTTTAAGAAATGAACCACATGTTATTAAGATGCGCCGTCAGAAGTTAGAGGGCTATCGTATCGTACAGGGGCACAGGCCAAGGAGACTTTTCGTAGCTGGTGGAGCCCCCGTGCTCTGGAAGTCAGCACTGTTTGGGCTGCTGCAGGTTGGGCACTTGACAGCAGAGACACCCAGAACCGGGGGTCGGCTGGCCCTGGTGAGATATCCCCCCCATGCTCTCATCTACAGCTGGGCTGGGGCCCCCCAGCCACTCCCGAAGGGCATCGTCTCCTCTCCCAGCACTGAGAAATCCTCCTCCTTCTGGAGGTGACCTTGAGCCTCAGGGACTGAAACGCAAACCTCAGCCTTGAATTTCAGACAGCCCTGGGTTTCCAGTGTTCAGGTCTGGGTTTCTGGTTCTCCTCGATAGGAAGAGAATCAGCAACTGGATGTTTCAACCCAGCCCCTGTTGCGCTCCTGCCCAGTCTGCAAGTCCTGCGTGTGCTGTCCCAGAGGAGCGGGGTGTCTCTCGGGGGACGTGTCCTTCTGTCCCACCGTGGTGTGGCCATTAGTGGACGCTCGGGGGAAGAAGCAGACAAACACGCTGTGCAGAGAGAGACGCGCTGGCAGCTTGCAGCCACCTGAAGCTGAGGACTGCCTCGCGTCTGAACTGTGTCTGGATGAGCCGCCGAGGCCCCTGAGCTGCGTGAATTTGCCTCCCTCCCTCCTGAACGGCTTCTCCTTCCGACCTCTGCAGCCACCCGTGGCAGCGAGTGGGGTAGCCAGCTGGTGCGGAGACATCTCCCACCGGTGACTGCAGGACGGAGCTCTAGCAGGTGGGATGAGGCATCACATTCAAGCTCACCGAGCGGAGGGAAGCGACGGCAAACTGCAGAAGAGGATGGGAGAGACAAATGACTCCGTCCTGTGTGCCAGCACTAATGGAGGGAGGATGTGCTCCAAATACTAACGACGTGGCAGCAGCAGTCACTGCCGGAGCGGTGAGCTCCCTGCTCCCAGCAATACGGAGCTGACGGAGCAGAGCTGAGAGTCCAGGTCGCATCCAAGGGAGCCGCTGAATCTGCCTGACCGTGTCTCACCTTCTGACGCTCTGCGCAAAGATGCAGTGACTTGGAAATCTGGATTTTGGAGCCTGAACTTTATCATCCCGACTATTTCTGCCTCGTTGCACTTAAAGAGGACAGCATCCCAATGTCAGAGAGGAGCACTGCTGGTCCTCCAGCTGGGGCTGACGCAGACCGATACGAACGCTGGGCCATCTGAGAAGCTCTTCCTGGAGCAATAAATATGGGAAGCGTGCTTCCAAGCAGTCTCCCTTTTCTGGGAAATGAAGGGCACACGATCGACGCTGTGGGAGACACAGTGTTTAATATTTATCAGACCCACATCACGCCGTACCCGGAGGCGCTGCTGAAGAGCAGCCAGCCCGAGCGGCCACCACAGTGAAGGGTCCCCTCCAAAAGGCTGCTCTCAGCGGGCTGGCAGGAGGGTCTGGGCAGGGAGCGGGGGCTGGCCGGGCTGTGCGGGGCGATACCCTCGCCGTGCCCTGGCTCCTGCCTCTCTTTTCCAAATGCAAGGTCACCTTGGGACATGATCAGTCCCGGTGGCTCCGAGAGGAGGGCAAGCTCTCGCCTCCAAGGGCATCATCCCTGACACAGCCGTGCAGGGTGTCCTCGCTGCTAAACTGGGAGCAGGCGCTTGCCTGGGAGCTGTGCTCCTTGTGGAGTGGCATCACCCAGCAAGCGGCTCGTCCCGCTCCTCACCAGGCGTTGCTGCCTCCGGGGTACACGTTATCACCTCCCTGCAGCCCCCCGAGCTGTGCGGATGTCCAGGATGGCACAGGACCCCGCTGCGCATCTTTGCAAGCGTCGGCCCCGCGCCGGTAGCCCCCGCCCGCCCCCACTCTTGGGTTTGGGGCTCCTGCGGTGCCCGGGGCTGGCCGGGGGCTGCACAGCGAGGGCCGATTACTACAGCGGTGCAGCTGGCAATATTGGGATGCCCCTGCACCCCGCAGAGCCTCCGAAGGCGTCTCTGTCCTGCATTAGAGATCTAAGCTCAAACAATAAGGGTAATGGACAGGAAATTAGAGATAAGTAGGTGGTTTGACAGGATTAGGGATAAGCAAAAGAAACATAATTATGTGATAGCTGCTATCGGACAAGGGCTCCTACGAAAGGGAATGTAAATGACCTAAAAAAAGCACTACACCAGATCAAACAGCTACACTTTGCAGATAACAGCCCAAAAACACAGGGTATAAATATTTATCACAAATGAATTCTCCAAACACTCCCTACTCACGATCACATTAACAATAGATGGGATTGAGGATAATAAAGGCTTTTCACAATCTTTTTTTTTCCCTTTTTTTTTTTTCCTGGGGCTTTTATACACATACAGCTGTGTGTATGTGTGCGAGAGATAGGGAGCGTGCCCGTCGGGGTGGCACTGGCGGAGGGGGTGTGGGGGGGGTCCTGCGCCCCTCCAGGCTCCTCGGCAGCTCCAGGTCCTCGCCGGCCGCTCTGCCGATGCCTGCGCAGCTCAGCCTGCGCTCGCTCCTCTGCCCCCTCCGTGGCTCCGAGCATCCCAAGGAAAAGGAGAACTCACCCACACTCCTGCCTGGGAGTCATTGCACACCGTCGTCCTGCGCTGTATCTATGATGGTCCAAAATACTGAGGATCGGTTTTGCCGTCTGGGGGGTCAGCAAAGAGGGCATGACGGCCGCTCCCCGGGGAAGTGCTGGAGCCCGAAAGCCTGGCTGAAGCCCGGACGATTCCCGCTGCTTCTCTCTCCTGAGCAGGGAGAGGGAAATTAATGAATGGTGGGCACATTCCCGTGGAGCCGTTGGGAAACCTCTGCCGTGACTGAGAGCAAAGCTGGGCCCTTTCACGTCTGCAAAGCACGTTGAAGGCATGCAGCTCTTTGGCACGTAGGTGCCAAGCGTGGCTGCGACCTCAGACCGAGCCGAGGGCGATCCCCTCCGCAGCCCCCCCGCGCCTGCCCCTGCGGCACCCGTGGAGCCGAGGGTCTCCCCCAGCACAGCCACCCCCACACGCTGCCGCTCAGACAGCACCCGCTCCTCTCCGTGATTTAGTCTGCTTGTTGTTACTTATTTAACAAGAGGGGACACAAAGCCTCCATAACCTGGGCTTGCAAATTACCGAAGCCCAGGAAATGAAAACTCCACGGCAGCATTAATTGGAGGGCTTTTTAATTAAAATCAGCTTGTTTCCCGATCAAAGATTAAAGGGAGGAAGAAAGCTGAAAGAAAAAATAATAATAAAACAATTCCCTCCCTGCCCCTCTCTGGCATTCACGAGGTGTGGGCTGAGCGCCCTGCGTCATCCCCGCTGCTTTGCTCTCATACCTTTTGATTTTTTTTTTCTTCCCCCACAAAAGTCTTTTTTGTCTCCTCTTTCTACCTGACTTCATCCTCATCTGCTTCCCTTCCGTCTGTCCATCGTATCACACTTGGCATCGTCCCTTGGCCCTTGCTGGGGCACTGCGGGGGCTGCCTGGGCAGGGGGGCGGCTGGGGTGCCTGGGAAGCAAGGAGGAGAAACCGCTGGTGCAGAGCCGAGCCTGGCGTTTCCCGCTCTGGTCCTCGTTAGCTAATTGCACGGAGCAGATGAACGGCACTGACTTCTGGAGAAGCCTGCTCACAGCTTGGCCTTGCAGCTGCACCCAGGTGTCGTCTCCCTCGTCCCCTGTCCGAGTCCCCCGAGTCCCCCTCCTGCTTCTGCGCACATACCTGTCGCGGTGAGCAGAGGGTACGTCGCCCAGGAAAGAGTTATTCTCATCTCAACTTATTTTTTTAATGAAAATTAAATTCTGGCAGAGGTGTTAGCATTGCCTGAAGATTTAGCTGCTGTGACTAGATGGCATTCAATGAGGCTAAACAAAGTATATTGCTAACGAAGACAAATATTTGTTGCTTTGGAAAGGCTGATGTCCCCAAGGCTGCTAAGAACCACTGTGGAGGAAAAAACAGGCAGAAAAGTGAAAATGAAAACAGGAAATTCTTTAATGAAAATTTATGAATTGGCCAAAAAGCTGCTATTTCTTAAGTCGATAATTTTGGTCAAACGTCTAGCTTTTTTTTTTTTTTTTTTTTTTTAATGAAGATTGGAACCGAGCACGAAACCCCAGGAACAGGAAACAGCCAACGGGAAAGATGGCGAATTGATAGAAACAGAGATGGGAAGCTTCGAAGTTTAGAACATTGGTGAGGGAAGGTAAAGGCATGAAGGAGAAATCTGTGGCTGGCTGGGCTGTGGACGCTAAGGCGCAGTTAACAGTATTAGGCAGAGGGAGTGCTGCGGCAGTAATAGAGGCTCATTCCGAGCTAACAGCATGGACGGTGCTGGCAGTGGCGAGGGGAGGGCAGAACTGCTCAGTCAGCATCTCTGCGCTCCCTTGGAGTGGTGGGACAATGCTCTGCTGTCGTGCAAGGCTGCCGAGGCGCGCCTCGGTCTGATGGCAGCCACCGGGGATTGTCCTACGTCCTAGAAAATAAATGTTTTGGAGCAGCTTGGCCTTGGCCCCATGAGAGCTGAGGGTCCCGCACACGGGGAGAGCCCCTTTCCATCGCTGGGGCTGGGTCCCGGGGCGAGCACTGCACCCTCTGGCCACGCAAAGAGCAAAAGGGGTGACCTGGCCTCAGCAGAAGAGGGGGAAAAAATGATACGAGATTTAATTGAGGAGGAATTCGTGTCAGTCGGCGCGGCTTTATGGAAATAGACCTTGCCAAACAAACCTGATTTTTTTCTGTAATGAGATTAGACTTTCGGTTGCAAAGGTGACTGTCCAGATGTAACCCACAGGCATCTGGATGTGCCCGAGGTGTCGGGGAGCACCTTTTGAAAACCCCCACCTCCTTCTGCAACCCGCCGCTCCATTGCACGTTGAACCTCTCTGGTGGGAACAGAGACCAGGTGGTGGAGAGCAGCGGGGATGAGGCAGAGGAGGGATCCGAGTGGGAGCTGCCCGGGGGTGGCTGCAGCACAGGGGGCTGCTGGGGGGGCAGGAGGGGGCACCGGCCACTTGGACGTGGCATTGGTGTGAGGCCGATCCTGCGTGTTGCCTCTGGTTCTGCTGCCTGTGTTTTTAAAAACCATTGTGAAATGGAAAGGGTCCAGAAAAGAGCCACAAAAATGGCTGACAAAAATGCCTTTGTTGTGCAAGCCTGTATGAGTGCATCAGCGTGGGCTTAGGGAGATTAGAGGGGATACGAAAAGTCTATTTATCTAGCAGAGGAAAGCATAATGGAAGGACTGAGCAGAGGCTGAGCCTGGACAAGGTCACGGTGGGAATATTAGTGAAGGACATTCCCTTCTGGACGGAGGAAGGTGGCAGACTCTCCATCTCTTGGGGTCTCCCTCTCCACTCTGCATGTCTGTGCAGCGGAGGTGTTTTCCCCAGACACTTACCAGCTGCAGCACAGAGTAAAACAGAAAGGCTGCTAAAGCGGGGGCTGTGAAGCAGGAGCATCGCCTGCATCACGGGACTGGCGGAAGGGCAGCCCCAGGGTGGAGGTGGTGGGGCAGCGCTGGCCAGGAGAAGAGGAAAGCTGCGGCCAAGGGAGGTGTTTCTACATTTTCATGAGGCCCAGCCATGTCCCAGCCCGGGCTGTTCCCCCCACGCTGTGGGGACCCTCCTCGCAGCCATCAGCTCCCCATTTCTCCACCACCGAGGCGCTGGGCACACCTCTGCCTTCTGCATCGTGGAAAAACTCTGACAGGCATCGCTGAAAGTCAGGAGAGATGGACACCCTCTGGCTAGACTGTCCTGAGACCCCTTTGGCTCTCAGACCTAAAAATAACAAACCCAGGAAACCTAAGCAGTGCAGTCGTCTCCTCTGGAGGACGCTGGATGTGGCCACGGGTCTCCGTGGGGGCTCTGGAGCACAGAAGTTGGCGGTGGAGGGAGCAGCAAAGCCCCATCCTGGTGTTACATCTGCGGCGAGGAGGGGAGCGAGGGGTGGGAAGTGGGGATTTCATATTAACTTCTGGGAACTGGAGCTCTTCTCTCCATCAAGGAAATTATTTATGTGCACGAGATGCAGGCTGATTATGAGAAACATATTGATTGAGGTTTCACAGCTACTGAACACAGTAGATATGTATCAGTTACACCACAGCCCAAACCTGTATCAATGTGTTTCTAATAATCAGCTGGCATCTCATTAACATAAATAGCTGTCTTCTCCTATTTGGGAGAGCGGCTCCATGGCTTGCTAACTGCACATTACCCAAATGCCAATTGCTTATTAGAACAATCTTTCCGCAGGTCTAAATCCCCGGGAATGAGGGTGTAGTAAGACATCACTTGTTACATAGTTGTTAGTCCTTGGTAAATATGTTTCTAATCAGCAATTAGTATTTAATTAACGTGCTGAAAATATAATTTTCAATCTAAATGAAGCTTTTACAGGAAATCAGGAAAGAGAAGTGGGAAGATGCAAGCAAGTGAAGCTCGGGCGACGAGCTGAAATCAAAATGACATATTTGAAATAAGTCCTCACCCTGCGCGCCGGACAAATTTTTGATCTCATGTCAGTACAGCTTCAGGAAGAATGTTGTTGGCTGGGAATTGTTCCCAGCAGCAGCAGACCAGAACCAGCCGTGCAGCCCCGGCAGCCCCCTGTAGAGCTGCAAGGCATAAAGCTGGGGCAGCCCTGTGGGCTCAGCCTTGCGGGCCCCCCCCGTGACGACCCTGTCCGTCTCGTGTCCCCGTGTCCCCCGGCAGGTCCAGCGGTGGGGCCAGGCGTCAGCCACACGTGCTCAGGAAGGTGGATTCAAGCAGCTCCTCAGATGCTCCACATTAAAATAACCTCCGTGATGTGTTTCTATTTTCCTCCGGAGGAAATGTCAGCACCCCTGCTGCCATCTCTGCCTTCCCTCCATCAGCACATTTTTGTTAGACTCCAGCCTCATTTTTCCTTCCCGCAGTCAATCCTCCTTTGCTCTCGCGTCCCTCTTTTCCTAATGACAGACAGAGCCAACGACGGCCCCGCGATGGTCCGTGATGCCCACAGGCCGGCACGGCGTCGCTGCCTTGCGCGCAGGTGTAGGGATTCAGGGCTTTAATCTCCAGCGCGGCGTGTTTGTCCTTTCCTTTCTCAAGTGGTTCGAGGGAATCTTGGCTCAGGCGACCGGATCGTTAATGCAGAGCAAACAATAGGCTCTTTAGGTCCTTTTCAGCTAATCACCATTGATCCGGGCTGACCTTTCTGTCCCTCCCCTAATCCCAAATCTGGATGCCGCTTTGCATTAAGCCACCTCCGAGGGAAGGTATCAGAGGAGATAAACCCTCGCTGCTGGGGCTGCCGGCCGTGCTGCAGGGCACAGCGCGGGCTGGCCGGGGTTATTCGTCCCAGCACCCTCTTTCCAAGGCGGCTGAGCCCTGCCAGCTGGGAGCAGAGATGCTGCCGCCTGCCCGGGATGCCGGCCGGGGTCCTCCTCTCCCTGTGGAGGTGGTGGGTGCCCACCTGCTCCTGGTAGGCAATGCCGGAGGAGTTTCGGGATTGGAGAGTGTTAGATAGAGCTTGACAGGTTTTACTTCCCCGATACTAAATTTGCTAAGAAACACAGCTGCAATGTGAGGAGAGAAATAAAACCATTTGTGAGTGTGAGTTAAATTCCAGCAGTTTTTACCCTGCTGGAAGTGACAGAAATGTTCAAATAACCAAAATATTTTGAAACGCAATACCGTAAGGGTTGGGGTTTTTCACCATGTTAAATCACTGGTTTTATTTCAAATAAATGGCACAGACTTTAGAGAGAGAAGAAGACCAAAGTAATCCGAGCAGTAAACAAAACCTATGCTGTCATGTAGAAACAAGGCGGTGTGGAGGTGCTGGTCTTTGGTTTCCTGTGGTAAATAGATAAAAGAAATGCATGGCTGAGGTGCCTGGGACTGGGCTGAGCAGACCTCACACCTGCCTTCGCTGGAGAGACGCTGTCCTGCAGCATCCCTCCGTGACCTGGAGGCAGGTTCCCTCTGCCTTACCCAGAGCTCTGCCCGGAGTTTTGGTAGGAGACGCACTCTGCCTCTCCAACATCTTCCTGCCCATCACGCAAGGGAGACACACGAAATATGAAGGAAGCGGGGCTGGAAGCTCCCAGAGGAGTTTAGGACAGGCTGTGTTCCTCGCTGCCCAGGCATCACAAGGTCCTTGTCCCCAGAGCCACCCTACTAAGGGGACATGTGCCCCCGCTATAGCAGCACACTGCCATCACTCCCTCTGGGATGCAATGCCTGGGGTGCACCTCCCGCCTGCCCAATTTCTGACAGCAGGCTTGCAGCTCCTCCATCCATCCCTCCGCCCACTCTTTTCTGCAGAGTTTGAATGCCCACCTTGGAGACAGGGTCCCCTCTCCCAGTAAGCTCCTAAGAAAGGCTGCTTTTTTTTCTGGGATGGTTTTTCCGTGGACTTTGCAAAGGGCAAACGTGCCCCCTTTTGCACCCCAGTAATTTGCAATCATTTGAGTATTCACAAAGCTGTTGCATAAGTTGCAGCTGTGGTGTAGGGTGCCCGTCCAGCGCTGGACGCTGCCTCTCCCGTGTCTCACTCTGTGGGGCTCTGGGTGCTGCTTAAAGCCAGGAGCGAGCAACGTAGTGATGGAGTCGTATCAGCTTCTCCGAGAAGCAGCCTGTCTCAGGCTGTTTGCCTTCCTCTGAGCCTCTGCTCGCAGCTGCGGCTGTGCACAGCCTGTTGCAGCATCTCCTCTTGGCCCTGGTGCACCCCAGCCACCCTGGGGTACCCCGCCGCCTCCTGCAAGGGCTGCGGGGGGGGGACAACACCTGCAACCCCCTTGTCCCTGCCTGGCTTGGCCAGGGGATGCTCCGAGCTTTGTCAGGGCTAAACCAATCCCTTACGGCAGACAGCTCTCAATGCAGTGCCAAACTGCGTCTGATGCTGCCTTAAACACTGCTGGGCACCAGGGCTGCGGGGGCTGTTCCACAGCACCCACACGAGCAAAGGGGCAGGGTGCCTGTCCAAGTTCACCCCCAACATTTCCCATGCAGGCCTGACAAGGAGGTGGCATAATGATCTTAATTAATTGACCTAATTAAGTTCCCAGCTGGTAGGAAGCTGGATCTCACAGCAGCTGGGTTCTCCATGAGGGAGGCAATAAAAACTTCGATAAGCAGGAGGGGTGTGGAGTGAGCAGTAGGGGTAGGTGAGTAGTGTAGGGGGTGTTTAGGCAGTGGTGAGGGCTTTCCCTGTAGCCCTCTTGGTGTGGGTGAGAGGCAGCTCCTGCCCTCACCCTGCCTGCCACGTCCCTGGTGGGATTTGGTCCCCCTGGCTGGGTGCAAGGTGAGGCTGGTCAGCACCCCAATGTCACACCGGCCTGAGCCGCAAAAGCTCTGGCTTCTGCTCACCCGGGTTGATTCTGTGACCCTGCCGAGCGGCTCTGCGCAGGCACCCATCTGCCCGTCACCTCTGCCAGAGCCTCTGCTCAGCACCCGTCTGTTCCCTGTCCTGCCTGTGCCCCTCCGCACGCCAGCATCCACAGCCCATATGCAGGGCCCTGGCTGAGGGGAAGGCTTTTTTTGGTTGTATGCAGATTTTAATTTTTTTTTTTATTGCTTTTTCTTTTCCAACACACTCCCCACATGGCTCTCCCCCCTTTTCAGCTCTGAAATGGCGACAGCAATCTGTTTCTCTGGTGCTGCACAGTCCTTGTCAGTGGGTAATGCTAAAATGAGTGACTTGAGCAGGCAGGATGTGCCAGCGAATGGATGCTGGTGCCTGGCTTCCCAGAGCAGAGGGACAGCTGCTCCCTCAGTCGAATGGCTGGAGAATGAGTTTTCTTTCTCTTTTTTTCTAAACCTGGTCCCTGATGGGCTCATCTCTCATTTCACCACTTCCCAAGAAGTGCTCTGCTTGGATGCTGCTTTAGCAATCAAAAGGGGAGTGCGGCCGGCTAATGTGTGAATGTGGCGGCTGAGGTTTATGCGATGGAGTTATTGTTGGCTCCGGCCGTGCGGCTGGTGATGCCCGGGATGGTGTCGGGTGAGCTGTGGCTGGGGAGAGCTGTGGGGAAAGGGCTTTTTTCATCTCCGAGTCCTGTTTGTGCTGAAGCACTCTCTTTGCTTTACCTATCACCGGTGGGGTTTGCTTGAAGCCCCCTTGGGGGCAATGTTGCAGGGGGATCCAGAAGTTTCCAGGCTGGGCTGGAGGGGTCTGTGCAGAAGGACAGGGGTGTGGGACTGAGGTTTGCTGCTTTCAGTGGTGTGGGCTTAGCTACCATCCACGTCCTCTGCAGGTCTTCCAGCTGTGCTCCTAGAGGTATAATAAATAGTATAAAAAGAAGAAATTTTAATTGAATATATCAAATGGCTCCTTTCAAGCTGGAGCACATGGGGTGTGACCCAGCCATTGACATACAATCCATGATAAACAAACAGCAATTACTCAAACATCATAAAAACAGACTGTAAAAGCTATATAAAACTCAGGAAACACCGGCAAAGTAGCTATTAAGCTGTGTGGGAAGGAAAGACGAGCATGGCTGGCTCTGTGCATCTGTCTGGAAAGCATGGCGATGGCGTGGCTGGGGGTGGTGGTGGATGGGTGCAGGGAGCACAAGAACGAGGCGGCATTTGGGGCCAGGCTGGGGTGGGAAACCAGCCGGCACGGTTGGCGGCGGGTGCGGTGAAGCGTCCCACGTTCTCCAAACAAAAATACCATCAGGACCACAAGAGCAACAAACTGGTCGTTGGCTGGTCCCTCCAGGGAAGACTGAACCCTGGCAGGAGGGGTAGTCCATGTCCTGTGCCGCTGTGGATGCTCCCCCGCCACTGCCTCTGCAACTCCTTCCCTCTGCCAATCCTCTCCTCCACTTGCAAACCCCAATTTTCATTGTTGTGCAGCTGAGATGCACGTTAGGAGTAAATAAATAAATAAGCAGGCACAGCCGAGTCAGGAGGGACAACCTTTTGTGCATCGATCTGGAGCTTTCTGCCAGCCGAATTAACTGGAGTGGAATTTTTATCAGATTTTAATAACTGGTGAGAGCTGCCTGGTGTGTCCTCTGCGAAAGGCTGTTGTGAGACCAGCTGGAGAATAAATATCCAAGGCAGATGTGTCTTCCCCTTTACAGACCCATCCTCCCAGGTCTTGTTGCCGCCTTCTCTGTGAAGGGAGAAACTTCAGGCCCTCTGCCCCCGCTGCCAGTTTCGCCCCATCGTCCCCAGCTGAGCACCGGGGAGATGTCCCGGGGTGCCTGTGCTCAGTCCCAGCCGGGGAGTCACTGAACTGGTCTGGCTCGTGCGTTGTCCGGCTCCCCCTTGGCTTGACAAAGCTGTCTCCCTGGTACACCCTTCCAGCTTCTGGCGGTCGCCAAATCCAGGGACTTCCCAAGCCAGAGATTTTATCTGGATCGTTGTTTGTAAGAGCCCTCCACACGCCTCTGGCCGCCCGGGTGGCAGCTTTGTCCTCGGCAGCATCCTGCGGCAGCGTGCTCCGCAGTGCATCTGGGCCCCGCGTGATAAAAGGCTTCCTTTGATTTGTTTTAAATCTGCTGCTGCGTAACTTTATTGGATGTCCTGGGGGTTTTGTGTTCTGAGAAAATGGGAATAATTGTTTCTTATTCACCTCCATCTCAATTGTCCGCAGTTTTATTGAACTCTCATATTTCCTCCTCTCTTTCCTCTGCAGCCACCCCACTCCTCCTGGAATAAACTGCTCTGTTCTCCTGGTCATTCTTCTCTCCTTTCATTACTTCCAGCAATTTTATAAGCCTTCTTCACAAATCCCTGGCACTTGAGTATCTTCCGCCCCCTCACCTGGGCTCCTGCCGTCCCCTCGTGCTCAGGGCTGGACTTTTCCCGCAATCCTCGTCCAAGCCCAGAAACCGCCTCGTTTCCCGGCAAGGACCTTGCTGCCCTCCTCTGTTTCCTGCTAATACAAGCCTAGAAGGTCCCCTGCTGATAGCACTAAATTGGCTTTTACTCCACAGGTGACCAAAAATCTGTAAGACAGGGAAACTCTTTGGAAATACGCTCGCGTATGCCCGCCTTTTTTTTTTTTTTTTTTTTTTTTTTTTCCCCAGTGACAATGATAACAAATGCAACAGAAAGAAACTCCTCTCCTACAGCAGAGGCCATGGGGAATGCCCTGCCTGAGACTGTCTTTCTCCCTCACCATGCCCTGCCTCAGTATGAAAGCCGACAGCCTGGGAACATCTCGGGGATTGATCGGCGATGCGCTTTTCAGGCCAGTGCCGCGGGATGCTGGTCCAGCGCCCATCCCGAGGGTCACCGCGATTTTCCGGTCACCGTGGCAACTCGTGGTGTTTGATGCCTGTTTTGCCGAGATGAAGGGAGCAAAGCCGAGAATAGGGGAGTGGCAGAGAACATGTGGAGCTGGCAAAGAGCAGAACACCAGCACCGCTCTCCGCCCCAGAAAAAAGAGAACAGGGACAGAAAGAGAGGAGTGGAGGCAAGGAGAGGGCCGGGAGGATTTATCGCACCTTTGTATGGATTGACTGTAAGCACTGGCTTGGGCAGCACCAGGACTGAGTCTCTTGGGCTCCAGGAGCTGAAAACAAAGGGCGGGAGGAAGAGGAACTCATGTCTTGATAAACACAAGGTTGAAAAGGTGATAGGTCGAGGGATTTGGGCTCCAAGAACTTTCTCAAACCATAAATTTTCAATAGCAGTGCTGAAGCCAGGAAACCTGAGCTGGCTTTTGGAGATATATTATCTCAGGAGCAGACAGGGTCAGTTCTTGGCCTCCTCCCTGATTCCCACCTTGTCTTCGTTACAGCACTTGCACACGCTTGAGCATGCGCCTGTGCCCGGGTGCTCGGGTGGGTTTGGGACGTGCCTGGACTGCGACTGCGGGCGCCCGGCTCAGCCTTGGGAGGCCGGAGGGATGCGATCCCTGAAAGTCCAGTACAGCCTCTGCCTCTTGGAGGAGAGGTTTCTAAACCAGAAGAGTTTTTTCCTGGTTTTTAAACCAGAAGAGGTAGCTGTGATCATCCAATGTGCGAAATGAGCCCTTAAAGCTTGCCTGAGGCGTTTGAACTGGGATGTACGGAGGTGTACGTGGAAAGAGGTGGTCTGAGGCTGCAGTGGCAGAGGTGTGTTGGGGCCCTGCAACAGCAAGATGATGGCTGACCCCATCACTGTGCCTTCCCTGCTGCAGCCAGGCACAGCCTTGCCTAAAAGGCTGCCTGAGGTTGGTCAGAAAAAAAGGTAACAAGTTGAGAGATAACAATGTGATATTTTTTTGTTGTTGTTATTGCGCAGCACTGGGCAGTGGCCCTAGGGCAGGACATGATGCTTACGCCCAGTCAATTGAGCAGGAAAAATAAACATCAGCTGATTATCTGAGTCTATATGATTGCTCAGTAATGCGGCATCAGGGGAAAACACGGCCCTGGCCCCTCTCCATCCCCGATGCTTCCAGCCTCACAGCCAAATGACAGCCCAGCCTCAGCATTATCTCCACTGCCTTCGTTAAAGCTGCTGGCGATTTTGGGGGGGGGGGAGTTTATGGCAGGGGAGGGAGGGTGACACCGCAGCTCTGTGCCGAGAAGACAGCGAGCGCCATTCCAGTGTGCAGCGGCAAACAGTTAAACCACTTGCCGTGAACAAATTGCTCCAGCTTGGGGTGTGGGAATGCCGCTCCCTCCGGCCGGGGCATGCTCCCGGTGCCAGGGCCGTGGCCGGTGGATGTGGGCTGGGCTGGGAAAAGCTCCGCTCGGCTCTTCGGTTGCCCTGTGTGTAAAGCCTCTGCGGGCTGCTTGGCTCAGGAGTGGTTCGAGCTGTGCCCGGCTGCTCCCGTCTCCTCCAGCTGACGGCCCCGGCAGAGACGGTGCTGGAGCTGCAATGGGCAGCGTGGGACCGGAGGCAGCTCGGGGGGGCTCAGGGGGTGTGCGTGTGTCCAGGAGGAGCGTTTGGAGGGAGAGACGGTTTTCCTTTCTGTCTGGGAACGTCAGCTCTTGGAGGGAGGTGCAGTCCGGCAGTGGGAGCCTTTGCTGGGAACCAGCAGCGCTGGGATTTATCATCGGTTTGCCGACCCTCTTGGTGACCTAAGGGAGGGGAACAGCTCTCGTTCATCAGCCGCTGCAGCCAGAGCAATGGGTCTGACATTGGCAGCTCCTGAGAGGTGCTGGGCAGGTCAACCACACGCTGCTTGCAGGCGAAGCGTTGCTTAAGCACTGAGCAAGTTGGGGTGAAAAGTCCCCTTCGTGTTTCCTGCAGTTTGTTTCCCCGGGTTTTGTGTGCCTTTTTGCATTTGCGTTCTGTGGCTGCTCGACAGCGAGTTCTCTGGCAAAAGCATGCACAGAAACAGCTCATTTAAAATGTAATCTGGCCCAAGAACTAGTTATTGAAATTATTTGATGAATAATTTAGGATAACAATTAAAGTAAAAAAATTCATAAATAGCTCATGAGCGATTCATGAACCGGAAGAGAGGCTAAAGTTTGTCTGATAAGTGCTTTGCTACCAATTAGTCACAGATGCCTGGCCCTGAGCCGGGTTGGTCCGGACGAGGGACGGCTGCGGCTGCACCCACGCAGCCCCCAGTGCCGCTCAGCTGTGGGCCTGCCCTGTTTTGAGGACACGGAAAAGTAGGGACAGAGGACTGGCGATGCAGGGGACCTCCCAGAGGAGGGAAAGCCACTGAACTTGCTGGGAAATGTGGCTTTGGCTGTCCTGAAACTATTTGAGAGTTTGCCAAACGCAGCTTCAGCCTGGCAGAAGAGTCCCAGGGGCGCGCAGCATCGCTGGTGGTAAAGATGCTCGACCCAGCACCGGAGGATCCTCTTTGGGTCCTTCTTTCACCAAAGGACGTGTCCCACCGAGCCGGGGCGACCCCCAAAACTGAGTGTAGGTGTCAGCTGGAAGAAGAGCTGTGCGTCTGTCCTGGGGCAGGGCGACCTGGCCATGGCATTCGGATCCTCACCTCCTCCCGGGCTGCTTCAGCCGGGCATTCCTCGCCTCACCGACTCTCCCGCTGCCTCCCCGGGCCCCCGGACAGCAAACACTGCAACAACAATAACAGAATTAAGTTTTATTTGAGCTGAAATGAACTGTTTCCTGGCTGCTGAAATGACCCATTCTCCCTTTCCCCCTCCCCAAGCCCACGTTCTTTTCAGATCAAACAAAATGCTTTGCTCAAAATGAAACAAAATGTTTCAATTCCCTTTTGGGTCATTTCTAGCAAAAAAGCGGAGGACCAGCAAGCTAGCAGCCTGATTAAAAGTTTCGGCGTTCTCGCTTGGTGCTTTTTCCAGGGAGTTTGTGTCTCTCTTGCCGGGGCCAAGGCAAGAGCGGGTGTCCCAGCGGTGCGGGAAGGGGCGAGCTCTGCCCCAGCCCACCCCGCTGCAAACCACCCACCGAGGCGACACAGCCCGAGTCGCCCCGTACCTTCACAGCAGGGCTGGACGATGTGGGGTGTCCAGAGAAACCCAGTGAAGATCCCACCTGTAGAGGCATCTTGGCTCCTGCAGCCAGTTTGTTGGAGGATGCCTGTCTCGGGGCAGTTTTGCTATTAAATCCCCTAATAAGCAGAAAGTTAAAGACCAGGGCCATGCACAAGCAAATCTCTGCCAGATGTCTCTGTCCCAATTAAGGTGGACGAAGAGGGAGAGAATAGGCAATTAATTAGCTGGCAGCGCAGGAGGTACAGCAGTGGTGAGCGTTCCTGCATCCCCAAGTGCAGGGGAGCCCTGGCAGGGGTCGGGACACGCCATGGGGCAGCCCTGTCCCCTGCAGCCCCAGGGCTCTGTCCCAGCAGGTGGGAGGTGTGGGGGCTCAAGGCCATCCCTTCTCCTCCAGCACAGGTCCTGATATCTCTGCTTGGTCCTCAGTGCTCCCCTGCAGCCCCCAGCTCCGTGGACGGGATGTGTTGGACCTGGTGTCGCCGTGCCTCAGTTTCCCCAGCTGGGAACTGCAGATGATAATAGACTGGTGTTCAGATGACGCTGTCGATAGTTAATGTTTGGCGGAAAGCATTGTGTCTGAAACAGGAATGTTTTCTGGAATTATGCTGATAGCTGGCGTTTTAGCAGAAAATCTTCAGAGCTATTGAGAGTGGAAATAGAAGACGTTGGTTCAGCTTTCCCGACTTTCTCTGCTAATGTCTCACCCTGTCCAAGGCGAGGAACAGAAATGTTTGATGAGCTTTGTATTTACCAAACTATTTCAAGGGTTTTTTTGTCCTGATGTGGGATTAAAAAAAAACCCAAAACCAAACCAAAACAGAACAAAGACAATAATGAGAAATGTTGGAATTTCCCAGCATGGGAGAACCCCATCTCTGGACTAGCATCCCTTGCTGGTGTTCAGAGAGCAGCATTACGTGCAGTGAAGGCACTGAGCCTGGTGAGGAGGAAGATGCCCAGCTTGGCAATGCCTCTGGAAGAGGGCAGAGTTGTTCTCCCCGGGTCATTTCCCCTGATTATGGCAATGCATTTAGCACCGTGGAGAAATTACAGAATTCAGATGGTGACAGCCAAGAGCAACCCCCTTTGTGGTGGCCGCTTTGTGGCTGCAGCGGCACTGGGCGCAGAGATGGGGTTTGGGAGGCTGGGGGGGGTCAGCCCTGCTCCCCCCATTCCCAAACCCCTTTCTGGCCTGGCAGGGGTCTGCGGGGGGATCGCCCACCTCGGGCCCCGCCACCCTCTCGGCGTCGGGCGCGGGGTCCAGCCAGCAGACAGCACGTTCGCAGGCATTTCCAGAGTGAGGGTTTATGCAGATTTATGTTAAAATATTCCTGCATCTTCGCTCCACGTTTATGTTTATTGATTTGCAAATGAAAACCTTTGTTCTGCGTGTAGTCCGTAAGCCTGACGGTATGTCAGTAACTTCAGATTGAAGATTTTAATATCTTTTTCCTCTCTTGTCCCTCACCCCCACTGCATACCCTCCCCACCCTTCCCCCAGGCAGCTCAGCCTGGCACTAGAGAAATGCAAGATGGTCCCCATCGCCATCCCTGTCCCCTGCATCCCCATCCCCTGCATCCCCATGCCCAGCATCCCCAATGCCACCTCCCAAGCACTGTCCCTCCCCAGCCCTCTCCTCCAGGCCAACACCTCGCTGCCTCTTCATGCAGGGGGCCGAGGACAGACAGAAAGGGGGGAGAGAGCAAAATTCTCCCCCCCCCCCCGCACTTCCCTTGCTGCCTCCTTGATGTTGGCTCAGCCGGCTTTCCGCCTGTCACTTTAAATGGATGTATTTAAAGCAAATGCAGAAATTGCCATTCAGCGCAAGCCTTGTAATAAAGACAACGTCTCCGTTTCCAATATATATTTATATGTAGTTTGGGTTTTGTCTGGGGGGGACGTGGGGAAAGTCACAGGAAATGCCAAGCGTTGACATGTCCGTGATAGAAAATAGCTCTGTCCTTCTCCTGTGAGGTGCGTGGTATTTTCCAAAGTGACATTTAACTGAAGGGAACCTGTGGCAGCACTTTTGCTCGGGGCACCGTGGTGGCAGCTGCCTCTCTCCGTGCGAGGCGGCAAGGACCTCCGCAGCTGGGAGCGTACGGGGTCGGCTGGGAAGCTGGTGCTGCGCAGGGATGCTGCTGCCCACGGACCCTCGGTGGGCAGCGTGGACCAGCCCCAGCCCTGGCCACTTGCACGCATCCCGTGCCTGGCCCCGGGCTCGGACCTCGCCAGGGTGGCCCTGCTTCACCCCAAGAAGATAATGGGGAGCACTCATCCATCACGCCGCAACAGATTGACTCACGAGGAAAGATTTAGAGAGCTAAATCTGTCTGGCTTGGCAAGCCACAGCTGTGAGGGAAGGGGCGATGAAAGGATGGTCTGTGCAGCGTGGAGGGTGCAAACAGCGGGCAGGGAGCAGGGGCACTTTGCAAGGCTGGGGGTGATGCCCAGGAAAGGGGAAACAGGCTGGATAATGGGGAAGAAGCTTCCTGGCGTGGAGGAGCTCCCATCACAGGGAAACCTGCAAACCTCATCTCCTCCTTCACACCTCGGGGCTCTAACCCCAGGAACGGCACCCCCGTGTTGGTCCCTCCTTCCCCGCCACCCCTTGGGCTGCTTTCGGGGACAAACCCCCTGCCCTGGCACTGGGCTGCACCCCACCACGCAGGCTCAGCTCTGCAGGATGGCGTCTGCTGTAAATACAGCACCTAAAACCATCACCCTCCACCTCCCGTCCCCCTGCGCCCGAGCCGGAGCGTGGTTTGCACGGCAGCTTCGCCCTGCCTGAGCCCCTCGCAGGCACGTCGCACAGCACCGCTGCTCTGCAGCTCGGTTTCTATTTAATCAGTCTGTTCACTGTGGCTCCGTCTGCCGAGCGCCCGAGTCATCAAAGCTCCTCCGGCAGCCTGGACGCATCCATTTAATGGACTGCTATGAGACACATCCTTACTTCATTACTTCATTATTTACAGGATGAGGCTTTCGTGCCGGGGCCGGCAGCCCAGCGCCGCCAGCTGCCCGCGTCCCCCTCGGAGGCTGGCAGAGCTGCCGAGGGGAGGGCAGTCCCAGAGACACCGGCACAAGACCCCCCGGAGCCCTGGATTACAAAGCCATTAGCCATCATTGTGCTTAGAGATTTAAAATGAAAGGATTTAAATCCTGAATGAAAAATTCCCACTTTTTTTTTTTTTTATTCGCCCAATTGCTCTGGTTTTGCCAGAGTCAGGCCATTGCAGTGGTCGGAGCTGGCTGCGCTTTTGCACCATCTATGCAGAGGGAAAAAGCGATGTCTGCCAAGGAGGAGCAGCGAAGAAGAGCGATTCTGACCTCCTGTGATGCCCATGAGTTGTCAGATGTTCTGAACTTTCTCTGATGCTTGCACAGGGCGCTGGGGCCCCTTGTTCAGCACCCAGGTCACAGGAGGGCACCGGTTTTGTGATGGGCGTTTCATCACATGGGATGGAGCCTCTGCAGCCCCAGCTGGGCTGGGAACAGGCAGCCCAGGCTGGGCAGGGACAGCCAGGGTCTTCTCCTTCCCCATTATCCAAAATCCAGCCTTACCCTTCTGCTGGTCCCCAGGGCTTAACTACCTTTGCAGCTCTCCTGACGGAGACATGATACTTTGGAGAGCCCAGACAAATGGGGCTGTGGGACCAGCCTGCAGGAGATCTCTGAGACAACCAGTGTAACAGGATATTCTGAAGAACCGGATCATTTTATGACCATTAATAACATTTGCAGCTACTGAACGTTATCCCGTTTTACAGGAATAGCAATAGACCTGATGCTGCAGGGCTGAGGTTGGCTGGAGCAGTTGAGGGGGGACCCTCTTGCTCCCCACGTTGTAACAGTGGGTCTGTGGCCAGGTACAGCCTGGCTGACCTCCTCCTTGGACGCGGGAGTCACTGGGGACACAACACACACTACGTGAACCAAAGGATGCTGCCAGAAAACCGGGCTTGCGCAGAGCAGGGCTCTGCTGCGCAACGAGAAAGGCTGCTGAGCCTCCAGGTCTTCTCCTTACATGTTAAGGGGGAGGGGGTGTAATGGTGGTGTGCAGTCAAATTCACTTGCTGCTGGCGGAATTAAAGATATGCTCCCTCGGCTAGTTCTGTCAAACCCTCCTGTCTGTCCGTATATATATATATCTCCAGCTCTATACACATACACACCGTTCATCACACCAGAATCCAAGTGACCTGGAGTAGCACAGTACAAACACTGTAGATCCTATGTAAACAGAGGTTATATATATTTTCCTCATTTATTTCTTGCCGACAGAAAAGCGGCCTCTTTCACAAGGAAAAATAAACCAACACAATGGCAATCCCGAGTTCAGCAAGTGTTTCCTAGCAGATTTTAACCATGTTAAGTTAGGTGGTTGTAAACAGACTGACAGCACGCCTCCCAACCTTTGAAATTCCTCGCAGTCAGTTTCCTGTCTCAAATTCACACCATCGCTTTTCCACCAGGGCCTTAAATTAATGCCCGGCTGGGGTGCATAATTACCAGGTCCCTAATGGTCCAAAACATCCTGAAGGGCTGAAGTTTCCTTTTTGATTTGTGGCTCCGAGTCGGAGTTGTAATTACCAAATTGATTTTAAATGCAGGCTCCGTTGACAGACTATTGGCAAACGGCATCTCGGAGTCTTCAGCCATTCATAAAAAAAGAAGAGGAAGCCCTTGATGAATATACCTTGATCTGCAGCTGCTGTTTATTTAATACAATTTATGGGCAATGGTATTAGGTTTTATCAGGGAGCTGCAGCTTTGGAAACACTGCTTTGGCAGGAGCGGTTGAGCTGAAAAGTTGGGTCATAGCTGTGAGCTGCCGGAATCGCTTTTTCACATGACGACCCCTCTCCTCTGCTCGGCTTGGCGTGGCTCAGCTGGGCTCTCCCCCCTCGCCGGCTCTGATCCGAAATTTGGACATCATGGCTGGCTCCGGGCAACGGGAGGGGGCTCTTGGGCTGCCCGACCACAAACAGGTAGATGAGCGGCTTCCAAAAAACTGAATAAATACAGAGGCAGCACATTTTCTGGGTGCTGATGCAATGCTGGCAGGTGGCCTAAACGTCAGTCACCGTCGGCTCCCACCACGTGCAGACCCCGGGACCTGCTGAGTGATCCCACCTCCGCGCTTGGCACCCACCGCTTCCCTCTGCGGAGCCAGCGGGGCAGCGCTGGGCGAGGGGTTAACCCCTGCCTCCCCCAGCACCCCGGCTGCACCGCTGCTCCCCTTGGCCAGGTGGGATAGGGCAGTGCTGGTCCTTTCCTCCCAGTCCCTCTTCTGCTGGCCAGTTGGCCGGCTCTCCTGGGTGCAGGTTATCTGGTTCTCCCTGGATTTTTCAGTACGCAGCACAGTGGGGCCCTGGCCTCCTAAGGAGGTTTCCTGGGGTGATCTTCTCCCTCTGATGAGGGTCTGCTGCTGTAGTGCCCTCTTCTCTGTGGTGTGCAAGAAAGGTGATGAACCACGGCCAGGAGGAACCGGAGCCTTCAAGGTTTGGGAGGAGAACCACAGAGCTGGGATGGGAGGGGAAGGGAAGGGAAGGGAAGGGAAAGGTGTCATGGTCTGTTTGGATCTCTCAAATTTGCTGGACAATGTACTCTGCGATTTAAACTTTATTTCATGAGCTCGTTAAGAAATACAGTAAACAAACACGACAAACAGGGCCTCAATCCCCTATTGCCCAGACTAGTCTATCATGTGAATTCACCTATTCACCATTCAAGTCATAAGTTTTCGTGACGTGTAACCCGTAACTCTTAGTATCGTGTACCTATGAGCAAAAGGAAAGAATTATTTACCCAGCCGAGGGTGAGGGGGCTCCTCCTTCCTCCTCCCCTGTGTCACACTGGGAAGCACGAAAGCCTGAGCAGTCCGGCTGCTATTGGATCTGCTTCAAAAACTTTTTGGGTGAGCTGATGTTTTATACCCTCCAGCTTGGAGGTTTGGTCTATACCATTTCCAAAAGTTAGCGGATTCTGACGAAACTGCCAGACAAAAGGTAATGGCTGCCAGAGACACGGCGGTGATCACGGCTGCGTCATGGCCCTTTAGCTCTTCTCGGCCATCTGTCCTGCCTACGTGGTGCTCTCGCTTTGACCTAGTGATGCTGGTCCCAGCATACCTCAGGCCTGAGCAGGAGCTGGGTTAGCCAAAGTCTAAGCAGGAGCCGAGTGAACAGTCACAAAGGGTCAGCAAACCCAGTAGGGAAGAGACCCAGCTGCCCTGTGTGAGAAGGTAAGAGTGACCGAAGCCGCTGGAGCATCGCTGTCATCTGCTCTGCTGCCCAAGAGAGGTGGCAGGCAGAGAGCGGGAGCTGTGAGGTTGCACGGGAGAACCACAGGGCACAGTCCCAAAGCCGCGTCAGGAGAGCAAGAGCTTTCTAGTTAATGCTATATAAATGTAGTGCTTGCACGGTCCTCCCCTCCGTTCAAACACGAAGACTGCAACCATCCTGCCATGAACCTACCGAGCTCTGCAGAGGCTGCGTGTTCCCCAGCATTTAGGACCAGCTCTTTAGCACTGGGGTCATTCAGATGCTGAGGGCATGTCCAGGCGGAGCTGAGCCAGAAGCGTTTGCTCCCTCCATTTAGCAGCGCTGTTCAAGGAAATGGTATTTCCTGGGATCCAGACAACTTTCTACAGTGGCTCCATTTTTTATTTCAGAGAATCTCGTTTTGGTTGCCCACCTGCAGAAGGGTTGACAGAGTTTATCTCGCCTTCAGTCAGCACTGGAAGCTGCTGATTAAAGCAGAAAATATGAAGGGTCTTAAAACTTAAGGTGCATCCCAGCTATCAGCTGCTCCCTTCCCTCTCTTGAGTTGGGAGGATGGATGACTCTGACGGCATCCCCCCAGCCTGAGAGTTTGGGTATCTCCCAGGGTCATTCACGGGGCAGAGCCGAACAACTCGAGCCCAGAGAGGGGTGACCTTAAGTGGGGGATCAGTTGCCCCGAGAACCGAGGCACCGCAGTGGGTAGGAGCGAAGGGTTAACAGGACAGCGATGGCCCTTTGGGAGCAGAGGCTGAGGATGAGTGTGTCTGTGGGAGGGGGATGTCAGCTGCATGCAATCGCTCCCCGGGATGGGATGATCTCAGAGAGAGGGAATCCCGGAATCCACAAGCGGTCCCGGGAGGAAGATGCAGCGAAGGCAGGGAGAGGGCAAAATGAGGTGGCACCCAGGTGAAATCTGGGAAGTTTGGGTCCTGTTCCGATTCTTTCTGTGCCAGCGTCCCCAGGAGGGGCAGGCAGCGGGTCCGCCTGCCTGCAGTGCTGGGCAGCGGGGAGGCAGAGGTGTTTGCAGACAAGTGGGTGTCCCTGGGGTCAGAAAGGCCCAGAGAAAGGTGTGGGAGAGGCTGGCTGATAGGAAAGCAAATAGTTTGGCTGCCTCCACTGAAGAGTACCTGGTCTGTTTTGTTTCTTAGATTCGTGATGAAGGATAAGGATTTAGGAGAAAGGGAGGGAGAGCTGCAGTTAATCCACTGATTAACCTGAGGAGAGATATGCAGACACTAAGTCAAAGCAGAAGGGCAAGAGAGAAGAGTCAGTACCACCAACCCAAACAACACCAGAGCACGGGGGTGGCTCAGCTCCAGCAAGGTTTAAAAGCAGAGATGAAGGCTGTGGGGCAACCGCAGGGCAAGGTTAGAAACACCACGGAAAGCCAGAGGAGCTGGGGGCAACATGAGAGAGCAGAGACAAAAAGGGGAGCAGGGTGCTAGTCCCCGGAGGGAAATACCAGGGATATGCTGGCATTTTGTCCACTGCAGGGGGGTGGTTGGCTGAGAAGTTGTGGCTGAGGACCCCGACCAGAGGGATGCTAAACCTTTCTGTGAAGATGCTGGGCTGGATGGCAATGACATCTGCGGGACTCCCGCTCTCGTAGCAATAGGGGTAGGGCAAATCCCCAACTCTGCAAATACAAGTGATTTGGGATGGATTTGGAACCAGATCTGAACTTTGGGGATTGGACCCGACGCACGGAGGGATGAGAGGCTGTGGGAGATAAGGGCATATCCAGTTTCATGGGATCTGGCACAGCTCAGGCTGTGTAAAGCCACAGAGTGTGATTTGGGATCGGCATTGCTGTGAACAAAGTTCTCTCCTTCCTTTTAGAGCTCAGGTCTGGCAATCCCGTAAAATCCGTGGGAGCAGCCTAACGCTACAGCTGGGCAGCGGAACGGGTCCCCTGCAGAGATGGCTTTTCGCATGCCACGGCTATGAGTATATGGGCTGAGAACATGGGGCAGGATCGAGCAGTGGGGCAGATCCGGCACCAAGGCATGGTGCAGGGGTGTCTCCACGCAGGTGGGCTGCTGTGCACCCTGGGGCTGGGCTTCTCGGGTGGCCGCTGGTCCTCGGTGGGCAGCCCTCCGGTTGTCACAGCGTGGCCAGCAGCTCGCTGAGCGTCCTGGGTGGATCCTGCCAAAATCCACCTGCTCCGTAGCCACGTGGGACAGATCTGCTGGCATTCCCCCAAGCGATTGGTGGCAGCAGTGTCCCTGCAGTCCCTCCAGAGCCTAGCTCAGATGTCGACGCTCATGTCATTAAATATGTGTCTGGACAGAGAAAAAAGAACGTGCAAAGAAACCCACCCTAAATCAACTCGTCCTCTCTGTGGCTAAAGCTCTTCTCCTGCTATTGTGTTGCTCGATTTAATTGCTAGCACATTGCTGTCCAGTATGCAGAGACGAGTGCGAGATGTGCGCCTGCGTGCTGCGGTCAGCGCTCTGCGGCATCGCCAGGGCTGCGCGGGGCTGTAGGTATTTGCAGGGTTCACGCGTTGCCTTCGCGTGTGCCTCTGTGCACCGTGTGTGTGCTGCTGTGTGTATTTCGTGTGCGCGCACACACATGTTTCTGCTTTGGTCGCTATCATTACAATGTATTTACCACTGTGCATTTCACGAATATGCTATTTATACTCCAATAGAGTGTGTCATGCTTTGCATTAGTCCGGCCAAATTACAACTTCAAAGTTCTCAAATTCGGTGGGGGCTCCCCATCTCTCCCCGGCGGAGGGGCAGGCACAGGTCTGAAAGGTTTCTTATTTATTTTGTTCGGTATGAAGTTGAGGAACCACTTTCCATCTGGAACCATGTGGAATTTTTGCATTTGAGATATTTAACCTGACTTTAATTTGAGTTGAAACGTCTGATATTTCTGATAGTAATACCATGCCGGGGGTGCGGAGGGGGTGGAGGGGGAGGACCGAAGACAGCCCCCCTTCCCTCCACAGAGGCACTCCAGCCGGTCCCTGTTAAGCGATTCCTGGCATGCGAGCGAGCGGCAGACAGTAATGGAGAGCCTAATCAGATCTGGGGAGCTCCGAAATCGCTGGAGCGGTGGCAGAGTAAGTGGGTGTCCATGAGAAACCCAATAGTTCTCAATTCATTTTCCTCCTGGCCACCATCCATCCCGGGGCTGTGGTTGCCTTCCCCGGCCGGCCGGCCGGCTGCCCCCCCCAGCAGCGCTGCTCCGAGTGGGGTGGGCTCTGCTGGGTGACTGCCGCTGGCAGAGGCTGACAAAGGCTGACAAGTCCTTGGTTTACCCCCTTTTTCTTTTTTTTTTATTTTTTTCTGAAAAGCTAGTGAAGTGCCTCTCCAATACATTATTTAAATCAGGAGAAAATGAGGCATTTGCCATTTATACCTCATTGGGTTCATTAAAAGGCGACTGCATTTATGCCGTGCCCATGATTTACCTCACTTCTCCTTTAAAAATACGGGGCAGAGGGGGACCCAGATCTGAGATGCTGGGGAAGGCTACGCAGGCCTTCCCAGGTGGGCTTTCTTTAATCAGACATCAGGGCAGAAAGAGGAGAGAGATGCAAAGCTTACGTTTGGAGGCCACCCCCAGCAAGGGCAAGCCCGTGCCGATGCCAGCCCTGCGATGGGGACTGCAAAGGTCCAGCAGCCGCGTGGAGTTGGGTTTCAGCCTCACAAGGGTTAAACAGCAGTAGTCAGGAAAATAATTGCAAAATCTAAAATTAAAGCTCCCCTGCACCCTGGCCCCTTCTTTAAAGTTCGATAATGTCTTTTAAGAAAATGTTACTTAAAGGAACATTATATTATTGCAAATCAGATTTCCTGACTCTGGTGCAGATGTGGCGAACGACTCGGTAATTTCACTGCAGATCCTGAGATAAGGTCTGACCTTTAACCCCCCGCTCCGCAGCAGGGTTTGGATGTCACAGGTATTAAGGAACTTTCCCTCCTGCCACAGATGGACCCCGACTGACTGGCGATGGGGAGGGAGGCTCGGCCATCCCGGAGCACAGGATACAGATGGAGAGGGGCCAGAACTGACATAGCAAACCGGAGGGACATTGCGTGGGCGATGGAGGAGGTGGGGGCAGCAGGTCGGGACCAGACACTCAGACCAAAGGCTGGGATGGAGCTCCAGCGGTGGGGAAGAGCCTCCAGCCTGCAAAGCAGGAGTTCATAGAGCTGCTTCCTGGCTCAGGCATTAAAAACTAGCTGGGTTGCTATAATCTGTATTAGATTTAAACTGTGCAATAAATGTTTCAGTTTATTGATGCCAGACTGCAGCCAATTACAGCTGAAGTCACCAATGGATTAGTGCATGATGAGAGACCAAATGGCTTGCGGGGGGAGCCTGGGGGGTGGTGGGGAGCTGGTCAGGGCACACACCAGCGTCCCGACTCCCGGGTCGTCGAGCCTTTCCTAAATAGAAATCTGCCCCTGAAAAATAAAGCTGGTGATGGTGTTTCAGTCCCCCACACACACTGCAAAGCCCTCAGGCCCTTCTGCTGAGTGTGTCTGCTCCAGAGGTGCTGGGCAGGCGAAGCACGGGGTGTGCAGGGCTGTGTCCACCCCAGAAGGGTGGCTGTGTCCCAGGAGAAGGGTGGCCAGCTGTGTCCCAGGAGAATGGTGGCCAGCTGTGTCCCTCTCCCTTGGCCCTACCCTGAGGGTGCCAGTGGGGCCGGAGAGGCGTGCTGGAGGCATCTGCCTGGGCTCTGCGTCTCCATCAGCCAGTTACTTCATCCGTTGCGTGGTACCCCCCGGCAATTTGGCTTTGCGAGCGTGAAATCCAGAGCGCTGGGGTTTCTGCCCTTTTCCTGTCTCATCTTTCCCTTTTTCAGTCGTGCTCTGTTCTGTCCCATCCCTCCTTCACCGTTGTTTTCGGCTGCTTTCCCCTCCGCCCGGATGGCACCGTCCCTTCGCAGCGCCGCCGGGACCCGGGCTCCTCTGGCCAGCAGATGTTCCGGGCAGGTAGGAGGTCTGGGGCTGGTTTGCTGACAAGCCAGGACCACACATCAGGGCTGACTCCTCGCTGCTTCCATGCGGGAAGGGCAGCCTCTCTGCCATGTGTTGCCTCTGCACTTGCCAAGGACAGCCTGCATTGGCCGGGGGCCTGATGAGCCACCGCAGGATTGCGGCCACCCTAAACCCCAGCGAGTTCAGCACTCAGATGTATTGCTGGTGAAAAAAAAAAAACCAATAAAAAAAAAACCCCACCACCCAAATCCTGTCTCTCTGCAAAACAAAGATGCAACAGAAGATGAAAGGCCCCCTTGCTGGAGGCAGACTCAAAGCCTCGCTCCCTGGAGCAGCAGGGTCCCTGCCGGGTGATGTCCTGGTGGGATGCTCGGAGGTCAGAAGTCCAGAGTCCAAAGCAGGGAGCAGCACCACGGGCAAACCCTTACCCCTTCCCAGCTCCATAAAAGTCAGAAGCGGTCTGCTGGCCCCTGTGCAGCAGTGAGTGGTAGGCAGAAGCCCAGAAGATACAGCCCGTGGGGCAAACTCCTCTCTGGCAGGGATGAGTGCCAGGCTCATCGCATCCCAGGCGAGTTTTCCTTGCTTCCCATTGTGCCGCGCTGGACCTCGAATGCCCGCGCACGCTGCTGAGCCTGGCAAGACGTCGGCTGAATAGGAAGCTAGCGTCGAAGCCAGAAGGATGCAAAAAAAAAAGTGCATTTCCAGGGCCCCTGCCATGGGAGGATTAGAGTAAAACCCACGGATTTCTCAATATTTTCCTGACCCAAAGTGCTGAGTTTGTTTTGCTGTGATTTATGGGATCTTGTTACTCGCTCTTTGTGAATAGCGAGACAGTCACTGGGGATTTATTACAACATTCACAAGTCCCAAAACTCTGTCAGATTTTTGCATGAGTAATAATTTGCCTGAAAATTTGGAGGTGAAGGCAAGTTACTTGCTACTCCTCGTTCATTACCCTGGCCGCTGGGAACACTCCCGGCATCCAGGCAGGGAGCCGGCCGGAGGGCACGTGCCTTGGCCAGCCAGCCCTGCGCGAGGAGCAGCAGAAAGCCAGAGCCAACACTTTGCAAGCAACCCGGAGGCTGAGCGTTTCTCCTCCCAGCTATTCAGTGTATGGGACTATCGGGTCCACTAGAAGGAAATCAAGTTCAGGTAACAAACATTTCACGTCTCCTGAATGGCACCTCGCTCGGTATTAACAGCGTGCATCTTCCACGGATGCCCAGCTCCATCTAGCATCAGAGTTGACCCACAGCTTATTATCCACCACCTTAAGCTCCAAATAAACACCAAACAGACCTACATTAAAATAACATTAAGAAACAATCCAAACCATCAGGGGAAGGAAATTCCTTTTTTTTTCTTTTTTAATTCAGATGGAGCTTTTTTTGGTCTGAGTCCTGGCAAACAAACAGCTGAGATCAGTTCCCAATTAGGTGCTTTTGGCCTCTCCGAGCGATGAGAAATGACCTAGCTGATTTCAGTCATTTCCCCGAGCCCCTTACAGAAAAGCTCTTGCAAACTCGGAGGCTGGGGCTGAGAGCTGACGTGCTGAATTTCTCTTTGCTGCCACTGCCGCCCGCCTGGCAATGACAAGCCTGACCCCCCCCCTTGTCCCACACCCCAGCAGGCCCTTTCAAAACCCTGCCAGCACCCCAAGGCTGGGCTCCCCAGTTCTCACCAGCCAGGGTCAAGGGGGCTTTGGGGCTGAGTGGGACCAGTGTGAGCATCAGAGACCTCCAGGGAGGGTCCACCAGCTGCGGGGAGTCACGGGCAGCCGCTTTCCCCCTCCATCGGCAGCAAACCAGGCTCCTTGTGCAGATGGTTAATATCAAATAGTCACTTATTGGTTTTAAAGAGACTCTTACGGTTTTTCTTCCTCCAGGAAAAAGACACTTAGCATTGTCCTCATTAAATCTTACCTGGGGTAAAAATAGCATCCACCAGAGAAGCCCCCGTCTCTTGTGTTCTTACTTCCATTCTGCTCCAGGTTACTAAACGCAGTTGCTTTTATTTATCTGCCACAGAAGTCACTGCCTTCTTGTGATGGGTAGATCGACCCCCGCGAAAAGCAATTTGGAAAGCAACTGGAGGAAAGGTGCTTGAGAAACGAGGATGCGACAGCTTTTGCACATGCTGACTCACTAACAGTGTGTAAGCACTCTTCAAAGGGCTGAAAAGGCTGCCCACAGCAGACAGTCCCCACCGGCGAGCTGTGCCAGGGAATTCTGTAAGCGTATCACAAATTCCTATTGGAAAAACAGGCCAAAGAAAGGCAACAAAATAAATAATCGCTCTCGCCCGAACGGCAGCAGAAGAGGCAGTAAAACGAAATGAAAGCACTGAGCAAAGCTGTTGTGTCTAACAGGAATCCTGACCCCTGATCTCAGCTCCCCTCTTTTATGTTTTTCTGACTTCAGCACTATTGTAGGCAGATGCCTTTGAATATGATTTATTTGTTTGTCTTGGCATCCAAACAAGGAGTCCTGAGACCAGAAAAGACGATCAAGAGCCCACTTCCGAGTTCTCCTTCCCTTTCAGCCCGCGCACACACACTGCCCTGTGTGCTCTCGCAGAGGCTTTGTTACGCCAGCCAGCGGGGGGAAAGAAGCATGCAACAGTTGATCGTCTTAAAACAATACACTTCGCTGGCCCGTGGCCCGAAGGGTTGGACTCTATTACTCCAGCTGTCAGGGAAATGGGGCTGGATTCAGGCGAGGAAAGCACCTCCGTCCAAACCCATCGATACTTGCATCACAACAAGGGCGCCGAGGGGCTGCTTGCTAAATTCCTCTCTTGAGACCCCGGATCGTGCTGTCCGTGCATGCAGGGGCAAAGTCCGCTGCTCTCCGGGGAGCCAGGCTGAAATCGAATCCTCACCCATCCCAAGCGGGGCAAGGAGGGCTGCAGGGTTTGGCCCAACGATGCTATCAGAAACGACTCCAGCAGCTTGTTGGTACGGTTCCAAAAGTCTTTGTTTTTCCCAGCTTTTTGCTGTTGGATTGCAGAGGATGATATAAAGCCAGAGCCAACTATCTACCAGAATGAAACAGTTTCACAAATTGTAAGGCCAAAGGGACCATTAGATTACGCAGTCCAACCTTCTGTACGAGACAGGCCAGCTCTACTCTGTCTCATTAGTGCCTTAATGCTTGCTGTTGCTGCAACCGCTTCCTTCTGCTGATAGCTTCTTTCTCTCTCCAGCCCTCTTCCAGACACTGCAGTTCTCACTGTCAGCTGGGTCCAAGACTGAGGAGAAATAAAGTCACCTCAGGCAAAAAGAAGCTTTCACCTCCGAGGCTTTACAGCGTAACAGCTTCAGGTTCAGAGCGCTCTGCTGTAGGTCTTTCTTCCACCCTCCATGTATTTCTCATGGTCAACACGGGGTCCAGGGGTGATAACTGGAGTGGAGATGGGCTCTGCGGGAGATGTCCCTTGGGAATATGCGGGCCTGATGTGCTGAATACTGGCAGGAGGTTTATGTCCATTTAACCCTTGATGGCAAGGCAGGCTCATCTTCAACTTCACTTCATCCTTCATCTGCATAATAACCTACGCCGGACCAGCTCTCAGACACCGTTCCCATTCAGAAAGCGTGGGTCCTTGTGTGCCTGAGGTCCAGAGGGGACAGAGTAGTGTCCTGCTGTTCTTGGTGAGTCTGCTGCTCTCTAGAAACAGCTCCAAGCACAGCACAGAGGTCACCAAATATTCCCCCATCTTCTGGCTCCCAGGAGACAAAGGATGAAAGCCCATGGAGGCTCTCCTGCAGGGACAGCTGGTGTGCCTGCCCACAAGCTGTGATGGGAACACGCTCTCCCGAGTCCTGAGCACACCCTTGCTACCTGCCTGGCTCCCCGCTCTTTGGCCTGCAAACCCCGTCCCAAAGCACGGCAGCCGTAAGCGCAAACCTCACCACTACCAGCTGATGCTTTCTGGAAGCTGTGTCACGTAGTTGGGAAATGTATATTTATTTCTCTTCCTCCCTCCATAGTGTCCCCTCTCAGCTCAGGAACGTGACGCTGAATTTTCTGCCTAGAATATGCTGCTCTGTTTGAACAGGTTTTTCTATTCCCCAATCACTCACCATCTCTGCTGCACGAGATTTATTGACTTTTATTTATTTATTTTGACTTAGTCATTTTTCATTTGGGACAGAGCAATGTGCCGAGTGAAGACAGCCTGGGAAGCCCTCTGCGTGAGTCACGGCCCTAAGCCTTTGAGCTGCTTTGTTTCCTTTGGTTTAATCTCTTGACTGCAGTAAACACATTGGACAAAGCGCTGCTTGTTCGGGGATGGCCAGGGCTGGTGCTTCAGGAGGTCAGATAACAGGGTCCGGCCATGGGTGGGAGGAAGGAGAGCAGAGCGTTTCTGCGTCAGTGGCTCAGGCTCCTCTTCCACCATCTCCAGAGATCATCATACCCTGATGACGCTGAGACCCTGCTCCTTTTGTGGCTCTCCTGGCACTCTTGGACAAGTTGAGGCTTGGGACATCAGGAATTCATGCTCCCAAGCCGTATACCAGGGCTCTCATTCACAGCCCATATGGGAAACATGAATTTTGGCTCCTTGAGTTGCAGTAGCTCTCCCAGTCTGTTCCTCCAGCTCGAAGTCATGCGTTTCCTTTCACGCTTGAGTACCACCGGCAGAGACTGCTGCTGAAGAGGGCTGCTGAGCGGCTCATGGGGAGGCTGCGGGGCTCGCCGGGGGCCAGAAGGCTTCCCTGTCATTTCTCTTCCCTGGGGGGCAGCTGGCTGGTGCACGATGACGGGGTCGGAGCTGCACCCGCAGCTCCTGGGTGCGCAGGGGCTGTTGTACACCGTTGCTCCAGCTCGCGGCGCGTGTGCCAGCCCCTTGCAAACGCCTCCAGCCAGCGCTTTCCCTTTTTCCCTTCTGTCAGAGCAGCTGGCGGTGGGGCCTTTCCAAAATGGTTGGCTGCTGGTAAGGAAGTCGGGCTGGAAGAGCCTCTTCCAGATGTGCGCAGCTGTGTGCGCGTTACCGCCGCTCCTTCGGCAGCGCCGGCCTCGCCGTGTGCCAGGCTGCGCCGGGAAGCAGCGGGGAGCCGGCGGAGGGGACGGAGTCTGCCTCCTCTGTCAGGCCGTGGTGTCACCTCGTTACACGTGGCGGGGCCGTCGGGACAGGAGCTACTGTCGGTCGGCAGTGCCTGCCAAAAGCAGGCATGTCCCCAGCGCGTCCCCCGGGCTTTCACCCTGCCTAGTTCTGACTAAGTCCAGCGAGTGGGACTTCCAGTATTTCCTTTGGCAGAGGAGCCTCCAGCCTAATTATCTCACTCTTACGTCATTTTTGTTTGTCTAAGCTAAGATTTCCCTGACTCGTTCTCACCCTAATGCTTCTGGTTTTGCCCTGCATCTTTGTGTGTGACCGTTCTCCCTCCGTCAGACACCTGTAGGTACCAGGAACCCTCCCTTTGCCTCCCCTCTCCCCCGGTGTGTTCACAAGAGTTAAGGGTTTTGTGCATGTACCGGATCCCTGACCTGCAAGGATTATGCTGCCATACGTGTTTCAAGTCTAATGCTCCAAGCGAGCTTAGCTATTAATTCCCACACAAACCAGGATTACACTGGGAAGCAGCGCCCTTGCTGGGGACCAGGAGCGTTAACACAACGTGCCTGTTGCAGACGGCTCCTCCGGAGCAGCCGTCCCGGTATGCTCCTGTGGAGCATCTCTGAGGGCTGGATTCTGCAGGGTGGGGAGTCATCTGGATGTGCTTTATTGCCCCAGCAAACGCAGCACTCATCTGCAGGTCCCTGCACACCCCTGCTCTCTCTGCAACATCTCCCATAGCAGCTTTCCAGCGCGCTGGGGAAGGAGCCCATGCCCGGGACACGCTCCCCCTGCCACGCACAGGAGTGCAGGTTGGATATCTGGATCAGAGGAACAAATGACAGTGATTTTTTTCTCTCCTTGCTTCAAATTGCTCCCAGCAGAAGGGTCCCACTAATAAAGCGTGGAAGATGCTGCCCGTATCTTCTCCTGAAAATTGGCTGAACGAGAGCAAAACTGGGAGAGCTAAACCAGGAAAGCAAAGCCGGGGGACCGCCCCCCCAGTGCGGATGCGGTGCATGGGGCTGGGCACGAGTGGGCGCGGAGGAAGGACACAGTCATCCTCCCCTCATGGAAAACAACCCCCGGGAGTAACTTCTGGTCTTCAGCCTGTGCTGAAGCACGGGGCGGAGGAGCGATGGACCAGGGCAGTCCAAGCCGCTTCCTGTGGCTTTTCCTTGGCCGCAGCTTTGATCTATTTTTAACGAAAACTGCTGAAACGCAGGGAATCGGGACGCTGGCCGTGCGCGGCACTTGGCAGCGGCCAGGTGATGGGAGGCCAAGGGGGAGCGGCGCTCGGCCGGGCTCCTCCAGCCACCAAAGGCAGTGGCAGGCAGGGATGCGACCCCCCCATCCCCTCCTGCAAGCCCCCCTGCTCCTGCCCGGGAGGGAGGGGGCCAGGTGGGGAAGGGGAAGAAGCAGCCAAGAGCTCTAAGTCATCCCCTTGGCCAGCCGGAGCCCATTGCTTCAATGGTTTTTTTTTTGGTTTGTTTTAATCGCATTAGGGAAGGATGCGTTTGTTTTTTCATCTCCGGTTGTTGTGTCCCTCGGGGCCCCCTCGCTACAGCTCCTTTGTTTGTGAGCAGAAAATACTTCCACAGCCGAAGCCTGGCCGAGAAATCCTGGAACAGGTTGTAAATCTCCGAGGCCGGCCGATTGACACACACCTGCTGGCTGCTGGTATGCAGCTGGGGAGAGCGGGAAAGGGGAAACTTGTTGTTTTTTTCTTGTTTTTAATAAAACTAGCATGATTCTCATTCAGATTTTCAAAAGAAATAGTGTTATTGCAAACTGGGAGGTAGTGGCAACCATCGGCGATGGTTTTCCCACCTCTTCAAAGACCAGAAGCCTGGGCTGTGTCCCGTTATACCCTGTGGGTAGACAGCAAAAACTGGATGAAGTAACAGAGGTTAGGGATGATGTTCTTCGTGGGAACTGGGGCTGTGGGACCAGGAGGGGCTGTCCGAGTGGTGGGATCCCCATCCCAGGACGTGAGTAGGAGGAAGCCCAGGGGATGCTGCGGGGACGGGTCAGCCCAGCGTGAGCAGTGGGTTGTTGGATAAGTGGGAGCAGGTGAAGACTAATGGGACCACAGCAGAGGAAAATAAACTTCACAGCAGTGGCCTGTCTGTGGGATAGGACTTCAGGGCGGGTTTTTAGTTGAGTGGTTGTTTGTGACCATCCCAAACAAAAGGAAAATGGTGTTTGTTCTTTTTTTTTTAATTGTGTGGGGAGAAAACCCTAATACAGCAATAGCAATGGGTTTCAAACAAAAGATTTTTATTTAATTGGCATCTTTCTGCCACAGGAAAGGAAAAGAAATCTGTGCTGAATTGCAGACTCTAATAAAAGCCTCGTTTTTGGGAGTGATTCATTAACTTTACTGGGAGTGCGTTTAAAAAATAATTTAAGAAAGAAAAGAAAAAAGGACTAAGATTTCCTGTGCCTGCCTGTAATATTAAACCTGCTTAAGCTACAAGGAGAGGCCTGTGGATGTAATTGCACGTTTGCAAAAGCCTGCGTCCGCACAGCCGGCTCCAAATGGCCTCTGAAGCTGCAGCGGTTTCCCCAGCTGCAGAAGGGGCAGGAAAGGGGGGGAAAAAATCTGATGGGCAGGCATTTCTGTCCCTTTTTATTTTCCCAGTGTGTGTAAGATGCAGAGTCATTCCTTTGCCCGCCTCCCTCTTTCCCAGATTCAGATTAAAACAAGCAAATGGCCACATCCCCATATGGTCAGTGGTCCTGGCACATAAGCTGCTTATTCAAGCTGAAGTTGCTTTTCCTCAAGGACTGCAAACCAGGGCTTCTGCGGTTCAGGGGTTTGCTAGGCATCCCCAGTAAATATTAGTGAGGGTAAAACAATTAGGCAATCTCTGATGTGATGGCGTTAGGTCTCCGGTCCCTGAAATGTGGGGCATGGGAAGGGCAGGTGCCAGCCCAGCCCTGCCATCGCCCGGCCGTCGTGGCTCAGCCGGAGGTTTCTGCGTGGGCAGGGCACGCCGTGGAGCTGGGCGATCTCCTTTCGATGGAGGAGGAATTTTTCAACAAAGCGGGGGGTGGTTTTTTTTGTTGTTGTTGAAAAATGCTGATGCGTGGAAATCAAAACCTTTTGTGGAAACATAATAATTTCAGGGAAAATTTAGTTAGTGCGGATTTCCTCGAGCTCAGGACGGAATTTCTTGTCTAAAATGAGTGAGAGTGGCTCCAAAGCCCTGCTCTGCCCAATTCTCATCGTCTCCAGCTGACGCTGTCACGGTCGTCCCCAGCGTGGCCCAGTGCGGAGGGACGAGCCACGTGGCAGCGTGTCCGTGCAGGAGGCTCAGAGCCAAGTCTGTGCTCATCAGCCTCGAAGCGGGGGGCTCCGGAGCCGGGGGAGGCGAAACGGGAGCCAGGCAAAGGCGACGGCTCCTCTCCAAGGCAGGAGTGCGGGCAGGGCTGCGGGAGGGGACGGGCTCAGCACCCCTCTGTGCTGTGTCTACATTTTCCTACTTCCACTTGAATGAACAATTGCACTCGGCTGAATCACGGGAGGGGAAAAAAGAAGCCACTGACACCCTGTAGTTAGCAATGAGAAAGCTAAATATAGCTCTTACTATGGGTTGTGTGATAGAGAAAGGAAAAAAAAAATGAGTAGGCATGATGCTCAGTCACTTTTGTTAATCTGATTACGCCCAAAAAGATTAAAGGAACATTATCCATTTCCCCGTGCTCTCCCTCCTCCTGGGACGCTTTGCAGGGGTCTGCACCAATCCTGTCGGTGCCCCAGCATCCAGGTCAGGTCCTCGCTTCGGGGTCTCCTGCCTGCCTGGGTTCTGCTCCAAGAGCCTTCACCTCCCGCAGTGTTTCCCCCGCGGCATCCCAGTCTCAGATCCTCCTCCTGCCGCTCTCACCCCTAAAATACAACAGGTTCCTCCTATGATGCCGCCAGTCCTGGGTTCATTCTTCCCTACTATCCCCTCTCCACTCTGTGTCCCCACCTGCTCCTGCCCGTCCCCAAATCCAGCTCCTGTCCCCTCCTGCAGCCAGCACCATCCTAAGAGGTGGGAAAGGATGGAGTGGGCTCCATGGGAAGGGAGATACCCTTGGCTGAGCCGTAAACTGTGATTATTTTTTTTTCAGAGGCACTTCAAGTCAATCAAATTTGGGGCAGATTTCCACAGAAAAAGCAAAAGGCATATCTCTGCAACCAGAGCTGCTTCTTGGAAAATGCTGAGCATCTGTTCCATGTCATGGGAGAGCAAGAACTTCTCAATAAGATAAAATAAATATAATTGGAAATTGAGTTGGTTTCTTTTTTTTTTTTTTTTTTGTTTAATAGCAATACATGGTGTTTTTCTGTACCCATGTTCTCAGAAATGGCTGTGCCGTGTGGAGTGGATTGTTTCCTCAGCTTCTGCCTCAGGCAGATACCAAACATGGGAAATTTCAGCCCAATTGATTCAAGTCTGGCAAAGCTCTGCACGAGTGACTGCAGAGCCTCCTGATGGGAAGTGTCAGGCAAACTTAATCATGAGCGGTGGTACCACAGAAAAGATTGTGCTCTAAACCCTGGAAAGTTGGCACAGCAGCACAGCGTGCTCACTCTCTCTTTCACATTTAGATGTTGCAGAATTTGTGTTTTTTCACTGCATTGTTCCACTCCTTTTTTTTTTTTATCTTTCTTCCTCCCCCCCCCCCCCCTAGTTTCTGGCTCTTGCGGCTGCTTGGCTGGAGTGAAGCATGCCAAGGTTTGGATGACAAATCGTCTTGTAGCATCTGCTAGGAACTGATAAGACAGGAGCCTGATAAGCCTAATGTGCTGCTCCTGCTGGACAGTGGAAAGATGCCTTTGTCTGGGGATGGGGGACTCTTTCCCCCCATTGAATCCAGAAGCCGTCGCATCCCAGGGATCGAGGCTGGACTCCAGCCAAGCGCCCCAAATTGGAAAATCAGGCCGAGGGTTTGGGAGCCTTGGGCAGCCTCTGCCTTTGAGTGTGGTGTTTTCTTTCCAGGCTGTTGACTATTTCACGAGGTTAAACACATATGTAAAAGCAAACCACAACCCCAACTAGTCATTCTGCCTTGAATAAGTGTCTGCAGTTTTTTGGAAGAGATAACAATGCTGTCTTTGTTTCCTCCTCGCTTCCCTCCCTCCCTACCTCGCTTTTTTTCATTCCCTCTCTCCTAGCATGTAAACCATGATAGCAACAATATTTCATTCCACAAATAGTCTGGGAAATGGGGCCGAGCACGTGGGTAGGGTGATGGGAAGACAAATACCAGTTTGAACCAGAGAGACAGGAAAGTCTGCTAAGCACAAGATGCCATCACTCCCCCGTCTGTCTCCAAAGCGTGACACGAGCTGGTGTGGTCTCTGTGTGTGAAGGCATAAGGATGGCCACTAAATAGCGTATTATACTCTCCGAGGTCTTGTTTTACAGGGAATGTCACCACACCGTCTGCCTAGCTTTTGTGTCTCCCCATTTTCAACTGAAAGATTGATCTGGCATAAAATAATGGCAGTCTGGTAGAGCAACTCCCTCTGAATTCTGCGGGCAAAGCTCTCCTCTGAGCCCAGCTGTTGTCCATAATAATAATTGTTTCTTAGAAAGGCCTCTGCATTGCTTGAACGGGGTCCAGTGTTTTCCCTTGGTGATAAAACTCAGTGGGCTGCATTGTCTGCGGTGCCTCGGGGTCGGCGTGGGAGTGGGGAGGGGGCTGACCAGCCATCGCCAGCCCAAGAAATTGCGGTTGTGCAACAAGGATTGGGAGCACATAAAAAATGATGTCCAACTGGAAACCTCAGACACATATGAGCCTTCCCAAAGAGCTATTGCTCTCGGGAACTAATACAGTATTGCATTCCTCTGTATGAGCAACTGCGTACCAGCCAGTTGCATAGACATGGTAGTCTGGAAGTCTGGACCACCTCCGACACAGGGTACATGACCCGTTCGGGCTCCCCTAACTAATGTGGAGGTGATGCTCCGATTGTTACCCCCAAGCAGAGAGGAGGACATGAGCTGGACCTCGCCTACGCTGGGTTATGACCACGCTGATGCTCACCGAACCTTTTCACCAGACCACCTTCTGTACAGGGTGAAGACCCGCTGGGGTCTTTGCAGGGTGGCCCTCTCACTGTAGCACCTCTAAAATTAGACTTTGGCTCTCCAATGCAGACATCTAGCTAGCATATATTTTAAGATTAGATGATACTTGTACTAACATATATTACTGGATAAAATATCAACTAGGTTAGCAAGGAACAGGATTGTAGAGTGAGCACGCTATGGAAACACTTCATGTCGCTACAAGGGGTCCCTCACCATCCCTAGAGCCATGCTGGGAAGAGTCAGTCTAGAATTCACCAAGTTTATACTTAATCCAGAGCTGAACTAACCCAGAGCCAGGGGTTTCAAAGGCTGTGTCTTGGTTCACGTTTAAATCTCTTTTATATAAAAGTGGGACGCTTGTCTTTGCTCTGTAGGGTAACAGTGTCATGGGGACCTAGCAAGGGCATGAAAGGAAATGTGAAAGGCTGGATGCTGTCACTGGAGGCACACAGATAGATTTTGGTCTATACCCTGATCCGAAAGGAAGATCGAACCCTGACAGAGAAGATCTGTTATCAAATGAAAATTTCAGTAAACTGAGAGCTGTGACTTTGGTCTGAAATAAATCAATCAATTCCTGAAAATAACACCAATATTTCAATATGTCTCATTTAATGCAATTTTTGAAATGTATCATGCCCCTTCCTTTGGAGGTCACGCTTAATCATTAACCACTCGCTTTAAATATGTTGCTGTGCGCTCAGCCTTGAAGCTTACTGTTTGCTAAATGCATGCTGGCCATGCCAATAAAGTCTCCCGTGGAGCCCATCCATGGGACTGCCCCGTCCTCAGCTGCTGTCGGGGGTCTGGATTCCTCTAGTATCAGACCTCAGGCTGCAGGGAAAATGCTCTGGCCGAAGCCCTGGGAGATGAGGTGTTGACAGAGGAATGTTAAGAGAGGTGTGGGGGACCTCAACACCCTCTGGCAGAGTGTGGACAAAACTGGGCCAGAGATTTTTCAAACAAACAGTCCATCACACAAGCCGTACCCCGCCGCAGCATCCACCCTCTCCTCCGGCCAGCGCGGCTGATCCCGCTGGATCCTGGAGCTGCACCGGAGCAGCTCGCTCCTCGCCACATGTTTGTCCTCCTTGGCATCCCCCCGGTCTGCAGTGTGAATCACGCTGGAGTCGTTTTCTTGGTTCACGAACTCAATTTTATGTGAAAGAAAAATAGTTAATTTTTTAAATATATTTTGTGTACTTGTTTTATTGGTACTTATTAACATGCTCTGGTATCACCGAAATTAAGCTTTTACCTGTAGCTAGACCAAAGTATTTTCCCTTTTCAAAACGAACTTTTAGTTTAAGATGAAAGAATTCTGTAGGAATTTTTATTTCACTGGAAATTTTAGCTTTTTATGGAAATCCAGAGTAAATATTGGTATTGTCTGCAGACTGAAAGATCTACTTTCTGGTAGATCTAGCATATCTGTTCCCATACAGAATAATATTCCCATGCTCCTGACCAGCAGCATCGTGGTCAGATCTAATGCATAAATATATTAAAATAGCTACAGAATGAACCAAAATGACCTGAGTTTATGTGGCAGATTTATGGCACAAAAATAAATAGATCCGCCATACATCTTAACTACAGGAAAGCAATCTGAGCACAACCATACTGGTTTAATTTCTCTGATGTATTTAAAAGCTAGCCTGCTTCAGAGGGTCCCTTTGGTGTGACGTAGGGGCAGGCTGGGGCATACACACGACGTCAGGGATGCTCTGGCGTGGCTGGAGCGGGGACTCCGGTACCACCACCTGGGGGGGGCGCTGGGACCCCCAGAAGAGGCAGGGCACCCGACGAGGGGTCGAGGAAGGAGAAGATGCTCAGGGAGCTTGGGGAGGAGAAGGGAGAGCAAAGGAGCATCATGAACACAGAGGTGGAAAGCGGACTCGGTCCAAACTAGCAGCTAGTGCAAGGGTCTGTGCTCGCTGGTGGTGCCTGCACAGGGGCAGGGGCATTAATCCGACACCCAGAGATGTGTCTGATATTTTATTTATTAGAAAAGAACCTTTTTCCATTCCCCGCTTCCCTGAAAATATAAGGCAAGAGAAAAAAAAAAAAAAAAAAAAAAGCTCTTAGGCTCATTAAAGGCAAATGTTCCCAGTTAGGAAAAACTGAGGTTTTTTCACCCGCTGCTTATAAGAAACAGCAGACAGCTGGGTTCTCTGCATCCCCATCCCCTCCTCCCTTCCCCAGCACCCCGTCGGCATGCCGCACACCCACCACCCCGCAGCTCCGTCAAGCACGATGGCAAGAGGATGCACACCAGTTTGGCTGTTTCGACGTGTTCAGGCTGTGGTGCCCACAAAGGTCCTGGCAGAGCAGGATGCTGCGGCCTCTCAGCATCCTCTTTGTCTTGAGATGCTCTGAGTTACTGAGTAACGGGGGGACGGAGGGGCTGCCCCATCGCGCACATCTCCCAAGGACCCTTGGCCGACACAGGGCAGAGCTGGGAAGTAGCAGCGGTTGCTCTGCAGAACGGCCGTGTCCCACTGCAGGGAAGGGCAGGATGATGCAGGGACCCAAGTATTTGGCCAGCTGTCCTCACATTTCAAAACACCGACCCCTGCGGAAAGCCTGGCCCTCTCGGGGGCTGAACTGATTTGCAACATCTCAAGCTGAAAAAATGTCAGTGCTCTCTTTGGGACATAGGAGGAAACGCAGAATGAAATAGTGACTTAAAAGCTTCCCAGCCTGGAGGAGCCCAGCCGGGCTCGCCTTGTCCGGGTGGCAGGATGGGAACGGGATGCTGAGCTAACCTGCAGCTCAGGGGTGAGCCCGTGAGGGTTTGGTGGGACAGCAGCATCCCTTGTGCAGCCTCCAGCCACCTCCCAAAGTCCCCAAGAACTGAAACTGTGCAGTGAGTGGAAACGGGAGCTCGCAGGGAGCAAGACCGGTACTGGGAAGGAGAAATTACGAGATCCCAGTTGGCAAAGGACAAAAGTGGTCACAGATGAGATCTGAGCTGAGATCTGGTTGAGGGGGAAAGAAGCCTTTTGGAAAGGTCCCCCACGAGCAGTCGGGGGGAGCAGGACACAGCCAGGGAGAGGGGCGAGCCGGGGAGGCGGATGGGCGGGTGGAAGGGAAAAGCTCTGGGGCCATTTAAAAGAAATCTACCTCCATGGGGCATGAAAATAAGCTTTGTTTTAAAAATCAAACAAGCAAACACATGTTCAGCCCAGCTAAATACAAACTCTCAAAGTTATTATTTATTATTTCTACTAAGGCAACATTCAGGGACTTCTTTAAAATTGAAAGCGTTCCCTGTGTTCAGCTTTGTAGCAATATGGAGCAAGAGACAGCCCTTTAGCAGGAGATCAGACACAACAAATAAGAGTAACGAGAAAGAATGAAGGGTGGGAAGACAAAGGAAACAATAATAAGGCTGTGTATTTGCTCTTGCCAGCTATGTACACATCAAGAAGGGGTTGAACGCTCAATGGTTTAGCAGCTTTTAAACTTTTCTGTAAATCCAGCTTTGAGCAAGAATAAAGTGGAAATAAATAAAAACACTCCAATTAATAGAGCTGTACCACTCCCCTCCTTAATGTTTCTATCCAAGTGCTCTTTGCAAGCAAGAACATTTCTGCTGTGTGCTTCATACTTGCATACTAATGCAGCAGTGCTGTGAAATCAAGAGCTCACACCACCTCCGATTTAGCATTAAAGTGTGATTACGGTCAGGAAAGTGATTCTGCAAGGGGAAAAGACATACTATCATCGCTGTAACAGCTCCTGGTTCCACATTGCTTCCTCCTCAGCGGCTGGTGGGTGAAAATGTGCTCTGCTTACAACTTGGAAGACGATTTCCCTGTCTGCTGCCTGTCCCCAGCTCAGGTTGATGACTGAGAATCAAGGTGGTTCCTTGCTCCCTTTCCTACGCCATCCCACCGCCAAGGGGGCAAAGATTTGGGGATGATAACCCAAGCTGGCCACAGGCGACGCAGGAACCGATCGCCTCCGTGCCGGCTCCTCTGCATCCCCCCCGAGCGCAGGGGGAGACAACAGGGAGCCACAATGCCAAGGGGGGGTCCGTGCAGTTGCTTTTCTGGCCATGAAGACGCTCTGTGCAATCCCATTATCACCTGGAAACACAAGCCACCGGCTTTTGATGAACTATCAGTGATTAACAGCAAATTGTTCTGCTGTCCCAGGTTACAGGGTGAGAGTCAGAGCAAAGGGGGGGATGCGGGGGGAGCCGAGGTGGTGTTGTCTTGCCTTTCTACCAGCAAGGCAAAACCTCCTGCTTTTAGCACTCGTCTAGTTTGCTCTGCACCTATAGCAAAGTTCCCAATGAAGCCAAGCAGAGATTTCTTTTCAAAGAAAAAAAAAAAATCCTGTGATATTATTATTTGTTATTTACCTCGCGCTTCAGGGTTGATGAGTGCTGTACAAAACTCAGGGGAAGAAATATTTCTTCCAGGTAAACATCCGTCCCTGCTGAAGGCAAAACGGTTTTTACTACCGACTTCAGAGGAGCCAGGTTCTCACTCGGTGTCTTCTCAGTCTGCTTCACACCAAGCAAGAATCTTCAGGCACTTTGAAGGGGTCAGGCTCCTGCTGGGACAGGTATTTTTCTCACTGGGAAGCAACCTGAACTGCTGTCTCTCGCTCACAGTTTTGCCTATGGTTGTTTTCAGGAAAGAAGAAAGGAGAGAGCTTCCGTGCATGGTGGGTGGCACAAGGAAAAGGTTTAAGGGGAAGGAGAGCAGTAACGAGAGAGGAGCACGGGGCACAGCGGGGAGCGTGCGGAGGTGAAGGCAGGCCGGAGAAGTGCAGACGGTGAGGACCAGGCTGGAGACCTGAGCACGATGGGGAAAGTGAGAGGAAATCAGACATTCAGCACATGGCCCGTGAAGACCTGTGTATGTTCTCAGTAGACTGAAATTTTGCCTATGGTAAAATGGGTCTTCCTTCTTATCAGTGACCTACCCGTCCATAAAGGCACCTTTTGCCTTTCTTCTCCCAGAAGCAGGAGGTATGCACTACCTCAGCCTTTTTTCCAGCGCTCGCCCTCATTACTTGGGCATTGTCTCTGACTCAGACCCTGGTTCAGGTCTGCATATCCAGCATACCTCTGCGTCTCACTTCATAACTCCAAGGTATGACCTTGCCTGTCCATCCACAGCTGAGGCTTCCAGGCTGTTATCTTTTCATGACTTGTTTCTTGACACATCCTTTTCTCAAGCCTTAACAAATGGGAGGGTAGTCTGCTAATATCCATCCAGAAGGCTGTTACCAAGATAATTTTTCTGGCCCTTCACTGGGACTGCAGCCAACCATAGCTTTCCTTTTCCTCACTGGATCACTTTTCCTTTTCCAAGTCCCCCCCCTGCACCCCCATCACTCTCTCAGACAGAAGTGCAGGGTCAGCTCTGCCTCTTCCAACCTGCGATAACCAGCTTTTATCATTCACTACCTACATTTGCAAACAACCCTGTATTTCTTCATCTTCCCTCAGATGGAGAAGGTTCCCAGAGATTATCAGATAGTGCTTCTTCAAGTCCTTCCTCTGCTGCACCAGCTATGCAAAACATGGGTGCAGATATCCCTGACTGCTGCCTGGCCCAGGGAGCAATGCTCTCTCCTTGCTTCTTTTCTTTCTATCCAACTATGCCCTCCTGCCTCGTATTTAGAGTGGAATAATCTGGAGGTATCAGCCATCTTTTGCTTTGGGCAGCCCCCGGGTCAATGTCGTCCCGGTGCATGATGTAGCTGCGTGCTATGATAAAGCAGATGATAACAACAATAATAACTAATATGACATTCTGGGCAACTGCAGGGAAATTACAGTGCTTTGGATAAATGTGAGGGTTTGGTTTTTGGATAATGTCCTCTTAGACAGCAGAACAGGCAGTCAGAAATGTCATGCACACTGTACAGTGAGAACAGGCTGTTAAGCAATCACAACTTTGGTGATATTTATTTGGTAAACGTGACCGTGTGAGTTCTGTCGCCCAGTTCAGCATCTCCATGGTGGCTTAGTTCTACACCTCGTACTGCTGCGTGACAGTGACCGGCCCATGTCAGAGCTCCGTGCAAATGCCGGGTGACAGTCTCATGCGGGAGGGCCGCAGGGTTGAAGCAGAAAGCGGAGCCTTTCCCCGCGGTCGCTGGCAGGAGCCGTGCCCGGGAGCAGCTCCTGTGTGCCCACAGCTCTGCACGGTGTGGAGGAGAGGTACCACTTCTCCATCGGCATCTCCAGGCAAAGGCAATTAAACGGCAGAGCAGAGCACATCTGGCAGGTGCAGGCACAGCAGGACGGTGTTTTGCCGAGGAGATTGTTTGTGCCGATTTGGGAACCTGCACAAGCCCGTCAGGGCTGACAGGACAGTTTGCTGGAAATGCGGCTTTACGCCCATGTGATGTAGCTTTCTCCCATGCCTTTCCTCAGGCTTTATCCCAAATGTAGTGTTTCAAAGGGCAGCAGGGACAGTGCAGACGTCCCCTGGAGGGTGTCCTGCTGCTCTATAGTTTCTGAAGTTTTCTTGTATCTAAATTTTTTTCTGTTATCAAATTATTTCCCTTAAAGTGGTTTGGCATCTGTCTGCTCCTGCTGCAACCAGTGTTTCCACATGCTCACAGAAGGACTGGCTGCCCTTTGACTCTGCTGACACCCCACGCTTGTCCTCATTAATCAAAGGAAGACTTGATTAAACAGGATTAGTGATAGCACCGAAAATTTGAGAATAGGAAGCCTGATGTGTAAATGGAACCATAAAAACTCAGCACACGCAAACATGCACACAGAGAGCAGCCTCACCCCGAGATCCTCGGGCTGGAGAAATGCTCATGTAAATCAATAGGAAAGCTGTGGGAATTAGCACCATAAACTGAAGGGCAGAGCCTGCTGCTCTCCCTTGGCTTGCGTAGCACCTTGTTCTTTGAGCCACCCCATTGATTTCACTGGGGCTCTCCATGGAGCAAGTCATTGCTAAGTATGAATAATTGGTCTGGCACGCAGCCCTCAGGGCATGGGTGATGGATGAACTTTAACTTTCACAAGTAAGATGAGACCCAGACTGGCTGAAATGAGAAAGGTGCTGACTTTCCTCCCTCACCTGGAATTGAAATGGAAATGAAACTATTTTCAAGATAATACAGCCAACTTCATTCTCATTTTTGCTACACATTCTGCGTCTGCACAGTGCATGCACTCTGCACACATTTCAGGCATCTGCCTCATGGGAAACATTCCCAATTATCTGCTCTCTCTGCCTGCCCCATTCCTCACAATATGACTCATTCAGACATTTGCAAAAGCTGTTCCCAGAGGAAGTCAGAGCATTTTCAGTGGGATGCTTTCCCCCCCCCCCCCCCCCTCCCCAGTTGTAGGACTGGGTAGAGCTCCTGGGTCTTTAGATCTACTGCCTTGGCAGCATGCAACCCTGCAACGTGTGTTAAATTATAGGGGTCTGCAGAGCATCTACTTCACCCACCACCACCACCAGCTGAAGGTGCCTTTCCATGTCCCTGGAGGAAACAAAACCTCTGTGTAAAAGTTCAAAAGTAAAGGATCCAACCCAAGGGAGAAGTCAGAAAGCACTGAGGGTATCGGCAGCGTTCACGGTCTCTGTGACAGCCCATGGGAGCGCGCCAGGTCCCTCAGCCAGAGCATCGTGTTCTGGCTTTGTCATTGAGAAACAAGATCATTGAATGTCTTATATTATGCTGGAGTTTATTACATGGTAAAGCTGAGTGAAACACTTTAGCCTCATTGAAGCAAAATATTTAGAGAAGGCTTTTCAGTGTTTATAGCAGGAGTTTGGAATTTTTATTTCATTGGAAATTTGGAGCTGCTAACACTGTTGCTCAAATATGGGATGAAAGAAAACTCTGAAACAGTGATATTTTTGGCTGAATGGGAATTCTGTATTGCAGCCAGCTCTAATAGTCTTGTCTTATTTTCCTCCAAACAGAAGATAAATGAGAAATCTTTTAACTTTCCCAAAGAAAGCTAGAACAAAATTTCTAGCCTAAGTTTTCAGAGCCTGAGATTGTGGAAAGAGAAGACTCTTCAGCTGACTTCCAAAAATTTGCAGTGATTGAAGTGATGCTGCAGGTGATCTGTCGCTCACCCGTTACTGCTCCGGGTGATACTTTCAGAGCAGATCCCAGCCTTAATGAGAGAAAGAAGCAGGTCTGAGGGCAGCTCTGCAGGAGTTTGCGTGCGCACGTATGTGAATGTACTCAAGGAAGTAAATGATGACATGTAGCCATTAGGGCTGGTTACAAAGTGCACGGGGTTTCTCCTTCCTTCCCCCCCGCTCCCGCCTTGAAAAGAAAGATGTACTGGGAAAAGCTTACTCATGGCAATAGTTTAATTTAGAAATGCAGCCCATGGGAGCTGAAGTCTGAACACGCCAGCCATCCCGCCCAGTGTAGGAGCTGGGGTGTCTCGTACAGCTGCTTTGCCGTGACAAAGTCTCCCTTTCTGACAGGTGGGGACGGGGCTGCTCTGTGGGACTCCTGGCTCCAAGGTCACTGCTGGACAACCTGGAAATGTCAATGTTTTCCATGCTAGGCTGCTGCTTCTGAGGAAATGATCTATCAGACCCTGTTTTAGAAGCATTATGAGGTTCGCCTGATTAAGAATAACTTTACTTGTAGGAATATCCCCATTGGCTCGAGCCCTTGCACGTGCTTGTATTTTTTTATATTTTTTTTTAGCCTTTGAAGACTTCATTTATTTTCAAATTTCCCTTCCCACATCTCTTCTCTGCTGGTTTCTAGCAATTGCCTGGACTTAATAATTTCAAGACTTTTATTGAAACGATGCGGAAAACTCTACTGAGCTGCAAAGGCAGCAGGAGAGATGGGTGCTCCCTCCGGGTGGGTCTGGCACAGGGGCCAGCGCCGGGTGCAGGGCTGCTGCCAGGTCTGAGCTGTCCTGCAGCTGCTCCTCCAGATGTGACCCAGCCCTCTGGGTGTCAGGGACCGGGCAACTGCGAGAGATGTCAGCGAGAAAGAACATTTCCCTTCCCCTCAGCTGCGGCACTGCTACGAGTGCTGTTAGATGCTGGAAATGCATGTGAACGCAGGTGGAAGGAGGGAAGCAAAGCCGTGAACTGCAGTTAGAGGTTCTGTCTTATTCCAGGTGTGGCAGGAAGATGGAAGGGTTTCTCTTCTCCCTCCAAGGGAATAATGATCACAATGAGCTCATGTGTGTCCTCGTTTTGGAAAGTTCCTACCGCGATGCACGTCTCCGTAAATAGCAAAGGCCTGAGCTCAGCTCCTCGTCTCAGTAGGCTGTTGAATCAATACTCCATTCCCCAAGTTAATGCAGTCAGCAGCTCAATTAAGGGAAAACCCCGTGGGAATGGGAATAAGTATGGGGTTTGGTGGAGTGAACAGCAGGTCCCTAGTAACCTGGCTCACAGAGCAATCAAACACAGGTCGTCGTGCCTGGAAAGCGCTCACGGCGGCAGGTGTCTTCATGGGACCCATCAGCACCCCAGCTCCCAAGGAAATTGGTTCTGGGAACGGCCGGGTGAGCACTGCAGCAGGTTCCCAAGCTTGGGGAAGGCTCTGGGTGTTGCGCGATGAAAGGGGTGGGGAGGGATGTAGGAGCCCCTCCACTTCGGAATAATGTAGCTCTGAAAAATCTCCAGCTAAAACATGGATAATTTTGTCAGTGTTGTGCATGTTGTCCACAGAGCACTTTGTGTTTCCATGTTCCTGCTGGATGGGTTGGCAGAATAAAAATGAAGCAGATTAGTACAATCAAAGTAAAGAGGAAGATTCCTGTCTCTGGACTAGGACCATGAAAAGGGGTGGGAGGAGGACGGGGAGATGATTTACAATAAGCAGGATCCCCCCCCATTCCTTTCTCTAATGAGCTTTCACAATTAGCTTGAGGTGATTTTGTAAAATTCATGTTGATTGTGCATGTCTGTTTCTTCATCCTTCTGTAAGGACATGAGGAAAGGACGGCACTGGAGAGATCTGTATCTCATGCTGTAACCTGGAGTCAAATGGCCAGTCTGAATTCAGCAGTGATTTGTCTGAGAGACATACAACAAACAGAAGTAAATAAAGTGTGCAAGGGAAACAAACTCTTCTTCACGACATGGAAAGAGAGGAATGTGATAAGTTATTCTGTTCTTTGATAATGCCTTGGCTAAGCTGGCAGTTAGAATCAAGAACACCATTTCTCTAATCCAGATGGCTAATAAACGTGGATTGCTTTCCTAAAACCACTTGACAAAATACAATTACTGGTGGTTGCAGAGCTTCCTGTGAGAGAAACCAGTCTGGGTGCAGAGTCTGTTCTTGCTAAAAAAGCCACAGGGCTGAGTGGAGATGCTGTGATTCCTGGGTCCAACCCCAGGGAAGGAACCAAGAGGTTTTCCTACACTAATCTTTTGTTGGGCACTTGAGGAGGTCTTCTGCATCATTCCTGCACTTACATCTTGCTGCTCAGCATGAAATGCTGCTGCTGATCCAGGTCACTAGTCTCAGCATCCGATGGCCACCACTCCCCAAGCTGGGATTTCTTTTTCTGGTGCTCCTTGGACATGAGAGCAGTCGGGTGCCTCCCAGCATCGAGGCTCAGCCCAGCTCACCTGCAGTGAGAAACTTCCTCAGCACCAACTGGGAAGAGCAAGTGGTGCGTACATGGGGTGGACTGCAGAGCTAGAGCCCACTTTGAGGTTTCGTTCCAGTCTTACACAGTAAACAGTTTTGAGGTTAAAAGCGTACTTTTGCTTACTTCTCCATTTCGGCACATCTGCTACTCACTAAAGCTTCTTTTTTTTTTTTTTTTTTTTTTTTTTTTTGGCTCTAAATGTGGTAGTTTTAGAGATATTTAAGCAGGTCAGCAATGGGGTTTTTTTCTGAAAAAAAATTAAACTGTGGATGAGACAAATTAAAAAAGGCTGAGAGAAGTGACGGAGCTTGAGGACACCCCTTCTATCACCAGATGAGGGTGTCCAGGTGCAGGATGGATCAGCATTCACATTTGAGGCTCTCCCCTTTTCAAGACGGCTCACCCCATCCTTACACTTACCCTGCGACATTTGTAAGTGTGATCCGATAGAATCCAATGTCCTCCAATAGGGGAAATTATGACAGGTGAATTTTCCTTGACTTACCCTGGTGGAAAGTAAAAAGGAAGTGAGTCCGTAGTGAGGAGCACTTTGCGATTTGTGCTCAAGGTAGAGACAAAGTTCTCTACGCTCACACTTTAAAGCCTGAGTTCCATCTCCAGGCTCGGCTCTCAAAGCCTCCGCCAGCCAAAGGAATGCTCTCTGGTAGCTTTCTAGGTCGAACAGTTATTTTGTTAGAGGAAACACTTAAAACTAAAACTTTGCAGAATTTCCCCTGAGGTTATGGTGTTTGTTTAGGCTTCTCCAACCAAAGAATCTCAATCACTAGAAACTGCAAACCTCCCACACACATTCATCCCTCTCACGTCGCAGGCACAGGCCGTTTTAAAAGTTTATATAGCAAACAACAACACAAGAGGAGCTGCTCCTCCATAGATCATAACCTCCAAGGGAAAGCAGAGGAAGGCGATGCCGGCCAGCCTGATGAGCTGGCTCTGGGAGCCAGAGCGGAGGCGAGGAAGAGGAGCAGGGTCTGAGCTACCCAGCGTGGAGAGCCCCGGTGCCGGGAAGGGGCAGGGGAGCGGGCAGAGGGGGGGCCTCAGAGCTGCTGCCCAGCCCCTTGGCAAGCGAAGCATCTCCGGGAGGAGGGCGAGCTGCCTGGGGGAGGCATCTGTGGGAGGGGGTTACCACTGGGTCAGGAGGATTATGAGGGGCAGGGGATGAGTGAGAGTGCAGGAGGGCAGCGCGGGCCATGTCTTCCTCCCGTTGACAAATGCAAAACATTAACTCTGACCTCATACTTTTTCCATCTAAAAATAACACATTATCAGTGCAATGATGACTACAGTGAACCACAATTTATCACGCCAAAGGCAAAGTTGAGGATGTGCATCTGAAGGTGACAAGGGTCAACTTTGGACCATGCTCAGTGATCGTCTGTAAGTTATAAAAGAGCTTTTCGGGGACAGAGAGCTCTGAGGATGGTATTTGAACCTGGATATTGGCCGAGAGAAGGTTGCCTCGATTTTGAACCCACTAGATGTGTAATGGTTGTGCCAGTGCATTTTGCACTGGGGTGTCCTTAATGCCAATCAAACCTTGTGCCAGGTTCTCCACCAGCGTCTGCTGGAGGTGGTCCTTCAAAATCAGGAGAAAGCACCAGTCTACACCAGCTGAACAGTGACCCCACATTTCTACAGAAGTTTTTGCATTTCAGTAACTGTTGGCCTGCTTGAGCTGCTGACCTCTTCAGGGATGCCGCTTCTCAGGCTCATACTCTTGGAGCACTTATCTTGCTGTTGATCTGCTTGCCCTTGCAGAGCTGCGTCTTTACTGCTGGGATACCAGAGTTCTGGGTAGGAAGGACCGGAGGCAAGTCAGAGCTAGGAAAGCAATCAATTGTTAGTTAATGGAGTTACGGTAAAGATGTTATCCAAAACCACCGTGGCTGCCTAATTATTCATAACATCCCTCTGGAGATTCTCCTTTTGGCAAACTGAATCTGCTGCTTTGTTGCCATAATAATAGCAGTTTCAGGGCTTTAAATGAGAGGGTACAAATTACCATGCAGCCACTGACAATATGGCAACTACCGAGCATTGGATTACATGGTAATTTCCATGCAATATCCAGGTTATTACATAGTAAGTGCCATGTCATTACAGGCTAAATGAATGATCATCACCACTGCTTGACAAATTCACCTGACAAATTTTGCTTCCTTTTCAGTCTATGGGATGTCTGCAGCCAGAATGCTGTTTCCATGAGAGCATGGTACAGGCATGTTTGGGATGGTTTCTTCTGTCCCTGTATTTCCCCAGGTCCACACCTGGGCTGCGTCCATTAACAGCGCTGGATTGGATGGGACAAACATATAAGGCTGTGAACCCTGGCTCTGTGTGTGCATGTGTGGGTATATATGTGTGTGTTTCAGACACAAAACGTTGGTAGGAGACCTTAGGATTTTTTGAATATCCATGCCGGTGAAAGCAGCTTTAAAGTTCCCCAAAAGGGAGCTGAAATGCTCAAGTGGAGCTGGAGGAACCATTTAAAACTTTTGAGCTAATACTAGCAGAAAATTATTTACAGACTTCTCTCAGCTTTATCATTTGTGTCTTGAATATTACAAAGCAAGTACGCCCCAGCTCTTCTGTACACGAACTGTGAAATAACTCAAACTGGTGAATGACAGTTGCTTACTTTATATAACCTAAGGCCACTTAAAACTGCCACAGATCTGATCCACAGTTTTCTGACATCTTTAAATTGACTTGCATTAGGCTTGATGGGGCCTTATGGATTTAAGGAATGGTTACACACTTGTGCAGAACAAGAATTTGGCCATTCAAATACCTCAGGTCCTCTGAATGCCCTCTATCTACAGAAAGATCTACAGAAATCTGTATCTGATCTATAGATCTTTCTATAGAATGATCAGGACCAGACTTACGATGTTTGATGGATGTTAGATACACCCGGCATGAATATCACAGGGAGGGATGTTCAGCTGTAGGCAATCAGCATCACTTCCCAAATTCAGAGTTTTACACTGAAGAATAAACAAACAAACAACAAATGAAAAGATTCAGGGGAGGGCTATAACACAAGGGAAAAATGTTTTTCATCCTTTCCCCAGTAAAATAACTGAAATGGTCTGAGAAGCAGCCCAGACAGTGACAATTTCAGCCCAGAGGAGACATGCTGCAGAATAGTGTGTGTGAGCGAACGGCTGCGAGGCAGGAGGTTAAACCAGCAACTGCTCCAGCCCCGCGGCCGTGCCACCAGCAGACCCCCGCATTGGGTCCCCACCACCGGTGCTGGCCTCCGCTCCCTGCTGCATGGCCGCTGCAAGGACATCTTCAAGCTTAACTTTATAATAACACCTAGCTAGTTTAAATACTTTTTAATCACCCTCTCTAGCAGCTAAGTACTCGCCATTTTTTCAGCCTCTCCTTGGACTCTGCTGAGCCCGGTGCTCGGTGTTGGCCCTTTCCCAGTGCAACTCCATCACTCTTCCACTGTGCTGACCAGAAACGAGCACTTCCAGTGTGAGCACAGTCCCGTCAAGTCCTTTAAGCCATAACCCTTCTCTGGGCTTCGGACGTTACAGCCTCGATATTGCTGTATTTTTTGCATTTGAAATGCACTGGTGTCCTCCCGGACACTTGGACGCCGGATGGGTCTGAAGCTCCACATCTCCTCCTGTGCCCTCTTAACGTGTTTCCTTCCTCTGTTGTGCTCGTGCTAAGAATTGACAATCTAGATTAAATGGTGCAAATATTTGTCTAGTATCTCTTCCTCAGGCAGACCTGAGAGATGAAAAGGGATCTCTCTTTGATATTTCAAAATTTCCCATGTGCAAATAGCACTGCATTTCACACATGGATCACAGGCCTAACGGGTTTCTTAGCAGGACACTTGTATTTCCATTGTGTCCACTGTTCAGCCACTTACATGGAAAACTGCTTTGTTTTGGTCTTGCAAAACGCAGCTCCAGAGGCTTTGGAAACCTCTTTCTGTCCTGCACAACAAGAGATACCAAGTTCAACACTGTATAGTTATTCCTGGGTAATTAGCTCTGTGTTTTTCCTCTCCACCACTAGTGAGGATGCTATCATAAGATTATCATCAGCCTCTTGACATGATGATAATTATCCTTCAGTAACTTTAAAGATAATCATAATCCATGAGGACAAGTAATTTTCCCGAGTCTTTCACTGGTATTTGCAAAGCTCGTAGCTGGCTGGAAGTGGACAAGGTGGCTGACTCACACGGAGGGGCCGTGCACCAAGCGCCCAGCCCGAGCCCTGGGGGTGACGGGCGCACCAGGCTGGTGGGGAGAAAACACAACACGTGAGAGCTAGGAGCTGCTGAGCTGGTGAAAGGGCAAAGGATGGTCATCGCTCCTCCCCTGTGCCCGTAAAGTAAGGAGTCCCCAGTCCCTCTCCAAAGCAATGAGTAATGCCCATCCTGAGAGTCTTTCTAATAATTGCAATGAACAGAATTGCTGCCTGGGTGGGCCATCGGCTCTGGAAGCATCCCAGGGCAGGTTCTGACGCCGTCAGCTCCCCCGGCTGCCAGAAGCCACGGGCTCTTTCTCATTTAGAGCCCCGTTCGTGAAGATGCTGCTGCAGCTGCTCAGAGGGAGAATTAGGCTTCATCAGGCGGCGCTGACATTTAGCATCAAATCCCCCCTCCCATTCTTCTGTGTGAATTTCCTTGATCGCCTTTCAAAGCGAGAAATAAATGGTACATTAGAGAGAAGGAGAGAGAGATGAGCTTTATTAGCTGTTTATGGAAGAAATTAAAATTGTTCATTAGTAACCACGGCACCAACAGTGCCCCTCCTCCCGACTCCGTCCTCGGGGCCCAGCCAGCGTCGCTGGCAGAGCCCCGATGGTTCCCTGGGGACCACTCGCCTCGTATTTATTTGGGCTGGCACCTGCCTGACGCCTCCCTGCCCTTCTGCAGATGGGCACCTGGGGGACTACGGGCAAAATGTCACCGCCTCGCTCCTAACGGGAAGCATCTTTCTCCTTCCCACAGCCTGAATCACTCAGCCTGCTGGCAGGCAGCTTGGCATTACCGCCAGCAGGTCCGGGGTGGTTTGCCATGCTGCAGAGCATCTGGGGCCTGAGATGCTTTGCTGAAGAGGATTTGAGAGCCAAGCAAGCGGGTGGCGGGAGGGAGATGACCCGGAGGCCGTGCACGCCAGCCGTGCCGTTACGGGGTGTCCCACGCCAGCCGAAACAGTCTTTGGGCTCGGGCTGTGTGTCAGCATGGCAGAGGGCTGGCTTTTCTCCTCTAACTGCTGTCACCTTCTGGGCAGTCAGTTGTTCCCATGCTACGATTTTATGCTGAAAATTGTTCTAACAGAAGGGCTTGCTAAGAGCTTTTTGGGGCTGCGTGGAGCAGGCTAAGCCAGCTCTGCCCATGCCAGCCAGCCGGTGCATGGCACGGTGGCCAGCCTGGCGTCCTCCTCCTCCTCCTCCTCCTCCTCCGTGCATCACTCCGTGCCCTTCCCACCGGCTCGGCCATGCTCTAGCCACAGAGCTGTCTCTCCTGGCTGGGACGTGACCCCACCGTACCGGGGCCGGGGGGAAGGGGGGAGCCCCGCTGCGCCGAGCTGGTGGCACGGGGGGCAGGCGGGAGGAAGCGAGGCCGGGAGGACTTCAAAGGCTCTGTATCTCTTCACACAGCTGCCATAAAAAACAATCCAGGTTTCCGCTCCCGAGTCCCAAGTTGCCCTCGCAAGGGACATCTCTCAGGGCAAACGGATAAATCTTTCATCTCCTCAGTCTGGGTTTTATTAAATGCCTCGCACATATATGTAAAATACAGAATGCTGATAAATACCGGCTCGTTACAGGGGGAGGCAGATAGAGATTAACTCACTGTACTAACTGAAAGCCTATTCTTTCCATTAAGCTCAAGAGCTCTGAGATGTGCGGAGATACCAAAAGGCTCATCCAGATGGCACAGCCTGGGAGAGCGCTGAGTCCGCCTTCAAGGTGGCATTGGGAAAGGTGCCGCCTCCTCTCGCACCCTCGTGGGCTCCAGGATTGGTGCAGCAGAAGCTTTGCAAAGCTCAGGATGATGAAAAGGCCGTTTAACCTTGCTGCAGGGAGCCGGGGAGTCCTGCTCGAAAGCAAACACCTGTGGGCAGCATCCACAGTTTGGTAAGCGGAGGTGGAAGGGCTCTGCATCACCTGGCCCACGGCATCTGCGCAACGGGTGGCTTCGTTAACAGCCCTGCTTCCCATCACCCCCAGTAAAGTTGTACTGATATTACTGGAGGATCCCTGGGAATATAGCGAGGATTTGGGTTAAAATCATGTCTCCTCACACAAAAACCAGGCACAGGTATTTTGATCATCAAGCCTGTGAGAGAGGAACTGGGCATGTGGGGGACATGAGACTTGCTGATCAGAGGGAAGGTGCCTGATGTTTAATTTCACCCAAGCTGTAGGACTTGCAGTCACTCGCTGGGGAAATTCAAGTCCCGCTGAAAAGGCTGAATGAACTCACTTGTTTAATCAACAGCAGCACAGGCTGGGGAGAGACAGGCTCGATAGAGTCTTCAGTTCTATAAAACTGGGCAGCAAGAATACAGAAGTAGCCTTTTCTCCATATCTGTGATGGAGGAAGACAAGAAGTCATGGGCTGAAGCTGTAGCAAAGGAGATTTGGGCTCACAACGAGCAGGACTTTCTCCAGACTGGGAAGGTGACTCCACACCAGGGCAGTGGTGGAGGCTCCATCCCGACAGTCTCCAGGAGCAGTTTGGACAGACATCGAGGGCTGAGATGGGGACAGCCCATCCTGCTGCATGCCTGAGGCTGGACCCAGCAAATTTAGAAAAGAGTTGCCCCAAGACGTGAGATAAAATAAAAATAGGAACAAGAAGCCCAAGAATGAACTTAAAATGCCCTTTGGGGTAGCCAAGCGCTCAGGGCTTTTCTAATCAGTAACCTATCCATTCCCCTAACCTCTGCAGTTGCAACAAACACTTCTAAACAGACAGATTTTCCATTAAGCCTGGAAGAAATGGCAAGCTGCCTTAATGAATGTCAAAGTTAATACCACGTTTGTTATAGACTGAGACTGCAATGTGATGGTTTTATAAACCCATTCCTTCATTACTGTTATCAATATTATTCTTAGTTGATTCCCGTCTGCAAGCCAGATTCATATCCAGGCAGATAGCCTTTGTCTGTGGCTACTTTGCATGGGAGCTGGCTGCCTGAGGATCTGTAAGCCATCCTGTACCAGTGCATTTTAAAAACAGTAAAAAAGGGAATAAAATAAAATAAATAAGGCAGGTTGAGCACATAAAGCGTATGTCTGAGTGAGTGCTTAGTGCGAAGCATCAATGAAACGGCTGGGACTCTGATTGAAACCAGACTCAGGAAAGAAGGGCTGTAAACGTTTTTTCACTGCCTGTCCTAAGAAATTTATGTCTCACCCACTCCATCATATCCTTCAGGGCTGCCTTTTTCGCAGCTGTCTTCAGAGACCATCCGCTGAGCCCCCTTATGAAGTCCACTCCATGATGTCACCCAGAACAATAACTCACTCACCTCCCAGCATTGTGCTCTGCAGAGAGGTACCCTATAAATAACGGGCCAAGGATGGGGGGATGCCTGCGAGCAGCCCTTCTCAAGGAAAACTTTCCTGACATCGGAAGGGAAGAGAGAGAAAGTATGCACGTGTGGCAGGGTGGGGGGACCCGAAGTGGGCTTTGTTAGTAAATGAACGCAAAACCACAACTGCACAAAGCAAATGGGGCAGAAAAATCACTGACATTATTTCTAGCAGAACCTGCTCAGGAGAGTCGGAGTTAAGCCCCAGCTGCCTGGATATCCATTATACCTACCAGGGCTCGCTGCGTCCTCTGAAGAAATCAGAACCGTCTGCAAGAGTGCGCGCGGGCTCGCTGCTCCCCCAGCCCAGAAGGTCATTAGCTGCGTGTGATTAAAATGACTCAGCAACTGGGATGAGTTCTTCCTTCAGTAGCACCCAATTGGTCATGACTAAAATTTGCTCTGACTTACGGGGTTTTCTTGGGGCCCACATCCTGGTCAAGTTGCTGCTCACCCATCAAATTTCTAGAGAGCAGGTGTCCACATCAGAGAGTGCAAGGCCCCATCGAAGGCACATATCCCCATAGTTGTGAAGCTGAGCATAATTGTTTCATTCTGTCTGATAACATGTGGTTTTGTGATATTTATAATACAGCGCTATTAAAAGGGGAAAAAAGAGATCAACTCAAAATCCCTCCACCGCAGTTGGCTCTAATTGTCCCTGTCCCACCACTTCCCCCTTTCCCAGTCCTGCTTGCGGGCTGTTTTGGCAACAAAGCAAAAGCCTGAATGAGCTGTTGAGATGAAGTTTATCCTTCAGTGAGATGGCCCCTCGTGGGGAGGACTAAGTGCTCTCGGATTTGCCTGGGAAGCTTGGACTGCTGTTACCTGGGTCTGCATCAGCTTAGGAGCGGAGACAGAGGAGTGCCACCTCCCTGGCACACCGTCACTGGTGTCGGTGGAGCCACACCAAAGGTAAATAATGACCCTTCCCTTGCATCCCGCAGGGATTTCGTCAATTAATGCCACTAGTAGACTGAAGTCAACTGGGATCGTTCTGGCATCTGGAAAATGTACAAACTGAGAAGAAAGGACTGTTCTCACATCTCTTGCATTTCTTCTGTTCCACTCGTGGATTTGCAGGGTTTGGATTTGTGGTCCCAGGACACTTGTTGAACCACAGAAGTCCCCTCCCCACGATGACTGTTGCCAGGAAAGCAAACAAACAAAAAGAAACCAACAGCATCTGGGGGACAGCCACAATACTGAACTGCACATGGTCAGAATAAAAACAGCTCTGGAGGGCAAGAGCAGATACTCTGTGCTCTGCGATGTGGGCCGTGGGTCCCAGTGCCTGGAGCAGTGCCACACGTAGGGTTTGTCACACCGAAATATCCTCGGGGACTAGAAATGCTGGTCAGCCATTTCCCAATGGCTGGGCATCTGGCAGAGTATGGGATTTCACGGTGCATGTCTGGGGAGTTGGTACTGAGCTAGAATTTACTGCCCCGTCTCTCCTCTCCTCTCCTCTCCTCTCCTCTCCTCTCCTCTCCTCTCCTCTCCTCTCCTCTCTTCTCCTCTCCTCTCCTCTGTAGATACAGAAGTGGGGTGACGGTACCTTTTGTCCTTTCTTTCCTCCCAAACTGAAGTTAAAAACAACAAAAAAAGCCCACCATGACAGGAATATCTGGAAGCCGAAGCATGCAGGGTGGCAGGACAGGTCCTTGGTAAGTTCAAGGCACCTGATGGACGGACCTTTCTCCCACACCAAAGGATACCTGTGAAAAGGGCTTTTCCGCCTGTCCCCAAACTCCCCCAGCCTTTTCGGGCAGTTAACCCTCTTCCTCCTCTTTTTAAATTCTAAGTCGCATTCAAAGCCCTCAAAAACACTCCAGCAAACAGCTTCTCCGCACAGAAATTATCTGTGTGATGGAGAGGAGGTCCGTTGCCATGGCACCGCAGCAGCCCCGCTCCTTCGCCAGGCGGCTCCCGGGGGGCTTCACCCCTCGGTACCCGGGCAGGGGCACAGCACCCCTCGCCGGGGAGGGACCCCCCGGGGTCCCTGGGGGCTGCACCACCAAGGGATGCCAGCAGCCTCTCCCTCCAGGTGAATGCCCGCTGTTCCTCGCCAGCCCTGCTGCCGCTTATGATAACAAGGCACGGGCAGCATTTGTGCCTGGAAAGAAGCGTTTTTCCCTCTCCCGTGGAGCGTGAGGGGTCCCTGTCGAGGAGCACGGGGCAGGGCTGTGGGCCCACCTCGGGCTGTTATCTCCCAGCCTTCGCACTCTCCCTTTCACCCCCTCCCTCGCTCGCCGCATCCCTCCCATGCGTACCGGCTCCTCTCGCGGTGGCTGCCTCCCATACTGGGATAATGACTTAAACATTGCCATGGCATTTCGTATTTCTGTCTGCAGCACTTCTGGGGTTTCTTGTTCTCGTCGCGTCCTCGCGCCGCCGGGAGGGCTTCTCAGCACAAATCTGCATTATTTCGCCCCTCTGTGACACAATGGAGACAATGTTATTAAAAAAAATGATAATAGAAGGAAGGGAAGTGGCTCGTGTTTAACCTTTTGCAGGCAGCAGGGTGAGTCTGGGCTCGCCGTTGTCAGGGGGACAGGAGCAGAGCTGCCTGCATGCCCGCGCCGGCTGCCCGCGCCGGGCTGCCCGCCGGAGCTGTCAGCTCCCATTATGGCCCTGAATGGAGGCGGTCGTCCTCCTGCACAAGGCGGCTTTATTCCTTTGGATGGGAACCAGAAGAAGTGGGAGAATGAGGCACTGCGTGCGGTCAAATCCCCCGGCTGTGATGTTTCGGTGTATAATTTTACAGGCAACCAACTCTCGGTGAAGGGGGTAGGGACCCTCGCCTCGGGAACCGCTCTTCCTTCGTCACGGGCGCTTCTTGGGGTAGGAGCGACGGAGCTTTTGTCACCTGGTCACTGCTGTTGCATGACTCACTCCGCAGGAATCAGAGCATGTAGTGGTCCGGTTTCCATCCAGCCATTCTTGGATCTGAGTGTTGGTGATGGATCCGGCCCCTCCATTGTACCCTGTTGGATAGCACAACGTGATACCTGCCGGACTGTGTTACTGGGGGCTGCAGAGCATGCTGCAATGTGCTTTTGGCATGTCTCTGAGTATGTCTCACTTTATAGGGCTTGTGGTATCGGTTGTCGAGGAGTTCGTGCCTAACATCAGGAAAACGCTTCCTGGCAGCTGTGCCGCAGTTTGGAGTTTGCAACCTGAACGGGGGGGTACCCATCGCGGGGCCGCGGGGACTGTCCCCGTGTCCTGGATGGGCAGGAGAAGAGCCGCCTGCGGGTACTACCTACAGGAACAAGCAGGGGAGCAACGTGCGAGTGCAAAGCCCTGCAAGCAGCAGAGTACTGTCAGATCAAAATACCATCAGGTGATCTGCGGCTGACCAAGGAGTGATGGAAAACTCTTCCCAAACTATGCTTTAATTTTTCTCTTTCTGGAGAATTTTGGAAACATCTGTGCCTGACTGTCATATTACTCTTATTTTGGTATCATCTTTGACTGCAGTTCCACAGGAGTTATTGTGATTCCTTTCCCTTCACCCCCAGAATATGTTGTATATCCATGTCATTACCTTCCCAGTAGTTCACACTTTCTTTCTTTCTGAACTCTTCGATAAATACCATCCAGCCTTGGTGATTTACTACACTTTCTCCAGTTGCTCCCTGATTTCCTCCTTAGAGACTTCCCTCGCAGTTAAGGTCACATTCTGATTTCCTATACACAATGCCTTTGAAATGGAAATGTTTCCCCTCATTGTCTTCTACAGCAAAGATCAAGACGAAAAATGTGCTTCTCCCAGCTTTTCCACCTTCCATAATTGTCCTCCTCTCCCCGGAGACCAAATACATGCCACAATCACACAAGCAGCATCTTGCACGTGAAGTCCTGAAACACATTTCCAGGCTTGTTCTGGCATGCCTCGGTCTGTTCTGTTATACCATTGCTTCCACCGGTGGCTTTCCAATCCATTAAGAACTTGCTTTCCGATCCATTAAGAAGTTTTCCATCTCCTTTTACAGGGGGATTTTGTGTAATGCTAGCTAGCACAGACTTTATTCCCATGTCCAGAATGGATTCCTCTTCTTTTCTCCTTTATGCCTGCCTGACCTACGTGCACAAGCCAGGTGGGTCCCATCCACATGTCCAACTGACATGCCCAGATTTGGAGGGCAGATGCTCACGTTCAGCCCACTAGACCAGAATTGTCTCCAGGAGGTTGTCAAGTCTCTCCGTTGCTCACAGAGGACATGTCGGGAGAGGAGGCTCTTCTTTGAGATGCTCGGCACCCCCAGCATTGCTGCGTTGGCTGCGGGCTGGGTGCCTCAGCCTCGAACCCTTCGTCTGCAGCCCTGTTCTCGTCTCGTGCCAGGTCTGTGCCAGCAGAGCGCCACTGAGTGTAATTTCCTGATGTTCTGCTTGTTAACAGTTGCCCACAAAGATTGAAAAGTCTCAGATGTGTGTCCAATCTCTTGGTTTGGGTAGGGTGATCAGAAGGGACCAAAAGGACTTGTGACTATCTTGAAATGTTTTTAGAAGTTTGCCCCGTTCACTAATATTTTGGAACAATAACCTTCCTTAAGACTTCAAGCCATGCCTCCACAAATTGGACTTAAAAAAAAACCCCAAAACTGTGATGGATAGCGTTTGCTCTATGCTGGGGGGGATAGGATTTCTGCTGGAGCTTAGCTAGCAGAGGGTGTGGTATAATATGTACTGGGTTATTTTAGCTGTAGCATGTTTTTTGTCTGTGCCCTTTTTCACAGTCTCTCCTGCAACAGGGACTCTGTAACATTTGATCCTTTAGACAAACTTTCAGATCCATAATGTTCAAGTGGGTTTGAAATTAGGCGGAAAGAGTTTGTTCATCCCAAGGAATCACTGAAATGGATTAATAAGAGCTCCTCGTGTTACACTGGGAATCCTAAGAAACAACCAAGAAACAACCATATCCAAAAGAAAATGAGAATTATTAGATAAAGTAATGCACTTTGACATACCTCACTTTTGCATGTCATGACAGGGCAGCATCTGTCAAAGGGCAGTCTCTGGTTCTCATTAAATTTGTCGCTGGCATTGCTCGTCACTGGTATCACCCATCAGGAGACCATTACAAAGACCCAGTGCCTATTACTTTTTTATTGGTAACGAACAGGGAGAAAATTGGTGGCACAGAATTGACACAAATCATTAAGAGTGTCTGATAATTCTTCAGGTCAGAAAGCCCAGCTGTGGCTCAGCAGGTTTCCCAGATCTATTTCCCTGTTTTACAGTTGTCATTGTCCTGTGAAACCTCAACTTCTGCAACACTGCTCAGCCTAAAAACTCGCAGCCGCCTCTCTTCTTTCCACGGGCAGCCACGCTGGGAGGTTTTGCCCTGTAGCCACAGAGAGCCTCAGATCAACCCTACCTCCGCCTTCCCACCTAGTGAAGTCTCCAGGGTCCACTGGTGGGAACGGGGAGTAGACCGTGGGTGGCCTTCTCTGGTGACCCCGATGCTCTCACTGCTGGGAAAGAAAGGGAGCAGCCCCTCGTCTGCTTGGCTGTGGTCAAAGGCCGCAATTGATAGTCACTGGAAAAGATCTCTGCTCGCGCTCTTCAACTGTGTTTTAGTGAAAAATAAGGAAAATCTAGGCAGGATAAGCATTGAGTGGCTTCCAGCTCCTTCTCAAGACAGATGAAGCCATGACAAACACAGAGCTATGGAGGCACCTGAACCCCTGATTCTTACTGAGGGGTGGTTGGTTCATTTGCATTTTCCCTTTTCCCAGATAATGGGGGTCATTCATTTATGGAGGAGGTGGAGCACACTCAGCCCTCTGCAGTGGTTCTTGGAGGAGCTTCTTCCTCCCCAGGCTCCACAGCGAGAGTTTTTATTGAGAGGTGAGCTGGTGGGGAGCAATCCTCACCTCTGGATGGCAGTGTCAGGTCACAGCATGGACAAGGTACAGACATGTCCACGCAACAGAAATGCCGCCAGGCAATCAGCCACCTACCCCTTCCCACCCTGCGGCATGATTGCTGTGTACACTTACTTTCTGCAAGTGTTTCACATCTACTTTCTGGATTTATTTGCCAGTCAGCATAAAAGAAGGATGCTTGGCAGGTCCTTCCATTCGGTATAGCCTTCCATATAAAACAGGAAGGAACAACCAGCAGCACTAAGGGCATATATATTGTTCATTAAGATATCTGAGCCTGAACGCAGTTTGCAAGCCGCGAGCTCAGCCAGCTGTGGGGGACTGTTTGGCAGAACAGTGGGAGCCAAGAAAACACCTCTACGGCAAGCTCCTGGAGTACAGCTTGCCAAAATAATATCACTTGATGGACCTTAGGGGTCACTCCAGTACTTCTGCCCCGTAATGATATCGATATGCTTTGCAGTTTGCAAAGCACCTTCTCAGGGTTAAGTGGTGGATATTCCCAACGCTGCTCCTTCCCGTCACAGCCAGGCAAGGATGCTCTTTCAGCCGCAAGCTGGGGAGGTTGTACCTCATCAGCGACTCCCCGTGCTTGAAGCAGTAGCTTGCCAGGAAGGAAGGACGATGGTAAACCGCGGAGGTGCTGACTCTGGAAGTCCCTGCCAGAGGCCAGTCCTGCTGCCTTGTAGCCCCACAGCTTCAGTGCTTTATGGCAGAAGGGGAAGATTTTCAAGCCTTTCCTCAAAACACCCGTATACAAATTTAGACGAATGCAATTTAAAAATGAAAATAATTTCATATTGAAAAGTCAGAGGCTTCCTCTTGGAGAAAATATTAAAATTAAATGTCTTAGTTCTGTTCAATTGTTTTTTCTTTTAGGGGCAAGGCAGTTTGAAATAAAGAAAAAAATTACACAAATAAATAAGTTTTTTCAAATCTGGATTTTTGCACCTCTCATAAACTGCTGCTGGATATATTGTGGCCAACTGATTTCTACAATATCCCTTACTAAGTTGTGGCCCATGCCTCTAAAACAGTATTTACCTGCTGCATGCAATTAATACTAAGGAAGCAGCAACCATGATGCTTCTGGCCATTGGGTGTTGGGGAAAACAAGAAAAAAGTATGGAAATGCAGAGTTTATAACCCACCTAACCTACCCATTGGTTGCCCTTTCAGCATCCAGCATGGCTTTTGTGTTCTCAGTGTTTTCTCTGTTTAAATACATTCCTCAGCTCCCACTCTGGTCTGCTGATGTACTTTGTCTGGTTGATATTTCTCTGGGGTTGCTTTTCCATTGTTATTTATTCAGGGCCAAGAGGCAGAATGCATTAAAGCCACCAGGGTGCCAGTGATATTTTAGTCTCTTGGAGTAATTCTTCTCCAAATTGTTACATATTCACTCCCTCTTCATTCACTTCGGCCACTTCGGCGGATTTTCCCGGGGGTGGGAGGGGAAGACAGAGGGTCTGGTTTGACTTTCTGGCTGGTGGGGTTCACGTGCCATGAGCTTTGCCTTTGCACGTACTGGAGAGCGGGTCGGATGGGGAATAGGTGTGCAGTGGTGCTCACACGCAGGGCTGTACAGGGAAGTGGGAAAAGCCGGCTCTGCGGAGGGCTGCCGGGGGGGTGGTCTTGCTCACCACCAACCACCCTCAGATCCAGGCAGCATCCACTGTCCTGCCCGCCCTCGGGGACCGCCTGTTCCCGCAGCGGGGTCCCCGAGGGCAGCGGGGCAGCCCCCGCACACCGAGTCCCGGCGGCTCGGTGCTCCCTCCCCTCACCAGTGCTTCGGGGCTCCGCGCTGGCACGCCTGCCAAAGCACAGCTCCGATCTAAAATAAGCATCGACAAGCCAGGCCCTGCCCTTGTGGTGGGGGAGATTTTCATTCCCATTTGTTCTGCTTTCAGTATACTCTGCAGATGCTCAGTTTAATGAGGGAGAGTTGGGGATTTTTCCTTCCCTCCCCCCCCCCCCCCCTCAATAAAGTGCTAAATTTAGATGCCTGGCATTTTCCACTGAAAATAATCTCAGGGGCCTGCCTGTTATGCAGCTCCCTGGTGCCCGGGGCTCAGGCGACGGGAGCTCTCCGTCAGCCCATGGCTGCATGGGCAGCACCGGCTGCTGACCCCCCGCCCTGAGACCTCCGCCGCAGCAGCTCTGCCATGGCATCTCACCTTGAAGCTCTTCCCCAGGTTTAAATCCCACAGGTCAGGATAAGAGCCCTGGCCACAACCACACTCACTGCAGCTACCCTATCCCAGTAAAGGGATGAAATCCCAAATCTAGCTTAAGCCTAAATATTTGCCGGGGGTTGACAGTCCAAGTACCATTCCTGGAGCCGGTGCTCCTCCTGGCTGGACAGACGGATGCACGCTCATTAGATCAGCTCCTGGGTGAGGTTACGGCCACAAGCTGACAGCTCAAGCATCTGTCTGGTGCTGGTTTTCTGGTGGGGTGGAAATGCCCAAGTAAACCAGCTGGGGTCACTGTGTCCTCTTACCCTGTCATCTGAACAGTGGTAACCCCAAGACACCATCAAAAGTCTCTCCCAGACCCCAGTGCCAGTGGTCCATATCACAGCGCTTAGTGCCAGCCTTCTGCGCCATGGGAGATAGGTTTTCTCGACGGCAGATGTGTGCAGCCACGTTGACCGGGTCTTCTGCAGGCTCTCCATCCTGAGACCACCCTTTTTTTGCTGCTGCTGTTGACGCCTCTGCCTTTCTTGCCCTTTGGAGGCTCCCTTGCGTGAGGGTCCCCGCGACCCGCCTTGGTCCAGTTCCAGCTGCGGCATCAGGGGAAAAAATAATTGCTGATGTGAACCATAAGGCAGGGAGACATCTGAGCAAAGGCAGTGGGAAACCACACCATGGGCCTCCCCCTCTGCCCTGGGATCCTTCTCAGTGCCCAGCAGAGCTGCTCTCCTGGCTCTCTTCCCCCAGAGAGCGTGGTTTCTCCTCTCCGCTGAGAGCTGCTTTCATCTTTGCTTTTAGAGCACAAATACCTCGTCCCCATTAAGGCTTTATTGCGTGCATGCTGGTGATGCAGCAAGCAGCGCCTGTGAACCTGGGCGAACCCCGCACAGGGTCCAAAGTGGGACACGGGGACACTTGTGCCAGCCAGGTTGCAGAGCCGAGAGCTTTCCCCAGCAGCCCAAGCACAGGCAGGTTTAAAAAAGCCATTTTCAACAAGAAATAAAGTCCACAGAGCTCATGCAATGCAACATGTTCCTGACTGGAGTCATTTAGCATCACAGACGCTTCCCAGCCAGCCATAGTGTGTACTAGCACACACGAGGACTGCGTGTGGGTTGCAGCGTACTCTTCAGGTGACGACTTGGTGTGATTACAGGCGGCACTGGCCATGCCTGGAGGCTCCAGAAAGGGCAACGGGGTTGCTGCAGTCGCCAAAGGATGAGGGACTTGCTTAGGGGCAAGAGAAGGGTTCACCAGACCCCAAAGCAGCACGGTCCTCTCCTCCTCACCTGGCCCAGCTCTCCAGCATGAAGTTAATCACAGCGGCCACCTCTGCTATTGTGTTCCTACCAAAAACGTCAGGGTCTCGAGGCAACTTAATATTTATTCCTGGCTTTTGCCCCTCTGCTTTCCCCAGAGCGGGTGATATATGAACAGTCCCGCGTTTCCATTCCTTGAAGCTGCTCCGTCAGTCTGATTCACGCCCCCCGTACTCGGGGCTCGCTGGCTACCCTGGGACTTTCTCAGGGTCACGGGGCTACCTTTGGATTTCCTGGATTGTCTGAATTCCTCTTGCGAAGTTGCTACATTTCTTAAATTCTATTTTTGGATTAATGAACATTTGGTAACAATACGAAGCCTGTTTGTAGCCAGTGGGGTGACCCTCCTAATGTATTCCCCATGCCTTCTCTTCCCCGTGGGCCAAATTCCTCCCCAGGAAAGCCCTGGAGCCTTTCCCGAGTTTACCCCAGGAATGAAATCAGCTCCACGTCTGCCATAGCAAATTTTCTCTCGGTCCACAGGCACTTTCTGTTCTCCCCACCTGCCCGAGAGGGAGAAAGGAAGGAGGGAAAGCAGATGGAGGCAGAGCTGCGGACGTGAAGTGTGAGAAAGGCAACAGGGAAGAGGAAACATGAGCACCGCATCAGGAAATTCTTCCGAGCAGAGCGAGGTGTCAGACTGAGCGATTGCCTTCACGGGAACGGGGAGCAGCCCCGCATCTTTGGGGGAGAAAAGGGACATTCAGGTTAGAGCAGACCAAAGCCCACCAGGTCCCGCACTGGCTGTGAGCAACCGGACCGGGATGAGCATCCTTTTGTTCCCCTCCGTGGAGTAAAGGAGGATCCACACGTTTCAGCTCATTTTCCCACGGTGCGGAGCCAGAGCTGGAATCTGGCCATCTCCAGCTACCTGGTCCCACCATGTTTCCCAAGTCCCAGGAAGCCAGAGATCTCTCTCAGCCACCCGGACCGGTCGCGGCTTCCCAGAGAGGGTTTTCCTGCCAAAGGGGTGGGAAGTCCATAAAACATCCCAAGCTATCCGCACAGAGCGGGTGCCACGGCTGCTCCGGCGGTTCCCGAGCGGATCCCCTCTGCGTGCGTCTGTGCTGAGGCTGCATTTCCAGCCACCGCAGGGTCCCCACCAGCTGACACCGTGCAGGAGGAGTAGCTAGTGGTTTGATGCAAAACAGGGGAGAAAAAGTCCCCAGCGACTTTTTTGCCAGTTTCATCCCCAAATAATTCTGCAGAGAGAATTTTTGTGTAATTGGATTAAGTGTGGGGAATTTGTCCTTGTTGACAGATTGCACAGGCACCGAACCAAAATCATGGGGGGTTTTCACTTAATTTTCTTCCTTTCTTTTGTTGGAAAAAATATGCAAATAGTAATTCAGGTTTTCAGCCAAAACAGTTTTATAAAACCTTGATCCAGAGGATGGATTGTTCCCCATTAGTCCCACAAAAGCCACTGAAAACCCTTTTTTTCCTCTAGTTTCATTTTATGGGCGTGAGTAACTTCTACATGGCCTTTTTTCTGAAAGGGTAACGTTTTTTTAACAGCAACCCGTGTTTAAGGTAACCAAAGCCGCAGAAGATTCCAGTGATATATACACTCTAAAAAGGAAGGGCTATTAAAGAGATAAGATATTTGGAGAACATACTCTCTGCAGCGCTAAATAGCGGAGGAGGGAGATAACTTGGGAACTCTGGTAAAGCCACCAAACATTATGTGAATAAAACTGTTAGAAGAATCAATTTTCCTTACTGCAGAGATTGTGTTTTCCTGAGTGTGATGTTTATACATTGGCTCCTTTCCCACAACAGAGACACATTAAACTCTCATGCAGGGCCCCATCCAGCGCTCACTGCAGTGGCTGGAGAGGCTCGGGGCGAGTTCGGACCAGGAGCAGACCTGCTTAAAACTTGCCATCCTGCACCACGCACGTGGGTCTCACCGGTCCCACGAAATGCATCCCACCCAGCGGCCGCAGCACCCGCAGAGGCACTGCCAACTCATCACACAGATGACCCAGTGCCGTGGAGCCAGTGTTTGCTGCCCGAGCCGAGCCCTGCATGGCTCTGCCCTGCAAACAGGGCTTTGCAGTGCAGTCAGGTCGTGCAGCAAAGCCAGCAGCTTGCACAGGATGCCAGGCCATCCAGCGCTGCCTCTGTCCCGACAACTAATAGCCTTAAGTGTGCAGAGCCAGCTTTAATGACAGTTATTTACAGAGTTATATGGGCCATATCCAGCGCTCTTGGATCAGCCCCCAATCTCATAATGAGATTACCAAGTTTATTTTAGTTGAGAAAGACACCAATAAAAAGGATTTAAAAATCCCTCGGAGTCTAGCCGTACCCCAGAGCGCCCAGTCAGTGGGAGAGCTCCTAAAACTTCTCAGTTTGTTTTCCTTTCGGAGGAGAGCCGAGGCCGCTGCCTCCTGCATTTCTGTGCATTAGCAGCGTCTTCCCAGGTTGACCCCATGTATTATGGATGCGCTAAAATCTTCATGTTCTGAATGGAAACTGCATTATTCATAGCTCTGCTTATAGTTTGTCTTTAAAAGCCCTGCAGCCTTTTAATGAAATGCTCCGATTTTAACATCAGCTAAGACCAGATATTTTTGTTTAAATTTTTTAAAAGTAATCTCTGTGGATTTTTCTCCCCCGTTCTCCCCCTCTCTTTGAAGGCTCAAGGCCACTCGGAAGACAGGATGGTGTTGATGGAGGACAGGAGCAGATGAAAAGGTGTGAAGGTTTGGGGAGCGATGGGACCTGCAGCCACGTGCCGAGGCCCCCGCGCCGCTTCCAGCCCCACACGTGGCATCGGAGGTGCTAAACGCCCTCCAGCTGACCGTGGGGAGCAGGATGCTACGTGGAGCATCAGCTCATTGATGCAGCCAGCAAATGCACTGGGCGCGCGCTGTTAAGCCTGTTCCAGCCTTGGGCAACCGTAGCTTCTCCCAGGAGGGTTTGGTTTGAGTTGCGCCAAGGTTTTCTTGCAATTTTCATATAACGAGGGAAGGGGGGAGGGTGGAAAGAGTGACACTGCTTAGGTGTTGTTGGGTAGAGTCGTGATTAAGTACAGAAGGTGTAGGCAATAAGTGGTGGCTGGGACAGAGGGGTGTGGGGACACCACAGACGGTCACCTCCACCCAACAGCCTAAAGCACAGCCATCTCCTAAGGCTGGAGTGAGACGGAGCAGAGCCGGTCTGGAGGCAGGGAGGGAGCCCCAAAGGCTCTGCCTTGGGGCGCAGGAGCACAGGACGGAGCAGATGCAGCACCCGCGTGGGCACAACCCCAGCCCTGTCCGTGGGGCTGCCTCTGCCTCCACCTGCAGTGAATTTGGCCTAATGACTTAAACACAGATCCTGTTTCCATGCAAACATCCCAAGTGTTCTGTCCCTGGTGGCGGGGAAACTCCTTAAATCAAAGCCGAGCAATCCGATAGCCGGGTCCGCAGCTATGCACTTTATTGATCACATCTGGGCTGCCGGGCTCCGCCGGGGCTGGGACGGGGCTGTGGCAAACTGCGGGCTGGATCCCCGGGGACACATTTCTTCCCTCCCCGCTGCTCCGTAGCCCTGGCCCTGCACAGCCCCTAATGCCGAGTCCTGGAAGGAGAGAGAAGAAATGCAGCAAGTCTCTGACAGCGCGAGCCTTTCTGCATGTAATACCATGGATTCCTTTTGTTTCTCAAGTTCCCATGAGTTTCTAAGCACATTGAATGTGGTTATTATTGTTTGGTATGGTTTTGTACTAATTCCTTGTTACCTCTGAGAGTTGGGTATAGAAAGGTTTGAAAAAAGCAAGAGATTTGAGGAATTTCCCTTCCTCTCCCCTCCAAATGTGATTAAACACAAATCTCCCCTCCCCTCGGTGCAGGGCTGCGACGTGCCGCGGCCGCGGCTGGCAGCGCGGCGCCGGGGTGGCCGGCCAGGCTCGTGGGTCTGCGCCGCGGCTGAGCAGCTTCCCACGATCCCGGGCTCATTCCCGAGCTGTTCCTGGTAACTCCTGGCCGTTAATGGCGTGAGAGGTGCCAGCGGTGGCAGGGTCCCGCGCAGCCGTCCCGCCGCACCGTCTGCCGTGGTTCAGCTGCTGTCTGGGATGGAGCATCGTGAGTGGCGTTGCACCTCTCCACCTGGGTTTCGATTACGTGAGAAGAAGGTTTTCGAGGCGATGAAAGGTTCCACAGCTTACGGCCACCGGCAGCTTGCCGGCACTCACCTTGGGAGGGTGGCAGGGAAAGGCAGGACGGGGGTCTTGGGGGGGAAAAGCAGGGGACGAGCTGCAGTTAGCCTGGGCGAGCAAAGGCAGCGTGGTCCGTGCCGGCACTGATGGGTCTCCCCACACGCCGGGGCCGCATGCGGCTGCAGCGCCGGCAGGACGATGCCGCGGTGCCCTGCAGCCTGGGGGCTGCTCGGCACATGCCGGCAATGTCCCGGGATGCGGGGCAGCCCCGGCTCGGGCGCAAGTCCCCGCACGGCTGGGCAGGACGGTGGCACCGTGGCTTCTGCCGGGACCTCTGTGCTCCTGCGTCCTCCCTCTCCGCCTGTCAAGGGCCTCTGATGAGAAGCGAGCGGCGCGGCCCCTCGGGGAGGCGGCAGTCATGTCCCATTTTGGAGGCAGGTTTCTTCCCGTCACATTGTTTTGTCTGTAAGCAGGTCACCTCTTGTTTCCATAATATCACATTTCCAGGACAGCGCTGCCCGCAGACCTGCCATTCATGCTCGATTGGAGAGCCGTTGTTGCTTGCAAAGAGCGTGGATATAAGTGATGTCTTAATTCATTGCACATTCTTAAATAAAGGAGAGAGAAAGAAAAGGAGCGGCTCAAGGTCAACACTCGTTGCTGAGTGAGATTTCTTCAGCAGATTGTCTAAAATAGCCTGGAAAAAAATAAATAAAAGCAAAGTGATGGACACATTATATTGAGGTAATAGGGGGGTGAAGATGAAAGGAGAAGTATCAGCTTGACTGCTAGCTTGGTGTGAGAATAAAACCCTTGCAAAAATATTCTCAATTGGTATTTTAATGGCTGACCTGAATGCTTAAAAAAAAAATATAATTGCTGACTTGATCATTGCAGATGCTGACGCCATTTGTGCATGGCTGAAGCTGGAGGAATCCTTCAAAAAAATATTTAATGAGTAAAACTCTCAAATTCTTGCTGGAGCTGACCAAATTCATTTAAAGTCAAAAGAAAGATTCTCCATGGCTTCCTTGAGCATTGGATCAGGCCCCCTGAAAGCATTTAGGAGGCTTCTATTTTGCTTTGTGTTTCACACATATTCCCTTGAGTACTTTGAGGGGGTTGTTAACTGGAAGTTTTGGTGGAAGATGAACTTTGCAGATTGCTGGTGCAATACATTTGACCAGAAATGCTCTCCAGAACTTGTCAGTTAATCCCAAATTGCTCCCACTTCCCACTTTGTAGGAAAATACTCCCTTTGGTGGCCAAAATAATGTCATGAGACTGTGATGACCAAAGCACAAAAGGAGGCAAGTCACAGATATCACTAAAGGGACTAATTTGCAAGCTGGTTGTAATATAACAACATAAAGCAGCAGAACAATCTCAAGAAATTAAGTAATGACTGAGAATCCCCTAGAGCTTTTGTAGATGCCTCCTATGTGAAGTATAGGGCCATATTCACGAAGGCATCTACGGACTGTGCTTTCCTACTTGCAAATACAGCAACCCACGTGCTGGCAGACATTTATGCTGGTTTTAATGAGATGTAATTATTTTGTTTCTTTAAAATAAGCATTTGAACAAAAGATATACTAAAGAAATGGCAAAACATTGCTGGGATGGGATGGAATTATTCCGGTAGAAACTGCAAATCCGCAGCTGACCGCTTTTGAAAAGCTAACTGGAACCGCGGCATTACTTGATGGAGTTCGATTACCCGTTTCCAAAGCGCTGGGTCTGTTTTTTCCAGGTGTGAGTGAAGCAGACCTGGGGGGATGCAGAAGGTATCAGACGTCCCTCGCAGCATCCTCGGGAGGTGGCTTCCCAGGCTGGAGGAGGAGAGGAGGGGTGGGAGCCTCCTGCCCGTGTCCCCACTGGACATCTCGGAGCATGTCCCCTCGTTTGCTGCTCTGGTTGCTTGTTTCCAGTGAGACGGCGAGAGCACAGGTAACGAATGTGTGTTACATTCAGGATGTCATGTCACAAACAAGTGTCAAAAACAATTCCCAGAGCGCCTGTGTGACAAACATTAAACATTAGCTGGGCGTTCGTACTCTGATGTGACACAGCAGAGAAAACGGAGTCGCCTGGAGAGAGCGAGGAACCAGACTGCTAGGAGAGACAGATAATGCAATTGCCCTATTTTTGTCCAAAACATGACTTTCTGGTCAAAAAGAAAATACTGCTGAAAAAAAAAAAGATGAGTTAAAATGTAGGCGGATGCCTCGGAGGGTATTTCATGAACACAGTGATTACAACCGTGCTGACAGCTTCCTGGCATGGAGAGCTGCCGAAATTGATAACACTTTCAGTGGCAGGGCACGAGAAATGCTGTTACGTACACAGGAGCTTCTGACCATTAACTATCACGGAAAGCAAGCGTCTAAGTGTCCTTCGACAGCAGGACGAGCCAGAGATAAGTGGGCTGGGAAGAGCGCTGAACGCATGCCATCCTTGGCAGGGTAAATTATGCAGCATTTCTCATACAGGAGCAACGTCGCAGGAGAATCATTACAGTGGCAAGAACTCAAAAGTTAGGAAGACGGACTGAAGTTGTCTTTTATGCAAGATCCTCTCTTGCCCACCCTCCTTGCAGGCGTACAGTAAGTCCTAAGCTGTAATAACAGGATCACACAGGTCGCGGGGGGGTTTATGCAACGTCTCTCGTTCAGGGCAGGGCACGCACGCGGCTCCACTGCCAAGCTGCTGTTTCCCACTTTGGCTTGTCAGTGCTCATGGGTGGATGTATTTACTGCATTCCAGTAAAGCAACAGCAACACCTAAAGCTGCTCTGAAGCTGTGTTTAGTCACTCCTCCCTGGGCTTTCCTTTGGTGCCTGTTCCTGCCCTTCCACTGCCTTCGCTTCTGTGAAGCATGATTATTTCCACAACCGATGTGAGTGCCTGCCAGCGCTCCCACTTGCTTACCGAGAGCTGAAGCGCAGATACCACAAGATTAAAAGAATCGGCAATTTTGAGTGCCCAATTTGAGGCAGCTGATTTTTTTGATGGTATTTGGCCTTTTATATAATACCGTCTATGTTCAAAGCACAGCTCCTGACGGCTTCCTTTGGAGCCACGAATGTTTAGCGCTTCTGAAATCAGCTCCCGTGATCTCAGATTTGAATATCCAAGAAATAAGGCGCATGTGCAATGCTATGTGCACCAGTGAAAAACCATGGCTGGGGAGACCAGCTGGCATCGTGGTCTGAGCTGTGGACAGGTCCCCAAAGGAGTGCTCAAGTGCCTCAATCCCAAGCCTGTCCTTCCTTTTCCTGCCTCACAACCTCTGTCCCGATCAGGATACAGCATTTTAATAACAAAGACACAGCCAATTTTGATGGGTGAGGTGCTGCTGTCATTGCTCGAGGCTCAGCATGTGGCCAAGCTGGGTGGTGTTTTCCAGGCAGGAGGACACGAAGGGCACATCCCAGGCACAAAGATGCCCTCCCACTTTTGAAGCTCCTGCTGTAAAGAGACCTGACGAAGAACAAGAGCGTTGTAAAGAAAGGGTTGCCAGAATTCAGCATATTTTTTCACAAGCTTCATTCTTGGGAACAGATTAACCATTTTGGCTGAAGCTCCCCAGAATGATTTAGCTTGAGGCAGACACCGGCATGGAAAATTTCATCTCAAACAATTAAAGTTTGGCAAAGCCGTGAGCAACTGAAAACAGTCTTGTCATCTGTGGATCGGGATAAGCTCAGTAACCAGCACTGCACCCAGTGCCCCATTTACTCATCTATTTCTGTAATTATTTGCTTAATCACAGAACACTTTTAATACTGTAAGCATAATTAATGCATTATTAAGAGCCATGCAGGCCATAAACCTCCTCGTGTCATAAGCAGAATAATTTGCATTTGCACACATTTTTTCATCCAAAGATCTTAAAGCACTTTCCTGAAGTAGACATCATTAACCCCAGGTTACAGATGGTGAAACTGAGACAGAGTGAATGTAAAGCCAATTGCCTCTTTCATTGCTAATGTCCTTGTCTGGCAGATCGCTCAGACGGGGCATCATGTACCGGAATACACAATCGGCGGGTCCTGCTGCCGTGGGGGGGCTCCGGCGTGTGCTGAGCCGAACCAACACCTCTCCATGGATGTTCACCTTTCGCTCTGGCTCACAGTTATCCCCACCATGGGAGAGTGACAGCCGGTCTCGCCCTGACCAAGGCTTCGGAAGGAGAGATAAAAGGTTGGCACTGAGGTCGCAGGGGAAGAGCAGAGTTGCCGTGTCCGGAGACATGCCCACAGCCTGTGCGGCTGGACGGAGCTCTGGTGTCCCAGTGTCCTGCCCGGGGATGGGACTTGGGCAGACGGAGGGGCGGGCAGTGCTGAAGGAGGTCTGCAGTCTCCATCCACGCAGACGGCTGAGCGTAGCACCTTAGGAGCCCTCAGGCTCACCGGTTCAGCAGGAATTTCAGAGGCGAGATTAAAATATTTTGGTTTGGGTTGGAATTCACTTCCATTTACATTTCTTTTGGGAGTGTTTGTGAGAGCAAAGCCATTAGGCACTGGCTGTTCCTGAGTGTTAGACAAAACGTGTTCCTCGCTCCGTGCGTCCTCTCAGCTTCCTGGGACCGAGCAGCTGACATGGGCTGCAGGTGAGTCTGCGTCTGGCACAAGGAAACCAGGGATCTGGAAGGACAAACAGGTTATTCCCTTTGCTCCTTTTCTGCCCCACCTCCCAAATTATAGAGCAGTTTAATGGGCCTCTTTCCTTTCCTTTCCCAGAGGGAGAGGAGCGGTGGAGGGACAGAGATGTTGTCCGTCCAGTTTGCTCCGGGAAGCCTCCAGAGATGGGAGGTTCCCAGGACTGGAGCAGAGTGATCCTGAAACTCAAACCTGTGCAGCATCCCCCCAAGCATCCCTGGTATTCCTGTACTGAGGGAGCAGGGACAACCGGCTAACTCCCCTCCAGAACTTGGGCTACAGGCAGCTGGTGCTTGGCACTCGCCTCCGTCCTTCCCAGGCTCTGGATGCCTTGCCAATGGATAACAGAGGATACACTCACTTAATTTCTGTTTACGCAGGTGCTAGTTTGAAGAGCAAATGTTCTTGTTTATAAAATATTTTGCAATTCATTTCCTGAAAGAGCAGCAGACCAGTGCAATGTGGCAAAGCTGTCCCGGCGCTGATGCTCAGCGAAGCGCCTGCTGCCCCGTCCTCAGCACGACACCCCTACCAGCCCTGCTGTCCCCGCGGGGCTGTGGATGGACCCAGCCGCAGGAGGAGATGAGCAAGATTCGCCCGGGCCCTGCCTTAAAAAACCTGCTGGAGGGGAGGGTGGTTTTCCTTCCCGAGTAACATTTTAGGTCTTTCTAGCTGGAGAGAGCCCAGACTGCCTGGAAACAGGAGAGCAGGAGAAATCGTCAGCTGCTCTCAGCGTGTCTGCTGTGACACCCGGGGGGCTCAGCTTTGCCCTGCACTCCGGTTTTAGGCTATTCCCCACCAGTATTTATGCAAAGGGGAGGTGGAGAGGCAGGAGGGGAGGATGTCCCCGGTCCCCAGGCTGCAGCATCGCCGCCCGCCCCATGCCTGCATCTCCATGCTGCGCTGCGAGCTGTCTCAGGGTCGAGTTGTCTCCCTCAATCTGTCTGGTTTTGATCAGGCTTTCCGTCCCAGAGTTGAGAGACTTCCCCCGATGACAGTTTCGTCAAAACGATTACATTTCGACACAAATCCTTGGTTTTGACAGCTCAACATTTTCTGACAAAAACCAAAACAAAACAAGGCGCTCTTGGAAATTTCTCAACCAGCTGCAGCGTAATGTTGATGAGATTGTACATATTTGGGTGAGAAAAGGAATGGGAAACAACCGTAAGCTTTCCTAGTTTGGTTCCCGAGGATTGTATTTCAAAGCGTGCGACAGACCTGACAAACCCTGGGCCCTCGCAAACAAGGCGCGCCGGGTGAAATACAGCTGCCGTCCGTCACGTTAACGCTGCGCGGGAACCGCTTTGGACAGGAGGCAAAGAAAATTATAGTCGCAAGAATTTAGGGGGGGAAATAATCGGTTCTTTTCACTGGAGCTTGTTGAGGAGCTTTGCCGCGGGAAGAGCGACAGGGCTCTGGTTACTCGGCGCAGCCAGGAGGTACCGACCAGACCAGCGTGTTTCCATCAGCTCACCCATCACTGGTGCCAACACGCAGTTTAATAGTAATTGGCTAAGAAGTATCAGCTATTCAAACCCGTCTTGCCTTTTAATATTTTCCCTGTGTTACAGCAACCTGCTTGCCTGAAATTTTAAGGTCCTTCAAGGCTGAGCTGTGCCGACTCCACTTTTCTGACAGTCAGGTCCCTCTTCTGCACTTGCCATTTCTTCAGCTCCTCTACTCGTGCCTCCTGCACCCTTGGTCTGGAAAAACAGAGTAGACTGAAAAAAAAACGCCAAACCTGTTAGTGTGTTAGGGATGGAGTTGGTTTCCTGTTTCACAAGTTGCACTGCAAAGAGAAAGAATTTTTAAAAATTAATTTTCAGTATGTTATTTTAGTTAAAAAAAAAAAAAAAAGATAGTGTTGATAAAAACAAAACTGTCTTTGGCTTTTTTTTTTTTTTTTTTTTTTAAATAAGCCCCCAAAATATTTATCAAGTCTGCCTGTTTACCTAGACAGCCACCAGGATGAGCAGAAGAGGCAGTGCTCCCTGGGGAAGCACATAGGAAGCACTTTCCCAGCGGAGGAAGTCTGGGACCAGGTGCTGCCAAGGCCAGAGGCTCACAGGAGAGGTGGCTGGGGGTGTCCAGCCCCAGGGATGGATGCTTCTTCCAGGGATGCACCCTGTAGCACAGCATGGGGGGGGTGAGGGGGGGGATTATGATAGGTATAAATACTTGGGCATTGAATGCAAGAGCAGAAAGAAATATGAGAATGTAGGAAAAGACAGTGGCTTCTTTTGGGGGAAGATGCTTGAGCTTTTCCATTCCCGTTTCCAGCAAAAGAAGACTGGAAAAACTGGCCAGGGCAAATCCAAATATACAGTATGGGGTTTTGCCCTTCTCTCCGAGAGGCTCTTTGACTGGGGAGGGCCAGGAGTGAAATCTCAGCACACTTGCTGGGTGGGAGGTGAAGGGTTTGTGGGGGCGTCTGGGCTACCACATTCTCCAGCCCTTCACAAGCCCTGGGGCCAGAACAAGGTGTGGAGGAGGAAAAGCAGGCACTGCCGATGCCGGTGGGGTGGGAGCTTAAGGGGGGCACAGCCGGCCAGGGCAGGGGTTCAGACTCAGCCCTTAACCCCACCGCTGCTTCCTTGTCCCAGGCTGATCCTCTGCAGTGGGTGCTCACGGGCTGCTCTGGGAGAAGAAGAGGATCGCTGTCCGACCTTAAAGGGAGCAATGTTTTAAGAGGGAGAAGATGCTGGAAGGAAGCATTAACCCAGCCATGCTCTTGGGTGCTTGCTTTGGAGCTTGTAGGAGAGCCAAGGGCCAGTTCGCCCATCCCTGCAGTGGCAGAGTGAGGTTTGAGGTGTGCGTGGGGCCAGCCCGGTGTCTCCGTGCTGCTCTCCAGCAAAATTGCTCAGCCTGAGCAGGTCCAAGGAGCAGGTGAAAGGAAAACAGGGCTGCATACAAGGATTTCTAGCCATTCAGAAATGCCTGGATTTGCCATGCAAAAGGGAAACATGTATAGATGGGGAGGCATCCACCTGGCACTCCGTCCATGTTGCCATTTCCAGTGTTTTGCTGAATTGGGACACCCACAGAGAGGAAGGGCAGACAGACAAAGCCAGCCTGGGCTGTGGAGCCATGGTACCTGCACTGGGGAAAATCTGTGCCCGGTGCTCCCCTCCGAGCCCTGCTGCTCCTCCTGCCCAGCGGTTTCTGTAAGGGCAGCGCTGACAGCCCAGCTCTGCGCTCCGGTGGGACTCGGCTCCTTGGCACTGAAGAACTGGAGCAGGAGGGAGAGGCTTGATGTTAATTGAGAGTGATGTCTTTGAGATATGAGAATTTGAAAAATGAGACCTTAAACATGGCTGTGCTAGCTATTAGGGAGACTGCTAAGAGATGGAGGAGGGGGTGAAGGACTTTTCCTTTTTGAAAAAGTCTTCTTGGTTCCACTGGATAATCCAAATTTACAAAACAGCTGAGTTTTAAAATGCTGCAATAATCCACTCATTAGCCCTCACTGCGATCCAGTGCCTCTGGGTATTTTAAGTGGAAGGTGGGATGGGTGGTTTTGGAGATAATTGCTGCACACGCTTGAACCCCTTAGGAGGTTGCAGACTCTCTAATTTTGGTGAATTCCTCCGGGTGCACAGGCAGCTGCCCGGCAGGAGGGCCATGCTGTGCCGTGCCATGCTGTGCCATGCTGTGCCGTGCCATGCTGTGCCGTGCTGTGCCGTGCCGTGCCGTGCTGTGCCATGCCGTGCCTGCAGCATGACTCACAGCAAGGCATCTGAGCTCCATGCAGAAATTCTGCTCGGCTGTGCACCAGCCCTTCATGACGGGCATCAATGCCTACCTGAGGAATTGCAGGGTTGGGATACGGGATTCAACAGAGCACCTGGAGAGGCATTTCTGGCATCAGCTGTAAAAACAAAGAGAAGTCTCGGGCCTGGGAAGGGTGCAGAGCTCCTGGGGTAGCTCCTGGCTGGAAGGTAATACAGAGAAATGATGCAAGCCAGAACTGAGCTTCTTGCCATGTGTGCCAGCCTGAAATCAGCCCCTTCTGAAATAGCCAGCAGAAAGAACACCCTTGAGCAGGTCCGAGGTGTTGGGCACCCAGACAACCCCTCAGCCCCTTGGCTCCAGTGCCGGAGCTGTGTGCGCAGGAGGGCACTGGGACACCGGCAGAGCTGTCCCTCTGGAGCCCTGAGCAGGGACATCGGTTTGCAAGGCACCAAGGCAAAAGCAAGCAGATTGTGAACTGAGGGTGGCAGTCTGCTAGCAGAAGCTTCCCCAAATCAAAATATTTTCATGAAGTATTTCAGTTTCGATGAACTGGCATTTTCCTTCCAAGCACATCCTCACCCCAGCATTAGCTGGAGGAGCCCAGCACTGGGAGCAAGCCCAAAGCCCGGCAGGCGTCTGTCATGTCCCAGTTTCTGAGGACAATGACTCAGGTTTGCCGATTCCCAGGTCAGGATTAAGGTGAAACGACACCAGGGATCCTTCAACTCACAGACTCAACTTTTATTCCCCCACAACAAGAATTGGCGTGCTCACCACAAGAACTGGTAGGCTCACAACAAAAACTGGCATGAAACTACGTCAGTAAACTGTGTAACGTGCTAACCGTACGTCACCAAACGTGGACTACAGGCCTTGCTTATTTGGGGATCAGCCCAGGGCAGACAATAAGGAGATCCCTCCCGTCGGTCGGGAGGTTCAGAGCAGACCCCCTCGCTTTCCAGACTCCTTCTCAGAGAGGAGCCCGGGAGCGGCTGGATCCGCTCCTAGTCCCAGACTCGGGCAGCGGTTTATGTCTAAAGGGGTGAGGTGTGGGGATTACGGAAAGAAAAGCGAGAGGGAAGAGAAAGCTGTCACCGGCCCTGGGTCCAGCGTTGGTCCGGTCGGCCGAGGGGTCCCGTTCCGGTGGGCTTGTGGGGCCGTGGGGCTTCAGTTCGTGTCCTTTGATCGCCCTGGCCCCTCCTTTGGGCGGGCACTCGAACTCATTAGGCTAATTAGGTGTCACGAGAGGTTTGTGAGCCTTTGGGAAGGGGTCCGTGGGCTTGGGGGTCGTCTGGGGAGGGAGTAACTTGCCCTTCCCTGCAGACGTGGTCTTTGGCCGTGGCCGGTGAGCTGCCCTGCTCCGCACATCGGACCAGCATCATCAGAGCAGGGAGCTGCGCACCCTCCGGCACGGCCTCCCCCGCCTCTTGCTGATGGATGGGTGCTGATCGGCTGCTTTTCACCCGGGGGGCCTTGCTGGGCAGGGTTCCTTGTTGTGCAGAGTTCGTCGTGCAGCAGAAGTTGCCCCACCACAGTGTTGGAGACATTAACTCTTGCAGTCCCTCACACCACCCCGTGCTCAAAGATTGTCTATATAATATTCTCCATCTCCCAGGGTGGTGATTTAGATGTAAAGAAAGGGGAGAGCAAGAGAAAGGAGAGAGACAACATATAAAACTTCACTTAGTGGACAGAAGAGGGAGAGAAAGGAGGGAAGCGATGGCACGGGTAATCGTACAGTGAACAATTGCAAGGGCAAGCATTAAGAACAAAAAATCCATATAACAACATGACTCCAACGCTAACAAGTCATTTTCCCCACCCCATGAGTCCCAAGGACGTTAGGAGGGAGGTCAGCAAGGATCCTCTATTAAACCAGTCTCTGGGTTGCATCACTTGGAAAAGTTCTCCAGTCTTGTCTGTAACTTCTCTCTCATCTTTTGCGCTTCTTCTAAAAAGGTAGTTGCGTTGCGTATGGTGAGACAGCATTCTCCGTCCGTGAGCTTTAACATCCCGTATACCCCATGTTCTTTTAACAACATCACAAGATTCAAGGTTTCCTCCTCAGGGAAGAAGGTAAACCTTTGAATAGTCAGAGGGAGGGGGTTTGTGGGTTTGTTTTGGAGTGGGTTTTTTTTGGTTTGGGGTTTTTTTCCCATGCCCCCCTGCTGCTCCAAACCACCCTCACTTACACATGGGGCTGAGCCAGGTCCTGCAGCCCCGGCCAGCATTCAGACCTCTGGCCAGGGGCAGGAATGTGTGACCAACAGATTTTAAACTGTGCAGGAGTCAAGCTTCTGACAAAAGCGTCTGTCTGCTCCCAGAATTACCCACAAATAGTTTGATTTCCCAAGCCCTTTAAACTGTGATATTCTAATAACTTTTCCAGGGGACAATTTCATACACACAAAAGATACTGGCAGGCCCAGTTGCCCCTTACTGCTTGCAAGTAATTCCTTTACTGAAGGATTTTTTCTTTCTTTCTGAGCAGCATTTAGAGCCGTGTTCATCCTGCGGTGCTGCGGCACCAGCCGAGCACCATCGCATACAATCAGCCAGAAGAAGTGAACCTGATTGCAAACTCAGTGCCAAACTGACCATCGAGGCTGAAACGCATCCCCCCCCGCCCCGCTTCCTCCCCAGATCCAGCCCCCAGAGCAGCAGAACAAAGAGGGAAAACACAAGAAGATTTCTTTAAAAAGCTGTTTCCATTTTCCACAGCATTGTTCAGTGGGTATGAAGCTAAGCTATTTCCCCTGGGGTTTAGCCCAGCCTAAAAACAGGCACATCATCTTTTACCATAACTGGATGTGCCTGCAGAGCCCCACGGCATGACAGCGTCCCCAGCACATGAAATCAGGGGGCTTTTCGAATGCACATGGATTGTCCCTTGCCCGGGATGGTCCCAAATTTGCTTTTGAGCAGTGTGCTTAACCATCGTGGCAGGAGGAGGCCCCCAGCATCGAGCTGCCGGCCGGGCTGCAGCAGAGCTGTGGGGCAGAGGGGTCTCTGGCAGGGTCCGCAGCTGGCAAAGGCAGGCAAACACAGGCTTATTTTAAGCAAAGATTTAAAGGCCACTGAAAATGTTAATGCATCCTTTCAGTTTGGTGCTGAGCGGCAGCCCCGGCTCCAGCCGGCGCGCTCTCTCCTGAGTTCGCAAAGCCTTGTGCCTACATGGGTGACACTGCCTACGAGTCCTTCAAAATGTCACAGTTCTGGCGTCTGTCCTGCACTTCTGTTCTTTCCAGCTGCTCCCCTGTGAGGAGAAGGGAAAACCCATTCGGTTACCCCTGAACACATCCCTCCTTGATGTCTCCATCCTCCCATTAGCTCCGTACCCCCTGCGACGCCCAGCACCGTCAGGAATGGTGTTGCCTTTTGCTCTCTTTCATCCATTCTGCGACATTCACACGTTGCCATAAGGGGCAGGAAAGGATTTCCATTTTGAAGGATGCCGATGAGACCCCGGGGGCTTGCCATTAAAAGGAAGATGAGGAACAAGGGGAGAAGAAAAAAGACGAGCCCAGCCATCTCAGCTCTTTCTTTTCCCTTTTCCCCCCAAGTCAGAAGTCCCTAATTGGCCTGAGCTCTGTGGGTGCCTCAGGGCCCCCCGCCCCGGACCACCGACCCTGCACAGCCCGACAGGACCCAGCACCTGCCCCGGTGCATCGGCCGTGCTCATCTCCCTCCCTGCTCCCAACAGAGACGTTTATTCCTGCAAAGATGTGACAGAAAAAGGTGGAATAAATAATCGTAAAGATCTGAAAAATGTTTTTGCGGTGGGAAATACATTCAGGGGAGGGGTGAAAAAATAAATAAGAGGGAAAGGTTTTGAACTGATGAAGAAAACAGGGTCTCGTCAGAGCGTCCCAGAGAGACCCTGTTTCCCATTAATGGAGAAAGCAAATTGGAGGCTAATTGCTGGATTTGTAGAGGGTTTTTTATGTTGTATGAAACAGGATCTGTGTTATGATTCATGCGTTCTGTGCACCAAGAAAGCAACTTCAGGAGACAAGCTGCTTTAGCAATCAAGCGTCACCAGGGTTGCTAATGACAATGATTTCTGAGGCGGTGCATTGCCGGGGACCAGAAGCGTGCTGGAGGCCGGGTGGGAAGGGGGCCGGCCAGCTCCACCTCCCCGTTTCTGGAGAAGGGCCACGTCCCACGGCCACGGGTGTGAGCCCACCCAATGCCAGGCTGGAGCACCTGATAGTCCCACAGCTTCCCTCGGTGCCTCCAGCCCCTCGCTCCGGTTCTCCCTGCACAGCTTTCTGCCCTTTCGCCCCAGCGCTTTTTTGCCACCCTGCAGGTTGGGTTTTCTGGGGAGGCAGGATACTCATGGACACTTCTCACCCAAAGTTGTCCGAATCTCTTCACCGCTGGAGGGGATGCTCCGGCTTGTGGCGGGGGGGGGTGTGTGCGCCATAGGTGAGATTGTCAGAGGTGGGATTGCATCCTCTGTCGCTGCCTTGTGGGAGGCGTCTCCATAGGGACAGCGATGGAGAGGAGAGGGGACATGGGGCTTGGAGGAGAAGGGGGTGCGACGGCGTATTTACTGCTCCTTCTGTTTGAAGAGAGAGAGAGAGAGAGAAGGAATTAAAGGAATAAAAAGGGCAGAAGGGGATGAAGACAGGTGAGGTGTTTTCCACTTGCCTGATGGCTGAGCTGAATTCATTTTGAGAGGCTGCAGAACATCTCATACATAAACAGCTCATGAGAAGCGGACCCCAGTGCCTGGTGGCTCTGGGGGGCTATTGCTTCAGCATCACGATTGCAGATGGTCGTCTTCAAGTCCTGGTGGGAGTCAGACCATCATGATGGGGAAAGCATTTCAGAGCCCGCGTTTTGCACGCTTGGTGCCCCATGTTTTCCAGCTGGGAAACTGATGAGCAAATTTCAAGGCTCCTGAAAGTGAGACCCAGCTGAGCATCGGTCAGCAGGTGTCCTGCAGGCTCCCCCCGCAAGGCGACCAAGATTTCATGCCCAGGGAGTCATTCCCATCCCTTGCTCATCCTCAACCCTCCAGCCACCCGCTGCTGTCGGCTCCCAGCGGGAGCACCGGGACTGGGGAGCTCATCCTGCTGCAAGAGGGCATGGCGAGGCACACGCAGTGCTGGTGCTGCGGGTGCTGGAGCTGAGCACCCCCGCAGCTATTGAGGGAAAAGCAGCAGTGTCGCACTCTGAGTCTGGCATGTCGCTTTGCTACATAGTAACAGGAAAATATTTTATGCATCAAAAATAATATTTTGGCAAGATCCTTCACACGCACTTGTAAGTGCTTATCTCCATGCGGGAAGCTGGATGTTATTGGCCTTTGGACTCGGATGTTTTTTTGTTCTTTGTACAAGGCCCAATCTGATGTAGGTGCTGCTGCAAAGGGAAAAATAAATACTAAACCATGAATAAATACCCTGTTGTCTGCCGCACCCACCAAAGTGTTTCTGTTCTTAAAATAATTGTATATGTGTTAAATGCCGACTAATTAATGTGCACATATTTAGGGGAGGATTAACAGCAATGTAATCAATGCAGATCTATTATGGCTAATTACGTATGTGTATCTATTACATACCTCCTAATCTTCTATAAATATGGTTTTTATAATCACTTCGTTAGCAGGTATCTAAAGTAATGCAAAGAATTTGCAATACAAGTTAGATCCTGGCTCCGTTCCAGCTCAGGTAATTACACCCTGGTCTCACTCAATCCCTCTGCAGCTTCCCCTGGGAATATGTTTATTTTTAACTTCCTACCTCAAAATGTCTAATAGCATCACTGAAACCGGTGTGCCGTGTTGCACCCCAAAAGGCACTGTGGCATCGCAGCAGAGGGTGGGATGAGGGATCTCTCTGGAGTGAACCTCAGAACATGCTGTGTATGTTTAGTCCATCAAAGACTGAGATTAGGTTATTATTAGACTCCGCAGAATATCAGTAACAGCTTTCTAGTCTGGGGAAAAGACGCTGTTAAGTAATGAGGAGGATCTGAGCGGCTTGTTGGATGAAATCTATCAATCTGTCTGTCTGGGCTCGTACACCACACTCATCGCGGCACTCCACAGCCACGGCTTTCCTCCAGGGACCGATGCTCAAATCCTGCTTACGTTACGGCTCGCGCGGGGTCCGATCCACCCCGACATCACAGCCCCGCTTAGAGGAGGAGAGGTTTTGAGGCCCTGGGACCCCGATGAAAGCCCAGGTCCGGGGGATGCTGGGTTGCCCAGCCATGGAGCTGCGGGAAGGCTGTGGGCAGGGGCAGCGGGAGCCCGGCAGAGCCCGGCAGGACTCGCGGGTCCGGGCTGGGAGGAGGAAGACCACGGCCCAGCAGCAGGAAGGCTGGCAGCTGGGTGGGGAGCGGTTCCTGCCCACTTCTGCCCAAGCTGCCGTGCTGCCTCTGGGTTTTGCAAGCACCAATCTCCGCTGGCTTTTTTTTTTTTTTTTTTTTCCTTTTTTTTTTTGAGCAATGACCTTGGGAAGAGCATGCTGGGTTGAGATCTGTCACACACGGCAAATGGTAAAGAGGTGGCAGCTGCATAAACGTCAGGCTGTCCGGAGGGCTCAGGAAGCAAAAAACAACATACATGTTTCACCACAAGTCCAATTACGCTGGGGTTAAGTTTGGCACTTCAGTAGTCAAAACATCTTTCAAATGTCTCCTCAGGCTGGAAAACCCCCTCCAATAGCCACAGAAAGGAGGAAGCGTAACCCAATCTGCTGCTCCATATTATTCAGCGTTCAACCATGTAATGGAGATTAATCACTTCTTCCTGTGATGCCCAGAAATACCTTTCATGTCTGGAGCACTCTTCCCCATTCCGAGAGACTTGAACTTTGATACTTGCAGGGCAATGGAAATGGAGGAGGAGAGGGCAAGGTGGGGATCCATCAGCCAGGCAGGCACCAGCACATGCATCAGCAAAGCAAGTGCTTGCCAAGTGTCCTGGGCTGGTCTACGCGGTGAGCATCGCTTATGCAAGTGCCTGGAGGCAGCAGCTTCTCTGCCTCCATCCCATCGTGTTGTGCTTCATCATCCCAGAGGTCCATGTAGTGACAGAGACAAATTATTTACCGGCTAATTGGCAAGCCCATCTCCTGTGAGTTTCCCAGGTTCTGCAGTAGCACCAAGCCAGGCGTGAACCATCCCTGCACGCTCCTGCACAGGGGAGAGCACGTTCTGCTCTCTGGCTTCCACTGGGCAGCTCTGGGAAAGTGAGGAATCCTCTCGGATGCAGGAGGTAAATAAGGTTACTTCTACCAGTAGCGTGAGGAAAGCACTGCACTGCAGACATGTAGGTTTTCTCTTACAGTTCTCTAGGATTTGGTAACATTGATGTTCAATAGCCTGAAAAGCTGTGGTGGTTTCCGAGCCCTGAAGAGGTGGGAAACTGCTTTTAGTCTTCATAAGAAAAGTATGTGTGACCTTGCTTGCTTTCTCCTTCGTGCTGCTATCTGTTGGGGCTGATGGTTTTGAAGCATGCCCAGCAAAAAGGGGCAGAAAAGAAAGGTGCCCAGACCCGGGCAGTCTGGGTTGGGTGTTAAGAACATACCAACCATACGGATGGTGTCACCGCAGGGGCACGGTGCACATCCCAGGACACGGGACTGGTGAAAGCAGCCCGGTCGGGGTGAGGAGCCGAGGTGTGATGGTGAGAGGAGCCTGGGTTCCTGTGCAAAACAGGGTTATGGAGGTGCTGGGCTGTGCAGTGGGTCGTGCTGCCGGCACAGGCATGCGTGCAAGCTTTGCTTTTCCATTTTAACCTAAAGACCCGAAAATATTGTGTTCCAGCTGACAACTAATAAAAGCTGTCGTGTCCTGTATCACAGCAAACATCTGCCAGCGGTATGGCTCCCAGTGGGATAAAAGCTCCAACAGGAGTTCAAGGTCTTTTTTGGAGCTTGCTGAAAGAGAGCAGAGGGAGAAGCAGGAGTGTGTAAGTCAGGGCTTTGCCTCCGAACAGAGGTGCTCCTCAGCTCCTCTCAGCCAACCACGTAGGAAGAGCAGCTTCGGATGAAGACGGGTCAGACCCCAGAGAGACTGTCCGAAGGTCAGCAGCATCCCAATCGCAGGAGATGTGGGACACCCGCTGCCTGGGTAACTTGAGAAGGAGTTAGCTAAGCTGTTGTAAGACACAGATTTAACGGCATTTCTTCCCCTGCATTAGGTAGGCCGCTATATGTTTATTGGTTCTGCTCTCAGGACGGGATAAGCTTGCACTTTACCGGAGCTTGCACAGAGCCTCAGAGCCCCTTCTTGGCATCGGCATTGCTCGGCCTTTCACGTGCTTTAAAGCTGAGCATACGCATGTTTATATGAGTAGAGCCCCGGCAGACAAGCGCTGTAAGTGATGGGAGTGAGGGAGGTGCTCGGAGCTGTGCCCTTGCATTTTATAAATAAACAACCGGTGAAGCAAACCACCGCCCGTCCCTCCGCCTGCTCTTGCGGACGGCCATACCGGAGCGTGCGGGACAGTCGTGGGGCAGGAGCACCGGGGAAAGGCGGTTGTGAGAGGAGGGCTGGAGGTCGGGCAGCACGCCGCACCGGGGCGGCTGTGGTGCTCCGCAGGGGTCGCGACGCTGCAGCCCACGGAGGTGGTGCGCTGGCTCTGTCCTGCTCCCGGAGGACGCGCACGGGGCTGCACGACCACCGGCGCAACCCAGACGGCACAGGTCCCGATGCAGTGTTGGGCGGCAGCTGCCACGGAGAAAAATACACAGTACCAGGCGAGCAAGGGAAACCCAAACAAAAGCAGTGTGTGGCAGCGCGGCAACTGTGTGTGAAGGAAATGAGTAAAGACCCTGCAGGACTCACTAATGGCTTCCACCGTGTGCCTCTGTCTCTTACGAGGTCTTCACTGTGCTAGTTTGGACACATCCCATATCCCACAGACCCTCATTATCCTACTTGTGTTCACCGCAGTTCGCCATAAATATTTTATGAGCATCCTCTTTGCAAGCCTTTCGTTTGGATTTGCCCAGTGAAACCGTCTGCATGGAAAGGAGAAGAGAAGAGAGGGGAAATGAATAACAAGAATGATCACGGAAAAGAGTGGGGGGGGAGCGGAGGGAAAAGAAACCTCTATCTTTCCTCGATAACTAGGTTGTCTTGCCTCTGCTGTCATCTGGTAATGGGAGAGCAGCTGCGTCCCTTAACCAGGGGATCCTTGCGGAGGGCTTGTCTTCAGGAGTGCTGCTCAGCTGCCTCTCGCATTGCGCAGGGGGACAGACCCCAGCCGCGCCACGTCGTCCCAGAGCAGGAGAAGAGGAGAGCAAGCAGAGGACACACAGCCCCAGCATCTTCTCTGCTCCCTCACAAGAGACACATCCACCTGCTGTGCTGTACAAGGCTGTGAGGTTTTCTGGCCAAGAGCTGCTTCACAGACCCCAAGCGGCCTTGGCAGATGATTTAAGCATACCTAATATTGCACACGCCAGCCTGAGGGTGAGCCCCCCGCCAAGCGGGGCTCCCTGCACACAGCATCCTCCGCAGCCCGGCCCGGGGCAGGGGTTCTTCACCCTGGTTCTTCCCCAGGCCAGCGTGCAGGCAGGGACATCCCTCACCGGTGCAATCTGCTCCTCCGCCTGGCTCGGGCACACGTGCCACGGCCCTGGCTTGCCTTCGGGAGCTGCCCTCTCTCGTCTCCCATCGCTGGGTGCTGCGGCCCTGGCCAAGGGCTTTCTCTGCTGCGGTTTCCGAGGCGCAGTCCGAGCCCTTTCCACCACTGCCTCCGCCAAGGGAGAGCCTCCTGCAGCATGCCTATCCTTCTACTTCACAAGCTTCAAGCCAGGGCTGGCTGGGAAGCAAGAATTCCATTTAGAGGAAAAAAAAACCCTGAGGTTTGGAAATTGGTTTTCATCATCATTTCAAAGAGAGAGCGAACCGTTGATGACTACAAGCCAGAAAGGGAGCCGCTGGCACCGCTCTCCCCAGCTGCTCGTGGCCGTGGCCGTGGCCGTGCACGCCGCCGTGGGGTACGAGCCCTGCGGCCGGTCCTGCGTCTCCGGCAGATGTAGGACCTGGGGCAGATCTCGAACCGTTCCTGGGCTCTCTCCAGAGCGCTTCCGTTGTGGACCCCATCAATCTTCTCAGCTGAAGTGCTGTCCAACGTGATAACATTCCTGTCCTGCTGGAGAAGCTGTATTGCAAATTCCTCATCGGCTGAAGCATTTCCCAGAAAGGGGCGAGCTGGGGTTGAGAGTTGGGGGGGTGATGGGGGGGCTGGACCTGCCCCATCAGACCAGACCGGTAGTTCTCTGCATCCACAGCCTCAAGCCCAAGAGGGGCTTGAGGGTCACTGCGGCCCCTCTGTAACTGAAAGATGTCTCTAGTGAAGGAGGTAAATGCAATAGGTGTCTTCCAGAAAAATAATGTTATCTAGGACCCTTAGCAGAACCTGCTTCCCTCCTGTGGTCATGGAACCCACACACCCTCGAAGGCTTGTAAAGAGATGTTTATTTCCTAGATTTTTTTCCTTTATAAGATGCTTTTTTGAAGTATGTGTTTAATGAACAAGGAGTTGGACTTCCACCCTTTCCTTTGCAAAAATACGGAGCTTGCCGTTGGGGAATTTTTCCTGCTGAGGTACATTCCTAAATAAATAAATAAAGCAGTTAAATAATTTCCTGTCTAATTGGTAAGAGGATGAAATAAGTGACCTAATCAGCCTCTTCTGTCTCTAATTTCTGCCTTACTCTGACGTTACTTGCCCCAGCTTGATAGTACAGCAAGCCCAGTGTGTGTGGTGGAGTTATTCCCATTTATGCCAGAGCAATTGCGGGAAGTGTCAGGCTCGTAGGCTCTAAGCTTTCCTCAGCTCATTTTAATTCTATCAAACCTTACCTGGAGCTGCAGACACCATAAAGCGTTTCTGTGCATCCCTGTTCTCCCTGTACAGTTGTCAGGAAGCAGGCCAGCCTGGATTCTTGTAAAGATGCCCACACCAAGCTAAAAAACTACCAGACTACCCAAAACAAAACTTGTCTCCTGTGACCCACCGCAGCCAATGCTGGCTGCCAAAGCACGTGGTCAGCGTCCGATCCCAGCTGGCACAAGGAAAACTGCTCCAAGATTTATTTGTTACTGAGACAGATGAAGAATGACTAACACCCTCCTAAGGGCTGGGTTGGGTCCCATCACCTGCCCAGTCTCAGCAAGCAGAAGCAGAACCAGAATTAGACTTCGTCACTGCTAGGGAGGAATTTGGTGTTTCACAACAACCCGCTCCCTTGTGCCATCACCCCCACAACAACTGAAGGGCTGCGCCTTTACTGTACACTTTTTGTAACTTAAAATTATCTCTCCGTGCCATAGAAAGATGGTCTCATCTCTTCCCGTAGACGAGTTGCTCGCTCCTCTGCCTCTCTCTGTTGGACTAGTTCCCTGAAATTTATCACCTGTTTTCCTTTCCTCAATCCCATCTTCCTAACTACACATTCCTCTACCTTTCTAAATCATTCTCCTCCCTTCTGCTTGCTGACACCCTTTAAACTAGTTGAGGGTCAATGGCATGACACTTCTCCCTTGCTTTTCTGCCTCCACCACCCCAACATGCATAGGTTGCAGCCTTCAGACTTTCCCCGTGGTGTGTTCCCCACTATAAAACTGATTTTTCCCTCCTGGTTTCATGGCTGGTCCTCCCAGCACCCAGCTGACAGGCACGAACCAGAAAAGCCATGAGGCGAATTGCTCATTCACACAGAGCAGAGGTTTCCCAGCAAGGGGGACAGCAGTCACGCTGAGATGTCTGCAGACAATCTCTGCAGGCGAGAACATCTGCCAAACCATCCAGATGGTCATCCTCTTCCTCCTCCTCCTCTCCAGCCCTCCTCATGCAATGCTCCTTGGGCCTTCTGCTTTCCCTCTACCTGTCCTCTCTCCCTCATGCTCAACAGCCAAATTCTTCTGCATCGGCTTGGATTTTTGCACTGTGTGACCAGGGCCCTGGTTGAACCCAGGCAGGTCTGGCTCCCAGGGGAAGGCACGCAGCGAGGGCTCTGTGCTGGGGAAGGATGTGTCCCCCACCACCGCTGCAGGCTGCGCTGCCTGGGTTGCAGCCCCCAATGAAATTTGTCAAGTTAATCCAGTCTGGACATTGCTAACTTCTGCATCCTCCCCCCACCAACGCCTTTCCCTCTTTCGGTGCCTCGTGCCATGACTCCCCCAGACGGCTGGCTTATCTACATGCCATTTATTATGCGTCTTGCATCCACAGTCTGTTTGTTGCAGCATGAGACAGGAAAATAAAGTCAGTTCTGGCCTCAAGGGACCCTGTGCTCTGAAAGGAGAGGTACACAGCGGCAAGAGATGCTGGGGACTCAGGAACAGTGGTAACTCGGGACTTTTTAACCATGGTTTACCTTACCAGCTCATTTCCCATGGATATCACAGACAGAATAAGAGTGAGAGCAACTGGCGAGAGCCAGCGGATGCAGAGGAGGGTGTCTGAAGGGGCAGCACGGGAAAGCCGGTCCGTCAGCTGCCCTGGACCATGCTCATGGTGCCTGCACAACCATGGACAGGTCCAAGAGGCTTTTCTCTGATCCACACCAGAGATTAAAGGCTATGCTATTTATTTTTTGCCAATGGTATAGCAAGGCTAGCACAAGAAGAAGCTTCTGCGAAAGGTCCCCCACCTCAGCCCAGGACGTGCACCTCTGCGCATGGGTCCGTGCGAGGTGCTGGGTGCTGGAGATGTGGCAGCGAGCCCTTGCTGAGCGGCTGCTGCTTGGTGGGGGGTTCAGAGGGGAGGTTTTCCCCCAGACTGGGAGCTCACTCGTCGTCCAGCTGCATGACCGTGCTGTCGAGGTGCGCAAACACAGCTGAGGGCTCCGGGAAAGGCTGAGCGAGGGGCACATCTCGGGGCTGACATGCCCCAACTCCAAAAGCCGCATCCTTGATGCACCAGTGCGAGATGCCCAGGCAGGAGCCACGCAGGATACCTCAGTCACTGGACTTCTGGTTGGAAATCAAACCGTCCCAGTGCCTTTCCTGCAACTGCCTCTCCCACCCCTTGGCTGCGGGGGTCTGTGGGGACGTGGTGACATTTGGCTGCGGAGGTAGGAGAGAGCTGCTGCTGCGGGAGAGGAGCAGTGGGGATCACTCCCCCAGCCCCACGGTCTGCACTGGCAGGAGCACAGCGAGCTCTCCAGAGCCCATACGTGCATTTTCTCAGCCAGACCCATTTTCCCACTGCAGCATGGGTCCCCACGCAGCCCCACTGCTCTGCAGAAGCATCTCTCGCCCGAGGTGACGTGGTGGCACGTTCCCGCTGTGGCATTCCCCTCCGCTGCCGAGGAGGGGCTGGACGCGCTCCCCGCCGCTGCTGACTTGCTTGTGAGCTTCTGTCTCTCACGAAGATGAATTTCAGAGGAGGGACCATTCATCACGCATTATACCTATATTTATTTTGGTTTGGTCTTTAAGCATTTTTGCTTTTGACAATTTGCTTTGTGCTCGGCAGAGATGAGCGGGGGGGATGAAAGCGTGGGGCCAGGCTGAGGGACCCATCCGTCACGCCGCACGGCACCAGGGCAGCCTCGCAAGGTGCAGGGGCAAGAGGAAGGCTGGCGAGCTGGGACCAGGTTGTTCTTGCCAGGACCGAAGGTGAACAGACCTGCCGACTCCTCTTTAGCACTTCCATCTCACTTAATATTTCCTCCAAGGGATAAAGGCCTAGGGCAGCTTTTAGGATTATCCTTAATAGGAGAAATTTAAGACTAAGGATGGGTGCAAACTGGAAAACAAATTCCCAAAAACTAGGGCAGGCCACAAAGACAAAACAAGCAAGTAACATTTTCTCTTCTCTGAGAAGTTCACATTTTTTCAGTGAAAAAAAAATTAAAACAAACAAGTTTTGAGGCTTTTGTTTGTTCGTTTTTTGTTACGGCTTTTGTGTGCGCCTGAATGCGCGTGTGCGTATGTGCATGCGTGGAATCTCTCGCTCCAGCTTTTTTCCCAAGGGAAGCCAAAGTAGGGAAATAAAACCTAAAGTGTTTTTTTATCATTGCTGTTCAGAAACTAAACAATTTCAGCTATGCAAGGATCCTTACAGAAGAAGGTAATTGAGATCACAAAGGCTTTTTCATCACACAGGCATTTTGATGAATATTTTTTGATCCACCAGTTTTAAGTACTTTATTTTTAAATTCTTTGTTTTTTGCTATATGGCAAAAAAGCTTCCCCCAGACCAGAGTTCTATGGTACCCGTTCCCTCCTGCCCAGCCGTTCCCCCGTGACCAGGGATGTGCTGACCCAGGCGACTTGGGTTCAGCCTGTGCCACAGCCCCGCATCAGGGAGGATGCATCAAAGCCACCGATTAAAGTGGCATCGTGCGGCTTGCGATCCGACTGCCGGAGGAGAGAAAAAGAAAGCGAGCTTGGCCAAAAAGTGTAAATAAACAACGACATATGGTTCGTGGGACCCAGGCAGGGAAACCTCTAATCAGCTTCTATTTAACAAATTGCCTAACTAACACTATGAGCTCATGCCTCAGAGACATGGTAACCGGCCCAGCCCCTCAAGGCTGATCCAGGCACTAATAAAAGCGCAAAAAGGCCTGAGGGCCTTTGCAGATCCTGGCGGCACCGCGCTCCGGGGACCTCGTGGGTGCCCACCCCGGCCACCGCACCCGGCACCCCCCAGAAGCCAACCTGGCTGAAATTGGATGCGTGGGCATTCATTTTCTTGCCTGTCCCGGGGCTGGCTCACCCCGCTGCCCCGAGCTGTGCGGGGTTGGAGCGGGGCTCCTCGGCAGCGGGAGGCAGGGGCAGAAGCAGCACCCTAATCCCCCCATGCCACCCTGCTCCCGACACTTTTTTTTATGTATCCTGCTTATCCCTGGGACCAGAGCCGCAGACGGGCCACAGGACGCGGGGAGAGATAAGGCTCTTCTCACGTTACCCGAAGCTGCCTTTCCACCACTTGATAGCATTAATTATGAGTTATTCTAATATAAAAGAAACCCTTCAGAAAGTTTTCCCCTCCTTTGCCTCTATCCCCATGTCCATTACGGGGACCCCCCCCACCCCTCCCAGCTCCCCTTCCATAAGCCCACGGGACTTCCCAGTTTTCAGCAATATGAGATACAGGAGTTTCTTTGAAAATGCTGCACGCTGGCAACTTTCCCACCTAAGTTTCAAATCTCACTGGATAATATTCTCCATATTCCTTTATGGAAACCAGAAATTCTGGCTTTTCTGTGTGCTCGACATGGCGTCGCTCGCCGACTTGCAGCATCCATGGGCTTAAAAGGGAGCCGGGCAAAGGCAGCTTCGTCAGCGGGTGCAGTCCTCGTTAGCAGCCATCGAATAAAGATGTGGGCTGCAATGCTGAGGAAACTTTTCTGACAAGAAGTTTGTTTGCTAAAAAGTGCAGTTGCAGGTCAACCGAGACAATCCACTAAATGGCAATGATATTGTACCCCCAAAAAAAGAAAAAAAAAATCAGATAAAATCAGCAAGGTTGAAACATTTTGTTATGATGGTTTTCCAGGGAAGCTTTCCGACTCTTTTTGTTTTGCTCTGAAACCATGTTTTCAGCAAAATTTGCCTATGTTTAATTCAAACCCACTTAAGAAGCTTAAAAAAAGGAAAGCTTGCAAAAGCAAACGGACTGTTTGTTTTACGATTGAACAAAACATTTTGGTTGACTTGAAACAGGTTTTGGAGGGGGAATTTTTTATTTTGTTTTTCATTTTGATGAGTGCAAGCTTGTTTTTTGTCAATGTCTCCAAAGTTTCCTATTACCCCTGTGGAAAGATGGGCTGCCGAGGGCTGTTAAAGCCACATGCCTCAGCGCTGGGATGGTTATTAAAATCATATAGTCCCTAGAATGGCCATGTGCCTGCAAATAATCAGACGAGTTCTCCAGCTCTCAGGAATTTCCAGCCTAAGTAATAGGGGATTATCCTGAAAGGGCACAGTGCTGGGAAGGGCTTTGTTGGGGCAGGAGGGGAACGCTCCGAGGCCATCCAGTTCTGGGGTCCTTGCAGAGAGGACTTCTTGGAAAACCTTAGTTGCAAACGTGATGAAAACAGGTTTTTCTCCCGGGATACCAGTATGGGAGAAACACAAATGTGATCTAACCCGGAGCTGCTGGCTGCACCCATGAGCATCTCCCCGAAGATACGGGAGCATGGCGCATCCGCCCTGCGAGCAGGTGGGAGAAAGGGGCCACTTACACTTCCACGTAATTTATAAACGGGCCATGAGTGTGTGCCTGTGTGCGTAGAGATGACCGGGTCTGATGCTCTCACGCATGGCGGGCAAGGGCAGGCAGGGGCAGGCAGGGGAGCTATCCTAGAGGGAAAGCCATTGCTCTGAGCATCGTGGGAGGGGAGCAGAGCTGAGCACGAGGGCAGCAAGAGGGTAACGTACCCCGAAATGTGAATGCAGCCCCAGGGCTGGCTCCAACAGGGCTGGATGAGGGCTGTCCCACCCCCGGGACAGGGACCAGCTGGAGGGAAGGGAATTGCATAGCACAGAAAAGGACAATAAAGAGCCCTTAAACCCCTTCAAATCATCACAACTCAAGTCTGACTTGCGCAGAACCTGCTTTACAGCAGCCAAAATGGCAGCTGGGACTGGAAGGATCCTGCCCCAGGCCAGAAGGTGTAAAGCAGCCCTGGGGAAAGAGGGACACGGCCCCAAGATGGGACTGGTGCTGGGGCCGAGGTGCCCATCAAACAGGTGCGTGCAAAGCGAATGTCAACTCAGCTAAATGGAAATGTTCCCTCCCAGTCCTCTGAAGTGTAACTGCCAGGCTTCCCGCTGCTCTTAATCTATATCACATTGAGTAGCTAAATATATTCACAGTATAATACAGCAGGGCCTTACTAATCTGCCCTTCATCATTTGGACACACAAAAATGGCTCTCTCTGCATCTCAGCACAGGTTTAATAGCAGAGCCATCACACTGAAGGTCTCCTATTACCAAGACTTCATCGTTTTGGCAAGGGTGACTAGAGCGTGCTCAAGAGGACATTACAGAGGATGCACATTAGTAATTGAAACTAAACTGCAGTTGTCAAAATGAATGAGCGACGTGTGTTTCCTGCTGTCCTAACCTTGCCCTTTTCTGATTGCGTTTGTTTGGGAAACAAATTGCATTTGTTAATTTGCAAAACAATTCTCCCAGTCATTAGTGTGACTCAGGTCCTAATCCCGGGGGTATTTTCATTGCAGGAACTTGAATCCCCATCCTCAGCTGTCCGGGCTCTGTCCGGGTGGGATCGGGGCTGTTTGGGGAGCGGTGCCAAGAGACCTCCTTGGGCTGGGTCTTCTGAGTCATTTTGGGGACAGCGTTCCTGTCCTCCTGCGTGGGAAACCACAGGACACCCATCAGCCCCGGAGCGATTTTGCCTGAATCCCTGCTATAAAAGAGATGCGCTGCAGGCTCCGACAGCTGTCTCTGACCCCCGCACCGAAAGATAACCGACTTTAGCCAGAAAATCTGGGTGAGAAATGTTCTTTGTGGAGGCTGGCCGTAGGCTGGGAGCCCACCTTTGGTGCTTGCTTTGTGAGCAGAGCCCTGCCAGCCATGCTACCACATTCCCAGGGAAAAAGGGGAGCCGGGGCCCCTCAGTGCCCGGGGGCTGGCTCAAGTCGGGGGGGGAGTGAGTAGCCAAGTTGCTGCGTTGTGCTCGGCCACCCGTAGCCAGCCAGCCCTGTCTCCCACTCCCTGTGTCTGCATTAGCATTCCCCAAATCCTTTTCATGCAGTGAATCTGATAAGGGGTCTGCCTGTATTGGATTTTTTTTTTTTTTTTCTCCCTTTGACACATAACCCAGCTGGCTGGGTGGCAGTTCAGGGAGGAATCAAACGTTCAGGAACAAATGAGTAAATCAAGTTACCATTTTACATCTCTTTAAGTTGTTTCCCTCTAAGAGCTCCCCAGATTTTATCTCAGGTAGCTTAATTCGAACAGGATAGCGAGGGCTTCTCGGAGTTTGGCTGGCTTACCAAGGGAAGGGCAGCCCCCACCAGGTAGAAGCAAGCTTTGCTCAGCAAAGCTAGCAGAAAGGACAGGGAAAGGCAAGGATAATTTATTGCGTCTTGTGGGAAGGTCCAGTAAACAGCCAGGAGTCTCCGAGTCCCGAGGCTGCGGAGGAGACAGCCCGGGAGCAGTTCCAGGCCAGGCTGCTGCGCGGAGGGGAGCCGAGACCCTGCGAGGAGGGGGCAGCCGCTTTTCGGGGGGAGCTTCGCCGCCCCGCAGCAATCGCGTGCGTGCAGGTGGCCGGGTTGCACGCTCACCATCACCGGCTTCTTCCGTGCACCCCGCAGTGCCCTCCCCGCCAGCAGATTTTGCTGAAGGCTTTTGTTCCGCCGTCTCTGGAGTTCAGAGAGGCCAAAGGGTGACTTCCCCAGGTCTCACCTTACTCAGCTCAATCTCAGACTTTGTTGTTCCCTGGGACCTAACTCACAAAGTCATAATGCCTGGGGATTCGTGCCTTTAAAGTAGAAGCTGCTCACCCAGGCAAGAGCTGAGCGATTGCTGCCACTAAATAAGCACCTGTGGGCATATGGCCACTCTTGGTGTCTTGTCCCAGGCTGCTCCATGCCTGCTACGACCTTGGGTGAAGCTCACGTCATTTCCCCTGGGCTGTGAATCCTGTGAATATTCCCTCCATCCCAGGACCAGGAGGTCTGCTTGCACACTCTGGTCTAAGTGTGCAGAAAGACATCCCCCTCCCGTGGGCAGAGATGCCCATTCCAGATGGGCATCTCTATACTGGGAGAACTGGGCAGCTGCTGCTATTGAGCTTTGCTATTTTCTTCTCCTGAAGTCCTTCTGTACAGAAATTCACCGAGATTTTCCTAATCTGAGAGATAATAACCTGAGGAATTTCTAGTCAGGCTTCATTGGCCATGGCATTTCACTGCTCTTTCAAAAAATCCCTGATGTCTTCCTACCCCAAAACACAGCAGAAACAAAAAAACAAATCAATCCACATAACAACAGCATGATCAGCTTTGCTCCAGCCCGGGAGAGGGGGAGAGAGAAAGGGAGGAGAGGAGAGATGGGCTGATAGGGAGAGAAGGGAGAGAAAGTGCAGGGATGAGGAGGGGCAGCATTTATGGACTCATTGGAAACCATCAATCACTGTTAGTGCAATAGGCTATTTAGAGCTGGTGAGTATTAAATTCCAGCAGAATTTGATGAATAACAGGAGGAAAAACATTCCCACTGTAGAAGAACAAAAACAAGAGTTCCCTCTTCCCCCATGCCGCAACCCCAAGCCAAACATCCCCAACCTGCGAGGAAGTGCCCTGGGAAAGGCTGCGCCCGAGCGAGGGGCCACGGAGGAGCCTCGGCGAAAGTACCAGCAGATAGCGGGGGGGGGGGGGGGGGGGTGCGGGACCAGAGCGATCGTAATGGGAACCTTAAGGACCTCGTTTTCACAACCGAAACCTCCATCCGGGGCGGGAAGGATGGGGGATGGCTCATTTTGCCTTAATTATCACCCAGCCCCTTGCTAATTATTAGCAGCTGGAGTGAGTCTGCTCAGATAAGATAAGGCTCCAGGGTCCTGTAAGCTGTGCATCCTTTGGGGGCTCAGAGGTGTTCCTCCTGCCTGTGGGCCTCCTGATGCTGAACCCGGCCTCTCCCTGCCTGTAACATGGCTGTAAGCGCAGGTCAGGGCTGCCTGCCCGCCTCTGCTCTGAAGGGGCAGACCCCAAAAGCACAGACCTTGGTGCTTTCCACTGTGTGATGGAGACTGGCATTTGTTGCATCCCTGCCGTCGCTCACCAAAAGCAGTCAGCGACAGCATCTCTCCTTAATTAGACAGGCTGGTAATGAGAGCTGAGGACCCTAGAGGCTCGTCTGACATCACCAGGTAGTGCTGTCAAGCAGGCACAGAAAAATGCACTGCGATTCAGCCAGCACATCCCCGGAATTAAGGAATTCGTCCTAAAAATGCACAGGCTGATGCTTTCTCTTTGGTGTCTCTCAATAATGGAGAGAGTGATGGGAAGGAGGAAAGAGAGGCATCTTAAACTAGGCTAATTCAGAAAACATCAAATAATTGCAATGGGGGCATTTTGTTTTATGATGAAGAATTAATTTGGCATGAGCATAAATGTGAAAGGGAAAGGCTGGTACAGCTCAGGTGACCTTTTCCTGGAGCCAGGCGGGTTGTCGCAATGATGAATGGGACACCTGAGCGCTGGCACGAACAGGCATCACCCGAAGGTCACCTGGCTTTGCTAAACAAGAGGTCGGCTGCCCTTCAGGGTGAGAGCCCGGATCCCCAAGCTGCCACAGCACGGGGGACTGAGGCACCCCCGTATCTGGGTGTGGGCTAGAACGGGCCATTTTGGAGCTGGCCAGAACCCCTCTGGCCCCATTTATTAACTCCCTTCTCCCAGGAGAGAGGCAGAGAGCAGCTATGCGCTGGTCCGCTTGGGTAGACAACCCAAACTGAAGGTCTGGAGAACGTGTCTGTGGTCATTCCCTAGTGTCGCTGAGTGCCAGGCTCTGATCCACACCCCCTCCTGCCTCCAGAGATGCAGATGCTCCTGCGGGAATGGGGTGGCCAACGCAGAGGGTCTCCTTGAAGGCACCGTTCCACCAAGGCACGGCGAGCGGGCGCGGAACTCCGGCACGGCACCCGCCTCGCGGCTGGAGCGGCGGTGGCGTGGTGAGAGGCTGGAAGCGGGGGTCCCCGCGGGGTCTGGGTGCTGCGTCCCGCTGGGGCATGCAGGCGGCACGCGGAGCGTGTCCCTGCCATGTGGCAGCCGGCCCAAGGACCGCTCCGATGGGAGAATGACTCACAGGGACTCCGCTGCGGGTGTGTTTCCTATTAGGGCCGTTAAAGTCTCCACAATTAGGAATGTAACTCAACCAGAGTGTGAATCCTTAATAGGAAACATCCCCCAGATGCGCATGAGAGGGCCCCGAGGAAGATGCCAGCCCTCGGAAAGGGCTCTGGGGTTTGTGTGCGAGAGCCGCCGGGATGGCTCCCACATGAGGCGGCATCAAAGGGGGAGGCTGCAGTCCCGGGGTCTCCTTGGCCATTTCTGCCAACTTTGATCAGGGTTTGTCTTCTGACTCCAAAACATTTTTTTCACACTTGTTTCCCAAGTGTGAAGAGCCTGAAGCCATGTTGGAAACTCTGAGACAATTTCGGATTCCTTTGCAACAAAGCCAAGGCCAGGACAATAGGACTTTGATGTTATTGACATATTGGTTCAGAGTTTCCTTGTTTCCATTTCCCAGCATTAGGACAGAGCATAGGCCTGCTTCTTTGCTCTGTTTAATTAGTTAATGTTTGTACAGTGCTTGGAGAATATAAAGTGCTCAGTAAGTGGAAAGCATTATCCTTATTATTATGCCTTCCCATATTCACCGGCTGCATTTGGTGGAGCTGCAAAAGCTTTAAAAGAAAAAAAATAAGGTCAAGCGAGTTTAGTTTATTTTATTTAAATGTAAAATAAAATTTTAGTGCTGAGCAGAAGTAATGGACTGGCGGACCTGGGGAGGGAAGGGCTCTGTTTACCACCAGAGCAGGGACAGCATAGACTGAGCCAAACTGAGTCTCCTTGACGTTGTCCCACGCTGCCCCATCACTGTGTGCCTCAAGTCTGGCCTGGACAAACCTTTCACGGAGGCAGAAGGACCCAGTTCAGCTCTTGGCCGCCCTGCTGAAAACTGCTACCAATGGAGTTAATTGGTGCCAGTCACTCAGGATGCTCATTTATCATGTGGACATCTGTCCGCTATGGATGGGACTGCTTCCATGCAGAGGCCACCATGCCACCGCCAGGCAGAGCTGGGCTGGAAACCGGTGTGCATGGTCCAAACATTTGCCACATCCACCAGCCAACTCCCTGCGGTGCTGCCGGGTCCCCAGGGCCCCACAGCTCACACCCCACGTGCCGGAGCAGCCAGCCCACGGCGCAGCATCCCTTACAGTGGCAGAGACCAGGAAAACATCCCGGTCTTGCTGTTGTTTATCTGTTTCTCATTGCTGGGTGGTAAGGTGCTGTAGGAGGTCCTCGAGGATGTTCTGAGGAGGTGGGAATGGGAAACCTCCTGTATAGCGAGCAATGCCAAGGCAGTGCCCCAGCCCCACAGCCCGCAGCAAGGCTGGGGGATGCTCCCACCGAGGACAGGTCCGCTTGTGAGCAGGGCCCCAGCTTTGGGGTTGTCTGGGTCTCGCTGGGGTGGTTGTTCCCTTTTTCTTTCCCTTGAGTGAGGTTTACCCTCATTGTGATTCCTCTCCTTGCTGGCGATAAAACGTTTGACGAGCTGTGCTAAAGGCCCAGACTTCAGCAGCCCACACCAACCCTCCCGCCCCAGTCTCTCCCCCGCCAAATATGTTTGTATTTTTAACATTTTAGGCAACAATCTTAAACCAAAACAGATGTGACAATGAATATTTATCTGCAGCATCTCAGTATGGGATTTTCTCTTAAACTCGATAAAATAAACTGCTCATGATACAGAACAACATTTCTCCTAATATACAATACACAAGGGGCAGGAGGGGAATTAGCAGATGAACTCGGCGTTAAAGCCATTTAAAATCAAAAGAGCAGCAACATTTACATGCGAGGAGAACAGTTGGTTGCTTTCAGTGAGATCCTGGCGCGTGTTTTTTTTAATTCCTTGAGGCATGCAAACGCTATGCAGAAAGGTTATTGCGAATGCCGAGCAGGGCAGATAAGAGGGGGTCTCTCCCTGCAGGTGGGGAGGAGGCAAGAGCAGCCCCTCCGTTCCCGAGCGGAGCGGGGCACGGCTCGCTGCGGGGCGGCAGGAACAGCCGCGAGATAAGGAGCAGGGGAAGGAGGGGAAGGGAGAAGGCAAGCATGGCTCGAGTGACAAGGAGGTCGCCATGTCTGAGTCCCAGCCTTGTGTCTTTCCCGCAGGCTGTGCCGGCATTGCTTTCCCCATTCCTCTTGGGGCAAGCCAGCTTCATCCGTGCTGACTTCATTTGGGTTTATTTCCAGTCGTCAGGCAAGTGGGACCCAGGGCGAAGCGTTCCCACCCACACCGTTTCTGTGGTTGAGGGGTGTTGGATTTTACCTTGCTGGGACTGACGCCCATGGGGTGCTCCAGGCTCCCTGGACTGGGACCTCTGGGTTTCCAGGGGGGAACATACCTTTGCCTGGCTCTTCGGCAGCTCCCTCTGGACCGGAGAGTGGGATGCTGTGGGGTCCCTCATGCCCAGGGGCTGATTGAGCTCCTGTCCCACAGGGTAGCTGGATCCCAGCACGGCACAGCAGCACAGGACCAAGTCCTCTGCTCGATCCGGCACTGCGAGGCCCTTCTCCCCTACTCTGCGCTTCCTCAGGGTCTTATGCCAAGGCCTTGGTTTTGGGGCTCAAAGTGATGAGTGAATAAAAAGTACTCAAAGCTACGGGATGAAAGCTGGCAGCTCGTCCCACCGCCATGCCGGACCCAGTGGACGCTGCAGGGCAGTAGAGCCATGCTGGAGGCAGCACGTTCTCCCCCAGGAGCTGGGGGGCATTTCCAACCTTGACAGGTTTTGCTCAAAGAGCCAGGCACGTTTCTCCAACCTGCTGTCTCTGACGCAAATCCAGAACAATATGCGGATTAAAAATAACAACAACAAAAAAAAAGCTCAACTACCAAGACAAAGCATTCCAGCGCACACATACCTGTCCCCGAGGACAGAGCGAGGGAGCAGGCGGCACATGGCAGACGTGAGCCCAGATGCCTGGTGCGTGGGTGGGAGGCTGCGAGGGGGCAGGAGGAGGATCCTGAGGGTTGGTCCCATCCTGTGTCTAGGGCTGAGAGGCCGATAAAGCACCTTGTGCTCATTCAGTCCTCCACCACTCTCAAAGGGAGCGATTCAGTGTGACTGAGGAGAGTTGTGCAGTGGTGGTCACCCTTTGCAATCAGCGCCCAGGTGAGCCAAGCCAGTGACCACAGCACCGTGAGCTGTAATGTCTTGTTCCTCTTTGGCTTGGGACCACCTTCCCTCCCAGAAAGGGATGTGTGTCACTGGGAGGCACCTAGCACACTCCGGAGGGACCCCTAAATAATAAGTCAAAAAGACAAGGTCTCCTTTGGTCTGCAGAGACAAATAGGAGCCAGAAAAACTGCCGACTGAAAGAGCTCAGCAGCTTCCTGAAGAGAGAGAGGAATGAGCATAGCTGGTGTCAGAAATGGGATGTGGACTGTCTGAGCCCAGGAGGGACCACGTTTCTTGTGTTGGGAGAGCAAAGCACAGGCCAGCCTCACACAGGAGATGCTGCCAGTCACTAGCACATGCCCTTGGGCCAGCACGGGGAATAGAGGGGTTTGCAGAGTCCCTGTGCTTTTAAAGCAACGCATGGAGAGGGTCCCAGGGCCCTGCCTGATCCCCCTGCCCAGCTTGCTTGGGACTTCACGGTCCTGTTGCTCCCAGCGAGCGCTGGGCTCTCAGCTCGCCCTGCCAGCTCCTGCCCAGCACACACCGCTCTACCGTGCACAAATGCATTCATCCATTGCGCTCCGCACCCAGAGCTTGGCCAGGTCTGGGTTCCCCACGTGCTTTCCTGGGGCGCGGAGGAGAAAGGGTTCGATTTCCCGAGCTGTGCCAAGGCAGCGCTGCGGGGAGCAGCGTGACGTTACCAGCCCACGAGCTGTCCAGCATCCTGAGATAAGTTTGTTTCATTCCCCAAACTATATAAAAGTTGCCTGATGTTATGCTGTAGCCGCATAGCATTCCTTTGTAAGGAAATAAAGTGTCAGTGCCACAGCTGTGAAATATATGCACAGCTCACTCTGATTCAGTAGCATGCACTGGGCAGAGAGAAGCGGTGGGTTCCTGTTTAGGTTTTCGGTTACTGTGTTTGTAAAATATTTATTTTTCTTGGTGTTTCTATCCTAGGCTTTTTAGAATCTAAATATTTGGACGATGGAGGAGCTGTGGCCGGATCCAGTGCGCTGGCCATGGCGTTGCTCTGCTCGCTGAATTGCGGCGTGTGTCAGGCATGCTGATGGTCTCCCCTGCACCCGCCTTCCAGCCAGCCCTTCGCTTTTTGCCTAAAGATCAGACAGTATTTAAATGCAGTCTCCAGGGGTGGAGAGGGTGGTATGAGGCATTGAAAGGCCTGGTAGAAGGAAAAGAAAAAAAAAAAGAAAAAAGGAAAAAAAGCAAGGCAGCAGTGTATAAATGAATAAATAATAGTAATAAAAAAGATCATTGGGAAGCAGAGACATTCTTTATGGTGCATTAATGTGTTTTCTCAGCTGCTCTCTTGACTCTCCACCAGCTCTCACAGTTCCTGTCCTCGGGACACTTTCGGCAGCGAGCGGTGGGCACAGGAAGGTTTGTGCTCGCTGCTCTGCTCTCCCACCTCCCGCTGCCCCCAGGAGCTCCCCTTTCACACTGCTTGCACTGCAGAGGTCAGCTCTCGTGGGGAAGCCAGACCCTCCACCTCACCCTTTCCCCATGGCCTTCATGCCCACCAGTGTCTTGTGGGACTTGGCTCTTTGGGAGAACCTATCACTTGCACCAGAAAAGCCCTTTGGGTGGGAAATGCCAGCAGCAACAGGGTGCATTTTGGCTCCTCAGAGTCCCTCCTGGCTCTGCCCCCTCCCTCTCTCCCGCAGGTTCCCCGAGCGGACTCTTTCTTCCTCCACCCATCGTCGCCAGCTTCGCGGGGAATGGATTCAGCCCAGATGCGCGTGGTGGGACATCAGTTGTACAAGGACCCGGTTCTTATCTGTCTGCTGACAGCACTGTCATCACGCTGTGATGAGTGACGTGGATGCGGTCCCACCTGCTCCCAGCATTGATCACGGGGCGTTGCTGCTGCTATAGAAACACCCAAGTTCTTACAATCACCTGCTTTTTTCTTTCCCTCTTTTCTTTTTCCCTTTAGACCCTCAAAACCGCTTCTGAATTCCCTTACATTTTAAACCAAGAGCCAATGGGCTCTTCACCGCAGTTATGTTCCTGTCAAGGCACAACGTCCTGCCGCTGTGATGAGGTGCGACCATACATTCCCACCTTACGGAGGGGAAACTCCTGAGAAACCTGCTTTCTGGGGGCAAGCCCTCTCCTGTTAATGATGGGGCAGCAGAATTCATCTGTGTTTGCAATGCTCTGTGAGCCTATCAGCTGCTCCAGCAAAGCAAGACAAAGCACTCCGGTGATTTTATTTTGCTGGCTGCTCATCACCCATCTGCTTATTTTCTTGAGATTTACTTCTGCTAACCCACTTTGACACCTGCAACTCCGCTGATGAATTGACTTAAAAGCTAAGCTAACTTTGCAAAACTCTTTTATGCATGACCGTGGGGAGAGCAGATGGTTCTCGCTTCAGCGTGGCTGCTAGGTCCCACATCAGGAGGGCAGAATCCTTCTCATTTCTTGTTTGCAAAGCAGAGACACCCACACGGAAAACCAGTGTGTCCTCAAGTCACAGGGGTCCGGACATGTCCAGCTGCATCACGATAGATGGACACTCATGAATCATCCAGCAAATCCTTGCCAGGCTCCCTGCCCTCAGTGCGCTGAATTGAGGTGGCTTTTTTTGTGTCTGTTGCTCTGGCCAGTCTTCCGTGAACATTCTGCAAATCAAATCAGCTCAGTGTAAGAACCAAGGAGACACTTATTAATGGGATTTGAGCTGAAATTCAACCCTTTCTCAAAAAAAAATATATATATATTCCTTCAAACCAAAAAATTCTAAACAAACCTCACTTGAGAGTCATTTAATACCATGTCAGCTTCCCTTCCCACTGCTCCTGAGCTCCGAGAGCTGGCGAGATGAGCCGTGTCCCCGCATGCAGGTCTCCAGCCACCCGGCAGGTCGGGGTCCCGCGCTCCTTCGCCCGCTTGGCAAGGTGCAAACAAAACCTGAAGTGCAGATGCCAGACCTGCTGACCCAGAAAGATCATTCTGAAGCCCAGCTTTGTCTCGAGCCTTGGTCGAACGCCAGAACAGGTCATTTCCCCGGTCTCCCTTCCATTGCCTCTGTTGTGATTCTCACTTCCCACCCGGAGCAGCCCAGCAGTCACGGGATGGCTGCTGCCTCCCGCCCAGCGCGGCTGGGGTTCAGAGGCACACAAAGGAGGTCCTGGGGATGGTTGGTCTGGGCGAGTGGCACCGATGGTGATGGACATCGAAGCAGAACAGACTCTCCAGCTTTGAGACTTGTAAAAGCTAGGCTGTCTTGGCTGTCAGTGTTTCTCCTGCCCTACAGTTCATGAGTGACCGTCCAGCTGCGCCTCTTCTCTGTGTGTGCTGAGCTGGAGAGTGTCCCGAAGGGCTCGCGAGCCTCACTGACCTCTCCAGGCAATTTTGGCATGACCGCTCAGGGAGAATCACCCTCGCACAACCTCACTGCCCTGCTCGGTGCATCGGTTTCGTCGTCTCTAGAGCAGGGCTGACTTCAGTCATCTACTGATGACTCAGTCGCTATGGTTTAGGGAGCTGCTGAACGATGACACATGCAAAATGCTTCGCCTGAATGTGCTTTCCGTAGTAAATCCCTGTTCTCGGGCCTCTGCTACCACTGAGACAGCAAAGAAAAGCACCCAGTAGGATGGGTTTCCAGGAACCCCAACCATCTCCAGGTCCCTCTGCAGCTTTGCGTCTCCTTTCCTGCCTGTTGCCTGTTCTTCCTACTGGTCCAGTACTGTAAATAAATGAGGGGATAAAGAGGGGAAATATCTGCCCCCCCCCCCCCCCGCCCTATGATTTCTTACACCTTCAACAAATGCATGTGGAAGGAGCCCTCTGAAAACTAAATTTTGGTCTGGGGGGAAATAATTTTCCCTCTTTCTTTCCTGAAATCACTGAGGAGGGGTGGGAGACTCCTGCGTGCGGGAGGAGCACTCTGGGGCACGCACTGCTCAGGCAGGGCTGGCTGGCACAAGGGGGGACACAACTCTGCACCCCCGGAGCATCGACCAGGGCTGTTCCCTGTCCCGATGGGCTTCCAGCAGCCCTGCTGTGCCAGCCCGTCCCTCTGGCTGGCTGGCAAAGGGCTCTCCAGTCAGCTCCCATTCTCCCTGCTGCTGTCACCAACCGCTTTGGGAGCAAACCAGTCGCTTCCCCACATCGCTTGTGTTGCTTACAGCAGCTGGGGTTTGCCTTGGGCAGAAAACCCTTATGAAGAACTGGAGGGTGGAGATCTAGTCTGCATGGACTTTATCTTGACTGAAAATTAAGTGACCATAATGATGAAACATCAGGTCCATCCTTCTTCCTCCCTTCTGCTTTCCTTTCCGTTCCTTTTCCCTTTTCTCTTTTTCCTTTCCTTCCCTTCCCTCTTCCTCCTTTCCCCTTCCCTTTTCTCTTTCCTTGCCTCTTTCTCCTTCCCTTCCCTTCCCCTTCCTTCCCTCTTCCTCCTTTCCCTTTTCTTTCCCCTTTCCTTCTTTTTCCTTTCCTTTTCTCTTTCTCCTTTCCTTTCCTTCCCCTTCCTTCCCTCTTCCTCCTTTCCCCTTTCCTTTTCTCTTTCCTTTTCTCTTTCTCCTTCCCTTCCCCTTCCTTCCCTCTTCCTCCTTTCCCTTTTCTTTCCCCTTTCCTTCTTTTTCCTTTCCTTTTCTCTTTCTCCTTTCCTTCCCTTCCCCTTCCTTCCCTCTTCCTCCTTTCCCTTTTCTTTCCCCTTCCCTTCCCTTCCCCTTCCTTTTCTCTTTCTCCTTCCCTTCCCCTTCCTTCCCTCTTCCTCCTTTCCCTTTTATTCCCCCTTTCCTTCTTTTTCCTTTCCTTTTCTCTTTCTCCTTCCCTTCCCTTCCCCTTCCTTTTCTCTTTCTCCTTTCCTTCCCTTCCCCTTCCTTCCCTCTTCCTCCTTCCCCTTTTCTTTCCCCTTTCCTTCCCTTCCCCTTCCTTTTCTCTTTCTCCTTCCCTTCCCCTTCCTTCCCTCTTCCTCCTTTCCCTTTCCTTTCCCCTTTCCTTCTTTTCCCTTCCCTTTCTTTGCCTCCTTCCCCTTCCCTTCCCCCTTTCCCCTTCCCCTCTCTCCCCCCCTCCCGGTGTAGCCGGTCCCTTCCCCTCCGCCCCCCCGGGCTCACCGCCTGCTCTCCTTAGGCGAGATCTACCCCTAGCGGCAGCGCGGCGGCAGGGCCCCCCCCGGCCCGCCCGGACCCCCCCGGCCCCGCCGGGCGCCGCGGGGGATGCGCGGCCAGCGCTTCCAGCGCACGAAGGAAGCAGCAGCGGCCGGGGGGGTTACGGAGGAGGAACCCCCCCGGGGAATCCCCCCAGCCTGGGGGGGCATGAGCCGCTGCCCGGCGGCTCCGCTGCGCCCGACGTTCTGGCAGCGCCCGGCGGGAGGGGGGCCGGTGGGGAGGTGTCAGGCTGCAGGAGCTGCTGGCGAACGGAACGGGGGGGGGGGGGGGGGAAGCAGCCGGCTGCTAATTTTTTTTTTTTTTGCTTTTCCCAAGGGCAAAGAGCCACGCCGGGGCTTTCACCCCGCGAGCGACTTCCAGCCACGAAGATGCATCTTCAAAGCCCCCCCCACCTTGGGGACCCCCCAGCCGGCGCTGGGAAGGCAGAGCCGGGGCCGGCGGCCCCCGTGTGTCACGGCGATGGTCGGTGAAGCTCCCGTGCGTGGCACCGGACCGGCTCTCGGGAACGGCAGCTGGTCAGAGCAACCGGTTGCCCACAACGCGGTAACTGGGGCAGCTGCTGGGGCTGGAGCTTCACACACCCCCCCTCCCCGCCGTGTCCCCATGCTGGGACCGCTGGGGATGCCAGCGGGACTGGAAGCCAAGGCCCCGGGCAGAGGCAGCCACAGCAAAACGAAGAGGGAATAACCGCGCAGTGACGCACAGCTCATATCCCAGAAATTTCCTGTTTCAGCTGCGCTGCTCGGAGTTTCGCCCTGACCCCTGCCAGCGGGGAAGCCTGGCCCCGCGCTCGCAGGCAGCAACACCCCCAGACCAGCTCCCCGGCCTGCAGCGGCCCGGGAACGGGGTCCTGCCGGCGGCGGGGCATCCTCGCCGGAGACCGGAGGGAGAAAGGAGAGGGACGGAAAGGGCGAGGAGAGGGAGATGGAAACAGAAAGAAGACTTAAAAACCCCCTGCTTTAAATGATGGAAAAGACCCCAGCGGTGTTTGCTTTCAAGCCTTATTTTGCTATGCAGGAGCTTGAAAGGCATCTAACTCCCAAGCCCTTGTAGAGCAAGCATAGATTTCACATTATAAAATATAAATAACCTGGGTTTGCTGCTTGGCTTGGCCCAAGCCATTGCAATCTCTTCAGTTTTCTCTCTGCGGTGATTTGTTACAAACAGCCTGTAATACACAACTTAATAAACCTGAACTTCAGAAGAAGTGAGGTGAGGCCCCAGGTCCCAGGTGCTCGGTCAGCAGGGGAGGAGGAGATGGGAAATAACGGGGAGCAGCTGCACACACCAGCCGCCTCCCCTCCTCATTCCCCCCCACAGAAGGGCTGCGCAGAGGCGCCGCGGAGGCTTTGATGGGTGATGCCAGGGCAGCAGAGGCGCTGGGAGCGATCACCAGCGCCCAGGCACGTGGCCCGGGAGGGAAACGCTCAACAGGTTTTGTAGTTTTGTGCATTTCGGGCTGAGTGATTTCTCCACCCTGAGCCCTCGCAGGAGGAAGCGCGTTATCTGCCGGTCGATGTTCATCTGTTTCACGGTGCTTCAGTTCCCCCGCGAAGGAGCAGGAGCGATGTCACGTAACCCCTTACGCAGCACGTGCTCGCAGACGGCTGTGTTTGGGACCAGGACCGGAGCAAAGCGCAGATTGCAAGGACCGATTCGCAGTGAGTCAGACTGGGGCCGGATTTCCCAGCTGACCCTCTTGCAACGACTGCTGCCCCAAAACACCCAGCCTTTTACCCGTGAGGTTTCCACAAACGTGCGCAGCATGTCACGCTTCAGGACTCTACCCACGATTTGGAGGCACCGTAAGATGATGCCCGGTAAGAGAAGAAGGAAAGGTAGCTGTGATCCTGGGCTCAACCGAGAGAGCAGGGCACAGGAGATGCTCGGGGCCGCCGTGTGCAGTGGGGTCACACCACCCGCACCAGTTGCTGTCCTGGACTGGGCCAGCCTGGCCTCGCAGCTCCCCACAGCCTCCTGCCTGGGATAGCCTCCTGTCTCTGTTAGCAGTAAGCTGCAAGAAGTACAAAAAAGCTCTTAAAGGAAGTATTACGGGAAGCCCTTAAAGTCTGTTTTATCTTAACCCCATAGGTTAGTGGTTGGCTTATGTCCTGGAGCAGGAGGGCCGCGCACAGGAGGTGTTTATTCCTGCCTAGTGCCACTGTGGCTTTCTCATTATTTATAGAAATGTCCAGTGCTTTTCTGGGCTAAAATAGACCAGTCTGGCCTGGGCACGCTTTCTGAAACCCCAAGTGCTTCTGTGCCTGCCCAGAGCCTCGGCGTAACGTACAGAGGTCCCAAAGCAGTGATGGCTCCCGCGTGGTGCAGCCCAGGCTGTCCCGAGTGGGCATCGGTGCCAGCGCTCCAGCCCACTGCGCGGGATGCGGCACAGCAGCATCTCAGCCACGGTCCTGGGTATTTCCCTGCCCGTGACTTTTCCCCGTGCCACCTCAGTGCCCGAAGCTCTCGCCCCTGTGCCGGCAGGAGCCTGTGTCTCTGCCAGTGGAGAGCCGTGGCCACACGCCTCGGTGGCAGCTTTTGCCTTTGTGCAGATTCCAGTGCTGGGCACCAGGCTGCATAATGCAGACCTGTCAGGATCTTGTAATAGCTGAGTGTTAGGGCCAAGCACAATGCAGAGATTAAAAAAAAAAAAAAAACAACAACAAACCACCAGCACAAACAAAAAACCCAAAGCCCAATAGCAGAGATGCCTGTGCCCCTGGAGCAGCCCAAGGAACAGTCCGTGCTGCTGAGCTAGGTACGCGAGAGTCACCACAAAATAGGACAAGCAGAAACACAGTTACTATATTGGGAACTCCGCTGGAAGCTTTCTCTCCATTTTTTTGAGAGTCCAGGTCTCCTGAAGCATCATCTTAAAGCACCAAGAGCCCTGCAGGGCACCAGGCTGCCCAGGCCGTGCAGCGGTTCCCATCCCGCCCCATCGGCACCTCGTGGCATCATCCCAGGAGGGCTGCAGCACCGAAGGGGAGCGCAGCAAAGCCACCGCTGCCGGCTGGTGCTCAATGGCTGGCACTGCCTGTGCGGGAGCATCGGCCCTCGGGATAGCAAGTGAAGAGATCCAAAAAGCTGCCTGTGTGTCCTCTGAGGTCCGGCAGCCCTGACAGAGGGAAGAGAAATGAGCTCAGGAGAAGAAAGTCTGGGCTCTCCTTTCACCACGGGGACAAAGGCAGGTAGGGATGTTGTGCCAGAGCAAATACACCCTCTTCATCGCCTGGGCTGATGCACTTGGGCACGCTGCCATGCAAAGACACCCCGTTGCTGCTGCTCCCAGAGCTCACGCGCTTTCTGCTATGGGGCTGGGGGGGGGGCTGGCACAGGCACCCCTCCAGCCCCTGCACACCCTTGGGCACAACGCCAGGATAAGGCCCCAGTCAGCGAGCCCTCCCCTGGCCCTGAGCGGTGCTGGGGGGAAGGGATGGACCTGCACAAGGAGCAGGAGGAGGATGAAGACATTAGAAGTGCTTTGGGGGAAAAGGAGGGAAGGACAAAGAGAAGCTGAGAAAAGGCTGTCCCCTGATGCATTTCAATAGAAAACAGTCTTGTCTTTTTTTTTTTTTTTCTAGACCCTGTTTTCCATTTCAAATCAGCCCTGACACTTTGGTTACTTTTTTTTTTTTTTTTTTAGTAAGCCAGGTTTGGACTTTAAAATCTAGTCATCTGAGTGTCACAACCGATTTCAAACAAAAACAACACATGAGGAGAAGGAAGCCCCCCCAGTGCCTCGGTGCCCATCAGGGCAGGCGGCAGGGGACCCGCTGGAGGACACCCAGCCACCCACCACCAGCATAGATGTGCAAGCCCCAGGAGAGACATGCGGCTCAGGGCTCCTCTCCGCAGCCTCCACCCTCTCGCTGAAGGTCTTGGGGTGGAACAAATCCCATCGGGGACCACTGCTGTTGAGCTGGGTAGGCGAAGGGTGCGGGCAAGCAGCAGCAGATTCGGGGTGCCTTCAGCCTCCCTCGCTCTTCCTGGCTCCCACATGGCCCCGGGCAGCAGAGCTGCTGGAGCAAACCCGCTCTCTGGGGTGCTGCCAGGGGAATTCCAGCTCCTCCCGCCTGACCCCAGCGCAGAGTCCCCTTGGCGATGTAGGGAGAGCTTCCCAAAATCTCGCCCGAGGAGCCCTTCCCCGCTGGCAGCCCCGCTCAGCCCGGGGCTGGCAGCAGTGCAGCCAGCCTCTGCCTGTTCTGCACCCCCAAACCCACGCTGAGCTCTCGCCCCTCCATCCCCGAGAGGCTGGGAGCGTGGGGGAAGGCAGATGGAGAGAAGATCTGGAAGAGGAGGCATCTTGAAGGAAGAAAGTAACAACCAGGAACACTGAGAAAGGGATGAGATGTGACAGAAAAGTTGGCCTGAGGGAAATAACGGGAGCTAAAAATAACCGTCCAAAGGCTGCGATGGGAGAGAGAAGGAAAAGTGCCGATCCGAAGGAGAAATGGGGTTACGCTGCAGTCTTCCCCCGTGCGCGCTCCTGCTGAGCCCCCCAGCTTTGGCAGGGAGCCCCAGCCAGCCCGGAGGGGAGAGGGCTGGGGGGGCCGTGGCAGAGACCTCCCATACGCTTTCGCAGCTGGACCGTGGGCCGTGGGCCAGTCGGCTCCCAGGGGCAGGGGCAGGCGGCATCCTGCGGGGACCGGGCCGATGCCTGCAGAGCTCCCTGCCCGCCCCAGCCGTGCGTGCCTGCGAGCCCATCGCCTTGATTACATCTCTCTGTTTCCTTCCTGACTTGAGCACAGAAAGCCTCTTTGCCATTCATTTACCCAGGGACTTCATTGGTATTTAATAAACTCGATTAAGCAAGCGCCTTAATTTGCTTTTGTAATGAAAACATAATTGTTTCTGCAGTTACAATGCAGGGACTCTCCACTGCAGGTGGTGGGTGCTAGGGAGCAGGATAATAAAACACAGAAGAGCCCAGAACTCAGGAAGTTATTTGTTCTCCCCCTTAGGAAATAAACATGTTATCACCTCGCCAGGGCACGGCTGGTACTGGGGAAGAGCAGGGGAGGAAAAGCCACTCTTGTGCCATGGAGAGGTGCGCTGGCTGCCTGATTTAGGGCAATCCTGCTCCCCTCGTCCTGGTCACTCGTGCCGTCTCACATTCAGTCCCTCCTCGCAAAAACATGCGACCACAGAGCGTGGGTAATTTTTCAAATTCACTCACCTTGCAGCTCCATCAGGCGTCCCGTGTAGGATGCGTGCATCCCATGCTCTGTGATCCCATGTAGGGATGCACGTGTGATAAAACAGGGGCACACCTCTGAGCCTTCTCAGGCATAAATGCACATCGATGCACACACATGCAAGCCAGGCTGTGGATAGTTTGCAATTCTGCGCATGCATGCACGCATAACCCTTAGCACTCAACTGTCTCAAAAGGAGCTGTGCACATCAGCACCCAGGAACATGTCTCGCAGTAGCCTTGGTGCAAATAAATGGGAAAAGAAGTTACTCTGCAAACAGTGAGTGTAAGGCAAACCCCCAAACTGAGAAACAAATTATCATCTGCATGGTTTGTATGTCATATGACGTCTCTATAGAGACCAAACAGAAAAAAACCCTGCTCATTATATACACTTTACATTGAGATTTTCTCATGATTGATGATTTAGAAAATACTGCAACCACTGCAAGCATGGGTGAGCAGCGCAGAGGTCGCTGTGGCCAGGAGCTGGGGAAGACCAGAGCCCGTTTGTGCTCTCTGAGGAAGACTATGGGGACGAAGGACCCCGCATTTGCGCTGAACAGCAGCATGACTTGTGCAGAGAGGAAAAACGGGAGCGAGGAAGAGACAGATGGTCCCATTTTGTATGAAAAGGCAGAGAGGGAAGATGTAACTTGGGAATCTCCCCAGAACAAACCATCTGTGAGGTGTAAGGCCTGTGTTGCTGCTGGTATAGCAAGGTAGCCAAAATACTGAAGCAGCAAAGGATGCTGTGCTTGGTATGAAGCAGAACTGCATTTCATTCCCTTTATTTGTGACTTGGAGGTCACAGGTAGCGTAAGCAAGAATTTAATCCTTTCTTCTTTTTTTTTCTGCAATAATAGGTTTGTATTTTTCATTACCCCTGTCTGACACTAACCAGGATCTCTGGGAACTCTTGTGAGCCCGAGGCAATTCCCTCCCCAGATTTAAGGAACCCAAATAAATAGGTGTTGTGGACAAATGCTTTAAAATACTAGGAACTTTAAAATACTAGGAACTAGGGACTGGTCTGGAAACCTCGTGAGCCAGACTGTGTTTCGCACTGAAGCTCCAGTGATCCATTTAGGAGCTGCTGGCATCGAGAGCAAAGTCCGGCGGAGCACTCGGCCCCCAGCACCCTCCCCTTCCCGGCAGGAGCAGCTGCTGGAGGAAAGTGCCGTCCCATCCCATCCCGTCCGAGGCTCCGGATAGCTGTCACGGTGCATTGGCCACTGTGGGAAGCGAGGTCTGGGATGAGGTAAGCTCTTGGGTTATCTTTTCTAGACAGTTCGTATCTCTGGAGATTTCATTCCCTCTGGGAAGGACATAGCAGCTTCCGACCCTTCTGCAGTACGAGGCTGACCCAGCGCCCCTCTGGGTGGCATCGCCCCTCATGGGTCTTTCCACCTCCAAGTGCATCACAGACCAGCGGTGTTCCCATCCCTGAGCACGCTGGGTTGTCAGCGCAGCATTCGTGCCCCAACCCCAGACTGTCCCCGTCTCGCACGGGGAACTGCGGGTGAGAGAAGGGGAACGAGAGCGTCCGTCCTCCTGCGGCAACCTTGCTGCTGCGGGCTCCGCTGCTTCAAAGGCATCCTCCCCGCAGATGGTTTCCAACGCTGACAGATAAACAGGGGCATAAATCTGGGCAGGGTCACGGTCTAATTGAGAGCCCACCCATGCACAGGAATGCAAGATACAGCGAAGGCAGAGGGAAGGGACCAGCTGATAACACGCTGGCTGGCTTGCTGTGGGTAATGCCCAGTTATTTGGTGTCACCGCTGTTTCATTAATCAAGCCGTAAATCAGACGAGCCCCGGCACTCATTCGGCTGGGTGAGATGCCCCAGTGCCGCTACACCAGACTGCTGGGGTTTGCTGAACGGTCCTCGGCTCTGTCCCTCTGCGGCAGGTTGGGGAGAACGAGCTGGCAGCTCCCTGCACCCGTGCAGGCTCCAGCCAGGACAACGCTGCAAAGGCGCAATCAAGGCAGGGATCTTTTCTTTTTTTGGAGGGGGTGGACAGGAGACAGAACGAAAGAAGGCTAAAAAATAAAAGAGACCGCCCCTATAAATCACTAATATTAAAACAGCATGAAAGGGCTGGTGTCTTCAGACACAAATAAGCCCTGGGTGGGAGCGCAGGAGGCATTGCTGGCCCAGCCATTCAACTCTGCAAATATACATCAGGTCTTCCTGACACATCGTTATTAGCTTTCCTACGCTGAATTGCACAGGGATAAACTTGGGGCTGGGAGAAAAACCGCAGAGATTATTGTCAGCCCTAGCACTGCCACGCGCTGTGCTTTTTCTCCTTCCCCCCCCTCCGCCTTTTTCAACCAGGAACACAAAGGAAATTCATGGCATTTCTATGGCTAATACCGCAGGAAGCGTTGGTGGGCTTGAAAGAGGAGAAAGAATTAGAGGGCTCATCCAGACAGTGGGATGTGGGGGGCGAAGGAGAGCGGGGGGGGGGGGGGGAGCAGAGAGGGAAGGCGTAAGAGGAGGCTGAGAGCAGCTGATCTCAGTAAAATGATAGTTTGATGCATTGGTCGGGGGAAAAAAAGAAACTTCAATAAAACAAATTGAATTTAAATCCTTCGGTAAAGCTGGTTCCCAGCGAGTAAGCGTGGGGAATGGACGGCTTATGTTACACTTGTACACCCATGTGGCCTCTTGCTGCAGTTTGCTAACGAGGGTGCGGGGGGGGCTGGTGCTGCTGCCCAAGGCTGGTGGGGTCGAGGGGCAGCGAGGGGCCGGCAGTCACCCCGCTTCACATCCACGCTCGCATGCTCTGGATCAGCGCAAGTCCCCCTGCATCTTCCTCACATGTCGCAGGAATCCCAAAATGCTGCCAGGCCGTCGATCCTTCCTCCTTGCCCCTGCAGCTCCTGCCCAATCCCTCAAAACTCTGGGTCCTCCCACCCCCGTTTCAGTTCATCCCAAGTCCAGGACCCCCTGGGCCATTTTGCAAGCAGCCCCTTGCAGAAGCCCCGCTCTCGCTCTGCCTGGCTTTGTTGGCTTCAATAGAGCAGCTCACCCTCCCAGTGCAGGAAAGATAAAAGCAAACCCTTGGGAAGGGGAACTGGGCTCGGAGGCTGCCCCCTCCGGAGCAGCCGCCCACCTCAGAGCCATCTCGGAGGAGCCGTCCTCCTGGGGATGTCTCTGGGGTCCTGCCCGGGCACCGGTGCCATCCCCGCCCCAGGCTGCCCATCAGCTCCAATTACGTGATGATCCGTGGAGGTCAATGGACTAAGAGGAGGATCCACCATGCTCGTTTTCACTTGCCATAAACAGGGTTTGATGTCAGGTCTCCGGAGAGGTGAAAGCCTCCCGCCTCAACTCCCCTGCTGCCAAGTTAACTGCCCATAACATTAAAGATACAATCAGCAATAAAGCCTAAAAATAGCCCAAAGCAATTGTCAGCAGTGTAAATAAAGATTGGTGAGTGTTGTGGAGCAGGGATAAATGCAGAAGATTCATGGTCCATCTCTCTCGCATGGGCAGATGATCGTGCCTGGGGGCGGGGGGGGCTGTATCTAGGAGCATCTGGGACTTCTGCTGTCCAGAGACCTGGGCTCTCTACCTCCCCCCCCCGGGGAAGGCATGAGGTGGCATTCCTACAGCCCCTCACAGTTTTGGTGAATAATCAGGCAATTCTTGTAAGTAATAGCTTATCTAAGAATGGCTCCAAACCCGGTCTGGGCCCATGCAAATGCTAAGTAATCTCTGGCAGGTAATCTCCCTCACCACCTCCAAGCACTTTCCGCAGGGAGTATTTCCCTGGGCAGCAGGGCGAGAGCATGCAGCTTAAGCTCCTGGTAGGAAGGATTAAAGATCTGAGTCAAGACTACCCTTAGCGGATTGCCCCGGTGAGAGGCTGGTTTGTAGTCTGCATCCACTTGCTGCGCTTTCCTATTTAATGAGACAAATCGATCTGCTGTCACAGCACCTCCCGCCCAGGGTGGGGAAAGGGCTCTGGGACAAAGTCCTGCTGGTTGCAGCCAGTTGCACAGGATCCTGCCTAAAACAGGAGAGGGTGGGTAGGCTGGCAGCGGCGGGGGGAGACGGCTGTGCAGATGCGATGGGCAAAGAGAGCCGCGCGCGCTGCGCCTACGAGCAGCGATGCTAAAGCACCGGGTCAGGAGCGAAGGACACGGGGCAGAGCTGGATGGGGAACAGAAACGGGCCGGGGCAGAAAGGGAGGCTGCAGAGCCGGGGGCCGGGGGGCAAAGCTGCACAGCACAAGGGAGCCCGCCGGGGCTCTCGTGTGCCCCAGGCTGGTGGGGTGGGCAGCTCTGACCCCATTGCTATGTGAGGCTCGGGTGTCCTTCCCAGACCCACCAGGCTCCCACCACGCTGGAAGCGCCCACCTTTCAGGGTGGGTGTTTATTCAAGCAGGAGGGACCCCTGTGTCCTTTGAAGCCAGCCCCCGGGAACGAGCACGCAGCACCCCTCTCCTCTCTCTGGGGCTGCCGGAGCTGCCGGATTGTCGTGGCACGGGGAGAAATCTGGAAGCTATTGCGCCGGTGCGCCTCTCCAGCAGGAACGCCGTGCCCAGTTCATTTCCTTTAAGGAAACACAACCCGAGGGGATAATTAGAGCTTCTTTGCGTACACAATCCCATATTGTTTATCCAACACAAATTAAAAAACGTGGTCCTCAGGAACACCGAGCTGGGGAGATAAAGAAGCTATCGGCTCCCAGACGGGTTTCATTACTGCCCCGACACACCGGGCCCCTGAAACCGCTTTGTATTTCAGAACAATGGCAGGAAAGCTGGGACCTTCGGAGCAGGAGCGGGCTCCAGAGGTACACCCGGGGTGCTGTAAATAAATACATGGGGGAAAATCGGATGAATCTTTGCACCAGCATCCATCTCTCTGCCATGCTTTTGTGCCTCTTGTTTCATGCGTTCGGGTCTCGGGTGCACACAAACCACCTGAAAGCCTTGTTGGAGACGAGAAATCGCTGAGGACTTTGCCACAGCTCGGGCGGTGCTGGGAGCCAGGCTAACAGGGTGCTTTGTGCTCACCCCCCTGCTCTCCGGTGGGCAGGAGCAGAGGGTCCCCTCCAGGCATGGTGGCTCTCCCAGCACCAGCTGTTAATGGGGAGCTTCGATGGACCCCGGAGATGTGGAGGGAGGTGAAGAAGGAGTAGGGAAAGGCCGTGGACCCCCATCCTCGGAGCCCCCAGAGCCGCAGCCACAGCTCGATTACAGCAGGTCTCGCTCCATCGTTGTGCTGCGGGCAGGCTGAACGGGGAAAAAATGCCATCTGGGGTCTCACTTGAAAGAGGTTTTACAAGCAATGGGATTTTATTACAAGAAGTCTAGTAATGGTGTGATTTCTGCGTCAGTCTGTGGTGGAAGGGTAGGGGTTGGGAGCGGGGATGCCCCCCGCACCCGTCGTGGCACAGACATATCCCTGGGGACTGCTCCTGCTGCCAGACCCCCGGGCAGAGCCACCAAGCACCCCACTGACGGCACCGGAGAAAATCCTTTGCCCCCGCTTGAAATCTGCTCCTACAAGATCCATCCCAGAGGCGCACACAGGCTGGATTTGAACGCTTCGCCCTGCGGTAAAACAATGGGAATGTGAGAGACCAAAACATCTGGGGACACGTGGGAAGATGCCAGCGGCATCCCCCAGCGCCCACGGACCACGCTGTGGGGCTCAGAGGAATCTGCCCCGGGGATCTGGGAAGGGGCCATGGGCACTGCCTGATTGCAGGGCGCAGGGCCCTCGCCCCAAACCCGAGAGCACATGGCAGTGGTGGCATCCTGTTTTAATCACCCCCTCTCCCCGCTCGAAGCCGGAGCTCATTATGGGCAACGCTGTTTGTTTGTTTTGTTAATCGACACCAAGAGGCCCCGTCTGGGCTTGCGCTGCTCAGCCTTGCTCTTCCAAGCCCCATCTCCGAGCCCCGACAGCACGTAATTCGAAGCGAATTTTCCAGTGTGGTTTCTGTGGCCTGGGAATGTATTTCAGGATCCTCATTTGGAGACCTCGATCAAAACCCTGCCATCGCCCTCCTTGCTCTCCATCGCTTCTCCCCCCATGCTGCCTGCAACCGAACCGCTCTCCTTGGGCCAGCTTCACACACCATCCCCTTGCAAGCACCTCCGGGGACCGTGTCACTGGGAGGAGGATGGAGGGCACTCGCCAGGTGACACGGAGCATCCCTGGCCACGTCTGGGATGAGCACCTGCAGGAGGTGCCAACCAGAGCCGGGCTGCTGCTCACCTTCACAGCAGCCCCTGCTCTGATGAGGTGAAAAAAGGCTTCTTCAGAGTACAACGCAAAACCCACATCTCACCTACTCACCTACCACAGTGATTCATTTGTAAAAATTACCTGTGGATCAATGCTGGGAGCAACAGCTGGGTACCAGCAAACCTGGCGGCAGTTATCATCCAGAGATCTCCTGTAGGCATCAGTGGAGAAGCCACTTTTGAGGCTGTCCTGCTGGTCATTTTGCTGCCGCCTTTGAGACGCGCTGGACCCATCTGAGCTCCGTTGATGAAGCAACACAGACAAACCAGAAAACAACGTGCTGCAGTCAAAGAGCAGCAGCCAAAGCAGAGCTCTTTGGCGGGGGCGATGCGCTGTGCAGGCAGGGACACCGGCAGGGACTCCTCTCCCCTGGGGAAGTTGTCACACTGGCAGCCGAGAGTGGATGTGACAAGAAGCCAATGTAAAGCCGCAGCTAGCATTTGCCCCGTAAGCCAGCAAAGAGAAGCTGGATTGCTCCCATCTCCAGCCTCCCCTTTCTACCCCCATAACACCTCCCGGCTTTTGCTGGCAGAAACGTTTTTTAGCCAAGCAATGAACAGATCTGGCTGGGAAAAGCCACATTTGAAACAAAAGCCACCACTGCTTCTTTTGACTGGTTTCTGCTGGCTCCAAATGTGCACCAAGTGGCAGGCTGGTCCTCCTGGCCGTGCTTCATACAGCCCTGCTCTCCTCCACATGTGGATGCTGTGGGAAGAAAAATAAAAGCCAACGAAACCTATCAGGTGAGAAAACCTTTTTGGAGGGTAAGAATGGAAAGAAAAGGCTTTTCTCAGCCTCCCCTCAGCCTCGCTCCACACACACGGCCAAGGGAGCATCTGTCCTGCTCCGTGTGAGTTAGGGAGTGAGATGGGAAAAACAAACATGCCACACGAAGGACGGAAAGCCGTTGGCGTGTTTAGCATTCCTTCCTTCCTAATAACCTTGGAAGGAATCAGAGACGCAGGTAAAGGGGCACAGGGGGCTTGGGCTGGCCACTAACCCATCCACCAGTGACCACAGCTGGCTTGCGACAGGGAGGTCCCACAGCCCAAGGATGGTTGTGCCCTGGCCCTGAATGCAATCCTCCCTATCAGGTGAGGAAGAGGATGAAACTCGGCACAGGGGGTTCAGAGACCCCAACACGCCCTTCCATTTTCTGCTAAGGCTCCATACAGCTTGGCTCCCCCTTCCTGCTCTCTGAGCTCAGGGAACATATGTCTAGCAGATTTTTATTAGCTGTGTAGCCTTCCCTTGCTCGATTTCTGTCTCTCTTTTTTTCTTCTCCCTGCTTGCTTGACAGAATTTAGATTAGACAAAACATGAGATCATTTCTGCTTGCAAAAAAAGGAAACAGAAGAAGAGAAGAAATTGCCTCTCTCTTCTGCACCCCCTTCCTACCCCATCATCTCCACCTACCCCAGCCCCATCCCTCTCCCCCAGCCGGCAGCTTTTTGACTTTCCAGACGTGATGAAGACCCACAGCAGACCTGCTGCTCACCACCACCTCATCCTCAAACCATCCCTCTCCCTGCGCCCGACGGAGCTGTTTGCTCTCGCCTCCCTGCTGCGGGCCAGCCCAGATGGCTTCACGCTCCACGTTGCACGGAGCCAGCTTGGCCAGACTGCCGGCATCCTCCCTGAGGTCCTGTCCTGCCAGGGCAGAGGCTTTGCGAGGGTGCCTGCCAGTTGTACCTCAGGGCTCTGGTGGTCTCAGGCAGCACTGCACCTTCCTGCCCTAAGCTGAAGGTTTCCCCATCCTCGCTTCTCCCCACCCTCCTCCAGGAGTGCTGGCTTCCAGTGAAATGGGAGCAAGAGCCAAACCGGGGCGTGCTGGATGGGGCTTTGCAGCAGCAAAAGCCCCTTGGTGTTCATGGGGTGAAGGTGGGAGCCTGCTGCCCACCTGGAGGGTCTCCTGCTCCAGAGAGCCCCTGGCACAGCGCTGGGTGCCCCTGCCCTCTGCCAAGCTTCGCCCTTTCCCCGGGAAAAGCCGTGGGGAGGGGGTTCCACTGTGGCTCCGGGTTTCTTCCTCACTGTTGCTCCGCTCTCCATGGAGAAATCTGCAATTATTTTTATGGAAACCCAGAGGAGCTGGAAAAATGATCTAACATTGCCCAGGGACTTGCAGAAATGGAGGGAGGTGTGAGAGAGGGGGAGAATGGCAGCTCTGTAGCCACGAGCCACACGGGCAGCTGGGAGGTGGGAGGATTTTCCCCTGTTCCCTGGTTTCCAGAGAAACTTGCCTCTGGGTAGAGAAGAGGAGGTCCCAGCCTCCAGTTAGCATCAGAGCCCAAATGCTTGGGAATACCGAGATCACGGTATCATGGATAGGCTGTCTCCATCCCTGTGAGCCCTCTGTGGTTTCCCCAGATGGGTCCTCCCCATATTTCTAGACCCAGGGCACCACATCCTCTTTAAACCCTCCAGCCCTGTACACACCTCCCAGGGCATGCACCCCATCCAATGTGAGGGCAGAGAAAGGCAAAGAAATCCAGCCTGCCTGCCTTCCTTCCTTCCTTCCTTCCTGCCTTCTTTCCTTCTTTCCTTCCTTCCTTCCTTCCTTCCTTCCTGCCTTCTTCCCTCCCTCCCCACAGCCGAGCACAGCACCTCTGCCTGCTCCACTGCCTCCAGAGCAGCATGGGAAGGTGCCGTTCCCTTTAACTGAGAAAATACCTATTTCAGCCTGTAAATGCATCCAGCAGCTGAGGCTGGTACTCTGCCTGCTTCCAGCAGCTTTTGCCTGCCAGTCTCAGGAGTGGTATCCTCTTGCAACTAGCAAGGCTATAACATTTCATCTCAAGTCCCTAATAAAGACAAGACAATGGCTGCATTTTGTCTTCAGCGGCATCAGGAGCTCTTTGCAGCATTAAGCAACACGACGGGGAGCCGCGGGTTGGCAGGGCTGTGCCAGTCAGATTTGGTTATTGAGAGATCCCGTTCTTGGCAAGCCGGCCGGCCGCTCAGCGTGTGCCGCTATGCCGGCGCTCAGCTGGGATGAGCCGGTGCCGAGCCCCAGCCCCTGTGCCGGGGGATGCCGAGAGGAGCCGAGGGGCGAGAGGAGCGATGTCCGGGGTATGCAAGGACATCAGCCACGTGCTCCAGCCCCAAAGGGGCCAGGAGGCTCCTGTTACTGCCCTTTTCCAGTGCTGGTCATGGTCGTGACAGAACACACACATGCTCACACACACACACGCACACACACAAATTGCATTCTCTAAGCCCGCGGGTAACCAGGAGAAGCGTGCTTGCATCCCTGGGCACAGCAAAGGATGCATCTGTGTATCTCACAGGCTCTCTTTTGTTTCTCTCCCATTTCCTTTCCTCTCCCTGACCTTCCTCTTGGACAGGACACCTGTATGACTAACTGGAATTTAATGAAGACAATTGAATAAATAAACACCAGCCCAGATTGTAGCACTGACATCAGGCTATAATGTGACTGTGCCTCCCAAGCACTGGGCGATGTCCGGGGGCGGCTCTGAGGACAGCGTCCGAACGCTGTGCCTACTCCGAAAGAAGGAAAAAGCGCTGCAGGATTATTAATTGAGAAGCTCACAAACTTAGCAGCCCTGAAGTTTGCTGAGAAACATCGGACTCGCTTGTGGGTCCTATTTCCAGCACAGGTCACCTCAGAAAGAGGAAACCCAATGGCTGGCCCAGCCCGCAATATCACTCCTGAGGAAGCAGGGAGGCCCGGTTTGGGTTAAATGATTTTATTTAATAACATCACAATGACAACGCGAGAGTTTACAAGTCAAGGCTAACCTAAAAACAATTTGAAAGAAATCTTAACTTGCAGCTCATGAGGTGGAGCAAGGATAATGGGGTTTCTTATCTTGCCTTTCAGGGCATTTTGGGTAAACCTTGCTCCCGTTTCTCAAGCTTTCTTTCCTTGTGGCCACGAGGACGTTTTTAAATGACAGCCTTCATTTCAGGACCCTGCTTTGCCCAGGACCTGGAGCTTTAAGAAACAAAGCAAAACCTGTGAAGTATCCCAAGACATTACATGAACGCAGTTCTGGCTGTCCTTTGGATGTCCTTCTTCTGGAGAAGAAGACCCTAGTGGCTCCACATACCATTCATGAGGTGACACATCAACTCTGAGCAAGAAGAGGCTGCACTAGACCTCTAATTCCCATCCAAAATCCCCCACATGCTGAGAAATATCCTCACCCCAAGGACGAAGCTGTCCCGAGTCCCAGCGGAGCGGGTGGGACGTGCAGCTCAGGTTGCACGTGGAGGCACAGCCCGATGAGTTATGTCCCATCATGATGTCACAGCACGGAGAAATGCCAAGAGACTGGTACATCATCTCACCAATATAGCAGCGTGAGCTGTTCACGACAAGAGCAGAACATCTTGAATCCTGAAGTTTCCAATATGTTCCAGTTCTTTGGAAGCCCAGTAAAATGTCATCTGCTCGCTTGCAAGGCAGTGGGACATTGCTGAATGGAAGCCAGCCCCAGCCCTGGTGAAAGCTGGTAGATCCATCCCACAGCTGATGTTTGGGAGGATGTTGCAGCAATGGTAGGTGTTTTGTGAGAAGGCGGCATGTGTTGACATGTTGGCTTGGTGGAAAAGGAGAAGCAATCCCAACAATTTTCAAAGCACCAGATCCAGCTGGAAGAAAACTGCAGCACCCCATCAGAGGAGTGCCCCCCTTCCCACTGCCGCAGAAGGGACCGTGGCCTGGCCTCCATTCTGGCAGTGGGATCTTCCTATGGAGAAGCAGCAGAGGGTGGTGAGGAGCTCCCACCAGCCCAACTCCCCAGGAGCTACAGGGAAGCACAGGCGTGTGCAGAGAACACCCCGAGCTTTTTACTGGGCTATTTTACATCCTCCTCCTCCTCCTCCTCCCTGCTGGGCTCCTGTGCCTCGGCATACACTGCTGGAAGGAAAAGAAAAAAATCCTCTCCTGCCCAAAAGAGCACAACAAACTCAGCCCTTCGTGGTGTCGTGGCCCACCCCCCTACAACCAGTTCTCCCATGTATATCTCCTGGAGGCTTTACTCCTTTGCAGAGCCTTGAAATCTACTTATTCCTGGCTGCTCATGTCCCTTTACCCCCTGTTTGCTGGCCAGGCACCCATCGTGCCCTGTGCCCACATCCACCCACATGGCCCCCATGCTCCAGCCCCCATGTTTTTGGGGCGGGGGGGCCCCCGCGCAGCCCGGCGAGCTCCGGAGGCGCTCTCAGCGGCACACAAGTCTCCTATTATAGCTTATTAGAGGGCTATTATAGACTCACTCATTTAGAGAATTACTCATTTTTTAGGCCTTTCAGGAACTTTAATGAGTTGTTTTAAACACATGCAGCAGATGTGGCCTTGGGATGAGCTCCTTTGAAACCCTCCCTCCCCCAGCCCGCCAGCGGCAGCGAGCACACAGCCGGGACCCGTCCCTGCTCCGGCGGGAGCGGGGCTGGGGGTCCCTCTGCGGCAGTCCTTGTCCTCGCCGTGCCCCAGCATCTCCAGCCCACCTCCACACCCACTGCTCCTGCTGCAAAACTGGACACCGCAAACCAGCCCGACGCCGGCTCTCTGCTTGCTATCTCACCGTTTTGATGGATGGAGGACTCCCAGAGGATGCAGAAGAGGGGGAAAACACAGGGAAAATAGAAAGGGAGGGGAGGATGGGTGTGTTGGGGCTGCTTGGGATCTGCCTATGGGACCTTCTTTCAGGAAGGGAAACCAGTGTCCATTGGCGTGTCAGGATCAACCATCACACACTGCTCCAGAAAAGCCAGGAAGGCTCAAAAGCAGCCGGCAGTTTGGCGTGCCAGTTGGCTGATGATAGGTGCAAAAAACTCACATGGCTGCTTATTCCCACCCCTCTCCCTTCCCAACCTCACCCCTTCCCAAAGCCACCACAAAGGATTAAGTTGTAATTTGCTGAGCTGGTGGATGATGCAAGGCGCTGCCCCGTGAGAAAAGCAGCCTTGGAGAACATGCAGATACTCAGCCCTGGTCTCTGCCTCCTCCCAGAAATCTCCTCAGAGGTTTTTGTTCCTTTTTTCTCTTTTGGATATTCAACAATGTATTCGCAAAACCTGGACCAAATTATAGCCCATTACCCAATCCAGCTCGTTCCAAATCCCCTGCATTACTGCAATCAATAAAGGGGAAGCCAGCTCATATCACAGCTGAGACCATGAGCCAAGTGTGCCGTTCCCAGCCCTGCTACAGGTTCCCTCTTACACACGCAGACTCACTCCTGTTCCCTTGTGCGGTGCGGGACGGCTCATTTCTGCCAACCCACAGGCTGGAGAAATCAGGATGGAGTTTAACAAGGAAAAAAAAATAAAGGAGAAGAAGGGAAAGGAGAAAGAAAAAGGAAACCAAAGGCTTTGGGCGTGGGGGAAATCTTCAGGCCGTGCTGGAATGTAGATTCTAATTAGTATTTATTTAAACACCCCCAGATTACAGGTTATACATGCAAACCGATTGCACATGCAGGAGGTGATCCCTGAAGAGAAGGCAGCAGCAGCGGCGGGGATGGGGAAGCAGCCTCCCTCCTGCTGCACCTAACAGCGGGGACAGGATGGAGGACGGCGGCAGAGCCCCTCTGCCCCGGCTGGGGACAGGCTCTGCTCCGTACCATCCTGCCCGGCATGACGGCTGCCCTCGCTCGGGGCCACCACTGAAGCCTTGCGGGGCCTGAAGACATCAGCCACTTGCAACGACAACCACATGCAACTGTTGACCATCTTTTTTTTTTTTTCTTTTTTTTTTTTTTTTTTTTTTACCTGCCACTGTAACGCTGCTAGAACTAAGGAAATGTTTAATCATGCCTACCAGCTCTGCTGCAAGAGGGAATTTCAGGAGATAAAACATAAGGACCAAACCAGAACTGCAAAGACCGTTGAGGTCTTTCAGGACTGCCAGGAACGAAGGTGTCAGTTTAAATTGCATTGACAAGAAGTTGCCTTTGGTGCTTCCCTGCTGAACCTGCTTTGGTTCAAATGCAAGTCAGCAAGCGTGGAAGTGGCTGATTAATAGACTTAAGTGTTTCCATCTATCCGAGGGAGCTGGAGCTTTACCTGCAGTAGCTGCCGTGCAGTGTGGTCACTGACAGCACCACTACGGGAACTGCAATGCCTGGGCAGATGCAGGAGTTAAATAATCCCCCAGAAGCGACCCCCTGCTGCAGACGATGGGAGGAGGTTAGCTTATGGGGCAGGGTGGAGAGGCACCGTGCAAGTGAGCCAACTGCGGCTGAGCAGGGAAAGAAATCAATCTCTTTCTGCAATTGCAACGTACTTTGACTTTGCACCGAGTTGCCGTGACCTGGCAAAGTATGAGAATAAAAGAGTGAGTGAGCTCGGGTGGGTGCCCGCTCGGGTGGGTGCCCGACTCCCCACACAGGGTTCCCATGGGCAGCCAGCAGCTCCGCTGTGGGCTGGGGTGCTGCAGCTGGGGGAAAGCAAGCGGAAAGGCAAGTGTTTTGCAGCAAATCTCATTTTCTGAAGAGCTCTGCTTCACCTGGTTTTGTGGCCTTTAGGTTAAGTAACAGCGGCAGTGCAGGCTTGGCCAGTCAGCGCTAAAAATACATGCCCCATTAACCCAGTTACACACCCAGCAGTGAGAGGGAGCAGCAATTTGCCTCAATTCCCCTCAGCAGCAATTCTCCCCCGTCCCCCCCTGCTCCCCCTCCCCAGAAGCACTCGCACAGAAAATGCACAGCGCTCTGGGATGTCTGCCAGGAAAACATCATAAAATGTAAACCAAAGCTTGCTCCCTAAAAGCACAGCTTAGCCCAGTTTCTCTTACATTTCCTTTCTGCGCTTTCACTTGTTTTTTCTCCCTACAAGCTGCAGCAAACTGCTCCTTTGGCATTTTTTAAGCTCTCCGAGCTGGAGCTGTAGAGTCTGACGGGGATTTGTCCGGCGTGCCCATCACCGGGCCTCGGGGCACGAGGGAGGAGACGGAGACCTCCGGGGCTGCAGAGCTTCGAAACGTGACCTGCGATGGAGTGGTTTCTCCCGACACCCGGCACGTCCTGGCTGCTCCCCCAGCACTGCACGTGGTGAGCCGGGAAAAGAAATGGTTTCCAGGAGGGGAGCCGTCTCCCTTCTCCTGCACCCCACTTGTGCACCCACTTGTGCATTTTTTAGAGCCCCTGCTCCTTTTCAACCACCGCAGCTTGTCAGACTTCATCAAGGGAGACAAAGAGGGAGCGGAGAGCTGTAAGGAGAGCCGAAGGGCACTGGGATCATGCCGGGAGGGAGGGGCACACGCATGCCCGGGATGCACCACCATGTCTAGAACGAAGCACTGCTAAATTTCATTCAGGTTACTTTATGTACCTTGTTCCATTGGGGGAAGAGAAGACAATAGAATAGAATAGAATAGAATAGAATAGAATAGAATAGAATAGAATAGAATAGAATAGAATATTTTCAGTTGGAAGGGACCTGCAATGGTCATCTAGTCCAACTACCTAGGAAATATGAAATGCTCAGTTCATTAGCAGTGTTTTCCTTCGGCTCATGGGAGCCAAGTTCAAGTTCCCAACAAGCGCGGGGGAAAAAAGGCTGCGGGTATTTTTTCCTCCTTTCCCTTCTCGCGGAGCTGGCAGCTCTCCTGCCTCTCTTATCTTTCGCCGAACAGAACCCTGAATGATTTTTTTCCAGCATGAGAGTTGCAGCTGGAGGCCTGTGTGTAAATAATAAATGCATAAACAGAAAAGGAGGAAAGCGTGAGGCCGTGGAAGAAGCCTCCCCATAATTGAAAAGATGGTGTTCAGCGGATGGGAGGGGAGAGCATCATTTTAAGTAGAATACAAATAGAGAGAGTAATACAAATATCTAAAGTGGCCTCATCATTTGCTTATCCTGGGGAATGAAATTCACCTCATGAGGCTCACTGCTGAACACAGAAATGATTTGCCTTCTGTGTAAGACCATCGCACAGTTTCTGTATGCGTTGGGGGATCGCTCTGCTTGTCCCAGAAGTCTCGGGTATTGTCTACAGCCGGTACATGGGCCCTGATTTGTGACTATGGCTCCAGTTCAGAAAAGCCTTTGTTTTCTTGCTGTCGCTTCCAGGAGTTGAGGCTTTCAGTGGAAGTGGGGAGTCTTATTTTATATCAATGACTGCAAAGATATCTTCCTTTCTTAATGCAATAAACTAATAAAAGTTGACAATAGCATCTGTTCCCAGGGTTTAATCTGCATATAGATCAGCAATGTGGTGATTCCAGCAGGAAGAAACAAGATTTTGATGAAAGAAGATAAGATGGAAAAAATACCATCCGGAAAATAGAGGAAGGAAAGGTTGGGGCCATGACAGTAATGGGAGATTTAAAAAATTACATACTCTAAATCAGATTGATCTGGGATCATACCTGGGCTCTCTGCCCATTGCATGGGACGCAAAGAGTTTACTCACGTGCTGTTCGGAGGGGGGGTCCCAGCACCGCGCTGTGCCTGCCTCCCGTCTGCTTTAGCCTTTGCTCCCCAGTTATATCCCCTGTGTGAATGCTGAGCGAGGGGGAAGACAGTCTGGTTTATACTGGCTCCAGCTTCAGGTTTTTTCTCCTTCTGAGCAGCAAGTTCAGGGCGGGATGTGATATCGGACAGCTTGTCAAGGACTCGGGACTTGACACTAAAAAATGGCTGGTTCAAGTGCCGCTGTGAAGGAAGGAGAAGCAGCGGGCAGAGGCAGGAGAGTTCTGCACCAGAAACTGAGAAAAACAGTACCTATGGGTGCTGAAAGATATGGAGCAGCTTTATATCTTAGCGTCTATATCTTAGATAGTCTCTTTGCACCAGGCAATCTTGTGAGATGTTTCTGTACTTCTGATTTCATCCCAGAATGGTTTGGATCCCTAGAAAGGCAGAGCAGAAATTATCTCAGGAAGCATTTTCTGCAAATCATTGCTGTGGGGATGGTGCACTGCATGAATGCTTGGCGTTAGTGGAGCTTGTTGGCCTGTTGTGCACACACACACACACCTTGGCCTCCCAGGAGGGTTCAGTGTGATGAGGCAAGTGCTGGGAATAACACGTTGCTGCAGCTGGTGGGACCTACAGGAGTATCTGGGAATGGCAGCATGCTTTAGCCAGAATCTCAGTGAAGCTGGGAAGTCTTGCAGTAAGGTAGACTGGCTGATCAAAGTAGTCCTTCCTGCCCGATAAGGCCCATGACTATCTTTCCTAAAAGCTGTCACAGATCTTTAAACCCATTTCAACAGCATCTTCTGCCATGCAGGACTGAGCCTCCAGCAGTGCTGCCTCCCAGCCAAGAGTCTGAGACCAAGTTTTGATATGAGACCTGGACCTGTTCCTGAGTACGCAAGGCAGCGGAGGGACTGCCAGGCTCTTCAGTTTGGCAGAGCAGAAAGCATTTGCAGTGACAAAATACCCTTCTCTCGGAGAAGTCCCTCCCCATCCTTCTCTTCTCGTGCAGGGCCCTGATCTCCTTCTGCTTCTTTTGCTCCAGAGTTTCTCTGGGCAGCCCGTGTCTCTTTTTAGGACCAAGTAGTCCCAGGTGATGCTGATGCACCTGCTGTGGCTTCTGCATCAGTTGCAGCCCTCGCAGTTGTCCCCTGGGCTCGGGGGCAGGAAAGCTCCTGGGGGGCCACAAGGGAGAGGGTGGGGGTGGCTGGAGATGGCCCGGGCCAGAGTGGTCCGGGAAGGAAGGAGCTGGTGTCCACGTGCCCGCCGGTGCCGCATCCCTGCCTGCGGTCCTAGGGAGCTGCCCGGAGTCACGCTGCCCACCTTGGCTTCCCAGCCACCTTCCCCTGACATCAGAAACGTGCCCCTGAGGCCGATTACATCATCGCACAGAGGAAATGACCTCATAGGGAGGACAGCAGCAGAAAATGAGACGCCAGGTGATGGCTTCAGAAATATTGCGGTCATTTTCATGCAAATGTCCTCCGTGGTAAAGAAGGAGGGGGGGGGGGGGGGAGGAAAGCACAGAGAAAACTGATGTGTTGGCAGAATTGTTTCTATACAGAATATTTTTCAAAGACTTCAATAAGGCAACAGCAGCATTTGAAAAAGAGACTATGAACAAAGAAAACACAGCTGCATCTTCATTCATGAAAGGAAAGAGGTTGGGTATGTGGCTATCAATCTCGGCTGGGTGTGGGGTGAAACATCAGGGACAGATTGGGGCAGATAATGTACGTATTTTCCTGCAAATATTTGACAGTTCAGATTAGTTTGCTTTAGCTGCTTCTTCCCCCTTTTGTGTTCCCACTCCACAAACATTAGCACTATCAACTTTTACTGGCAAGAGTGCTCTCAGTGGGAGATTTCAACAGCTGATTCATTGAGGATTTGCAGGAAACAGAATTTTAAAGAGAAATTTGCATTGTAAGTGCTTTTCACGTTCAGCTAATCAAGGCGCACAAACAATACCATGAGACTTTTATGGCCAATTACAGCATAGCTCAAATATTGGCGATGGAGCCAAGGGTTAGAAATTCTCCAGCAGACGTTCACCCGATAGATGGGAGCCACAGATGCCTTGAGCCGATGCGGCGGGGCGTGTTCCCGGGGCTGGCTGGGCTCGGAGGGCTCGGGGGGGCTGTATCGGGGATGGAGCTGGCTGAGGGGGTGCGCGCTGCCAAGAAGAGGAGCACAAAGAAGCCTCAAAGTGCTGTGAGTCGGAGTTCATTCGCGTCCTATAAGCAGATAGCGCCGTGGCAGAGGCTGTAGAAATGCTGACAGCCAGGCTTGGAGAAAGTGCTGACTAGAGACAAGGCAAACATTTTCAGAGAAGCATCCAGCAGTTCAGATGACTATCTTGAACGCTTTTGATCTTGAACTCACTCTGAAACTATTGCACAGAAGTTCTCCCATGACGTTTGCACCCCATGGTGATTTTTGTTGGATTTGCAGACCCCAAGAATTGTTCCCGGCTTTCCCAGCTCAGTGTTTTCATTTCTCATTCTGGCCAAAACCTGGAGGAACAAAGAGGCCTGGGGGAAGAATATTAAACAGGATCTACAGACTTCTAAAAACGTCCTCGAGTGGAGGTTCGTGACCTAAGCAATGGCTCAAGTTAAGGCCTGGGGAGGAAGTTATGAGTCTGACTGTAACTTTCTATCCTTTTTCCTTTACTTTCTGGTTTGCATCACCATTTGGGAAAAAGCCTATAATATTTTGCATGTAGTATTTTTGGGATAACATCCTGGGTTTACACCACGTACTGTGCCGGTGCAATGGGGCACAGCCCGATACAGGCAGGACATGAACCCTGCCGTGACGAGAGCGTTGTGCGAGCCAGGTGTGCAGTTCCTGTTTGTTCTCCCAAGTCTTTCTTAAATCCTCTGTGTTTCTGGTCCTACTGCACTTTGTCTTCCTTTATTCGCCCAAAACTTTTCTTCTTTGGAGCTATTTAAGACCGAGTTCCAAGGGGTCTGTACCATTTCTTTCAATTAACCTTCATATCAAAGAGACTGCACTGTGTTCAGCAAGTGTTTTTGGAGTAAATGCTTAAAAAAACACAATCCTGATTTTTCTTTCTTTTCTGTTATGCCTGGTGGCATCAACACATGCCCGTCACAGCTCTTTCATTCCTAGAGCAGCTCCATCTCTAACACATACTTCTTTTCTTTTTTTTTTTATTTATTTTAATTTTATTGTGCAGCCACTTATGTTTTTCTGCCTCCTTGTTCAGATTCCTTCAAAATATTTTCTCTTTCTAACTTCCTACCCAATGGCAGCAGGAGCCAGTTTGTGCTCAGGGGAAACTATTGAATTCTTGTCCGTTACTCTGAAAGCAGTGTGCTCTCTTTGAAGCTGCAACAGAAATTCTGGTAGAAACTATGAAATATTTTCTTCTCCAAGCGAATTTAGTGCTGTGGTTTTTAACTCCCACGCAACAACAAAAAGCCCACCCCTCAAGTCCCTCCTGGATGGGGAGGAGCCCAGGGACCTGCAATGGGAGGGATGCAGCGGTACATGAAGTCAGCATCGGAGGAGAGCGATGGAAGCGGGGAATGTCCAGGAACAAGTCCTAGAAAACATCCATTGCTGCAAGGAGCCCTCAGGTCTTTTATTTCTTTTTTTATTTTTTTTTTTTTTTTAAGAAAAATGGCAGGAAGAGAAGCTGCTGAGCACTTTGGGAAACCTGGCCACAGCTATGAAACTTCAATAACCAGGTTTAGTTCCTAACCATGGAAAAATCAAGCGCTGTGCATCCCAACCCTGACCAAAGGACCTTGGTTCCTGTGTCTTGCTTATGGAGGCCATCAAGAGGCAGCAGTGGCTTTGTGATGGAGGTCCTACTGAGTTAGAAAATCGATAGAGATCATCCATACAAATCAATTCTCAGAGCTGATAAGTTGCATGCAAAATAATTTCAGATGATGTCAGAAACCCCATATTTAGGTCGTTCTTCCTCCATCTTTCTGTAGCAGAGGAAGCCACGGCTTCAGGAGGTGGCCCAGGAGCCCCAGAAAGTGCCTGACTGACCCTCACCGGGGACCCGGACGGGGAGGGTGTCCCCAGGGACGCGGGGCTCTGCTGCGAGCTGGCTCCCACCACCGGTGCCCAGACCATCCCGGCTCCCGCCGCGAAAACAGGAGCCCTTTTCACTTGGGGTGCTTGTTCACAGGGAGCATCCCGCGTGGGGCCAAATAGCCCTAATTATATCTCTTCAAAGGCCTGGGTCTCTGGGCAATTTACTGTGGCAAAATTTTTGGTGTCTTTAATTAAAAGTTTCAAAAAGTTGGGCCTGTTGGGTCAAAGGAATTCTCTGTTGCTCTGGCCCATCGTCTGCTTGGAAATTGTTTACCTGGGCATATTTTTCCCCCTTTTAATTAAAGCTGAATTAAAACACAGGTTATTTGAAAGTGGAGATAATGACTATAAAAACCCATTTGCATTTTCATGCTTTACGGCTGACCGATGCGCCCTCTGCGGAGGGGGGAGCCCGCTCTGTGTCGAGTTGCAGGGGCAGCTCCGGACCGACGGGGCAGGGGGACGGACGCCGTGTCCCCTCCGGCTCCTGTCCCCTCCTGGTCCCACAGCAGCTGCTCACTCTGGGGATGTGGTGCTCAGGGGAGGAGGCTGGCGTTCTCGCTGCTCCTACAGAACATTTCTGTATGGGCTATAGGCAGAGCCTAATGCAGAGCAAGCCCTCCAGTCCTTAAAGGCACATGACAGCATGGGGATGCATAAAGATTTCTAACTTTGCTCATCTGTTGGAGAGGCAGGGTTTATGGTCCTTCTCTTTGGTAACATTTGTGCTCAGACCCAGATGGTGCCCAAGAAACTGTTGGCATCCTGGTGAAAAAAAGGAAAAGGAAAGGGAAAGGGAAAGGGAAAGGGAAAGGGAAAGGGAAAGGAAAGGAAAGGGAAAGGGAAAGGGAAAAGAAAAATGAAAAGGAAAAGGAAAAGGGAAAGGGAAAGGGAAAGGGAAAAGAAAAAAAGGAAAAGATAGAAGGTCCCTGATAAGGTACTCGGGCCCAAACAGACGTAAAAATGGCAAGCGTTGAAATAGGCTTTTGCTAGCATGCGTGGGACAGTGGCAAGAAGCCACAATGTGCCTTCCTTGCCTGCCCGGGTCTGATCCCCGGGCGGTGCTGGGTGCTGTCCCCAGCTGAGCACCACGGGCATCTCCAGCCACGGGGCTACACCGTCCTGGTGCCACGAGCAGCCGCGTGAGCCTGGGGTCTTGGTGGGGGGAAAAGGCCTCTCAGTTCTCCTTACAAACAAATACAGCTATTTGTGAATCCACCCCGGCGTTCCGCTAATGATCTGGGATCTCAGGCAGCTTTGTAAAAGTAATTACTTTATTTGGGGTAAAAGGCACATGTGAAAAAAATCCTACAAGCAGAGAAAGCGTTTCCGTTGCACTCGCGGAGCATCTCCCCGAATGCAGAACACATCGGCGGCTGCTTTTATTTGCAGTTCTGATCCTGGCGCTTGTGGGAATTAATGGCTGTAGGTTTTGAAATGCAATTATAGGCTTTGCAGTGGTAATTTTGTTTTTATTTCCCACTGCGTTTGCTGTTGCTCTGCAGAGAGGAGAGGCTTTAGTTAAAACTCATGTAACACAAGCATACCTACAATTTGTTTGCTTTTTCTAGAAACTCTTTTCTTTCCCTTTGTGGACTGCTGGTCCATGGGATGTTTTCTTCTGTCTCAACACAAATAAATGTCCGGGTCCGCGATGGTTGGGACTGGTAATAGGATACAGAAGCTTTCACCTTGAGGTCATTTGCTTAAATCCAAGGCAACACAGTCAAGAGCAAAGACTGTTGCCCTCTGACGACTCATCAAAATGCTTTGGGTGGCTGAGCCACGCTCACCACAGACGGGGGCTGGCTTTTCACATAACCCCCCGGCAGCTTCCCCTGGATCTGAGCGATGCTTCGGAGCACCCGGCAGCGGTGGGGGCTGAAGCCTGGCTTTGCCCGCTGCCTGCGGCTGGCCACAGAATTATCCTTCTCTAGGAAGTGGATCAAGTTGTTTGATTTTTGGACAAGATAAATCAAAACCAAAACTGTCTGGGAGAACATATTGGTTTCAGCACTTTCCCCAGTTAGTTTACTTGCTCCTTTGTACCACTTGAAAATAAACTTTTTATTTACAATTTCTCACAAACCTGTCCTGGAGAAAAACAGAAAGAGCACCAAAAATGCTAGGAAAACCCAGAACGTTATGATGAAACAGAACTAAAAGGCTGCCATTCCTGAATGGCTTAAAAATCCATTGAGATGGTTTCTTTTGAGAAATCGAAGAAACAGTTGTTTCAGGTCCAAGAAACAGTTTGGGAACTATTAGGTCCAAACTCTTTGTGGTTGGTTAAGATTTCTACTTTTTCATCCTGCTTAAGGATAGGAAATATCTTCAACATTTTCCTCAAAATGTGATTGCAGTTAAGTAACCCTTGCCTGCTCAGTCTGGTATCCGCTACAGTGAGAGTATTTGGTGATCAGCATCAACTGGTGCCTTCAGTGCAACTAGACCGAGACCTGCAGTCCAACAGCGAGAGAGCCCTTGTATACAACTAACATGGCACCGGCTCAAAAGAGTCATCAGAAATAGATGTTGGAGCAGATCACAAGCCGAGAGCTGCAAGCTCAGGGGTTTTGCTTATATTCAGGCAAAGGCTTAGCGTGTCCCGTCACTCAGAGCCCGTATCGCTTTTCCACCACGATGTCTCTGCAGCGGTTCTCACGGTCTCACTCACTCAGCAAAAATCAGGGCTGCTGGAGAGGTGCCGCAGGAAAGCCCTGCACGCACGGGGACCCCATGTAGCCCGTCCCCCCACCCCGCACACCTCTCTTCTCCGACCCGGGAGAGCGGTGGTCCCATTCCCACACCTGGCCGGTGTTTCCCCTGCTGTCCCCCCCTTGTTAACTTGCCATGTTAACTGCTGGCCAGGCTTTCTGCAGCACCCCACCGACAGGCAGGTACTTTGTGCTGGATTAATCATGCATTACCCAAGCAGTAATTTGTGGTGGTATTGAACATGTCACAGCCCGGGGAGGCATTGAGAGCACAGCAACTTCATTATGTGTCTCCCCGGGTCGAGCGACATGGGCTGAATGGGAAAAGATCTCCCTCGGTGGTGAGTGCCACTGCTCCCCTCGCCTGGGTGGAGACCCAGGAGAGGGAGGGAGCACGACAAGGCTCCAACAGGATGGACTCGGCAATAAAAGTTAATGCTTGCCTTAAAAGAAGAGCCTGAGCTTTTATTAATTTATTTTTTTTATTTTTTTTTTAAATTCAGCCATTTTTATCTTTCCTTATTTCAAGTGCCAGGCAGCCCCTGAGGTCCCTTCAGGTTTGGAGAAAGCCAAGAAAAAAAACCCACCAGGAAAAGAGGAGACTGGGAGGAGAGAGAATGAGCCCAGTGGGGCAGGCAGGGCTCTGCGGCTCCCTTCCACGCTCAGAGGATGCTCAAGTGCTGTGTGCTCTGAGAAAAGCTCCTCATCCGAAGTTCCCAGCACGTGGCTCATTAATCAGAGCCTGCCGTGTCCTCCCCTTAAGAGCTACACAAAACACAGCGGTTAGGAAAAGTCTACACCTTTCTGGGAGCAGAGGAGGACGTAAGCCCAGGTACCCCCGTACCCAATTCCGAGCGGTTCAGCGGCACACAGGCGTGGAGAGGCGACGGGCTGGCTCTGCCGCAGGCTGCGGGTGGCAGCCGACTGCATGGGCTGGACGCGTGGTAGCCCCACGTGCACCTCACACCTCTCGAGGAGGGAGCGGTGCTGTGCCAGTATTCAAGCTGAGTGCCAGAGGAATGAATTAGGGGAAAATGCATCCTTGGGAGACCGAGACAGGGAAAACCACAACTTCTTTGCACCTGATTAGACGTTGTAGCATTGATGGGGATAACCAGAGCGGAGCCGTCTTCAGCCACTTGCCGGGAAGTGCGGACAGAGGAACATCCTCCGCACGGCCGTGGACTGCCATTCCTTCTCAGCGAGGTTTCAAACTGATCACTCATTCTGTCTGACCCCAACAAGCTCTTATCTTGGCCAGTCAGTATAGATTATTCATCATCAAGACAATACCAACAAGATGATAATATTCAGTTTTTATGCACTAGAAAACTGTAAAAACATCCATTACCTTGCACAGGACCTTGTAGTACCCTCCTGCAAGGCCTTCCCCATGCTCAGCCTGAGCCGCTGCATGTCTGCGAGCTTGGGGGCAGAGGGTGCGATCCCCACGGAGGGGTACGCCAAGCATGAGCGGGAATGCATGAGGTCCCCTGCGGCACCTTTAAGCATTAGTAAAAAGAATATATATCTACGGAAAGTGGCAGCAACACATATCAAATTGCAACATGTAACAATGGGTCACAACATGCAACAGATTTATATTTGTGTATATATATATATATATATATATATAAAAGATATATATAAAATGAAATATGTATTTACTTTTTTAACTAATGCCTAAACACTGAGGAGATATTGTGCCTGTTCTCTAGCCCTTGGTGGAGATTTCACAGGCTACGCCAAGGGCACAGAGACCGACACGTGGCCATTTGGGGTGGGAGTGAGAAGGTGCTGAAGAGATGGGAGCAACTTTACAAGGTCATGGCCTCTTGTTTCCCACCTCACAGCTACTAAATAGTCTTGTCTTGTTAGTACTGTCTTGATAATGAAAAGCCAATATTATCCTTGTTTTCTACACCTCTGCTCTCTTAAGCGTGCCACATGGGCTGACACGTCTGCTGCAAAATTCCCTCCTGGGATGCCCAGGTGAGGAGCACAGCAGCCACCGTGGCCCCAGGGGGGACGCCTGTGGTCCCTCGGGGGGGACGGGGGCTCCGCACCAGGGTCTGTGAGGGACCTGGTTCTTAGTTAGAGGGTAGAAACAATCAATACACATTTCTGCAGCCGGTGCGCTGCCCTCAACCGGTGGGTTTTTAAGGTTCAAAGGCCCTTTCTTTTCTCCTCTGCTGCTTAAAATAACAGGGTCAATGTATACACACTCCTCATAATAATGATAATGGGGGCTGCTGGAGAAACGCAGCCTCCAGATGAACTCAAGACACAGACAATCAACTGGAACTCAGGGGTAATTTTGGTTTCTGATCAATCTAAAATCATTTTGACCCAAGGTATAATTTAGAATGTTCCTACCTCAGTTATTATAGCCCCAGGGCACTCTTGGTTGTTTTCACGCATTCGCCCGCTTGTTCTCTCTCTCTCTGCTTATAAGATCCAAGGAACAGTTTAATGAAAAATGAGTGTGTGGCTGGAGGGGTCAATGGTTAGTCGTTTTGGATCCTTTAAAAAAAAATTGGTTAGGATTTGGTTGTGTTCTTTTAAACAGGGGGTTTCACGCTGGAGCAGACTTGCGGAAAGAGAAAAGCATTTATTCACCAGTCAGCTCTTCTGGCCGCCTTCTTTCCTTGCTGTGTTTTGCTCTCTTTTTGTTGCCCCAAAAGCATCGTGCCCTGGCACCTTAGCCAGGGCATCTCCTGGGGGTGTCCCAAAGCTATGGTCCCCGTGGGCAAAGGAGCTGCAACCTTTTATAAGAAATAACCAGATCCCTGGGGTCTTGCCGAAGGACCAGCTGCTCCCCCTTTTCCTCTCCTACCCCAGCCAGTCCTGCCTTACTGGGGAGCCTTTCTCCCGACGGGAAGGCACAGCTTGGTGGGAAATGGGAAGAAAAGGTAAAACAAGGATGTGGCTAACAGAAGCCAATAAAAAATGAATCAGCACAAAGCAGGCGGGCAGGCTGGCGCTGGAAGGGATGGTGGATGCTTGGTGGAGGCACAGAGGGTTTAAGGATGTCAGAGTGAGCAGTTGGCAGGATAATTATTGCAGGCGGAAAACAAAAGAGAGTGACAATTTTCCTGTGGATGGATTCAGCCCTCATGCTTCTTAATTCCTGTTGAACAAAGAGCTATAATTGTTCTCAATAGCGAGGAGGGGAAGAACCTAATTTCCAATGTGAGTCAGAGAAGCTTTCAAGCAGAGGGTGGGTGGAAACTATTTATAAAGGACCATTAGGGAAAATCAGATTTCTACGCACAGTAAACAGAACACAGAAAAAAAGCTATTTATATTTGAGTCTGGAAAGCATGTCCCATGCAGCACAATGTAACAACGGCCACAGTGCAGACCCTGAATGCTAACACTGAGGGTTTACTCCTTGGCATCACTGAAGGTTATGGTGTATTTCTGTCCTTTGGCGGAGCTGGCGGAACAATGCCTTCTTCCTAGGCACGCGCTTCAGACAGGCAAACAAATGAAATGTGAATTTGCTCCATCCTTTCTGTTTTGCCTTTAGAGAGAAAAAAAAATAATTGAACAATTGGTTTCGTTTGGCCAAAAAATTGTGGAAAGCAAATACCAAAATGATGTGCCAAAGTAATTGTGGGAGATGAGCTCCCAGTCTGCTCAACAATTGTTTGCACAGGTAAACTTGCATCCTTCTGCAGTCCGCATTCATGCGATATTTACAATTCTTTATTCCCAACATAGAAAAAAACACTCTAAAAATAAATTCTAGTAATGCTGAAGAATAGTTAGACCCCAGCCATTGGGTTGTGAGAGGAGAAGGTTGCAACATACGCAGAATGTTTTCCTGGTAATTGCCTGATTCCCTGGACATGCAAGTTAAAAGCATTTTACTCAAGTTGCAAGAGCCCTGTAGCAAAAGGGAATCTGCTCAAGGCAAGGCGGAGGGTCCTGGCTGTGACTCCAAGACAAGGTAAACTGCTTTTGCCATCAGAAGACACATGAGATGGTGCCTGCAGCCCCAGGGAGGTTCCCCAGACCTGCACGCTCAGCAAGGCACAAGCAGACTTTCCTTGGAAGAAATCCTAATTCTGGCGCAGGGCAAAGCTGTCAGGGTTGTGCTTCGGGGCAGGGCACTGCGAGTCGCAGACCTGGACCACGGCTGCAGCGGGGAGCTCTCTGCTCCTTCGGGACCATGCTCCAGCTGATGGCCAAGCATCAAAGTGGCAACCAGCCTTTCCGGAGGCAGCGGAACAGGGCAATGGGAGTCATGGCAATACCGCGGGAGCCTTGGCTCCTCCAGAGATTCCCTTCTAACACAAAAGGTGCCTTCCAGTGGGTGGGAAGTACATCAAACCTGGGATGTTTATCTGTGACGTGACTCCACCGAGTCTCGCTAAGCCGTGTGTGCACATTTCTGGGCTGGAAAGGGAATATATCACTGCGTAACATCTGAACTAGAAAGCAAAATGTAAGCAAGAAAAATCCTTATGTCACACATGAGCAATGTGGCCTTCCTCCTCCCCATGTCTCAAAGCAGGAATTGTCTCCCTGAGCCTAAATCCAGGCTGAGCAAGGTCTCAAGACTTGGCTAGGATAACTAGGACATGAAATAATCTAAGTGATAATCTGCTGATTAGTGCTAGCTAAATATAATCTGTTAAGTATCAACTTAACAGATACCTGGCACTTTTCCTCCGTTACTTTTGGAGCACTAAACCAACTGGTTTCGTGGATTTATTCCTATTCTATGGGTTAGCAAATGGAAACCAGTGAGCAGAAGTGACCACAGTTATCCCATGAGCCTGTCCCCATGCTGAGGGCTGTGTTTGCCTGCAGCCCTGTCCTTCGTTCTGCCTTTTCCTTCATTAATGTTTATGACTAGATGATACGGACTCTGTTTGTGGAGCAAAACCCAGCTAATGGGATGTCTGCCTTCGCCACGGAGCTTGTGCTCCCCAGGCTTGGACCATGAAGGAGAGCTGTTCCCTATGTGATGTACTTTATGTGCATGCAGACCTGATTTATATCTCTTCCAACAAGCTGTTCTCTGCTATCATGAGCCAACAGGACCCATAGGGTGTTACAAGACATATTACATGCAGCCAAGAGCTTTAATCCCCCTGGGGGAGTGATTACAAACAACTACACACGTCCCAGAGTTGCTTAATCACTGTTAAGAAATTTCTTTATAATCTGAGTAAATTACTTTAATTACTTGCAACTACCAATTAGCGTTTGAATGCTTCCACTGAGAAGTTTGCAGGCATTAATCTGCTCCCTTGGAATGTTAAATCACCGGCTGGAAGATGGCTTTCGTCTATGCAGCAGGCAGCAATCTGCCAGGCCAGAGTGGAGGCAGCCAGCCCTTACCCGACATGCCCCTCTGCAGCTGCCTGGCCTGGGCTTTTATTTATTTAGTAGCTTGAAAGGAGAGTTCAGTCCTTCAGTGAGTTTTAGCAGCTGGATAAAATTGCCTGATCCCGGGAATGGGAGGTCCCTCTTTAACCCCACGGTGGGTGCGGAGGATCTGCCTCCCAGAGGCAGGGTCAGCCCCCCCCCCCCCCCCCCCAGACCCGGGCAACACATACGGTCCAAAAAACTCCCTACCTGGGAGCCTAAATACACAGATGCACCAAATAGCCTCTTCACTCCCCTATTTGCAGACGCAGTTCATTTCCTAATCAACAGGGCTCCAGACACGAGTTTGCTCAAACATTGTGTGCTGGACGGGGCGGGGGTTTGCTAACTACCCAGTTCCAGCCGAACTTAATCTTCAGACGTGAATGCCGATGAGGTCTGGACAAGCATGGCTCCATTTCTCATTTTCCCCCTAGTTCTGACTTAACAGTCACTCTCAAACCTTGAAAAGTTAGCATCAAGGTCTGAACTTGCTTTTCTGGCTGCTTTCTAGTCTTTGCTGGCATGGATCGGATTCAAACCGCTTTTTTTCTTTGATATTTAGGCCCAGGGTGGCTGCACTCGTCTTCTTTCTCTTTGCTCATCATTAGGAGTGTGCTGGTGTGAGGAGTCTGGGCATGAAACCAAAATGCCCTCGCCTGCACTCCTGACGGTGGAGAGCCAGAGCAGCTGCCGCAGCAGCGGGAGGCAGGTTCACCAGGCAGGGATGCTGTGCAGAGCAGCGGTCCCAAGCAGAGCCCGTGCCTTTGTGTTAGCTCAACGTCGAGTCAGGATAGTCAGGACCAAGGCTCAGTAGGGCCACGATACTTCTTAGCAGTGGGGAGGAGAGGTCGAGAGAAAGGGAGGCTGCAGCGCTGCCAGAATTGAGGAAGAGTATCGAGAAGAAAAGACTTCAAGTTAGGAAAAGTGCTGCAAAGTCAGAGGGAAGGGCAGCAGGAGAGAAGACGGGCACAAACTCTGTTTTCCTTCACCTTCTCCTGGATCGTGCTCTCTTCTGGAAGATGTCTCTCCGATTTCCACTGAAATCGATGAGAACAGGTTCTCCTCAGAGTGGAAAACCCAGTAAGTCAAATATGTGTTAGCTGGGAGACCCTGCAGTTCCCACACCTTGACCTGGGATGTGCAAACCCTGTTGCCGGCTGGGTGTAATTTTAATTTTGTATAAAGTGCCAGAGGTCCTGATAATTGCATAAATGCAATATCTGCGATACTGGTACGCACTAGCCTTGGTACGAAGACAGTGTTTTGGTTTCTCCTGTCTGCAAGCACCCAACACTGGAAGGAAACGTGTAGGTCCATGGGAACCGACAAAGGCTGATTTCCTGCAGTTTGGGGTTCTGTCATCCTTTTTTTTTTTTTTTGAGATTGGCCAATACCTTCCAAAATTGCTGGGGAAAGAAACAGGGTGGGAGGCAGTAGATGATATCATGGCAGAAAGCATGATTGCCTAAGCCTTCTTTTCATGGGAACCCAGGCTAAAAACTGGAGTTCAGGGCCTAGAGTAGGGGATTAGGAATCAAGACTATGTTTTTTCTCTTCTTCCATCTAGCATGACTCATGGTATGCTTTGAAGACAATATTCATGCTTATGCATTTCAGTTTCTCCACATATAAACTAGCATGCTGTGTCCTTGCTTTATGAGCCATTTTAAGCTCTCATATTGGAACTAGCACCACCAAAGCTGCAGGCTTTGACCACTTGCGTAGCCCATCACAAGCACTCCTTTTCTGTAGAGATCAGCTTCTGTTTAGGGACACAAATTCTTTCTTTTCCTTTACAGAGACATGCATACACCTATGTCCCAAATGTATGCATTTCATAGGTGATAAATAAATAAGCATCACCAGCCCCCAATAGGGAGAGTTGTTTTGCTTGTTTGAATTTAAATAAGGCTTTGCAGGAGCGATCCATCTTGCGAGGACTTCATGCAAATCCCTTTCTGAGCCAAATCAATTGAACAGCAAGTGTCTGTTCAGCTTGCAAGGCATTTAAATGCTGGCTGGGACTACATCCCCGAACTGCGGTCAAGGCTGTGCAGGCAGGACCGGTCCTGCCTGTGGAGGGCAGCGAGCCAGCCGGTGCTGCCGAGGCCAGGGGCAGTGGGTCGCCCACCCGGCTGCACCTTCTGCCCAGCCCCACCTTTGCCTCACTGGTCCCTACTGGAGCCACTGTCATCCTCCCCCTGCAAACCCTGCTTGGGGTTTTCCCCTCCTTTGCTGTCGGAGACGTGGAAAATGTCTTGTGGTTGACGAGGTGAAGATTTTTCTGTGCAGATTATAAGGTCAGGAAGGTTCTTTCCAGGCCCTGGAGGACCTGAGTTGTTGCAGGAGGTTTTTTTCCTCACCTCCAAAGCGTAGTCATCCATCATCCAGCTCTGTGGGCACCTTGCTTAGCGCCCCAGAGGCATTTCTCACCCAAGTGCCAATTCGGTGTTCTGGGCACAGGTGAAGACCTGAGGACGCATCCCACCGCGTCACCTACAAGTCACCGAGCACAGGGCTCCGGACTCTTCGGCACGCTTGGACGAGGCGCTTACATTTGTCCCTGCTGGGCAGCAGTGCCAGCCTGTGTCTGGGGAGAACAGCTGTGTGCCGCCTTGATGAACACTTCCCTTGGCGGTGCAGGAAGGTTTAGGTTGCCAGCCAATTCCAGGTCACTAAAACCAGGGAAGTTTATGATCAAATTGTGGGAAATGGAAGGCAATGACTGAAGTAATAGCACATGCAAATGGAAATCTAGATTAAGTCCCTAGAGCCTTCTTTGCAACTGGGAAGAATTAATTCTTTTTTTTCTTTCTTTCTTTCTTTCTTGTTCTTTGAAGGAGACAACCAGTCATTTTGTGAAATTCAGGTGGGAGCAATAGTGTTTAAAAGTATGTTAGTGTAAAAAGCAGTCCGACCCTGCTTCCTAACATCCTCACTAGATCACAGCTGGGACACCGTCTGTGCCTGTGGCTTCCACTCCTCCAGACCAGGCACCCCGCTACTTACCAAGTCATTATTGCTTAAAAGTACACATAAAGGTGATGGTGAGCCCCAACCCATTTCACTCATAGCCTAAACTAAGGCCACCATGTTCTTCCATCCCAATCCAACAGCCCTCCTAGCTCCGTAACAGTCTGCATAGGAGAAAGGACTGTTTGTAAAATAATAAAATGAGGGGGGAACCTAATGCAGGATGTATGGATGTGCGAAAGCCAAGTAGATTATACTGGAGTGCCTAAACGAGATGTATTATAATCCCCTATTTGGAGACAAAGCTCTGCGGCAGGGAGCTCAGCAGCTGGCAGAAGTGCGAGGAAGCAGCTGCCGGGGTGGAGGAGCTGAGGTGGCAGATCCAGCTCTCCTTCCCACCCGCAGCATCCCCGGCCTCCTGCTCACGGAACAGGGTGCGCAAAGCAGGTGGGAAGAGCTGTTACCTGATTACACAGGTACCCTGCCTTCACCTCCGTACCCTGAGCACTGAAAAGCAAAAAGGAGACAGACTCGCTCTCGCCCGTGCCGGTGGCCAGGCTGGGGATGCAGCATCTGGATGCTGGAGGAAGCGCTGTGGGAAGAGGGGTCCCTTGCTGTTCAGGGGCTCCTTATCCCATCACCGCTTCACTCCTCCGCCTGTACCCACCAGCATCCTGCTGGTTAAGGGCTGGGGCAGCTACTGCGGGTCATGCAAAGGGGCAAAAATGTGAAGCAGCATCTGAGAAATCCATTTCTTGCTCTCTGTCCAGGGGAGGGTTGAGACCGGACAGTACCGCTCCCCAAAAACAGGCAGGCAGATCCCAAAACAGACCCACAGTCCTCATTTGCACTCACGAGCCTGCGCAATCCCCACAGCAGACCCGCAAGGATAGCAGTGCGTGGCTGACAGGCATTTCAAATGCTGCACAGAAGAGGACTTTTCCATGACATGTGACAAGTCCATCCTCCCTGCCACCGCTGTACAGTGCATTTTCCTGCACTGGAGCTCCCTTTGCTTTTGGCCTGTGTGCCAGAGCCCTCCGCTCCTCTTCATGACTCCATATCACTTGGAAAATTATATTCTGATTTCTTCAAATATACCCCTCAGGGTAGATGTCAACTTCATATCAGCTTATGAAGCAGTGGATATAAGCATGGAGGCACACACCATCACATACTGTCTGTCTCCCTGACACATGTACACACACACACACAGAGCTAAATTTACCCTTAGTGTATTCCCAGGAAAGGCTGAGACATCTCAGACACTATCAAGTATAATGCCCCTGCATGCCCAGACAGCACACGCATACACGTGCGTGTACATATAACACAGGCTTGTGCATTTCTGGATCAAAACGTGTGTGGGGGACAGAGTCAAACTGCCTGCCAGCCACTGGAAAACTTACTGCAAGTGTCAAGCATCACTCTGGAGGAGCTGGGGAAAAGGAGGTGTGTGCCCATGTCCACAGGACTGCCAGGGAGTTAGGAGGAGAGCTGTCTTCCAAACTGAAACTTTAGCTTTAGGAGGTAAAAGAAGGATGGGGAGACTGCTCTCTCTCAATGCAGCCTGGGAGCTGTCAATACTCTGCCCCTGGCCATTTGGGAGCGGCCTTGGGTACCCCAGGGATGTGCCCCCTCCTGCGCCTGCCCCAGCTGGGGACGGGACACCTCGCACCTCGTGGCCTTGGCACAGAGCATCCCTCCAGGATCCCCAGTGGGGACATCTCAGTGAAACACGGAGCCAGTGAGCATGGGCTCCGGGAGAAAAGGAATCGCCAGGGAGGGGGCAGTGATGCCATGGGGCTTTTCCGTTCCCATGTCCCACCGGTGCTGTTGTTTGCACAGGCTGACCACAGTCCACATGTCCTGGAGAACCCTGTTCACCCTGCAACAGCTGAACGTGGCTGATGAGGTGTAAATCCAACTGCCAGTGCTCCCCCTGACCCGACTGGGCCCAAAGGCTGATGGTCTTGGAGCATCGTTTGAAAGGACTAGCTCTCTTCCCTTCCACGTCAGGCTCTACCAGGGGCATGAGGACTCTATCAGAGTTCTTACCGTACATACTGCAACAAGCACAACTCTCCATAAATGATGGAGTCACTTGCTTACACAGTTATTTCCCATGGCACTGATACTGTCTTGGTTGTTCCCAACTTTGCGGGAAGCCCTCAGCAGCCTTTCTGCCCAAGCACTTGCTTGGCTAAAGAAACTTCCCTTACGCCGACCCCTGCCCCGCTGCAGCGAGGGGGACCTGAGAGGCATCAGCAGGCGAGAAGCTATTTGTGTGCTGGTGTGGTGGCTGCTTACTCACTCCAACTCAGAGTTACGGTCTCCTGGTTTTGGAAGAGGTCCTGCCACAATATGGTCCACGGCACCAGCAAGCCGTGGCTTAGTTAGGCAGAGGCTGAGCTGGTCTTCCCGGCAAGGGTGAGGTGCAGCACAGGCTTTAGAGCTCTCTCCCAGGTTGTGTTTATCCGTTGTGATACTTTCACATGAGAAACAAATAAAGGCTGATGATATCTCCTGGAAGAAAAAAAACAAGGTTACTCCCCTGACCTGATTAATGCAAATAAACTGAATGGAGTCCTGTCGCCCGGGGCTTGCAAATTTAATATCTGTTAAACTGATTCATTTCATGCTGTTTTAGCCTCTCGCCCTGTGACTGCAATTACCTCTGACGGTCTCACTGGGCAGTCGGTGCCTGCTTCCCCCCATGCCTCACGTGATGCCGTTTGGGTTGGTTCTGTTTGTTTGGTTGTTTTGATATTTTTCTTCTTGTGGTTTAATTTCCTTTGAGTTTATTAATTATGGCTGGGGGGTGGGGGCCAGGAATGTTTAGCTAATGCTTCCTTTTTGCATAGTGTGGCACTTCAGCCCTGTAATTCCCCCTTTATTGGATGCCCCGGGACAGGTCAGGGGGAGCGGATCCAGCCCCGGCTGCAGGGAGACCGGGGGTGGGAACCTCTTTTTTCCCTTTCCTGCCTGTGAGCCCTGCGCCCATCTCCCTGCATCGCTCCCACCGTCTTGTCCTGTGTTTCCTGCCGTCTTCACTCGCACGAAGCAACTGCTTTGCGGGAGGCTCGGGAAACGTGTCTCAGACGGTTTAATCAGAGCATCAGGTTGGTGTGCCTCGGGCTGGGTCCCTGGAGAAAGCAGGCGCAGCCGCACACATCCCCCAAGCCTGGGTGAGCCGAGAGATGCTCTGGATCCAGCACTAGATGCTACCAGCATGACCCTACTCGGGGCATGGAGCAGATTTTCATTCAAACCCCACCTGCAACAATTAGGACCTGCATTCATAAATTATTTGCACGGCGAAAGTCTTGTGAGAGCATCAGGTTGGGTAGTTTTGTGGAGAAAGGATTTCTTCCCCCTGTCTCCCAAGAGCCACCAAGATGAGCTCTTCAGGAGCTCTCAGCCTGCAGCTCAGCTGCCCAGGCTGCTGCAGAAAACCCCAGCCTAATGTCTTTTAGTTTCTCAGGCTGATGTGCCACAGGGTCACCCCAGCCTGGCAGCTGACAGCACAGTCCGGGGGTGCCCAGAGGGGCGGGAGCCAGAGCCACGGAGGTTAAAAGCAGAGACCTCCTGAAGGGAGAAGGCGCGAGAGCGAATGTGCCGTGAGTATAAAAGATAAATTAGGCTAAGGACGTCAGCCGGTTTTGCTTCACTTTTGATCTAATTCAACAGTGAGAGAGCACTCAATGAAATTAAAAGGGAAGCCACTTCAGGCAGACGAAGGACCTGGTATTTTAACAATACGTAGGAAGTTCACCATTGCAGGATATTGTTTAAGCAAAGACTTTGTTGAAATGAACAAGGATGAGCCGCTCCGATGACAAACATCGCCCGCAGTGAGATGTTTAGCCAAGGTATAAAAGTGACATAAGCTCTCGGTGCCCTCCATGTGCCTGGTCCCCGCGGGGGCGCGGGGAGGAGGAGGCACTGCCCGTCACGCGTGGGATGGCACAGGGACCTGGAGCTGGGGACAGAGCTGCTCCGCCTGGACAGCCTTGGTGAGGGAAAGTGAGTTCCATGCTCAGGAGCCCTGGTGCTTTTCTGAGCTGTCTCACTCCCTAGGAGAAGAAAGATGACCAGATAGGCCCCACTTCTTTCTTTCCACCCCCAGGAAGTGTTTAGGCTGCAAACTGTACAGATAAAAGCCCAAATGCTAAGTGCCCTCTCTACAGGCTGGAAAGCCATAATGCAAAGAAAAGGGACTAATTTATCTCCTTAAACAAACAATAACAACCTAATTGCCAAGCCACTGTCACAGTGGCCTCATTCGGGATGCTGGAGACCAGCAGCACTGGATTTCCCCCAAACCCCCAGTCATTCTGTTTGCTCCTCTCTCTTGCTGCAGGGCTGGGATGCTCCTCACCGCACACAGCCTCCCCGGGGACCTCGCACCTCCGCAGCGAGGACGGCCAGGGAGCAAAGCTCTGCTCTGTGTTGCAAGAGAAGGCTCTCAAGCGCAGATCTGAGCTGTGATGAGGGGAAAGAGAGTAACCTGTGGGCTTCACTCCTTCCTCCGGTTTCTGGAGGTGCCATTTGCAGCAAAACGAGAGTGTGGTGGGAGACCTTTCTTAGCCAGCATGGTGCCAAAGCTCCAAAGCCTGTCTTAGCCGCTGCTGCTGCCTGTGTTGGCTGGGAAAAGATCTCCCAAGCAGCTTAGCTTGAGCTGCACCTTGCAACCCTGTGCTGCACTGTGCACTGCACCCTGCAACCCTGCGCTGCACCCTGCAACCCTGTGCTGCACTGTGCACTGCACCCTGCAACCCTGTGCTGCACCCTGCAACCCTGTGCTGCACTGTGCACTGCACCCTGCAACCCTGCGCTGCACCCTGCAACCCTGTGCTGCACTGTGCACTGCACTCTGCAACCCTGCGCTGCACCTTGCAACCCTGCGCTGCACCCTGCAACCCTGTGCTGCACTGTGCGCTGCACTCTGCAACCCTGTGCTGCACCCTGCAACCCTGCGCTGCACCTTGCAACCCTGTGCTGCACGTTGCAACCCTGTGCTGCACTGTGCGCTGCACTCTGCAACCCTGTGCTGCACCTTGCAACCCTGCGCTGCACCCTGCAACCCTGTGCTGCACCTTGCAACCCTGTGCTGCACTGCGCACTACACCCTGCAACCCTGGACTGCACCCTGCAACCCTGTGCTGCATCCTGCACCCCTGCACTGTATCCTGCACCCCTATGCTGCACCCTGCACCCCTGCACTGCAACCTGCAACCCTGTGCTGCAACCTGCACCCTGCACAGGCAAGTCCAGGTCCGAGGCCCAGCCGGGTGCTGGTGCTCTCCTGGGACGCTGCTGCTGTTGCAGGCAGGAGTTGCAGAGGGGAGGTTGCAGGGAGGTTACAGCCCCTTCACCTGGGCTGTACCTGCACCCAGGATAAACAGGGGGCTTCCGTCTCCGCGGCTGTCAGCCTGCCTTTCAGCAGCGCAAAATTCATTTAAAACAGAATAAAAGCACGTCTATGAATGGCCCTTTATAATTCATGAACAGGACCACGAACGACGTCTTGCACTCTTTCTGTTTGCTTACATCTTACTTCAAGTTCAGAGCTGTCAGGGGAAGTGAGAAGAGAAGAGATGCTGACTTCCCGAGCATGCACACACACACGCGAGCGTGCTCACACACCCTTCAGTTTATTTTGCATTTCTTGTTTAGTTTGAGGCACTGGAGCTGCCAATCTCAGTGCATTTTTAGTGCCTCTGTGCTAAGTCTGTCATGATGCCTTAATGGCTGTATCACCTTGTGAAGCTCTCAGACATCCTCAGCTCCTTTCATCAGCGGTGGGAAACCTGCCAGCCTCTGACAGGTTCTTCCAAACAAATCACAGTGCGACTTAAAACGGGAGATGTGACCAGCAATTTGGCAAGCCGCCACGCGCCCGCGGCGCGCGCATCTCGGCACAATCCCTCCAGCAGTGCCCGGCTTCGGCCGGGACGGTGCTGGCCCGTGCCACGGGCTCTGCGCTCATCCCCGCATGGGACAAAGTGGTTTTGGCCCAGGCTCCTGCCTGCCTTTGCAAGGCAGCTCTGCTCAGGGAAACCAGACCGCTGTGCTCTGCAGCACCCCGAACTGCCCATCCCGTGGGGCCGCCAGGCCAGCACCGGTACCCGGCTGTCCCAGCATGGTTGTGCCGGAGCCCCCGGTCCCTGCTGCAGCACTCTGCTTCTCTGCAGTCCTGCACTACGTAGGGCTTCCGAGGTGTTTCTCCAAGCTGATTTGGGTGCTCGGGATTGCCTAGCGTCAATCCCAAGAGACTGGGCTCTCCAGAGCAGGGTTTTTTTGCTTTTTCTGAGCAGCCTGCATCGTGCACCTTGAAACCGCATCCCAAGGCTGGGGCTGGAGCGGCCGCTGCAGCTGAAGCACAAGCTCGTGCGCTGTGCTCAGAGCAGGTCTGCATCGCTTTGGGCTCGAACCACCGGCAGCATCCTGGGCCGGTTACAGCCTCCCTGCCAACACCGATCCCGCTGCAAGAGACTGGCCTGGGGGCAGGATCTGCGGCGAGCCGAATGGAGTGTTTCTGGAAACAGTAAAGGACACGGTATTTCATCATCTCGGGGCCTAGACTGCCTCTCCTGCACCAACAAGGGAACTATTTGTGCGGTTCAAAGACTTATTCATTCTGTTGTGTCTTTTTTTTTCCAAACCACCCACTTCAAGTTTTGGGTGAAGGTTCAATTTCATTTTTCTTATTCCCAGCTCATTTGCCCATCCCTAAAACAAACATATTAGAGCAAGCATGTGGGGGAGAGGGCATATTAATCAAACCAGAGGGTAGGTGAACTTAACGCAAACAGAGAATGACAATGCACCGAGTATTTGCATAATCCAGTGAGAAAGCTTTCTTGCTGAAAAGCCAAAGCTACTGGCATAGAAAAGTATAGGTCTGAACAGGAACTCCGGTCCTGAACAGTTACAGACATTGGGGGTAATAAATCAGGGATCTGGGTAAAAACGTAGCGGTTCCAGCATGCTTTCCAAACTTTGCATTTCATTTGCTTTGATAGAGGGCCCTATCCTGTGTGCTTTGAAGTTAATGGCCAAGCTGCCTTTGACTGCAGCAGAAACAAGCCCAGGCCTGAAGAACAGGTGCTCAAGTTGGAGTCGCAGTGGAGACTAAACTCATCAGCAATCAACGTTGGCTTTATGCAAATGCTTCCAAATGAGGAGAATTGTCTTGCCAGCTGATACAACCAGAACAAAGCCCCAAGCACCAGTAGAGGGTAACATATGCAATTTCAGGGCTAAGAAGTCCAGGGAGGGATTTAATAGCAGTTGGCATTTTACAAAGAAAATAGCTATTTCTGCAAAGGGATGATTAGAGGTATATATTAAAGCGTGAGGTTTTTGAGGAGTGCGCTGGCTGGCATTCCCCACTTCTAGGTGACCTTGGTCAAGTTGTTTCACCTTGCTGTTGCTTGGTTTTCTGCTGAGCTGCTTCCTCAGTGGGATAATTTTCCCTGCTCCACAGATGTGATGTGGCTGCATTTGTTGATATTTCTGAAGAGTCTGACATCCCCTAATGGAGTATCTTAGAGGAAGGGAAGGAACATAAAGATCCAACTGGGATCCTGCCCTGGCAGGAGATGCAGAGGTGGCAAGGACCTTTAAGGGCTGAGTTGCCACCTGCACCAGTTGCCTGCTGGAGTGAGGAGGATGCAGGTAGTGTCAAGGAGGGAGCAGCGAGAGCCATTAGGAGGTCTCAGGAACATGGCCTGTGCTGAAAGATTTGAGTCTCTTTAGAGAGGGTAGAACTGAGAGGAGATGAGATGGTGGTCTTCAAATACGTGAAAGGATGCTGAAGAAGAGAGGGAGTGAATCGTCCTACCCATTACGGACCTGGAAATAATGGGCTTAAATGGCAGCAAGGGAAAATCAGGGTAGAAACTGGGAAAGCCAAAAAGGCTAGCAAAGCACAGAGACGCCTGCCTGGGGACGTGGAGGAGCTGCCGCTCGGGACGGCTTCACCCCGTGCCCCTCGGGCGCGAGAGAGCAGAGCCGAGCCGGCTCGGCGAGGCTTTCCAGCCTGGCTCCACCTCAAACCGAGCACAACCACGAAGCGGCAACTAGACCATGCACTGACCACCAGCTCCACAGCCGCCGGAGCGGCTCGGCCGAGGACTGCCGGGGGCACAGAGCCGTGGGGACGGCAGGCGGTGCAGGGGGGAGGCTCTGCCTGCGCGTTGGATGGGGGAAACCTGTGTGACCCGAGCCCGGTTCCCAGCACTTGCTGGTTTCTGCCTGCGAACCAAAGGCGCTGCTCACACGAGTAAGCCCGAGCACACGCCGAAGCACTTCCAGCGCTGGAGGTATCTGTCCGGCCGGCACATGGTACAGCACAAGTGGGTAATACCATATGTTTCCTTCCCCTGCAATTTTATGGCTGAAGGTATTTGATCAGACCAGTTATGCACTAACCATCTGTCCCTTGCACAAATACAGCTGATTCTTGTTATAACTCTCTGATGGCAAATGCCCTTCTCCGGCGCGCTCCAGGAACATGCTCAGGTTAACTGCGTTTCAGCCATTTCGGAAAATGCATCTCTTTTTAAGAGCTGGTGCTGTCAAGCATTCACATGAATGGCAGCCGATGTCTGCGCTGATTACAGTGGGAGGATATTTAAAGCCCATTCTGCAAATCAGTGCCTTGGATACTAATATAAGTAACTTTAAAAAAATAGAAAGAAAGGAAAGCTAGGAGATAAAAACCCCATCATTTACATTTCTAAGGAATATGAAATTGTGCTTTTGAAAAAAAGCAATTTGTAAACTTTAGATAGCAGCAAATTCCTTGTTTTTTGGATACAATACCAGCTTTGCATATGCACTGAAAGAAAGAGGGAGAGAAAATAACCCTGAAGCATCCTGCCCACTGCATTAGCTTTTAAAATAAAACCCATTTATATATAAATGTTGGCTTTTTTCCCAGTCTCTGTAGAAAAGCTTTTCTATATTAAATGCTACAATGAATTAAATTAACCATAATGATTTCTTTGTGAATGGAAACCCTTTTTCCTGTGTGACATGTTTTTGATCTTTTTTTTTTCCTAGTTACAACAACCCATACTCCTATCAAGTTGAGGATTTTGTTTGTTCTGCTATTTGCACAATGCAATACAATTATTATTTGCACTTCTTGTTCTTAAGAAAAATAAAGCACAGCTATTCTGTGTGCTATCTCTCAGTGCAGAGGGGTGGGAGCCCTTTGCCAGACCCACTCTCACCTGCCGGCAGCAGGTCGCCACAGCCCTGTTCCCGTGTTCAGATGCCAAGAACAAGCAGGAGGAAATTGCCTCCTCTTTGCTCCCCCTCTGCACCCCCAACAGCGGAGCCAACAGCCAAAATCATTCACCTGTGACTCATGGCCGCTCCTTCCCCTGTATTTGCCATGAAGGGATTCAGCATAGTTCAATTTTTTTTATTTTTTTTTTTTTTCCCTGCCCTGTTGGCTTCGGTGGCATTTGGCCGTGCTCTCCCCGGGCATCAGGGGCTGCTTTGCCGCGGGCTTGCCCATGCACACGGCTGCCGGGTGCTGCAGGGTGCAGAATCAGGCTCCTGGCAGCTGGGGGGGTCCCCAGGACCGATGGCCGGGCGGTTGCTGCTGAGCAGAGAGCTCTTGCTGGGGGGAGGCAGTCTGCACGTCGCTGGAAAGGAAAATTAGGTCACATTTCTGGTTTGAAGAGTCTGGATGGCGTCCCATTTATTTTGGATTTCTCCTAACAAGTGACTAGCTTCTATTTTCTTCCCACCTCCTTGTCTTTATTTTTTTAAAAGCATTTCTCCCTTCACCTACCTCTTTTTCCTCAAAAACAGAAGCAGGGGGCGGGGGGGACAAACCTAAGGAAAGCTTGAAAAGCGCACTGCTTTCTGTGCTCAGCTTGGGTCGATGCAGGCAGAGCTTTTCCTTGGCTCCAGGGCTGTGACCAGCCTTGTCTGCCTCCTGGGGCTGCTCTGTTGCAATTGCGAAGAGGCCTTCCAAAATCAGTTACAGCAACAGAAAAAAAAGGGGGAAAAAAATCCCTTACACGTCTGTCTGTCCATTCACCCTGGTAAAAGTCATCTTGTTCCCTCTCTAGCAAAACCGCTGTGTTACCAAAGTCAGCTAGTGAGCCCTAGTCTCCCTGGCTGAAGCGTAGCCGCAGTGCTGGAAGCCTGAAATCTCAAGCAGCGACGCCTTAACGACGTTGGGAGGTGGGCAGGTTTGGCTGGACGCTGGGCTCCCCAGCAGCCCGGGCATCTCGTGGTGTGAGAGATCTGTCCTCCTGCTGCTTCTGGGCATCCTCGGGCTGTGCCGAGCCGAGCCGAACCGAGCCGTGCAGGCAGGGGCAGACCCAGGGACGCCCGAGCCATCCCACCCTGTTGTTGAAGAGATCTGCAGATTGCAAAGGGCGCAGGGTCTCTCGGCTTTGACCAGGGAAGCCTGAAGCCACTGTTAAATTGTTCCCTATTGTCCAAGGCAGCCCATGGCACACTTTGTCCCTGATTCATTTGGGAAATGATTCCAGTTCCACAAGAATCATAGGAAGGATTTTTATTTATTTATTTATTTATTTCCCTGACTTTCATTCCTAATTTGCTTTTGCTGGATTTAATTTCACCAGTCCTCTCCAAGCCCCTTGAGCAACCCCTCTCTTTTCTCACTTTGTGTCATCAGATGTTCTTGGGCAACTGCGAAACCCTTGTCCCTCCACCCGCCCGCAGAGGCTCTTCCCGGCCAGGAGACCTCCAGGGCGACTACATCTCCCTGCAGTTCAGCACAGCCAATGGCTCAGTACCTAATAAATCAAACCCTGGATTAGAAATTAAGCAAAAACAGTCAAAGATGGAGGTATTTAAATTTTTTTTTCATTTGTGAACTGGCACTTGCTGCAGAGGCCCTTCTTACTGAGCAAAGACAGAAGAAGTTGGTTTCAGAGGTGTTGCCACCTCCATGCATGTTACGTGTGCACGGTGCCCCTTTCTCTGCAGAAACATGAGCTGGAACGTCTGATATGTCATTGCAAAATCTGTGTTTCCTAGGCAATATTTTATCTCTCATCTCAGTGATCAGCATAATGAACATTTTTGTTCCTGCATAAATAGCACCTGAAAGAAACCCCATTTAGTAGAGAATTACCAAATTGAGGGAAAATGCCTGATACTGAGAATCCCCTTAGGACTTTCCCTCAGGATGGGGATTGGCCAACATTCCTGAAAGGACAGGCTTTCCAGCTCTTGCAGGAGTAATAAGGTAATTGGGGAATGAGTAAGAAATGGTTGCATCAGTTCCTTGGGGGAGCTGTGGATTGCATAGATGGGAATATTTTCAGTTTAGGGTCAGAGTTTCTGCTGCCATTCACAAAGTCTGTGTGAATGTTCAGAAGCGAGTACAGCTTGTCCCTCAGAAAGGAGGGAAATAAATACTCCTGGATTTGAAATATGTTTAAAGGAGGGTTAGGTTTGACATTACTGAAATTATTTCTCACCTCGCTGCCAGAGGAGGGATGAGTCTGGGACGCTGGAAGGAAAAGACAGCCACAAAGGGAGGCTGCTGACTGTGGTTCCCCAGAGCAGCCCGTTCTGACGGTTGTATCTCCAGGGGACCATTTGCAGAGTTCATTGTTTCACCATTTTTTCCCCATGTGTGACTTGGTGCTCACCGGTTCATCCCCTGGTTACGGGGGGAGCTGGCTCGAAGCTGCCAGTTGGCTTGTGCTCCTCTTGCAGGAGCAGCTGCACTTAAAGCAAAAGGACACAGACAGACAGACAGACAGACAGACATACCACCACCACCCCCCCCCCCCCCCACCATAGGGTCATTTCAGTGTAGTGCAGGTTACGGCAAGGGAATTTCACCCCTCTGCAGAGTAAAGGATGTCCAAGGCACCAGGAGTAAAAAGCTCAACCTTATTGCAATCGCTAGTGGTAGGCAAATGCAGGCAGAAAAGTGAAGGATCTTGTCGTGGCTCACCAGATGAGACAAAGCCAGAAGATTCCTGCCACTCGGAGTGTGACAAGGACAACGTTGAACCCAGCTCAGGCTTCTGCCAGCCTCCATTGTTAAACGCCAGGGTACAATATCCAAGAGATTTCTGCAGCTTTCCAAATCCACTCACTTCCCAGCTAACCCAAGAGAAATGGGTCCATTTGGCATCAGGGCTGAAAAAAAACCTGTGGTATTGTGATTATTTGCTATGAGACTGTGGCACTGCACTGTCCTCAGAGCTTTAATTTAGATGATTTAGGGTTCTTTTATTTAGTTTTAGCCCATTTACAATTGTAAAGAGGCTGTGAACCAAGACGCTGGTCTCTGCACTTATTGACAGAGCTGATCAATTGCCGACTTCTGGGGGTATGATGTGGTTAGGCAGGAAAAACCCCATCTTTTTTCCCTCCTAATTAGGTGCTTCATTTGGCTCTGCAGGCACACGTGGTTTTGGTGGCAGGGATGACATTTTCAGCTCACCAGGGCGATGGCAGGGGAAGCAGAGCATGCCGAGACCTGGGGAAGGCACAGAATTGGAAAAAACCCCACATTTCCATACCACTCCAAACATATTAATCTAAGATGCTATTTAACCGGAGCCTCGTGCTGGCAAGGAACCCTGCCGAAGCCTCCCTGCGTTAGCAGCAGCCTGTGTTTCACCTGATTTCTGGCACAGAAAGCACCGGGAGCCTGGACACTAACTAACGTGGTGGTGTCGGAGAAGGCGGTGGAGGTGGCGGGAGCTGGCCGGCCGGGGCTCCTGCTCCCCTTGCAGCCCTCTGAGTGTTTGCCATCACGCTAAGGGGGAGCCAAGGGGGGAAAATCAGGAGAGGAGGCAGGTAGGGACTGGGCTGAGAAGATGAAAGCGCAGAGAAGGGGTGGAGAGCTCCAGCGTGTGCTGGGACCTGACCTGGAAACAGGCAGGGAGGAATCTGTGCATCAGCAAACAGGCAAAAATAGTCCCGCACCTAAGGAACGCCTGAGCAGCAAGAACGCAATGGAAGATTAGAGGCAAAAATACCAACACAAGCAAGTCAGTTCCATTATTCTCCCCTCCAGACTATCTTACCATTGCCTGTGCGTCTTTAATTAATTCAGCTGCTTTTAAAAGTAGGAGCTAGAGATCTCCTCATCCATCAGTCTGCGCGAGCAGCGTCGCAGGCTGAAGCCGGCAGAGCCAGGCAGCCCGGCAGGTGAGCCGCGGCGCGGGCAGCTCTGGGCGGCTCTTCTGCTCTGTGTCTGCTTGGCTGGGCTGCTCGGCCGACCCACGGCTCTGTGCCCCAAGGGGCTGTGGGAGAGCCGGGGAGATGCTCGGCCACCGCTGCTGGGGCTGAGATGGGGGTCCAGGGCCTTCGGGCACCTCTGAAACGCTGGTGTCAGCTTCTGACCCGCAGTGCGCACTTGCAAGAGTTTTCTTTGTGCCTTTCGCTGCTGGATTTTAAATATGAGGTGTAGATCTAAGTACTGACATCCTTACCGCTGCTAGTTAGAGCAACCAGAGTCTTTCTCCCACTTGGACAGACTTTAGGGATCTCTTTTAATCTCTTCTGTAATTTTACCTCCCACGCAAGCAGACCCAGAGCTCCCGGTGCTTTTACCAAGTGAGCCCACTGAGCTGGTTCTCCAGGCATCCCCTGCGCAGCGGAAAGAGGGACTCACATCCCAGTGAGAATGCACAGATTGCAGCCTGGGCAGGAGGCATGCAGAGGCAAATCCACTTCTTCAGAGTTGGGATCGGGATGTACAAGAGTTGGAATCCGTCTGCAACTCCCTGTCTAACTAAACACGGACCTAGCAGTGACTTTAGCTTTGGGAACTAGAAATCTTCAGAAAAAGTTTTAAGGCCCTCAGCCAGGACCTCAGAGGAAGATTCCAGTCCAGCAGGAGTTCGTTACAGCACGGCAGGCTCCGTGATGGAGCCCTGCCATCCAAATGCACAAAGGAATATGTTTGTAGAGCAACCAACTGGGTATCACGCTGCTGCCCGTGCTACATGTGGGGAGACTGCTAATCCCTTCCAGCCCCAGCCCCGTGAAAACTTAGAGACCTGATTTCAACCAGGGGCGGAATAACCTGGGGCAAGGATGCTGTCCTGAGGTTATGGACATCTGAGCCTCCCAGAAGCTGACTGCTCAAGGGCTGAGCTTACAGCATGGCTTTCCAAGGTCATCCTCCTTTGGGAACTGGCTACTCTAAAGCTGTGCTCTGTAAATGGAGGGACACGGTGGGAAGCTGGAGGCTCTGCTGTCTTCAGCCATCGTGAAGTAAGCCATCCTTGCAGGTAAAATTCAGTGTCTATGACCCACTATGGCACAGTTAGAAAAGTTAGCATTGCGAAGTGTTAGAGTCAGCAGAGCCAAAGTGTTATCTGTCTTGTGCTGAAATCTCCCTGGCGATTATTCTGGCTTTATGCAATAACAGAAGCTTTTTGCTAAGTAGTACCAAATGCACCAGAATCTCACAGCCCCACTGCAGACTGCCATCAGCCCGGGCTTCTTGCACCCACTGGGGAAATGCGTGGGGTCAAGGCAAGGGGAGCACTATCATCCCCCCAACTGCGATCCGGTGGTGAGATATGCTAAAAGGTAGCACACAAGAAGCTGCTGGTGTTGTTGTTCTTGGTTTCCTCTGTTTTTTTTTCTTACCATCTTCCAGATGCTGCAGAATCCCCAGATGCAGCCACAACAAAGATCTTGCATTTTTAACTTTAAAAAACATAATTGGGTAACTGAGAATAATGACTAAACAATGCAATAAATCATGTCTACACCTGGCCTGGAAATGGGGGGAAGGCAGTTCAGGGAGAAGTGTTTCTTCCCTCATTAATGAACAGAGCTGAAACATCGACACAAAATGCTCCCAGAGTCAGCAAATTTGTTCCAGCCTCCACCAGCGAGCCCTCGCAGGTCTGTGTGCTCCGGCCCCGGGGACCCGGGGACAGGAGTCACCGTCCCCAGGGCTGGGGTTGAACCGCTGGGACGAGAGGGGACTTGTGGTGCTAAACCCTAAAGCCTTCCCTCTGGCCTGGCAGCATGGCAAACTTAAATAGAAATGTCACCGCTTTAATGGCTGAAGACATTTTTATGTCCCGGTAATAATTTTTGACTGCGCGGTGCCACTCACCTTTTCTGCTGTATAAACACAGTAAATAACCGTTGCTACACACAAACCGCAGTAATTATCTGGGACAGGAAACTGCGATAACTGCGCTGAAGTTGTTAATGTTCATTTTATTTGCTCATTTATACAGCTAGCAAGACCTGCAAACCTGCCCCCAGCACAGAAATCCCCCGTCAGCTGAAGGAGCCGGTGCGGAGTTGATGGACCGTGGCTCTGCCAGGACTGGAGGGCAGAGAAGCACAGGGGAATGCCAGTTTTTCCCTCTCTGTCCTTGTTGTGTTCCCATGGCTGGGCTGGGGTCTCAGCAGCCCACCCCTCACCGCGCCTCTGCCGGTGTGCAGGGCAGAAGGAAGGATTTTTTGGTTTGCTTTTTTCTTCCCAGCAGCTTTCAAAAGGAGATGGAGGGAGGGTGGCAGATGCTTCTGCCGCAGACTTAGTGCTGCTTCTGGCTGATAAAGTCCCAGACTGAGGAGCTCTAAACGGAACGACACAAATGGTATCAGCACTGTACTTTTCTTTTTCTCCTAAATACAACTTTTGACTTTTACACACAGAGCATGTGATGGGAGAGGGGAGGGAGGTGAGAGCCAGAGGCAGGTCAAGACGGGACAAGTGAGGAGAGCCGTGACACCCTCGTCGTGCTCAAAGCTTGCCCTCCATCCCATCGAGGGGTAGGAACGATGGTGCAGCACGAGGGAAGATGGCTTGCACGGGTCATCTGCACAGGACACTGCGTGACAGCCCATGTGCGCTGCTCCGAAGAGACAGCCGTATGGCCAGGCTCTGGACCAGGCTTGCTCAGATGCTCTGGCGATATATCCTTTCGAGCTTGTAGGTTTATCTGCTAGTTCAAAGCGAGATGCTTATCTGTTTGAGGCTCTTGAAGTTGACAGGTGCTCTTATCTCTGCTGCTCTGAGTGCTGCAGAGGCTGGGGAGTTTGTGGCATAAATGCCAGGAAAAAGTTATGGGTTTGGGAGCCTAAGCCTGAGGTGGCTTTCGAGGTCTTTATCTCTCATTTTCTGTTGTTCAACCCTGTCAGCCCAGAGCCTTTGAGGAACTCGTGGCCATTTCTGTGTTATACAGGCATGGGAGAGGAGCCCTTTTTCCAGCAGCCTTTGCCCACCATGGGGCATACTCACCCACGCCGCAGCTGTGGCAGGAAGATGGTCCATGGGCACATGAAGTCCGAGAGGTGATTGGCACTGTAAGGCCAATTAGACGTGACTGAAAAAACTGCAATGAAAGCTCTAAGCTTGGCTGATGCTCACTTAACGGCCCCTTCATCCACCCTTACGATTAAATATTTTGTTCTTTGTCAGCTCTGATCTTAGCCTAAGCTCTCCAACTTCTGTGGCTTTGTCTCCTGACCTTCTCCATCCTTGTGTGAACAGCAAAGGGTGCTCAAGAGGCTGAGTGCATGTGCCCACGTGCAATTGCTGAAAGCTTATAACAGCGTTGATGAGAGGGTTTTCTCCTTGGCCTGCCATTAATCGTCAGGAAATAAATACCTTTATGGCCCCTGTAATTATGGCCTAAATACAACTGAGAGAAAATTTCTATCATTAAACATATCCTCAAAGACATCATGCCTCCACCTGCTTCCCTTAAAACACCACTTTCCCAGACTTTATCCACACAGCAGATGCAGAAGCAACTTTCCAAGGCACAAGCGTCACCTCTAACCTCAAAAAAGTTGAAATTTTCCCGGTTCCTCAGCAGAGCTTTGCCCCATTAAATCTGCCTCATACCTCTGTGTTACCCCGAAGCATCCTCCGTGTCGGGGCAGGCTGCCCTACCCATCCGCCCGGAGCGACCTGGGCACCCATGTGTCCTCCACCTTTGCAGCCGGGATTCTCGGAGCTTGGAGGAGGAAGCGTTTTAATGGCACGTCTCCAAACATCACGGTCTCGCCCAGCTTCCCAGCTGTAGGAAGAAGAGATGCCGCTTCACCGACCCGCAGAGCAGTGAGAGCCATGGCTAATTCGACATTTTCTGAAGCGGCTTGAGACCCTTCGGCAACAGCGCTCTCGGAGAGCAACTTGTTGCTGTATCTATTGTATTTATAAGCTTGTTAGTTGATTAACCACACTTGAATGCTGGCAGACCGATTGTTTCACTGAGTGGCTTCAATAAGAGTCTGGAACAATAAGATGCACACAGACAAAGGTTTTAATGGATAATTAATTGTTCCAGCGTGTAAAGTTTCTGTGCAAAGATCCTGGTGAATCAGAGTTTCCGATTTCCACCCCCTTTACAATACAACTAAACAGTAACACAGAAATCATGGACTGGATCTGAATTTTTTTTAAAACAGAGGGCCAGAAATGAGGGAACCATAAGGTCTGGATGCAGTGAGTGGGGCGCAAGGAAATGGGGGGCAGTGGCAGCAGCAGCACAGGTCGTGGGGGGGGGGGGGGGGTGTCAGTGCCAGGAGTGGAAGAACATTTTGCGATGCTTATCTCCCCTGAATCTTTACAACCCATTAGTTCATTCTCCCACCTCCAGCTTCCTATTTGCAGTAACACCCAGAACGGCCAAAGCGGCACTTTTCAGCTCTGAAACCTGAGTTGTGAGTACAGGATGGTGGTAACAGAGAATTTATCAGCGCCTTGGGACGGGTTGGGTGTAATGCCAGACCTTCCAGCATCTATGGTTTTCGGAGGGCTCCTGCCAGTGTCTCCTGGACAGTCTCAGCAGCCAATTGCTTGGGAGAAGGGGGTTAATGGCTGTGGGCAGAGGAGCATGGTTTGGTCTGGGTTTTTCTTGCCATCCTCCCTGCCTTGCTATCACTCTGCGGGATGATTTGAAATTTCTCTGCACACCTCCCCAGGGATGGCCAGAGTGAAGGCAAGGTCCCACAAGCTCCCGGGCATGTTTGCTCTCTGCCTGGTGAGCCTGCAGAAATCGTGTGGGATTTGCCTCCCGGGGGTGGGATGGGGCCGCTGGCTCCCGCCGGCTGCAGGAGTGGGGAAGCTGTAACCAGCCCTACATTGAGCTTGCGGGATGAGTTTGCCCCAGAGCAATTTTCTTCCTGCTCTCTAATGATAAAAAAGGAAAGGTAGCAAAGCAGGTGAAGCAGCGCGCCTGCGGACGGCCACGCATCCACCGCGGAGGCTCTAATCCCTGCCTGGGAACGGGCTCCTCGCAGAAGGTGGGAGCTGATATCACGGCATCTTCTGAAGTGGTTGGAGTCGGTGCTGGGAACGGGATTGACCCCATAAGCTCATCTGGTGCGGGGCATCCTGGTGCGTGCCACTGCAGCTCTGTAATCACCTCCTAATCCAAAAGCAGGCTCAGGGCATCTTGCACGCTCGGAGAAGGTGCCTCTTCAAGGAAGTTTAATAAAGCAAAATGAAAGAGAAGGGACAGTCGGGGCTGCACATCCCTGCAGAGGACGTGCTGCCAGCCATTGTAAAGCACCAGAGGGAACGGCCGCCTTTGCCGTCCCGCTGAGCTGCCCTGGCACACGGGGCTCGTCACCGGCGCTGCCTGCGAGGACCTGGCACAGGAGCATCCCCGCGCCGGCAGATCTGCAGGGATGGAAAAGAAACTGTCTTCCCCACCAGCACGGGAACTGCACGCTGCCACGAGACGGGTGGACTGAAGACACATACAAACCACACTCACGTACGCTTAATACGCCAAGATGCCTGCCTCAAGTTCACGTCCACACAGCCCTGATCTTCACGCTGAGATTTCTGCCCGTTCCTCTCCGTTTGCTAGGTGCATTTTGACACCTGGCAAAGGCACACCGCGAGCCCCAGTACCTCCAGGCAGCACACTCGCATGCGCAGATGCGTAGCTCCCAAGTGACTGGTGCACATGCACATGCTCACACATACATTAACGGCAGACACATGCTAAGCACACACACACACACGCATATTAATCGCTTTTCTCTGTCTGTCTCCCCCTCTCTCTTTTCTAAGCTGTGCTTAAAGCCAGAGAGATTAGCTGATCACAGCCAAATGCATGGTACAAAGCAGACTTCAATGGAGTCCGAGTATAATGGTAGATTACATTAGAGAGAACAGACAGACGTGTCCTTGTCATCCCAGGTTAATATGACTATAGATTAATGCTGTAGCTGTTGATTGTTATGGAAATCCCCCCATTTAGCTCGTTCCTAAAGCATTGACAGTTCTAGCCTTGAATTCGGAGCAGGGGTGGAACTTGTTAATGGATTTCATTTTCCTGCAGGAAGCCAAAGCATTTAAAGGGAGAGGGAGAGCATATTTGCTGACTTTCTGGAAGTATTCCAGTGTGCATTGAGTCAGCGTGGACATTTAATCCCTTGTTCAGATGCAAAGCAATGCAAAGAGCCATGTTGGTCTTGCCTCTCTAGGAAAAAGGAAGAATTTAGGCTCGGGGAAGTAAACGTTCATGGGGTTGTTTCCTGTTAAAACCTCTCCTGACCTGGGTACCAAATGTCTCGGGCACATCCCCACTCCCCATACGCAGACACGCATGTCACCGCACCTGCAGCAGGGATGGTTCTGCCAAGGTTGGTTAGTTGATGCCAACTCGGGGACTGTAGCTGCCGCCATCCCTCTGCTTTGTTGTCAACTTGTAGTTGCTGTGTTTGTTTGCTTGCTCTCCCCTGGCTGGGTGGGAAGGCTCCACGTCCCAGCAGTGCGGCTCAGCCGTGCCGCTCTCTCCCTTTATAGTGTTCCTCCTCTTTCACTGCTTTGTCGCTGTCCCCCTGAGCAATAGGAAAATATCCAAGTGCTCCTGAGCAAACCCAGAATCTCTCCATACATCCCTACCCCGACGAATTATTTAGGTTTCAAATGGTGACTCGTGGGGCAGCGGACACACACTCTCCAAAACGCTGAGCGAAGAAGGGCTCTGACACCAGCATGCAGAGAGCAGAGGGATTGCTGGGGCACAGCCACCTTGAATTAAGGTTTGCTTTACAGATATTTCTGTTATGTTTAATACCAGTGTCATCTCCCCCTTCCCCTCCCTGCTCCCTCTCACTAGGAGGGATAATTAGTCCTTGCAAGATTGTCCAAGGAGCAGAAAGTTGCTCTTTGACACTTTCAGCATTACTTTTACTGCCTGCTGGAGAAGTTCAGTGAAATTTCATCACCGCCCAAAAGGTCGCCGTTTCCTGCAGTAAGTGATGAAATCCCACCATCTCCCCCTGCCCCATTTTGCAGCAGCAAAACAAACAAAATAGAAATGAAGCCACAAGAAGTGCCATGGTTTTTTTCACAGTGCAGGTGGTCATTTTCAGAGCTGACACTCACATTTTAATACAGCCCTGGGGGTGGTCAGAGCAGCGGTAGGAGGTAGCTGTGAGTCCCCAGCAGCAAAAAGAAATACGGGGGTTCTCACCACTTGCTGAAATACTCCATCTTCTAGGGAAGCCTGCTGTAAATTGGAATTTACAGAAGCAAGGACCATGTTTTACAGCAATTTTATACATTCCCAGCATACAGGATGCCTGATCTTGACGGGAGCTTTGGGATGCTACTGTAGCACACGCGGTGCATAGTAATAATGCTAATGAATTCCCCCTTCCCTAATTGGTCCCGGTCCCGGGGGTGACATGTACTCACTGTCCCCAAGCCCTGCTCAGTGCTGTCAAACTGGCTCTTCCCTGTGAACCCTGGTTGCCTCTGCCCCACGGCCGGGGGGGGAGGGGGGGGTGTTGCTGTGGAGATGCCTTGGGGGGTCCCACACTTTGGAGCCTGACTTCAGGTGGAGGAATAAGCAGCAGGAACAGCAGATGAGAGTCTGGAGAAACAAAGCTGCCCTTCTCATGCAAATGTCTCTGGTGGTGGACGGGGAATGTAAGGGAGGGAAACATAGGGGCTCCTATAGCCGATAGAGATGCGGCATTGTTTCTAATTAATTAGCATGTTTTTCAAAGCTTTCCACGAGGCATCAGCAGCTTTTTAAGGGTGCTTTGCCAAAGAGCATTTAAATGGAAATCCCCCTGAGATACAGTATATTCTTTGCAGGGCTCCCACTGGAAGGTGGATTCTTCCCAGGGGAAACCAGCCCCTAGCTCCTTGTTTAATTTGTGGGTTTATTTGGATCGGATCGGGGGGATTAACGTGTACTCCAGCGTGGGGCCGGCGTTCCCGACGGGCAGCCGCTCCGCAGCCCCAGGTCCTGCTCCTGCGGGGATGCGGGATGGGGCGCTGCCGCTCGCTTCCACCCACCCATGCCCACACGCTGCCACCCCCCCGGGGGACGCCCCTGCGTGGGTGCGGACACGCAGTGACCTTCCAGTGGAGCAAAAGCGCTCCTGCCCTTGTTGCAAAATGCTCGTGGTGCAGGTTTGTCTCTCTAAACCTGTGGTGTTGTCATCTACCCGTGTCCCTCAGACCTCCTCAGTGGTTCATCGGGGCTGCAGTGCGCCGGTGTCCCGAAAGCAACTCTGTTTGGAACTGCAAGTTATAAGAGCATCGCTCTCCCAGGCTCGTCTTCTCCCCACAGTGACCCAGAGGGAGCAAACACCAGGAGAGGAGATGCGGTGGCTGCGCAATTTGGCCCAGGCAGGCAGATTGAAGGAGCTCTTGCTCTGGGCGCTGGGTGGATGGATGCCTTTGTCACCTGCTCTCTTTAATTTGCCTCTGATCACTCTGACAGGAAAGGTGTGAAATCAGCCGAGGTGGAAAGAGAGGTCCCGGCTGAGTCTGGAGCGGCACAGCGCGACCGTCACAAGTGTGAGCAGGAGCAGCAGCACTGTCCCAGCAGTGGCTGAAGAGAGCCCAGGGGACGGTGCGAGGCGCCGGGTGGCTGCGGGTTACCTGGGGGTTACCTGGGGGTTACCTGGGGGTTAGCGTGCCTTTGCAATTCGGCAGGTCAGCCACGAGGACATTTCCTGAAGATTTACAGGCTGAAGCCAGCCACCAGCATTTGACAGTCCAAGTTATCAAAACCAGGTCCCTAAATCAGCGTTTGGAGACACAAATAAAGTAGTCTGATGGTCAGAAGCGATGAGGACCCTGCAGCACCACCCCACCACTCCTCGATCCAAATGCAGATTCAGGCAGGTACCTTCCCATATGCGGCTCGGAAAAGTGTGGACAGTGACTACAGGTCTTGGTGCTCATCTCAGGGATGGCCAGGCTGGATGCTCTTTCACTAGATTAAGATCGTTCTGGAGTCTGACTTTGCCCTTGCCACTTTCTTTTCCAACCATGTGGCAATTCAAATGTTCCTTTCCAAAAAAGATTACAACTTTCCAAGCTGAAGGTCTCAATGACATGCCTGAAACCAAATTGCTGTATCTGACTCAAACACGCACATTTTCCTATACAAAGGAAGTTGCAATTTTGCTACTTTCACCAAGGACAAGGAATTTCATATTGGTTTATTGTGCAGGCATGCGTTTGTGAGATTTTCATGGCCCTGTGATTTATGCCGGGGCCTGAGTTATAACTCACATTTCTGTTTAAAAGCTAAACACTCTAATAGTGGTGGCTATTACTGTCATCACGTACCAGCCGCACTTCTGAGATTCAATCTAGCCAAAGCTGGCCTACGTGATATTATCTGTGTATTTGTCTGCCTGATGGAGCTGCCTTTATTTTTTCTCTTTCATATATTGCTGTCTCAAGGACTGTTTTCCAAGCAACAATTCATGTCTCCTTCAGTCATCAGTGAAAACAATCAAGCTCAATTTTATTTTTGGCAGAAATCAAATGCTAAATGAGATCTCAGAATCATAAACAAGAGTGATGTAGACAAATCAGAAGGAATTCAGAGAAGAACAGCATAGATGATTAAGGGGCAGGAGGGACTGGCTGATGGGGAAAGATTAAAATAAGTAAATACTTACAGCTAGGCTAAGAGAAGACTAATGGGGAACTTAATAGCTGTCTAGGAATATCCGAAGGGTGTAAACACTGAAGAGGAAGAAATATTGTTCAGAATGGACCAAAAGCAGTGGAGCTAAGAATAAGGGTGATGAAACTCAACAAAGAGAAATTCAGCCTCAATGCTGGCGTAGATTTTCTCTATCTCTGCAGCTATGCAGCGCCACAGACTTTCCCAAGGAAAGTGGGATAAACACTGTTGCTCCAGTGCTTTGAGCCTGCAGAGGAGAACATCCCTTAAATAAATAATTGGCACTGGAACATTTTCAGCTTTATGCTATCTTTCCTCGTAACTAGCCAAGATGAATGAATAATCCATGATGGATAGCTTACTCAAAGAATTTTGCCACTGACATTGCTCACAGTTTGCTGGTGAATGGATCACGCCCTCCTTCAATTCATCTAATACTTCAGGTTACCCGACTCATTTTTTTGGTGAGCGGTTTTACTCTGCGGACTGAGTGCCCGCAGTGAGCTGTGAGTGCTCAGTGTGCAGCCCCGGGAGCTGGTCTGGACAGCGGCAGTGGGTCCTGTAAATCATCCTCCTGCTCCGAATTCAGGTGAACACAACTCCTCTGATCAGGAGGGCTGGAAGGAGGCCACCGGAGGTTTGACTCTGTTGGGAAGAGAATCGTTTAGGGAAGGAGAGTAAATGAGCAGAAACAGAGTATTTTACAAAGTGAAAGACCCTTTCCTTCTGGGTGATGCTGACCTCACTGAGCAAGGGGCAGGGGGAAACAAAACAACCAAAGGTACTGGCTAAACAAGCTGAATTGCTTCATTGCTCTCAGCATTTGCAGAAAGACACATGGTTCTTGCTTTGGGGGTATGGCGATATCCTGCTCTGACTCCGGTGAGCAGCCTGGTACTCTGTCCTCCTTTGTTCGGAGGTCACACCCCACCTACACGGTCTGCATGTGACGGCCCCTCATTTTCCAAGTCATTGGAAGCGAATAATTGGATGTCAGCACACTTTCCATCCCTAGCTCTGTAATGGGCTCTTGGGTCCTTCTCTGGCTTGCTTGCTCAGTTCTCTATGAGGACTCTGGAACCTTGGAGAAATACTGTATCTGAGCTCAATTAATCAGCATCCCATAAAAGTACTGACTGCTTTGATTGCCTAGTAAACCATGCAAGGTGGATAAAAGTAATTGTAATAGCAAGAGGTGGAGAAACATGACTGGCCCACAGATGTGTTAGGGCCCAAGGCGTTGCCCAGCTGCTGCCTCCATCAGGGTTTCTTCTTTCTAAATGCTCTTTTCCTGGTGCAGAACACACCAGCCGCAACAGGAGACAAATCTGGACAGAGCAGATTAAAGTTTAAATTCGGCTACAGTCCCACAGATTTTTCCTCTCAGGCTTTGGTTAGTATAGCTAATTAAACTGCAGGCACATGAGCTGGTGAACAATTAATGCATGCTATCTAAGCGCAGCCAAGAAGCAGCGCTCCCTCCGCAACATGCAGCCCTCTTTGGGGTGAGTCTGACGCTGTCGGGAACGTCTCAGCAACACCACAAAACGATTTGGGATAGGAAGTGAAGAAGAACCTGTTGTCCTATGGCAGGATAGAGGATGCAACATATTGCCATGGACTCCTGTATGACCACAGCAGTCATAAACTCAGCTTTAACTCTGAAAAACGGTGCTGTGGCTGCTCGGCAGCCTCTGCTGCCCTGCCAGGCACTGGCTCGGTAGTGAGTCAGAGGTGGACAGCCACCCGCTGTCATCAGCAATACCCCTCGTGTCCCTCTGAGCACCGACCCCCGTGGCCCTGGAGCTGAGCTGGGCAGGCTGGTGGGACCAGGCAGCCTGGCTGGTGTGCAGGACACCCCACGTCTCTCTGAACTGCTACCCATGGCTGGTCCCGGCTCCCTCCTCCCCACACATTCCCCTTCATCCCACTTGGCTCTTCTGCTCCTGCTCCTCTTCAGAGAAAGAGAAAAGCAGAGGGCAGGGGGAAGGCAGGGTTTTAAACACGAGCCAGCAGGAATAGCTTTGAGCTAGGCACTAAAACATCCAGGAGAAACGCTTGTCTAGGGCTTTTCACTAGACCATTTCAAAGGAAATCGTAAGTTGCTGAGCTGTGGAAAGGCACCGCTTTGGAGAGGACAGGTCGTGATCTACTCTCCCGAACGCAGCTGTAAATCTGGAGCACCATGTCTGAAGTGAATGTAGTTCATTGGGATTTACCGCAGCGTGACAGTGAGCAGGACACTGCCCTGGCGCTCGCTGAACTAAACCCGCAAGGTCAACCCGCTCTGGGCAAAACTGGAGGATTTTCAGCAAAGCTGCCAGCAGCAGAAGCACTGATGTCCTCAGAGAAAGGAAAAGTGCCCTATCCTCTGCCCCTACAATGCCTCCCCCAGGACACAGGGAAGCAGAGGGGAGGTTTATCTTTCGAAGGAAAGCTAGTCCTAGCCCCAGCTCGCATTGTGTCAGGAGCTCCCGGATTTCGGGTCTGAGTGGGGATGTTCAGTCCATTGGCAAAGTGACAGCTGTTTGGATTATTTAAGAATTTGGAAACGGGCTGGTTACCTGGCACTGCTGGTCAGCAGACAGCCAAAAACTCTTTGTCAAATAAACACCAGCCAGGATCCATCTGGAGTCCCGCTAAGATGTACAGAGACCTTCTGGACCAGTTGCTCCAGACAATAACACAGGCAGGTCCCTGGCCTGCCTCTCCTCCAAGCCCTGCCGTCTGCTCCAGGCTGGGATGCCGTAAGCCTCTCCGTGGGCTTTGCAAAGAAGCTTCTTTGCCCCACTTCACACCCCTGAGCCATCCCTTCCTTTTCCTTTCTCCCACCAGCTTTACCCTCGCTGGTGCCAGGGTGGCCAGGTTTGAACTTCAGCATCTGTTGCTCTTTCCCTGCCTGCACGGGTGATCCTACACCACTGCTTTTCTGTCCTACCATGAAAGGAGAAAAAGGAGAGTTGCTCCTTCTTGCCAACTGAATCCAGCCCCCCTGTCACTCAGTTTCCTTCCCCGAGTCAGGAACCAAACTGCAGACCCAGGAACTGGAGACCACGAGCCGCCGCTGTGGGCATCACCCATCCTGGTCCCAACGCATCCTGGTGCAGGTCCCAGCCTGCCCCTAATGCCTGGGTGATCCCTCCTGACCTCCAGGCATCCGTGATGACTCGCACATTTTCTGTGTAAACACAAGTCAGCCACAGCTGCTTGCTTCAGCCTCGGCTCTTTGCCACGTGTCGCGCCGGTGCTGCGTGGGGCTGCCGCCGAGCAAGGACCTCCCCCCGTGCCTCTCCCAGGTGAAGGTTGTCCCAAGCTGTACGGTGTGTGCCAGGTCCCCCGAGGCCCACCACGCTCTTTCTGCTCCCCAGCGGATAAGCTGGAACTTTTCAGGGTAAAGAATAACAAACAAAGAGTAATGAAAATTCAAACTGCCAGCCCGTGTTTTGGCCAAATAAACACTGGCGTAACGACGAATGGAATGGGTGGGAATCACGGATCTTCTCCAGGAGGGCTGCCTCTGCCTGGGGGGTGCAGGGAGGCACATCAGCCCCACAGGCAGTGCCAAGGGGACAGCCACAGGGTCTGTTGCCTGTACCACTGTGGGGACACCCGTGTGCCCACTGCGATGCAGTTCCAGCCACAGAGATGGCGCTGGGAACACAGAGCTGTTTTCTCAATGGTACAGGGCACTGCAGAGCTGTGCCAGGGGTGCAAGAAGAGAGACCAGTGCTGCTGGTGGACCAGAAACAGATACTGCCCTTCCTTTACCATTCAGGAACTTTTTTTTTTTTTTTTAATTTTTTTCGTGATAAATGGTTTTGTGCTGGAAACAAGTTAGGTTTTATGTAGAAACAGATCACCATAAAGGTTCTCCTGTAGAGCCCCTCATTCCCTCTGACCTTATTTAAATAGGAGGATGAGGACACCTCAGGATGGTCCTGCTCCTTTCACCTGTGCTGGTGGGGAAGGTTGCCTTTTTGCTCCTCAGTCATCCCCCTGCCCTAGCAGTGGTCCTGGAGGGACGCAGTTACCCCCCTCTGACCCTAAAAAAAGACACAAGAAGCCCTGAGAGCCACAGGAGGGCTGAAGCACCCAACACACGGGTGAGACTTGAAAGGACAGCCTTTCCTCTCCGCCTGTTATTCTCCCAGCTCGGGGTGGTGATGCCGCTGGGCATCCAGCTCCTGCCCTTGGGATATGGTGGCACTGGACGCTCCAAGCTGTCCCGTCCCCTGGCTCTCTCTTGCCCACAGAGGCGACAGCCCCTCCGTCACCTTTGCTTGAGCCCCAAAGCCAGCGGCGTGTCCCGGGGTGGGAAGGAGGGCTCCAGCGCTGCAAGTCCTGCCGCAGGCTCGCCCAGGCTGCTCGGCGTGGAAACCCAGAACCACACAAATAGGAACCACATTGGGGATTAGTGGGAGAGATAATAACAACAGACGGGGCCCGGCCTGGCCTTGATTACTGCAAAATCACAGCAATCGCTGCTGTTTATAATTCCGGCAGAAGCCATTCTTTTCTTATTGTATTTTTTTCTTGATTGTGTTTTGGGATTTTACCCCCGTATTGTGGAGTAAAAGGGACCTTGACGTGTAGTTTAGGATCAAATCTAGACCTGGGAGGGAATCACTGTAATCTGATTACACGGGAATGTCCCCCAGATCTGAAGCAAGTAATTGCTTTAATTACACTTGACCTGTCCTGTAACTTTATTCATTTATTTTTATTAAGCAAACAGAACTATTTCAGTCTAACATATCTTGAATTGCTATTAGTGAGATCAGGGCCTTAGTCCTGCTGTTGCAGCAGGAGCGTCTCAGAGCAGAGGGCACTTTAGATAATCCATCCTTAGGTATGGCAGTAATTTCTTCCAGGCAGTACCCACCGGTGGACAATTTGGGCAATAAAATCAGCAGGGTGATATCTGAGCCACCGGCAGAAAAGACACTTACTCTAGCTGGGTGTGAGAGCTTATGGGGTAAGTTGTGCCCAGGGATGGCTGTGCACGGCTGCAGCAGGCTCGAGTCTGGGCCACGCTGTCGTGCACAGATGCTGCGAAAAGCGGCTGCAGACACTTCCCAGCCCTCTGCCTTCTGCATCTGGCTTTCCCTCTACGCTACCTTCTGCACATCTGCGTGTGCTCGTGTTTCCAGGCTCTTCTGAGGAAACACTAACCATCACTCGGGGAATCTGGTGATTTCTCAAAGGAGCTAAAAACTCTCCAAGCAATTAAGACAACTCCCGGACAACCTGGTGCTCACTGCAGAGAGCACCTTGGGGGCAGGCGCCGGTCAAGTGGTTCCGCACGGGGCAGGCTCGACCGTCTGCTGCGCTGCGGGACGGCGGGCACCGATGCTCGGCGATCCACTGAAGGCTCTTTTATTTGGCGAGCTGGCAGAGAGCCCGCAGCGAAAGCTGGGGATGCCAGCTGGGCTGGTAGTCCCTAATGCAGCTGTGGCACTTGCGAACATGCCGAAGTGTCACGAGATGGTGAGGGTAGGGGGGAGTTCCTTCATTTTAGTTGCAGGATGGTTGTCTTCATATAAAAGTAGAAATAATGAGTGCTGTCCTTCTGGAAGAAACAGCGGTTACCTTTGCATGGGGATCAGGCGGAAAAAAGAGGTCCCTCTGCTTTCTGCGCAGGAGTTCAGCCTAAGAAACAGAACCTTTCCTCATTGCCTCTCCAACCATCCCTTTTGTCCGTCTCAATCTATTTTGGTTTTCTGTTCGCTCGTCTCCACGTTCTTCTCCCCCCCCTCCCTGCCTGTCAAATTTCGCTCTCCCTCCATACCTGGAAAGACTGAATTAGAGGGTTTTGAAAACCACTTTGAAAGACAGCCATCACGCATTGTTTTTCCAATGGCATATGGTGATAATAACAGTGCAGCAGCCCCAGACCTCCTGGCTTCAATTACTTTACAGGATCAGCTAATCCCAGTTAAAATTACCTATGTAACTGAAGAATAATTGTAAACCAGGCTCTCTCCTGGACGCTGGTTTTCTGAAAAATCGTTGCTCAGTTGCTCCCTGTGCCAAGGCTGCAGAGGGATCAGTGGATGAGTAACAGGCTCTGGGAGATGCTGTCCGAGAAGATTGGTGTCTTTTTCTTTTCAAAGCAAACACCAAACAGATGGCCACTTTCTTCCCTATGGCTCTATGGAGTGGACATGATTGAAGTGACGGAGGGAAGAGGAGACATTTCACAAGTTTGTTTGCCTGGGTAGAGCTCCAAGGATTGAACTTCTCCCAGGATTGTTCCAGCTCGACAGACCCGTCATGAGGAGGCTGATGCAGAGGTTTGCTCAGGAGAGCTCTGCCGGTGTGCTCCTGCCATAAGGAGGCTCGGAGCAGTGTCCCCGGGGCAGGCGTGCCACCTGTGCCGGTCCAAGGGGACAAAACCAGAGCAGAGCCCCAAGTCCAAGTAAAGACCACGTGAGGCTTCAGGTAGGATGGGGGATTGGTTTTGTCCATCATCAATTTTATCTCCCTTTGTTATTCTCAGCCACCACAGGAACGGGGGAAGAAATTATCTGAAACTCATAAATACGTAAAGACAGCCCATTTCTGTACGTGACATGACGGGGACTGGGTCCAGCACCCCCAGGAGCTCTCTTCTCTCAGCTGAGTCTCCCTGGGCTTTCTACCCGCTTTGCAGTCTCAGGACATCTCTCTGCTACTTCCACTGAGCAAATCTGCCCATTACCATGACAAGACATGATTCTTCTTTAGATGGCAGATAAACCTCTCCTGAACCGCAGAGCTGTGTTCCGGTTTGATTGCTTTTACCCTTATAGTAACTTCCATGACAGTTTCTGCAAATTGTTCCTTTTAAATCTAAAATTTCCTGGATTTAACCCAGTTCTCGACAAGGTCACCTCCTCACCACCCATCCCTACTGCCAGCCTTGCCCTGGCATTTGGCATCCTGCATGATTTCACCACCTGCCTCTGATGAGCAAATGTATTTTCCCTGGCAGTTTTGTTGTAGGCCGTGATGAAGGATCAGGCAGATGCTGATGGCTCAAAGACTCAATAAACTTTATTAACTCCTTGACAGGCCTAACACACTCCTTGCAAAACTCCGTTATAGCCCCAGGTTTCAGGCGTTGCTTGGTGCATCCTGCAGAAAACCCTAGTCCTGACATTGTTTGGCAAAACTTGTCAACAACAGCAGATCAGATCTCAAAAAAAAAAAAAAAAAAAAAAGAGTCAGGTATATTCCAAGAGATATCATCTGTTCAGGTACCGCCAAGAATAGCACACATTTAATGCATTTAATCCTAAGCACCACACATAATTCTTCCAGCCTGCTGTGGCAGATGCTCGCCACTCCTGAGCAGCAAGCTGCGGTGGGGCCGTGTCACCGCTGCGATGCAGATACCATCAAAGCAGTTCTGGCTGCCCTCCGGCCTCCCAGCCCAATGACTGCGAACATCTCGACATGCTTGAGCGTGCTTCTGTACGGATGGCTATGTTGTTAAGCCAGAAAGTCAGCTCTGCCAACCAGTTCTCGTAGTGAGGGCAGGGCAGCAAAATTTGAGGCTGTTCTTAAGTACAGTGATGAGAAGCAGAGCCCCACCAGCAGCATCCCCCCAGGTCCACCTTCCCTCTGGGGCTCTGTTTTGCAGTCCGGGGTCTCTGGAGCATCAGCAGTGCCACGTGTCCTTGGGGCATCACAGCACGCGTTGGTGTCCAGTCTCCTTCTCCGGGGAAGAGTTTGCACGGTGTTAAAACTGCTCTGAAATGAGTCCCACTGCTGATGCAGGGGATGTTTCCAGGGCCGGATCCCGGGTTTGCTCGGCACGTGGCAGCCAGTCCCTTTGTCACAAATGATGCAATGCAAGAGGAAAGCATCTCTGCCCCGCTGCCCATGGACTCGCTGGGTGCATGAGATGCACACTTCTCCCTCCCAAGACAGGGGTTTGTCAGTGCAGGGGAGGGGGAGAGGAGGACTGCCTAAGCAATTTACCTAATTAAAACAAGAGTTATCTCTAAATAGCATATGCACACTCGAAATGTAAAGAGCAGCAATACAATGTACAGCCTCTAATTGCACTGCATTTTAAATAAAGGTTTGCATTGTCTGGAGTTAGTCGAATACTTTCGCAAAGAAAGATAAAAATGGGAAAATAGTGGCATGATCAATGTTGCTATTTGGTCCTCCTCAAATTGTTTTTCTTCTGTAAGTGTAGCCCAGCATTTCTGTTACCATTATTACTCTCCCCTATTTTTCAGTCTGGTTTATGAAAGCTATTGATCTATCAGATGCTTGAAGATCCAGCTTCCCTGGCTGGGATGTCTCATCTGAGGCCATTATAGACTCTGCACACTGCAGTGGCTGAGGATCAATACAGTCCTAGGCGCACTCACACTCTAGCCGAAGTGTAACTTAATTGATATGTTGGTTAGGAGATACTCAGGGATACTCGCGGGGCGACCGGTGTATCTGAGGGAAGGGAGAGCGCGTGTCCGCTGGTTTGAATTGCTTTGCAAAGTGCAATTGTGACAGCCAGCATCCGGCTCTTAGCTGCTAGACTCGCCTTAATGATATTTGATTTGCCTCTTACCAGCAGATAAATAATTGTATAAGGCCAGGAGCTTGCTCAGAGGAAGGACGAGGGGGAAGGCAGAGTAATTTTCTGATTTCCAGGCACAAACTTGTGATGTTCTGGGAGAGGAGTGAGGCCGTGTCTGTGCTGGGGATGGTCTGCCGTCAGCCTGCCAGCCTGATCTTTTTTCTCAGCACCCATCACCGAGTAACTAGGATGTGCAGGTAATTGCAGGGGGGGCAGAGGGGATTTAGAAGATTTTCAGAAGTTGTACGGGATGGATTTATGTAAGTTTATTTTAAACACAAACCCCGGTGTGTTTTAGCTAATTCTGGGCTGTGCTTTCAGGTCTGAACAAGCTGCAGCCAGTGCAGGCTCTCAGGAGGGAGGGAAAGATGGCTGTGAGCCGTGTTTGCCTTGCAGTTAGCATGGGGGGCCTGGGGTAGGACTTAGGTTGGTCCTAATCCCACGGATCAGAATAACGCCGGGAGGATTGCTGCCGGGGTCCCTGGAGAGCTGGCCATCTCCCACCCCCAGCCACACGCTCTCCCCACGCAGGAACACCTCTTGTCTCTCAGTGAGGCCAAATCCATACCACTCGGAGCTTTTACAGTGTAGGGGCTGTGTCTCCACCTGGTCAGGGTCGGGTCCCCGTCTTCATGCAGAAATTATTTTGTACAAGTGGAATAATTTGTCAAGAGATGGCATACGGCTCCTCTCCAAGTCCTGGACCACTCTTGCACAGATGAGCAGCTCTTCTCTCTTCCTTGCCTGTCTTCTGGTGTTCAGGACTCTCTGAGGTTCTTACAGGCATTTCCTGTGAACATGTCTGTATTTTAAGTTGAAAAAAGAAACTACTTATGCACTGTCCCTTCCTGCCATCAGCAAGGCACATGGTCTTGGCCAGGACTTTGGAACAAACAAAGCAAGACTTACCTAGAAAATACATCTCAGGTTTTCATTTGATCTCTGCACTGGGACACAAGACTGCGAGGTGCTTTATTTCAGATAGAGATTGATAGCCCAATCTGAGTCCGGTGAGTAGCGAAGTGGATGGCAATCTACTTTCATTTTGGAATTAATATTAATTCCAAGCCGATGAGGCCAAGCAAGCCACACACTGCAGTTATTTGCACAGTAGATTGAAGGCTCGGTGACACGGAGACATCGCTGAGCTTTAATTCCCACTGCTGCTGCTGCCCTGGAAGAAGACATTGCCACTGGCGGGTCAAACAGAGGCAAGATAAATCTATGGCTTTGTCACCCTTTTGGTATCTGGGACAGCTGACTGGCACCTTGGGAAGGACAGGGAGAAAGGGACTGCTTTACCTGGAAGAGATATTAAGAGCTCAGAAAGGCAGGAACCTCCCCCCACCCCAGGATTTAGGAAGCTGGTAGCATTTCACACATAAATGGTCTGCAGGGCCATGTCAGTGCTCAGGGGAGCGTGGTATAAATACGAAGGCAGAGAGCTGGAATAACTTACCAAGACCTCCATAGCTCCTCGCTGGCACAGAGGAGCTAATGTGTTTTTTGCCTGTGGACTGGCAATACTCTATTCACTGTTGGGGATTTCTAATGGGGTCCCCCTCAGTTCTGCTCCCAGCCTTTCAGACTAGTGCTGTCCTTTTGTTTGCAGAAAAAGACAAGTGGCTCTGGAGAGAATGCACATTTGTAAGGATTTTTATCGTCCTATTGTGTGTGTTCAGGGAGCCAGCAGGAAAAGTTGAAGAGTTTATGGAATTATGTTTTCAAAAGGATGTATGCCAAGTGGTGGCACCATATTCAGTCTCTCTGCCTGAAGGAAAGGGGAGGTGGGTCAAGGCAGGGACCTCTCTCGTCCCCTCTACAGAAGTCATTTGAGATCCCAGTGGGTTTAGGGGGAGGGAGAAAAGGACAGACCTATCTTCATTGCAGATTGGCTTGGTAGCTACATCTTCGCTGGTACAGGCAAGCAGCAATATTAGCACACTCATTAGCAAACAGACAGACAAAGAAGAAGAGAGCTCGAGAAGCTCCCAGGTGTATCTCCTTCAGCTCTAGGAGCTCACAGCACATGGAGCTCCGCAAGACAAGTATGCCAAATGAATTTCTTTTTCTCTCCTCCACTTGCGCACATAACACATATATTTCAGGTGTGCAGGTGACTCCAGAGGCTCCCGGGGCTGGGACGCCAGGCTGTGCCCACGGGCACGGGGCACTTGGTGCGCAGGCAGCCGCAGCAGCGGGGCTGTGCTGCCAGACTGCACAGGCACGGGCTGCCGTGATGGTGGAGTTGGCTTTGGGTTGTTCCTTTCAAATATCCTCAGTTTGGGGATGCTAAATGAGAATATTCAAAGCCAAACCAAAGGTCTAATGTATTTTTGGCTGCAGCAGAAATAATTATCCCCTGTTCAGCCCAGCTTCTGAAGTCAGTAGCTTATAACAGCTGCTGGAGGAATTAGTTCCAAATGCGGGAAGCTGTACGGGCAGAGGATGGAGATCTTGCTCACGCAAACCACAATGCTATCCACCCGCCAAAGGAGCGAGAGGAACCCCTTTGCACAGAGAGGGTGTCCTGGCATGGGATGGAGTTGGCAGCACCCCAGGTCAGAAGCATCTATTAGCAGGGCCTGAACCAATGTCGGGCAGGGACTGGGCTAATTCCCCTCTCTGAAACCTTGCTGGGTGCCTGCCCAAAATCCCTACCTTAGATAATCTGAAACGAATGTTAGACTTTAACCACAAATAAAAGAGCATACTTGCAGAAAGCCTAATCTGATTTCATTATAAAAAAGGGGGGGAAGTGGGGATGGACTGCCCTTGCAGGAGAGCACCGTGACCCGTGCAGGTCACCACGCAGAGCATCACGAAGGGTGATGCTGATGCACACGGGGGTAGGCAGACCCTGGAATGAGCCCCCCGGCCGAGGGGCAGAAGCAGTGCCCCACGGCTGGTGTGTGTGCCCAGGCAGAGCTGGCCCCTGCAGCCCGGCTGCTACAGCCAGCATTAGATATTTACACTGCTCAGGGACCGACCACGGGCCCAGGTATTTTTTATTCTATGTTTTGAATTACGTCACCAAAATTGAAAGATCTTCAGAGGCAATTTTCAGTCTGAAACCAAGCAGAATTATTCTATTAAACAGGTTACTATGAATAATTCAATCATGCTGCAGAGGTGAAGGTGGCATCTATTATAAATATCAGACGGGTTTTGCTAAAGGGGCGAAAGTTTGAGCTATGATGGGAGATGAGTGCCCAGAGTGCCTGATCTGGGGCCACTGCTGGGGTCGGGGGCAAAATGTTTTCCCTAAACTGCTTGTAGAGGTCAAAGTCCTATGGCACCTACAGCAGCTGATCATCCTCCGTCTCTGTCCCCTTGCCCTCCCACCGCTGCCCAGGGCAGCAGAGCTGGCGAGGAGCGCATCCCTGTCCACCCCTGGCAAAACAGTCAGACTTGGCCAGCCTGAGCGAACCTTCTTTCACAAGGTGGCAATTAAAATTTTATGCTCTGAGTTTTCCCTGAATGATTTTAAAACGTCTTTTCTGATGACTTCCTAGTAGCAAGTCGAGTAAATTAGAATCTGAGTGCAATCAACATCCTTAATTCAGACACCAGCCCGGGGTCCATGGGGGAGGCTGCGTCTGAGCAAGCTCTGCCTGCCTAAGAAGGTCAAGGGCTGGGCGTCCTCAGAGGCTTTGTCCTTGGAGTATTGTCAGAGAGGAAAAGAAACACCAGAAAGTAGGACACAGTCCCCCAAGTAGCACAAAAATCCCGCCCTGCTCAGCAAACTTTACTTCTTTCCCTCATCTGTATGTTTTCTGTCACATCTTAGGAGATGTGACTTTGATGATATATGAATAAAGCAGCATCAGCCAGCAGCTGTAACAAAACCAGCCTGCTCTCGGGGAGCAGGGGAGAGGAGGGATGCTCATCACCAGGCGGAGGAGCCAGGGGAGGCGTCAGGTCATTCCTGCTGGTGGTCAGCCCCAGCAGCGGTCTGGCATCGAGAGCTGGTTCCTCGAGTCTGCTCGGTCTCCTCCTCCGCCACGGCATGCCCTGGCAGCGCCCACTGCTCCCGGTGGCTCCGTGCTCCTGTGTCCACCTGCAATACCCGGTGATGTCTCTTGCGTGGGAAGGTATATACGGGGGCTGTCAGTCTCCAGGTCCTCCGTGCTAACCCCGGGCGCTGCAGTGAGACACCGGGCAGGATCCAGATCCTGGATTTTTGGGCAGTGGAGCATATCAGTCTATTCAACCACCCATGCTTCACCCTGGTGTGAGTCTGGGCAGTGCTCAGCTGGGGCTCAGGAGACACCAAGGACCTGGAGAAGGACTCATTCCTGGGCACAGGACCAGCAGAAGACAGAGGCTGCGGCACGGGCCACGTCTCCCCGTGCACATGCGGACGTGCCCTGTCTGCCGTCGCTCCGGAGGCTCCATCCGGGCGTCTTTGCAAACACGAAGCAGTTGTGAAAGTCCCCGGAGCACAGCTCCGAGGAGAAACCTTTGGACGGAGACAATCCCGTTACACGGGGAGAGAGGTGGGAGAGTTTTTCTTTCCAATTAAAAGCTCGGCAGCTCTGATACGCTGCAGCTGCAGAGAAGCGGGGTTGTTTCCCCCTTCCCTGGTGTGCGCAGGCAGGGCTGGGATGGGCCCAGCCTTTAACAAATTACAGTGAAAACAGCGCACAGAGGTCAGGCCGGTGGCTGCCAGCAGCCTGTGCTGCTCAAAATGGCTTCACACGCCTCGTTGGTAAAACTCAGCTTGTCAACGTGCACCGTCCTGCGATAACAGGGCTGGGACCCCCCCATGGCAGCTGTGCTGCCCGGGAAGGTGCCAGCGACCACGGGCAGCGGCGGTGGGTGATGTCCAGGAGCTGCCTCGAGCTATCGGCCAGGCTGGACATTTTCCTGCAGAGGAGGGAGCTGACCCAGAGGAAGGAGCTGGATCCTGGCACAAGGGTAGCGTGGGGGTCCCCGGGGAGGAGCAGCTCGGTCATCCCAGGGCGGTGGGTAACAGGCACGTGGATGGGAGAGGCAATGTGGTGGGTACCACGGCTGGGGCTGTTCCATCTCCTGCGGTCCCCTCTGCTGAATGAAAGCTGGTTTTGTTTCACTTCCCGCCCCAGAGCCGGAGGTGTGTAAACAGGAAGAGTCGCTCCCTGCGCACCGGGAGCGAGGGGAAAAAATGAGGTGTTGAAAAGATGACAACCGGCTCTGCCGAGGAGTTTACCTGGTCAGGGAGGTGGGGAGTGGGGGGAGACAGGGAGACTGGGGAGGCGAGGGATGGGGAAGGTGGTGGTGGGGGGCGGGGGCTGCAGGAGAAGCTTGGAAAATTTTATCTTTTATTTCAGGAGCAGAAAAAATTTCTCCATCACTTCCTGGCATCAAAGGTTTTTCACTTTCTTCCACCTTGAAAAAATAAAGCCAGGACCGTCTGCCTGATGAGAGATGGAGGGGCAGCGGCGGAGCCGGGGCAGGCAGGAGGATGGGCAGGATGTAGCATATGAAAAGCGCTCTATGCAGCTCAACTCTCCTGTGGGCAATAAGGGCTGTTGAAAAGCCCAGAAAGAGGCTTTATCATGGAGTGTTTATCGCTGAGGTCATTTCTGCCCTTCCCCACTCCCAGCCTCCTCTTCCCTCCTCTTCTTGAGGACCAAGCTAGGGGTTTCCCGACGAGAGAACCTGCCAAGTTCCTCCCGGTGTCCCCACGGCCCAGGTATCCTGTGGGTGCCTGTTTTGGGGACAGCCACACTCGGGACACCACTCCATCAGCAGAGCAGCCAGTCAAGGCAGGCACCGTTGAAGCTCTCCACTCTGCACCACTGTCGCATGGTGCTCATGCAAAGCTCTTTTTCTCCAAGGGCCACTGGAGAAAATTGACATTTGGTGGCAGGATAAGATCCCTCCATCCTTCAAAACAAGTCCCCGCCATCGTCATGCAATAATCCAAGGAGGATTTATGTTCTGCCGCTGCTCCCTGGAGATGGATGCCCCACCACATTTCTTTTCCACCCACCTGTGGCTTAAGAGCAGCTGTCCGAGATGGGGTGGCATTAGGGGACAGCCAGCTCCTGGTGACATCGCTGAGATACACGTTGTTACCACCTGGTGGCACCAGAAAAAGTTGTCAGAGGAAGAACTAATTAATACCAGTTGCAGTCTTTGGCTTGGGAATTTCTATGCAGTTTTTAGAATCGCTGTGGTTCGATGTGTGGTTGTTAAACACCGAGTCATGTTTTATAGCTGGAGGGTTAATGTTTGTGGGCTTCAGCCTCACAGCAGGGGATGGGTTTAGGCTCAGACTGGGTTTAGGCTCAGGCTGCACAGTAAAATAAAAGGGGGAGTGGGTGTGCTCTGCCTGCAGAGCTCAACCCCCTGCACCCCCCGGCAGCTCTCCCCACTGGTGCTGGCATGGCCATAGCACCATGTCTTCCCTGGGACACAGGGTGACTGCTCAAGAGCAGGGCTCACTGCCTGTGTGACGGCAGGCAGGTGATCCTGTGGGATCCTAAATCCTTTAGAGTAATCCCAAATCTGCCATGCTTGGGCTGATTTGTCCTCCCTTGTTTGGGCAAGGCAGGAGGGAGGACTTGGGATGGCCGTTTGGACCAGCTGCATCCCGATGCTTGTCAGCAGGAGAGCTTCGGGGCAGGGATGGGGCTGTGGGTGGGAAAAAACAGCAGAAATTCTTCTCCAGCCAGGAGGGAGGCTTCAACGCCACGGCCCCCGGGGGTAGGACCTCCAGGAGAAGAGGCCGAGTCCCTGCGGGGGCTGAGCTTGCCAGTTGTTGACAGCAGCTGGCTCTCAGGGAGCCTCGAAGCGACCCTAAAACTGTCCAAACAAACCCCGATCTCACAGCTTTTCTGGCCAATGTATAATCTATCACTGGGTCTGCTTTATTGCAGGCGGGGAAGGGTTGAGCATTGCAGGAACTTCACACAGCCGTGGTGTTCCCCTTCCTCCCAGGAGCAGCGGTGGCCATGGCACGGCCGATGTGGAGGGGGCTCGAGCTCCCCCCATGTCACAGCATCACACCAACACCCTCATCCGTCCCTGCAAAAGCCCTTCTTCATTCCCTGGGAACAGCACGGACAAGCACCCACATGGGCCGAGGGGAGACGGTGGGACAGTGTCTGACAGACCCAAGTGGAGAAGACAGTGTCCTGCTCCGACCCGTGGGAGCAGGGTCTTAAAACAGACTGAGAAGCTGCACGGGAGCTGGACCCTTGTCGGTACTGTGAGCATCACCAGTATCCCCCGCCACCACCCGCTCTGCTGGTGTCTTCCCACCCTGTAAATGCCCTCTGCCTTCCAAGCAGCCTCGCTTCCCTCCTCGCTGTGCGTTGCAAGAAGACCGCCCCAGTTTGCGGGGCACCTCTCCAGCTTTCTCACCAGCAGCTTTCCCCTTCCAGAGCCATAAGGTGACCCGTGGGCGAGGGCTGCTGCCAAAGGTGATGGGGGCTGCAGGGATGGACCAGGGCACTGGGTCATCTCTGCGCCACGTCCCACCCACCCCTGTGCAAGGCTGCAGGAGCCTCCCACGTCCTTCCTTTCCCTGTGATATTGCTAAGAAGGAGGTAAATTGAAGGCAGGACATCTGATGAAAGAGAGTTTAATTGCTTCAGGTTTCATTCAAAAAACACAGCTTAAATAAAGGGGCGGGGGAGGTAGCAGCTCTTGATAGCTGGAGAGATTTATGTATCTCAGCTGCTCCCGATCAGCCCCAGTCACCTCCAGCTCCCCATTGCATGTTTTCCACCCTTCCAGGGTTGCCCCGTGTGTTGAAATGTTTGGGTGTCTCCAGACGACTGAGCCTTGGCCCCCATTAATCCCCCCTCGCTAACCCGACAACAGGGAGGAAATTGGCTTCAATTAAATGTGTAAGGTCTCATTTCCATTTGAAGTGCAGAGCAGCACAAGAGACTGCTCTGGGGAGGTCTGGAGAATAACCAGATAAAACCGGGCCCCAAAATCTTAAAACTGGGGAACTGCAAACTAGAGACTAGTCTAAGCCCATGGAGCAACCTAGTTTCTCTTCTGTCTCCCTTAGGAGAGTGCCCACATTTCCAAAGCAGTGCCTGAGCAGGATCAACACAGCAGGGAGGGAAAGTGATGCAAAGATGCTTGAAGGACCAATGTTTTGGCACCATCGCGAGCCCAGGGCAGGGCCACACTGTGAAGGTCCTTTGCAGAAGGGTCCATTTGCAACAGCATTAGGCTAAGCATCCCCTAATCTGCTTCAGCCACCATCCAAGTAAGATAAACCTCCTCTGCTTGGGGACACTTGAGTTTGGGCTCATTTCCTTCAAGGATGTGGAGATGATACCTGGGCACAGACACCTCCAGAGAGGGGGAGTGAGGCACCCAGGTCCCTCTCTGCCTCGGATGGGTCTCCCAGCCTGCGCAGCATCCTTGCAGGGCGTGTGGGTATGTGCAGAGCTGCTCTGCTGCCCCTCTTCTTCACACCTGGCAGTTGCCAAGTGCAGGGAAGGTTTCATCCGGCCTGGAGATACCCAATACGCGCTTGCTGAAATGAGATCTATAAGCACCCAGCCACATTTTCTGCATCTTCTGGCGCGCTGTGGGAATAACAGATCACCAGCTACTGCCTGTCATCCATCCTGCTTATTTCCTGTGCAGGACCTGATTTATGCCTGCATCTCTTTCCTTTATGCCATCAGTGCATGCTGATAGATGGCCCCTCTCTCTGCTCTTGCTGTCCCCTTGTGCTACATCAAACCATTAATTCTTTGCCAATGTAAACCTGTCTCGCCTTCAAGACTTTAATTTTGCAAAAGCATAAACACCTTATAATCTGTCTGTCTTTATCTCGCTAGCTGGCTCCAGAGCTTTCCCTCCCCTTACGTTGGCCACAGGTTATCTGGGGTGACAATGCAGCCATGGAGGTGAGAACAGCAGCAGCAAACACAGCCAGTGGGGCTGCCCCAGTTTCAGTGGCATGTGTCAGCTGCGAGGACGAGTCACTCACTAACCTCATCGTTCCTCTGAAGCACAAAACAGCCTGTGCAAATTCCTGGAGAGATGTGGGAGGTTCAGCCAGGCCCAATAAGCCATTAAATCCAAGCGTCGAGTGCTTGGCAGGCCAGTAAGTGGTCTAAGCCCAGCTTCCAGGTCTCTGAATAATGCCCAGACCTTCTGTGCAGGGAGAGTTTTCATCCTGAACAAATCCTGGCATTTCTTGGGTTTTTAGTCCTCATGAAAGACTGAAAATGGAGCCGTGTGATGACCTGGGAACCGGACACTTGCTCACTGCCCCATACTCCCTTTTGCTCCGCTCATAGCCTGGCTTGCACTCGAGGTGTTGAGCTGATGAACGGGTCTGTGGGTGGGAGCTGGGACATCCGCGGGCAGGACTCGTGCTCACTGCTTGGAGGAACTTCAGGTTACGTGCAAGTGCCCCAAGGTTCCCTCCAGCAGAGGCAGCTTTACCTTGGCCAGAAAGAAAAAGAAAACTCCAATGACATTGCAAAAGGAAGCTGTGTACGTCCTGGGGCTGCACCAAGAGACGTGTCTGTCGCTGCCCTGCTGTATGCTGGCGAATGCGTCTGTTCCAGAAGGAGGGACGTCACGAGGCAGCGTCCAGGCTGCAGCAGCCGATGTCCCTGAGCAAGCCCCAGAGCAGAGCTCAGACCTGCAGCGCCCAGAGGGACCGGCCGTGCAGCGGGAAGGGCATGCTTGCCCAGCAGGCAGGCCAGGTCCGTTGCTGACCACCGCCAGCACTGCCCAGCCTCTGCTGAGTCTCCAGTGAGTCCCTGCAGCGTTTTGTCCTTCCTTCCCTAACTTTCCTTTTTCCCCTTTTTGATTCTTATTTCAGTCATTTGTCCTGATCTTTGGCAATTCCTACAGCATATAAAAATATGTGCCATTTCTCCCTTTGGGGAATGACGTGAATTCAGTTCCATGGCTGTAATCCATTTAGTGCCAGGTTATTAAAATGAAGATATCTTTCAGCACTACAGACCTGTTAATCAGGGGAATGGCTTCAGAGGGCTTTTGTGGGCTCTGTTAATTTGTGCTGCATTGAGCCACATAGAGCTGAGAGGAGCATTAGGGACGGGAGTGAAGGGAATAAATCAATAAAGTGGATTGAAGAGTGCTCGGCTGGCTTGCTATTCTGCGGCTGCTGTGTTCTGACTTAAACGTTTTACATCCATCACAGCCTGCAGATGTAACTCTGGCTTGCAGGCAACAGGTTTTGTCCTTATCAGTTCAGTGTGTGCTGTGCAGGTTTATCAGCATCTGGAGCAGCCCTGCATGGTGGCCCCTGCCTCGTCCAGCTGCCCGAGCTTCTTCCCATCACCCATCCAGTCTGGCGGGGTCTTCTCCAGGAGCTTCGCTCAGCAAAGCGGACAGAAAGTGCAGCTTGAAGCAGCGGCTGCAGGGTGCTGGGAGGGGACCGAGGCACCTTCCACTCCATGGTTGCTGCCTATTTGACGTGCAAACTGAAACGTCGCTGCTGAAGGCTGACAGGTAATTTACGTCGTATAGACCCTTCTATGCCATCTAGGTCCTTATGCCGTCTCTGGGGGCTCTGAGCACTCGCCTGGTGCCCACGGGCATCCCACCTACCCCCTCCTGCTTTCTCAGCCCTTCTCTGCCCAGCTCGCAGGATGCTCACTGCTGACGTTCCTGCCCAGAAACAGCCTTTTGCTCTATTCTGGCAGAAACCGCTGAGACCAGGCAATGGGCTAGCATGGCACTCCATAACAGTCTGCACGTGAATATGAAAATCTGAGTTTCTGCCCACTTCATCCAAACTGGGCACCCGTGCCAGAGCTTGGTCTCCCTTCCAGCCACTTGGAGAGCATCTCCGTAAGGAGCAGCTCCCCAGATGCTGTGAGGGACTGCAAGAGTTAATGTCTCCAACACTGTGGTGGGGCAACTTCTGCTGCACGACGAACTCTGCACAACAAGGAACCCTGCCCAGCAAGGCCCCCCGGGTGAAAAGCAGCCGATCAGCACCCATCCATCAGCAAGAGGCGGGGGAGGCCGTGCCGGAGGGTGCGCAGCTCCCTGCTCTGATGATGCTGGTCCGATGTGCGGAGCAGGGCAGCTCACCGGCCACGGCCAAAGACCACGTCTGCAGGGAAGGGCAAGTTACTCCCTCCCCAGACGACCCCCAAGCCCACGGACCCCTTCCCAAAGGCTCACAAACCGCTCGTGACACCTAATTAGCCTAATGAGTTCGAGTGCCCGCCCAAAGGAGGGGCCAGGGCGATCAAAGGACACGAACTGAAGCCCCACGGCCCCACAAGCCCACCGGAACGGGACCCCTCGGCCGACCGGACCAACGCTGGACCCAGGGCCGGTGACAGCTTTCTCTTCCCTCTCGCTTTTCTTTCCGTAATCCCCACACCTCACCCCTTTAGACATAAACCGCTGCCCGAGTCTGGGACTAGGAGCGGATCCAGCCGCTCCCGGGCTCCTCTCTGAGAAGGAGTCTGGAAAGCGAGGGGGTCTGCTCTGAACCTCCCGACCGACGGGAGGGATCTCCTTATTGTCTGCCCTGGGCTGATCCCCAAATAAGCAAGGCCTGTAGTCCACGTTTGGTGACGTACGGTTAGCACGTTACACAGTTTACTGACGTAGTTTCATGCCAGTTTTTGTTGTGAGCCTACCAGTTCTTGTGGTGAGCACGCCAATTCTTGTTGTGGGGGAATAAAAGTTGAGTCTGTGAGTTGAAGGATCCCTGGTGTCGTTTCACCTTAATCCTGACCTGGGAATCGGCAAACCTGAGTCGTTGTCCTCAGAAACCGGGACATGACAGATGGGGAGATGAGGTCTGTGAGATTTCTGCTGCTTCTGCTCGGCTGTGGAGAGTGTAAAGGGAGAACTTGGGTCCTCTGCTTGGCATGGCTCACCTGCTAGTAGAGAATTAAAGCGTTGAGTGCACACTCTAGGGGAAGCAGTATTGCCCTGAAAGAGGAGAAGACAAACTCACACCTTTTCTCTGCAGTGCCCCGTCACAGGCTGGGGTTGCCCCCAGCAGGCCCGCCATGCTCACGGCCGGGCGGTTTCTCTGTGAGACCATCCTGCAGAGAAATGCAGCTGAAGGCTTGGAGGTGAGAGCTGGCTGGTGCCCTGCGGTGCAATGCTGTCAGCCCTACGGACGCCCTGGGAAGAAAAGTCCCTGCTCCCACGTTCCTTCTGGGCAGCTGCCCCCAGCAAGCATCTCTGATGTAAGCACAGGGAGGGAGCAGTAATTCAAAATAATCAGTAATAATTAGCATTGCTCCGCCTCCTAGCCCATGCCAATAGGTTGACTTTCGGAAATTTGTAGCATCTACTAATTGGGATTTTCCTTTTACAGTAATGGCATTCTGGCAAACAAAAATGCATCATGCTACCTCCGCATTGCCTGTCTCCTCGTGCTTCCAGCAGGAGAGTCTCCAGAGCTGTTGCAAATACAACAGGATTAAGTGAAAACCCTTTTTGCAGAAGTACAGTTAGTGTTCTTGCCTTTTGGCATGTCTGATCACTTGTGGTTAATTTGGAGCGCATGTCATTCTCTGTCCTCCTTTTGGCTAAGAGGGAGCTCTTGCTTCTGAAGGAAATATTGCATTTTCATTGGGTTTAATTCTTTAGGAAAAGAAATCATTCATGTCTCCTGACTTTGAAACCTGGAAGTCTTATCATCTTGCTATTAATAACGTTCTTTTTTGCTGAAATGTTACAGAACAAGCAGCTTTTAAGTCTTTGCTATGGTCAGACAATGGGAAGATGGCATCAGCTCCATGCCTGAGAGTGGCTTTAGGGGAATTTTAAGGGAGTTAGATGCTGGAAGTTAAGCACCAAAGAGATGGATGAGTATTGTTATCAACTTAATAGTGCTGCTTAGAATAAAATGTCATATAGAGTTATGACCTGCCTTGAGTAGTGGAGTTTGGGTTTTCCTACACAGAGGCGAGATGGGGAGTGAAAGCACCATGATTACGTGCAGAAAAGCCAGGTAGTTGTTGGGACCCCAGCACAAGCACAGGTGACACAAAGTGATCAAGCAGGAGAAAAAACCTGGTTGGCTTTAGGGATGGTGTAATGCCCAGAGAGCTAACCCCTAAAATTGCATGCTCCATGGATACCTGCTGGAGTTTGCAAGTCTCAAAGTTTTGCAACAGTAATCTATAATTAACAATCTCATTTTCCTAAAATGTGCTCACTGGCACTCGCTCACACTGACAACAACTGGAAAATGCATTTGCGGTGCCCAGACTGAGCTGGCTGAGCTGCAGCACTCCAAAATGGTATTATGAGGCTTTCCCCAGTACAACAAATCTCTCGGCTTTCAGACCCAAAAATCTCCAGGTTATCTTTATCTCTTTAACCCCAAACTTTGAAGCAAAAATACCGCAGCTGGAGAACATGACTGAGAGACTTTAGGCTGGAAAGTCAGCTTGCCAAGGAATTTGAAAGGTGCACCAGCTGGGCTTACACGGAGAAGTCGGCTCTTGCTGTTACCGGCAAGGCACCAGGACCAATCTCACAAGAAGTTAAATAAGTGAATAGCCCAGAAATCCTCCCTCTCTCCTAGCAGTTTGACATAAGGACAGATTATTTACCATCTAGAATATATGAGTAGCTTGGGGAGTAACGGGCTGCTCAAGAGCCTCTTACCAAGCACGGTTTGGCCTCACACCTGCTCCTGGTATCTCACCAAACATTGCACTGGCTGCCCAGTGCCCTCGGTTGTGGACAAACAGACAGAAACGAAAAGTTTCGGTGGTCTTACTGGGAGTGAGTTGACTGATGCTCACTGTGACTTTAGAGGGCGAGTTTTAACCTTTTGGACACAAATGATGCCACTGGCTGTTGCCTTGCCCTGGGCTGCAGCAGCGGAAATTTTGCCCATCTCTGCCAGGCTGTAGAGCTGGCTAAGCCCCTTGTGGGTCTGAAACCCGGTTGTCTCTAGGACCAAACCTTGCTGTGGGCAACCCAGGAATGTCCCCAGTGAGAGGGAGCATTGGGAAGTGCTGGTTTGGGGGGCCGGGGCTGCAGGTCGGGTCCTCCTGGGGGGCCCAGTTTTGTTCTCACTTTAAGGATGTGATGGGCGAACCTCTGAGATTTTATTTGGGGTTTTAGGCAGTGAAGAAAGCTTGTGGTGCCTTTGGAAAAGACATCAATAGCTGGCATGCCTGCAGCCCTGCCCTCTGCCTCCCTCCCCCCAGCCACAAGAGAGGGAAGGCGCAAGCATGAGGATCTGGAACTGAGGTTGTGAAAAATGCTCTTTGTCAGAGGAGGAGAAGAGATTTTCATGCATTCTGTGTACATTCCTTCTGGGCTGGCTCTTGCTTTGTATTTAAAAATCTCCTGGTGACTCTCTTTTTCTGTACTCTGCCTTTCAGCTTTGTAGGCTTTTTCCCTTTTTTTTTTTCTTTTTCTTTTTCTTTTCTCCAGGTTGGTTGATCTTGCTTGGTTTTGGTCTCTCCCCTGCCCACCCCTCCACAGCTGCTCCTCATGCTCTCTGACGTGCCGGCATTGCCGTTAGCTATTTCAGAGGCAGCGGCTGGCCGTGGCTCTCAGGTGCAGTGCTCCACCCTGCTCACCTAAGAAAAGGAGATGCCTTTGCCTGTGAGTAACAACACACACTCCAGACCCACCAGGAGACTGGAGAAATCTCTTCATTCCCGTGGACGTGCCATGAATCCTCAAAGCCCGTGCTTGGGCACGGAGCAGCCAGCCTGGGCTGGGTGGTTGGGTACCAGGAAATGTCCTGGCTGTGGATGCAGAGACAAGGTTGGACAGCACGCAGGGCTGGAGTGATGCTGCTGAGGCCGCATAACAGGTCAGTGATGGAGAAGCAAGCTGAACATAGTAGTCTTTAAGCACAAGGTTAAACCACCTCCTCTCCAATGATAAGTCTTCTTTGTCCCAGCTGTGGGACCCTGGGGGCTCTTCCTTGCAACTTTTTTGATGGGCAGGTGGCAGTCCCATGCAGTTTGCTTCCTACCTCATTCTGAATTCAGTTTGGCAAATATTTTGAAAGAGCTGTCATGGGATATTAAAAAAAAAAATCAACAACCTCCATTTTGGCCAGGTTACCAAAAAGTTTCTTTCTTTCTTTCTTCCAAAGAAAACTTAAATGGAGATGATGTCTTCCTGCAGAAAGGCCTGTTTTCAGTGAAATGGTGTTGGGAAGATGATATAAAACTTGTTCACGTGCTCTATTTGAGTAAGGGCGGGGGGGACCACAAAAACACTAGAGACGTAAATGTTTCTGTCGGGGAATCACTAGAGACCATAAGGCAGCCTGGGGACGGTTCAGGGCTTCAGCTTCTATCCTCCTTCTGACCCCAAGATGTTTCTTGCTCTTCCCCATTCCCTCTGTCCCAGCACAGTCTCAGTACTGGGTTTACTGGCAGGATTCAGACCGTTGTGATGTCCGTACCACCAGAAAAAGATGCCTTAATCTCTCCAGTACATCTTCGGCTTCATTTACCACGTTGCTGCAGGAGTCCTTCATTCAGGGCTCTCTTTGAGGATGTTTGCAGTATGGCTTGTGTCTCCTATGATGTACCTCACTGAGGAACACCACTGCTTCCCAGTCTGTGGGTAAAGAAGAAAATGGTGGGTTTCCCTTCCACTCATAGGATTTTTTAGGCTTGTCTTGTGGGCCCTTGACTCAGCTTCATCCATCCAAACCCTGCTTTTTTTTTTCTTTTTATTTTTTTAAAAGCAAACTCTCTTCATATGTATGATAAATGCCACCCAAGACTTGGCCATTCTCTTCATGCCATTCACCAGACCGTAACACCAGGCTTGAGCTGCAAAATCCTCTCTGGGTGGTGGCAACCTAGAATTAGCCATGATGTATGAGAGTCTCCAAAGAGAGATACTGAAAGATAAGTTGCTCAAGAGGTTTAAAAAATGAACTGTGAGGATTCAGGGTAAAGAACAAGCCAGTGTCTGCCAGAAGGGAGGCAAACTGGTTTTAAGAAAGCCCTCTTCATTCAGCCTTTTGCTTCAGCAACATTAGTCTTAATGTCTGCACAGCGCTGAAAGGAAATTTTGATCAATTTGTGTCTCTCTTATGGCTGCACATAGTGCGCTTAATTTGTAGGTCTTATGCAAATAACAGCCACTGTTTATTTGTTTTTAAATCCTTATCTGCAGTGATGTATTGTTTGTTTTTAAACAAAGGCAGGCAAGTGTTCGAGTGATATTTCTCACTAATTGGAACTTATTGTGTGGGACAGAGCAGAAAGGGAGTTTGCCTTTTAGCGGAGACCATATGTAAGAGTGCTCTCATTTTAATAAAACTGAATGCTGCTCACTGCCAGCTCCTAATCTGAAAAAGCAAAGTAAATATTTCAGCATTTAACAGCCTTTTTCCCATGCTTCAGAGCTTTGAGGAGGAGAATACATTTTCGTAATTGTACTTCATAACAACGCATTTGAATATATTTGGGGCAAAACCAGAGAAGTAGGCTCTGGGAGAGGCACAGTGCTGATGTGCCGCGCGGGGGCTGAGGGAGCGTGCTGGGGGGTGAACGGCTCCTGCGCCGGTGCCTTCCTGCGCCGGTGCCTCCCTGCACCGCTGCTCTCCCTGCAGCTCCTCGCCGTCACTCCTCTCCTTCTTGCAGGCTTGTTCCTGAGACCGTGTGGGCCCGTAGGCAGCTCTGCTGCCTCCAGAGAGGAACGGATAGGAGGAGCGCAGAGCAGGAATGAAGATGCTCGTCCCTGCGGATGCCACTGCCGCGCAGGCTGGATCCGTCCCAGCGCCGGTTGCGCAGCCCCGTGATGCCAGGGGCGCGAGGCAGCCCCAGCTCTCGGCAGCTCCAGAGCTTCTTCACTGGCAGCTTGCTCGGTCCTCGTCCCCAAATCAACGTCGCCCCGGGAGGCAGGTACGTGGGGACCCACCGGCTGGCTCCTGGGGAGCGGACCACCCGTGGGGTTTTAGTTACAGGCAGATGCTCAGCCTGGGAGACAACTCGTGGTCAGAGGACGCAGTCATCTCTTGCCAGCACAAGCATCCAGTTCCCAAAAGGCGATACGGTCTCACAGCCTGTTCACAGCCCAAGGCAGAGCGCAAATCCAAACCCTCGCCCAGCTCCCTGTTTTGGGAATGCCACTGTAAAAAAAATCCTAAACTAATAGGAAAGGAGGGTGGGTCAATGCATGCCTGCACCTCAGGAGAGTGATTTGAAGAATTACTCCCTGCCGGGATGCGATGTGAGTTTTTGCAAGAGGCAGGATCGCTGTGTCTCCTCCTCAGGGAAAGCTTTGAGATGCTGCATGAGAAACGAATGTGCAGAGGGTGTTGGTGACGAACGGTGGGGAGGAAGGTGGAGGGGGAGTTAGCACCCGGGTGTCTGCGGTGACCTCAGGCACTGGTCTCCTTCACAAACGGAGAGATTATCAAGTCAGAGACCACCACAGCAAGGCGATAATGTTTCCAGGGCATGGACTGCAAAGTCCTCGATGTGAGGACAAGTCCCAGGAATGAAAAGCCCTGCAGTATGCAAGGGCAATCTGCTGCCTCTGTGTCTGGAATGGGAGGGACCTCGACAGGGCTTGAGCTGGGTAAGGTGACCTGCTTGCCTTCAGGACACTCCTGCAGCAGAAACGTGAAGTCAGAAATGTTCAACCCCTCCCCTCCACTCAGTGTCACATTTTTAGGGGCTTGCTCAGAAGCCCGATTGCTCCTGCTGTCCTGGGGAACAGCAAGAGCCCCGCGGTCATCTCTATCGGGAGTCTTGTGGTTGAGGTACATCCCCTTTCATGCAGGTATCGTCTCGGCTGGTTCTCCCTGGGCTGCTGGGACTGTGTGACCATCTCTAGACCTCAAACCATTTTTCTACTGCAGAAAACTTGATTCTAAAGTTATTTTTTCCAGTCAACATAGCTGAGCCCAGTTCTATTAACTTGTAGGCCTTTTGTGAAGCTCATTAGATGTCCGGGGTCTTTCCCTTAAACTTTGAGGCCAAGGGAATAGTCTCGTTAAATAAGATGGCATAATTTCAGCAGAGAAGTTTTGCAGTTCATGCCAATTAACAAATTCAATAATGCTTTTAGCTTTTCTTTTTTGGTAGCCCAGAGACAGTGGGACAGGCATACACTGTGGAGGCTTGTATGCATTTAGAAAGGGCTGGTTAATAACTAGAATAGCTGCTTCGATATTGGAAAGATTTTGAAGACCCAGGAAAGCTCTGAATGCAGAGGAGTATGGGTATGATGGAGGACACCCTGCAGAGAAAAAGGGAGTGCTGACCTGCAGGATATCCTGGGATGGGGAAGACTGACTGTCTGATGGCCTCTGTTGGAAATTATCATAAAATCTTTAAAGCAAATAAAGTTCCCTTAAACTGAAAAGGTATTATTTGAATGCTCTCTGAAAGAAGAGGTTTGAACAGCATGATCTATTCTGTCTCCGAAATGTCAGGAAACATTTATACAGCTGCTCAGTTGGCATTAAAATCTAGGTCTTCTGCAGGAACATGGCAAACAGCTCCAGGTCACTGGGATAAGTCCAAGACCTCAGGCAAGAGCTGGCTGGGGATCGCCGGCATTCGGCAGCTGCGGCGGGAGTGTCAGCCCAGCTCCTCCGGAGCGGATGACCCCATGGCCACAGGCAATGCCGTGCAGCCATCGCTCCTGACACTAGCAGAAGAGCCCAGGCTGGAAACCAGTTTCCCTGCAGTATGCTAAGGACTGCTTCCTGAAATACCATGTCCAGCGCAGTAAGTACTGAAAAGGATGGAGAAAAGAAACAAAAGGAGAGGGAGGTGCCGATACGGGCAGAGATATCCCCTGTTCCCTTGGCTGTGAGAGTGGGAGAGGAGCTCCCTGATGAGCACACAGCCTCTCCTGATGGTGGGAGTCGGGAAAACACCAACCAGTCATTTTCAGAGGGCTGGTTACATTGGCAGAAGCGTTGATGCTCTTTGTCTGCTGATTATCTCCTCTCTCCACTTGTCCTCTTCCTTGCAGGCTGTCTCGCCGTCCTTCTCCCTCACTGCCCCCTTCTCTCCCTCCTTCGTGTCCCGAGAGGCTGAATCACGCCGCAGATGTGTGCAGACTCCTCACTACCTCCTCTGCCTTGTGCTATGCTCTGCCACCCAAGCAGCTCTGCTCCGATGCCCAGAGGCAGTGGCAGGCGCCGCTGCCATCTCAGTAACCACCAAGAGGAGATGGGAAGGTGATGGGACACGAGATGGGAGAGTGATGGGACACGCTTATGTCTTCCGACCCCTTGGGATCTGCCCTGGGCGCTCACTAACAGCCTGCTGCCCGATGCAAGCACCAGAGTCTTCCTTCAGCCCGAGTGCTAAAAGTCTGTGGCTTTGGGTGAATATACTGTCTTTGATCCTTTCTCAAGGCTGCGGTTCCCTGTTTACACAGACAACCACAGCTCTTTGTATCCGCGCTCATTAACTCTTCTGAAGCATTTTCTGATCACCAAGATAAGACTCCCAGTGTCTGAGCAGCGGCCGAGCCCACATCTCTGTGTTTCCGATCCTGCCCCGACAGATCCCTCTGAGCATCTCTTCAGTGATTTGGGTATGTTGATGGTGGCAGCCGTCCCAGACAAACCCACGGGGGGATGGATCTCTCCTCCCCGGGCAAGCACGCCTTTTGTTCCCCAGAAGGCAAACGTAGGAGGAGACCCACCTCATGCAGGCTGCGCAACGGTGAGCCACAGGCGAGAGCCCCGTGGGCAGCGCTCCATGGAGGACATGCCTCAGTTACTCTGCTTCTCCTTCACGTGCATTAGGGGTTTTGGGCGTTTTGGTGTTGCGCTTTTCTTTTTTTGCTTGCTTTTATCCTCCTAGCCTTTCTGGCAGGCTTTTGAACATACATAATGACTTGGAAGGTGCAGCAAAGGTTCTGGCATCCGTAGAGTACGGCGGGAGCAGAGCCAAGACGCGGGGCCGCACAGTGGTTTCATCCCATTTGCAAACTATAAGGCTGCCTTTGAGCGGAGGGGGGCAGTGCGAAAGAACATGTGCTAAACATCATGTTGGGAAGCTTAGCGCATTAAGGGGAACAGCGTGCTGGCTACGGACAAATGGAAATGGTTTGCGATTTGTTATAGGAAAAGGGGAGGCAAGGAGCAGTCTCTTTTGATTTAGGGTTTAGTGAACAGCTCTGGCAGGGCAGGTAGGATGGCCTTTTCTAGGTGTTTTAGCCAAGCAAGTGTCAGAATGGCATAAATCAGTTTTACCCATGTCTGTCAGCCCTTTGAGAGGAACTGCCTGGTATCTGAGAGCTCACGCACAAAGAGGAGTATAGACACAAGGTAAGGAGATGGAAAGAGAGTCCTCTGGAAAATAAAAACCCAGACAGCAACCTGCAACATGTGCTTCAAGCCTGGGCTCTAAAAAACTTCCCTCAACCACCTGGGATGGCACACAGATGAGCTGCTCCTGCTCAGCACTGCTGTGTCCTTAATGATCTCACATGCAAGTGGTAGGTGACTCCAACAGCTCCAGAGTAAATGAAAGACCAACTTGTTAGGCATTAATTTACCCACAGTGTTTGTGTAGTTCCCTTCCTGCCACAACAGAGGCCGTGACATTTGATGTCCTGTGGTGGACCTTGGTTGACCAGGCTGCTCTCAAAACCAAAATACCTGCAAGACTGAAAGACTTAATCCATCATCGTGCTACTTGGGATGGTGGTACGGACGGAAGAGTGAACTTCAGAGCTGGAGTTGTGGGTGCTGACTGATGGGATCAGTTGGGTCAGGTTCCCTGGGATTTGGGAGGAAGGTTCAAAGCTGTGGTTAAAAACTGAAATCTCCCCTTCAAAGGAATTCCTATCTGTCCCTTACTTTCTCCACCCCAAGCCTGCAGGAGCCCGTTCAGTCAATGCTGGGACAGTGGGCAAGAGTCTGATGACAGCTGCAGCCAGACGAGAAGCCCCAAGGTCCTGCAGAAACAGAAGTGCTTTTCCAGACCTTTTTAAACTCTGAGCATCCACAAAAATGAAATGTCCAGGTATCAGTTTGGGGAAAGAAAAAGGATCAAAGAAGCAGAAGGAAAGCTGAGAGTCTTTCAGCAAACGGAGAAGGGATGCTTGCACTACCAGGTGGAGGGCAAGCATAAGAGCAGAAAGCTGCCTCGCACAGCTCTCGCTGCGAACCGCAGCTCCTGTGCAGCCTTGCCTCGGGACATCTTCCGAGCCGGGCAGAAGGACCAGCGCTGGGGCTCTGGGCTGTGGTGCGCTGGACAAACCCCTGCTGTTTCCCACCTGAGTGACAAAGCAGCTGGTATGAAAGCACCAAGCATGCATGGGCTCAAAGCTCCTTCCAGCTGCCCCAGAGCCCAGCTGCACATTGGGGGATGTGGATCTAGGGCTGGACTTGGCTCTGCTTTTCCTGGCCCCGTAGATCTCCCCAGTGATGCTCCATGTCACAGTGCACAAAGGACGGGTCTTTGGCATCACAGTGGCTGAGATGTTTCTCTGCTGCTGTCCCCTGCCACATGCTGAAGCAGTAGCAGGTCCCACACTGATGCTGCATCACTGGGGGCTGGAGAGATGCTTTTCCTGGTGCTCGTACTCCACCCCAGCACACGAAGAAGGGGAGGTAACAACTACCTGTGAAACAAAGACTGTTGCTCCCGCTATTTTTGTGGTACCCAGCACAACGGCTCGCCAACCTGCTTTGCAGAGCTACAGATATAAATGTTTAATAACCAATAACACAACACTGGCTGGGTGGTGACATACATCAAACCACAAGGCACGCACCAGACTGTTCCTGAGCAGGGAAAAGCTTCTTCCCTCTGCATCACTTACAGCTTTAATGGATATAGCAAATAAGTCACACCTGACAAGTATAAAAATGGCATTTTCCCTCTGTGATCTCACTGGGAGGCCAGAGACAGCATTCTGACATCACAGCTAATGAAATCAATTTTGCTTTGCGAGGAGGACCTGGTGCTGCCCCATGTGCTGGGCTGTGTAATGGGAGTCCCAGTCAAACATAGGCAGTGGGACAGGGCTGAAGGTGCAGGCCAGCCTTGCTTTACCTGCTTTCCACCAGCAGCTCGAACACTCTGCTCCACCAGTCATTCCCCCCCCCCCCCCCCCCCTTCTTTTTTCCATTTGTTTGTTCATTCCTTCTTTATTCTCTGCAATTGTCCTTAATGGAAACAGCATCTCAGCAGAAGTCACCCTGCAGGAAAGCTATAGCACAGAGGGATTTTTGTAGATGGCTTTAATAAAAACATTGAAGGTCTGTTGTTGTTATAGTGCTGTGTGATCCATTAAGTCTATTAAATACAACAGAGGAAAACTGTGAAAAAAGCCAGAGGAGGCCACGATGTCACAAAAAAACAAATGAGCTGGGGCTGCTTCCCTGGTCCTCTCCAGTTTGATGGTACCACCGCTCTGCCCTGTGCTTCGCTGGCCATGCCAGCAGAGCATGGACCTGCATTTGCTTGCCCTTCATTTGCCACATGTGCAGGTGTGTGTGTATTTGGGTTCCTATAAATGTGTCGTTTCTAGATATTAAATCCAGAGGATATTAAAGCTGAGGGCCCCAGGAGATCTGCTCTTCCCTGCTGTATACAGACTCCTCTACAGCACACGTGTGCTGGGTAATTGTTAGCTTGTGTGCGTGCACAGGTGTCTCTGGGTATACGTATGCTCATGGTTTTGGGTGGCCCACATCAGAAGCAGGGACCGGCTGTGCTCTCTCCTCCCCATAAAACACTCATCAGCTGCAGACAGAGATGGACCTGACGATACGTGTTCCTCCTCTGCCTGCCAAAGCTCAGGTCTGACTCCAGGCTTCAACCTGGAGCCTAAACTAGGCTGAAATCCAGCCTTAAGCTCAAGGACAGACTTTCCATCCTGCTCGGTCCAAAGTGGCCATAAAGAGGTGGAAGGACGATGTGCACAGAGGGAAGTTTTCATTGCTGGGCAGTTGGCTGCAGAGTGTGAAATGCCTTCTGCAGCAAGGAGAGGCGGAAGGTGCAGCCAGGAAAGGGATGGCTGAAAGCAGACGGTGGAGTCACGGTGTGGGATCTCGGGGGTGCGGCACAGAGAGCTCCAGCTCTCCGCCACCACCCCGGGCACATCACTGTCACAAAACACTCCTCAAATACGAAGGCTGGACCTCCCTGAGTTCTGGAGGTTTGATGTGTCCTCCGGCAAAGCCATGGGTGTCACCACCAAACCTCGCTTGACAATTGCAGTGATGGACGACTGTCTGGAAAGTGCTTGGAGATCCTCTGGTGGAAGAGTATATGGATTACATTTGTACTTAGCTCTTTATCTTTGCATGTTTTTGTGCATCCTGGCTAGATCTTGCTCTGATCTAAGCCTTTATTCATAGAGAAGGGATTTAGCGAAGGCCAAAGGTGGGAGGCAGGGAAGCGGGGAGACTGGAGGTCCGTGTCGTGCTGTTCACCCACACAGCAGGTAGGAGAAGATGTTCCCCAACTGCTTTAGCACGTAGCCATCGTGTGTGCAGCCAGCCCACAGCCTGGGAAAATGATCTGGAGGCAGATTGCTCCACGAGCCCAAGGCAAACAGGGGGGCTGGCTCCAGCCAGCCCCCCGTGGAAAACAGGCCCGGGCCCCCGGCAGCTTCGGGGAGCGCCAGCAGCGGGCAGGCATTCCAGCAATTCCCTGCGCAAACAACACGGGATAATCCATCTATTCTGTTTATTTGCACAAGATAATTTTTTTGTTGACATTCGAGAACCTTTTTCCTCTATTCCCCCTTCCCTGATGTTGCTATAAAATGTTAACCCCCTGGTCTCACAGCAGCACACCAGAGCCCTCCGAGTGTCAAACCAGGAAAGCTGATGAGACCCGGACAGGCAGCATCCAGGAGCCGCTGCAGATGCGGCCACGCTGCCTTTTGAGTCTGGGTATGGTGAGCAGGGAGACCTGCCGCTGCCGCGTCCCCAGCCGGGCACAGGTCTTGGCCACCCTCGCCCACCTGCGGCATCCCGTCCTCTCCGCAGGGATGCCCTGGCCCCATTGCTGCTCTCCCCCGGGCCACTGCCCGGCTCTCACAGTGCTCGCCCGCTCCCTTCTCCCCTGCAGCTGCCTGCCCTCCCTGCAAAAGACCTTTTGTTGATAATATGGCTGCTAGACAAAAATACGGGGCCTGACCAAAGTGCATCTAGAGCACCGTGATGTTCCCAGGCGCAGCCAGATGTGGCTTCTCAAGGAAGAGCACAAGGAATAAGTCATGTATAGAGTGACTTTATCCCTTGTGTATCCTCCCACGTTCTGCCAGGCCATGGTTTATACTTCTGGAGTTGCCTAATAACCTCTCTTGGACCTGCCTTCAAAGGAGGCATCTAATCCCTTCTGGAAACCTTTTAATACCTTTGGCTACTACACTACTTTGTGGCAATGAATTACTATGTGACTGGCCAGTCCCTTCTCATTGTCAGGCTTTCTGGCCATTTACCATCCATGATGACTTAAGAAGGGTACGCAGACTTTAAATAGAACCCCCAAAACTGTTATCCCCGTGCACCCACCGCTCCAGTCACCAGCTATTGGAACTATATTCAGTGGCTGTGGCGCTCGGGAAGCTATAGACAATATTCAGGAACAAAGCAGCAGAGAAGGTCTCTGTATGCAGGCTCCAGCACAGAAACAATTTGTAATTCTTCTGCTGTTATTGTCCTGGTACGCAAGGGAAACATCACTTTCCCAGGAAGTTGTGCCACAATGTATTCACAAATATCAACTTGGGCTTTTCAAGTAAGGAGAAATAAAAGTAAATATTTCAAAACAATGGATGCTCAAAACCTGCAATGCAAGCTTGGAAGCCTACTAATCAGACTGTGATTTTATACCCAAACACAAGGAATTAGACAAAGGTACCCTTCTCATGTTTATTGGTTGTGCCTCTTTTGCTTGTTTTTCTCCTTAGGAGGGTTTTTTTAGCAGCTGTGCTTTCGTCGGTAGAGCAACAGGCCATGAGACATCGGGATGTGCGGCATGACTGGCTGGTGTTAGCGTGAGACATTCGTTGAGAATCCAAACTGATTCACTTCCTGACTTCTCAGGGCTTCAGCTCTTAATCACAGCGTTAAATAGATGTCAGTGTTTTTATGTGAACACGGCACAGAAAGCTTTCCTCTCTCTCCAGGCCTGGCTGCAGACAGACACATCCCTCACTGTATGAGTACTTCAAGGAAATGTTGGCCAGTCTATTTTTACTCAGTAAATTGAAAGGCTGGAGTGTCTAATTTTGTGCTAAATATACCCCGGAGCAGAGCCCGGGGCCGAGGGGGCAGGTTTGGGCGGCCCGCGATGCCACAGCCGGAGCGCCGGCTCTGCTCCCACGGGAGCGCAGCGTCCCCGGAGGGTCGTCAGCTCCTCCGGCCACCGCAGCCCCGCGGACTGCTCCGAGGAGCCCATGTCCGACAGCAACGACCGCAAAGCAGAAAAAAACCCAACAAAAATTCCAGATCGGTCTCCAGGAATCAGCCCCACGTAGCCCCTGAAAACCCATTTTCAGTAGAAATATTGCTATTTCCTGTTCCTTTTTGAAGTTACCTGCAGAGCACGTATGGCTGCTTGGCTGGGTCTTAATCCTCAGATTAGGACCTTTTAAACTACAAGGGTTTTTTTCTTTTCCTTAAGCTCACTGCAGTGGACAAAATGCAGGTGTCTCTGCAGAGTTCTGACTCAAAGCTAACTCAAGCAGGAGACTTCCTTTACTGCAAAAGAGTGTTGCCAGAATTGGGTCTGGATAAAGAAGTCTGGTCTTGGAATAACAATATTCACAGCGATAGACTGCATTATATAATGTACTATAATAAAAGATATTACAGTATTACCAAGAGACAGGAATGCAGAGGGAAGGAAGGAACAGACGTGACAATGATAAATCAATCTGGAGAAGAAATACCAAATGCAATATATTCTTTGCCTCCTTTTGTTTGAGAGACTGATAGATGTTTCCAGGTTCAAATAATAGAGCTCACAGGAACACACTTCTGCTCCTACTCTCCTACTTACCCATTAAGCTGATTTTATTAAACCACTCAGTAAACAATCATTGCAATGCATCTTTCCAATTTCCCCCCGACATGTCTCTGGCAGCTGTTATACAGATGTCCAGTGCTGTGGAACAGGAGTGGCTGCACTTATAGGTAAGATAATTCATCTTAAAATTGCTCCTGATGAAGATAATGCGGGACTTAAGGAAGCTGATAATAAAATTGGTTCTAAAGATAGTCAATTAGGGAGCAAATGGCAGAAGGGGCAAAAAGAGACGGCGTCTCCCTGGCGTGGGCAGCCGAGAGGCTGCAGTCTGGCTGGGCTGGAGCAGGCAGCGGGGCTGGGGTGCAAACCTCCCCCCGCAGCGGACACCCCCGAACTACAGAGCGCTGCTTTCTGCAGCCGAGGAAGAGAGAACTCTGCCTGTCTTGGAGACTGTTTTACTGCCATGGTTATAAGGCAATTTAACTTTTGAGGCCTCCGTTCAGCAAGGGGCTTAATCATCCGTCTAATTTCAAACACTTAAGTAAGTCCATTGACTTCAATGATTTTCTTCAAAGGAACAACCCAGATATTTAAAGTGGCAAGCCCTGCTGAATCAGGACCTTGGCTCTCTTCCCAAGTCTTTTCAGCTGGTCTTCAAATTGACCAATCGCTTTTATGTAGGACTTTTTTTTTATAGCTTTGATGCTGTTAATTTACTTTTCTTACGACTTTTAACCAGAGGGAACAAGAGGACTGCAATATTTTTTTTTAAACTGTGGAAATTAGGAGGAAAAATGGTGACCTGTGACTTCATCAAAAGGTATTAGGTTGCCATTTCTCATAACATCTCCCGGAGTTTCACTTCATCTGTCACGCTGTTCTGGCCAGGCATTGTAATATCAGCACTAAGGAAAACGATGGGATAACTACCAGCGGTTGGAACTGCTATTTTAAGTAACATTAATCCAGCATTACTAAAGTATTCCAGGTGGATTTGGGGCTTCCTCGCACTGTTTTAGGGTGCAGCCCAACGCACGGTGCGCGGTGGGGCTGGTGGGTCCGGCGGGAGGCCGCAAGCTGCCCTGCTCCTGCCGACGGCTCGGCGTGGGCAGCGCTGCCCGCTGCCTGCCCGCTGCCTGCCCGTCCCTCGGCTGTCCCTCCTCCGTCATACAAATGGGCATTTCGGGGACAGCTGATGGATGGCAGCCTGGCTCAGACAATGAAGGCAAGTTAACACAGACAGCCCTCATTTCTGTGATGGTCCTTGACCCCTGAAGGCTCTGGTGAGTAATTGCGATTAACAGGCTTTGGCTTTTCTTCTTCCTTATTTATCTTTACTAAAAAAAACCAACAATTTTTCCTCCTTTTTTTTTAATGACCCAGGGGAAAATGTGAAAGATTGCTGTGGCACCTTGCAGCTGGTCCCCAGCCGTGGTCAGTTCAGCAAGACAAGGAGCCAGAGCCCAGAGAAGCAGGTCCCTGCTGCCTGCGCGGGCTGTGCTAGCATGGTGGTACCCGCCGGCCGAGCATCCCCCCTGCACGGCCGGGGAGAGGAGCCGCAGCAGGACGGGCAAAGGGATGGGCCAGGGACCTGTGCCTCGTGGATGCCGGGTGCTTGCAGCGAGCGGGAACACTTCCCACACCTCCCCAAACACCTCGACTCACCTAGGAGGATGCTCCTCCAGCTTTTCTCCTTCTCTCACGGGAGGAGAGCAAGCCCCGCAGGGACGGGTGCCGCGGGACCCCTTCCCTCCGGCTCATGCAGTGCAGTCTCCTACCACCCCCCCTTCTCCTCTCTGCTCTTTTCTCTTTCTCTGCTTCTATTTCTGTTTCCACCATGACGTCCCCTCCCTGTCACCTCTACGCATGCCCCCTCCCTCCCTTTTTTATCTCTGGATACCAAAGAAGATTAGACTTTCTTTAATTACATGTCTGTTTGTTGGTGGTGTCTCCAAGCTTTGCCTAAAAGCCGTGTTGGCTCAGATGTTATTGCGTGCAGGCTTTCTGCTTGGTTACACTTGTTTATTACTCGTTCATTAGCTTTTTTACATTGCTGGAGATCTGAGCCACTCACATGGCAAAGGAGGCTCGAAGTGACAGCAGTAAAAGCCTCTGCTAGTGAGATTATAGCTGCTTGCTGGCTCGGATGGGAGAGATGGAGAGGGCAAGGGGAGAGCACTGCCTTTGTGCTCAGCTGAAAGGCCCCTGTCAGTGTGCGTCAGGCAGCCTCCTGGAAAAAAGGAACTTTCCAAAACCCCATGAGAACTGGTTAAATTAACCCTTTCCCTGGTGGCCACCCCCCAAGAGGCTGCGGGCAGAGGCACGGGAGCTGCCTGCGCCCAGTCCTGGGCCCCACGACGGGTGGTACGTGTGCCTTCATGCTTGTTCTCAGCGCAAACCCTCTCCTCCCCATAATGAATAGGCTTATTTTTTTCACATCAGGACAGATATTTCAAAATCTTGCAATAAGTAGATGATTATCAGTCCACCATCCAAACAGCTCCGCCTTGTCCTTATGGCATTAATTCCCCGAGCTCGCTGTATGTACGTGCAGGGCACCCAGCACCGCAGCCCCCTCTGCACGGACCCAGCAGCCCATCCGATCCGCATGTCTGCAGCCACCCAATATGTCCCTTCATTCTTTTCTGCCCTCGTCCCTCCAAGAGCCTGTGGCAGAGGAGCGGTGAGGGGATGCTGAGCCTTGCCCCACGCGTGGTCAGGTGCTTGCTGCAGCTCCAAACAGTGGCAGTGGACAGCAATGGAGCATGTTTCGATTAAAACCAAATTCTATTTAACTGCAGAGGAATCCTGAAATAATGGAGCAGAGGAAACTAGGTGGTGAAGAGGCCAAATGGTCCTAATAGGCTGCTCCACAGCAGATTGTACAAGATACCTGTGGCCAGCCCAAGGACGGCCAGCTGCTGTGCAGAGCAATAGCACCCACTGGAGAAACGCACCCCTGCCTCGGGATCCCCCAGGGTTCCCCGCTGAGCACAGCCATGGAAAGGCAATGCTCATCTCTGAAGGTTGCACTCCTCTGACTTGTACCCGGGGTGTGCTGCAGCGGTGTAATTCGTTAGGGCGGTCGCTGGCGTTTGCCGGCAGCTCCAGCGGTCCTGTAGACACCGGGGGGGAAGATCCCAGACATCCCGGGCAGCGGTGCAATCACCCGGAGCCCTGCTCCTGGGAAAGGGGCTCATTGCTACCATGGCAGGGGAGTTTACACTTAAAACTGACAGATGAGGCTGGGCTGCGACTGTTTATACAGCATCTCCAAGAGGCAACCAGAAGGTCCCCGCAAGCTCCCAGCAAGCGCTCACCTCTCCTTTCCCAGCCAGACTTCTCAGCTCAGAGCTCGTGACGGGGCTGGTGGTGCCCTCTAAACACCTCCCTGGCTCATCCCTCCCCATCAAACACCACCGGCAGCATCACTGTCAGATGTCACCGCTGCCTGCAAAGTCCCCAGTAACCATCACCTGAGGTACCTCCAAACCCCTGGGGTCCGCACGGGGCAGAAAGCCCTGGCAGGTGGGGAACAACCCGGACCCTACCATCAGCTCCCCCGAAGGGCTGTCCCTCCAGAGCCGGTCAGGCACGAGTGTCACCATGGGCTGGAGCAGGAGGACATTGGTCCCCATAGCCAGCAGCCCTGCCACAGCCTGGGGAGGGAGCACAGGCGATGGCTCAGGGGACGTGCCTGCGGCTGGGACTCTTGGCATGAGGGGTGATAAATCCCAGCAGAAGCAACGGGCCCTGTGCGTTGAGGAGGTCCCACGTGGCGCGGTGTGGCCTGGCATGGTCCCACATGGCGCGGTGTGTGACACAGGATGGCATGGCATGGTCCCACATGGCGCGGTGTGTGACATAGGATGGCATGGCATGGTCCCACATGCTGTGGCATGGTCCCACATGGCGCGGTGTGTGACACAAGATGGCATGGCATGGTCCCACATGCTGTGGCATGGTCCCACATGGCGCGGTGTGTGACACAGGATGGCATGGCATGGTCCCACATGCTGTGGCATGGTCCCACATGGCGCGGTGTGTGACACAGGATGGCATGGCATGGTCCCACATGCTGTGGCACGGTCCCACATGCTGTGGCACAGCATGGTCCCCCGAGGCATGGCGTGGTGCCCCATGGAGTGGCATGGCATGGTGTGCCACGGTGCCATAACCAAGCCGTGGTGCAGGCAGGAGCCGGTCTCGGGGCAATGGCCTCCCTGCTCACTGCCAGCCCTGAGCCCCCCCGATGCAGCAGAGGCTCCTGCAAGGCTGACTGCCATGGCAGACACTACTGTCACACACATCTAGTGCCCATCCCCATGACAAGCCCTCTGCAAAAAGCCACACGAACTGGCAGGCTTCTCCGTGCCCACCTCGGCAGCCAAGGACCTTTCCCTTCAGTAAAAGAGAAGAAAGGTGCCAGGAGCGCACGACGACAGGCCCTGACATTTTGTTTCCCGAAGAAGTGTTTTGCCCAGCGTCCTGCCCTTCCCCAGCAGCAGCAGCAGCAGCTCTAATGAACGCACCCACTAATGGGCTGGAAGGGTTTTAATTGCTTCCCCACCACCCCCGCTGCCAGAGCCGGCGCTCCGGGGCACACGCGTGAGAAAGGTTTCCTTTCACAATTTGCATTGTTCCGAAGGAAGCACATTTTTTCCCAACTCCTAATGAATATTGCAAATTCCAAGGGCTTGAGGAGATGAATCCTGCCAGGCCGGATCGCGCTCTGCAGAAACACTTTGTCACTAGCTGTTCTCATCATGTGCTCTTTAAAAGCCCGATAAAGTCTAACTCATGATTATGGACAGCTAATGTCTTCAAAGCCCGCACCGACAGAGTCTCCGGTTTCAGGTCATGGAAATGCCACTGTCACTTCAATGTCTGAATGTCCCAAACACGTTGTCAATAGGGATGTGAAATGCCCTGAGTCAAGGGAAAGGGAGACAAAGGGAGCGGGGCGGTCAGCCGCTCCCCAGCGCGCAGCCGGCCAAGCCTTCCCTGGCTGCGCTGGCGCTCACCTTCCCGGCCCCCAAACTGGGAAAGCTTAGCGGGCACTCGCTCCTCAGCCCTACCCAAAAAAAGGAAAAGAAAAACCCCTTAGCTGTGCAGCACAGGCGCGTGCGGCTCCGCCAAAGGATGGGGAGACGTCCCAGCGCTGCTTCTCCCTCGACGGTATTTCTGTGTGTGCTGGTGCCTGTGCAAGGCGCGCACCCGGCACGCCGCTGCGATGCACTAGCACGTGGAGATTTCTCTGTGCTCTGCTCTGTGCGGTGACAGTCAGAAGTCAGGGTGATGGGCAGCGTCCCGGGAAGCCGTTTAATCTGCGCGGGCAGGGGCACGCTAATTGCATGGGTGGGATATGAACATAAACACCGTAGTGTAGTAGTAACAAGCATACATTTAGAACTGGAAGAACAACTCCTGGCCGAGTTAGCGTGATTTTAAGGAAAGCCGAAATGGAGCTGGCAGTGCATCGGAGTCCTGTTAAATTAATCACTAGCTGACTTTGCTGCCTCTTTTTTAGCTGAGCTAAATAACAATATCGCTTCATTTCCAGCGGTAAGATGTTTCTCTCAAGAGAAGGGATGTGAAGGAAGAAGCCTGTTGCTCCTCACAGAAGGGTCAGGATTTACATGACCGGAGCGGGGCTGTCCCGGGGTCGCTGCCGGCCGGCAGAGCACAAGCCCTGCTGATGAAAAGGGACCGGGGTGGCATTTTTCCCGGGAGCGGTCGCTTGTGCAGGCGTGTGTGGAAGTGGGGAAGGAAGGAGGGCTGGCTGCAATCGGAGAGCACCAGGCAGGGCAAGGCTGGGACCGGCCACGGTGGGAAGCACCACGGTCTCGGCATCCCCGTGGTGCCTGTACTGGGACAGACGCGCCCATTTCTGCACCGAGCCATTTCGATAACGCTGGTAGCACCTGGGTAATTTTTACCGGCAGCACTAAGTTAATACTTTTCTCTTTCATAGTGTCAAGACGTCACATTTTATGACATATCATTATAATATTTGCTGTGAGCATAACCTTTGTTGTACTAATTTAAAATACAATGTATTTGCAAATACCAACTGAGCATTAAAGTACATGGTAACACACTTCACGAGGTTGGAGGATGCTCGTATGTTGCCACTGATATTTACTAGTAATGTCTACAAATATTTAAACAAGTAAGTCAAACTTTGGCCCAGTGAATCAAAACGTTTTGCCATTGCTGAAAGAAACACGGAAGAAGACACAAACTGCTGAGGGTGAGCACCTCTGCATATGGGGGAGGGCAGGGAAGCAAATCTGAAATATTTGCTGTTATTATTCACTAGGAACAATCATCTCCACCACGCTGGCAGGAGCAAGGAACCAAATCCTCTCCGAGTGTCGGTGGAAGGGCAGGCTCGGGGAACCGCCGTGGAGAGCGGCAGAAAGTCCATCTGTGTCTGCGTGCAGCGGGCTGGCTTCCGCCGGGTCCTCTCCCTTTGCCCCTTCTTCTTTTAGAATTGGCACAATAATTTTCTTCTACGCCTTCCTCTGTATTTTAATCACTTTTACCATCAGGCGCTTCTTGAATAATTTGCACTTTTCAATCTCGTTGCTGGGCGCATTCCCCCAGCAGCCTTTCGGGCTCTGAAGAAAATAAACACTAAGATTAAAGCTCATTTTTAATCTCGGGTATTTTTGGTAGTGCTTTTGCACTGCCGTTTCTTATTTCTCCTATCCATTTCGTGGTAATCGCATCTCAGATAGTTTAAATGCTTTCATTTTGCAAATGCTCTCCCAGGGAAACAGGAGACAGACAAGTTGTTTGAAAACCCTCAGCATTATTCACTTCCCGGTTTTATTTAATTTTTTTTGTTTTGTTTTAAAACTGTCAGTGCAAAATCAACTGCAAAGGAAAGTAGCTATAGTGGTGAGGAGTAAATAATTCTAAAGAAAAAAAAATTCCAAATTTTTCAATACAACATAGCAAGAGTGATCTTTTCCATTTCCAGGGCCACACCGGGCAGAGCGGGTGACGCCTGCATACCCCCGGCCCGTCAGGGGAAAATGCTGAAGCAGCAGCGTGTCTTGACATGCATAGCGAGCAGCAAGTCTGCATTGTTTTTATACAAAAGGAAAATATTTCACATGAAAAACTGTTCCCAGAAGGAAATTTTTAGGCAGTTTCTGTTTGCAAGGACATGCTGGGCACTGCGGCCATGGCCTTTCCAGAGAGCCGCAGGCACAGGACCCCCAGCAGCAGGGCAAAGCAGGTCCTTAACGTAGATTTATTTGACCATCTGAAAACGTTTCTTTGAGGCATTCTAATTTTTGGGGGGGGAGATTCATAACAAAATCCTTCATTTCAATTCTAAACCAATCAGGAATTACAGGAATACAACAAAAATATTGGTTTCCTGGTTTGTTTGGGTTTTTTTAATTATTAAAAGAAAAAAGTAGACAAACAGTAATAACTGTACACAGCCTCATATAAAAAAAGTGCTTCAAGTCAACTCCCTTTGACTGAAATTAAACCAGAGACGGTTCGGTTTGTACAGCAGTAGGCACGAAGAAAGGCAGCGCTGGAGCTGTTCGGTTGGAAAAGAGTCCACGCAGGTTCCCAGCATCAGGGGCATCTCCGCCTGATCCCATGTTTGTCACAGGAAATAGTTTTGTATTTTTGTTCACCGCTCGTGCTTGCATTAAGTGGCCGAGAGCACAAAGGGATCCCACTTGGATCATAAAAAAGTCCTTGACATCCTTCCATTGCCTGGCAGACCACGGTGCCGCCTTCCGTGAGGCTGCAGCAGCACTGGAGCAAATGTGAATAACAATGGTTGTTATTATCATTATTATTGGAAGTAGCAACTAAATGCAAAGAGCAGGTATTTGTTTTGCTGTGCTAGGCATCACTATTTATAGTGGTGTGGAGACGGACGGGTGAGAAAAGCAACTTCATTTTAGCAATAGCTGACATCCACGGAGTTTCACCGTCACGGCGTGGAGATGCTGCGTTGGTGCCTTCCACAGCATCCTCGGCAGCGCAGCCTCCCGCGGCCGCTCCCGAGTCCTCCGGGGGGGCACAGAGCCCCCCCCCCCCCCCGAAGCCCCTCGCTGCACGGCGCCGGGCTGCTCCTTTAAGCAGTAAGTAGGTCAGCGGCGGGGGTCCCAGTCCCCGCGCTGACATGATCGACGGCGATGAGGTCGCTTTCGCGCTGCTCCGCTCCCGCCGTGCGCTTGTCAGGAGCCATCGCTTCCGAGCCAGGGGCCACGAGCCCCGCGCCGCCCCCGTGCCCCCTGCCCGTGGGGGTGCTGGGGCCCCCGGGGAGCGGGGCGATGGGCTGGGTGGATGCGGGGTGCTGTCCCCTCACTGGCACGGGGGCCGCGTTACCAAACCCACCGCTCGCGGGGGTAAATCAAGCCCTTTGCTCGTCTCCTCGGCCAGCGGCATCGCTTCTCCGGTGGGGTGGTTGCCAACCATTCATCCGCTGCTTCATCTCATTATCTCTCCTGCTTGGCCAGGGACGTGTTCTGGGTGGGAGTATTTGGGTCAGTGGGTTTCGCAAGTGTTTCCTAGAGATAGCCAGGCACGTATTTAGTGTTTGGTGTTTGCCCAGCCCTGCACCCAGCTTTCTGCATCATCCCAGCTCCGGGGGCTGCAGTGGGGTCTCAGGGAGCCCTCGTGCACCCGGGGAGCGGGTGGGGAGAGGCCTGCAGGAGACAGACAGAGCTGGGATGTTTGTAGTCTCCTCCTGTTTTCTTTTGCACAAGGCTGAATATTTTATCTGGCTGCGTGCATCGTCCCTGAACTTAAAAATAGCTGGGTTCCTTCCTGGTGGAGTGGAGCAGTTTGCTTTTTCTAGATTTATCATGCAGATTTCTCATTCCCCTCACACCCAGTAATTGCTCCTGGAGACAGAAGGGCGAGGGGAGGGTTTCGTGCGCGGATTTGCCTGTCCCTGCACACATGCACGCCGTCAAGCCCCAATGCACTCCTCCATGCCGACACCACCACATCTGCGCAAACACGCGACCGCTGACGCAGCGGGTTTTGGCATGTAAATGTTTGCCATCTTGGCTCGGTTCAGTTCGTGAAGCTGCTCCAGTCTGACGGGGCGCTCGGCGCGTGGCACTGATGGGGACGGTGGGTCTCAGTCCTGTTCCTTAATAAACGGGCACCGCCGTGGGTAACCCCGCTGTGAGTAAGTCCAACGGACTGGCACAGCCGGGTTGCTAATGGCACACACCGCTCCGCGTTCAGAGAGCGGAGAAAGGTGCGACACTTTGCTGTTAAAAATAAATGGAGTTTTGGAGATGTCTCCTGAAGTTTGCTTGATTCTCCTGATATATCCCATTCTTCTTGACTTGCAAATCAGGCCGGGATTTCAGGAGAATAATCCTCCAACTGACATTTCCAGGAGTCATCTGTATCGCTACCCTTCTCTGAGTGTTTCTCTTGCTGTCACCAAGAAGCAGAGGGACTGAACTCCTCCCAGCCGCAGCTGCAGCACTTCGGGTCGGGGACCTGTGCTGATTATTTAAAGCATGCTGGAGCATCTCCCTGCCCAGGAGCAGCCGGAGAGTGGTGGGCTTCTCCCCCCCGCCCATTAGATAGCTTGCACTGCCGCACGACACTGCCTCAGGACAGCACTCGCCCTAATTGCTCAGCCCTGGAAGGAGTTTCGGCTTTGCAGACAGATTAAGTTTGAGTCTTGGAGCTGCGGGCCAGGCTGGCTGTTTGAAGAAAGTAGGATGCAATTTCTCTGTTTTCTCTCCTCTCTTGGGGAGGTCGCTGCCATCTGCTAGAGCCATCCCTGGTGATCTCGCCCAGAGGGACAGTGAATAACAAGCCCAGACGGACTTACAGACACAAAATCTCCTCCTGCTTCTGTGCAAGCGTTAGGGACAGTCACCGAATGGGAGGAGGGGACACACCTGAGCTCAGGCGGGGGAGCAGAGCTGTCTCCAGCAGCTCCATCCCTGGATTGACTCCCCTCCTCCCGGCTCAGGACAGAGGCTGCGTTCGAGTCGGGGTGAGCGAGGAGCAGCAGCCATTCCTCCAGAGCGGACGGCACTGGTACGTGCGCGCAGGTCCCTGCAGCTTTTATGCTCCGGCAGCATTTACGGGACCATCTCGCCGGAAAAAAGTCGGTGAAGGCAGCGGAGCAGTTTGCAGTCTGGAAGCCAGCTTTTCTGCAGCACGTGGGGTGAAGGGGTGTTTGGTACCACATGGTCAGGTGCACCCTAGCGCCATTTTCACCTGTGCGCTGTGAGAGCTCTTTCTAGAGCTGGTAATGCAGAGTGTGAGCAAACTGGCTGTGCTGTCGTGGCTGCTTTGCAGCCCGGCCCAGCCCCGCCGCCTCGCAGGCAGTCGTGCCTGTGTCGCACACACTGTGCTCGCTCTCCAGCCCTGCAGCTGCGGCGAGACAGAGATGGGTAAGGACGTGTTGATGGAAGCCCTCGCGAGAACCCTCATGCAATGCCATCCTGGTAACTGAAAGCGGCATCTGCCAGACTCGGTAACCCTCTTGCTGGCCGCACCTCGCAGTCACTGCCAGAACTGCTCTTGACATTTGCTGCCCCAGCTTCTATTTTAAAGGAGTATGTTCTAGCAGTGCGAAAGCCCTCTCCTGAGCTAGAAACGAGGGGAAGCCTTGTCTGTAGAGGGGCCTGCACAGGAAGACTGTCCCCTTTCCCTGGAAGCTCCGAGGTCCTGCCATGTCCCGTGCACGGCGGCCCTCCGTGCCCCAGAGGGGACAGCAGGATGGAGCTGGCGGTGCTGGGAAGAGCTGTGCAACAGCAGAGCCGCTTTCCTAGCTGGTGCCAGGACACCATGTGAAGTGAAAGAAGGTGTCCGTGTCCCCTTGCTAAGCCCACACCTGCACCTCCCGGGCATGTCTTCCTTGACCCAAATGCAGATTTTTTCCCTGCCTATATTGCCTCCGGAGCACCAGCCCCAGCCTGGGAGCGGAGGGGCACAGGGTGCCTTACCTCGGCAGGGACAGCAGCCGGTCTGGCCCAGTCTTCAGAGCCCCAGAGACCTAAAACTCAAGCCCGTCCCCTCCCCTTTTCTACTCCCTGTGAAGTTTTTGCTCTCGCGCTGCTGAGTGCTAAATACACGCGAACCTGGGCCCCACTTGTTTACAGGCTGGTGTGACCGGCTTCCAGAGTGTGTTTATAGACGGATCCTTGTACGTGCCGCATGTCGGTGAACTTTTCCCTCCCCCTGACTCTCCCATCCTCCCCCCCACACACCACTCCACCATACGGACACAGCTGAGCAGCTACTAGATATTCAGAGCCGTGAAGGTTGATAAACAAAAGTGAGATAGGACATGGCACCAGAAAGACCTCAGCTAATGGAATTTTTAAGCTACTTAATTTGGGGGCTTGTCAACCTTGACAGCAACCCTTTAATAAATGATGTGTTGTAATTCCCACCGAGTTCCCTAGCTGTGGGGACCGGTGCTCCGCAGAGGGGAGCTCAGCCGGCCGGAGACCCCGGTGCCCACGGGCGCGATCTCTGCCCGGGGACGGTGCTGAGCGGGGGGACTCCTGGGGTGCGGGGGGGGGACGATGCTGGGCCGCAGCTCTCCCATTGCCCCCCCCCCAGTGCGAGGGGGACGGGGGTGGGGGGGAACGCTGCTGTAGCCTGCTGTTTGCCGGGGGGTCGGGCCTCGACGAAGCGCCCGTCCGCGCAGCCTTTGGCAACGCTTCGGGGGTGCGGAGCGGCGGCCCCGCAGAGCCCGGAGCCGCCCCGCCGCAGGGCCGGAGCCAGCGCTGCCCCCGCCGCCCCCCCCCCCCCCCGGAGCTGCCCCGCCGCTGTCAGCTCCCCCCCGCTCGGAGCCCACCGGCCACGGACCCCACGGAGCCGCGTCCCCCGGCCCACGGGCTCGCCCGGGGAGGGGGCGGGGGGGAGGGCGGTAAATCCTCTCCCCCACACACACACCCCCCCCCCCGTGCTTTCCTCCGACACCCCCCCCCCCCCCCCGATGGCAGCCCTCCGTGCCAAGGAGTGCGAGTGCCATCCAGTGTCTGCGGGCGGGCAGCGGCCCCCGCCCCGCGGCGCGGCCCCGGGCCCCGGGCGGGACACAGCCCCGGGTTGGGGGGGTGCTGTAAGCCCATCTGCCGCTCGCTGGGGCTGGGGAAAAGGCAGGAACCCGGATCCCGTCTTCCCTTGAGTCGGGCGTGTGCACGGAGTCCTGGGTGGGGGGACCGGTTTCACCCACCTCTGTCTCTGGGGTGGCCCCCAGCCCCCGGAGGATGCGGTGCCGCAGTGTCCCCGCAGAGCCCAGCTAAACCGAGGGGCCAGCAAGCAAGCCCCCAGCCTCTGGTGTCCCCTAAAAGGTGCTACGGCCATCACCGGGGGGTCAGGGCTGCCCCGGCAGGGAGCCCGCAGCAGGGGTGCTGGAGGAGGCTGTGGGCAGACCCCCCCACCGACGCGGGAGGATGAAGGAGCAGACCCGCACCCCGTGCGACATGGAGAGGTGTCCCCTCCCTCGGCCCCGCAGCCGAGCCTGCTGCCGGCGGGGCCGGGAGGGACACGGCTGGGTGGGGGGCACTGGGGTGAGACCCTGCTCTCGGGGCCAGGGTCCTGGGAGGAAACGAGACTCGGGTTTTTCTGGAGCTGGAGGCTTTGCTGCTGGCAAGATGCAGGCAGGGCACATGCTTTGCTGAACGCATTTAGCAGAGGATTTAATGGGTTCTGGCCCATTCCTCATCATCTCGTCGGGGCACATGCTTCCAGCAAGTGACTGAAAATTAGCTTCAGAGTTGCTCTAATCCGCAGCCTGGCTGCACCCAGCCCTGGAAGCCTTTCCCCTCTCTCATGCCTGGATCAACAGCCTGCCTGCTACCTTAGCACTGCGAGGCGGGCTCGGACTCACATCTGTCACGCACGAACCTGCCCAACCTCAGCGCTGCGGCCTCGCTGGACCAGGCTGGGCTGAAGGAGACAAGCGGTGGCACAGTGTGGTCGTGCTGTGACACCCATCACCTCCCAACCCTGCCAGCTTCTTTAGAGGTCTTGCTCTTTTTTGGGGTCCTAAAGGCCATCTTCCCTTCTGTCCCATGGGGAATGACCCAGAATGGCTCGGTTTAACGAACATGAAGCGATATAGGGAGTAAGGCTGAAAGCAGGAGGTCCTGCAAACCCACTGGGCATTCCCCATGGGTTTCTTGGAGCGGGGGGAGAGATGTCGTGGCAGCATTTTGGGCAGAAAGCAGCGATGGGGTAGAAAACAGTACTTGCCCCTTGCAAAGAGCAGCCACAAGCACCGCCCCAGCCGGAATGCAGAGACGAGCCTTGGACCCCTGGCGATTTGGAAATGGCAGCAGAAGCCAGGGCTCCGCATGCGCTGAAGCCGCTGAGCCTGGTGGAGAAGCGAGGCGTTAGGAAGAAAGTATCCAGGCTGGGAAAGAGCCAGATGGCAGCGGTGGTGGGGAAGCAGATGGGAGATGTAAAACAGCCTGCGCATCTGAGAGCACCGAGCCCCCTGGTCCTCCGGCTGCGTGGAGGGACACCCTGCAGCCCCGAGAGCCGGGGACATGGAGCTGCCAAGGGCCACGAGGCCAGCAAGGAACCTGCCCTGGGGCTGGCAAGGCAGCAGCACCCCGCTTGGGCTCTGTGGGTCCCCTGCCCATAGCTCCAGGCTCCTTCTAGCATGTCCACTTCCAGCAGCCATCCCGCTCTGCCGTGCCCTTCTGCCGTCCTTGGAAAGCCTCTTCCCATCCCCTTCCACAGCAGCTTCGGGAGAGAGGGGAAATGCTGCTGCGCAGAGCTGCAGGGACACGCAGCAAGCACAGCATCCGAAATCATCCTCCCGTGCCAGCAGCCCCGTCCCGCAGGGCCCCAGACCTGGCTGCTGGCCACGGCACTGTGCTCGCATGGGCAACATCTGCAGGGGACAGCGTTGCCACCACTGCCCCCGGCTCCCCCTGACCCCCCCCCCACGGCATGGTCCCGTGTGTGACCAAGCGCACAGACTGATGCCCAGAGGGCTGAGCTAAGGCACTGGGGAAAGAACCCGGCTCTTTGAAAGTCCATGTGCACAGAGGTGGTGGTAGGAGAAATACAAACATGAGGCCTGGCAGAGGGAGGGGATAGACCCAACGAGGTGGTATAAAGCATGTAACTACTAGGACTTGCAAAGAATTGGCCCTGTCCCACCAAAACTCAGCCATCACCTTGCTGGATGGGCTGGAAAAAGGTCTCCTATATCCTTGGGAATGATACCCTATACCCTAACCCTTGGGCTGCAGGATGCAAAGCTGCCAACTTCTCTTGAGTTGTTCTGTGCCTCTCGCCCTGAAGCAAAAATGTCTCCAACTAGAAGCATTCAGCAAAATTAGCTGAAAATCCTGACTAGGTGTGAGACGGCTGAAATCACATTTTTAAAGCAAATTTCTCATTTCCCAAACCACTCTTGCCTGCCTCTAGAAACGTGTGGAGGAGGGCCCCGGTCTTGTGGGAAGAGGGGAGTTGATGAAGAGCCAGAGGACCGGGTGGGATCAGGAGCACCGGGACCCGCGCCGGGCTGGGGCCGGGGCTGTGGGGCTTGGGCTGCCGGGCCAGATGGCTCCAAACGCCGCGGGGTCACGCCGCGCTGTGGTAGATCCTGCCCGGAGCCGAAACGGCCAGCTGAGCTGAACACTGAATTGCACTCTCTGGAGCTTTATAGCCAGCAAAATTAATTTTTTAAAAGTCCCTCTATGATCTCCGGTATCTAGTGTTTGGCTGAGAAGTCAGATGGTCTCCAGCCACCCGGCCCCACGTCCAGATGGCAGGGAAAGGCAGGGGAAACCAGAGCCTGCTCCAGCCGGGAAGGACGGGGGTGATGGGGCCACGATTACCAGTGTGTGCTGGGAAGCCGTGCGAGAACGTGAGCGGAGCAGGACAAGCGATGGTGGGGATGGACCTGAAACGCTTTGAGGGCAAACAGCCTGGACAGCCCAGAGGCTGACCTGCTGCTCGGCTACTTTGCTTTTGAGCTGTCTGGAAAGGGACAGGCTCAGATAAAAGCCCAGGCGGGCACCTGGACCAGGCAGGACAGTAAAAACCGGTGCATCAGTCACAGCCCTCATTACCTCTGATTTCCCATGGGGCAGATAGAAGTAGGGAGCTGCAGGCCATGCTGAGCCCCAGCAAACTCATTTCATACAAACGACCGCAGGAGAGCTGGGTGCAGGTGGGTGTGCTCATTGGGAAGGGGCTGCTTAACACCGCAGTGCTCCTTGTGCTGGAGGTGTGAGACCAGGCAGGGCATTGCCACCCGCCCGTTGGGAAAAGGGGGAAGGCATCGGTCCGGGCTCCTCCATCCCCTGGGCAGGGGCTGCCCATCCCAGCCTGCCTGCAACGCCTTCTGAATTTAACCTGGCTCCTGCACAGCCCAACTGAGAGTGTGCTGAGCCTCCCGGTGAGCCCCCATCCCGGTCACACCACCCTGCATGGCAGACACAGGCAGCAAACCTGGTTGGAGCAGGAAATTTGGGATCTGGCATTTTGCTGCCCAGGCAGGGGTACTGCCTGCTGACCCGGTGGAGAGGAAGATGCTGCTGGATGAGGGATGCTGCAGGGTGCAGGGACCCCACGGGGTCAGGAAGAGCAGCCGTGGGTGAGCTCCCGCAGACGGGAAACGCTAGCACTGCGCTCTTTAAAGAAATCCAAACCCCTGGTTACCCGTCGCCTCCAGCACCCAGTTAGGCATTTGCAAATACTTGGGACCAGCGTGGCTTAATTATAATTTCTCTTATTTCTGAGGCACAGGCACCTGGACTGCACATCGCGCATCCACAGGCTCCTCTCCGCTGTTTTCTTTGGGAGCCTCCGTCCCCGGGTGTTTGCTTTGCAATCTGCAGCAGCTTTTCTCCTCTTCCTGCTGGTTGACATAAACTTTCTGGAGATGCCAGATGGACGTTGCTCATCTTGCAGGAAGGAAAGCGCGCGTGTGCTTTGGTGACGTGCCGGGCTCCTCTCTTCTGCAGGGGCAACGGGGGGCTTTGCTGGCTCAGCCCGGGCACGGGTCCGTCCGCAGCCTTCCCGTGGTTCCCCGGACGGATGGCAGGCTCGCTGGGAAATGCCAACCTCTGCTTTCCCAGCCACAGTGGGTCAGAGTGCCGGGGGAAGCAAAATTTCACCAGTCCAAGCAATTACTCAGGATTTTATCATTCGAAACTAAAAACAGACCCTATAAATAACCAGGATCTCTGCCTTAATAGCTGCGTTTCAGCGTATTTTTAATTATCATTTTATGAATGGGTGCATTAGAGTATATTTAAATACCAACTTAGCCATGCTGTTAATGAGGCAGGATTGTTATAGGCCAGGTCTGGCTAGATATTACGTTGGTATATACATGTGCTTCGACATCACATTTAAAAATTAGCTATTTCAAGCGTAAAATTATAATTGGTTTGTCTAATAAAAGGATAAATAAATATCTATTTAACTTCATTACTGTCAAAGGCAGGAGGCTTTTCTCCATTGTCTCCTTAGGGTTTTATGGCAGAAAAGCTAATTAGCTGTAATTGGGTGGATCCGAGGCGAATGAGGCAGGGACAGCAGCGGTGCTGGCTGGGAATGGGGCACCGGTGCCTTTCCCGGACTGGTGCCCCCGTCTCTGCGGGGATGGCCACCCCACCAGCCCCCTAGACAGGCTCTGCCCCTGCACCCAGCTCAGGGCATTTCGCTGGGCAGGTGCCCGCGCAGCGAGGCAGGACCACGCACTCGTTTGCAAGGTCACTTTGGGGTCCACGCGTGGTCTTTCGCATTTTGATGGTCCCTCTGCCAAATATCCTTCCATTATACCTTGGCCTGAGATAGACACTGGGATTCCAAATGCTGGCCAGGACCTCCTGTCTCAGCCGGGGCTTGTTCACCCCCGGTTTGGGAGAAATCCTGCTCAACAGCCAGCGTGCACGTCCCACACCTTCACCTGCCGGCAGCCCTCGGTGACAGCCTTGTCAGAGAGGCCCTGAAGAGCCCCCCCCCGGCCACAGAGCGGGAGGAGACCCTGCCCAGCTCGCCCCATTGCCGCTTGCTGGAGGCAGACCTGATCGGGGCAGGGATGCTTCGTTTCGGGACTCTGCAAGGCTGGGTTTGGCAGAGGGGTTTCTGGCTGCAAGGGAGGATTTCAACACCTGCCCTGTTTCCTCTGCAGGATCTCGGGCACAAAGCCTAAAGTCTCTCTCCACGCCTTTGCCCTGGCAAAAGCAGGTTTTTGCACAGCCTGCTCTACCCCTTTGCAGCTGCAGGAGGGCCTGGGGGGCCTCGCTGCCCCCCGCTCCAGGCACCCCCCCGCTCCAGCCCCTCGCGCCGGCTGATGACAGCCACCCGCCCACTGATAAAGATGCCAGCCAAGACCCCGTCAGCCAGCAAAAGGGATTCGAATATCCTTTTTGGGCAGCTCCTGACCCAAAGGAGGAGTTGCCATCGGCCCTAATAAAACCCCACGCAGACCAGGCTGAGCTGCTGAGCCCAGCTGGGTTGCAACCCTGTCTGATCCTTTGCTGCTTCTGCTCCTGCTCCTTTGGCTTCCCCTCTCCCGCACAGCTCACAGCCCAGCAACCTCCCTCCTGGCCCTCGGGAGATGGAAGAGAGCCTTGTCGGATGGCAGAGGACTGTTGTATACAGCGATGCCTGTGTGCATGTGTATAAATTTCCTTTGCATATGTTATTTGACATGAGGAGGGAGAGAGAGAAGCAGGCCTGACACCCGTAGCAAATAACCAGGCTGCCAACAAAATCTTTCCTTTTTTTTTTTATAAGAAAGGGAGAAAGATGGAATGTTAATAATTGCGCAGCCGCCCCTAATGATAAACGCCGGGCTGGGGGGAGCACGCCTGTGCGGGGGGGCATTAGCATGGAGGACGTTGTCTGGGTTTTGCTTATCAGTTCTGCTTGTTGAGCGCGTTCCAGGGATGGAAGAAACGCCAACAGACAGCGTGGAAAATTAATTTTTAATGCCTTTTATTAGTGCTTAAGCCATTCTGAGAGGATGAAATAATCCCTGTTTAGGTGGAGTGGCAAAGGTCTTGGAGGGCTGTCGGGAGGCTGAGTCATTCCACTTGCCAAAATTATCCAAATACATCTTCCCAATCCTCCGCAGAGGCTGCAAACCTTGGGAGCCCAATCCCCTGCACACCCTGAGGTCCTGCGGCCGCTTTCTGCATGGCCATTCGAAACAGGCAGAAAGTTTTCCTCCCGTGGAAGGGAGCAAAGAGCCTCGTCTCTCTCCTTCCCACCCTCTGTCACTTCGTGCCACCGCTGCCACCGCCCAGCAGGGTGACAAGCAGTGGCATCGGGCACGCAGGAGCGGTGATGCAGACCCCGCCGGGAGCGGGTCCAATGCTCCTGAGCAATCCTTGCAGGCGGGATGAATCCGGACCCTCCTCGCAACGAGCACCGGCTCCTGCATCCTCGCTAGCACCGAAAGCTGAACAGAAGGGCCAGAGCCGTCCCCAGGACTGCAGGTCCGCTCCCCTCCGGAGTGCAGACGGACAGGGCTGGGAAATTGCTGCCATATGTCTGGTCCCCAGCAGCCGCAGGGCAGGCGGTGACAGGGAGGGGACCCCGTCCCCATCCAACACTGCCAGCGCGGTCACCGCTGCCGGTGCATTGGAAAAGCGGCTCTGCGTCGGGATGGTGCCAGAGAAACAAACCCTGGCAACATTTCTCCATTCACCAGGCGCTGGTGAGAGCCTCTTAATGGGGAAGGAAAACAAATACGTCAAGGCTCAAGGAAGGGAAGGTTTTGAAGGGAAGCAGGGCGAGCCGGCAATGGGCAGTCTGGCTGTTAAAAATAGGTTCATCTGCCCGGGGCCAGCACTCACTGGGTGATCTCGGTGATACCATCTGGCTTCACGCTCATTACAGCATCCTCATTAGCACGGTGAGTACCTGTCAGGGCCGGGATCCGGAGGGGACGGCCATGCCCAGCTCTCCCAGGCAGAGCCAGCAGCCACAGCCGGGTGTGCAGAGCATCCCCTCGCAGGGGTCCCGCCAGCTCCACAGGGCGTCCTCATCACCGTGAGCATCCAGCCAGGGAGCGAGGCAGCTGGACCAGAGAGCGGCTCCACGCCGGAGAGGAGTTCAGCCCGCAAATGTACCAACCTCTCCTGCCTGGGCTAAAAGTCCCTGCGTACACTGCTTGCCCGAGGCTGAACTTCCATAGGAAAATTTCAGCCATTTCCCAGGGTGTGCGGGAAACATTTTTTTCTTCCACGATAAAAATTGGCATATCAGTTCCCCAAGGAATTAATATGCCTCACACTTGAGAGCTGAAGACTGCCCTGGCAGAAGGCTGCTCCGGTGTCAGAGATGCGATCCTGCATGAAGGCCAGCATGGGTTCGGGTAATTAAAACCTGTATCATGACACACGCTCACAAGAGGGCCGAGTGAGACCTGTACAAATGACCCCTTTTGTTCTTGTAATGTATTCTTTTCTGCCATCTACTTGCCTTTCAGTGCATGTATTAAGCACTAGTAATATATTCTCTGCCCACTTCTAATGAATTTTATCTCTGTGCATGCATATGTATATATATATATATATCTCACACACACGCAGGCGTATCTCTATATAACATACATGTCTGGATATATTACATACTTGCCCCAATGCCTGAGTGATCCACCTGAAGCAGGAGAGGATCCAGCTGCACCAGCTCGGCAGCCACCACAGGGCTGATGTCCCAGGGGCGATGTTCCACGCCTGCTCCCCGCCTGCCCATCCCCACATCTCTGGGTGCTACATTAGAGTAAGAGCAATGTGCATGCCCACCTCTGAGCTGCCCACCTTCCCCAGCACCTCCTGGGCTTGGACGTTCGCCCCAGGATGCTGGAGGAGGTGGAGGTCTCTTCCCAGGAGGAAGGAAGCTCTGAAGAGCCTCTTCACATGATGAATTTTAACATTTCTTACCATATCCAGCCCAAGCGCAAATCCCTTCAAAGCACCAGCCCAGCGCAGCAGAACTAATTTGAAATGTCACTGAGGTCAAGCCTGGCTTCCCCAGCCATTAACCTGCCTCTCAAGCTACACACTTCGTATTTATTTACATAGTCACATATTTATTTAAGCCTCACATCCCAGATATAGGAAGGGACGTGGGGTCTGCAGAGGGGAAGAAGCTCTCTGCTTGCAGGGCCCCGAGCTGGTGCTGCCGTGGGTAGCTCTTCCAAAGGGGTCCACATACAGAGAGGGTGATGTGGAGGATGAGGAGGGCGATCTTCAGAGAATTGGTTGTTCCACCCCAGCTTCTCTGGTTGCGCTTTTCTTCAATTTGTTCCTGTCCAGAAACAGAAAGCACAGCTTTTCCTCTCCAGGCAGATCTTTCACAGGCATAAATCAGTGTAAATTTACTATAGTCAGCGATGCTGATTTACAGGAGCTTTGAGCCCCCCTGTATTTTTCAGCCTTTGCTTCTGCTCCCAAACAGACTAGAAAGTGCAGGGACCGGGGGAATGTTCCTGCAGGTGCATTTGCTGCCAAAGTTTGGTCATATCCCCGTTTTGTGTCCCGCTTCTCAGCCACCCTGATGGACCATAGGACTTGGAGAACATCCAGACCCAGACTCCACCTGATCTCGGTTCCCGTCCCCCTCACCACTGTCCTTGGCATTACTGCAGCTTTGTGCTACCTGCAGATAAAATCAGAATCCTTTTTCCTCTGCTCACTGTTACTCTGCCCCTCAAAGCTCTCATGCCAGCCTCTCGCATCCTCTGCTCCCCAGGGATACAGGCCCTGCTTCTCCCCCGTACCAACCCCACTGGCGTGGGTGGAGACAGCCTGACCTGCACTGCAGGACGAAGCGCAGGCACTGCCAGTACGCGCACCATCGTGAGCTGTTTCATGGGAGAAGAACCTCCTGAGAGCACCGGTATCTTTCTAAATGCTTTTCCGTTGGGATATGCCAATTAGGAGATTAAAACCTCCTGCTGAGACATGCCTGGGACCAGCTGGGACTGTTTATGTGTGAGTGGGTGCAGAGTGGGTCTCTGGGAAAAGGGAGCCCCAGACAGATGCTGGGGTTGCTGCAGAGGAGGAAGGCTGGGGCTGGGAAGGTCTGGCTAAGCCAGCCTGGGCAAGACCAGCGCATCTTTAACCCCGAGCTGCTGTGCGGGAGGATCGGCATCGTACCAAGGCTGCTTCCCCTTCACCCTGCCAAGCTCTGGCTTGTGTCCAGCAGGTGCTGTGCTGGGGAGGAGGTGGGCTTTCCACCAGTTATTCCCCCTGTCCTGTTACCCCCTGGAGCCTCAGGGGCTGGGCAGGCTGGGGGAGTGATTCCATGGAGGGGACTGTCTCCCCATCTTCCTTCCTGCTGGGCAGTAGCTCGTGTCCATTGTGAAACGCAGCCTGACCTTTCTTTTTCTTTTTTTTATTTGTTCTTGTTGCTCACTTGCACGTCTAATTCAAGGCTGTGGAGCTGGCTAGCCTGTGGTTTAAAAAAAAAATTTTTTTGAAAGCCCTGGCAGGGAATTAAAGGAGTTTGTAGTAACTTGAAATTAGCAGGATGATCTGAGACAGATGTTGTGAACAAGGGAAGAGGAACTTACTTGCTGTGTCTCTTCTCTGCTGTTGTTTAGAAGATATGAATTTGATGCTTTTTTTTTCTTAAAAGCAGGCACCTCTAGGGTAGAATAATGAAAACCCATTGCCCTCTTATGATATTCCAGTGCCTTCTTTTCTTGCTTTCTTCCTTTTCCACTCCTAAGCCACGGGGCCACCGGCATGGGTGGGCATGGTGCTGGCTCCCACGGGCTCAGCTCCTCTGCTGTGCCTGGCACTGTGTCCCCATGCTTGCTGTCCTCCCTAGGTGCTCCAGGTGACATGGTGAATTTGTGGCCGACTCTGTTGCCAGCAAAGCTTTGGCTTTGCTTGTGGGCAGGAGGGTGCAGCTCCCGGGGAGGTTTGTTTCTTTGCTGAGTTAGTAACAGCAGCATGTGTAGGGAATGAAAGGGGGAAAAAAGCAATGAAAAGTGGGGCAATTCTCCTATTTCCAAGCTGATCCCTCTGCTGCAGGCAGAGAGAGGATGGGTGGAAGGATCCTCATCGGGGTGCAGATGCCCTGTCTTTGGCAGCAGCAGCTTTGGGAGTTTTGTGCCCAGAGGGGTGCACCGCCTGCACAGAGCATCTTCCTCTCCGCAGGCTATGTCAGTCTGCCTTTCAAGGGTGCCCGGTAATCATAACCTGGCTTCAGAGAAGTGCAGAGCTGGAGAGAGGAGGGAGGTGTGAGGCTCTTAACGAGGTTAACCCGCTGCTCCTCTTAAAGGAGGCTGTGACAGGGCAGGTGGAGAGGAGCCTGGAGCGGCCGTGACAGCGGGGAGAGGGATATCAAACCCTACCAGAAGAAAAGACAAGACAAAAGGTTTTGAGGGAAAAAAGCTTCTTGTCAGCAAGCTGTCAGGGGGTGAGATTAAAGAGCACCTGCCACGTTCCCCAAAGGTTGTGTTACCACTCTCGGAGGTGAGGCAGGAGGGAGCCGTGCGGCAGGGCTGGAAATAGCCTCGCTCGCCGGCCACGTGCTGGGGCTGAAGCAGTGATGCTCTTCCCTGCAAACCCAGCGATGCCTTTCTGCAAACCAGGCCTCTGCTCCCCGTGTCGCGATCTGCTCGTGCCACCTCCTCCGTGCTTTAAAGCTCCCTCTCTTTCAGGTTTCGCAACCCTAAGCTCCGGCCTCGCAGCCTGCCAGTGCTGTGGGGTGGGCTTGAAAGGATGCACCAGCTCACAGCCAGCCAGAGGGCCCTGTACAGAGAAACCTCCAGTTTTGGACACTATAAATTGCTGTGGGGCTCGGCCCCAGAGGTGGGAAACTGGTGTGGCAGCTGGGATCCCCTCCTCGGCACCCCTCGGCTGGCTTGCTCCGTAGTATGGAGTTCACACAAAAGGCACGGCTGCCCATGTGTGTCGGTGTCCGTGGGAGTTTTACCCATTACTTCATAGCGTCAGATGCTCCGGCGTGTCCAGAAAGGTCATGCCTTAGAGATCCTCCCCAGCTGTGTGCAAATTCAGCCTGACATCATCATCGGGACAGCTGCTGGGCTCAGGCTGCCTCTGCCTCGGCTTTTCCAGCTGCTCAGAGGGAAATGTTTCCTGAGGTGGGAGAGAGCATCCTCTCCCCCCGTGTTACGGCTAGCAGGGTGCGGGGGGAGGCGGGGGGAGGCACGGCACGGAGCGGACCTGCAGTGCTGCAACGCCGCTCAGATATGCTCCAGGGGTTGGATGCTCCGGTGGGAGCGTGGTGCAGACGGGTCTGAGCTGCCATGCTGGTAACGCTGCATGTTATTAAGTAAACAGGGGCTGGAGCGGACCCAGGGTCACTGGCTGGAAATGTGCAGAAGATAATCCAAAAAGGCAAGTGCCTGTCAGCCACTCAGGTGTTAGCAGAAGTTAATGAGAGTCTCGGTGTCTGATCTCTTGCAATCAATTCCACTTCCTATCACTCTGCGAGAGGTGAATATCCATGCTGCTGTGATGTTGTTAACTCTGGGTGACGTGCTCGCTTTCAGCTTTGATACCAAAGGAAATTGCTGGATAACATTGCTGTGCTGCTCGAGGCAGGGCTAGGGGAGTGAGATTATTCTCCTGGATGGCCCAGCTCAAAGGGAAGGTTTCTATCTGAGGTACAATCACCTAAGAAAATGGCTCCCTCTCCTTCCACAAAATCAAATCGCCCCTTGGTTAGGAGAAAATGTGCCAAGCGATCAGGGAAGATGGATGCAGCGAGGAGCACGTGTGGTGGGGGGATGCGGTGAACTGACGGCTTGTTTACTAAAAGCAGGAGACCTGCCAGTTTTTCTTCTCCGAGTGCAGGCTTGTTTACAGAGCTCTAATGCAGGGAGAGGGATCCTTGAACCCGTGCTCTGCAGCTGCTGCCCTGGCACCATCAAGGCTGTGCAGGCTGAGTACCCAGCGCCGGGCAGGATGCTCCTGCCTGGATAAGGAGCTGCTGGGGCGGGTGGGACCTTTGCTGGGGGCACTGAAGTCTCTAGAAATCTTCCCTCCTGGAGGAAGGAGCAGGACAAGGAAAGACACATCCCGAAGTTTGCTCTTTGATTATTTTCCATGACTAAAACTCTGGGATGGATTTTTGTTGCTCAGCATCAGTTATTCTTTCGCCAGCCTTGAAATGGGACCCGCAGGCGCTGTGATGAAGGCACTGTGTCACGTTTAGTTCCTATCGCCTGCTATCAAAGACGGACCCAGCGAGTTCAATTCCTGCAACTTTCTGTGAAGCCACGGAGGGGTCACTTCACCTTGCTGCTCGACGGCGTAGAGCCGGGGAGCGGAGCGAGGGGAAGAGCAAGGCACCGGCACGATACGCTAAAACCCGAGCCCCGCACAACCAAACGTGCCAGGCGGGGAGGGATGGGGATGATGCTCCTCGCTGCGAGCTGTACGCAGATGTGACGAGCGGAGGAGATGTGCAACATCGCACCCGGCTGCGGGCTCTTTCTGAAATGCAAATCCCGACAAGGGGCCCGTCGGCGCTGACAGCAGCGGCGGCGGCTGCCGGTACAAGACAGCCGTTCTGTACACAAACCAGCACCGATTTGCTGCTGCTTACGGCTGCGGGTGACACTTGTCCCTTCGATCCGCGGAGGGAAGAGCAGGCTGGCAGGTCCCGGAGCCCGGCTCTGCCCGGCCCGCCGCCCCGACAGGGCAGTGAGGGGCTGCCTGGGCAGCTGGGGAGGGTGGGCAGAGACCCTGAAGAGCTGGGGAGAGCGTGTCCGTGGGAATCGGTGCCTCTTGGGGCCCCACTGCAGCGTGAAACTCGTGCTCTGAAAGAAACGGAGGGTTGGTGTCCCGTCCCCAGCCAGTCCTGTTCCCAAGTCTTTGTCTTACGACCCCGTCAGGTTTTAGCTATCCTTTTTTGAGCGAAGTATTTTTACTTCAGCCTTTGAGATCTATCCCTCCTGGAAAACTAGTGGAAGAGAGAAGCCTCTTCTGAAGGTGGGTGACGGGGACGTGTTTGTGCCAGGGGTGCTTAACCCTTCCATGGGGGGAGGGGGGGGGGGTCTCGAGGAGCCAGCGGTGGAGGAGGACTCCCCACCTCTAAGGTGAGCGAAGGCATCCCCCCTCTTCACCCGGAGAGGCCGAGCTCTGGAGGAGGGGAGCACCCCAGGGCTGCCCCCGGTGCCAGGGACAGCGGGAGGCACGGCCGAGCCTGCTCCTGCCTGGGGTGGGGTGGGAGAGGGCCGACCACCGGTGTCCGACACTGGCCGGGGGTCCTGCTGGGTCCTGCTGGGTCTGCCCGCCAGCTTTCAGGGGGAGGGGGCTGCGGCGGGGAGAGGCTGCAGGTGGGGCCGGGCGGTGGAGGGGGGGCTCCGAAAGGTGCCTTAAATCTCCTCTTGTGTTATTCACAGCTCAGATGGCATCGGAAGCAATTACCGTGGCCATGAATGCCGCTTTGTTTTTCGCTTTGAAAGGTAAAATCCCTGTCTCTAGAGCCAGAGATCTCCAAGATAGCGGGAGTGTTGACTTTGCTCCCAATGGGAACGAGCTATTCTCCAAATAGCTTCGCAAACAATGATGACAGACAATCTTGACCGTTCCCAGGAGCTTAGTGCGGGTTCTCACTTACCCTTACGCATCTGGTGACAGCAGCAAAGATGTCGCACAGGCAAGAAAGGGCAGGAGCGTGGCTTTGCTGCCTGCCCTGCCTTTGGGGCTCTGGGGTCCCCAGCTGCCTGGGTGGGAGGCAGGCTGCGGGGGGGGGGGGGGGGGGGGGGCTGCAGCCCAGGTCTGATGTGCTGGGACAGAGGGACTATAGCGTCCGGAGCAGCCTGTGACAGCCTCCGGCTTGGACATAAAGTCTGCACCTCCTTGGCCTCAGCTTCAGATGCTCACTTGGGGCCTGCTCTGGATCAGTCTGAAGACAGTGCTAATTTGCTGTTGCAATTTCTTTCATGAAGAATAAATTCCCCTGTCTTTCAGGTAATAGAGTTCTCAAGGAGGTGAGACGGTCAGAGGAAAAGGTGCCCCTCCATGAAGTGGATCACGGAGGGGGCTTGCTTCACCCCTTATCATACCACGCTTGAGAGAGATTTAAAAAAAGAAAAAAACAAATTAGTTCAGGTAGAAACTAGGGCTGCAACCTCAGGAGGCCCAGGAGGGGAGCGGGGCTGAGCCAGACCCCCGCGGGTCGGGCTCTGCCAGGGCTCTCCAGCCCAGGGGCTCACCTGCGGTCTCTACCCGAGGCACCAGGGATGCTGTCCCTGCACACGGGGGGGGGGATGCTGTCCTCTGCCGACTGCTGCTGCTCTGTAACGGCCCCTCTGCACTGGCTGGTGCCTGGGTGTTGGTCAGTGCCAGGGATGGGGCAAAACTGATCGAGGTACAAAGGTTGGACTTGCAGGGTTTTCACTGACCTGTGACCCTAAAAAAAGCATTTCAATTGTAGTCTGCACTTCTCCTCCCCTCCTGGCAGCCCAGCCCAGCTCAGGACCACCCAGCAGAGGTTCGGGCAGATGCTGTGGTCGCAGGCCAAAGCATCTTCCTTAGGTGCCCCCAGCTAGGCTTGGCCACGATGGCTCCAGACAGGGGCCTCGGAGAAGCTCAGAGCTCAAGTCTGGGTTTCTCCCACTTGGGGGGGGGAGAGGAGGGCAATCCCAGGGGATGTGGGAACTGCTGCGTTTTGGTGCTTTCAGAAACCTGCTCTTGCAAATCCAGCTCTGTGTGACAGGGGACACAGAGGAGGTGACCGGTGCGACTGCTGGGGCTGCGGTGGCAGAAAGCACCTGTCTGCGAAGCGGAGCAGGAGGAAGAAGCTGCTGCGCAGCCTGAGCCTTCTGCTGCTTTAGGTGATGCTTCTGACGTCCTTGCTTTCTCGCTGCCTGAAACCTGTTTGTCTATTAGGCCGGTGCCCTCCCTCCCACCCTCCTGCCCCAGGAACAACAGGTCAGGCTGCTCCGAGTCTTGCATCTCTGCTCTTTTGCTGAGAGGAGTAAAGGGGCAGGGGAATTACTGGGTTTGTGCGCAGCCTCCGAGCAGCCTAAGACTTTCTGCTTTGCTTTGCTTTACCCTGCAGGGTCTTGTTCCTCTCATAAGTGCATGTACTTCTCGTAAGGTGCCTTGTGGCCTCAGGGCTTGTATGCTCTCATGTCTCATGTTGCTGTGGTCTCCTTGAATGAGAGCAGTGAGGTTCGGGTTTGAGATACACGGCAATGAGCTTCATCTTCCACTCGCTGCTGCAAAGGAGCCAGTCCCAGGGGTTCCTGCAGCTCCCCCCAGCCCCGCCTTGGTTCGTGCGGTGTAAGAGGCTGCAAAATCCTCTTCTCTTTACAAGCACTGGCACACTCGCTCTGCAGAGCCCCGACTGCCTCCCAGCACCCTGCGATCAGCCCTGGATGGCCCCCAATCACTTGCTCTTGCTCGCTGAGTGGTTTAATGGAAATTCAGCCAAGATCATTTTTCTGTGGCCACAGGGTACACGGTACTACCTTAGATGGCACATTTAGTTTCTGCAGGATCCAGCGAAGCCAAACAGCCCTCTGTCAGCTTTAGGAATTTATGAGACCTTTTCATGCCTTGGGGAACCCAGGGCCAAGCTAACACAAGAGCAAGGCCCAGCGGATATAAATTACCATGAGCTCCACTGGCTCTGTCTTACCAGCAGAGAAACCAGCCCCTTGGCTTTGCACTCTTCTCACTGGCCACAAATGAGCAGCGTGCGGGTCCCTTGGGCGGTGGTTCTGTTTTGGGCCCATACTGGGCTAGAAAGAAAGTCTGAGAAGTGTGCGAGTGTGGAAAAATCTCTATGTATATATGCGAGATATACAGATAAATATGTGTGTGCGTGTTTATAAAAATGGTTAGCAGAAGCCAATACTTGATCCAGCACAACCTCCAAGTGCTAATCATAATAAATGGGAAAGGGAAATAATTGCTCTCAATAAGGAGGGAGGTGTTGCTGTGCCGGTGGGGTGCAAGGTGGTGAGTGGCTGAGCCCTCTGCTTGAGCCCCCTCCTCTCCTCTCCTCTCCTCTTCCTCCCCAGCCCAAAGCTCTCCAGGGCTGCCCCGCTGCTGCTTTTGCAGCTCTTGCAGGGACAGCAGCCCCCAGCCCACATTTGGCCCCCTGCCCCACTGCTGCCTGCCATCACCCCTGAGCTGGAGCACCGGCAGGGGGTGGTTGTGCCCGTGGGCAGGGAGCTGCCACTGCCCGCTGCCTGCCAGCCCCCCTCGTCCCCACGGCAGCCGGGGGAAGCATGACCAAACACTGCCAGAGAGGGCTTAACCATCTCAGTAATTACACCGGCTCCCCAAAGACCACGGCCTCTTGAACTATAGCCGTTACCCGATGATTCGTAAAGACTCTTCGGGGACTCGGAGAGGACCGTTCAGCCATAATTACCCTGGCTGCCTGCCACCGCCAGCCCGCCGTCTGGTGCCAGGGGACCGCATGGCATCGTTCCAATTAAGCGACGGGAAAGCGCGCGGTGTTTGCTGTGCTCCCCGTGTGAGATGGGGAGGGAAAAGCAGCGCCGGCCGTGGGGAGAGGGGGACCTGGGGGGGCGGACGCACAGTTTCGTTAGCGGGGGAATAGGCACAAGTCGTTTTATGACTAGCACCTATTCCCCGCTAACAAAATGCAAAGAGCACCTTTCACTTTTTCCCATTTCGGACCCATAAAACAGGTGCTGACAGAATTACTTGGCAGGGTGCAGGCAGCAGCCTGGGGCTGAGTAGGTGGCCCTGCGATGCAGGGCTGTCCTGCCTCGTGTCCCGCACGGCTCCCATGGCCCTGCAGCAACCCCAGTTATGGGACCGTGGAGCCGAGGAGCGGGAAGAAAGGGTGCCTTGCTCTGCGGTAGAGGGATGTGTAATTTTATCACACATTACAGCGTTTTGCCCTGGCAGCTTGTCACCAGCCAGGCTGTTAAAATTCCCTTGAAAAATGAGGGATCCACAGCAAATTACTGATTATAGGACAGTGCCGTGGTTTAACCCCAGCTGACAGCTAAGCACCACCCGGCCACTTGCTCTACTCCCCGCCGGTGGGATGGGGAGAGAATTGGAAGGGTAAAAGTGAGAACATAGCCCCATACTAGCTACTACGAAAAAAATTAACTCTATGCCAGCCAAAACCAGCACAGATAAGAAAGGTAATCTGGCTCTGTGTGATTGATCGCTTTGATACTCTATAAAAGCCTGGTGAGAGATGTAGAGATAGTGTCGTGTCGTGTTAACCGTGCAGACAGCAGCACCAGCACACGGTGATGGGGATATTTGGAGGCAGCAGCAAGACAGACAGAGCCAGCACAGTGCATCTGAGCGATAGCAGACGGCTGCATAGAAAGGCTACATCACCTACACGACGAGAGGACAGATGGGAGCTGGTAGTTTTTAAAGGGAGCTCCGGGAGTCCTCCTTACATTTGTGTTTGGAGCGTGAATCATGCAGCAAGCTTGCCGGTTGCTGCATCCCACTCTGCCAAGCTGCTCAGGTTGTCCTCGGTCCTTCTGCTTGGGAAGGGGACAGGGAGGATTTGACCGCCTGTGCCATGGCTTGCGGATGCTCAAGCACCATCAGGAGCTGTACGTTGGTCCTACCCCTTCCCCAGTGCTGCACTGTGGAGAGAGCAAGAGCAGGGGATGGGAGGGCAGGAGCTGCAGGGATTGCAATGCTTTACCTGGCTGTTACATTACATCCCTCCCAACATCAAGAAAGGGCATCAACAAGACAGCCAAAGGAAACGGCATCAAAAGGAAAAGCGGGTCTCTTGGAGATGTTAAAATAAGTCAGGAATAAAAGGCACTTGTGGAAATTCAGTGTGCCGTTTCATATATTTGACCACAACAATTCTTAACAAAAGAAAACCCAGGCTCATTACATAGAAACATCAAACCAGCCAAGATAATTATCTCTAATTAGTGCTAATTTAAAAGTGAGGTCTGTTCTATAGCTGGATTGTTGCATATTTCATTAGTTCATTAGATGCTGAGCAGACAACGCAGATAAGAGAATTAGTTCATTGGGATGATATAAATTTCATCCTCCCTTTACCAGAAACAGCTTGGGGGTCCATCTTCACAACACAAATGATGTGCTGGGCCACATAGCCCAAACAAACCGACCCAGATGACTCAGTGGTTCATCCTCTGGGGAAAGTTCACTGAATACTGTATTAACTTTGCAGAAATAAATATTAAAAAAAAAAAAAAAAAAGAGGGAGAGAAACAAGCATTTTGTCAGTCAATGTTATTATCTTGCTGTCTCTGCAAACATCAGTCAAATAATTCCAGGTCTCTTTCAGTGCCTGGATGGGGAAGAAAAATGCCGTGCACTTCAGATTCACCCCCGTGAAAGGAAAAAGTCACCAAAGCAGGGAGCGAGCTCCAGCCAAGGTTGTGCCTCGGGCTGGCGTCCATCCTCGCGCAGGCAGCGGGGAGGGGGCAGAGCTGCACCCCCGGTGTGAAGCGTGCCCCGTGTCATTCGGTGAGCCCGGTCATGCCCACCGGCGGTGTGAAGGAGTGCACCTCCCGTGGGATTTTGTCTGTAGGGGCCAGCAGAGGATTTGCCTCTTGTCAGGGCACGCTGGCCACCTAACTGCCTCCCCTGCCCGGCAGGCTCTGCAGAGCTCAGCTTCGCTGGAGATGACTGATGCAGGGGCTGGTCCCACCTTGGGGACCGTGCCAGGCAGGTACCAAGACCGTGGCCTGGCCTCGTCATGGGAAGAAGACTTTGACACGCGTGGGTGACCCTCCAGGTTTCTGCACACCCGAGGTGAAACGGGGTGACAAGCATCTGTCCTGTCTTGCTCCAGGTGATCCAAGTCTACCTGCTCCGGCCCTTTGGGTTTCATTCCCATGACCAGTCTTCTTCATCCCCTTTTCCACCTCTTGCCAGCCTGGTTTGCTCCAAAGCAGGTCCTTCCTCTGGCCACCACTAAACCGCAGCCTTCAGCCGTGCCTCTCACCCTGCTGGGAAGCATCCCAGTGCCAGGCAGGATCTCTCCCTACAGAAAGGGGATGGGCAGCCGTGAGCCCGGCTCTGCGGGTTCACCTCATCTCCAGCTCCACTCCCCCAGCCAGGGCTTGGCAGCTAATTCTGTTACTGGGGAAACAAACAGCTGGTTTGGGAAACATTGGGTTTTCAAATGTCTGCTCAGGCTCGCCGCAGAGCTGGGTGCCGTGGCACTTGCAGGTAGCCTGGAGGGGCAATTCTGAGTGGTATGTGCAATGATACCAAAAAAGGACCACGTAAAAATGGAGATTTCTAACTCAATAGAGCTGTGCCTCATACAGATCAGTGGCATTGTCTTTTGTAATAAACATAAATGCCAACTATTCCCTGAAGAGCATCTGGAGGAGACGGTGCTGTGATGCTGATGTGTCGCACATCTTTCCCTAGCAGCTTCTCGTGCAGAAGCCCCTGGATCAACTCTCACATTCTTGAACCATTTACCGCCTGCCACAATCCTGCCTGGCCCAGGGAAGCTGTGACTTATGAGATGAAGAGCAAAAATTGGCACTTAAGTGATGATGTGTGAGCAGGAATAAAGCATTTGACTTTCAGATCCACTTCAAGATTGCAGGCAAATAACCCTTTCCGCTTGTAAACTATACATGGGCTAGGATCCTTGCGAGACAATAAAATACCCCTTCTCTTCACACTGCAGGTTTTTAATCAGATTAACCTGACTTTATGAAGCTTTCAGCTGCAACTGCCGGTGGAGTGAGGGCCTGGCTCAATGCAAGATATTGTCAAGCAAAAGGCAGGGGAACTTTTAATCCTTAAGAAGTTACTGAGCAGGAATACAGTAATTGAAGAAAGTTACTGCAGGTGTTTGAAGCTATAATTAATCTCTGAGAAAGAGAGGAAAGCTTCAAGTTCTTTGAAGGAGCAAACTTTGGAGCTTTAAAGCATTTCAGAAGAGTAAATTGAATGGGGATGGAATATGCAAAGGAAGAAACGCTGCCACAAAGCGCAGTTACAGGCGGTAGGTTTGGGAAATCTGGAGAGGAGAGAAGCTCTCCAGGGGGGGACAGCGGGAAACCCCTCCCGGTACCCTGGAGTGAAGGAGCCCAGCAAAGGAGTGCAGTGATGGGAAGGCGTGGTAATGACTCCACGGGGGGCAGGAAGCTAATTGAATCATCCGAAAGTGCCATTTATCAGCATGTTCCAGGAGTCGGACCCAAATCCCAGCTTTGATTAGCTGTGAGGCTCCTGAGGCCAAAATATTGTTTATTCTCAGAAGTGCCGCTGGAGAGGCCGGGCATGGCTAAATGAGTACACACAAGACAGGCAAAAGGAGACAGCATGTGTCACTGAAAACTGCACCAGAAGAGACCAGGTACAGTACCCAGAAGAATCAATTAGTTAATGGCTGCCATTACAGACAGACAAGAATTGTGGAGATTTAATGAACAGTAATTTAACTTATTGATTAATCAGAAAGCATTCCATTCTTGCTAGTACTTGCCTTATTAAGCAGTCATCTCCTTCCTGACTGGTCCCTGCTCTCCCTCACTGCCAACTGGTGCAAAGAGCAGGAATTTGGGGAGCAGGAGCTCAGGGAACTGGCACAATGACAGTGACTTGCCAGAGCATCCTCTCAGTCACATTCACACAACACTGTCCAGAGGGCTGCCTTGTTCCTTCTGCCTCTGAGTTTCCCCATCCTCCCCAACAGATTACCCAGAAAACTGCTGCCTTCTATATAGGGGTCTCCTTTACAGCACTGCCTGCTCCCACATGGGGTCTTGCCTTCACCCTCCTGTCTGGGAGCCTTCCAGCAGCTGGTAAGCAAAGCTCTGCATATGCTCCCTCATCTTCACCCTATCAGAAGATTCACATGTACCAAAGGACTTGATTTCATATAATTCTGCTTTAAACGTGTATTCCGAGGATGAAGTCAGAGAAGTTGCAGTCCAAGAAGTCACCACTGCTGAGAAGGTTCTCAGGTTTGTGATGGTCTCAGATTTTAGGGAGGTCTTTCCACGGGCTGGGAACCACTCTCCAAAATGGTTCTCCACCAGTAGCCCTCTTGCCTCACGAGGTCCGGATTCAGGAAAGCACTCTGCCCAAGCTGGGTCTGGGAAGCGGCCACGCAACATAATGGCTGGGTGAAGTTGTCTGTTGTTCACATGTTAATAAGACCTGAGCGCAAGTCATCAGACCAGCCCACAGCAGAAGAACCCCAGGTCTGGTTCTTGTGGGTCTTGACATGAAAACAGTCTGGCTGTATGTTATTACTGCTTTGACAGCCAAACACTATCCCCAGCCACCCTGGCCGAAGGAAAGGACACCAGGTACAAGCTGGGGAAAGAAGCTGCTCCACAACTCATTCCTCCTTCCCTCCTACCATCCTCTAACTGATGGGCTCCCACCTCCACAGGACGCAGTCCTACCCAGCGGGTCGACAGCAAAGCCGGTAGCAGAGCCCAGGACTTGGGCCTCTGATGTCTGCAACCCTAATATAAAAAAGACAACCTCAAAGCTCATTCGAGATATGGATCCGGTTGATGCTCTGTCCTACCCACAGCTCCATGTCTCCCCGGTCCCCATGCTACTGTTCTTCATCCAGGTGCTCCTGCTCCCCCCGGGATATGGCATGGGCCCCCTCTCTGCCCCCCATTATCCCTCACTCTGTGTCTCCATCAGCTGTCACCAGAAGTAATGTTTAGATTTCATGCTCAACATTCTTGATGCAAGTCGAACATCAAAACCTCAGCAGGGTGCCTGGGAAAATCTAAGTGAGAATATCAGAGGAATCTGTTTCTACAAAGCAAAAGAAATCAACAAAGGCTGTGTTTGGGGATTTTTTTTTTTCATCCTGGACCATACATACAAATAATAAGTTTAGACTTGTGGGGTTTTTTTATTATTATCACCCTTTTTGATATAAATCTCTCCTTTTCATTATAATAAATATTGATTTGTGCTGTTAGAAAACAACTTCTCTTATCTGCTGCTTATCTTTCTGCAGGCACGGCAGTGGGGACGTGGACAGCAGGATTCATCATCCCCAGGAACAACCATTCTGCTCATCCCCACCGCCCCTCCAGCAGCACTGGAGGGCCACAGAGCCAGGGGTCTTAGGAGACCTTAAGTTATGTGTTGGGTTCATCTGTATGGAGCGGGGCAGCTGGATCACAGCTGTGATCCTCTGTATCTGGAGGGATGGTTAAAATAGTCCCCCGAAGTATTCCTTCTTTCCTTCACTCTCCTGCCATGAGGCAGGACAAATGCCTTTATACACTGCTGATGACAGTTTTTCTTGTCGATGAACATTTTCCTGCTCCAAGACATCTTTGGGGTAATGGCTTCATTCCTTCGGTGTGTCTGTATAGTTCCCGGCGCAGCTCTTGTGCCACGTTAATTATCTTCCACGTGGAACTTGTTTCGTGCCAGCAGAAATGTACTCAGGGTAGTATAAGAAGTGAAATAAAAATGGCTCCTTTCCCCAGAAGAGCTCTCCGGTTATACAAGATGGATCAGCAAAACCCAGAGCAGAGGGAAGGATAACGCCATGCGCTGGTTTGTAAAGTCAGCCCTCTGTGAGCATCCCAGCAGAAGTTCAGATGTGTAGATTTGGAAAAGGGGACAGCTGGGAGAGCCCAGAGAAAAGAGCATCAGCTGGGAAAAAGCACCAAGCAGCTGGGAGGAGGAAGAGGAGGAGGAGGGGACGAAGGCAGTCAGAGCTGCGTATCCCTGAGCACTGGGCTCGATCTGCAGCCAGGAGGAACCTGTGCCCTGCTCCCGTGGGAGACCGATGGCACTGCTGCTCGGTCATCACCGTCCCGCCATCCCCAAAGCAACGCACCGACAGAGCTGGTTCTAACGTGGGACGCTGCAGACGAGGACCCCCATCACCAGGAGGGGGGACGTGAGGGTCCACCCTTCTGTCCATGCAAAGCCCTGCTGGGCTGGGGGTGCTGATGCAGAAAATGCAATTCCAGCCCAGCAAATCCCTGCACTGCCTTTGCTGGAGGCGGGAGAAGAGGAAGAGCAAAGAGGGGGTTTTGGCAGTCCAAAGATTTCCAGTCTTTGCTTGGCATGAGATAAGCATTTACCCTCGTATGTCACTACTTCCAGACTTAACCATCAGTACAGCCAAAATAATTTTTGTGAGATGTCAACAAGATCTACATGAATAAAGTATAACAATGTTTTCTTCAAATCCAGGGAGTCCTTTTTAAAGCCGGAGCCTCAGTTCAGAGCACCTGCCAGCCTCAGAGCAAACCACAGGCAATTTCTGCCAGGGAAAAAACCAACCACCCTACTTGTTTCCTTGCCTATCTTTGCCCTTAGGAACTCTCAGGCTACACCTGAGCCAGGGGGGACGCGGGGAGGGAGGGATAACAATTGTGTTGCATTTTTAAAAAGTGATTTTTATCAGAAAGCTTTTATTTATCAGCTTTATTAAAGTGCCAGCTCCCAGAGTCATGGGGTCATGAGTTAATCTCAGCTTCAATTAACTAAAAATACATGTTTCTCGGAGCTGAGAAAATAGCCGAAATGAGGAGAACCCAGCAATGTTTGCTGTTTCCCAGGCCCCTCTTTGGGGGAGGCTTGCTTTGGAGACCTTGCAGCTGATGGTACAAAGTTAAGCAATTAGCTTTAGCTCCCAGGAAAGCTTTTGGCTGCTGTTCTGGGTGCGGGTTCGTGCTTGCGCCAGCGGTGCCCAGCCGAGGGCATCGCCCTGTGCCCCAGATCAGGGCAGTGGCCGCAGGAGGAGCTCCCAGCAGCCTGGGCAGAGTGGATCAGGGTGTTAACGAAGTTAGCTGGAGGAGTTTTTGCCCCTGAAAGGAACCCTCTGCCGATGCATCTGAACAGGCATCCCGGCAGGGAAGGCAGCCCCATCCCGGGGCCCCCCGCGCCCAGCCCCTTGCCTCCCGGGCCGGCGCGGGAGCAGGATTTGTAAGCTGTTGACACGGACATCCTGCGTAGGCGATGGAGGCTTTTCTATCGGAGAACAGACACCTCCAGCAGACGCTTTCACTAACAGATTTATTATTGCTGGTGAGGAAAACGAAACCATGTGGAGCCGGTGTGCAGAGCCCAGGAAAGAAGCTTGCCACTTGGAGGCAGACGGGAATTTCCTGAAAGGTGAATATGGCAGAGCATTAAAAGACAAATAAATAAAAAAGCCCTGCTTTATTCCTCTGTCTCAGCTGTGCTTCGACTTGCCCCAAAGCCCAGATAATAAAGGAGCCTAAGAACTGCCATAAAGGGCCAGAGCAGAGCTCCACTTAGCCTAAACGCCTATTCCTCCCAACGCCCGCTACCAGATGCTGCAGGAAAGGCCCAAGACGTCCCATAAAGAACATTGATGGGGCAACCTGCACAGATGAGATATTTCTACCCAGCTCCAGGGAGTCAGAGGATGCTTTAGGAGCTGAGGCGGGAAGGTTTATCACCCCCATATTTTTCTCCTGTTTGCCTACCCGGCAGTAATACGAGTGTTCCTGGTGAATCCATAGCACAACTATTCATGAGGACCATTACGGTTTTTTATCTCTGAAGCGTTCTCGCCTGCAAGCCGCAGAGAGGCAGGATCTCACCTTGGCTCACCTCCCTGCAGCAAAATGGGAGCCAAAATCCCAGCGGGTCCCTGGCCAAAGAAGCCCCTGTCCTGCCGAGCCCCCATCCTGCCGAACCTCTCGGACGGTGCCATCAGCCAGCCAGGGCACAGCCGCGGCCAGGAGGATGGGCACGCCCTGTGGCCGGGTCTGAGCCTTGCAAACAGACGCTGGCTTGGCAAAGAGGAGAGCTGCCTCGTGAATTCCCCATAGTGACAGTGTTTTTCCTGTGCATATTTCTCCCTGTGATCATCTCTGCTCCCACTGCCTCTTCCCTGCCTGCCACATTGAGCCCAGATGTCTCCTTTAAAGGGGAACTGCAAAGTTTTGTTTAAAATAACACTATTTGAAAAAAAAACAACCCTTCCAAGATCGCCAGCAATTAATCAACTCTACGTGCAGGCTCCAAACTTGCAAACACATTCGAAAGCAAACTACTTGAAGTTTAGTTTCCCCCACGCTCACCTGCCAAGCCCCAGCATTACGATTTCGGGTATTCCCTGCCAGAAGCTGATTGTGCCTCACTGAAAGCAGTGAGTCAGACCCGTGTCCTAGCCCAGGCAAGGCTCCAAGTAGATGCAGAGGGAGGATTGCAAGGCGGGGGCTAGTCTGGTCCTGCATTCCTTCGGCACGGAGCTTTAGAGGCTTAATTGAGAAAACGGGGAGAGCTGAATGTTGGGAGTGGCATAACCAGAGCCCTGCTTGCTAATTCCCGCTGTGCTTGACTGCAGGATGAATTTTAGGTCCGAACAATGAGAATTGGGTCTTTTTCCCCTATACATCCCTAAGTCTGAAGAGAAGTGGCGAAGGCAGGAGGGGGATCAGCAAGCTGGTCTGCAGTCACCAGTCAGCTCACGATTCTGCTCTTGTCCTACCATTACTCTGATGGCTTCCACCAAGCAGCCCCTGTCTGCCAAGGGACTGCTCTGCCTCTGCCTCTCATGTGTCCTCCCTAACACCAGCCCCGCACACACCATGGCCGTGGGAGACAGCAGAGACCTGCGGTGCCCCGGTGCCCAGGTGCTGCAGGGCTGCCCCGGCATGCCGGTAGGCAAGAGGCACTTTGCTCCTCATCCTCGTCCCCAGGGGTGAAGGCCCAGGCTCACCGGCTGCAGCCCCATCTCAGCCCGGGACGGCTTCTCAAGCCCCGAATCTCTAAACAACTCCCCTCCTCCCCTGACCTGCTCCCCACCCCCCGCCCTAAGTTTTAATTTATCAGGAGAATTATTAAAACAGCCATTTCTCAGCTGTCTAACGTTTCAAACCCTGCTCTCATTCATCTGATAAATATTTACAGAGCTTGACATTGTCTTCAGCTCATTCCCTTCTGCGCCAAACAATTCTAAACACTCGCTTCCCTTCTCCTGTGGCTCGAGGAGCGGGGCTGCCCGCCCCGGCATGGCCAGACCCATGTCCCCCGCCAAATCCTTCCTCAGGGACATGAGATTGCCTGCCTGGCATCTCCGCCTGGGAGCACGGGCTCCCCGTGTCCGCGCTGGCCCCGCGGCAGCCCGGCTGGTGAGCCCCATGGGGCAGAGACCTGCCCTTCCTGCCTGCCCTAGCACAAGGAAACCAAAACCATCCCTTCACCTTTTAGGAGGGGATGTCGCATCCTTGCTCCGCTGCAGCCTGTCAGTCGCCTCAGCAGTGCTGGAGAAGCCAGGATAAACTGGTGGGAGTGTTTCTTGAGCAAGTCTATTTTTGTCTAAACACAGGATTTCATGAGAAGTGAGCACTCTTGTGGAGGCACATTGATTTCGATGCTATTTTCAACAGGTTAGGTCAAGGACTCTGCGGTCACCTCCTAAAAGAGAGAGGGAGGCAGATGCTCACAAATCAAAATCCCAATTCTTCTGATTTGGAAATGGATGTTTCAACACCATCCCATTCTGCCAGGCCTTACAGGAGGTCAGATTTTGTTTCCAGCAGAAAAAACAATCAATTTCAAGCTCTTGAAATTGTTGAGAAGCAGAATTGCCATCCCCTGCCAGTTTGATCATAACATAATTTCTTTCCACGTATTTTTCGGCTTAGCAAGATGAAGTCTCTTCTGCTGCTGCTTCTCAAAACATTTTCACAGGGCCACATCATGGGTGGGAAGTGCTGAGTGGTTCCTCAAGGAGCCTGAGGTCCCCAAGAAGGGGAACATCCCTTTCAAGCTGCACAATGGATTTCTGAGGCAGGTCCAAAAGTCCTCCAACAATCCTACCAAAGCAATCAACTGGTTTTAAAAAATGCACTCATTGTTTAGCAAGGGGGTTTTGGTGTTTTTCTTGCAAGCCGGGTTGCTGAAATTCCACTCCTTTCATTCCTGGGACTGTGCAGTGAGGTCTCTGCAAAATTAGCCAGAAATCCTTTCCGGCACTGACAAATGGCCATGCCAGCCTGGAACTGTACCAGGGCTGGGAGCTGCCCAGCTGCCAGCGGAATACCTGCTCTGAGCAGGGGGCCAGCTCAGGCAGGAGGCAGCACCCAGGCTCCGGGCTGGGCACCGCGCAGGCGTCGTCCCGTGCTCTGTGTGCGTGCGAGCCTGGGGGACAGAGCACAGCAGCGGAGGAAGAGGTACTTCATCGCACACGCTCTCCTCTGCAAAGGTTTTCTGGGGCTTAGCTGGCCAGCGTAGCCATCCTGCTGCACGCTGAACCCATGGAGCTGTCTTCAGAAGCACGGCCATCAGTTCATCCATAGGATTCGCCATCAGTTCATCCATAGGATTCACCATCAGCTCATCCGTAGGAACCACCATCAGCTCATCTATAGGATTTCCCAGCCATACACCAATGCTCTTTCCAGTGGGTTAGGGAAAAAAGAAGGAGAAGGAGAAGGGAAAGGGAAAGGGAAAGGAAAAGAGGAAAAGGAGAGACCACCTTCTTTGACCTTCTCCTTTCCCACATGCATCTACCCAAAAGCCAGTCACGATCTGCAGCAGCAGCAAGGTTGTGACAGCTGGTGCATGAGACGAAGTGCCTACAGAGGGGCATTTATGTGCGACTGCTTTTTAAAGTGCTGGAGGGCATCAGGAGTTTGTGTTTCACTGACCAGCCCAAAGAACTGCAGTTCAAAACTCTTGGAGTGCACTGGGGATCTTGCCTGCATTGCTCCAAGGGGCTCTCCCAGCCGAGCACAGGACAGGGCTCTGGGACTACATTTTCCAGACTTCTGAACGGGAAGTTGGGCTGGATTTTTTTCCAGACATTCATGCGTGGTGAATTGTTAGCAGCAAACCTTACATTCACTGCCTTCCCTTACAATAGCTAAATAAATGCCACATGCCGGCAGTTCCCCGCAGCCTGGGCATGACGTGTGTGTTCGTTACAGATTAGCTGGTACTTCTAAGTCCCTGAAAGATGGGGAATGTCGAGGAAACCAATGACGTTTCACCCAATTTCAGGAACGTGTTCTGTTAGTAGAAAAGCAAAACATTTTTCACAGGAAAGGATTTCCATTTTGGGGTCAGCCTTAGCTGTGCCCTTTAACAGGGGGAAGGCTGGTGCGGGGCACCCCCAAGCCCCCTGTGCTCCCCCAGTGCGGGGCTGGTTTTGGCTCTTGTCCCCCCACCCACTCTCCCTCTCAGGGTCTGCTGCCTTTCATCCCACAGACAATTTTTCTGGCTGAATTCAAAATCCCCCCCCAATCATTCCTCCCCCTGCCACCCCCCCTGCCCAGCCTGTCCCCCCACCCCTGGCTGCGGGACCCCAGTGCCCGGCCAGCCAGGAGGAACCCATCCACGGGGAGCGGGGGCTCATCTGGGGCCAGCAGTGGGAAAATTAAAAATGAAACATATTTGTGACCAGGAGTGGAGTTCTGACCTTATAATAAGGGGATTAGAGGCATTTCCCGGCAGACGCGGGGGGGCCGGGGGTGCTCAGCGGGGCAGCACTGCCCTCCTGCTGCACAGCCCCCCCCACCCAGGGGCTGCCTGCCTTGCAGGGTTGGGGTCAGGTTTATTGCTCTTAGAGAAACACAGGTTTGCTTTTAACGAGGCATTGTAGAGAGCCCCCGCACACTGCCTGGCATGGCCCCGTGCCTGCTGGGGGGGCTTCGCACTGCAGTCGCTCTCGGGGGGAGATTCCCTTGCCCACTCAGAGATGCTGCTGTGAGGCTGAGCATCCACCAGCACGCAGCACCCTCCAGGTGTCCCAGCCTGGGACCCGCAGTCACCAACCGCACTGTCAGCAGCACAGAGAACGTAAGTGGGGAGCTAATGCCCCTCCATTGCCTTGACCTGCATTCCTGCCTTGTCACCATCCCTCTCTCTCCGTCCCCAGTACCTCGAGCACACCTAGCACTCAGCCGTGATATGACCTGGTGCTAAAAGGACGTCTGTTGAAATGTGGCTTGGACGAGAAAGGTAAACCCATATATCAGTATGTCATCAGCCTTTTCACCTGTCTGCCTTTTCACCTACCTGGCAAGGTCAAAGCTTCACCAACAGCCCATGTGTTAGCATTGCTCCCCTCCATCTGTCCGGTGTTACCCTGGGGTTTGCTCTTTTTTCCCTCTCAGAGCCCATTTTCTGCAGGGCACAGGGGTTTCATACCTTCATGGCTACTTTTGCCACCCAATATCTGCTTACTTTTGCCACCCAATATCTGCTTACTTCTGCAGGTGAGGGAGAAGGCAAGAGATGCTGGAGGATTCATTCATTAGACACCATGCAGAAGCCAAAACCCACGAGATTTATCTGGCCAGCTCCGAGCAGCAAACTGTGACTTGGCTGAGCCTGGCCAGGCTCCCGAGGAGCCCCGCGGGGTCTCGGGGCTGAGTCCCCGCTTCGCAGCCCCCAGCCCCGGCCAGCCCTCGCCCGGGAGGTTTGCCCAAACCTGCCCCTTCGGCTGCCAATGTCTCCTGCAGGCTTCACTCCGTGGCATGTTGTCCAACACTAGCTCCTGTCATTCTCCCGCTGTAATTAACTTCAGATAACATACATAACCCACTCACTTACACTTACATCCCTCACACTTATATCTATCTGCTCGAAAGGCTTGCTTAGCCATGTGATTGACATCTAACAAGACAACTGTGGAAACAAAGCCATCAATTGACACATACAGTTTTTAACTGCACAAGGGTATTTGCAGCACTAAAGTGATGTCTCATTACTCTGCTGTAGTGATCTTGTTAAATGCCAATTTAAACCCTGATCACAAAAGAGTGGAGCACAAGATTCCAGCCTGAGGAGTGATGTATTGCAGGAAAGAGAAATCTGCAGTCTGCCCTGTAGTCCTTCACTGCAATGCCATGGAGAGAAATGAAAAAGGCCTTTTTATCTTCTCACCTACCCTCCACGGGCCAATACAGGCCTGTGCATTAACCTCCAGGGCTTCCTCCAGTCTAAATTTAAATGGCTGAGGGTTTCCATCACTCCCTTTAGGATACTGTTCTGAAGTCTATGGAGCTGCTCTGCTCTATGAAGTTTCCCTGGGAGTCAGCCTAAATACTTAATTTCTTCCCCCTTTGTCCTAATTAGAGCTAGCAAAATAATGAGAACATTATTTACAAATTATTCAAAGCTAAGATTTGCACACAAAAATTCTGTGCAGATGGAGCATGTTCGCGGGAAGCACGTGTGTGCCATGCACAATATGTATGACACTTGCATCCATCTATTATTCAGCTGGCCCTGTTCAAGTTCACTCCCCGAGGACCTTCCCAAACCCTTTGGTGCTTACACCCTTCCAACCCTCAGACAAACCCTTCAGACACGTCTGTTCAGCCCTCCGGAGGCTTGCACATCGGCTTGCACGTGGTGTCCCCACGGGGCTGATGCTCCAGGGAACCATCCCAGCCAGCCGCAGGACGCACAAGCTCCTTTCCCACGCCCCAAGCACAGGTCTTGTTCGGAGCTGGTCTGTCCCAGCATGTGTCTGGAGCACTGTCCCCTCTGCTCCCGGTCCCCTGATGCTCATCCCAGCCGTGCTCCCCTGGAGAGGAAGGGTCCCTGCCTGCCTGGGAGCCCACCACGACACCTCCCAGCAGCAGACTGCCGGTGAAGGCAGAGCTGTAACGCTGCAGGGAGCAGCACGTCTGTCTGGAGGGTAATTTTGTCCCTGTCGTGGAAACATGCCTTCAGAAGAGGACGGGGCAGGATATGAACACATTGCAATCCACCATGTGCTGCCCTTGAGTGGAGAGGGTCTATGGAGACTTCGGTTATAAGCCCCTCTTTCAAAGGGTTTTATTACATACTTAGTCATAAAACTTTGCCTGGGGCTGACTTGGCAAACGAGGCCTCGGCCCGGAAGCCAAACCCTTTTCATTTTTTAATAACATTTCATGAAAATCCATTTGGCCCTTTGTAACTCGGACAGGTGGGAAAACAATAGAGCTTTCTATTTCCAGCCCCTCTCGGTGGCCGGGCCGCTCGCCCAGCGGGCTGCAGGCTGCTCCGCGCGTGCAGGGATCCCCGCTGCAGCCGCAGGCGATGATGTTACCGCGCTGGCTCCAGCGACAAGGACCGTTTTGGCACAGCCCCCCCCCCCATTATTAAGGAGTATGTGAGAGCTAACACCACATCCCAGTCCCCACGTCAGTCTGCTGGGAGGTTGGGGTTTTTTTATTCGACCTAGAGCTGAGTGCATGGGGCAGGATGGCTGTTGCCAGCCCACGCTGCCCAGGCGCTTCCCACACCCCCTCGCCTCAGGACCGGAGCTCCTGGCACCTCCAGCACCCGCACAGCCCCGTGCCTCTGCGCTGCCCCATGCTCGTCCCCTGGCCAGGTACCCACATTTTTCCCCCCGAGCCCTTCCCTCCAAGCCACAGTCTGGACAGTCACAGTAAGCATCACCCTAGAGTCACCGTCACTAAGGCACGAGGTGCTGCCAGCACAGTTGGGAGCCTGTTCTAGGCAGAGAGGTAAAACCCGAGCCCTCGCCTATTGCACCTTCCCCTCCCTTGACAGAAGTTCCCATCTGTAACAGGGTCGGCGGCTCAGAAAAGCTGTCACAGCGGTGAGGGGCTCTCTTGGCCCAGTGAAAGCCAAGCTGTTTGCTGGAGCATCCATGCAACCAACTTTCTGCAACCAACATTCACCCTTCCCAGAGCTTTTGTTCAGTCCTCACCCTCCCATAGCCTCCTTTCCCAGACACCCTTCTCTTCCCCCAATCCAGCCTGCAGCCAGCTCCTGGTCATGGGCAGGGTGCCCTGGGCTGTGCTCGCCTCCCCCCTGCCTCTGCTTGAGATGCATCGCAGGCTGCAAATCCCTGAATCCCTGTCCCCATCCTGACACCTCCCAGCTGGGCACTGAGCCCCCCCACTCCCCACGCCACCGGCTGGGTCACCCGAGGATTGAGCTGCCCCAGGGAAGCGATGGAGGGAGAGACCTGCAGCTGCCGGCAGGCTGACATAAAGTTCAAAGACGTGTTAGATGGGTCTCTTGGCAACCAGCTCTATTTTTACAGCTTGTACATTAATGCTACCAAAGTTTAAACAATTGCAAGGGACCAGCAGCTTTGAAGGGAAAGAACACGTCAGGTTTAGTGCAGCCAGCGTGTGCTGAGCCCTGCACAGGGGGATTTCCCGAAAGCCCGGGCACACAAGCTCGCGGCAGGACGGTGCAGTGTGTTGGGGTCCCTCACTGTCCCAGGGAGAGCCGGCGAGGGCAGAGCGGGTGGGCACAGCGTGGGGACCAGGGGACAGCCAGTGTGAGCAGGCAGGGCTCCAGCGCGGAGAGAGGGGCAGTGCCTGCTCCCTGCACCCCGGGGAAAAGAGATGCAGCATCCGTACGTGTGTGCCTGGGGAGAGGGACCCGAGGGTCCTGGAGTGCCTGCACGCCCGGTGCCGTGGGCTCGGTGGCATGCCAAGGAGCAGCCCTGTGCTGAAGAAGGAGCCTACAGTGACCCTGGAGGGGCAGAGGGGATAAGCCCCACATCACTAGCTGCCACGATGCTGTGCCTGTGTCTCCTTTAGTGCTTGCAAAATGCTGTCGCTCAAGCGCCGTGCTTTAGAGGGCTGTAGGGGCAGTTTAATACCAGATCTGTGTTTGAAAGGTTGGAGTTATGAGTCTGTCAGCATTTCCATTACAGGGCCTGATTAATTTGGGGGTACAGGGGTAGGGTTAGCAGTTGTCATTCCAGATGTGAATTTTTGTTTTAATTCCTCTAAAAAAAAGGGGGGGGGGGGGGAGGTTTAAATCCTTTAACTTTGTGTTTTCCCTTTCAAAGGAAAGAAAATATGTGCCGTCTGGGTCTGTTTTGTTTTTGCTACAGAGCTCCAAATGCTGTTTGCCAGATTCACGGCCATAAGTGCTTTCATTCGAACCGGGTTCACTCTCTGTCCTTCTTTGTAGGATCACCCCGATTTCAGCCTGGGGATCCTAACCAGCATACCAGGGGATCTGCCTGAAAATAGCCCAGGCTCATGGGAAGGAGCTGCTCAGGCCTCCCACTGCTGGTAGCAGCAGTGCGATGCTGCAGCAGAGCAGTGGGTACCTCTTCCCAGAGAATAACTTGCGACAGAAATATGTCAGGTTTGGGAACCCCCACCAGCACCACGGCCCAGCTACGCTATGAGCAGAGAGCAGGGTCAGTCTTCTGCAGCGTTCAGTATCAGGTCCCTCAGCAAGAGCACGGCAAGTCCCGTGTCAAAGGCTCTGGTCTTTGCTGAGCAGCACCTTGCCAGCATCCCTGGCTCTCTGGCCCCACCAGGCAGCAGAGATGGGCTCAGGAGGCAGCAGTGGCCAAATGGTCGAGGCAAAGCTAACTAAACTAAAACTCTGTGCTAGGAGAATGTTGAAATGTACCAGCTTTAGCGTTTCTGAAAAGCAAATTTCCAGCACACCATATTCAAGATAAAAACAGCAGCTAAAACAATGGAGTTTTCCCCTGCCAGGGAAATGCAGGTTTCCCCTTCTTCACACTCAGAGCATCTGTGCCTCTTCTCTGGTGGGTGGTGGGTGTTCCCGTCCCCCCTGCAAGCGGCTAATTCCCCTGTGACTTCTGCTGTACTTCCCATCTCACTCACGCACGGAGTTCCTCACGTTAATTCTGTCCTATATAGGAAGCATTTTCTGTTAGCATTTATGTCTCTCATCTCATCCTCCTAAATGCTCCCTGGACACCTTTCCCTTGTTTTTACATCAGAAGAAAAGATAGGGAATGGTACACCTAATTTAAATATTTCTATTCTCTGAAGCACCCTCGACATGGTACATCTGTGCCACGTTCCCCCTTACTGAGCAAACCAGGGGTGGGGTGGGGGGGCTTGTACACAGCCACTGAGGAATGGGTCTTGTCAGGTAAAAACTAAAACTCAGGAGGACAGCTCAGCTCATGCCCAAGCACAGCGAAGAGGCACTTCAAGCAGATAAGCATTTTGCTGAAAACCAGAGGAAATTCCCCAGCTGCCCTGTTCTACTGGTGTGCGCTATCACCATCCAAGCAAAGCACTGGAGGCCTCATTGCATAGTTACTCGAGCAAACTTGTCCCTTTATGGGTTTTGCTGGGAAAAAACCCCTGTCCCAAGGAAGGGAAGGGACTGAGCGGCACCTGGCAAGGTCCGTTCCATTCCTGTTCCTCCCTCCCCAGGACGTGCCTTCCCCACGGGACGCCTCTGTTTGCCTCCGTGTGGCATCTGTGAGGTCTGAGAGCATCCTTCTGCTTTCCCATTAGCCTCCCCCTAAAAGATACAGGTAAAATCATATTTCTATCCTGCCCACTGTTCTTAAGCAAGTCTAATTTATTAACTGCTGTCCTGTTACTTTATTGGGAGGTCTTGTTAGTTTTCATGATTTAATCATTACAAGGACCTTAATATTCGATGAAAGCAGTGTGAGAGAGAGGTGAGAACGTTTCCTCTGACAATAAAGCAAAGGCAGAGCTTTTTGCACACCTGGGAAAAGGGGTCTAAACCCTGTGGTGGGTGGGTTTTCTCCACTCGGCTCCATTCTCTGTGGCTCTCATGCACGTCCGATCCTGCTCCCCAGCCACGTGCTGGAGCACGACTCGGAGAAAGGATCCCAGCTGCCGTCCCTCCCCGCTGCTGCAGCTTTGAAAGATAATTAAGAGGTGATGGACTCAGGATACAAGAAATGGGCACAGAGCTCTGCAAAGATAAAAACAAAAGCACCAGGATCTGCTGCAGCTGCTTGGTGAGATTCGGAGGGGGCTGTGCAATGGCGAATTTCCTTTTATTGCCATCTTTTCACTTGAAAATCTGCCTGGCAGCTTTTCAGCTCTTTGCAGAGAGACCGTTGTTGTTGCTACCGCTGCTGCTGTTGTTGCTGCCAGGAAAAGACTTGCAAATAATCTTCCCATTAAAGCTCACTTGGTATCAAACTTGGTATCAGCATTTTTCAGCAAGGGCTTGTGCGGGGGCTGAAGGAGCTGGGCGTCAGGCGTCGAGTGGCTGCATCTGTGCCGCACAGACCGGCATTGTCGGCGCTGCCCGGGCTGGCAGGGATGCCGGGGAGCTGGCAGGCGAGCCCGACGCCAGCCGGCCCGCCAGCGCTCGCTTTCCTTGTTCCACTCTCCCACTGCTCAAGCCCTTCTTGAGACCTTGGCAATGTAACCTGTTGTCTCTGCGGGGAGGGAGGAGGGTGAGGCTGGCATCCCCCACCGAGTGCCCACCACGTGCCCCGTGACTGTCCCTGGCGTGGGGCACACGGGTGTCTTTTACTGGGACTCCGTCGTGAGAATCCCAGTGACGGGGATTTTCCTGTTCACTACTTAAGCAAAGGCTGCGCTCTGATTTCCAGAGCTTCTCTGTCATTGAGCTTATTTTCTTCAAGCACCAAGTCTCCAGGCTCTTCTACCCAAGCCACCCCTTGCATCCTGCCACAGGCTGCGCTTTTCGCTCCTCTCGCAGCCTTCGGCAGAGGCAATGCAGCAGACAGACTGCATCCCAGGTGAGGCTCTCAGGGCTGCACTGGACAAATATACCTCTCCGGGAGCTGTCAGGAGGGAAGCAGGGGAAGTCTCGGATCCGAGCTCTGCAAACCAGCCACGGCTCTGCCTCCTCTTTAACCTGCCTCTGTGCCAGGGTGGATGGAGGAGTCCATAGGCAAGTCAGAGCTGGAAAACCCAAGGTATGAGAAAAAATCAGCCAGAGATAATAGTAACCAAGACTAGAAAGGAAGAGAAAAGAGGTGAGGACGGCACAGGTAGAGCTATCTGCTGGATGATAGAGAGCTGGATGGGGAATGGCTGAGCCCCTCGGGGGTGGACGGGCTGAGCAGCCAAGAGGTCTTCTCCTGCCCTGCCTTTGGCTGCCAGGGTGGGAGCAGCAGGGCTGAATCAGATAAAACAGAGTTCCTGCTGTCCTGCATAAAACTTGCCTAACAGCAATTAAAATTATTTTTTTTAAAACTGTAAAGAAAACAGCTGGAGAGGCCCAGGCATCACAGCAGCCTTCCCTGTTCTTCTGCACAGGGCGGGCAGTGAGAGTGGCTGCCAGCGGTCCCTAAAACTTTTCTATCTGTAGGGGCCTGTTTAATAAATAGCTACAAAAATTAAAAAAATGTAATGGCACTAATAGGTGTGCAACTATGTGGGTAGCTATCTGCATTCCTAAAAAACCACTGCATAGTAATACCAAGTCAAGACCTACGTAGTCACATCCATCCCACAAGCAGTTTCTGTGCTCGTGGGGATCCTCCTGTGTGCCCTGCAAAGCCTCCAGGCCACCAGCCCCTCGCATCCCATGTGTGCTCCTGCCCCGTTCACACTTGACACAACCGACTGACTTTCTTCCCAAGGAAATTCATGCTTCCTTATTAGGAGCAATAGATTAATTGCTGACATAAAGAAAAACTGCAGGAAAAACGCAGTTAAAGAATCAAAGTATGATCAAGGGAAAGGAAACCATTTCCAAACACAGGGTATCTTTGGCAGCGATCTGACGCTGCCCCTCATGTTGAAGGCTGCGCCTTTGCCTCTATTTACTGAAAGTCCCAGGAGCGGCCGGCCTCGGGGAGGCTGTTTTCCAGAAATGACTGCTGATGGATGGGGAGCTGCCGGAGGGCAGGGAGGAGGGAGAGGAAAGCTCACCCTGCCACCCAGCCCTGGGCTGGGGCACGGCTGTGCTTGGGCCTGCCTTTGCCCATGCCTGCGAGCTGCTGTGCTGCTGGGGCTGTCCTCCCACCTCGCTCCCGTCCGTGGTCCTTGTTCCCAGCCCTGATCCCCAGTCCCTGGGGCAGAGCACTCATCTGAGCTGCTCACCATGCAGATGCTCAGCAGCCCGTACCCAGACGCCCCAGCTCTGCTCCCTTTCAATTGCAAAAGCAATTCGCAGGGTGGTTTTCACAGCTTTAAAAAAATAATTCCTTTAGTCTCTATTATTTTATACAATTTAGGAGCCTAGCCATGGGAATGAAATGGACCTGGTACCCATCCTCCCTGAGCACCACGCCTCCCAGCCAGTGCTGGCAGGACGTGGTTATAGCTAACGCCATGATCCGTATGTGCCTGGAAGAGGTTTAGTGAAGTGGGGATGGCTCTCAGGATTAGCCTGGGGAGCACAGGGAGGTAACCCCTTTGAGGGCTGGGGCGAAGGATGTTTGCTCTTCGCCGGGGAAATTAATACCTGAGCTCTCTGTGGAAGAGCAGGGATGTGAGCAGGCAGCCGCCTCACTTTTGGGGCCAGCCGCAAAGAAAAGCGGGTGAAGATTTGGCTGGACATGGAGGGCTGCCAGAACTTCACTGTCGTCCGTCAACCCCAGGACCAAGGCACGAGCACAGACTCACATGAGATTTTCTGATCAGGGCTTGGAAAACCCGGCTGGAACGTGATGCCGGGCGCCGGGACAGCCCGCCGCGCTGGTGGCTGCAGCTCCCACAGCGTGGAGCAAGGCGCTGGGCCGGGCAAAGGCTTAGTCAGGTTTTATGGCACTTTTTTTCCAGGCAAATACCGCAGGGGACTGGAGCAAGAAGGGGACACCCTGTGCGCTACTGCAGCACCCAGCGTTCAGAGCAAAAGCTTGAATTTGCGAATGAGGTCATGTCGGGAGGAAGGTGCTGGGATGGTGGGCAGGCAAGGAGAGGGGCAAGTCTTGGGGGCAGCTCCGGCACGCTGGAACTGTTAATCCCGGCTTTACAGAGCTGAGCTTACACACAGAGGTGACAGAGCCCTAGATAGAAAATGAAATTTCCGACACCCGCCACACATTTTTTTCCACAGCTTTTGTGAATTTTCCCATCTTTCTCTCCTTTTTTTCAGCTTTTTTTCCCTGCTTTTGCTGGCCAGGCCTGGAGTGTGGGGAACAGATGTAGGTGGGAAGGGGTAAAGGGGAGGGGGCTTCTGTGTGCAGATGAAATTAGTCATGGAAACGCAGACAGCATGTGCATTCGCACGTCAGCCTGAAATAAGTGTGTGTTTTTATGTTTCCCAAATGAGGTTGGGAAGTGGACAAGTAATTGTTTCAGGATTTGGTTTTAGTTAATTAATATTTTTTTTTTCCCTGGCATATTCTCACAATGTGGGAAGCTGGAGCAGCCAGGCAGGTGAGAGGATGCTCAGCGAAGACCAGCACCCCAGCCCAGGATGGGAGAAACCCCACGCCAGGGTCTTGTGGAAGCCATTCTCTCATTCCTCCTCCATCGCTGTGGTCCCCACGGGATGGGCAGGATGGGACAGGTCCCTCTGCCATCCCCTGCCGCCCCGCTCTGCCGGCACCGCAGAGATGCCCCTGGGAGCGTGGTGTGTCCCGGTGTGAGAAGGACCATCCGTCACCCCCACCTCCCCCAGGGATGTAGTTGTGACTTCCCCAGAGAAGCACCATTAATTAGCGGGCAACCCTCACTGTCATGGAGCTGCCCGCTGTGGGCAGCGCAGGGATGAGGAGGAGGCATCCAGTGAGGGAGAGAAAACGGGTCATTTTTCAAAGTGATGAATGGGAGGAAAAGAAAGTGGAAAGGCGGACAAGGGGAAGAGAAGGGAGCTGATTTCCAGATAAAGTTTTCAGGACACTTAAATAAACATCTCAGCCAGTGGAGCAACGGGCAAGGGGCGGCGGGGGGGACGTGTGCAAGCTGGGCAACGCTGGAAGCGTTTCAGCAGGACACTTCAAATAAACAGCATTTAAAAAAACACGCGTGCTCTCCATCCCAGAGGTTTGCCTCCGATTCCCCCTCTGCGATTCCCACCCTGTCTCCAGCTCGGCCCGAAGCTTGCAAGCATTTCCCGTCCCATTTTGCCCCCTCAGCAAAGGGGGTCCCAGGTCAGGGGGATCCTTGCCACGGCTGTGGGGTCCGTCCCCTGTCCCAGCCCTCCTCCCCGGTGTGGGGAAGAGCGGCTGTGTGTCCCTGGGGCCCTTCGTCCCTGGCAGAGGAGCGGAGGAGGCAGAGCCATCCCGTCCCGTCACACCCCGCTGCGTGCTGCCGCCTCTTCTTCTTCCTTTCAAGAACAAAAGAGCAGAGGGGGAGAGTTGAAATTGCCGAGCCATTAAAAACAAAAATGAAAGCCCATCAATGAATTAATACGGCATTAAATGTTAATAATTAGGGGATCGTAAACATTTATGGGAACAGATTAAAGCCAAGTTCTGCTCCATTAAATTGCTCACGTGGCCTCTCCTTTCCACCCACCTCAAGGGAGGAAGACAGAAAACGGGAGAGGAGGTTTGCTCACGAAGGGCTCTTGCTCTCTCCAGTCACATCTCCTGCCCTCGAGGTGCTCAGTGCTCCGGGGGTCCCCGGGGACATCCCTGCGAGTGGGGACAGCAGTTCCCACACACGATGCTCTTAGGCGGGCTTAGCTCCGAGGGGCAGAGCCTGCATCCGTCGAGAGCCCGGCAGCTCCCGCGGCGAGCACACCGGGATGCGGCAGTCGCTCCCTGCCACGGCACTGGGGAAACTCACGTTGGGAATGGCGTGTTTTGGGCGTCTGAGCTCAATGCCAGGATTAATCATCCACACTGAGCCCAGTGATCCTTTTTATTTATCTGGGTTATTTAGGAAGTATTTGAAGTCAGGTGACCTGAGATGATGTGGTTCAATGTGCCAAACACAGGCAGAGCATCTCCTGGACACCGCAGCTGCATTTTCATATGTGCCCATCTGTTGTGGCTGCCTGTTGGGGTCAATCACCTCGCCGAGAAAACCTTGTTAGAAATACACAGCGAACCAACTGTAAAACCTTGCACCACAAGAACACAGCAATATTTATAAAAGCCTCTTTTTTTCATTAGTTAAGCCTACAGTGGGCTGGCTAGCGACATTTTTCCAGAGGACACAAGTTACTTTAGGGGAAATCCTGCCCGCATTTCTCCTCTCTTGTGTTTGCAGCATCCCCGTCCCCACTTTGCAGAAGCGGGGGTCTGGCCGTGGTGCACCCTGGCCCGGCTGGCTTTGGCCCGGCAGCACGGGAAGGTTTATGGCAGCCCTGGGAGCACAGCCTGGGCGAGCTGTTATGCTGGGCGCAAGCAAAGGGTGGAGGCTGGGTTTTTTCTACCCCACAGAGAATAAATAAATGTTTTATTTTTATCATTTAAGTCATTGTTTCTTGGGAAAAAAGTTTCTGGGTTTTTTCAGTGAGGATATTCTTAACGAGCACTTTTTTTCTAACCAGTTTCTTTTAAATGCCAAACCTTTTCTGAAAATATGCTTTTTTCAAGCACTTTCTTTCATTTACCAAAAAAACCACTGAAATTTTTGCAATAAAAAAAAAATTAATCCTTTTTCAGTAGAATACCTTTTGAATAAAAAAATGTAAGTAGATCTTAGGTCTCTGCTTGGGATGCCTGGCCCTGAGCCTGCCTGCCTCAGACCTGATTTACCTACTCACTGCTCAGTGCTTCTACAAAAATAACCATTTTTTCAAGCTTGTGTTGGGATCACAGGAGGAACGTGAGGAATCTGTCAGGCATCCCTGAGCTGCCGGGAACACTTTGCAGTGATTCTCCCTTGTCACAGCACTGCCAGAGCCAGCGCCTGGGAAGCAGCGAGCGCATCCGTGGCTCTGTGATGGTTCGGTGGAGGCAGGGCAGATCTGCCTGGATCCCCGGCCACGGGGAAGCAGCTGGGGAAGGAGGAAGGTTCCCCACACCGACACAGCTGGAAACCGTCCTGTTTTGGGGCCATGGGAAGCCGACTCCAAGCCGGGTGGGATGCAGGACCACGGCAGCCCCGTGGCAACCCCGGCACAGGGAGCCGGCCGCTGGGCTGATGGAGATGGGTGGCTGGTGGCCGTTTCATGGGAGTCGGGTCCTGCCCTTGGCACCGCTGGCCACCCCACGGCACTGACACCCTCCTGGCAGGCAGGGGATGGGAGCGGGCAGCCGGACCAGCCTTTTGCTTTATCTCTTGGGAAAAGCCCTATCTGCAGCTTGCATCGCTCGCCGAGGGCAGCCCAGAACAATGCGGGTCTGTACAATGGTGGGCAGGCAGGCGGGGAACACATATGGGCCCCACGGAGGCCCCGCAGCCCATCCCAGTGGGATCGTGTTGTTGTTGGCCGCCCCGCATGGCTCCGGCCGTGCCGCAGGCTGGGGCTGGGGGTCCGCGGTGGCGGGGGCCCTTTGCAATCGAAAGCTTCCTGCTGGGGACCCTTCAAGGGCAGCCCTTGTAGCAGATCTAATTATACAAACAATTTTGTTCTGCTTCTCCAAATAAACACAGCGAGGTCTGCGGGACACGGCACGATGGGAAATTAGAAACGAGAACGCTTGCTAATGGGCTCCTTAGCTGCAGGGGTAAACAGATTATTTGAAAAGGCCCCGGCCGCCCCTCCAACAGATCCACTCGCTCCTCTCCCCTCTTTCCTCCCCACCTCCTCTCTCTCCCCCCCCCCCGCCGCACCAAATATTAACAAAGCTTGCAATTTAATCAAATCTCTGAACTGTGAAAGGAGACTTCTGTAGATTCGATTTCAAGGTTTTTCCCTGTTAAGATTTGCATTGAGAAAATTAGATTAAAATCCTGCATGAAAAAGGAAAGAGTCGGGGGCCGGGGGGGGGGGGGGCAGGAACAGGCATGGAGGGGAACCAGGGGAGGAGGAGAGGGGGCAAAGAGGGGCCCCAAAGTCTGGCTGTCAGCGGGCTGACTGGCTATGGAGCGAGACGGGGGACCCCCTTCCCTCCCCAATACCCAAAGACCAGGGATGGGCTGGGACCCCCCCACTACATCTCCCCCCATCTGAGAGCTGCTCCAGATCAGGACCCGGGGGCAAGGAGCCTGCTTCCTCCACACAAACACAGCCCCTGCCTCTTGCAGACCAGCGGCTTATTTCAGGCTGGGAATGGGTGACACCAGGATGTCTCCACTGGTATCAGATTGGTGCTTCGGATGTGAGGAAACACGTGTAGCATCGGTCAGCAAGCCCTGGGGACACCCGACCCCCATGAAACTCAGAGGATGAGGAAGGTGTGGGAGCTGGAGCAGGACTCGTCGGCCGCTGAAAGGGGAGAACCGTGTCCCGGCGCAGCGTGATGCTCTCCCCCGGCGGCAGACGCTGCTGCTGGCGTTTGAGTCGAGTTCTCCGGCGCAAATGCGCGTCTTGGGACTTGCCAGTGCTACTGGATCCTCGTGCCCGGGATGTTGTGGCTGAGCTGGGGAGAGCCCGGTGCAATCCCACAGCGGTCCCGGCTCACGCAGGTTGTCCGCAGCCCTCCCGTCGTGTACACACACAAATGGGGTCTATCAACGCCCCGTCACCAGAGGAAATTGAATTCGAGCCAGAGTCCCTCGATGGCGGCTTGGCAGGAACACGCTGTTGGCCGGGACTTTGTTTTCATTACTACTCCATGTAATTTATAATTGTATCAAAACGGAAGAACTAATTGCAGTTGCCGTCCTGCTCTGTGCCTGCCCACTGCCCGTCCCGGTCCCCGGCGGTGGTGGGATGCAGGAGGGCTCCTCCCGTGCCAGGGTGTGGGATGGAGCATCGTGGCCGGGGCAGGGCCAGGGGCTCTCCAGGCTCTCCTGCCCGCTGGGGTCGGACACGCTCCGGGATCCGGGGCTCACACAGCACTTGAGCTGCTAATGAAGCCTCTGGGATGGGAAACTATTCTGTTGGAGTACAAGTTTTTCTCAGCCAACTACACCAGTTCTGCCCTTTCTGCATTTGTTTTTGTCACACTGAGGTCTTGAAACTACATTTTCTTTTTTCCAGATTAAGAACCTCCCTGTGACATTTCAACAATGAAATGCGTCAATTTTTCTCTCCAAAATCCTTCACATTTGAAACGCCCTTCAATCCTACTTTTTAAAAACTAATGCTCCAGAACAAAACAAATATTTCCCTGCAAGTGAAATGTAACATTTCATTAAACCTGGATCAATTCCTGTTTCACTTTTTGATTCCCTAAGACCAAGTCTTTTCCAGCGGCAGCTCTCACTGACGCCCTGCCTGAAACATCCCAGCATGGGGAAGCTCCAGGGATCAAAAGATATTTGGCATCTCAGGGACCGTTGGCTTCCTATGCAAGAGCCTCATGCACACTGGGAAGCCAAACCCTGAGCATCTAGGTTTGCTGTTGAAAGATGAAGTTGCGCACTAAAATTGCAGATCCGTGCTCGTGCGATTGAAGTGGGACCCCAGCTTGGGGTTCCCGATGCACCATCTGCGACGACAGCATCTCAGCGGGGCGCCCACCTCCCGCGCTCATCTGGGCAGACCAGCGGGCAGGTTTGGGTGTGCAACGGGACTCACTGAAATGCAGAGCAAACACTGAGCTCTGCTCCCTGTGTCCGGGTGAGACGAGCATCGGCACACGGCCAGCTCCGGGAGAGGCACGGCAGCGGCTCAGCGCTGGGACAATGACGCAGGTGCAGATTTGGGAGGAGCTGGGATCCACTGGCCTGCTTCCCGCTCACCGTGTTTAAAGTTTTAAACCTCTTGTCACATTAATTCTTTTTTTTTGCCTCGCTTCTTGGCCTTTATTGCAGCTAACACATCTTCTCTCATCAATTTTGCAGAGCCTGGGATTACACCGGCAACGCCTTTTGGCTGCCACGCCGATGTCACACCCGAGCTGGTCAGCAGCGACTCTCGCTGATGGTGGCACCTTCCAACCCGCTTCCCCAGTGAGAGCTGAGCCAAAGGAGATGCTCCCTGGGGAAAGAGGGACCAAGGGAACAATGCCCCCCAGAACTGCAGGGCAGCATCTTTGATTAGGGGACCAGCCTTTCTCCTCCACCACTCAGGGCACTAAATCCACCGTTTCCAGCCTGCAGACCCCCTCACTCCTGTGTCTGTCTGCAGTCACCCCCCCAGGTCTGCCCCCATCACCTCTCCGTGCAGGAGATCCCGCCGGTCCCGGGGCTGTTACACCTCCTGGCTGGAGATGCAGGTCCCTCTGCGACAGCTCCCAGTTGCTCTCCCCTCATGTCCCGGCCGGGCAGGGGACAGCCCCGCAGCTCTAGCTACCCGGTGGGTGCCAGGGTCCCTCGTCGCGTCCCCCAGGCCCAGGCGCCGGCTGGAGGGAAGCAGAGATTGGGTACCCCCACCTTGGCACCTTCCCTCCTCCCTGCATCGCCCAGGGCGATTCTTGCTGCCCAGAAGGATGGTTTCTGGTCTCATCTGCTGTCCCACACCAAACCACTGCCTGAAAGCAGCCGGGGGAGGCGCGGGGCTTTCCGGATGCACGTGCCAGCAAAATTCAGTGTGAAAAAAAAAAAAAAAAAAAAAAAAAAAAAGGGCTGAGAGAGGGAAAGAGGAGCTGTTAAAGGAAACCCAATCTGCCGACCACACCAGGGCGGGCGGCTGGACCCGTCTGCATCTGGGGCTATTGAATCACGGAGCTAAGTGGTTTCCTCTCCACCTCACCGGGGAGCAGCTTTTATGTTCCACTGAAAAGGTATCCTGCTCAAACAAGCGGGGACATAATGGGGAGAGCATCCATTAAACAGAAGGAAACGAGGGCATGTTAAACATGAAATATTCATGGGGGCTCTTGCCAGCTTGTTAATGCATTTGTGTTTGCAAAATACCTCTGGCTCGGGAGCAGGGGAGGGAGGGCTGCGCGGCAGGTCGGAGGGACCCTGGGCATGGTGTGGGCAGGAGGAAACTGCGGAGAGGGTGGCTGGAGAGAGGACAAAGGCAATTTGCGCCTGGTAGGAGAATGGTTTGTTCATGAAAGACCTGCTCAGTGTTGCAGAGGTAAATAAGGGCAGCTAGCAGCCTCTGCTCGGCGCATCCCAGCCCCACCGCTGGGATCTCTGGTGTTGGGCTGCCCTGTGCCCAGAACGAGCACCAGGCTCTGAGGGGCTCGGGCACTGCCTCCGCTTCCACGGCGTTTCGTGGACAGCAGTGTCCCAGGCTCCACTGGTCTATGCTTCCCTAAGTCCCTGCTGGGAGAACAGCCTGCCACAAAGGCTTTCGAGCATTTCTCCAGCTTCGTATTACAGAGACCTCATTGCTTCTACAAACCTCACTTCCATATATTTACTGGGACATTATGAGATAGCATCAATAATTAAAAATAAACTACAATTGTCAAAATGGGCGAACAAAGTGCATCTGGTGATGAATTACCCTGGCTATGCAAAGCAGTATTTGCCCCGTTGGTTGCTAAGCCATAGATTTCATTAACTCACAACGGGTCTCCCAGTCATTTAGTGCAAATTAAGGAAGCTCTATTGTATTATTCCTATTATTATTATTATTATTACTATTATTATTTTGTTACACAGTCTCATGGGTGAGTGTCTCTAGCAAGAGCTGCATTCATTCACCTCAAATGATGAGCTGGTCAAAGGCAGCAGGGTGCCTTCGGGAGCTGGGAAGGGTCCCAGCAGTGCCGGCTCTGGGATGTCTCTGAGCACCGAGGGAGACACTGGGTTGTGAATCTGCCTCTTCCCAGCTTGGGCAGAGTTTCCAGGGCACAGGCGACAGCTGTACATCCTTTCGTTGTTCCTTCCATTGCCATCCCTCCAACCCATCTCTCGAGGAAGGGTTTTACTGTCCAGCCAAGAATAGATAGATCATGTCACAGCACTAAGGGCACACATTTTCGGTATTAAACTGGGACCAGAACGGCCGGTGCTGGCGCTCAGCAAAGCTGATCTCAGCTCTCCCGGAGGGCTCTGTCTGCTGGGCACATCCCTGTCACGCCAGGCTGCTCACCCCTCTTTTCACCTGATTTTGGTGCCGGTGTTTGGAGCCAAGCAAGTCCCCAGTGTCTCTGCTGCGGGGAGAGGAGCTGGTGGGGGAGGTACATGGGAGGAGGGACCTGAAGGGGCAATTCATGCAGAACAGAGTAATCGGATGGAGTGCCAACAGACGAGGACAGAAGAAAGAGAGCACGTTTTAATGAAGAACAGTTTTTAATGATTGCTATTTTTCACTCTTAATTAATGAAATCAGGCTTGGGACAGACAAGCAGGAGTGAGGCAGAAAGAAAGATTAAAGCAGCTTTGTCGCAGGCGTTACTGGAATTGGCTGGTGTCTCGCAGCCCAGCGGTGAAGGGGAAGCAATATCCGATGGACCTGGGCCTAGAGGAGCATTTTGCAGTGGAAAAAATCAGCATGTAATAGAGCTGTAAAAGTGTTGTTTGTGCCTTTGTAAAAATCTCTCACTCGGAGGAAGAGGCCAGGGAGGGAGAGGGTCTCACCGCGGAGCAGGGAGGCTGGAGGCTCTCCTGGCTAAAGCCAAGGACTGGCAGACAAAGAGGTGGAGATATTGCCTAGCACAGTGACAAATTCTTCACAAGTATGAACTTTTCAAACCTCAGGTCCTGGGGAAATGGGACCAAAGTGCAAAGGGGAAAATGTTGATACGGATCAGGTTTATGTTGTGCAAATATATTCTTACATCGGTGTTTGGGAAATGCAATCACAGACTTGGCTGAGGAGGAATTAACAGTGGGTTCAAAGGCAGCTCGGGCTGAGTATTTTATCAGAAAGTGTCTACTTCTGTAACGCCTGCCTGACTTATCCTATGGCTTTTGCCTTCTAGCCCTCTGCTAGTGAGCAGTCCATCAGAGCTCAATGCCACGCACGAGAAGCATTTCCCAGGCTCGTACCGCTGCTCATTCTGCCAAAACCTAACTGGAAAAAACCCAGAGTGATGGAAATGGCCTGTGGGCTCCCAAGGGGCCAAGACCGTTCCGTCTCCCGGTGGGGGATGCCGGGTGGTCCAGCTGAGCTACAGCCCCAGCTGGCTGCGGTGCTTACAGGGACCCAAAATCCAGCCCTGGGCGTCTCCAGCAGAGCTGAAGGCTCTTTGGGAAACCAAGCCTCAATCGCTTCTTGTGAGCTTGCCTTTTCTTCAGACATAGCCGCATGCTTGGCTCAACACATAGTTCTGGGCTATTAATCCGTCTCCCCGTTGCAAACCTCCCAGGACTTTGTTTTCTAAAGGGGAAGCTAGTTGATTATTTCAAATTGATGTTCAGGGTCATCAGCCAAGCTGCTTCCCACAGACAGTAACTCCAGCCAGCTCCCTGCTCGCTCCGTGATCCCAAACCCCACCAGCAGGATGGGCTCACGTTTAGAGATTTGACATCACCAGGATGGTTTATCCCTACCCTCCACGATCTTGTGTAGCTCCCCACAGTAAAAATGAAGCTTGCTGGAACATTTATTTAGAATTTCTCTTCCTTTTTGAGTCCCATTTTCAGTTCAATGAACTCTAAGTAAATGGGCCACAGGCGCCCGGCAGCCCCTGACCTGCAGCGCTGGCAAGCGCAGCCCCTGCACCCTGCTCTGCTCTGCTGCAGCTCACCTCCTCTTCTTGCACAAGTTCATCCCAAGAAAAAGTAAGTTCAGCAATTTCAGCATGTCTGTGGGATTTGCTTTGTCTTTTCCTTATTCTTCATGGGAAAGGGAGGGAGATGAAACACTCTTTCCCCATGTTTTTAAGAGAATCGATTCATTTTTTTCCACTTGAAATGATCATGCAGTTTGCTCTCCCCTCTATTTTATTTTATCCATCAAATTATAACAATAATAATAAAATTCAGAAGGAACTTCTTGCTTGCTGCGGGAACAATGTTCCAGCTGCACCCAAAAAACACACAACACAAACACCTCCTTAGCCGCTGCCCCCGTCATCAGCCGTTTGGACAAGACCCGGGCCAAAAGGCATTCGTTGCGGCAGGGAAGCGGGCAGCCGAGCTGCAGCAGCAGCAGGCTTAGCAGGAAGGGATGGCCCTCCATGCACCCTGAAACTGGGGCGGCCCTGGCCAGGAGAGAGCTGCTCACAGGTCCCTGTGCTTCAGCAGTGCCAGGGACTTGCCTGCCCTGCCAAAAGCAGGGACGAGCTGTGCCCGATAATAAGGCTCTTGGTGGAAGTGAAAAAATCTCTCCTTCAAACTCTTTGCCAGATCCAGAGGGGAGCACCTGGGCTGGGACCTGCCGTCGCAGAGGCTGTTCGAGCAGGAGGTAACCACACACTGCGGCCAGATGTGAATCTGCTCTAATTATCTCCGGCTCATTAACACCAGGGCAAAGACAGGGAGGTTTCTCTGGCAAACAGTGCTGCATCAGGACCTCACTGCAAGGCTTTGCCTCTCTGGATGTCCCTTGTCCTTCCTGAGTTGTGCCTCTCCGGGCATCTCCAGCCCTGGGGCTCTCCTCCGCCACAGCAGCTCGTTTGCTGCAGACGGAGGTGAGGACCAGGACCGGGAGGGACGGAGGAGCGGGACGTGAGGCAGGACCGGTGCGATGGGAGGGCAGCAGAGGATGGGCAGGATGCGGTACCCGCGCATCCTCTGTGTCCAACAGGAATGGTGATGCTGCAGCAGGACAAGCCTCCAGGCCATCCCCACGCTCGAGCCCCTGCATGATCCTCGTGTGCATTCTCATGGGCTGGAGACCTCCTAGCAATCCAATGTCCCCATCCAGCCCTGAGAAGTGTCCCAAGCCCTTCCCTGTGAGAGGCACCATCCTGAGACCCGGGGTGTCCAGACCCCCATGGCAGGACCTCAGATGGGGGTTCACCAGGGACAGCAGGTCCAGATGTGCCCTCACAGCTCACCCCTGACCCACCCAGGTCCAGCTGTTTACTGCAGGGTTTATACTTTCTTCGTTTCCTTCTTTTTCTTTTCTTCCACTGGTATTAAGAGCCTAAAAATAGCCATGCTTCCCATCTCAGCTGGTAATGTAAAACCAGGTTAACATAGCTGCGCCGTGGAACAGCAGCCATCTCGTTCGCTCTGAAATCAAATTTATTAAGGCATTAGTCTCTTTCTCTCTTCCTCCCCCCCTCTTTCCCCTCCCCACAGTAAGCACAGGTTTTCACGCAGCCATGGCTGCCACATCGCTCTGAGCGGAGCAGAGGGGGGGAACGTCAGGGTGACGGGGCTGCGGCTGCAGCAAGGGGCAGCCACTGCTGGGGGCTCGGCACCATCCCCCCACGGGGACCCTCGGCCACGGGAGAACCCAGCCTCTTCCCCGGCACCCACGCCGTGCCCGATCAGCACAGCCGGCGCTGTTTGCCAGGGATGGAGAGCTCCGCACCCAGCCTGCCCCCGAATAACTAACTGCCCCAGCCCTGCCCCGGTGGGATCGCACACGGGGACAGCTCAGCTCCCAGGAAAAGCAACGCAACTCGTCTGCTGAGGGCTAACAGCCACCGGGAATTTGCCGAGAGGATGCCCTGCATGTAGGCGCAGCTTCAGATAAACTAACGCGAGCGTCAGGCGGCTGGCTAAAGCCGGCACGAGGGGCTCAAAGCAGGAGGGAGCAGGAGTGGGCATGGGGAAGGGGGGGACGGGTGATGGCTCTGTGGCAGCACTAATGGCAGCACGACACAGGCTCCTTGCTGGTAGCTGGGGCCGGCCCAGCGGTGCCTGCAGCTCCGGCAGAGCCTGTCCCTCGGCTGCTGGACCAACCTGTGGGCGAGGGGATGGATGGAAATGGGTGGGCTCCCTCGGGCAGCAGTGGGAAAGGGGCGAGTGGCGGTGCCTGGCCGGAGCAGCCGTGCTGCCGGCAGCTTGGCCCCTCGGCAGGGCTGTGGGCTCCTGCCAGCCTTGTTTCGGGGTGCAAGGGAGGAAGAAACAGCGTAAAATCAAGCGACCCTTAGGCTGGGCAGGGGCAGAAGGCAGCTGGACCCTCCCACAGATGGAAGAGGCCGCAAACAAAACTTGCCGTGCGCTCCGACCGCAGGTCATTACAGACCAGTGGGATCCTTTATAAATAATGAACCAATATTGATTGCCTTTGCCAGTAAACACAGAATGACCTTTATTAAAAATACACGAAAAATGCACTTAGGGAAACTCGCCGACTTCTCGCTACAGACAGATTTACACAAAAAGCTGATTTGTCCCCCAACAGCCGGAAATGTGGTAAACGAGGCAGGCAAGGGGAGCAAACCGCCAGCACAGCGGGCGCTGCATCCCGCTGCCCGATGCCCGCTCCCCGCTCCTGCCCTGCAGCTGCAGACCGGGGCTGACCACACCATCGCTCAGCAGAGCTGCCTGCCTGGGGACCCCCCGCCATCCCATCTGGCACCCCAGGGGAGAGGGTGTAGGTCTCTGCCCCGCCGAAAGCCACAGGACATGAGATATTGGGCCCTGATGCAGTTATTGGGGACGGGAGAGAGCTCGGCGGAGGAGGAGGCAAGATGAGACTTTAAACTCCACCTCAGGGCATATCTCCCTATAACCCACTCAGACACTTTTGATGTAGTGGTTTGGAGCTGGCCCTTGGACTCTGCAATTTGCTTTAAATTGCCCACTCAGCACCCAGCACCACGCTTGCTGAACGCTGAGAGCTGGACGCGGCTCCCTCGGCCGGGGGCGGTGGAAGTGGCTCAAGGCACTGTGTAAATCTGGGAATTTGCCTTGGAGCTGCCCTCTGTTTGTCTGATCTCTTGGGGGTTTTGCAACAATTAATTATCTGCTATACAATAGAAAGATCATTCCTCCTGGCCAAGGTTAAATATCCCAGTGCTGCAAAATAGCATTCATGTTAGCTCGAAATAAATCTTGCTTATTCCCTAGGCAATGCTGCTGCTTCTGATTCTTTGTCCATAGATTAAAGAAATGGGCAACAGCACAGCTCCAGACACTGGAAGGGAGATTAAGAGCTCCTCACCCCTCAGCCACCACTTGAGCTGTGAATTACCACTTGGACGCCTCCTGTTGGCAAATTGCTCGTGACCCCACGGTGGTTTTTGCCTGCGTGTGTTTCAGTCTGCAGCCGTTCAGAAACCTCGGGGCTGGCAAGCTTTGTGGCGGGTGGCCTTCGAGCACTGGGTGTTGGGCCTGTGCGGTGGGGGATGCAGATACAGATGCAGATACAGATGCAGATGCAGATGCAGATGCTGGGAAGACCCTGACAGGGAGGAGAAGGGGCTGGTGGAGCCCTGAATGGCTCGGGCTGTCTTTTGTCAGCAGGGGAACAATCCTGACATCGAGATGAAATAAGCCTCTGAGGTCTAGAGGCTGCACAAAGGAAAACAAGTAGAAATGGCAGCAGATACTCAGATCCCCAGCCTTAAAAGCATCTGGTTCTCTTCCCAAAGGAGAGGAGGAATCAGACATGTTCGCTGTCTACTAGATGGTACAACCCGTTGGCTCTCTCACACGGTAATTGCCTGCAAATACAAAGCAACTGGGAGATATTTCTCTCTTTGATAGTCATTTACACACAGCACTTTTCCACATGGGAATGTGCCCGCGTGTGCACAAGTACAGGCATTGCCACCAATAAAAGCATTTCGAGCAAACCGTCTGCTTGAAGAAGCACATGTGGGACCCTGCGCAGCGGCAGGGAAAGCACATCCCAGTCTGGACGCAGGGATCTCGCTGCAGGACTGGCCCAGCTTTGGTTATGGGGGTCTCACCAGCCAGAGCAGGGACACAAACCAGCCTCCATCGGTCCTTCCCACGCTGTTACACGAGGGACCGCAGCCCCCCCACCCGAGGGGGAGAGCCATGGGGACCGCGCTGCCCGTGCTGAGCACCCGGCTCAGGCTTTCGTGGGACAGGTATGCAGGCTGCTGCCCCACACCGCTTATGCCTTCCCACCCCGAAAGCCAACACTCTGGCTTCTGTCCCCGTGCTGGAAGACCCAGTTCCATTAACCCCCTCTGGACTTGGGCCGGCAATCTTTTTGGGTGGTCTTCCACTGGGGCATCTCCTGGGCCCCCCCTGTCCGCACATGGGGGCTCCCCTGGGGCCAGGCAAGAGCAAGAGAAAGTCTCTCTCCATCCCCTCTGATCTCAGGGAGGACCTGCACAGCATGCAGGCTGCTCTGGCAGAGGTTGCTGGGGAGCGGTCTGGGCCGCTCCAGGGGACGTGTGATGCTAAAAAGCCAGCATGGACCACGGCCAAGCGAACAAAGGTTTTGTTAATTGGAGTGCATGTGGGTAAGTAGCATTGATCACTCAAGTTACTTATGGCTTTTGAACAAAATGCTCCTGGAGCAAATGTGTCTGGCTTCTTAATTGATTTGGGATTTTACTTTTTTTTTTTTCCCTCCACGGTTTTTGGAGAGGCACAGGTAGGTGCTGAGCGTCAAGCATCTGCACTGTGTGCCTTACAGGTTTTTCATATCAGAGCATCCCATTTCACGTTCTCATTTCCACCTCTCTTATCACCCCCTAGCTCCAAGGAAGAGATGTGCAAGCAAAAGCCAGTCTGGTAGCATGTTTTGTCCCCAGATAAACTGTCTGTTAGACTCACCAGGAAGGGTAGGAGATCCTCAACACCCCCTACCTCATTCACATATTCCAGCTGAGCTGAGGCACAGAGCAGAGCAGCCTTCCCCAGCATCCCCCTTTGACCGCCGCTATTTTATAATTAATGTTGGCACTGACCAAACAACATGGCAACACAAGAGCTACATGCTGGAGCGTGCTCCGTGGCCAGGCTGCGCTGAGTCCTGGTGTCCAGCCAGGACCTGGTAGTTGACTGCATTTTCCCTGGGAAGCTGGAGCGGGGGAGGTTTTCCCCAAGCTCTCAGCGGTCCATCAGCCTGACAAGCGCCGCAGCATCCTTCATTACCACTGCACACGAGGGGCCACTCCAGACCATGCTCATAACCCAGCCCCGCGGTCCCGTCGGCAACAAAACCCATTGCACGGCCAAAATATATTTCATGCCGGCAAACCGGCTCTGCTCGCTGCTGCAGCCCGGGGTACCAGGAGAGCCCCAGAAGGGCAGAAGCACCCTTCCACACTGGATCGGTGGATCGGACAGAGCTCCTCCGGCTGCCTCGCCACCCTGCCCTGCTGCCCATCCCTGCCAGCACTGTCAGCTTCGTGCTCGCTAATGCTTGCTCATCCCTGCGTGACCCTGCCTGCGAGGGCAGCTCTGCCTGGAGCCGGAGCAGCGGCCAGCGAGCTGTCTGCTCCCCGCAGGAGGCTCGTGCTGTTACCCTGGAGAAGCCGCTTAGCCCTCTGGATGAGGATGTTATTGCACCAAATCAAAAAGGTCAGGGTCTGCAGCAGCTTGTCTCGCAGTCTGCTGTAGCGAGGCACTGTCTAATCCAGGCTGCCCTAAGGACAGCCCTGTGCTCAGCGAGATGCTGAAAACACAGGTTTGGAGAGGGGCCGTGCTTCTTGTCTCATGCCCCAGGGAACCTTCAAGTAGCTCCTTCTTTTAATCCGATCACCAAAAAGATTCATTAGCTAAAGGCCAGTGTTGACTCCAGGTCTGAACAGAGTTTTTTTCTTTGTACGCACTCCTGTATTGCTGATGATGGTAAGAAGCCAGATGTTTCTAACCAGCCAGTGTCTTGGGACATCTTCCCCAGAGAGACAGTGAGTCCACAAAATCCTCAAGTGGATATGAAATTTAATTAATTTATAAGTGGAAACACATGGCACCACCACTTGAGGGAGCAGAGGTCTGCAGCTGATCCAGGCGTCCCAGGCCACCGCTCCTGCCCCAGGGCATCCTCAGGAGGTCCCAGCATCCCGGCTCAGGAGCGGGACTGGAGAGCGGGGACCCATCCCACAAACAGACCTGCAAGTTTCCCCTGCTTTTTTTTTTTAATTCTTTTTTCTAGACATCAGAGGGAAGATGGTTTTAAGGGCTTGTGGAGTTCTTCATATACAAAAATACAAACCAAAAGGTAAATAGGCATGTGTTTTTAATGATCAATCATTCATTCAATTTGCACATGTTTTTCTACCCAACACGGTAAGGAGAGCTGATCTTAATAAATATGTAACAAAATGATCAGTCTGTTCCCAAAACAGCTCAGGCCCTCAGGTACGTGGGGCTGTGTTTGACTCTTCACCTCCATGACCTGCACTGCACTGGGATTTAAAATTGGGATGACAGAGGGAAGATATTTGCATTTTGAGAAAATTTCCCAACTTCACAAGTTGATTGTCCTCAACTTCCTGCAGAACACTCTTGACAAAGTGGCACTGATGGAAGGAAAAAAAACCCCCAACTTCTTCTCTAGAACCCTCGAAATGTTCCATTTTGGAGCAGTCGAAGCAGATTATGAAAGAAAACAGACTCTCCAATCACAGCCCAGGCAGGAAGGCTGGAATCAAGCGGATGCGAGCATGAAATGTGATGTGCAGCGGGATGAGATAAACTCCCTATCTTGTTTTGGCCCATTATAGCATATTATTCATCAAAACACTTTGTTGAAATCAGCTAGCTCCGGGTTTTGTTAATTTTCTCTGTTTCAAAAAAATCAGACTTTGGGGAAAAAAAGTGCCAAAAATAGATATTTAACTAGCTGCTGCCAAATGGTCCTTGAGTTTAGCCTGTCATCCCGGGTTATTACTGCACTTATATCCCTGTGATAATTTGGGAACGGTTTCTCTGAGCTGAGAGGGGAGGGCGGTGGCGGGGCGGATAACACTCTGCCTTGTTAAAACATTCAGGATATTTCCCTGGATGGCAAGAAGCAGCTAGGATTAAGTCCTTATCCCGAATATGCCTGGGTGAATTCTTTGCACGGACAGAGATGGCCTGTGTCCCCCGCAGGAGAGGGGTCCCTCGCCCCGGCCCGAAGCTGCCGGAGAGAAATGAATAAACAAACGTTAGCGAGCAAACCTGGGGTGGCTGTGCATGCTGAGTTCTCTCCCTTCAGCAAAGCAGAGATGCCTTCCCGGTGAAACCTGCCCGTGGTGAGGGAGGGCAGGGAGCGGGCTGGGGTCCCGTCCCCGGCAGCCCCCAGCCCCGTGAGTCCCCCCCACACCCCCGCACCCTCTCCCAACCATTTCAATGTGCAATCAGGGGGCAGAGGAAGGAGGGAGCGATGCTTGAAGGCACTGTTGATTTTCAAGTATCAGTCGCAGGCTTGTTTTGTTTGGGTAAGTTGGATGCTCGCTCGAGTTTCTTAGCAACCCTAATGGGCTGATGCTTTCCATTCCCGGGAATTGCACATGGCAAATTAAGCCTCGGTGTTTCTATCAGACCATCCTTCGCACACCCGCCCAGGCAGGTGACGGGGTGGCTCCTGCTTTGCCACGGTGGGGTGCACGGGGCGGGTACCCTGGGAATGGCGTGGGACGCTCCGCCTGTCCCGGCGCTGGGGCCAGAAACACCGACAGTCCTCAGCAGTGACTTGTAGGGTCCCCCTGCCATCCCCCCCAATCCGTATGTCCTAGTCCTTCCGCTACATCCAAGCTTGGCCTCTCTGGAGCAAGGACAGCCAGGCACTGGTGTGCTTTATTTCTCACATTTATTTATTTAAGTTTTATAAATCAGTCAAAGCCACTTTTGCTGCTGTTCCTATTTCTTTGGAGGAGCCTCAGAGCAAGGAAGGGCAGCTCAGCAGCACCCTAAAGCAGCTTAGTGTTTTTTACACCACAGTGGAGCAGGAAAAGACGGTCAGTGAAGGATTGTAAATTGAGCCAATTAAAGGAATCATTGAGATTATAAGGGACAGGCCATGCTCATCTTGGTGCAGCTCTGGACTTCAGAGGGTTTATACAAAATCACATATTGCCTTTGTATAATTTAACACCCTTTAAGTAATATTATGAAACACAAGCACCACCCTTCAAGGAATATTAAGAAATAAAAGCATGTATGTTCTGCCATCTCCGACGGTTGGGGTTTCACCCTTCTCCCCTTTAGGACAGTGACTCCAGGCCAGCTGGTTTCACGTTCCATTTTTTATTCTTTTTGTTGTCCATCTCTCCTCTCTGCTAAGGTCAGTCAAATGTCTGCAAAACGAGCACGAAGAGATGGTCTTTAAAACACGGGGGGACTCACTCTCCACCAAAGACTGCTCTGTGCCCTGTGCAGGGCGCTAAAGGGGATTCTGTCATGGCTGGAAAGTTTTATCCAGTTGCTCACCTCCCTCCATCCCCTGGGGAAAAGGAGCCGCCTCAGGGACCCCAGCAAAGCCCTCCGGACACCCTGAGCCCTCACCAAGCTCCGCAAGGCTCAGTCCCAAGGCCAGATTTGTGAAACTCAAGAATAAATCGTATCTTTTCCATTAAGACTTTCCAGCACCACCACCAAGTGTGCTGCAACATATGCGACGTGGTGAAAGTCATTAAGCCTCCGTGATGAACCGCTAATGTCCCTCGTTAGCTCACTAGCGCTTAGTCACTCGACTTGATTTCAAAGGGCCCAAAATCTCCCGGCTTTCTGTCAGCATCACTGACAGAAATCCATTTCTGCCTTTTTGTGCTCTCTCAGCCCAGGGATGCTCTGATGCCAACCATGTCCCTAGGTGCCACCACAACGGAGATAAGTATTTCCAGGCTTAACACAGCAGGTTTGGTTACTTTTACTCATGAACTCATTGCGGACCCGCTGTGACCTTCGGGATAAGGGCTTCCATGGAGGATGCGGGCTGCGGCTGCCCTGTGACGGTGACGATTTTGGCTGATTTGCTGTGACCCTCAGCCATTCCCGATTCCAGGAACCACAGCTGCCAGCCAAGCCTGGACTTGGGGCAGATCAGGATTTTCAGGCTGAAGCCTTTCCTGCCCGGTGGGTCAAGGGGAGCTGGACTAGTGCCTGCCAGCATGTGGGCATCGGGCTGGGGCTGAGCCCTGGGCATGCTGGCATGTCCCTGCACCCACACCACCAAGGAAAGGAGATGCCAGCCCCATCCTCAGCAAATAAGGCATCTGGAGAGGTGTAAGAGGAAAGGACCAACTGGAACATTAGAGGGAAAAGGGGAAGCTAACGGGTAAAATTGTGGTGGGCAGGACTTCACGGGAGCCTTGCGGGCTCTAAGCCAGCCCCTCCAGATCTTGGCAATGCCTTGATCCACCTTTTTTGGAAACATATGTGTACGTGTTGTGAGCGTGGGCAAGGCTGTGGCGAGGGAACGCGGCCAGCCTGCATCTTTTCTGTCATCTTCTCCTGCTCCCCTCACAGCGTCGGGCAGCTCCCGAGGGCCGCTGGACGTGACGAACCGGCTGAAGCAGCGACTGCGAGATGAAGCCGGCGATCTGGTTTCAATAAAATCAGCAGATTGTTTCATGGCTGGATGGGAAAGTTGTGAGGCTCCAGGATTTGCTCCTCTGGCAGCTGGATCCTGTTTGTCCATCGCCGTCTCCCTGGACTGCAGCTCCCACCCCACCACTCTGGAACAGGCTTCCTGGAGAGGTGGTCGATGCCCCAAGCTTGTCAGCATTTAAGAGGCATTTGGACAATGCCCTTATAACTTGCTTCAACTTTTGGTCAGTCCTGAAGTGGTCAGGCAGCTGGACTAGATGAGCATTGTAGGTCACTTCCAAATTATTCTATTCTATTCTATTCTATTCTATTCTATTCTATTCTCTGGTTGTTGTGCTGGTCAGAGCACGGTGCCTGCTGTGGAACCCAGTGCACCAACCTCCTCTGGGGATGCAAGACAAGAGTGTAAAGCAGAAAGTAATAGTCTGGTCTGAGAGATGAATGCTTCTGCTGATTAACACCTTTCTCACTCGTTGGAAAGACAGGAAGGTTGGATGGATGGGAGGGTTTCCAGGGAGAACTGGGCTTCTTGGGCTGCAGAGTGCCTCCGGCTCGTGGTGCATCACCCTCTTAGGGCATCCAGCTGACCCAGCGAGAGCACTGGCAAGTCCTCTGCCCCTGCCTGCTTCTGAGGAGGGCACCTCCTGTGCAGCACTGCAGTTATAAGTGATGGAGAGGGCTGGACTTCGGGATGAACTCCGCTGTCATCTCCAAAAGCGTAGGTGCCCCCGAGCTCGGGGTGTCTGGAGTGCAGGAAGCAGAGATACAGGAGCATCTCCTGGCTCCGACTCAGCAAAGCACTTCAGTGTGCAGCTTTGATGGGGACATTAAGCATATGCTTAAAGCTGAGCCTGCGCTCCAAGGCGCTGCTCAGCCGGGGACCCGGAGTTAGTTCAGACAGAGGCAGCTGAACGCTTTGAAATATTGGGCAGTTTTCTAGGTTACATTTAGCCTTTCTCTGTACCTTTAAATTCCGACAGCAATGTGCCTTCTAAGGAAAAAAAACAAGCCTTTAAAGCAGTAAACAGCTGTTTTCCCTCTTTCTATATAAGAGCAATCTTAAAAAACACTAAAAAATTTAACAACCTTATTTTTTTTCAAAGGTGGGTTTTTTTTGTGTGAAGCAAGGCCATTTCAGGGGTCTGTCAAGCATACTCGGTAACAGCGTGACATATCCAGTAACGGCATCACCAATAACCAGCTTGGCCTTCCTCCCTAGCTTGGCTTTATTACAGTCCCTAAACTGGCCCAATAGGAATTTCTGCTCTGTATTTAAATGAACTTGCAGGCAGTAAAGGAGCATGTATAAAGAAAGGGGTGAGTATTATGTCAGTTTTGTGTATTGTAACCCCTTTACTTACAGCCCCTATATCTTCTAAATTCTGGCAGGGGCAGAAGCACTAACTTACTCACTCCCACTGTCTCCATCCCCAAAGTGTGCAGTTAATCCCAAATCCGAGGCTGCAATATCAGCTTTCTGTTCTAGCCAGGACAGAAAAAAAAACAGAGCAGGACAGACCAGCTGCATTTAGCGCCCTATCAGCTAAATTTCAATGAAATCATTTTGATGAATTGTTTAGGAAGGGAAAAAGCCCCATTAACTGTACATTTGCTGTTAATTAATAGTCTGCTTTTTTTTTCTCCTCTTCGGCACAGCACTTCCGAGCTGTTTCACACTCCGCTGTGAGCACAGCATCTTTGATAGGCACAGCAGCAGTGGGTGCCGGGCAGATGGGTGATCCAGACAGGCATGAGCTGCGACAAGGGAGCAAGCTGCATCAGTAGGATGCCAGGGAGGATGAATTCTCCAAGCTCCATGCCCTGCTCCAGAGAGAAAATGCTGAAGCCATGTCAATGCATGAGAAGCGGTAAAAGCTAATGGTTCCATTCTGCTCCCAGAGCTGCTCCTGCTCCGGACCGCTGTCGGTCCATAGGCAGCACCCGTGGGCGGCTGTGCAGTGTCAGCAGGGCAGGAGAGGCGTTCCTCAGCTCCTTGGTTTTATTATTTTTAATAAATTCTCTTTTCGTGTATTTATTTTCTGTACATATCTTGTAAATATCTCTGGAATGTTATTGGAGAGGAATGTTGGCCAATATCCCCTGGAAAACAGATGCCTGATCTGCTGTGGGGGACTCTGATGGGATCAGGGCAGCCCTGCACGCCTCGGGGGTGGTGGGTGCCCACAGGTCCTGGCCAAGGCTTAAAACCAGTAGCAAACACACACAGTAGGCAACTGCAACGAAGGAAAAGTCTTGGTAAATAATTTTCATTCATAGTCACTATGTCAATGTGCCCACGGGACATTTCAGGAGCCACCGCACAGAGGACGAGGGAGCAGCTGCGTGGCAGAGCATCTGCCCGGCTCCCACCCGGCCCCTCTTGCAGCAAGGCACGATGTCCCCCCGTCCTTGGCCCTCGTCAGCGCAGGCAGCCCTCGAGCAAAGAGCTTCATTGTCTGTTTTAGACCGGCTCCTGTGCTCTCTGGGCTGTAGGCTGTATTCCACAGCTTCTGTAGGAAGCCCTTACAGTTTTGAAGCCCAGAAACTGAGGGTGCTCTGATGGAGAAGCTCTCACCTGATATGATTCCTTGGGCTGCCCAGCTTTATTTGAGTTAAGATGTCCTTCCCGCATTGAGACCTTCCAAGCTAAGTCACCCTGGGAAGAAAATGTAAAATACCCGGATAGTGCTGAAGCTGGGTACTGAGTCCTGATCAGCCTTGCAGCTCTGTTTAAAACTCTTCCTGCGATTCTCCGAGTTTTCCATATTTCATTTTCTGGGTGGGTTTTTTTCCTGTACTTAATCCAGAAACTTTCATTCAAACTCAATTTGAATTTAGGAGGAACCAAAGGCTGTAAACGTGGTTTCTTCCAACCCAACTGCATCACCTGGACTCAGCCCTGCTATGAGGAAGAGAGAAAACCTCAGGAACAGGGATTGTGTTTTACTAATTGCTTTACCAGCTTGTGGGAGAGTGCAATGCCAGCTCCAGCACCGCCAGAGCAGGGCACCTGGCGACAGAAAAGGAACAAATACCTAACGGTAGAAGTAAGTGCTTGTGAGCCTACAGGTTTCTCTTCTTCTTTTCCAGCTGTGCTGACTCTTCCAACAAGCAAGATCAGCCACAGACCTTGTCTCACGCCTGTCCTCCGCTGCAGCACGGGCTCTGAAATTTGCTGCTTGACACGGCAGCCCCACCACGAGTGGATTTGGGCTGTTTGTCCCCTCGGACAGGCGGGAGAGCAGCCCCACAGAGCTCGCTGCCTGTAACCCTTCAGCTCCAGGTCCGGGGGCCAAGGAACCCTCCCTCACCCCCCCTCCGGCACTACACGCTATTCCTTTGGCCACTGAGCTCCCCCCGCACAGCACCTGCACCCCGTTCAGTGGCACCCGCTGTCTGAGAGGGTCTGACTCTCGGTGGACCATTTCTTCTCAGACGTGTCCACCCATCACCCTGGCCCAGGACCGGGGGGCTGCGGGATGCAGGATGCTCGGAGCCAGCCGTCTCCGCAGGCGCTGCCGGACCCGGCACAGCAAAACCAGAGCGAAGCAGGGAAGGAGCAAAAGCCGAGCTGGGGCCAGGGGCTGTGCTCTGCTCTAGGGAGAGGTACAAAGGTGACGGGTGCTCCCAGGTCCCATCCTCCAAGGCTTCAGCGAAACAGAGAGCGGGAGGGAGTGGTGCGCAGGCAGGGGCGGGTTGGACGCAGATCGCTCACCTTCGGCGGTGACTTTCCATTCTTTCAAGTGTTTGGGTTTCCTGCAAATAAGCTCTGGATTTCCTGGGGCTTTTTTATTCTTCTCAAACTACCGTGGCCTCCAGCTTGTGCTGGCAGATCCCTGTGCCTGCACAAAATACCACTGCTGTCAGCCAGATCTCCAAGCCTGTGCAGGAATCATTACAGGTTTGGGTCTAAAAGCTTCCTTGGGGGATTTCTTGCCCTTAATTTTTGACGTGCACACTCAGTGTAGGCTTCACCTTGGGGAAGCATCTTCTCTGGGTATCCCATAGCAGAAGTGAGCCCTGGTCCTGGCAGGCAAGAGGGGGTGCACCACCCCGCTTTCGGTCTCTGGACCGCGAGGCATCAGTGCAATGAGCTGCTGCAAAACCCAGGCTCTGTGTCCCTCTGAGTCACCACCTCAGCCCAGAGGAAGAAGCTAATCTGAGTCTTTGTACTAAGAAGGAGTCATTCACTGCAGTGCTACATGCTTAATTATCCTGACTAGAAAGAAGAGCCCTAGTAACATTTGGTCCAAATTAATGATGGTTTGTTTTGAAATGCAAATAGTTTTTAATCAGAGGGGGAAAGGTGGAAATAGACACTACTTAGTTTCTACATTTGAATTTTTTTAATGAAGCCATGCATCTGTGTTTTTTTAAAATATATATTTCTTTTAATATGGAGAATAACTTTTGTGTGGGCTGAATTAGCTCTAAATGAAAGCAAACAAGGCATAATTAGAAACCGGTTCACTTTTTTTCTTCTGTTCCTTTTCCCCTGTAACGGCAGCATTATAAGAAGGTGTGCATCTGGGAGGGGAGGGAAAGCACCCCAGCCGAGAGCATGCCCATCTGGGGGGGGCCTGGCCGTGAGGCTGGCGCAGCGGAGGACAGAGAGGTGCTGCAAAGCATGGCTTGAAGTGGGAGCTGGGCACACGCCGGGACTCATCCCAGCTGCTTTGGGGCTCCCGGAGGAGCAGGATACGGCCCCTCTCCCCACTGCCAGCCCTGCCAGCGGCTGTGTCCCTGCGCGCCCCGGTCCCCGCGCCCAGTCACCCCTGACCGCTGGAAGCTGCTTCTGCCAAGTGGAAGGAGAGGGGCTGGTTTCCAAAGGCAGCTCCATGTGCGAATCTTGGAAGCTCCCATTTGGGAAGTGCATGAGTTTCTCATTTAATATGGTACCATGCTGCATTCTTTCTCTATAAAGAGACCTCATTTAACTTTAGGCGTGTTTATACATCTAATTAAAAATTGGTCATATTTAATTGATTGCATATATCATTACTGCTGCCTCATTGAATCCACGAGCACAGTCTAGCAGCAGTCACAGAGCTGCTTCCCCACGCTGCGGCACAGGCACAGAAACACTGCTAGGTCCCAGCCGGTTTCTCTCTGCTTTATCCCCATTTTGTCAGCAGTGTCCATAAACTGTCTGGCGTTCCCTGCTTCTCGGAGCTCCCACCGCCCGGCTGCTGCGACGGCCGTGCCGCTGCAGCCGCTGTCTAGGGAGCATCTCGGCAGAGCGGGAAGGAAAGCGCTTTGCCAGGCGCTCTGTGGCTTCCCTCCAGCGCCATAGTGCACACACAAAATACCACTCTGGGCCGGTGGTTTCCAAATCCCTTGGGGCTCGGGAGGAGAAAGCCGTTTTCAAGGTAAGGCAGAAGGTGGAGAGCCCTCTCCCGTGTTCCCACCACCACTGCACCTCGCCCCACACTGAGCAGGGTGCTGGGGTGGGTCAGGGCTGTGGCTCTCTGCCTGTTCTCCCCATCACCCTGTGCTTGATGCCCTGCACGGTCCCCTCCTCCTCCGAGCCCCACGGCAAGGGACACATGGGCTCCTCGGGGTGGGAGTCTCTTCTGCCGCGGGAGCGAGGGGGAGCACGTGTGGACAGCAGAGAGCTTCGCTGGGGGACAGCCACCTCGCCGGCCATCGGCAGAGAGCCCAAGCCTTGCGTGGCACGTGCACAGCCGTCTCTGCCCGCCCCGCCGTCCTCGCACCCCCGGCACCGAGCACCGCGGCTGCCCTGGCTTGCTGCCTTGGTGGAGGGCGGCTGCTGCGGCAGCGATGGGGCACTGCTTGTCCTCCTGCCTGTCACACCTCTCCTGGGTAATTGAATCAAATTGTCAGCAAAGAGGGGATGATGATTCAGCTCCCACCAAAGGCTAGACTATTACCTAGCAGCTTAATAATGAAAACTGTCATCATTCCTGCAATAAGGAAAGATAAATAAGTTATTAAATGCAAGAGCCTGCCACCCTCCCCGGGCAGGGCACCACGCCAGAGGAATATTAACTTCTGGCCACAGCCTATCTGTTGGGGGAACGGAGAGGAATACCCGGAGCACTCAGAGAAAGAGCTCTTTCTCCTCCAGCCGGCTTTGAAAGGGCTTCTGCTTGCTTTGTGCTGCTGCTGTGTGCTTGGGAAACCAAGAGCCACCGCTCTCTGCTCCTCCTCAAAGGCTGAAAGATAAATACAGTCCCAGAAAAGGAGACAAGTGGGGAAGACTGAGTCTGAGGAGGGGCCAGAGCGGGACCTGAAGAGGCACATTATTCACGCAGGTGTGATGAGCCCTGATCTGGAGCAAGGAGCGCATTAACCTGAGCTTTACTGAGCAGCTTTGGTGGGACCCTTTGCTGCAAGACAACCGAGGACTGACCGATACAGCCTCGCCTGTGGGCAGCTGTTGCGGGAGGTGCCGCGCAGTGGAGAGGCTGGTTCGGCATCCACCCAGGCTGGAGCCAGCTCAGCTCAGCAGCCAAAACTGCTGTCCTCTCCCTGATGGCCCCTGCCGAGCTCACCTGATCGTGGCTCAGCTTTAGTGCCTGTCTATATGTTACAAGATGAAAGGCACGTCTGATGTGGAGAGAAAAAGGTCAGAAACGGGGAAGAAAGGAGGAAAGGAGAAGTGACCTTTCTTGCCCAGCTGTAGTTTACTGGGAGAAAGTCCATGAGCCATTACACGACCCGCTGGGAATTGGAGGGAGCGAGCCCTGGTACCGCTCCGGCTGCAGCTATGCGCTGTGGAGACCCGTAGGTGCTGTTCTGCAGAGCTAGCCATAACAAATGACCTTCATAACACCTTCCCTCTAAAATTCTCCAACATTCCCACTAATAAACAATGTGGTTGTCTAGGCAGTCCTATCATTTTATCTAAAAATTGCTCCTTCCTTCCCTGCTGAACAGTCAAAGCATCTTCCACTGAGCCTACAGCGATACATTCTCCTCTCCTGCCTCCTTCTGGGGGTGAGGTCCTTCCCCGGCCCTCACCCCCTCCCACTTCCTGAGCTGTGACCCCTTCCCCATTGCTGTTAGCTCCTAGGGGATTGAAAAGAAAAAAATTTGCTGATGTGGCACCTCTCTCTCTCTCTGGGCTACCTCGGTGCCATTTTTAGCCTCAGCACAGCCCCTGGAACCATTTTTTTTAATCACTGTGTTTACATGCACCTTCTGGAGGCTGCTAAAGTGTCCTGACAAGCCTCTGAAATCAAAGGCTTGGAGCTGCTCCAGGGGCAGGGACCAAAAAGAAACCATCACCTGGGCTCCCGCCGGGATCGCCCGGGAAGGGCTGCAGGAACACGCCTGGCGCAGGCGGGTGGGCTCTGGTCCATGGAACCCGCAGCTCCTGCCCGCCTTCCCACCCAACCACCCACGGTGGCACAGGTCCTGACACGCCACGCTCCATTCCCACCCCGGCAGCCCGAGCCCACAGACGCCATCAGAGACCACAGGCAAATTTCCACGCTCGGCCAAAAAAGCATCCATAAAGTTAGCGAACATCTTAAGAATTAAGCATCTAATGAGCCCCATCCTGAAGCCAAGGGCTTGGTTCCAGTTTGGCACTGGCTCCGAACCGTGCCCTTCCCATAACGGCAGACGGCTCTGCTTGGCTTGTCCGCTGAATCCCATAACACCCTCTCGGTGCCTTCTCTGAGGGAGATGGGCTGGGAAGACAGAGGAGGTCCCGGGACGCTGCTACCGGTTAGATGGCACATGAAGGCACGAGGACACTGGGGAGAAGTGGGGAAGACGTGACCTGAGTCCTCACGCTCTGTATTATCTCAGCAGAGCCCCTTGCTCTTCAACTCCCCAAACCATTTTGCTCCCTGAATATCCATTTTCAGGTCTTGTGAGATGGATGGCTTATGTTTCCTCACCCCATCACTTGCGAGAAGGGGTAGCTCTCTGGGGAAGGTCATTCACCTGCACCCTCAGGCTAAAGCTAAGGGCTTGTCCATGCTGCAAACACCTTTGTGTCGAGCATCCTCGCTGCCGCAGGGCCAGGCCAGCCCCTTTCACAAACGCAGCAGCAGCAGTGAAACCTGCAGGCAGCTCGGAGGGGACCCGAGAGCCGGGCTGAAGGCCATTTGTTGGAAAGCTTCATACCTCCACACTTTTCATGCTATTAACAATGCAGTATCCGGCAAGTGGATGAAAAAGACCTCGGATGTACTTGGTCTTGCAACAGGAGGGGACAACCTCTTCCCAACCCGCAGCGTGGGGATTTCCCTCGCACATTTGCCCTGGGCAAAGCTAACCAGGGCGGTACCTCCGCTTCACCCCCCCCTCCTCCTTCCCCCATCAGCCTGCTTTTGGTGTACTGCACCCTGACTCATCCCTCTTGCAGACGTCTGGGTGCTTCACCCCACCGCTCACCCGCTCCGTGCTGGGCCAGACCCCGGTCCCAGGGTACCTGTCCGCCTCGGGCTGCTCCTCTGGAGACTCCTTTCCTACAGCTTTCCTTCTGCTGGCCAGCCTTCAGCCATTCCCTGCCCTCTACTGCTCTCCTGCCGGCCATAAATATATATAGAATATAGAACATTATTTTATGACGTACTATAAAAAAAAAAATAATCCTGGAACTACAAGGCACGTGCCAAACCTCAGCAGCACATGCAGGAATGCCTTTGTTCCAGCTGTTGCTGGATTGCCTGAGCTCTTCACAGCATAGTTTGAAGGCTTTTCAGGACAGGAGCCTTGTTTTCTTTTTTTTTTTTTCTGGCATCAGGCAGCAGCAGCAGTCGTGGCTATACATAGTCAGTGATACCATCCGTCCTTTACACACAGCCTCTTTGTGTCCCATCTCCTGAATCGCTGCCCAGGACTCCCCAAATCAGGCACACGTGGAGTTTGAAGTGTGGGTATGGGCTGACCCTGAAAGTGTGAGGAGTGCCGTGGGGCAGGGACGTCCCATTTCTCACCGAGGATGCTGCCTACATTTATTGCTCCTTAGATCTTGCCCCTTCCTCCTGTAGGAGCCCTCTCCCTCCTTCCCCGGGGCTGAGCCTCCCTGCACCCACCAAGGGCCGGCGGCAAGGAGCCCCCCGGTGCAACGCAACCCTCGGCTCTTTCTAGGGTTTCACTGAGGCGCTGGCTCCTGCGTGGCCACTTTGGGGAACCGGTGAGCAGAGAACCATCTGTGTTTCTTCTCAGGGCTCATGCCAGACCCATAAATCACCAGGGGATGCCATAGCACACCGGCACCCGTGCCCCAAGGTGCCAGCCCACGCCCCGAGGTGCCAGCCCCTGGTCCTCCTTTCCCTTCCCCTCCTGGGCTGGTGAAACTTTCTTATAAAACCTGCAAACCAAGCTCCATAAAACTCCCGATTCATTCTGCAGATATTTCCTGCGCTGGGGCTTTCAGCAGCATCTGCTGGTTTGAAGTACACTTTTTATTCGTCCTGGGGGCACCATTACTTTCTGCTTTAGCAGTTTTGCCTGCTCTGTAGTCTCTGCCAGGCTCCATCCACGGAAGAGAAAATTGGTGAAAGAATAATAATTATGATTGTTATAAATATATATTTCATTGCGGTGGCCCTTTGTGCATGTGTTCATCACTGATGAGGAGACCAGAGGGGAGAGCGGGTGACGCTCAGCTCCGAACAGGCTCCCGACGGCAGATGCTGTGTCCGCCGGCGGGCAGGCAAGCAGCTGCCTTCCTCCTCCTCCTGCTCCCACAGCACCCACCAGGACACCCCCCACCCTCCTCCTCTCCCTAGAGGGTCTCCGGTGGGTCAGAGGGGCCAGAAGAGCTGGACATGGCTAGAGGCGCGTGCCTGGGGCGGGATGCCCTGGGGCAGGCTGGAGCCGCTTCCAAGCTTGTCCATCCGTTGGGATGGTGGGGGGCGAGGAGAGAGCAGCTGAGTTGGGAACACTGGGGAAAAAAGACTTGCACAGTAGGCCAGGGGGAAAAAGTGCATAGTCATGTCTTCTGGGCTCTGCCTCAGTTTCTCGATGGATGTCTGCTCTCTTCCAACTGAGTGGAGACACAAAGGACCGATGATTTCATCTGCAAATGATTCGCATCAGCAACCAGCAGCCAATTTCTCCTCTCGTCAGGGAATTATCTGAACAGGGATTTTTTTGAAAGAGTATAGGGGATCTTTCCCCTGCTCTTAGAAGGAAGTCTTTTTCCCTTCTTTCACCAGCTGGGGATGATCACCTTCTCTCCACGTCCTCAACTACGCAGCCCCTGCAGACTGAGGATGCTCCCCGGGTCAGTGTCCTGGCCCCTCGCTGCCACTCAACCTTCTCCCCTTTCATTTCCTGCTGCAGAAAGTTTCAGGTATTTCCTGTAGCCACTTTAAATTTCCTTGAGGGTTTCTTCATTTCACCCTCAGTGGGATGGCCTGAAAGCAAGGCAGCAGGAGTCGTGCAGAATGTGGTACATGGGAAGAGTTTGTACTAATCAGCATTTCTTGGCTAATTTTTCCACTGGCCTTTCCACTCTGAGCAGCCCTCCCCTCCTCGCAGATCAGACTAGATAATTATATATGGTCCCTCCTGGTTTTGAAAATCGGTGAATGCAATTCCATCTGCAAGTGAGTCTAATATTACCGCTGTCAGATCTTCCCCGCTCCTAGACTGCAGCTCCTGCCAGAGACTGTCCGTACCACGGCAGCTGCCACTGGGGCTTCATCGGAACATACAGAGAGAATGAGCCCGTGGTGGATACTTTTAACTATAGATGGAAATTCATCTCTGAGGTACTTACTCTTCCGCAAACTCGTTTGCCATAACTCCTCCAGAGGACCTGGAGCAGGTTGCTGTGGTTTGCCTTTGCAGCAAAACAGAGAAGAGGTGGGAGAAAACCCACACACGTGCATTTTACCCTAATCCGCTCCTACCCCACAGGAGCACACAAACTGCTCTCTGCTCCCACAGGGGCTCCACGCCAGAGCTGTAGGGAAGCCCGGCCACAGAGCACCCTAACCCGGCCAGCAGCATCCCCCGAAGGCCTGGCAGCACAGGCTGGGCAGCTGCCAGGCTCCCTTTCTGGCAGGCACTGGTGGTGAGGAGGGGAAGGGATGATGCCAGAGTGAAACGAGATGTCTGACAGATGCCAAAGCCAGTTTTGGAGACTGGAGCTGCCGCAGCTGGGATACGAAGGCAGAGGAGCCTGAGTCTAGCCGGGATCTGCTGTGAAACACATGCCCTTTGGTTTCAGTGCCTTGAGGAGCAGCCATGGGCTTGGATCCTTGGGCATTAACAAAACTTTTGAGATGTATTTAAACTCCTGTGCTGGGAGATCGTCCGGAGCTGATGACAGCCCGTCACGCAACGCCCACCTCTCTTGCACGAGCCCCACACGCAGCGCCTTGGGGAGATGCCAGCAAGCTGCAACTCCTCCGGCGCAGGAGCAGGCTCCCCTGGAGCCGCCGCTGCCCTGGGCCCCGGCGTGCTCCCCGCCGGGCACTTGCTAACACAGGCCGTCCCCTTCAGAGCTGGCTGCTGCTCCCTCCCGTGCCTGACCCCATCTCAGGGACTCACGCCGGGGTTAGAGGCTCACGCTCGGTCAGCTCATGCTGAGTGGGTTCGGCAGCTCCCCTGAGCCACCTCTGAAGCCAGGCCAGATGCTCCTGCGAGCTGGGCAATGAGTCATCGAGCAGGGGCAGAGCGGAGTCTCTTTCTGTCTCTCCAGCCCTACATATCGCAGCCCAGGAAGGCAGGGAAAAAAAAGATAAAAATACATCAACAACCAGAGCTTGTGCAAACATAGCGCTAGCTGCAAAATCTAGGATTTGCTTTCCTTATCTGCTGTAAGATCGGTCGTAATCTCCTCCGGGAGCCTCCTCCCAGTTTGGTCAGAGGAGGCAGACCTTTCCTGACCCACCATGGGGTCACTGGCTCCCTCCCCGCTTCCCGTGCTGCTCTGGTGCATGTATCCCGGAGAGGGGAGCCAGCTCTCTGCAAAGCCAGAGCATCCTGCTGTGGCCATCTCTGCACCATGCTTGCCAAAAGAGCCTTCCCAAACACCCTGATATCTGTCTCCAAATGTAAACAGACATTTCCATGGAAAACCCACAGCTCAGCTCAAACAGCAGGTCAGGGATGTTTGCCGAAAGCCTGTTTTCTGAGCCCAGAGAGAACCCATGCAGCCCAAGGGGTCTCAGTTTCCCTTGTTTGCACACAAGGAAGCTGTTTCTTATGGTAATTTGTGCTTCAATAAACGTGAAATAAAATTCATTCTGCCCTTTCCCAGCTGGCGTCATCACCATTTCCCTCTGTTTATCACATCATAAGCATCGCCCCGGCAACCACAGCGCGTCCCAGGCAGGGACGCTGGCTGCAGGTGGGGTGAGCGCCAGTCCTGCACCCCGAAACAAAGATGCCACTTTCACACGAGCGTCTCCAGTGGCACAGACGGGAGAGAGGGAGGGAGGGAGGCTGGGGAACAAATACGAGATGGGAGCAAACAGCTTCGGAAGAGGATGCTCTCGGCAGCGGCAGGCGCCAACCCCAGGCAGCACCTGCGAGCTTGAGCTCTGGAGGTGTCTGCCCTGGCGAACCTGCAGACTTGGGCATCCCCACAGCCTAGCACCGGCTCCGGGAAGGAGCCAAACAGAAAAACCAGCTCACAAGGGAGGAGGTTTGGGTGCAGTTTGGTGATCTGGTCCTGGTGCGAGCTCGATTCTGCACCCACTCCTCTTGGCCCACCTCGCTGGGGCCCAACCTCGCTCTGCGCCTCCCCCCTGCCCCATCAAGTACCGAGTTCATCCCTTCGACACCACAGTCAGGAGTCCATCTTCAGTGGGTTTTTTCCCCCTTTAACGCCGTATCGATTTGATTTCAGCACTCCCTTTACAAATGAGGTCATTACTCTCTGGTGAGCCCCCAAAACCCTCCTGCGGAGCGGCGCGGCACAGCCCGCAGATCTCCCTCTTCCCCATCCTCTCCTGCTGAGTTGCAGAAGAGCCTGGGTCTCCGTGAGGAGGAGATTCCCCGTAGGACAGCCCGGCGCGGCGCCGGCCGGGCCTCCCGCGGTCTGCGCCTGCCCCCCCGCGGCAGCAGCCGGGACCCACGCCCGGACCCACGCCCGGGCCCACGCCTGGGCCCACGCCCGGACCCGTCCCTGGACCCACGCCCGGACAGGACCCACGCGGGACCCACGCCAGACCCACGCGGGACCCACGGCGGACCCACGGCGGACCCACGCAGGACCCACGCGGGACCCACGCCGGACCCACGCGGGACCCACGCGGGACCCACGCCCGCCCGGCGGGCCGGTGGCCTCTGCCCATCACCGCATCCCGGCACGCTGCAGCGGCGGCCGGGGGGGTCCTCAGGGGCCGCGCAGGCAGGGAGGGCGACGGGGTCGTTCCCTCCTTTCGATCGCTTCGCATCGCCGAGTTTTAACGGCATTAAAGCCTCGGGTGGGCAAGCGGTTCCCGTGTCCTGGCCAGCCAGCCTGGGGGGATTCTGAAGATTTTGCCTCTGGGCAGTGGCAAAAGCGGGTGGCTGCCTCAGCGAGGTGGGGGCGAGGAGCTGAGGGGGTACGCACCGGCGGCTTAACTCCGGCACGGGGGAAATACCGGGACGCGTTCTCCCAACAGCTTGTGAGCAGTGAGAAGGTTAACAAGGCAAGGAAAGCAGTTAACATGGCTTTCTCAAGAACAAATCGTGTCAAACCAACATAGTGTTTCTTTTTATGATGGGGCAACAGCCTTATGGATGAAGAGAAGCAGGAGTTGTCCTATATTTTGTCTTTAGTGCCTTTTGATGTTGTCTCTCATGGCACACATAAGCAAGGGAGAGAAGAACTGAAATGATTATGAACTGGGTGCTCCCTGCCCAAAACCTGCACTAATGGAGAAGTTACCCAGTGTTTGCTGACAGCCTGTGAGCGTGCACGGAGCAGCGTTTCAGAAGGGCTGGCTCTGGGCTCATGCATTCATTAATGGCTTGGTTGATGGAATGAGAGCCTGCCTATTTATTTTGCATATGTGATGGAGCAAGAAGGACACAGGAATAGGATTTGAATTTGAAATGATTTTGAGAAATAGGAGAAATAGTCTTGGGGGACAAGTGAAGCACAGTTCAACAGGAGTAGATGAGAATTTCTGCCCTTAAGAATAATCAAGCGCACAGAAACAGGAGGAGGGCTGACCGGCAAGGCAGGCTCTGAGAATTGCAGTGGATCTCATGCTGGGCATAGGCCCACCACGCCACGCTGAGAGAGAAAGTCAAACGTTGCCTGAGGTGCCTAGACAGCAGCAGCATTTTTGAGACACACAGAGTACAGGCTCTCCTCCACTTTGCCCTGGAGATATGTCAGGAAGAGCAGTTTGGGGCATAGCAATTTGAGAAAGATGGGGGAGAAGGCCGGAGAAGAAGGATGAGAAGGATCAGAAGGAAATGCTGAACCACTGGGGGAGATTTACTCAAGAGAGAAGACTGGAGCGGAGACATAATCATCTTCAAAGACATAAGCTTTGGGGCTCATACCAACCCGGCATCAATCCAGGTCCTTTACTTTCAGCTATTCATGTCAAAGTGGATGAGATGGGTCCCACCTGCGTTGAGAACGGAACCCTCCGGAGGCCTCCAGAGCTGGCCTCAGCCAGGCCTGGCCCTGCAGGCAATTGTCATCTCTCCCTGCCCCACGCTCTGAGAAGCCTGTGGCCACCACAGCCCCACTGCCACGTGCCCAGGAAGGACACAAAGACTGGTCCAGCAGCCAAGGGAGGGGTTTCAATGCCGTGGTCCCCAGGGGACCCTTGTGCAAGGCTCTCAGCTGGCACAGTCAGCGAATGAAGATTAAAGAGCCAAGAAAAGTTGCTTTGCCTCTTATCAAAGAGCTGTTGCTCTCCCCTCTGCTTGCAATGACTCATGCTCTGCTAGAGCACTTTCCCCAGCCTCATCTGGGACATATTATAGCCTTGGACCCCACTCCGTTTCCTTACAGATGTGGATTCTCCTGGAATGTCTGCCTCCTCCTCCTCTCCAGTGTTTCTGCTTCTCAGGTGTCCCCCTGCCCAGCTAACAAAGCAGTCCCCTAGGCAGGGCTCCCCTTGGCTTGTGCCCAGCTCCCCGGAGCCCCTCGTAATACATGCCCTGGAGCCAGCGCTGGCTCTGCCAGCAGGCATCATGTCCCTTCCCTGGACATTTCCCCAGGGCGACTCCCCAGGTGTGAGTTTGCACCCCGCTGGGGGGGAAAGGTGGGTGGGAACAGGCTGGGCCACACTGTCAGCCCTCCTGGAAGCTGATCCTGCAAGGAGAGGGGTCATGACTGTCCCTGGAAGTGGGCATTCATCCCACAAACAGCAGAGCTGGAGTGGGAAGCCAAACCGTCCTGCAAGAGAGAGAAGCAGCCAGGAGACAGTCTGGGATGTGACAAGCCTCAGCCACCCTAGGCATGAAAAGAGAGAGACTTTTTGCCACGAGGTGTGATGCTCAGGTACGTGAGAGGTGAGGGACCACCTGCGGTCCCACCTGGAGGTGAGCGGGGAACTAACCCTCCCCGCAGTGAGCACCCACCACACTCATTTCTGCTGTGGCAAAGCAGCCCAACCATCTGGAAAGAGGATGCTCCCCAAAGGCTCCCCCTTTTTCGGAAGCCAAAGAGGCCTGTCCGTGCCTGTTCCTGCCCGCTGGTCCCAGCTCTGCCTGCGTGGGTTTTGCTGGGGGTTTCTGAGCCATCGTCCTCTCCTGGGCCAGTTTAATTCTGACCTGCAGAGGGGATGGAGGAAGACATTCAAATTCAAGGTAGTGAGCACAGATTCATTGGATCTTCATTACGAGCTGCCAGCTGACATTTCAGAGGGGGTGATCACATACGCCTCTGTTTAGTAAGGTTTAATTTAACTGTCTCAGAAGCCCATATGTCTTTCAGTGCCTGGGACAGTGGTGACTCAAGGAGGCAGCAGAGCTAAATCAGATGCCAAATACTGATTCCTCTGCACATCCCCAGGGACTGACAACTGGAGTTACTCTCATCATCTCTCTTCCCGCATGCAGCCCCCGGAGAAGATGCACGCTCCTTCAGCTAACAGTGAAGACAGCAAAAGGACAAATGCTTTCATTTCCAAGCCTATGGATTTTCTGTTCAGGTATTTTGGGAATGCGCCACATTAGGGGAATGCGTTTTGTTCGTCTCCGTAATGGGACATAGCTGTTCCCTGTTGTAACAGGTGTTGCATTGTGCCCCTGCTTTACTGCCTGTCACGGATGGCTGGATCGACTCTTCCACATGCCCTGCCCAGGGCATCTTTCAGGGAGGTGTGTTTGTGCTTTGAGAACCTCAGAGGAAAAATGCGTGAAAGATTGCATTTATTGTTCCTCGTGTTCTCGCACTTAGACCAGGCCAGCCTGGAGACTGAATGGGTTGGCCAGAAACTTAGGACATATGATAAAAGCATTTTCTTTCTAGATAGGACACATCTTCATGGGAACGAGTCCGGTATTAATAAACTGTCAACTAGCAGCCAAGTTTGTTGTGTTAACTCAAAAGTAATGAGGTCGTTGTGAATCACTGGGCGTCTGGGACGCGGGGGTAGAAACCAGCCTGGAAAATACTAGATTAGGCCAAAACCTGGAACTGAACCTTTTTTTTTCCTTTATGGCTGAAACTATTTAACAGTTTATATTTTTCACATTAGTTTTCCATTTCAAGCTTCCAAGAAAATGGGAGGGGAAACCCCAGGTACCACAGAAACCATCCCAGCCCAGGGGGGATGCAGGAGCTGGAGGGAGGGGGGGGGGCTCAGGCAGCTTTGGCCTCTGCCCCTCCCCCCCCCCCCAGGCAAAGTTCCCCAAGGAGGGGGGTCAATGCCCTGCCCCAGCTCTGCAGGGACCTGTCCCCAGATCGCCTGTGGATGGGGCTTTGCATGATGCCGCTGTGCCAGAGGACCTGAGCTGGGGAGGGAGGGGGGGGTGTGAGCTCTGCTGTCCTGCCTGATCTTGGCCTGATCTTGGACAGCAGGAGGAGGAGGAGGCTGGGGCTGAGGCCACCTTCCCGTTCTCCCCAGCCGCTCACCTCTCCAGCAGCAGTTCCCAAAGGCTTTTTGTTCCTCGAGGGGCACTCGGTGGGCAGGCCACTCACAAGATGTAGGAAAAACTGCCATTTGCAAAGGCTTTCCAGGTTACAGGTGTCTGGGGACTTTGGGGAAATAGCTCGGTGGCGGGGTGACATCCCAGTCAGACGAGTTCTCACAGAGAAAGGGAGCTGCGGTGGGAAAAAAACCCTTCTCCGCAGCTTTGCATATTCATTTATTACGATTAACAGGCTAATCCAGTGCCCCTCCCTGCACTCTGACAACCTCAATACCCATCTGCACTTTGAATTACCTTTTTCCCTGCAAAGTCTGGCTCTTCAGACCACCCACAGTATTGCCAACAACTCCTTCTTATCCCCCTGCCCTTGCTGTCTCCCAGGGAGCTCCCTCCCTTCGCACATCACCCTGGGGTGCCAATTTCATCTGGGAGCAAAACCCCAGCTTCAGACGCTCCCATGCTTTGGGGGAGCTCATCCTCAAATCCAGACAACCCAGCTTGAGCTTCTCTCTGCTTTTTTGTCTCCACATAGCTGTGCCCCTGCCACACTCTTCCTCCGTTCTTCTTCCCACGCTTGCTTTCTGGCAGGTTTTTCTCATCTTCCTTGTCCAACCACCACCCCGGACCTCTCTTCCTCAGCCCCTGCAGATGTGCAAGAGCATCTCTGCGTGCACGGGCACGCCAGGCAAGGTGGCATCTCATCTTCCTCCCTCCCTCCCTGCGGGGGAACCACCTCTGGCCCCTCAGCACTGGCATCAAGCCCTGTTCCTCCCGAGGGCAAGTGCAGGTCCCTGACCTTCTGCACCGATCCCGATCCCAGGAGCTCTGCTCCCTGTGCCGGCACTGCCACAAGCTCTAAAGTATCACCTGCTTGGCTCTCTTCTCACCTTTACCCAAACATGTAGGGGTCTGACTACACTTTCCCTTAGGTGGTCACACACACATACCCCCCGCCCCATGCAGGTAGCTGTGCTATCAGTGGCACCACACATCACGCCGGCACTGCCCAGACCCAGCAGAAGCCTGCAGCCAGCAGCATCCCAAGGGGCTGTTTAAAGTTCACCAAGGTTGCTGGAAAGGCATTGCCACGCTGCCCTCAAGCGTCAGGAACCCCCTCTCTTTGCTTCAGAAATGGTCTCTGATAATCCCAGAGCAGTGGAGGTTAATCCGTCTTCTTGGGGGTGAAAACTGAAACAGGAGAAGGAATATATAAGCTCTTCCAAATTGTGAGACCCAGCAAACCCATTGGATCAAGAATTCAGAAATGCCCCACTCGGACCATCGATGTTTTATTCAGCACTAATTTGCAAGTCTTTGCATTCAAGACGATACTGAAATTACTCTGGTTTCCAACAATGGTAAAACCAGGGCTTACGCAGACCTGGAGGAAGCTCATCTGCTTCCCCGCCAGCTTGGCTCCCACGGCATTTCTCAGAAGAACGGAGAGCAATTCTGCAAAGAATGAGCTGAAAAGTGACATATTCACCCTCCTTTGTTTTCACTTCCATCAGCTGAAATCTTCCTCTTCTCTAATTCCTGAAAGGCTCTCATTGTAATTAACTTCGCAGGAACATGTGAGGGACATGATGCTCAGCAGCGGAGGCAGCCGAGCAGATAAATCCGCAGGAAGCCGAGACTGAGTTTTAGCAATACCCGTCCTCAGGGCTCCCGTCCGCCTGGCATGAGCCCGGGCATGGAGCGATGCTGCTGCTCCCTTCTCCCCCATGTCCCCCCGCTTGGATGGAGCTGGGCCCATCACAGCCACAGCCCCGAGGCACCTGCCCGGACCCCGGAGCCCGGAGGGTCCGTGCCCCCGGCAGACCCAGCCGGGGCCCTCAGCTGCACCGGCTGCCACTGCTCCCCCCGTCCCTGGGGTGTTGTTCATTGCAGGTACACTTTTTATTGGATTTCGTTAAATTAAGCATATGATCCCATATTATCTGACCCAGCTCTGAAATCTCCCAGGCACAAGTAAACTCTGCTGTCTCAGCTTTTCATTTACATGTTTATTTACTGCCTTTCAGATCACCCAGTTTGCACTGTGCAGCCTCTGATGAATAAATAACCAGTGCCCTTGTAGGCCAGATTGATTAAATGTATTTAATTAATGAGCCCAGCTCCCCTTGAGGACTCTCCCAACTAAAATCCTGAAACCAGCCTTTTGTGTATGACAGCACCAGGACCCATTGATTTGCAGCAATACGAAAGAGGAATAATTTAGTAACTTCATTGATGCCATAACAAGGACATCCCCGAGGACGGGGAAAAGCTGCTGAGGGTTTGGGTCACAGACGGTCCACGCGTGGCTTGCTCCCCCTCACCACTCGGCCACGCGATGCCTGCGAACGCCTTTATTTCTGGTGGCCGAAAGAGCAATTGCCCTCCGAGGGAAAAAATAATCTGCTGCGGTCCAGAAGGTGCTTACTCCTTTGCTCGGGTCAACAAACAGCGGTTCAGGGGAACAGGCAGAGCAGGGATACCGCATGAAAGAAGTACAGAGACATTCCTGGAAGCCAGGGGAGATGTGCTGGAGGAAGGGTCCCAGTCCATCCGAAACCACCACAGGAAAAGGCATGGAGGAAAGACTTCGACGTGGGCTCACCATCAGAATCGTGCAAAGCAGGGCGTGCCAGGAGGGACCTATCGAGCCACGCGTGCAAACGAAGCGGTGTGAAGATGCCCGGGAGCAGAGGGGAAGGGGAACCGCAGGGCAGCCCCAGAGCCGCTGCAGGGACAGCACTGGGGTGGCAGCAGGGACTTCACCTCCCGCACACAGCTTGTCCAGCACGGAGCAATCTCCTCCCACGGCACGTGTCTGCACCCACGTATGCCATCTCCCCCAAAGGGGAAAGCCCAGCCTGGTGTGGATCGACACGGCTCCCTGGGATCTGCGGGCCGAGCTCGAAGGATAACCGCTTTCCAGGCAGCAGGCAGGGAAGGTGGATGGTGCCCCAGATGTCAGACCTGAGGACCCGTGGCCCCAGCGCGAGCAGAAAGCCCAGAGACGAGCACTGCACAGAGCCGCGGTTCAGGCTGAGGCAGCGCTAGTCTCAAGGGCAAGCGGGTTTAGGGAGACGGTGCTGCCTGCGGTCGGAGCGATGAGGCAGCCTCCTGCCCAGCCCCTGGGCTCCAGGCAGGGTGGCAGGCAGCGGGCAGGATGACAAAACGGGTGCCGGGAGGGGTTCTGGTCCTGCGCTTTCTCGCTGACAGATGCCTGACCTGCAAAGGCTCACGAGCAGCCTTTCCAAAATCTGCCGCTGAATCTTCTGCCCTAATTCTCCATTAGCAAATGCGATGACAGGCAGATGTTAAGAGCTCCCCCGGGCTGCTCCTCACCAGGCAGGTTGCTGAGACATCGCCATCCAGGGTTCAAAACCTGCTCTGAGCAGCCCTGCGCACAGACCCGCAGCGATTTGTACCCGGGGACAGGAGGTGCTGAGCTGTCGCTCCTGTGGGAGGCTGCACCCAGCGGCTGGGGACCGCGGGGCTGCAGTGGGCTGAGGGGCCGGGGGGCCGCAGGGGATGCTGCAAGCCAGGGTGGTGGGGCTTTGCCGGGGGTGCATGACATTAGCCCGAGAGGAGGCAGCTGGGGTTGTTCCTCACCAAGGTCAAACCTGGAGTTTTGCAGGAGAAGGGAAGCTGGGGCAGGAGCGAGGAGCCCACGCTGGGCTCGGCGGGGAGAGCTGCCCAGCGCCAGCCTAAGCAGCCGAGTGCTGAGGACCATGTAGCTAGAGGGGACGGGCCAGCTTCTGCTCGCAGACGTGCAGCCAGGGCGTTCAAGCAAAAGCTGCCTCCCCGCTCCCCAGCTTTCCCTGTTTGAAGGCAGATGGCGGGCCCCCCCAGCAGCTCACCCTGCCGCAGACCTCGCCCTGCCAGGCTCAGCGGCATCCGAGAGAAGATGCCGCATGGGTTTATTAATTAGGCCATTAAATTATTGCTGAAGCTAATTGAGACCCACACGTTCCCCCTCCAGCTCCCTCCCCACCGGCCGGCAGCTCGGGCAGGACCTCGCGGCATTACAAAGGATGGGTAGCGTGCAGCTAATTAGCTGCCGTCGGGAGCCTCCATCGCCAAGCGTGCCGCGTGTCCTCCGTGCCGCCTGACACCGACATCTGCCAGGCTCATCTCGGTGACGATCATCAGGTTTTAATTAGTCTCAAACACGATTCCTGTCACAAACACTCTGCTGGGGGTTGTTTGTTTTAATTTGATCAGGGACAGGCAAAGAGAGGGGGAAGAAGGCAGGTAATTAAATTTGACTAAAAATCTTGGAATGCCATTAAAGCGGATGTCCTCATTTGCATAATCCGCTACCCGCAGCGCCCAAAAACTTCCTTCCACCGGCTGATTTTGACCATTCCCCCCCCCCCCACGAAGAGGGTCCCGCCGCCCCTAGGTGGCACTGCCCGCCCGCGGAAACCTGCGCGGGGACCCGCGGAGCGCGGGCACGGCCCGGCCGAGGGGGACGGGGACGCGCAGGGGAGAGGGGAGGGGAGGGGGGGAGAAAATTTAAAAAAAATAAAAAAATAAAAAAAATCCTGGCTTGCTTTTAGCAAGTTGAGGGCTGGAGGTGGAGTGGTTAAAATACCACCACCTGGGTTCAGTGGTTAAAATACCACCACCTGGGTTCAGTGGTTAAAACAGCAACACCTGGGTTAAGTGGTTAAAACAGCAATGCCTGGGTTAAGTGGTTAAAATACCCACACCTGGGTTAAGTGGTTAAAATACCCACACCTGGGTTAAGTGGTTAAAATATCACCACCTAGGTTACTCCTTTTCTGGAGCCTGCTGAGGATGAGTGCTCTGAAGCAAACCCCCCCCCCCCCCCCCCGAAAGGCTGAGGACCAGCCTGGTGCGGATGCTTGAGCCCTGACTGAGGAGCCCCTCGGTGCTGGGTCGTGCTGCGGGCAAGACACCAGAGGCAGAGCGACAAGGCTGGGTGGCTCGCCAGCAGGGCAAGGGCAGCTGGCTGTGACTCCAGATCCCTGGCCTCAAGAAGGGGTTTCGGTCCCCAGCACAAGGCCAACAAAGCAGCAGGTGGGTGTAAGATCGGACTGGGCATTTCTCTCTTCAGCCCTCCCTTTGTGTGGCCTTAAACAGCTCCTTTTGTCTTTTGGTGCTTCTGTTTCCCTACTTGTATCTCCCTGTTTAACATGGAGAAAATACTGCTCCTAATTTCCCTGCTTGGCTGTCCATAAAGCAATTATCTGATAATTATTTCTGCTCATTGGCAAGTTAGTTCTAATGATGTTTGCTAAACATTTGATTGTTATTGCAAACATTGCTTTTGCGTGTGGAGTCAGGGCTGTGATTGCTAAAGGCGGTTTCTGGGAGAAGGAGGTTTTACAGGCAGGTGCTTTGTTTTATAGAGATATTGCAGTCAGAGCTAGAATTTGTGATGCTGTTAGGTTTTCCGGTTATGCAGATAAAATAATTAAGGTGATAAGCTTACACCAGGTAACAAACAGGGGTTTAATGATTGGTAGAATTAGCCAGTAAAAATCCTGGACAGTTTTGGGAAGAAACACAGAGAGGAGGAGAGAATGGGGTGTTGGGGGAGCAGAGGCAAGGAAGGATGTCTCCTAGGATGTATATTTACAGCCAAGCAAAACCCTCTGGCTGCTTAAAGCAGGAGTGTCTGCCCCAGTCCCCCCAAACCCATCAGTAGTAGATGCTGGACACAAGCCAGGGCGATGCTCCGGAGCCAGCCTTTGCAAGCACCCGGTGCCTGCTGAGGGCTGCTGCTCCCCAGCCGAGCTCCGGCCAGCCCCTCGCAGAGAACATCCCTCCACTGTGACCAGGAAGAGGAGATCCAGAGAGGATCACAGTGGCCGGGCGAGCTGGCTCAGCCTGACCCCCGTCCACCCAGCCCAGGCACCAGGATCTCATATGGAACAGCTCAAAGCAGCCCCTTCTGCCAAAGTTGGCAGTTTTGGACATTTCTTGGAAGCGATTGACTCGCCTCCCACCACAGCCATTCTTTTTCAAGCCCTTGAGACCATTATACAGTGCTTGAGAAATGCTATTAAAGTGCTTTCTGGATGATTTTCTGTAATCAGGGCCTTATACCAAGAGCCCCGGGGCATCAGAGGAGAGGCATCCCCCCTACAGCACACAGTGCTTTCCTACAGAGGATTTGCCCCTTGCTCTTAGCTGTCTAAAGGCACACAAGCTTTTGTCACGCTGCTCCCTCTTGCTGCAGGAGCTGTGATGGCAAGAAGAGTCCAGGAGAAATAGCAGAGTGGGTTAGAGTGTAAAACGCCCGGGCATTTGCTGAGAATAATGAAGAGAAAACTGAAGAGCTGCTTCATTTCAGCCTCCAGCTGGGCTCCAGAGGAAGGAGAAAATGTCGGTTAGAGACATGTAGCTACCCAAGTGGCATCAGCTCTTATTTGGCTCAGATAGAACCTGTCCTCAAATCGTTTGGCATTGCCCCTTCCCCACAGACTTGGTGGGAATAAAACCTTGGAATGAAGGAAGGAGAGAAACAATGGGGAGGTAGAGCTCGGAAATGCTGGGAAAGCCAAGGGGTTATCAGTACCAGCCCAGGTGCTGGCGGAACAGAAGAGGCTCTTGCCATACAAATACTGTACAAAAAGAGGACTGAAGAGAGACAGAGCAGGATAAAGAGGTTGAGCTATTACAGGAGCAGTGGAGGAGAAGAAAGTAAGTGATGTGGGCAAAATGTAGGAGGCTTTTAGCAGCTGAGGATGGTTTGAATGAGGCTGCACTGGCTGCAGATGTTGTAAAGGATGCAATGGAATGGGCATCATGACTGTGCTTTGCAGCATGTGCAAGAATAGAAGGAAGAACAAGCTTTTGTAATCAAACTTCTTGTCTGCTTTAAGGTTGGGTATTTCACAGGATTTCAGCACGATGACTGGAAAGCAAAGGCCCCAATGTTTTCCTGTGACTTATTCTGCAATGATCTGCAGAATTAAGCAGTGTGTAAGTTTGCAGAATATGGAAGAAACTGCCGAGTGTGCCATCTTAAACAACTTTAGATATTTGTTCCGCTCCTCCTTCCCAAAGGTTGCACAGCCCAGAGCAGTTACAGGCTGCTCCACCTATGCCTGGGTTGGTCGCTGGTGAAACTGGTTTTGTTCCTTCCTCAGTGTTTCAACCATAAACGAGCGGGGTAATTATTTCACTTTGATATCTGTGGCTTTGTTGCCTGCAACCACATTTCTGCCCAGCTCTGGGAACTGTGAGTGCTGGTCCGAGGTTGGTGGGTTCATGTGCTTCCTCCCTGGCTCTTATGGCCTGGGCGTGGTGGGTGGTACTGTTGGTAAAAGCTCATAGAAGATCAGTGGTCAGCTGCTTTACAGTGCAAATGCTAACTCAAGTAAAGCCAATGTTTCTCTTTAACTTCAACCATGTGTTTCCCTTTATGAATTCTTATTTCTTTGGGGAGTCCAACTTTTATAATGGTTCTGTTTTCTACTTACCAATTCCCTCTCGGCGGCTGTTCTGCTAAGGTAATGTTATGCTTTCATGGGGACTGTCCCATGGCAGGGGCAATCTCGGTGGCAGTGGAGACCGACCTCGACTTGGCTGCCCCTCTGACCGGCAGTCTCTGTGCGGAGCAGTCCAGCAAGCCCTGCAGCATCCCCTCAGGTGTGTGTGACTGCGCTGGCACAGATGCTGCCCGGCACAGGGTGCAGGGATGGTGTGTCAGCGTGCATTAAAATGAGAACTATGTGGCAAGAGGTGTAGTGGACTACCATGCGCTAGCGTTTACCCTATTTCCCAGGACGTGTAGACAGCAGCCTTTGTGCAGCAAGGAAATGTTCTTCGGTCCTGTTTTGGAGTGGTACTAGCTAAAATTTTGATCAATGTTGGGGGTTTTCAACCTCAAATGGCTTTTCAGCCCACAGAATGAAATTAGCAGCAGTGAAGCATGGCCACATCCAGAGCGAGCACACAAACCGCAGAGGGAAGAAGTGCTCAGCTGAGAGTGCAGAGGAGAAGAAGCAGGCAGAGCATTTCTCCCCAGCTGGAGCTGACAGGCCACCTAACCTCTTTACACCACCAATGTTGGAGTTTATTAAAGACCATGAGTCAGCCAAACCTTCGGTATGAATCTCATTAAGCAGTAGAGCACTAGCATGCCCTTGCTCATAAGAAAGACTTTGTGTCCTACTTCTTCCAGTTCCTAGGTCCTTCCCCTTCCAGCAGGGACCTGTCTGACTTCACTTAGTTCCAGGTTTTCGTCTGATTTGTGCAATCTCTTTCCAGCATGATAAAAAGTGATAATGCACAGGAGAAGTGTGGAACAACATGAAACTCCCCAGGGACTCGCATGTGGAGGGCAACAGCTTCTTGCTGGCCCTGCTGCGGCAGCAGGGGAAGTCGGGGTAAGGATGGTGCGAGCCAGGTCTGGCTCATGCTGTGGCTCAGGGTGCTTTTGCTCAGTCCAGACTGGTTTCCCTGCAAATGCTGCAGCATTGGTATAGTCCTCGTGGTGTTTGCTAATGGAATATTTCTGTCCCTTACCTGCGAAGTAGTGTGGTAGGGGGAAAGTGCTTTTGATGTGGAAAGTGGCTTCCCAGGGCAAAACACAACCCTGGTGCTGACAGTGAGCTATCACAAGGTCTGGGCTTTGCTCCACCAGCCCCTGTGCTGCGGGAGTTGGCACCAGACCCTCAGTCTCTGCAGCATCACAGGTTTGGAGAGAAAACCCCTCAGAGCTGTGCAGGAGCAAGAAGCCAAGCCTCAGCAGCAGCACAAAGTTCAACACTGCTGTTTGTAGCAGAGCCCTCCTTTCTGAAATGCAGCCCTATCTGCCTCCTTGAGAACCTTTGGTGCATTCCTCACAGTCCCCTGGGTCTGGGATCTCCAGAAGTCCAGCTCCTGGGTGGACTTGGGAGCTGTTTGCTGGGGCTGGAGACCTCTGTTCTGTTGCTCTCATAGTGTCATCTCTGAGCCTTTCTCCTTTGGACTTCAGTCTCCCCACCCACAAAGTGCGAGACAGGATTTGCTTCTTGCCCAGCCATGGAAAAATGAGGTTTAAATGAGCCTTTGTTATTGTTCCTTGGCCCCAGCCAGAAAGGGCTGCTGATGGGAAAGGTGCTGTAATTCCCAGTCACTCTGCAGCAGGCAGTGATGCCTTGGGCTCTGCCTTACAGGGGATGCTCTCTGGTGGTGAGGGAACTTTCAGTCACTAGTGAGGACTGGAAGAAGTCGTCTTCTCCCTTGTCCAAGGAGGATACACCTGTCCAGCGTATGTGCACACCTCCAGGAATATTATCTGTTGTTGATAGGAAAAGGGACAGACCTGAAGTGGTGCAAGCTGCCCAAATGCCTGTGGGGCGTCTGCCCAGATATGCAGAGGACCTCACCAGGAGAGAGGCCGCAGAGACAGAGTGTGCTTTTTCTGTAGCTGTGTGGAGCAGCAATGGGGGCGAAAGTGCTGCTCCTCAGCCCAGGGAGGACTTGGCAGGTTAAGGTGAGGCTGCTGTGGGAGCCCAGGCTGCTGGGCTGGATGTGACCCCCCCCCCCCCGCCTTGGTCCAGAAGCTGCTGGCAGGAAGGGAAGGGCAGCTTCACATCTCTGCGCATTAACCTGCTGTTCCACTCCCATTTCTTATTTGTGCTTTCAAAGATTATAAGGGAGAAGAAAAGGGGGGGGGGGGGGGGCAATCTTAATCTCGCCACAAAACCCACTTTCCACTCCTCTTGGCATTTTTTATTTTCATGACAGTTTTTTCAAAGCAGCGTGCCCTCCAGTTTGGGGAACAGGGACTGCAGCAGCAGCCGGTGGCGGTAGCCAGGCAAGACGAATCCAGACATGCCTGCTGGAGGACAGGCTGTGTGCAGGAAGGAAAGTCCAGGGCACTGTGTCTTTTTTTAGGGCAGGAGGGAGCAAGGGTTATTTACAGGTGAATCAGAGCAACTGCAGGTTGCAGTATTTCATCACAGACCAGCTTTGCAGAGAAAGGAGAGGTGTTCTCCCTGCTGCCCCTGTTCCCAGGGGCTATTGGATGCCGCCTCCAATTCTCCCTCTGCAGTTTCATATGAAGCCATTAATTTCCACTTCTCTGACACAAAGCTGTTTCTGGGAGCTGCTAACTGGTCCATATTAGAGAAGCAGACAAGGTGATGTGTGTGTAGGTAGACTGTCCAGGGGGAAGATTGTGTACAAATGTGTGCATTGTTAATCATTACTGTGTTTTCCTATAGTTCAGCAGGGAAAAGTTTCTCCTGCCCATTTGCTTGTTACTTGGCAGGCACTCAAACTTGTGACCTTCTTTCTCCCTGTCCTCTTCTGCCAGCTAATACACGAATTTTTTGGAGGAAGGTGTTTTCAAGTTCACTACCTCTAGCTCCTCTTAGCTGTTAATACAGCTGATAATGGGATTGAACTTTGCCCATGTTCCTTTTTTACCTTTCAAAGCACCAGTTGAAGTTGTATTTTCTCCGATTTGCCCTCTTCTCCATCTCCTTTCTGCCTGGAGGATTAAATGTGAGGACAGAAGAAGAATGCAGAGACCTGATGAGGTGCCTCCCTGCTGGGAGCTGCAGATGGATAATCTGTGTTTTTAAGTGGGCTGATCCCTTGTGAGTCCTGCTGCCTGCTGGGACCACTTGCTGTCCTACAGGATGTGTGGCAAGCCCTTCTCCCAGCTGGGTGCAGGGAGCCCAGCCCAAGAGGAGCCGTCCCCATCAAGGGTGTCAGTGCAGCACTGATGGGGCAGGGAGTGCTGTGTAAGTTCACAGCACTTTCTCTTATTCATAAATGAACATGTTTACCAAAAAAATTCTGCCACCCCAGGGTCAGGCAGTAAAGATGCCTGGATTTCCTTTTGTCCTTGAGCCAGATGATGCCTGTTCAGCAGGGATGCTGAAACCATCGTGTCTGTTGATGTCACTGCTGCACTGGGTGGGTGGCACAGGCTTTGCCCAGCAAAATGCAGAGAGGATTTAATCAGGACTGAAATGCGCATTTCCAACATCTTGCCTGGCTGCAGACGTTGTCCTGGTCTGATTAATCCTTCATGCCTCACCAGCGCTGCCCCATTCCTGCAGGTTTTTTGGTCCGTCTGGTCAGTTGTGCAGAAGGGCTGTCAGCACGGGATGCTGCTGTGGAGGGTTCATCCTCCGCCTCCTTCGAAGACGGGAGCAGGGCCTGAGCCTGTGCCTGGCTGGTGAGGCCTTGGTAGGAGAGGGAAGGTCGGAGATGCTGGGCAGCACCAGACATTACACCCACAGACCAAGGATATTTCAAAGCCTGCTCTGTGTTTGCCTCTGGAGATTCAGAGCTTTGCCTGGAACCACCTGTGGTTCAGGCCCATGGCTGTTGCTGGCTCCAGTGTGCTCAGGTTGGGATGGGAGGGGAAACCTGCCTGCCCCTTCGGCAGGAGGGCAAGGATGGGCAGATGGGTGGGAAGAGGCTGCTGACTTAGGGAAAGATGGATCAGCTTCACATCTGCTTCCTCTGCCTCAGCCCTGTCCTCTGGAGGCAATTTCTCCAGCTGATGAGTATATTTCTGTATTATAACACTGAACCACAGCTGTTCTGCTGAGCTCAGCATCCTGCTTCCCAGGCTGGGAGCAAGGCAGCAGGCTGTGACTGTTGTTAGATGGATGAACAACCCCGGTAATGGCCCCAGACTAACAATTTCATCCAAGCAACCAAGTCTCACAGCAGCCAGATCAACTGCGGTGACAAAGGCAGACGCTGCCCATAGCTGCCCACGTGTCCCCGTTACAGGAGGGCCTGTGACTGCGGGGTGCTGGAGGGGGCTGGGGCAGAGGCGAGTGGGTGGCAAGCAGCGTTGGTGCCAGAGCAGTTGCCCCATCCCACCAGGCAGCGATGGCACCGGGGCTGCATTTGTGGCCAGGAGGGACATGCTGTGTGCCCTGGCACAAAGCAAATGGAGCACTTTTTCTGTATGTACACCCAGGTGTATGAACTGCATCCTCTTTCATGCTGCTGTACCCTAGGTTACTTCACTGGTTAGTTCATCCCCATTAGGTCCTCCCTAAGAAATGCCAGTAAACTGCCTTTCCTCCTCCAGCTATTCCCAGGTCCCATCGTGGAGATAAAATCCAGTTCCAGTGGCCCTGCAACGTGGGGAGCATGCAGATGGTGAAATTCAGCAGATGTACGTATAAATTCGGAATACTGTGGTGGTGGGGGGGCCATGACTCCCCGGAACTTGGTCTCTGCTCTCAGCTGCCCACTCGTTGCTTGGTCAGGGATATTTACCAAGAACAAGTGACTTGCAGGCTTTCTGCTTGGAAAAGGGAACTTGCCTACGTGCCAGTGGAGGGGGGTTATCTTCGTCTGAAGAAGTGGGAGGTTTTTAGGAGCGGGGAAGAGACCACAAGCCTCGGGGCAGCCTTTCCCCTGCCCTTCCCTCGCCTTTGAACTGCCCTGTATGACAGGACAGAAAATGGAGGGCAAAAGCTGCAAGCGGGGAGCCTGGCAATGGGCCATCAGCTGGCAGTGACATTGCAAAGAGAGAAAATGTCCCCTAGCAAGATCCAGCAGCTGTTTCCCTACACCCCTCGCACACGGCTGCCTCGCACAGAGAGGGACAGAGGGCAGCAGGGATTTCCATCATGTCAGGTCTTTGCTATAAGGACCGTAGTGTTTGCATGCTGGGCTGCAATTCCACTTTATCACATCTCATAAAAGGCTATTCCAAGACCAATGCTTTATAGCAGTGCAGATATAAATAATATGAACCAGTGCAATATGATCATGCCTTGTCCAAAACCTCTGGCTGGGATGCTGCATAATGCCGCCCAGCCGGCGAGCGGCCGTGGCTGCGAATCCGAGTCTCCCACCCGAGCGGCCGCCTTAGTCCGAGCGTTGCTCCAGGGGAGGAAGGGAGTGGAGGAGGACTGAGAGAAGACAAGGACACTGAGGTCATCTTCACCTGCCGTTCTCCGTATTTGTCAGGCACGTTATTTTGTTCTTGTTCTGATGCGGGGGAGCAGGGATATGAATTAAATCCATCTTTTTTGTGGGTCGCCTGCTGTCCAGTTTGCCACTGCTCCCACCCCAGGGGCATGACCCAGCTCTTCTCCCTGCAGGGACCTGCATTCCTGCTGTGAGGAATGCATCCTGAGTGCTATTAATTGTGGTTGTGGATTTAAAATTGATAATTGGTTTCAACTTCGGCTGTGCTTTCATACCAACAGAGGTGAAATTTGGGAACTGACCTACTCAGCTGCATCCCTTGAAGAACATATGGCCTTTAGGATCTGTGGAGGTCCCAGAGCCAGCTGCAGGATGCTCCTCCTGGTCCCTGGCTGCGCTTTGCAATGATGGACTTATCCCACCTTTGACACAAAGTCCGCATCTGCATCACCACAATCCAGATCTTGGCAACCAACTGAGCAGTGACTCGGTTACCCAGTAATTTCAAACATGTAAACATCTGCTCCAGAGCGGAAAAATTAATGACTTTCTGGTTCATCCACTGAGCAGAAAAGCTTGGGCTTGCGGTTCTGAGTGTCGACTTTTTAAACAACTTCCCATCAGAAACCTTTTGCTTCTAATTGCCTGGGACGGACACATGTGTTAGCCAGCACAGCGAGCAGGGAGTAAACACGGAGAAGAGCACAGAAAGGCGCTGGCTGCTGTTGTTGGCACATGCCCTTCAGGAAGCTCAAGGCAGAGCGCTGATCATCTTCCATGTGTGATTATTGAGCACGCAGGACAGCTATAGTTTGGCCAGCACACTGGCAAGAGGGTCTAAGCAGAGCATGAAGCCTTCCCCCAGGAACATCACTGCCTTTTCCCTCGGGCCTGTTTTCCAGCACATCCTCCACCTGAAGATGGGCCCCCTGCTTGACTGGCTCACCAGAGGAGGAGGGAGGGTGGCCAACTGGCCAGCGGCAGTCAATCACGGCTGGTGACACTGGACAGCTCTGGGCTTTCCAACATTCTGCACCTTGTGGAATCCCTATGGATGCTGTTGTGTTGCACCTGCCTGCCTGGGAGCAGCTGTGTGACGGGATGGTGCCTTACCTCCAAGCTCCAAAATGTTCCCAAACCTCCACCTTACACTGAAATCAAGGGGGGTATGTTTGCCCAAATGATCACAGAAACACCTCCAGATGCTGGTCCCATTGGGCCTGTGATCCCAGCTCCATGTCTCACTAACTTCTGGACTAGAATAGAATGAAGCAAAGGTGTATGACCTATTCAAGCATCTTTCCGGGTACTCAGGGTATTGCATCCTGCCTGCATGCCAGTTCCCACACTGCCTTTGGGATCATGCAGGCAGGCAACAGCTGCCCACACCTGGCCAAGAGCACAGCTGGGGGAGCGGGGCATTGCACATGCTGCTGCTGTCAACCTGCTCAATGCCAGTGGGAGAGCAGAGCTGGTCTGTGACGTGCAGCTCATGGCCTCAGACACAGGCAGAGACTCACCTCAAACAGAGGGGAAAAAAGCAGAGAAGTCAGGCCTGAGAGACAAGCAAGGGATTTGGCATGAGGAATTATCCCTGTGGAAAACAAAGTGAAGGGGGAAAGCTGGCTTGATTTGCTCAAAAGTAACATTATCCCAGGAGATGGCAAGAACAGCTCCATTGGGGAAGGTGCTGTGCAGGAGCGAAGGCTGCCTGGCAGATGACTGTGGAGCTCTGCAAAGAGGCTATGCTTTTAAAATCCTGGAATATAAATCTATGCCACACAATTGCACAAGTCCTCTCTGAGCCCCTCGGGGCTCTGTATCTTAATGTATTGCTGGGCTTCACAGCCCAGAGATTTAATGCATGTGGGAGGGTGTCCAACACCCATACATCATCTGGGTAGTTGGTGGGAGGTGTGTCCCCAAAAGCTGGATGAAGATTGCTGCCAAAGGGCGGAAATTTTTTGGCCCATTAACAAAGCTCGCGTTAAGAAATAAAGACTTGGTGTAAAGAAGCTGACAGCCTGCAGGAACATGGGGAAGAAGCTGGAAGGCTCTGAGAGTGCAGGAGGTTGGTCGAGAACCAGAGGAAAGAACAGGCTGTGGAGATACCCTGGAGAAGTGCAAGAACAGCAACTTGGATGAGGAGCAATGAAGTGTGGGGTGTATGTTAGAGAAGATGGGTGCCCCTCGGCTCCTGCTGGGCTTCCTGAGGGGACGAGGCTCCGCTCTTGGGTTGGAAGCAGTAGGGGATGTGAAGGGGAACGCCTTTCTGCACCAGCTGGAACCCCCTAAGTCACGTCCTCGCTCCTGTTCCTGATGGAGCATCTCCAGCCAGCTCCAGCTTCAGAGCAAAGTCCTGACCCTGCACCTTTGCACCTTTGCAAAAGTTTGCTACCCAGATCTCCCTGTTTTGCCCACAAGCCACCCAAAATCCCAGCCCAGACCGCTGTGTGGTGAGGAGATTCCTGGAGGCAGGTTCGTCAGCTCAGACCCATCATTTGCTGCTGGGGTTTATAACTTTCATTTCTGCGGTGCACACACACCTTCACATGGGGTCCTGGGACAGGGGCTCCTGAAAACTCTGCAGAACAAAAAGTGTCAGTCCCTGAAATGCGCTTTAATTTTAGAGTTTTGATTTTTTTATTATTTTTTTCTTTACCCCTGGCTGCAGGTTCAGTCTGTGCAATTGGCATCCAGCAGCAAATGCCGGAGTTTGAACATTAGGGCAGAAAAGTGGGTTTGTCTCCTGACACCGAGCCCCTCTCCAGCCCTCGAGACCAAAGTGAGTGCTTTAAACTGCAGCAGTGGAATGGCAAAGCCTCCGCAGAGGGTCTAAGATTTGTGTGCACAGAACTTTTTTCCAACAGCTTCTTTCCTTCTGTGATAAAATGAAATATTTTGCCTTTTTCATTTCCTTTTCCCCCACTAGCCTCACCCTCTCTGGCTTTTAACTTCAAAGTTCCCTTAAATCTTAAATAATTCTGATTTAGAGCCACAAATACCTTATGTCATGCTCTTCTGGAAGCTGTTCCCTGCTTCCTTGTGCCACAACCACTGTAGGGCCAGCTCACAACAGGGGAGAAGGCTGCATTTCTGGGACCCTGTTTCCTTTGACGCGGAGGGAAGGGCCATCAGTACCGATGACAAGCAGGGACAGGGATAGAAACAGTTGTTGGGTTGTTTTGAAGCATCAACAAGAATTTTGGTACTTTATTGACAAGCTTTAAATGTGTTAGTATGAATGTGCAAATAAAAGGTGGGATTAAATGGCATATGTATTGCCTACACTTACGTCTTCAGGTTGAGGAGAGGTGGGGACAGTAGGTCCTGTGACCTGAGTAAAGATTTGCTTTCCAGCAGCAGGGGAGGGGTTAAATTTTTACAGATTTTCTGGCCCAGTAACAAGCCTTTGGAAATGCTGGGGAAAGGAGACTCCAAGGAGACCCGCACTCACGGTGCAGATGGGCTGGGAGCTGAGCACACAGGGCAATGCTGCGGCAGGGGTTTGCTCTCCGGCTGGGACCCCCTCTCCTCCCTCCCACTCCCCAGCGGTGAAACGCTGGTTCCTCTCCCTCCTCCTCAGGGCTTGTCTGAATTTGAGCCCAAGAAGCTATTCCATCCACGGGACTCCCCTTCCTGTGCTTCCTACCGTCCTGGTCCATGGGGTTTCCATACAGCACGAGGAGCTGAGGATGGGTTGCACCCATGGCCGGCAGCCTGCAAAGGGGCAGCTGTGCCACCGCTCGTCCCTGGCCGCTTCGGAGCCACCGATGGCACAGCCAGGCTGCCTGGGGGCAGCCCCCGCGGCAGGAGGGAGGACCCGTGCCCAGGGTGGGCTGCACAGCTCCCCTCTCCATCCTCCTCTCTGCTCCTGGGGCAGGGGCAGGGTGAGCATGGAGGGGACTGGGAGGGGTGCGGGAGGCAAAGGGACAGGGAGGGAGTCCCAGACAGCACAGGGATGGGGACAGAGGGAGGATCCTACCCACAGCCCTCTGTAGCCCACCTGGACTCCAGCCCCCAAATTCTGAGTTACCCTGATGTGCGCTCAGGTGAAGGCTCAGGACTGGTGACTTGTGCCCATCGGGGCTGCGTCCCTGTGCTGGGATGGGGCAGAGATCCCTGTGGATGCCGCTGCTGGGTGATGTCCGTGGGGCCACCAGACATGGGTGGGTGCAGATCCAGCAGAGAACCATCTCGGGGAGGAAGCAGCCCTCCTCCTCCTCCTCCTCCTTCTTCTTCTCCTCCTCCTTCTCCTCCTCCTTCTTCTCCTCTTACTCTTCCTCCTCCTCCCCAGGCTGGCCCTGGGCTCCCCTGGGGTGCACACCCCAGGGTGCCCCACAGGCTGGTGGCCCAGCCCAGCCCCACGCCGCCCCTGGGGTGGGAGGTGCTGGCAAAGGGGTGCACCCTCCTGGTCGAAGGACTGGATTCATTATCTCCTCTTCTTCCTTCCTTGCCACACAGATCCCCTCGCTGGATTTAACTCGCAGAGTCCCGCACAGGCTGTGAGGGGCTGCAGATGCACCTGGCTGCTGCTGCCCCAGCACCTTCCCCAGGCTGGCGATGGCCCCACGGCATGTGACGCCCCGGGGACCGGTGACAACCTGTAGCATCCTCGGTGCTGGTGCTCCCGGGAGACATCGGTGCATTCGTGTACATTAGCAGGAGAGGACCCGCAGCATCTCCACGTTCTCCTTCCCTCCTCCCTCTGCCACCCAGGAGGTTTCCAAGGCTTTCGGGGCTGGGGATTGCCGTGCCAGCAGCTGCTGACATGAGGCTGCTCCTGATCATTCTGCCATCGCTTCTCTACGTTGCTACAAGTAAGTGGCTGTCTTTGCAGGTCACAGCATCCAAAGTGGGGAAGAAAACAGGCCATTTGACTGGGGCATTGGGCGTGGGGGTGTTGTGGAATATTTTGTATTGGGATTTCAATATAGAGCCTGCCACATGGCACAGGGAAGCTGGCTGCCTGAAAAGAGCCGTGCACAGCCAAGAAAATGCTGTCCTGTGAGGAGAGTTCGTGTGCCTGGTAATGAGGCTCTCTACTGCTTACTGTTCGCTTTTTCTGGGCGTCCGTGTTGCCTGTTAAGCCAGAGGTAGCTGCAAGTTGTGATTCTGCCTTTTATTCAAGAGAAGAGAGAGCGGGCGTGGGAGAGGAGGGGGAGCAGATGCAGCCGCTGCGCCGACGTTACGGTCTGAAAGGGGAGGGAGCGGTGGACAAAAACCAGATTGAAAAGCAACGCTTCTTGCTGGAAGTTAGGAAGGGGGACAGTGGAAAGGCAGGAACTCTGCCCTATTTCCATTTGAGTCTGATTTGTTGTGGTTTACTTTTGTGGACGGCAATGCAAACTGTTCCCTCCCTGCCTGCCCTGTGGGAGAGATGGAGGGGGTTAAGCCTTTCTCTCCAATCAAACAGTTAATTGTTTGTCTCCTTTCCAGCGGTTTGCTTTAGGTGCAGCTCTGTATGGGAAATGTAAGGGGAACTGCGTGCAGTGCGCCACGAGAAGGGGGTTGCAGTCCTGGGGGGGGTGGCAGGGATGCACCGCGGTGTGGAGAACCTGGGTGCTAGAGACTAATGGGATGGGTGATGGATCACCCCAGACCACGTCCTGCGGCTTCGGGACTTTGCTGGTTTCTTTGCAGAGAGAGGCAATGTGGACCAAAGGCGTGTTTCATTCAGCCTGTTTGTTTCTAAAGAATTTGGTCACGGCTGTTTTCTTGACAGTGCGTGGGCTTCGTTTACAATCCTGGGTGGCCCTCCTGAAAAGTTGAGGCAGATGCTGAGGTTAATCCCAGTTACGTTTGGCCGCCTTTGCTGGCTGTGCTTCCTTCTGTGGCCCCGCAGAGCTGGGGCAGGAAGGTCCCCGCTGCGGCGTAGTGCCCATGCCCACCCTGTCCCACCTCTGCCAGGGAAGGTCAGTTTAGCTAATAGGCTGCATCGTCTGAAAATCACCTGTATTCTCAGCATTTTACCTTGACTGAAACACACACCTTTCCACTGTTTGGGGTTTTTTTGTGGGGTTTTTTTTTCCCTTTCTCCTCTCCTGTCTCAGGTTGTTTCTCTGATATTTGTCCTGCACAATCCCTGGTTTCTCTAGCCCTGAGGGGGGGTTAATGCAGAATGAGGTCCTATGGGGGGGGGCTGAAAAGCATCAGTTTGGCTGGGAATCTGGGGCATTGTTCCTGAAAAAATATAAACACAGATAGCTTCTATATAAAAAAATATATAGGTATAAACTCTTCTCTCTCAGTGTTTACATAGCTCTATATGCAGATACACTGTCTGCAATAGGAACCTGGAGGCCCTAGAAAGGTTCTTGTTGCCTTCTGTGGGTCCTACATAAATTCAGACTAAGAAAACAGCCAGAAACCTGTGTGACGTGACAGTAGGCAACAGGGAGCCTCCCTGGATAACTAGAAATGGAATGAACACTGAAAAAAAATCCCTCTGGAGGGACCCAAGCTCAAGTCTCAGGGCTGGGGTCAGATCTGCTTCCATTTGCAGGATTGGAGAGGTTAAGGGACATGCTTCCCTCTGCAGGGCTGCAAGAGAGCAAAACCCAGGGGTCCTGCACCATCCCGGCCCCCTTGGTTTGTGTTTTCTTACTCTTTCATCACCCAAAACACTGTCTTAAGGAGATACGTTTTTCCTAACAAGCCCAGCCCCTCGCCGGCTGCTGCCTCTGTTGCCTGCAAGGGCAGGACCCAATGGCACCTCCAAAATCTTATTTCTCCTGCCAGCACTCTGGCCTCTTTCAAGAGTTTTCCCATTTGGACAATTTGCAGCAAGACGCTCTTAATTGCCCTTAACCTTTGTCCACATTTTAATTCACTGGTTAGGGGTTTATCTTGCCGGGATCTTGCGGAGCTGTGCCAAAGCTCAGCTCCCTGCCAGCGTGAGCGGGGCCGGGCCAGCTGAGATAGCAACCGGGGGGGCATGAGGACCACCGTGGGCACACTTAAAAACATGCACACAAGAAAGAGCATTAAATAGTTTAGCAAACTTGCTTCTTGGCAGGTCGGCTTGACCCTGGTGCATGGTCCTCCAGGCAGGCTGAAGGCTGTCTTTAGGAGCGCTTGGGGATCTCTTTGCACTGGCTGCAGCGTGGCAGGAGCTGCCCCTGCACCTAATGCGAACCATTGTCAGTGCGTTTTGCATGTGGGATGCTGTGCCGGAGTCAGCTCGTCCCCGTGCACATGACTGGGGGGGTCCTGGCAAATACCAGCTCCCCTGCAGTAGCAGGAGCCCTCCCAGCATTGCACCCGTGGGCTGTGGCAGTGTCCTGTGCAGCGCTCAGTGCTTACTGCGAGCACCCATGGGAAGGTCTTATGTTGAGGAGCAGCTTCCAGCTTCTCATGGGTACTTCACACTGATATACAGTGCAGACTGGAACTGTTTTGACACAGATGTCATTTTATTTAGTTTTTCGCACATGCTTTTATTATTGGGTGTGATCTGCCAGCATGAGGTATTTTTAAGAAACATGATAAAACTCTTTTATTGAAGTGTTAACACTCAACACTTCTAATAGAAATAAATTTACACTTAAACTTGGCCGAAATTTTTATTGTATTTGCTGCCTTAAAGAAACAGGTGCTTAGGAAAAATCAAAAAGATCCGTCACTCATGGTGAGTTTGCCTTTGTCGATCTTGCAACACATGAAATTGTTAGAGCAATTGCTGGCGCGTGGCCTCTATGAGATATCCACGTACCGGAGCTTTCCACCGGTTTTTATCCCCTCCTTGGATGGACGTCCTTACTCAGCTGCCGATTCAGACCCGACCGGTGACCAGTCTCAACCTGCTGGCAGAGAGAGCAACTCCATGGGCACCAGCCCCGCTCCTTGTAAAGCCTTTTCTGTACGCTGCTGCAGTGGTGGTTTTAGTGTAAAAAACCCCAAGTCTTGCAAAATTAATTCCCCTTCCAGCTCAGTTATAACTAACAGGTAGAAGTGTAAAAGGTGGATTTGCCCTTTTCCCCACCCGCCCGGGTTTTCGGCAGCAGCCCAGCCCTGTTCAGTCTGACCGGCTGGGAAGACGTGGCGTGAGTCACGCCGTTGCCAGAGGAGGCACCTCCGAGCGAGGTGTTATTCCAGGTACCAGCTTCATTCCAGGTGAATCGTTTCATGCTGCTGGTATGTTTCTGTTGCTTCCCAGCAGGACGGAGGTTGGTGCCTAGAAAGCCCTATTCATTTTGGAGCAATGCAAGCAGAGAAGGCCACGCACGGGGTCATGCACGGCTGGTAGAGACTTGCCCCAAATGTCTGCAGGAGCCTGTGCTGGGGAGCAACGTTGGCTGGCTCCATCCAAGGGCACTGCCTATCCTTTTGTCACTCTCCCTGTTGTATTTCCATAACAGCCACTTGTTCCAAAGCTGATGTAATCTGGAGAGTACCAGCCTTCATCGCACCCCTCTGAGCTCTGGGTGGACCAAAATTTGCTCTTTACCAGTAAGACACTGTGGTGCTAAGCGACTGCCCATCATCATGCAGGAGATCTCTGTCTGTGTCTATCCTCTTGGAGACGTTCGGCTTCATAAAGCAGAATCGTGCCCAAAAGTATTTAAAGTCACTGAGACTCTGCACTAACGAGAGGTCTTGGACAAGGCTGTCCAGTAATGAGCCGTCCCTGGGCAAATTCCCTGGGAAATGCCACTGGAGCGGGAGTAGGAGCTGCCTGTGCTGCCTGCACCACTCACCAAAGAGAAACGGCCAAGTGCTAGCTCGTGTCTTCCTTCTTTTAGATATGTGACATTGGCATGGCATTTGCAGGCTGGGAAGAGACCTCCAGCACAGCCAGCGGTGACTTGTCTGTCACAGCCTAGGGTTGTGTTTGTTGTGTTATCAGAAGAAAATAGATGTTCTTGCTCCCAGCTAAAGAAACAAAAGATCATGCATAAATGAATTTTCAGTGATAAATCTTTGCAACATTTAATAGCAGATATGCTTTTTTTACAACCCAGGCAGACAGTAATTTGTTTGACAGTTGTTACGTATTTCAGTGTTCTGCAGTAGCACATGCCATACCCCTGTGGGTTTAGACATGTCTAATACAGAAGTATAGCCACAAGCATTTATAAAAATCTAAAGTTACCTCTTGGTTTGCAAAAAGACTAGTCAAAGGCAGGCACTTCCAAAACAGAGGTCTCTGGAAGCCCAATATACTATACAAGTTGTACCGAGGCTGCAACCCAGAGTTTTTACTTTAGCGTAAAGGTGACATGGCCCTTTCTGACAGTGCGGAGCCCCTGGCACAGGAGCTCCCCGGAGGGTTGGGTCAGCCCAAGGGGTCCCCAGTCAGGGAGGGAGAGCTGCCCCCCACCAGCTCCTGCGCCCTGGCAGGCGGCTCCCCAGGCAAGGCAACAGTTCAGTCTTCAAAACCTTATAGGAGTGGGGTTTCCCTTCATGCCCCAGGCTGCCCCGTGGCTGGGACATGGGTTCCCGGCCAATTCAAGGTGGGAGACAAAGAGGAGCAATGGTGTGGGTCTGTTAAAAATGTCACCTGGACTGCTTTGTGCCTTCAAGTGGACAGAGATCCTTTCCAGAGGTGCTTGGGATAGCTCCAGTTTTCAGGAAAGATTTATGGAGCCACAATAGACTCTGTTTCAAATCTCTTTGAATCATGGTGATTAAATCCATCAGGTTTTGCATGGACTTGGAGTCCTCGTTTTCCCCAGAACAAACATCCCAGATGTGTCAGTAAATCCTGGGGCAAGCTTGAGGGGCTCCTGGCCGGTCAGAGATGTCTGGGCAGGGATTCAGGCAGTGCACACTGTTTACGTCTAGCTCAGCCAGCTATTGTAGAATGTGGGGATATTTCTAGTCTAATGGAAAACTTCCTCAGGTCCAGGCATAACCTATTTGTGGGAAAACTCCACTCGTGTGGACTGGGCACCCGCGGTTCGGCTGCCAGGCTGGCTGGGGAGGACCGTGTCCGTGCGATGCTGCCCAACGGGGCATTGCGAGTCCCCACCAGTCACCCCTAAATCCTATCCATTCCTGCATCATGTCACAGTTTTTGCTGATGTGATTGTTACAAGGGTGTGTGAGGCAGGCACAGTGCTTTTAATTATAGCATGCACCATTAGTCATTAATAGCCTGGCAGTTGGAGAAAACCCTGAGCAACAAGCTGGGTCTCCCTCCCAGCTGTGTTCCCCTGTGCCTGACGGCTGCCACTTCCCAGGGTCCTGATCAAAGCGGGCTGTGGAAACGTTTAGCTGGATCTGGAGCATGCCTCTGCCGTGGATAATTGCAGAATATTAATGAACAGGACGCTGCAGCTGGCTGTCTTTGATGGCTCTGATGGAAAGGGCTCAGCAAAGGGAGAGCTGGAGCCGCCAGGACAGCTTTGCACCCCGGAATGGGGGACAAGGGTGGCCAAGGAGGGATGGGGTGGCTGGTTCGTTGGGGCTCTCCATTCCCATGAGCTCCTCAGCAGAACTGCCTCTGCCCAGATCTCCTGGCTTCAAGGCAGCATTTTGGCAGCTAAAAGTGCTCAAGAAACAGGGTATTGGGTCATTCTTTTCACCTGGGGCATGCTCCTGCCTCCTTGGTGGTCTCCAGGACCCCATCACCTCACGCTTGCTCCGGCTGGAGCACGGTCTCACAGGGTACTGCTGTGGCAATGCTGGTCCTCGTCAGCAGTACAAGCACCCTTCAGCCCCCCAGCCCCGCTCTGCCCTGAAAGTACCAGAGCTGGGCATGAAGCAGGATGTGGCCCCAGGAGCTCAGCACCCCAAAGGCGACAGCGCAGCATCTGCGAGGGGTCCAGGGGTGGGGGGCTGCTGCCCTGGCTCTGAGCACCTCGTCTTCCTTGGGCAGAGCCTCCTCTGATCCACTCCCAGCGGGATGGACACACATGTCCCTTGGGACAGTTTCCCTGCGGCAACCTCTCCATCTGCCTGCCCCAGGCCCTGCACTGCAACGGGGAGGATGACTGCGACAACGGGGCTGACGAGGAGAACTGCGGTAAGCAGCAAGCCCCTCGCAAAGAGGGATGCCCTCAGAGTGAGTAACTCCCAGACCTGGGACCACCAGGATCTGGGACCACAAGTGCGTCGGAGCAGAGCTTGCTCTTCCCCTGGGAGCAATGACAGTGCGAGGAATCCTGGGACTGCTTCAGCATCCAGCTACTTCCCTGACTCTTGCATTTGCATCCCGGCACAGTGGCTGTGTGTGCGCCCCAGGGAGGAGCTCATCCCTCAGGGATTCTCCCAGGCTGGGGTGCAGGAAAACCCTTGTTGCTATGAGGCTGGGGCAGTTATTTCTGGGCCATAGTGGAAAGGCAGAGGAGCAGAGGGGCTCTGCACTGTCAGTCAGGAGATTTGGGTTCAGCAGATTTAAAGACACAAAATGAGTTCCTTTTTTTGCACGATATATAGTGCTATCGTGGAGCTCTTTGCTCAGGGGTGCTGAGTCCAGGAGTACAAATGAGGTATAGACTGGACAAATTCATACCATCTGGGAGCTGATTAACTGAGTGGCTTGGATGCAGCACCTGACTCATGGTGTCCCTAAAGCGGGCTAGGTGGGATTCTAGAAATAGAAGAAAGAAAATTTTATTGTGACTGTGTTTGGAGACATGCCACGGGGCTGGATGAATCTCTGTTCTGCCCTGGTACAGCTGCGGGGCTGGAGCCACACCTCAGGCTTCGTGCGATCCAGCACCCTCTCCCAAGGCTGCCGGGGTTTTGCTCCGCACCGATGTCCGTGCGCAGCAGCCGGTGCCTCTAATGATGGTCCCCGCTCTCTGCCCTGCAGTGGATGACAGCGGCTGGCTGCAGATCTTGGGCAGCATGCTGGCTACGAGGAGCAGCAGCAGGATGGCGGAGGAAGACGAGGGTGATGCCTGCTGTAAGCTGTCCTCCCCAGGGCCGGGCATCCTTCTTCCCCACCCCGCGGGTCTCCCCAGCCCCACACAGAACCCCTGTGCCCTCCCCTCAGCACATCCCTCTGCTTGCCCGCAGGGCTGGAGCTCTTCCCGGAGTGGTGCCGGTGCTGGGGAAGGGCTGTAGACTGCACCGAGCGGGACCTCGCCAATGTCCCCTGGGTCTCCTCCAACGTCACCAGGATGTGAGTAGCAGTGGGTGCAAGCAACCCTCTCCCCCGGGAGAGGCACGAGCGGGACACAGGCTGCTACCCGGCAGGAAAACAAGCTTAAAGGGAAGGAAATAAAATCCCTGGCTTTTACTTGTCCTTGGATCCAAAGAACCTTTACCGTGCCAACAGACCCCTCTCTGCCGAGCTTCAGCTGCTTACTGCAACCCTCCCACAACAGCACTGAGCTGGAAGCAGGGAACGGCCGGATCCTTCCCTGGGGTGAGGACTGGGGAGCCTGCCTTCACTGCTAAGCCTCCAACCAAGATGTGTGGGGTCAGAGCCTGTTGGCAAGGTTGAGGCCGGGGGTGCCTTTGCACACACAAAGCAAGGGCTAGGAAGGGGGGATAATGTGGAAAAACTCATCTGCAGCAAATAATGCTTGCAGATTGGGATAGGCAGTTAGCAATGTAGCATTAAGGAAGAGCAGCTGCCTTGCATTTTGTCTTAATTGCACAGGAAAAGGAGGGTCTAGTCTTCACTGTTCTCCTTTGATAAAGGCCTCTTCTCTGTCCTAGTCTGCTGGTCCTGGGTTTGATTTTTTTTCTTTTTGTTTTCCTGCCAGGGACCTGAAGAAAAATAAAATCCATTCTCTGCTGGACAATCAGTTTTCCAGGTACAAGAATCTGCAGAAGCTGTGAGTATTGCCTTCTTTATCCTGTTCTCTGGCTTGTTTATGGTAAAAGGGGAGAGTAGTGGATGCACAGGTCAGCAGTGGTCCTGTGTAGAGGAACAAGCACGTGCACTTGTGGGGACAGCTTTGCTTGGGACAATGCACCATGAAGGGGCACTGCATTTGTCCGGACAGCAGCTTTTTTCAGGTCCTGGAGCCTGCGGTGCCCGCTGAAGTCAGCAGGCACCTGCTAGGGGCATTGCGAGCTCCTGACATACTGTCCCCGCTGGTCGTGGAGCAGCGCCTCTGTTAGCTGATAACTGCCCCGAGTGCGTGGTGGCGTGAGATGTCTCCTGAACGAGTTGTCCTGCTCTGGAGAGCTGGGACCCTTTGGTCGCTCAGCCCATCACCTTTCTCAGCTGCTGTACTGGGGAGTTCAGGGAGGGAGCCTGCGGAGTGAAGAAGAGGGGTGTTTGCTGTCGTGGGTGAGATGGCAGCTTTGTATGGCAATAATCACGTGAAGCAGCTCACAACAGCCGCTTGTGACCATCGGGCATCTGTACGTTCAGCTGCCTTCCCTTTGCATGGAGTAAATGAGGCAGAGAGGGAAAACAGCCTCTCCAGGGTTACTTGAGACAAGGAGCCTGCGGAGGAGCTGGGGCTGCAGCCTGGACCTCTGTCCCCCAGCGCTACTGGTGATCACTGAGAAGGCAGCAGCCAGCCCTGCGAGGCGCGTACCTGGTGTCTGGCAGACGTGGGCACATCCCACGGACCCTGAGAATCCCTTAGAAAACATACTTCTTCAAGTCTCTTTTCTGTTGTCTTGTTTTAAATAGGTTTTTGCAAAACAACAAAATCCGGTTGGTCTTACCCAAAGCCTTTGCTGGACTTTCTCAGCTTAAAATGTTGTGAGTAAAGGCATCTGTGTTACGGGGCCCTGGGGAGGGGAGCCCTGGGATGGATGCAGTCCTCTGCTCCTCTTGGCATGAAGTCTTGCAGTACAGCCAGCTCAAGGTCAGGTTTTGAGCCCTTTTTCTTGCTCCTGCAAGAGTCTGTATCAAGCATGCCTTAAGCTGGAGTTGCATGTATTTTGGGCGAACATGGGACAGAGCAGAGGCATTTCACCTCCTGCAAACACAGCTGTTCCCATCCCCATGTTTTCCAGCCTGAGCTGAGATCCTGCACTTGAGCCACTAAGGGAGATGGTGCCAGGGGCACCCGAAGCCAGGGGCCGCAGGCAGCTCGGGAAGAACAGCTTTAGCAAAAGCAGATTTAATTGGCAGCGGTGTCTGAGGATCACTCTCCTCCTCTGCACTGGTTCCAGGTTCCTCAGCCACAACAGGATCACACAGCTGAAGCCCCGGGTTTTTGAGGACCTGCATCGCCTTGAGTGGCTGTGAGTTCCTTCTCTGGTTCCAGAAGATGTGACCGATCCTGACTTTTCCTCACATTTACCATAATTTCTTTTCCATGATGGGGAGAGGAAAAGCAGGCACGGTGGTTTCAGGGGGTGTGTGGCCGCATGCCCGCAGTGGAAATGGGTGTGATGCCTGGCTGGGTGTCCACCTCCCCACCTTCCCCCAGCCCTGTGGACCGGGGCACAATTGGCCTCAGCTGCAGCTCTTTTATGAAACTCCTATTTGAGTTTCCCTCGCCTGTTACTGAGGCCAGGCTTAGTATGGACTGGACGTGGTCTTGTCCAAAATCTCATTATGGCTGGCTGGTCCCCACGGGGGCTCGCCATGCCGTGCTCCCTTTGCCGGTCCAGAGCAGCGGTGGCAGTAGCACGGTGCGGTGAAGGGCTTTGCGCAGAGACAGCCTCAGCTCCCGGGCTGGAGCACCGGAGGTTCGTGTGTAAAAGGCTTGAAGTGCACTGTCAAACACAGCGACTTGCAGCTCCATCACCTTGAAAAATGCACACCTGAATTGAAAGTACAGCTAGTACCCTTCTCTTCTGTTTATCCTCAAAAGCTCTGTTTGAGCTGGGCCCATGTGGTGTGTGGTTTTACACACAGAGCTTATAAAGTTATTGCTACAGAGGAGAAACCGTAAGGGCTGCTTTACAATATGGCTTGTTCCCCTTCTGCGTTTGCAGGAGCAGCTCGGGCAGGTCTGTCACCCCCCCCAGGCTTCCCTCCTCTTACTTGCCATGGGACCAGCCTAGTTGTGCCTCAAATCAAAGAGGAAAAACAGAGGATGAGCAGCTCGCAAAGGGTGGTCTGTGGTGCAAACAAGTCAGAGGACTTTTGAGAAGCCAAGCACGGCCCTGAATTCCCTGAACACTTTCTAATTTATCTTTATTTCGCAGCAGAAGAGAGGAAAAATCCAACAGACTCTGACTGTGAAGGAATCCAGACTCTGCAGCTGGATCTAACGCTTCAGCCAGGGCTGCCTGGGCAGGATTCAAAGGCGGGAGTGGGGGGGGAAGGCTTCAGAGGGGGGAAGCCCCCCGCCTGGGGATGTGTGTCCATGGATGCCTGCAGGGGAGAAGGGACAGAGCCCCCTCCTGCCAGGGCAGCACGAGTGGTCAATGCAGGGGCTTCCCCTGCCGAGAGAGTCCCGATGCCTCCTCGCCCTCTCCAGGTTCACCCTCTCACTTCTCCCCTTCTCCTTCCAGGATGCTGGACAACAACAGGATTGCCCAGGTCGTCCCCGCGACGTTTGCAGGGCTGAAGTCGCTGTATTTCCTGTAAGTAGGGGCAGGGGCAGCTCTCCTGCGGGATTTGGGGAGACTCTGCTCCGTGGGTGTCTGCCTGGTACCTTCTGCACCCCTTCTTCAGGCAGCTTCTGGCCTTTTGGGGGCAAGTCGAGGATGCTGTGGCTTCCTCACCCTCCCCAGGGCATGAGGGGTAACGGTACAAGGGAGATGTCTGTCTCCGTCCCATTTCCAGGAGCTGGCAGGGGAAACCAGCAGGCTTTGCTGGTGTTGCTGCTCCTCTGTGCCATCTCCTGCTCTCAGCATGCCCTAATTAAAACTAGTATTAATTGCTTTTGCTTAGGACAGGGACAGGCAGGTCCTTGAGGAGTTTGGCCTGAGCAGAGCCTCAGCACTTACTGATGAGCAAGGTGGGTAGCAGTGCCTGCAGTTTGGGCTGCTGACTGCTTTCCTTGAGTTGGCGACTGCAGACAGGATCTGGTGCTTTCCCAAAGTACTGCCCCTCTGCTGGGTGTCTTCACACCAGATTACTTCGAGCCAAGAGGTTTTTAAGGTCCAGCCATTTCCAAGATGGAAATACAGGATAACTAGTTTGCTTTAACCACCAGAAAAACAATTTTGCAATTGCTGTAAGATGATTTTAACACCTTCTCCGTAGTCCAGAACATAGATGGTGGCAACCTGGAGTCAGCCTTAGGGGAAAAGTTTTGGCTGTTACAGTGGAAAAAACACACACGTGTGTATGTGTGTGAGCGAGTGCACTGATGCACATATATACTCATATACATCTGATCACGTTTTAAGCTGTATTCCCTGGGTGTACACCTGCAAGGAGAGTGCTTCAGCAGTGGCTGCTGGTCTGGTCTCCCACTGTCTCTGCTGGAGATGTAACTGCTGGAGTTGGCTGTAAAAGCCTGAAAGTTGGTTTTTGGGGTGTGTAGGACATGGGTAACTGCTGCGGCTATGCCTGGTGATGGGGGAGCCGTGGGCATAGGTGGACGGAGGGCAGCCAGGGCTGGCAGTGGGCTTGGGGAAGGGGGGCTGTGACCCCAGGATTTTGCTCCTCTGCAAAACCTGGGTAGCCCTTGGTGTCCACAGATCTGTCCCTGCTCTGTCCCTGGAGGAGAAGCCATGCAGGCTGTGGTGGGACAGAGTTCCCCTCAGCCACGCGTTCCCACGTTGCCGGCAGCAGCGCCGTGCCACTCTGCTCGGTGACGTACTCCGTTTATCCTTCTGCATTTTTTTTTTTTTTTTTTTTTTTTTTTAGCAAATCAAATAAACTAAAACTGCGGTCACAAAACGTGCAGTGAGGAACACTATGCACACAGGCATGTGCAAAGGCGCTGGGAAAAACACCAGCGGGAGTTCAGGCTATAAATTTGCCTTTACTGGCTGTCGCTCCAGGGTCACTTGCTGCTGCTTTCATGCACTAGTCTCCTGGTGACGTGCCCGTCACAGCTCACTGGAGAGCATCTCCCACAGCCGCTAAATGTGCCCTGTATCATTACCTTTACTACTTTTCCAAAGAAGGTGAATGCAGTTCTGTGCTGCCGTTCACAGCCGTGTGTCCTGGGCCTTTGCCCGGGGTGGCAGCGGCTGAACTTGGTCTGGTTTCATGTGGCCGTGGCTGCTCTGCTGGGGTGCACGGGAGCTGGTGCAGCCGCAGCCACGCTGCTCCAGGCTGGCTGCACCATGGCCCCTGGGTATCCGTGTGAGCAGCCCGTACAGTGCACCTTTCCCTCCAGGTGAGGCCATGGACCAGCAGAAAGCCCTTTTGAAATACTGCGTGGTCCAGAAGCAGCAGCAGGACCGCATCCATGCACAGGGTTGTGTCCCAGGCAGATGTATGGTGCTGTGACCTCGTTTTTCCTTATTGCCTCCTGACCAGGTACATGCTGAACAACTCTTTGACTCAAATATCCAACACCTCCCTCTGCGCAGAGATGCCGAAGCTCAGCTGGCTGTGAGTACCCTGCCTGCCGGCAGCAAGGCTGAGCTGCCTGCGGGGTAGGCAGGGGCTGCTGCAGGCACTGCTCCTTCTTCCCGGCCAGGATCCTGGAGCACAGAAGGGACAGAAGGGGCTGGAAGCATCCCGCAGCAGATGGGGATAGGGGCAAGCAGGAGGTGGGATCATGCTGGGCAGCACCCAAGCATGGTGGGGATGGAGGGGAGGTGGGGGGATGGCAGCCACAATTGCCTTTCTGCAGGGAGCTGGAAGGGAACAGGATCCAGGCGGTGCACAGGGCTGTCTTCCAGGAGTGCTGCGACTTCACAGTGCTGTGAGTACCTCGGGGCTCCGGTCATGGTCCCTGCTTGCTGGTGCAGACCCCATCCCATTGCGGGCATGTGGAGGGAGGAGGGTGGATAGCCAGCGCTCGGCTGGGCCCAAAATTTCCCGCTGCTCTGGGCTAGATAAGGGGCTGCCGTCTCGTGTTTGATGGTTTCAGCCCACATTCGTACACAGCATCGATAGTGCAGTCAGCTTCATGAATTTTTGTAGGGACTTAATCAGGGGCTCTGTACTGGAGGATGGCCAACTCTAGGTTGGGGAGCTGGTGGGCTTGCCCCAGTGCCCTGTCACCAGTCCATGGGGGCTGCCCAAATCAAATGGGGACCTTGTCAGGTGGGAGATAGTGGTAGGTCATGGCATAGAAAAAGCTTCCTATAGTGTGGAAATACCAGAGCTCACAGCCAGCCCGGACGCTTCTGCTGGTATCCAAATTCCCTAAAAATATCCTTGAGGAAGGCCATAAATCTTGTGAGCCAGTGCTCCACATGTCAAAGAGCATCTGTTTCTTCCCCTTGTGCCCGAAGCCAGCTCCTGCCCCACTGCCTCCTGGCCCCAGGGCTGAGCTCTTATCCAGGTGCTGACAAAGGCAAAGGATTCACACTGATGATGCACAGGCCTCTCCCAGGGTATAGTTTTCCTGCCCATGATGGTCCTCTATCTCCCAAAGAGATCTGTGCAGTCCCTGGAGCCCCAGGAGATAAGGACAGAAAAGCTGTGTGTGCATGGTGCTGATGTTATCCAGGAGCACAAGGCTGCCAGCTGCCACAGGGTGGTGGCAGGAGAACAGAAGTCAGATGGGGAGCCAAGCCATCCTCCCAGGGGGTCAGCAATTATGGTTACCCTGAGCACTGGGAATGCCCCTGCCCTGTGCCAATGCTGCTGGATCAGAGTAAGCAAATAAATTGAGAGCTTATCAGGCCCTTGGAGAAGCCCAGATAGGCATTAAATCCCCAAAACGTACACCACTACAGTTTTTCCTCCAGTAAGAGCTGCTCACAGCCTCCTGTGACGGGCGGGCGAGCTGCTGTCCTGCTCTCTGTCTTCTGCAGCAGAGCCTGCTGGCTTTGATCAGCAGCGTGTTTCCCAGGGCTGTTGTGGCAGTGCTATGGAAACGTCCATACGGGCAAGATGGGTGGTGTAAACACGCCTTGCTGGTGACACCAGCACAGGAGACAGCTTTGCAAGCAGACGCAGCAGTTGAGACGGGGGCTCATGTGTGGGCTCTGTGGGGTGAGCCGTCCTGGCTGGACTACCCCATCCTGCCCAGCCATGCCATGAGCCACGTTACAGTGGGCTGCCCTGGTCAGGGTCTGAGTCCAGCTGCTCGATGTGAGCCTCTGCCAAGGAGCCGTCCTTGGGTCGTGGCACTCGCAGGGTCTCCCAGTGCCTTCAAGCATATGCCATCCCACAAGGGCTCTGCTCCCACTGCTCTGAAACAGTTTGTGTTTCTCAGTGCACCATTCTGGGTTTTTATTTCTAAGCACTTTAACCAGCTCTGCTCATCTTGCACACTTCTGATGGGCTCTTCTCTGAGCTGTGGGCTTGGGCGAGATGGTGCCTCCCACCTGCAAGCTGGGCTCTGGCTTAGCCGTTCCCCACAGCAGCGGAGCATTTGGCTGTGCTGGCCTGTGAGGTGCTGGAGGTGACACTGGCAGCTTGGTAAATTTGGGAGGGATGCAACAGGGCTGGGTGCACCCCATGGGTGAGCCCTGTGCACCACCAGCACCCCCAGCTGCTTGCGGCCAGTCCGGAGGTCGGACGATGCTCCCAAAGGGTGTGTGGGGCTGTGCCGTACCCATGTGCTTTCTCCTGTTCCTTCTTTTCCAGGATCCTGCGCAGAAACAAGCTCAAGTGGATCCAAGATGGGTCGTTTTCCAGGCTGAACAGACTGGTGGAGCTGTAAGTTTCCAGCCATTGCCTGCCCTGACGCCCCCCCCTCCTGCAGGCAGGGGTTGTGCTGGGGGCAGGAGCGGGGGCTTCACTCAAGACCCTGCTCTGCCTCCTGCCCAGGGCACCTCATTGCTCAGCACCCCCGGGCGCAAGGCTTGGTGCCCTCAACCACTTCCCAAACACAGCTCTCCTTCCCACAGTGACCTGTCATCCAACAGACTAGACCAGCTCCCCTCTTCTTTATTTAATGGCCTGGCTGAGCTCCAGCAGCTGTGAGTACCAGGGCTGCGCTGCCCCGGGGGGGGCCCTGCACACCTGCATCGTGGTGGGTAGATGTCCTTGCTGCACGGTCTGTTTGCCTGCCAGAGCCGCAGTGGCCCCAGCAGGACGTGGTCCTTCCCACGGGTCTCCCCGCAGCATGGTGCCATCGCAGACGCTCCACTTCGGGGCTGCGGACCCATCCCGGGGGAATGGGGAGTGCTGTGAAAAGCCATAGAAAGACACCCCTTTGCCCTCACTTCCAGCTACTCTGATAGCTTCCAGGTGGGAAAAATACCAAAGGCTCATCTCTTTTTCAGGAATATTTCCTACAACCCCTTGAAAAAGATCCTCCCCAGACAGTTTGAGAGCCTGCCCCAGCTACGGTCTCTGTGAGTCCAGCAACATCCCTGTCCCTACGGTGCTGGCTCTGTCTGCAGCAGCCCCAAACCCAGCCCGGGCCAGCTCAGAGCATCCCCTGCACTGATTTCCTTTTGCAGGAGCTTGGAAGGGCTGGAGATCCCCAACATCCACAACCTGACCTTCCAGAAGCTGACTAACCTCTCCCACATGTGAGTGGGGGGAGTGGGTGTCTGCTGCTGCGATGGCACTGTGCCCAGGGGGGTGTGGGGAGGGAAACCAATTCTCTCCTACACCCGTGAGCAAGTTATTTCAGCCCACTGGAAGCCCTGAGCATGATGGTACTGCTTAAATCCCCGTGGGGCAGGAGGGTCTCTCTTAGCTGGGGCTTATTTAGAGCAAGGGGAGGATTTTGCCCATGCACAGGGAGCAGTTTGCAGAGCCAGCACATGCCCCATCCTGGTGCATGTGCGACACAAAAAGCGATCTGTATTTCTGAAGGTGCACTTTGCACAGGGGATGTGGGCAAGGTAGCCTGTCAGCCAAGGCATGCACCCGTGCTAAGCTGTGCGCTGAAAGCTGTGGTTAAGTAAAGCCATTAGAGGCCCTTTTCCTTGGGTCTGAGATAATGACCCAAGAACCCCAGAGATGTGCAGATAGACAGGCTGGACAGGCATCGCACACAAGGCAGAAACAGGACTGCGCAGCCAGCTGTGAGTGCTTTGGCTTCTCTTTGGAAGGAGAAAAAAAAATGATTAGTTTTTTCTAGATGCACATTTTAAAGTACCTGTAATGAAAGACAACTGTACATCTTCGTTTCCTTAATTGGTCTGTTTGCACTATAAATATGGTACATTTTCTACCTGACTTGCTAATAAGCAATCATTTTCTCTCCTTTTATCTATAATTAAGCAGCAGTGAGCCTCACATTGCAGTTTTTTAGTTGTTTTCTAATGTAGAATTTTGCTAAGCTTATATGGGTTGGCTTTGAGAAGGCTTGAAAAGATTAATCTGAAATAATATGCAGGGGAAAAATGTGAATAACTGTTAATAGAACTTGAAGGATTTGAATAATGGATTGATATTTAAATGTTAGTTTGTGAGAGTCACGGTTTGGAGGAAAACACTCTTGTTTTTATCAGCTGACAGATCTGAATAGTGGCAGATTTAAGAGTGTGGCTGTGGTATGTGATCCAAAAAGCACTGGGGTGCCTCCAGCTGGTTTTGCAAAGGCTTTGGGGTGTTGCTTATTTAGGGTCCAAAACCAGATGCAGTACTGTGCAAACGGGGACCCCCCCCCCCCTCGCTCTGTGTTCCCTGCAGATCCCGGCCCCGGGTGCTGTCGCAGCGAGGGCTGGGAGAGCTGGCATCGCCCTGTCCCCACTCCCACCCTCTGTTGCTGCTGGCTCCTTCCTCCCCCTAACCTCCCCATCTCCCTTCCCCTGCTCTGTGTAAGTACCCAGGCTTTTGGCTAGTTGGGGGGGGAGTCTTCTCCACCCAGACAAGGATAAAAGGTAGCTGAGGGGCTGGAAGGAGCTGGTGCGGGCAGGCAGAGTACAGGGCATGGGGCAGGGGGGCTGTGCATGCTGGACCATATTTGCTCCTGGTGCCGATGGCAGTTGGGAAACCTTCCTCCCCCCTCCTTGACAGCTACTTCAAAAAGTTCCAGTACTGCAGCTACGCACCACATGTGCGCAGCTGCAAGCCCAACACCGATGGCATCTCCTCCTTCGAGAACCTCCTCGCCAACGTCATCCTGCGTGTCTTCGTCTGGGTCATCGCCTGCCTCACCTGCTTCAGCAACCTCTTTGTCATTTGCATGCGGTCCTTCATCGTCACGGAGAACAGCCCGCACACCATGGCCATCAAGTCCCTGTGCTGTGAGCTGGGTGGTGGAGGGGCAGGGACCAGCCGGAGTGGGGGGGGAGTGCAGAGGGAACTGGGGCGGATGAGCTGCCCACCAGCATCTCCCCAGCGAGGAGCTGTCTAGCTGATGCCAGCCCTCCCCAGCATGGCCGGGGCCTGTTTGTTGCCGTCTTTCCCTTTGTGCTGATGTCAGATGTGTTTCTGGGCATCCTTCTGTGCCTGGAGCATCTTGGCCCCTGCCCTCAGGCCTGTGTTCACAGGCACAAGCAGGCAGCTTTTCTCAAAATACAAATATATCTACACATAAAGCTGAAGGCTGCCCAGTTCTACAGTGGTTTTATGGCCATGGCATTAATGCAAAGGGCTACGTTTGCCCACTGGTGCTTTTTTCTCACTGTACCTTGTCTTCCCCACAGGTGCAGATGGCCTGATGGGCATCTACCTCTTCGTCATTGGAGCCTTTGACATCAAGTACTCGGGCGAATACAACAAGCATGCCCAGGGCTGGATGGGCAGCCTCCAGTGCCAGCTGGTGGGCAGCCTGGCCATGCTCTCCTCTGAGGTGTCAGTCCTGATGCTGACCTACATGACCCTGGAGAAATACTTCTCCATCGTTTTCCCATTCAGCCACTACAGAGCTGGCAAGAAGCAGACCATCTCAGTGCTAGCAGCCATCTGGCTTCTGGGCTTCTCCCTCAGCTTCATCCCCCTGTGGTGTAAAGAGACCTTCGGGAACTACTATGGGAGGAACGGGGTGTGCTTCCCACTACAGTCCGACCTGGGCGAGCGGCCCAGTGCCCGGGGCTACTCCGCCACCATCTACCTGGGTAAGACCACCTCGGGACCGGGGAATGGGGATGATGTGGGGCAGGACGGGTTTCCCTGGCGGGAGTGGGGTTGTTCAGCCCAGCCATCCCCTCCAGGGTGCCGTGAGAGCCCGCACCACCTCTGTTAGTGGGATGTCTGACTTTACGGGGTGCTACCATCCCGCCGGGACCCTGTGAGATGGGATGCCAGCTCTGTCCTCCATCTGGGTAGGGTCCCCGCTGCAGCCTGGTGCTGTGCCCAGCCTCGCCCCAGAGCTGGGCATGGGCATGGGCATCACTGCGCTAAGGCTGGACGCAGGACTAGCCAGGGGCTGCTCTCTCTGCCCCCTCTAGCGATGAAAACAGGAGTAGTCCTGCTGCTGCCGGCCATGCTGATCCCAGCTCGAGAGCTTTGCACTTTGCTATGCTCAAAGCAAGATTTCTCCCTCTCCAGGCTTGAATCTTGCAGCCTTCATCACCATCGTCTTTGCCTACTCTGGCATGTTTTATTCCATCCACATCACTGCGTCTAAAACAGCAGAGGCAGGCGTCTGCTCGCGGGAAGTCACCATTGCAAAGCGGTTCTTCTTCATCGTCTTCACTGATGCTCTCTGCTGGATACCCATCTTCCTCCTCAAGCTGCTCTCCCTGCTGCAGGTGGAAATACCAGGTGAACCCCAATTCCCCACAAGGCCCTGAAGCAGAGCCCACCGCTGGCTGCTGCCTGCCGTGAGTCCCTGGGTTGGGGGCCCCTTGATGCAAGTCCTGCTGAGTGTGGAGCTCTCTTCACCCACACATGGGCTGCAAGAGGAGATGGACAGTGGTACCGGTTTCCCTGGGCCCTTGCCTCTCCCAAGGGAGCAGTAGTTACAGGCCCCCCATTTCAGCCTGTGAAGGGCATCACCCTGCTTTGTGGCGTGGGCTGGAGCGGGTGGGTTACCCCTGGGCAGGGGGCAGCCCCCTCTCAAGCTGCTTAACGTCGTGTCCTTGTTGACACAGGCACCATCACCTCTTGGGTGGTCATCTTCATCCTGCCCATCAACAGCGCCCTGAATCCCATCCTCTACACCATCACCACCGCCTCCTTCCAGGAGCGGGTGAAGGGCTGTTTGCAGACCAAGCAGCTGGAGCTGCACGTGTCCCACAAGAGCTCTACCCTGGTGACACTGCAGGCCAACAGCACTTGACCCTTCCCTGCAGCACAAGGATGCCCGTGGCTCCCCAGCCCCACAAGAAAGCGCATTGCTCAGCTCTGGGATGCTCCTGTATTGGAGAATCACTAAGCATGAAGGTTTCCTCGTCAGCCAGCAGATACCGTTAGTACTTTATTAATTACACGGACGGGAAGAGCAGCCCCGATCCAAGTCAAACAATCTGCTGCAGCTGCATATGATACAAAACAAAAGTCCCTTAAATACAAAATACACGTCTTTTATGTGAGCATCACCTGGCGCTTAGCTCTACCGCCGGAGTTATATATTAATATTCCAACTGTACAAGTATTTATAGATAGAAAAAAAAGAAATTTTAAAAAATATTATGAGAAAAATCACTCCCCCAAATGTTAGTTATATTTTTATATATATATAAAATATATATATAAAAACACAGAATACAGGTCGAGTTGCTTTTTTTTCAGCAAAAGAGAGACAGCTAGGATGTGTTACGGCAAAACTGACACTGGGAATCGCTCCCGCGCGTGGGTCGTGTTGCCTTCCAGTTGGAACGATGTCTGGTAACTTGGGTCCCTGCCTGAATGGAGAAACCAGGTCGGCTCCTGGGTGCTGTTAGCTACGGTGGACAGTTTCTCCACGGAGCAAAGGGAGGGATGGGAAGGGGAACGGATGTCTCTGCAGGGAGTAGCATTAGAGAGGCAGCTCTGCACCCAGGAGAGGCACAGGCTCTGCCAGCTGTAGCTGTCCAAAGAGGGGCAAATCCAGGCCACCTCACCTTACTGCTGAGGCCAGGATGGGACTGAGCCTCGCCCAAGCTGCTGGCATGTGCTGGGCCCAGCTTGACCTACCATGCTTTGCTAGCGTTGTCCCCTTGTTGGTTGGGATGAGTGCAGCCCTTTGGTGTGCTTACGCTGCCTTGGCCAAAGCTTTCAGCCCCAGAGTGCTGCAGCCGGTGCTGGTGAGGCTGCTCTGCCCTCCTCCGCTCTTTGGGGCAGTGTAGTGTGGACCCCAAGAGCAGCAAGGAATTGGGAGCTGCCGTGCTGGCTGTGTCCCTCCATCCCTCCCATGGTGTCTCCTTGTAACTGCTCTGGGGAGGCAGTGCCCCTTCCCAGCTGGTAGCCAACTACAAGGGCAGCTGCTCTGGGGCTCTAGCCATCCTGCCCCCTCCAAATGACAGGTAAGCTAGTTTTGAGGGACAGGCTGGGCTTGGAATGCTGTCTATCCAGCCCCTACTGAAACCTAGTGCACAAGAAAGGGCTTTTTTTTTTTTAGCTAAGAGCAAGGCACAGGACTAGAGGGCTTTTTCTTCTCCTATGAAATTCAGAACCAAAGGTGCAATAGGTTCCTTCTGCCATGTGATAAGGGCTGGCGCTCGAGGCATACCTATCTATGTGTAGCCACCCTCCTCCCAGAACAGCAGCCTCTTCCACTAACAAACAGGTTCTCACAGTGACTCCTTGGCTGTTCCCCCCCCAGGTGACACCGCACACACAATCCATCCCTCGCTGCCCACCCTTCACTTCCCGACACAGCGCTGCGACCTACAGACATGGCACCGTCCTCTCCGCTCGCTTCTTCCATGCCTTCCTGCTTCGCTCCATGCACCTTCATCCCCATGGCTGCTCCTGGCTTGCACGGGGGGGACCCATCTCAACCTGGGCCAGCTGCTTCCCAGCCCTGCCCGCAGGCTGCCTTCCTGGAGGTCACCCCCACAGCCCCTCTCTTTCCCTCTGCTCTCCAACCCTTCCTGCAGAGACCATGGGCCGCACAGCTTTGCCTCCGCGGACAACCTGCTGCGCAGCACACTTGAGCGAGAGGTGGCTGAAGCAGCAACCGGGACTGCCCAGCCCAGAGTAAAAGGATGCTTATAAATATGTGCCTGTGAGCGCGCCAGCCTCTGCCTCCCCCTCCATGGCCGGGTCCGAGAGCCCCAGCCCGGATCCACCGGCAAGTCCACGTCAGACAGGATAGAGCATCTTCCTGGCACCTCAGATCTTCGTCTCGGGGCCACTGGGAGTCAGGGCTGGGAAAGAGTCTCGGATCCTCGCCAGCTCCATGGCGCAGAGGTGGCCAAAGACCTTGTTGTACCACTCAGGAGACCGGCCCCTGGAGAAGGGAACAGGCAGGAGGAGGGTGAGATGGCAGAAGAGCCCTGGCAAGCACCAAGGAGCAGCATGTCACGTCTTGCTCGGGGCCAGGGACTCGGTGTAGCTCCAGCTATGATGGACTATGAGATGCTGAATGAGCACTACATGACAGGAAAGCCAACACGCCTCCTCCACTCTCCACCGCAGACATGCAACAAAATGGGGAAAGATCTGCGACCCGACCGGGCTTGCACCAGTCCAGAGTGACGACCAGCCTGCCCTTATACCACCCAACCCAGCACGGCTCACCACAGCGAGGAGAGCGCGAAGGCCATGCTTCAGAGCCACGGGGGACCGTGTGTTTTCTGCAGAAGCTCTAAGGGACTTGCTGCTGTGCTCAGAGGAACCGCTAGCACTGCAAGACCAAGCTGGTGGCTCCTTTCCCAGTAACCATCTGACAGCTAAAACCTGGTCCCAGACCAGCACCCCCTTCCCTGTGGGCAGGCAGGCACCATACTGCATGAGCTGCAACCCTGCCCGCACTGCCAGGCCAGGCAAGCTCCTGCACCCCACCGCTACCTGCTGCTCCATCGACCTCCCCAGTGGCTGATGCTAATGCAGCAGCACCAAGGGCTCCCCTCACCTGAGGTCAGCTCTGCAGATGTGGGTCACTTTGGAGCGGCCCATGGCGCTGGGCTCGATGAGGTACTGGGACGTCAGCACGATGGCTTTGACACCTCCCTCCACCGGCAGCTTGTCGTGCTCCACCGAGATGGAGATGAGCAGGCAGGCTCCCCGCGGCAGGTCCGTGCACCAGCGCCTGTGGGACAGAGCGGCCCCGCTCAGCGCCTGTCCCTGCGTGCCCACTCGTGGGCAGCCCCTGCCCAGACCTCGGGGTCCGCAGCGGGAGCGGGGAGCTGTGGGAGCCCGTACAGCCTGGGGAGGAGCAGCCAGGCAGATGGGATCCACCAAACCAAGACCAAACCCTCCCACTCGAGCCTTTCCCTGCCCTCACCGGAGCACCACGCAGTCCCTGCGCGGGTGGGGTGCCATGCTGTCCGTGATGTAGTGGTAGACCTCCATGTTCTTGTCCAGGGCCTCCACCACTTTGCTCTGCAGCAGGTCCTCGTCCCAGAGGTGACGCTCCCGAAGCACCCGGTGCAGCACCATCGCAGGAGGAGCCTCGACATCCGTGGAGACCTTCCACAAGCGCAGAGGGTGCCCATCCCCAACCTGATGGGCCAAGGTAAGGGTCAGGCAGGCTGTCCTGCTGGACCCCCACAGTGCTAACTCCCCCTCCCTGAGGGGCTCTACTGATGGCTCCCACGACCATGGTGGGCTCTCTGCCAGGACTGCTGGGCGCAAAGCACCCTCCGCCCCAGAGCTGTCCATCTCCCAGCCCCCCACTCTGGCCAGGGAAGGGGTTGCTGATCTCTCCTAGCATAAGAGAACAAGCACCACAGGGTTGCTAGCAGGTCAGCAGGTGCCTGTAGGACCCGTGGCTCCCAGCAGTCATCCCGTACACATTTCCCCGTGTGACACCAAGGCCCCCTCCACACAGTGGCATTTACCTTTTTGCAGGAGAGCTCCGTGTTCAAGGGTCCTGGCGTGCTCAGCCACCCCTTGAATTTCTCCGATGACTCTTTGAGCAGGTTCTGGACACTCTGCTCGAAGTAGGAGTGTAAATCCTTGTTTTCCCCCTGACACAGTAAGTCAGTCAGGGGATGGGGATACGCATCTGCTGCCATATAGGAGCTGCTCAGCTGCAGCAAGATGTCGTGGGAGACCTACAAGCCAAAAGCATACAGATCTTCAGAAAGCCAGAGGGATCCTATGTGGACTTTGTGAGTCATCCTGGGCAGCTAGAAAACAGTAATTCCTCATCTCACCAAGGAGGGGGGAGAATGGGCACAGCCTCCCTGGACATATGTCCTGCAGCTTGTGACATGAGCTGCAGCTGGGATTCGCTCCTGGGGCTGACTGACCAGTGGCAGCTGCCCTGCTGAAGGATGGGGTGCCCTTCTCTCACCCCACACTGATTCTGCAGGATGAGCGCCCTGCCAGCAAGGTCGCATCTCCTGCCGGCAGCACCCTGGGAAGGCAAGACGGGGCTGGACACACTGCAGCCACCCACCTGGAAGAGCTTCTTGCAGTCGGTGATCATGTGGGAGAGCCCCTGCGTCGCAGCCATGTTCTCGTTGAGGTCCTTCTGGTCAGGCTTCCCCATGGTGCCCCTCTTATGTATCACCCTGTGTGGTAGCAGGCATTGCTGGGACCAGGTGGGCGCCCCACCATTGCTCTGCTTTGCGTTGCAGAGTGGGGGACCCCCACATTGCACAGCAGAGCAATGAGGGGACCGTATGAGAGCATATGCATTCCCACTCTGCCTTGCCCCAGTTCAGTGGCCTCCTCCCAGGATGGACAGGGAAGGGGTGATGGGAGACAGGGGCTGCAGGAAGGCTAGGGAGGCCAGAGCTAGTCCGACCCTTACCTCGGCGAGGTGCTTTCCTTCTTGGACACATTGAGGTGGAAGATGGAGGGGGCCAGGCACACGGCCAGGTTCCCGGCGGTCATCTGGTTCTCCTCCGCGGAGGCGATGTCGCTCAGGAAGTAGAGCAGGGTCTGCAGCACCTCCCGGTTCTCGTCCGGCATAAGGATAATGGCCGCCTGCACCGCCTGCAGCCGCTGCTCCTTCGACACGACTGTGGGCACAGGGCGAAGCTGGTGGTCAGTGGGTCCATCCCTGTGGGCCACCACCTGTCTCCATCAGCTCTGTCCAAATGAATGGAGAGATACCTCCTCCCTGGAAGACGCTGACTTTTGTCCCCAACCCAGGGGTGAGCGGCCCCAGCCCAGGACTTACACTGGTAGATCTGCAGGAAGGTGTCTGTCAGCTTGCTGGTGAAGATGGGCTCTGGCAGGTCACGGAAATACTGCTTCAGCAGGTCAGCCACATCATACGCTGACTGCCCGTCGTAGTTGACGTTGTCGGGGCTGGTTTCGTTCATGTGCCGGAGCGCCTGAATCCGGGACTTCACCCCCGACTTTCGGAAAATGCCAACCTGCAAGGGAAGAGCAGATCGGTGCTCGAGTGCAGAGTACCGGCAGGTGTCTGGGAGCACTCCCACAAGACAGGCAAGGAAGCCCCTTCCCCAAAGCCCTCACTCCCCTGCAACCTAGAGGAAAACCCTGAGTGAGGGACGGCCAAGGAGACAGCGGTGGGTATGGAGCTCCTGCAGAGCCCTCCTGCTTCACCATGGCCAAGCGCCACGAGAGGCGAACAAAAAGCACCCCTGCAAGCTTGGGCTTTTTTCCCCCAAATCACAGTGCTGCTGCACGGCAGCAGCTTCGGAGCTGCCCCAAAGCCACGGCCAGCGGTCGCAGCATCACCTGGTCCAGGCACTGGCTGCGGATGTAGCGCATTGCCTGCTGGATGCTCTGGGGCAGGGGCTGCCCTGTCCGCTTCACGTTGATGATGGGCGGCACCCCGAAGACCATCTTGTCCCTGTAGTCGGGGACTTTACTCCGTTTCATGAACTTGGGCACAGTCCTGTGGGGTGAGACAGACAGATGTCAGTGCAGCGGACGGTTCCCTCAGCACCACCTCGCAGAGGGGAGCAGGACACCAGGTAACACACATGCACGTGCTTCTGCCATGTTTTAAATATAAGCAAGGCAGCTTTCGAGCAGGAACTGCAGCACCTTTTACTAAGCCAAAATTCTTTAATAGTTGGCTACAAAACGAAACCACTGCTCTCTTCCTTTGCTGCAGTATTTTTAATGCTCCACAAATGCCTGCAGCCCTCCTGGACGCAGATGATGCTGGGGGAGCCCAGGCGTCAGGCCCCAGCTCATGCTTGCAAGGATGCCCACAGCCACGCAGAGCAAAACCAGCTTTTGTTTCAGCTTTTTCCCCTCCCTCTCCACCATCTTCATCCCAGGCTGCAGGACACGAGCTGGGAGGCAGCGCCCGGCCCAGCACAGAGCTGCAGCCTGTGCCCACCACGGGAACACCATCCCAGATCCCCCTTCCCACCAGCTCACCACGTCCAGGCTTGCTTGTGCGGCACAGAGTACTTCTCCATGATGGCCGTGAGACGGAGCAGGGAGCACTTCTGGAGCAGGTTGAGCTGGGCAGAGGACTGGCGGTTGATCTCCAGGGAGGCAGAGTTCAGGCTGGGCCGGTGCGAGTTCTGGAAACTGTGCCAACGCAGCTTTCTGCGGGGAAAGGCTGGCAGTGAGAGCTGGCAATGCCAGGGAAGGGCCTTTCCCTGCTCCATGGCACCCACTGCTTTGGGGGAAGGAGCAGGCAGAGCAGCAACTGGGCTGAGCCCAGCAATCCCAACACCAGCCCCAGTGCCACGAGTGCTGCTTCCTCGCCCTGGCTGCTCACAAACCCACTGCGAGAGGGTGCCAGGGAGAGTACGAGAGATGCTTTCTCTTGCCTCAAAGGACTGCCCCCCCCCCACCAGGTTCCCCTGAACAACCAGCATCATCTCCACTTGCACTTCAGGCTCACTGCGCGCCTGCCCCACCACCCAAGGGCTGCGCTGGGCTACAGCCCTGCCAGGAGACGTGGGGAGAGCTCAGATGCTCAGGGTGACACATGCCTGCAGGACCACCAGGCAGGGCAATGCCACCACAAAGGGGACATCTCCAACACCCGCTTTCTCAAGAACAAAAGGCACCCCAATGAGGTAGTGCTCTCTTGGGAGCCTGCTAAAACCCTTCCCAAGTCCATGCTGCTCCGGGAAGGCTCCTGCCCAGCTACTCTGGTGCATCCCCAAGCCCAGAAGGGACGTTGCCAGCTAACAAAAACCCCCACCCCTCCATGCCTGCCTGCAGGCACATCACCCTCCAGCATCAGCCTAGCAGGAGCTAGAAAAGTCACAGAATTCAGCAGCGGCCAGAGTTTTCTTAAGGAAAGCACAAGGGAGCACTAGCACACCGGAAGCAAGTGCCTCCTTCATTTAGACCTGTTATTAGTAAATGAAAAACCAGTTAATTACAGGTCCATGCGGGCAGAGAGGTCGCAGCCTGTACACAAGCAGCAGGGCTGGCAGTGGTGGCTTGCAGCCGCCAGAGCGCACCACCGACCTGCGCTGCACCGCGCTGCACCGCGCCACGGTGCTGGTCCACCAGCATCTCCCTCCCTCCACCCTGCTTCTGCCACGAGGGCCAGGGCGATCATCAACCCAGGGCTCGCAGGGCACCGGCCAGCGCCCCCCAGCAATGCCTCTGGTGCTGCTCACCCTGAGCCACAGGCTGCGCACCCCTGCTGTGGAAGCACCCATGGGATGGGGGAACGGGTTTGCGGTGGTCCCCTGGCCGGCAGCACGCTGGCAGCTCCAGGACAGAGCCCTTCCCAGCATGATGGAGGGGAGGACGACGCAGCCCCAGCCCCAGCTTACCTGCAGGGCCTGGTGAGCGATGCTCCCACCCCCGAGTCCCGGCGCTCCCGCATCTCGGTCTCTTCGGCCTCGTTGAGGGAGTTGCCCGTGCTGTCAAAATCGCTAGCAGAGGTGCCGACATCCGACATGGACCGCTCTTCAAAGTGCAGGTTGGAGGGTTCCCCTCCCGAGTCCGACTCCTCCTCCTCTTCCTCCTCCTCGCCCCCCTCCTCCCCAGCCAGATCGGGGGAGATGGCTTTATACCAGAGCTCCACCTTCTGCTGCAGCCCCCACATGTGCTGCAGTATGTCGTCGAGGTTCTCATAGGTCACCTCCCCGTCCTTGCAGAAATCCTCGCTGCTGCCGAACTCCGGCACGTTGTCGTACACGCTGACCCGGCTGCCCAGGGAGCTGCAGGAGCCCCGCCGGGGGCGGCAGGCAAAGCCCCGCGGGGAGGACGAGCCCTCCACGCTGCTGCTGCTGCCGCCCCCACCGCCTCCCACCAGCCCGACGGGCGCGTTCCCCGATTTCCAGTGGGTCAGGGAGCTGCTGCCCAAGGGACACAAGCTCTCGATGGAGAGGGATTTGGGGAAGGTGCCCGGCTTGTGGTCCCGGGGGATGTAGACCAAGCAGTCCCCCCGGTGCGCCTGCCGGTGCTGGCACTCTCCAGCAGCCCAGTCGCCGCCGGCTGTGACGGCCGTTTCATAGTCCTCCAGGTAGACTCCGCTGCGTTTTGGGTTAGAGCTCACCTTGCTCCCACCTGAGCCTAGCAGGCGGTTAGTCCTGTACGATACCGAGAAGAAGTGTTTTTTGCCATGGAAAGAGGCGGATATCCCTCTTTTAGAGGAGTTGCCCTTGGTGGCTGCAAGGTCCCCGTTACTCTTCAGGGAGCCCCATCCTGGTGTGGCTGCGACGCTGCCGTGTGGGGTCACCTTCTCGTCTGGGCTGGCTTTCTCTTTGTCCTTCCTTCGGAGGGACTCGATCCTCTTCAGGAAGCTGCGAGACCGTCGCTTCTTCGGCTTCTCCTTGGAGCCCTCGCCGCGGCTCGAGGGCTGCTCTGGCAAGGAGCGCTCACTCAAGCTGCGGCTGGAGGCGGCAATGGTGGCAGTGGCGGCACAGATGGGGGACGGGGGGTCGGGCGGTGCGGCCCCGATGCCCAGCGTGCCACCCGTGCTGCCCGTGCTGTGCAGCGACGCGGCCTCTGGGTTGGTGCTGAGGTCCGTGAGGACGCTCTCATGGCTGGACGCCAGCCGCATGGTGGAGCTCAGGACCTCGGAGCCCTGGGAGAGGACGTCGACCGACCCCACCCGGGACCACCTCTTGCTGTCCCTCTGAAAAGCCCACCGGTCGCTGATGGCACAAAGGTCTTCCTCCTCGGAGTCTTCATTCTGTGGGTGGTTGAAAACAGGGGACGATCAGTCGGTTGGAGCCATGGCGGGTCGGCGTGGCCCCTCACCCTGCTCCCCCCCAGGACAAGCACCCCAGAGGAGGGCACAGCCACCAGCATGGCCACAAGCAGGGAAGAAAGCGGCGTGCACACCCCCTTAAACCAGCTCCGATCCCCTTCAGCAACAGAGGGCTCCAGGAGCCACCAGGCACCACTTAGCCATGCCTGAGGGCCATACCGCACCAGGGAAGGGAAGGTGCTGCTTCCAGGCTATCTCTGGATAGCTCACAGGCAGTCAGGACAGTCCTGCGGAGCTTCCCCACAAACCCCCGGCCACACACAGCAGTGCAGTGAGGGATGCAGGGAGGCATCCCTCCCCAAGCCAAAATAAGGGCAGTCAGAACAAGCAGAGATACACACAGTAATGATTTCCATATGCTAAACACCAAGCTGGCGTGCATTTTAAATGTATTATTCATTAATGGAAATAGAAAAGTTTTTGTTATTAACATGCCAATATTAATTGCTGTTTGTGCCACACGGGCTGGTTCCACCCGTCCCTCTGGGGGGTCAGGCTTCCTCCCGGAGACGTGCTGCTGGGGGGTCTCAGAGCCGGGCTCAGCAGAGACCCCGAGGGTGATGCTGCAGGTTGCAGGCACACAGCCCTGCGCAGACCACCATGGCTGTGCCAGCATGGGTGTAACAACTCCTGCGTTTTGCCTGCCACTGCCAGAGCCTCGGAGAGGTGCAGGGGCTCAGGGCAAACACAGGCGCCCGCTAATTCAGCCGGGCACCTCTGTGGCCGTGTCTGTCCTGGGAGATGGTGAAACAAAGGGACAGCAGTGCTGGGTGCTGCTGCGTGTGCTGGGGCAGTTCTGGAGCAGGCCAGTGTTATTACTGAACACAGAGCTGCTGCTGCCCCAGCAGCACACACACATTCCCCCGCGCCCCTCAGCCCCTCGCCTGCCCTTGAACACCCAGGACGTACCTGTTTACGCTGAAAGTGGACTTCCAGCTTCATGGAGGCACATGTGTTCAGGGTCATCAGCCTCCTGCAAGAAAATAAGAGAGGCTTTACCCCAGTCCTGGCCCCTGCTGAGGCGGCAGTGCTTGCTTTTGCTTTTTTTTTTTTTTTTTTTTTTTCCCCATTTCTGTCTCAGACCCCTTGTTGTGCGCCGTCACCTGTCACCCAGCAGCTGTGGCTCCAGGGATCAGAGGGACACGCGGAGCTTGGCGCAGCTCCAATCCTGCTCCCAGGGGAGTGCAGCCCCCCCAAGCTGCACCCCCGCGGGCACCCCACACCTCTGCCCCCCGCCCAGGCACCGAGTCACACGAACCTTCGGCATCGCAGCCAAGGCGTGATGCCCTCGGTCGTGCACCAGCGAGGATTTTGCAAGCGTAGCCATCGGAGCGGCACTCCGCTCCCTCCACACAGGCACCGGGACGTCCCGGCCGTGCCTAAATGCCTGCAGCCACCCCAGCACCCCACGTTTGCTCTCCCACGGCCTCAGCATGAAAGGATGCCGGGGCCACGCGGCTGCCAGCCACCTCTCAGGCGGCATTTGCCGGGCATCCTGGCTCCCTCCGTCTGCTGAGGGTTTGCCTTGGCCGTGAGCTGGCCCCACCGACGGCTGTGGGGGGCAGCCGTGCCCCCCACCCCGTGCTGCCTGCAGGGGAGCATCCCGGCCCCAGGGCTGCCAGGGGCGTTTCTGCTATGTCCGAGGGCAAATGCCAGGGCTTGGGGAGAGCTGTTCCCTCGAGCACGGCTGCCAGGGACCCTTGGGGCAGGGCTGGCCCCCAGCCGAGACCTTCACCTTTCTCTAGACTACAGCCTCAAGCCCTGGGTTTTTTCCTTTACACAAGTGAATGAATCTCCAGTTAATTCACTTTAATTAGCACCTTCATGAACGCTACTACAAGCACTTTTGTTCCAGTGTGCAAGTACCATGTCTGCACAGCCAAAAAACAAACCTCAGGGACATATCACCAAAAATTTGACTAATGCCCCTCCTGCAAACCCACTGAAATCCCCTGACTGAGACTGTGGTCCTGCAGCAGGATTAAATGCGTGAAGTCTGGCAGAGGGAGCAAAATAGGAGCACACGTGTGCTAGGAGGGAAGAGAACACATCCAGGGGATTCATTTTCTTGAAAGAGCTGCGTTTTCTAGTGTCCTTCTAGACCTTTTTGTTAGGCAAATGCTGCACAGGGCCACCTCAGGGACCCAGAGACAGCTTGGGGGGCAGGGAACATTCCTGCCCCGCATGGCCCACCCAGCCACACTGGGCAGGGATGACCTGCTCTGGGTTATTAGAGTTTAACAATATCAGAAGCTCCTGCAACCAGCCAGGCAATGACAAAAGGACCCAAAAGCTCAGACAGGGCAGGAGAGTCAGAGACCTCTCGTCACCTTCCACCTCACTGCTACTACCAGGAGGGAAAACCAGGAGCTCACCGGGCACCTGGGAAGCAGCACAGGTGATCCCCTCCTGCCCAGCACAGCAGCCTCTCTGTTGGGAAATCAAGTGAGTAACGGACCCTTTTCCCATCCCTTCTCTGCTCTGTTCGGCAGCAGCGTGCGTGGGAGGGACGGCGAGAGGCAGCGCTCGTTCCTCGGCGCGGAGTCAGCGCGGGGGCACAGGCGCGATGATGTGGCCCGACAGCCAAGGCAGGGCTGAGTCACCCGCAGCGCCAGGCGACACGCAGCCCGTCCGGACAGACGGACTGTCCAGAGGGACAGATGCTGGGGCAGGGGGTCCCTCCTTTTGGGTGTTAGCTCTTGCTCACACCGGCAGCACTGGGAGAATTCTTCTCCCCGAAACACAGGCTGCCTCCCCTGCAGCAACACACCCGGCAGCACCTCCTGGAGCTATTTTCAGCCCTGCTGCTGCAAGGAGTAGCGTGTCCTGGTGGAAAATGTACGGCAGGGCCGCGTTGCCAGGCAGCTGGATGACTAACGTCACACGAAGCCAGTGAGCGCTTGTGAACGCAGAGATCCTTGGTCAGAGCAGCCGACGGAGCGGTTTTTCCAGGGAAGAGGAGGGACCCACCAGCGCAGACTTCACCTGCGCAAAGCAAATCACGGTGCAAACCGACAGCACCCAAACCCCTGCTGTGAGCACCCGCAGCTCCTAACGACCAGCACAAAGTGCTAATTCACAGCGTTCGACTTCCACGGAGCCCCTCACACTGCACCACGCTGCTCAGCAAATCCCTCGCTGCGTGTTTTCTCTCTTTCACAGGCAGCATGTGCCTGACGACCGAGTGAAACTGTCCATGGACGCAATTTCGTCCACGGGGACTTTGACCTGAATCTGCCTTACACCAACAACCAAGCAAGACCCTTTCACTCTGATGCAAAGACATGGTTTCCAAAACTCTGTTTTGTTCTCAGAGATGTTATGAAGCATCCTTGCAAAATAAAGCAACATAAAACGCACCCTGGGCAGACACAGCTCCCTCCCCTGGGGACCACAGCTGGCGAGCAGCCAGGCAGGGCAGCCGGCAGTGGAAGGGGAGAGCCTGGGCTGCGGGGACAGCAGAACCGGGTCTCTCTCTGAACCTCTGCTCAGTTTGACAGTTCAGCTCTGACTAATCCATTTCTAATCGAGCTCTACAGGCCACAGGTACACAAGCGTGAAATTAAAATGCAGCCCGAAAGTCACACAAAGAGGAGAATTATTCCTGGGAAATGTTTCTGTTCTCCAGGAGCTCTGGATTTTCAAAGCAAAACCGCTGTTTCCCTGGCACTACCCAACAGCCAGCAACGCTTTCCCACTCAAAAGACTAATGCATCCCAAACCCCTTGCTGCAGAAGGAGCGACAGCGCCCGAGTGGGCTCCGGGCCGCGGCCGAGGTGCAAGGCAGGGACCCCACAGCACCCACCGCCCCATCGGCCCCAGGACCACAGGCAGCTGCCCCGAGCCCTGGCTTGGGGCACGTCCTCACGCCGGCTCTGCTGCCTGCAGCCACGGAGGGCTGCAAGGGAGCGTTACCTGCACAGGGATTTGAGGGAGTCCTGGTCCAGGAAGCTGTGGTCGTTCTTCACAGCGCCGATGTCGAGAGGGAACAACGAGTCTGGGGAGGAGAGCGAGAGGAAAATCAGTGGTGGTTTCCGAGCTAGCCGCTCTATCAGGCACAAGGGCCAGCGGTGAGCGTGGGAGGAGGGAGATGCTGCGAGGAGCAAGAGGAAGAGAGATGTCGAGGATGGAGAGGTGGGGAAGGGGGAGAGCAGCAGAGGGGAAAGGCGTGGGAGGCTTCTAGGCCGTGAGTACAAGTCGGAAGAAGCTGGGATGGCTAGGGCATCGCATTGCCACCGGGAGCTGCCACCCGTGACAGCCACGGCTGCGGGAGGGGAACCTACGGAGAGGGACGGTCCTGCCGAGCTGGCTGGGAGGCAGCTCTCTGCAGGCAGGACTTGACCCAGGCACCTGGCAGCGGTTCCTCCCAAGGCACCACTTTTTGCCCACAGCTCCAGGAGGCAGCCAGCAAAGGGCAAGAGCAAGACACAGAGCGGGCTGGCATGGAGGGTCTGGGCATGCCCTGGTGCCATGGCAGTGAGCACAAGCCAAGTGCAGAGGTGGGAGGGATGAGTGGGGCAGAGGAGAAGGGTGGAAACAAGCCCCACTGGGCTGGGAGTGGGAGGGCTTGCAGCAGCCCAGATGCTGGGAGGGGATCAGTGCCGTGCAGCAGATACCCCTCGCTTCACCTCCTCCTCAGACAGCTTCCCCCTTGCAGGACAAACAACCCGGTCGCTGCACCAGGGACCTTGGTGTGCCCGGCATAGTTAAAGCCCATGGGAAAGGCTCCTGCTAGGCTGGGGTGCTGGGCTGGCTTTAGGACTCGGTGATGTGAGCCGATTCAGAAATAAACACCAGCCCTTCGCGGTGCTTTCACACGCCCACGCAGGTACCCTGCGCAGCTCTGCTCCCAGCTGAGCACATCTGGAGCTCAGGCTGCCGTCTGCACGCGCTGCAGGGGGATAGGGACCCCTCGGCACCTCGTGGTGGTTTTTGGAGAGCGGCTACCTCCCTGCCACTGCCCAAGAGACATCTTGGTGCCCCGTGAGGCAATACATTACACACGCATTGATCACTCATCAATGACTCCCTTCTCCCACGGATCCCCCAGGGCCAAGAAAGCCTCTCGGGTCCCCAGGGGAGAGCTGGGAGCTGCTAAGAGGTCACCCACGGGCAAGAAAGCTGTACTGTCTTTGGGCCTTGCTCTTTCCAGGTAAGTTAGGTGAGGGTGGCGAGGTGCCCAAGGGCCTCCATCCATTTCCCTGTTCATCTCTGTGCACTTGAAGACAGCTCTGCTGGGATCAGGTATGTAGGACCTGGACCATTAACCACAAGTGTCTAAGCGCAGCTGTTAATGAAGCTATCGAGTGCAATTACCAAGGGGACACCGAACCCTGCCAGCTGGGGAGAAAAACAGAATGAAATGCTCAGAGGATGTGGAAAGTTTTGCTCAGAGAGGCTGGAAAAAGGGTCAGTTTATTCATAAGACTCCAGCACCCAGCACCCGCTCCTCACTGCCCCGGGGCTGGAAGAACTACTGGGGGCCAACACCTGGGGCTGGGTCTCCCCTGCAGGAATCCGGCCAGTCCTTGCACGTGGCTGTGCAAGGAGCCTGCCCCCTAAAATAGAAACCAGAGGCAAACAGGCAGCCTGTAAAGCCATCACCCCAGCGGGCAAGAACGTGGCTCCCGCGCACGTGTTGCGGGGGGCAGTGGAAGTGCCCGGCTGAACAATAGCCATCGCCGCAGCCTGCCGGAGACCCGGCTTCCCGCTATTGTCCCGGCCAGCCGGGGCCGGCTGCAGCCACCGCTCTTCGGCACTGGCCCCCCCGGCAGGGACCAGCGGTCCTGCCACGGGTTTGAAGTAAACACAGCTGAGCCGGAGGTGAGACCCACCACCAGAGCCACCCTGCAAACCGCCCGTGGGTGCATGGCAGAGGAGGTGGGAGCAGGTCCTTCGGGGGGGTCTGCCCATCCCCAGTGGCCCGGGAGCCATGCGGCACAAGGACCCGGTCTGCTCCGGGCACGGCTTGCTGCGTGCTCAGAAAGCGCAGACCTTGCTGCCAAATAGCGTATCGGGGCAGGGCAGGAGCTGCAGGACGTGTCAGCGGGGAGGGAGGGAGGAATTGCTCACTCTCCGCATTACCTACTTTGGCTGCCTCTGCACTCCCACCCGCTGCAAACACTCACTGAGCTCCTAAAGAGCCGATGGCTCTCCAAAGCCTGCCTGCCCTTGGCCTGAGCAGCCGCCCCGGGGTCTCCTCGCAGCCCTGCCTGAAGGGGAAAAGTTCAGGAATGCAGAAAAGTTAACAGCACGGCTGGGTCTCCGGCCACGGCCAAGTCTGAGGGCTTAAAGTTTTAACACATGATCATGTAATTAGTAAACAATCCTCTCCGTCCTCTTCCCGGAGCTTTGTGAGCTCTCCTTGCAGCCCCCCTTGGTATCTGGTTGAGATACAGGATACGAGACCACGTACAGAGCAGGGGCTGGGATCAGCGGGAGGAGGCAGCTCTCACCTTCGTAAAGCTGGGCATACTGAGGGAATCCCGCCGCTCGCAGCCAGTCACAAGCTTTCTTGGCTTCGATTTCTGAAAGAAAGCAAAGAACCAGCTTGAGCATCCCACCCAGCAGCAGCGATGCTCCCCGCAGCGGCAGCCCGCTCCCTACCAGCTCCCACAGCACCCGAGCCCGTGGTTCAAGTGGGCAAAGCAGAGGAAAAGACTGGCTGCAGGAAGGGAGCCGGGGAGCCCAGGGGTGTGCTGGTGGGCCGCGATGCCCGTGCACGGAGGGGGCTCTCTGCCCAAGGGAGCAGAAACTGCTCAGCTTTAGCCTCTCCGCTAGCACAAGGCAAAGAGGAGGAGGTAACAAAGGAGTGATAAGGCCGCGAGATGCAATCTTAACCTCCTGATGAACCATTTCATTTCTGAACCCACCAAACCAAATACAGTACTTTGCCAGCCAAGAGAGGAAGATCTTTATTTTTAATAATTAGTTCAGAGCTCATCAAAGCTTACGGACGGTCACTTGTGCAAACATCCTCCAGAAAAGCCTGCCAAAGAAACCTTTCCTCCTCCTTCCTCCTTCCCACCACCCCGGATCACCACACCTCTTCTTTCAAGCTGGCGTTCATTCTGGCAGGCACCAAAACCCTGATGGTTTTCTACACCCCCCTGCCTGGCCGGTTCCCATCCCTCACACATGGTTCAGCTATCGCCTGGATGAGCCCATCCAACAACCAGCACTATTTTCTGGGAAATTTCTCAAATCTACAGAACTTGAGGAAAAACAGCCCAAAGCTCATGCAGCCAAAGCAAGCTGCTGCCCAGTGTCAGCAGTCCATCAGTCTGCTGAGATTCATACTGCCGAGGGTGACAAACATTTGACCTCAAGTGTAGAAAATGCAATGGCAGTTTCAGGGTCTCGCCCATCCCTCTGGAAGGTACCACCCAGCTCAGACTGGACTGACGCCGAATCCACCCAGAGCAGATTGCAGTGAAACACTCCAATTTCATCACCATCCATCAACAGCCTCAGCCGAGAACTCTGGCTGCATTTCCAATTACAAAGCTACAGCAGGGGAAAAAAAAAAAAGGAAAAAAAAAAAAGCTCAAAACAAGCAGTTCAGTTAGGGACGGCCCCAAACCAAAACCCTGGACCCAAATACTTCAGAAGTTTTGGGAAGAAGTTTTGGAATTAGCATCTGCATCTGGGTCCAAACTGTGCAGCTGTCCTTAACCGTGCCATCAACCCAGCCAAAATCTGGGGCTGACCCCTCCTGCCCTCGACAGAGCTCAAACCCAGTAACCCCAGCAGAGACCTCAGCCCTGGAGCTCGACTGGGTCAGCCCGGTCCCTGCAGAGACTGCATTCCTCCCGTGCGCCCCAGCACCTCCTCAGGGGAAGGTGCCCCACGGCTGCGACTGTCCAGCCGGGAGGGGACCAAGACTCACGGTCCACGTGAGCGGTACTTGGTCATGACAGCTCCGGAGAGCAGACCCCTCCCGCATCCACAGGGCAGGCAGAGTCCGAGGATGGGCATTTCCCACAGCCCCCTGGCCAATGGACCTGCCAGACCCCCCCTCCTGCTCCTCTCCTCCATCACTGGCCATGGGGCCACGACGGCCAGAGGCTGCGGTTCAGGGTGCCCCCAGCCAAGAACAGAAACACCAACCTTCCAACCCGCTATTGCCCCACGACATCCAGACCCCCCACCGCCCCCAGGGAGGGACGGCTCCGGTATCTCCCCCCAGAGAGGACAGCGGAGGGAAGGGCAGCCAGGAGCAGAGCCGCGTGCCGAGCTTACCCCTGACGGCGGAGGGGCTGAACTGGTAGAAGAGCATGGCCGGGGTGCCTATCGGCACCGCTCCGCCGGCTGGGGGACGCGCAGGAGCCGGGGGACACCCAGCGTGGCCACGGCCACCCCGCCGGGCTGGGGAGCAGCCAGGGGCCAGGGCTGCAGCCTGCAGCAGGATGCTCCCGCGCAGGACTGAGCTCGGCCACCCATCGCCCCGGTGGAAACGAGGAGTCAGAGCACGACATTTCCTTCCTCTTCGCAGCCTCCTCCCGGCACAGGGGCTGGCGGGGAGGCGGGGGGACAGGGCAAGCGTACCTCTCCTCGCCCCGTTTTGGGGCCAGGTCCCAGGCATCGCCCGCTGCGGCGAGTCTTTCAACCCTGCCCGGAGCCCCACGCAGCGGGGAGCAAGCCCACCAAGGGCAGGGGAGCTCTGCCCACCCCAGGCGTCAAAGCGCTGGCACAGAAAAGGTTTCCAAGTGTTCGTGTCCCAGACAGAGCCAGCAGCCAGCTTCCTCCCTTCCCAGAGACATGCTTTCCCAGGGAAGCGCAGGAAAGGACGGGCAGGCGAACGCTCCTGCCGAACACACGAGCGGGTGGCGAGCTGCCCGTGGGGGGCACGGCTGTGGCGGCAGCACCAGGGCCACGGCCGGACGGCGTGCGTGGGGTCACCCATTGCAATGCATGCCACCAGCCCTCCCACCACCTCCCCGGGAGCTTCACTGCCGGGATAAGGTGACGGGGGTCCCAAAGCCCGCACCGGAGAGCCGGCAGCACAAGTGCCTGCCTGCAGCCTCTGCTGGAAATCCAGTCGGAGCCCCTGGGGTTGCTGCCTGGAGACCCACTGCTGCCTCAAGCCGAGCAGAACAGCCATGAGCAGCAGCAATGGAGACAGGTTTCCAATAGGGTTGCATCTCCAGACATGCAGATTCTGCGACATCTAATAAAGGCTCGTCGCACACTACACCCACCCCTCAGCAGGGCCAGGAAGAGGGTCTCGTTGCCTCCTCTGCTGAGCAAATGATTTTCACAAGCTTGTAGCAACTTAATATCTTTGCAATCTGTAGTTTAAATGTGGCGGAAATGATCCCATTCGAATTGTATTGCAGGAGGAGCAGGCAGGCAGACACCGGCAGACAGGCACATCAACACGCACAGAGCCTGCGCTTCCCTAAGAAACAAGAGGATAAATCTCACAAAGCTGTCTTCCCACCACACGCCAAACCCAACCCCGGAGGAGCCCAAACCCACCCGGCACACGGGCACCCGCTGCCGCAGAGCCGGAGTCGCGTGTGCCAGCCACGCGCCAGGGTGCTCGGCTCCCCCCACGGCTCCTCACCGAGGAACGAGCAGCAGATGAAGATGAGACACAAAAGACGGCATCGCTTCCCCCTGGGGTCTGCGGCAGGGGAAGAGGGGCTGGCGGGTTCCTGGTATTTTCAGCCGGGTTTCCTAAGAAGACTTGCGCAAGCCTTCTCCGTCTGCGTGTCTGCATCACCGCAGCCGTCGGCACCACCACCAACCTGCCGGCCACCTTCACCCACATCTGACAGAGGAGCAAAGACGTGCACACACACAAAGCTGCTAACCAGGTTCACGAATGCAGACAGGGAAGGTAGATGAGTGGCCCCGCCACGTCTCCTGCTTCAGAGGAAGCTCTCCACGTGAGATGAGCCTTCAGTAAGCGCACGGACAGCCCCATGCAGGGAAACCAGCACCAACACACTCGCTGGAAAATGCTCCCAGTGGTGCACAGCCCTTACGAGCCACCAGAGAATCCCCTCCAGTCAAAGCCTCTGCCCTTCTCTGGCAGCTGCTGAGGCTGGATGGCTTTTCCCAAGGAAAAGGCATCCACAGCCACTCTCCCCATCTCTTGTACCCAACAAGGGGCACACGCTGTGGCCCAGGTGCCACCGTGGTCCATCATAAACACCCCGAGTGGGTCCGGTGGGGGCAGCTCCACCAACTCGGCTGCAAAGTGATGCAGGGATGGAGGGCTCTGCGGGGGGGGGTGTCCCCCCACACAGACCGGGAACCCGGACCCCCCAGCATGCCAGGACAAGGGGTGGAAAGCAAAAATGAAGAGGCTCTCATTTCGCTAGTGAAAGTGGAAGAAAAGGATGAAAACCAACATGAAAGTGGAAAAAGGAACAAAATTCCCCCAGTCATCTTCCTGCACAGCCACTGCACCGTGGCACTTCCCTGGATGTAACCCACCAGCAAGAGAGCATCGAGATCTGCGCCAGGTCTACGGTGGCTCTGACAGGAATGGCTCCTGGTCGTGGGATATTTGGAGCCTGACATCTCTCCCTCGAGTGCTTTTGGGGCTACAGCTACCCCACCCCTGACCTGGAAGAGGCACGGATGGGGAAAAGCCCGGGAGATGCAATAAAAGCTCTAAAACAAGCGAGCTGGAACACCGGAGGCAAACGTAATTACAGGCAGGAAAGCCACTTCCCAGAACCCCGGCTCTGCACTTTCGCTTTAAAAATCAAAAATTAAAAACGAGAAGTCACACCCCAGGATCCCAGCTTCTCACAGCAAGTTTCCAAATTCCCCATAAAAAGTCCCACACAGCCAATTAGTGTGCGAAGAGAAAACCACATCATAAAATTGCCCATACATTACCTAATGGAAAGCCATGAAACCAGCTGCCCGGCAGATGCGGGTGGGAGCCCCGAGCCTCCGGCTGTCACACTCCTGTGCTAGCAGGGGTAACACTCTTTTTTCTTTCCTTTTTGGTGTGTTTTCTTTCCATCCTGCCTTAAAATAAACTGTTGCCTACAACAGTGACTATGCAGAAGTGGAGCCCAGCTTCCCTTCCCAGTCTGCAAACAGAAGTACTTGCCTACTTTTTACAGAAATGACAGACAATCCTGACACATCTCCCAAACCAGGGGTATGTGCCTTCACTGCTTGAAAAAGCAAGGAGCTGAAACAACAGTTTCCCATGGGAAATACGTATCCTACTGCTGCTGAAGGTGCTGGGGCCAGGGCATTGCCAGTGAAAGAAGAATTAACTCTGCCTGCAATGCCCAGCGCTGTGCTCACAGAAATCAGTGTCACCTCTCTTAATAGGGCATCTCTCAAACACATCTGAGGGCCAAATCCAGACCCCTCCATGCTGACTGAAGGCACTTCTCCCCTTTCAACTTGCTTAGACGAGTTGCCCGGAGTAAGCCCCCACGCTGCCTCCCACACTCTGCCGGGGCTGCACTCGCAGCTCATTGCAGGGCTCATTGCCCACGCCGACCTGGGCTTTTGGAGCAGGAGAGGCATGCTGAGTTTTACGCAGCCATGGGCATCCCCCGTCCATGCGCGGTTTGGCACTCAGCACCAATAAATACCAGTTATCTGCTTCCAGCCCTGCCAGTTCCCAGCACCATCCAGCAAACCACAGAGATTTCAAAGCCACCAGCACGGACAGGGCACACAGATAGGAATGAGAAACACGGCTGGACGCTATCCCAGATGCAGTGGGTTTCCATAATTAACCTTCATGCAGTAAATAGGTCTCACAAGTTTTGGGAACTGCTCCTTGCTACATCGCCAACGAGGAATTGTTCAAATGCCTCCACCACCTCCAGCCCCAAAACGCCCTGTCTGCTCCCAAGGGCATCGCTCCCCTGGGGATGGCACCGCACAGGGGGGTGATGGCACGGCAGGGGCACCAGCAGGTACCAGAGCCCACCACCATCCAGTTCGTGTCCCGGAGAGCTGCTGCATGGTCTAAGATGAACATGGGGAAAATCGGAGGGTAAAAATGATCCTAGAGGTAGCACAGAAGTTGCTGTCCGGTGTCTGCGTGGGTGTCGGTACCGGAGCACCAGCTGGTACAACCTGGGCAAGAAGCTCTCTGGCCACCTCCCTGCCCCATGGCGAGGAGATGGCAGCCGCTGGGTTTCTGGATCACCCCGTGCACCACCCTCAAACGTCACCCCAAGCTCCTCTGCTCCCAGCTGCCCTCCAGCCGCCGGCTGGGTGCCGTCCCTTCCTTCCCCATCGCCCCTGGGCAGTACCCAGCTTCAGCAGTTGCTCACAGCCATCCTGCCCAGCGCCCTGTGCCCCGGCTGGCAGCAAGGCTGGAAACCGCAGCTGGGCAGCAGCTCCTCGGTTAGGAGAGCGGAGAGGAAGGAAGGGCCCCGGGACGCCGGACAAACCACTGCTCTATTGTCAAAGCAAAGTCTCCAGGTAACAAAAGAGGCTCCGCTCCGCGGGTGCCCCCCAGCCCGGGGCAGAGGTGGCTCCGTGCGGGGTTTGCCCGGAGCCTGCCCCAGGCACCACTGCAGCAGCCACCCCAGGAGCTCTCCCCCCACCTTATCTCTGCCCCGCTCACATCTCGGCTCAGCTCCAGGGTTGCATGTAACCACAGTTATCAACTGGATGTGACAGCTTTGGTTTCCTCTCCTGCAAACGAGCCTAACCGCAGTCTCATGCCTGTTTTATTCTGTTCTAAAGAAAGTTAAAACATAGCCCTTTGAACCCAAAGCGAATATAACCTTGTGCTCTGCAGTGCAGAAACCCGACTGTAAGACCATGGCCGTGAGGAAGTCCAGGGCAATGCTAGAGCTTGGCTCTGCACCATGCCCAGCCAAAAAACCAGCTTCTCCCCTTGCAGGCTGGCACCCAAGACACGAGCTGTGTCCGATCTGCACAGGGAACACCACCACTTCCACAAACATTACTTTGAGCAATTTAAATTTAAAGGTTTGCAGCCTTTGCTGTGTGTAAAAAGATTGCAAGATAGCACTGCCGTAGCCACGTCAGCCCCAAACGAATGAGGCTTCATTATACCTTTGCAAAATGCAAACACTTTTGTTACCTTTTTACTTTATAAAGGGGAGAAAACTTCTCCTCTCCTTTCAGTATTCACTCCTCTGGGACAACAAAGCCTAAGAGCCACCTCCAGAGAAGCCAACGTTCATCTTCTGCAGCAGCGAAGGGTCTTTTCCTCTCTTGGGGTTGCTATTTTAGACCCAACAAGGCAGGGACGAACAATCAACATCCATGCTCAGGAGGCATGGGGTGCGCCAGCTGCTGGAGGGAAGAAACCAGCTGGGCTGGACACGCTGTCCGCTGGACGTGGCTGCAGGACGCAGTGGGGTGGCAGAGATGGACCAAGCCAGGGCTCCCCCAGCGCCGCCACGACAGCTTTCCTTTGCAAGGCAGCGCTGCTCCCTGCCCCTCGCTCGTGGGCAGGAGGAAGGAGGACGCGGCTAGTCCCCTGGAGCTGGGGGCTGCTCCTCTCCGTGGTTTTAGGTCACACGCTGCATGGCAGACTGGACAAAGACAGATCTGTGTGCAAGCCAGGTGAGGCATTCACTACGGGGGTGGCCCACAGGACATTCGAGATGCCTGCTCCCCACAGGCATTTCTGCTCCTCAGAGTCTTGCAGCACCTTTGGCCACCTCAGGACACCTCCTCCTGGCCCTTGGCTTCAGACTGCCCCTGGGAGCACGAGTGCTGTGGTAGCTCAGGGGTTAAACGCCCTGCATTTGAGTGCTGCAGCTGCAGAGCAGATGTCTGGTGGGAACAAGGGGATGGAAAGGGCACCGATAGGAACAGAAACAAAGGGCCAGGAAGGTGAAGACCCTGATCCATCCTCCTTGCCTCCTCCACCTGCATTTTTACAGCTGCTCTGACCCCACAGGAACAACAGACAGGGCAGGAACCCGTCCCCTCCCGCACCCCGGGGACCACAGCAGCAAGCCCCCCCCTTGCGCAGGAGGAGGGAGCCCAGCAGGAACCTCGGTTTCCATGTCTGAAGGCAGCAATGGCAAAGCAAGCTCAGGGGAGAGAGAGCCTCCGGCTCCAGCCCGCCCTGTGCACCACCCGGAGAAGGTCCATCAGTGCCAGCACGGCCGACGGCTCACCTCTGCCCGGATCTAGACTTGCCTTGAAAGCTTACTGTCTTCTCTTGGGCACCCACTACATTATTCCCTTCCTGGGTTTCAGGCCGTTACTCACTCTGCTGAGCCGCCTGTATCTATACAAGTGCACATCCGTGTGCAGGGGACAGGGAGAAGCTTCCCAGTGAAAATAAGAATTAGAAAGAAGGTGCTTGCATGGCTGAAGCACCCAGAGGGAAGGAGTGATGCTGGTGAGAGTGACTGCACTGCAGCAGCAGGGTCTGTCTGCAGGTCACTACCCTTTCCCAAGCAGAGAGCACCAAGACACCCCAGTACAACCCCAAATAGCTGAAAGGAAAAGACGGCACCCATCTGTGGAATGAAAAGGTAGAGCTTTGCAGGTCCACCTGTGCTCCCCCTTCCACACATTCATGCTCCAACAGCCCCGTGCCTGCAGCCAGCAAGCAACCGCTCACAGGGAAAAGGGCAGCCTGCCCCATCCAAACGCAATTACTGTGTACACAAAGAGCACTGGATATATGTTGGCATACGTATATGCATTTCTACTGTTCAGGTGGCTATGGTGGCTGAGTACTCTCATTTCTGCTATTGGAAACCCAGAAGAGAAGCAAGATTAAAACAGCTGCTCAGACGCTGAAGAAAATTAATACATCTTCCCATCCTGTAACCCACCCTTTCTAAAACTGCGCTGTTGTTTTCCTGTTGATCATCCCGTGGATCTCACATGCACTTTGTTTGGACTAACGGACGCCGTCCCTCCGAGGGCAGCCAGAGGTGCCAGAGCTCCCCACTTGACCGCTTTGGTAGTGCCGGGGCCCGGCATCCATCAGCCGCCGTAGGTACTGGCCAAAACTGCACCTCCCTGATAAGGAGGGATCGCATCATGCATTTCTTTAGGTGGACAACAACAAGAGTCCATTTTTCAGCTGCTTGGAAGAGCTTTAGACCCAGCACTGACAAAATGACGCACCCATAGCCTACCCTCGCCTCCAGCACGCTCTGAGGTCGAAGTCCAGAGAGCTGCAACCTGCTGCTGCTTTCACCATGGCACTTATACCGCATGCAGTGCGAGACCCAATGCAAGCCATCACTGAAGGCCAAGGAAGGTCAAGGCGAAGGAAAACCACAGTAGTTTTGCTAAAAAGCCAGAATCAGCAGCAGCTCCCACCTTTGCAGAGCGCTCTCAGCTCCCTAACGCAGCATCTGCAGCTGATGCACATTCACATCTCCAGTCAATGCCACCTGCTGCAGTGTCTCTCCTGCACCACTTGCTTAGGAGAGATCCTCAGCTCCTACTTTTAAATCCAGGCGTTAAAAAAGAATTACTTGCTTAATACGTGAGGGAATTCCCTCCTACTTCTATGCATTTATTTAGAATAACCACTAGTGTGTGTTACCAGACGAATCCCATGGAGCAGCATTCCCTCGTGGTCTTTCTGCAGCTTTGTCGTACAGAATTACAAACCCATCCAGTTCCCAGCTGAGTAATGCACAGGCTCCTACGGCCTTCAGTGGGAGTTCTGCAAGCCCCTGGGGTTGGTGAGGCCAGAGCCAGAGGTGTCACACCAGTCCGGTGGCCGCCCGAGCCGGTGGCCAGGCATTGCCACAGCCCCAGTACGGAAATGCATCCTCGCAGGAAGAAATGGGCACTAATTTCTCAGCAGAGGCACAAAGGGTTGCTTTAGAGTTCTTTTCTTCCCTTTTTAAAGGCTGCAATACAAAAATTAGCCAGAATCAAGTATCTCTCCAGCTCTGTGCAATGATCTGCCTCCTTCTTCTGCCTCAACAATCCCCTACTGCAGACTCCAAAGCCTGAGTCCGAAGCCATCCCCGCTCCTGCCGCAGCGTGCCCTCCACCAGCAGCCCGCTGGCTTTTGCTGTGGCCAGACTCCATCTACCAAGCGGTCCCCACATCTGCTGCTGCGGCTGGTCCACGGGGAGCTGCGCAAGCAAAGGCGCTCAGCACTTCTGCACAGACGCCTGCACATGCTAATCGCTAAACTTCTGAAAATCCCGTTCCACATCAGAAAGATCTCTGCAAAATTCAGGTTTTTAACACCGCGAAGTCTTACATGTGCAAATCACCGCAACACCATCCCTCAGCCTGCAAAGAGCAGCTTGAGGTTCAGTTACAGAATGGCCCTGCCAGTCTGCACCGCAGTCTCCTCCCCGACAGGGACATCTCCCTGCAGCCCTTCCAGAGAAAACTACAAATCGAGGTGTAAAATAAATAAAAAAAACCCAACCAAACCCCAAACCTAAGTTTTGAAAAGCAGCCTAGTAACATCTCTCATGTGAATGCAGGTCTGTGTACGCTGGGGCAGGACTTTCACCCTGCCCACGGGATCTCTCCCATCTGGAGCATTACAGGCTCGGTAAGAAGCCACAGCCCCTTTTGCTGCACCCAGCACCCACCAGCATCGCCCGGGCATCGCTCACGGCTCAGCTGCCAGCAGCTCCTGGGGGGGCACTTCCCTCCCCACCCCGCAGCTGAAGCCCTCTCCCCCCCTCCCCGTCCCCTCCTTTCCTCTCGCTTAAAACTGCTTTTAAGCAAATCGGCGTCAGCAGACGATGCCACATCCCGCGGCATGGCTGGCACTGCCACTGCCGCGGTCCCGGCCAACACCGGCTGCCGCCCCGGCCACCTTCGCTGCCTGGCAGGAGGCAGGGGTCAGGCTCACGGAAAGGGATTTTGGCTTGGGCTCAGGAAACAACCGAAGGTTAGGAGGAGCCGGCATGCCGCGTGGCCACCATGCTTTCACCAGCTTGGTTGACTCTGTGAGAACTAAGCCCAAATATTAAAAAAGCTGCAGATCTATTGCACCTACTGCATCTTAGGCGGGGAGCAGAGGGCTTGAAAGAAAAGCCACACACACAGTGTGGCTGAAACCAGCCTGTGCTTTGTCACATCCATTTCCCCTCTCCTTCCTATCACGCACAGCCGCACCCTCAATACTGCTGCCTTATTTCTTTGGGGGTTCAGGGCTCACAAAGCGCCTAACTGCAGCCCCTCTCCAGGCAGGCGCACTCCCGTAAGGGCAGAAGGTACAGATCATTTCAAGGGAAAAAAAAAAAAAAAGAAAAAAAAAAAGGTAAAGGAAAACCTGGTCTGTTTTTCAAGCAAAGAAAAAAAAAAAAAAAGCTTAACAATAAAACAAATTACACCTCCTAACCCTGCCCTCAGCCTGCTGCATAAAAGCCAAAGCAAACTGACTTGCTGCAAAGGAAACACTGTTTTCAAGAAATCTCTCAGAAGAAAAAAGGTCATTTTACAGTCTTTCCCGTCTCCCCCCCAAACCCGTGTTTGCTGGCTGAAACCTCCTAATACAAATACGAAGCTGGGACACGAGCAGACTCACCATGGCAGAAGCTGTTAATCCTGGCTTTGTTCATTGGAAACCGTGGATTAAATGCAGAAAAAAATATCAGCATGACCACTGGCCTCCTTGATCCCCCACCTCAGCCACCCCAGGACCATCCACTGGAGGCGAAAGCACTCCTGGCCAAAGACCTTCCCGCAGGCAGTCAACTGGAGATCTCCGATTTTTCCATGCAGGCCGACGGCACCGAGCTAATAAAATCTGCCCTCATTGACCCTGCCTGCCCGGGCAGCCGCCTAATTTCTCGTTAGAAGCGAACAGGACATCCCCGGCCGTGCAAAGGGCTGAACTGTTCAAACAGCGGGGGTGGGAGCAGGCGGGGAGCGCGCGAGGAAGCCCGAGCGAGAGCGCACATGCACGCAGGCACGCTGCTTAACTGTTTCCAGCTCTCCGTAAGCCCTGCCCGAGCGGCGGGACGGGCTCGCTGCCCCCAGAGCAGCCGTTCCCACGGCCGGGGGCGTTCCACGAGACGCCCCAGAGCAGGGACACCGAGGTGGCCTGTCCTGGCCACGGCCGGGCACGGAATGCCCGTTCCAGCCAGGTGGGCTGCAGCTTTCAATTGCAACTGGAAAAATTAGGTACCGAGATAATGCTCAAGCGTGACGCTTCCACGGGGCTGCATTTTGCCGACGCCGGGCTCTGGGAGCGGGACCGACCGACACTGCTCTGCCATAAGCTGGGAGGGAGGGGAGCGATGGAGACCACCAAAATCCCGTTTCCCACCCCATCAGACTCATCAACTCATCAAACCACTGACCGTAAACCTCTGCTGAGGACTTCTCTCGGTCGGCTGTTTGCAAAGCGCGGGAGCTGCCAGCCGCTCGCAGCCAGGCAGGGCAGTGTGTGTGAACGCAGCCTTTCCCGTGTGCCGGAGCCGGGAGGGCTGGGAAAGCTGAAAGCAAAGACTGATCCATCATAAATTTCCCAGTCTCTCAAGATACCGAAGAGGACTAAAAGCTTTGGAAGAAGATGGTTCAGAGACAAGAACAGGAGCACCTGCTATCCAAGATATCTAGACTTAGTTGCCTAATTTTCTACAGATTCACAGTCTGCGCTCAAGCCATCGGTGCTTCGCCTTGCCCTGGGAGCGCTTCTTCCCTCCGTGCAGGCAGGAAGGACTCGCCTAACTTTTTTAGGCAGACCAAAGCTGAGGGAAACAGTGCAGTCCAAGTGAGAAGCTCTGGTTGACATGGGATTAGTCTCCGTAATGAAAAGCACATTCTCTGCAACTGCACTTCCCCAAGTCGGTGCTTTTGGCATGAATAGTTTACAGAACGAGCTGTGAGATCCCCTCGGTTGAGCAGGACCTGGCAGGGGAGATCCTAGGTCCAAAGCGCAGAAGGGGACAGTTGAGAGGAGCAGGCTGGTAAATACATCTGTGAGCAAACCTTGGAAAGGAGCGGGATGAAAACACCCGCACACGTGACAGCGAGGGCGTCCAGCTGACAACAGCGATCGCCTTGCAGATGGGGAGGCGTCTCAGTGGCCATCCAAGTTACCAGCGGCCATGTGTAAAATTTCCACCAACACGGGAGGAGTCAAAAGCCGCTTCCAAATGTGATCTCACATCCCAGCGATGCAGGGAAGTACCGGGCCTCAGAGACAGCAGGGCTGCTGCCCTTCAGCTGCTTTAACAGAGGGTGCCTTGGCTGCTGCCCGGTCCAGCTCACAACACGCACTCCACTGAAGCTGCTCAGGGATCCCACAAAGCTATTTTGACATAGCAGGTTAACGAAATCCCTGAACCGAGAGGTTTTGATCCTCTTGGGACTGAAAGCAAGCACTCCCCTTGCAAAGAGAGTATTGCTAATAGCCAGCAGTGGACTTAGCCAACCGATGACCAGTAATAACCATATTTTACAGTGAAAAAGAGCTTTCTGCACACACATGACAGCAGACACCAAACCCAGCTGACACTGCAGGTGCACGCTGGAGATGCGGGATGGTGGTGGCCAAGGTCGGCTCTCCGCGGGGCACACGTGCCACCCACACTCACGCCAGCACTGGGACCGGGTCCCAGCCGGGGCGAGGAGGCACAGGCGGGTGCCACACACACGTCCTGCCCGCTGCAACGCCCTCCCCCTCGACAAGGGGATTTGGGTCCAATTCTCCTCAGGAAAAGCCTCTTCCACCACTATCCCTGGCCGGTCCTTCCCATCATTAATGCTACCGTGGCGCCACAGAAGGAAACCAGACCGTAATTTCCAGCTGCAGCGAAAGAGCAGCAGCTGCCTCCCGGGTCTCTAGTCAGCCAACATCTGTAGGTGGGAGAGAAGGGAGGAGAGAGCCTTTGCTGGCTCCAGAGCGATCGGAGAGGCAGCCAGGCGTCCCCTTGTCCGGAGCGAACTGAAACGCTGCCCAGGACAGGAGGCTGAGAGGGTCCCTGCACCTACAGCTCCTTCTGGAGCACAGAGAAGGTCCCAGTGCCACTGTCCCCTTCACCCATGGGAGAAAGGGGGAGCTGGCACAGCCTAACCAAGGGGCTCCCTGTGTGTCCGGGGGAGCTGCTGCCTGGAGAAGCGAGGGATGGGGGCCACAGCCCCAGGAGAGAACACCTGGCATGGGGACCTGTGGGTTGGCTTGTTAGCTCATGCTTCTCCTTCTCTAGTTGGTCTTCTCCTGGTGTCTCTGAAGTCTGGCTGTAGGGTGACCAAAGGAGGGCTGACATGTTTACCAGACATATCCCGATGCAGCTGCTAACAAGCTGGATTAATGCAAGTCAAACTCTACTAGGTCACACCGTAGGCTTCAACACCAGGTTATTTCTTTCTCGCCTTGTTTCTGATTCCCAGTGGGAAACACAATGGGTCTCTCATCCCCTATCAAGGGATACAGCATTGCAAAACATCCCACCCACCCCTCAGCTTGTTTCCTTACCCCTTGGTAGGCAAGACAGAAGAGGCCAGCGCTACAGGCAGGACACTGACCCAAGGACCACTCTGGTGGCTTCTGCCTTCTCCAAAGTTCTCCTCCAGACCACGCTGTCCAGGCAGGCTTCAGCAGCGATGAAAGCACAGCTAATGACCCCATAATCATCACAAAGACATGGAGGTCAGAGTGAAACCTTAGGACAAGGGTGAAACCAGACAGCACGGACCTGAGGTTTATGGAGGTCACCTGAGTTAAGCAGGAGTCCATGGCCCTTCCTCTCTCCTTTTTTCCCCTTTCTCCCCACTGGAAGGAGACAGTGTTAGGGCTGGAGTCGAAGCTCAAGGCTTCCTTTTCTTTATGAAGCGAACAGGAGCTGCTGGAGAGAGTAGGCCAACGGACTTTTTGAGAAGTAGCTTTAAAGGATGTCACAGTTTCACAAAGAGACAAAGGAACATTTTAAAAAAATACAGAAGTCTCCTTGCCAGGAATGTGGGGAATGTCAGGGAATATTACAAAACAGGATGCAAAAGCTGGCCTCAAGCAATGTTATAGACTCATATGCTGGCCTGACAGTCAAGATGCTGAATCCCAATGGAAGACGAACCATGGGAATGGCAGACTCTGCTTACGTGGCTTGGTCCCATCTCTCTGTCACCTACCAGAGAAGCCAGCACAGCCACCTCTGCCAGCCAGCCAGCCCTGCGCCCCTTTCCACAGACATGCCTACCCACAACCCAGACACAGTCTAAAACGTGGCCCTTTAAGTATAACAAGGCATTTTCTGAGGAGCTGAAGCAAGCAAAGCCTCGTGGGACACGGCCAAAGAGCTTGTTCACATCACGGCAGAGGAATGATCTCAGGATGCACAGAGAGAACGGGACTGGTCCATAGCTGAAGGATAGTCCTGAAACCCAGACCTTTGCTTGTAAACAATAGGAAACGCTTCTTGGAGATGGTTAAAATGACTCTCTTCTTCAGTTTTGTTAATTAACGGAGTACTTCCCAGCCTTCCAAGGGATTTACAGGGATATGAGCTCACACACCCTTGCACAGCTATTCCCGCTCAAGGGAAGTTATGACGCTGAACGCATCAGAGTCAGTGCTGTGGCTGCAGACAGCAAGGTCAGAAGCAGCGGAAGACCTCCCCAGAGTCAGGCCAAGGAGAAGCCCATGGGTTAGAAGGCAGCAGAAGCCCTAGTTCAACACACCAACCATTTGCAGTAGCAGCATTAGAAAACAGAGGCCAGTTACTGGCAAAGCAGCGACTTTTGGCAGGAATGGGCATGTTTTTTCCAGCTTCCCTTCCATGTGAAAGCCCCCGCGTAAGTAAAAGAAGATTTGTCACAGCAAGACCTACTTGGGGTTTTCTTGCCCAACTAAGTGTTGTCCCAACAGCACAATGGTCTCGCTGGTGCTCGCAGCCAGACACAGTGAGGAGTCGTCTGCTGCTAACAGGAGACAAATTCCCCTCCTGATGATGGGCTTATGTGCAGGGCTGATGAAGGCTCCAGCCCGCGTCCGATGCTTTCTAGGGGTTATACTAGGAAAATTTTGCCCTAAAGACAGCCATACTGGAATATCCGCCTGTGATCACACACGGAGGAAACTCTGCAACAAAACCTCTGCTGCAGCAGCCACACACAGTGGGGCAGCCCCGCTCTCCCCATCGTTTTGGGGCAAGAGGACCAAAGCAAAGGCTGTCACGGTGCTCGCTCAGGTCTCCTTGCCTAGTGGGAAACCAGCCAGGTAAAGCCCTCCGCAGGGCTCGAAGCCCATACGACCACGCGTTGCAGGGTGAGGGACCTCAGCAGCATCGTCCCCACACCTCAGAGGAGCTGCCCACCCTCAGAGCCCCCCAGGGATGCCTCAGTCCCATGCTTAGGTGCTTTGCGTGTGTATTTTACCTGTGTAAACTTCCCCAGCAGTCACCTCTGCACCCTTCAGAACAACGCTTTAAAATGTATCTTCTCAAGCAAGCATTACTTTTCGGTCTCACTAGCGTGCGGCAATTCTCCTGTTGACGTTTTTGAGGAAACCTTTGCCTCAGAAAACTTAGCTGCAGAGCTGCAGGCTAACGCCATTTGTGGTAAATCAATCAGCTCACATCCTTCTAAAACTCATCCGTGTCTATTTTTATGAGTCACTGATTTTTGACTCTCACATGCATGTTTTCTGAAGGGACTCAAAGCCCTTAATTAACACTTAGTTTTCACAAGTGGTTAGAAAAATTGAGTGCTGAGATGCTTTGAAATGGCAGGCTGTGAAAGTCTCTATTCCTGTCTCCTCGCAAAGGGCCAGCCCAGCATGCGGGCAGTCCTGGTCAAACTCAGCATCTTCAGCGGGCGAGCAGCACCAGCCCACCAGCACCAGCCCACCAGCCGCTCGCTATCCGGCCCCATCTGAGACAGCCTTTTTTTGTCCGAAAAAATGCAAGTTCCAGCGCCTAGATGCATGGATGCACAGCTGCTCGCCTGATGCTCGTCTGAGCAAGCTACAGCCACGCACACACAGACAGGCACACTCCGACATGTGCCCAGCACGCCAGCTCGCACGCGCAGACGCACACACATGTGCATGTTGATAGTGACCCGTGACCGCTGCACTGAAGGACTCGCTGCTCTTGCCTGCCAGCTGCTCACGGAGCGTTTCGTTCCTACCTGCCAACAACCTGCCTGCAGACCTGCGGAGGGTCACGGGGTGCCTCCTGGCTAAGATCACCGAGCTGGACCGGAGGAGCTCATCTTTGCTCTCCCCGGCTTTCCAGAGCATTCCCAGAGAGAGGCAAGGGATACGGCATCTCATCCCACTTCCACTGCAAAACACCCCCGTGTCCATCCCCACCCCAGGCCCTGCGGGCTGGCACTGCAGAGGGATGCAGAGGACCGCCCGGCACGGGCGGATGGATGGGGCTTTCTCTGCAGTCCCTGCCCGCGCTCCTGGGAAGTGGCACACGCCATTCCTCCCGCCCTGCGCCTGCCGAGGGGGAGAGGGCTCGAGCTGAGCAGAACCTCTTTCTGTCCTTTCATTTTCCTCCACGCAACCTACAGCTTCTCCCCTCACACTTTTTTTTGCCCTGAGAAAGGTCTGAGGCGTACCAAGTACTGGTTCAGGCTATCCATCAAAACAGCCCTGCTGAAGGTGGGATTGCTCCAGGTCTCAGCGCAGCCACCAGCCCACCCTGCCAGAGGACGCCATCCCAAAGCAAGGGTGTAGGATTAGTGGTTGGTGTCCCGCTGACACAACCTTGACTGCTGGTTTACATCACCAGCATCATCAGACAGGTTGAGCCACACCTGGCGTGCCCATTTTCCCTTATTTGCTCTCCTCCCTCCCAAGCCCTGCCTGCTGTTACTCCTTTCCCCTCTGGACAAGGAGCCATTACTGGATAAATTACACATGCCAACCGGCTGGGCCAGAGAGATAACAAGGCATTAACCAGGAGGCGTTCGCAGCCGTCCCGCGGCAGGCAGGACATCCCCCACCAGCCGCTGGCAGCTCTGCACCGCGGCAGGTCCACGGCACCGACCCACTGCGGTGGCCGTGCAGGCAGGAGCTCGCTGGCAGCCCGTGGTTCCTCCTGCCCACGGCCGGCACAGCCCGGCTCACGGCCAGCCCCAGGCAAAGCTGGAGATGGGGGAAAGGGGAGCAGCGTTAGAAAACGCGGAAAGCGCTGTCAGAGCCACTAGTGCATCATTCAATACCCCGATGGGCTTCAGAGCCTGTCCATGAAGCAAGAGTGCCTCAATAAGGGGCAAAACACAGGCTTACGCAATGCAGAGTTCTATTTATCCGTGCTATCTCCAGGCTGCCAGGAGCCGTTTACGAGCACAGCTCGTGCCACAAGGAGTGGCACGTACCACCAAAGAACAGGTAACTTCCCCAGGTGAAGCAGCTGGGCAGGCGACCGGCTCTGCCAGTGGAGCCAGAGAGAAGCCCAAGGACACCCCGAGATCTCTGTGTTGATTTGCAGTAAAGGAGATTGGGATCTCAGAGGCTTCAGGTCCCAGGAGGCAGGACCCCATCCCGACCCAGGGTCGGGCACTCAGGGAGGGCTGGCCCTGCCAAGACAGATGCTCTTAATTCACCATGTTTTCCTCCTCTCTATGGAGACAAAAGATAAAATGCCAGCGAACCTTACCAAATACTAATCATTGAGACTTCTGACCTCATTATCCTCTGCCTTCTCCAACAGCTGTGACCAAAGAAATAGAGACGTGAGACATGGGCTCCTTTCACAGGACCCTGCCTGGGGGACCTCAGTCCACCACCTCAAAATGAGAGGTGCCGCCCCGAAGCACAGCTCTGACGGGGGAGATAAGAAGGGGCAGAGGCAGGGGCTGCCATCGCAGAGTGAAGGGGTAGGTAAGGCTTTGCATAGCTGAGAAGGGGGCAGGAAGGAAAAACGTCAAACCACAGAGCTCTGCCAAGTGCTTGGCGCTGCTTCCGGCAGCAGTTTTGCAAAACTTAATTAATGAGCAAACATCTGCGGCTTCACATCCCGTGAAGCACATTCACAAAAACATGCTCCATTCATGCAAAAAATGAAATAAATTAATTAAAAAAAAATAAATCACTGCTTCTCAAGCAGGTGGGAAAGCTGTGGAGAACAAGAGCAGGAGAGACAGGCATCGCCAGCGCGGGCTGCAGCGGCAGCAGGACGGCTGTGCCCGAGCTCCAGGGACGGCGTGACCCCCGGCAAGGCTTCCTGCGCTGGAGGAAGAGGTCTGGGGCACACCCAGCTCCTCTCAAAACAGGCTCGACTGACGGATAAAGGCAATCCACCGAAAATTTGTCTTCGGCCAAGTCCCAGCCTGCCTCCACCTCCCTGCTGCCCAGAATCCTTCAGCCACTCGCAGCCCACTCGAGCTGCAGGCTACGGACCGCTCTCTTGCGAGTCCAAGGTCATGGCTCACAGCACCCGTGCGCCCAGGGAACGGAGCACGAGGCACACCAGCTTCGGCTTACCAGCAAGCTCTGACTTTTCTCTTTCTTGGCCACGTCTTCGCTCCCACGCTACATGTCCTGCCACCACCACAGGGATCTCTCCCACTGTCTGGGGACTGATCAGGGAGGACAGGACGGGGGTTGACGTGGGCACCTCACCCATCTCTTTGAACCTGCATGCCAGAGCAGGAGCGTGCTTTCCACCAGACTCAAACACATCCTCACCCAAGCCCTTCAGCTGCAAGAGGACCCCCCCAGTAACTTCCCGGCTTCATCTCCGTGTCACTCGTGGTGGTGAGGCACCCAGAGGAGAGCAGCAGAAGAGCAGAGGACCATGCAGACCAGGATTCACTCCCACCTGTGGCCAAGAGCAGACAGCCAGGGAGGAGCACCAGACCAGGACCTGCAGCTCTTATTCCCCAAAACCTCTGCTGGGGCTCTGTGGCACAGAGCTCCCAGGGCCCCAGCAGCCCACGGAGAAACCAGACGGTCTGGGGAGACACCTCAGCTGCCCGGCACGAAGGCCACCGTGCCACCCCACAAGCAGGGAGTCTAAAATGGGAAGGATGAAAAGGCACGCACCCTTCCCATGGCAGGCGTCCTCGCTCTGGGGACCACGTCTCACGCTTTCTCTAAAAGTCAGAACTAATAGCGTACTTCAGAGAATTACTATACCCCACAGTGCAGGTTTGTTTTCATGATGGGGGTCTTGGAGGACAGCAAATACCCCAGCCGCACCAGCCGGGAGGGGGGAGCAAGGCTGCCCTCCCCCCCAGCACCCACATCTGTGCTGCAAAGTGGAATTTCCAGCTTTTCACCACCACGACACAGATTCCACCCACCACCCGCCTTACCAGGCAGTAACGAGAAGTAAGATCAGCCTCCTGTTTCACCAGTAAACACTTCTGTCATATTTGTAGCAGCTATTCAAGAAGCAGATCACTGTTTTCTTCAGTCACATTTCCTATTTAACCACCCAATGAGAAAATTAATTCATACCTTTTTGCTTTCTGGATCAAACGTTTAAAATCAGAGCTAACAGTCAGCTGGCATTTTTCTGGCTACTGAAGAGAGAGGGTTTTGGTGTGAGTGCTTGCACGGCTACAAATCTGACCGAGAGCAGTCTGCAGGGTTTTCAGCCAGAGAAACTTAACAGATGCAAAACCCAAGGGGAAAAGAGACCAGGGCACAAACACAGCCAAAGCCAAATCGTTTTGCCTCTGACACAGGGACGGTTTTGGCGTTACTCATGCTGCCCCAATGAAGCTGGATAACCGGGACACGCTGAGCAAACACGGTGCGGCACGCGCTTCTGAAGGCTTTTCTTCCTCCCACTCCTTTACAGTGGGTAACGCCAACTGCGGGCTCGATGGCTTTCCAGCAAACACAGCCCTAGGTCTGCGATTCCCAGTGATAACAAAACATCTTTAAACAAAAATCAACTCCGTTCTTCCCAATGCTTTCTATGTCACGTTTGGCAGAAATATCTTGCACCAGTGCAAAGAGCGCCTGGGGCTGCCGACACAAGCCCTGGCCAGGCTGCCCACCCACCCACCACACCGCAGCCCCAGCTGGAGCACTGCCCCGCGGCAGCACCGCCGGCAGGCACCCAAGGGTGGTCTCCAAACCCTCCCTCTCTCCAGTGCCTCCGAAAGATTTAAAAATTATGCGGCTTCTTTTGTGCTGGGAATAATCCTCATCACACTGACCAGCACCACCTTATTTTATTTACCCTTTCTTCCCTGGTTCCTTGCTCTTTTGCAGCCTGGAAGTCAACCATTAGACCAGCGGCTATCTTTCTACCTGGCCCAGCACAAGAGAATCCCAGGTTGCGACCAAAATTTGAAAGAGTGGTGCTGATACCAGTAGCATATTTTTTAACTGCTCTCTGCGCTGCATCTCGTCTTCATTTCAACAGCGGGCACCTGGTCACGGGCCCCACAGTCTGAATCCCGTTCAAACATAAGGAATCCCAGGAGCAAGTATCAGCAAGGTGGCTATTTGGAGCACAAACTTTGTGTGTGTTCGAGCAGAAACGGCACCAACTGGCCCCTCCAGACAGAGTCTTGTTGGAAGAGCGGACACATACTGGGAAACCTGAGCATCCCTTGCTGGAGCAGCGGCCAACCGAGCCAGCAGCCCAGCAGCAGCCTCACAGCGTGCACGCTGCCTTGGTCACCTGTGCAAAGAGGCAGCCTCCAGTGAGCCTCCCAAACGTTTTCTGGAGGCTATCTACAGGATACCAGCGTTCCCAGTTCAGCCTTTTCACACCGCCACATGGCCAGCAGCATTTCGTGGCTGGGTCCACTGCTCCTCGGGTTGCCAGAGCCGAGCGACACTACCAGTGGCCCCGGCAGAGACGGGGCCAGGAGCCAACACGAAACAATGGAAACCATTTACAGAGCAGGAAGCTGCATCTGCTGGATGAAACGCTATCTTCAAACAAGACGTGTTTGGATAACTCCAGTTTCATAACTCGCCTCTTCCGATGTTAGGAAATCACAGTAATAAAAAGAAAACAAAATGGGGGAGAAGGAACTTGGCATGGGGAACAATGGGAGAATTGCTTGAAGCACGGTGCTGCCTCGGAGGTGAGCCCAGTCTGCTGCGTCTCACCCCGGGGCAGCGGGGCTCCAGCTGCAGGCTCCAAGGACCTTGCACAGGAATTAAGGTCTAATCAAGCATCAGTGGAAAAAGAGTTAAATCTGCACTACGGACATCAAGAGCACAGTAAATTTTGATGATCTGGTATATTACCACATTTGCTTGATTGTTTTTGTTTTTAATGGAAATCAAAGCCACCTTGGGGGAGGGAATTAGACAGAGGTCAGAATTTGGGGTCCAGCAGCACTTATCTTCATCATCTCAAAGGTAATGGAAGGGATGGTCTTAAAGGGCGGAAGAGGATGGCGAGTCACCTTTTCTTGGCATGGACCACTTCTTGGGCAAAGACAGACACCTATTTTCTGGTGTTAGCAGTGCTGAATTATGGTGTAGACCAACCTGCCTGCTCCATAAATTCCTGCTAATTCCATGCTAACCTGAAAACCCCACAGACATTAGAGAAGGACTTAACAGTGTCTTAGTAGGTCACTACTTAGCAAGGAGAAGCAATGAGAGCGAAGACAAACACAACAGCTCCTCAGCCCCAAGCCCAAGGCAGCTGCTCTCTGACCCGGCACAATGTGAATTCCCATCAGACCTACTGCCCGAGCAGCGAGGTCAGCTGAAATCCTTATTCCAAATCACACTCCCCGGCTAGGGGCAGCTTCATTTTCCAGAGCGCACGGGTCCTCTCTGACAGTTTTTGCAGACAAAGCAATAAACAGCCCTCACTCTCCATCACCCCGCGAGGCAGAGGGGAGCAGCCAGCCCACCCTGGTTAGATCACCCCACGGTTCGGCCGCACCACAGCGGCCAGCACGGCACAGCACGGCACCCATGAGGACAGCCCGAAGCAGATAATCCCCCTGCACAGTAACTCCATTTTGCAGAGGAACACAGGGCAGCCGCTCAGCCACCTGCTCTGCACGGCCCCCCCACGCTGGGTGCTGGCCCCCGGCTCCAAAACGCGCTGTGGGGGCAAACCAGCCACAAGAACAACGCAGGGGGGACTGCAAAGGCAAGGCTTGGTAACAGGATTTTGTTCCTATTTTTAAATGCTGAGGCTTTAAAGTAAATCAGGGCTGGCTGCTCCACCGACAGCTTCACGCCATCCTGTTTGCTCTGACCCATCTGTGCAAACGGGTGTTTCGGGTGCTGCGGGCGGCAGCGCTGCTGGGGGCCGGGACACGGGGGACCCCGCTTCGACAGCCAGCCGGTCCTGTGGCCACTGCTCCCGTGGCTGCCACCTCGAACAATTTAGGACAAGGAGCCAAAAGCTGAGGTCACTTGGCTCGGGCCGCCGGACCCCTCCCCAGCACCCACCTCCTCTCCCCACCCGCCCCAGTCCAAATATAAACTTGCTTACGGGAAATGCCTTAAAGAAAAGGCACCTCCCTGAGTCCCGAAGAATGCCCAGAAAATAAACTGTCTCTGGACATGAAGGAAATGGCTTTTTTTAAAAAAAAAATAAAAATCACACTGCAAAGCAGCTTTAACCCTTCCAGTCCCTGCTGCAAACTCAGCTGCACCTGCATGCCTCAGGCTCTCAGGGTATTTCAAGGCGTCTGTGCTCCAGACCGGCGATGAGAGAGGAGCCGCCTGCCAGAAGTCCCTGCGTCCTTCCAGCATCTCCAGGTCTTGAGCAAAAATGGACCAAAATCCATAATCCAAACACAAACTCTCTTTCTGATAAGGAAAGCACCAGACCCTCAAAACGAGCTCATAGCCTGGGACCTACTCTTAATTTTCCACAAACGCAGGCTCCATTCCTAAAGCCACTGGGCAGAGGAGGGGCTCGCACAGTTGTTCGCATTACTGGAGGTCCTGCATCGGCCCACGCAGCTGGGGAGGCCGGGGGGGGCTGCACCTGCGCCTCCCCCTCCCCACCCCGACCCCTTCTCCAAGAGCCCTCCCACGGGGTGCATTAGTCCCCGGTCACCTACGAGGCTCCCTAAGGAAGTGTGCTGTGCCGTTCTGCAGCTAGAAATGCGGTTCCCGAGCTTCCCGCAGAGGGCAGGGACGGGGTCCCCGCGTGCAAACTGCCATTAGAAAGCTGCAAAGAGAAAGGCAAAGTGGCGTAGCCCCGGCCGGCCCCCAAACTCCCAGCAGGACCGTCCCCCAAAGCCAACAGCTCCCACCCTGTGCAGGCATAGCACCGCGTCTGCTCCAGCTGGGCTGGGGAGCAAAGCAACATATGGGGGCTTAGGAAGCACAAACGCTGTTTTCATACCAACATCCCTACACAAAATACAAGAAAGAATAAGAGAGAAGAAATCCAGGAAACCCAAGACACGGAGAGGCAGCTGTCTCAAAACAGTCAGTCAAGGAGGCTCCAAAGCAAACAGCCTGGGAGATCCCTCCGGCCAACGCGCCGGCGCGGTGCCAACGGGCACTGCTGTGGGCACGGGCACTGCCAGGGCTGCTGGAGAGGAACAGTAACGGGGCAGGACCAATAAGTAAAACTCGGTGGCAGGATTCGGTAGTGTCCCCCTGCATTCACAGGTCACAATCTACAGAGGAGGCAATTCTGTGATCTCTCTTCTACAAGAGAAGAAAGCCTCTCCTGACACAGAGTCAGGAGCAAAGCCAGGAGCACAGCCCAGCTCCCCACATTCGCAAAAGCGCTTCCCTTGTCACCGGACCACAACGCCTCCCTAAATGTGCCCCTTCAAAAATGTATACTCAGGGCTTTAAGTCTCAGATGCACAAAGTAGTTTGATACAATTCAGCTGCTGCTGCAAAATGCCTAAAATACTTGTTGCTTTTTGGTTTTTTCCGAACAGCAGCAGCACTGGAAAAGTCATGCTGCAGAGGTGTGTGCAGGCCCTGGGCGTGGGAAAGGAAAGCAGCGGGGTCAGCTTCCACTTGGCTGGAAAGCAAGTGTCCGCCCCGAGCGCAAGTCAGGGGTTCAGCACGAGATCACGCCTGCCTCCCGAGAAGAGAGACAATTTCTGTTCAGTCTGTGATTTCTTGCCTCCTGTATTGAGGCATCCAGCAATCCCTGCAGGGGGAGAGCCCGCACAAGCTGGCAGTCATCCTGGAGAGTGGTAACAAGTGCTTTGGAGAGCTCTGTAGCAGAAGGATGCTTCTGCAATGGCCAAGCAGGGTCCAAGAGAGCAGGGTTGTTCTTCTGGCTCTGCGGAGACAAGCTGTACAAGGAAATCCAGTGACCACGTAAGCATTTTGGTATCTCAAGCCTCTGGAGATGCCCACATGGAAGGTGTTAGGGAAGAGCAAATCATGCAGCAGACCCAGCAGATGTCCCGGCCAGCTGATGCTAGCAGTTTTGAGGACGGACCTCTCCAGCAGCTGAAGTCTGCAGCAACACGAAGTGCACGGAGGCATGTACTGGGAGCGCAGCCGGACAAACTGCGGGAGCCCCGAGCACTCCCGCTGCTGTACTGTGCCTGGTATACGTTTTACTGGGACAATAAAAGCACCTCTAAACTTAAACGGTCTTCAGAGCAAAACTGCTGCATGCGCTTGTCTCTGCTGCCAGCAGCAAGACGGCAGCTGGGGTTTCACCTCCCTCAGCCTTTGGAGACAGGGAGCCGCGGTGTCGGCCGAGAGCCCCGCCTGCTGCCCGAGCAGGCGGCCGAGGGGATGCGGGATGCCAGCACTGCTGCCCCATCGCTACCTGCTTGGCCCCACGTCCCCGGCATCCCAGCACCCGCGCTGCCAGGCTGGCAGGGCACGTCCTGCGCCTCAGCAGAGCAGCTCCAGCACCTCAACAGCAGGCACCCTCGCCGGCCGTGGACTTCGTGCTGCGCTCACGTGCCTCTGCTACAGGACAGTAATTCCCACTGGACTGGGGAGGAAACGATGCAACATCCTACAGTGGCACTTGTAAATCATTTATTTGGACTTCAGCTTAATTTCTGCAGCCCTCTTGTCACACTACCAGCCCTGGACGGCCTACAGGATGGCCACAACACAACACTCATCCGTCCTTCTGACAGGATGAGGCCCTGGGAAGACAAACAGCAGACGCACAGGTACCTTCCTCTGCGATTCCCAGGCAGCCGCTGCCAAGCTGGCCTGTAGGCAGAGAAGGAAGATTTAGGCAGTGCAGAAACTAATGAGGCCATATAACTGTCCAGCAAGAAACTTTCCCTGCTCCAAACTAGCAATAAAAGATCAGAATCAGAAGCATTTGTAATGGAAGATAAAAAGATTTAGAGATGGGCACAAGGATGCTGAACGAAACAAAAGGGAGGGGATACACTGCTGCTAGGGACACGATGGCTTTGCCATCGCCTGTCAAGCCAACGCTTACTCTCCCATCGGCAGGGAAGGGGTCCCTGGGCTGGAGGGGAATGGGAGGGGGCTGAGGGGACCCGGGCAGGGCAATGGGGCACCCCAGAACACTGCAGGTACTGACAACCTGTCTTCTTATATACACAATCTCAGGCTCACTTAAGTCCTTCAAGCCTTTTTTTTTCTTTTTTTTTTTTTTTTTTTTCAGAAGCCCATTATTTTTAGCTAGGAGAGAACCACTGCCTCCTAAATTCTTGCTGCTCCTGAGACACTACCACAGCTCCCAGGACTTTATCCCAGGAGAAACGATACAGACAGAGTTCGTGCCCAGCCCCAGCCATTAAGGCCGGTGCATGCCCGTGCCCGGGAGGCTCACACCAGTGGCTCTCACCAGGGCACAGCCTCCCCGGGAGGTTTGTTCAGGAAAGCATACAGCGGCTGCGGAGCAATTCTCTCTCTGGGAAAACGAAGCTGAAATGCCAGCCCTGACTGCCCAGATGTCCTGCTCTTGCCCAATGGCACTGATGAAACGAGGTCAAGTGCGCTCTGAGTCATCGCTGAGCGTCACCATCCCACAGCCTCGTGACACCTCTGCCTGCCACTGCTCGTGGCCATTTCCAGTTTCACTGGAAACTGGAGCAGCAGAGGGAATTGACCCCCAGCCACCCCTCGCCAGCTGCCCCCTGAGCAAACCTCCGCCTGCAGCCCCAGGACCCACTCCACCTCCCTCCCCAGCCTGACCCGCCGCCCCCAAGCCCAGCTTTTAGCCCAGTGCTTGCAGCAAAGCCTCCTCATCTTCAGTCTTTCTCTTTTTTCTCTTCCTTTTTTCTTTAAATGCTCGCTTTCTTGTCCTCCCTGCCTGTGCTTCCTTCCCCAGCCCCAGGCTGAGCTACCAGCTGCCAGCCACCCCACTCCGCAGACACGGGTCCCTGGTGGGAAGGCAAGGGGATGGGAGGGGGGCAAGCCCCCCAGCCCCTCTGCTTTGCTCCTGCACAGCCCGCAGTCGCATGGAAGAGGCTCGCAGCTGAGGGACGGAACTCTCCATGCTTGCAGATTTACTGCCCTGGCTCCACAAACACCCGGTTTCCAGCTGGCAGCCTGCCGTGGGGCTGTCGGTTTGACCTCGTCCCCCCAAAACAGCCAGCAGCAGAGCGGCTGGAGCACCCGGCGAGGGGTGCGGCGGAAGCGTTTTGTTGCCATTCCTAGAAGGAATGGGGAGAGAGCACGACTCCTCTGTGCTGCACCACACAAAAGGGCATTCAGAAACTGAACTTGTGCCCTTGACAGCAGCGAAAATATTCTTGTAAAATTCACGTCGGGGGGAAGAAAGGGAGAATAGAAACCCCATGATGTACCTTTGCAAATAAATCATACTTGAGCAGCGACACGCTTGCGGGTCAGAAGCACCCTCTCCCGCTGCCACCCGTATACGCCGGCACGGGCAGCGCTGGCAGCGTGAAGTCCTTAAATAGCAGCGTTAATCGCTTCTGCCCCAGCAAGCTTTGAACACGGGCATCAAAGCCTGCTCCCAAAGGGCACAGCAAGTCTGTGACCGGCCCAGAAGGCGCAGGCTCTCTGCAGCCCCGCATGCACATGTTGCAGTCAGATGCTTTTCACTCCCAGATAAAGGGCAGGAAATCCCCCGGCACACCCGGGCTCCGGAGCGCTGGGCCCCTTGGGTTCATCGGCGTGCCATCCCGGGAGGAGCCGACGAGCTCCTGCTCCCAATTAAGCAACAAGAGGCCCAAGCCTTGGCTGCGGGGTCCATGGAAATCCAGATGTTCACCCTGGGACCGCACTGCCCGCCAGCCCGTGCCGGCAGCTGGCTGTCCTAGGAGTTATCCTGAGTGCCACGTCAGCCTGGGCACTCCTGTCACTTTGGATAGACTGGGGGGGGGGGGGGGGGGGGGGGGGGGGCAAAGAAATGGCAGAGCACAAGCACACCCCGCTGAAGGCTCGTCCCCTCCTGCAGCACCCCCGGCTGTGACACTGCGTGCCTCCGTCTCGGCCCCCCAAGGCGGGCAGCCCAGCGGGGGCAGAGCCGGTGCCGGACGAGGCTGAGCAGAGACCCCTGGCTCTGCTGCTGCGGGGCTCAGTCCCCAGCTGCCGTACCCCCCCTCCCGCTCTCCCCACACACGCAGGTCAGTGGACCCGAGGCTGACGTTACATCCATCCCGGTGACCGCCCCAAGCTGCCGCTGCCTTCCTTGCACCGAGCACGGCAATCGCAGTCGCAGCAGCGAGCGTTGTCCTGCCGCCTTAGCTCCAAACCCCGCGCGACTGCTAGACCCAGCTCAAAGAGACTCTGCTAGGGACCAGCCTGCTCCTCAGCGGCTGCATCTCACGGACACGAGGTGTGACGCCAAACCGCAGCCCGGCCCCACCTGGCCAGCCGGTTTTGGTAGCCCCGAGCTTCCCCTGACCAGCAGCAGCAATCCGTGACACAGACCAGGACGCCTCCGTGGGACCTGCGAGACAGACACTGGGGAAGCCACAAAAGGGGATGGCTGAGCTCAGCCATGGGACAGCACGAGGAACTCAAGCTGGAAAAGTGCCTCCGTCCAGCGGGATACCAAACGGTTGAGCCCCTCCAGGGAAGGTCCCTCAAGCTGCCGTGCTTGTTAACGCCCGTTCGTTAACGTTTCCTCTGCCTCTAACTGGCACTGGGTGACAAGTGCCCTTTTCTGATAAGGGATCCTTCAACTGGCTCGACAAACCGCTGCGTGCTGGGTGAGCGTGCCCACGTGGTGCGGGAACCCTGTCGATTATTAACTGAGCGGCAGAGGGAAGAGCAGCAGGCTGGCAAGACACCCGCCGGGGGGTGTCACAGCTGAGCAACCAGCGATGGGGGCTGGATACCCCAGGACCCGGTGGGAGCTGCATCCCACGGGCTCGGGGTTGGCACCCAGGGTCACTCCCGGGGGAGCACCGGGCAGCGGAGGGACGAGCACGGAGACAGGCAGAGCGAGGCCAACACAGCTCCACACTGCCGACAATCCCTCATGTGGAACTGTGCAAGTAACGTGCCAAATTAATCAGGACAGACAATGAAAACCCGCAAGCCGTCACTTCCTGCACCTAAAAAACGTCTTGCTGGAAATGCTGAAAAGACCCTGTCCCTTTAAATTTCTGCGCCCGGCCCTGGCAGCCTGGAAAAGTTAATATAATTATCCGGAGGTGACTTTCAGAAAGGCTCACACAAGAAGGGTTATTGTGGCTCAATCATTAACTGGGCGGGAGACCCCCGGCCTTGCTGGAATGTGGCCGCATGCTGCCGGACCTCTCCGGAGCACACGGGAGCTCGGCACAAAGGTTAACGGACCGCTCCTCCACCCGGGCCACCGGTCCCTGGGAAGGCTCCGGCCGCTTTCCAGCACGGCCTTTCTTCCAGCGCTAAATCCAACCGAACACCTCCTTCCCACTTCCCGGCGGGGCGGGAAAAGCGCGTGGATAAAGGAAAATTGAAAAATGAGAAGACCCGACTTCCACGCAGACATTCCCACCGTCACACATGCCTCAGCTCCCACCTCGGCTCACCCCGGGCAGTACCGGCAGCACCCACGGTGCTGGGGTGCTGCTACTCCAGGTGGCTCTTCTCACCTCAGAGTGCTGCTGCTACGGCACGACCGGCACAGCCACGGCAGGCTTGGCAAGAGCAACGGCATCCCAGCCTTTGCAGCCTGCATGCTGCCCCTGAACGCCTTTTACACCCACAAAACCAGCTCAGCTTTCATCCCTGGGCTCTGGCAATACATTTCACCAAATCTGGTGGGCAGAAGGATAGAGCAGAGTCTCTGTTACTAGGCTGGCGGAGGTGGAAGGAGATAGCCGTGCTACGTGATGCACCGCTGGGCCGGGGAGATGAGCCCCGGAGCAGGGCAGAGGTCCCGCTGTCCCACAGGACCCCCCCCAGCTCCCCACGCAGCCGGGGCCGCAGTGACCGTGCCGGGAGGTATTTCCTGCCTCCACAGCCTCACTGCCGGCACTGCTGCCTATATTTGGAGGATTGAACTCCCACATACATCTGAATGCAAAAGCCCTTCCAAACCCATGCAACGTGCAAATGCAAGTCTGCAAACTCCTGCAACGGGCAAACTGTCTCGGGCTCTTCAAGGAACAAACAGTTTAAGGAAGGAGACTTGGTTGGCCTCTCTACTGGGGGACAATTTACCCTGTTCCCCAGGAGAGCAAAGCCGGGGCAGTGCCTGGCATCCGGCAGCTCTCCCCTCCTGCCTCCCGCCGCTGCTGCCAGGCTCCGCTGCTGCACAGAGGGACCAGGCAACCTGCCCTCAGCACCCCCACAGCACCTGCAAGGCTCGGCACCGGCCAACTTGTCAGCTTGCTCCTCCACTGGAAAGTCACGCAGCAACCTCTGCTATGCCCTCAGGGAAAGGGCAACCTTTCTTTCCCCTGCTCGACTTCAATTGACTTTGAGAACCTTCAAATCTTTTTGAAATTAGTACAAAAACCAAGGGGAAGTACTGAAGTGCCCTTAGGCATAACCATATTCTGTTCTCTTACGAAACTAAATTGCTGGCAGCCTGTCCCATACATACGCTCAGGTTTGGACATTTGAGGCAATGCAGACAAGGAATGCTGAACAGAAGCACGGTTGGATTTATTCAGTTGGTCTTTTATTAGAAAAGTATTTCTCAGAGGAAGCGCAAGTACATGAAGAGAACGTGAGCACCTCCTCAGAAGCAGGTTTGATACCTGTTCTGCACTGGGACTGGATGTTTTGTCACATAGGGAAATTACTGACAAGTTTTTGGCAGACGGGTGGGAGCTAATTTTTTCCCTACAAGTACAGAGAGAGGCTGACGGGGTTCGAGCTGAGCCGTGCCCCCTGCCCGGCTCACAGCGAGGGGCAGACCCCACCAGCACACACATGGAGAGAACAGCGAGGGCTGCGGCGCCTGCTCCAGCAGCACTGCTACCTCTCTTAACTGGGTTTCAGTTAAAATGTAAACAGAAGAAAAGCACATTCATTGATAAGAATTCAAGTATGCGCATGGAAAAGAATGCAGACTTCTGCCAATAATATCACAATATGCGCTCTGACATCCTGGGACTATACGAGGGTCTTCAAAAGAAGAGGCTCCCCTGCAGCAAGGAGCCGTTCCAAAACACAAACCACAAAACCAAATGCACAAAGAGCTGGTGTTTAAGTTAGCCACGATCAAACAGCCTCCGAAAAAAGAGCCTCTCACCTTGGCAGCACGGTCTGACAGATAGATTACTGCTAGTTCACAACGTGACAAACGGCGCATGCACGGCAAACCCATCCGTTTCTACCAAAGCCAAAGGTCTCCAGAAGAGACGATCGACTGGAAACACGTGCCCACGGTGCCGAAAGCCAGAACACGGCGTCCAGCCTCCCCCCGCTGTAGCGCAAGGGCCCGATCCGAAGCCTCCTGACGTCAACGCGGTTTTTCCATGAACTCACTGACTCTCTGGATCAGATGGCAAATCTCTGCTTTTCCAGCCACCGGGTTTAACCGTCAGTAATCCCAGGTAGAGGAGGGGCGAAGAGGAGCCCTGAGAAGATCCGAGGAGCCCAAAGCCCGCAGCCAGCCCATTCGCGTCCCTCCGTTCGTTTAGCGACGCGTCTGCCGGCCGCGAACAGGTCAGCAGCCGCAGAAGGAGCCAGGGCGGCCTCACACGCCGAAGCCGGCGACTCCCATGGAAGCAGCGGATCCTCACCCCGCGCGCTGCTGTGACTCAGCCCGGGAATGACGGGGATCCAGTAACGGCTCGAGCGTGTCAGGAGACGTGGACCAGCTCCGAGCTTCTCCTCCTCCCCGGCTACAGCACCAGCCACCTCGTACCGGCAGCGCGTCTAGCCGGGCACCCGGGACCGAACAACCCCCGGACGGCGCCTTCCCGCTGCGGGAAGCGGCTCCATCTGCCAGCGCGGCCCGAGCAGCATCCTCCGGAGCTGCGCGCAGCAGACCGCCGGACGCTATCTGCCGAAATTTGCCCCCTCCTCCTCCCCCCAACACACACACAGGCACCCCCCGCACCCAACCGCAGGTTTCCGATTTACCTCCGGGCTGTGTCGCGGGCCCGTCAAAACCGCGCTTCCTCGGGGCAAGGGGGGCTGCGAGTCCCGGCGAGGGGGAGGAGGAGGAGGAGGAAGGGGAGGAAGGGGGGGGCAGGGGGGAGGGTGCAGGACCCCTCGGCCCCGGCGCCGCCGCGGGCTGGGGCCGCTGCCAGCCGCGGCTCCGGCTGTTGTCGGTGTGAGCGCGGCCGCCGCAGGTGGCGGACCCGCCGGCTCCGCCCCGGGACCCGCCCGTTCCCCTCCCCGGGACCCCCCCGCCCCGCCCCGCCGCTGCCGGCGGCCAGGTCCCGGCTGCGAGGCCGGAGGTCCCGAGGCCGTGTCCCGCACGCCGAACCGCGGAGCCGCACCGGCCGCAGCCTGAGCTAAGGGGCTGCCACGACACGCGTGAAACCCGTCACGAGCCCCGAGCCCGTCCTGCCCCGGCGCCCCGCTGCATTCGGCCATCGCCCGCCCTCCGCTTCCAGACCGGCAGCAGCAACTGCAGGGACTGGTTTGGCCCCGGCTTCGCGTGCCGGACCGTGGGCTGGGGGCCCCACGGCTGGGACACCGAACAGCTGCAACCTCCCCGCGGGGCTGAGCGCCCACGAGGGTCCCTCGGGCCGGTCCCCCTCAAAGACGAGCCCCAGGACAGCTTCTGGACAGACGCCCGGCCGTCCCTAGCTCTCCCTGCCCATCAAACCGAGCAGATGGCAAAAGCAGGGGTGCAAGCCGCAGCAAGTCGCCAGGAAGCTGCTCTCGTGGGACTTGTTTCCTAAAAATGCCCCTCACGCTGCAGGGGATTTTCTTACTTGGTCGTTACTCCTCCAACAGCACAGGGCGAGGAAGATCCTCTCCATGGCGCACACATCTCACAACCTGGCTCCTGGATCCCTGACCCATGTCATGTCAGATGGGACTGGCCACAGACTATTTGCAGGAAAGTGAAGGAGAAAATAGGGGATAGGCTCTGGAATAGAGGGGCTAAGAGGAGAAAACACTGTTTAAGGTGGACTTGAAGGAGGAATTTTTTCGTGAGAAATGGGAGGCAAAAGGATTGCAGGTCAGGAAGCACCAGCCTGAGCACGGAAGGAGAAGCAGAGAGGAGGCAAAGCGTGAGACAGAGGCGACGGGACACTGGACGAGAGGCTTCATGGCGAACACACAGAGCACAGATGCAATGCAAGGAGAGCCAGGCAACAATTTGCCACGAGGAGGGCCAGAAAAGCAGGAGAGACATTGCAGGGATGCCACAAACCAGCTTTGCTCTTGAAATTACTGGTTGGAGGGTTGCCCAAGCACCCAAACATGTGAGGATCGAGGAAAAAAACAGAGGCTTTTTCCCATTGTTTTCATAGTTTGAGAGGCTTTTGATGCACATCTCCTTCCTTCCTTCCCGAGCCCCAAGCTCCTGACCCTCCTCCCACCAACCTCCCGACCGCCTCTGCTTCCCCACTGCAGCCCTGTACGCCACAGCCCTCGCCTCTGGAGGGAAGGGGCTCTCGGCAACGGGCCGCTCAATGAGGCCGTTGTTGACTTGAAAGTCTTCGTACAGCTTTGTGCGAGGGAGCCTCTCGCCAGCCAGGGACCGGGGGGTGGGGGGGGCAAGGGAAGAGCAAGCAGCCGGTGCCACCCCCGCAGTCAGCCACAGCGAAAGGAGCGGCTCTTGGTCCGCACTGGTGGAGATCAGTGGAAGGTAACTACAACAAGGAGTGATGGAGGCTGCGAACACCCCGCTACAGAGCTGCAGTGGTCAAAGGGGCTTCGGGGTACCAGAAAGCCAGCCAAGCCTTGACCCCGCAGCAGTACCCCCAGCCAGCTCTCGGCCTTATGTTCACCATCCACAAAGTGCTGCTCTCCAGCTCCTGGGGAGGGTGACAGAAAGGGACGTCACCTGCGGCCAGATCTGCACAGGCTCGGACTGCTGCAGAGAGGCACTTCTGCCCCAGGCTGGGGCAGGAGAGACGGCGAGCGAAACCTCAGGAAACACATGATGGGTGCAAAGCCTGGGGTGCAGACCACCGAGCCAGCGCCCCAGGGTATGGATGGCATGGATAGCGTATTCGGGCCACACAAGTGGGAAGGGGACAGAAAGACACGGCACTGATCCATCCCAGTGCACACAGCACAGCTGGATAAAGGCAGAGCTCACAACACTTTCCACTGCCACAGGCTCACCTCTCGCCCGGCACTGCGGTGGGTCAGAGCCAGGCACCATCGCCCAGGCGGCCCCAGTGGCACGGTGACGGCCAGTGGAAAAAGCGCTCGGCTCCGAGGAGGATTTCAAGCATTTTCCACTCATTTCCTCACGCAAAGCGGGAAGGGGGAGGGTGTGGGGGCAGAGAGGCAGGAAATCTCCCGGAGACGCTGAGCTATAAACAGGCGGCAAAGAGGGCAGGACCAAAGCAGCCGATCCCACACGGACCCCGCGCTTGGCCCGCTCACACCAGGAAAGCCGAGGCCACACCGCCAGGGCGGATACTGGGAGGAGCAGAAATCGCACATACCGCACACTCCCCCCGCGCCACCCCCATGAATGGGCCGCATTCACGCCCGGCGATATTAATAGTTCCCGGCGTATCGCCGAGGAACGGCGGAGCGCCTGTGGGCTCACCTTCGGGCCGCCCCGCCGCCTGCACAAGGCGCCCAGTGTGCGCGTGTGCACACGCGTGTGCTCACCTGGGCCGCCCAGCAAACGGGTTAATGCTGCCCGTGACCAGCACGCCAGCGAAGGGGCTGCCAAGCAGAGGGATGAGGGATGGAACAGCATGGAGCACGATGCCCTCCTGGGCAGGACGGTGAAGAACTGGGATTGCTGGCCAGAGCATGCCCCAGGGAGCTGGAGGTGCTCTGCCCGGACCCTGGACAACCCCACCAGCAAGGGGAGAGGGGGTCTTTGGGGTGGTCCAAGGGGTGTCGCTGAGAAGGGACAGGAAAAAATCCAACAAAGGCCCTTTTGGGCTGGCTGGATGCTGAAAAAATGACAGGAAGGGTGAACAGGCTGGGGAGCTGCCGCCTCCTCCTCCTCCTCCCAGCAGGGAGGGTGGGGGCCACCCGGCTGCTCAGGACACCCAGGCCTAAACCTGGGAAAGCTCCAGTAACAGGCTCAAAGGAATGACCCCAGCCTGGCCCTTACAGGGGACTGTACATAGGACCTCAGAAGAGCTGTGTGCACCCCGACGCACCTGGAGCTCAGCAGGTGGACAGGACTGAGCGAGAGGAGCCACCTGGGCCACAGGCACCCAGGGAAAGCCGGGCTGAATCCTGATCCTACCTGGGAAGAGCAGCAGGCAGATGCAGCCCAGCCCAACCCACAGACCTGAGGTCAAGGCATTTTGGGGCAAGCCGTTCATGCTGCCCATGCTGCCTCCTTGCCTGCCAGCACTCAAAACCCTCCCCTGCTCTGGGCAAGGTCCAGTGGGAAAATTGGCCAGGTCACGCCGTGGCTACAGACGAAGGGTCGTTCTGAGGGACAGATTACAGCAAGAGACGCACGCCGAACACCGCGGCCGGCGCTGGGAGGCTCGGACAGTGCCGATGCTCAGAAAGACCAATTATTTGGCATCGGGCTGGATCCGCAGATCCCCGGATCAAATGCTTCTCAGCACCGCGAGGACACGGCCCCTCCAGGTGCGAAGGGCACACTAACACAAACAGCCAACCGGGGGGTGGGGGGGGTGGCAAGGGGGTGCTTCCACCCCCTGGGGGGGCTTCCACCCCCTGGGGGGGCTTTCCCAGGCTCCAGCAAGAAACCCAAACTCAGCCACTATCAGCTTGCAAAGGCGCTCAGAGCCCCTCTCTGCTCTGCTTCAGCATCCCACCGGGTCAGATCAGACCTGGGGGGTCCCTCGGAGGGGTCCCTCCCTAGTAAACACTTACTTTCAATGAAGCACTCGAAGCCCCCGCCCCGCCTGCGCATCCTCCGGCCGGGACCCCCCGGCGGAGGAGCGGCAACGGGCGCCCCCTGCTGGCCGCGGCCGGCAGCGCACCCCCCCAACTACTACCCCCCCCCCGCCAAACGGCAACAGCCTACAAACGGCAGAACCGGCCAAAAAGCAAAAAAAAAAAAAGAAAAAAAAAAAAGGGGGGGGGGGGGACACGAGCCCACCGGGAAAGGATCCCTGCTCCAGGGGACCACCCACCGCGACAGGAAAACCCACGCACCCACAGCGGACACATCCTGAGCAGCCCCGAGACGGTCATTATCTGCTTCTCTTTTTCCGATGACCAAAATAAACAGGGGGGAGGGGGGGGGGTGGTGTTTAACATTTTCTTTCAGGTGTATAAATAAAAACTGACCACAGAAACGAACAAAACAGAAGCGGGTGTCCTGGGGTAAATTTATTCACGAGCATATGCTCAGGGGACTCTTGCTCTGCCAGTGCAAGAGTTACTCATATTCCATATTTTTCCACCGCCGCAGACGGACAACGGGAGAAGCCCAGGACATTTTCACATGAACTCGCTTCATCCGGGTCTATCTCCACCTCAGAGCTGGGCCCAGCCTGCGCTCGCCGCCCTCTCCCACCTTGGGGTCCCCAATTAATTTCTCTGTCTGGCAACCCACTGCAGAACATTTGTTCGCTTTTCTCAATCCCCAGCTGTAAAAACGGCCACCCCCACCGCTGCCACCGCACCCCTTCGGACCTCTGGATCCCCAGTAAAACCCCATAAGGAGTCCCAGGCCCAGCAGAGCATCCCCAGCTCACCCGCAAGCGGCAAACCCACCCACGGGTCCTGCTGGGGGTCTCGCCACGGCAGCGCAGGCAGGTTTGTGCCCTTGCAGAGCACTCGGATCCACACAGCAGCCGCCTGTGCGGGGTACTGGGGCATTATTCATAAATTGCCGGATACCTGATTTGGCATCGGGCATCCCACTGAAGGCCCTAATAACAGCAAGCGGGAGAGGAGCTGCCTGCTCCTCCCCTCCTGCCCCCTTCAGGACCTCTCTGCAGCACAGATAAGCCAGAAACCGCCTTTGCCCCGTCCACCCCGCACCCCTACTGCATCCCTCCTGCGAGGGGTTCATGCTCAACCACGGGAAGCCAAGAAGGAGGAAGGGGAGGCACGTCCCAAGGGCCAGCCCTGGCTGCCCACAGGATGGCTGCTGGGGCTGCAGAGATGCTCCAGCACCAGTCTCGGCCCAGAGACTCAGCACCAGAGTGAAGCAAGCAAGCTGGCTCTGGCTGAGAGAAGGATGTCTTCAATATCCCTGTTTACAAGAGGAAAATCAGTGAAAAGAAGTTAACTGGCACACACGGAATGGCAGATGGAGCCAGTGCCACCAGCTGCACGAGTACAGCAGGCAGGATTTCACCAATACTGAATTCCCCAGCTTCCAAGGGAGGAGGGCAAGAGGGAGGAAAAGAGAAACTCGGAGACATACGCACAACAGCATCATTCATGGGAGCTGATTTTGTGCAACAAGGGCCCTGTGTCTGGCCCAGAGCTCTAGGCAATTAAAACAGCAGCCACAGATCTCAGAGAAACAGCAGGAATTTATCTGAGGAATCCAGATTATGTGGCCACTGCTGAACGAGAGCAAAAAGCCTCCATCCTCTGGAAGGTAAACATGTTGGCAAGCAGTGAGAACCAGCAACCAGCTCAATTACCCCAACTGTTTCTGCTTCACCCACCCGTGCCAGAGCCTCCTCCCATCACATCCAGGGGGGGTTACAGCTGCTGGTCCTCCCTCTGTGCAAACAGTACCACCAAAGGGGACGGTGAACAACAACCAGGACCCCGCAGTCCACACATGAACTCTACCATAGCAGGCAGATAGAAGAGCAGCCTGGCAGAGGAGACGGCACTGCGTCTGCAATCAGAGGTCGTAAGCGAAGCTAACTACTGCAGGTCTGCTACAGGGGGATGCAACAAACCAGAACGGTTTGTTGTTCCAGAGATAAAGGTGGCGGTTTGCAAGTCTAAGAAAGCGATTTTCCATTCCGGTCCGGCCTCAGGAAGCATGTACAGGGTTGACCAAGATAGGTGAAAAGAGACAAGACGCTGATTAATCTCACAGAACTCTAGCTGGCACGGCCAGCTCCTAGGAACAACTACAGACCCTCTGGGAGACCCTTGGAGAGGATTTGCGGCTGTGCTCCCGGCTCTCGTGCTCTCTCCCAAAACAACCTCCTGCCTCCTCTGTCCCCTGCCCCGCGGGGCTGACAGCCCTGGCTACAACTCACCCCAGCATGCCAGCACCGAGGTGGGCAACGTCACCAGCATAAGGTCCGGCAGCGGGAGCTCTTTGGAAAACTCCATTTTCCCTTCATCTGCGACAAACTAAGCTGACCTCCCCATCCTTGAGGAATAACCCGCGTCCACCCAGCGCATTTTGGACCATTCCCGAAGGGATCATTTAACAGGAAGAGGAACGAGTCTCCAACACAAGTCTCAGGGCAGATACAAGATGTAATTCTTCACTGAGCATCGCAGCTGACTGAGAAAGAGAGCCACAGTGGTTCCTCTTTCACACAACCGAAAATAAATTGCATTCAAGATTGTTACCCTCACACCGTTATCACAGCCATCTTTAAAAGTCGCATGAAACCAGTTTTAGCACTGGAGATCCAAATGAGGAAAAATGCCTTAAGCATTTTAACAGTCTTAATAAAAAGGCTGATACAAGCATCATTAAGACATTACCAAATCCAAAATAATGCCTTTTGTTTTTCTGATTAAAAGTGTGGAGTTCTTTTCTGCTGATGGCCCTGCGGGCAGGTGATCTGCTTTACCAATCAGCTCAGGACAGACACCACTCGCCTTTGGGACCCTTGGCTCCTCACCCACCAGGAGATGGGCTCAGAGTGAAGCCCCCTGCCCTCCGCCACTCCCAGAATCTCCGTTCTCCTCCAGTGTTTCCAGTAGCAACAACAGAGACCGGGGGCCACAGTAGCATCGGGAGGTCCCCACTCTCTCACACCCGGAGCACACAGAATTACAGTCCAAGGTACGGAGCCGGCAAACAGAGCAGGGTTAGCGCTTGCGATATCAAAGTGATGAGGCCCACAGCTCTACCTTACCCGAACATCCTTACGAGCCATTAGAAACACATTAAACCACAGCGGCACTGCAATCTTCTTCGGGGACTCCGACAAACGCGACCTGTCCCTCCTGCCATACCAGGACCACCCGCATCAGCCCGCTTGGACACCGCAGGCGGTGGAGGCACCGGGCCAGAGCATCGCCAAATTTCCACCATTTTAGAGCAAAAAGAAAGCAAAGCCCCAGGCCCCCTCTCAGCCCACGTTTTCGGGCTGCACTCTTACCTTTTGCATCCCACCTGCGCTGCCCCTCACGAAGCCCACCTTCCAGCGGCAGCCCCCCGCCCTTCCCATCGCTATCCGCTATTCCCCAGCCCCCCCCGACCCCCGGGCAGACGGGGGGGGGGGGGGGGGGGGCTGGTCCCTCCCGCCCCTTCCCACAGGCTGAGCTGGGGGGGAAGAGGGGCTCGCTGCGGCGGCGCCGGGGCTGTTTTCTCTGAGGAGACCCCGGGGCTCCCGCCGCCCGTCCTCGCCCGCCGCCGGGGCCGGGGCCGGGGCAGAGCCGGGGGGGGGGGGGGGCGGCAGAGCGGCCCCGGTCCCTCCCGCCCCGCCACTCACCTGCCCGCCCGCGCCGGCCCCAGCCGCAGGGAGCCGCGGCGCGGCGGAGCCGCAGCCCCAGGGACCGCCCGGAGCCCCAGCGCGGCGGCCCGCTCCCGGTCCGGCGGCCGCCCATCGCGGCGCTCCAGCGGCGGAAAGGGCGAGCGGCGGCGGCGGCCGCTCCTCCCCCGCCGGCGGCCGGTGAGCCCCGGGCCGGGCCCGCACACCGCCGGCCCGGCGGGCCGCTCGCTCCCGTTCCGCTTATTTCCTCCCACCGCATCCCCGCCCCGCCGGGGACTCGCGAGCCGTTCCTCCGGCGGAGGCAGCCGCCCGCCCCGGGGGAAAAAGGCTCCCGCTCTCGCCCGGCGGCCCCTCTCCAGCCCCGGACCGCGCCGCTGAGCGACCCGGCGTCGGGCTGCAAAGGCAGCAGGGCCAGGTGCGGGTCAGGGCCGGGGGCGGTGACTCAGGTGTTCCCCATTCCGCCTGCAGCCACCTAAACCCGAGTCGTCAAGGCGGCACCGGCGCACCTGGAAGGCTCGCCCTGCCTCCGCTCCGGAGGGTGCGGTGGTATCCAAAGCGCTGCGGACGGTTCGGGCAGGATTCGGAGCCTCTTCGTTACGAAGAGAAGGAATTAGCGTGATGAGACCGGCCTGCGAACACCTCACGCCTTTTTTGTTTTCTTTTTTCCCTTCCCCATCTGACCTCTCAGGCTTTGAAAGAAAACCAGACGAGTATCACAAAGCACCCCCAAAGGCCGCGTTTGCTTGCACAGCCCGGTGCCTCCCCCGTTTACAGCAGAAGTAGAGGCGGGTTATTTCAGACAGGAAACATCACCTTTCTCTGCATTTTTAATGCAGCTTACATGTCAAAGCTCTTACCGAAGAAAAAGCATCATACAGCCAAACCTTCCTGTCAGCTTTTTACGTATTTTCTCATTATAATTTCAGGGAAGTTAACCACACTCAAAACTTCCCTCTTGATCCTTTTGGTCTCATGCAAACTACCCAGAGGATCCAGATATAAATGTACTTTCTTGCCTGCGATTTCTTTCCAGTCTGTCTCAATCGCTCCTTGCTGCCATGGGAAAAACTCGGCGACATACCGGGCACGAGGCGGCCCAAGGGGCCTTTTCCCAGCTCCTTCTCTGCACTTCCCAAGCCGACACAAGGAAAAACCCTCACTCAAACCCAGGCTCTTCCTTTCTGGCCTTCAAAGAAAATCACCCAATTCGTGATAGGAACCTGCTGTTCAGAGGGCGGAATCTGTGTTTTGTTAGCTACAGGAAACAGAAAAACTTCCAGACCCTGAAATTAAAGCCCCAGAAGGACAGAGGAGATGAGCTGGGGGATGGGGATCAGTTACTGCAGCAGTTGCTGGGTTTCAGAATTACAGAAATTTTTATAGAGAGAAGGGGAACAAGGACAAGAAATGGCCTCCGTTCGTGGGCTGGAGGAGCCTCTTGCCTCTGACAGATAGTTTCCCCATGATCATTTGTTGGAAAAACTGCGGTGTGGCCAAGTTGGTTTTTATATTCTTTTAAAGTATTTTTTCTCATTTCACGCTTTCGGCTTGTTTCTCAGGAGCCAGCCACGGCGGCACGAGCCTGCCTGGCCCTTTGTGGGGAGAGGGGGTGGAAAAGGTGGGGGCTGATCCAGCAGTCTGCATTTTTGCCTAAAGAGCAAAAAGGTGACATGAGAACAAATGAAAAGTGTTTCAAATTGCTGTAGGCCAAGGTATTAACAGGAGTCCTTTGCACGCCCGTATCGCTGCCGTGGCGGTTCCTGTTAATTAACCAAGGATGTAATTACATGCATGGCTCCATGGATTTATACGGGAGCCGCCTTCCCTGCAAGCAGGTCTCTGCGGGGCCACAGAGAAGCAGCAGCACAAAGACAGCAGCTCCCAGAAAGTGTCTGGGAGTCACGGAGGCACCAACGGGGCCGGGCAGTGCCTAGCACAGCGCCGAGACATGTGTTTTATTGAAAGAGAGCAGAAGGCATCTACCCATAAATACCCCCAGGCAGTGACCCACGGGGGACAGGCAGGGAATGTCAGAGCTTGCAACCTTGGCTCTGCCCAGCGGCTTTAGCACCAGCCTACCTTCTAAGGGAAATTAAACCAATATGGATAAATACGTATCAAAGAGCTCAGCGGTTCAAAAATAACCTCGAGGGCTCACCGAGAAGGCTGAAAAGGAAACGCTGGGGATTGTGTCTCAAGTCTCAGGAGATGCTGTCCCCAGCTCCCGAGAAAACATCTGACAGAAAGAAGCATAAACCGTTTGTTTGCTCTGAAGCTACCCTGGCAGGGTGATGTTTAGTGTGTAAGTTCTTGTTTAGGAATTATCTTTTTACTTTGTCTAAATTTTTTTACTACTTGGAGCTAATCACAGAGCATTTTATGCTAGCCAGGCAGGGGATCGATTCCCAGCGAGAGGCGAGCGCCCAGGAGTAAGGCCACAGAGGCTGTAACAGAAGGAAAATGAGAATATTTCAGAAACAACCCTCTTCCTTCATGAAAAATAACCAAACGAGTGGCAGAGCCCGTCTGAGCGTGGATCGGGTGCCGCTGCTGTCACGCCAGCACCAGCGGAGCTCTGGGTCAGGGCTGCCGCCCGCCTGGGCTCCCGGGGAGGGACCTGAAGTTACTTTGGGACCGAGGTCAGCATTTCAGCATGATTCAGCAGCTGAGCCTGACCCCACGGGTGGGCAGGGGAGAGGACGGAGCAATGCAGAATCCTTTTCATCACATGTCACATCGAAAACACTTATAATCACATTCAGTTCAGCTTTTCTACTTCCTACCTCTTCAAACAGGATCCAGACCCCTGACCACATTTTCCACCACGTAACAGGCAGCGATTTCTCAGGGGGGTTCAGAAGTCCCCAGAAACAGGTCCCTGCAGCCATGGGTGGCATCCCACCACAACCCATGCTTTCAGGCCACGGACCCCCTCCCTGGCATGGACGGTGCAGCCAGAGCACGGCCCCTGTGCTGAGGGCAGCAGTGCCAGTCCCTGCACACCCACCGCTCCTGGCACGGCCACGCACCCTCGTGGCGGCCACCCTGCAGCCTCTCCCAGTCTCTCTCCCTTTCCACCCGCTCAGGCAATGACAGAAAAACAGATTCCAATCCCAGTCTTCTCCCCCAAAAAACAGGGCATCGAATGCACGGGCACATACCAGGCGGGGAACGAAGGGCTCACGCTCAGGCTACAAACCAACAGAACCAGCGCAAGAGATTTTCATGTAAAGAGAGAAGAAGAATAACTCAGCTGTGACAACATATCAACAACAGCTAAATTTAGCAGGTTATTTTCGGAGATCCAGATGCTGGGTAAATACAACCTTATTATTTCATGCAGGGGCAAAAGTTCAGCAGAGTCCCTCGTGCTTCTTTTCTCTATTATTTCACCATGTCTAGCTGCAGAAGGCCACTTTTGAAATACTGTAATATTGTCACTGCCTGGCTGCACTGAAAGAAGCCGTGAGCTCAGTCCCTGTCCCTTGGCAGTTAGAGGAGGCCACTGCTTAATGACATTTGCAGAGCATCCTACTTTTGGCGAGGCCTGATGCTGCTATCGGCAGGAATTTATTCAGAGGATGCAGTTTTCGCATGCACGGCTGGTGTGCAAGCCTTTCCTTTCTGCTTTGTCCAGAACAATACATGGGAAGCCAATGTCAGAGAGGAAGCGGAAGGTTAGGAAATCCATGGAAACCCGGCCCTGGCTGGGACCGCTCCAGCGGGACAGCTCGGGGCTGCACAGCGGGCACTGTGTCCCACACAGCCTGGGGTCGCCCACAGGAGGGGACCGTAGGGCAATGCGAGGGGGGGTCCTACCGCTGGGCAGGGCGGTGGGACAGTTGGGACACAGGGCTACCTGCAGGGTGGTGGGACAGCAGGCACTCCCCTCCAGGTAGCACAATGCACAGTTTGGCCTGTTTTGTCTCAAAAATCAAAGCTCTGGGTTTTTTTTTCTTCAATTAAATTGTCTGAGAGACAGGCTGTGACCCTGCCCATGGAGGGGGTTACCAGTGATGACTGTTCACCAGCACAGGCATGGGGGATGCCCCACTGGGCTGGCAGCCGCTGCCAGGAGGAGACCGAGCGCCCCTGCTCCTGCTGAAACATTACCTCCAAGCAAGCAGATAAAATCCAAGTTGTTTTCCACCATTACTGCTGAGGGAGCTGAGCAGAGCATACCCAGCTATTTTAACAACAGTAGGAAGCAGCAGCAACTTCATACAGCTGGCGTTCAGGGAAGGGGCGGTGGCAGCACAGCCCCAGCTCCTGGCTGCTCACACCAGGAATGGGGTCTGGGAGCTAGGAAGAGGTCCGTCCGGCTGCGCCTCGGGAAGCGGCTCAGGGAGTTTGCCCGGTGTGGTGGGAAAGCGGCATTGCTGTGGTGGGGAATCAGGGGCAGGCTCCAGGAAGCAACAGAAGAGCCAGGAGAGGCAAGTTCCCCACAGTTACCCAGATAAATGCAGAACCAGCTCAACCCTGCCTCATGCCTTTGTCTCAAGAGCTGAGGTCCTCTTAGCACCCACTCCAAAGACGTTAAAAAATCATCAGGGGAAGGAATGGTGTCTGCCGAGAGCACTGTGTGAATGTTTCCTGAAGTGAACCCCATTTGTCAGAGCGCCTTCTGGGGATGGTTAGCTAAGAGGACAGCACGTGGCTGCATCGGTCTCTTCTCAGAGCTTTAAAAACTTCAGCGGAGCATACGAACTGATGGCAGGCTTGCTCCAAGTCCAGCATAATTCACATGAAAGGGAGAGCTTCAACTGTGCTCCACTGGGTTTCACGTTGTGGGGCACCACGCCGCCGCAGATTGCAGGGACACTGAGTAGCCTGCCATGGCTCCAGTCAATGCATCAAATCACAAGTGACAAATTCTTTGGTGTAAAACCGTGCAGCTGCTCGCGTACGTGAGGGCTCCGTCTCCTCCTGCCCTCAGACCTCTATGCAGGCGTGATGCCATGGTGGCCAAGCATCCCTCCAGCAGCGCGGAGCTCGCCAGGCTGGGAGGTGGACATGCGGCCAGGATGGTGTTAGCTGGGATTGTCGTGAATGTAGCTGAGCCTTTACCGAGAGACTTGGATTTTACAGGGAAAAAGCCTACAAAAATATTTCCATAAAAAATCCTGCCATGGATGCTATCTGTAAGTCTTCCCTGCCCCATCCCTTGCACAGAGCTCTTTAACCCTTTTTAACAAGCTCTTGATATTCACATTGTTAATCTCTCCCGTGAAAAGGCAAGAGAGACCACCCAGGATTACCTCTGGAGCTCCATTCACAAAGCACCTTTTGTTGCCCAGAGCTTTCCTGTGCTCCTGGCCTCTTGCGCCGGCCAGGCTCAGAGCTGCCCTAACCCTTACATGGATGAAAAACGAGAGGCCAGGTCATTGCCCTCAAGTTAGGGGAACCACTCGGAGATCCCCAGGCACATCCCGCAGGCTCCCTGCAAGGCGGCGTTTCCCGTTTCACAGCGCCGGAGGCTCCAGCCGGCAGCGTGGGCAGCACCGCTCCTCCCTGCCTTCGCTGCCAAGAGCCATCATCTGTGGGACCTGTTTTGAGCTCTGTGCCGAAAGCAGAGGTGCCGACACAGGGCAGAGGAGCACGCTGCAGGGTCCCTCCGCTTCCAGAGCTGCTGAGGGCTACTGACGGCAAGCTGACCGTAGGACTGGGCCAGGTTTACTTCTGGAGGTGTTGCTGAGCAAAGAGCCTCCATTACACCAACCAGTGAAATTATAAAATGCAGGACCTCCACCCCTCTTGCCCACGAGCTAGGCCACGCTTGGCAGTGGGACTGTTTCTCCGGGGTGGAACATGAGGACAACGCAAGATCCAGAGCATTTTTTCACAGCCCACAAAGCAGCAGCCAGGACCAGCAACGCTCTTCCAGACAAGTTTGGCCGTAGGGCCCTGCCGCATTCTTAAAACGAGCCGCTAGCTGCGCCCCGTCCTAGAGCCCAGAAACCCCGTCTGCATCCCTGGTCCCCAGCCCCGCAGGCGCACACCTCCTCCTCCCACAGACCACTGCCAGCCTCCAGCCTCCTCAGCACCCATGAGCCCCCTGCAGCAGGGTGGCCCCGACCCCCAGCCTCTCCCCCCACCCTTACAGAGGAACGGTTGGGCTAGAAGCAGCCTGCAGACACGTGCACAATAACACAGATCAGCCCAGAGCTGCACGGCAATTCTCTCCTGCCCAGCTGTCGCTGGCGAGACATCTCAATCATGCAAACCTGAGGGGGCTCCAAGCCAGGGGAGACCCTCCTTCCTATGGCACAGCAGTTCCAAGGCTCTGGAGTTCCTAACGAGCTTATCTGCAGAGCATGAAGAGGTTCACCACAAAGAAAAGAGGAATTGAAGAGGAAACAGAAAGGAGCAGAGCCGCTGCTGGGCCGGGCGAATGGCTGACCACGTCGGCAAAGCTATGGCAGCGCACGCATGCCGGCGAGGGGGCTTGCGCCTCTCTGCAGGACTGCTGCGCGCACACAGCGGCTGGGATTTCACACCGCTAACTGGTATTACTGCAACGTATGGGAAAGGATGGGGCAAAGGAGAGGCTGAGCACGTCTCGGGGGCATCCCTCCTGCACCGCTGGGGCTCAGCGGGTGCCCTGGCTGGCACTGCCTCACGCCGGTTGCCTTCGCTGCCCCTTTGAAAAATAACAGTTTGGAGGGAAAATCATACTGCTGGCAGAAGAAACCAGAAGCCCAGCAAGGGGACAGTCCTCCTCGTAACCCCTGCCTGCCCCTCAGCAAGGGCATTCCTGCCCTGAAAAACATTGTCACAGCTTACCTGCATCTTTTTTATCTTCCAGCAACGTGAAACACTGTGAAAAGAAAGAAAAAAGAACAGAAATCATTTTGTTATCTTTTTGATTTTCACATTCATGACTCCTACCACTCACATTTGGGCTCAGTCCCCACTCCAGCCTCCTCTCTGCCAGGAGAGGCACTGGGACCAGCAGTACCTGCTCCAGCTCCGAGGGCAAGCAGAGCTCTAGCAAAGGCTTGTCCCACTGGCTTCAAAACATCAGTGCCAAACATGGCCCGGAGCACGGGGCAAATGCAGCACACCCACTACTGTGGCTCCCTGCCTGCTGGAAGCCATCGGAGGAGGAGGAGGAGCAGCCAGGACCAGGGGCTCTGCATCCCTGGGGTGGGCAAGGAGCCGGGGAGAGAGGGAAGGCTGGAGAGACAGACCTTTCTGCCTGACAGCTTGAAAAGGATGCTGCAACACTGGCAGAGAAGGAACAGACAGGCAGGCAAGGGTTGTCAGATCCACAGCAAGGGAACAAAACAGAGCTTAGGAGGATACAGTCTCTTCCTCCGAGTGTGCAGGCCACAGTGCTCTGCTCTACACCGCAGGTGACACCCGTGAGCCACCCACACACCATGCAGCATGCATCACACCCGGGTCCGCTCCCATGCTGGAGCTGGGTCTGGCTCTGTTCGGCACTGGGGAAGCCTTGGTGGGGCAGACCCTCGCTCCAGCAGAGGAAGCATGGGTCTGGGGTCCCCCTGAACACGTCCCTCAGTACCTGTGCAGCTGCACAGATGGCAGTGGAGATGTCCACATTTTAATCCCATTAGCAGGTCTGGGAGCAGAGAGTACAATGGTGTCTGCAGGCACAGAAAGCCAACAATAAAGAAAGGAAAAAAAAAAAAAGCAAAGCTGAAAGCAGGCTGGGCTCTCCCTCCCCAAGCCTCTTCATGGGTGCAGCACCTGGGGTGGGGAAGTGGCCATCAGCACCACGCACAGGGGCTGCACTCCTGTGGGGACAAAGCCAAGGGAAATGGGATTTACAGATGGCAGAGCCTTGCCAGCACATGGGAGACGACAGCGATTTGCACAGAGGTGGAGGAGCAGGAAGGTCCTGGTGCTGCTCGGGTCCCGAGGCAAGCGCAGAGCCCAGGGCCCTCCCCAGGCCCCTCTCCAGGCGCAGGCGAGCCCCCTCCAGTGCAGCCGCAGCCGTGCCAAGCGGGGCCAGAGGTGCCGGCAGGGCAGCGGGGATCGCTGCAGGAATGCAGCACGCTGCTGAGCCTGCCTTTCCCACGAGCCACCCGGGACCCCTCTTCCTGCTGGGGCAGCGGGGCTGGGGATGACCCGGGGGGAGATGGGCTTAACCATCTCCCCACTGCCGGGCTTCTCACGGCAGCGCCTGCTCAAGAGGTGCCCATCAGTGGGGCCGGGGTTATTGCTGCAACCCCACAGCGTGCCTGTGTTTGCAGCGGGGGGTCACCCGGCTCCTCCAGCTCATTTGGCGTTGCTGAATCGGTTCCCACTGGAGGGAAGTGCAGGGAGCTGCTGCTCCTGCTGTGTGCTTGGCTCTGTCCTCCTCAGGGAGAGCCTGTGCAGATGCCTGAGCCCCAACCTGTCAGTGTGTGGGCAACTGGAGAGCATCAGAGCCGAAAATATTTGGACAGAGAGATGATCACTGGGACCCCGTCATGTCTGTTATCACAAGCTCTGCAACCACCAGCCCTGCAGCCGACGCATGCGGTAGATGCCCACAGCGTGGGGCAAGGTCTGGTGGGCGATGAGGTAGGGCTTTTTCCATAGCAAGGGCAGGGAAAGCTGGTCCTTGTCCTCAGGCAGCTTTGGGGAGCCTCCTCTCCCCTGCCATCATGTCTTGGCCCTAGCACCTTCTTCTTCCCATGAAATCTCCCACCAGCTGCAGCTCCACCTCGTTTAACCTCGAAAGCTTTAATCCCACAGACAGAGCCCTGCACATTTCTTCCCCTTCAAGAAATTCCTCCGCTGTTCATGTCAAGTAGCTGAGCAACACCAGCCTGGGCAGGAAAACGGGAAACCAGGCTGAAGCAGAAGCCGGAGCCCCACACGAGGCCATTGGCGCTCACCGAGGGAAATCAGGAAGGTGTTGTCCTCCGTCCCTTCGGCTTCCCCCAAAGCCCACCCAGCCGCTCAGCCCTGGGAGCTGCTCTTGGCTCCGGCCGGGCAGAGCTGCTCCCCGGCTGCCCCTCTCCCGAAGCCTCGCGCTCCACAGGGACTTGTCCAGCACCTGTGGGACACAGGTGGGGATCAGCCAGGTCTCATTTGCTGGTGGGGGGTGGCTGCTGTGGAACTGAAGTAGAAATATGGGAATGGCAGTCTGCTGACAGAAGAAGGAGAGAGAAATGAAGTGTCCACCAGAATACATTGTGTTGCTGCAAGCAGAGCAACAGGAAACTTGAAACCAGCAAAAGAAACCATGCAAAGAGCACAGCCACTCCTGAACTTGGGAAGAAGGCAGCTCCAACATCTACCAGGGAGACCCTTATCACCCCTTATTCTGGGGTTTGGCGATGCCAAATTCAACAAGAGTCTCATGGGCTGAGCTAACGAGGAAGCGTAAAATACAGAAACATCATTTTGGCCCTAGCCTCTGAGCATCGGGGAAGCTCCCATCCAGGCAGAGTCCCCCATCCCTCACTGCTGGGTTCCTGCTCCAAGAGAAGCACCTCTTTGCTTACACCTACTGAAACAGATTTTCTTTTTCCCTGCGGCAGATAGCTGGAGGTGGTGAGCCAAGGGACTGTCACCCTTGCTCTCCTCGAGCCCATCCCTTCTGAGTGTAAAGGCCACCTATCTCACGGCAAATAGTCAAATATCTTCTGGAGCCTCCAATTACCTGGAGTTTCCCTTATTGCAGGCCCCTGGCCACGACACCTCAGTGTCCAGGGGTGACAGTGGCGGGGAAGAGCCCCAGAACCAAAGGACAAATATACTCCCAGACCCGTGAATGACTTTAGCCCACGCTCAGTCCCCATGCAGCTCCAGCCATCCTGCAAAAGCATTTTCTAAGCAAGAAGACGACAAAAATATCAGGTTAATTTGTAAAACCGGAGGGTTCATGTGGGGAAGTATCCTCAGACAGGGAGGGGGGCCGGGAATGTGTCGGGGTGGGGAGAAGCACCCCGTGCTGCCAGAGGAGCAGCTACAGCCAGGGGGGGCCCGGGGAGAGCGAAGGCAGGAGCCAGCCCACAGCTCCCAGCATCTCGCCACCTCCTCCCCACCACCCACACCAGTGGGGCCACCAGACCCTTCATCAGACTCGAGGTTATCAGCAGTCTGCCGGTTGCTTTCAACTTTGCTCAAGTCCACAGGCACCAGGGAGCCCAGCGTGGGCCAGGCTGGAGCCCTTTGGGAACTATAGCTCTGCAAGGGGGGATGCAGGACCCAGTCCCTGCATCGCTGTCGCCATGAGCGCGATGGCAATGACAACACGCAGCTCACAGGGATGAGAAGGGTTAACAAGGACTTGCTAAGCTCTCTGGAGACAGCAGGGACAAGACAGCTACTAATATTATTAATGAATTTCACAAATGTCATTTTTAGACTCAACTATTTTAAGCTTTGCATTGAAACCCCGGGGGAACAGCGTGCATTCCACATCCATTTTACCACGGCAGATCCACTCGCTTGACACAGCCCGGTGTACAGCACTGGTTGGAGAGAGATTTTACTGCTTTTTCCAATCTGAAGCTCCCGAAATCCATACCAACAATAACTCCGAAACCTACCCGGCACACCTACCACCGCACTGCACAGGCTGTGATACAATAAATCCAACACAACAAACGGGCAGTCAGAGAGGGAGACCGAGTTGCACGTTATTAAGGCGACAGATGAGGAGTTAAACCCAAACGAAAAATACCAGATGCCATGAGAACCACTGCTGCAGGAAATTAAAAACTCGGGGCCTCCGGTCTCGCTGTTCCTTTGTCATCCCGCTCGCAGCCGCCCCGTCCCTCCAGGTCGGCAAAGCCAGACGCGGTCCCGCTGCCGCACCGGGAGCGACCCGAGCCTCCAGGTGAGCCCCAGTTTGCAGGGGTGCCCCCAACCCAGCTGCACCACCCGAGCCATGCATGGCAGGACCCGGCTTGGCGTCTGCAGACCCCGTCTGGGGGCTGGTAGGGTGCATGCGCACACACAGAGCCCACCGACGACCGCATTATATCCACCGGTGCTGCATCCGTACATGCATGCTGCCCGCGCTCAGCCGGGCACGGCACCCTGCCTGCCGGCTCCGCGGGTACCATCACTGAGGGGTAGTGGGTGACAACAGGGCACACTGACCAAGGCATCCACATGAGGCCCATCCAAAATTAACCTTTCACGCGCATGTGGGGTGCGGGCACGACATCCCTCCGGAGCAGGCGTCAGGCACTGTGCGCAAACCCCAGCCCCGCTAGAGACGCCTCCCCCACCGTCCCTTCCGGCAGCTTCTCCCAAAATTAGGAGGGTGTCGAAAGATGGACACCATTTAAATAGACCGTTCCTTACCTTGGCTCTTTTGAAGCAAGCCCAGAAAAAATCCAGCAATGGCATGATGGGCCGGGCAGGGGGGCCAGTGCAGAGCCCCCCTAGACCACGGCGCTGCCCCTGGCCGCAGGGGGAGCCCACCCCGGCACCCCCATGGCTGCTGCCTGCAGCACGCAGAGCTGGGCAGAGCCCCAGTGCGGGCAGGAGCTCGGCGCAGGCAGGCAGGGAGGGAGGGAGGAGGCAGCGCTGCCTGCGGAGGCGGGCCAGCGATTCAAACCCTGCACCGTTATTCAGTTGGTTGCAAACAGGCTTGGACGACGATTGAAATTCCCTGAAGACTGAGAGTTTTAAACAGCTCCAGGCTTTCCTTCCTGCCTCGAATGCACCGAGCAGCGCCAGTTCCCAGGCAGCGGGAAGGAGCGAAGGAAAAGAAACACCCCCAGAGGAGAAGAAATAGGAGTTTCGCTGTCAAAGGCACATGTAGGACGTTGGAAACCCAAACCCCAGACGGTTTAGGTTTTCACTCCAGCCCCTGCTCCAGCTCACCAGCAGCAGCCACAGATGCACTCCAGAGGGCTCCCGATGCTGTCCCCTCCAAGGGCAGCGGGCACCGCGTGGCAAACCCGCAGGTCTGACCCCAGCAGGGAGAAAAACATTGGGGGGGAAAAACACCCCCCCAGTCATCAGACACGGCCTGGCCATTCACTCCAAGTCTATTCACAGCTCCTTACCTTCCTTCTGCTAACAGTTGTGCAAGCTTAGCATTTGTTCACAAGAATGACCATAAGAAAAGGCAACGCCACAAACTTTTGTGCAAGCCGTCCGGTGCATGGGCCCCCAGGCAAGAAGCCTTCTTGCAGGCACATAAGCAAACCTCACCAGCTGGTGATTTACGAGATTATATCAGAATATGCAACAGCAAGCTGATCAGCAGTGACACCTGGGCCGAGGCACACTCCCACAGGACACTTGGTGGATGCCCAGCGAGCCAGTGGCACTGCTCCTGCCCACGGCCCACCCCAGGCATCCCCCCAGGGGACGATCCTGCCCACGCACAGCCTGGGGCCCATGTACGCTTGCGGGTAGCACGTCCTGGCGTGCAGGAGCGCGGTGGCTCTGCCCCAGGACAAGAGGCCATATGTAGCGCGATACCCCAGCAGTTGGTGCGTGCGGCAGCTGAGCCCGCTGCGAAATGTCAGTGAAGGCGGACGAGGACGCGGCGCTGGACCCCCCCGAAGCAGGGCCAGCGCCTCAGCAGACCTTTCCTGCCTGTCCTGGGACCACCTTCACTGCTTTTCCCTGCCTGTCACTGGTGCCCTTCAGACTGCCTGGCTTTGTGCATGCGGGGGGCACCAAAACAGCCTCAAGACGCTGGCGGAGGGGAAGACCACCAGGGAGAGGAACAGAGGAGCAAGCAAAGTACAGGCAAGCCATGGTTGGCAGGAGCTGGCTCGGTGGCACTGCAAACACAGGACATCCCATGGTAGGTGGCAGCTCCTCCCGGTTGCAGCCATCACCGCCGCTGAGCCAAAGGAGCCTGCTCAGATCCCAAATCTCCGTTACAGTGGGATCAGTGCCAGCCTTGCTGGTACTCTCTGTGGTGAAGCAGAGAGGGTGGTCACAGCTCCTGGGAAGCAGGATTGGGGGGATAAGACAAGGACAGGAGCACAGAAGATGCAGCAGAGCTGGAGAAGCTGCATCTGCCTGGCAAAGATGGCATCGGGCACCTATAGCATCCCACAGACCTGATCCACACCCAGGCTACCCCCCCAGATCTACTGAACTGCTCCGGCGGCACCGGCATGGCCCCAGCAGCAGCACACGAGCGGCGTCAGCACCGGCGCCGGCTCCAGCTGCCTCCTTCCATCTCCTCCTCACTCATTCCTCAGCAACATTTTGGCATCACTCCCAGGCTTGGCACCAGCCACAGTTCCTCTGCCGTGTCCCCTGCGTTACTGGGCCAGCGCAGCAGGGCTGGGGGCACTGAGGCACAGCATAAGCTTTGTGTGGTGGCCTTTTTTCTCCTCCTTTAAATGCCTGGGGCTGGGAAGACAGTCTCACCTCTATGGGACACTTGCCCAGGGTCACCTTTCCTAGCAAACGTTTTACCCATACGAGGGGGCACGTAGGAGTTAAAGCCAGAGGCTGCTACCTGAGAGTCAGCCACCCTCCATTACTCACTTGCCGCTGCCTCAAGGGCCATAGTTTTTATTCTGAGCACTTACAAATAATTCCCTGCAATGGGCGAAGGCAGCTGGGACAAGCGCCCATTTCCAGACATCCCCATCCAGCTCACTGGGTACCACTGCCATAGCGTGGAAGCTGCCAGGGGACCGGCCACCATGGCAGAGCTGCTGAACAGCACGGCCACCATAAGATCCTACACAAAAGGCCTTCCTGGCCATCGTCACTCTGGGCAGCTCGGGCTGGGGCTGAAGGCAGCTCTCACAGGAGGGACCATCCCTGCAGGGACGGCAGCGTTGCCCGGCTCCTCATCCCACCAGGGGCTTGCCTGTCCGCTCTGCTTCGTGGGGAGGACGGGTGACTGCCTGCTCCAGCTAGCACAGGCGGCACATCAGGCGGCAAACAGACATCTGCAAGGTAAGAGACATCTGCAAGACAGACCGATGGAGATGGCTCTGTCCTGCCAAAACCAGGAAAGTCCTTGTGGAAACGGGTGCAGCCCTGTAGCTTTAACTCTAACTATACCAGCCCACCAGAGGGGCTCTGCCAGAGAAACAACCCCACAAGCACCTCGCTTCAGTGCTTGCTCTGGCAGCGTTAAGTCCTTCTCCCATTTCCTCCAAAAGCAAAAAAAAAAAAAAAGCAAAACAAGTTAGTGCAAATAGAAGAAAGCTGTCTCCTTCCCAGGGCCTGGGAGACAAACCACAGAGGCTTCTGCATACTTGTGTAGCTTCTTCCTTCCTATCCAGTCATCCCAAAAGCATTCAAGTAATTTTAAATCTAGAATCCTTGTTCAGCATACCAGGATACCGTCCTCGGTAAGAATAGGTCTTGGGGACTGGATCCCCTGTGAAGTGGCTGAAGCTTGTACACACCAAAGTGGGTGTTTCTGCCAAGTGATGCCAGGGCACGGGCTCTACTGCTGCATTTGTCTCTTCCCAACATTTCTAACGTACCTGCTCCAGACTTCTACAGGAAAAACAAAAGCAATCTGTATTAATTCTCTCTCTATATATATAGATGTATCACTATGACCTTCAGACTTATGTGAAAGCCCATTTTAAACTCGAGTTAATTTTAAAAGGCTAATTCTAAGGATAACTCCACACTGTACGGGCTTGCTAAGAGTTTCCCACCCAGCAGATGCCCACGCTGCCCAGAGCTGGGACAGGCACCGGGATGGCTCACTAGTCAGACCCAGCACTGCAACAAACATCTTGCTTTCTCCGCAAGTCATAGGACAGGGCCGGTATTTTGGAGGACAGGTACAGCCTCTTCTCACAACAGATCATCACCCAGAGGATCCCATGTCGCCTCCGAACAGGCCTGAGGCCAGGAGCTATTCCTGTCCCATTGATGAGCTATTGCTGTCACGGCTGTTGCTCAGCAGCACCCAGGCACAGCATTAATAACAGCTAAAGGCTGTCGGCCTGCCAGGCAATGTCCTTGCCGGCCAGAGAAGCCACCATCGGTGCCGGTACTGCTCCTGAAGGCTGGCCCCACTTTTGCTGGAAAACATGGGGCGTCTGAAGAGATGTGAGCAGGGGGCAAGCTGCGCCTGGCCAGCGAGCAGCCCCAGCGAGCCATCAGCATGCAGTGATTTTCCACTTGCTGCTGTGTGCAGGCATTTCCCCGAGGTCAGGAAGGGAGCAGCTACTGCAGAGCAGGCGTTTGCCCTATTAGCATAGCGGGAACAGTAACCCTTTTCTTTTAATAACGCTGAATTGCTGGGCGGGTGCTGACGGTGCAGGGCTGGCAGCGCCGGGCAGGGGCTGCGACACCAACACCGTGCCGGTGGCGAGAAGGGGTGGAGAAGATGTGAAACCTGCTGCCCACGGGAAGCGTCACCAGGGAGGCTGCAGAGACCTTGCCTTTCCAAGGACAGGGTTGAACCCCTCCTGCGCTGGACCAGCCGCCCTGTGCCAGCACACGGCACCCCACAGCTGGGGCTCGGGCTGCGACGCCAACCCCGGCACGGACCTCGGCACTGGGCTCCAGCCGAGAGGCCAACGCTCTCTGCTGGGCTTGGTGCCCTGCTATTGAAGAGGCACTGGGCACCGCAACAGCTGGACCACAAGAAGCCTGCTGAGATACGTGAGCATTGAAAAGCAGCAGAAGACATTCCCCAGCTTCCCGCTGTCCCACAGCTGCCCCGTACCGCCGGTGAGGTACGCCTGCCACCACTGCCTTTCCCTTAAAAAGTTCGTCATTAAAAATAATGCCAACATGCATGCTCCAGCCTCCGATGGTGCATTCAGGAACATGAGAAAACTGTTAAGATCTGAATATTTTTTTTTAACAGATGAGAGTCTAAACTTTGGCTTTCATTCTGAAAAGAAGACATTCAAAAAGAAGTCATGTTGTCTCTTGGACCAGGTACCTAATTCTGTCATTCATAAGGGGGCTCCTGGCCTTTGCTGTTCAACCAGACATTGCCAAACATCCCACTGGCGGTGGCCCCAGCTCATCCGCCCTGGGGAGCAGGTCAGTCCCGCTTGGCAGAGAGCACTGCCTTGGAAGAGGTCACACAGCACCAGGAGGGATGCCGTGGGATGGCAATTGGTAAGGGAACAGTTTTGGCCAATGCAGGCTCGATTACGAAAAAGATCACCATCCAACGTGATCAGCCTTGACCCATGCATGGATGCAAACAAAGAGCCCATTTAACGATAAAGCAGAGTTATTTCCAGCAGGGCAGTTGCTGCTTCTCCTTTGAGGAACAACAGACAAGCTACAAATATGCCGCCTGGGCTGGTGCTGTGACCAGGACAAGTGGAAATGCCCGGCCTTTGCGTGCGGGGCACAAGCCACTCACCTGGCAAACCAGCACGTTCCTGGTGCTGCAGCCACTGCCCGTGCCCCGGGCGCCCTGTGCGAGGGCTGGAGCAGGGCAAGCAGCTCGCCGGGTGGCCGGGATGCATGCCTGGCCCCACTCCTGCCCGAGCGCACCGTGTCAGCGCCTTCAGGGATGTTTTCCTCCTCGTAAGCGAGCCAGCATCAGCAGCAGGCGGCTGCAGCGTGCTCGGCTGTGGCTCCTGCCGGGAGGTGTAAGCGGGGTCCTGGGGCACGGGCGGGAGGTGCCGGGGACGGGCGCTGCCTGCAAGGGAGGATGCGGGCAGTCGCTCGGCTGCCGGGATGCCACGCGCTGCCGCAGGCTGCACGGGAGACCCAGCACGGCGGGAAAGCCTCCCTCTCTTGACGGACAATTAGGCAATTACTTAATCCCCACGTGCCAGCTCCTGCTGCAAAAGGAAACACTCTGGTGAGCAGGGCAGCACCCCTGTAACCCTTCTGGGGCCAAAGGCGTAAATCCCCCATCCCACGGCAATAGAGCAGCCAGCTGGTCTCACGGGCGTCCCCTCAGCAAGTCCCTTCCCAAAGGCCGAGACAGAGGAGTGGGACGTCCCCCTCTGCCAGCACCTGTGGCACTCGCATCCTGCTAAAGCTTCACCCTCCGACGCCAATTACGTTTTTCCTTAGCCCAGATGTGCGCTGGACTCCCTCAGAAGACCCAAGGGCCCCTTGCCTTATCCATGGCTGCAAGAAGCCCCCCGCCCTCCCCAGTCCCCTCAAAGGTCCTGGCAAAGGCTGAATCTGTGCATTTCACTGCAAAGAATGGTCTGCTTTGTAAATACCAGTGCATGTATTTACAAATACTGATTTATTTAGTATACACACAAAAGCCAAATAAACTTTTCAGACGACTAGTCCTCACAGGCTCGCAAAACTCCCCAATTTCACTAAACAAGAGATGCCATCACCGAAAAAATTAGTCAATAATGTTTTTTGTGGAATTTCTGCTACACAAGCTGGGGTGCGCTCCTGCCCCAATTCACCGAGACCTCCACAGATCTATAAGCCCGCAGCTGTCAGCCAGAAAGCTTGAAGACGTCAACAACAGGAGGTTTGCACCATTAAATTCTATTAACATAAAAACGTTAGCCTTGTTACAAGCGTCCTGGCTCTCCCCTGAAGCAGGGTGCCCTCCCTCCCCAAGGCCAGCAGCCACATGCCACCCAGGGCTCACCAGGACCCCCCCCACCTCTGCGCTCCCCAGGCTGCAGGTGAGGGCAGTGACACACCAGCGAAAACCAACCTCCCAGACCCCGGCGGGCGAAGCAGAAATAACTGGGGGCCACAGCCATGGTGGACAACCACCAGCAACACACTGAGCTGGGGCACCGTGGAGGATCTGCACGCCTGGCTCCATCCTTCCTCCCGGTCCTCCTTCATCCACCTGCGGTAGCTACTACCCATTGGGGACACTTGGTCTCAAGCTTTTACACTATTGTTTCCAAATCCATGGGCTTGGCACATGAGCTCAGGTTATTCCTCACCACACACCCCTCACTCTGTCAGTATTTGAGGCTGACTGGTTTAAGTTCGGGATCTGGCAGTGCCCCAGGCTTGTGCTCAGCAGGGGGGAAGCGTGCTATTTACATGCATTTAAAAGAGCACGACTGATACGGTAACGTTTTTGAGATACTATAGACAAGTAACACAAATTACAAATAGATCTGAGTGATACAGAAGGAAAATGGCTTTGAGACCTGTATACCTAACCAATTTTAACTCTATTTAGATTCAAGTACCTAAGAGTGTCTGGGAAGAGTCTACAAAGATTCCCATGCTAGACAGAACCCCAGCAGAAACACACTGCTATGCCATAGTTTTCATATAGGCACCTTGGAAAGAAAACAAAATATAATACAGGCTGCATTTTTATGTGTAAACAAGTGGCATAAGCAGAATGCTCACAGGCAGCTTTCCCTTCCCATGGGAATATTACTGAGCTGCTAGAGCCTGGCTGGGACATTAATCCTCTGCCCCCAAAGGCAGGCGCCAGACCAGCACAAGGAATTGCGAGCATCTCTTATTATTAGCAAGAGCAGGGAGGCTCCTGTGGCAAATGTATAGGAGAGCAAAGGGCTGTGCTATTAACAGCCAGAGGACAGCCCGAGCCTTGGGGCACAGCCTGACTCCGTCCTGGGGGCTGGATGGAGGGGGACAGTCCCACGCGCCCATGCTCTCCGCATGGGCTCAGGCCCAGAAATGCAGCTGGTTTAGCAAGGAACTGCCTGGGACCCCTTCCCCTTCACAGCCAGCCCCTCCTGCCTGCACCGGAGCAGCAGCTACAGGGCAGAAAAAGCAGATTAATCCCCCTCCTGCCAAAGCCGAACCCTGCCCTGTGGCAGGGCTATCCGAGAGCGGCACAGGGAGGGCTGGCATCACACGAGGGGCACCAGCACATGCACACAGAGCTGGAGCTGGCTGGGTGTGAGGGACACGCTCCTGCCGGTGCCCGGCTACCTGCCTCCAACAGCCAACACCCTCAGCAGCTAAAAAAAATAATCACAGGCAACAGAGACACATCTGTCTTTCAGGCTTGCACAATGAAATGCCACTTAATAAGCTACATTTGACCTACTTGTATATTTTTGCACATAGTTCCAGCGACAGCTGTTGTCTGGGGAAGATCACAGCCCTAATTCTGGACGAGGTTTGGGATTAATTAACAAGACAGAGGAATCTCTGTCAGGTGCAGTGCTCTGCTCCCTGCAAGCAAGAGCAGGTCTTTGCAAGTTTAACCCCACATGACAAATTCACATACAGCCTCTTCTCACTTGCGCAGGCTTGGACCATTCACGTACTAAGTCTTCCACACCCGGATTCAGAGGCAAACCCTGTCCAGCACAGCTTCTCGTGCAGAGAACAGTGCCAGGAACAAAGCAGCTCTGCTCGCGGGAGCCTGACGTCAAATTCCCTGATGGCTCCAAGTAAGAGGGCATGCATCCCCGGAGCAGGTGGGAGTACAAAGGTGACAGGACCCAAAGGTTTCTGCAAGCCAGCCTGTGCCCTGTTTGGCTGACTGGGCTCTGCTGTCATGCTCCAGCACTCCGGGGGCTCCGGAGGATTGCCACCATGAGCCAAGGACTGTGCTCAACCCACAGCCTGGCCAAGCAAGTCTCCTTGCTAAGGTGCAGAGGACCATGGTGCAAAGCTTGGCAGCCAGGAGATGCTCCCAGGTTGTCCTCAAGAGCCCAGATTTGCTGCTGTGGCTGCAGTCAAACCTGGCCAGAGCTGGGCCAATCTTGCATGCACCCCGACAGCAGAACACACCAAAGCTGAGAGGGTGCCCAGGGCTGAAGCAGCTGGGTCCAGCAAGCGCAGAGCAGGCGGCAGCACGCTGAAGGCATGGTGCTCTTCCCATACAGGAGCATCACAGAAGACATTTAAAACAAACCGGCATCAGGCACAGCCTCTCTTGGCACCGTTTCAGTAAAAATCGCTGCCACAATGATGCCCTTTCTTTAGGCCATTGACTGCATGAATAAGGAGAGACGCTTCTTGCTCGGGGACAGCCAGTGCCTGTCCCATGCCCATGGGCACCGCAGCCCCAGGGGTATTTCCAGGGCTGGATGGAAGCCACGCGCACTGCTGCTAACCTTCTTTGGGGACGCCAGGAAAACTCAGAGGCAGCTTCAGAAAACCCTTTACACAAACCCTCACACACACACAAAAGCATGATTATTTGACAGCAAATTCTTTTCTTCCCCCGGCCCCCTGCGGCCGCAGGGGCTGCCAGGCTTGTCCCAGCGAGAGCGTCCTGCCCTCGGCCCCGCGCCAAAGGGCTGAGCTGGAGCGACATGCCCTGGTTCCCCACTCCAAAGCTGATCAAGAGGTAGAAGAGGAAAAGCGAAGGAAGCAAAGGCTAAACAAGCAGGATCTCTGTCCTGAGTGCTCAGAGCCTGAACTGGCTGTGCTGCTCCGGGCAGAAAGCACCGAGCCCCACAGCCTGCACGGCTGCCTGCCTTTCTGCCGGCCAGGGAGAGGGCTCCAGGGGCCACAGCAACATGGACTTCTATCTTGGGTTCAAACACACCCACTTGGAAACATCCAAGCCCAAACTTTCACAGTCAGGTTACAAGTCCCTTAAAGCACAAAGTCAGAACAAAAGCACCTTTCCTTTCCAAATTACAGAGACGCATCGAGGCTGTTGAGCCTGAGAAGCCAGCAGCCTCTGCCCCATCTCTGCACTCGCCCCAGTCCCTGTCCCAGCGCCCGTTTCCCCAGGACACATCCCGGCTGTGGGCTGGGTGCCAGACCAGGCTGTCCCCATGCCAAGTGCAGGGCTGCGCTGTCTCGGGATTCTGTCGCTGCTGCTGTGAAGAATTCAGAAGCCCTGAGAAAGAAAGAGGCAGCAACCCCATCCCAGCTCTCAGCCACATTTGTTTTGCTAAAGGACTGAATTATGGGGAGAGGCAGGTTTTAAATAAGTGCATGGCATAAATAATTGCACCATCTGTTTATGATTCTGAGACAGCAACACAAAATGCCAGAATAAGACTTGAAAAGAACCAGAAAACACAGTCCAAGTGAAATCCAGCAGTTCTTGCTGAGCTCTGAAATTTACACCCTGCCTTTTTCTTGTAGAAAGCAATGAGCTCATCACAGACTCCTGCCTTGCATCGGGCAGCATCTACAATGGCAGGAGAAGCACAGAGGAGCCCAGCAGCAGCTCCTCTCCTTCCTTCACTCTGAGCAAAGTGTAGCAGGCAGAGCCACCTCCGGGCAGAGGCAGCACCTGCCGGGAAGTCGAACAACGGGGCATGGTCCAAGGGAGGGATTTCCCATCTCCTGGGCTGCATGGAAAAAAAAAGCCAAGCAAGCATCCCTGTCCTGCCAGGGAAGGAGTACGGACTGCTCCTCCAGACAGACTTCGTCAGGAGGCGACGGTCCGGCTCCTAGTGGGGAGCCCTGCTGGCTCCTGTAAGAAGGCAGTTCAACATCTGCCTCGGGGTAACAAGAAAACACTCGTTTAGCCAGGCCCAGCCGTCTCGTTCCCCACTCCCTCCTCATAGGGAGCTTCAAAGAAAGAGCCACCTGCCTGTGCGGGGCTGGACATGCTGCAGGTGGACCAGACCAAGGGCATCCCGGATCCCTATCAGCCCTTCGCAGCCACGCCAACGGCAGCCCGCTGCCCCCCCAGCTCCCTCCAGCGAGCCGGCTGCCCTCGGCATGAGCAGGCAGGAGGACACCCCCGCCTGGGACACCGGCTGCCCACCCTGCGCCCAGCCCGCCTTCCACCCCAAACGCAGCCATCAACTGCTGTGTGGTGCCAACACACGGCAGGGAATGACAACCAGCCCCAACAGGACAAATGCTCTTGGCTTCTTAGCTTGATCCAGGCGTTTGGGGTTTGCAGGGAGAGGGTGGGAAGTTCCGTGTGATTTGGATGCACCAGAGCTCCCAGGAACAAGCATGATCCAGCCAGAGCACTGGTAACACCCCAAGTACCTTCCTGAGCACAACCCAGATGCTTCGAGCACAAGGTACAAGCTTTGAGCCAGGAGATGCCATCAAGAAGGCAACAGCAGTTGGTATATGTTAAGCTTCAGCCTGTGTGGGCTTAAGTAGCTTGTAGGGACTCACGGGACCGTGCAAGGGACCACAGCCTGGCACCCGTCAGCAGGTGGAGAAGCAGCTCTAGGTAGGGATCTGTTAATTTTAAATCTCATTACCCTTTGCAGCACCTGTCTTGCTGAAGCAAAGAATGAAGCAGGGCATGTATGTATACCTACACACACATATACTTAGTTCAATGGCAGGAAAAAGTGCCAGGTGCTAAAGAAGCTCAGCCTGGTTTTGGGAATTGCTTTTCTGGAGACGGTTTGGTCAGTCTAAGGGTGGCTCATACAAAGGCCACCATACCTGTGAAAACAATTGAGTACCACACTGATCCTGGTGCCCGATACAGCAGACCCAACACAGGGCAGAGCAGCAGACATGCAGTCTCCTTTGGAAAACCAGGGAAAATTAACTCCTGTCCATACGCAACGGAGGGGCGAGGCAGAGCATGCAGCAGCTACAGCAGCTATCCTAACTGCCTGGCCATGGCTACAACCACTTGACACGGCGCAGGAGCAGACCCCTCTTACCAGAACCACATCAGAGGAAGACGTGCTCCTGCCCGACCATGAACCTGCGCAGGAGCAAAGGTGAAACAGGGCTGAGGCTGGGCAGGAAAACTGCACAGCACTCCAGCCGCTGCCTGGGCAACGGGAGAGCAGTCCTAACATCAGCAGCCACTCCAGTGGTTTCATGTAGCTTCAGTTACAAGAGAAACAAAACAGAGTTGTTTTGCATGGGAAAGCATACCAGAGGGCCCAGCCTGGCGTGCAGCAGGACCAGGAGCAGTCGGGCTGGAGCTGCCTGGAGCCCCGATGCCTGCTGCTTGCTTTGTGCTTGGGGAACAGCCGCAGGGACAAGGCTCAGCCGGTGGTTCTGTGTGCAGGCATGGCTGCCCTGCTCTAAGGGCTCCAGAGCCCATCAGCCCTTTGCAATCAAATTTAACAGGGAGCCAGAGGCCTCCAGGGTAATTATGTTTGTATGAGTGTCTTGTAAACAGAGGGACTTAAAAGGGGTGACAGAGATCTTACTGAGACCCCAAGAGACAGAAATGATGCACAAGGAGCACAAATACAAAAGGTGAGGGAGCCCACCCAGGAGCCTGCTGGTCCACAGCCACAGCAGAAGCCTTGAGCAAAGCCCACAATCGACCAGACCCAAATGCGGAGGAAACCAGCCGGCACAGATTCCCCAGGCCAGAGCTGTTTGTCCCAACAGCCTTTCCTGCAGGCCCCCAGGGACCTGTTTTGCCCTCAGTCCCTTGAGGTACTCCCTGCTCCCCTCGACCACCACCCCCAGGGCGAGCGGGAATTTGGTTCCTATTTGGGTAGAAACCCTGCAGGGCATGAGACTGTTAAAGGGTACAAAGTCAGCTTCATGCACTGGATTTAAACTGCACCTCACTGGCCTGAAGCAGGAGTTAAGGGTACAGAGAAGACGACATTCGACATCAGCCAGGAGCACCCCAACCTCAGGACCAGCCAGGTGCCTGAAGGGTGCAGGTAATGGGGCACACACAGTCACCACACTCTGAAATGCCTCGATTCTGGTTGTGAATATGCCTGAAAGACAGATACACTTACCAGCCAGGCAGGCCATGTCTTCATTTCCCCAGGAGACAGAGAGAAGGCATTTTCCTCATCTTCCTCCCAGTCTGGGATGTTGTGGTCTCTCCCCAGGTCTGTCCGGAGCACCCTGAGCTGCTGCACTGGATGTGCTTCACTCTGCTCGAGCACATACCCATGCTTTGTCTGAGAAAGTTCATCAAAGACCAGTTCTTCACCACTGCCAAAAAATTTACTCTTGCTTGGAGCATCCCTTCTGTGCCCTGCACGTTTCTCCGTAAGGCTGATAAACCTTGGACGGTGCCCCCAGGTTCTCCTGGGGAAAGATCCACCCAGAGAGTACGAGGAGTCATCGTCTATCGAAGTATAGTCAGGCTCATCCTCAGGACTGCGCTCGCTGCTTGTTGGACAGAAGAAGCCGTAGACACCTTCCTCATCAGCTGAAGAGTACCAGGTCAGAAGCTCATCCCACTGGCCTGGAGATGGAGGTGGCTTTGCTCGGCATTCAACACTCCTTGCCTCCATTGTCCATGGCCAGAAAGCACTGCCCGCTTCAGGGAAAACTGGCAATGCAAAAACATATCTTAGCAAGAACCACCCAGGAGATGGCATTTATTTTGCCTTTCCTCATTTTCCTTTCCATTCCATTCAATTAGAAACAGATGTAATGGTCCTTACTCCAGGTATCTCCATGCTTTACTCACTGGAGTGTGCAGACCCTGCACCACTTCTGAGGTTGCAGCAAGTCATAAAGCTCAGCTAGTCTAACTTTCAGTCAGGTCAACAGGTGCTTTAAAATACCTTGTACGCATTGGAACAACAGCAATTAGCAATAGCTGTCCATTCTGTAGCAGTTCTCTGTATGTTGTCCACTAACATACCTCCTTGCAAAAGAGGTTACCTGCACAATTGCACTGGGACCACTGCTCAGCCTGTCCCCACTTTGGTTTTCTATTCTTCATTTCTCTCTTAAAATAGAAAGCTACTTTCACCCTTTTAGAGGGAGCTTGTGTTTCATGTTATGCTCTTCACACTGCCAGCAATGCAGCACTGTGGGAAGAGATGGGGTTTGCAAGGGCCTCTTTGAGACGCGTTTCACCCAGGTGCTGTCTGAAGGTTTGTTTCAAGCCAGTGCAGTGCAGGAGATGCTGTCTCAGACCTCTCGGGAGGAGCTGGGGCCATGCCTTCTGCACATGCAGGGGTTCAGCCAGGACAGATGGCAATCGCTCCGTCTCCTGCCGCCTGGGCACGGTGGCAGCGCTGGGGAGAGCTTGTACCCCCATGCCACCAAACCTGCTGCAAGAACGGAGCATCAAGGTGACAGCAGTCTACCCGGCTGCTGCCCATCCACATCTGCCTTGCTGTCCCCAAGGCTCTTATTGACATTCAGCTCCCTGGCTTTGGTCTACAGCACGAACAGGAGCTTATCAGACAGAGAAGGCCTAGGAAGCCAGATGTGCCAAGGTGCCAGGAACAGGGAGGCTGTAACACACTGAACAAAACCATCCCTGTTTGCTTTCCTGTAAGAGCAAACGGCTTTGAACTCCGAAACGTGGGCAGAGGGTGACAAGGTTCAAGGAAAATAACCAAGGTGGAAATAATGAAGCTATCCTTCCCACATCGGCAAGTACATTTTTCATAGCTTTTCATTCTCACTAGGATCGAGAATAAAGTCTAGAGCAAACCCTGGAAACAAGGGTTTCTTTACTCCTGTCTCGCAGGGTCCCATCCCCACGTGCAGCGCAGGTCTTGTCCCCCCGGACAAGGCGACAGCAGAGCAACACAGTGACCCTTACATCTGTCAACACCAGCAGCCCCATGTGTACGAGCTCCCTGCCTCACCGCACCTTCAGCAATGTTAGTTCCAACGAGATACCTGCTTTGCTCACTGCAGCGTGCCCCAGCCAGCTCCCCTTGCTGCCTGCAGAAAGGCTCACCCCGCCACGCTCCCAGGGCAAACGAGCACCCCAAAGAGCAAAACCTCTGCGTGCACACTCCGGGCTCACAGCCTTGCCTCTGGGCTGAGTACGAATGACATGAAGATTCAGCAGTCTCCGACTTGACTTCCAGCCTCTGCAGCCATTTCATCAGTCACCTGTCAAGAAAGCCAAAGGTCAGGAATCACGGGTTCACTGTGCCAGTAGTCAACAGGTTCACTGGATGAGTTATTCCCTGATTTTACTGGGAAAGTCCTTCCTTTGACTGTTACCTGCACCATTCATTTGCCCTAATGTACAATCCAGCACACAGAATATTAAATAGTCTTAAAAGATTAGTTTTGCGGGGAAAAAATGCTAAATCGAAGCTTTATCCAAATAAAGCGTAATTACTAACTGCTGAGTTGCATCCAGGAACACCTTCTTTTGAGCAGAAGAGTTGCATTTCTAGCACTGGTTCCCCGCAGGGTGCAGGAGGACCAGTGGCCAGACCCGCTCTCCTGGAGAGCATCCCTGCCGTGGTTCAGAGCTGTCTGCACCAGAAGCTGCCACGGACAAAACCACACTCCTGCCTGCCTGCAGGTGGGCTGCAGCTCCCCTCCACTGCCACGAACCTGTCCCCAGGCACACGGGAAGAACAGACCCCCCAGCACCAGCGTCTCAGAGAGGATTTCGGCCATGCCTGCTCCTGCCAGCCTGGAGACCCCAGGGATCCCAGCCCTGCTGCTTTCCCCGGGAGGGTTCAAAGGGCAGCCTTTCAACTTTCCCCAGGTTGTGAGCTGGCGCTGCCTGAGAGCAAGGGCTTGTCTCTCTAGAGAGGAAAAGAAAACAAAACCCACCACCCTTCATTTCTGCACCGTGAATTTGCATTTCAGAACGTTTGGACACATTAGTTGGAAGGGGAAAACCCCACAACAAATCAAAGAAACAAAATCCTAAACAATGTGTTGGTAAAACTGCAGCCTCCAGCTTCTGTGGGTGCAGAAGGTACCCCAGAGCTGCTGCTAAGGGACTTCACTCGCCACCCTGCGCTGCCTCGGCACTACCACCCGATTACAGCTGCCGAGCCGAGGGAGGTGGGATCTTCCAGCCCTGCTCATCCCGGCTGCAACAAGCAGCTTTTGCTGGTGGAAAATCCCCCCTTCCCTGCAGCAGAGCTGGGGTCTCCTCCTCCTTCCCGGGGCAGCCTGGCTGCACAGCACCCTGCAGGGGGGCTCAGCCTTCCCTGGCCAAGCAGGGTGGTCCAGGGGCGAGGGGCTTGGGCTGCCTCAGTTTCCCCCTCTGCTGCAGTTTGCGTGTGAGGAGGAAGGTGCACAGTGCACCTGTATCCCCGCAGCGCGGGAAGAGGGCAGGTCCCTCTTATGCAGGGACCTTTGGGCCTGAGAAAGCAAAGGTTGCTCCCTCCCAGCTGGAGGGCTGGAAAAGGAGCATGGGCGAGGGAGGGCAACATTTCAGATTATCTGATCGACTGAGGAGGTGTACTCAGGAGAGTCTGATTAACAAATGGGATTTTCTGACTTTAAATTACTTACACTTCTTAAAGATTACATTAAAGAGTGAATTAATTTTGTCTATAGTAACCTTGCAAAAAAAGTTAATTTTGACAAACATTAATGATACACAAACTTTCCAGAAAATAACCCCCAAACCCACAGAAAACACATCACTGTAGCCACCGGCAAATCTTAGTATTTTTCAGTCCCTCATTACTAGTCAGTCTGCACTTGCTTTAAGTACTCTCTCCTTTTTGCTAAGTGTCCTCCCCCTTGCACCAATGACAGGAAAGTTCACGCAGACTATCAAAAGGAGGAGGAAGCAACAACACATCTGCTCAATAAGCATCAGCAATGGACAACGTGCAAACTGCTGACAAACCAGGATGGTCTCAGAACAGTTCTTTCAGGTGTAACAATTTTGCTTCCAAGAGCAAAGCCAAGTAGACTGCAAAACACCGCTTCTGCAAAAAGGTCAAGTTTTTTGACCCTTTTGTGACCCTTGATAACATCTCTTTTACTAATGTGCAAGACAAGCTACTTGGATTACATTAGCATCACTCCAAAAGCAAGACTGTCTTAAAATTTGCTATGCACTTATGTAAGATCAATTTTAAAATGTTAAGCCTCTCGTAAGCTCTGACTCCAACTGTACAAAACCTTAAAATCTGCTCAGCTTTTCACCCACCAATAACTCGGGCAAGGGTTAAAGAAATTGCATTAAGCGATTGCTCCATGACATGCAGAAGTGCAAGAGGATGGTATGCTTCAGAGCATAAAGACATTAATTGACTAATAGATGGAAATAATCCAGAAAGTCTTAATGATTTCCTATGCACAACTCTAAGTGAACTTACTCTAATTCATATCTTGATCATTATCATCTTGGGGAGGAAAAAAGACATGCTTAATCATTTCCCCACTGCCGTAGTAAATAGGTGTTTTTAAAAAAATGCCCCTTGTTGAATGAAAGTAATCTTCTTGCTCAAAATTGCATAAATATTACAGAAAACGCAGAGACCCTATAGCACGAGTAGGTCAGGCACAACAGTACGAGCCTCCTCCCACATCGTCGGTGACGGCCACGGTTGGAAGCTCAGAACTCACCTCCCCAAGGCTGCCTGCAAGCACCTCGTCCTTGCTCAACGGGACACGAAACAACAGGCTGCTGCAGCCCAGCTCTCCTCCGATGGAACAGAAAAAAACGAGGGGAGAAAAAGAGAGAAAACGCCAAGCTCTGGGGGACTGCAAGGTCGTGCTGCCCTCTTGTGACCACCGGGACATTTTGGCCTTCTCCAGCCCAACAACTGAGGGCCCTGGAACACGCTTAGCCATGTCCCTGCTGCCACCTCCTTCACGAGAGGGCTCCTCAGCCAAGGTGCCAGGCTGCTGCAAGAGAGTCCCCGCTGTCACCCCATGGCACACTGCAAGGGCATGGATGTGCTTCAGGTGATTACCTCAAATTCCAGTACTGGTCAGTGATGGTTTTTAACTGCCATCCACTTATTAGGCAGCCTTCCTACCAAGTTTCTGCTCCCTCTTTACCCATGCCTTATTTAGTCTCTGTACTTTCATCACAGCGCACTCAGTCCTGGTAAGCACTGCTTGGGCAGGCTTGCGTTCATTAGGGGGTTACCAAGACCTTCCTCCCCTAAAGCTGCAGGCAACCAGAGGGGCTGCCTGCATGAATACCAGTTTAAGGGTAAGCCAGCACAGCTGTTCATTCCCCTCAGCAGAATCCGGGACCAGAGGGGAGCACACGCAAGCTTTAAGCACAAGCAAACTGATGTCATGGCCCAGCTTCGAGGGGCTCTGGCACACGTGCCTGATGTGTCCTGCTCCGGGGTACGGAGCGCTCAGTGTTGGGCCAGGGAGAAGCGCTGACCAGGGACTTGGGGAGGCTTCCACCCTTCTGTCCTGCTGTTACCAACAGGCAGCTCCCCTTTGGCGTCTCGTCCTTGCAGAACCTCAGCGTGCCTTACTGGCCCATGGGCATCTCTCTCATGGACCTGTAACAAGAACTTCAGGGCTTTCTTTTCCTCCCCAGAACACAGAATTGTTGCCCCCCTACAGCACTGCCCCACATAGGACAACAAACGGCCCAGCATACACAGACCAAATGCTTGCTCTGGTCCTTGCCCCCAGACAACGCTAGCACAACTGGCTAGGACATAAGAACATCAAATACTGTTGTGTATCTGCAATACCAGCAGCGTTCTAGCAGAGGGAAAAGGATTTATACCTCAGCCTGGTGCTTCTACCAACATCTATTAACTCACTGATGCACAGACACACAAATCAAGTGTTTAAAAGCATTCCAGGCCATATAAAATGCCTTTTTATGTCCAAGTATTGGCAGGATCCCTTTGGAGTGCCTCCGTGCTTTAAGAGAGGCTCTGCCAGCCGCAGGTGCTGCCTCCCAGCCCCGCAGCCAGGCCCAGGGAGCTCCTGTGGGACACTTTCTGAAGTAAAGCCTGCACAGTACTTTTAAACCACACATAAGATTGCCCAAATGCCTTTCAGTGTGTTTTAATTTATAAAGTTAAAACAAATAAATTCTTTTCCTTTTCATTGGTATTAAATAGATCAAAATTAAATTCAGATTCAAATACATACAACTTCAGCTGATAAACAGTATTAACAAAATCTTAGTAGGAAAGAAAGCCCGGTTTACACATCAGAAAATCATCCACTTTCTCTACAGAAAAGTTAATACACTTCATTAAAGGCAAGACATCTGCTTTTCTCCTTGCTCTCCTTCCCTCAGCCAGCTTTAAACAAGAAGGAAGAGACTTTTTCCCCTTAGAAAGCATGACAATTGAGTTATCGCATACCTTTTCACAACAAATTAAAAATATATGTTGTGGTTATAAGGATTACTTACCTGCATGCATTTTTGGAGGACTGCATTCTCTAACTGGCTGAACAAGATCAAGTACCATTCAATGAACAGGCACTCTTAGCACCCTCATGTAATACCATCATTTTAAAGGTCTATCATCAACAGGAATTCTGGGCAGTCTGCAAATATCAAACAAACTTGAGGTATTTCACTTGCCTAAACCTGAAATTTTTCAATCATGCTTTAATGTGCTTATATCTAGTTTGCTTTGGGAACCACCTGTCTGCTGAGGGGCAAGCCAATTCAATAAAAGCAGCGGCTCTACAGAACATCAAAGTTTGGCTGAGGAACAAATTCCAGTTTGGGCTTCTTAATTTTTTGAAGTCACATAAGACAGTTAATCTTCAATCAATCAATCTGATGCTCATTTCTACTGGTGCTCATAGCTTGCTCTCTCTGCCTTTCCAAGCAATTATACTCATAAGAAGGGCTATATTTTCCAATAGATTTTCACCTTCAAGTTGAAGGGCCAAGCCACTCCTAGTGAAGCTCTTCCAAAGCCAATTATAAGATTATAGTGGGAAAATTATTTTTGACAAGATATACTGTGTCCTTTTAAGCGTATTGGCATCAAGCACATCTCACACAACAGAAAGCTGAGAGAAGCAAGGCAAATCAGGCAATGAGCTACAGCAACTAGAATTCCCGGCCGAGGACATTAACATCCTCTACTCTGCTAGAGGAAACGATTAAAAAAACCTCCGTACATAAGACATGTAACTTTATTCAACTGGAGGCATGAAAACTCAGAAAATCTAGTTCCCTACCTGCATCCTGCCAGCTAAAACCTTAGGGCAAGTGATATATAAACCCAGCTAAAGATTTTACAGCTTTAGAAGATGATGGCTTCCATACTAAAGGATTGCCATGAGTAAAAAACAAACAAACAAACAAAAAAAATCACACCTTCACCATACAACCAGTGTATTTCTGCCTATCATTTCAGATTAAAAACACCTCTCGACTAAAAACTTCGGTGACCAATTGAACAGTAGATCTAGTTAATACGAAAATAATTTTCTTCTCTCTTGTTTAAGTCAAGAGCAATGATACAGAACAAACCATCATGAGACTTATATCCAAGTAAAAAACAAGCAAGGAAAAAGCTGGGATTTTAATTCTTAAAAATAATTTTCCTTCTTTTCAAGAACATACTGGATCAATTAAACGTTACTCCAATTATCTTTCAGATATAATATCAGCCTAAGTCACAAGAAGCTACAGAGATAGAATTCCAAGGATTTCTCCAAAAGCATGGTTAAATTCTTGTGCTGCAGTAGTAAAGAAAGATTTGGCTCAAAGAATCCCACTGTAGCCATCAAAAGCATTACTATCTACTTCCCTTGAATATTTATTTTCAGCTTCATAAAGCTAAACTAATGTTTAAATAAATGGAGAACTGTGCACTTAAAAGAAAAAATCACATTCCATACTAGTAATAATTTAATGGAAGTTTAAAAATTCTCCATTTCCATTTTATACCCATATCTGTGAAACACTACAGCGCCTCTTGCAGCACCTTAGAACAGCCCCGGACGGAGGCGTAAGGCAGGCAGCAAGAACAGCTCCACGCATACTCACTGATAACAACCATTCTGCAGCAAAGCTAGGTCCCTGCTGAGAGCAACTGATTTTTCCTTCCCTCTTCTCCACACTCCCAGAAATGCAAAATGGTACTTCTAATTGCATTTAGAAATTTCCATCCCAACTATCAAATACTTATAGTGTTTATAGCAGAAACTGCACTTTTATATATAAATATAAATTAGGCATATTTACACCTCAGCAGGACCCACGTACATCAATTTCAGGTCTATCTGCATTACTATAAGAAAAAGGAAATATGATGCTAATTTTCAGGAAAAGTAACATTTTAACAGCAGCTTTTTCACCCCCAGATGTTTCAAAGCTCTCCCCTTGGATTGCTTACTGAAAATAATGGACAACAAAAATAATTTCTGTACAGTTTTCAAAACACAATTCTCCAGGTCTCAATCCCTATGCTGAAATATAAATGACACACTTCTACACCTGTATATGGTTCTCCAGGCAAGGTACAAAAGTGCACCTACAGGGAGTTGGAGAAGAAAGCCTCCTCCCCTTTTACAAAATGTATTAAGCAAAAAAAAATCCAAAAACCCCAAACAAACAAAACCCCGAAACCTATAGAAAAGTTTCTCACATCTCATAAGTACAAAGAAACAATATGCAAATTTGTACACATTTATGTTGAAACACTGTCCATGTAAACAACCAAATGAAAAGTCACATACAAGCAGTTAAGACCGGAATTCATAACCTCCTTCACAGCAGCCACCACCTTCATCACGATTTAGTTTCGTTCCTCCAACCTGTTTTAAAACTTTTGGAGATAAGTCTTGGTGCAGTATGTTAGCACCCAAACATCTTGAGTATCAAAACCTCAACTTACTTCACACAAGCTTTTGTTTTGTTGTTTTGGTTTTTTTTAACATATATATATACACACACACACACTTTACTTTGTGCTCTCCAAACAATTTCCCATTCTCAGTATGCAGAGTGATAGCGAAGTCCCTGTTGCAAACCAGTTTTGACTGTTTCTCCAGGACTTTTAACTGTCTAATCTACCATCACATGAAAAGATTTGTAACTATCCAGTGTAAACACTCCCTCTCGAGATACATGGATTAGTCAGTGTAACTATGGTGTTGAAGACATTTGGCTGAAACAACTCTTTCTTGACAGACGAAGGGATGAAACAAATACACAACACATGTATATGAGCAAAGGCAGTTCCCGTCTGCCCAGCTCCAATTAACTGCAAAATGGACCCAACTTATTTTTTGCTGAAATCTAGTTTCAAAGTGAGAGCTCACAGTCAGTCCTATGATGCACTTTATATACATTTCTCCACTCTAAGTGAATGAAAAAGGAGTTGAACACATTTCTTCCCTACCCAACACAGAACAGCAATGAAGTTCTATTATTTCATAAGGCATATTCATCTTCAGTGAGAATCCAAGCACAAGCAAGAATTCTGCCAAGTCGTGCGATCGTATAACTTCATCTTCCTCTACCCAACATCTTGAAATTCCAGGATCTCCCACTCTATTCCTTAGGTGGAATAATCCCTGTCACAGTGGGCATTTTTTATTTAACGCAACTAAAGAGCCGGGCTAAATAAAAAAGCCCTCAGCAGCTGGACCTCTGTATCTTTCAAAAAGAGGGACACACAAACGACCAACTTTTGCAGTTCTCTGGCTTTATCCCATAACCTGCCTTTTTACAATATCTATCTATATATAAATTAGAAAGAGATAAAGCCAATGATGAACTGCAGTGCTCATGAAAAAACTCCAGTCCATATTACACAGTCTCTTCTGATCGGAGATCACTGAGGTGTAAAGGTGAGAATCATCCAGCTGATAACAAAGTAGAAGAGGAAGATGGGGTACACAACAAGAGCTTTGCGGTTTGGAGGCTGACTGTCTGCCAGGAAAGCTGTAGATGCTGGTGAAAAAGAAAAATACTTGAAATGTGAGCAGCATAAAACTAAAAGTCTAAGATCCACTGCAGATATTAACAATTTTGAATTAGGATCTGCATTACAATTATGCTGAAAGAGAAAACAGAGTAATCCATTGCTCAATACCAATGGTCTATGATCACCAATTAAAACTTTATCATATAGAAAGATAAATGCTGATTAACATTCTGTAACAAGAATCAGACTTACAGATTAAGAACAGGAGAAATAATGCAAAGGCACCTGTATGAAATCAGCATTTTCTAATAGTATTTATAACATGAATCGCAGCATAAAATACCCAGTAGTCTCACATGGTTTTACTATTAAATTATCATCCTTCTGCCACAGGCAATTTGCATATGACCACGAAAATCAACAGGAGCACAGGCAGAGGCTGAATCTCTGCCAACACAAGGACTGGAAGAACTTTTTCTACAATACTTCAGCAGCTTAAGAAACACCTGAAACTACAATATCCATTGGCTTTACTCAACAGAATGCATGCAGTTCTACCTCCTTAAGCACCACGCTACTCAGTGCGCACAACAGCGTTATAACACAAAAAGGTACTCACCTAACGTTGACCAACCAAACATAGCTACTACTACAATAAGACGTATAATGAAGCTGACAGTTCCAGAACCTGCCAGCAGTACCAGCCTGCACACCAGCATCGCTACTGTCAGGGGCAGGACACAGTAACCCAGAACGCACAGGCTCTGAAAAAAGGATCTGTAAAGGAGAGACAGAAATGGGAAAGAAGTAGTCAAACCAAAGCATTGCAGAAACTCCATGCATGGGAGCATTTTAACTGCTACTAAATAAACCAGCACTCACATAGTTCCTCCAAGAAGCTTTGAGTTTAGTGTGATGACAACTGCACCAAACCAGATGATGACAAAGACCTCAGCAAACTGGGGCCCTCCATCGTCTTTACTATCTGCTGATCCACCCTGAAGCATCCTGTTGTAAGTAACATATAAAAGGAGTCATTTGCAATCAATGATGGAGTTTTCATAGACTTGGAGTAGATGATGGAATAGGAACCCGAAACATTGATCCCCAGTTGGGCTGCAGACTGATAATTTTTCATCTGCTTGCTTATTTTTAGTAGTATCCTCAATTTTGTACAGGAAAGGAAAATGGTTGTGGCTCAATTGAGGGGATTTCAGTCCATTTGTTTATTTGTCTTGAGGAGTCTGTAAGCATGTTGAGGAGAACAAAACCATAGGCAAAAGGCTAAGAGATTCAAATTGAAGTACCACAAGTTTGGTAACCTCTCAAAGCAGGCAGTGTAGTTAGTGCATGATAAAACACAAAAGCTTTAAGAAAAGCTTGTAATAACTACAGGACACAAGCAACACAAAGCCTGGAAAAGTGAGCATGCATTGGTTTGAATATTTGAATTACACTGTCTACTTCTGCTAAAGCTTTGCCAACATTTTACTGAATGGTTTCTGTACATTGAGTACACAGGTGTGCCTCAATTAGCTGATAGATGTGACCAACGTTTCCACCCTACCCCAGGCAAATCTGCACACATATGCTCCAGTGGAGCACCAGAAACTCTGGGAAGCCGCCATCATCTCCCATCTATGACCTACTACAACAGCCTCTCTACTTCCACCTCCAGGATACGTAGCACATACACTGCAGCTCTTATACAAAGGTTTTGGCCTGCAGGTTAGGGTGAAAGTTGGCCAAACGCATTAGACTCAAGGGCAACATGAATCAGGACACCTTTCAGTAAAATCATTCTTAAGACAGGGACTAGGAAGAGTTCACCCTTAAATCCTAAATGTAAAAACAAAAGGTCCTAATGGGCTTGAAGTGTCAGAAACAGCATATCAGAACACCCTCCGGCAAGCACCTCCCCATCCTGTTGCTGATGTCCTGTGCTGATGGGCTTCTTTTCAGCTATGGCTCCTTGCTAGGCAGGGTTCCTTGTTATGCAGAGTTCATCGTTAAGCAGAACTTGCCCCACCACAATGTTTGAGACATTAACTCTTTCAGTCTCTCACAATTTTATACGAAAATCTAAACAGGCAGTTTGCAGAAGACCAGAGAAGGATCAGATGAACTTGATCTCAACACATGTAGTCAGAAATTTTTAATTTCTCATTTCTCCACCGTAAAAGACTATAAAACCCCAAATCCACCCACTATATGTACTTACAGGGCAAGTGAGACACAAAGCACCAAAGGGCCCCACAGATCCCCTGTCAGTAAAGGAAAAAATAAAATCATAAATATCATAGAAGGATGCTCTGTTTCATTTTCCCCGAGAGTAATAAAGCACTCTTTTCCAACTCCCAATGTATCATTTTGCATATTATGCTTCCTTATAATTTTCTTTCTTAGCATCTTATATGCCATATTCTATAATATAATCGATTCAAAGCCTGCCAGGTGCTAAAGCTACCTGCTGTACATATGCTGGGCACACATTCCACTTTTAAAGAGCTTTGGTAACACTCTGATTTTTCATGTTTGCTATTCAGCATTCTACAACAAAAGAAAAAACATGGAACAGACAGTTCTGAATCCCTGTCCCACTGAACTCTTCCTTTTCCCATGCAGGGAAAGTCTGTTGGCAGAATATCCTTTCAAGATTTTGAAAATCTTCTTGTACGTACAGTCTCTCAGGAGCGCACTACTCTTCTTCGGATACATGACATGGACAAATTTCTTCCCAACGGCCTTCAGATCTCTCATCTGAAATAAAGAAGCAACACTTTATCCTTTCATAAAAACTACAGTTCACAACTAAAAGCATTGAGAGAAGTAAAGGAGTATCGATGGTAAATCAAGGTAGGATCCAACCCAGAAATTTCTGTAGCATCTTCTGCAACAAACAACATCTACTTTTTCTACATTCCTTAACAACCACAATGTTTTATCCTTTAATTACACCCAATTAAGAACAACAATTTGCTCCTCTAGGAAAAGAAAATTAATAAAAAATCTTATTAGCTGGGACAGTTTTCTTCCAAGGTTCGTCTGAGGCCTTTACCCTTGCAAAGATTTTGAGATCATAGAGAAACTCTGGGGCCATAATTCAGTTATTTTTCGACCCATAAAAATTCATTTTACATAGCTAGTTCCGATGAAGTTCAAATCAAGCAAAAATACAGTTTTTGTATAGCAGTCTTCCAAAGATATTGGCAAAACACATGTTTTACCATAGACAGGGCACAGACTCACAATAGTGTCCCTAACAGGCTCATCCAGTGTGGAGTAGTCTTCATCAGGAGAGCGAGATCCGACAGGAACAGTAATCTCCCCTTCCACTGGAATATCTTCAGATATTGACACATCTGCAAGACCTGCAAACTAAGCGTTTTTTTAAAACCTTGAGAAAGAGAGAAATACAAGCCAGCTCATACTCACTTCAGATGTTTTTCAGCTGGGTTTAGGATGAAAACAGCTGCTTAGAATTCAAAGATACAACACTTAATAACACAGTCAACAACAGAGCCCAGCTGTTGCCTGCTTGATTTAAACAGCTCACAGTCTAAAGAGGTGAGTAGCTAAGTATAAGCAAAGCATTTCCGTTTTCTTCAGTAACTCCCGATAACCTGTTTTCTGCTCTCTGATAAGATAGCAACAACTGAAGGAAGTGAAAAGCTTGTTTGTGTGTTTCAAGTAGCGCAACACCTGATAGCTGTCCAACCGCACCAACGCGCCCGAGTACCCTGTCCTTCACGGGCTCCGTGGGGAAACAACTCGTAAGAAACCGTACGGAGGTCTACAGCCCGAGCTCAAAGTCAAGGCTGTTGAGCGCCGAACGTCAACAAAGCTGATTTCCTCCACCCAAGCGGAAAGCTAGAGCACTCGAGCTCCCACAGACGGGAGCGAACAGAAAACAGTCCGACCAGTTCTACAGTCAACTCCAGGGCAGCCGGGACAGGCGGCAAGCAGCAGGGAGGGAGCGGCAGGAGGCCGTCGGCTCCCACTCCCTCTCCCTGCCCTCCGCGCCAGCCAGCGGCCGCCATGGCCTCCCAGCCCCCCCGCCGCCGCCGCCGCCTGCTTCCCCCGCCACTGAGCGGCAGCCTGCCCCAGCTTCGCCGACGGAGGAGTAAGAAGCCCGCGGCCCCCCGCGCTCAGGAGACACCGGGGACTCCCGCCCGCTCCCGCCGCCCCACTCACCAACGGCCCACCGACGCCGCTCCCCTCCGCCGCCGCCATCTTGGAGGCCCAGGCGACGTGGAGCGAGCGCGCTTGCGTCATCAAGGCGCGCGTCGCGCGCCGCCAGGGCGTCCGTGGCAACGCGGGCGGGCCCCGCCTCCCTCGCTCCCTCCCCGTTCCGCCCCGCCGGCAGGGGGCGCCCTCGGTCCCCAGGCCTCGCTGAAGCGAAATACCCCCCTCCGCGGCAGCGCGGGCCCGGCCCCGCTCCGGGGGACGGTGAGGGAGGCGGCGCAGGGGCGCCGGCCCGGCCCGGCTTCCCCCGCCCTGCCGTAACGGGGCTGAAACTCGGAGCGCCGAAGGAGGCAGCAGCCCCGAAGCGCGGTGCTGGAAATGAGCTGAAAACCGCCTTCTGATGGCCGCCGAGGGCGCTCGGAGGCCGATCCCTCTCCGCTGACCCGGGCTCCCCGAGGCAGAGGCAGGCCCGTCGCCCCCCTTGCTCCGGCCGGCCGGGGAGAACCCCAGGGACGTTCGTTAACGTTAAGGAAGCGGCCAGCGGGGAGGTAATCGGCGCAGAGAGCCGCGGAGCTCGCCGTCACCCGGCCTCCGGAGCGGAGCCCGAGCGGCGGCCAACAGTGAACAGCAGTTACCGGGGGGAACGGCGAGGGACCGGCCCGCCCCGGCGGCCGGGCGCTGCCGGCACAGCTGCGGTAACTCCGGCGCCGGTTTTGTCCACGGCGCCGGTTTTGTCCACGGCACCCGCCTGACCGAGGGCTCCGGGGCGGTGGGAGGTGGGGTTCGCCGGGGGTCCTGCCCGCCGAACTACAAGTCCCGGCAGCGGCGGGGGCGGCCGGAAGCGGGGGTCGCCTCCGCCGAGGGCCCGGGTCGCCGCGGGGCCGGCCCCGGGCGGGCAGCGGCGGAGGTTGGGGGACACGCACACGGACACCGGCGGGGCGGTGCAGGCCCCGCCCGAGGCTGCCGGGGGCGGTGCCCGCCGGGGCGGCGGCATGGCCGCGGCGCGGAGCGGCCGGGGCGGGGGGAAGGCGCCGTAGCCGCGCCCGGCAGCGGAGAGGAGCGTCCGCCGGGGAGCCATGGGGCACCCGCCGCTGGAGTTCAGCGACTGCTACCTGGACAGCCCCGACTTCCGAGAGCGGCTGAAGTGCTACGAGCAGGAGCTGGAGCGGACCAACAAGTTCATCAAGGAGGTGATCAAGGACGGCAACGCGCTCATCGCCGCCATACGGGGTGAGCGGGGCGGGGGCCTCCGGCCCTGGGCGGGAGCGGGAAGGGGCCGGGGGCCCGGGTCCTGCCCTTCGCCGCCGGTGCGGCGGCCCGGGGATGGGGCCTCTCCGAGGCTGCCCCGGCTGCGGCGGAGCAGCCGGTGCCTCTCCGCCCCGCGGCTGGACGGGAGTTCTCCTTCTCGAACGCGTTTCTGGAAGCCCACCTTCGGCTTGGCTCCCACGGAGCCCCCTGTGCCCGCAGCCCGTCATCGGCATCGCTCCGGGGTGGGCCGGCAGGCCCCGGGCAGCGAACTCCGGCTCCCGCCGCGCCTGGGCATCCGTCCGGAGCCGGCCCTGCGTGGGGACGGGTCGGACTCCCGTGGTCGCGGCGAGCCGGGCTGACAGCGCCGGCCTCGCAGGGCCAGCCGCTGCTGAGCCGGTTGAGCTCTCCCAGGCGCCGCCAGTTTCATTTGAGGAGAATAATTTACCGTTTGGGGAAGGTGCTCGATGATTTTGCTTCACCAGAGAACGGGCGGAGCCTGGCCGGGGCCGCACGGGTCGCCTCATCACCCAGCCAGGCTTCCCTGGGGTGGCCCGCTGTGAGAATGAGAGGGCTCCGACCAGAAATAGTCTTTAGTCCTGCTTTTGTCGTGGGCGTCTTATTCTTTTTTTTTTTTAACGACGATGAGAATTTTTTTCTGATCAAATGTCGATTTTGGTGTTGACTTTAAGGGAGTCACTTGTTCAGAAGTACTGAGACCTTCAGAGTACCCAGACCAGGTTGTGTCATCCGAAACCATTAAGTCCTGCGTGTTTAACGCTTTACTGACCTTCTGTCTGCTTAGAATTTTTTTTTTCCTCCCAGAGCTGTACATACACTTTCCCTGTGTCGTCGCTCATGTCTTCTCTGCTTTTATAAATGTGCATTAAAATATGGCCAAAAGCGTATGACGGCACAGCCGCTATGAGTGCTGCACTTGCGTCAGGCCAAGTGAAGACGAATAAAAAAATCAGTGGGGCAGGCTCTGATCATACACGGTTTTTCTTGCCAGCTGGTTGGTTTTTAGTTGGTATTAATAGGTTTAGCTGCTGCCCTTTTGTTAAGAATAATTCAGAGCTTCCTTGTTATCAAGGCCATGGCTGGAATAGCCTGTGTTTGCCCATCTGGAACACAGTGAAGACAAAAGCTAGTATGACTGAAACAGCAGACGTCACAGGGCTGTAAGACCCTAAAACATACTACAGAAAAACCTCAAATCTCTGCTCAGTCTGGGGGTGGGAGGGAACCAAAATGAAAGACAAAGGGATTTTAACAAGCCTGCTTGTTAATGCAAATACTTGGCTTTTTCTTCATCGCTTTGGTCAAAACTGTTTCCCTTTTTAATGTTCGTAAATGCTAATGCTGCACTCGGAGTAGGGATGTGAGGGGATTTTGCTGGGTCAGCAGACCCATCCCAGTGAGACTGGCCAAGGAGGAAGGGAAGAAGTAGAAGGAAACCGAGTACACCCAGACAGCACAGACTGAGGAAACCCTAAATTTCTTGCCTGAAATGTTGTGGGGGTGGTTTTGTGCTATCTTCTTTTTTAAGAGTGCAGCTGAACCAGCAGGCAGAGGGGTGGCCTGGCAGAGCAGGCTGCTGGGCATGGCCGGGGAGGGTGCTGGGGCTGATACCTGCCTGGCCTTCGGTCGGCTCCTGGGGACTCGCCCCCTCCCGTTTAGTTAACAGACAGCTTTAGAAAAAATTCTAGGCCTTCCTCTCTGAATCTTGTCTCTATGGAACTGCGGATAGGAATTTGGGGCTACTTGCTGCCCATTGCCTAAACACCTTGGGCTTATGGGTGGTAAATCCTGCTCCTCCAACCTGCTTGGTCGGTGACAGCGATGGCTGACGATTCATTTCTGCCCCTTGGCAGTGCTGTGGGATGGATCTGTCCCTCAGCAACTGGGAAGCAAAGGTGATGATAGTCTCGCCAGGAGAGAGAGTGAGATTTCCTCTTCAAGGGTAGAGGGTTAATTACAATGATTGTTCTGGTTGGACCTGTCTGTTATCTGTCCAGAGGTCCTGTCCTCTGCCTTACCCTTTTAACGGGTGAGGCACCCTCTTGATTAAACCTTTGGCCAAACTGTTCCAAGGCAGTGACTCGCTGCACTGAGTACAGACCTCTGGTGACTCTACAGATGTATATATTGTCTGCGTGTTTGCTGATTAATTAATGAATAAACTCCAACATGAGATTTAAAGCAAATCAATACCCCTGTTTTGCTCAGACTTGTAGAAACGTCAAACACCTGCTGTCTCCAGCTGGCGGGCTCTTCAGCCTGACATGGTGATGGAAACTGCCAAACAAAAGATTCGGGTGCAGCACAGTCTGTCTGGTTACAAACACATGCATCCACATGAATCACGCAAGCGTAGTGATTCTCATGCAGACTACCAAGAAAAGAAGTGCAGTTCCCCATTGTGGGAAAATAGGGTCTGCTGGGCTTTACATGATCTGCTGTAAACACAGTCCACGCAGCCTTAAAAATCTGAGACTGCTCAAAGTTGTCTTTTATTTTCCATTTGCCAAGTAACAGGGGAAGACAGAGTGAGTGTGACTTTATTACCTAGAGTTCTGCAGGACCTTCAGTTTGTGTGCTGGGTGAGCTGGGTGGTTTTGAGTTGTCTGTGATATGAGGAGCACATATGTTGTTCTTTTCTTGGTTGCTGGCAGTGTTCTTGTTGAAAGTGTCCAGCCAGTTAAGGTTGTCTCAGCCTACCTGCTGGGTAGTAAAATATTAGAAGTGTTCTAGCAGAGTTTCTAGAAGCCAAAAACTAAAAAACCCCACTTGGTATCACTTTATTATGTCAGCAGCACAAGCTAGGCATCCAATGTCTAGTAAGTGCTACTTCAGTGACTTCTATTTGGAGATTTTTGGATGTCTTTTGACTTTTCTGTAGCCCTTTTACTGGTAGATTAATTCACTATAATCGTATTTGTAGCAAATAATATGTGCACTTGAGTACAAATTTTTTAAACAAGTCATTAAAGAACCATGGAATTGTAAATGTGTAATATTAAATGCTTCCAGTGGCATGTGTCTAGCTGGTAGGTGCACTGTTTTAATTAAATGGGTTGTTTGTTTTACAAATGCACGTACTCCCTTCCATTTCCCGGTTTTAAACCCATCCACGGCAATCATCAGTGATGGTGAGTGGTGAATCACTGCAAGTGTGACCTGGCTGTGATGTACCACGGGGAACAGTTTTAAGGCAGCCACGTCTTTACTCCAGACTTGTTTACTGGTGTTTATACCCAGCGGTCTCGAGGCTTGCTGTGTCCTGGGCCCTTCCTCAGAGGAGAATTCCTGTTGATCTGGATGAAGTGTCTTTTAATTGCCTTCCCTAAGTGATTCCCAGGTGTGGCATGCATGTGCGGTGCAGGTGCCTGGCGCTTTCTCAAGGAGATGAGTGAAGGCTTGGGGGGACCCTGCTCATGGGTGCCCACCCGCTAATCCTTGAGAGGAGGAGAGGCAAGTCCCCCCCACTTCCCATGGATGATGCCATGGCATGGAGTTCTGCTGGAGGTTGTCCCTGCCAGGGAGTCTGGCCACCAAGCCAAAACTGCCACTCCTGATCTCCCAGATGGGGAGACAAGGGTAGTGGGGACCCACAGTAGGGAGACATGGGCCTTGGGGAAGAAATTTATCCGCTTCCAAGCTGCCACTCCTCTGCAGGAGTCTGCCGACTTCAGCTTCCCTTCACGTTTCTAATGAAAAGCTGAACTTCTCTTCCCGTTCGTTCCCTTCCCTTCCCTTCCTCATCCCAGGGAGAGGCTGGAGCTGCGGGGTAAGTGCTTTCCCAGGCAGCGGGGCTTCCCTGCCTCTTGCTCCTCTGCAGGGAGAAGGAGGAGGGAGTGCTCTGCCCGGCACAGTTGTTCAGGGGCCAGCGCTGGAAACCATCCCTGGAAAGCCCTGCCTCTGTTGGGTTTGCGGTGGGGCAGAGCCAGGAGCAGCTCCTGCACGGGTTAGCTCGGGGTGGGGAGCAGGCTGAAGGAGGGCTTCCAGCAGCAGCCATGACTTGTCCTGCTCCAAAGCATGTGCATCAGAGGAGGCTTGTCTGGGGGCTGCAGAAAGCCGCTCCCCAGCTGCTGGAGCCCACATGAACGAATGGGAAGGCGTGTGCTCCGGGTGGTAGTTGCGCTATCCTGCTCTGCAGAGGAGGGAGGCAGCAAGGGGGAACCTCAGCTCCCCTTGGTCTGCTGCGTGCCTCGGTTTCCCTTTCTGCAGAGCAGGTAGTGCTCTGGGGCTTTGTCTGAAGAGGGGGGCTGTTACTGAAATGAGGGGTGCACTCCAGTGCTTTAAACTCCCCTTTCCTCTCAAGGGATTAAGAGAAACTGGTTCCACCCCAACCCTCCCGACTCTGACGTGTTACCAGCTGAAATAAAGTACCGTGGGTAAAGCCCTCCTGAGTGCCGTGCAGCTCCCCATGTCCTGATGTGGGTCCTTGTGCAATTACAGTCACACAGTTGCTGCCTTTAGGTGTGGTTTTTTTCTCTTGCTGACTGACAAACCCCCAACGGTTGACTCTGTGTGGGACACTGTAAGATGACTAAGTACAAGGTTGCACCAAATGAGAAATTAAACTGACTAAAGCAGAGAAAAATATTGTTCATTTGTAATAATCTTGGGCGTGAAAGTCAGTAATAGCAAATAAGTTACTTTGAGACAGAAATGTGAGTTATTTTTGTTGCAAAGTTGGCTGCATCCCTTCTTTTTCGTGCCAGGACTATGCAGAGTCGCTGGCAGTGATAAGTGGCGATGCTGGTCCCATACGTTGCGCTGGCGGTGCTGAAGCCCGCCCAGGCCCTGGCTCTGGCCGGGGAGGGAGAGGGGATGGGAGGTTAGCCTTCCTCCCTGGGGCTGGGGTGGCTGGCCGGCCTCTTCACCTGCATCGCGGTTCCTTGGCACTCCGTAAGCCAGGGCTGCTCCAGGGCTGCTTCGCTCGCCCCCGAAAGCCACGCTTGGTACTCCTTGCTGGCCCCCACGGAAACTGCAAGGTCTGCTTTGCTGGGAGTGTGCCGGGCTGGCATCCATCCGTCGAGCTGGCCGGGGCCCGACGTGGGCACCAGGGAGCCAGCCCCAGCAGCATCTTGTTTGTGTCCCCGAGCTCGTAGCCCCGTGCTGTGGTGGCCAGCACTGGCGTCACAGACAAGGCTCGCTGCTGGCTGCGTGCTTGAGGCCACAAGCAAGGGCGTCAGAAGTAGGTGACTGTGTAGCATCATAGCTGTTGTAAGAATGGCTTCCTTGCAGCATTTTCTTTCTGTGGCTCAATAAGTTGTTTTTTTGGAATCTCTCCTGCTCGCTGCACTCAGCTGTGTGTGTGGTAATGCAAACCCATCTATTTCCCCCTGGTCTTTGATCTTCTCTCGCAATTATATATCAAATGAAGTTTGAGAAATGTCAGGTTCAGGCTCTTTTTATTAATATACGAGTGCTGTGATGGTGTAACTGTCCTTTGAAGCTGGAAAAGCTTTGAGTTCTCATGCAAATGTTGCATACATGGTTTTGAACTTGATTTCTGTACTGCGTAAAGCTTTGCAGATTGCCTCTGACTTCACATGTCAATTAACCAGCCTCCCCAGGCAGTGCAAGCATTTTATCCTGGAAGGCTAACATTGTAAAGGAACGTGTAGAGGCGTCCATGGCGGCAAAGCACGCGGCACTCTGTAACAAAAGGGTGGGCTTTTCCCGAGAATGGGGTTGGATGGGGGACCCAGGGAAGGTCCTGCCGTCATCCTCTTCCCTGCAGGTCCGGCACCGCAGTGCTATGTGTGGGGACTCGCTTGTCAGCTTGGGGGACTCTGCGGTCCTCAGCGGGGCAGGCCTGTTCTTGACAAGTTTCTGTGCTGTAGTTGGAGGTGGTGCTTGAGGGTTTAGTGCTTTGGAGTGTAGAAAGCAGAGTGTCGACACAACGCAGTATTTCAGTGAGATTAAAGCAGCCCTGGAGTGGCCTGTCTGCCTGGTTCCTGCAGAAACCCCATGTGCTGGTTCATGTAAAGTCTATAGAGACAAAGGCTTGAATCTGTTATTACAGTATGTTACAGCCAGATACCGGTTTTTGCCTATGTCTGAACAAACCTAACACTCCTCTGGAAAAGGGGGAAGAGGAATTAGTCTGTCCGACATGTGCCCTTCTGCTGACGCAGGAAAGGGTGCAGCTTTCCAGGCAAACATTAGCTCTGCGCTCCCGGCATTAAAAATATCCTGTCCCACAAAGACAGCTTAGTTGTGAGCCAGCATATGGCACGTTAATGAAGATGTGCATAGAAATTGTCCGTGTGGATGCACAGAGGCCTTCTGTCTCATGGAAAACCGTTTGTTAAACTGCCCAGTATAGCCAGAGGAATCTGGAGTCCAAACAAGACTCGTGGTAGCTGTTTCTCTGATGCCACTGGCTAGGCAAGTGTGAAGAGGCTGCTCATGTGCCCGGGTCAGTAACACAGCTGCTGCTGAATGGATCTGACTTCTTAAAAATTGGTCTGTCCTCTTCTTTCTCCTCCAGTTGTATCCTTGTGCTTTCCTGATGCTGCGCCCCAGGAGCAGTCAGTACCTGAACCTTGACTTGAATGGATGCAGGATCAGACCCTGTACCAGTAGGCACAGCTCTCGGGACAAAGAATTGGCCCAGGCTGGATATAATCAGCTGAGCAACGTCTCGGTGGCCTCATTAGCTTGGCCAATGTCTTGCAAGTCCCTGCATTTGGAGACGGTGTTCGTCATTACACCAGCTTAGGGGGAACCTCAGTCTGGAGCTGCATTTGGAGCAAGTGACTGAACACGCCTGCCTGGAGCAGGGATGAGTTCATCCGGGTATCAGCCCTGCTGCCTCATCAGTCACCTTCCAAATGAAGGATGTTGGGGAAAGCGCCGCAGAGAGGAAACACAGACAGAGATCTGTTGGTTGTCCTCTGAGGTTTCCCAGTGAAGTGTCACTGAAGTCTTTTTGTTTCACTGAGGACTTGGTTTTTCACCTGTGCTGGTGGCACTGGCAGGAGCTGCCTTGGGCTGACTCTTCAGAAGGTGATGGGTCACTGCTGCAGTGACACCTTCCCCCTTTCTCCTGGAGTACATTACACCACAGCAGCTAGTGTTAAGCCGTTTCTGGACTTTAGCAGGGGAAAAATGACTTGCTGGAAAATATATCACTCTCCTTGAGCAGTAATATATTCTCCTTGTACTTGTCTGCTCCTTGCTGGTCTTCTCCAACTTTCATGCAGTAAGGGCTACAGCCTGGTCAGGCACTCACTGAAGCATGCAGCAAATTCCTTCCTTGCTTGCTTGGTTGCTGCAGCCACTGCTTTCCTACAGTTATCCTAATTCTTACAGGAGGATTCTCAGAAGCACAAGTAGTTACTACCGATAACTTTTAAAATTTTCTCCTAACTTCTCAGGTCTGCTTGTCTGAAGAGACATCAGACCTATACCCAGCTTAAAAACAATCAGTTGTGTTAGGGTGATGTTGTATAGGCCTAGACACCTCCTAGACCTAAACCAATTACATTCAGTAAGTTAAATACATTGAGGACATGCTAATTTGGCCAGGAACCAGGATCCTCTGCAAAAGAGAACCATGCAGTAATAGAATGAAAATGCTGTCTTAAGGATTTGGAGACCTACGTGCTCCTGAGTATCACTGTGCTACAGCGCTGCAAACTGTGGTTTGCACCATCTTATGGCAAAGCTGATAGTAGGAACACCTGGAAGCAGTTCACACAGAGACCTTGGGAGGCCTTGGGTAGAAAAACTCCGTGTGTGTGTGTGTGTGTGTGTGTGTATCTGTATGTGGGAGAGACCACAATATTCTGCAGTACTAGTAACACGCAATACCATTTACAGAAGCGATTCTGGAAGTACTCTGGCATCATTGACCTAGTAGGATGTGCGTAACGATATCCACCAAACATGACTCCTTCCACTGAAAAAAATCGCATCACCTTTTTTTCCTCTATGGACCTGTGTCTCTGCCTTTGAGTGTGAGTTCAAATTCCCCATCCCCTGCAGCAGCTCCGAAGCAATGCTCAACTTGCAAAAGCAGTTTCTGTGTCTGTATGTCAATGCAGTGGACTTCAGCTCACGTGCTGCCGGTGCTGCTCTCCCTGGTGAGTATCCGCACTCTGCAAGTGTCCTCAGGACAAGTAGGAAGAGGGGAGTCTCTTTGCAGCCAGCAGACAATCAAGCAGCTCGTTTTCCTGGGCTGTAGGCACTGTGCACAGAATCTAGGGCCTCAAGTTGGTGCAAATCTAAAACAGACATGCTTTAACCAGAAACTAAAAAACAATAGAAAAAAAAAAAAACCCAAACCAAAAAACCAAAAAACCCTTCCAAAAAGCCAACCCTCCCCCCAACCACCAAAGCCATATCTTCAGATGCAGGCAGGAAAAATGAGGAGCGTGCACAGTATCTGCCTACTCCAGTTGCGAGGCCTATCTTACCCCTTGTTTCAGGGCTCATTGATGTGTGTTTGTTCGATTTTGCTCCAGGCTGGAGCAACTTGCTCGTCCTGCACGTTGGCGCTGTCGTGTTTGTTTTGCCCTGTGGCTGATGTGCCAGGCTCGGCAGGAGGGCTGTGTGGCTGCACACTGGTGGCTCCGTGGGCACAGGGAGTCAGTCCCCAGGCAGCCTCGCTCCCCTCCCCACGGCTGCTGGCCCTGGGAGCCAGGTCTGCCCTCCCAGCTGGCTCGGTGGGAGACCCCAACCTTCTCCCCAGGAACTGCTGGCTTCTGCTGATTATAGCTGCTCCGTCCATGTCCTCGTCACCCACATGAGGGGTGCCCAGGGCTTGGTTTGCTGATAGAAAGCTCAGGGCAGGATTAACGGCCAGGGTCCATTCCTGCCCCTCGCCAGCCTCTGCTGCAGCAGCACCATGCACCAACCCTCTCCCTGCCAGCGCAGGGGCTGGTGAACGGGCTGTGGACCAGCCCTGGTCCAGCTTAAAACAAAACCAACATGCAGTATTTTGTGATGGCTTTTTCCAGCCCGATCAGCGCCCCAATACGCTTCCCCAGAACTCGCCTGCCTACACTGGCACAAAGGGCTAGGGCAAGAGGTTAAATCATTTTCATGCGTTTAAGTATATTGTTTCTTCTGCCATGGATGAGACATGCAGAGATCTTTTCATCCATCTTCTGTTGCCTTTCCTGGCTCCTGCCCTGGGAGGATGTGGGTGTTATCCATGTTTTGTAATGTGTCTGACAGCCCACGGGCTTGCAGCAGCACTGCTGCTGACCAGAGTTTCCTATTGAGTCACCGTGTGAAGACTCAGCTTTTCTGGCTTTTTTCTTGAGAAATTTTTGGAATATTTTATTTATTAATTCTGTTGGTAGCACACTGGTAACTACAGATGTGGCATCCCGCGTTTGCCCACAAGCTTTTCACGGGTGGCTTCTGTCCTGCTGTGTGCCAGCCTGGCTTCATGGAGCGGCAATGGTGGCCCCACTCGTTTATGCCGCGGCTTGCAGCCAGAAACCTCCCCGCGGCACGGTCCTGGCCGTGCTGCTCCTCGGCCCTGTGCTGCATTGTACCTGCCTAGAGAACATGGCTCTAGCACCGATCTCTGGCTGCCCAGCTGTGGATTCGGTCTGCAAGGAGGAGCTGAAGGGCAGAGGGAGGAGAGGGGTGAGAGCGTGCGGTGGATGCTGGGCTGTGGTGTTGCCGAAGTGATAACTGCACTGCCAAAGTAGTATCTTCGCTGCCAGGAGCATTGCCCTTCAGCACTGGCTATCAGAAGTACAGGGTTTCTGTGCAGTTTGAAGAACTGTGAGGTTTATGGAAAAAAGGGACAACCTTCTCTCCTGTGAACAAGCAATGCTATTTTACAGATGTTGAACACACCAAAATGAAAGCTCCTTTGAAACTGCTGGTGAAATTCAGCAGGTGGCAGTTATTTTTCTTACTAAGCTTTAAACAAATCTTTCAAACATGTAAACCTTCTGTTTGAGCTTCTGACACATATGAAGAAAAAAAACTTTTGGAAATTTCTCATTTTTGTTTTGGTGATGGTAGACTTTTCTGCATTGGCTTTTGTTTTGCCTTGCAGCCTCCTTGCTGCTGTTGGCTGAGCTTCTCTTTCAGGAGCAGCGATCCCCATGTCGTGCTGGCTTTTCCTTTCTGGGGCACATTCAAACGCTGCCTTTGTGGCTGGTGTCCTTTTTTTGTCACCAAATTCTCCATGCAGGTGATTGTGCAGTCACAAGTTGTTCAAATGACGATAAGAGCAGCTGAGTAGCCTGAGATAAAGTTTATAAATACAAGTAAAGCCTGGAATTCAGGTTGCTTTCTGCAATCTGTTCTCTCTCCTTTTTTTTTTTTTTTTTTTTTTTTTTTTTTTTTTTTTTTTATCCTGTTCCTCCAGCCTAGACTGATTGTGAAGTGCTGAGGCTAGATATTTTTAAAACAAGAGTAACTTTATTAATCTTCCTAAAACCCGTAGCTGTGAAGATGGAGAACAAGGGACATGACCTGTTCCTGTGCCATCAAATGATGAACTAGGGACCTGCAGGGCATCGGGGGGACCCTCTGTGGCAGAGGCACAGAGCCAGACCCCCCAGTCCTCATGGGATGTGGGGCTTGCAGAGGTGCCCAGAGGTGGGGTAGCTCTTGGCGAAGCCCATCTAATGGTGCTCTGCAGAGTGGGTGGGTTCCAGCTGTCCCAGTGCTGGTCGGGTTGAGGGTGCCCAGCGGGCTCCCAGGTGGTGCTGGCTGGTGCGGGACCGGCCATGTCCGTGCTGGCAGCGGCCCCCAGCCCTGGAGCAGGAGGGATGTGTGTTCCTCCCCACACTGAACCACTTCAAATCGCTCGTAAGCTGCTCGAGAGTCTTCCCCTTGTGCCGCGTGTGACTCATCTGGCCTCCTGCCTGGCCCTCTCTGCGCCCTTATCGAAGGAAACTCTGAAATCATCGCGTGCCGGGGGAGCGAGCCACTGGCTCCGCTCGCTCACTGAAGCCGCCTGCAAAAGTGCTTGGTTTTTACTTGCCTTGCCCCTGCCTGGGAAGGGTGGCTGCTGGAAAGCTGAAATGAGATGCATCTGATGGCTCTGCAGATCATAAGATATCTCTGTGGGGATTGCTAATGCTCTGCCCCGGATAAGAGTCTGTTGTTTTCGTGTTTGTTTTCCCTGTGTTCGTACTGCTTGTACAGCAGGGAGCCGCGGCTCTTGGAGCACACCCTCTCCTGCCGCTTACGCCAAAGCAGCTGTGCCAAAAGCTTGCTCGGCTGCTCTTGGAGCCGGTGAGCTCCGGGTGGCCTGAAGCGCCGCAAGGATTTCTGCAGCCCTGCCCCGTCCTTGCCGACCAGCCGCTTTGCATGAGGTTCTCTTGATGCCCCCCGGGAGGTAGGCTGCTCAGCCTCTCCTCAACAGCTCACTCCTCCTGAGGGAGGAGAAAATTCAATGGCTTTCCACGGCTCAGCTTTTTGGTTTTCTTATTTTTCACAGAGTCTGTCCTTTCTTCAACACCCATAAGCCCTGTCCCCAGGATTGCAGAAGGATGTTAGAAAAGGCGACTGGCCTCCATGAGATTGTGATATAAAATGGTACATAAATAGGTGCAGTGGACAGAGCGACCTGTTAACCTCATGGCCAGCTGCCGTGCCCACAGCTCACCTGGCCCTGCCATCCCCGCGCCTGTCGGCGTGCTCAGTGCGCTCTGCTGCAGGGGGCAGGCGGTCGCAGTCGGCAGCCTCTGCCTTTGAAATTTGGAAGGAAAGCACCCGTGTGCTGCTGCCCGCTGAGCCCTTCCGTAATGGGTTTGGGAGCTGCTGACCGCCCCAGCACAGGGATGCCAACGCTGCCTTCGTCTGCGACGCTGGTGCCTGCGGAGCTGGACAGCGTTCCCCTCACGCCATGGCTCTCAGCAGGCTCACCTTTGTTCGCTCGAGTTTAGTACACTCCAGGGCAGTGCTGAGCAATTCGCTGTCGTAGTGAGGGTTGGATTTAGATAGATGCTAGGTGGTCTGAAATTCAGGCAGATGTAGTGGCAGCCAACTGCTGTGGTTGGCTTTTGATCCATGGTGGACCAAAGGGCTGCAGCGGCTTTTCCTCTTCAGTCAATCTTCTCTGCATCTGCGACCCTTTGAGCATTTGCTCAAAAAAATAGTTATTCCTGTGGGAGCTCGTCTGAGTGACTAAACTGAGTCTTACATTGGAAACGTGATGCGTGGCACTCATTTGTGTCAGTGAGGTGCAGAGCCTGACCGTGGTCTGTGTCACCCCTGTCCGGGAGCTGTGCTGAGCACGGTGCTCACAGACATTGATTGCTGGCACCCTTGGGTGCTGTGGTCAAGCGGTCTTTGTGAAACGCGTTTTCCTCTGCATCACTTTAACTCAATCAGAATACAAAAAATAGTAATTTCCTAAACGGTCAGGCTTTGTCGGGAGCTGAATTGCCAACGAAGGAATTGCTGTTGTGAGAGTTTGGGGTGAAATAACATATGAGACAGGCTGACTGCAGCCGCACTGCTGGCAGAGGGGTGTTTGCCAGCCCCTTTGGTCTTGCGGGGCGGTGGGAGCTCTTCTTGAAGGCAACTTGTCTGTAAACCTGGGGTTCAAATTAATGGAGAAAACTTGGTCATTTCCCCTCTGATATACTGGATGTCATGACATACATGATTGAGATAAATCATAGTTGTAGTACTTCTTAAGATGAATTTCAACACTTTTGCTAATTTCTAAGGCTGCTAATCTTTTTTTAACTTCCATTTTGGTTATCCACGTGTTCTGGGCTGTCTGCCTCCTGTCTTTTTCCAGTTTTGCTGAAGGAACTCCTCCAGCTTTGCAGGGCTGCGAGATCGGTTTGAAAGGCCAGAAAAATGCTGGAGGTGAAAAATTGTACTTTGACAATTGTTCAGGCGTTCAAAGTGTAGTTTTACCTCTCGCTCATCACGAGGAGCATTAAGTGGAGTGCTGGTGCCAGCAATAGCTTTGTCATGCTGCTGTTTGTGGGGAGGGAGAGCGTGGGTATCCAAGTGTGTGCTGTCCCCGCCTGGCTGGGCCAGGCAGGAGGCTGTGCTGAAGGGTCCTGTGCTTCCTGGGAACTTAAGATCATGGCTGTCCTGGTATTTCAGAAGGAAAAAAATCATAAAAAATTAATCTGTACACTGTCCTTTATAAAAACATTAAAAATATGGCCTCAAGAGCAGTTCTCCGGGAAACCAGTACAAGCCAGTGAGGGTCACTGGGACCATGGCGTGCTCCTCATCTTTGCTTTAAAATGTGGCTTTGCTGTGTGCTTGTCTTCCTGATCAACGGTGTCTATCACTATGAAGGTCTAGGGAAGAAAAGTTACACTGGATAATCAGCGTTCACTTAATGAGAGGAAGGGGAAGAGCGCATCATTCTCCCCAGAAGCTGTAACCTGCATCATTCATCCCAGTTTTCTCCAAAACAGACTGATATACCCCAAAACTTTGTTGTCCTTCCAACCTCGCTTGCTTGCTCTTTGTTTTGGTTGTTTTTCTGAGCTGATACATTGCCTAACTTCTAAGCTGTAGGTGAGGAGACCCGCAGTCTCCTGCTTATGGCAGTCAGAAAAGCCTCTCTGTGCGTTTAACTGCCTTGATCTTTGATCCAGCATAATAAGGCTTGCCAGCTTTTCTGAAGTGTGGTAGGTATGGTATAGCCAGTTTCTATCAGTCAATAAAGAAAAGGCGGCAAGCATAAGGAATATATGATAACTGTGAAGAATTGCTGTGTTGGGTGTTTTGGGGGTTTTGGTTTTGGGTTTTTTTTTTAATTAAATGGTAAATAAAGAAAATAAGCCTGTTGAGCAAGTTTGTGCACTTACCACAAGGTTGCCTGGGCAAGGAGGAGAATTTATGAGAATAAAAAATTAGGTGTAGGACAGGAAACAGAGCGGGGGGGGAAGTGTGAGGGTGACATGTAAATTTAAGTAATGTTACAGAGGGCAGATAACCAGCTTGCAAAGCAAAAGACCACTAGGTAGGGAGAGTTACTGAAAAATGTATTTGTACTTGAACCACAGCCCTGCTTTTCTCCCTGGAGCCTGTGCTAGATCGACTGTGATAGTGAAATGGCTGTTCATAAAAGACTCGGTCAATAAAGGACTGATTAGAAAAGATATATATTTAACAGAAGTATTAGACATTCAGTAGATTCCTTTGCAAGAGATTTGTAAAGCACAGCTAAATATAGCAAGTTATTTTTAGAAGTTCATGCTAGCCATTTACTTCTGGCAAGTGGAAAACCCATGTCAGTGTGTGAAAAATGGCCTTTGTAAAATGTGTCAGTGTTTTTGAATCCCCACAGCATCCAGAAAGCCTTCAGGGGCACTTGCGAACAACTTGCCATGGGTTAACGCAGAACACTGTCTATGCTGTACTGGGCCATTTTTTCATTACCTAATGATAAGCATCTCTCCTTTATGGAGTAACAGGAGTGCTGTTTTCCTCACAAGATGCTTGTGTAGATTTGGAACTACCTAGAAGGCTGACCGGAAGGTTATTTTTTTCCCTTCATCTGAAAAAATCAACATGTTTTTGTGTTTGAGCAGCTGTAGAGTATTTAGGAGTGTTCTGTGAGTCAGGACTCATTACTCACGTTCCTAATGGTGCATCTGGGCTCAGTCCGGGTAGCTTCATTGATTTCAGAGTTGAGATATTTTGGTGGGACAATGTTTGGGGACTTCATGCAGATAGTACATGCTGCATAAATACAACAGCTTGGAGCAGAATCCGTCCCCTCCACCAAACACTTTGTGCGTCGGCTTGTAAAGCTTTGCTGCAAGTACAGAGAATCCCCTGGAAACAGTGGGTTGGGTACCACATCCAGAGCCTCATCGCCGGAGTGGCAGCGTGGATGAACTCAGTCTCCTTCATGATGCAACTCCCTGGGAAATTCTTCAGTGGGAGTTGGTAACAATGGGCACATTCTTCTCCCTTCAGGGATCACAGCCCTCTCTTTTTCATGCTGGAGGAAAAATGTTTTTTCTCATGTTCTGCATGTCCCATTGCACAGCTCTCCACGAGGAAGTAGAAAGTTTTCCGTAGTGACCAAGCATTGGGAAGAAGTTTACGTGCATCCTAAGCTGCTGTGCGTCAGGGTCTTGCAACATTTCCCTGAAAAAATGGATTTCCAGAGTTCAGATCCTAACCCTAAAATTTGTCCTTGGCTTAAAATGCTCTTATTTAAGTACAGAATGAACTTTTATTGTCTTTTGTTTGCTTATTTGAAAGAAAAAAAGTGTCTGGCTGGTTTTGATATTTCTGTTTTCAAGCTGGAGAAGAAGAAAGCAAAATACAAAAATGGAGCTCCTCCTTCACATTTGGTCTCTTTATTTGCCTTCCCATAGCTCCAAATCGTTTTGGGTTTTCCTTATGGATTGCTGAAGCTGTTGGTAAGGTGCTCTGTGCAGGGCACCTCCAGGCTGTGGTCTGTTGGTCGGGTGGATGCAGAAGAGCTTAGGAGTGGCTTGTTCCCCCATGGTAGTCTCTTCTGGCTGCTCTTCCCCTAACTGCCTGTGCATTGGCATAGGCAGGGAGATCAGTTGAAGTTGCTTCTTGCCTTCCAATGTGGGCAGAGGCATCCTGTCCCCTTTCCAGGGACAGAATAGGGATGCTGTAGCCCCATGCCTCACTGTATCTACCCTCGGATGGAGTCAGGTAAAATTAAGGACTGCATTTGCTCTAGAAATGTCACTGGCTGATGATTGCTGTAGTGGTGAGGTGTGGGGTTTTTTATTTTATTTTATTTTCTTCTCCTTAGTTTGCAGTGCGATGCACAAGGAGCAGTGTGTGCCTGAGGATTAGCCAAAGACCTGCTGAACCTGCTGTCTGTTTGGCCCCTGAGCTCCTGGAGGAGTGGCGATTCTTGCCGGGCTGTTTCCTAAGGAGAACTAGAGATGGTGCTGTCTTTACCAACTGCTGCACAGCTAACAAATGTAATATAATTGGGTCAGTGAGGGGATATTTAGGTATGAATAACCTGTGTGAGGGTACTGGCAGTCTGGTCCTGGCAGATGTGAAGTGTATGCTCTGCAACTGCTCTTCTACACAGTAGGAGGTTTTTCAGTGTCTTTTAAAGTGTTTATTTCTAAAAATCATGCTGCTTTCTGTCTGCATCTCTGTTACACCTGACATCACATTTTGTCCCTGTGGTGTTAAATGAGGCAGTCCAAGCACGGCCCTTCCTTTCTGGTGCACAGAGATCCTGGTGGTCCCTGTAGCTGTCACCAGTGGCTTGTCACTGACACTTCTATTTCCATGTACGCAGGGATGTGGATTCCTCTTGGCAACAGAGGACCATTGCAGTCACACAGGCAGAAAATTAGAGAAGTGCGACCCTCCTCTGAGGAGTACAAAGCTAATTAAAGATGTGCATCTGTGGCATCTCAAGTGTCGTGGACATCTCTAGCCACCTCTGCTTGTCCCCATGGCAGCGTGAGTGGTGCATTGGGCTGCATACCCTCACGGGGTCTGTCCTGTGGCGATGGTTTCCTTCTATTTTAAATTCTAAGCATCGGGGGAAAAAGCAGAACCACAACCTGGTTTAGGGCTCCTGGTTGTAATCCATGCTTTTTCAGAGGCCCATGGCTTTTGCAAAGATAGCAAAAAATTTTTCTTCGTGGTCTTTGGTTACCTATGGTTGCTGTGAAAGGTTGAAATGAGAATCCCCGCTAGGTCTTTGCTCAGCAGGCTGTGGGGCACATCCTTCAATGGCTGCAATCTCTGGGGTGTGTTTATGTGTGCATAAATACAGCCAGAAAGCTCCCTGTGTACCTCCTGAGACTAGTGCGGCTGTAGCTGGCACTTCTTCCCTCCCTCCTGCCAGGCACAGCTTGGCTGGGGTTGTTCTGTGCAGAGATGGGACTTTATTTTTACTAGAAGAGTAAATTATTGTGACTGCAAATTGTGAAAGTTGGCATCACTTAGTGAACGCTGTAAGGAAGAGTCCTAGAGGATTCCTGATCGAATTCATTTTGGTGTGTTTCCACGGAAACGGGCTGAGCTGTACCAAGAGCAGGCAGGGTCCTTTGGGGCTGCCGGGCGGTGGTGAGACTTTGTGTGCTGTTTGCAGTGATATGCCTGGCTTGGAAGCACAGCATTATTCCTTCAGCGGTGGTCCGGCTCTCTGCACACACTCCTGGTGCTGTATGAGCAGGGCAGACCCTCTCTCCCACCCACACCCTCTCTCTCCTGCCAGGCTTCGGGTGTGCAAAGTGAGGAGCGTTTGATAGCTGTGTGTTGGTATCAGGAGGGAAAAGATTTCTGAGTGTCTGTTAAAACGAGGGAGAATATGGGCTTATCTCTCCCAGCATGAAGATGTAGCCCCACTTTTCCACGCAGCTCCAGCTGCTGACCACGGTGGCCCCTTCCTTCTGCCGAGCTGTTTTCCTGTGGCCGTGGCTCATCCCTTTCTCCCCTGCCCCCCGGCCCCATCCCCTGGTGTCACCATGCCACCCCTCGCGTGCCACCGAGGGAAGGGGTGACTTCTCTCTGCGTGTCTCCGAGCAGCGCATGGCGATGCTCTGCATCGGGCCCTGGTGCTGTCCTGGCTGCCGGACCCCGCAGGGACACAGCCCCCAGGGTGTGAGCATCTTCTGTTCCCTCGGGGGCTGGTGCCAGCAGGCACTGCTGCGGTGGGGTCGGCTGCCAGAGTCATCCCTCTGTTAATTTCCCAATAAACACCCCATCATTATAGTAAGATCTGTAATACCATAGTGGTACCCGCTGCTGTCCATCCTGCATGTATATATAGGATTTGTCAGAAGCCGGTGTTCAGCCAAGGCTCTGTACGTGTATGAGGATGAGTCACGTTGGTCTGTAGGAGTCTGGTTTGTATTAAACGCTCCTCAGGATCCACGCCAGGCGTTCACAGCACTGGCTCTCCCTCCAGCTTGTCCTCTCCTTTCCTAACCCTACATCTTCCACAGTTGTTTTTCTATGGTGGGGTCTGCGCATGGTGCCAGGCAGCGGCTCCAGCCACCACAGGGATGTCCTCGGCGGCTGTCACCTCAGCGTGGGACAGTGGGGATGGCTGTCTGCCTTCAGCTGCCATTAGCTCTGAGCAGCGGGCTGGCGCATTGGGGTGAAGGCACATGGTCACTGCTTGCAGCCAGGGCTTCCTACACCCAACTTTGCTGAAGTTGAGGATGAGGATGGCTCCCCAAAATGAAAAAAAATTCCTTGTCCCAAGCAAAACCAAACAGCACTGGACTAATTAAGGGGCACTTTCTTTTTTTCTCTTTTTTTTTTTTCCTCCCCACTGTTAAGCTAATGTGAGATGTGGTTTGTAGCACGTCCACCGGGTTTTCCTTCAGCTATACAATTGGCAAATAAACTTTCAGGCCAGACAACGTTTTGAAAGGAAAATGTAACTTAAATCAGCTATACCGTTTCTTTTTTTCTGGTTAAAATATATTGCATTTGGCTTTTTCAAACCCTTCTCTGCTATTGCCTTACCCCCTGTTTCTATGAAAACCAAAAGGCAAGCAGCTCGCCAAGGACCATTTCTCCGACACTGGGGCTAAACGCCATGCTGACACATGCGACGGAAAAACGGTGCACGCAAACCCTCCGTCCCTGCCAAGCGCTGAGTGGGATTTGTGTGTGCAGCCGTGCTCCTGGCTCACCGGGACGCACGCAGACGGAGCTGGCCGGTGGCTCGTCGCCTTCCCTCCAGCCAGCGCGCGTGGAGGGGACGGGCAGATGCTGGCCGGGCGTGCGGGAGGGTGGGATGCGATGAGCCACCGCGGGTGCTGCTGGCTTTCTGAAGGGCTGCTCAGGGACCTGGCGCTGGGTCGGGGTGGGTGTTCAAATGGAGCGATCAAAGTTCACCTGCTAATAAACGTAGTCAAGGAGCCAGGAGGGGCTGGGTGGGAGCCATCAGCAGCATCCAGGGAAGATGACAAGGGTTTGCAGGGGGACAAAGATTCCCCTGAGCGACAACTGAATGAGAGCCTCCGGCCCCGGCCTGAAACGAACGCTGCAGGGACTGAGAGTGAATTATTTGCTGAGGTTTTCCATCAAATCAATGACATCATTCTGTGCTAGAGCTCACCCATTTACGCGCTCTCAGCCCCCCGGCAGCTGTGGTTAAATAGCAACATTCAGGCCTGAATCTGCCCATTCAGGAGCAAAGGTTTGACCCATCGGAGGAAACTGCTGAACGAGGCTTTTGAGGGGAAAGCGGGGACTGTCTGCGCTTTGAGGCCACGCTCCTCCCCGGGCTGGGGACCTGGCTGTCCCCGTGTGCCACAGTTGCTTGGGGAGGGCTGGGCGGCCCCAGGATGCTCCTAGCCTAGGGACAGGAGAAGCAGAGCAGTCTGGGGACCTGCTGGGATCCCACACGGCCACTTCATTCTTTTTTCCCAACGTCCAGTTCAGTGTCATCCAATTTTTCTCTCCCCTTCATAGCAGTGTTTCAGAAAACACCATGTTTGCCACCGTGGTGATAAGTTCTTATGTCACTGAGTCTGCAATGGACAAGAACAAACAAAAATATACCCAGATTGCCATTTTCCTCAGGCTAGAAATGCAGGGGATAGCCTATACTGTCCAGACACAATTCCTCACTAATTCACACCTCATTTTTGGCTGTTATTTCCCCCCAGATTTTAACAGCTGATGCCAAAAAGTGATTTTGCATGTCTTATTTTTTTAAACAGACAATCAAAAAAACCCACCCTTGTACACAGAGTTGCTCTGTTACAGCAATCTTTCCCCTGATTTGGCAAAGCAGGGGTGTGTGAGCTGGCTGCACGTTAACATCTGTGCTGTCACATCTTCCACACTTGAAGCTTCCCGAATTTCAGAAAGCGCCATCTCCAGTGCACCCCCAGGAAGGAATCCAGCCTGGGACCATGCCTACAGCTGGAGTCCAAAATTAGGGAAAATAGCAATGTAAATCAAAGTATAAAATTATTCCTTTGCCTTTGTTTTATTGTCTACATCCTATTCCCTGAAGTCAGGCAAGTTCAGCCTGTTTGTATCTCAGGTATTTGCTGTTGGAGAAAGGCTAACCCCCCCCTCCAAAAGCATGTAACTTTATGCAGGAAGATGTGGTTGATGTGAGGCTGTCAAATCTGTTGCACCTCCCTCTTGTGCTCTGCCAGCGGGAGAAGGACTTGGCTTCTCCTGCGGTGAAGTGTTACCTGTGGTTGTCACGGTTGTCACTAGGTCGGTGATTTTGGTGTTGGGTCCCATCCCGGCTGCAGCTCCTCTGCCAGTGTCAGCAGACGCCTTCACAACAACAGAGCCACTGATGAAGCTGTGAAGCAGCCGCACAGGATGCAAAGACACAAAGGATCCTTTTGGCTAGAAACTTCTCTGGAAAGTCCAAAAATAATTTGGGCTGAGCTACCAACCACCATCAGGAAGTGTCTTTGCTTCAAGACTGAATGTTTTTTCACCAGTGAACCCGGAGTGGGTCCCAGGGCCATCTGCAGACGCTCTGACGAGCACAGCTTGAGCCCTCCGGCTCAATGCACTCAGCTGCAGCACTGTCGTACTTCTCTTAGGGCCTGTTTGTGTCTGTGACCCCCTAAAGAGGGGCAGTTATTTTGAGTTCTATCTTTTTCCCCACATTTATTTTCTGACTCTACAGATTTTTCTCCCATATAATGAAAAAATTCCTTTGAACAGTGATAAGCCTGTCTGACAGCCTCCATGCTCCGAGGACCCATGCCGATGCATGCATGGCATTGGGGATATCTACTTCCCTGAAAATGTTCTTCTGGCGGTGATGAATGCTGCACTTGAAGCTGCATGTTTTCCTGCAGGGGAAATGTGTTGGTGTCTCTTCCTGTACATAGCAGGATGTGAGGCTATTGATCGGCCTCTTGTATGATTCAGTGCATCCATTAATACTGCCGAAGCATTTTCAACAACACTGAGAAAGAAAAACAAAACAAAACAAAACAAATGCTCTCTGCAGCCTCTAATGGTTATTAACTTTGCAACATTTTCTGAAGTGCTTAAATTCATGATGCCTGTGGATTTTTCTAATCACCTCACTATAGTTTTGTTCCATTCAGGCTAAATTTCTAAGACTTGCCACTTCTGTATAACAACTGCAAAAATATACAACCTTATTCCTCTGTCCTTTTCCAGGTTACTCATCGGCAGTACAGAAATTCTCCCAGACTTTGCAGTCCTTTCAGTTCGACTTTATTGGTGACACACTAACGGATGATGAGATTAATATTGGTAAGTTTTCTTCTTGATGCAAACTTTCAGTAACTGAGAAAGTCTCTTCTTCTCTAGGAATTAGGTGCTGATGTTTTTTAAACAGCATCAGGAGGCTGGTTCCTCAGATGCCAGTCAGCTATTCCATGGCGTATTTTACAAAGTTGAACTTTCACGGGTAGAGTTTCACATTCCCAATTCAGCGGATAATTTGCTCGGTTTTCCACGGCTCCAGCCCTGCTCCATGCTGCCAGGCACTGGTGAGGACAGTGGCGCGATGCTGGCCTCCCAGCAAGTCCCGCTTCCCAGGGCCACAGTTGGAGTGGGAGCATGCGTTGTGTTGAGCGTTGGCCACATCTCCTGATCCAGGTGGGCGCTGCTCCTAAAGCTGCCTTTGCTCCGCTGAAAACGCCTTACAAAAACAAAGCTGGCCCACGCTGCCTTGAAAAAGGGACCAGGCTGCAAACTTCTGGGAAGAGTGAATTGCTGGATGAGTTGTTGTATGGAAAATAATCACTAGTCTCTGCCTTCGCAGCAGGAGAGCCTGTGGCACGGGTGTCCTACTACTGCCTGCACATCTGTGTCAGGATTAGCAATCCTGAAGCTATTTTACGTCCCTGCCAGCCCAGTGCAAATGTGCAGGTTACACAGCTGCCAGCTGCATCCAGGGAGCTAAACCGAATGGCCTAAATGCCCTAAACCCAGTGCTTTTCAAATTAATCCTGCTCTTGGCTTAGCTAGCGCTGTTGAATGCCAGTGCAGGGGTGTGGGTGCTGTGGTGGTGGCAGGGGTGGCAGCCAGCAGGAGGGGTGACAGAAGATCTTCCAGCCCCTGAGGGTCTGACCCTGGCCCATGGGACAAAACCCTGGGGGCACCTGCCTGGGCTGAAGGGATGGGGCTGCCCGTGGTGGGGGGCACAGGGCATTAGCCAGGCTGCTCCTGGGGGCTGAAGACAGGAAAAAAGAACAACAACAAAAAAATTTTGTCAGGCTGTTGGAAGAGTGGCTGCAAGTGTAACATTGCTGATGTCAGGTTTCTTGGCCATTGCTGAAAGGGGAAGGAAGTAAAGCCTGTTCTTTGGGTTGTTTTATTTAAAGCAATTTAAAGCAGATTGCAGCTTGCCCTTCAAAATCTGATTTCCTTTATGGAAAGTCTCTAGGTGAAATCCACTGGAAATGAGTCAGCCTACAAATCTAATGGCAGCAGAGGTGCTAAATTTCCAAACACATTTGAGTAAGGGAGGGGAAAACGTTGCCCTATAAATGCCCCTCCTGGGAGCAGAGGTATCTGAAGCAAACAGCCGCCCAAGGAAAGGGGCGTCCCTTGTCTCGGCTGGAAGGGACAAAACTCCGATGTCCCGTGCTCCTGCGTTGCCTCTCTGCCTGCCTCCATGCACTGGTTGCGGGAGGGGAGCAAAGCCCGCCAGTGGTGAGCCGGTGCGGCAGGGCTGCAGTGAGCTGGTGCAGCGGAACCACGGTGCTCAGTGGGTGAGGAAGACTGCTGGAAATGGCAGAGGTTGAATGGGGGATCGTGGGTGGAGGGGAGCAAGAAGAAATCACAGCACATGTAGAACACTCCATGGTGAAATGAGTGCATTTCCCTACTTCTGTTTTTGTTGGGGAATATTTGTTTTGCTTTTTCAAGAAGAGGTCCCTGGTTTCCCCTATGAAAAAGCCTGTGCTGTGTTCCTCCTCCTACATCAAACCCTGCAAGGCCTGCTGGGGCTGAGCCACTTTGCAAGGCTCCCTTATTCCTGAAACAGCAGCAGGGTGTTGACATCTCTGTAGCAGCTTCCATCTCCTGCAAGGGTGCCAGAATTCTGCGTGGGAGTGTAGGAGCTCATTTGATCTGCAGGATATGGGAATGAATCAAAACATTCACAAGCACTTCTTATCGTACTTCAGGGAATGTGTTTGATCTGTAAATATAACTAATGGTACACTTCTTTATTTTTATGTAGGCAGACAGTAGGCTGACACCCCTGCATGTCAGGTGGTGGCTTTGAACACTGCAAGTGTGAGTCAGGACACAGATACTGGGTTGATGTTCTCTGTTGTGAGCAGCGCTTTCCCCCAGGGATGTTGATAGTTACAGATGCACCTGCATTACAAAGCAGCTGCAGTCCCTCCACCGGTCACCCGTGTGGGACCTGAATCAGCAGCTCCTTCAAAGATGATCAGAGCAATGAAATCAGACAGCGTGTTCCTCCCTCCCAGGCACAGGAACCTGAAATCCTCTGTTTTTAAGCAGCCGATGTTCCTGGCATGATTCTGGCCTCGGCCAGCTGAGTCACTCCCAGGCAGTTCCCAGGTGTGGCTTGGCAGGCAGCGGTTGCAGGCAGCCTCCCTGCTCTGCTCTGCTCTGCAAGGGTTTTCAAGCGTTGACCCGGGCCAGTAGCATGGGTTTCACCCTGGTGCTCCTGGACACTGCTGGTCTGGCAACAGCGTGTAGCCTGAGCCACATGTTTGTGGTGCAAGGACAAATTCGGTGGGTTGCTCTGCGACTGCAGCCAGGAAATGTGTGCCTGGACTCTTCCTGTAGAGCAAGAAGAAAAAACATCTAGTGAAAATTTTAGACACTGACATTTTCCCTGTAAGTTCAGGGCTGGATTCTCTTTCTCCCCGTGATAAGTCCTGTCCTGGCTCAGGTTCCCGGTGTCTGTGCGCACTTCAGGTTTCACATCATCCTGAGTAACCACAGTGAAAGTCAGCGTGTCGGCCCTGTGGTTGAGCGTAATAAACTATTAGGACATTGCATGTGCTGGGCTCTGAAGCCCTCGCTCTGGAAGAGAACTCAGAAGTTACTGACTCATCAAGAAGGTTATGTTTTGATGATGCCAGCTGAGGGACTGTGTCACGAGGCTGTGGTTTTTCCTTTTTGTGTCTGTCTCAGCAACTGCAGAGTGAATCCTCTTTAACGCTAGGAGTTTGTACTCTCTGGTTGTGCAGCAGCGTTACAGCTGGTTTAGCAGAAAGACAGGTACTTCCCCTAAGGTACCCCCTGTGGATGGGGGGGGGAGGGCCCTCAGCTTGCAGATAGAGCACAAATGCATCGTCTCCCCTTATCTGTGGGATGAGCTATTGCTGTATCAGCCTTGCGATACACCTTATTTGTTCCCTTGTGCGTTAGCCATGTCAAGCCGGGCGTGCCAGAGCTCTGGATGCTGCCCTACTCAAGAGCTCCGGTGTCAGCCAGGCGCTTCTGACATTCTTGGTTCATTCTCAGCCTTTAAATTGCTCAGCAGTGGTCAAGTGCTGCCGTGTGAACTGCAAGCACAAGGACTCCTGTAGGTTTTACAAAGCAAGCCATTCTGTGCTTTACATACGGCAATGGAAGGGTGAGTGCAAGGCCTGCCGGACCTGTCCCCAGCACTGCTCCCGGCAGCTGGAAGGTGATGAGTGGCACTGTGGGAACCTTCCCCAGCTAACTCCCAGGTAGTTCCCAGGGACACTGGGGCAATCAGATTATTCCCCACAGGCGTTCAGCGCACAGCCACGCTATATGCGTAGGCAGATGTTTGCCCAGCCTTGCCTTACAGCCTCCTGCAGAACCGACACTTTGGCAGTGCTCCTCATTTCGGTGCTATGAGTGCTCTTCTGGTGAGACAGGTTTTCTCCCCTGCTACAAGTTCAGCCCCTTCTGTGTTCTGCTTTGGTGAGCAGAGAGAAGGGCTGAGTGTTCCGACTTGGTGATAATGCTGTTGGTATGGGGAGAGTCAACTACTCCTACCTAGTCTCTTTTTTTCCCCAGGCTAAATAAACCTTGTTTCAGTTTGTTAAAGGAAAGGTTTCATATTTCTGTTGCAGCTAGACTCCAAGAAAAGTGCTGATCAATGAGATCTTTTTGTTTAACGGTATGGGGAGTGGTGTCAATGTCTGTGACTGTTTCTACACCTGCTGCTTTTCCTCCACAGGTACACGGACTTTGTGCTTCTTGTTGCTGAACGTAATCTTTGTCATTCCAGGCTGTTTTCATTTTACAGACTTGTCTTGGCTCTAAGCACCTGCAACTCTTCCCAGCTCAGGCAGAGGTGCTGGGCCTGTTCTGGTGCTGCCGGCAGCCGTCCAGGCAGGACGGGCAGCCTGGTCCTGCCTGCAGCCCCATCCCGATGCGGTCCTTGGTGCCAGTGGCTGCCCCTTCCCTGCTGCCTGCCTTACCGGCTTTGTAGTACAATTCCTAATGAAAGCTATTTTACGTGGTCTTCCCTTCCCAGGGCGTTATGTCCCTCGTTGCTGCAGGCACGAGGCCCTCCTTTCCAGTGCGTGTGCGTAAATAAATACCCCTCGTGGCCAGCCTTTAGCAATGGACTTGCCTCACTCAGTTTTTGCCCAAAGGGGCCACCTCCTCCCTGTTTTTTGGCAAGCCTTTAGACGGTGATGCTGGGGCTGCAGCCAGACTCAGGTACCCCATGCTCCAGTGCCACGTCCCGGCTCCACTGACTAGTCTCTTCTTTGCTTTACAGCTGAGTCCTTTAAGGAGTTTGCAGAGCTGCTCCATGAGGTAGAGCTGGAGAGGTCCATGATGGTAAGGTGATCTGAACTGTGCTCTGGTAATTACTGCCTCATTGCAAAGTTTAAAGGCTAAATTATGGCCAAACAGCACCATGTACCTTGGTGTGAAGCTTCCCGCAGGAGGGAAGCTGGGACCACTGGGAATGTTGCGCTTTGTACTACGCCTGGTCCATGGTGCCATCGCTGTGGGCCCTGAGCAGCAAAGGGAAGGTGCTGGGCGGGGAGGGGGAGAGGTTGTCCCACACAGTGTCCAAAACTTCTCCTGCATGCCAGGCAGTCATGGAGCCCCAGGATCCTGCAATCTGCAGCAGGTTTGTTTTGCAGAGCCAGGGGTGTCTGAGGTGGTAACAAGCTGGTTTTGTGGTGAAACAAAAGTGTTGAAGGATAAGAAGCAAGATGTATTTTTAGCTTTGTTTTTGCCAGCTGCAAGAATGCAGGTCCCTCTGTGCCCCTGCCCTTGCCAGCACAGCTCCCGCAAGGCAATGTGCTGCCTTCTGTCTCCCACTGCGTTGTGCCCTCTGCCTCTCCAGAGCTCCTCCAGAGCGAATGTTGGCTTCCCGTTTCACTCCTAATTCCAGGAAAAACACGAAGGTTAGGCTCAGTAGAGAGCTTTTACAGCATGCCAGGAATGTGCTGCTTGGCTCTGCTTTCCTCTGCCTCGTGCAGCAGTGAGAGCTCGTGCCAGGCTGCTGTCCGGGCCAGCGCCGCAGGGGTGGCTGCGCCGGCGGGACGCCACCGTCGTCTCTGCGGGTCTGCAGGCAGGCAGGGAGCAGGAAGAAAATAGTAAGAGGCTGGAGGAAAGCAGCAAGATATTTATTAATGACATCCCAGGTACAATGGCTCCTTTAGCAGTGGGTAAGTGGGTGGAAGGGGTCATTTCAGGGGTCATGGATGCTTTTAGGGATGCTGTCCAACTTTTCTAAGAAATCTTTTTTTTGCCCTCCACTTGTAGGAGCAGTCCTTTACAGTAGCTCACTCAGAAGGTTTCATACTCTCACCAAGTTGATCAGCTTTAAATTACCTGAAAGGGCTGTGGCAGTGTAGTGTTGTATCCCCTTCTCTTCGTCTCTCCCTTCTCTGGAGCTCGGGAGAGAGCCTGTCACAGTAGAAGTGGGGATGGGAAGAGATGGCAGGTTGTGTCCCAGTGCCAGGGTGGAGCTGGAGCCAGTGATACAAACTGGGGTGAGTTTGCCTGTGGATTCATGGAGAGGGAGCGCAGAGCATGTCCCAGGAAAGCCTCTTTCAGACACTGACAGGACTGGAAGAGACACGAGCAGACTCTCCTTTTCCCCTAGCTGTTATTCTCTCACTGTGACAGACAACCTGCTGTCATTCCTCTTTTGGCTGGATCTCAGGAAAAGGAAAGTCCGTCATTTATTTGAGAGCCGTGTTGTTAGAGCCATCAAGCCCAGTGCTGTCTGTGGTGAGAAATGCCAGACCATGAGAAAGCCACGGCAGGGAGCCAGCCCCAGCCTGCCCCAGCCCTGCCTTCTGCTCTTGTGAGCTTGGGGCCTTCATCATGCCTTCTCTGAGAAGCAGCTCCTGCCCATCGTGGCCTTGCTGAGCTGTTATGGGTTGTTTAGCTTTGGAAAACAGCTCGTTTCAGGACTGAGGCAGCCGCTTTCTGACAGCGCGCTTACCAGCATGAGCATCTGCTGCTTTCACCAGGAGATGCTAGCGACTTGACACGTCCCTGCCTCTGGGATCTTACTCATCACAGCTTCGCATTAAAGACAAGAGCGGGTGCTGTCGTGGAAAGCAGGGCTAGTGCAGCGGCGTGCCTGGGCGGCAATAGGGAGTGCGGCTGGGTTGTCTGGAGCAGAGGAGCTGGCAGCAGTGGCAGAGGGGAAGCAGCTGCAGCAGCACGTCTTCTCTGCTCCCTTCCCTCCCATTAGAGCAGGCAGGGCAGCTCACTGCAGGCAGGGACCCAGCTGAGCTGACAAGTAAGTAGCAGTCTCTAGTGTGCTTTGAGAATATATATGGTTCCGATTTGTGCTTCTCGGAGAGATAAACAAACAGCCTTGCCTCCTGGGGCTGCTTCTAGTGAGGGCTCACCCAGCAGCCAGCATACTTTGAACATCAGTTCTCTCAGCCCTTCCCATGTCCAACAGGGACAGCAGTTCTCTTAAAACAGGATGGGTGGCAGGTGCTGCCACTGATGGGATTGTCCTGCCTTAGCGCAGCCTGTGGCACAGGGACCACGCATGCTGTGCTTCCCTGGGGCTCGCTCCCTCCAGTGTGCCAGCGACACAGCGCAGGACTGAGCCAGGCAGCTGGGTCTGTGCAGTGAAAGTAGGCCTGTGAGGGTCTGTCTCAGCTTTATTCTGAGGTTGGAGAGGCCAGCAGGAGCAAAGCCTGCCTTGGCACAGACAGGACCGCAGGGGAACTGGTGTCCCAGAGGGCTGCTGCTCTGGCAGGCTGGTGCCTGGGGTTTGATGGGAGTAACGCAGCGTTTTAGGCAGAGGGCAATGGCTCAGCGCGCAGCTGTGCAGGGAAGGTGGCAGGCTGGAGAAAACCCAGCTGTCATCTACAGGATGTCCCTGAAGCCTCGTGTGCCATGATTGGGGCTTTCCGTGTATTACAGATGGGGAAAAGTGGGTACAGATGGGTTAAGTGACTTAGCTACAGACAGAGAACAAGTTTGCAGTCAGAGACATTAAAATCTAAGAGTTCTTGGCTTCTAGCCCTGTTCAGCCTCTATTTAAGAGAAAATTAATCTGTGTCCTGTAATTAAACTGTTTCTTTCTTTGTGCTGTAGGTACAGAATGCTAGTGATTTGCTGATCAAACCTTTGGAAAACTTCCGGAAGGAGCAAATAGGGTTCACCAAGGTAAGGCTTGTTTGTTTGTTTGTTTTAAATTTAAAGAGATTTGTTTTCTATTACTATGTTTGAATTCAGTTTTTTTCCTCCTGTTTTTTTTGTTGTTAATTTTAAAAAGTAGACAACTGTACTATGTTTCAACTTCATGCTTTCAGAAACTTCCCCATTTAATGCTGGCTTTCAGCTGCTGGTGTGAGAGAGTCTGTGCTGTGACTTTTAGTCTGATTTTTCAATCATAAGAGGCTCCAAAACCTTTTCCTGAATTCTTTGGGTTCCCTTCTGGCCAAATTCCAGCACTGTCTCCGTCCTGAGCAAGGAGTGCTTGTTTCGACTGGTGATCAGGAGATACTCCTTGCTTCTTTCTCTCTTCTCCCCTTTGTTCATTCAGTGCTGTTGAGAATAAAATACTTTCTTCAGATAAGCGTGTGTTGGAGCAGGAGGGAGAGAGTGCAGCAGAGGCTGGCAGTCAGAATTTGATTATAGTCATAGGGCTTTTGTTATGAAATATTTAAATAAAGCACCTAATGAGTCTTTCAGATGGACCAAACTTTTAAAGAAACAAACTATAAAAAGCAAATCCTGCACATGTTGAGCAGAAAAGATTATTTTTCCCTTGTCTGCTATCAAGAAGTCCTGGTTCCACATTACTCGGCGGCAGCTTGAAATGGGGCTGGCTCTGAACCAGCTCAGAAATGGAGATGTTTTGGAGAACACTTGGGGCTTGGATTCAGCCCAGCCCATCTGGAGTCTTTGACGTTTAATAAATACAGGATTTGAGAAAAGATACTTGATCACCATCCTGCCCTTCAGAATCCCCCTGCACAACTGTGTGTGTAGAACACCTCTCTGAGAAGCCGCAGGAGCGTGAGCATGGTGAAGGTGGCAGCCATGGCTGTCGGTCTCGCGCTGGCGAAGCTGCCTGCGCTTCCCCGCCAGGCGCAGGGGGAAAGCCTCCTCAACAGTGGGTTTTGCAGCAGGCCTTTGTGTTATGAGCACATGGACATGCCCAGGGCTGAGAGAAAACTCCCTCCTGATTTATCTGTCTGCATTACCAATAGGGCCAGCACATATTTAGAAGAGAGTCATGGGGACAAGGTCAAGTTTTATTTTCTCCTCTGTGTTTATGGAACACTTAAGTCAAGAGGGCAACGGTCTGCAAATGTTAAGGTGACAGCATTAAAGTGTCCTTCAGGTTGTTTTCTTCTCAGGTAGCCCTTAAGGTGTGTAAGGATTACTTTGTCTACAGCCCGGAGCGCGCTCTGCTCCAAGAGCTGTGCCACCTCCCCACCTGCAGCTCACCTACCCTGCCTCCTGCTCTGGAGCTGGCTGGTGCCCGGCTAGCAGGCATGTGTCTCGGCACAGTTGGTGCTGTAGCCCCGGCAGCGGGGGGCTCCATGCATTGACACAGGTTCACCTGGCAGCTTACAGCCCTTCCTCAGTCCTTGCTGACGGGGCAGGGTGCTCTGGGTGGAGGTGTCGGGCAGTGACCGTGGCGGGATGCGGTTCAGAAGCAGTTAAGAGAGGTGGCGGAGAGTAGGGTTTCGTTGCAAGTGGCTTGGAGGTCTGTGTGGTTTGGCTTTGTTTTTTGTTTCCTATGAGGAACACGAACTGCAAAGGTTTCGGGGGCACCTCGGTGAGAAGAGGGCTCTGCCGTGGCTCGGCAGAAGTCCTCGCACGCAGAAGCTTGCAGGGGAGTGCTTTGCACCCTGCTGCATTTGCAGGTGCACCCACGCTGACAGGGGATGCACAGGGGGGTAACGCTTTCTCCAACACCGCCCTGCAGCCTTGAGTGGGTGCGAGTTTCAGAGGGAGCCCCAGCCTCCTCCAGACCCTTGCCCTCATCTCCATTGCTTTCCTGACAGGAGCCTGTGCTACACCACTGGCCTGCGTCCCACTGGGCTGCGTTCTCTGGGTATCGCCTCGGGCACAAAGCCTTCCTTCACTCGCCAGCCTGCAGAGCTCCTCTGGGTCATTCACATCGCTCAGCAGAAGGCGTGAAATACAAATGAGGACTCCTCACAATGGTGCTCTGTCAGCAAGGGGTCCCTCTCCATTTCTGCTGTGCCTCCACTGACAGGCATCACCCGAGTAGATCCTTCCTGATTTACACCAGGGGGAGAGAGGCCGGGGCCAGGCTGTGGAGCAGACCGGAGACATGACACAGAGAATTTGTGCCCTCTGCTTCGTTTCCCATATTTTGGCAGAGTAGCCTTCTGTGAGATGTTTTCTGTTCTCTTTGCAAGATGCTGAAGCCAGATAGGAAGAGCCTTTGAATTGGGTCTTTGTGATGACTCTGGCTGGAGAGCAGCCAGTCAGTCTGACTAAGACATCTGAGTCTGCATTAACCCGTTTTCCCAGGGATGAATGGAGTCTCCTCAGTCAGATGGTGTGCTCCCACACAGGGGAGCCCCCAGGGTGTCACTAGGACCTGCCGCAGCTGCCCCCTCCAGCCACCTTCCCTGCTAGCTGCAGACCTGTGGGATCGTTGCTCTTCCAGTGACTTATTGGTAAATGTTTGTATGTGTAAACATCAAGAATAAAAGCAGAGGATCTGGGATCCCCTGAGCTGACCCATTTCTCAGCCCTGGCCCTGGCACCTTACTCTGCTCGAAGGCTAAAGAGCCGGTGGGAGTTCATGGCTGGGGGTGCAGCACTGATTTGGTGAGGGTGTAAAGCTCACAAAACCAGCATAGTCAAGACTGCTGCGAGCACTAGGAAGGGCATGGATGGTACCAGGGAGGCGCAGGCATTGCTTAAGGGAGAGAGTGCTTAAGGGAGTGGTCTGTTTTTTCATTTCACATTAGATGATATTCATGGAGGCTAGACTGTGTGCTCAGTCCACACAGGCTATGAACTTGGTGGGTTTTGTGCCATGTGCCATCTCTGGCAGAAGCTGTCTGAGTGCCAGGTGTGCCTGGTGAAGCCGTGCCTGACTGAGGTTTGAAAGCAAGCAGAGTAGCATGTGGGGTGGTGGAGTTCTTGATTAGCAGGGGAAGGAGTAATTAGAGGGATGTGTTCACCACAATGGGAATGCGAAGCAGGATGGTAGGACTGGTGGTGGCCTGAAGCCCCGAATGAGCACGGTGTTACTTAGCGCATGTTCCTCTTGGTCCACAGAGCTGTGTGGAAGAGTAATGCATGTGTTCTGCAGCTGATGCAGCTCTGCAACAGCCCGAGGAAAGCCCCTCCTTACCCTCTCGCAGGACAGACCCCCTTGGTGCGACGGGGCTGGGGCTGAGCCCCAGGGTGCTGCTGCAGAGGGTGCCTGTCCCTCCCTCCCTGCCAGCAGCCTCCCAGCAAAGCCCTTGGCTTTCAGCTCACACGCTGTGGGCGAGCTCTGTTCTGGGGTTGGTGTACTTTCGTTGAGAGCCTTGCTGCAGTCATTAAGTTTAGGAGGATTTGAATAGAAAAAGTTTCATTCCAATTCCACTTGGAAGGAGACAGCTTATTTTTAAAAAAAAAAACAAAAAAAAACCAACCCAAAACAAAAATGAAAACACAAAGCAAAACAAAAAAGTCCGACGGGAAAAACTTGTTTGGACTCATTGTAAGCTGCGAGAGGAATGTTTACTATGCTCTGGGATGCTGAATAAATGCAGTGTTTTTCAAAAAGTCCTTACATAGGAGATAACATGTATTCCTAAAAGCACTTAGTTAATTCTGATATTAATATTTCATTCATAATAATTTTAAAAGAAAGGGAGGACAGTGACTTCTACTTGCTTTCATCTCTGTGGGAGCAAGATCTAAGGAGCATTTGAGAGAACACAGTGGGTGAAGGGAAAAGACCAGGTTAAGCTGAGTGGTTTTATAGAAATGCTCTTTCTACATCCTTCAACAGCATTTTACTTTTTAGAAATTGTCTTTTTTTCTATTAGCTGCTGATGCATCATAAAAGTCAAAGCCAGGCATGAAGTATTTTTTTCCATTTGAATGTATTTCTCTTTTTCCCATTTCTTCCCTCCGCCATTTGCCAATGAGGCTGCAAGCTGAAGGAGAACCTGCCACCCATCTTGCGCCTTCGCCTCCTCTCCAGCAACAGCTTGCTATTTCCCCAAACTCTTTGGGGGTTTGAGTTTATTCAGTGCTGTCTTCTTTATCAAGTGATGGTGAGCACATCACCGTTTGTGTTCATTACTGGTCGTCCATGTTGTGAGTGCAGTAGCTCTGCTGTGATTTCAGCAGGATTATTGTTGCCTTCATCAAAATGGGACATACTGTGGCAGGAAATGCAGCAGGAGCAGATCCATTTAATATTTACAGGCTTTCAACTTCCAGTGTTTCCCAGGCTCTGCTCAGAGCCGTGTTGCAGCTTTGCTCTGAGGAGGCGGCAGGGATGGGGATGTGTGGGCAGGGGCAGGCAGGGGGGAGCCCAGGAGCACCCGGCGTCGGCTGCATACCCATCTCCCATTCATGGCTGGCTGCATGTCCTGCCAGGTGCTGATCGTCCCGAATCCCTGCAGGTGTGTTCAAGGGTAGAGGCTCCAGGCAGGCAAAGTGTGTTTCATTTTGTTTTGTTTTGTTTTTCTTTAAGAAGAAGAGAAGTAGCCATGTGAGCTGGGCTCCTCGCTTGCAGCTCACTCTGCCTCTTGTAGGATGGGAATTTCAGAGGATCCTAATTAGCAACTAATGGCTAAGGGAGAGTTTTGGCAAGTCTGTTTGCCCCTCTCTCCCCCTAGTCCTCAGCTGCTCCATCTCTCACTCAGGCTGGAACTGAGCGGCTGCTGGGGGGCTTCGGCTTTGCTCCACCCCTGGCAGTGGCAGCCAGTGTGCAGGGCAGGATCCCCTGCATGTGGAGCTAGCCAAAGCCACTGGTGGATCGACCACTGGACGGGGTGGCCTGGGCTTTTTTGAGGAATTCTGTTAATTTCTGGTTAAAGCAGCATCTGCTGAAGCTTAGAGAGTGAAGCTTTCGAAAAGCACCCTCTTCCACTGCTGCGCGACTGCCTGCATTCAGGTGAAATCAGCTGTTTCTCTTGGTGAGCAAATAAATGAAACTTGGGTGGCTTCTTGGTCTTGGCAAATCTTAATAGGAAGGTAATGCTGTCGTTTGCTGAATATTCATGAGGAACTAATTTGCGTTCATCTTTCCAGATTGTGCTTCAGTCTGGGTGGGTTTTTTTTGTGTTGTTTTTTGTCTTGGCTTGCTCTGTTCAGCAGCCAACAAGCTGTTAGAAGCCTTGGCTTGACAATTGGGAGGGATTTGTAGTTCATCCTCCTTCTGCTTTTCAGTTATATGTTAATTAGCCAGAGGGAAACGATTGGCAAGCCCCCTTTTAGTGGCCAAAAATGCTGTTCTGCGCTGTGCTCCTTTCCGCACAGCAGCAGTTCTCCTGCAGGAGCGAGCTGTGCTCCGCACGCTGGTGTCCATCTCGTCCGTCATTCCCGATCCCCTCAATCCCCGGGGAGAGCTTGGCATTCCACACCCCCAGCGTGGCTGTGTGCTCCTGCCAGCCCACGGGCTCTGGCAGAGGAGGAGGCACTCCCTGAAGGAGTTTTGTCTGGCCTCCAAGCTCCTGCTGCAGAAAAAGCTCTTCTGTTGCTCCCCCAGGCTTTTTGTTTCTTTTCACCTATCTTTTCCACTGCAGAGGTGACCCTCTGCCGTAGGACGGGCCATGACTTCCTGCAGGAAAATGCCCACGTGAGCAGGTGGCAGAGCTGCTGCATGGGTTGCCGTTCGTGGTCTCCCTGTGGCTGCAGGCTTGTGTTCTTGTGGCCGTCTGCACAGGCACCGTGGCCACCCACAGCTCGTGGTCTCCCCCCATGGGCTCATATTGCTGTAGCCATCTGCACGGGCACCACGGCCACCCGCAGCCTGTGGTCTCCCCCATGGGTTTGTGGTCCTGTGACTGTCTGCACGGGCACCACATCTACCCACAGCAACATCACCTCTCCTGGGGATGAGATGCCCTCTTGCCAGGACCCGTGCGCTCCCAGGCTGCCGCATCCAAAGGCACGTACCCCTGCCCTGCCTGGCACTGCTTCCCTGCCTGCAGGCTCTGCTGTGCCTGGCCAGGGCAGCAGCAAGCTGCAGTGGGCAGCGGCTCCCTGCTCCCTCGCCCTGCGCTTTCCCGCAGCTCCTGGGGCAGATGAGCAGCTGCCCAGCCTGTGAGCGATGGCGAAGGGTGGGAGAGGTTGGTCCCTGCTCTGGGCTGGAGCATGGCTGCCGTCCCTCGTGGCCACTCCACCGGGGTGGGGATGACTGAGTCACCCTATGTGCACTGCTCGCTGGCGTGGAGAGGCAGGACAGGACGCCTGGAACAGTGCCTCAAGCACAGGAGCACGCTTCAGCCCTTCTGCTGCTGCCCCTTCAGCTGCTCACCTCCTGGTGCCCTAAGGAGCGGGGCTGGCACTGTCCCTTGCTGTGTTGAGACCACCTCTGCCTGCCACCTCCATGGGGATAGCTGGGCTCTTGTTGGTTGGATTCGGAGCTAGCTTTCCTTCACCGGGGGATTTTGGGGACCTGCTGCTGGTGTGGCCATCCTCTCTGAGATGCAAGAAGATGGGACAGCAGAGGTGTAAGCTGCAGACCTACAGCGCTGCATCGGCTGCTGGTGCTCTTGGTGCAGCTGTGTTTCACTGGTGCTTCTGCGGCCTTGGGGTTTGCTGACTCCTCGTTACAGAAATGAAAACAAGCCTAGGTTCCTGGCTGCGTTAGACATGGCATCTAATGGCACAGACAGACAATCCAGAAGTGTGGCCTTACAGACATGGTAATTGCTGCTTTGCAAACGCTTTTCCTTCTCTGGGTTTGGATTTACTTATCAGGGGTGTTAGTCACGAGGGTGGTGTTTTGTTTTTACAGTTCTTCCTGGCATTGGCTTTACAGCTGCAGTGCTGCTTAAATTAGGTTTCACTCTTAGAGGACTCTCTGCTCCTCTAGATTTTTTACGCATCTCTTTTCATTCTGAGGCACGAATTTGCTAACATGGAGTTACAGTATTCCTGATATTGCATAGGATGATACCAGAAGATACACTTCACTTCAGGGGTCTTGTAGTTACAGGGTCTCTGTAGGGCAGTAGGCGTAATTACTGGGGTAAAAAGGTTTGCTGGTCTAAGCTTGCCCTACTCCACACAGTTAAATATAAGCAGGGATATTCAAGTTGGTGCCTCTGCGTTTTTCCATAGTAATTGTCCTTTCACAATAGCAATGTGGAGGGATTAGAGAAACAGGACTGTCTTGTGGGGTGAGAAATCCTTTTTGTAGGAAGACAACTGGCAGTAACGCTTGTCCACCCTTTGTCTGAGGTGCCTCTAAGGAACTGGTGTCCACCAACACGAGCCTGGGTGCTGATGGCAAGCTGCTCCTCCAGCAAAGGCTGAGATGGCTATTGCTAGTAGATCTGACCTAGCTGTTGAATGTGAGTGCCTTTGCCCTTATCTGACAGACGCTACCCATGATGGGTAACATGGGGAGCTGTGCAAGCTTCATGTGCTCCCATAAACAACCTACGAGTGTTTCCCTGTGTGTGCCCACCAGAAAATAACCTTTCTTCATCCAGAGGCAATGTGGCAGTAGCCACTGTGAGCAAGGGGCTGAGAAGAAAGCAGACCATTAGATCGGGGCTAACTGCTGTGCCGTAGCACTGGTTTTGGGAGCCCCCAGGTGTCCTGCTGTGTAGGACGTCCCATTAGACAGACTGAATAGTCCATGCAAGTGGAATGGGGAAGCAAAACTTCATGTCAGGAGAACTGACTAAAGAGAGAGAAAGGACTTTATTTAGGAAATGCAGCTTCAAACTTTGTGGTCACTGCTGAATTCATGAGGAAAATAACTAATAGCCCCTCTATTTTGTGGTGGCATTGGTGTGTGTTTGTGTATTTGTGAACTTCTGAATGGGGGCAAGAGAATAGCATTTCAGGGCTTTTGGGAGATAATTGTTGAAAGATACCAGTAATTCCACAGGAGGCTGGCATTTCCTAACTCTGCTTTCCACTTTCTTGAGCTTTCAAAAGCTAGGCAGAGGATTTGGGCATCCTATACATACCCTCTGGTATGTATACACTAGTCCTCAGCTGCTTGGACCTGGCATTGAGGCAGCTGCCAGGCTGGCATTTCCTTATTTTAGCAATTTAACTGCCTCTCAGCAATCACTGATGGCTCCATCTGATGTGGGTATTTGTCAACCTGGCTTCTACTTGCGGTTGTTTATTGATTGCCACAGTCCTCTGTTGTTTCACAGTCATTGTAAGGCATAAGCAAACTGCCTGGTCCTCAGCTTAGCTCCTCCCTGTGTTCTCCCTGGGTTTTGTTCTTAAATGTCTCTTTTTGCTCTTCTTCTAGACATTTACCCTTTCAGGTTTGCCAGTGCAAACAACTCTTTGTTGTAGTGGTGCCTTCACAAAGTCTTTTTTTTCTTAACAAATCAGTCCACACTTTGTGTTTGCCTGCCTGTGGTAGGCATGTTTGAGATGTACAATAGGTCAGTAAGAACCAGACCATATGCAGGGGACCTCCAAGAGGTAAAGTCTTCACATTGTGCATTGTAAAACAGCTGTGTTTGAGGCAGCGTTCCCCTGGGCCGTATTTCAGCTGGGTGCTATGCAGTAAAACTTGTGTAAGTTTGGACTGCAAGGTTTGTGATCTCTCTTTCCACCACTGCTAATAAAGAGTTGATGACTTCCCTCCCACGTATCGCCCCTTCCAGTCTTCTGCTTTCGTTCTGATACTTCTCAGAAACACACGATAAAAGCTTCAAAACACAAAATTGCCAAGCTCCTAACAGATCTTTTCTTATCTTGGACATGTCTTTGACATTAATGTATTTGCCCAGTTGTTTCTGAACTATGTGAACAGCACATTAGAAAATGGTGAACAGGTTTTTGATGTCTCAAATTTACTTGATATTGAAGAGATTGAGAGGGGGAACAATACCTCGTTGGTGAGGCTTTTGCCACAATGCTAACATGACAAAATACTTCAAGTGCCTGTGCCACAAAGTATTGCCAGAGCTTGGTCTTGAGGTGTAACTAAACCCAGTGTAGGCAACGGACTGTGAAAGCAGAGCAAATGGTAAGTGGCCTCCTGTTCTTGTTGGGTCGACCAGAATTTTTCCATGGGAGTACTGAATTGCACAAAAGATCTTGGCATTGTTGCATGTTCTTATCTGGAAAATGCCAGTAACTGGTTCTGCTTCAACTCTGGCATCTACAGGAAAGAAAGAAAAAGTTTGAGAAGGATGGTGAGAAGTTTTATTCTATGCTGGATCGCCATTTGCATTTGTCTTCCAAAAAGAAGGAATCCCAATTACAGGAGGTGTGTATGGAGTTTTCTTCAGAGTTGGGTCCAGAAGCAACACCACCAGCTATGCTGGATCTTAAAAAAGCGGGGGGGAATCATCCCTTTCAATAACCAGTTGAAATTGATAAGCAATTAAATCTGCCTAAAGCCTAGATTCTCTGGGTGAGATCAGGGAAATCGAGATCATAGTTCTCCTTATTGAGTTGAACGGTAGTAGTGGCTTGATGCATTGTCATCGCTTGTTCTCCCCCTCATAGTGTAGGACAGTGACCAGTTATAGTGGCACAGCTGGGGATTGGCTGCTCTTCCACCTGGCTTGGGGAACTGATCTGGCTGAAAAATAGCTGGTTAATATTATTTTTGCCAGCGTAGTTTCCTGCCTAGCTCCTGGTGTTTGCAGGGGTGGTTGTGGCAGCAGGCCCACGGTGGCAGTGAGCAGCAGGCAGAGGAGGGGAGATGCCCCTTCAGCTGATGCTGCTGCCAAACATGTTGCAACAAGAAAGGAAAGCCCCAGCTGTTCCAGCCCACATCAGAGTAGCTGGATCAAATCAAATCTGTCAAACCAGTTGTCAGATCACCCTACAAGCATCTTTGCAAGGCAAAATTTGCATAAGCGGTGGTATCGCGGCGTGCCATGTTGTCCTACCTGGTGCTGCAGCTCTGGAATTGCTGGTTTCAGGTCACAACTGGCGTCAGGCAAGAGGATTGTGACAGTGGCCCTGTCTTCACTGGTGCAGGGCTACAGGTGGAGGAGGAGCTTATGCTAAAATAACAAATACACTTCAGGAAAGCCTTCTCCTTACAGAATGGGGTGAGGTTCTGGATCCATAAATGAAAGGGAGACAGAAAAGGGCAGACCTGAGATGAATGGTCAGTGTTCCAGTCTTCTGGTTCTGTGCAAAGTGTTCAAAACATGGGCTGGAAACCTTTGGCCGGCTTTTTCTTAAGTGAGGACAGAACGATTTATGGGCTGACAGACAAATGCTAGTCAAATATTGTCAAGCTAGATGTGGTGTATTTTCTTTTTTCACCTCTCACTCTTTCTTCCAGGCTGACCTTCAGGTTGACAAAGAGAGACACAATTTCTTTGAGTCCTCCCTCGAGTATGTGTACCAGATCCAGGAGGTGCAAGAAAGCAAGAAATTCAGTATTGTTGAACCGGTAGGAGCTTCCTTTTCTTTCAGGCCTTGTTGTTTGATGCTCAGATGTGCTGACTGGCTGACAGTCAGAGGAAGGGATGAGTTACCAGGTTGGATTCAGTCCTGGGAAGTCTTGTGATAGAGCAGGAGTTAACCTTGCACACTTGGATTGCTGCAGCTTAATAGCCTTAGTGGTGTTTGCTGGAACACCATGAAGCCACAGACTTGTTTCTCATGTCTGTAAGTTGATCTTGAGGAACCGGTTGGACGCTGTAGGTAGCTAGAGGTCTTGTTTTGAATTATCTTGGACACTTTGTGTTTAGTAAGCGTTGGTCGTCTTCAGAGGGAGAGAGTTGTTATCTGGTCCGCTTGCCTGTCACGGCATGGGCTGCAGTGGTACCAGTACAGGGACCCTGCCCTGGGTGGGTGGCTCTGCCCTGGTGCCGGATGTGGTTGAGCGTGGGATCATGTAGGTCTCGTGGACAAGCAATCTGCAGATCTACTCTTGTTGTCCCAGCAGGGTCTTTCATTTCGGGTGTGTTTTATTAAGACAGATGTGTGGGTGGTAGACCTGGGCTTTAGGGACATTGTGGTGGATAAGTCATACTAAGACTTGGATCGCTCCAAAACTGTAATAAAAAAAATTTTTTTATATATAATTTCTGAAACCCCACTTCCTATCTATCTTTCCTCTGATTAGAAATATAGAAGAGAAGTTTAATCTGTGTCTTTTCCCTCCTTTGCAGGTGCTGGCTTTTCTCCACAGCCTCTTTACTTACAACAACCTGACAGTTGAGCTCACACAGGATTTCCTCCCTTACAAACAGCAGCTTCAGCTCAGCCTGCAGAATGTGAGTTCCTGCCCAGCTGAAGTATTTTTTGCATGTGACTTCTGTTCTCATTTGTATTTAAACGCCTCTGGTGGCGATGTTTTTCCATGCAAAACAAACTGTCCATGTTTGCATTGTGGGAGGTACAGATAAAGTTATTTCCTTCTCAGTTCACATGTATTTTCTCCTATCCTGCACAAGAGAATCTGCAGGTGCTATTACAGTGTTTTTCTCTTCTTAGAAGGGGCTATTGCAATTGTATCATTTAACCTTGTGCATAAACAAGCTGAGAATTTCTTCCAATTTCATGAGATCGAAATTGTACACGTCTTCTAATAAGGCTCCCAATCTTGATCTTAATGGTATCAGCTTACTACATACTTTGGTAAGCTCTTCTGCTGGCTAAGTATACATGGAGTAAAATATCTGTGTCCCATCTCTTTTATTCTCAGTCTTTCATGGCTGGCCCTTGTTTCTGTGGAACAACAGCCATAAAGCTGTGCCAAGCTGAGTTTGCTGCTGGCGCATTAATTGATCTAAGTGGTGTTCTATAAAAATGCCTCGATTTTGTACCCTGTGTTGACGTGACTCTTTAAAAATTATTTCATACCAAGCCATGTAGCATGATCTTTTGAGAAATCAATGCCTTAGTTTTGTAGGAGAACACACCTGTTACCTAAACAATAGTGTGGAGTTCAAGTGCTTCCTTCTACTCCACCTAGCCTTAAAATGTGCTAAGTTTCTTTTATTGAAAGAACAGGTGGCCTCCCAGTCATGACTCGTCAGCACCGTTGCCGTGCACGGTATGTTAAACCTTGTCTTTTCAATCATCTTTAAGTGCCCAATGTTCTTATGGCTGGAGTTTTCCTGTGAGTTTGTGGAGTGGCTTCTGCATTTTGTACATTGGGGACCGATTTGTTTCTGCCAGAGCACCTAAAATTTGACCAGGAATACCTGAAGCTCGTTCTTTGCTAATGTTCAGATGTGCTTCTTTTTGTTTTCTCTCAACAGACAAGGAATCATTTTTCCAGCACGCGGGAGGAGCTGGAAGACCTGAAGAAGAGGATGAAGGAAGCCCCTCTAACCTGCAAGCTACCTGGGCAGCCAACCATTGAGGGCTATCTCTACACTCAGGAGAAATGTAATGGCTTTTATATGCACCTGAATGCACTAAAGAACGCGTGAGCCTGGGCTGTCCTGCTTATAACCCTGCGGCGTGGGCTGTGCTCAGCTCCCATGGCTAGGCCAGCTTTAGCTGTGGCATTGCTGTGGGCTTTGCTGCACGGGGTGTCACCGCCTGCCAGTGCCTGGGGAATCACTGGCAACTTTAGCTGCCAGCTTTCTCAGTGGTGGCACAGAGCTTTCTCCGGGTTACATGAGCCGTGTAAGCAAGGAGCTAATTGCCCTGCGCTCAAATTAGATGAGATTTATTACTCCTTCATAGCACTGGAGAGACCGGAGCTCTGGCAGATTGCTCCTTGGCTGCGTTTTATCAGAACGAATCTGGTGTCCTGCCCAGCTTCCCTCTCGCAGCATCTCCGAGGGCATCTGAGCCCAGCTGAAGTGTTAACCAGCAATGAGAGTTAAGCTGCAGAGAGTGAAACTTGTTGTGATTCCATGCAGAATCAAATCAAACCAAATTCAGTCTTTTACAAATAACTCACTGTAGCTTTCCATGGCCATGCAAGCATGAAAACTCGGGGGACAAAAGCCTGGACAAAAGCCTGTACACAGAGCTGTGGCCTCTGACTCTACAGACAACTTTGTGAGCAGTTAATTTTTGGATTTTGTGTACAAATGTATTTATAGATGTATTTGTATGTACATTTATCCTGCTTTTAAAAGAAAACACATAGACAGTAATTTTAGACCACAAGCAAATGTTGCACATTCCTGCATGCCAATGACTGTTTGCTGCCTCTATTTATGTTTCCCCTATAAATCGAGTATGAAGAGAGTTGTTCCTCCTGACACTGCAACTTAAAAAAAATTACAGAAAAAATATCAGTTGAAGTATTTCATATAAAGGGGTTCAGGTAAGACAACAAAGAAAAGTGACAATAAATCTAGTGTGATATAAATAGGAACTTCAGAGTGTTTTAAAGATGGTGTTGTCTTTACTGCTAAGTTTTCATCAACAGGAAAAAATAGTGGTGTCTGTATGAAACAAGCATTCAAGACACGTAGGATCCTGCCAGTGTAGGTCTTGGCTGGACTTGGCCAAACCAGCTTGGCTTGCCACCAAAGTCCCACAAACGCCCTTTCACCAGCAGTGTTTTGGAAGGGTGCTGGAGGCAGCTGCCGCCCTGCACTCCTCTCCCCTCCTTCTGCTCCTCCTGGCTCTCGCCAGGGAGGTGTCCCTGTGGGGCCGTCACTGTCCTTCCCCAGGGAAGCGTGGACATGTGGGAAATGCCAGCCATGCCTTGCCGGCTGCATCCAGCTATGGTGCTGTCTCTGACACCAGCTTCCCATGTGTTTCTACAGGGGCGCTGGGCATCTCCTGGGTGAAATATTACTGCCAGTATGAAAAAGAGGCAAAAACCTTACGGATGACACCTATGGACCAGAAGCCTGGGGCTAAGCAAGTAAGTTGGTTTCTTGGAGGGACGTCTGCAAACATTGACCCAGCCATCAGGTCTCACCTTCAATCCACCCACGTCATCTCTTTCCATAAGCAAATAGATGTACAAGTGCCACGTCCAGGGCAGTAGAGGCCAGCCCTGCTGTCGGGAGCAGTTGTCTGGCAGCACTAGTCCTTAAGACGTGCCGGTAGTGGGCTGGTCCCAGTGCTGTGGCTGCAGCTGTGGAAGGGCTCCTGGCCATGGAGCGGAGGGGTGGGTTTCATGTCCCCTCCCTGCCTGGCCACACAGGCGGGTGGTTTGGTGCAACCTGAAAGAAGCACCTCTGTGAAGAGAAGTTTCACCTCCCTCTTGCCCAAATGACCTGAAGCCCTGCAGGGTTTGGCAGTGGAGACACAGGTTCGTGTAACATAAGCGTTATTCAGACAGTGGTGACTTGCGAGTTTGGTCTAGTGTGGAATTTCTGCCTTTCTAGACAAGCTAATTTTTATATTTATCCATGCAAATGGGTGGTGAACCTGCACCCTGGTTTGCACATAGCCCTCTGGCAGTGATTGCAAGTGCTTGAATTACTCAAGTTATTAGATGAGTGCTTCCAAAAGCAGTATTCCTCTGCCTTTGCATGTTCACACAGTCACTGGTTTTTGATTTTGAATTCTGTTCTCAAAACTGGTTACGTGTGGGTGGGACTGGTGTTAGGACAGGAGTAGAGGGCAGTGGTTGTAGCTCTAAACTGCAATAAGGCAACAATTTGGGGAACTGCTTCTTTCACAAAATGTTTTTTACCAGTGTGTCTGGGAGTTCCCTGCAGTTCCTCAGCGTGACAGAGGAGGGGTAGGATGCAGGCGTGGATGACAGAGTACAGCAAGTTCGTCCAGCTGAGTCCACCCGCCCTCCTCTGCCATGGAGCGATGTCCCCCGGGGACTTCCCAGTCAGGCGTGCTGTTCTCCAGTTCGTGATCTCATGGTCTGTTCTTTGGCAGCCCTCTGCACACTGCAGCAAAAAAATAAAATGTATTTTTTGGAAGCCCTTGGCAGAGACCTTGGCAAAGTAATGTCCAAACTATTGACTGGAGAGATCTATTTTCATTTCTGCTGTAAACATGTCTAGTAAGGCCAAGTAATGCAGGTAGGGGCTTGCAAAAATGTAAATTAGTCCCCTTCCCAAACTCTTGCGCCCTGGTAGTCTGCACCTTCAGGTCACAGCTGGCCACGCAACTTCAAATGCCACAATTACAAGCAGTGCTCTTAAAACCCCCAAACAACCAGCACACACACAAAACACAGCCAGAAGATTATCATCACGAAGTGTAAGCCAGATGTAATCCTGGAGGTGGCTGTCTTTGCTGCTGGGCTGTCCTGGATCTGCTTCTGTCAGAGGTCTTGCAGATGCAGTGACAGTGACAGTCAAGGTGATTAATGCGTTCAGGCTTGCACGCTCAACCCTAGGGTCTGGTTGGTTGTAAGGTCTCCTGTATGTCTCTTCAGAGTTCGTCCAAAGTCGTGGAGATCTCACAATCACATTACAAATTGACTCTGCTGCGGAGTACAGGGGCATGAACGCAAAGGGCCAGAGCTCAGCCCCACAGTGCTGGCCTCTCTTCAGAGCGCATCTACTCTAGATTTGGTCAGTTAACGTTCCTTTTCTACAAGGTATTTTGTGTAAAGCTGTTTGGACCATGAATGCTATGGATGATCTGTAGTGCTGATCAGCCCTGATAAAAATTAGGACTCAGCTGTGTCAGATAACAGACAAGCATGGTCCTGGCCTCAGAGACCAAGTGACTGCCTCATGAGGTTTGTTTATAGCAGCGTTCCTACTCTGCAGAGGCATATTGCTTGTTGCTGAGATATTTAGCACTTGTTTGCGGGGTAGTGCCATGAAGTCTAGAACATTTTGTGGCTGAGGAGGGGAAGCCTGTCTCACAAAGCCTTTGATGTCTGTCTTTGTTGAGAGTGGGAAGGACTGTCTGTGCTCCTGGTACCAACGCCATCAGATTGGCAGGGCACGCACTGGGACCCTGGTGCTCTATGGGCAGTGCCCTGCTGGGCTGCAGCCTAAGGGTGCTGAGGAACCCAAAATCCTCTCCTGTGTTTCTTTCCTCTAACCTTGGCTTTCATATTCTCTCCTAGGGTACCTTAGACCTGACACTGAAATCCTGTGTAAGGAGAAAGACTGACTCTATAGACAAAAGGTTTTGTTTTGACATTGAAACTAATGAAAGGTGAGATGCTTAGTATTCAAATGGCTTCCAAACCCTGCAAACCTGGATGAAATTGCTCTTTGCTTTTTATTAAAAACAACTTTTGCTTCGTTTTCCTGCCTGCCCCTGGGTGAACTCTGTACAGGTCTGGGACCATCACGCTGCAAGCACTCTCGGAAGCTAATCGAAGGCTGTGGATGGAAGCCATGGACGGGAAGGAGCCGGTAAGTGTTCAAGGAGCTGCTGCCCAGCTGTAAATATGCTGCCTAGCAGTGTCCTCTGCTGGCAGATCCTGGGGAAGACCAGTGACACAGCCGCTGGCGAGTTCCTTTTTGCAGCTGTCACCTCACTGCTGTTCAGCGAGGTGTACCCGTAACTCAGGCATCGGTTGAGCCACTGCAGATCTGAAATGGGGCTTAATGCTGTTCTGCTCGTGGCACAGCTTGCAATGGGGATTTTGTTTCCCCCCTTTAAAGCTCTGGTATGTTCCCTAGTTGTGCCAGACTGCCTAAGGACTGTGGCCTTACTGGGTCTGGAACGTTTCACATTTCTGTTGCTAACAAATCGCTCTCCAGTCTGCGGGAGGTGATTTTTTTGTCTGTCCCTGCTCTGAACAGCATTTGGAAAGTCTGGCCCATGGGAGCAGCCACCCTGCACCAGTGTTCACCCGCCTTTCTGTGCCTGCTGGTGTTCCCTTCCTTCAGTCTAAGCAAAGCACAGACTCCTGCATTTTACTGAATTTCCTCTAAATGGACAGCATGATGTATATATAGTGTGGGAAAACCCATTTCTGGCAGCTCCCCTTGCCTTTGGAGAGCTGCCTTTCCCTCAGTGGGCTTGGTGAAGAGGGTTGGCAGTGAGTGCACTTGCTGACCTGCTCAGGGCTGTGTGGCTGCTGATGCGGAGGTGGGACGTGGGAGCAGGAAGGTGGGACATGGGCATCCACCACAGCACTTTTCCCCTACTCGTTTAAACAAGGACATGGGATAGTGCGGAGAGGATCAGTGTGCTTGTGCTGGACAGCCAGTCACTTAAGGGATGCCTGGGGCTTACTTGGTTTACATGATGTGTTATTATGTATAAAGGACTTTTGATTTTCTATCAAGAATGCTACCTGCTGTTTATTATTAATAAAAAAATACAAAATTTATATTTGTATGTGATGAAGGACTGTCTTGACACTTCAATTTTTAAGAGCAAGCAAACAAACAAAAAAACCCACAACCCCTGTGTGCCAGACTGTCCAGCTGCCATTTTTACAGGGCACCTAGAGGACAAAGTTTCCTGTTCAGTTTTTAGGAGACCTCTTTCCTAGAAATAGGTGCTCCAGTGAAATGTAGGAAGTTGGCAAAAACTCATTTATTGTGTAGATAATGGTATCTTGCTTAATTATAAAATGACATTTCTTTGAGACATTGTCATACTGTTTGTGATTGGCTTTGGGTGATTTATGGGATGCTGCATTTTCTTTTGAAAATAAATATCGAATCACGTTGCATTTTGTTTCTTCCTTCTCCATTCCCTCCCTTTTTCCAGATCTACCACAGTCCCATCACAAAACAGGAAGAGAGTGAGTCATTTCTGCTGCTGTTCCTCTGAGCTGTTGAAGCTGTCTGGAGGTTGGGCAGTATATTTCCTTGCAGATACACTCATCGTCGATCTCTGCTGAATAGGCTGTGTATTCCCTCTGTGGCAGCAGTGTAACTTCTTTCCTTTTCATCACAGTGTCTGATACTGAGGCCAGATAAGAATGAGTTGCAAACAGTAAAAGTTATCGATTGCAATGTGCAGTTTTTATTTAGCCAGAACTAGCAGGATGCGAAGTTCAATTTGCACCTCTAAACCCCAAAATAACAGAGAGGGAAAAAAGGTCAGTGAGATTTTGAAGGCGTTTCCCTTCACAAAGATTGTAATAGGAAAACAGAGGTGGTATTTAGTTCCCTGGAGCTCCCACCCCACCACCTTGTCCTGTGTCTCCCCTTTCACAAGTGGGGTGTACCCTACTCGCTGCCCCGGGGCAGGCTGCTGCCCCTTTGCCTTTCCCCTTTTACAGCCCATTATTCAGCAGTGGCTGAGTGTGCTGCTATGGAAAGCGCTGAGGCTTCATTAGCTGAGTGGAAACTTGCATTCTGTATCTTAGAGCTTACTTTTATAAGCACTTTAATTAGCTGACTTTAATGAGCATAGAGGTAGCATCAACAGAGGCGTAAGCATGAAACCTGTTGTTTGATTGTGTTTGCATTACACGCCTGGAAAGAATGCGACTCAGTGTTTCACAAAAGTAAATACACTCTATTTTTAATAGATTAGAGCTAGAAAGACTTCATGTCGATTATACGATCTGTGCTTAATGGTGTCTTTACTCATTCCTGTGTTAGAGCTAAGATATATCTGACCTTTTCATCGCTGTTGCTCAGAGAAAAGAGAATCATTATAAACAACTTTCTGAAAATAGAGTGATTTCGTAGGATTCACCAGCATGGCCTGTGCTGTGACTGGAGTTGGTCCAGATGTGTCTTGTGGCTGTTTTTCCAAGCAGCATGTTGGTTTAAGTTAAAAAAAAAAACCAACAAAACACAACAACAAAAAACCGAACAACTCACCCCCCTCCAAAAAACCCTACGACTCCCCCTGTGACCCCTCCCCTCACCCCCCCCACCCCCCCCCCCAAAAAAAAACAACAACCCAACAACCAACACAAACCAAACCAAACCCAACAACAGCACGGTCATTTAGGAGAAATTCAATATAAATGTTTGCACTGAACAGAAAGATATTTTGCATTATAACTTGGACAATCCTTCCAGATATCCCAGAAAAAATAGCAGAAGTAGTGGTGTGGTTACAGAAGTTGAAATACGTGTATAGAAAAAAATCCTGTCTTTCTACCTGCTTCATGATGCCTGCAAGACAGGCACAGAGATAGGCAGTGGCTAATTGGCTGGAACAAAAACTGTGTTCTGCTTTACTCAGCATATCAAGCAGTATTGTTTTTGCTTTTTAATCTACACAAGTAGATAAGCAGAAATTATATGATCCTATGATGTGGAAAAGCCTTAACTGCAGATCTTGCAGTGCTCTGGAAACAATTAATCAACTCCTTATCAGACACAAATTCACATGTGGCGGGACTCTGATTTACACTTTTATTATTAAAGACAGAAAGTGGGTAGGGAGCAATGCTGTAACTCAAAATAGACTCAAGGAAAAAGGGAGAACATATGGAACTAATAATTCCTTGTCAGGATTTAAAGAATGCCTGGGTTTTCATGGGGGGATGTACACGGTGCAGATGCATGTGTGAACCCGGCTGTGCGCTGGGGCACTGCAGCTTTGTGTGCTGAGCAGGGTCTGGGTATGGGGCCTCCCCAGTAGTTTTCCATGGGGAGCCGCGTGCTGGTGCTCAGGCAGCTAACCCTTCTTCCCTTGTTTGAAACAGTGGAACTGAACGAGGTCGGCTTCAAGTTTGTACGCAAGTGCATCAACGCAGTGGAAACAAAAGGTAAGGTGCCCACCCTGGCATCAGGAGGTGCCGCCATCCTGGTGTTGCTTCCTGTGGCCTTGAATTATATTGTATTTTCTGCAGTACAGTGTTGTTAGTCAATGAAATGAGACTTTGACTTTTAACTGAAGAACGCGTGTCAGAGGAGCAGAAATTCTGCATGGTCCAGATGTTATACCAAATCAGTTAGGATTGAATTTCCATCTTTATGCTGTTTTCATTCATCGGTTTCTCATCTTTGACTCTGAGAAAACTCAACGTTAGGCAGGAGGAGAACAGCTCTGGAAGTCTCTCTGTACTTGGGGGACAGGCAGGGGTTAACTGGGATATAGGGTTATTCAGACCCATTTTGTTAAAAGCAGCAGGACAGAAGCAGGCTGATGGACGATAGCTCACCCTCTGGTCTTTCGTAAAACGCCCAGCCTGTACCAGTGTACGTTGCTAGCGTGGGCTCTAGGATGAAGATAAATCACTCCAGAACAGCTGGATCACCTGGCTGCCGCAGGGAAAGGTGGCTGGTTTCATATCCAGAGCCTTTGGGGGATGTGGCCAGCCCAGCCATGCTGAAGTGGGGAGGAGCAGGGTAATGAGACCCTCCTCACGCAGCCGGGCAAATACAGCAGTTCTGTCTTTCCTAACATCGGCTAATATTTTCCAAGAATTTGCTGAAACGCATTTGCCTTCTGTGACAACTTGAACAAAGTAGTATTAAAGCAGCACTGTTTCTAGAAATGGCGTCTTTGGGCAGGTAGGGCTTTGCCAGCTCGAGCTCGTATTCCACACGCTGGCTGTGCTTGCCTGACTGTGGAACGATCCCGGCAGAAGGTACGTGTCCCGGCTGCGCTGGTGGCTGTGCCCACCGTGGGCGGGCAGAGCTCCTGCCCTCTGCCAGCAGAGCCGGCCGCTGGCAGCAGCAACAGCCTCTTTGCTGCAGGGCAGCCCGGGGTGCGGGGGGACAGAGTCCGGGTGGTTCCTGGGGCAGAAGTGTTTCAGCGGAGCCAGCACCCCGATAGCTGGGACAGGAGTTCCACTAGATGGGGCTTTTGGACTTCCCTCCAGCTGGGGAAGCCCCTTGACTAACGCTCTTTGGCTTTCTCCTGCTTAGGGATTACTACAGAGGGCGTCTACCGGACTGTTGGCAGCAATATTCAGGTGCAGAAGTTGCTGAATGCCTTTTTTGGTAAGAATTAATTATTCTGCGCGACTAGATTGTCCTGTTTTTATATTGTTTAAGAGGGACAGAGAGGATCGGGTTTCACAGTGAGAAATGTCCACCATGGCTTTTGGTCCCTGTGGCTCCTCTGAGGCACATCTTCCCCTTATTTTCTGGGCTTTTTTCTGCAACCTGCTCTAGTGCCTCTCCCTTTAAACTGCATTTATTTATTGGTGGTGCAACCTGCATTTTACGTTAAGTGACATAAAGCAAGGCAGTGACCCTGGAGCCGCGGGTATAAGCCTTCTCCCATTGTGTGCTAAAAATATCCAGGCATTTTGGAGTCATGTGCTGGGGACATGTTCCTGCCACAGGCCCGGAGTGCAGGATCTTGGCCGAGGATTGACGAGCCCTCGCCCTCTCCTCTGCTGCCTGCGCAGCCAGCACTTCCCAGCCTGGGGCCGCAGAAGCTCCCGGTTGAGCCGCGGCAGCAGCGGAGGGCTGTGCACAGCGGGGCTGCTCGCACAGTCGGGCACACGTGGCATGGGTTTGCCAGCATCACCCGACAGTCGAGCAACAGCAAGAATCATTGCTTACCCAACCATCATGACTCCTTTCCTTTGGTAACAGCCTGTGTCCCCATTCTTATTTAGGCAGTGCAAATGAGAACCAGACCTGAACGAGCTCCGGGGGACCCTTTTCCTCGGTGGGGTATCATGGAGAGCTATACTGGGAAGGTGGCCTCTGCAGAGAGGCCGTTACCCTGGTTTAAGGTTTTCACCTGGAAGGACTGGGATACCTCACTGTATGCAATGTATATGTTAATAAGTCAACGTATACACTTCTGCTGTAAGCCTTTCTGTGCACTGAACCTTGTGTTTCATACAAGCATGGGAATTGGTGGGTAGTCTTTATACAAGAAACGGTTAAACTCCCTGCAGCAGGTTGTGGGGCTCAGCAGCGTTGCTCCCAGGCTGGGATCTGGCTGAGGCCATCGTGCCCCTGCCCCATGGCACGCATGGGCCGAGGCAGGCTGTGAGCCCCTTAGGTGAGCCCCAGTGGTTGGTGTCCCACATGCCTAAAGGCTGAGCCGTTCTCACTGTCCCTGCCCGAGGGGCTGGAGCATGGGGCAGGAGGTACGTTTACATTGATACCCGTGTGCCTCGGCCTTACACCAGCTCCCTGTGCAGACATCTGATATTAATGTAGTATTCGCAGGCTTTTAATATTGTTTTTTACTATTGTTTACTATTGTTTTTACTATTGTTTATTGAAACAGCTGGTTTGTGCTGACATATAGCTGTACCCAATTCCCACAGAGCTACAACTTCAGACAGCTGTCCGGTTACGCTTGCATGATGACTAATTACTTAGCCTAAGTTTCTATTGCTTCTTGATTCTCACCCTCCCTGTGAGTAGCTCTGTGGTTTTCTCCTCTGAACCCCACCAGTGGGTGGCTTTTCATTTTATATATGCATTGGTCTGGTTGACCACTTGCCACCCCACGGGGTATGAACTCATGATGAAAAGTCCAACAACAGAGAAATAACTGCTGCAGAAGGATTTAATCCTGAACTTCAGTAAGAAGATAGATTTGTTTGTTTGTTTTGTCTCTAGACCTGTTTCTTTTTTAAAATAAATCATGCAGTTTATTTCATTAGTCCAGCTGCCCCCCATCCTCCAACTATGTCCTTTACTTCATCATACTGCAGAAGTGATGTGGCTGTTCGGTAAGGGTAGGCAGGAGCAAAGTGTACTTCCATGCTGCTGTGCCACCTCCTCTGAGTTCCCTCCTCTCCATGCAGCAAGAGGGAGTGTTCCCAGAATAGCCTTCAGGGGAGTAGCTGCAAAGGAGGGATTGGAGCTGGACACTTATATTACTTTGGATATCGGAAAGCTTGTCTTGGATCTGTTGAAATGTGTCGTTTCTGCAGTCTTGGCTATGCTGGAAAAAAACAAACTATAGAGAATATGCTCTCACTAACTTTTCACCACTGCTTAAATGTTACCTTCTGCTGCTTCCTTTGTCCCTAGTTAGCACTGCTCCTCAGCTTTTCTAAAATACTGATGCTGGTACTGTTCTGCTTTTCCCAACCATGAGAATCAGGAGCTTTCCTCATGTGCTGCTGTGGCTTCGTTCATCTTGAAAGGATACCCTCCCCGAGAGTGTGCTAGCTATTGACAACCTCAAATGGGCCTTATTTTAAAGCCATTTTGTTCTTCCTCCAGATCCAAAATGTCCAGGGGACGTGGATCTCCAAAGTGGCGATTGGGACATCAAGACAATTACAAGCTCACTGAAGTTTTATCTCAGGTAGTACTGCATATCCCACCTGCCCCAACTGGGCAAAGGAGCTCAGGGCTGATCCAGGTGAAAAGCGGATTGAACTGCCAGATGTTAACAGCTGGCTGTTGGAAAGGGCAAAGAAGTGACAAAGGCTTTGGGAAGAGGAATGGATTTTTTAATTTTGTATTGCTTTTTGAGAAATATACCTTTTGTAGAAACCCCATATCCCATGGGGAAAGCTGTTTAAATAATACTGGCTGGGGGGGAGATGCCACTGGGAACTGGTGGTACTGGAGGGCGAGCAGGTTTGCCCGTCAGTCCTTCAAGATCAGTCATGAGTGGGTTGTGCTGCCCTGCCAGAGCTTAGTTTTCTTTCTGGTTGTTGCAGGAACCTGTCTGAACCTGTCATGACGTACAAGCTCCACAAAGAGTTGGTCCTGGCTGCCAGTAAGTCCCACAGCTGCCTTGCTGATGGTCCCTAGCCCTGCCCTCCCCAACCAGTGGACATCAAAATCACTTGACAGAGCTCTGCCAGCCCAACACCGGGGTGTCCAGCTGCTTCCCCCTGTAGAAAGAGCAGTCAACCTCTCTTTTGAGTGTTTAATTGTGCAAGGGAGGTGGTGGTGTTTCTTCCCTTCCTTCCTTTGCTATTGCAGTACTCTTCCCTCTAACAGTGTTTCATGCTCTCAGAGGGTCTGGAGAGCCAGGGGATGTCAACTAACCTGAAATCAGCACAAGTGTCCCAGAAGAATTGTTTCTCAATACTATTAATATATTTATTTTAAAACCTGTGAGGGAATGGGATGTGCTGTTGCCATGCAGATATATACGTGCTTCCTTTAGGTCATGAAATTTGTTCTGGGTTGTTGAATCCAAAGTGTCTATCAATACATGAAAGAAATTTTTCTGCTGTAGCTCTTGGGACTAAGCCACAGCCAGTATTAACAGAGATTAGCCAAGTAACGTGGGTATACTGACAGGGCATTGCCTGTGCTAAACCGGCTAGTCCTCAGCGGTCCTGTTGTTGTGGCCATTTCAAGTAAGCCATAATAGTTCTGAACTGGCTGCATCCTCAGAGTGTGTTAAGAGCCAGCATGCTGAGATGGAGACTACTTGGATACAAGGAGTTGGTCATGTCCCTCAGCATGAGAGTACTGGCATTTGGAAATTTATGGCACACTCAGAAACACTTTGGATTAAAGTATCCTTAACACCCCTACGCCTCCTTGAAGTCAACGGGAGGGTAGGAGAGTGCCTGCCTGTCCTATGTTTTGACCTCTAGAGAATTAATAACACTTGTTCTTTCTTGGAAATGAAAATTTTCCACCACCTACAGATTGCGCTCAAGCCCAAGATTTATTAATTTCAGAACTGGTTAAACCAATGATGGCTGGGTATGTGCAAAATCGTAATCCCTCCCCTACCCTCTCTCAGGAACTTGAACCATTAAGCTTCCTAGCTACCAAGATCCCACCCTATTCTTTTCACACTGAGTATTTTATTGTTTCTTGATTATTTATGCTTCTAAGGGTGACCTCTTTGGGTCAGGGACTCAATTTTTTTCCCCTGCAGGACATTTCACCATGTGGTTCAGTGTTACAGCTATCTGGGCTGGTAAGATACCCAGCAGAGAGGCCATGTGTTCCCCAGGTGTGCTGGTGTGTGCGAAGGGGAATACCCGGCCATGCCCAGCCTGTTTCCCCAGCCATGCTCAGAGGCAGAGTGTGACCCTCAGCTCCCTTTCAAGCTTCATTTCTCCCACTTTCCACTTCATTTTGTTTCTCACAATGATTACCCTGTTGCTATGTAATCTCACTTTCCTTCTGCTTCCCTTCGCCAGGTTTGGCCAGCAAGCCCTATGTTGCAGAAGGAACAGCTCCCACAGATTTTCTTTGGTTTTATCTTTCTTTTATGTATTTACTTTGAAAGTGGTGGGCACAAACTTTTCTTTGTGTTACTTCTTTGCAGAATCTGAGAACCTGGATTACAGGCTGGGAGCCATTCATGCACTCGTCTATAAACTACCTGACAAGAACAGAGAGATGTTAGAGCTCCTCATACAACACCTCGTCAAGTAAGCAGACATTTTTCTCTAAAGCCAAAGTAAGGGGAATAATGGAGTCAGCAGAACAAGTCTTTTTTTGTGGCAGGTTTGCAAAATTGTATCCACCACAGTCCCCCTAGGAATTTACATTTGGACTGCACAAATGGTATGATTGTCCTTGCTACCCACTGCATTAAGTGATGCTTCTCTTTCTAATTGGCATTTTCATCCCCTTTCTGACAAGTACGAAGCAGGAAATAATTTTAAAATTAAAATACCCTCTGACAGCAGAGCTATAAATTGTCACCTCTCACTCCAGTTAAAAAGAACTTTAGGTGTGGGGTTTGGGAATGGCTGTAGCACCTGTGCCCATGGGCTGAACATGAAGCATGCTTTGGTTTTATGTGCTGCTCTATGGATTCAATGTCCTGAGCCCTTAGAGCAGCACAAAGGCTTGAGTGTGTCAGTCTCTGCTCTCATTCAGGCATGTTGGATGCTTGGTGGCACTGAGCCATGCTGCTTCCACTGGTGAGCCACTGAAAGTCTGTTATTTGATGACAATAGCACCAGCACTGCATTGGGAAATGGGTATTTTCCTGCCTCCTTGTCACACTGAAAGTGAAGGCTCAGTGTGGAAGCTCTGCCCTCTCCACCTCAGGGAGGAGCAGGGGCACAGCGGGGAGAGGCTTGTGGTGAGTCAACTTGAAGCTCAAAAGCAAGGGAGCAATCTGTGTGCAGGTCAGGAAGGACCAGGGCTTGCAGAAGCAACGGCTTTTGTATGACAGGGCTTGCTTTGGACCTTTGGAGAAGTCGTTTTCAAAACTGGACTGTTCCAGAAATAAGCTGGGCTGATCTGGGATTATCATGTCCTGATACTCAAGGCAAGTGCTTGGCCACCGGTGCCATGCCCTCTCTTTGGGGCAAGGAGGGCTGGCTGGGGGATCCTGCCTGTCATCCGGTTCCAGCCTTTCATGCACATGTTTGTGTGGTTTTTAGAAACCTCTGCGTAAGTGGCAGAGCTGAGTGACTGGTGTGCAGTCCGATGAAACTAACACTGTACTTGTGGTCGCTGTGTTTATTCCTTAAAGTGCTTATGCTTAAATTCTGTTTCCTCTCCCCTTTATGCTGACATAAACCCCTTTAACACCAGAGCTACAGGGCAAACCCAGAATTCATTATGTGTCAGCATCAGAGTCTCTCTCCTCTGGTCTGCTTCTGGAAACAGGTAGTGCCCACCTAGGTGGTTAGTACTTCAGTCAACAGTTGGTGCTGATCCACACGCTTGCACGGTCCTCCAAAGCTTGAAGGCTGCTGGACAGAGAGAGCTCTGTTCTGTGAAAATGGTGGTTCTTTTAGAAAGAAGATGCTGTATAGAGATTTACTTAAAACCTCCAAAGTGTGCTCCCTGCATTCGGTCCTCCTCCTTCAGGGAGAGGAAAAATTAAAGCCCAAAGTCAGTTCTGGATAAATAGGGTATTCCAATTAGACATGATTCCTTTTGTGTATGTATTGCGCAGATGACTTTTGATTGCAGGGTTAAAAGAGGAGCTAGGAGTGGGAAGGGATCAAATAAAAATGCTGCCAGCGTGTAGCTCTCCCAAACAGTTGTCCTAGCCAAATGTGCGTGTCATGACTAGAGGCATGTTTTATCTCTGGTAGGGTTGGGAAACAAATTGTGCTGAAACAAAATGAAGAAAATTGAATGACTGATTCTAACTGCATCCTTTTCCATTGCTTGGAATAAGATCTGTTTGGAAAAAAACAAACCAAACCAAAACCTATTCCTTTTTTCCCTCCTCTCCACAGCATATGTGAGCACAGCCGAGAGAATCTGATGTCACCGTCTAACATGGGAGTGATATTTGGACCTACCCTCATGCGAGCACAGGAGGACACTGTGGCAGCGATGATGAACATCAAGTTCCAAAACATAGTAGTTGAGATCCTCATCGAGCACTTTGGGAAGGTACAGGTGGCAGCCCTGGGAGCGCCTTCATGCAGCTCCTGGCTGCTCCATCATGTTTGTGCAAACTGTTGCTGTGGCAACAATGTAGAGCTCTGGCTCCTTTTTCTGGAGTCTCCTTAGGGACTGGGTTTTTTTTATATAATATACTGTTCTGAAATGCTTCATAAGGAAACAAAAAGTGTAGCAGATATGTTCCTCACTGTTGCCTTTAGCTAGTTCTAAAGGAAAGCCTGAGTCCAGGGATTTTTGCTTTTCTGTTTAAATAAGAGGAATTTTTATTGGAAAAAAACCTATTCCATGCCTGGACCTTACACTTTCCTTAGCTGAAGACAGGAGCTAGACCAGAGCATAACAGGTTTCAAGAGGCACAGTCCAAGATGAGACACTATACAACTATTAATACAGGGTTAAAAACCCCAAAGCAGACATGTGTTGAAGGGTTGATGAAAATAATTCAGCTGTGTATACGATCTGTTCAGATCCAAGTGTGGGCAAGTCTGGGGAGGGGAGCTGCTGCCTGGGGTGGAACTGTCAGAGAAGACTTCAGCAGGCGGCCAGTGCCTGTTGTGTTGGGGCAGTGTTCTGCACAGGGCAGTGCACCCTGGCGAGGGCTCGAGCAGTGTTTGGCTTTCATGGGATCTTTGCTGAATATTTTTGTCCAAGAGCATTGCCTAAATGCACAGCCTGGATTAGTCTGCTGTGGTGGGTGCTGAAGATTCACATGTAGACGACAGCTTTTTGTTGTGTGGTGTTTTGTCTCCTGATGGAAAGCAGAATATTCCACTGTCTTCTGTATTAGCGCTTTCTCCTCGTGATACCTGATATAATGGCTTAGGGTTCTCAGGGTGGCTGGAGGATGATAGAGCCATATGTTGATATTTAAAAACTCAAGCAGCATTTGCATTCAGATCAGCACACCAGGAACCAGACTGGTTTCCTGATAACAGTGCTGGGTCCGAAGGATTGAGTTTGGTCCTTCAGCTTTTCATAATGCTTTACATTACAAAGTGTCCAAACAATCTCTTATGTCTTAGAGGAGGGGAAAATGGATGAAGACATCCTTTAAAGGATGTTGCTTGCTGTAGGTAGGGTGGGGTAGCGCTCCCAGCAGACAGGGCAGCACACATGTGGAAGTGAAGCTCCCTTTTTGGGAAAGGAAGAGGAGGACGAAGCTGAAAGAGCGGGATTCTTGCAAAAGTGGATGTGGAGTTGGACCAACCAAAGGGGGACCAGATGGGTGGTGTGGGAGTTGGTTGTGGTGCCGAGGATTGAAACCAGAGAAACGGGATGAAAGAGTTCACAGAGATTTTTGAGTACCCACACAAGAAGCTCATGAAAATCACATGCCAGTTTCTTTGTAGGTCTCTGCAAATGCTTTTAATAAGTTCCCGCAGCAAAACAGTGAATCGTTTGTGTGTTAGGATCCTCGCACAACTTGCTCCAGAACTGAGCCTCTGTCCTCCCCTCTTGTACAGCCTGCAGTGCAGACTGAGTCAATACACGATTTACACTGCCACCTCTAAGAGCTGGAATTAAAACTTTAATTAAGCCAGACATCCCTTTGCTTGCTTTTAATTTCTTCAGTGATAAGGTTAAGTTAATAACATTTATTAGATTGAGCTTGTAAGTTCAGCATCAGAGTTGAAAGTGTCTTCAGCTCAGACATGAGCAAACACTTCAAATGAGTCTAGAAGAGGAGAGCGATATGATTTATATGGTGCAGCATGAAGACTCTAAGGACAAGGTAACTATTAATGAAGTCTTTGTGGATAATTACTGTTTCCACAGCTTATATTTCAATGCCATGGTTAAATTAATTAAGTTGATCACTCTGGAAACACCTTCTTCATTGTACAAACCTTCTAAATATGAGTGTCTGTCAATATCTTTGTACCTTTAGGTTGTTTAACTTGGATTTTCATTTAGAAGGCAAAAGCAAAGCAGAGGCTGCATCCACATCTTAAAAAGAGTAGTTTGCCATGGGTTTTAGCATGGTTTTCAGATGTTGAAAAGCATCTTGTGAAAACAGCATTCAGTGGTACCTGTATAAGCATCTGTGGGGAACTTAACCCTTCTTTTTCTTCAAAAAATAGTATTGGATTCTTGTCAATATATAGGATTGAGATTGATGTTTCCAAACAATTGCCCTGCTGCAGTCAATCCTTTGCTATTTCAATAATACATGAGCTGCTGCTTTTATATCACGGGCTGTTAATGTCATAGCAAATTCCTCTGAATCCAGGTAGGGGGGTGCACTGGACCTTGTATTCTGGAGTGGGAAAAATGTACTGCCCCTGCAAAGGGCAGAGCCCCTGTTGATATTAAGCACCAGCAGCTATGCCATGTCACCGAATCGGGAGAGAAAAGCAGCTGCAATGACCAGACTGGGGTTTGGAGCTGGTCTGGGTCTTTGCCCTGAATGTGTTGTTCCTCCCCGTTTTGTGCAGAGTAGGGCAGACTAAGTCAGGAACAAAGTGGGAGTACCAGCGCATGGTATTTATACTGAGCCTGCTGAGTGAAAGCCTGGGCAGACTAGGTTGGGTGCAGTTCTGGTCTGACCTTGCCCCTGCGCTGCCCAGGTAGGGGAGGTGTGGGGAGCCCAGCTGCCAGTGCCCACCCTCACCGTGGTACATGCTACCTAGTCTTTGGGATCAAGACGGTTAAAGTGGGGGCATGTTTTTCTCTCTCATCCCCCTTCTTGATTTCCCAGAACTGCTCTTTGGCTGGGAGAAGAAGGAATATGCTTTTGGTTTGAATTACGAAAACGGCGTACTTAATCAAATCAGAATGTTAAATTTCTTCATTTTAAAATTTTTCTGGGTGACACAATAAAATTGTTCTTCCATAACAAAGCGTGGACCGAGGGAGCGGAGACCCTCCTCATCGGTGGGTCTGGCACCAGCTCTTGTCCTCTGGACTTGAGCTGTCTCCTATTGACAGCCAGGAAGGGACCAGGACAGGCAGTGCAGCCTCGAGTCTCGGCAACTTGTGCTACCCCGTCTGCTGTAACTCTTTAAAGCCTGATATAAATTCAATTAATATCCATGTGAAAAACACAAAAGCAGTGGGTTTGGTCCTTAATGTGGTGTTTCAGATCTTCAAGAGACTGCCCGGAAGCTTAATTCTTTTTCAGCTTTTAAAAAAAGTACTGACATAAGTAAGAACCTCTACATTAAACCCAACCAATTAGGTGCCATATGACCAGTAAGGAAAAGAGATAAAACTCCTTAGCAGCTTTGTTTTTATGACAGTATTTCATCCAAGATAATTTCACAGAGGCCCATACTTCCTTGTAAGCCAAAAGCTGAAGGGCTTTTTAGCGTTAAATCTAAAACAACTTGGTGGTTTGTTTGGGTGCTATCTGTAGATTGTATCACCTCGCTGGTGTGGAAAACTTGATGTTTCTCAGAAACTGTCAGCTTCAAAACTTCCTTAATCAGGATAATTTGTTTCTACACATTTTGCCTGTATTTGTGATTTTGCTGTGTTAATTAGTTTAGCACTGCAGTTGCTGCAGCGGGTGTGCAAGGTGCAAAGCAGGCAGCCTGTCCGTAGGAAAGCCCACGGCAGGGTGCGTCTGTAGACCCATAACTAAAGCATCAGCCCTGCTCCAGCCCCTCTCTAGCCCTGGCAGCCCGGGCTTTCCCAAGTGCTACCGACCCTTGAGAGGGGCTGGTGCGCACCATCTGTCCCTCTATGGAGAGGCTGGTTAGGAGCTGGGGTCGCAGGGCTGGAGCAAACGGCTGCGAGGCTCTCATGGGCCGTGGCTGGTCGGAGTGGTTTGGAGCAGCCCTGGCTTTTTCAGCCCTCCTGGGTCAGTCAGAGGTGACTCGGGCCACAGATGGGTTCCGTGCCTGCTGGAGAGCAGAGAGGAGCAGGGCAGCCTTTGGCAAAGGCAGCGGGCGGCCGCTTGCCGTGCAGGAGCTGGGTCTGTGCTCCTGGCATGGCTCAACCTCTGAACTCCCTACTCTGCTGCGAGGTGCCTTTTAATGACACCAGGTTAATGAGGCGAGCCTCTGGGGATGTCATTCAACCTGGTGGGATGGAAGAGTCATCTAAACGTGTCTGTCTTTACAGATCTACTCCGGTCCTCCAGAAGACACCACTGCCCCCCCAGTGCCTCCTCCCAGGGTGGCTGCCCGGCGACACAAACCCATCACCATTTCCAAACGTCCTCTGAGGGAAAGACCCGTCTTCTTCGGTGCTTCTGTGGAAGAAAGCGGAGGTCAGTCCGGATGTTCACTCATGCCTTAACAGCCTCTCCCCACTCCTGTTTCTTGTAACATTTTCCAGGAACAATGGAGATAACAATAGCAGGACTGCACTTCCCAGGCCATGAACACAGCAGACAGCGAGATCTGTTGTTCAGTGAGACAGGAGAGGAAAAAAATACTTACACATAGGTTGCATCACCTCACAACTCAAACTCCATGGGGATTTCTTTTCTCTGTTACTTGTAGCATTCTCTGTTACTTAAACTAAGACTTGTTCTTGCATATGAGAAGCCCAGTGGAAAGGTTTTGCAGCTTCAGAGGCAAAAATGTGAAGTGCTGGAGACACAACTGAGGAGGATTGTTGGTGGGATGGGAGCAAATTTTCCCAGGCTGGGGGTGGCTGTGTGCTGCTGGAGTCTTGTCCCACCAGAGCACATCAGTCCCAAGAGGGTCTGCAGGGCTGACTCAGCTGCTGGCGATTTTACATCCAGAGCAAGAACACTGAACCACTTTCTCAGGACCCAATGATAGTATTTTCTAGACCAAGTACAGTTTTGCTGTTAAATTCATTTGATTGTAAGGAAATGGTAAGGCCCTTACTATCATGTTGAAAGGCATGTCAATTTAAGGTCATGTTTCTCTTTGCACCCGATTTGCTGTAATTGTCATTGCAAGCTGTCACAAAAGAGATGAAAAGTCTTTTTCTCTGGTACAGTTTTGAGAGCTTTGATGATGTTTTGGCTTAATACTACAAGTGTGCTTTTTGGCACTGGCAAAACATGATTGATTCAAATTGCTTTTTAAAATCACAAGACTGCTCACGTAGCTGGAGATGGCCTTGCATTTAAATGTTTCTCCAAACTGGGAGCAGAAGCATTTGGCTGCACCAAGGCTGCAGGGTGCAATCAGTTTCATAGCCGTGCTTCTGCATCATGTGCCTGGGTCTCTAGCACGGCAAGAGGGATGAGACAAATGATTTTGGGAGGGACGTAAAAGCATGGTACACAACTTCTCCTGAGCAAGAGTACTGGAAATTTAAAAGAAACCCATGAGTATATTCTGTGATATTCAGCGTTGCTTCAGTTTCTTTATTCCTCAGCATTTGCGTGAGCCGCTCACTATTTGTGTTTTGCTCAGGGTGAGGGTCTGTCGATCCCCAGCCGCAAGCATGCTTGTCCCTTGGTACCGCAGGAGCCGCGCAGCGCTGGGGGAAAGCTCCGCACTGCCGCAGGGCAGAGACCACCGCACCTCTGCGCTGCTTCCTAACCTGATGGCTGTCTGTCCCCTTGGCTCCGCAGCAGACCGGCACGGCCAGACCCCCAACGGCAGCGGCAGCATCAGCACGGAAGCCCCCAAGCCGCTGCACCGCAGCCGCCTGCCTGCGCCCCGGCCAGGGGGGGACGAGCCGGGGCGTCCCCCTGCTGAGGGCCGGCCCGACCTGCGTGCTGAGGCGGAGGTGGGGAAGATGGTGGCCAGGCTGCAGGATGGAGGAGTGAAGCCAGCCAGCAAGGCTGCCAATGGGGTGGTAGCCAGCCCTGCCCTGAGGACCTCCACGCTCCAGGCTAGGAGGCCGGCTCCCCGGCCAGGGATCTACGGCAGAGAGGGTGAGCGTGCATCCGGAGCCGTGGCTCGCGCCGGGGTCCTGGCCAAAGCAAGGCAGAAGGAATGCTGATCTCCCAGGGCAAGCTCGAGGCTCTCAAGCCAACCCTCCCGGCTATGCGTCATGCGCCAGGACAGCCGGAGCGGGTGGTGGGCTTCTCGTCTCGAGTCCTCTTGGTGTAGCTCAGCAAGGGGGCTTGGGAGACCAGAACAGCTTGAGGTCCGGGTGCAAGGGTTTGATCAGGCCTTGGCCTCCTGAGTTGTCCTGGTTTATTTCAGACAGTGGGTACTTTTGGTCTGTTGCTTACTGGGGGTGCGGCTGCTCTGCCAGGTTTCGGAGCAGCCTGCAGAGCCTGGTGCCGGTGCCACCCCTCCTTGCTGAGCCAGGCAGGTGCCACCGGTGTCAGATGAAGCAGGCTTTCCATGCAGTAGCTGAGCCTCTGCTTGTGCTGAGCTGAACCTAGCTCAGTGGACTCGTAAAATTTAGGCTTGAGTAGTGATATAAAGGCCATTAAACTCGAAGCAATTTGTACCCGGTCTAACCAGCTGTAAGCACTCTGGATTGTCAGCGCTCTCCTCAGCAGAGACAAGGAAAATGGCAAAAGTCACTTCCAGATTTTAATTTCTGATGGGTTTATCTGTCAGGTTCCCTGTGATACAGCTTCTGGCTTACTGAGTCTTTCCTGGGAATGTTTATTTCAACAGTTCATCCGTTGGTGTTAAATACAAATAATGATTGTTATTTGTAGTCTAATAAGCTTTATACAGAAATTTATTACAGGTAGAAATAATTAGTTTGGGGCCAGATCTGAGCTGGCATTGTCCGTTTCAGTGGAGGAAGGCAGGTAGGCGTTTGTGTATCTGCATGTCTGTAGACATTCTCCCCTGCAACACCAGGGAGCCATTTGCAGGACAGTACACTTTGCTGTAATTGTGGGTATTTGGTGCTGAGTTTTATAAAATACTCGGGACAATGGCCGTAATAAAAGATGTATTGCTTTCTGCAATTTGCCAGCTTTTCCTGTGCACTTTCCAGTGCTTTTCAGATGCTGTCATAGCCTGACAGTTTCACAGTCCTGTAATTAGAAAATAAAAACCAGGCTATGTTCTTGACAAATGACCCCCATGTGCAACGGAGAGAAAGAAGAAAGGCCCAGCTGGGTAGCACAAACATTAAATTCATCTGACTGACACTACTGGCTTAATTTAAATTTGTCACAAAAATGGTAAGTGGAAATCTGCTTTTGGAAGAGTAAGATAGCTTTAAAGTCGGCTTATACATCAACTGCATTTAGTGCTTCAAAGTTTTGTGGTTTTGCATTATCACACATAGTGTGCTGACAGCATGTCCTGGAGCCACAGTGTAATAAAACTGGCTGTGTTGATCCTTGAACGTATAGGTAGAAGAACACTGAAGTAGCTGTGTTGATACATGCAAATCAGTGCTAGAATGCTGTATTGAGCTTTTAATGTGCACAGTTTGGGGGTAATTTTGAAAAACCGGAGAAACCAAGAAGTGTAGGCTGAAGGATTAGGAAACAGGCCTTTTACTGAGAAATTCAAGTTTTACAGCTTACCAAGGAGAAAATTAGGATCAGAATTTACAAATGCCAAGTATGGAAGAGAGTTGGTTAAGGACTGGTGTTTGAGCTAGCACACCAGGGTATAATAAGGTTCAGTAACTAAGGGGTTGACAAAGCCTTGGTTAAGTAGTTGCAGCAATTAATTGTCTTACCAAATAGAAAAACATCGTTGACTTATTTCTAATCAGAAACAGGACTCTCTAGCAGTGGAAATATCTAAATCGGAAGGGCAGGAACCCAGCCCTTGAGATGTTTTTGTGCCGTATAAATGGCCAGAGGAGAAGATCACAAGGATTGCTGTCCTGCAGAAATGTGCACTGGAGGGAAGGTGTGGGGTCACCAGGGGCGTCAGGTAAAGTCTGACACTTATTCCTTACTCGCTTAACCCTTGAAAGTGTTCAGGGTTAAGTGAATAACGAGGCTGGCTGGATCTTGGGAAAGAAAAGCAGCCAAGGCAGAAACTCCTGTGAGCAGAGGAGAAAGCTGGGGGAGAGGACAGGTCGTGCCACTGTCCAAGACAAAAACTCAGAGAAGCAGCAGCCCTGGACTTCAGGGATCACCAATTTGTGCTATTCTTCTAGCTTTTGAAGAGCAGCACTGCACAGGTTTTGTTTAAGAAAATTTGTTCCCAGGCAATATCATCTTTGCAGTCAGCAACTATATCAAGTTTGTCATCACAGGGTCCAGCATCAGCCCCTCTTTCTAGTGCCAGGAAGGCGTGCTGGGGCAGGCAGAACGGGAACTGCCTTTTCCTGGGACTCTTTCCCTCAATTCTGGCTATTGGCCACTGTCAGAGAGAGGATGTTGCAGCAGACAGACAGAACTAAGCCCACTAACTTGTTTAATACCTCTTCATAAATATCTAGCCCTCTACCCAAACTTCGTACTCAGTGTTTGTAATCTTCAACCTTGCAGGCGAGTGCGATGGTGTCCCTAAGGCACGATCCCATGGTGATAAACCTGTGATAACGCGTCCCCCTGTGAGACCTCCAGACCCACCGTGCCGCACTCCTGTCCCTCCGAGGCTGGAGCAGAGGCCAGATGTGATAGCAGGAACAGCAGAAGAGATGCCTTCGTCTGTGTAAGTCAGCAGCCGTCGGCGAGCATGCGGTACCTGGGGTGGGCAGCTCGGCCCGAGGGAGCTGTCAGCACCCAGGGGCTTGGGGAGCGTGTGGGGGGAAAAGGTCAGCCTGGGTGGTGGGAGTAGGAGCTGGTGTCACCTACTGGGAATTTTGGAGGAGGAGGAAGAGAAATACCATGCTGGTTTCCAGCGCTGGTGGCATACAATGGCTGGAGCCCGTGGACATCCCCTTCGACACCAGTGCAACGTGGTGAACATCACATTGAAAAGCTGCGCAGAGGGCACGGCCTGGGAGAGCAGCGTGGCCATAGCAAAGGCAAACATGCACAGGAAAACAAAGCTCTGAACCTTCTCAAGCACAGCCCTGGGGCTAAGCCTTGTCCCATCACCTTCTCTGCTAGTTCTTCTGTCAGTGAAGCTGGAGAGCCCCTCCCTGCCTGGCTCTGAGCAAGCCTCTCAAATGAGACACTTCCCGGGGAAGGACAAGATCCAGCTTGGATCTCTCCTAAGGAAATTGGATGGAGTTCAGTTTCAGCATCAGGTTTCTTTCAGATTTTAATGAGACAGAAACCCTGCTGGCTTCAATGGGAATTAAAGAAAAGAAAACAGGGTGACTAAATACAGGGATCTCAGCCCAGCAGCCAGGACCGGTCGGTGGGAAGGCTGTAGCCTGGGTGCTGCCCCGGAGCTCGCTGCCGCTGCACATCCAGCAAAGATTTGCGTTCCATTCCCCTGCCATCGGAGCGGGACAGCACCCCAACTCTGCGCTAACACCCCTCACCTCGCGCTCTGCCACCGCACTGCAGCCCTGGGGTGTGCGGGGGCCACCCCCCGGGGCCTCGCTCTGCCCGCGGTGACACGAGGTGCAAAAGCATTTGTCGTGAACTGAAGTGCCTCTGTGCCGTGGAAGCCACGCAGCCCGCGAGTGACGATCTCCGGCAGTGGTCCTGGGGAAAGCGCCTGCCATGGGAGAGCTCCCGAGTTCGTGCTGCGCTGGCCCCTGCTCTCTGCAGAGAGCCCCCAGTAAAGCTGCGCTGTACAGCTGATCCAAGTCCTGCGTGTTCATTCCTTAGTCTAGCAAAGGTGCTGTGAGGTTCAGCTCCATGCCTGAAGTGCAGGAACAGGCCTTGCCTTTGCTCTCCTAAATCACTTGTGAGAACTTTTCTGTTCTGTGAGGACAGTTGGAAGCTAAATACGAAGCACATAAAAACTGACGGAGAGGCCCTAAAAAGTGATGGATGCAGGTTTATAAACCAGTATGTAGGATTATAAGCAAGAGTGCAGAAATAAGCAGTGTGGCGAAAAGTGATTAAGGGCTGCCTGGCCAGGGCGGTGTGAAGGCAGAGGGGAATGGAGCTGGCAGCATGAGGAGCGCGGCTGCTGCCTGGGCAGAAAAGACATCATTAGAAGGTGATTGTCTTCAGTGTCTGCTAATGCTACTGCTCTTTTCCCTGGCACAGATGAGATCTCATTAGCAAATTGCCTTATCAGATAACTGGAGTAACCTGTCTTGTTCTCTTTGCAGGGTGGCCTCTAGGACAAAGTTCTTTGAGACAGCTTCCCGAAGAACAAGCAAGTAAGCCTGGCACTAGGAAGTTGGCATGTTAATAAAAGCTGCCCTGCTGCATAGAGTGCTCCCTCTGAGGCAGAGCAAGTCAACTCAGGAAGCCCCAGGCCTGACCTTCTTGCCTTTCATACTCAGGGGCAGAAGATGGGTCTCAGCTAAGATGCTGGAACTAAACAGAGAGCACAAAGTGTAAAATGTGACTCCAGATACAGACTTGATAAGTTATATGTAAATATGCTAAGTAATAAACATATTTATGGATTCCTTTTATCACGCATAAATCTAAGTCAGCATAGTGCACGTTGTACTTAATTCTCAGCCCTTGCAAAGAGCAGAGGTAGGATTGTGGGAGAGATGAGGAGGGCTGATTAGATCACAGCAGCTGATCAGAGGTGTGAGACCAGCGAGTGGATGGTCCTACACACAATGTATGTGCAGGCATAGCTCCACCACAGAGAGGTACAGTGTGATGGAGTGATAGCTTGGGCACTGAAGCCTTCAGGCTAGGCTGGGATGGCAGGGCTTTGAATTGCAAGCATTATGCTTTGTGGCAGCAGATTTCATTTGTAATAATCTCTGCTCATAGAAGCTTCAGCTTCTTCCTGCTTTTAAAGATCACCAACCTCTGCCAAAAGTGTGAGCAGGTTTGCACTAAGTGATAAATGTTGTCCGTTAGTGTTAACAGTGAGTTCTCTTGTTATATTGAAAAATATATCCCTGACTTGACTGTTAGCCAGCCCTCTGTTTAGGTTTGTGGATCTGAGTTTGAGCGTGCTTATTGCATTAATTTTTTTCCTGTTTTCTTCTACTTCCTTATGTACAGTTCTTCATCACCACAAGGCAGGATCCCAGGTGATGAGAGCTGAGGCTAAAGGTACGTGTTTATGACAATAAATGAAATAATAAACCAAAAGCACATGTGTAACATAAACTCAGCATTCATGGGGTGGTGGGAGTCCACTGGAGGCAATGGGAATCTCAAAAGAAAGATGAGAAATGTCCTTCCTGTAGGAGACCCTTGCAGGAGGAAAGATAATGACTAGAGGTGGGGTGTGCTCTTTGCTGGGGTGGTAGTATGGCAGGGCAGAGTAAATCAGCTTGCTCTGCCCTTCCTGAGCCTCCTTGCTGCAGCGCTCAGGGTAAACGTGAGCACTATGCAAGCGGCAATGCTGAGGTCTGGGCTTGCTCTGGTTGTGGTTTTGCCATCACTGACGGATTTATACTGCTGCATAGAACGTGCTTGTTTTCTTCTTCCAGACTTTGTAAGCACCTCAGCCCAACTAGACCCAGGAGATTTTGTGCTTGTGAAATGGACGTGTCACAGCTAAGACTTTTCCAGTTCTGGTGCCCCTGGAGAGCAGCTATCTTACCGGACGATAATTTCAGAGCACGCTGTTGTAAGTGGCTCAAGAAATTAGAAGAGAGGGAGATAACGATGGGGAGAAGACACTACCCACACATATGTGTTGAACTGTTCCCAGTCCTTCCGCCACTCCTCTCTGCGCAGGCTGTGAAGGATGCTCGTGTGTGCCCTTTCAGGTGACCAGCAACATTTGCAGGGCTGGGTGAACACCAACGAGCTGTGGAAGGGACCGCGGGGGATGGGAGTGGCCATTTATCTGCTCACTTTTTGGTAAATGCGCCTTGGCAAGGGTGACCTTGGACAGACATTGGAGTCAGAATGCAAGGGGCTGACTCCCCATGCTTGGATGCAAGGGTAGAATGACTGGAGTTTGGGTTGCCCCCCCTTGCCATGAGAAGCTCCTTCCTTTATGTTATGTTTTCCTTGCTCAGTAAGCTATAGTGTGTTCAGTGTGTAGAAGAGCAGTGTATGTTACTGGAAATGCTGCTTGTGCTAAGGCAGGCAGGACAGGAATTGGGGGACCATCATGCTTGGCTCTGCAGGACACCTCTTCATCTCCTCCCTGGCATCAGCATGCCCCTGTCCTGGAAAACCACGCTGGCAGACGCGGCTGTGCCAGGGGGCTTTGCCTGGGTGGGGCCGCAGCCCCTGCCTGTGGGTCAGCTTTCTGGGCAGCACCGGTCGGGTCAGCAGCTTCTGAGAGCACCGCTGGGAGAAGGAAGCGGCAGGCGTTGTTCCTCCTCCTCCTCCTCCTCCTCCTCCTGTGTGAGCCACTGTCCCACCAGATCCGCTTCCCTCAGGCTCACCAAGAAGTCTCTGTCCCAGGGTTGTTCTGGTGGACCAGCACAGAGGAACTGAAACTCAATGAGTATGGGTCAACCCATTTTTTTGAGAGGCGCACAGTTTCTTGTTTGCTTGTTACATTAATTTCCAATCCAAGAGATGTCTAGTCTCTTTTCCTCAGCAGCGGCCATGTAGTTGATGCCCTTTGGTCTGGAAGGTTTCTCCTAACCAGGACCACCCCTAGTACCCCTGTTAACAGTAGAGGCTTATTGTCGTTCCAGCTGACACCAGGGCTCAGTTCCTGAGCTGTAGAGTTTGCCTGTAAATAGGCAATGAGTGGCTTCCCTGCTTCCTCTCACCTGCTCAAAGGTGGCTTCCATGTTTTGAATGATTTTCCTTGGGTGCTGGGAGCATTCCCAAACCAGTGGCCAAACATCCCCATTAGCTGCTTCCCGGGTGCTCCATCCTCTCTAGTGCGCTCTGCCTCCTGCCTGGCGCAGGTTTGCCGGTGGGATGCTGACGCTTGCCTTGTGTGTGCATCTAGCACCTGTCTGCTTTATTGCTGAATGTAATTCTGGCGTTCACTGGACACACACGTGTCGTGTCAATGGTGCTTCTGCTCCCTCGGGCTTTGGCAGTGCCCCAGCTGCTCGCTCCTGTACTCCTGCTTTGAACAGTGGCACATAAAAGTGGCTTTAAGAAAAAAAAAGCGATATCAATGCCTAGACTATATTACACTCACTGGCATCTCAGGGCTTTTCAAAGCTACAGTGAGCCCTTTCTGCTGCACCCTCTCGTGAGTGGCTGGGAGGTGTGAGCAGCACCAAAACAGAGCGCATTGTGTTTTTCTGATCAGGTATTTGAGAGAGCAGGTCAGGCGGAGCTGTGAGCCAGCAAGGTGCCCTGACCAGCCCAGAACAGCTGTGGTGGCTGGGAAGCCTCTCCAGCAGCCTGGCCGTGGAGCCCCAGTCTCCTGCTGTGGATGGGCACTGGTGCCCGAGCCTGCCTGCGGTGGCTTTGTCACCCTCTTGGGGTGGCTGTCCCAGAGGACAGAGCTAGGGTCTGTGGGAAGAAAGAAGTCCGAGGGAGTTTGGTTTTAAGTCTGACATTGCAAACAATGGAGGGAAGCAGCTTACTAGAAATGTATTTCATTGTGTCCTTTTAAAGTAATTTCTCACGTGTGTGTGCTGGTTTTTCCTCTTCTGTGCGTGCAGCCGAACGCTGGGGACCAGCGGCGGAGCGGTGGTAGGGTGGTTCAGCTGTGCCGGTGGAGGCCTGTGGGGCACAATCCCAGCTGCCAGTGCCACTGGAGCAACACAGCTGGGAACGCAGGATTTGCCCTGTGCAGCCTGGCAGGGCCCGCAGACATCAGCCATCAGAGCCATTTTGTCATGTAAAAGTGTAGATTACTTCAAGTGTTTATAAAGTTTCCATGAAGTAAAAAAAAAAAAAAAAAAAGAGTCCCAAGTATGCTTTTTCTTCCTTTAAGCAATGCCCCAGTGTTGCCCACGCTGCAGCCATCCTCTGCTCTGCAGATCCCACTGCTCGGGTCCCGCAGGCACCCCGGCGATGCAGCCGACCCTCCCTGCGCGTGGCCAGGGCACACAAGCGTGGCTCAGGGCAGTGGGTTTGCACAGGGGTGGGTTGAGCATGGACCCCCTTGTTCTGCCTCTTACAGAGAGGCATGATGTGGTTTTAAAATGTTTTCTCATTTTTAACTTCAGCTGCCTGGTTCTTGTTCAGCTGCCTCTGTCAGCATAAACACCTTTCTACTTATTTATGATTACTTCAGACGCAACACTGGCTTCTTTCCATCTATCCAACATCTTTTTTCCCTCTTCATATCTGTTTTCCCATCCCTCTCAACTCTGATGTTGATGTTCACTACCATTTGCTTTTCAGGCCTCTTGCTTTTATTTAACAAAATGATCTCTCACAGGAGAAAACAGCTTTGTCTCTTAAATGGGAGTCTTGCAACCTGCTTTTGAGCCTGAATTTATGGACAAGTGACCGACCAAGGTGACTACACAGGAGCTGGCAGCAGTGTGTGAGGTACCAGGAGAGGGAGGGTGCTCCTGGGGTAAGCGTGGGGTGGGCAAGCTGTCCCTGCTGCTCGGTAGCCTGCATGCTTTGCTTCCCTGCCCCAAGAGGAGATGCAGCCCATTTCCACATTTCCTAAATACACCACTCACTCCTTTGTTGAGTGATAATTTTTAATTTCTTTTTTTTTAACCTAATAACATGTGGCTGGAAAAGGCTGCAGCTGAGGAACCCCTCCAGCGGTTTGAGATGAATGAATTCAGCTCTAGTGTCTCTGAGGGTCTTCAGCTGAACGATGGGGAGCTTTCTCATCTACACCCTTTTTCAGGCCTCTAATTGCCGTATTCTTCTCAGCATCCTTGCTGCAATTACTTTGTACCATCCTAGTCTTAGTTCAAGGGTGCTGAGCATTGCAGCATGCGCTCCAGGTTTGCAGGCTCGGAGCAGGTCTGTGCCTTGCCCCGGCTCCAGGCCCCCGAGCAAGCGCCCGGCTGGGCACCATCCCGGCCGAGCACGGTCCTGCCTTCCCGATCCCCATTCAGCATCGCTGCAAGGGGCCTGAGACCCTGCTTACAGTGGCAGGAGCGGTCCCCGGCAGTGGCATCCAGCGCTCCATGGCTCCCCTGAGGGGCAGCTGGGTATGGGGTGCCTGCCCCCCCCCCCAGCACCCCCAAAGCACCACGTCTTTCTTCCAGCCCCAGGAATATCCAGTACCCTTTAAGCCCCTGCACCGTCCACCATAAGGGAGCAGGAATGGAAAAGGAGTCCCCGAAGAACCTTTGCCACAGCAGGATTTATTGCAGCTCTGTGCATTTTGACAGTCTTGGCCTTTCTTCTCTTAACAAAGAAGAAAATCACTCTCCTGGCAGGGAGCGCGAGTGAAATGCTGATTTCTTCATAGCTGGGCTCTGCCGTTAGCAGTGGGCCGAATCACACAGTTCATGCATGGGGCTTGTGGCACATAACGTGCAATGCTTCCTTTGCTCCCTTTTTGGTTTTCCACATCTGTTCAGCTGGAAAGACTAATCCTAAGAACATAAACTGGCAAGAGCCAACAGTCCCGATCAAATACTACAGCGCACAACAGGCCGGGGAGCCTGGCTGAGACCCTTCCTCAGCTCCTCCAGCCCAACGTGCAGTTCGTTGCAGCCTGAGTGCTTGCGGGGCTCAGGGGCTGAAATTGCTCCCTCGCAAGGGTTTGGATCAAATCTGTAATTTGGAGAGCTCAGTGCGTAGGCGGGTGCTCAAGCTGGGGGCTATCGGCTCGGCTGTGGGTTGCACCTTCTGCCATGGGGGCACGAGAGGAGCCAGAGAGGGCAGGAGTGGGCAGGTGGCTCTGGCTGGCACCAGGACATCACCTGGAGATGCTCCATGGCCCCATGGGTCCTGCCTGCCACTGGCACAGGCAACGGCATGACCCTTTGTGCGTCCTTCTGTAAATTAACCTAATTCCATCTTAACCACAGCTAGGTTTTGATTAACACCCCGAGCAAGAATACAGACTGCACAATCTCATTTCTTTCGTTATTAGAAACCTTCTCCTGTTTTTCATCCTGGGAATATTTGGGGCTGTTATTGCTGAGTTACCTCTGTGGTACTGAAGGACAGGGTGAAGGTTTGTCAGCAATAATTTGGGGAGGGAAATGGTGATGGTGAGATGGGAACTGCTTACCAGGACTGCAGTCACTGGGCACTGCTGCAGCAGCCAGGAGACCAGGGCCAGGGCCATGTGCTGGGAGCGGTGTGGGATGCAGGGAAAGGCTGGATAAAGCGTGTGTGGGTGGGTGGGCTTGGGAGCAGCCTCCATCTGCCCTCCTATCACCAGGCAAGCTGCTTTATCCAGGTCTCGCTGCGTTTGCAGTCCTGACCTGCACCCAAAGAGTCTGGCTGCAGCTGCCGCTGCGGATACCCTGGGGCTGGCAGAAAATCTCGCTGCATTTTCATCCGGAGTCACTTGGGCTCCAGGCTTGCCGGTAAAAAAACAAAATGCTTCAATCTTGGAACTAACAAAAGATCCTTGTTAAATCTAGAAAAAATGACCAGCACCATTGTGGAGCGGCGGCTGCCCCTCAGGGGGCTGGCAGTGGGCACAGCCCCATGCGTGGCATCCCCTGCCAGGTGCCTGCTGGGGGGCATGTCCCACCCTGCTCCTGTGCCCGGGAGCATCCCCTGCCTGGGACGGACACAGGGTCACGATGCCCAGGTAGCACAAGCCGAAGCAGTAGCGTAAGGGTTGGGGATTTTTTTCTTTTTCCCTGGCTCTTTTTTTCTCTGTACTTTCTTTTGGGGGCTGTAATTTTTCCAGGGATGGATGCCTTCAAAACAACAGTGTTTCAGTGAAAGAAACTGTATTCTTTTTCTATTAGCCCTTGTAATGAATGATTACAGACTGGAAGGAGCACTGAGGTGCTATCCCAACAATTCTGGTGTCCCAACCCACAGGTACATGGTTTGCTTTCTTAAGGAAAATGTTTTGATTTCATCTGAGCAAGAAAAATATTTTCCAGCATAAGTAATACCTTGTAGTTTTTTATACAGAGAAAAGATATCAAAACAAGAAGTTTCAAAGCTCAAGTCTGGGCCTCAGGGAGAAATTCCCAGAGGAAGGATTTGGAGAGGTTAAAGGCACACTTCAGTAGACACATCTATATGATAAATTTAGGATTGAAATGTACTTAGTGGAGCACTGACATCTTAAATTTATGTGCTGCACAGAGATCCATAAAGGCACAGGAATCCACCCACGCAGGACTTCTTGCTAGATCAGAGTCTTAGTTTTAAACTCCATAATTCTCTCTGGTCCAACTCGCTGCACAATTAACCAGCTGAATGCTCTGATTTAGGACCAGCTTTCTACACCAGACATTTTCTTGGCAACTGTCAGCAGCATTACTTGGCCTATACATCCATAAATCAAGAGTCAGGCCAGCAAAAAAATATCCTGCCATGGGCTTAAAAATTCAGTAGGTGCTTTGAATTATTTCTTTACTTTCCTTATATTTTTGGAATTTTATGATAGAGGTGCTTTCACAGCCTCTGTCAGGATCTGTGAGAGCTCCTAAAAAGCAGAAGTTCTGAAGATTCTTGAAATCATATATAAAAGGTTGCTCTTCCCATGGAGGCTTAGAGAAACACCCCTTCACCCCCCCCCCCCAGCACATTGCCCCCCAGGACCTCCGTCCTCCTGCAGGTCCAGCATCCTTTGCTCTTTGCATCCTTTGTGTCCTGCACACCCTGGTCCCTCCCTGGTGCCTCAGCCCCACGGGCTCATCCTGGCACCGTGATGCCGGGCCATGCCCCTGCGGTCACTCTGCTCCAGCAGGGACGGGACGCGGGGCACGCAGGTCCCTGCTCACCCTCTCGTTGGCGTCTACCTGCTGGCGGCGGTGAGAGGCGGCAGCAATTTTGGGCAAGGAGCAAACCCCAGAGTTGGCTGACATTCCTCATGTCAAGAGCACACGAGTCGGCGTGACCGCGCTGAGGTCTGTGGCTGCTGGACGAGCTGCCGGAGCCCAGCACACATGGAGGGCAGAGCAGCTCCCAGCGCCTCTCCCAGCTGCTCAGGCCGAGCTTTGCTCAAGTCGGGCGGGATGCAGGAGGTGCCAAGTGTGATGAGATGGGAACTTCAACAGTAGTGAGAAACAGGCAACCCCCATCATCGAACAACTGAGTTGCTGGCGACTCTAGCATCCCTCCAGTGAAGCAGCAATGCCTTCTCCGTGCGGGGTGCTCCTCACCCAGCGCATCACATACTTCTGATGCAGAAGGGAACCTCTTGAGGGGCCCCTGCCCCTTCCCAGCCGCTTCCTGGGCAGGGATGGGGTGAGCTGCAGGGGCGGTCAGAGAAAGGGCAGGTAAAGAAGAAGGGCTGGGGGCCAGAGCCTGGATGTCCCCCCGGAGTAGCCAGCCTGGGGACTATTGCAGCCGGACCGGGCAGGTCACTCATCTCCTCATCAGAGACAGCTATGCGGGCGAACCTGATGACTTTGCCCCAGCTCAGCGATGCATGCCAACGGTATGTGCTGCCAGCCTTGTTATTCGTCTCCACGCTTTTCTTGACAGAAAGGATGATTTCTGTGTGAGGCTGGTGTGTGCACACATGGTTAAAAAAACCCCAAAACCACACCCCAAACGCCCTGTACCAAAGGCTTGGCATGGACAGCATATTGCTGCACTCCTGTGCTGGCTGCAAGCTGCTCTCCTGTTAAAACCTGCACCTCTCCTGTTGAAACCTGTGCCTTAAAGCACTTCATGGTGCTCCCACAGGGATTTGGGCTGGGCTGAGCAGACTGCTGACCTGGGCACAAGAGGAGCAGTGAGCTGCAAGAGCCCATCGCCGCCTTCGCCAGGGCCTCAGGGAGGGCTCTGCACCAGCGCTGAACACAGCCTGGGTACCGGAGGGGGGTCAGTGGGATAGCGGTGGCCAAGCTCTCTCTGAGGGCTCCAGGTGAAGCCTGGAGTTTTAATTAGTCTGTCTTGGAGGGAGTTGCAAAAACTTGTTATGCAAATTAGAGAAACTAAACTGCATTTAAAGGACTTTTATAATAATTAATTAATTTGCTCAATACCAGGCCCCGCATGATCTCAGGCATACCATCCCACTCAGCTTCTTACAGCTGGACTCCTTTAGCACCCGGGGTTTGTATAAACGGAGGTCTCGGGCCATTGTCTGCAATTGCTTTAAGTAGTCCATAGGCAGTTTTAGACCCATGGCAAGCTAGTGTTCTGGTGGGTCCTGGTCCTGTTTCTGTTCTTTGACTGGGAGAAATAAGTGCTGTTAGATATCGTCAGTCACAGAACGGTTCAACAGCCAGGTTCTGAACCCTTAATACGATGCAGAGGCACCACCAGCCTGCCTGCCAGCACAGCTCAGCACCCACATCGCTCATCCAGCCACGGAGCTGAGCCCACCGTGGTGAAGGTGATGGAGGAGCTGCCCGGACCACCGGGGACAGGAGACGGTGACTGCGGCTGCAGGAGGAGCGGGGAGCCCCCGCTGACGTGGGGCTTCGGCAGCAGGTGGGCGTCCCACAGGGGACACTGGTCAAGCAGGGCGCTGGGGGTCCCCACAGTTGGGGTGGGTTTGGGCCGTGCTCTGACTGAGGCCCATCCACACCTGAAATAATCCAGCGTGCAGAGCATCTCTCTCCACCGGCTCATTCTGGTGCAGCCTTAGAGGGTGAGTGCAGCCCCTACCCTGATACAGCTGAAGGGATGCAGGGAGATGGTTGCCAGCGCAGCTGTCAGCGTGTGCAGCGCTCCCAGGGCCCCCGAGGAGGTCAACCACTGTTGAAGGGTGTCAAAAGCAACTCAGTATCATTTTAGGAAATGGAACAATTTTTCTGTTTTAAAAATTTCCCACTAGCTGTTCTAAGGATCTTTAAAGCAAACTCCTTTAAAGCACGGAGCCATTTTACGGCTGCTTGGCATGAGATGTTTTCAGAAAAAGACAAAAAAAAAAGGCAAGATTGATTCCTCACTTGGTGTCTGCTGTTCGAGCCCATCCTGCAGCAGACGGGCCCCCTGCCAGGCACAGCCTGCTGTGCCCCATATGCCCTGAGCAGCCCCGCTCGCTTGGCTGACAGACTCTTTCAGAAAAGGTCTTGCTGCATTTGTTACTGCAAAGGTCCAGAAAGGGCACCCGGCAGTCTGCCTGGGGCAGGGGCTATTTGCTCACCTGGCCAGGAGGGTTAGGGCCAGGAATCTGCAGAGGCCAATCCTCTGCAGACACTCAGACCAATTTCCTTGCTGTTCTCATGCAGGCAAATACTGTGCAAGCCACACAAGGCTGGAGCCCATTAAGAGGACAGAGGCTGGTGTAAGATCAGGAGATGCAAACCCAGGTGAAAGACTGGGTCCATCACCCCATGATGTGTTGGACCGACGGCTCCTCAGTGTCCCAGGGGACGTTGGTGGTCAAGTAAAAGTCTGATGGGCGACACTGGGGCTAACATGTTGACAGGTATCTGAGATAGCACCGCAGCCCGTGAATGGCAGTGGATTTTTCTGTTGATTAAGCGTGTATTTTGAAAATAATACATTTTTAGTTGTGACTCAAATGGAGGGATGGGACCAGATTCTCTGCAGATGACTAAACATGATGCTACTCCACATGGGCAAGGCTTTTTGTACAGCTAAGTACACTGTGCTTTCAGCTTGCGGGGTATTGGTACATGTACTGCTGCTGTGCAATTATACACTAGACATTGCTAGCTATTTGTGGATGGATGAGGGTTTTTATTTTTTTTTTCCAAGCTCTTTGGTTTGTCTTGCAGTGAATAAAATCTTGACCCTGTGCAATATTCACATCTGTACCTTGAATTAAAAAGTGGGCTGATAAGCGGTCTTTTTTTATTACGTGGAGAGCACAGGCCAATTTTATAAAGAAGTTCCAGCAGAATGGATTTACAACCGCTCATAAAGATACTGAAAACAACAACAACAGGAGGAGGACACTGGCCTTTATTAGCTCCTTGCTTTGAGAAATACATTAATCAAATTAAATTCAGTTTTTTAAAAGACCCAAAGAGGCATATATGAAAGGATTAGTCAATCGATGTGTAAATGAATTAACAGTTCAGACATGTAATTAGTAGCAAAATCTGACTGTGAAAAATAGCCTATGAATGACCAAACATACAGCCTCATCCACTGAGAAATGACCCACTGATTCCTGGCATCTTCAATAGCTAATATTCATCACACCAGATAACATTTTTCATGCATATAACTGAAACAGAAGCCAAATACACGCACAGAGTAGTGTTCCAACAAACGAGATTCTGCCTTTATTGTACTTAGAACAACAACAGCTTTTAAGATTACAAAATAGCTGAACACCAAGCGTGAAGGTCTGCCCTGTGGCACAGCACAGGCCGAGTGCTTGCATGGGATCCAAGCATGGACTAAAACAGTCAAAAAGTGAAATTTTTATTTCCCCTAGAGTAGTGGGATTGGTTTTGTCTTTATCCTGGATGCCAGACAGGCTCCTCTTTTTGGTTACAAGAACAGACATCCTTCAGCCCCACACAGTGACTTCTGAGTCATGGTCATCTCCTGCGCATCCTCCACTGCATCTCACCAGCCAAGGCAGTGGATGTCACTGCTCTCCAGTCTCAATGATGTCATAACATTGTAGGTCTCCATTTTCCTTATTCGATTGTATTCAGTTCCAATTTAAAAAAAAAAAAAAGAGCAGTGGCAACAATCCAACTAACTCTAGAAGCAGAATTTGGCCTCAGATGCTGTTAATTTGGGCAAAACACTGCCATTTCTGACAGGTGACTGAAAAACACTACAGTGTTGCAACTGCAATACAATTGCAACCGTAATAAAATGCTACGTGTATGCTTCGCCCTCACTGCACATCTTGCAGAGGATAAAGGTTTGCAATGCAGCAGCAAAGTCACACTGAGCCAGGGCAAAGGCTTTCTCCATGTCGCGCATAGCCCTTGCCTTGGAACCGCCTGCCTTGGACCCAGACCTTGGGAAATAACCACATTATTGTACCTGAAAGTCTTTCTGCCCATTCTGTAGGCTACTTGTTCTTTTCGTTTTGGTAATCCTGCAGTGTTTGTTTCATGACTTACTCAGCTATGGTGAAACAAGCAATTGTAGAGACATTATGCTTTGTTACTTTCATGACAATAGCTGTGGGCTGGGAGTCCTCCCCAGGCAAAAAGGCACCAGCAATGAGCTTTTTGGCTTATTACAAAGAAAATAAAGTATTATCAATATAGAGAACTCTTTTTATTACAGAAACATGTTAACAAATAAAAACTGCATTAAATTGCCACAGAACACAAAATACCTGGCACAGAGAGCAGCTTACTATAAATTTGCTGTGGTTTTATGTGTGGTGCAGATATTTACTTTTTGAATCGCAAGTGCAGGTTCCCCCGTCATTTTAAAAGGGAATGAGCAAAAGTCCCTCCATGTTGCCTGCGAGCAGGTGAGCGAGCGCAGGTGAGTGCGGGAGGGCTGAGCCTGTGCCCTTCTCCTCCAGAGCCATGCCATGCCCCCACGAATGGGCTGGAGCACCCCGTCTGCAGCCAGGCTGCCCGGCCATGCCCAGAGCCTGCAGCAGGCTTCCATCCCCGGTCCCAGCCGCACGGCGCTGGTAACTGCTCCTGCCACCCCACCACACAGGCATCTCGCCCAGCTGCCGGTTTCTAGGTGCTCTGTCATTTGATAGTGGGCACCAGGACACAATGGTGCAGAGCATGACTTGGCCAGTCATTATGGTACAAGAAAGGATTTCTGTGCCTCTAAAAGTCTACTTTGAAACAGTTAGAAAACAGCTACTGCTTTAGAATTCCAGGATTCTGCTCCGAAGTGCAAGGACACTTTGTGCAGTCAAAGAGGGCGAAGATAAAGAACACACTGTCATCCCCCAAGTGCAAATACTATCCCTGCCTAACCAGAATCAGCTACAAGAAAGCTGGAGAAGCAGATACCGATACCAGACTGGGCCCGTGTATGCTCCATTCATGCCACGAAAGGATGGACCTTTGAACACTGGGCAGTACCTAACCAGAAAAAATTATCAAATTAGAAGTTTCCATTAATATTGGCACATGCTGACTCATCTCCTGAAGAATATTTAGTTGCAATCCTGCTCCCTTCTCAAAGCATACCCAGTTGGAGAGGCTGCACACACAAGTTGCACACATCTGGCAGATGATACATAGGCAGCATCCCCTTCTAAACCATTTTTCATTTGTACTATGCTTCCACCAGCAAATCAGAATATACAAATCCCTATTAAGTTTGATTTCTTCCCAATCTCCCAGCAGAAAAGTACCCAGGAGGATACTTCCACTCTCATGAACTAATGAAAACTTCACTGACATGAGCTTGGGCAAAATATAAAGCTCTCCAAAGGAGCTATTCAGACTGCTCATAAACATCCTTCTCTTGATGACAGAGATGAGGGTATTACTCACCCAGCTGTTCATTGTACTCTTCTGCTAATAGCCAGAAAATGTTCAAGAACAGAGGAATGCACCAGTAGCATTTTTTTACTGGTTCATTTGCAACTATTATTATATCATATTGACACTTAAAATGCTTGCAGCCCTCGAAAATAGGAAAAACTACTGAGAACACTGTCCTGTTGGCTGGGATTCAGGAAGGTTATCTAGGGATTCCTGTTGTCACCTACGTGAAGGGATTTCAGGAGCAAAAGCATGAGCAGAGCTGTATCTAGCAGGGGAGGAAAACCCATTACAAACAGCTGTAAAGAAAGATCTTCCCCTTCAACAGTTTTGGGTTTTTTCCCTACCCCTTCCCTTAATGAAAATCCCATAGCACGATTGAAAAGTATCAGGAAAATTGTTTTACTGAGAATTTGTAAAGAACACAGACGTACCATGAAGGCATTTGCATGAAGAGCTGATGGTGATGCTCAGCTCGGGAACGGTCCAAGCAGCAATGTTTTCTGCACCATATATATGTGGCAATCAATTGGCCTAAACCTTATTCCCTTCACATTAAAGCCCTCTGACAAACACAAGTAGCTGGTATTATGCAGGGGGAACACAGCACGGTGTGCGGCACAGGTCTGATCAGGTTCACTTCTCTAGACTCCGGCTTTTGTTTCGCACTTGTGGCATCGCGGTGCCAAGGGACCACACCAGCGCTCTGGGTGGGCACAGCTCCGCCACAAGCTCTGCTCCGTACTGCAGCGGTGAAACCACTGCCTGCCAGAGAGCTGCGTGCAGCAGGGCATGGACTTGCTGTTTGCCTGCGCTGGCACAAGGACCCCTTGTAGACGTCTGTCGGTAAAGCTGGACTGCATCGCAGCCCCGATGAGGAGTATTACCCTGACAAGAGTCTGTATGTGCTGCGCTCACCAACACACCCGGCCAGGTCTGACCAGGCGGTTTTTGGTGGGCTCACGGCTGTGCGGGAAGGGGGGGAACTGAAATACCGCGGGGAACACAGGCTTGGCCACTTTGTGGGAAGTGGAGCCCAGCAAATAAACAAATCTGAATACAGGTGTTGGGTGGGCCTGTGTTCCCTTCTCAACTTGAGGTATGAAACAGAGTCAAGCCAACGCTTACACCTGACAAACCAAGCCTGCTTTTCTCAGATATTCCTGAAGTCACCAGCAGCTGCAGACCGATCAGCCTGTACCATTTGCTGGCCATGGACCAAAAGCCCTCGTTAGTGAGGGCACATTTATCCGTCCTTGTGGCAGAGCCACAGACTGTGCCACCACCATGACACGTGGGGCTGCTGGGGACAGGCGGCATGCGTGGGACCATGTCCCCCCCCAGGCTGCAATCAACTGCTGCAATTAGCAGGAGCCGGGCACAATGCTTGGAAGGGCATAAAGTCTCTTCGGTGTTTCCTTTACAAGCCCCTGAAGTGCCACAGCAGCACCAGCCGGTTACCACAGCTACCTCCCAAAGGACAGTATTAACAGCAGGAGCCCCGTGGCCTTGCGGATCCTGGCCCCGCCGCTTTGCTCCTGGGATGCTCATCTGCTGGCATCAGAAAGAATAGTTGACACCAACAGAAAATAAGTAGTGTAGCTGGAAACCCGGGCTCTGCAGACACCCAGCGGGAGCAGAGCTGGTGAGGGGCTGGGCAGGGGGCTTCAGGTGCCCACAGGAGGGGAGACCGTGAGGTCTGAGGACATCAGGCACTTGCGGAGGTGGGTACAGCTGTGTCGGAGAAGCAGCAGCTGTCAAGGACAGGAATGTGACTTCTGAGTGCCTGGGCATCTGTGGGGCAGACAGAGACCCAGCTTGACCAGCCACAGGAAAAACACCACAGGTGGAAAACAGCAGCCATCTGCCATCTTTGGGGATTTCTGAAGGTCATCTTCCTCTCCAGCCCTTCTGCTGACGACCTCGTAACGCTCCATCAGCTAATATTAGCGCTCGTCTGTGCTGCTGCGCAGGCAGGTCTGCGGGGCCGCAGATGGCAGTGGCGTGCTGTCCGGAGTAGACCCCGCGATGGCTGCTCGGCAGCTTTCTGACCCAGCAGCAGGTCCTGTAAATTTATCAGGCTGCAAATTCATCTCACCCCCGCAACTCTTCGGTGTTTCTCTACTGCAATATTTTAACTCTTGTGCTTCCCAGCACCATAATGCAAATAAGAAGTCCCAAAGGAGGCCAGTAAAGTAACCCACACCCAAACTTACAGGTTCAACCTGCTTGTTGTCTTGTTCTGTTTTTAAAAAAAACCCAAACCCAACAACTGCTGGCATTTCCTCCAATCTCCCGTGGCCCTGGACCACTAAAAGTCACTGTGGAAAATAGACAAATGAGAGAGCGTAGATACGGTGCCACAGCCACTGTGCCACAGTTCCCTGCCCCAGCACAGCGAGCCAGCCAAATCTAGGCAGAAGCCATGGCAGGTAGTTCAGTACCTCAGGAAAAATAGAAATCTCAGGAATCCCAGCAGGTAGTCATTTATTACTGTCCATCTTCTTGGCACACCGCCTCTGTAAAGGGGATTCCTCAAGGCACTGCAGTGCAGTAGTGCAGAAATAACAGGCAGGAGATGGCTGAAATGGGGGTGGCAGAGCTGGGAGGTCCATCCAGAAGATCACTGTGCATGGAAGTAGATTGGCCTGACTTTTCCAGACAGGATCTTGGGAACCTGCACAGAGATGATCTCAGCCATCATTTCAGGGTAGTCCACGCTCACCATATGTGCCTTAATTAAAAGGTCAAATGTAAACTGATGCAGATCCTTGGCAATCTGGGGAAGGAAGAAAGTTTGTTAAACGAGAAGTTCCTGGTCAGTGATTTCTCTGGGAAGATACTGAGGAGATGTTAGCAGGCACAGCAGGACAGGGCTGGACCTTGCTACAGTGAGACCTGCTTTGCTCTGGCCATCCACTGCCATGCTAGCAGTTATCAGATGGCAGGTATTCACCCCGAAGATGAGCAAGGGAGCATGTAGTGTATTTTGCCATCGTCCTTCACACTCAGACATTACTGAGTCCAACAAAAACTGAGATGTATAAAAATGGCACTTTCTTACTCCTACAGAAACTTGTCTTACTGTGTGCAGATGCTGCTGACCTCACTTATTAAGAATTACTTTTCGCTTGTAGACATGTAACTGTATGGGCATGGAGTTGAGCCCTAGGAAAGGGCTAGCTCATGTTTCACCAGCACAACTTTAAGTCACAAATGGAGAATTTGTTTTCACTGCTGTAATCAGAGAAGATTCACCGTGGACACTGAGATTTTAAGCTGTTCTGCTAGGCTGAAAATGGAAAAGTGTCATCTACAAAGAGCTTTTCATTGCTAAAAAAGGAAGCCCATAACCCCAAGCACAAGAGTGGTTATTGCAGGAAGTGACAGGCACAGATAACTTTCACTCCCTCAGCAGAATTAGTGTCTCTTTTCTCTGTCGCTTAATCTGGAGCACACTGCAATACTGTCCCTGCAAAGGTGTGCCAAGAGTTTAAAAAAAAACCCCACAAAGAATCACAGAATCATCGAACAGCCCAGGTTGGAAGGGAGCTCAAAAGGTCACCTGGTCCAACCTTCCCTGGGAAAGGGAGCCTGGATGAGACTATCTAGCTCCCTGTCCAACTGCATCTTGAAAACCTCCAGTGATGGGGACTACCTCGACCCCGGGGAGGTTGCTCCAGTGAATGATCGTTCTCACTGTAAAAAGTTTCTTTCTTATGTGTATAGATAGACATTTCACTGTCCTCTCTTACAGGATGCACGGAGTCCAGGACCTTGGTGAGCTGGTAAAATCGCCGAGAGCAGGAAGTAGGGTTCTTCCTCTTGCAAGCGATGATGCGGTCAAGTTCCTTAATGTAATTCATTCGAAGTTCATCAAAGAGCTTCTGGTTCTTCAGGCCATCCACTGGAACTGGACAGATCACGGGAAGGAAACAGTAAGAGTTGCCCAGAGAGTGGAGAGAATAAAAGAGCAAGAGGAAGGCTGAAGAAGTGGTCAGTGCAGATCTAAGACAAAAGATCTGCCCACCAGCTCTGCTTTTGCTACAGCCCTCATACTGGTCAGCTTGTTGGACTACCGCTAATCCAAGGACCCTTGTTCAGCACTCGTTAAAAAAAGAGATGCAATATAACAAATTGCAGTGCTATTTTCCTGCTCAGCAACTGATGCTCAGAGGTCCCCATGATAACAGCAGTTAGGCTGAGGAGCAACCTCCTGCAGGAGCTGCATGGGAGAAACACTCCAATGTGCAGAGGTGGGGTGGGCTAGCTGCAGGGGGGGCTGGGTGGTGGCACCCTTATGCTTGGCAGCTCGCTGTCTCTGAGCAGCTCAGATTAAAGCAGAGAGGAGAACATCCACAGGCATCCCTTGGGAAGTATGAGTACATGCACATGCACAGGGAAAGCACCGGATACCTCTAGGGCAATACAGCATATAGCAACCGGAGATCTGTTGAGGAAAGGATGTGAGTACTTACTTATACTGAAGAAGAGTAGAGCCTTCATACAGAGAAACTCCTGGGGTGTGATCTGAAGCCACCCAAACTCCTGAGAGAGGTGCCGCATCCTGACACATTGGCTGTACATTCTGGATTTGTGCATCCGGTACCTGGCAGGGCAGAATGTGTAACGTGTGACAAGGACATCAAAGCTTTGCCTGTGTGATGTGCGGGGCAGGTCACACTCTGCCTGACCTGGCAATCCCAGCCTCACCTGGCACATCCCTGCTGCCAAGAATCTGAGCCCTGTCTTGGGGGATGCTGGCACCAACAGGCCTGCATGCAAAAGCGGAACGTTTTCCAAAATGCCCATGCGTAATCCTCTTTGTCTGGAAATGGAGGACTACCTGGGATTTGCAGAGTTCGTTTGACCCTCTGCCTTCCTGGAAAATGACTGCAATGTCTCACCAAATGTGACTGCCCGCAAGGAATACGAAGCTAAGCTCGGAGCTCTCAGAGAGAGGGTGTGGTTTTGCTTGCTGCTGTGCTTAGTTATTGTTTTTAAGCAATTCTACCTTAGTGCCAGCAAACCCTCCCCAGCTCTAAGTTGATGGTACATCAGAGAGAACCCATCAGGAACTTACAATATATGTTTGTTTCAGTTCCTGTTTGCTCCAGCTGACCAAGCAAGCTGAAAACAGGAACTCGAATCTTCAGAAAAAAGGTAGGTCTGCATGGACCAGCCCCTCACACCCAGCACCAGCACTTGCTGCTGCTCTGATGGAAATTGAACCCAAGGCAAGGTTGAGGGAAAGGGAATAAGGACCAGAAGCGACATTGCAATTCTCCTTATTGCTCCTGGAGATCACTGCAGAGCAATTAGAGGGGAAAAGCAGGGTCCTCCTCTGCTTTGTTGGTCAGCTCTGAAAGCATGATTCCTCAAGCTGCACATTTCATAAGCAGATGGGAAGCAAATTCCTTGTCTTGTTCTCATTTCTCACCTAGTCTGACCCAGACAAAGCACAATATTAGATTGTTGTTATTTTGCACTCACTCATTGAAGACCAAATCTGGAGCGAAGTAAAGCATTCTGGAATTGACGTTGGTGAAAGATCTCCAACCCATAGCAAAAACCATAAGGCCCATCCAAGAGTACTGGATTATTGACATCTGGTCATCCACATGCAGATTGCGAAATCCTATTAAAAAATGAGAGAGGGATATTACAGATTAATATTGGGTTCCTGCAGTTACCAGGACTGGTTTCATGCAGACTCCAGTTCTCCTGCAGCATTCCTGTTATGACAAGGTGGTCCACAGCCTAACTTCAGCTCGTCCTGAGACACACACACACGACACACACAGAGCCGGGTGACACAACTGCGGTGTCAGCAGCCGGGTCCTCACACTCTGATGGGTCATCAGAAACAGCCACAGCACAAAACCGCAACTGGAAGGGGAGAAAGGGGATCCCCAGACACACGGAGGGAATAAAGACCAGGTGAAAAACACAAGCAGCAAAGTGTTTTAAAGGAAGGCAATGGCAAGTGGCAATAAATGACATCTTCCCCTTAAGAGTCTCAAAGATCTTCACAAATTGCATTTGAAGGCTTTGCAAGACCCAGTGAGGTGGGCAAGCATCACTCTGCAATAGACTGGGCAAAAAAGATACAGCAGGATGGGATTCAGTGACCTCCTGAAGTCCCGCAGGGTAATACCTCCAACTACGGGGTGCTGAACCGGTCCAGCTGCCCCAGCGCCAGGCTCACCCTGCCACGGCCCTCATTTCTGGCACTGATTAGACACCCAGACCTGCCGAGTCTTACTGTGCCATATGCTCTGCAGTCACGGCATAACCCCCAAGGTCTCCGCTCCAAAGCATTCACAATTACCATGTGTGACAGTATGTCAAAAGTAAGTGAAATAAACAGCCGATGAGGATTTATTTGCTTTGTGCTGCTAACAGAAATAAATCAGCTGAAGGGGAGCGGGAGTCCCAGCAGCAATACAATTAACCAGACCACATTCTCCAGGCACTGAGGCAGAAACAAGCCCTCATTAACCAATTACCTCCTTTGGTACAATTCTGGCACTCAAGGAAATAAGATGAAAAACTTCCTTTACTTTCAACCCGTTAGGACTTCGCCAAATTTAAGTAAATGGATTTTAATGTGTAATGCTCAGAGCCAGCAAATAACCCCAAGGCCTCATCACATGGTTAACAGACTGAATACGCAAAGCATTTATCTAACGAGTATGAAAATGAACATGAAAACCTCTGCTGAATTGCAAGCTAAACAAAAATATCAATTAAATTCAAATTAGTATTCCCAGATGGTGGTTCACAGTTAAATCCCAGGCATGTTTACAACACATGCACAAATATCACCTCCAACACTGTACTTTTTTCCAGATACTTGTAAGTACTCAAATGTAATCTGGTTTCAAGAAAGTTGTATGTTATTTCAATCAAATATTAAAGCAATTCTAACACCTCCAGTGTATAATTATAATCCACTGAGGCGAGCATCTGTCTCCTGCTTGGGAAGCTGTCAACTGCAAATGAGCATAAGTCATACTTTATTGCTGATTAAACTTGCTTTACGTTTGTACATTTTCCTTGCAGTTTGCATGTCACCAGATTAAAAAAACAAAGCCTGCACACAAGTAGCGTCCTACTGAACCTGAATAGGTGATTTCTTGGCTACCAGCTGAACATGAACCTTCTGGCAGCCAGAGTGAAACTCGTTAACAGTACACGAGCATAAACAAGGCATCTAGGCAACTCAAGGACTTCAGAAAATCAGCCATATTCATCTCTGGGACATGTCTAAGTCAGATTTTCCTATTTAATTACAGTACCACATGCTATAAAAAGACTTTCTATTTATCCAGTAAATTTGGTCAGACATGAATTCACTGCTTAGTAAAATCTAAGCCACTCATGGTGACTGCTTCCTTGAATTTCCTCCTGCTCCATACTTGCCACAGTTCTCTTTCCTTGCCTAGACTTTCTGAGAAGATTGGAAAAACCTGAGTTACTTGAAGAGGAGCTGTGCTGCTGGCCCCTGTAGTTGAGACTTTGCAGTGAGTAGGCAGCAAGATGGTGCAGGGAATGCTCCCACACCGGCACTGAGTGATGACAATGAACATTTCATCGGTCTGCTACACACTCATCCCCCCGCAAATTGGCTGGTTCTTTCCCCTTTTTAAATTGCTCTTTGAAGGAAAAATGTATCTTGTCCTCTGAGGGAATTAGCAGACAACGCTCTATTAAAAAACAGAGCAAACATGAAAGAGCAGATCAAATTGAAGACTGATGGCCAAAACTTCTTCCGTAGTTTGAAGGATGCTCTGGAGAAGGCTCAGCACAGCTCTCCCGCCAGGACAGCAAGGACACACAGGCCAGCGTGTTCAGGCAAAGGAGCTCCGCAGAAAAGATGCTCTTAACTACACAGACAATAAAATCCTGTGAATACAAATGTATTTATGATGGCAGATGCTCTGTCTTCAGAAGAGATGCAAGAACTTCCCACAAGAAGTTGGGCCCAAGATGTGCTGTAGGGCCATAAATGAACTGCAAGCCAAGGCATGATGGAGAGGATGAGGTGGGGGAGGAAGAAGGCAAACCAGAGATCTCCGCCATTTGGCTTCCCTCGTGCCTATATTCTGGGAGCGAGGCCCATAAATCCTACCAACGAAGAGGAAACCTATACTCTGTACATGACTTGGAGACAGAAAACATACCTGTGAACAGCAAACTCTGTGAAATTTAATCCTAATTCTCACAAGCCATCCATCCCCCTTTTGCTGGGTTCAGCATCGATGGGATGAAGCCACTGGAAGCACCAACATCTATGGCAGAACCTCCTCCTTCTGCTCGCCCCATACGCGCTGCCTCTGCCCCCGCAAACCAGCACCAAAGCTGCCTCCACAGGCGGCAGTTCTCATCTAGGACTGGCTTCCCCTTAACTACTGAGTATCACCTTTCCAACATATTTGTGAAAGTATTTGATGCACCTAATCTTTGCTATGAAGAAGGATTTTGGTGCACTTGCTCATTACCTTGCAATTATGTTCGTTAAAAAAATAAATATTTGCGCAAGATTTATCAGTGTTAAGGAAAGGTATTTGAACACAACAGTTTTGTTGTTACAGGACTTAAAGTTTGCTTTCTGCTTGTCCACAAAAACAAGTTCTAGAAACAGTGGCCAACTTTTCTAAAAGGAATCGCTACTTCCAGTTTCTGAGCTGAAATGCCTTGAAACAAAACTGATTTTCAGAAACCACACACCTATCATTTTCTGTAAAACTCCCTGCTCCAGGCATCTTAGATGATATATGGCTAAAATCACTGCAGAAGAAAATAAATACAAACCTAATGCCACAACATATTGTTAAATTTTTAGTATTGGCATAGTTTGAAGAGACGCAAATGAAGATACCTTCTACAGAAAGAAATCATAGCAAAAGTAAAATTAAATGTACTGATGACTTGAAAAAGATCAATGCATAACCTTTTTCTTGTGAATAATCTTACAGCGGTATAGTTTGGAAATAAATTCTTCATCTTCTCTCTTGATGCACTCCTGTGCCAGAATGATATCTTCCTAAGAGATCAGCAACTGAACACCTCACATGTTACCAGAAAGTAATACCTCTAATATAAACAAATATTCATTTTGTATCTGGTAATTTTATTGTCCAGAGAATGGAAAAAAAAATGCACAATTAATTGTATCCTTACAGTTAAAGGGTGAGTTAGATACGTTGTAAGGCAGTATATTTGAAGCAGAAAAGCAAGCAAGCAAGCCATGGCCCAGAACACCCATAAAGCCCTAACTAATGGGAAGGACGCAGAGATTTTGCAATAGCTCTAATAAATAGGTCCATCTCCCATGATACCAGGTGGAGTACTTCACCTGATCACGTGTGCCGAGTTGCTGAAAAGGCGAAGGGTGTTCATCTGCCTTACTGGCAGCAGAGCCACAGCCTGCCCGTGCCTTTCTACTGCTCTGCCGTGAGGCAGCCTTTCCCCATATGCTTGCAGTCCGGTTATTTTTATTAGGCCGGTTTCCTAACAGCTTTGGGAATGAACTGAAGACTTTTCATTTGCTGCCAGATCAAATGATCTTTAAACTAATGTGTTTGAGTGCTGATCCAAATTAACTGTAACACCTTTATTGAATTTATGTATATGGAAAAGGAAGAATACATACTCCTTCAACTTACCTTGAAGTGGACAGATTTTATGGATTTAATCAGATCTTTTAATTTTGTGTTTCAGCAGCTTTCCTGGCAAGCCGTGGTTATTTAATCTTTCCTTTCCAGGGAAACCAGTTTGATCCTATCTTCTCCTCTGCAGGATGTCAACTGCATAGGGTCTAAAGGGCCATATATCACATTTTCTCTGCTAGACAGGCTGATACTGCTACTGCAGGCAAGCAGGATTCAGAAATGCTCCTACTCGGTGCAGCCTTGTTTCTAGGATATCACTGAAACCTTGGTGGAAGAAGTGCAGCAACACCTTGCTGCACATTAATCACACTTGCTATACAGGTGATGTTCAGTGCAGGATGCAAGGTTAATCATCACCTATTAATCAATATTAATCTATTGCCAGTACTATCAGACTGAGGCTACCTCTATTACAGGTGCAAGTTCCCTCTCGTCCCACCAGCAGCAGTCACTGCCCTTTTACATTAAGATATATAAGATATATATTTTAACTGACAGGCAGGGCTGCTTACACTTAGTTAAGCCAAAGCTTGTGCCAGATATGCTTCGTTAATGGGGAAAGGGGAAGAGGTGATAACATTTCCACCCTGCCTGTGGACCTGCTGAGGACCACACAGCACTTCCAGCAGGCAGCTGATGCCTGCTGTCGGGCTGCGTTGCGGGGCAGGCGACAGAGCGAGGTTTGCCTGCTCTGCACCAGAAACACCTGCCGAGACGTGCTGCTTTGGCCGTCAGCCTCGGGCACTGTTCCTACTCACCGCCGAGGCAGGCTGCGGCTGGTCAAGCTCTCCGGTCTGCTCCCGTTGCACCTCGCCAGCAACGGCATTCATTAAACAGCCTCCACTCTCCCAACAGACCGTCTGAAGATCTTTCTGTTTTGATAAAAACAACTGCATCCTGCTGTTTTAAATTGCTTGGAGTTTGTTTCCACTACTTCTGCCCCTGCATGCATTCACCCACACTGCCCCTTTCCTGAGCCTGCCAGGCGCCAGGCTGCCTAGCCAACCTGCAGACCTGGGAACTAAAACCACCTGTGGCTATGAGGCAGGATTCTGCAAATTTACCCAGAAAGCGAGGCAGCCACAGTGTGCGCAGGGAAGGGCAGTGCCTGGGCACAGCTGCCCACTCCTGGAGCCGGTGCTGCCAGCTGCGCCTGGCCCTCGCCCGGCTCCCATGAAGCACCAGTGCCGGAGCAGGCAGAACCCAGCAGTGAGTGAGATCCACCTCGCAGCGGCAGCTGGACTGCTGCTCGAGTGAAGGAGCTGCATAACCACCACCTGGAGCACCAGAACAGCAACAGTGCTGTGGTTGTTTATTCCTTCCCTGGAAAATATCAGGAGAATGACTAAGGGGCGAATTTGCAGTTATTATTGTTGAACTCTAGCGTTGGCACATGTCAGGGAACTGCTGGAGAAAGACAGGGAAAACACACTGGCTTTGCCTCTTGCTCCAGGCACAGTGATGCTGATGGTCAGGCCAGCACCAGCTCCGCAGCCGGCGGGGTGGGGAGGGCAGCCGGGCAGCATCCCACCACAGCCGCCCAGGAAGAAGAGCTGGGCTCCATAAGGGATCCCCTGGCCTGCAGAGGGGGTGCAGGTTCTACTGCAACTGCCCAGAGAGCACTGACTGCTCAGCTGTAAAAAGATGAGAATCAATTCTGCCCAGATGCCATTGCTGGCACAGCAGGCGCCGGTCCCAGGAGGCAGCAGTGCAGCAGCTGGCACCACCATGCAGCCATGCACCATGGGGTCGGAGATCAGGCACAGCATGGAAGAGGAAAAGCCTTTGATAAGGAGGTGGTTACAATGAAAAATGTTTTTCAAAGCACTCTCCATTAGCACTACTGCAGCTTTACAACCTCAGCCCCCGGATTGCCGGTCTGGTTTCATGGTGTCTCTGTGTACTTCTCTGAAGAAATCTTGATGTCTGATGTAGATAAGCCAGAAGAGAAAGCATGATTTGTCCCTGGTTTCACAAGCTAGGTGAACCTTTTCTGACTCCAGAATATAAGAAATAGAATGTGCTACACTGCATTTAAGCATATTCATACTAACAGCCCTCCTGGACCTACCAGTTAGGCTACTTCCAGGAGGATTGCTAAATTTCTGGGAACATCAAACATCTATCTACAGTTCACCACCAGTTTTTGGCACATAGAGGCAAACTTACTTTGCCTAAGTTTCCTCCTTTGGTCATATCATGCCTTCCATAAAGAGTCAGATCTCCGCTTTCTGTGGCATTTCCTGAGGAACAGGCCCAGGGTGAGGATAACAGCTTGGTATCATCCCCACACCCCAGTCTCAGGGATGCTAGAAGGTGAATTGGATCCTTCTGCATCCAGAGTGATCTCAGCCTTCTGTAATTACAGCTGGCATTCAGCTGGCAGGATTAGGACATGCAACAGGCAGCACGTTACAGCGTGGTAACCTCTATGCTCAGAACCAAGGAGTGTATTCAATGGAACACATATACCACTAGGATGCGTTCATTCACAGCACCTGATAACTATTACCATTTGGAAACTTCTGGACCCTAATGTACTCCTGTACCACAACTCTGAATGCATCATAAGTATATTCCAGCAGCCTGTCACAGAAGAGCAACCTGACTGCCAGGAAAAAGCCCTTTGTGATTTTGTATCTCTCTTTTGCTATTTTACAATTAATTGGATTGTGAAATACAAAAATAGTGAGGAAGAACCTCACCCATCTCTCAAGCCTCAGCTCCTTTCAGCCCAGCTTCCCCCATCTCACTTTCACATCATGAAGTGGCACACTTCTGATCCACCTGGGGAATTTACCCTTTTCACCACTTCATGCGGGTTATGGGATGGGGCTAATACCTGTTTAGAGAAGGCGTCTGCAGGTCTGGTGGACACAGGTCTGCAAGTGGAGCAAAAACCCTGCAGGGAGAGCGGGAAGAGAGCAAGACCCTGAAGCCCTGACCCGCAACAGCCCTTCCCACACAGGGAAGCAGATGCATGCATGGCGACACAATACTGTGTGCCAGGGGCTATCAGCAGGGACAGACCCAAAAGCACAAGTTTCAACATACTTTGTCACTCCCTAGTCACCCAAAGGAGACAAACCCCATGCTGCTGCAGCCTGCTTTACAGAGATCTTACACAGACAGGTGCCCCAGGAAGATGCTCCCCCAAGGAACCGTGTGATGGTGGGACACGGGCTGCAGACCACGTCCTTCGAACCCACCCCAGGCAATGCAAGCAGGGCCCAGGGAAGGTACAGGATTTGTTAGGTTTTTAGCTCACCTGGCAAGGCCTTTGCCCATTTGACCACGTAGACCAGCTGCCTCTCCCCAAGTTCATTCAGGCTGGTCAGCAGGTTGGAGAAGGAGTCCGGCTGGCTGTTGTCATGGCCGGCACACACCACACCAGGCTCGATGGCCTCCAGGACGTTGAGGAAGATGGGCTGGCACTCATACCCATCAATGCGCGTCATCACCATCTTGGGAGCTTGCTCCTCGGTGGGGCTGGATGAGCTGGCTGCCTCCAAGTCATCTTGTGTCTTCAGGTTACCCAGCTTCTTCAGCTTGCGGGCTGTGGAAATGACACATTTTAGTGTGATGCTTAAAAATAAAAAAAAAGCTTGAGGTTTCTTGGCCTCTAGCTCCATCACTTATATTTACAAGGAAAGGGAAACTGATGGCCAGCAGCAGCTAGTCCTTCAGGGCACACTGCCCAAAGAGTGCCTTGGCATCACAGACCTCACGTAAAGACAAAAAGGAGCACACACTGCGCAAGGAAATCCATTTGCTCGTTAATCTTATATGGAAAAGAACAAGCATCATTTACATCCCCACCTGTGACTGGTCTCACATTAACTCCCACTGAGAAATGGAGAAGAACTAGGGAAAAGAGGGAAGAGGTGACTCAATTCAAACAACTACTCACATGCAATTAAAAAGGGAAGAAACACAAGCAAATAAACTCAGTAGACGGTCACGTTCCAGGGAGAAAAGCCTTTGCACTCGGATGCTCAAGGGGGATTGTTCCATCCCAGGCCACAGTGGAACCGGGCTGCAGCCAAGAGAAATACCTCCTCCCTGCCCGGGGCTCCTGCAACCCCTGATGCCCTCTAACCAAGCTCTCCCAGATGGGTCACTAGTCTACAAATACATTATGGAAAATACATTTTAAAAGCTAGTAGGTGGTTCCACAGCTGTCTTCCTGGAGCCTCCCCAGCGAGCCCACCAACAAGGAGAAGACTTGAGAAGGGGTGGCCTTGGTCTGCCAGCCAGCTTCAAGAGCAACATCAGCAGAGTGGGCTTGTGGGGCTGGGACCGCAGGCAGCCCACGACTGTGCCCAAGTCACCATGACTAAGTGTCCCTCCTGTGCAGCTGGATCTTAATTACAGATGCTAGTCTGCCAGCAAGATACTTCAGGAGCTTCAGATGCGTGACTTCAGAATTCTTGGAAAGTCAGCGTTCACCCAATCTGGTACCGATATAAGGGTGTTCAGCACAACACAGGTTGGCAGGCTACTGCAGATAGGAACAGCTTTCACCCCTTACCAGCTCCAAAAACCCCTTATTAATTAGAGAAAAAAAGCTGATTGTTTAATTCAAGTGGCAAACATAACATCAAAACAATTGTCCTTGGGGTTTTGGCTCCTTCATTACATGATACTTATCTCAAATCTCCTTTCAGCTGTAATTAGAAAAATGAGCAGCGAAACATAAAAATGTCAAGTTAAAGTGCAGCTTTGTAAATCAATTAAAAACGTTGATCTTTTAAGTAATGTACTTTGGATGATCTACTGTACGAGCAATTAAGACAGGCTGCTCTGTAAAAAAGGAGGAGAAAGGACTGATAAAAATAAAAGAAAGCAACAGGAAAACAGGGCTGCAGTGCAGTGTGACATCCTTAGGCCATCGTCTGCTCGGGTGACACACCAGCCAGAGCATCAAGCCTCCCCTCTCCCAGCCCTCCAGAAGTCGCAGGCAGCACAGGCAGCACCAGGATCCGGCAGACCCTGACACTCTCCTCTTGAACCCCTTGCAAGCCGATCCCCCAGGACAGGTATGGCACTGCTCTCCCTGGGAGCTGCACTGGGGTTTTGCTCTCAACAAGCAGCACAGAAGGAGAGGCATGCAGAACGCTGCTCCCACACTTCCAAACAATGTTGTTAATTCGGGAAGGAGGCACTGGGGCTGACTCCACCTGAGGCAGAAACCATGTCTCATGGTTGTGCTTAGCACTGGACCTTTCGAGACAGAGTGCTGCTAGGAAAAAAAAGCTCCCTGGCTTAAAAGAAGAAATAAAAAACAAACCGTATCTTCCAAAGATAAATAATCAGTGCCCATCAGGTCCTGTGTGTAACTGGAACCAAACCCACACTGTGTAAAACACACACACGGTGTGGTTTAAATGTTACATTTTTTTTCTTAAAAATGAATTATGTAGTACTGAAAGATTTTGAGTGAAGAAGAGAGCAAGCAACCAACCATGCTGGCTGTGAGACTGCAGCCGTAAACCAAAGCCCTCCGTGTCAGAGAGCAGTGAAGGTGGATAACTGCTCTTATCAGAGAAGCCTTATGTTTGTGCTCTCCCGGAGCAGTTGTTCCACAGATCACTAAAATACTGATGTTACTAGATGAAGAAAAGCTTCAGAGGTAGAGTAGCTTATATTCAGTCACCTGTGCAAAACCACTTTTTTGTGGCAGCTCCTACTCAGCAGCTACCGGGAACAAAAACAGAAATAAAAAAAATAGAAATTAAAGACATCCGCTATGATTTTATTCTAGGATGAGCTAAGCTAGGCAGAAGTCTGCACTGAACTTCTCCAAACCAAGGTGGGATGAACCCCAGCATGTGTGACTAAAACCAGGTGGTTTACCGGCTTGGCTGTCAGCAGAGACAATAGCACTGGGGAAGCCTCGAAATGCAGCTGCTGGCACAGCACCGCCTGAGTCACACCCGCAGCGTGCCTGCAATTCGGCTTGGGGTTAATTGAGAAAACACCGTACGTATTTGAAACACAGCTTAAAGGACATAATTATATGGCATCACGATCAAATATTTGCCAGCGCAAGAATCCCTAGGGAGCACACTGTACAGCAATTATAGGAGTGACACACGTTAAGCAACTTAACCTGCCCACCCTCCTGCCAGGCATTCCTGAAGCTTGTGAAGGAGCGCTCTGGGCTCCAGCACTGACTTTCCATGAGCGCTGGACCCAGGGAAGTTCCGGGGACCCGGAAAAAAACTGCTTTTGCACTAGCAATGACAGAAATCCTGCCAGCCCCAGGCACTGCACACTGATTTCAGCTGCAGGTGCAATGACGGAGAAGCTGAAACAGGACTTGACTTACATCCTGTTCTTTCAATTTGTTATTAACATCAACATGTGGCTTGTCAAAACCAGATCTTGTCAAGCTATCAATCTTTTCTGGCATGATAATATTAGTTGGTAATCATAATAGTACTGGTCTAGCAGACATGTTTAAGAGATCTGAGTCAGTCTGGCCCACAAAAGTTAAAAAAACTCAAACAACATAAAATTAGATGGTACTGCTGAATTATTTTAAATCATCCAGCTGATACATCTCAAAAGTAATTATAAATGTTGAAACAACGTCAGACAGGTTTATTTCTTATGAGGGTTGTTCATGGCCCTTTGCTAGTGAATGTCTACATTCATTCCAAAAAGAAAATCAACTTTCTACTAAAAAAGTCTATATGACAATGCATAAATGGGAAAACCCTAACAAACTTTAAGGACTGAGTACATTTCACTGTAAGTAGATATATAAAGCAACTGAAAAAGTGAGCCATGTTCAATGAATGTCAAACTCCATCCTCACCAGCCTGAACTCGCACCAAAAGCTGATGGACAAACACAAAGGCCTGAGCTGGCAGGATAGCTCAGTGGACACAGGACTAACAGGATCCTGTGGCATGTGAAGGAGGAAAACACTGGCTGGGAGAGCATCTTACCACCGCCTTTAAGCACTGATGCTGCTGACCCTAGGAAACTGTTATTAGACATTCACCATACAAGGGAGGTGTCCGCAGACTGCAGAAACCATAAGAATAGTAAAGACTAGAAACACACCTTGGAGTAAGGAAGTAAAGAATTTTACCTAGGTGGCTATGCAGAAGGCTAGAGGGTTATTAAGTCACAGCCAACAAATACCCACAGCAGGGACAGAAATTCAATAAAAGTTTTTTTCAATCTAGCAAGAAAAGCCGTTACAAAGATCCAGTTGCTGGAAATCATGAACAAACAAGATGAAAAATAAGGTATATCTATCACAACACTGAACATAACTAACTACTGCAACTGCATGGCAAAAAATGTGTTAAGATTCTCCACTGCTGGAAATGCTTACGTCGATACCAAACGCTTTTATAAGACATGAACTCTATTTTAACCACAGAAACTGGACCTGAATGAGGACTACATACAGGTATGCCTCAAGCCTTGGGCTTTCACAGGCTACTGGCAGTTACTACACTAGTCTTCTAGCCCTCCCATCAATGAAATGAACTGAATTTTACATGTTTGGGAAGTTTTGCCTTAAAACAGGATGCACACAGAGCGCAGCCACTAGGCTGAAGGTGCACAGCAGATGTCCCATAGCACAGGCGGGCTGCCAGCTCTGGCTGAGGGCAGAGGCGCTTGGTTCTCACAACTGGAACAGCGTATGGGACCTCACATGCCACGACTAAAACGCACTGGCAGCAAACGAACAGGAGGTGCCTTAAATCCAGAGCTCTGCAGGTCAGCAGGAGTTGTGCTGGCTGAGTGATGTGCAGGTCCCGACTGGAGCCGGACAGAGGGGTCAGGATGCCCATGTGTGCACGGGGGCTGGCAGGATCCCTGCAGCCATGCAGGCACCTGGGCTTGCAGTAGGAATTGGTGCTGTGGGACAAGGAGGACAGTGCACCAGCAGAACTGAGCACATGAAACCGGCATTATCACTTTTTTTTTTCTTTTTTTTTTTTTTTCTCTTTCTTTTCCCTCTCTTTGGCTTTACAGTGTTGATCAGGAGAGAAGATTCTGTTTAATGGATTTCAGCTTGCAGGTCAGAGTGATCTCAATCGATAATGAAGTGCTACAACATATTGCCATTCTGTGCCAAAGCAGACTCCTAAATAAGGTATTCAGTGTGTCACCTCCTCCTCCCATTAAACATACCGAGAGCTGGAGGTCTGCTGGTCACAGGCGGCTCTATTATACCCTAAAAATGACTGGTAATTAACAAGCAGTTAAAAACAACTGTTTGGAGCTTGGAAGCATTTCCAAATGCTCTCTCTCTCTACTGTGGGAGAAATAACTGTGGACAAACTCATAGCATGCATGTTTTTAACAATTGCCTTTAAACCGACACTCAAAACAAATGTAAAACAGACCAGGCAGAACAGGTCAGGGTGACCCAAAGAGCTTAAGAAAAAAAAAAGGCGGGGGGGGGGGGGGGGGGGGCGGGGGGGACGGGACACAACTATCAGTATTAGCATTAATTTTGTCAGTGTGTCCTGCAGAAGAAGGTTACACTGATGTATATCTTCTCTTGCTTAAGGATACTTCACCAGAAAAAAGCACTTAAAAATAAGAGCATGCCTGTTTTGGATGGCATTATGAAGCCCTTCTGCTGGCTGTGGATCAGGGAGCTGGGTTTGGCTCCTCATCCCTGTCCCCCAGCTTGGGAGCCCAGCAATCCAAGGGCAGGATGATGGCGGCAGCCAGGTCCCAACCCCCCCAGGCGGACAAGGGAAGGGTCCCAGAGGAGTCTCCCTGCTTCCCCAGGAAGCCATGGCTACAAACAGCCACCACCGCCATGAAAATGACTGTCCTCAGGACAAGAAGGCACGCAGGCACACACAGTGCAGGGCCAGGCTCCTCTGCCCTCGCTCCCTCCCAGCGGGGCTGGATGACTGGGGCTGGGGGCAGAACTGGTGAAGCAGATACTGGGGAACTGAGATGGAGATAGCTGTCTGGTAACTTCCACAAGCAAACTGCCTGCTTGGTCACATCGGGTAGATTGGGCATCTCCCTGGTGCTCCGAAATCACGGTGTGCCTTTGCACATGCCCATACGCATCACTCCCAAAGCACTGCAGCAGCAGCCTGCCGTTTGCCGACAGCTCGCCTGCGACAGAGGAGGAGTGTAAGTGAAGAGCAGTCAGAGCCAGCTCACGGGAGTGATGTTGCGAGGTTTTAGGACTGCATTACCTTTTGGGACGTTTGTTTTTTCTGCTTGCTACCGGGAGGAAAGGAGCGAGCTGCACATCCCTCCATCCCCCTGCCAAGAGCTGTGTCCGCACCACTCAGATTTACTACCTGCTGCTGCAAAAGCAGAGGGGAGAGAGGCTGACTGCTGCCCTGCCGACTGGACATGTTTGTTGGTACCTGAGCTGTAACGACTGTTCTGGGGACAAATAAAATTAAAACCACTGCTCCTTGATGAGCAATAAAGCAGAACCATTTTGGTAGCAAGTTCTTCAACACAACGTTCCAGCAGCCCCGGGAGGCTCTGCCCGTCCCAGCAATGATGGAAGTATTTAAACTCAAATGTTGGCACATCCAACTAGCCACGGCTCCCCCACTTCCCTCTGCACTGTGCCTGATGCTGCCACTGCCTTTCCTTTCTGTATCACCCGTGACTCCCCTTCGCTTCGCTGTCAGGGGCCTTTTCATCGTGGGTCAGGTCCATCAGCCCCGTTTTTCAGGGTATTTTCTTCCTCACTCTCATGTCAAATGAACTCAAAGATGAGCCACCCAGTGATGTACATTGTAGCTCTAGATTTTGAGCACAAAGCCTCAGACTTTGGATACGGGTACTCTGTCACGTTTTGGCAGAGCTACAGGTTTTGGACCAGAGACAAACTGTAACAAGGATCTTTACCAGTGACACAGGAGCAACTTTCATTCAGCAAAGAAAAATACTGGGGCTGTAATTTGTAAAGAAAAATGCCCCTTTCTGCCTGGGAAATATCATATTAAAATGGAAGTGCTCTGTTCAAAGAGACTTTGGTGTGAGTGAGAATCCAGCTAACCTGGCTGCTTACATTCTTTCAGATTAACAAGATTTTAAATTAAGGAAAGGAATATTTCATGAAACTCAAACAAAAGTTTAATGAAATTCACAGTTTTGGTATTAGAAACCTGCAAGTGTTTCCTGAAGCTCATTATGCTCCATCAGCCTCATTTTTTCAGCCATTTACTGACTAGAAATACACCAAGTACATTTGTTATCTGCAGGACTAGCCTGGCTGTCCCAGCCCATTGCAAGGACCCAGGGGACATTATCCAGACAGTACCTCCGAGAGTCATCCCAGCTTCGTAGCACTTCCGCAGGCGGCAGGACGGGCAGTTTTTCCTTCTGAACTTGTCAATGGTGCAGTCGTTCCGGCTGGCACAGAGGTATTTCTGTTTACCTACAAACATCAGAAGAAACAGCAGATGGGTGGTGGGTACTGATCAGACCAGGTCTACAAGGAGAAATGGACTCACACCTTCTCAGTATCACCAGGGTCACCGACATCATGAGAGGAGAGAGGAGAGGACAAAGGAGAGGACAGAAGAGAGAAGACAGAGGAGAGAGAGGAGAGGAGAGAGGACAGAGACAAGAGGGGAGAGGAGGGAGAAAAGAGGACCGTATTAGTGCTGGTTTCCCAGTTCAACCCCCAGCAGAAGATTTATGTTGGAAGTTGGTATCTTTTGGGAAAACAGCACAGTTCTTCCTTGGCTGCTACAGGAGTGGTTCATCACCAGATATCATACTTTGTACGAGAGCTGGCTACCTGAAACACAGACACTGGTCAGTGCTGTTTTGCCATCCTTAGCACCCCTTCTCTGCCTGCCCTCCCCACTGCCAGGCAGCACTGCTCCTCTTTACAAGCACATGGCAGAAGTTTTCAGACCAAGGTGTCCAAGGAGGAAAATCACTCTGCACTGTGAAGCACAGCAGAGGTAGTCAATAAACAGCAGTTAAAAAGTAATGAAATATGGATTATTTGGTTCTCATTCTTTAAATAGCATATATCTATTGCTTGACTTTTTGCTCTGATGAGCTGTTTTTCTGCCAGAACATCTTAAAATGCAGCCGGATCCTCCTGCCATGGCACTTACCCCCAGTTTGCTGAATATAGTCCCCAGACAGTGGCCTTCCTTCTACAACCAAAACTCTCTTTACAGTGCTTTTGGAGGCTGACTTATTTTTTGTGCCACCCATTAATGCTAATTGTTGTCTGCGGGTTACAGACACTGGGGTTGGGGAACTGACGGCATGGGGAGCTGCTGCCCCACAGGCTCTGCCGCCGTGGGTCTCATTGCCAGGCTGGCACCAGTTACCCTCTCTCCTGGGCTGCACTTACAGCCAGCCAGGAGGAAACTGGGATCAGCAATTCCCTGTAAGGGAGACCCTGTGCAGCATCAGGTTTAGGGGGGCTTGCAGAAAATTCAGAAGTTACTTATTGTCAGACTAACCGGTATTTTAGACTCACCTTTCCACTTGTTCAGAGAGCAGCCCTTAGAGCTTCAGATTTCAGCTTTTTTTTTTTTTACTGCCTCATTTGCTAGACATGCCAAGAATGAACTATCCTTCCTGATTCATCACTTGTTTTCTTGTCAAGTCTAAACACATTTACTGAATCAGGATTTATCTGATGTTCTTCATACCATTCCAAACTAAACCAGTCTCAGTAAATAATAGAGCCGTGCACCTCACAGACTCTGCATAAGTAGCCTACACGGGAAATCAGGCTACATCCAGTTTAACCTTTATTTATCATGCTGCAAGCGTTTGCTTTCTATATTCTTATAGGAAGAGCCCTTTGGAGTCATCAGAGATCCATTAAAAGGACAGGGTTGGAATCTAACCACTTAATGTACCGTTTCGACAGGAGATGCACCAGTTTCAGTGCACTGATTTAACAACTCCCCACCTCCCACACACACATCCACAACTTCGGAAGATATTGCAATCAGAAAAAGCAGCACATTTTTAGCAACCCAGTATCATAGACCTCACTGGCACCGTCTGCTGCTTGCCCTTGCCCTTCCCAGCTCCAGAGAGCAGCTTTGTTTCCTGCGCCCTGGGGAGCAAGGAGCCCACAGAAGGTCCCACTGCTCCTTCCCGGCACTGGCCGCCAGCAGTGCACGGCTGCAGCTTCGCTGGTACGACCAGTTGCCAGCTGCAAAATCCCACCTGCAGCCTCTCATCGCAGGCTTGCAGAAAAGTCATTATAAGGCTCAACGTATAAACAACTCCTCCTCACACTGTGTGCGCACAGGGCTACACCAAAGGGTTGCAAAAATACCATATGTTTGAACTTCTTAGAATCGTCCCCATTAAAAGCTGATCATTACACAACTGCTAGTGCCTTAGCTGTTAAGACTGGAGACCTAATGGGGCAAGAGTGCATTACCTGCAGCACATGGTACCTTGCTAAATCCTTTTTACACCGTTCTCACTGGCACCTCTTCGCACCCCCATCCCCTTGCTCATTACCAGTGTTAAGGACACTTAGAGAAGCCTCAGAAGCAGCGATTACATCAAATCCCGGAGAATACAAGCACCATCCTCCCTTTCAACAGTTCATTGAGAAGGGTAATAAACAACTTCAGCTGAAACTGGGTTACTTGGAGTTATTTTTGTGCTATGGGAAACGAGTGCTGAGGCCATAGTCTCTCCACGCGACCCCTTTACGTGCATAAACCGAACAAGAATGGACGCCCTACCTTCTCAGGCATGGGCATGGAGAGCTGTAAAGTGATTTTGCTCTCCTTCCCCTCCAGCTGCACTGCAGGATTCCTGTCTTGTGACAATGTCTGACACTGGGATGCTCCAGAGCCAATCAAAACTACCACGAGAATAAAATGGCTGGCCTTGGGACTACCAGGAAGGCTCAAGCCCAGCCCACGGGGCCAACTCAGTGTCTGGCCGAGGCCATCGGGCTGCCATGAGCAGTGCTGCCCCAGGAGCATCCGCAACCCTCCTGCTCTCCCCTCACCCTTCGGCTCCTGCTCCTTCCCTATCTTACCTCCCTAGTCTAAACTACAGCATTTTTGCAACAATAATAGCTCAAAATCTTTAAAAAGGTCAAGCCTCCCCTGTGAATGGCTTTAGCAAGGGAACACGGTACAGTCACTGCCCGAGCCCCCCAAGGACGCTCCAGGGTCAGGCACAGCTCTATCTAAATTCCCCTGCCAAGGGGAGGAACATCCACCAGCCCCAGCCCCCTTATCTCCCCCAAGCTCCAGGCAGCGTCCCGATGTGCAGGCTCATCCCCCATCCCACTCTGTCCCCCCAGGCACCCACGGGCACCCACAGGAGGGGAGCAGGGGGACGGAGGAGATTTGGGAACGGGGTTCAAGCCTTGCTCAATGAGGCAGCCGTGCTGGTTCCCATCAGCTCTTCAGCAGCATCCACCACCTCTCGCACTGCTGGGAAGCGACACAGAGAGGGAGCAATCTTCAACCAGCTGAGACCAGGCAGGGTGCCTCAGCACCTGCCAGCCCTCCTGGATCACTGGACACAAAACAGGCACATTAGAAGGGTCTCTACAACAACTTTACCTCCCTGCTGATGGGCTCTGATGAATGCAAGCTTTTAAGTTGCAGTCAAAAACTCACCCCACAGTCACGGTACAGTGATTTTGCTAAAACAGCAAGGGCCTGCTTCCTGGTTCACAAAATAAACTCTTTGGGGCAGGAATCAATTTTCTGTTAACTGTACATGCATAGTCTGGCACTGTTTATTTTAAGCTTTCAGCCATTAATAAAAAGGGAAACAAATGGTCATACAATGGCTATTCATGAGTCTACTTTTGCTCAGCATGAGAATAAGCTGCTTTCTCATCTTGTCCTAATTCCAGGGATGTAGAGATTCCCCTTTTAATTACTGGAGAAACTTGGTGCCCTCATCACTGTTATCCCCAGCTGTGGACACGGTTTACGAATAGAACCCATGACCTGGGAGAGGGACCACACTGCGTCACTACCCCAGCAAAGCCAACAGTCCTAAACGCCTGCACTTGTCCCCTCAACCATGGAGAACTGCAAGGGCCGGGACGCTCACTGCCTCCAGCATGGACTGACACACCACCGGACCAAGCATCTCTGGTGAATATGCCAGCAATAGCAACAACTCTGCTCCGTCTGCACTGGTGTACACCATCCCTTCTCTTCAAGCTGGAAGCATGCACTAATTGACATGGACATGAACGGCTGTCTCACCTGAGCACAGCACAGGCGTATGGAGAAGGTGCCACTGGCCGTAAAAGCCCAGAGAACAAGGAAGGGTGGCTGGGATACAGACGGGTTCCATCTGTCTTAAGTAACTTCTCATATACAGAGACTTGGTTTTAATTTCAGGATAATTTACTGTCTTCATTTAAGAACAAGCTGAGACATTTGCAATCAGCTGTTCTTTACTTAAAGATAAACGCACTGTTTTTTCTTGTATTAACACTGGAATGATTTATTTTTTTTCTCCTTTTCTTCCCTGCAAACAACAGAGATGCTTTCTTGTGTTACTCCAAAGCAGAGGCTCTTGCTTTGCAAACCTGTGAGTACAGGTCTGAACGTTAAAGATACTCTCCCTTTTTTACCCAGCAGTCCCGCTCTTTGCAAAGTCAATCACCCAGATTGTCTTTACAACAGGGATGTTGGCAAGGTGTCAGCCTCAGATAATCACCCACTTGACAACACCGCAGATGTATGCCCAGAGAACACCCCTCTCCTTCCCTGACAATCCAGATACTGTTTGACATGTATGTAGGTGAGAAGTGAAGTTACAAAGGTACTCGGCACCCCTCTGCTACATCAAACCAGCACAGGAACCCCAGGAGATCAGTCTGTGCAACTGAGGCTCTTGCAGACTGCTGCAGTTCCCTCCTTCAATGCACACCATGAATACACTGCTGTACCACTGCCCCCTTTGCTGGCAACGCCCCCCGCCGGCTCGGGCTCCCTCCTGTGCCACCGCACGCCAGGTGGAAAGATGCTTCTGTCATCACCAAGTCCTCCTGCTCATCACCTGGGACTGCAATGAACATCATGAGCAGAGGGGAAGAGCAGTTCTCCAGCCTTGACTAAAAATAAAGATTTATGGAGAAAGATTAGTTGCTCAATTGAGAGAAATTATTTAACTAAAAGCCTGTTGCCACATGAGTTGTTGTGCCTGGACTAGCTTTCTCTTCCAGAAAGCAAAGTAATCTATGCAAACGTCTGGAGTAAGACTTACAATTGTGAATGTAAAAACCCATTAAATGCCTTTTGGAAGAGAGATATATCCTTGCATTTCAGGGCACAAACCAAATTCTAACAGTTGGGGGATAAGGCCAAGCTTTCTGAGAACACGAATCCCCCAGGGTTTCATGTAACCACAGGGTCTCTAGTGCTCTTCTGTAAAAGCTCTGGTCCCCTTCGCTGTCACCAGCTGGGCTATGGCAAGAGCCGAGCCCGCGCGTTTGGTGCTGGGACCACTCTGAAGCTCCCACTTTATGCCCCCATTAGAAATAATCGAAGACGGCACAGCTATGAAGCTCTCAGAACCAACACTAAGCCACTATTAATAAACTACCCTTGCAAAGTAATTTTCTTAATAGTCACCTGTATTTACCAGCAGACTAAAGAAAACAAAAGGGAAGTATCCAGCCCCAGTGACACAGCGCAGGCTTCAGCACTGGCTTCAGTCCTTCTTTCCTGGGGCAGTGACTTCAGCAGCCTGTGGCGGCTGGGAAGGCAGTCTGGCTCTGTGGGAAGAGCAAGGGGAAAGCTCTCTGGGGAACCAGAAAGAATGGTCTGCAAGTGAAAACATTAGCTAGCCAGAGAAATGCAAGCATGGAAGTTACAGATGTTGGCAAAAATGAGGCTGGCCATCTTGCAAGTGAGGAAGTCCACATCATGGCTGAAGAATCTGCAGGGTGCATTTAGAGCTGGCCTATATATAACCTGGACATCTTGAGAGTGTCTATAAATCAAGACAGCTGACAGAAAGAGATGAGGAAAATATTTACGTCTTTTCTTTTAACTCATTCAGCATCTTTCTGGGAGAACTGGTTGGACTTGAGCTTGCAAAAAACCTCAAATCTGTCAAACATTTTATCAAAGCAGGAGTGATCTGCTCTATGGGAAACCACATGAATACCTCAGCGTGTTTCAAAAGGGAAGAGGAATCAATGTCATAACTTTTTTTTTTTTTTTTTTAAATCTTTTCCCTTTCTAATCCCTTAGAAGGCACTGTGTGTCTATAAAACCTTCTTAAATATCCCTGAAATTACTGCCAGGTAAGTTCATTATTATACTAGGCAAAGAATAGGATAAAAGAAAAACTATGTGTCTAGCTATTCTCCATTCCCTCTGAGGTGATCTGTTTGTGCTGCCTTTCAGTTCCCAGTCCATTGTTTCTCCTACCCAACAGAGGCTGCTGGCTTACAACAGTAACATGAAGGTAACAGAGGCAGAAGGAAAGGTTTCTTTTCTCATTGGGAAAGCTTTCTGATCTGCTGTTGTAAAAAGTCTCTAACGGTGACATAAGGTTTTCAGAGATGCATTTGATGGACTTTAAAACATGAGAACACACTGAAATATCAGCTTTCAATATTTCTCCTCCACTTTAAGAAGGAAAGGTCTGGCTGGAAAATCACCAAGTGTCAGGATAGAAATCACCACCTACCGCTACCCTGCGTTCAATATTTATAAAGGAGTCTGATTTATTGTCTCTTTCCCAAAATAAAGACTCTATCCATGTACCTTAGGGTATTACAAGATGAAACCTCACACTGAGGCAGGTCCCCACACATTGCTGCTGCTCCTCACTGCAGACGCACTTCGCTCCACAGTCTCATCTAGGGGAAAGGCAAAGGGCTGCTGCTGCCCAATCCTACCACAACCAAACATTTCTAACCCTCTGCAATACCTCAAGGCTTAAAAACTAAGAAGGGGGCATAAATACCATTTAAATTACTGATGCAACACAACTGGGAGAGGGAACACCACTCAAGCATATGATCAAGAGCAGCACAAGCAGTCCAGGCTGCCTCCTCTCCCTCAGCAGGCATCTTGCAGCCCTCATCCACATGCCCGCTGCCACACCGGACAAAGCCCCACCCTGGTGTAAAAGGAGGAGCACTGCTCGGGGACTTGCCAGCTGACAAGGGGTATTTCATCATCAGTTTCTCTGACAGAGAGAGCCAAGACTCCACTTACTATAAATCAACAGTAACTTGCTGACTTAAACAAGCATCTGTTATTTACTCTGGCAGCACAAGGCAATCCATTTGGTCTTACACAGAATTGGTGTATAGCAAAGAGACATAACTTTAAATTACTCACCTTGGAAAAATATGCCAAGTTCATTATCTATTAGTATTATTTGACTGTCTTATTAGAGCAATGGGGATGCTGTTGTCCTCTATGGCACAGCCCTGATTCTTCCCTGAACCAGTGCTGTCAAGTTCACTCCTGGCATGCATGATGAATGAGGGAAGACACAACTCTGAAAACGTGCCGGATAATGCTAGAATTAATCTAGAAGCAGTGCTCTGACGATGGCAGATGAGCACCCATCAGTTTGGGACCTCCACTCGACAGAGGGGTGATGTAAGGCGCAGGAGGGGAAGGTCACAGCAAGACAAGCCAGAGACAGAAGCCTCCATCCCCATCGCTGGTTGCCAGCTGGGAACCGCAGTGCCTCCCTCCCCCAAGAATGCCATGGCCTGTAACACTGACTGCCAATGGTGTGTCGGTGCACCGAATAAATTACATTAGCACTGGGGAAGAATGATGATTTGTATTGGTTCATCACTCCAGAAAACAAGTCAGATGTGCGATTTATAGGCACATCACGTTACCAGACAGTTAGGCTTCCACAACAGCGACTCTCACTCTGCTGGCAGGGAATCATGACTCTAACTGTAGTTAGAAACCAGACATTGGTGACCCACAGCCCAAGGAAACAGCTGGGCTAGGTCCTTCTACATGCTAATTACCAAGGAAAGATGGTGCAAAGACTATGGACATGAAGGAGAAGTTGCTTTCTCAAGGGTTGGGGAGAAGGATCATGGACACCAAGGTCAGAGCATGGCTCTTGATGGACAGACAGTTCTGCCATTTTGCAGTTATTGAGAGAAGTGACCCTCTGAAAGGGATATAAGAGAGGAAAAGCATCCCCTAAATTTGGAGTTCTAGGTCTGAGATCGCAGGAGGGCTGATGGGAACTTACAGCACCCTTGGGAATCAACAGGAGAAGCAGGAACTGACTGCTCCTGGGTCTCACTAGGTCACTAAGATAATCAGGCATTGAAAAGGATTGTGTTTTGGCAAACTGGTCTGGCTACTTTTTGAGGGCAATCTGTAATGTGGAATGACAAACATAGGACAAAGAAATCAATTTATCCTTGAATTTTCTCCTTTACTAGTTTAAGAGACCTTAGAAACCCACCACACTTTGTCCCCACCACTCTTGCCTCAGTTCCCTTGGCTTGGCAGGCTCCCCAAAGCAAGGCTGCTTACCCTCTTTCAACAGGAGGAAAACACACCATGCCGCTGCAAATGCCTCCAGCACTTGCATGTTAACGACTTGACTGCTGATGAGAGAACTTGTGTCAGTAGCATTTGACACTCTACTTTGAGGCTACTTTGGTAGAGAAAGCCAATACTTGGAGGTGAGAGTGATGTTCCCTCCGCTCTCTGTATGCATTACCTTCAGCCGCCCGCTTGAAGAAGACTTTGCAGCTACCACAAGTGAGGGCTCCATAGTGGCACCCAGATGCTTCATCTCCACAAATCAGGCAAGTCTTTTGAGGTGGAAAGTAATAGTCAATGGGCAAGACATGTTCATGGCCAGTCTCCAACCTGCAGCGTAAAACAGAAAGAACAAGGGAAAGGGTCAGCAAATGAGGTTAGGATGAGCTATGGGTGAGCGCAGCAGATTGGGGTTTGGGAGAATGTTCATGGCAAAACCCAAAATTTCAGTGATGGGACAAGCCAAGCACTGATCAGAAAGGAGGCAAGCAATGACTAAGCCAAACCTTGCTCTGACCACACAGAAGAACATGCTGGGGTGCCCCTCCTGACACTTCCCCTAGGTACAACATGTGACAATGTGTGACAAAGTACAGGCATGGTGACAGCACAGCCTAGAAAGAGAAGACAATTGGGACCGGCTGTTGCAGCTTTCATGTAATTTTGGCTTTAATACTGAGGCTTGTACATCAAAAAAGGACTCTGCATGCTCATTAAGCTACGTGATCCCACTCCATTAAGGTCACTGTTGTCACTTCACTACAGATTAATTTATCCTTTTGATTCTTAATTTAAACAAATTAATTTTTCCTAAGCTACCAAACTCCCTTAAGCTACTCTTTTCCTCTTGCTTTTTTATCTTGCTTGTTTTCTGCCTATTCCCTCTTTCAATACCCAGCAACGGCTGGACTGAACCTTCTTCCAGGATGCCGCTGGTGAAAACATAAAGCATTTGCTGTGAATGTGTCCCAGCAGACTCCTGTTTATACACATCCCATGACTAAAGGCACTGCCCCTGCGTCTCCCAGTCACATGGAGTACAATGGGATAGAGCCATCAACAGCCCCATGGGCAGAGCATGGCACCACCAACCACTGAAGGGTGAAAACAAATCTCAGAGCCAAAAATAGAAGTTTCAGGGTCCGCCATATAATAACTATGATTAAATGGCGCAAGTGGGTCGGTGTGGATTACAGAACTTCACATTTTCCACTTGCCAGCTCAGTAGTCCAAAAGACCTATTTTGGGTTTTCACTCTGGATAGCTGGAACCAAGGATGGGGACGGAAATCAGCTGTTAGCATGGGCAGAGCATGGACTCCAATGAAGACCTGGGGCCATCTTTGACTGTTGCTGCTTTCCCCAACCCCCAGTTTTGACATAACCTCTTCCAAGTTCTGCTGGGGAAGCACAAAGAGCGTCCTTCAGCCCCGGCACAACCCAAACAGGTGCCAAGGACACCGAGAGGACTGCGGCGGTGCGGTGCCGGGGTGCTCAGGAGGCAGAGCTCCACACCTCAACCCCTCCTACCGCTCCCCAGCCAGCACAGCCCGCAGCTCCCATGATGCTGCAAATGTGGGACCAGGTCCCCATGAGCCGCAAGCCTGGGGAAGGACTTCACCTGCCAGTGCCACGCTGCCTGCATGTGCCAGGCTGACGTCGTGCCAACCAGCCGCCTTAACCATGGCACTGAGACGCTCCAAGAGCCAGACCTCCTCTCCGACTGCGTATTCGTCGTGCTTCCCTCCATCCACATGCCCAAATCCTTTGCTCTTGGCTAGCACCCATCCTGCCTCCTCACTCCTGACACACATGCTGCCACATGCTTGTCTGATCAGGTCTACGGAGAAGCTGCTTTTTCAGAAGGCATGGTAGCAGAAGAGGCACTTACCAGAATCACAAGTCAATGCATGTCCAGGCAGTATGGGGAACAATAGCATTTAAAGTTATTTGCTAAAACTCGCTTTTTGTCAAAATACCAGATGAGGCAATTAGCTTCTAACAGTCAGTAGGTCACCACAACTTTTTGGTCAAAAGGAGATCTGCTTTTGGTTTCTGGTATTGTTTGAATGCTTGCAGGTGAGCTCTTAGAAATCAAATTATATTAAGAGCAAATGTGACAATGCTGGAACTTCTGGAAAAAATCTTCATACTCAGAAAATCCCCATTTGGGACCACAGTATGAATAAACCCAAACTCCACTGAAACAGAAAATAGCCCTGGGAGAGATGGCAGCCGGAACGCATACCATGAATCTTCTGAAAAGTCTTCCAACTTTTAGAAACAGGGGTCAAACACCAACACAGACCCCAGGGCAAGGGAATGCTGTCCTGCTTCTCAGCCCCTCTGCCCCAAACTGCTGCCCGTGGCCAGCACCTCTCCACATCCTGCAGGTCCACAGGCAGCTCTGCCCGTCCAGGTACGACACAAGCAAGGGGACATCTCAAACACCCAAAGAGCATCTGGCAACACTGAGGTTTAATTAAGGAAAGATACACCTGTTGTCTATGCTAATCACCAGCTTTTCCACTGGGGTTTCCATCTCTGCGGTAAGTTAGAATGTACAGCACCATTGCCCTGCACTTGCCGGGCTGAGACTGCAGCAGGCACCAGGGCAGGCGGTCCCATGCAGTCCCCCACCTCTCTCATCCCTCTCCCCCATCTCGTTTCACTACTCCCAAAACAAAGGGAGAGCCTGCAACCTGCGTGCCCACAAGCAGCAGTCCCAGGGACATCAGGACTTAAAACCACCTATAGTGCAACAGCTTAAAGAGCCATCACTCTTATGGAGAGTTGTGGCAAGGGCAACGATGCACTTGCATAGTGGCAGCTGCCTGGTTATCATCTTTTGCTCAGTTATTTTAATTCTGGTAATAGGAGTAGCTTCTTTAGTCCAGACTATCCATTCCATTTTGTTTTGCTTCCAAACTGAGGAGAGAGAGGTTTTAAATGAGAAAAAGTGTTTCCTCAAGGGCCAATGAGAAACCGGTATTTGACTGGTTTAAAGCTTACCATAGGCTGAAAAATACTTTCCAGTGCAGCAGGACTTAAGGGACTGTTGCTGTTGTTACATGAACAACTAGCTGGGATGCTTAATTTCAACCAAAAACTCTGTCACCAGACTACCGGTGCAGTTTGCCTTTCACACAGGTCTTTTCAAAGCCCCTCACACCTTGAGAATAAGGCATGAAATGGGACAATTATTGCCAAGATCAAAACCCAGGCTCACCTCTGTCCTCTGATCTTGCTGTCAGTTGCGTCCTTCAAGAATGCTGCTATCTTCTATTCCTCGTATGAGAGCTATGCAGATCCTACCTAAATTGTAGGTTAATAACTGGAGCAGCAATTTTATCCCCTTTTCTCAAGGCAAGAAACATTTGGAGTGATTCCTCATCTTTTTAGCAGCAGCAATCAGAATCAGTGACTCATCTGTAGATGCTGCTCAACTATCCTTCCCTGACAATCTCCATTTCCAAGGCTTTTCTTGAATTACTGATTAAACAGAGGAGATGCAGTCGGCTGCACCATATCTGCCATAGTTAAGTCCTGATGCAACAAATACCTCCCTGTCTTGCCCTCCCAAACATCCTGCCCGTCCTCCTGGTGCAATCCTGCTGTCCTGCCCTCAGCAGGGCCCAGGGTACCCCCTGCTTCCCCCCGTGCCACATCTGCACAACCACTCTACGCTACACAGCCTTGGCACTCAGTTCGAGGTGCTACAGTAGAGCAGACACTACTAAGAAAAAAACAGCAGAAAATATAAAAGCTTTGCTAAAAATGCCGTATTTATCCAGCATTTTAGATTCCAGCAGTACCGGACCTTTCCTCTAATGACCTGTTACCTTTTTGCTCCTCTCTATGCAATCAGAAATCTGAAAAGGGCTAATTTATCTTTTACCATAAGGCCTTCCATACTGTGCTTTCCGTGTTCTTTGCACCGTTTATTTCAGATAGGAAATGAGCAAAAGTGACTCTCACAGTAGCAGCTGTTTTGATGACAGAAGCAGGACCCCCAGAAGACCGTGGAGTATTTTTGAGGCATAATTATTTAAAGCTGCAAAGTAGGTTAGCAATTAAGGCTTGAGTGGCTTTTTAAACAGCTTTTTAAATAGCTGTTTCTGCATGAGAAGAGTTGTGCAAGTACAAATATACCTTCATGCATGTGTGTGTCTAGTTTACCTATACATGTGCATCTACCTAGGAAGGGTGCTGAGCAGAGCGGCCCAGAGCTGCTCAGGCTCTCCCTGCAAACCCCTGTGTGCTCGGCCAATCTTGCCCCCAGCTGCCCACTTATGGATGGAAGTCAGAGGGAGCTGGCAGACACTCCAGGTTAATTCTGGCTGTGAGACAGGCTCCTCCCGGGTGTAACACTCTTGTCTCCAGGGTTTGCACAGGGCAGCATTCAGCCCCTGCATCCCATCATGTCGGGAGATTGACGTTGCGGCAGCTGGGGAGAGGCTCAGCTGCACCAATGTGATTGCCAACTCACTCCTGCACCTTTACTACTGGCAGCCACTGTCCAGAGCAGAAGGATTTGCCCCAGAACGCCCTTCATTTTAAAAAGACGCCAATTTACCTTTTTTATTTTTAGAGGGAAAAACGTAAGAAAAACATAACTGAAAACATCAGCAACTCAGAGTGAGCTGTGATAATGGTACCCTTAACAATCTATTTTCCAGTTTCCAAGAGACCTTTTAAGGGCATTCTCAAAATATGTAGGTAATAACACAGCAATGAGCCAAAAAGATGGCTTACGGAGGCTGCAGGAGTGTGTGGACTGGCAGCCTTCTGGGCAGAGCCCCTGACACCCACCTGCACAGGCGTCCCAGCCACCAGCAGCATTTGCAGCTCCTCCACCCCTGCACAAGGGACCGGAGGGGTGGCTCAGCAGCTCATGATGGGCTGCTTAAAAGCTTTCTTCCAAGAAGAAGTTTTTACTCTTTTAGTACCTGCTGATTGCAACCGCCCCACAGAGCCACAGGAATACTGAGGTCTGACAAAAACAAGCACCAAGTGAGTTGTGGAGGGCTCCAGAACACGTGACTGTAGTTTGCACAATATATGGCAAGTGTCACACTGCCTCAGAACTCCAAAGCAGGGAGATAGCACGGCGCGGGCAGACACAACTGGTGCAGCAGTGACGTCGGGTAGAGATTCCAGCTCTGGCGCACAGCTTGAAGGCCAAGGTCAGGGCTGCTCACAAAGGAGCTCGGTGGTTTTCAGGGGAGAGAAAAAACAACCTCACTATCTCTCTTATGGCTACAGGAAGAATTTTACTGTTGTTTCAGAAGGGTTCTTTAAGGAAATGAAGAGTATACTGAGCTCCGGCCATGTGCAAATATTTCTGTAGAGTAGGAACTATAATTTTGCAATGCAAGCACTTGTTTGTCAATAGTTAATTTCACAACACACCCAGAAAACCAAGGGCAATCACAGATAAGAGAATGTCAACCACTTCTAATAACCCACAAAGAAAGTTTCCACCTCAGCAACAGATAGCACATGCTACCCAAAAGGAGCCAAGGCACAACTGCCCCCCACTGACCGGAACTTCTGACTCCAAAGACAGACCGTGAAAAAGTGTGTTTGCTGCTTTATCTGCATGGCTTCTGCAGTCCATGCCTACCAGCTCAAATAAGATTAATTCATTAAGCAATTCACCATGCTAACATAACACGATGCATATTCCTTACACTCCCTCTGTTTTCCATCAGTTTGACATAACTGAACAAACACAATTTCCACCTCCTTCACTCTTAAATTTGACAGCTGCAGCAGAATAACCCACCAGACTGAAGTGAAACGTTGCAGTCAGTCTTGCTTTCTGCACAGGCGTGCCCTGACCACTGGCATAACCTCCTCATGGCATCAGCTCACTGCGTCAACTGCTCAGTGTCAGCGTTTGCACCAGTGGGCTTGGAACTCACTGCAAGATTTAGCTGCCTTGTCCAGAAACACATCTGCTAAAGCACAATGCAGTGGATTTGCAAACACAGGGACTCAGCTGGACTGGCCTTTGGAGAATCCCTAACTGGGATTTGCCTGCCTGCCCACCCACAGTGGCTGCCACGCACCCATGCTCATCTCACCGGACCAGCCATCAGCTGGGAATCCCCAAGCAGAGCGCTTTTGGTCCCATGCCTTGCCCTTTGGGCGAAGTGGCTGGTGGTTTTGCACCTTTACAATGCTATATCTAAACACCTGCCTGGCCATAATGCTCGAGAAGATGCTGCACCATGAATTGAATAAGCACTTGCACACAAACTTGGATGACACAGAATACTGTCCGGTCATGTCTGAGGTACTGCAATGTTATCAGGAGTAAATGTTGCCTTTAAAATGGCATCGTCTGTGCATGACATTTTCAAACACAATATTAAAAGTAACTGGCTTCCTGTCAATGGAGTTGCGTGGCTCATGCCTGGACAAAGGTCTATGACTCACACCGAGGTGCAAGACCCATGATTAGCTAGGGGCACGACTGTTCATTTTAGGCACAAGTCTCATGTCCTCTTGCACATTCCTGTTTCACTGCCACTGGCTTCAGCCAGAGCTGAACTGAATCTTCAATCCACAGCCACTAAGTTGCACTGATTCAGATAATAAGGCCTACGTGGAAACTTTAAAGCATTCCATCTGTTAAAACACATTGGGCAGTTTAATCTATAAACATGCAGCCTTGTACACTGAATTTATATTCTTTTTTCTAAAGAGCCTTGAATATGTTTCTAAACTGACCATTTCTTGTTTTCCTGTATAACTGCTGGAGGCAGAGAGGCAAGACAGCATCTCTGAGAGAGCAGAGCATGGTGCACACTGTGAACAACAGGAACAACATGTATGGGAACTTGATCTTCACTGGATTTAAGTAAGCGTTAGCAGATGACAACGGGTTTTCCAAACATCCCTGGCAGTGAGGACAGACAGAACTGGCACACCCTCAGGGGAAGGCCCTCCCCCCGACAGCTCCCAGGAGCAGCAGCATGGGGCTCTCCAGCAGAAACGGCAGCAGCTCAGAGGCTACCTCCCAGCCCAGGGGGCACAAATAACTTCAGCAAGCACAGCTGCACAAATCCATTTGCAAATCTCCCAAATTAAATTCTCTTTTTCCTTTTCGAATGCTCTATTTGCTTATTTTGACAGTTTATTTTTCACACACTGGGTGCCAGCTGCAGCTGAAAGCCCACCTCTACCAGCCCAGACCCAGGCAAGCCCATGGCTCTTTCCTTTGCTGCACAAGAAGGCTGCTCCAGCCTGGAGCTGCACCAAAACCGGCTGCTGTTTGCCCCATAGGGCGGCCTCCGTCCCAGCACCCAGGGGACAGTCCCAAACAGCCACCCCGGCCAGCCGAGCCACTGCACACCCACTGATGGGGCGGACAGCAGAGGCCACGTCATAACCCAAACCACTGGGGAGTCTCCTGATTTTAATGACCATCATTGGCTCTCACCTTCCAGTCATCCCTAAGAAAGAAGCAGAAAATGAGGTTAAAAAGGTGACAGGAGGCAGGCATGCTATACCTGAAATGCAAACCCTGGGCAAAGCCACTCTGCAGCTTCTGTATCACACAGGTGGCCTCTGTGGTAGGCAGCTGCCTGCATTTTGTGAACCCAAAACTTCTGCCTCAAAACCTGATCTCCAGCCAGTGAGCTCAGGGAGCAGCTTAAATAAATCAGCTCAGAGAAAATTAAACACTTGATTTCCCCAGACAGAGAAGGTATCTATGAAAAGAGGCAGCATAAACGTATTGCAAGGTTATTTAAGATGGGAACTCACCCGATTATGAAGCATCAAGGGGATAAAAAGCAAAACAGTAGTAATGCAAGCAAGCTTCAGCCCTGACGAGCACCCCTGAGGTCATCAGCGCTGTACACCATATTGTCCTGGTGACTGCAGAGTCACCTGAAGCCTCCAAGGACAAGACCTTGGTGCACAGACAGCCCTACTTATTTCCCAAGGAAACAGTCTGTCCTGACTAATATCTTTTAAGTTAGTTTAACCCACACCATAATCTTCCATTCTTAAATCCATCTCCTCTGCTAACAAAACGTGCCTATAAAGAAAATCACAAATCATGAGATACTCTTGATCCATATATTTCATGCTCCAAGAGACACTGCTATCATGCTAGATAGGGAGGACTGGCTTACAGTCCCCTAGAAAGCATCCTGGCCATTACTGTACTTGGCAGGGTACCGCAGGCTTGTAGGACAATGTACTAACAGCCTGCTTTTATAGGAAGACATTTAGCTTTCCCTCTTTGAAAACTAAGTGCAGTGATACTTATTAAACACTTAAGAAGAGATTATGCAAGTTCCTTGGCGGCTTTTCACAACAGTCCATTTGAAGTGCAAATCTCCAGACATGACAAAATGTCTCCCTGCCTGAGCCAGATCCAATCCCCCCGGCCAGGGCCACCCCTCGGCAGCCTACGTGTGCTGTGGCTGGGAAACGGGACTGGAGGTTGCCGGACCCACGCCCGCTCCTCATGCCCCAAACAGTGCTGGTGCAGCGCTCCGGGGGCAGGAGGGGTTCTGACAGCAGGAATCCCCGTCCTATCCTAGGGCTTGCCAGGCTCACACGACCATGGAGATCGATGTGGGGCAGAAGACCAAAGCTACTCTCTCCGCATGCCCTTCACAGGCAGATTAATGTTCCTTTTGTTTTCATAGGACATGGATCTCAATGCCAGCACTGCATTTATAAATTAGACAAGTAGTCTCTGCTCCAGCTCACAAAGCCTTTGTAGAACAATACCTGCTCCGAGACTTTTCTTTTCACTGGCAGGGTATAGGGACAAGGGGGGGCTTGCAAAGAGGCCGGGTGGTCGGCCAGCACACACAGACCCGTGTCCAGTGATGGGGCGCAGCCAGACCACCTCAATTGAACTGGACATTTGGTCCCCAAGGTATCTCTGCAAATCACTTGGCCAATCAACAAAGCGCGGTCATGTCTCAAACTGAAAAGAGCAGCTGCTGGAGGGAGAGACGATAGGGTCCACACGGCGCTGGCAGGATGGGGGGACTGATGTCAGTGCCATATGCAGACGCTCTGCTGACGAATCGTGCCGCCTCTTTCCAAGAGCTGGGCTGACCCCTCCAGCTGTCCCTTGGCAGGGACCAGAGGAGGATGCCTGCTGGAACGGGGTTTCCCTCGTGGTCCCCCCAGGACCTTCAGCTAACTCCACAGAATCTGGTAAGGGACTGCAGAATGAAAACCAAGGTGGACTGATTTAAATCATTGTCATATAGAACTTCAAATGTAATCAGAATTTAGCTTGGCACCAAGTATCCCTCTATGCAAATAATCAATTTTCATGTGTTCATTTTAAATAGGGCCATGTTGATGCCTCTGTAAAGGATGTGACAGTTCATTAGCAAGAGCCTTCTCCTGTTTAACAAATATGCTTTTTTTTTTTTTGAAGCAAGTACACAGTTTGTCATGACTTTTGATTTTCCACCCTATAACTCAGAAAATGGTGTATGACACATTTCTTATTTATTAGATGCTGGGTTAATATTTTATTTGTGATATGTGTCAAGTTGCATTCAAATGGATCCATAAAGTCAATGGAAATGTGAACATTTTAAATTGCTCTTCTGGTAAGTCAGAACTAAACTTATCAAAGCAGAGTGCATTTCAAATCAATTGACTACTAAAGCCAAGCTAGGCTTATTTGTGAGCTGCAAACTCTGCTGACTGGCCCTTTTCTAAGGGATCTCCAAGATTTAATAGTCATTGGATACCACTATCCCATGCCTCATTCTCTACACAGGTTGAAAGAAAACCTTACACATTTCTGGCTTTTTCAACTCCAAGTAGGTCTCAGTTTTGAATGACTAGCCTTTGAACTGAACTGGCTGAATAAATCGGATTTTCTCTACTTTCCAGAGCTTGTTTAGCAGTGCAACGAATTCCTGGTGCTGATGTGCTGACTTCTGCTGGGAGCCTGACCTCCTCTGAGATGCCAGAAAAACCCATGAACCACCCACCATTACATTTTACTGACCTCCCGTGAGTTTCACAGACTCTAGTAAACACAGGCTTCCACATTCTTATGCAATGAGAAAGTGGGAATATGGTTCCACACCTTGCCCCACTTGCAACATGCCCTTAACAGCATTCCTCTTTCTTATGGACAATGAACTGCCCCATCAGCTCTGCAGCTGGAGATGGCATCTGCCTCTGTGCCTTCAGGAACTTGTGGAAACCCGTTTGATAATCCCACTCCCCAGTTATTCCACCAAAGAACAAGTCAGTGCACAGAGGGGCTGCAGACCGGAGCCCTCCCCGCCACACTCGAACCCCAGACCACCAGTACAACTTCCATAATGGGAAGGCTCCCAGCCAGATTGCTAAGAGATGACAGGATTAAATCCCAAACTTGGATATTTAAAACACATAATATTTTCCCCACTTCATTTGGCAGTGGAATTATTGCTAAGGAAACCAGTGCCATAATTTCTGTATTTTTATGTCTCTATTGGATGAAGCATGAGTTGAAAATAGGCAGATGGCAGACAGTGGAGGAATCCAGCATGGAAAAATGAGAAGACCACAAATACCACTTATATTGGAGGCACACCACACACACAAGACCTGCTAGCACGGGCAGCAAAGCAAAAGTCAGCATCGCTGCCTTTCAGAGGACTGCTGGTCCAGGCTCTCCCGCCTCCCTGCTGCTGGGTGGGCCAGCACCTTCCTCCTTCTCCTGGCAAAGCACAGCAGCCCTGGGGACGGATGGGGAAGAGAGGAAGAAACAGAAACATCCATCTCGGGGAGCAGCCCTTTCCTCCCACCCTGGCCCCAGAGAATCCCCTCTCGCAGAAGTGGGATGCCAGGACTCGCCGCAGTGGCTGTGCATTGCCAGCTGTGCCAGCTCCTGCGCCGTGTCCCGCTCCCGGCGCAGCTGTGGGCGGCTGCCGAGAGCCTGTGGTGGACTTCTTGGGCTGGCTGAGGTAGGAACTTCAGCTGGTCTCCTAACTTCCTGGCAGAATTGGTTTATTTTTAGGCATGTTTATACCAAGACTAAATGTTTGCAGAGACACAGCTGCGGGGGCATAAAAATGCTTTTCCTTATTATGTCTGGAAACGGGTATAAGCTATATCTGCAAAATTTCTCTTCAGCTCTGCTGGCAAATCACTTGTTTCCTAGAGGAAACTTATGCAACTTTCACAACTTACACAACAATATCATCTCCCCATGCCCTCAAAGCAGATCATGCTTTGAATCATCTCATAAAGAGCAAACACGCAAATTATAGCTAAAGCTTCACACATCCGTGGTCTTCCTGGCACTCTTAGCCCTGATCTCAGCAATGGAGGCAACACAGAGGCATATTCCTCAGCATCCCGCAGCAACCGGCTAACATCCAGCCAGGTCCTCCTGTCCGTGGCCTTGCCTTTCCTGGCAGTTGCCGTAGGGCCGTGCATGCCCACGGCACACATCTGCCGATGCCTGCTGGCTGCAGCAGGACCGTGGCACCTCCGCGAGGCCGGGCTGGCAGCAATGAGCAGCAAGCGGCGCTGGTATGAGCCCCGGTGGCACGCTCAGTGAACCCAAGGCATCCCAACCTGGCACAGCCCCGGGAAATGGTGCCTTGATGCCGGTACGTTCCCTTAGTGATATAAGGCATAGACAGCCAGACCTGTCATTTTGGGGGCTGAAAGCATTTCTTGGGAAGTACAGAGGGCAGAACCCTGCAACAGCAGCAATCTGCTGATCCCAGGGGATCAATGTGCTTGGGAACTTCCCCCATAACCAGACAGGCACTGAAATCTGCAGACACGCCAGCCCTGCCAGACAGCGATGTCCTGAGAGAGCCAAGGTGCTTTGCAATCATTTACGAGCCCAGCACTCTGCCTGCTTCACCTCTGCCTTGCTCTTCTGAGCAGGCAAAGAATGAAAGCAGCTAGGAATCATTTTCTTTTAAGCCCGCCTGCAAACCAAAACACAGATGCCACATCTAATTTTAGGCCTCCTAGCCTTGAGAGTGTTCTTTTAATTCTCATCTAAGCGAGCAGCGAGATAGTCATCTCAGAACAAAGCCACTGAAGCAGCCGAGCACCCACCTTGACCCCAACCCTTGGAAAGCTGGAGGGTGCGTGGGGGCAGAGACCCATCCTCTCTTCTGGCTGTGAGGGCATGGCTCTGCCTGGCTGCCTACGCGGCTGGGAGCAAATGGATCACTGCTGATCCCAGGGGATCCCCACAGGACACATGGACCCCCCTCCGTTATCTAGGCAGGCATGCAGAGGGACCAGCTTGCCACGCTGCTAACCTCAGGCTGCCATCTTATCCCTGCTGGGATGTGGGCAACTGTTCCAACTCAGGCCCTAATTCAAGTGTTTAAGCACCAATGTGCCAAAGCAGAGGGTGAGCTGAACAAAGAGAGAACCACTGCCCCCCACGCCCCTCTTAGCTGCCATCCTCAGCACAGCTACGGCGGGAGGATGCTCCATCCTGCAGGCACTCCGGCACTGCCCCACTCTGCTCCCCCTTCGAAGGCACCCTCGGAAATGGCCAAGAACCAAGGACCTGGCATTTGGCACAGGCTGTGCTATAAACAAGAAAGGGGAAAAAAATCCCTGTGCTGCTATTGTTTTTCTCACCATTTAAAGATGTTCCTGGGGACAGAACAGGAGCAGATTGGGAAGTAATGGATTTCTTTGCAAGCAGAAGATCATGTTATCAGGGAAAGACTTTCCTCTCTGACCACAGGGGACACATAAAAACAAAGCAAATAACTGAAAACCAGAAAGCTAAATCCACGTGAACAGGCTGAGTTAACTGGGATGATCCCACACGTTCTGAAGCGTATGAGCACGCACAGGGACAAAGCCCAGAGCCAGCCAAGGAGGGAATGTGGCTCCCGTGGGACCCACGGCTCCAGGCTTTGGACCTGAGCCAGACACGCGCCACCCAGCCCTGCCCCGCTAAACAGAGCTGGCACTTCCAGACAGAGGGAGAAGGGACAGACAGGGACCTGGAGGGTTAGTTCTCAACTTTGTGCCTGAGCAGTGACAAGAAGAGGTGCCAGTTTCGTGCCAGCCCCCACGATGTCCCCGCACAGAGGGTCACAGACCCCCATCCAGCCAGGGGGGCACCCGTGATGGGTGCTCCTTCCCACAGACAGTGTGGTGCAAAGCGCCTGTTTCTCCACGTCTCCTCCACAGACAGTGTCTTCAGATGGATCACTGCAGGCACTGGGGCAAGGGATGGAGATGTTATTTATACAAGAAGAGAATACGAATACAAAAAACATGTGTTGTGTCCGTGGGTAGAAGATGACGCATGCCCACAAATGCGCACACACACACATGACCCAAGAAAAAAAGGTACATCATCTGAACAACATTTTCATGCAGTAGTTCACTTTCCAGTTAATGCACCTAATTGCAACCCAGATGAAAGCAATTAACCTGATCTGCACACAAATTACTTTTTTCCTTTTCTTTTACAAGAGGAAAGAGGAGCTGCCCAGATAGCCCATCCAAACCCTCCCCAACAGCACGGCAGAAAATGTGTGGACACTGCTGCTGCCTGCTCCAGATAGGCAGGGAGGGGGAGGAGGCAGGAGCCTTCGCTAGGAAATTACTGATAGAAAAACTTGTGCCTGGACTCTGTTCTCAGCACACGGGCCAAGGTCAAAGCATTTTTTCTGCTGCTTCCAACCAGCAAAGAAGCTAATGCAGCTAAAATATGTAACATCAGTCAAACTGCTGAAGGGTTGGTGAGAAAGCACCAGAAAATGAACTAAAGTATCATCTTGGGAAAGAAAAAAAGCAGCCCTCTAACGCCATCCCCAACCACTGAGAACACAGGGGGGAGGGGAAGCAAAGGCCTGGATTTTCCCACCTTGTCCCAGGAACTGAACATGTCCCAGTGACTCTATAAAATGTGTTTTAGGAAGTCTGCAGCCTCCCCTCTGGCACTGGTGGGGATTGCTCCTGATGGCAGCAATGCCAGGAACACCCAGTGGGACAGTGGTCTGGCAGCACAGGTGAAGATGCTGTTGCAATGCAGGATTTACCTCGAGGTTCTGCCCAAAGCTGCTAGCTGCAGCCAACCCCAGTTTCTAGTCCCCACAGGAGCACATTGGTGCAGAGGGAGAAGACTCCCACCAACCTGCACCCACCCAGCATGCACCCACCCATCCACAGACAAGCTGTTGGTGCATCGGACCCCCCAGGCTCAGGCAAGAACTTAACCCCGAGCTTTGCAGGTGGTGCTGGCACCCCGGATCAGGTGGCCAGCATCCAGGGACATCCCTTCCAGCGCCACCTGTCCCAGACACCTGGCTACAGACATTAAATGAGTTAAAAATAAATTGTTACAACTATGGCCGTGCACAGTGAGCAAGCAGTGTCCGGGACACTGCCCGGCACACTGAAGTGACTCTCCACACTCTGCACAGCGTGACCAGGGCTCTGCCAGCCCAGGCGCACAGCAAGTGTGTTCTGGAGGCAGTCCAGTTCTCCATGGTGCAGACCTGCCGAAGTCCACTATGGTTACGTAGAGTAAAATGTGCCTGGCTGCTCTCCCTGGCTAACTCACAGGCCAGCTGCCCGCAGTGCTCCCTCGCTCTCGCAGCAAAGGATGCCCCGTAGAAACACTACTGGTGTCCCAATATTGGTGGTTCTGCACTGACTTTCTAAGCCTTATTTAAGACATATCTTTTGCTTCCAGAGCTGTTTTGGAAGTGGCAGCCACCTTGCCTGCAATCTCAAGGACCTCAGCATGGTCTGTGGCATCACACAGCCCCTCGGCAGCCCCACACCCCAGGCAGCGTGATGGAGGCACCCAACCAGCCGCTCCAGCAGAAACACGGGCTTATCTACTGCTCTTCACTGGGGATTGTTATTTATTTATTATGGTGTTCTCCATTCCACTTTTTGATTGCACAGAAAAGTCACTGGGAGACCTGCAGAGAGCTCAGAGTATAATTCACGCTGTGCAGATACCTGAGACACCTGGAGCAGGGCAGCATCAAATTCCCGCCGCAGTGGGACAGGTACCCACTGCCTGGGGAAAGGGCATCAGCTACAAATACCTGTAGAGCTGGGCTATATTCTTAAAATGATTGCTACTTCTGCAAAATCACTTAATCTGTGGCCTGTGTCCCAACAAATCACTCTTACTGCTTCTGAGGACGTGTCAGCATTTGACTTTGCTTGTTCTCACTATTTAAAAAGGCCTCCCCAGATGTGGGGCTGGGGAGTTTCAAACCACAGAGGAGCGTGGGTGACCTTGCTCTTTCTGGCTCTTGCTCAGATTGCATTAAACAGGAAAAAAGCAGCAGCAAGAGAGCAGCCTGAGCCGAGCCTGCCCTCCCTGCCCGTCCTGTCTCCCTCTGCCTGCCGCCCACACAGGCACCCAGGGAGTGCAGAGGCTCCCGCCTGGGTCCCCCGAGGTGAGGTGCTGTGCTCCCATAACCCCTCTCCTGCAAACACAGTCCCGGCGCCTGGGAGCTGGATGGGGTCAGACATCCCCAAGGACAGTACTCAGGTCTGCTAAAGTAAATGGGACTATTGACAGGACATAAAGTCCAGTGCACAGGCACGCTCCTGCAGGACTCTCCCAAAACTGAGCACAAACCCCAACGTGACCCCCCACAAGCCTAGCTCTGAGGACTGCCAGGGCCCACAGCCGGTCATAGGCTCTGAGGGACTGCTGCCAAAGCCAAACAGCTCCCGACAAACCTCATTCCCCCTTATCTACTGGAAAGGAGTAATACCTATTTTGCATGGTTGCCTGGAGGCTAAATGAACTGCTGCTCATAAGCGCTTCAGAAGAAAAGTGCCGTAAAAGCACAAAGTACTATTACTGGCAGTATTTTTATTACTGTTAGAGGATACATTGAACTGCACTTAAAAATACCCGTGAGAAGAATCGGGGTTGTAATCGTTATTTTTAAAGCAGAATAAAACACAAACCCATGTTGCAACAATTGCCAACACTACCTGTCACAAGCACCTTGCCCAGGTGAGTGAGGCTTCTCACTGCCCAAGTCATGCAGGGCTACTGGGCTCTCAAGAGGCAGCTCCTTCTTCACTTTGCCCCGCATCCAGAGCTGGCAGAAGGATGAAACTGTAGCTCGACATGGATGAGTAGCACAGGCAGATCAGCAGAGAAGACAGAGGCATCAGTAGATACAGTGAAAGGGAATATGGATGAAGAACCTCCGTCACAAGTCTTTGCCATGACAACTGGGTTAGTTCTTTTATATTTTAATGATCTCACTCATACCACTACTATTGTTAAAAAATAAAGCCAGTTCTCATCCACACAGCATGCAGCGACTATCGATACCAGGGCCTCCAGCCTGTCTGAGTTAAAACCCCAAAGTGACCAAACTGCTTTCTTCCACCACAGGAGAACAAACACAGCCTGGCTTCTCTGAGGCATTCGGCCTCAAATGCCAGGTGAGGGCTGGATAAGGTCACTCCTACTCAAAAGCCAAGCATGCTCATCCACACAGATGCAGCCAGGTCCCTCTGTATAGCATACCCAAACCACAGATAATTGCCAATTACCCTCCACAGACCCCTAAAGCAGTCCAGAGGTCCCTATGGACCTGTGGACCGACTGAAGGCTGCGGCCACAAAGCTTTGGCACGATGCTTGCCAAGGCACGCCGAGGCAGCCGGGGCTGGCGGAGCACGGCATGCCCAGCCCAGCAGCCCTGCCGCCACCCACCACAGCTGAGCTGAGGTTTATCTCGCCACCTTTTCACGCTGTAACTGCCAGTGCTGGCTTCTCACGGCCCTGTTGTCACAACCAGCATCTCAAAATGCTGAGAAACATTGAACGATGTAAAATTACCTTTTTTTTCCCCGTCCCCAGCATCAATCCTGCCTTGCATTCTGTAAATCCCAAGCCTTGAAACACCTCCCTCCCAAAAGACAAATGTTTTCACCCAGTCAAGAGCACAGCTCACCTGCCCAATCAGACTCCAGCTTGCCTGGCTGGCAGCTTCCTCAAGGTCCAGATTTAACTCCCTCTGCATGAACTGCAAGCAGAGGATGAATGCCTCCCACAGCCTCAGCGCTTCGGATTTCCACTGGGACCACAGGAAATCACGGGGATCCTTCACTGTCAGCACGAGTGCGGTAACGGATGAGGCTCCCTGCCTCGCTCACCAGCAAAGCCCTCGGTCAGCAGGACACCGCTGCTCTCAGCAGCACTGTCAGCCATGCAGAGACATGTCAACTTCTTCCACAGGCTCTTTTTTCTCAAAGCAGAATTTATGCTTTCTGCTACGCAGCACAAATCTGAAGTTCACAAGACAACTTCTTTTACAGGCTTTAGCTTTTTCAAGCAAATACTTTAAAAATCAGACCTGATTTCCTACCCCTGGATCCCAAAACTCCTTCCAAAGGAAGGCTCACCACTCTGCAACGACAGCCTGTGAAACTGAGGCCTCTGGACATCCAAGCTGGGGCTCCTGTCACCCTACTCATGTAGGTGCTAACTCAAAACTGTGAGTGATGGGGCCACTGGAAGTGTATCATTCTCACCCCTAAGGAGTGATTTAAGGAATTTAAGATTTGCTTCTCACTCCCCAAAATAAATAAGCATTTTTATTCAGCTTTCTGCCATATGACCCATCTCTGCAAAAGATCTGAACTACAAGGGACCTACAAGAAAATGAATATGCTTTTGTGTACCAGGTAAAAGTTCTTTGTATCCTCCTACTGTCCATATTCAATGTCAAATCCTAAGTTACTCTTTGTACTAATTAATTTAAAGCTCTTATGCAGAGCAAAACAAGCTTCCACAAGGACCCATATGTGTGCCGATACCTGGTGCAGGGGGGTACCTCCTGCACTGCCTACACCCCTGGAGCCCATGCCCAGCTCCCTTGCCCGAGGAGCGCGCTGCAGGACACTGCAGCCATCAGGGCTCCCCAGAGCTGCAGAAGAGAAGCAGTGACAGTAGGTGCACATGCAACACAGTGCTCCATACGGTATGGCACAAGCACAGCATCCATCACCCAAACCCCACTGAGCAGTGTGCCAGGCCCAGTTAAGACTGAGGGACCAATCCTTCAGGCTGGCTGGTCCACCCTCACCCTCGGCAGCCAAGGTTGAGAGGGAAAGGAAGCAGGACCCAGACGTGGTAGTGCTCCCACCTGAGGCGGGCAGTAGCAGGGCAGGGCAGGGACGCCCCACGGGTGAATGCTGGATCCCAGTGTTGGTGCAGCAGCACCCTCAGCAGCCGGCAGCGTGACCCCTCAGCGCTCACCGCATCCTACCAGTGTACTGGAAGGTAACTTCTTCAAAGAACGCTAACAAGATCCAGATAGTGGTCTGGTGGCTTTCCCCCACTCATCACCCACTGGACCATGAAGCCTGGGCTGTAGTGAAGGATTCTGAGCACGTTACCCATCCCTCTAAGTCCATGCTGCTATGCAGGTTTCCCACGCAGAAGATTTGTAGTGGCCAGAAAGAATCTTCCAGGAATTCCCTGCTGGTATCTGTGCCAGCCCGTGCAGGAGGAGGAGAAGATCCAGCTGAAGCAGAGATTCACAAAGCCACTGCTGGCTGTCCTCTGCCGCTGCGGCTGTGCCCCACAGACACCAGTGAGGACCCTGCAGCTACCTCTTGACCCCTGGTAGCAACGAGAAGCTGCAATACCACAGTTTGGTTTGCAGTCCAACAACTGTGAAAACAGACAGCAGAGACAGGATGGCACGCCTGCACTGACCAGGTATTAAGAGATGACATGCCTGTATCTGCCTCTTCATTGTTTACCGGGCATAAATGCTCCACTAAAATGGGAGACAGGACATCTGCCTCTTGTGCATACTGTCTCCTGGCTCTCTCGAGGAAAAGAAAGAGCTGGAAAGGATCTGGTACCCACACAGAAAACTTCACCGTTGCTGCACTCCTATGAATATGGTGTAGAAGTGGGTTCATCCAAGGTGAGAGGAGATCGATCACTTCTGGCAAATGCTCACATCTTACCTAACAATAATAACAAAGGAAGGTGCCCATGTCCTCCTTGTCACATCACCAATTTGACATGGTGTCAAAGAAAAGTCTCTTCCAAGCTGACGCAAGTCACTTGGTCTGAGTTGACTTTGTGGTGTTTGCTTTGTGTCAGCTTCTGGTGCAGGTGTCCCTTTTGCAGAAAACATTCTTCAAGGCAGAAGCAACACTGTGGGAAACCATAAGAAAAGCTGAGGAGCAAATGGGCACTGCTGCCTGAAGTTCCCTCTCCCTCTCTCATTGTCTCAAGAGAGGTGGTGCCCCCCCAAATTGTGCTGATAGCGAAGTCATGAAGATGCTGCATCTGCTACACGTGTACTGTGGCAGAGACCTGGAATTCTACAGCTGCCTATGCAGTTTTTTCAATAAAAGAAAATTCACTTCAAATTACAAAAAATACTGAAATCAACTGAACAAGAGGAAAAGACCATGTCTCATAAGCCCTTCAGGCAGCTAGGTTCATCTGATGCTTCTTACTTAGCATTGCCTTCTGGCTTATGATGCCGTGACAATGCCGTGCTGTTTTTTCCACTTGCAAATGTGCTCAAGACTGCTAACATCCTGAAAATGGTACAGAGGAATGCAGAGGAAATGGAGCAAAACAGGCATGGCTGGTATCTCTCAAGGCACATAGATCATCTTGCAACATACCAAACATTAAAATCCTCCTTTAAAACCTAAACTGTATGCAGAGGTATAAGGCTTATCAGGCTATTACGTCAAGATTTCTGTGAGCTCTAATGGCAAAGGGAGGGTTTTGAGGAACTGCGTGATGAGGGGCAGAAGCTGCTCGGGACCTCTATAAACAGCTGCAATGCAGAGTGTTCCCAGATTACACTCACGAGTTAGTGCGCACCAGCTGAGCTGCATATCCTGCTTGCCCGGTGCAGTTGCAGAGGAGGATCCGCTCTCCCAGCCTGTCCTGGCTGGGGTGGGTGCTGCCCACCGGCTGCCTCAGGGGATGGCTGCAGGCGGGCAGGCTGAGCACCATGCAGCGGGGACAGGGTCCCAGCCAACACCGCAGCCCCACAGGCTGCAACGATCTCATGGGCACAACGCTCCCAGGCCTCTTGCTGAACGTCTGTGCACGGGGGAACTTAATTTTTTCCATACATTTCCAAAGTTTAACTGTCAGAGTCATACAACTGCTGCACAGACCGTTGGTATCTACCAGAGCAGCTCAGAGAAACAAATGGTTTTTACTGGAAGTAGTAGAAAGTCTCCCACAGAATAGTTTTCTTTCAGCAAATGCTCACTTGTTAAGTTTAAAACGTTCCATGGGATGATAAAGTAATATGGTTTTTTTTCTTTTATATTTAACTTTGTAATTTTAGCCTACAATCACACGCAGCAAGTATCCATTTCAAACTAAATAGCCTACTGAAGCAGCCCAGTGGACAGCCACCAGCGAGCATGCCAAGTACAGACTGACAGCCAATTGGAATAACAATTGCCAATACAGAAATGGCAAATTAGGACTGCCATTTTAAAATCAGCAATTTATAAAGTATGCATGAAGCTCAGTGCTAAGACAAAAATGTAATTAGTATGAATGACAGAAAAATACAAAGAACTGAACTACTACTCTCTATTACAAATTATTTTCAACTCTATGAAATGCAACTGCTTTCATCATACTAAAACAAAATGGTCCCATGTGACTAAAACAATTTCCAGTGTTTTAGGAAGTTTGGGGATTTCTTCCTCCAATAAATGGCAACAACTCCAGCTTTCCTCCCAGTTCAGAAGCACGCTTTTTCTTCCCTACCATGCACAGACTCTGACTTCTGATCAGCTCCAGCTTTCACTGTGCTTTTTCTTTGAACTGCCCATCTGAAATTTGCTCTCGAAGTACTGCATGCCATCTCTTTCATTCACCTGAGAGATGCAATGCAAAGATGCAACCCTGGCATGGGCACAGAGCAAACTGTTGGCTCCTGCCTGGAGCTATGCGTGGCCTTGGAGGGTCCTCAGAGCGGAGGTGAGGGGAGTTGCGCATCATACGGAGGGGCTGCCCTGGTGGGATGGCATTCAGCATTCACTGCCTTGCTACAGTGTTTCTGCTTTAATTCTTGCTGGGATTGTCCCACACCTTCCTTGGTCTGAAGCAAGGGGCCGGAGGCAGAGACTTCCAGGAATCAGCTGCACCATGCGGCAAAGACACGCCAGCAGCAGCGGCACGCTCCTGACACAAGCGCCCACAAACCTGCTAGAGGCTCCCAGGCTCCTTGGCACAGCACAAGCGTCTGCCCCATGCCAATACCTTCTACGCTGCGATGCCCGCAGGTGCTTTCAGCAGCGTGGTCACCAAGCGCAGCCGCAGCCACCGGCAGCAGCACCATCCTCCCGCTTGGTGTGCGGCAGCAGCCCCAGGGTATGCGTGTCCCGATGGAGGGGCTGATCCTGCCACGGGGCTGATGCCCATCCCTGTGGCCTCCCAAGAAGGAAACATGGGTGGAAAGGCACAGTTGTGCAACCAGCACAGTTTTCTTTCAGATATGGTAATATGCAAAGGTACAGGTTCCTACCCAGACTGCAAACCATACTTTATCTCTCATTCACAATCAGTATATTGAAATACATTGCCTTTTGACCTCAGAAAAAGAACCAAATCACTACGGATTTTTAACTAGCTCTCTGGCTGGAATGAAGTTCTCGGAACAGGAAAACCAATGGGTTATACTATAGACTGACTGCAAGAAGTAATGCAAAGGACAGCTATCATCTGCAGAACAAATAAATACCAGTGAATACTGTAAACAGCACAGAAAACGTAAAAGCTGTGCAAGTAGGAGAATAGCTGTTGTGGGCAAATCCTTTACAGCTTCCTGCCCTGAAGTCCTTGGTAATACAGGACAGAGTACACAAAATGCCTGTATAACTCAAACTCATCAATGCTCCTTTTATACATTATTTCTTTGGTGAAATTTTCTGAATTCTCAGCCACTGTTTTCTACACCAAATGTCATGTAGAGCTTATCCTGTCATTGCAAGCAAGCACTTAAGAGAAAGTTGGGGAGGGAAAGGTAATCACTGTTGCTATGAAGAATGAGATTTTGGAACCAGTTTCCAGAGGGTATAAGAGCTCAAAAATTCAAGACATGTGGAGAAGAGGATGGGAAAGCATAGAAGACGATGGGGCAAAGTCTGCCCTTGAACAGTTTTATAATGAATGGGTAAAAAGGCAGAGATGTTTTGTGTCATAAGAGCAGACAGGCGGGTCCCACACACACCGTGCATGTACGCCCTCCATAGCCCATCCCTTAAGAAGGTGACACATCGCTCCTTCCCAGTGGTAAAGGGAGAGCTGGACAGTGGGAGAGTCAGCGCGAGAGGAAAGGGAGGGAGGGACAGAGAAAGGAGGGAGGGGAAAAGGAGAGCATTTTATGATACGTGATATATGCTATGGAAATACTAAGAAACCCCAGAACCAAAATCAATTGGGTGGAAGGAGCAAGCCGGAACATAAAGAACACCAGAAATGGTTAGTCTTCCTTCATTCATCACCAGAGACATAAATCCCAATGTAATGGCAAAGGAAAGGGCTGTGCCAGTCCCTCGGACAGAGCTTTCGCCACCTCCAGCACTGTACTCGGGCCACTGCACTGGCAAGTACAAACCTAGGTGAGGATGGAGAGTACCAATGCTTCTTTTAATGCCCACGGGCTCAGCCAGTGTGTTAACACAAGGACCATGATCCTTCCAGTCTGGAGTGTTTTCTGGGCAGTTTCAAAAGAAAACAGACAGTCTCTCCATGTGTTATGCCATCAGGACCCAGGCTCCAGACGTGGATTTCAGTGTGCACCCAGCGTCAAGTCAAACAGCCCATCTTTGGAAAGGGCCACTTGCTGCTCTCATACCACTGCGGGCTGAGTCTAGGCAACTAGCTGTGGAAAAGGATAATCTCATTTATCAATTCAAATGAAAACTAACTCATGGGAAATACTATATAAATCAGCACCCTCAAAATGAAATGAAAACAAGTCAACTAGCTAAGCATGGAAGAAAATGAATGAGCTTTGGCTTGCATGTCACAGTTCTTCAGACAGCAACTCTCAGGAGCAAGAGAAAGGAGCCACAACTGCTGTGCTCCCAGTACAGCTGTGGGGAAGCCAGCAGAGCCGATCGCTGCAGCTCTCCCTGGTCACAAGGGGTTCGCTGCACCCACTGCTATTCTGCAAGAATAAGGCTTGAGCAGAACTTGAACATCCCAGCTACTCCTGTTATCTATCCTCAGTGCATCACTTGTTTCACAACCTTAACTCAAGCTGTGACAGATGAGCATCTTATCATAGCCTGGTAGCGTGCCAATTCCTGTTTAAAGGAGTCTTGAGTTCTCTAAACCAGACACAGCATTGGTGCAGGACTGTCATTTTATTCTGTGTTTAAAACAGCCTTCTCATGCCTCTCAGTAGGGACAAGAATTGAAAGGTGATGAGGAAGAATTTTTTTTTTATGCTTTCTCTTCTCCTTTTATCAGGAACCTTCAAAAACCTTTAGCACATCGCTGACTTTCCCAGCCACCTGAGGTTTGCCATCCATGGATCTGTACCAGCACCCGTGGACCATGAGTACGAATTACAAAGCTGGCCAGAGGGACAGGCTTCAGAAACAGCATTCCCCCACGCAGGGCCTGCCTTCAAAAGAAACATTTACATAATATCGCTGTTCGCCTGAGCAGAAAGGTCATACTGACAACAACAGACAGGACGGTCATCCCCTTCCCAAGGGCTTTTGAGTCCTGCCAGTGAAGAGCTGAGGGTCCCCCAGCCTCCCCTGGAGAAGGGGATGCCTGAGCAGCACCCAGGCAGGTGCAGGGCAGCTGGGTACAGCTGGGAGCCAGGGCAGCCCAGAGAACGGCCTCTGCCTCATCTCATCTCCTAGTGTAATAACCCACCCTTGATCTTTTTATCAGAATCTTATCTCCTCCTTCAATAGGTAGAAATTATTACAGGCATTATCTGTAAGCAGTGTCACAATTACATAGCTGGCCACAAAAAGATTATATAGCTATTATGCCAGGTGATGCATAAACACACAGCACTTACCCAAACTGATTACAACCGAACCGAAAAAGAAATCTGCAGGTAGGTGTGACCAGCAAACACAGGGATACCAAACAGATAACAGTAGTAATAGCAAATGCCACTTAAAACACATCTGAAACTACATGGACAGCTAGATTCTTCTGAGCCAATTACGCCTTAAATTCGTTTATCACCTTTGTTTCCATTGCTTCAGTAATAGCTCCTTCTTTGATTCCATTTTAGCTTAAACCAAATAGGCCTACACCACTTACTCACCCAGCGCTGTCTTTTGGTCTTACAAGTCAGTTTGATGCCATAACTTTGGATTTATTCTATTAATGCTGCGTCTCACTCTTAAAACAGGTTATTTAGTCACCTCAAAGACTGCTGGTAATAATTATGCAATAACGAGCACAAAGATAAACAGCTACGAGTCCACAGTGTAACAAAAGCTTGGATTAATTGCTAATTATAAGTAAGCATTACTGGCACAATCAGGTACACCATATCAAAAGCTTTAAATTAAAACAAATCATGTTACTGCCTACTTTGTTTCCTATGTAAATGTTTCAGTGCCTCTAAACCCAGACAAATCCCCTGCTCTGCACAAGCAAAGGCAAGGGGGCAGCACTTACGGATCTGCACGGGTCCCAGCAGCCATCCCACCCTGAGCCCGGAGACCACCGACCATGCCACGAAACGGCGAGCGGGGCTTCTGCCAAGGGGGCACCTTAACTTGGTCCCATTGGATCTGTTGGCTTCCAAGGCAACCCCCAGCGGCTGACAGCATCTGTTTTACAAGCTGTGCATGCTGTATCCCAGACCAAGGTGGAAGCCAGCACCCGATTTTCCAATAATGATCCCCTCAAGCAGTCCAGCACCACTCTCAAGGCTTTAGAGATAAACTCTTCTACTCGGAACTCCAAAACCCCAACTGATAGTAGTTTATATAAAGGGAAAATGCAAACAAGTCCCCCCAAATATTAAGAAACTGTTTATGTTTTAGTGTCATATATTGGCGAGGGTGTTTAACTTAAAAACCACCTACCTGTGCCTGACCCAGACTACACCAGGGCAGAGCTGGGGTTTTGAAGAGAAGTTCACCGTGGAGGGAAGGGACGCAATCCTGCTAGCACAAAGCAGAGCCATTCAAAATGAGAAAGGACTAGGAGCAACACACCTTGAAATGCTCCTTATTCTTCAGAGAAGACTGGGCTGCAGCTGCAGCTGCTGCTGACAGCACTGCAACGGCACAGGCACCTGCAGCGCAGATCTCCTTAGGCTGGGAAAGCTGCAGGGAGCCCGTGGAAGTGCCCACCACCACTCAAAGAAAATGCTGTAGACTACATTTCCTGAGGCTAAGAGGGTAAAGCTTTCTGTGCAATGCCACGTAGGGCAGGAACTTACACCTAGCACTAGATGCTAGCATTGGAGGACAGGTCCAAAGTAGACCATCCTTTGGTGAGGAAACTTTATAGTAAAGTGTTTGAGCTCCCATGACCCTTTCCTCGCGGGCACTGCTGCCTGGGAAGCTGGTACATGAGCCACTTCCCCTGGCTCCAGCTGCCACAGAGGCTGCTCGTTGCACTGGTACTGCTGCATACCCAGGAGAAAATTAAAAGCCACGGCAATGGATAGGCAGCACACTGTAAAGTTAATGGAGACTTTGCTAGGATGAAATATAAACCTGGCAGCAATTAACATGTACAGCTTTAGCCAGACCACAAAGGAGCGTTCTGCTTTCCTTGCAGCATTTTAAAACTGCATCCGAACACAGAGAGGGGTACAAACACTGCCAGTCCATTACACCCTTGCAGCAGCTGTGTAACACTGTATGAGCACAGAGTTCAATGGACAAGATAATGGCATTTTAAAAGCTCTCTGTGCTAGCTCCAACCCCACCGATCCCTGCACAAGTCTGCCAGCGGGAGCCCAGGCCCCCTCAGAGACGCTGTGCCGGGGGAGCGGGGACATGGATGCTATCAGCTGAACAGAGCTGCAAGGAAGAGGATACACATTTCCCCCAGGAATAAGGGGGACGTCATTTATCTCTAGGGCAAGACTCAGGCAAAATTTGCCTGCTGCCCAGGTCTGGCCCACACCACTGCCTGCTGACCACCGCGTAAGCCCAAACCTCTTTTCCTTAATGCAATACTCCCTACCTGTGCATGGTTCTATTGCATGGGCTTTGCCGGCAAACAAACCATCGCAAGGCTGAGCCTTCTGCTATCAAAAACCTGCATCACCCATTGACAGCATTTGGACGGTTGAACTTGTCCGACTTTATTCACCCCTGCTCACTCTGTGCTGATTTCCGCAAAGATTTACACAGACCCCAGAGAAAGATACACAGGGTATGCTAAACTCCTGCTGCTGGTACAACACTCATGGCTGGACTCATTTTGACCTGTCCTTACTTTTACCCCCTTTTTTTTTTTTGCCAAGCCTTCAACTTCTTTATAAAATCCCCAAGTAAATTACTGTGTGGAAAATAATTACTACACTGCCCGAATAAAGCTGCAAGCACTTTAAAGCAACTAAACAAGTACAGAAGCACAAGCAGTTGCCCTGTGCTAATTTAAAGGGAAAATCTAATTGTTCATTTTAATCTTTTGCTTCCACCAGAGTTCCATGGGGCGAGCATGTGGATGTGAAGCTCCAACGATGCGACCCCAAGCTGAGGCCATACCAACCACTTGTGGATGGGGCTACCTCCAAGCTGGCAGAAAAATCCTTTCATGGTCACATTCTCACTCCCGTTTCCATCAGCTGCAGCAATTCTCTTGTGCAGCAATGCATTTTGCCATGATGAAAGGTGATGATGCAGCATGCCCACTGGTTTAGATGGTGTATACCTATTTTACAGAGACTTAATCTTTTTTGAAGTTAATTCACTAGAAGAAATTACTTTTGATTGAATCCTTCTCAAACAAACCTTTCCTCCTCTGCCGTATTCCTAAACACTCTCGTATCTCTACTTTAAAGCACATTTTCTATTCCTCCTCTGCCGTACACCTAAGCACTCTCATATCTCTCCTTTAAAACACATTTTCTATCTGTACTTAAAACAAGACCTTCAAAGCACGTGCAGTATCTCTCTGCCTATACATTCAGCAGTTTCCGCCTGTTCTGCACAGCTCAATCCCCATTTGTCTAGCTCACGGCAGAGCAAGGCGCAGGGAGAATTTTAACTCGATCTCAAGATCAGTCCGTGCTTCAAGCACAGCATCGGGAATCCCGCAGAACAGCTGCGTAACGAAAAGAGATAAATGCCATCAACTTTCAGGGGACAGCGGCGAAGTCCGGGAGTTCGACGCGGTATTTCTGGCACAATCTTGCCTAGTAGGTCACAAGTGACAGCGTTTCGGTAAAAGGGAAGGCTCCGACAGCGGAGAAGTCAATCAAGCCGGAGTTCAGCCAGGGCAAAGGCGGGCTGGACGCGCGGCGTCCGCCGAGGCAGCTACGGGAGGCAGCGGGGGGTCAGGCGGGGACTCGGCGTGGGCCGCGGGCTGCGGGTGCCTGCGGGATGCCGGCGGGACGCCGGAGTGCCAGCGGGACGCGAGGTGCCAGCGGGACGCGGGTACTCACCGGACGTCGCCGTAGGCGCCGGCGTAGCCCTCGACCCAGGGCCCCAGCTCGCTCTTGATGCAGGCGGCGGGGGCAGCGAAGGGCGCCCGGCCCGCCGGGTACCAGGCGTCGGCGGGGAAGTCGGCGGTCTCGGCGGCCGGCCCGCGCCCGCAGCCGAAGGGTCCGGCGGGCGGCTCGGCGCAGGGCCCGCAGAGCTGCCCCTCCTCGGCGAAGAAGGCGGGCCAGGGCGCCGCGGGGCCCGGCGGGCCCGTCTCGGGGTCGAAGCGGCACGGGGCGCCCCAGCCGCCGCCCGCCGGCGGCACCGGCGGCCCCTCCAGCTTGACGCGGGCGGGCGGCGGCGCCAGGCTGAAGCCGGGGGGCGGCCGCGCCGCCGGCCCCGGCGAGCCGCTGTAGAGCCCCGGCCCGGCGGGCGCGTCGACGGCCAGGGCGGCCTCGGCGCCCGCGAAGGCGGCCGGGGCGGGCGGCGGCTCCGGCGGGTCCCCGCCGGCCGGGCGCGGGGCGCGGGGCGGCCCGGCGGGCAGCGCGAACATGCAGTCCTCGCGGGGCAGCGGCTCGCCCGGCGCCTCCGGCGCCTCCAGGGCCAGGCCCATGGAGGCGGACACGGCCCTGCAGAGCTGCTTGGCGCTGTCGCCCAGCGGATCCTCCTTGGGCGCCGGCTCGGCCTCGGGCGGCGGCGGCAGCGCGCCCGCCTCGCACAGCAACTCCCGCAGCTCGCCGGCGCAGGGGAAGGGCGAGCCCATGGCGGGGCCGCCCGCCGGCGGCGCCTTCCCCGCGCCGCGGGGCTCCCGGGGCGGCGGGCGGGCGGCGGACGGGCAGGGCGCGCACGCCGGCGGCTGCGGGCTGGCGGCCGGCTCCTCCCGCGGCGCCTGGAAAGCCTCGCAGACGCTCTGGAAGAAGGTCTGAAAAGCCCCGCGGAACGTCCTGCCCCCCGCCCGCGGGTAGACGCGGCCGACCCCCAGCTGCACCTCCATGCCCGCCGAGCGCGGGGCCGCGGAGACGGCAGCGGCAGGCGGGGCGGGGGCGGAGAGCCCCGGCAGCCGCCCCCCGGCCGGCCGGCCGCCCGCCGTGCCGGCTAGCGGCGGCGCTGGCCCGCGGCGCCCATCGCCGCCGGGGCGGCGGGCGGGGATGCTCGGGGTGCGCAACAGGCAGGAAAAGTTGGAGCCGGGGCGGCAAGCTAAGGCTCGGCTGACGCGGGCGGCTGCCTGGCGTCCGTGTGAGCGGCGGGGCGAGCGGCAGCGGGGGAAGGAGGCGCAGCGGGGGAGACCACCCCGCGCCGCCGGCGCGGCCCAGGGTCACTGCAATGATTAATCCGGTGACCCGCCGCGGAGGGGAGCGGCGCCCGCCCTGCCCTCGGCTCGGCTCCCCCTCGGCTGGCGGCGGAAGGCTGGGCTGGACGGCGGGGGCGGCGAGCGAGCGGAGCCCCGCGGCGCGACTCCGGAGCAGCGCAGGGCCGCGGAGCGGCGCCGCTGCCGCTGGCTCTCGCCGCAATTTCTGGGCTCGGCCCCCGCGGGGAGAGCGGAGCGGGACCGGACGGGACGGGACCGCCCGGCCCGCCGGATGACAGCGCCCGCCACCGCGGCCTCTGGGCGAGCGCCGGGCCCGCCTCCCCGCGCCCCGGCCGGGCGGAGCGGGGCGGAGCGGGGGCGCGGCTGCCCCCGTTCCCCTCCTGCCGGCGGGCCCGGCTGCGGAGGGAGCGGGGTCCCGCAAGCCTCGCCGGCCGCCCGCAGCGGACCGGCTCCTCTCACGGCGCGGCTCTGCTCGGCCCTCCCTTCCTCGCCGGCTCGCAGCCGGCGGAGCGCACACGGCTGGGCGGAATCCGGCAGGAAAAGCGCTCCTTCTCCTTTTGCGCTGGCGTGGCCGGCGCTCAGCAGCTTCCTCCAGCCCGGCCTGGCCGAGGGGCTTTTGCCTGGCGCCGCGCCCGCGCCCCTTTCCCCCCTACCCGGGGGAGCCAGCCGCCCCCTCCCAACCGAACGGGAGCGTTTGCTCCCCCCTTCCTCCGCTCCGCGTCGTGCCAGAATCCCCGCTCGCCACCCGCAAGGGACAGCAGGTCGGTGCAGCTTGTGCGCACCGCCGCTCCGGTCACGCACAGGTTGCGAAAGACCATGCAGCTCGCAGACATCCTTCTTGCAGGACCTACCAGAAACAAGACTTGAGCTCCCCTTACCGGTCCTGTAATAATAGTCCTAAAGCAACTTCCTACGGCAGGCACCTCTCCCAGGCAAGTCGGTAATGAAATCATACTCATTTGAGATAGGTTAAAAGAAGCCTGTTAATTTCAACCTCTTGGGAGACAAAGGGAAAAAAGCAATAATTCGTTGCAAATGGAGACGTGGAGCCGGTCAGGAAAACAAAGAATCACATCCAGCCTTTTAAAAGCATTTTTACAAGCCGTAGAAGATAAAAATAAATAACTAAGCACAGCTAAGCAAAATTTGGCAGTGTCCTCTGTGCTGTCCGAGTGGGCAGAGAATCCCATCTCCCGTCAGCAAAGTAGCCAGGGAAGGCAACGGGTTGGCATGCGAGGTGGGGATGGCATTGCTGCCCGCCCCACGGAGCTCACTGCTGGCTGGTACTGCTGGGGCAGGGGGGCAGCGGGCAGGGGCTGCTGCCTCTGGGACACTGGCCAGCCCAGGCCTGTGCCCAGCTCTTCTGGGCTGTTGGTGAGGAAGACCATTTACGGAGAAACCTTGTAGGCTTTCAGTATGGGTGAAACACCAAGCTGGTTTATAATGACAAGTAATAAAGCCCCTAAAAGAATAAAGAAGCACAGCTGAAACCTGAAAAGGTAAAACCGGAGGGAGATACTATGAAATACATGCAGAGTGCCTCTTTAAAGACTCGTAGGTCTCAGCGGTCCCACACACATCACTGGAGATGGGCCCGGCTGAAGCTCGGGGGGAGCTCCCTCTCTGCCGGTGGCCCAGGAGCCCCAGCCCTGCAGTAACAACGAGCTGCAGCTCCAGGTGTGAGGAGAGGGAACATGATGGGAGAGGATCAGAGAGGTGTTTCGGAGGGACGCAAAGAAACTCGTAGAGACAAGGAGGACATTTATGTGGCCAAGTGTTAACCACATTACAAATTGTTCTTTGCATACCCACGCAGGGAAAATCCTGCGTGTAGGATGCCTTTTCGTGGGGCAGGCTTGCGGGAGAAGCGCCTCCTGCAGAAGTAAGGTTGCGTGCATCACTTTTCAAAAAGCTGATATAAAGCCTTAATTGGATTTTCTGAAAGGTTAGTACCATTAGTTCAAAGAACCCTTTTTTTGTTTTGTTTCTTGGACACAGGTGAATGTACGAACTCACTCATCCTACCAGCTATGCAGTAATAAGGATGGCCCAGCTTTACTGCAAAGCTGCTCTGCACTTCAGAAACAACAGCAAAAACCTAGAGGTGCAAACCCAGGATTCACAACTGAATCTCTTTATGGTATCCCCTGAAAATGATGAAAAAAAATCCCCAAACCCATCCCAGAAAATTAGCTGTTGCCACAAATCCGTGCAGATACCTGCCAAGTGGATGTGGAATCCAGTATCGTTGCTCTTTCAGCCTCCAATAGTTGTCAAGCCTCTGGAGTAAAACATACGGAACCTGGAAAACATCAAGGGGAGTATTTTCATGATTAGCATCAAGAAACATATAGAAAAAAAGCTGAGGATCAGAGACGTAGTGTAATACCACCTCAGAAAAAGATGGCTTTGTGTTTTAAATAAAAAGTGGGCTATTCACATGCACGATTCTGACAAGCCACATCAGAGCTTTGTTTGACGCCACCATTCCCACCAAGGAAGAAATGTCCTCCATTTGTACGCACCGAAAACACCACGAGCTGTGAAGACTTTGGTACGAGTTAGACTTTTTGTGTTTAAATAGCCTTTTCTGACTGGGATCGGGTATATGTGGGCCTTTGTGTGCATCTCCTGGCTCTGTGTCTCTTGGGCTGGTACTTGTCCTGCTGCTCCCTGTGTTCTCCTGGCCTCTCCTGCCTTCGCAACATCTGCGGGTGCATGGATTTTCCCACCATCTGAAATACGCTGCCAGGGTCCGTGAGATGCTAATCACAACAGACAGGCATAAAGAAAGACTGCAAAATGGTTTAGGTTCTTCTCAGTTTACAGAGTCAACACGTTAGTTTTGACTGATTGTCTGTGTGGTTAAGATGCGTTATTTTAGAAGCAATTTTGTGATTAGATCTTCACATAAATTTGAAGAAGCTGGTAATTTTTCTTTTCTTTCTTCTTTCCTTTTTTTTTTTTTTTTTTTTTAAATGTATTACCTGAAAAGGCATCTTGCGAGCCTTTTGTTTTCCTGGTGTTCACATGTTTCTTTTAAAAATTATTAAATGCTAATGGATTTTCTGGGTGCATATGTGTATGGCTGCATATGCTATTTTTTAAAGGCTTCATGTATTTTAATCTTTATACTCAATTGATGAAGAAAAATATGTACTGCTAATGCACAGAGAGTGTTTTACTTGCAGTTACTATCTTAAAAATATTAAAATGTAACTTTCTTTAGTGCTTCAAAGTTCTTTTACTGGTTTCATTAAAGCTGAGTTAAATCCTTTCCATAAAACCACTTTCTACAGTTTACAAGGCAACCACAATCTCAGCTTACATCTTAAATTCCGAGAGCTATGTTTTAATACAGTAAAACAGGCATCGTTTATGGAAAGACGAGGCAAAACCTACGCAAATGTGTATTTTTTCTGCATGCAAGCTAAGCTGTAGTTTTGATTATCAAATTAGAGAAAAATGAGCAGCAGCATGAACCTACGCATGCTTCAGAAAAGTTCTTTTGTCTTAAAAGAGTCTGCGCTTTTCTTTAGAATTTAGTGGAAGAACATGTTACGGGCTGTTTGCTTGGACCTTATGCGTGGCTGTCAGTGCTAAGGTATTCATGCATTTGATTGCATTTTATTGCTAAAACGTTAAAGCGGGCTGAAAGTATTTTGTTTCGCTTTACTGTCTTCAAATACTGAAGCATTCTTTTCTAACGTTCCAGTGGTGTTTGGTTTTATTCATTAAATATGAGTGGAAGGATTATAATATATTGTTTTCTCTTACGTAAAATAACATTAAAATCAGTAGTTGGGGTGGATGTCCAATCTAAAAGTACTGCAGTTTAAATCAGATAAATACGTTCAGAGGGATGCACAGACATATTGACTCTTTTGGTAGAGCAAAGCTAAGTGTTGCCTGGCCAGTGACACCATCCCCACACTGGGCCGAGCACTGCTGCGGCTCCTCTGGGGCCACCAGCACAGGGCCCTGCCCCTCTCTGCCATTTCCCCACAGGCACTTACTTTTCTAACTGGGTAATGCATCATTTAGATGGAAAACTAGCCACAAGTGAAAACAGGTATTTTTTCACAAACCAGTTTCCTACCAACTGAAGTACGTGTGGCTCTTATTATCAAATAGTGACTCAAAAGAAAAATCCAGAACAATGGGCTCATCTGAATATTTGGTAGCCTATGTTCCTTCAGGTTATCACAGCTTTGTGCTGAGAGGAGGAGGGGGGGGAAGGAAGAGGGGGTGGCACAGCAAGAGGAAGGCATTGCTTACCCACCTTACTCCCGGCAGCTCGGGGAGCTGGCAGCATCTTCTGTGCGTGCTAGGTGAACAGGCTGGGAGAAGCTGTGTGCCTGCAGCGTCCGGCACAGCCCCGCTGCCAGTGGCACTGATGAAGGTCTCAGCCGGCCCCAGGTGCTTCTGCAAGGCTCTTCTCTCAGTTTCTGGCATTGTAAAGATCGACTGCCTCAGTTTTCTCCTCTGTTTGGTCAGAAGGAGGCACAGCTGTTAGCCTGTTTTGTTATTCTACGTATGTGAGTGGCATATCGGCACATTAATACCTGGTATTCAGAGAGATGTGAATTTGTACAGGGGGGTGGGGGAGTGACGAGATACAAATGAAGGAGGCATTTCAAAAATAAAATGCATAAAGTGCATAAAATGATTTTAAGAGAAGCCTTTTCCTTTATGAGTGGTTTACCGATGTAAACCAAGTGCGTATTGATTATTTTTTTTTAAATTGAGACCCTAGACTCATGTCTGAACTTAATATAGTATATAAAAATAAGCTAAATTTAACACAAAACCATCATATTATTCTCTGTATTTGGTCCCAGGATCATAGAGAAATTTTTGTCATTTGCGTGGTGGAAGTCACTACTTGAGCACCTAAAATTAAAGTTTACTGAAAAGTTAAACAGTCATTTTCAAGTGTCTTATTAAGGGTCAGAGGGAATTTTTCATTTTAGTTTGTTCAACTAGTCCAGTTCAATAACTCATGCGTGCAAAGCTGGGCAAGGCAAGAAAACCCTTCTGTTTCTATCCTGAGGTCAAAATGGGATGTGAACGGATGAGATCTACTACTTCTGAAGTCAGGAAGGAGACAGGGACCATGTGCAGTCAATGCAGTGCATTAATGTGGATAGTGCTTTATTTATCTAATAAAATACTTTTTTTTTTGCATTTAAACAACAAGGTTTTTACATACTCAGAATTTAATAGCATTTTCTTTAACCATAAAAAACAATCTTAAAATTCTGCATGTATGTTTTGACTGGTTTTAAATGCAGCTTGATACAGCACACAAATAAAAGGGATAATCACACTATAATTAAGAAATATATAATTCCCTCTTTTTTAATGTAATAAATGTTAAGAAAAATCTGAAAAAAATAGTGCTGAACAAGATACTGTTCAATGTTTGCAGTTTGTGTCTCTTATCTAAATAGAGAATTAAAACTCTTGATATTGATTAACCTTCTGCTAGCCTGATCTTTACAGCAGAACACAAGTTATTTAGATAACCAACAAGTTGCATGTATATTGAATAGAAAATAAAAAGCAACTGGATGAAGTAACCATGTGCTTAGCTGTAAAAAAAGATGCAGGTTTACATGTTTGTTTGGGTGTTTTGGGATGGGAAGAGCATTAGTGTGGTGCACTGTCTACACTTGCACGAACTGCAACACAGAATAGACATTTAATAAAGGAACCCATTTATAAAACCTTAAAGATATTTTTCTCTCCTCTCTTAATTTAAAAAAATCAGTTTGCATGTATTTTATTATTTCAGCTGTAGGTATCTTATAAGTAGTTTCTCCATTAAAAATATTTAAAAAATATACATTCTTCTTGCCTTGAAGTTAGGCACATTTTAAAGATATCCAAGAAAATGGAAGCAAACTGTTACTTCATTTGCTTCACGTTAAAAACCTTTATGGTTACTGTACAGCTGGATTTGTTAAACTTGCGCCAGAGAGACAGAGCATATAATAGGAATCTCTTTGGCTACAAGGCAGTGTACCCCTTACAGGGCTAAGACGAAAAAGGATTTCACATAAGCAATTTCTCATTACTGATGTCAGATTAAGAGAAAGTTTGCCCAAATAGAATACATGAAAATTTGACATAAAGACCTCTGCAACTGTAAAACCAGCTCCATGTTCACTATATTGTATTCCTATAGCTTCTGTTTTGGTCCTTATGCAAACTTGTTTACCAGTAACATTTGCTTTCTAATGAGCCTCATGCAAGACCAAATCATTGATGTTTTAATTTATTATAAACAATGTTAAAATATTTATTTATCACACAGATACGGCAAAAAGTAGTATGAGGGATTTTAGTTAACATTTGACCTAATAAGCTTCGATTTTTCCTTCCGAAGGCCCTCTAGCTTTTTGGCGATTTTTTTTAGCTCATTGTTTTACCTTTCCTAAGGATGCTGCTACCTCTTGTCAGCCATCAGGTTGCACTTTCTGCCCCTACACTGGTGCCTCTTTGGTTTCCAGCTGCAGATCGCTCTTCTTGTTAGGAATCAGTTGGTGAAAGGAGCGAGAGCAGATCATGCAAGAATAAAACGTCAATCTATAAAATACAATTTTTTTTTAGTGTACCGTCACTTCCTGACTGGTCCTTCCTCATCAGAGGGAGATGGCACCGCCTGGGCTCCGGCACTGCCAGAGGGACAGGCAGGACTTCCAGCGACACACTGTCCCTTCGCTTCCCCGAGAAAGGGCAGCGTTTGCTTCCAGTGCCTTGGATGGAAACCCAAGTGCAGATTCCTTCACTGCCAGAGCTGCTTCTGCATAAAGACACAGGCGGAAGGGATTAAATATCTACTTCTGAGCTTTTAAGCATGCTTTATCCAAACCACCCGTGCATTTCCAGTGTCATGGTGGTTCATAGCAACGTGTGCTGTACAGGGTTGGCCTCTGGCACTATAGAGCCCCTGGGAGAAGTCAGGGGAGCCACCGGAATTATTCTGAAGCTCAGATTTGCTAGTCTCTCCCCTTCTGCTAAGAACCCACCGAAGCACTCCCCATGTCCTCCAGCCTCCTGCCATGCCACCCCCTCTCCAAGTAGGGGCCTCCTTCCCTCCTCTTCCTCCCAGCACTCTGCCTCCCATGAAAAAGAAGTAAGCAAACAACTTCTCTCTTTCCATTTTCATACTTCCATTTAGTGCTACCCACCTCAAGACAACAGTTAAAATTGAGAAAAATTAACTACGTTAAATCCAAAAGAGTGACAGGTTTTATACTAATACTGTACATTAGTGCCCTTTAGAACACCAGTCATACTCACATCTTAATGACTGACCTCACTTGCCCATGGAAGGTGCTTTAAAAAGAAAATGTTGGATATTAGCCAGAAAAACACATTATTGACAGTCAGTAAGACAAAACCCATCACGGTGTTGGTAACACCACTCCGGCCATTACCTAAGCCTTTCCTATGTTCTTTCTATAGCTTGTTTCTGTGTTACTGATGCCAGAGGGGCTTTTCACATTGTCTTCAATAACAGCTACAGGCTCACAAAGTTAAAAGCTTGACTCTTCCAGCCCTTATTAGCATTTACCATTTTGAATCCTTACAAAAAAAATTCAGTTCCCAAAATACTGCTTTTTGTTACACTACCTAAAATGCTTTGGCTGTTCTCTCACCCACAGCACCCCTCAGAAGCCTTGGCAGGACCACACGGTCATCATCTGGGGGAGCAGGCCAGAGGAATGTGTGGGAAAATTGCCAGTAGCGAGGTGGGCAGACAGAGGGATTCTTACCCCATGGAGACAAACGCCAGTCAGACCCAATTACCTGCTACTTCTGTTAGGTGCAACAGGGAAAATGTTTCTGCAGACACTTAATTTTATTCATCTGGAACATACACCTTCTCTTTAAAGTCAGAGGAGGTAATTCTTCGAGGAGGCTTTCCCTGGCAAGCAGCTGAATTAGATCAGGAGTTTTGTAACAGGTGAAAATGCTCTCTGGAGACATTATACAATTGCTCATCCCTAGAAAGATTAAGGAGGCATTGACTTTTCAGAACGGGAGGAAGAGAACAGCACAGGGGTTTCTTGTAGTAGCTTGGTACACGCTTGTCAGGTGTGGCAGTGGAAATGATTGCACCAGAAGATTATAGATACGTGGGTAAGGTACAGTTTGCAACTGAGATGCAAGCTTTGCAAACTTGAAATAGATTCTCTTGTGCAGTATTTTAGCTGGCTGAGAGAATTGCCTTAAAATTAAACACTGTCATAAGGAAATGCCAGTTAACACCAGCCTATAAAAGACAGTATGTGCTGAGAGCTGGGCCTGGCCTCCACTGATTCAAGGGGGGTTCTCAGTATTTATATATGTAATCATATACAGAGCTAACTATATGCTGCAATTGCTTCCATAATAAAATCCTTTGGGATGCCTTTTCTAATTCTATTAACTAGGAATCTTTATCTTATTAGCCTTTCCCTTTTGTATGACTTAAACATGTTAGAGTATGATTTGACACCAGTCTTAGCACGTGGGTAGGTGAGAATTAGAGTCTGAGTATCTTACACTGTGGGAACTTACTCCAAGTAGATGATTGCAGTGCTATTCAGTGCAACCCCGTATATTAGAATCTGGCTCAAAATGTTCCGTGCTCTGTAGATACAATAGGATGACAGCTATAAATACTCTTCAGGCTGTGCTAAAAGACAACAAACAGTAAATTGACAATGGTTAGTTATTCTTGAATGCAGCTGTCACAGTTAGACAGTTTATTCTGCCACTCTGACCACAGACAGAAACTTTTATTGTATGGAATTTTCAGTTTCTTTCTACTATGAAGTCACACATCTTCGGCAAACTGTTTGTGCCTGTCTGCAGCATAGACAAATGCTTTTAAAACTTTTAAACTAACTGCAAGAAATTTGTTCAAACATTGTCTGTAAAATTTCTATTTCAGCTTAAGGACTGAAATCAGCATTCTTGTTAGAATATTTTAGATTGTATTATCAAGATTTTGGGAACCAAAAATTACAGTACTCATTTCAAAGCATTTAGGCTCTGGTACAGCAAATAGCACTCATATGCTGTTAACTTTAGGCAAAATAATTGTTATGTTCAAGTCTATAAGGCCTCTGTGCTTAAAATTTAGCATGTGTCCACCATGCTTTATTGGATAAGGGCCTTGCACAATGAGGGAAAACTTATTACCTTCTGTGAAAAGATTTTTCTGTATTTCAGTGACTTGTGGTGGGGCTTGCCATAGCAGAAAACAATACAAAAAAGGTGTGACAGGCATTTGCTGCTCTGGATATAAGTAACAGAAACAGTGTGCAGCATTGACTTGTTTAGTCTTAAATTGAGTCCTTCTGTATGGGAGCTCTCTCCCGGTCTTACTCGTGTATTCACCTGCTGCGTTCAGGATTCATCCCCCTAACCAACACCTACCCACTGAAGCCAATAGTGCTGTTGAAATGTGGAGAGCTCTTTGGTCGAGGACAATTATTGGGCACTGGTTCAAGACTGTGACTATTTAAAAACATAATTCTGCAGTTCTGCAGGGAAACTTGGACATACCAGCTTAGAAGGGGTCTGAAGAAGAGCTTGCAAATAATTCGTCTTCTTCTGCAACTGCCCTCGCCCCCCCATCCGAGTAGTTCAAAAAACAAGATTCAAGTCTCCACAACTTTTGCTCTGTGTAATTGGCAACACTCCAATTTGAGTAGTGGGCTGGGTGCAGATTTGAACAGGGGTGTAAGAGTGTTCAGCCAAAAGCAACGGAGAAATTAGGAAAATAGGTACCAAACCATGGTGCAGGCTTCCCCTACTCTCACCCACATATTCTCCAGGGGTCAGCTCTCCTTGATAGCAAGCAAGTTCATTCCCATGGCCACAGTCAGTGTTTTGCCTCTCACCAAAATTGCCAGCTAGAGCTATTGGAAAAACATTTAAAAAAAAAAAAAAAAGGGAAAAAAAAAAGGATCAATTCTAATGAACACAGTAGTTTCGTTAACATTTACAGCTTATTAATACTCTAAAACACTGAACTGCCAGGAAGAATTTCAAATTAGTATCAGCCAATCAGTGCTATTTCCTGAGATATCATCCCTGGGAGGAACTGGATGGGATTTCCTACCTTCTTTCACAGAACCACCTTTTCTGTTCCCTCCATGCCCCCTGGATACATTGGATATCTCCTTTTGCTGTCACTCTTTTTGGGGGGCTCTTCCCTCTCTCCTGCAGGGAGCAGGTGGCCAGGCGGTGGAGAACTGGGATGGTTCTGCCACGGAGGCAGCTGACTGGAGCAGCCAGTAGGGCCAGAACATGCATTTAACACCTGGCCCAGGGAAAGGTCCTTGAAAGCACAAGGGGAGCAGGGAAGGAAAGAGGTAGATTATAGCTCTGCATCACAGGGCAGCCTGCCCCACATCGGGATCCCTAGCATGCTCAGTTCCTCCCAAACTTATCAGCATTCAACAAAGTCAGTGGAGAGATCAGTACCAACTTCTGCATGCAGGATGGGTGCTGTCACACCTTGCTTTACCCTCGCCATTCAGGGTTCAGTTTGCTCAGCAGGATGCAGAGAGTTTTCAGATTTCAGGTAACCTCTGACTTACATCAGGGAGACATACACTACAGTCATAAAAGCAAAGCATTTTGAGTGTATTCCTAAGATGTGAAGGAAAAATCAGTGGAAATACAGAGGGGTTCAGATCTGCAGCCCTTAGAAATTTCATCTCTTTGATCAAATAGGTAGAAAACTGTCAGATATCTCTGCTTTTCCCATTGCTGCGGCTCCCCCATTTGGGAGCACCAAAATGCCTTACAAACTTTTTCAAATTGAACCTCAATGCAGATTGGGAAGAGGGAGGTGGTGGTACCACTAATTGTCCCAGTTTCCCACCCCAGGAAATGTGAGGTGGCTGTGCAGCAGTATGACCCCGTGGAGATCAGACAGTGAGTCAGTGGCAGGGCTGGGAACAGCACTCACAGCTTTTTTTTCTCTTTCTTGTGCTCTGACTCTAAGCTTTTTCCACGTATGGCTTGTTGCAAATCAGTCATGGTTAGAAAAGTTATCGAGGTTGGATGGGACTTTGAGCAACCTGGTCTAGTAGAAGGCATCCCTGCCCATGGCAGGGCAGTTGGAACTAGGTGATCTTTAAGGTCCCTTCCAACCCAAACCATTCTATGATTCTACTTCGTATTTCTTCTCCCTCAGTCAGTCCCAGAGACAGCTTGCTCGATAAACAGAGCGGGATTCTTCCGACTGACAGGACTGCCAGGTCAAAGAAGGGTAAAAAACAATCCAGCTTTCTTTTCTCCCATATTCCCCAACCCTCACTGAGAGTGAAGGAAAGCAGGGCTCAAAAGCCTGCCTTTCTCTAGCTGCGTTGGCCTCTCTGCTTTCCAGAAGGCAGAGGAGAAATCTGCCGGAGGCGGCAGACAAAATATCCTGAGAGAACAGTATGAAAAAGAGCTTGTTCCATGGCCCTCCTGCTTTAGGCATCATGCAATATTTTGGAGATAACCTATTCTCAACTTGAATTTGATAAGGCTTTGATTTTTTTCTTCCCATTCTCTTGACAGCATGTATTGAGGTAAATTGTATCTATTTGTAAACACTTTTTTAAAGGGTGAATTTTAAAGTCCCCTATAGATATTTATAAGGGACCTTGACCATAGGCTTAGGTTTGATCTATGGCTATCACTGAGAGCTTTGTCTTTCGGTTCAGAGAAAGTCAACTTAAATGCATGAGAAGGGAAAAAAAAAAGATGATGGCCTTGATTCTGAATTACTGAACACGCACTTTTTCTGACTTCATCACGAGCAGAATGAGATCTGATTAGGAGCAGGGGAGATGCTGCAGAGACCTGATCCAGCAAAACACTTCAGCAAGTTTTCATCTTAAAGTGTATAAATAGTCCCACTGAAATCTAGGAAATACTTACGTGCTTAACGTTAAGTATTCACTTAAGTGCTTTGCTGGATCAGTACCAAAATGATTATTTACAAAGTGCTGTCAAATACATCAGACAGCAAGAAAATACTGTTTTCTGATAAAATCCTTTGGCTCAGAATATCCTATGCAACTGCTCAGAATTGCAGCAAATAACATTTTTCAGATAGATACAGGACATTCAATTAAAAACTTTCTCTCTACACTCAAAATTAACAGCTGTTCCTTTGTTTTGTTTCCTGAAAAAAATTCAACACCAGGTAATCTTTAAGAGCACAAATCTACAGCCATTGAGAGCTCAAATGTTATCTTACTCCCGTGGAGCTTGCCAGGAGCAGAATCAATCATTTTTCACCATTAATCTCTAGTAAAATAAGGCCGACAGCACACAGTTTAACAGTTTTGCTTCCACTCATTTGAGGCAAGTAGCAGGCATAATCCTTTAGCCAGTTGCTTACAGTATTATCTTGATTGTACTACTTCTTTTGTGCTATCCCAGCTACAAAGTGATTAACCTATTTATGCTATAGCTGCAGAAGACCTGCTTTATTAATATCCTATAAATGTTGAAATAATGAAGTCCTTTCCAACCACAGTAGTCTGAATGGGAAAATTAAGAAGCATTTTTGCGGTACATTTGAAATAATGGCAAATATTCAAAAAGAATCTAGAGCACAAATGGCATCCCACGCTCTGTCTAGGGCAGAGGCAGCTTGAACAGCCAAAGGCACTTCCAGCCTTGGGGTGAGTTCTTGTGCATGTGTGTAGTTGAACTTGTTACTGTTCTCACCTAATTATGACAGGAAAGCAAGGATTCAGTGGCACTGAAGGCCACGTTATTTGGGGGAAAGAAACATGCAAGTAGGTAAGAGAGATCTTATTTGTACCTCTTCCAGATGCTGTCGCTGAGGGAATCACGATGTGAGCTGATGGGTTATTAGGCTCCAGAGAGCTGGTACAGCAGACAGCCTCCGAGACCTCCAACCAGTCAGCACCTACAGACAGTAACAAGGCAGAAATCTGTAGGAAACCAGGCTTCATTACTCCTACCACCCACAGCTTTTCCTCATTATTTGACTGAGTCTGTTATTCTTAGATTGCCTAGTGCTACACAGAAGTAGCACATTTGTTAAAATTTTAAATATTTTGGCCATTTGTGTCAAACCTGGACTGCTAACTTTGCCTTGTCACATAGACGTGTGAGTTTGTGTGGGCAGGTTAAGAGGCTTTAAAAATTGTCTTTGCAGATGGGTGCAGAAAGTGTTTTTACGTTCTCTATTTTAATTCTGAATGGTAAGAATGTCTTACATCTCTTCTTGCTCAATATGTTGCATCCTTCTGATTTAGGATCACAGGTTGCTTAACTCTCCCCTGTACCTCTCCTTGATGTCTAACACTCATGCTGCTCTTACCCAGGAAAGCCCAAACCTCACATGCTCCTGGGAGAAAAATTGCTTGGCTCCTTGCTGCTGCCTTCAGTGCGTTTTGATCATGTCTATGGCACAGATTAGTGAGAGTATCCTGCTCTGTCCATCAGTCACCCTGCATGCCTTGTCCCAGCAAGGGGGCAGAATTGATTGAGCTTCATTACCTCTCAAGAAGAAAGCACTTAGGAGAAGATGAGTTTGATCAATTCAAGGCATGCGGCAAGATCTGCCGGCTGGTCCCTGCCCAGGAGTGGCATCAGGCCAGCGCCAGGTTGCTCAGCAACCAGCCGCATCCTTGCAGAGAAAGCAGCAGACCTGCACACTGGCTTTCAAATGCCTTTGTTCACATGTTCTGAAACAAATCTTGCTTTAAATACAGGACTAAGCAGATGTCTTAGGTAATATTTCTGGAACAGTTACAATCACCTGAAACGTTATTCTTCTCTATGGTCAAATTCATCCCTGTCACCTCCAAAGAATCACTAACCTATCTTCCTTCTCTCACAAATTAGAGACAGATTTTTAGAACAGCGTTTTCATGCACCTTAATGAAATGACTGAAGTGCTTGGTCCATTTGATCAAAGGCAATCATTGCAGTGCTGAGAACTTTAAGAAACTTCATTCCTAATGAAACACACATTTGTACAATTTATCATGTCTTACACAATTTCATTTTGGGCAGAGTTTGAAGTTCCTCAGGAGCTGGGGAAGTAATACATGGGGTTGTGACTTCTAAGTTCCGATATGAAATCTGGTCCAAGGCAGCACTGCTCACAGATCCTTTTTACCAGTGTACAGCTGGGAGAAGCCTGGTATAAGGCCACTTCCATTGCTGGACAGGGATGACCACCTAAGGTGAGATACCAGAGGCTGATGGAGATTCATTGATTCCACTGAAGTCCATGGGTGCTTTGCTGCTGCCTTCAGCAGGCCAGCGTTTCATCCAGGCTTAAATACACAGGTGATGTTAGGTTGTAGCTGCTTGTTTGAATACTCTAAGGATCTCAAGGAAGCATCAGAACATTTTCCTTTATCTGAAGTTTCTAACGTTACCGGTCTTTATCCCATCTTAGCAGGCACAGCTTTTCCTCAGTACGTCTCGGAAGTTGTTTTAAGTTCTTATTTCCAACACTGCTGTTTAAAGACCCTGTAACATATCTAAAGAATATCATAGAGGAAAGATGCATCATGGCTCATCTAAGAGTGTGATTGAGGGGATTAGGTTGTGTCGATTGTAGTATGAGCTGCTGTGGGAAGGAAATTGCCCACTGGAAACTTCAGTAGAACTACATATCTGTATCACATTGTTACAGTATAGGTCACAAAAACTCTGATGCAATGTCCTAGAAGTGTAAGACTTTGCACAATTTACTTCATAAGCATATTTTCACTGCTAATTGGACACTGAGCAGGAGTCCATTCTTTCATCAGATAAATATACTGTGTGACTGAAGTAGTTTAACGCGTCCTAGATCTTTATTAAAACTTGAGGCAGTGTAATACACTTACTCCTGCACTAACGTATTTTGCCTTTCCTGAAACTCTGAATAGCAGCACACACAGACTGGAGCACTGGAAGCAAAACCCAGCTCAGGACAGAGTTGATCACTGCTCCAGGTGGCTGGAATGTTTCTAAGGAGGAGTAGCAACTGAGGACAGCTATACAGATCCACTATCACAGAGCTTGCTGATAACACAACCGTTAGACAGCAAGACACTCTAAATCTCCCAAATGCTACGACAATGTATTTAAGCTGCATGTGAGCAGAACTGATTTTTCAGATTTTTTCCCTTTAGTCATCTTACCCATCCTTCTTTCTGAAAAATCTTTGCACAAGCAATTTGTGATCCAGACATCAGTAAGCCAGAGACCAAATGTGCAAATACAAACTGCTTAATTGTTAAATCTATCTATGCACACTGCACTGAGATAACCTGCATCACTCCCATGCCAGTTTTAAGCCATTTCCCTTGAATCTTGAGTTCTCTTTAGAGTGTCCCCATCTACTGTCTTTTCTGAGCTCCTTGCCTCCCTTAACTGAGCACAGAGCTTTTCCTGCAGAGCATTGCATGAGCTGGTATGAAAACCACCCTTTGTCCCTTACAGAGCAAGGCAAGCTTGTGAAGTGGATAGTTTCTGTCTCTTCTCTTCTGCACCGTAAGTGGCTCCTTTGCTGACTAATACGCACCCTGGGACACTGACCTGGAGGCAGATGCAAGGAGGCTGGAGGAGCTGAGCAGCTGCAACTGTATTCCACACTGCAGACCATGCAGCATCCTGGAATAACAGGCAAGGTGGATCGGATGTGTCCTTGGGCTTGCCCTGGTCAGGTAAATCCAGGCCTGGCTGGTGTATACTGCTTATGTGCACTTTCTGAGGAACTGCTCTGACTCTCTGGAATAAGGAAGAAGCATGCTTGTGTAATAAATTAAAAGGAAAACTAGAATAGTGCAATCCCAAGGGAGACAGTAGAGATGAAAAGTATTTGGCAAGGGAAACCTCACTTAGACGACTTGGAAAAGAAAGCCATAAACAGCAAAATAGTTGTAACACACAGGTGTGGAGGGTTGTCTCACCCTCTCCACCTTTCATTTTTTTACAGTTACTAAGTGCAGTGATAGGAAAAATGCCAGCTAGTCTGCAGGAGAGCTGTTTGCACACAGCACTGACACATCTGGGCAACAGCTGTGTCAACTGTTTCTCACCCCACCCCACCTATTCTGAAGGGACATCCCACTGAGGGTGACATGACAGCAAAGACCACCACAGCTGGTCCGAACACAGCTTCTTTGTGTGGAAAGTGAAAATGATGGTGGTTGTTTATTAGACCCACTTGTGATGATGAGTTTGTGGTAGGGTATCTGTTCACCAGAAATAGTACTTACAGTCGTGTGTCTCCACTGACCAGGACCGGATGGACAGCATCCCAGTGGAGACCTGCAGACTGGACAGAAAAAAAGCATGTTGTGTTCATGTACGAAAGGGAACTGTCTCTGGTTCAACCACTGCACTGATGCCATAGCAATTGCTTGCTGTAAGTAACAACCTCCTTGAAGTTCCTATTGGTCTCAAGTCTTAATTTTTTAAATTTTCTGTAGCATAAGAAATACCAGAATGCAGCAGGGTAATGTGCTTCTCATGGATTGAGGCTTTACATCCTAAAGATTGTAACTGAATTCTTCTCACGCTGCACAGCAAATTGTGCAGTCTATAACGTAGGTATCCTGAGGTGATACTACATAGAAAGAATGAAGAAATTTAAGGATGGTAAAGATCAGTGAGGTGCAGGTATAGATAGAATGTCATAAAAAGATGTAATAGATTTTGTCCTGCTAATAGTAATACACTATTGACTTAAAATTGCTATACGGGTAGTATAGAGTCTCCAAAGTGTCTTCAGTGAATCAAAATAAAGAAATCTTTAGGTGCAGGAATCTGAAGTGACTAGGACAGATGTAGCACAATATCTTACCCTTAACAGAGGTGAGAATAATTTAAAGAAAACTCTGAGAGGCTGGATGGCTTTATGTTCACCAAGTGTTCTTTTGAAGTACGAAAGTAACCTGCTGGTGAAACAGGTTTGCAGTGATTTGCCTCCTATGGCCCTTCAATTAGTATTGAAAAGTTTCGGCTTATAGTACAAAATGATGTTAGTGACATCATTACAGGGCAGTAAATCCTGGCATAAGGAGGCAACAGAGACTTCAAGCCTTTCTGCATCCTGAGCAGTATTTCTAGAATACTGCTCCCATGGGGAGAGATATGTTGTGTTTATTTCTTAGGCTTTATCTTTGCTGCTCCAATTCCAGCCTTGACAGCACACATAGATGTGTGCACGCACACACACACAAGCATGCGCTGGAGTTCTTTCAGGCCATGTGAATGACAAGAACCCAGAAAATGAAGATGTATGCATGCGTATGCATTACAGGAGACAGCTGGATCAGACAAAGCGCTTTGTTTCTAGGTTTCTTTTTATCAGTAAATCTTATACTGTCTGTACAGAATATGTCTAAATCTGGAGACTCAGTAGCACTTTCCATCTCTTGGGTCTAGCTGTCCAGTTTAGCCTGTCTTAAGCCCACAGCAGGACAAGGCTGGTGCATGCAGTGCCCTACTGCCAGCATCCTTTTGCCCTGGAAAGGCAGCTTGGGTGCAGGAGCCAGGTGGGTTCCTGCTCCAAACAATAAGAAAACTGCAATGCCAGGCACCGTAGGGCACACCTGCCTTGTAATGCACCAAGCAACCAACATAGCAAGAACCATACGATTTGCAGGACTGTACAATCAATACTTGCTCTGATATATAGTTGAGTAGTATCTTACTAGGCTTTAAAATGTTATGAAATCTCAGGAAAGGCTTTAACAGTCAAAACCAGCATTCTCAAGTTCAAGTCTTCAATGCTAGGTTTGCATTTGAATGGCCAGTCTTGTCCTATACTGGGAATGGAGGTAAGGAAAGCTGTTACTGGTTACCACCCTTCTCCTACCCTTTGGTGGACTGAACAGAGAACAGAAATGTTACAAAGTGGAGTGTTGGTCTGTGCCTTGCTCAACCAATGACTGACATTTATTGACTTTAAAATTTTACATAACTGTACCTGGAACCATATTGCCCAAAGCCTTCTTTTTAGAAATGAGTATTGTTCATCATGTGATGTTCTGGATACTTTCATAAACTGTTCTTGAAAGTTCATTTGGGGAGTCTTTTTGTGCTTGTAAATTATTGGCAGATGTCTCATTTTTCTGCAACGTCAAGAAACTGGCAGCTTTACTAATAAAATTTATAAAAAAAAAGAAAGAACATTGCTGCTGCTGTTGTTACTGTAGCTCCCTATTAAACATGAAAAGTTTTCAGTACTTGCATATATTTGTATTCTGTTGTTTTTCAGTTTTTCCCCTAAGGAATCCAGCCTTCTGATATCAAGCCCTATTCTGAAAGCAGAGACTAGAAATGCCATCTCTGTCCAGTCAGGTTTTGAAATCCTGACCTATCCTCGGTGTAGAGAGACTTCACTAGCCTAGTGTCCACCCCTCCCCAGAAAGTGTTGCTTGGTAGCAGATTTGTTCTATAATTGCCATCCTTGTGACCAGCCAGCTGCCAGTTTGCAGTCCCCCTCCCCTGTAGATACTGCAAGCTGCTGTCTTTTTACTGAGTGAAGGGAAGCTTCATGGTATTGTTTCTTGTGCCTTTACATCAAGCACCAGGTTCCATTCCTGGTGTCTGGTCTCCTCTCCTTCCCCTGAAGCTGGGAACATTTGCTGTGGTTGGCTGGAAGGGTGGTGGGGAAGCCGTGTCTTTGTAGCTCTGCTAGTTCCTGCAAAGCAACACTTTGCTTATTTTGATGAACTTTGTTTCATGTTTTTTATTCCATCTAGACACAGTTGTAATCCTTCAAAAATAAACGGATGCAGTGTCACATTCTAACCTACACAGAGTAGCCTGAAATACTAACTTTCTGGTCTTGTTTGTGCCAAACAAGGAACTGTCACTGAGCCACAGAGAATAAAAAACTGTTGTTATATAATCTTCCTTGCAGCAGTTCAGCCCAGGCATGTAACGAAGCTGGTCCAGCATATCAACACACACTTGAAATTTCTTTCAAGCTGGTATATTCTGTGTTCCCTTGAAGCACGTACTCTACAGTGTCCATCAGTTTTGCTGAAAGCAAAGCCTTTTGGATGTGTTACAAATGTGAAGCCAGCTACATGGATTTAGAAGAGCTGTCTTGCTGGAGGATGAATATTGTGTTTGTAAATCTGCAGCAGAAAGCTAGGCAAAACATTCATGTTATAGAAAACACAGCTTAAAAGGACAATGGGTTTCCCTTGCATGAGAATCTCTGTCAGTTGTCTGACAACTTTGTTTATACTATTTTCTGGGACGCCAAGAGTTTCAACCAATTATTTAGTGCTTCCTTCCTCGTTACTAGTGCTGCTCGCATCAGCTCCTTGGGGCATCTGTTTTCCGGCTCTATTAGACAAAATCCTATTTGGTGTTAACAAAATAAAGTAAAGTAGATACAAACCAAATGTGTAGTCTATTTTAAATTCATTGCCACTGTTCAGGTCCTGCCTCACACCTGATCTTTGAGTACCTTAAATCTGTTCTGTCTGCTGCACATGATCTCAACTGAGTTGGTCATCACATGGTAGTAAAAAAAAACAAACCCAAAATGTTCTCAACCTTTTCAGCCTGGGAGAAACAAGGTTAGAAGAAATACAAAAAGTGGATGTCCCAAAGATGACGGTAAAGCCAAACCCCTTGATGTCCACAACTTTACCACGAGAAAAGGGAAAGGCAAATGGCTGTACAATTTTTGGTGGCCAAAGAACTGAGAGATAAACTAGCAGGCTGCTCTCCTTTTTTCTTTTAGTGGTGGTTAGTCCTTCTTTTCCCTTTTTTGATCTTCCTAGGTCTGTAAGAGGACTGCAATAGGACTGTAATACCTCTATGGCCTCAATGCCTTCAGGGCATTGTGCTTTTTATAAAACAAGACAGTTCTGCATAGTTATCCTGGTGCAAGCAGTCCAGCTGCTGTCCTTGCACTCTGCACTGCATTCACGTGTGTCAGATGCTTTTGTCTCGCAGGCACAGAAGTGTAATCATCCTGCTGTGTATCCAATGGAGCTCTTAAGATTCTCCAGCCCTAAAATTTAGTTGTCATAAAACTGGACTTGAGTGCAATGAGAAAACTGATCTGAACGAACAAGAATGAGGCTGGTTTATGTATAAATAATCCTGTTAGACCGGGAAATACAAACACATCTAGTATTAGATCAATAAGATCCATGACAAACAACAAGGAAATTGGAATTGGCCATTTTTACTTTCCAGTGTAACTGATATGCAAAGAGGCAACAAAGGCTGGGAAGGGAACTCTGAGAATGAGATTTCTGCACATCTTTGAGCCTCCACAATCTTTTGGGCTCTGAGGTTTGTGTAAAGCCCCAATCATCTATACTTTTTGGTCAAATCTAGCCAGGCCTGAAGAATCAGAGACCTGATCCAAAGAAGGAGGGATCAGAGTGTGTAACAGTGCTGCAGATAAGTTTGAAGTCTTATCCATATCTTCTTGGGAAATAGATTTAAGAGCTCAGAAAAACTATGATCTGAAAGGAATCAAACTTTCACCAGTGCAAGAGCAAATATTTAAAGTCCTGTTGAAAAATCCCAGAGTGTCTCAAAGGTATTGAGTGGGCCAATGCAGTATTTCCAATTCATCTTTTTCCCTGCAAAGAAAGTCTCTTTTCAACAAACTATCTGCTCTTGTTACAGATCTCAGTAATGACACTACAAATCCATACTAGCTGTCCATTGGGTAATATGGGACATGTTGCCTCCATGCTGTCTTATCTGTCTATCTGCAAGAAGGTGCCAGATCCTGCCTCATGTTTACTGACTGATTGCTGCCTTCATTGTGTTGACTAATTTGGCAAGGTGAAATACAACTCCTTATCCAGCTCTATCTTCCTCTCAGACATACAAGAACGTTTTGCATGCAATCAGTTTCAGGGAATGCTTCCAGTCATATTTAAGGGTGGAACCTTACTGATTTTGGATGAAATTGTAAATTCTGAGAGGAAAATGGGGGACCAACAGCTGTAGACACTACAATACAATAGTAAATAAAACAAAAGAAGTTGATGAAAGAATCACAAACACCCAACAGAGAAAAGACACCTTCCATGTCACCTCTGCCCTTTCTTAGAATGGTTAGGGTGTTGCTATCTTGAAAGAGCTGTCTTTTCAAGTAGAAAGAAAATTCCTTTTCCTCTGTGTAATGCCACTGGCATAAAAGACAGACTTCCCTCTATAAAGTTTTCCAGTCCCTCTGCCTCTGTCAACAACTCTTCCCCTGGAACCAAACTCTGGTAACAGTCAAGCTGGAAGACATGAGCATTTTCTACGGCAAAGCATCATGTCCTGGCCAACATCCACTTGCTCTGTAAAATAGGAGGGTCCAAGGATGTGCAAGAATTCTCCTCAAAACTAGAGTCACTCTTGCATTTAGGTCCATGGTCTTGGGTATCTAATTTAATAGCTTTCTGTTTTGAACTCAGGTATCTTGCACACTTAGTGACGCACTGACTGGACAATCCATCATGGTGCTGACTGCTCATGCAGTACTGAGCTGCCTGACTTCTTCCTCTCTTGACAAAAACAGCTCCTTTACTTTCTTTACAGTTGCAAAAGGTACTGGCAGTGCTGCTGGTATTTGCTTCTCGCATCTGAGCAGGTGAAGGGAGAAAAAGGGCAAAAACTTGGTCTCTGTGACTGCTTCCTACATTTGTTCCTCATGTGGACAATATGTTGCGAATGGCTCGTTTCCTGTGATTCCTGTCACTAGATCTACTTCAAATGTTGTGGTGGCTAATGAGGCTAATAAGGCTTCTACCCTCACCAGAAGAATGAGGAAACACAGTAATTATAAATTAAGTCAAAAATTAAAAATCCTTTAAACAGGCTGCCAGCCAACAGGTAGGTAGACAGGTAGCTCGTAGATGTAGACAGGTAAATAGATAGACAGGTAGGTGAACAGACAGATCTACAGACAGGTAAGATTTTAGCATCTAGGGTCTTCCCACCCTTTTCTATAAAGCAGTCCGAGACATGGATAGAAAAATGCTAGTATAGAGATTATTTCAGCAGATGGGTCTTGAATCTGCAGCTACACATGCTGCAGTGGAAGTTTCTCCCCAGATTTCTAGCCACTGAGCTAATGTAATGTGTATTTAGGCATATGACTCTAGGCACATAATATATTAGAAATAATGGCCTGTTTTCCTTGAGATTTTCAGAACTACACTGTTGTAAAGATACAGTTTCTCGTGAAACAATAAAGAGTTCTTTAACTTTTGCAGAATTTAAATGAAATGTATCTTGAAATAAGTATGTTTACTCTTAGTCTAATTAAGTTATTGCGGTATAGCTGACAGAAGAATTTATTGTACTCTGATTTTTTTTAATTTTTAAAAAGAAATAAAGGCAGGTTAGAAATAGGTTTGCCTCAGTCAAATCCATCAATTTAAGTAAGCTCTTCTGTCTGACTATTCAAAGTCTATAAAGATGATTTTGCATGAATGTTGTTTAAAGATACATTATGAATACCTGGAATACAACTCTAGTGCAGAAAATAATGATGATTTTAGGATGAACACGTAGAAAGACTTTTAATTTCCTCATAAATTGCCAGCCTGTGTAGGCTGGTAACAACAGAGAATGAGCAGGCAACACTGAGCTGTGATTGCAGTGGCTGCTAGAACTTAATGTCCACAACCTGGTCGTGTCTCCTTTACAGCCGTTCACACCCAGCTCTGCCCGTTCGACAGAGCTGACCATGCCCAACACAAGACCCTACCCTGCTGTCTCAGAATCATTCATTCAGAAAATGGCATATTAATACCTAATACGTGATGCCTTAACCTTCATTTTAATTTAGCCTTGTGCTGAGGTCTTATGCCAGAATTTGCATGTGTTTTAAAGCCTCAGTTTTGTTCACTGCCACTTTATATTTTTGTTTGTACTGTCTTTTTTGCATCCAATCACTTTTGTTTCTGCTGCTGTGGCTGGAGAATGTTACACAGTGTTCCTTGTTCAGTCCATCTCACAGTCACAACATGTGGGAGTTGTTCAACAGTCAGTGTGCAGCCATGGTGAAGAAATAAGGGCAAAATCCATTTTTGTAGATTGTGTTCCACAAAAACACCCCCAAACCTGTCCATTTGGGTTCCTTGAGAGACATGTGCTGAAAAGTCACATTTGAACTGATCTCATAAAGCCTTCTGGAAGAAAGATCTGCTATTGCCACAACCCTGTGGGAAAGGCAAAGGTGCTTATTAAATATAATCATAATTAAGGAGTTGGGTATAAAGCAAGATCACCTCTCAAGGCACGCAGGTGAGAGACAAGGTCCAAAGTAAAGCAAAATGGTTTCTGACTCTCTCCAGTGTTTTGACATAATTACAAATCACCTGTGAGAGGCATGGACCCTGGTGGGCTCTCCTCTGCCACTACATGATTCAGCAATGGACTTTGTCAGAACGGCATTTCAGCACCAATCCAATGCATGTCTTTGAGTGTGTGCGCTCAGGCCAGTACTCTTTAGGCCACTACAATCAACTTGCATTGTTGGAGAAAAGAAATTTGAGTATGATGTAGGTGGGAAACGTAAAAGAATAGGACTTTTCTATTTCCTCCACCCTCTGATCTCAATCGAGGATCAAGTACACAGCTTAGGCTAAACAGGATCTGAGCAACTTCTTGTTTCAGAAAAATTCCAGGAAGGGTTTGCCTAAACTAGCCGAGGAGCTCCTTCTGTCCCCTGAGGGACAGATAATTTCTGGTGAGAGTTCAAGCAGCTAAAAGAGATTACCAGCTTGCTAATGGTAATTCAGAAAAAGCCAGTTTATATAATGCGACAAGATGGGATTTCTGTTGCCTTGAAAAATCAGTTTAGACTATAATTACAAGGAGGAAATTTCTCTGAGATTAGTGAACTTCAAGGCTCTAGGAATAAAAGTTCAAGAACTATTAATAGCATCATGTAGTTTTGGTACTTAACAAATAATAATTAAAATCATCTACAGCCAAGCAGATATTTTTTAGAAGATGTTCACCAAAAAAATCTGAAGGTTTTTCTAGGGTTTGACTTAATAAGAGAATTTATGTAACCAACATTTTAATCAAAATCAACAAGAACTATGGGGATTTTTAGCTTGCTAAGAATAGTTATTTCACTAATATTTTCTGGGCCAATATTGATTACAAAGGGGACAAAAAAGGACACATTTTTCAAAAGTTGAGAATTTCCTCCCCCATTTCTTAATAAAAGCTACTTTCCTTTGTGTGAAATATTTCAATCAGAAGAAAAGTAATCACCACAGTTGCTTCAGCAATGGTCATAACTGGTATGATTTATTTAGAGTTAGTTCTTAAATATTTATTTGTTTATTTATTGCATAAATTATGCATAAACCTAGGACATAAGCATCTGAGGTTCAGAACAGATATTCTTCACAGTTACAAGTTTGCTGAGAGCAGCTCCTTTCTCAGCTTTTACACCAGGCAATGAACTGCTTCCAAACTTCATGACGGATCTTGCCTGAGCTAGCGCTTGAATCTGCAAAGCTGTGGCAGCTTTCAACAGCTGGGAAGACACAAGGAAAACATCCACATGTGGACAGAATCTCAGATTCACTGTAAATAAACTGACACCATTGTGTTCCACGTCCTTGCCAAATCGTGTGTCTGTGATTCCTCCTCAGCCTTAAGCTTCTTCATATGGCTCTTCCAGTGGCTCAGCGTGACTACAGTATTTGTCCTGTGCCATCGTGTATAAAGACAGTTTCACTGTCTAGTTTGTTTTCTTTTTCACCTGAACTTCTATTCAGTGATTACTTCTGAGGACCACTAGATTGACATCAATCTTATTTTCATCTTCCATTCTTCCCCAAGGCATAATTAAGCTCATTCACCACTGTTCAGTTTAAATCTAGATTCAAGTATCAGGCACTGGTTGCACAGTATCCTTGAGAGTCCATTTGGTAATTACCCATCGAGCTTAAGAATTAATGTTGTCAATGTTGGAAGCAATTGCTCTAATGCTGTCACTCTTTGGCAGCCTCATGACCTACAGAGGGATGGTGTTCAGAAACTGGAAATTGAGTTGGTTTTCTATACTATTCCCCTTCCTTTCTTGTATCTGAACTATTACTGTTGCTCCCACTGTATTTGCAACAAATACTTTATACTTTCTCAGCTGTGGTTTGATCTGTGGCCTTTTGTAAATTTTCTTATCAGGTGTATCTCTTAGCACCTTTCACATGCAGAGCACTATGAAAATAAACCCTAATTGACCTGCAAAACTTCCTTGTAAGGTTGGTGAGCTTTCTGAGCCTTCATCTACCCATGATGAAGTTCTCTGTTTTCTCAAGCTCATAAAAAATCAATGTCAGAATCAAGGTTAAAACTCAGAAACCCTTAGCTCCCGTTCCTGGGATCTGACCTTGCTCATCTTCTAGAAAGCCTCTCCATTCAGTTTACAACTGGCACATTGCATGATCCATTCCTGCCCACATCAACAACTACCAGGAGACTGTAACCCCCTTCCTGTTCCCACTCCATCAAGGAAAAGGCTGCAGGTATGCAGCAATGCTGGGTACAGACTATTCCTGCCTGCAAAGGTGGGAGTTTTCCCCGAATGTCAGAGGGAGCTTTTCAGCTTAGTATGAAATGTCCTTGTTGAATTCTACATGCTCTGGAGTGGGCATCTCTTATTTGCACTAAGAGTCAGTATAATTACCATCCCTGTAAACAAAGAGTTTAATACACTGAGGGGAATTTACTTAACTTGGGCCATGGCAGATTTATGGTTTTTAAATGGAATGCCAGAAGGTTGTTGGCACTTAGGGAGTCCTGGTTTGTTATTTCATAATCACATATTTATGGTTCCCACAGCACATTGTTTTTGTCTTGCCGTTCATTTATTGCAGGTCTATTAAGCTGTCACTGCTTAGCTTCCAGGCACTGTACTGTAATTCTATCCATCGCTGTTATTGTACTTTCATTCTTCTGGGACTGTTTTGATGGAGATCAGTATCAGTGCCGTGGAGAATATATAAGGAGCATGTTCTGCCCTATGAAGCAGGCACAGAAAAAGTGAAGATTGTGAATGAGCTATTGTCTGAGGAACACACTCCTTACAAGAAGGATTAATTATCAGCAAGCCCAGGTGTTGGCTCATTGAGTGTACTTGCTGATGAACAGGATCCCATGTATCAGGACCCACCCGCACAGTCACTTACTATTCCTGTTGGCAATTTTAGCAGAGAAACCAGGGTTAAAGTAGGTCATTGATATTTAGCTCCCCTGGGGAAAAAAAAATCACACACACACCCCCACCCCCAAAAAAACCCCACTTGGAAACCTTTGTGTGTTATTTGTCTCGGCCAGGATTTTGCAGCTTGTTCTTCATTCTTCTCCTTCTAATGGGTACTCACATTCTTCACTCAGTTTCAGAAAAGTAGCTGCCTGGTTGTTCCTGTGAAGGTAAAGGTAAACCAGAGCCCCATGCGGGGCTGTTTGTTGCATGCAGAAACACCTATTTGAGAGTGGAGCTAAATGCTTTGCTTAATAAAAGGTTATGTGTGTGTAATGATGAAACAGAAAGACCTGAAGACGGGAGTGCTTCCAGTGGCAACTCTCAACGTGGGCAGAGGAGAGGTGTTGATGGCACCATCTCCTGATAGGTGAGTGCAGTCAAGGTCACCGGGAAACCAGCTGGCGTGACCATGTGGCTCCTGAAATGCTCAAGAGGCTCCCTTTGACTCCAAGGCAGGAGCTGCTAGTAAGAAGGGTGGTGAAGCAACTGATTGTTGCCTTTTGGCATCTGGACCTGGCCCTGAGCCCACAGTTTCCGGACTGGTGAACTGAACGCTGGATGTGTTGTAGGGCCCTTGAGGGGAGTGAGCAGACCCTCACATCTGCTGACAGCTGGCCTTGCATGCAGAAACTTCACGGGCTTTCTTACCCAGCACTGCCAACACATATCCAGACCCACTCTTTTACTTTCTCCAGCTCTTTTTAGGTCTTTCAGTCCAAACTTGCAAACCTCAGTTGGTTTAGTTTTTTCTGCTGCTAATCTACCTCTCCCTGCCCTGGACTCCTTCTCTCTCTCCATTTCTATCAAGGTCTGGGGTGTCTGTGAAGCTTTGCCAGAACACCCAACCCCAGAACAGAGTAATTTCAGACTGCCACCAGCCCATGTTCTGGGCAAGCATTTTTGTCCACACTCCACCTCTGTGATCTGCCCTTCCCAATCACTACCACAAGCCCAGTCCAATGGCTGAGCACCAGCAGGTCTCTGGCAGTTCCCAATGTAATTCTCTCCTCATGAGCTCATTGTTCATCAGATCCTAGGTATCTACCCGCCTATATAGAAGTGAATCTTCCCCTCCTCTCCTTCCACTAGAGTGTTTCTGCTGCCTTCTATCCCCTTTTGTAAATGCTCTAACTCCTCCAGTCCTCCCTCCCAGGGCTGTCTGGGTCCACTGCTCTCCCGATATCATTTCGTATTACTCCCTTCTTGCACCAGGCGTGCCCTTGGCTTTAGGCACTTTGCCAGCCAGTTAACTGTCCTCCTGTAGCTTTTCTCTTGCTTGTCCATACCTCAAATCTCTTTCTCAGTCTACTGAGGTAGCCTCCTTTACTTCCAGTCCTTTTTTACAACAGATGTACACACTTGTATCTACATATTTATACACTTATAGACACATAAGTTTACCAATAGTGATTAAATATATTAGCATTATTTTTCTTAGAATTAGACCCCATTGATACTGTCTTAAAGTGCCTATTTAGAAACTGGGAGAGTCTGATACGTGTGTGCCCTGTGAATCAGGTGTTCTCCAATACATATTGCGAGAGAGGTTAGACCCTTAAATATCGAAATAGAAATTTTAAACAGCTATCTTCTGTTCTCTCCTTTAAATGTCTATAATGCATAGTTGTGGCAGCTCTCTTCTGCATAAGCATTATTTTTTTCAAACTAAAGTGAGGAGGAAGTTCAGCTCTTTGACCAGTGTGAACACATTTCAGTATTTGATTTGTGCCTTCTCCAAAATCAATATAATCCATTTTTGCTAGAAATTCAAACAATCAGTTGTGCTCTCAGTCTGAGCATTAGGACAATTTGATGATAAGATTGATAGACAGTTGCACAGAGGAAGTCTATGGATTACAGTCTGCCACTGGACTATCAAGATGAACCAGGCACAAACTGGTAGGCAATTTCCCTCCGTGGTAGCTCATAATTTCATAATTATTTATATCTGGAATGCTGCTAATATCACAGATATCTAGTATAGCCAGCCCAGAACATACTAATTTGATGAAGAGTATGGATGCCATGAGAATTTTTCATTTGGAAAAGTCAGTGTTGAGACCTGGTCTTGGTGCATTGCCATACCAATGACAATCTATGATGCTTTCCTTCTGGAATACCACTTTAGAATAAATAAATGCCTCTTTGTCACAAAGCATTTCCAATCCATCTTTAGTGAGATAGAAGGGAAAGGGAGAATGTGTTCATACACATTGTTTTTTCCCTTGCTCTACTGTGGCTTCCAGATGCTCCTTTCACTCCAGGGGAGAACTATGTACTAAGGGACTCTCCAAGATATCACCTGACATGAGGTTGTTACCACAAAGACAATTACAACCTTCTGCTGCAAACTTTCCAATTTCCACATTGCAACATATTCCCTTACCCAGTCTGGTCTAATTGTGGTCTGACTCTACTTGTCTTACTTAATTTGTTCCCCACTATTGGCTGGGCCACAGCACACAGTATTATCATTCCCATTTCTGGTGCCAGAGGTCTTCACAACAGCTAGAAGCAATATTGTAGACAGACTCTGACTGAGCATCTAGGCTAGAGCTTGCTTCAGATAACGTAGCTACCAGACTCCCAACAGGTCTCTGCAATGCAAATTGTAAATTTTTAGGGCTTATCCAATGGCTCTGTTGGGGCAATTTTACTTTGGAGCAGTATGCAAGGGGCATGCCTTACTCTATGGTAGTCCCCCTGCCAGATTTCACCTGAAAAGCCCACTTTTCAAGTCAATGCTCTGCACTGTGCTGAGGTTGCTAAGTTTCCTGGGTTACCAAAGGACTCAATCCAGACACCAAGAGATGAAGGTGGACTCAGTCACCTGGGACAAAGAAGGCTGAAAGAACAGCAAGGAACTGCTGATGCCTCATGCCCTTCACAGTTTTTTCTGAATAATCTACCACCTGCTTACTAGTGACATTCCGGTATTTAACAGCTAATTTCCCAAACCCATTTCTGAAGCAGAATTTCTGTCTGTGTGGGGGCTTCAAATCACCTGATAAAATGGTGGTGAGACCATACAGGACTGATCTTTGCCCCCAGACTGTCACTAGGAGTCTGTGAAGAAAATATGTGCCACAATTCCTGTAAGTTACCAGATGGATTTCAAGCTTGCCAGCTTGCCAGTGCTGCTCAGCTTCAGACGCAAATACTCCCGAGGCTTCTGTGACAACAGGGACATACAGACAGTGCAGCAGGCATGAGCCCGTGCCCTGCTGTGTGCTCTGCCTGCTCCCTGCGCTGGACCAGCATCACAACACCAACCTCGCACCTGCAGTAAGTGTTACCTGCAGGGGCTGTGGGAAGTGTGGGCTACCTGAGGTCATTCCTGAACAACTGAGAGTATGTTTTGGAAGATTAGGTACTGAGTTTGACCCTAGCAATGTGGGTGTTCTCTAAAGGAGGTTATGAGATACAGCTTGTTTTAAGGGGGTTGAATCACACAGTCTTTCAGTAAACGACACCCTGTCTGAGCCATTATCTTACATCATGCTCTGAAGAAGCACAGGAAATTCAAAGCAGCCCAAGTCAGCAGGAGGATTTTAGAGCACTTATAATAGTTGACCTTTACGTAGAGAGTGATGTTCAGCCATAGTTACAACAGAGCTGTCACTCTGCTCTAATAAAATTCCTTTGCTACAGAAAGCAGCACCATGCTCTGCGGTCCTGCTCTGGCTCCTGCCAACAGCAGGGCTTGAACTCAGTGTGTGACTGGGGTTCAGCGAACTCTGCACTTCTGCCTCATCTGCTTACTGCTTTTGAAGTCAAGGATGCTTCTTCGAGCTCAGGCTAAATTGGATATATTACTTTTTTGGAGGAGGATTAGAGCTCTACTGTGCTACCCGGAAGGTAGGGAATTAGGTGAATTGAGGTGAATTTGTAAACAACTGGTATTTTAAGGGGCCTTAAAGAGGTGGTCTTATTTCAAAGGCAATTCTAGTTCAAGAACTATCTCAAATTCAGGCTGCCAATGTGCAACTGCTCTTCAGTCAGGACAGTGTTGAGGGCAGAGCTCTGGAGTAAGCTGCACTACCCACAGATGGGCCCTGTAGATCCCTACACTGCACCTGTTCTGGAGACAAACAGGGGCTGCGATTGTCTGAGATTGATAATCCAGTGAATTTTATCAGCCTTAAATTAATTAAAACTACAAAAAAAGAATTCATCCTTCCAATAGAGTTTTTTTCTTTACTTCTCCTCTTTTTTCTGTAGTAATAAGAAATTCAGCTGATGCACTAAAAAGCCTTGTCCAAATTTCAAATTATTTCAGAAACTTTTTAAAGACAGGATCTTGTGCTGTGGAGTAGTTGAAGTTTTGAAGATGACTCATTCCCACTCAAGGAAGCATCTGGAGAGTGCTCTCTTGTTTTTCTTTTTAATACCTCCATCCATTCTTCAGAAAAAACAATTTTGAAGTTAATGGATAACCTAGAACTCTACAGCTCTTCAGTCAAGTTTAAAAAGCAAACATACCAAAAGAAACCCAAAATTTCCACTTTTGTTTTGTACCCAAAATATAAAAAAAAATCAAAGCACTTCATTATGGTTTGAATTCAGCAGCCAACTTACAGACATACATGTTCACAAGGACAAACAGACATTTTTGAGCCTGTTTGTGATCTGATGCGAGCAACTCAGAGCCCCCCATGCTTAGTGAATCTATGGCAGTAATGGATTGTAACTGTTGCAAAGCAGAATAACAAAAGGCATATAATGAAACTTTGGAAGTCATTTGGACCATTTAAAAAATGGAGAATGGACCAAAAAAAGCAGAAAATAGAGTAGGAGAAGTCTGCGTTTTATTAAATTGTTGCTTAAGAGATTTCCTAAACAGCATGGGAACCAGAGCCAGAATTCAGGGCCCCACATATTCAGGTATGTTCCTGTCCTTGAGATAATCAACACATTTTGTTTTCTCTGCAAATCTTGCATTCATTTCTAGGAAAAGAAGAGAAATAAATAGGAATGGTGGAAGCTGTTCCTTTCTGCATAAAATGAGCAAGGTTAGTCTATAAGCATTGTGGATGTGGTCCTCTCTTACAGGTTTGGATGCCCCCAGGTCAGGAAATAATTACAAGTATAATAATAGTAATAAAGCTAATAATAGTGGAATAAGGCAAGTGTAATAGCTGCCCTGCCTGGAACAAGTATTTTCACTAAGATGACATGTTAGCCAGCAGAACTAACACCACAGTCAGCACTTCAAAAATCGACATAGATGCTATTTGATTTGTAGTTCTTCAGTGCTTAAGCTTCTTGGGCTGGGTCAGTTTGTCTTGCCCAGAACCAGACTCACACATGTCCAAAGGAACTTTCAGATCAAATGAGGCATCTTCCTAGTTAGAGAGATGCTCAGAGAGGTGAAACTTTTCTTCCCATTATACTGCAGTATCTGCATTATGCATCTAATACCTGCCAGTATTTTGACTGGGATTGAAGTGAGTGACCCAGGTCCACAGATGGAGGCAGAGGCAGAGCTAGGAGAGCACTCAGGCATGCTCAGCTTCCCAAATGCTGCTACATAAGGTACACTTCATAACTTGCTATATGTGATGAGTTGCTTAGGGCTTTTTAGTTGTCATCCAGCAGATAGCATGAAGATTAGCTCTTATTATTCCAGCTCCTTTCTCTGTCTGGCTTCTAGTTTCTTTCTGGTGTGAACGCAGGAACTGGTCTGTGTGTGTGTGTAAAAGATAACAATCCATTCAGATACTTACAAAAGGTTTAAAACTGTTGCTTTGTGCTTAAAAAATGAATAGATGCAATTGAAATTCTGCTCAAGAATCCAACTAAATAGAGGAAATAGTGAATATTGTGTTTGTATGAAGGGAGGGTAACAAACAACTGAGAGTGCTTAGCAATTACTGATTTGAATTTTCAGCATTTTGAGGTTTTATCTGCTCTGGAGGTTTCTCTGTGAGGTCTGGACTTTCTAGAGAGACTTTTCTGTGCCAGCAAATCAGCATTACTGGTGCCGCACACTGTCCCTTGCCCTTACCATACTGAGATCAGGATCTTCTCTGTCTGTCATCAATGGATGGGAAGTTTTTCCCAGGTATTTCTAGCATTAAGGCAAAGCGTTCCTTACTAAATGCTGGGTCAGTTCTGGGCTCTCATTAGACAGGCTTGGCCTCATCGCAGCCCTCCCTTCAGTGCCTAGGTCAGCTCTAGTCTCTGGCTGGGCTGGCTGCAGTTCTTCTGGCAGGCGGTTAGCCCTGTCCAGCCTCATTACAAGCTGAATGTGCTTCAGCTCCTTTCCAGCTCCAAATACTGCTGCTCTTGCGTTGGCCTTTTACAAAAGCAGCCCATCATCAAACCTAGAGGGTACCCCTGGGAGTGCTCTCATGACCTCCTTCTTACCTCTTCTTTCTTCTTAGTCAGCTAAAGCAGTTTGAGTTTGCAAAGCCGGTGCTGAGGTCACTTCCTGATTTTGTGTTGGCTACCTGATGTGATTTGTTACTGCAATCAACTCGCAAGTTCCCGTTGCGCTGTTACACAAACAGCTTGTTTGTATGAACAGCAGTCCTCACATATCACAGGTATATGCCCAGTATGATCCAGTAATCACTGAAGAACAGATATAAGAAAAGCACCTGGGATACAGTGCTTCTCATTAGCAAGGAATGTTCTCCAAACCATCTTGCCTGCTTACTGGGGGTTCTGTCTTTCCTTCCACACTAACACATAGGTTCATAGTTGTGCAGGCTTTTTCTGCTTTCCATCTGCATGGAATTTGCTGGACTTTTATCTGCTAGCAAGTTTACTAGGAATAACTTTTGCACAATTAACACCAACTGTAGTTCTAGATTTAGAAGAACATGACCAATTTTGAGGTTCAGTAATCATGGTGCATTTGGAAACAGGGGACACACTGAAGTCTATGTTGTTACAACAGAGAATTGATAATGTAACATGATGGAGGCAGCGAGTACTTCTGCATGACACAGGACCTACAGCCGTGATTCTTACAGTGCCTTCCACTGCACACAGTCTGTTCACCTAAAGCAATATCTAATTTCTGAATGCATGCTTTTTTTTTTCTTTTACTTGATCGTCCCAGAAACCTTTCAAGATTTTCTAATGAGAAAATTTATTCCTTACATAGCACAAGCTTAAGTTTTGTTTGAAATATAAACTCCTTTGAAAGTATCAAAGGAAGTAACAATCTGTTGTGCAAAGCTGCACATAACATAAAGAACACTTCATGGAAAAAACTCAGGTAATCCTGGGTATCACATGCATTCTTCTGTCCAGAGAGGTTTTGATGTTCAATTTACAATGGAAAGCAAGAAGATTTAAATAAGCTCTAAAACAAATATTTTGTCACAGCCTTCTGCAATCTTGATGCTGAGGCTGGCAGCTGGATGGGACAGGGCCAGACTGATCTGTCTCAGCCTAAGTAATGACACACAGATGTTTCAGAAAGGCATGCTTCCTGGCAAGCACCAGTAATTCTATAGAGCTTAGATGTCAAGAAGCATTCAGGGAAGAACAGCTGCCAGACTGCTTGTAAATAATTGATTTCTTTTTAAATATAATGGCAAATAAAAGTTATTTTTAGTGCTGGTAGAAAGTATGAGTTCATTTGCGCTACCCAGCTGACCAGTTGAAACAGTGGCAGCAGAGGTGGATCAGAACTGCCTTCTTTAAGGCTTCCCTGCAAATGTGCCAAGCCCAGATCTAAAGGGACAATTGGTAACAAGGCAATTGACCGCTGCCGGAGATTTCACCCCAGCTTCCCAACTGCAAGTTCTTTACTGGGGCAAACAGGTACCAGCTCCAACACTGCTGACCACGGTCTGCTTGTAAAGTCCCAGCTTTATGATTTATTGTGACTGACTGTAACATTGTCACTCTATGATGACTGTACACTAATGTTTATGGATTGCCTCGTATGAATTTGTCACATAAATCACATAAGCACAGTAGGAAGGCTGTTTCTGCAAGGAGCATTTACAAATTCCATCGTGAGGCAAGGTGCAATACATGTGGACAGATTTCACCAGGGAGGCTGAAACTGATAACAGAGCAATTCTGTCCTATTATTGAGATTTTGCTCCAGAGTTATGAATTAATTGTCTACTGCAAAACATCTCTCTTCAGCACATAAAAATCTTAAATAGGCAGCATTATCAGCAACATTAGTTGGCCAACTTCAATCCTTATCTGACCAAACACCATCTGTTTTGTCCGAGGCCTCCATTTCCCACCTCTGTGAAAGGAAAAGACTAAGTGAGCAATAGAGGACTGTTTCTCAGCAGAGAAATGAGAAAAGACGGCTGAATTTATCTAGCTGAAAGCCACATGAAATATACTCTATGCTAGACAGATGTTAACCTCTTTCAAACTAAGTGGTACTTTTTACCATGCATATTTCTCAAGACCTTTCTGAACTGATGAAATACTCATCCCAAATCCTCTGTGTGGGGATATGAAACCAATACCTATGCTCAGATCCTCATCCTGTCATTCTGCACAGATTCATCAGAATTCACAGCCTATACTGAGGATCAGGCTCACAATTCTGAATTCTGTTTCCAGTTCTTTAAAAAAAAAAGTGTTCTATTATATGCACTTTGTTTCATATCTCAGCTCTTTGGTTTAGGCTTGACAGCTAACCAGAAAATGTTACCAATATGTACAGAATTTGATTATATTAATCCCAGGTCACTCTATTATGCCCATTTAATATAAATTTAGGAAAGATTGTTAGTTTAACAAGAACTGAAACTCCATTCCTGGCTTTGTCACTGGGAAAATCTGTTTTCTGTTGCTCCTTTAATCTCCATTTTGTAATGTTTCTTGTCTCTGAATGCAAACTCTTCAGTACAAATACTGTCCACAGCCACAGTGCCTCGAAGAGGCTGATCTGTGTTAGTCTTTAGACTCTCTTGGAATACTAACAGTTACATTATGCGTGCTCAACACATACACTATTTGTATTGCAGTCTGCCATGTTCTGGTATATAGTGAAGGGAGGAAAAATCAAGCCACAGTTCATTTGCTACTCCTCTAAGAAAGGAGTGTCTGGGGATGTCTGAGCTCAGGCTATTGTCCTGACTATCTCTTTTGGTAGCAAGAAGGATTTTCCACAACCCAAGATTATACTGAAAGCAAAAAAATCTTTATTGTCTGTTATACTGCTAAATCATTCAGAAGCTCCTGTTGAAACTAAACAAGGTAGGAATGTCAAAAGTACCTTCCCCTCAGTACCTTCACCATATAGCGTCCACAATTTGAGGTGCAGCACAGTTACTTTATGATCCTTCCATTCCTACAAGAGAATTCAGAAAGCAGAAACCTTGTCTAATTAAAGACAACCTTGGCAAAGCACATAGTTCCAGCTAGTGATTTCTGTCAAGGCAGCCTGCGGTCACAGCAAGGCCATGCAGCAGGAACGGAGAGCAAAGAAGCAAGAAAGACATGTTTCTTGAGATAAACAAGAGAGAAAGTGCAGCCCAATGGTGAGAAACACATGTAACTACCATGGGGAATGCCTTGTTACTGTGTCTGAAGGAAACACTCCAAGAATGTTTATTTCCAGACAGGCTCCTCTCCAGAGCAGGGGCTTTCAACCAGTGGCCTTTACACCCTTTCTAAATCCCTGGTCGAATTCTAAACAGCTGATGTAAACAGAAGGAAAGCAGCACAAGTATCTATATACATACCACATACATAATAGTGCGCATATGTAATAGTGCTACATATATTGGACTATGTATGTTAATTTTCTTATAGGATCTGAATTTCCCTTGAAAATCTTGTATGCCTTCACAGATTCAAAAGAACTTGGATTTTAGGTTCATGAAACTCAGAGAGAGTGCAAAGGGTGAGCACCCTGTTTCAGACAGAGATTTGCCACAGATATGGTTTGGTATGGCAGCTTCTTTCAGTCTTAATGTGAATTCTGCAAAGGATAATAAACTTAGACTTATAGTTTGACACACAAGCCTTCTTCCTGATCCAGCCATGTGGTTGCACGCAGACCCTAGACTCATTTACGTCTCTAAGTCAGTACCCTGGAAAGCAGAACCCTTGTGCAAAAATTTCATTGCAGTTTAATACAGTCTCTAGATCAATATAGTCCTTAGATCAAATATAACTGCCATTTAAGTCAACTGTAAGTTCTGTCTGTTGAACTTATGATAGATCCTTCTGAAAATAGGATTGGCAGGGAAACTTTCTTCTGAGATACCCTCAGCAGAAACTGGAAATAAAAGAATTGATAGCTGACCAACTGCTTTTGCACTTCAGCAGCAGTTGACAACAACAGGATTAGACAGAAAAGTTTATCAGACTGATATTTTGATGTTCTTTCTTCTCCAGAAACATGGTTTCTCTTACCTACATAAAAGGAAGAAAAGTGTAAGTGGGGTGATAGGGGATAGGGATCTCACACAGGCCCCATCAGTCTCTGCAGGCAGACAATATCCTTTAAGAACTACTGCCCTATCCTGCAGCTCATCAAACATCTAAATGGTCTCCAGCCTGTTCCAGAGACTTGCATGCTTCTGCAGCTATGCATAGGCGTCTGCAAATTTGGTTGCCCACCTACAAGAAACAAGGAAGTGCTAAAATTTTACATTAAAAATATTTACATCTTTCCTCTGGTTGAAGGCATAGGAAGTCTGTCCATAACTTCCTAAATAAAAGGGCCTTAGATAGGTTGAGGTGTATTTTAAGAATTCTCTTTGCCTTTTTAAATGAATCTATTGTGGAACTCCTATTTAAAAAATTCTGCAAGAAACAGTGATGTAAAATATCCAGAACTCAGAATGTCTTGTTCTCATAATGATCAACCATAAATTCCCAATCTTCAAGATCGGGAGGAATATTCTGTATATTCTATTCTACTGAGTTCAGCAACTCATCTCTGATGAAAGACCATATCTTAGTAAGTTCAATCCATGTCCCAGAAAGAAACCTAGTGAGAATGTGGCATCAAGAATGAAAAATTAATCTTTGTTGAGTTTGTCTGTTCCAGGGTTTAATCACTTTGTTGTTAAAAATGAGTCCCTTTTTCTTATTTAAGCCTCTCTGACTTTGGAATGACTTCCAGTCATTATCTCCTTTTTCCCCCCCATTAGACTAGGCAGGAATGGGCCATATATGCTACACAAAGAAGTGTTTACAAAATTTTTTCTCCTTCCCCTGTTGTTTTTTTGATTAATAAATTAATTGAATACAACTTCAAGGGCATGTTCCTTTGCCGAGGTTGTAACATACATTACAAAATTCTCTTATCTTTGCCGCATTTCTAAAACTATCTGCTATACAACAGTTTTATTAATCTTAGAGTTGGTGACATACTCATGACTTCTTACAGAAGGCACATGTGACAAACTGACAATAGGAATAACACATTTGACAATACAGTGTAGATCAAACAGCCTTTCTCCTCCCTCCCCTAGCATCCCATCATTTTTTTTTTATTATAGAGATGCTCTGAAGACAGAACCCTCAAGGGGTTTTGATCCTCAGACGCCTGACCCAGCATTGGTATTAAAACGCTGACCAAAAAAGCAAGGTAGCAAGGTCATATACTTCATGCTGTCCTATCAAGATTCAGAATAGGGTCCCATGGGGCACTGTGAGGTATATGCAATTACAGAGGAAAACAAAATCATCTTCTTCCTTTGGTCAGAGCGGGTTTGTGGCTGTTGTTCTTAGATGAGAAATAGTACTGTGTTCAGGGAAATTATGTAAATGGAATCCAGTTTCTAATTTTGTACTGGATTCCCACTTAAACTTCTGAAAGGAACAGCAAAAAATATCCAGCCCAAGCTCAGGAATGAATACAAATAAATAAAGAAGCAAATACTGTAATTTATCTGGGTTGCAGTCACTGCAAAAAGACTACTAAATTCAACAGGATAAGTAAAACTTTACAGTTTGGTTGGTATTTTGGAACACTGGCAACAGATATCATCTTGCAAAGAAGAGTGATTCATCCAAGTACTTAGATGATGGGAACCATGTATAGGTTCTGAAGCTGCTGACCAACATAAACAGGCTGTAAATTTAGTAGGTAATAGTGCAAGTCAGAGAAAAACAGAAGAAAAGAAAACATACGGTCATAGTCTGAAAAGTGGACAAAAGTTTGAACTGGAAAAACAAATCCAGTTATTCAAACAGGGAAATACTTGCTTCTGCTTAAGCATATACAGTAAATCATATTGAGACGATCATATATGACATTATTTGCAGGCTAACAGTTTGAGAGAGACTCAGATGGAAAACTGAGTTCTGGATACCTCTGAACATCATGTAATTTGCAAATCTGCATCTGTATTAAGTATCAGGTAGGCACTTGACTTGAACTCTGAAGAAGTCCAGTTGCAAATTTTGTTGCTCTGACTGCTAACAAAACACAACCTTTAGGCTGTTCTGAAGTTAGCTCCATTATCTGATGAAAGCTGACACAACTCAGTAATTATATCCAGATGTTAAAATGTGAACTGAAGCTTTCTGTGCAAGAGCTTAACCAACACTGAAGCATGAAAGAAGTTGTGTAGTATTGTAAAGACATGAACGATGCTCCTCTTCAGCTGACAAAATGGCTGGTGCCATATACAAGTGGTTTCATGTTAAAAAAATTCTGTCAGGTAGGCAGTATGTTATAGGAACCTTTTTATTTTTTGCATGTTACCTCATGAGCTGTGACTTCTCTGGAGGGGAGTTTGCACCTCGATGTCATTTATTTGGGGCCTTTATGACCACTAACTTCTGTGGTGAATGAGAGCATTTGTCTGAAAGCAATCAGATGTAAGTAGCTTTGCAAGCCCCTGAGCAAGATACCACTCTGAACAGCAGAACATATCCAGTACTGATAATTAAACGCAGGTACCTTTGAGATATCATGACAAAAGTATTCACCTGGGACATTGTATTATTGCCAGAGACCACAATAACACAGGACAAGATACATGCAGTGACACAGTTTTCTCTGCATCAAATGGTATGGTAATATGAAGTTTTTCCCCTTGGTGAAAGAAGTTAGTGAGGAAAATGAAGTGTATTGAGGTTGTGGAGTATTGACAAATACTTCTTGTACTCTGCATAGCAAGGATGTATCTCAAGCATTGTCACACCTCTAGTTTGTGTCCCTTGCCTTGCAGGAGAGCAATGTTTGAGACTCTCTCCATACTGCACTCTGAGCAGGGCATGCCCAGTTCTGAATGCTCATTCTAAATGGCAAGGCATGGTGGCTATTAGGGCTACCATGACTAGAAGCAAGGGACATGCTGTGTTTCTTCAAGAACTGACCCAGCAGCACTGTGTTCCTCAGGCAGCACAATGAAAGCACCTGGTTATACTGAAAAGATGGAACCAGTCTGGATCTGCTAAGCCCAGTCTGGGCTTGCAGTCTGCAAGGAACATAAGGGTTAAATGCACAACAGGGATTTACAAACAGCCAGCTAAATTTCCAGGTAGGCAGAAGGGGTGGATGAGGTCAGGTTTTGGGAGAGTTGATGCTGGCAGAAGATAAGAAGATATCAGAGTTAAGGAAATCAGCTTGGAGTAAGCTCTTCTTGGGAAGAACTATCTGTATTTGCAATCATAGTGCATATTGATTGTCTACAGCTGTGGACAATGGCTGAGGTGTAGATCTGCCTCCTGCTTGAGCAGAAATCATGGTCTTGGAACATACTTGTTCTGGCAAGCAAGTATAGAAATCTTACATGGGTGTAGCTGGGTGGCACAGTCACAAATACAAACCAGAATTCATAGTTAATTGTTAGTGTAGCTTTACCCTTTGTCCTTATTACTTTGCCTTTAAACAGACATAATAAATGATCTTCATTACTCAGATTTATTCTGAAGGAATCTAAACTTCCTCAGCTCACTCTTTAATCATCCTCTGGCTTACACTTTTGTCCTTCCTTCCAACATGCTAGTAATAAATAAAGCTCTTGAAATGGTCACAGTACTGTGGCAAGCTTGCTAGCCCATACATCTTTTTGTATTTGTGTTTGGGTTTTTTTTAACTGTCTAATATATAGCCTCTGTATCTCTTAATTTCAGAGACTTGAGAACTTCAGTATTTCTCAGCTTGCATTCTGCATCAGAAGATGTCTTATGAAATGTCTGCTAATAGCTTGCCTCTAATATTAGTACCAATGACAGTCAAATAAGAAAAACAACAGAGCAGCTTCTTGATGCTTGGGCCAAAGGACAAGGAGTCAGGGAAATGTGCTGCTTATTTGCCTCCATCTTTTCTTCCATAACTGAACATAAAGAGAAAGCATGTTCTTATATCTGATGTAGATTTGGGGCTTAAACTAAAATACATTTAAACCTAAGTAAAAACTTTTTTAACTGTGAGGATGATCAAACACTGGAACAAGTTCCCTGAGAGGCTGTGGTGTCTCCATCCTTGGAGATATTCAAAACCTGTCTGGACATAGTCCTGGGCAGCCTGCTCTAGCTGATTCTTCTTTCAGCCAGGGGAGTTGGACTAGACAATCTCCAGGGGTTCCCTTCCAACTTCAACCATTCTGTGATTCTTTGATCTGTCCTTACTTCTGAAATACTAAAAAATGCTGCATGCTGTTGCTTTGATATATTATTTTCTAATCTGTAAAATAGCCATTACTTATTCCTTTGCTCTGGTAGTGATTAAGAGTCTTTACATAAAAGCTTTTTTTTTTTAAAGTATGTTGTGGTTTTTGGATGGAAGCTAGTAGAAAAGTTCAAATGACTTGGCTTCTAGCTGTCTGAATCATTAATGAATTTGTCCATCAGATGATGTCACCTGCATTTACACAGACAGATGCAAAACAAACTCAAGACTTTCCATCTTGGTGAAGGTAAGTAGGACAGTGTCAGAACAATTTCAGGGACATGGGTCCATTACATGCTGACTTAGGAATCAAACAGATGGGAGATTTTGTCACAGTTTTGTATATCCAGCTACCTAGTATTAGTATCACAAACTATTATTATTAAGGGTATTTTGGAAGATGGAAGCTCAAAGATTCTTCAGATAAAAAGGCAGAATTTCTAGAAATCTGTGATTAGATTCAGAGTGGAGGAACAAATCAAGATAGATGTTCATTGGCAAAGCTATAGAGGAATGTCACCTGCCTGGTTCCTGGACCAGCCTGGTCTGCTGAGACCCCCAGGCATGTACATTACAAGAATGCATTTCCAAAAAAGGTAAAGTAATTGCTTCCTTTCCTATAAATCTGTGTTCAGATTTTTTGATTGGTTTTGGAGGTATTTTAATAGCTCTGTCTTTTTACAAGTCAGGCATTTCAAAAAGTCACGTGACTATTTTAAAAAGTCAGGTGACTAACACAATGTACACACTTGCTTCAAGTGTTTTGTTACAGTTGTCAAAAACTAGACTGAAGGAGAAATAATAAAATCTTTTTTTCAGAAATTTAAAGAAGCCCAGCAAGTCTTGCTCTGAGCATATGACCCAGAAGATAATGAAAGTTAGTTCCACTGAGAACTCTGACTATTGTTTAGGGAGTTTTTCTGGTAAATAATGAACATTAGTACTTTCTTCCTCTTTGCAGTTTTGTACTCTGCATTTGTACTGATGACCTCCACTTGGCTCCATGTGTAACTAGAGGAATCTGCTCTTAAGTGAGATGCAAGCATGATATTATACAACTTCCATTGCTAGATACTTCTGAAATTATTCATATTGTTAACAGATGTTCAATCGTATACCCAAAGTCACAATTTTGAAAGTAGAATACTATGATCATTAGTGGGTATTGAAGCTCTTTGTGTACGCCTACAGACACTTTGTTACCCCAGCAGTTCTCAGACCTCAGCTGGCCATGTGATGATGTTGTCTTCTCTTTTCTTCAAGTAAATCTGTCATATTTTTATGCCAAAGCATGCAAAGCAAAGGGGATTGCATACAATTCCAAAACAGTAACTGAGTCATCTACACCCAAGAAACTGTGATCACATCAGAGAGCAGCGAGTACATAAATAAGAGAGAAAAAAAAGGCTATAATATAAAAAGAAATCATCACTACTGTATATTGTCTCTGCTGCAAAGTAAGAAAACAATGCTGGTATCAAAAAATATCTGAATATCTCAGTGAAACAGGAGCTAATGTCTTGGTAGCAGGAAGGGATAACAACATCCATTCATCAGCCGGACTCCAAGACTTCTGTGAATTTGGAAAATTGAAGGCTGGAAAGGCTGCCAAAATCACCTAAGATTATCTCAGGCAAACCACAGAACAAAGAGACTTAATTAATAGCCTCTTCCTTGAACCTCTGGAGTGATGGATCCATGACTAATTCATTGCTGTGATGAGTTCCCCTCGGCTGATTGTGTCAGCTGTACTGCTTTCCATGGATGGAGTTCAATCATATGCATGAGAAAATGTTGGTAGAGAAATTCTATGATGAAAGAGAAATGAGCTTTTAAGTTACTTAGATTATTGGGCAAGAGTTATTCTGTATAGCATTGCTTCATCCAACTTGTGCTTTTAAGTTAATGAACTCTGTTATGCAATTGTGATCTATCATTTTTTTTGGATTGCAAGCATTAATCAATCAAAAAATAACACTGATATGACTGCAGAAGTACTGATGGCAAACTGCTTCCTTGGAGAGGATCTAGATATTCACTGAAGCCTGCAGAGAACTCCAACTGCCTAAATAAACTTCAGACCTTACACACTGCCAAATCATCAGCTTGGGACTGTTCTAGGATATCCATGAAGAATGGAAAGTACATTATCTGTTTGGCAGACAGCTGTCAAGCACTGAAGAGAAGAGAATTCCTTTGTTTGGATTTTTCTGGCAAAGGTCTCAAAGATCAAGGTGTGACTTCTTTTGGTGCTGCTTACCAAGTATTGGGCAAGTCTTCACATGAATTGCAAATCAAAATGCCAAGGAATTGCAAGGACCTAGCATACACTCTAATTATTTTCCAAGCACTCATCAGAGTTAAAACTTTTAATCCAGTTCCTCCACAGTCTGCCTTGGTCAAGTTGCTTGGTCTAACTTTAAATCAGGGATAATATTTACTCAATGACTCTTAACACATGAATGAAACCATCATAATTATTCTATGTGATTGCAGTTCTCAAGGAACTGGGCCTTGAGCTGGTTTCCAATCATCTATTCCTACCTGACAGTATGTTTTCATAAGCACTCAAAGCTGTACTCAGAGAATTCTTTATATGGTCAAGCCAGAAAATATTGTGATTTTTGAAAGAGAAGAACCACCAGCAGCACCACCCCAAGGTATTATAGGAGAGCTTACTGAAATTCCTCAGAGGATGTAAAGAAGGCTAGACAACTAACTTTTGCTGATTTCTTCTTAAGACTTTGAAAAGATAACATTAAAAGGAAGACAATGTTAGTCTGGCTGAAAACAAAAGCAAAACTTGTTCTAAACCTGGAACTAAGTTGGCATTTCTTTCCAATATGTGGAAAGGGTTATAAAATGAAACACCAGGAAAATATCACTTCTCACAATCATGGCTGTAATTACATCAAACTTCCTAAAGGAAGCTTGATGAATATGTTCAATAAATACAGTAATAAACAAAGGAAAAAAAACCCAAACTCATGTGAGTTTAGATAGTACAAAGCTGAAAACAATTAGGAATGGCATCAACACTTACACAGATATTTTCCAACAAGAATGACAAAATACTTCACAAACTTGAACTAGCTAAACATCCTTTGAATAATTTGAGGAAATATATCCCTTTGAATGGGAGATAATTGAGACATGGAAAGCCTCGGCACATCAACAGAGGTGAGGGAGTGATTCAGTAGCAAAGGTAAGAAAAGCATCCTTTCTTTCCCATTCATGATAAAGTTATGTTGGCATAAAACTGAAGTAAAGCAGCTGTGAGTCAATGTTCTAATCTGCTGCAGGCATTAGCAAACACTGACTATCCTGATAAACCATTTTTAATTTTTCCTTAGTAAAATGCTTTAGACAGGACAGCACCACTATTAAGGAAAGATACGTAAGCACAGATGTGAGAACCTGTAAGCAAAAATTTCAGATGGTTCACTGACATATTTTAGAGTGCTGTGAACCTAGAATATTTTAAAAAATATTGCTGCATTAATGCTATGCTTAAACTGTATATGAATTGTGGGAAATACAGGGGGAAAGAGGCAAGAAAGAGGACTATTTGTATATTCTGCGGGCAGTGAAGGCCTCTAAGAATTGCATTCTCTGTCCTAATAATGGAAGCTGCAAATATTCAGCTGTTCTGAATGAAGGCCAAAAAAAGTGCAAAAGACACAATCTGGCCCGAGAGTAAAGATACACCTACGATGGTCAAGAAGAGCAAGACAAGAACCCCAAGATTTCTTTGTCTACTCAGCAAGATCCCCAAGAATGACAGGTAATGACTAGATTCTTGGCAGCTTTATGATGCTTTTTTCTGTGTTATGATGCAATCCACAAACAAATATCACCAAGTTTTGTGAAAGATAACACTTTCTGTTTAATTCAGTCTTTGTCCCTGATAAATAAAATCAACAGGTGCAGTCCTGACTGCAGATATGCTAAAATGGTCACAGCTAACAAGAAGAGACTGCAACACTATGCCTTCAGTGAAAGTGATGCTGGGTCTTCCCCTGAAAACAGTAAAGGCTGAAAGCCTGAGTTCAGAAAGCAGTGCCTAGGAGTAGCCCCAGTTTAACCCACCCAGACTTCTGCAAATGAAAACATTTCTCAGTCTCAGTGAAGGCCATGGAAATTTTGTACATATTTAGAGCTCATGCTTAATTCACTCTGTCTTAACCTCTGTCACGGATGAAGAAGTGCTTTCTAACTCATTTTCAAGAAGACTATGTTGTTACCAACTATATGGCATCATTTAATTCAGTTTTACTATGGTAATAACACACAAAACAAAGACAGAAAGTCTCCTGATACTTCTCACGGCTGACTTCCTTTCTGTATGATCTGCAACTTTCCATCTACATCAGTCAAAACCGACAGTGTGTTGATGTGGCCCATTGCTCTTGACTTTAAAACCTGTCCCAGGCTACTTAGTTTCTACTGCTTTTGGCTCTGTCTTCATCTTCCCATTGTTCTCTGCAGCTGCTATGGAGCATTTTTATTTATTAAGAGATGGCACAAGTTCCAAGATCAAAAAGCAAATAAGACATAAAAGATGCCTGTACCAAATTAAAATCTCTCTAATCTTTCTACTTCTATCTTTATTTATTCTGCTAATTTAATGGCTGGAACAAGTCTAAATATAAACAAAACTTCCTCCGCTGTCCATCCACACAGACTAGACACATGGCTTCAAGGAAATGTGCTGCCCTTTAACAAAGAAAACCTACAGTATGAAAATCCAGCAGTTTTCAACCTTTCCTAAATTACCACTCAAATGCTATGAACTGGGATGAAATTAGGAATCTTCAGCCCACTAAATAACACAGAAAATGGAGCATGCTCATCATTCTCTGACACATCTTCACAATTCTTCTGAGGGCTCTCAGAAGGCTTCTTCTGGGGCTCTCTCAGGCTAAGAATGCAGGCAGATCAGACTTTGTTTTCCTAGCCACTGTGCATTGAACTTGCAGAGTGGATAGAAGACACGTTTCTTCTCTTCTAGAGAAGACTGTCAAGACTGAGTATCTGGAAACTCTTCATAGTAATGTATTTTTAAGACAGTCCAATTATCTCTTATTGAAAGTGGTTGAAAAATCCATCCAGCAGCCTTTCAGAAGCGAACATAACAATGTTATCTATGGATAGACAGACAGATGAATAGATGATTTCATGGGTTCTTTCTATTTCCAAACACTGTAATTCTGCTTCTTTCTCTGCCCAGGTGCAACATTAGCCAGCCTACACTCCAAACATGACAAAGTAGGAAATGCGTCAAGGCAGGAGTTCTTAAAATCACTGAAAAATGGATTCTAAAAATGGATAAACGTGATTGCAGCAATCTAGACAGTGAAATACTGGGAAAGACTTTCGGTCTACTTGTATCAAAGAGGTTTTGAGAATGACTAATATGCTATTTCCACTGGCTCCAAAACATGCAGGTACAAATTAACACAAAAGATAAGGGGAACTTCTGTTCTTCCCCAGGCTATTAGCTTAAGACTGTGAAGTTTGTAATCCTCAATTTCTATCTATGTATTAATGACTTGTGTGGTTGGTTGACCAACCATGCCAGGCCACAGAAAGGAAAGGTTTTGCTGTCCAGTTTCTTTTCTTCTAACATAGCAAGAAAGAAATTTGAGTCAACTGGGTCACTGTGATCCTCTGAGGTTCCGCAGGGAGTCACCATAGTCAATCTCCTTAGTAAACAGTAAAACACAAGGTAAATTTCATCAAATGGATGGAACTTTTACAAAAAACATTCTCTGAAGGAATATTTCAATATCTAGCCATAATAATTTTCTATGTATATGTCACTGTAAGCTGCTTCTACACTACATAATTAACACAGTTATTAATGTTCTTTTACAGGAATGAAAGTTTATTGTGATTGTTTCATAGGGATATGCTAACTGGCTTTATTTATTCACACCGCTATACTAGCTACAGCAAGTCCATTATCATATTCCCCAATAATGTCCTATAATGGTGAGAAAATCTGCCTGTTGTAAGAGAACAGTCATTGCACAAAAAATAGACCTTTGCATTTTGCCTCTCCCATACCCTTCCTGTATTCTTCAAGGCTAAAGGAGGCTGCTGTGGGTATCTGACTTGATCTCTGAAGCACAAGCTGTAGCATTTTTGCCCAGTAACACCTGCAATGAAGGATATTAGGATATAGTCTGCCTTGCTGTGCAAATAAACTCTCATCAAGCTTGATAACTGCTCATGGAACTAGACATCATCTTTTCTAAAAGCTTCCAGTCCTGATTTACTTATCTGAAGTGCTGAAAAATTAACAACCTCTCTCTTGATAGCCTGTTCCAATGGCTGCCCCCCACTATTAAAAATCCATGTCACGTTCCTGAATTGCATTTTCCTAACTTGAGTTTTCAGCCTTTGCATTTTGTTATGCCTCTACAAGGCACATTTAATAGTACAGGCTGTTCTTTCCAGGATTCTCTCTAGCAATATTTCTCTGAGATACGAGTTTTATTTGCTTCAGACAAAAACTATGGCAAAAGCTTATTCTTTTCCAGCTCAGATTACTGTGCACTACACTGCACTTGGTATGAAGACATGAGATGCAGCTTACTATCAAACCATTCTTTAATGCCTGCACAGAGACACTACCTGATTCCCACAGTTCCAGTGCTGTTGTACCCAAGTGTCCCACTCCTGGCATTGCTGCACTCAGAAAGTTATCCTTTAACAGATGTGCTTATGTCCTAGGGCTAATCCACCCAATTCCATCCACTTCCAGCTTTGGCTACCCCATGCAATTTATCCGCCAGCTTCCGTTCATTCTTGTGTGGGAAGCAATAACTGCCTGAAAAATTAACTGAAAACTTGACAAAAATATGTGTAGCTGGGGGATGGGGTGAGGTGGTGTGGAAAGAAAGAAGGAGTTACCTTCTCTTTGCATTCTTCTCTTAAATGATTTGCATTGCGTTTGCATGTCTCTGCCTTCTAGTCTGTCTTTGCTTTTATAATATTTTATTTCTGGGTGCAAATCTGACAGGCACTGTGTTGCTGACTTTGCAGTTCCACTGTTTCCTTCTTTTGGATTAGATTATTTGGGCTTTAACCCTCTGATCTCATCAGGGGTCAGCTGCGGATCCTTAAATTACTTGTACTAGAGACAGCATTCCCTGTTGTCAGCTAGCAAGAGTTTCTTTGTCCATCAGAATGGTCTGTGTCTCTCTCCCACACATACAAAAGCACACAACTCCACCTGCACAATATCTGCATACCCATTCTTTTCCTCTGTTTGCTCTCCCCATATTAAAAGATAAAGATACATCTTCTCACTTCTGGCTGTGAATACACTCAAAGACTAAAGCCAGAGTGTCAGAGGACTCGGTTTCCTGACATGTTCAGAGGGTCACATGGCTATCTGAAAGCAAGAACCATTATTTTCCCCTCCACACTCCCCCAGATATTTCCTTCCCATGCACAATTCTTGTCAGTTTTTGCAACTGGTACAAAGTACAAATTTTTGCAATGGTACAAGGGTGGAAAGTGATGATAATGAGGGACTACTGAATTTTTCTGACATGTTGGCCATAGTGATCTTACAGGGGATTATATCTGCATGTTTCTTCTTGATAAAAAGCAAAAATACAAGTGAAAATTCTCAGGACACCAGCATCAGAGACAAATATTCATGTTTCTCTTTCTACAGATACCCCACTTCTGCCCAGCAGGGTATAGAATCTCCAGCATCATTGTTGTTTTGTGGAACTGCTGAGGCTCAATTATTTTATGCCTTTTAAAAGTGGACAGTCCTTGCTTCAAGGCTTTCCAGTCTGGAATAAAAGCACAGACTGGTAGCACAAATTCCCAGGAAGAGAGGACACAAGAGATATCGCAAGTCATTAGGTATAGTTCTGCGTATTTTTCATCACCATACCATATAAACCCATTCAGCAATTCATCAAACACCATCGTAAGAAGTAATTGGGGTTTTTTCCTCCTATTTTCTATTCCTACTGGAAGAGGAACAGCGTACATTTATGCACAAAGAGTTTTCTTTCTTTTAGCCCTCAAGCTAATGAGTCTAAAGATAATTCAAATACCTCTAGCCCATATGGCAGCCTGCACTTTGAGTATAACTCTGGTGTCTGTATATAAGGCTCTTTGTTTCCCTGACATCCTAGTATTCTTTCTCCACACCTGCTCCAGTTTGAATTTTAATTACTAAATCTACTTCTAAGATAAACATGTTGGAACAATGGCACAAGACACAGTTGTGACACCATTTAATTCAATTTTTCATCTGGCTTCTTATACAAGTCATTATGGCTTAACACTGACTGAGAAATTCTCATAAGTGACATATGAAAGTCAAACCTCAAAAATACAACAAGGAACCACTGGGGGAAAAAAATCCCCCAAAGCAAAAACCTGATATCCATCTATTTCTTCCTCCTCAGCTTCTTGGGCTACAGAATTATCAGTTCCCATCAGACCTCACACAAACAAATCTATCCAGTCTGTAGGTTGTAACATTGCTTTCTGCTGAGGACATGGTGACAAACAATAGCTTTGATCAACTAACCACTGCAAACTGTTATTTATTTATTTATTTACTTTTTACATAGCAGGCATGGTTTTGCAACCAAAGGTCATTCAAATAAAGCAATTTGGCCAGTGCCCAGTTCAGCAATGTTTACCACAGTACACTCTGTTCGACTTTATTAGTGCTAGAAGTAGCTGTCCTAAGTCTATCTGGGTTTTTTATTATCATTATTATCATCTAGATTTTTGGTTATGTTATTTTTTACTTCAGCTTTTGGAATAGGATGGGATGGGATGGGGTGGGATGGGATGGAATAAACTTTTGCCTGGGAAGTTTGGTAGGTGCCTTTCAAATGCTTACTTCTCAGTGCCTGTTTCACTGACCATACAACTTCAGCATCCATTCTGTTTGATTTCCTTTTTAACTGATAAATTTTTTAATTTCAAATCCATTAGAAAACAAGTGATGCAGATAATTAATTTGTAAATTAATTATTAATAAAAATTAGTAAATTCTTTTATGTGGAAAAAGGGGTCCTTCCATGCTCTGCTGGGATAAAGGTTAACAGGCCATTACCTGCCATGTAGATTGCTGCACCAGGGCCCACCCTTTCTTTTGCATAAATGTCTTTATCATTCAAGGGTAAGAAAAGGGAAATACAGCAAAATGCTGGCAAAAAAGCCAACGTGGTTGCAAGCTGAATGCTTCCTAAAGCTTGCCAAGAAACTAACAGGTGTTCAGTAACTTTCTTAATTTAATAAACAATGAAAAATGGGAGAAGTTTTATTCTCAATGTTACAAAAGAGGGGAGATGCTTTTTAACCTGACTAAACCCACTAAGACGTGCAGGATTTACAACAAAAATAAATTTAGTCCTTTACCTTTTGCTTAAACAAGCAGCTGCAACTCAGTCATTATTACAAATGGATTTGTGTATAAAAAGTAAATAACTGTGTCAGTGCCAAGTCAGCTACATCAGAATGAGAATAAATTTTGTAGAGATATTTATCAATTACTGACTTCTCTTTAGAAAGCAAATGTATTTATTTATTCCATAATAACCACTGCTAGATAGACAGAGATAGCCTAATTGCCAAGCAGGGAATCTATTAAGACATATAGGGTTTGAATCCAGAGCTGAACTCAAAACTGTTGGCTCTGGCAAGTCCTCGGCTGCCTTGCATTTAATTTAATTGTGTAACATTTTTCTTCTCATGGTTACTCGAAAGGCCATAACCTTTCAAAATAGAGCTAAACTGTGTATGAGGTCCTTCCCAAGCAGACACATCAAAGGAAAAATCATGTTGTTTCTGTTCAGTAGTACTTTGACTGCTCCTTTATCAATATATTTGACATCTTTGTTAGGAATTTTATGAATGGGTTAATGACAGGAAAGAAGCTCAGGCTTCATGGAGAAAGTGGAAGACTTCAGAAACGTGGTGGTTTTTTTTTTTGCAAGGGTTATGAGTCCAACATTTCAAGTGTTGTCACTACTCATAAAGAAGAAAATTTTGATTTATTGCTAAGCAGTGGAAACATTTTCAGTCTGCAGAAGAATCCCTAAAGGAAAAAAAAAGTTTTGGAATCTCACAGTAAACAAAATTCAACTTACAAAGTGGAGACTTTGAGGTATTTTTGAAAACTGTGCACTCTGAATTTTTCTAAGTTTATGATCTTTTGAGCAGAAGTAAAACATGAAACATGGAAACCTTGAGCCAGAAAGTCCTGTGTTTCTCACAGCAGAAAGGAGCCTCTTGATTTTGAATTTATAGCTTCAAATGATAGAAGTCAATAAAGTAAATAGAGGGCAGAAGAGGCAATGATAAAGTTGACCTACAACTGTATTTGCAGGACTTAACTGTAACTGGATGAATTTTGCTTGGGAAAATGGAATAGTAACTGTATTAATGAAATGGAATAATGGGAAAAAATTAAGCAGCAGGGAAACTGACATCACTAAAAAAGTCACGAAATCAATTTTGCAAGAAGAAAAACTGTAAATTTTGCCAAAATTGCCAAAAAGTATAAAATGCTAAAACAAAATAAATAATTCAGATGGAACACAATGGAGGAGCTGGTCAGCAACTTGCAGCTGAAATGCCTATTTTCAAAAGAATCAGAAATTCAGGAAATAGCAATTCCCCAAATAATACATTCCAGAATGGGCAAAGGGGCTAGTGGAGATATTGGCAGAACTTCCATCAGGAAAATCTGACTCAAAGATGTGTTCCCTGCTCCAAATATATTAGTGGAACGCAAAAAAAATTACAAGCTTTGAGGTATTTACTCAGTAACAGCAGTAACAGCAAATAGAAGGTGGATAGGATTAGGCAGCAGTGGAGGGACATATCAACATGAAACAAAGTTGTGCACTTTATCTTATTACTAAGGGCATGCAATCGAGAATCATTTAGTTACTTATGGCATCTTGGAGAAATGTGCTTCCCAAAGCAATGTCAAATGCAGCACTGGGGATCTGACATTAGTGAACCTACCTAACATCACCTTTATTTAATACTGTTACTGCCAAACAGGAAGAAAATCCAATAGGTTGGCTGGGGGAGGCGGGAATACTTACTGTAGCACACTTTTAATGACAGGAACATAGCAGTGTTGTGGAACAAGAGTAGTGTGGTATCCTTGTCTGCTAGAAGTTCAAGAATCATCACTCAGCACTGGACGAAAGTCCCAGTGAGGAATTGTTAAATACTGAATGAACACCTGACAGCAATGCTGTGAATATTCCTCAAGTTCTTCACAAAGTTTGGCCTGAAGCAGAATTACATCTGTTGTCACCAAGGGAGTTTGAAAGGAGACTGGCTTTCCAACTGTTTATATTCTGTTCATATGGAATTGATCCCCCTGCCCCAGGGCTTTCTTTTGGGTTGACTGTAGGTCCCTTGAAAAGACCCCATGGGCCATTGTTCCCCTGCCACATGACTTACCTTGTAGGTTTTTCTTGCTTTCCTCTGAAACTGATAGTTGGACTCAGCTACAGGTGAGATGTAGGAAATGCGTACTTGCATTTCTAGTGGTATTGCAGGTGACTGGTTGAGAAGTCTTGTTCTCATGCTCATGGCAAGACAAATTGCTAGATCAAGGCTTACGACATAATTTCACTTTCAGGTCAGTCTGATGGGGACCACAACAAGCTGTTTCATCCTCATCTGCAGCACCATTAGTGTTTTAAAATGCTCACAGTTTTATTCAACAAATTCACTACTTATACAGGTCCTAGATCTTACTGCTTTTCACTTAAGATATAATTTAGTTTTGGCCCTTGGTGTTACAAAGGTTTAAATTTGTTATAGGATGTTGGAAGACTTGAGTAGAACAAATGTTGTATGTTCTACTCTAAACTAAATGTTTCTTGCATGGTTACACCCCTGGCAAATGATATTGCCAGAAGATGGGTGAGTTAGGGAGGAGGCCCAATCTAGGAATATTTTCATTGTCACTGAAGAGACTGTTAGGATGACTTCCTGAAAAAAAGTCATGTCCCTTTCTCAAAGTCTGAAAAAAACTCCACAATACCAAATGAAACAAGCTAAACAAAAAAACCACAAAAATCAGTACTTTTAAAAAGAAGAGAGCAGAGACTATATCCACAGCCAAGAAAGAGAAAATAGAGATCTTTATTCTGAAAGTTTCCTGAAGTGACTATCTGGATTGTAGCATTTCTCTCTGATTACATGTAAAGATAAATCATAGCACTGCACATATCACATGAAGGGCTGGATATTTCCAACCACCTAATCTATTTCCCCAAAAGAAACTCTCATCTACTGAGAGCGAACATTACATCATCATAAAGAAGAAACCTGTACAGAAAAGAGCCCAGACACTCTTTACTGATCTTATTATGCAATAAACCCTGACAAAACTAATTAGGATGCCCCTAAGAACAAATGCATAATAAACATCCCAAACTTTTCTGGTCAATCATAAAGACACCCTAAAAATCTCCAATGAAACACGAAGCCTACAGGAAATACTGTGCCAACACTGTTGCAACGAGGGAGTCAGATTTAGCATGCATCAGAATTTCAAAGGAGACAAACAACCTGACAAGAGTCTGATCTAGAAAATTAATAATGACACCAGCCAGCAATTGTAGAGAAAGGCAAAAAACATACATGATTTTGAGGTTTCATATAAACACCTAAGCTGTCCTATTTCTGTTGTGTCTGGAACATCTTATGCATGAACTCAAGAGATCCTTGGTAACTTAGTTGGAAACTCATTAGTCTCCATTCTCGATTACACAATTTGTAAACAATGGCAACACACACTTGGCAGCATTTGCTACACCATTAGAGTTAGAAGAGTGAGTTCACACTCCTTACTAAGTCTCCTATAGCATGCCAAGACCACAAGAAAGAGTACTCCAATGATATAAGATAAACAACAGCATCACAGAAAACCAGAAGGGGCCCCAGAGACCAGATAATCCACCTTTTTACCACAAACCAAGTTTAATCAGAACCAACCACTCCTGACAGATGCATGTCCGACCTGTTTCTAAAGACCTCCAGTAATGGAGACTTCACCACCTCCCCAGGCAATCTATTCCAGTCATTTCATTGTACCTTGCCAATACTTTTTTAGTTTATGTCTCGCTTTAATCACTCTCAATGCAGTTTAAGCACTTTATTTCTTATCTTATCCAGCATGAGCCCAAAGAACAGATTCTTCCCTTCTGTGCAACAGCATTTTACATATTTGCAGACAGTTATCTGTCTTTATAGGTTATAAAGACAGGTTATAGGATCTCTGATCATTTTTTGTTATTCTTTTTGCAGGCTCTCCGGCCAGTTCATATCTTCTTTGGAAAGTAACCCCAACTAAGTGTTTTATATGAGGCTGTACCAAAACTTAGTTGAGCCACAAGATTACTTCACCTGTTTTGCTGGCTGTATTCCTAATTAAACATTACATTATCAGTCTTTTTTAAAACAGTAAGACTTTATTTTGTGTTGTGTTTGTGATCCACTATAACTCTACATTCTTCTCTGGACAGCAGTTCACTCCCCATCTTGCATCTTGGCACCTGGTCACTCCTTCCCAACTACACTGACCTCCATTTGTCCTCTCTGTACTACATCCTACAGTTTCCCAGTCCTTCCTATTCTTCCTATGTGCCAAGAGTATTAAGAACTCTAACATTGCCTTTTAACATCTGCCATGTTGTGCAGTTTCTGCAAAAGGGCATTTTCTGCAACTGCCATTTTAGTAAGCTTACTTCTCATTTCTTCATGCAGCAAATTAAAGGAGACATTAACATAGTCGAGCCTAGAACAGATAAGTTTGAATTCCCATCTGAAACGTTTCATCAATAATTGTTGATAAAGCCTCCCCGCGTACTGGTTCCAAACACTTTTGTGCACACTAAGTTTCCTAGTGATCATGTTTCCCTAGCTTGCTTATGACAATATTACACGATACATGTCAAACCTCAAATCAGCTTTAGTCATCCTCCCTAACCACAATGTCGGTTTAGCATTGCATGACAAGAAATCTAACAATTTTGACATGATTTATTTTTAGCACCTTCATGTTGGTGGCTATTCCCTTCTGTTATCTTCCAATGCTTCCACTCTTCTGGTATTTATATACAGCAAAGACTTAAGACAATCATGTAGGTAATATTAGGAAATTCTCAAAAGTTGTTTTCCAGAACTTCCTTTCCTATAACTCACAGCTTCCATATTGTGTGTTCCTATCACTTATAACAGCATTTGCCTTTAAAAAAAAACCTGCCTGAGAATAGCTATTTTCCTAGCTAAATGGAGTCTGTGTTATGCACCATTCAAAGCTCTTTTTGGATGTTTTCCCCATAAATTTCTATATCAATCACCATTTTAATGTGAAGAGAAGATATGCCAAAATGGATTTGCATACACAATTTGCCAGACAGTTGCAAGTTCAAAGATCTGATTTAAACCATGATCACACTATTTTTAAGAAAGTTCTAAATCTCTTGACAAATTTTCCTTTTCTTAGTACAAATAAATTTTTCCTTGGAAACTCTGACTGCTCTTTAAGATGTAGTTTGTCAATTGTCATCTGTCTCCACCAAAAAGCTTTCAATAAATTCTATTTAATCTTAAGCTACAGGATTCAAAACCAAACTGGATCCCTGAAAGATCTGGTGTATATAAAATCCAGAGACACACAAGGTTATAGTCTTCTCTAAATGTAACAGTGTAAAGAGTAATCAGATTTTAAAGGTGTACACATAGAGGTATTAACAGGATGCTGCCCTGGTTAAAGTAGCTAGACATGTACATTTATATGCATATGTGGAAGAACAAACATACAGTTGGCACAATAATCTTTAAAAACAGGTTAAAATATCTTTGGGAATCATATAAATACAACTGATTCTGGTTGGGGAGCAGAGGTGTGTAGATACTCCTTCTAGCCTAACAGACTAGTGAATTTTCTTTGGACAAAGGTTAAAAGCAAAATAATGTGATGGGGAAAAAAAAAAAAAAGGAGTCACAGAATAAAGCTAGTTCTCCAGTTCCCACTGCAGATCAGATCACTTCTCTCTTACCTGCTAAACTACAGCGGACACCTTTAACCACCTTCTGAAGAGATGAAAGAGGTGGTAACAGCCAGGAAAAATAAATCTGAAAAAAACCCAACAATTTCCACTGTTAGAAACGTTTTTAAGAATCCTTAAGTAATCCTAATTTTACCCCATTTTTCTATTAAACTTTGCAAATTCTATAGTTTAACAGTGAAGTTATTTCATTCAGCTTGACAGCAAATGATTTGTTTGTGATTTTCCCACTTTGGGTGTATGCTGGAACATCTTTCTGGAAAAGCTGCACTTAATTTGAACATCTCACTGAGGGTGATATGCACAAACTGTTGCAGTAAGAAGAAAACCCACATCCAGCAGAGTAACAGAAGCAGTGTATGTGCAACTAATAAGTATGACTAACACTAAAGATTAGAAATTTTGTAGATGGGCATTATGGCTACATGCTGTCTCAATTTTTTCCTTTGGGGAACAATGAGGAAAGCATTTAGCTAAAGCATTCACATAGGTAATGTTGTCTTCTTATTTTTGTTCTGAATTGACAACCGAATGCATTTTGTGCATGAAATATGGAGCATAAATACCGCTCCAGCAAGAGGAAAACATATTATGGTAGTGGAGAGTTCAAAAAGAAGTGTGGATTAAAAGGCCATTAAGTCTCTTGCATTGGTTTTAATAGCACTAACTCACAAATATTCTTGCATACTGATGGACTGTCTTTCACCACAAATTCTAAGTGCAGACTCTAAGACTACTGAAGAGGAATACAGCAGTTTGCCAATATTTGGAAAGACTAGAGAAAATTATACAGAATGGAAAAAAAAGTAAAATTTTAGGACTTTTCGTTCCACTATCAGCAAATTGAGAAGCCTCAGAGGAGGGCATAGGCATAATTTCAAACTGTCATGGAAGATCTGAGAACTAGCGGACATCTGGCATATGAGGAGTTCTGAGTCACTTTTTTCACTATTTCATCTTACTTCTATGGGCATTCCATACAGATCACATGGGATTAATACAAAGCCTTTGGTGATCATCTTAACTTCACTCAACTTCAACCTATGTTGCTTATCCTGGTCTCTCACATTTATTCATACAGCTCTCCGCGTCCCTACACTTGCTTTGTACAACAGGGGTACTCTCACCGATTTTCAGATGAGCACAAGTATGCCTGAACCTTCCAGCTACTGCTGCTGTTACGCAGACCACAGTGAAGAGAAACACCCTATCGCAAGGAGGTGGAAGATGGAGTAACCTTCTGGTGCTGGAAACAGTTCAGCAGCAAGGAAGCTGTCTTGACTGCTCCAGAACAGCCCCAAAAATCCCTTATGTGAGCTATGTCAGCCACAGCCATGAGGTAAAACATCTGGAGTGTCTTTCAAAGGGCAGTGATCATTTGGTCAGCCAGCCATAACATCCAGAGATTGCAAATACAAACAAAAATGGATGGACTACTTAATGGATAAGGAATTGGCTGGATGGCTGAATCTAAAGCCTTGCAGTCAATGGATCTGTGTCCAACTGGAACGGGTTGCCTAGAGAAGTTGTGGATGCCCTGTCCCTGGAATTGTTCACGGTCAGATTGGATGGGGCTTTAGGCAACCTGATCCGTGGTGAAAGATGTCCCTGCCTATGGTGGGGGGTGGACTAGATGATCTTTAAAGGTGCCTTCCAACCCAAACCATTCTACGATCCTATGATCCTATGAAAACCAATTCCTTTACCTCCTACAGAGAAACCCACTTCTGTTTCCCAATGATGGGAATCAATTTTATTCAATGTCAAACCTCAGTTGCAATTGTTTCAACAAAACTGCCCTCTGCCACAAAGTATAATTCAGTCCTGGTGTGAGGAGCTACAACAGTGATACTGTAATTGCTCAAGCTCATTACATCTGCCTGGTATCTTCCCAGTTCTCCCTTCTTTCTGCACCCTCATCACACAGATGCTGCCACTGCAAAGCGGCCTGTGCATGAAACCTTTGGCCAAATGAGTAACACTGCCCCATGTGCTTTAGACTCAACCCATTCCCCTTAGGCAAGGAGTTGCTGAACAGCCACTGGGAACGCTCTCCTCACGCCCCAAAAATCTGCCCGGGGTTTTGTCACTGGGGTCATAGGTGAGGACACAGTGTGAGTGGTAAAGCATGCAGTAACGACACATGGTGCTGTATATTTATGTAAGGATTTGGAACTCATTCCACAAGCAAAGGACAGGCCAGTGAGTTACACAAAGCAATGGTACTATTTAGGTTATTTAAGATGAGGGCTTTTTTCCTAGAAGCTGTCTACCACAGGTCCTGTGAATTGCAGACTTCATCACATCTTGGTCTAGATAGCTCAGAACAGCAAGTGCTCACCTGAAAAAAACTGTGTAACAGCAGCATTTCAGAGCCAGTTTAAACCAAAACACTGATTTTCTTTAGCTCAGCCAGAGCAAGCAAAAATCAGCGTGCTGCTAAACACTGATGGAGGTGTTTATTGTTTCCTCTGAGTTCAAGCAGCACTGAGCTGTAGATTCAATAGTACCCCAAAATGGTTTTACCTTCACAAAGGAAAAAATCCTGGAAAGTGCTGTTGACCATCACCTCCTACCGAAGGTGGCTGAAGAAAATCAATTTGTGATACCTCACTGAATGGGCCCTGTTTGATAAAAAACAGCCCTCTGCAGTAAAAAAGAAAATATTTGCCTGCGGAGCTCACTTCTGATTTAAAATTACACCCTGAAGTCCATGTATAAACAATGTCTGTACCGGTTTTTTCTCTCAAGAAACCACACAGTCCCACTACCGCTGCCACATTCCCTGGAAGGGCAGCAAGGTGGGAGAGCTGCTGAGCAACTGCAGGCACTGTGTGCTGCCCATGACCAGAGACATTTTAGGTCTCTTCTCCTGCCAGCATTTTCATTCCTTCTTCGTTGTCCTCCCCTCCACCCTGGCTTCTACGTTATGGCTTGACACCAGGGGTTGTGAAAACCACTTTAGGGACAGAGGTTTGAGGTTCAGGCCTCCAGCCCAGGTCCTGCTCCTGGAGCACGCCTCATGCAGCACTGGGCCCACGGCAGCACCGAGGCGGGTGGGGGCTCCGGGGCCTGGCTCTCCTGGCCGGTGGCATGGCCGTGCTGGTCTCTCCCTGCTCTGGGGCCGCTGCTGAAGGCCGGAGATCGGTGTCTGAGTGTGCTGCGCCCCTAGACTCAGTCCTTTGGTCTGAGTCCAGAGTGTATTATTTGCTATTTAAAGGCCCTCAGGCTGAGCAAGTACCTCAGGAAAGCTGCATAAAAGGCATCTTCTGAGAGCACTCGCAGGCACTGCCTCTGACCAATTACTGCGCGAAGCCCCCAAGTACAGAATTTAACTTCATTCCACTGAACTCGGCGGGATTTAAACACGGCATCCTACCCTTCAGAGCGACCGTGAGCTGCCGGCGGGCCGGCCGACAGGCAGGGGAAGGGACCGGCCGGCCCGAGGAGGCGCGAGCCCCGGCCGCCGGCGGGAAGGAGCGGGAGAGCGCGGCTGCGCATGCAGCAGGGGCAGCAGGAGCCGCCGCCAGAGGGGCGGGAGGGGGCGCGGCGCCATTTTGTGCTGCGGGGGAGGCGGGCTGCCTCGCAGGGGACGGCGAGCCTGGGCGCTGTCCACGGCCTCTTGAAAGCCCGCTGCAACCGGTGTAATGATGTCGCAGCGCCCAGTGTCGGTGGCCATCGCAAAGAGCAAGACCTGTCATGAGTGTGCGGCGCTCAGATATGTCATAATCCTGAAAAGCCGGCATGAGATGTGTGGTAGGGCAGGACGCCAACCTTCACACAAAACGTGCTCCCCCACCTCCTTCCCTGCGGGTTCTCCATATGGCCACCCAGCACCCAGGTTCTCGCTCCCCTCTCCTTGGCTGCGCCCATCTTGTCTCGCCTGTTCTCACCTCGGCGTCCTCTTAATTGTCAGGGAAAGCAAAAGGTGTCTCGCTGCTTTTCGGATGTTTGTGTGGCAGCTGCAGCACCCTCACAGACAGGACAGCCTTTGGGAGGTGTGAGGCCGCAGCCCCGGCAGCAGCGGGTCAGCCGCCGAGGGCTGCGAGAGGAGGTCCTGCTCCCCAAGTAGTGTGGGATGGAGGCACGGCGTTTCCCCTCGTTTCTCCCAGACTGCCCGGACTCCGGGGTTGCTCTGCGGCGTGTCTCTTGTGTTGTTTCTCCACCCAGCAACACACAGTGCAGCTTCACGCCACGTCCTGGTGAGGGCCACCAGCCTGGGGTGTGCTGCACCAGGGATGTGGAACCAGCTCACCACGTGATGAGGATTTGAGAGACACTGGCAACCAGGTCCGAAAACCTTTAGAAATTGTGTAGATTATCATCCAAAAAGCCAGAGCTATAGATTGCCGTTTACAGTGCCAGTCTACTGCCTAGAGTGGTGGTGGTAGCATCATCTGTGTGTTGGCATTATGGCTTCACTACGGACAGATTTTTTGCTGTCCAGTGTTAGTACCATCACTAACACCATTCCCCCTTGATTTGAAAACTGCCTTTGCACTTCCTTTGCTTCCCATCTCAATACACTTGCAAAAGTGCTTAAAATCTCTTTAATTCTCTTTGAGTTCAATTTTTGTCTTTTGTTGTTGTTGTTTTTCCTACCTTTGCCATTTCTGCAGCTAAGTGAGGAGTGGCAGAATCCCCCAGATTTCTTTTTCTTTTGCTTCTTGAGAACCTTCTCACAAAGCCACATCACCGATCCCTTTTCTTGCAATTCCCTTCACAGTGAAATTGTTGTGCTTTCATTATCATGACTTCATATTTCCTACTTTAAATCTTCTTTAATTCTGTGAAAGTTTAAGTAACAGTCAAAGTTAGATGCTACTTGGTGAAATAATGGCATTTTTTCTACACACATTGCTTTGGTGGTATCAGAAGATACCAGGTTTTGGAGACTGTGGGTACTGTAGGACTTCCTTTATCCCCACACAGCACCTTTGTCATCATTTTTTTCCTACCCATCCTGTTTCTGTGCTGCAACAATTCCTTACTGTCTGTTCAATTAGCACACCCTCATTCTTCCGACGGCCTCACATTCTTCCATCAGTTCCTCCCTGCACAGATGTCTGTCTTCTTTCTAGAACAAAAAGATGCTGTCCAAAGAGGCCAAGATGCCTTTTTCATGATGCAGGCATCTGGCTGTCATTGTTTGCGTACAGTTCTTTGTCTAGGTCACACTTCTGAACCTTTCCTCAGTGGTGATCAAGAATTCACACTATCTTCTGGGTTTGCTTTATTTTCCTTTCTTCGGTTTTCTTCCCAAAGGCTTAGGATTCCTGCCCAACCCATAAATCTGTCAGTCAGACAGAAATGCCTTGGCATGGTAAATATTAACCACACAGCACTGCCTTCCTGATGAGTCCTATGTTTCTGCCTCTTTGTCTGGTGTGCATGTATGTGTCCTGGCATACCACTGAAGAAACAAAATTGAGTTTCAGTTTGGCCCACCTAAACTCACCACTAGTGACTCTCAGCATCAATCTTCCAGTTCTCAAAAAACTCCTCTCTTACCTTAAGCAGGATTTCATTGATGACTTGTAGAATTCAGCACAGAATGCATGAATTAAGGAGCAGTGGCATAAAGCTTCTCACCTTTTCCTTTCAGAATTTTCTCTGCCTCTCGCAGACCTGAACCGCTTCCAGATTAGTCAGAGGGGGTCACTGCAGAACAGCAGGCAGCATTTGCTCTCACTCCACGCAAGCCCAGCAAAGCTTTATGCTTTTTCCAACCCCTCTGCTAGTTCTGAAGTGAAGCAGTCAGGCCCTACGCACAAATCCATAGTGTATTTGTGTGCAGCAGTGCCACTGGAAGGCAAAGCTGGCTTGGCAGCGTATGTTATTTGTTTCGTCTTTAGAGGTTCTGGTATATGAAATCAATATGAAGGCTTCAGCTGTAAAAAAAAGCCATTTTACATTCCATCTCCTTGATTGCCTTGTTGTGGGTTGGAGTTTGCTTAGAAACTCGAGAAGCAAATCAGTCAGCAAGTCCTCTTCCTTTCAGCTCTTCAGATCTGATTCTTCTCTTTCCTCTGTAATTGTAACACAACCTGTTACCTTCTGCTCTTTCATCACTAACATATGCTTGTCCCCTTCTGTTTTTAATCTCTACTGGTTTTACATTGCAGCTTTATTTTGTTGTAAACTATGATCTAAAGTCACGATATCTGTTATCTATGACTTGTGTGCATGTTCCAACATATACTTCAACTACAGAGCATGGTAAGGATCCATCTTTGGAAAATAAGTCCCTTTTCACTTTACTGTTTCTCCAGTCAGGTAATAGGTATCTTCCACTAAACAATAAATCCTCCTTCATGCACCTCCTTAAAAATGGTGGAAATCACAATTTAAGTCTGCTTTCATATGGAAAAAGAGCTGTTACACCAAAAGATACTAATGATGGTTAACAAGCATGTTTGGGACATTGGGAACCAAAGTTCTTGATAAAGCTAATGGAAGAGGTTGCTACCTTCATCTTGATAAATGGAAGACATTGTTACGCACCTTTCTGTAACAGTATGAACAATAGAAACCATTGCCTGAGATGAAATGTTGCTTTGCAAGTCCTAAACATGAAATAACTGCTGCGAAACAAGGTATTTTCCTAGGAAACTGGCTACCAGTGCTTGTGGGGTGTTGCAGCTTTGTCTGGCTTTGTCCTCAAGGCAGAAGGCAATTAGAAAGCCTGAGAACTCATTGGAAGTTTGATGCAAGGAGAGAACAAAAAGAGTGCTTCAGGACAGAGAACTGGCTAGAAAAATGTGCTTGGAAACTGTTAGCATGGAAACTTCTAGCTATTGCTGACCTTGACCCTGTTTACAGAAACAGAACTTTTGACACCTGTAAATGGAAGGAATGAGCTGAAAAAAGATCTGACTCACATCACCATTTTCACCTTTTAACAGAAACAATTCTGTAAGGCTTCCAGTACTAGCCATATGGACCAAGAGGCAACATCCCTTGAAAACAAGCTGTCTTTTGAGCACTGCCACCTCATTTCTTTACCAGTGTTCATTCCACATCCCTTTTCACTTCTCCCAACAGCATCCTGACATCTTCTACTGGAGAGTCCACCCGCATTGTCTAATCCATTTCTGCTGCTCCATCCCCTTCACTCCCTTCCATTTTTCCTAACTGCCACCCTGGCAGCAGCACAAGGATAGCAGAATAGATTGCGCTGAGCTCACACTGTAACTTTTCCTTTCATGAGAGTATTACTTGGGATCTCTCTCATCTATCACTGATACCAATGATTGCCCAAAACTTATAGTAACTTGGTTTCTGTAAGACCTTTGCTGTTGAGCCACATCTGAGTGAAGCTAGTGATGGCTTCAAAAGGTAACAGGGAGGCTACTAACAAATAGCTGTAAGGACAGAAAGGCAATATAATTAGATAAGCCTTACTTGCTTAGGAAACCAAGTTAAAAAGAGTCATTGTTGACAGTCACTACTAGTATGTTCTTTCAGGGAAAGTAAACAGTAATGCTGTTATCCAGTCTATCAGAATAATAGGTGAGACTAAAATACCAGGAGACGGTGTTTCAAAATCATTCATTATTCATATTTCTGAAAAGAGCACTGTGGAGAAAAAAGAAAAATCATTGTTTTTGAACTTTCAGACCTTTTTTTTTTTTGTTATCCTGTGCAACTGGGAGGGCTTTGCTTTAAAATTCTGCTTTCAAAACAACAAAACAATGAGACTGATGTTTGAATGTAGTCATCTGGCACCAGGAGCTGAATCTATAACATCTGAACATTGCATGATTAATGATGAAGTTCTGGGTGCTGGCAACATGGAGTGGGTGATGATCCAACTGAAATCCAAGTTTCACACAGTTTCCCCTGTTTCTTAAAGAAGCAGTATTTCCTCCTTCTGTGAAACATTTAACTGATTCCTTTCTCTGTACAAAACAATTTGTGATACTGGGTCAGAAAAAAGGTCATTGAAAATAACCTTTTGGGACTTTTATTAACATCTCATATGGATTTGGGTTTTTTCCCCTTCTTTAAAGTTTATCCTATACTAAGTTTGTAACTGTGACTCTGTAGGTTTTTCTCCACCTATATAATATCAAGAAAATGGAACTAAAATCTGTGGAATGGTGATAATGTTCTATTATTTTTATTTTTTTTTAATCTTAGGTAGGATTATTTATCTACATTAATGCTAGACAGGGTTGTTTTAGACATTAATGGCTGAATCAGTGTTAAGCCATGCATAGCAGGGAGAAATACAGGTACAATATTTTTTGTTTGTGCAGTTTTAATGAGCAAATGGAAATGAGCACATCATTTTTATGCTCTATACCTGCAAGAGCAATTCCCAAGATTATTGATTATTACTAGAAATAACTGTTAAATATTGAAATAACCATTTGAAGTACAGGATGCACAATTTTCATACTGATAGAACTGTTTTTTCAGTGTTGTCATCACTTACAAGTCACAGTTAAACCATTGCCTCTGATAGGATGAGATTTAATTATAAGACTCAGTTATTGCTGTATTCAAGACTAATTGATTTCTGGAGAAAGAAGTGATAGAGTGACACAGCAGAGTGATGCAGAATTAATCTCAGTTACACACATGTCCCCAGGCCAAGAAGCCAAGACATTCCTGTTTTATCATTCAAATAAAAGATTATCTCAGCAAGGTGAAAGTTACTTATTTTTTTCCAAGGTATTTAAGTGATGTAAACAAACTTCAGCTCATTATCCAGCTCTTCAGTGTCCTCATGTAGGGCTTAAAATGTCACCCACTGCAAGTGTCCATGCTAGGTTCCCAGTTCCTGCAAGCACCCGAAACAGTCAGTGTAGTGGGAGAGAAACAGACCTGAAGGCTGTAGAGGTGCCAAAGCTAGAAGAGGAATCTCTCTTTTTCTGTCTCAGCTTTATGGCATGCCCAGACAGGGTCTTTTGAGTTAAATGCATATAGGTAGGTGTGCAAAATCTCCCCCCATCTCCATTTTTTATGTTTTTTTCTTCATTATGTAGTGCTTGGATTAACCCTTAGGGTACATAGCAATTGTCCTTAAGAAAAAGAAGTTTTCTCAACAAGACTTTCTAGACAAGTAAATTCTCTGATCCAGTGATGTTTTGTGAAACAGGACAGATGGAGTCTTGCTGAAGGTGGAGGAGAGGGCAATGAGGAGGGGAGTCTCCAGTCTTGCAGACACACTAACGCCCTACACAATGCTGGTTTCCCCTTTCTCTGCAATGTGACCTCTGCCTCTCAAAGTCTGCCTCAGCACTGACTTTTAGACCAAGTTGTTTTTTTCTTTATGACCACTGGAAGCTTTGAGTACTCAGTGCCTCTGAACAGACAGTGCTGAAATCTTAGCTCCACAGGAATCACTGGGTCAGAGGTAAAAGTACAACTTCAGTCTTTTTGATCAGTGAAACAGTCTGGCTGGCATGAGCTCTGGCAGAGGGCGTGAAATGGCATCCAGTGTTCAGTCTATTGTTAGCTTTGAATGTGGCATTCCCTGAACACCTACGAGTTACCCTCCAGCTTCAATTATCTCCATTCCTCGAAAAACATGATTTTCTGATACAGCTCTGCTGAACTTCATGGAACCACTGATATCTAGCACTTCAGGAAAGGATCAGCAGTGTTGATGCACACAGTTTGGCCAACAGAAAGTATCTTCTGTAGGATAATCTCCCAAGTATCTAGTCTCTTACTGCACTCAGTAAAGATATGCACTTACTTTAGTATGCTTTTTGAAAAGTACTAGAAGCACCTCGTCTCATACTGCTCCTTCAACCTCCTTTGCTCTGGAATATGTTCACCGCTGTATGCTCCAGCAAGTGGTAAAGCTTGCAATATGCTATGCTGCCATTCAAGAATATTCTACAAGGACAGACAGGCACACTGAAAAATAGGAAATTATTTTGTAACTGAGATCTGATTTACTGCATGTGTATTTAACTGGGTCAACTGCCAGGATGCATTTCTAATGCAATGGGCTTTGGCAGTATTTGGTAATAAATAATGGCAGTCACATGCCCGATCTGCTCCAGGAATACCCCCAGTGATTTTGGAAGCACACTCGCAATAATGAACACATTTGAACTGGTGCTGTCTGTAAAAGGCTTCATGCTGTGTGGATCTTTCGTTCACAACAGACAGCTCTGTAGCAGTCTCAGCCTCTTGAATGAATCATTCCTTCACTGAGACAGTTATTAGGATGTTGTCTAACCCTTTGCACAGGAAAAAAAGTCAAGTCTTCTTGCTGCACTGGTACAATACTCTCCTAAACATTCTTCCTGACCCTCCTGTGGTGACAGCATATGCCCCAAAGCATGTTGGCTAGGATGTCTATGTAATTTGTTTTACTATGTTAGTGCATATACAGAGGTGAATGTTTAGAGATAGTCAGATCTGTTGTTGTTAATGGCAGCAAGTATCTCCCCTTCCTACGTTTTTTTCTTTGCAGTTTTGTACCATTCCCATGTTACTGTCTTTATCAGTGACTGCCATAAGAACAATTAGTGTTGGTGATCCCTGTGATGGGATGAGTGAAAAACGCTGCTTCTTTTACCTTCACTGGGCATCTTTCATTATATGCACTTCTGTTAGGCTCACGTTGATGCATATCCCTCTAATAAGGGAACTCCAGGAATCCCTCTTACCAGAGGAGGGGAGAGGAGGCCACTCGCTACCAGCAGCACAACATCTCTTTGGTTTCAGATTCTTAATCTATACATTTAAGCAAAATGTAAAAAACAATATTAACCCTCACTGAAAGCAATTAAATATATTGTGCATTACTTGGAAGACATTAGTCTTTTCAAGCATCTTATTTTTCTTCTGTCTCTTCTTAGTTTATTATAATAAAGAGGGAATAGCATGCAAGATCCTTTCAGTCTTTCCTTTGTACAAGACTATGGCTTGCACATTCCTGAGCGTATTACCAATGCAAACACCTCCCATGATTTGGCAGGGATATTCCCAATTCTTAAGGAAATTCAGGACACATCTGAATTCTGCTGCTCTCATCATCCTTTCAACACCTGAATTAATGTGGACATCAGTTTTCCGTGCATAGATTATTGGAGCCTGAACAGTGGATTTGCACTGCTGTTTATGCAGTAGCTCCATGAGTGGGAAGTTTCATTTCATGCTACAGTGTTCTTCAATAGCAACTTGCCTCCACAAGTCTGTCAACAATCTTTCAAGCTAGGTTGGCATCTGTACTAGGAGGGAATGGTAGTTGGCAACTGAGTGCTGTTCTGAAGAAGCTGATGGTATTTTCTGGAAGCCAAGGGATCTATCAATTGCTTCAGTTACTGAGTAAGATACACAGTAACCCAGCCTAGTTAGAATTCAAGTTCCACATCCTCTTTTAATGGCTTTTCAACAAAAGCACAGAAGCATGGTTCAGTGCCTTAGCCAAGAAAGATTATCATTAGCTTTACCCTCAATAATGAGTGCCTTTGTTCTATATGAAGAAGGCACATGACTGAAGCAGGTGACATTCATTTGATTCTGAGACTCGAGGAGGTTAATAAAATTTACTCACACTTTGTGATTTGGTGTCATTGCCTGTAAAGAGTGGTACACTCCTAGGATATCCTGTTACATTTCATTGGGCTGTTTTCTGATTTTGTTATCATTATATATCATCTATGGTATTATCAGACCATCTTCATGCTTGGTAAGTTTCCCTTTGTTGTCATCCAGGCTGCACAGCGATCCCTCCGCTGTGGTCTCCACAGATGAGCTCCGCTGAAGCCTGCGTTTGTTTGCTTTCCTGTGATTTTGCAGGTGCAGCCAGTCATGGAGTTCAGGCATGGTTTCCTCCTCTGAACTGATAAAAAGAGTATTTCTGATGAACCTAGAGAGTTGTTGCTGTGAAACATTTTCTGTTTTGAAGAACTAAGAACCACAATTATCCACCTCACAAACTTCTGCACTGTTGGTACATGAAATGCAAAAAGAAGAAAAATAGTAATTTTGATGATAATTCATTTCTGCAGCCACTTTCTCTCCCTTCATGAATTTATGTCCTGCAGTGACACCAGACTGACATTTGGATCTTCAGTGGCTGTCTGAATTGCATGTCTTCTGTACTTCTGTGCAACATGGCCACTTGTGCCTTCACTGACACTTCAGGCTTGCAGTAAAAAACTGTGACCATCACAAACTGCGTGCATATTTGCTGCACCGGGTAGACAGTAGTAGACGTGCTGCCAAAGCTGGGATTATGGCTTCCAGCTTTCATGTTGCTGGCCATTCCAAAAGAGTTACGTGGAAAGTTTAGCATATTAAAACATATACTAAACCACACGCTAGACCATACAGTAGATGTTGCCATTTACCAGTTTGATTAAAGGATGGGGGTCCTATACTAGAAGTAGAGGAAGGGAAAGGGAAAGGAAGACTGGAGGTGGGTGCAGTTGTGATGTGAGGTGCTGTGCAGTGGTACCCCGTCATCCCATCACCTGGCACAGAACCTATGCTGTGCCCATTAGTGCTAATAGGATAGGGACAACCACTGCCTCCCCCAACCACTAATTCTGTTAATACTTTACTACTTATTGCACCTGTGATTATATCCAGCACTGGAGGATAAACATGTGAAAGAAGCTGTACAGAAAGCAGAAGTTAAATATTCCAATAATACATAAAACAGTTTAAAGCTTGAAGCAACAGGTTTGATGTCCTTCCCTAAACTCTTCTTTTTGTACTGTCTATTGCTGTAGATAATAGTAGTATCTGTTGTTAGTTGTCTTTGTACTCAGTTCTGTATTTGACTTATTTTTCATTGAATCCTCCTTTTCCTTCCTTGTGACTGAGGACAAAATGCAGAACAAAAGTGAAGGAAAGCCATTCCTATTTGAAGTTTAAGTATGTCTAAATGCTGTATACTGGCTTATGCCTGTTTGATGTTTCAGTCTATTCTCATCTAGACTGTGGTTCCAAAACTGACATGGTTTTAAAGACTTATGTGATGAAGTTGTAGCAATGTATTACTGTGAGCTAAATGATACTGATTAAGCACTAACACTGTTTTTTTCAGTTGGAAAATATAACAAAAAAAAGAAATTCCAAGAGCAAATGTGATCATTAAATGGTATATGGGTGAGAAGAAGAAGAAAAAGGCATAGAAACTTGTATGGAAGTATGATGTTTCAGTCCAATGGGAGTGCATTCTGTGCCAATCTCTCACATGAACATGCTGAGATCTGATTAGCTTTGACTTTTCTGATACTTATCTGCATAATTTGTTCTATATTTTCACACTCCTTTCTTAAAAAGGAAACTTGCCACTAACTGAATACTTGGGTCAATTTCTATTTGTCAATTTAATTCATTTTGGCTACAACCTGAAGATTAAAACATGCAAGTGAAAGGGTGGATAAAAGGAAAAATAGGCTGGCTATGAAAGAAAGTGATCTGAATACACAATCAGAAACCTGGGCTTAAAGCATCTACTGTAAATCCACCACTTGGATCATTTAAAACTTTTCTGTAAAAGACACACTGACATCATCAGTCTCAAACTTGCCTATTTAGTGGCCTACATGTGACTAAAAATGGTCTTCTTATTAAATACATACCACAAGTATCTCAGATCTCTTGTTCTGTTCATTTAACATATTTTGAGGTCAGTAATGCTTCGTTCTTTGGTCTATTTTCTTACATGACTGTTGCCAGTAATATCTATATATTGGATGGGATTTGAGAAAGGAAAAATGCTTAGGTAATTGCTGTGTATCTTTCATGGTTATTGCCATGCAACGAGGCAAAGAAAAATCTAGCTTAGTCTCCTCTGAAAGGAATCGTCACTTATGCTTAATAGAGAGCCTGTCGAGAATAAGAAAGCTAAAATCTGGCCCATTCTTTATATATAAATTTCTCTATAGAATCAGTCATTAAATGCATTTTCTTATTTTCAAAACAATTGTCAAAAGCTTTGTTTGTTTGATTTTTTATCTGTAAAGAAAATAATGGAAGGAAAACTGAGGAGTTGAGCAGACAAACACAGACAAAACTGACAGTGCCGTATTAATGTGCATATCACTGAGGAAATGAAAGAGACAAATAGGTGGGACTGGAAACATACAGCAACTTTTGTCTTCAAAAGGATTATCACAAATAGGATTGATTTTTTTTTTTAATTGGCTGAGTAACTGCAGTGAGAAATCACTTTTACTTTCCTTTGTGTAACTGCTACTATTCTGCAGATGTTATATTGCCAGAGCATTTTGGCAAGAGGATTTAAGGGAACATGCTTTCTATCACCGTCTATTGCTCAGCTAAAGAGCAGGAATCAAAAGAAGGAGAGGCAGACCTACCTTCGCAGGTCTGGCAGCTGTCCTCCCAGAGGGACCCTTCTGGTAATGATCCATTTCAGTTTGATGCATAAGGGTAGCACAATGCCATTGCTCTTGCCACGTTGCTAGGTGGTTACAGGGCTGTATTCATGACACCTTGCTCTTGAGTGGGATGGACAGTGGGCATTGGACTCTGCCTGGGCGGGGGTATCGGTGTATGGGGGCTTGTACAGAGACCAGGGAGCAGTTCCTTCTCCAGGAGGCTGGAGACCAGCCAGGTACATCCCTTGAGCGAAGATGTTTTTCCTACAAGAAAGTCAGTAGTGGAATAGGGAGTGGAAGAAGAGTAACATTTAAAGTGACATTAGAGAGACATTTATTCATGGCATATGATGCTCACAGCTGGGGAACTGCAGTCATAAACTCTGCAGAAGGATGGAGATTGGTTACTAGTTGTACACACACAGTGATTTGTTTCCTTCTTCCCCTCAGTAAAACATACTTTGCTTTCCACATATACTCCCTGGTGTGACAAGCAGGACAGAGTGGAAAGAATGAAGGATACTTGTGCTTAAGGGCTTCTAGGAAAGAAATCTTGGTTTGTTGGTTTTCTTAATTTGCAGAGGAATCTTATGTTTGAATCCAGCCTTCCCTGCTGTCAACAGAAGCCAGCTGAAACAGGAAATGAACTGTCAAATAATCTAGGATAAGGTCATGTGTATGACGGAAATCCTAACTCATTAAGTCAATAGCTAGGATAGACCTGAAAGGACAACCTGCTAATAGATGCTATCAGCATCTCCGTGTTTCCATTAATATGCCTGTATACATCAGTTTGATCTCGCATATATGCATTTTTGCTCTATATTGAGCAGTCTTTTCATGGTTTGGGGTTTTTTTCACTCTGCTTTCCCTGGGCAACACAAATTGAAATGTAGTCAATGTATAATGCAAGATGCACACATTGCCCTTTGCAGATTGTACAATTGTCAAGGCCTTAAAGATAGCGTGACATACACTGCTCTGGCCACCTGCGTCACGAAGCAGGATAGTTGCAGTACCCTGAGACGGCACTGTTAAAGCAGAGCTTCCCCAGTAGCATTGCATAAGGTTAGGAGCATTTCTGATGGTTGTGCAAGGGAGTTGGTTGCATGGCATAGATTACCATGCTGTGGAGAAATACAAGTATGAGGTCAGGAGTGTGGGAAGATACTGTAGTGGCAACAGAGAAAATCTTCGCCAGGTGAAGTAAGTTTTAAATGTATCCTGTAGCAAGGGAAGATAGATGACTAGGAGAAACATCCTCTTTTGCTGCCTTCTCTGCTGATTTTCAGTTGTTCTGATAAAAAGAGCCAGTAACATACTTCTTATAGGAAACAGTTGCTGCTTTTCCACACTTTTTTGAGTTAAAAAACTTTTTTTTTTTTAAATGCAAATGTTTTAGCTAGTGTTTACCTTAGAACAGTTTGCAGTATTGTGCTATAATAGTTTTGCAGTATATTTTGCCAAATTTTCCTTGAAAACATTTTATTTTCAGAACTCATAATTGCATTTATTATTTTACTAATTTGCAATGAGAAAATTTATTACTGTAAACATGGGAGTCATTATTTGGGGTTTTAAAAAGACAAAATACCTCATTAAAATTTGGATTCAAGAAAATTTCTGGGAAAAATAGGGTAAGCAGTTTTGTGAAGGGTCAGTTTTGTGATGATAGTGCACCCTTAGAAGTGGAATAAATTCCAATATGTATTATCCTCCAAAAATAATTGCCTTATTTCTCATCTGGCTGGCTAGCTTTTCTGATATTATTTCTCTGTGTAGAAAATAGCTGCAGTCCTCAGGAATGCTGAGAGGGTTCCACTGGGAGGGAAACTGTGCCCAGAATCACAAAAGGGAGGAGATACATCCACAAAAATATCCATGCGATAAAACACAGTCCAAGGCATGAGTACTTTGGAGGTCCCCTGTTCAACAAGCCAAAAATTACAGCCAGAAATATTTCATAGTCAGAATTGTTTTCTCACAATCTCTTACTTCTCTATTTCTTAAGGGCATTTTTTCTGAGCCTGCTTCAGATCTTTTTCTTCAACAACTGCCAAGGAGAAGGTGCTCACACTTCATCCTTTCTCAGCTGCATGTGTTACTCAGGCTGCTGCGAGCTGCTTTCTGGGTGCAGCCTGGCCCTGGACTTGCTTTTTTTTTTTTCTTCTTGTAATGTGTATAGAAAATGCGCAAAGCTAAAACCCAGAATAAATGCAGCATGGACAGCTGCTCTACATGTGTCCTCTGAACTACCTTGTAATTGTGCTTTTCCTTGAATTGGAAGGCAGGCTATCAAGACCCAGAAATGCTTCTCATTAGACAAGAGCACTAATCAGGGCTGCCTTTCCTTGCCGAGGATTTTTGCACAGAGGACATCCGTTGGGCAAAGAGGTATATCCATCACCTGAGCAGATGTCACATAGAGACTCCTTGTCATGACTCACTTGTTGCCAAAGGTCAAACCAAGCTGGAAAACCTTGAGCTGAAGCTGAGTCAGAGTCAAGGGTCGGTCACCAGCTACCTGAGAGACCCTGCTGGCTCTTCGCTGGGGTCGTGGGCAGCCCAGCCCCCCTTACCCTGTCTGCTTCCAGCAGGGAAACGATGAGTGATCTCTCCCCAGGCCAGAAGGGAGAGTTACCCATCAGGAGAGCAAACCTGCATTTATTACTTTCTTCTAGGTTCACCATGGAGCCAAGAGTGTTGCATGTGAGTGAGCAGCTACAAAAGAAAAATTTAATTAAGAACTGAAGTCATAAATCTGTGGCAGTTTGTTTTCACCATGGCTTTATTTGATATTTGCCTCGAAAAGATCAACAGAGTCAAGGGCAAAACTGGCTGCAGTGAACGAAGTGATAGATTCATCTATTGTTTTCTCTTGCATCAGCGGGGCCCTGAGTCGTGCAAGCAGCTACGAAGGGTCGCCTTCCTCCATGCCACCAGAGACAAGCCGGGCACAAGGGTCTCGGGTCAGTCTCCTATGGCCATCTAATTAGAAGTGCCTAACTCTCCTCACACTGCCTGCTGGGCTCTGCTGAGCTGGGCTTGACCAAGTCCTCCTGCTCTGGGGAGTCTTTGAGGTTGTGCTTGTCCATGGACATGTTGCATCCTCTGGGGAAAATAGAGAATTTGGAAAAGCTGAAGTCTGCAGTTAGGTTAGCAAAATAAGAGTGGTGTCAAAAGTGCTCAAATTGGAGCTAGCCAGAGGAGAGGCTGGAGGCAGGAGGAAAAGGAGATCATCGGTTTGCTTCTATCTTCCAAATGAAAATGAGCCTAGGAAGAAACAAATCAAGCAGTGACATTGCCTGGATTCCTAAGAAATATTCCTGGGAGCTCCAATAGCCTGGGCCAAGAAATATTTGAAGCTCTGAGTGTGCTAGGTCCTGGTGCAAATATCTCCACCTGACCTTCAGAGAAGACTCACACTCTGACTGCTTTCTCCATGAAGTGTATTGAGGGATTATGGCCCAGGCCCATCTTTAAGCAGTTTTCTATTTTTGCAGACCCACATACCAGCGAGTGTGGCAGTGCTGGAGCTGCCTGCCCCACAGCAGACCAGCGGAGATGTCCTGGCAGGCGGCCTGCCCAGTATTTGTGACCACTGTACTGTGAAAATGACCTGGAACAGGCTCATGGACTCGGCTTCTCCTTTGTATTACAGCAGAAAAGTCATTGTCACTGCCAAAAAAAAGACAAAAGGCCACCAAACAACAACACAGCCATAAATGAAGGCTATAAATACGGAGATGGATAGTAGATAACTATAGGCTTTCTCTCATTCATGTGGCATCCAGCTTGGAAACTGTCTTGTAGGTCAAGTTGTTGCTTGTTCGGTGGGACGCAGGAGTTGAGCCCAGTAAATAAGAGGCTGTCCTATTTACTGGCTTATGACCCTCTGGCGACTGCAGGCGTTTTGAAGTTCTTTGTCTCATTTCTGGAAACCTTGCTCCAGCCCTGCTCAAAGTCCAGAATGAACCAAGGTCTGTCCATCTCCATGGCTCCTAATGGCTGTTTATCTACATCACCCATCTGGTGAGGTGTTGGCCACCAACCCTTCCTCAGGTGACACCTCAGAGTGGCATGACCGTCGCTCACTTTTCCTAAAACCTTTATTCAGCTGTGGCTCCCCAGCACTTCAGCTCTAGCAGAGCCGCTGTGTGTCCCAGCAGCTGAGCATGCAGAACAGCAGAGCAGAACTGCTGTCGAGGCCTAAAACCCTTCTGGCTTTATGCATGTCGGTATAGCCATATAAGAAGCATAACACAGAGACTGGCAGGAAAAGGCTTTGTTCTTGCATTCCTGTTGGCCTTTAAGTGAAGTGCTAAATCCAGTTCTACCATACGTTAGTTTTGGTTGCCCTCCTGCGAGGCAGTGGCATGGTGTACAGCGGAATGGACTGGAGTGGGCAGACTTGGGTACAAATCTCAGCTTTGCTGCTGTTACACTTTTTCTCTGTTAGTTAAGTGTAATTTTTCACTGACAGAGGATGAACGCTCTTGTTGAGCGAGAGCTGAATGAACCTATCAAAGGCCGTTACTGGAATCCGCAATTTGTGTAAGTTATTACCAGAGACCCTTTTGTGAGCAACTATTCAGAAGCCTTGATGCTTTGTGTGCATTTTCCCTTTCCTTGGGAAATGTAGACTTTGTAGGGCCCTTGGTTTGGTGCTTCTTGACTTAAATATTGTATTTTTTAAAAAAGCACAGTAAAGCATGTCCGCCTTCAGAAAATGGTGAAAAAAGGGATCTTTACTATGAGCTGTGGGTGGCTGGCAGCACCAGCACTGATACCTGAGTTGGAATGACTCAAGGCCGACTTTGTAGAAACAAAGCTTGTAGCTGTCCTTCTATTTATTCGCAGGGACTCTTTTTCTTCTGTATTAAAGCAGGTTGACTAATGTCCCCCAGCTGGAGTGTCTCCTACACCTTTGTGCCTTCACAAGAGCAGTCCAGCTGTACCCCTGCTTGTTGCAGCACTTTGTCTATGTGCAAAATACTACAGATCAGTATAAATGGTGTGATTTTGCTAGGATATGCCTTTCTAAATGAGAAAGAAGAGACATAAATTAGATAAAATATGATCTTTTTGAATGATTTTACAGAGGTACACACTTGCATGGAACCCACCCATGGGTGTTCAGGGGGGTTTGAGGAACAACTCTGCAGATGTGTAATGTTACTGCAGCCAAGCAGCCACAATGTAATGCACTGAGTGGCAAAACAAACAAACGAACAAGCCAACAGACCCCAAGTAGGTATTTCACAACAGGGAAAGCTGAATCTTCACTGCATTATTCCATTACAAATGAATGCAGATTCATATTGCATGTGATGCAGAAGGTTTTGATCCCAAGCTTTGGAGTGATGGTATAAGCTGCCTTCCAGGGAGCAAAAAGTCCATTCTGAATCTTAAACTAAAATCTCTCCAGTGTTTCATGATGTGATATTGTGCTGAAATACCTCTTTTAGAAAGAAAAGCAAAAAGCCAGTGTTTTAATTTGAATCCATCCTTCACTGAAAGCGAGTACCTCAGAAAGCTGATAAAAACTCCTTCTAAGTAACTCCCAGCAGTATTTTCGTGCTAATAAAACAATACTTTTCAACAAAAATATTACTTACTCAATGTTCCCAGCTGCCAGTGGATTTCAAAGGAGCTGGCAGTGCTCAGTTCTGCCTAAAAGACAGCCTACTCCTGCATTCAGCTGCTCTGGGGGTTCTGTGTGTGACATAAAATTGAAAACCAAGCCTTCCTTCTAGTGCATGTGAAAACAGCTGAATATTTAAGGTAGAGAGAAGCAGGATCTGCTTTTTAATGGATGTAACAGACCTCTAACCCTGACATCTGGATAGCTACTGTCTTGTGTACACACATTAATTCCCACTGTTTGTGATCCAGGGGAAGCTGTGGCAGCACAGCTTCACAGCTGAGTGCACCCCACGATTATGGGATGCTCAGTGACTTCATCTGCAGTGTAATCCACCCTCCCAAAGTATGGGCCAGCACCAGTTCACTGATATCTTATAATTTAATATATCCTTAGAAGTAAGGTATATTAGCTAATGCTAATAACACTTTTTTTATTCGACAAAAGAACTTGCCTTTTCTGACCAGAAATTTTTTAGTGATTGAAAAAAATGAATCTGCTTTTCTTAGCTTCCATGAGTCAACATTAAGATGCAATGTCAGGGCTCAAGTCTTAGTGGAAAAGTAATGCCTGCAGCCCCTGAACACCGCCAAGTCTCTTGTAGAAAGGAAGGTCTCTCATGGATTTGAAAGTAAGTTTGAAAAATCAGTTCAAAGAATGTAATCAATTGACATAGAATGAGACTGAGACTGGGTACGAGTGAGAGCAAAAGGTTGCCCAAGGATCCTGGTATGTTAAAGAATCACACTGATTGAAGCTGATTTCATGCTGTGACTGCCCTTCTGAAACAGTTCTTTGCAATATTAATTTGTCAAAGGCTGAAATGTTATTTAGTTGTACAATAACACTGTAGCTATGTAACAGCCATAGTTAATGCCAGGTGGTTAAGAACAGTTGATTTGCATTAATGCCTACAAATGTACTTCAGGCAGCAGGTTGCTACTGCCATTGCTGAGTTTCTGCTTAATTATTTATTCTGGACTGCCAGTTTTGGCACCTGATATATAGACACAGTTAAGGTTGACTTCTATTCAGCTGCAAATGGGCTGCATGCTATTGAAATCAGGAGTTACACATGTCTGCAAAATCAGATGGACTCAGTGGCAACAAGTGAAATCTTTCCTTGCAGAAAGCAAAAGCTCTTCTCTTTACTGTGAGCAGACTGGAAGATGTATATGAAAAGCAGTGCTGTTTTTCCAGCTGCAATCTAGCAGCATTAGTCATACAAGAAACAAGAATAAATGGCAAACAAGTAGGGCTAGGCTGCAGTGTACCTGAAAAAGTAATCTCTTCTTTCCTGCTCCTCAGCTTGGTCAGGATGCTGGGGGATTGCTCACTTCCCCTGTAACACAAAAACTGGAGGTTTTCAAACAAGCTCTGGGTTTCCAGTTCAGAACAAATAAAAGGAGGTGCTTCCTTATGCGACAGGTGGTTGAGCCGTGAAACTCCTCACCAAAAGATTCTGTGGATGCTACATTTGTCCATGGGTTTGGGAGCAAACTAGGGAGTTCAAGGAAAAGAAGTCCATCAAGGCTTACTAAATAAATGTTTGTGCTCTGTTTTAATTCTCTTCTCCCTGTCCCCATGTCCGGCTATTGTCAGAATCAGTGTACTGGGCTGGAGGGTCCTTTGGTGTGGCCCTGGAAGCTCATTCTTCTATTCTTCAATAATTCCCTTTCTGGAGTCTTTCCCTCCATTAAATCGAGTCCTTGTCTTTACCTGAAAAGCTTTCCATAGCTCTCATCATCTGCAAATGGTCCTTTTTGTCAGGTTCATGCCACCTTGTCCTTGTGCTAGTTGTCTGTGCCAATGCTCTCAGCTTCACCCCACTGTTTGCCAGGTTTTCACATCAACAGCTTTATGCAATCCAGCTCCAGTGCCTGGTTCAGGCTGCCTGTGCTCTTTACCATTTTTAATCTGCCGTTGGAATCTGGATTGCGAGATCTTCAAGGCAGGGTCTGGCCTTGGGGTTTGGAAGAACATCTCTCCTTCTGGTTGCTGTGCAAAAGACCAACAATACAGAATAATCATTAATCAGGGTCAAGAGAGCAGTGAGAGTGTGTCACTGGTGAAGGAGGCAGTACCACAAAGGAAGGGTTGAGCAGGGAGGAGGTGCCCAGCAATGGCTGATGCTGGCTTTATGACAGCAGAAACAGTGAACAAAGAAATCCCTGTACGACAAGCTAAAAGTGCTACATGAGGGAGTTAGGATAGTGGTAGAAATGCACCAGGTTTGTTCAGAGGTGGCGGGGGGAGTTTGTAGCTTTTATTATCTACTTGATTCTTCCTGTAAAACTGACCTGGGCGAGGAGGAAATAGCAGTATCTCTGTGGTGTCTTCTTCCAGAAGGCAAAGGCACAGGAGCACTTGGTCCAGTCACATGAACACTGAAACAAGCCCCAATGTGCTCTGCATCCCACAGCTGCCCAGGCTGTGGCGTAAGGGCTGCTTCAGTGCTACTTCAGCAGTTATGCCATCTCTACTCTTTCTGGGAGGGATGCCAGCATGCCCTTAGCTAAGATGGTGAGCCAGTAAAGAACTATATCCAAATTTTTTTTTTTTTTTTAAACTAGGGAGCAACAATCAATGAGTTTTAAGCACATAATTCCTACTTTTTCTCAAATACGCAATTATTAGGAGTACGTAACCACAACGTGCTTGCTTATTCTCTGACAGCATCTTGGGACTGCCAGAAAGATTGCCAGTAACTTTCTACCAGTCCTGCCAAAGGAAAGCTCCTGAAATACACTGTAATGTCCTCTAAATGCTGCAGGGGAAATATGTGTGCCAACAATTTCTATCTGTTCTGTTTTTACTTTTAATCACAGTGAAAGAACAGGTTGCCAAAAATAGATGCCATTAAAAGCATTAGGGATTATGCAGAACTGTTTTCACTCTGCAAGTAAAACTCTGCCTCTTTCCTGCTAAATGCCCAAAACTCTGGTTCCGATCAGATGTTTCTTAGTGTCGGAAGGATGTGTAACTGAGGAATGAAAAACAGTGGGTGTATTTCCTCATGTGTCCAGTGAAGGACCAGCCTTCTTCTGGCTGGTGGACCTCCTTTACCAGCAGAATCTTCTTTCCTGGGATTTTTTCCTCCCTGCACAACTTGGCTCAGGGAAGAAGACAGCTGGAGCATATTAACCTGCTGACAGCCAACCTTCTGGAACTATTCCACAAAAGACAGCAAAGCACCCAGCCAGTTGTTCCACCCACCTGTTGGTTATTGTTTTCCCCTCTGGAATTAGGAGGCACTCTGTCATTCTCACAGCCCCCATTTATCTGGGAGTGTTCCTCCTAGATTCTGACCTGGAGTGACCAGAGAAGCACCTTCCGCGTTAAACAAAAAAAAACACCAAACCCACAAAAACTAGTAGAGTGCTACCTGATGCACTGCTACCTAAGGGCAAACAGGGATCCTAAGCTGCAGTGGGTATTACAACCAGCAACGGCTTTTGTTAGTTGCAGTTGGGGCAATTACTTCTGCCCTTCCTTTTTCTGTATGTACTCTGGTCTGCAGTGTTATAATGTGAAGCATACAAAGCCCACCGATGACCTCTTCTTCAGCCCCTGATGGCAGCCCACCTAAAACACAACCACTCAGCAAACCAATAGAGCTTCAAGAAGCTTCTCATGCTCTAAGACAAAACATCATCCTATTCTCATCTGGCATATCTGAAATTTGCTACCAAACCTCCCTCTGTTCCCAGGACAGCAGTCAGGTTAGCATGCCTTGCAGGGTTCATATGTCTGGTGAGATCTGTCTCTTCCAGAAGAACTGATCATGGACAGCAGGAATCTGATATCCTGGGAAGCATGAAAGTCATAATGGGTTCATTCCCACATAGCTTTGTAAAAATCAAATACTTCAAATGAAAGGATTTTCTTTTTGCTTCCTGTGATCCAGTCATTTGTGAAAAGGATGGACACTGGATATATTTGCTTTTCTTCTTCAACATAAAAACAGGGTAAAATCAACACACAAACTAAACTTTATTTTATTATAAACCAAAACAAGCAAGGATCTACTCTTGAAAAGGTTATGAGAAAACACAAGAAGTGTTTCAAGATGGAAAATATTTTGCCACCTTATTTCTTTCAAAGATTTCCAGAGTCTTCTGAATTTTGTGCTTTTTCCTAATACCCTGTACCAACAGCTAGATCCCTGCGACACTCATGATAAGCAGAATAGTGTGTGTCCTCCTAGATGAAACCCATTCTAGCATATATACCCTAGGCAACCAAAGGAATCCTTGAGAGTTGTATTGCCAGAGGATCCTAAAGGAACTGATGGAGGCTTTTAGGAAAATCCCAGTACCTCAGGAACACACAGCTGTAAATAGGCAACATACTTTCTAATGAACACTAGCAATGAGGAGTAGGAATGCCTTGGAAAAGTTATTCTGAAACTGTTTTAGAGGCATCTGTCTTCTTGCATCTTATTTCTGTGAAAAAAAGATCTAATACAGTGATTCTCATACCTTTTTAGACAATGAAGAAATATCAGCCCTCGGTGTGGTTATGGACCACCAGCAAATTCCTTGACTCCCTTTGTCAAATGCTGAATGGAAAAGACCATAAATGTGGTTTGTTTCTGTTTGGTTTTGTTTCAGAAGGAAGGAAGGAAGGAAGGAAGGAAGGAAGGAAAAGACCACATGAGAATAGTAATTCCCTACTGGGGGCATATTTTGCACTTTTTGTTTTGCCAGGTTAGTTTTTGCTTAGGGCATGCCAACTCATTCATTCTGATTATTTGACTTATTATTTATGTAGGCCTTTTCCACTGGCAGGCAGTAATGATTCTGGATAGTTAAGAGCATCCTGGTGATGACCCACCAGACATACTCAGGGAACACAACAGCAGATGTGGTTTCTGTGCATAGTGTCTTTGCAGTGGGAGCTGCAATGAGTTCTTATTTGCAGTGGTCCCTAAGTAAATGTCAGCTGTTAATAGAGGACTCAAAATCTGAACTCCAGACTTAACTGCAATGCAGGCAAGGAAGCTGAATGCTTGACTCTCCTAATCCCTGTAGCAGGGTCCACGACCCAGCTAGCTGGAGCTATGACTCACTGCAGTCTCTACGTTTTAGAGCTCTTCGTCCTCCCAGTTGGGAATGTGAAAAAGCTAAAATCATTCTTTGCCCTTTTTCTCTCAAATTAGAGTTTCTTTTTGTTCTCTTCCCTGCTGCCAAAGACCTCCAGGCCCCTCTGCAGCTTTGTCAGTGCTCCGCAAAATAGCGTTGCCCCAGACGAAGGCTGGGGAAGGCTGTGGGGGGCTCATTCTGCAGCAGAGGCAGTGACGGAGGCAGTTAAAATTGCAGGTTGTTGCACATAATTGTATGAAACAGAGAGGTCCGAAGCTTCTTGTCATACATGAGCAAGCAGTGTGGACTGGAAGGGGGGAAGATCCACAAGATCATGGGGAAGAGGTCTCAGTTACTCTTGCATCTTACGCCTGGAAGGAACACAGCAGAGTAGTGAGGAAACACTGGAGAAAATGGGTGGAACTGGGTGGGAGGGTAGAAGGAGAGAAAAGGAGAATGTAAGGCAAAGTAAAATGAAACCCATGCCAGTGGTTGTGTGACCTTCATCAACTAAGGCGGAGAACGAGAGGGTCATTCACTGATGGACCTCGTGTTGTGGGGAGGCGAGCTGTCCTGGCTGCTCCCAGCAGCATCCAGTGCCCTCTGCTGAGACGAGGCCGAGCAGCAGCTTCTGCTGGAAGCCTGCATGGCTTCAGCAGCAGGCAGCTTCACAAACGCGTGGTGAGTTTCTGAGCTCTGAATTCCTCTGGCAGCAAGAAAAACCAACAATTCCCCTCTGGGGAAATGCTGAAATCAAGACTGCCCTGGCCCTTGTGAAGCTTTTGTGGGCAATGCCTTGTGTCCTGCCCATGCCTGCCTGCCAACGTGCGTCCTCACACCTTCCAATGCCCATGGAAACACCCATCATTCAGCCTCACGAGATGCTGTGGAAAAACAGCCCTGCGAGAGTGGTACAAAGGCAAGGCTTACAGCACGAGACAGGCTGAGGTAGCTGGGGGAAACCAAACAAATGAGCTTTCAGGCACATAAATTATAATCTTTATTCTGGAGGCTGTTTTTTTCAAATGTGAAGGTGAGCAGATTTGGAACATTTTTAACCATTAATGCCCTAGAAAGATTTGTGATGGGTACTATAGGTCCGAGTAAAGACTTCAGGCATTGGCAAACAAGATGCTATGGCATTAACTCTTACAGGCCCATACGCAAGAGCGAACGTGCAGGTTTGAAAGGAGAGTTGACAGTGCCCTGCACAAGTGAGTTTGGATACTCTGCCCAGGAAGACTGAGGATGTAAAAGCCTGCCTGGATTTTATGGGCTGGACAAATTCACTGGAAAAATAAGCAATCTGCATTATTTAATGCAAAAGCATCACTTGTCCCTGAACCACAGTTTGCTGGGAGGCTGGGAGGCTCTTCCAGAGAAGTGTCGCATTAGCTTTGTCCTTACGCCTGCCAGAGAAAGGCTGTCGGCCAGATGACTTCTGGCCAGCGATACTTGTTCTTAGGTGAGCTTGTGACTTCTCATGCTGAGAGTGGAGCTGCATTTACCTCCTCTACTTCCCAGGAAAGTGACTTAGCCAATGGGGCCAGATGTAAAAGCAGATCCCACCATCCATCCCCTTTCCCTCAGGCTGTGTCCAGAAAGCGAGTGTCACTGTCTCTGAGAGCGGTATGAAGATGCTAAATCATTGTCAAGACAGAGCAGCCTGGATGGGTTTGGAGGCATGGGTCTCAGTTTTGGAGGGCTATAGTCTCTTGGTCAGCTGAACCTGGATTTAAGTGGAATTTTAAAACCTCTTTCTGGGCTGTACCTCCAGGCAGCATCCAATGTCCCAGGCTTACACCAGGAGTAACACACCATGAGCACTGGGAAGCATGTTCCTGCCTTGGGAAAGGCTTGCCTAGCTTCCTGACTCAAGCCCTGGAGCACCACAAGACAGTACTTTAGAGAAGCCAAATATCTTCTAAATACCTTTACAAAAAAGTCAGCAACAAATCTTAACTGACATGTACAGAAGAGTCATAGCATGCATGGGGTGACCATGTGAAAAACCCAATTTATGTAATGGCCCTGGAAAGAAACCTGCTCACTGAGTTAGATGGGTAGGTGCAGTAAATGCCATATGATCAGGCCAGAGAACAAGGTCCTCTGAACACATGCTATTATTTTGAGCACTGTAAGTGGAAAGGGCACTGAATCAAAGAACAAATAAGTCACAAATCACCTCAAAACTCTACTGCTCAGCTATGTCTTAGGCAATCATGGGAAACTTCTCACAGGGAAAATTCAGTAGATCTCAATCCAAAGCAGCTTTTCTCACAAGGTAAGCAACAAAGGTGGCTCTGAAGAGGTGACCTTGACCATGAAGCAAGAACTAAAAACTGGAGAAACCTCAGCCTGGCAGGGATGAGACTTCAGCTGAACGTCACGTCCGGCTGAGCACTGGACACTTCCATAGAGCACCTCCAACAGGTCTTATTGGGAGGCCAGGTGCATCAGAGCAGTTGCAGAGGGGAATTCTGCACTGCTCCCATTGCCTCTTATAACCTCCCCGCCTGGTTGAAGTATGATTTTGTGATGCCTTAGGCAGGGATGAGCAGAGGACTCATCTGAAACAGAGGGGAAGGTGGAAGGTATCCAGATGACTGTGGAAGTGTGACTTCTTCACCACATCATGTGTTACGTGGATGATCCCCCTGTGTCAGTGGAGGGCAGTTGTGTGTGTGTCTATGTGCGGGTGGGGTGTTTACAGGCTGCTTTGATCCCATGATAGATTCGTGCCTGGACTTGGTGCCCTCTAGTGTTGTGAATACTCCAGTATGTGAGAAAAAACTTAAAACAGGTTCCCTGCTTCAGAATTCAGGCTTTTGATAACTCACAATACAGTAATTTTGTAATTATGCTACATAGTTACAACTTAATGGAGATAACCTGACCCTGAGCACATCGAGTAATTACAGTCACACCACCAAATACCTCAGGACATGTTTCTGTAGGCTGAGCTAACATCTCAAAGGCCTTAGCCTGCAAAATACACCCAAATCCGTTGGATGAACAGCACTTTACCTGACCCAACGATCCCTGCAGCTGGAATATCAGAAATCTGGCAAACATCACACAAGCGGTTGCTCCTTGGTGCAGCCTGGCAAGCCACTAAAGCTTGTCTAAGTCTGTGCTGCTACCAAAAGCGTAGCCCTGCCACCTCCCCTGGTTGCCATAGGCTTTCTTAGCCGTTCTTGGGGCAGCACTGGGGCTCATGTGTGTGGCTGTGAGGTGCTGATCTGACTGGGGAAAAAACCCACCGCAGCAACAGCGATTCCAGCTCTACTGGCAGTTTTCTCTGGCTCCCGTCAGGCCACAAAGGGGAGCAGCAGAACCCCACGGAAAGGAACTGGGATGAGAGCAGGGCTGCCCTCTTCGGTCCTGGCCCCAGCACCGGTGGTCCAGCGCCTCAGCAGGGCTGCACATCAGCCACTGGCAGAACCACCACAAACCACTACAAACCCCATGGGCTCAGGGCAGCTCTGTGAATAACCACCCATCAGCCAGCCAGATGCTCTACTGCAAATCTTTCACCTTGATTCAATCCCCTTTTTAGTGGAAAATAATCCTACATGTGACCTCTGCTGATGTAATTTTGCTCAGTTAAACAACTCTTGTATCAGCCTTCCAAAGTGCAAGAGCCGGCGTTTATGTCCCTGACTGTCGTGCCTGCCGTAACGTCCCGATGCGAGGCAGCCCCGTCGTCACCGCTGGCCGCTCGCACGCTGCCGTCTGCATGATGCAAGAGGGGCAGCAGCGTTACAGTGCAGGCCAGTTGCATCAGACACGGACCTGCATGAGGCAAACTGCCCCATGTGAAAGATGAAGTCATCCTCATCCCCCTACAGAACAACTCCTGTGGAGCTTTTTTCCTGTGGAGATTGGCATCATTACCCTGGCTGAAGCACCGAGCTGTGAAAAATCAGAAGACTTGGTGAGGAAGCAGTGAGGAAGTTTACTGCTTAATTGAGTTTCATATAAAATCCTTCCAGTTATTCCAATCTGACTGTCTAGCTTCTCTAGAAGCTTTTATGCAGTGATAGGGGGGAACTTCTGGGACTTCTCAAAAGCATTTTCTGGAGAGAGATTGCTTAAATTTTGAAAAAAAAGAGAGAGAAACGAGGAGAATGTCCCAAAATAACAGGTTTAAAACCAAACACAGTTCAGGTACACTTCCTCATGCAACAACGCAGATCAACACTTAAGAGCTAACTAGTTTGGAGGCACAATAAACTGAAGAGGGAGTGCCAAGATCAATGCTACTGGGAAAATAAACTCCCTCCTGCACAAGGAAGTTAGATTCCACATGACAATTTGGTAAACACCGTGGTGGAGTAAGTCTTTGCACAACAATCCTGGGATACTTCCAGGATAACTCTCCCGAACCGCCCCAAAGATTCAGGCAATGGGTCACGCCAAACGCCCTGTTAGAAGTTTAGTTCGGCGTGCGAGAGAAGCCCCTGGCCGTGCTGGTTTGTGTTGCCTGATGTTTGCCCGCCTGGGCACACTGGACCTGCCCACGGTGGGGCAGAGCGCAGGTTCCCAAATGGCAAGTGTGGTCACGTATGTGCTCACTCATGCCAATGGCGAGGGGCGGCTGGACGGGGGCTCTTCCACCAGCCGTGAGACGTCTGTGGAAGAGATGTAGAACAAATCCAGCTCTTCGGGACACGGTCCTCACCTGCGGCTCCCGACTGCCTTCCCACCCCACGGCACCCACTCCCCTGCCGCCGGTGGCTGTCGAGCCCACACGGACACGAGTGGCCCGGGGTTTCTTTTTTTTTTCTTTCTTTTCCACATCGCGGCCGGTAACACCAGGACGCCCCGTCGTTGCCCTCCCAAGACGCCGTGTGGCGCTGCGCGGCTGCCCACCGGCCCGCTCCCGGGCTCTGCGGCTCCCGGCCCCGGTTCCGGTTCCCTGGCCCCCGTTCCCCCGCTCCCCGGCCTTGCGGCTCCCGTTCCCCCGCTCCCCGGCCCTGCGGCTCCCGTTCCCCGTTCCCCCGCTCCCCGGCCCTGCGGCTCCCGTTCCCCGGCCCACCGTTCCCTGTTCCCCCGCTCCCCGGCCCTGCCGCTCGTCCCGCTGCTCGGCGCCGCGGGTCGGCGCCGCTCCCGGGAGCCCCGGCAAGGGCCGCCGCCTTTGCATAGCCCCGCCCAGGCGACGGCGCCCACCAATGGGAGGCAGCGGGGCGGGGAGTGGCGGGGCGTGGCGCTGCCCGCTGCGCTCCGTTGCACGCGGGTTCCCGCGGAGTCCGGCCGGTCTCGGTCCGCACCGCCCTGCCTGCGCTGCCGGTCCCGGTCCCGGTCCCGGTCCGCACTGCCGGTCTTGGTTCGCACCGTCCTGCCGGCATCGGGACACAGGTAAGCCGCGGGGTCCGCGCACCTGCCCGCCCGCGGCGGTGGTCCCGGCCCCGCCCGGTGCCGGTGTCACCGCCCGGCGGTGGTGGTTGCGGGGTCGGGGAGACCGGCAGGGGCTGCGGCGGGTCCCTCAACCGCGAGGGCGGCGGCAGCGGTACGCGTGGGCCGCAGCCGGCTCCGGTGGGCGCCTCCGAGCGCTGGCGGGGGAGGGAGAGGGTGGAGGGTACCGGGCCGAGGGGTGCGGCGGCCGGAGGATGCGGAGACCGGGGGGTGCCCCGGCGGGGGGGGGTGATGCGAGGCGGTCGTGCCGCCGCGCACCGGGGAGCCCCCTCGCCGAGACGTGCCCGGGCATATCCCGGCACACGCTGCCCGCCCTCCCGCGGCCGGGCGGCGGGGGGCGCCGGCGGGGCCGGGCGGCGTTCGGCAGCTCGCCCCGCCTGGGCCGGGCCGGGCCTCGGCCGGGCTCCACGCGTGGGGGGCCGGGGGAGGCGGCGGGCGAGCCGAGGCTTGCGCGGCCGGAGCCCTCCGGCACAGCGGGGCGCACCCCGCGGGCGGCACACGCGTGGGCGGCACGCGCGTGGGCGGCACGCGCGCGCGTGGGCGGCACCCGCCACGGGCGTCGCGGCGGCAGCCGGTGTGGGACGCGGAGCGCGGCACCCCCGTGCCCCGCAGCCCCCCCCCCCCCCCCACGCCCCCCACCCCACTCGGTCCTTTAGGTCCGAGGTACGGCGCGGGGGTCTCGGTCCCGCGGGGGCTGGCGGCCGGTGGCCGCACCGGGCAGCGCTTGCTGGGGTCGGGTGTTGGGGCGCGGGGTGGTGTGCTCCCCCCGTGAAAGCGCTCGAGTGTTCTCGAGGGCGCACCGAAGTGGTTCAGAGTAAGTACTGGTTGCAAATGCTCGTATTGGTAATACTGGTTGCAAATGCTCGTATTCGTAACGGTCGTTACTGAAATTAGGCGATGATTGTCTCTCCTCGGTGTAATCTGTGGGAGTTTGTTTATGGGGGTGTTAAGAATTGAGAGGAAACCTAGGCCCTCCGAAGAGACTGAATTATTATCACCTGCAAGACAGTGGCAGTCGCTAGAAAGTAGATGTGGGCCAAAAACCAGTCAGAAACCCGAGGTTTTACAAACACTGATAAGAGTTTTGGAAATCTCACTTGAGATCTAATAAGGCAGAGTGTGGATGCCAGAACTTGACAAAAATCGGTAGTTATGGTCCCAATCTGTAATTCTTTCTCAAACCTCTGTGCAGTGAATATAGGAATATAGCTCTGTAGCCGTAACCCAAGTCATCCACATACTGGAGGGATGTCGTGTTCCTCCAGGACCCTGGATTCTCCTTTCTTGAGCCTGGGTTGTCCAGCACTGTTTGCAGCCTGGCTCCTGCTTCCGCGGGGGAACCGGCGCTCCCCACGGGCACGCGGTGCCGGGGCAGCCCTTCGTTTGGGCAGGGGCAAACCCCTGTCTGGGTGGGTGCCTTGTGGGACTCTGCAAAGCTGAATGGCAACAGCAGCAAAACCAGGAGGGATGCTCTCTGTCCTATGTTGGGGGGGACGGGACAGGGTTAGTAGTGTTCCAGGTGCCTCCATCTGCAGCTGGAGTGAGCAAGCCAGAGCAGAAAGTGAGCGTTGCAACCTGGGGGCTACTGCAGTGCAGTAGCGGGAGATGACACCAGCCCAGAGCGCTTCCCACCTGAGCCTGGGGTGTTTTCACCTAAAGGAGACATAAGTTCCCAGTCGCTTCACATTAAACAATGAGCAGGCAATCTTGTGCGTAGAATTTCCAAATATATTGGAAAACCTGCTGATTTCTAAGCCCCTTGGAAAGATTCAGATTTGGCCTTTTTTCCCCTATTTTTGCTTCTCTGAGCAGTCCTTCATCTACAAGGCATCCTACAGGGTGGCAGTCACTCCCAGCATGGTTTGTAGTGTAGGGAGGCACAGAGAGGTGCTGTTCAGACCAAATGAGTGCAGGAGCAGAGGAATGACTGAGCAAGAGACTGGGACTAGGCACTGCCAAATGCAAGGCATGCAGTAATATTTTCCAGATAACATTTCATTTTTTCCTCCCCTCCTTTTCCTTTGCAGTTCTTATTTAGGATTTCAGCTCTCTAGTTTTATGTTCCAATGTATACAAGTATCTCATCTGAGATGCAGTCACTGCCTGGCTGTGCTAGTCTGTCACGCAGCAGAGTAGAAATATCCTGTGACGTCCCGCTGGTTCACGCAGTGATGTGGGGGAGCTGCCACCAGTGTGTGGGTGTCAGAACCCCTAAAGGTGGGTCTTGGCACCCCCCTGTCCTGGGCCAGCAGAGACCCTCGGCTTGAGGGGACGGGGTCTGCGCCTGGGGCAGGGACCAGCCTGGCCCATCTCCTGCTGCGGGTCCTGCGCTGCCCTGCCTGTCCCCTGGTACCTGCTGGGCTGTGGTCAGATGGGGAGAACCAGAACCACTAACGCTTTCACTGATGATTTTTTTTGTACTTTCACTTATTGATTTCCTCACCCTCTTTTTCCTACCAGAAACCATTAGCTGGATGCAAAAGAAATAGTTTAGATTTCCATATAGTCTAACTTTTTGGAAAATTACATTTTCATGGGGAAGAAGAAAATGACAGAGCTCCAGAACTGTCACAGAGGTGAAGGAACGGCAACTTGCACTGTAGCTCTGCTGAAATGCTTTTTATCTCATGCAGTGAGACTCATTCAGCAACTCACGGTTTTGCTGTCTTGAGTAATAATGCGGTGGGGAGCACATCCTGCTTGCCTTGCTCAGACAAGATGTCTCTTTAAGACAATAAAAGAGTCCTTTAACAAATTATGGTGGTTTTAAGCTAGAAGATTTCATGCATCTCAAAATGATGGCAGTACATTTTGCTTCCCTCCAACCTGTAAGTGCATTGATAGTGTGTCATGTTTATATTCCTTGTTGGCAAATAAAATCTGTTGCTCTGGCAGTCACCTTGAGATTCCGTGTAGTTTCCAAAGAGGTGGGAGGGTTTTGTTGTTTGTTTTTGTTATTTACTTTTGGCTAATTAGGACCAGTTGTTTTAGTCGCTTATTAGACTATCAGAAATTGCTGCTTTACCAGGGCAGTGCTGTGTGGTTTGGATGTATGCTCCACTTACAAATTAAATGTCTTGGTTCTGGTATTGTTAAAATAAGAAGTACAAAAATCCCACAGCTTTGAATTTCATGCCAGATATTCAACAAAGCGCTCATTCCATGTATCATTATATTGTGGCTTGAGAAACAGCAGGCCTGCTCTACACTTAATAGTTTTGCTGGCACAGTTGCGATGTGCTGTTTCCCCCACCATCCCGGAGTGATACTGTCATGCTGGCAGATGTCCTCACGCGTGGAGCTGCACTGGCACGAGATTCCTTCTGCCTGTGTAACTTTCTCTATTTGGGAAACTGGTTTAAGCTGTGCCTCTTCTGGAGAGAGAGGCTGTGAGGGATGTATCCCTAGCTGCAGGCCCTTCTGGAGTGCAGAGAAGTCTGTAAATATATGAGAGAAAGTGGTCATGTTGTGTTCGCAGGGCACTTTCACTAAAAAGCCTGCTGGTTTGGGGTGATTTTTTTGTTGTTGTTTTGTTTCCCACCAGAACTTCTCTCTTGTGTTACAACGGTGCTTTGGAGAGCAGGTGAAAATCGGTCCCCTTGTTCTCTGGACCCTGGTGGTGTCTTGGCTCCTTTTCTGTTGCCTGCAACGCTATGTCCTACATCTCATGCTCTTGTTACGAGTAAAAGCCTAAATCGAACTCCGGACTCGGGACCAGAACATCAGTGGTGCTGACCCCCCGCAATGGGCAGAGGCACCCGCCTCTGGGTGGGGTGTGAGCTGGGGTGCGGGCACTGAGCTCACCGAGAGGTTGGGTTCGGGCCGTTGGTGTGCCAGCCCTCCGAAGCGGTTGTGTATCACCCCTTTGGGGCCTGTCTCCCCCCGGTTTTATTTTTCCTACTGCATTCAGCCTGCAGCTGAGCCCTAACACCAAACCCGGTGCTTCTCCCGGGGCACTGGCACTGACCTCCCTCTTCACCACCTTCTGAGATAGTGACAAATCTCCTTTATTTATTCAGTAGTGTCAGTAACCTTTACGCTATTTATAGGCTGTGATCATGCCCCTCCCGAGATGTTTGCAAGATAAATTTAGCTCCCTCAGCTTCTCTTCGCCAGTCCTCGCTGGCTTGCGCTGCCTTTCCTTCTAACAGCTAATGAGCCCCAGCCGTGCGCGGGAGCTGCGGCGAGGGGTGACTCACTTTCTATGCTCGTCCGGGGAAGACTTCATCTCAAATGAATCTCGGGTTTGGAGCCTGGGGAGCCCGTCCAAGTGTCCGCTTCCAAAAGGCAGCCGGCAAGGGAGTGGTGGGGGATTAGGCAGAGGAGCGAATGCGGAGGAATGCTGCTGTGGGACGTTGTGTTCAGTGCCTGGGAACGGTGCGGATGGCAGGGGAAGGGGGCCGTGGCAGGAGGGGCTGGGGGCTGCTTGGGGGCCCTGCAGTCCGCTCCCCGCTCTGCTGCTAGAGCCTTGCAGGGGACAGGCATCCCGGCTGAGCCTTTCCTCCTCCTGAGGCTGTGGAGCAGGACAGCTCTGAAATGCCAGGCTTTCCCAGGGGGTTCAGGCTATTCAGGCTGGTGGTCTTCAAAAGAGCATTTTCAGGTGGTCCCTATTGCTGGCGGGTGTTTAGAAGCTAACAGCTTTTGCTGCCAAGGCTGGTTGAACACTGTTTCTCTCTTGATTTGGTGCACAAGGTTATGGGAACAGCAAAATGAAGATTGGTCTACTGGGGGTGGATTTTATCCCATTTCTGTCGTCACAGTAAGAACCCACCTAGAATACGCAGAAATGAGCAGACGACCCCAAAACTCTGAATAAACTGCTCAGTTTTGTAGCTTCAGTCCGAGTTGCTTGTTCTTGGCAAGAGGCCAGTCCCGTGCTCACCTGTGAGCTGCACTCGCTGAAGGAGCAAACTGTGGCTCCACTGGGGCTGGGGCAGTTCTGCCGTTAACTTCAGCTGAGCCATTAATTCCCCTCGGGAAGGCTCTGGATGGTGTTTTTGGGGGAGGTGGGTGCTTGTTCTGCCAGCCCTCTGAGATCACTGTAAGCGAGCCCATGCGGTGCCAGCCTGGTGCAGCGGGGCCACAGGCGTGTGTCCTGTTCTGCCAGGGACGTGGCCAGCCACCGACGTTTGGTCATGTCAGACCAACGCAGCCACGCTGGCTGGAGCTAGGCTGCCAGGTGCCGAAGCTGGGACTTTGCTGGGACTGAGCTTTCTACCAATAGCCTGGGGTACTCAGACCTACAGCCAGTGCTGGCAAAGTCTGCTGCCCTCCTGCGAATCGGTGACCTGAGCAATCGGTGGGTCTACCTTAATAGTGGAAATGAAATTCCATTTGCTCCATTGTGAAGGCTCTGACAGGACAGCAAAACCAGGTGGTTCAATGCCAGCCTTGCTGGGAAACCCCTCCTGAGCTCTGGAGCATCCTGCTGTGTGGTGGGAGCAGGCAGCCTCATCCTGCCAGAGTGACATCCCCGATGCACGAGAAATGCAGACTGTCATCCTGGCCAGAGCGGAAACTTCTGCCCGGGGAAGGGCATGCTGCTCCTCTTAAAAGTGTTGGGGCTGGCTGTGACCTCTCAGTCTTCTCTTCCTCTCCTCCTCAGGCTCCCTGCCCCTCTCCAGGCCCAATGGTCTGCCAAGAGAGCGAGTACCTGGACGAGCATCGGAAATGCACGCCCTGCAGAAACTGCATGCCTGGGCAGGAGCTTTCCAAGGTAAATCGGCCATTCTGGAATGACTGGGAATCATCTAGCACCGAGGCTTTTACAGTGCTAGGGGAATCCTCTGCCAGCCTTCCTTCAGAAAGATAATCTTAGGTCCTGGCATGTTGGGAAGAACTGGGACTCGGTGGGAAGGGATGGTGAACAGTTTCACTCACCCTGGGTAGGAGGGCAAGACGATGGAAGTAGGAGCTGGGAAGGGATGTCAGGTTGCTGCTTGGGTTGCCCTCTTTCCTTTTTGCCAATGGAAACCTAAATCCCTCCCCCCAGTCCATGGCCCTGAGCGAAGCTGCGCTGCCCAGCCAGGCTGCACACTGGATGGGTGCGAGCAGGATGCTGCTGCAGGGGGGTGCAGCCCAGCTTCGGTGCTGGGAGTCATGTTTCCCACCCAGGTGCCCAGCGGGGTCCCCCTCCCCCCCAGCAATGCCTCCCAGGGCATGTCGCTGCTGGAGCTTTCCTCCTCCCTAAACACGGCCGGTGGGCCACGGCTGGGCAGCAGACGGCTTCCCTGCATGTATCCGTCAGAGCTGCTCTGGTGGTGCCTGCTCTTGGCTGGGTTCTGAGGACCCTCGGCATGCACGGTGACCCCTCCACCCTTTGCCCCCAAAGAAGGGACGCCATTCCCCTCGGTACCGCTTCGGGACCTGAAGCGGCTCCTCGCCGCAGCCACGCACCCAACCTCGTTCGTGTTTTGCAGGACTGTGGCGACGGCAGCGGGGGGGATGCGCAGTGCGTTGCCTGCCCTCCCAGGAAGTTTAAGGACAGCTGGGGGCATCACGGCTGCAAGCCCTGCCTCTCCTGCAGCCTCATCAACCGCGTCCAGAAGTCCAACTGCACGGCGACGACCAATGCGATCTGCGGGGAGTGCCTGCCGGGGTGAGTGGGGCCGGATCCTGGCTGGAGCGGAGCTGTGGTGGTTGCACCTGGGAGCGTGTGGGGGGGGGATGGACAGAGGGGTCTTTATCTGAGGCCACCCAGAACATGGGACATAAGAGGAGGCCTGGTGACTCGGGGCTGCCTTTTTGAGGACACTGCTAATGACGTGCAAATCGGACCCATCCAATGGCCCCTGTGTAGGTCCAAAGAAGGGAACCTGAAGGGTCCCGTGAACGAGCAGTGGAAGAAAACTCCTTCCAGACCCAAGTTGTTCCTGTGGACACCAGGGCGGCTAAGCCCTGGAAGATGAGTGGCTGTAGACCGCCAGAGTTGGTGGTCCCCAAAGAAAAGGACAGACCATGCCTGGGTGATGGGTTTAAGGAGTTGCTGAAGTGAAGACTGCTGCATACAACCAGCATGTGAAATGCTCGAGGGCTGCAGACTATGTGCTGGGGAGCAGTGGGACTCGGGACAGAGCAACAAGTTGGGGCTCTGGTTTATGAGCCTCCTCCCAGACGCAGTTGTAGGCTGGGGTGTTTCTGTGGCTTCGTGGAGCTATGGACCACTGTCAGCCACTTTAGCGGGGGGGGGGGGGAGGCAGTTCGAGTGATGTCACTCCTTGGCCAAAGTGTCAACAGACATGAAAAAGTAGCTGTGGATATGGCTTCAGCCAGCGATGGAGAGACCTGCTGCCTTGGGGCGTCCCAGCCTGCCGGGGCGGGAGTGTGGGGGGCTGGTTCTCCCCACGCTGTTGTGGGGTGGACAACACGCCTGTCTCTCCAGAGCTGGGCTGGCCAGGGCTCGCTGTGAGGCTGTGCGCTGCTGAGACCCTCTGCTCTGTTGGCAGGTTTTACCGCAAGGCACGGATCAGCGGGCAGCTGGACTGGGAATGCATCCCTTGCACCAAGCAGACGCCTTCTTCCGAGCCTCAGTGTATGTGCTGTCCCTCGCTGGCGGTGGGGCGAGCTGCTCTGGGGCAGGGCGGGTGGTGCGGGCATGGTGGAGCAGGTTAATAGTGCATGCGATGTCATCGTGACCGTGTCAAAGGCGTGCGCTCAGATGTGCACCATCCTTTCACCAACACTGCTTGCTGGCCAGCCTACTCCGCCGGCCACAACACAAGCTGATGTCCTGCAGACCTGCTGGAGGAGGCATGGTCGTCGCGTATGAAGAGGGACGGGCAGTGAGAGGGTGGCCCAAGCTTCGGGGTTAGGCTTCAATGTTCTGTGGCTGGTGTGTTTGCAGGTCGGTCCAGAACAAACCTGGTGAAGGTAGCCGTCCCCACCGTACCACCGCAGGACACGGCCCTTCTTGCACTGACCAGCAGCGCCCTGGTCATCATCGTACTGGTGCTTCTGGCACTCTCCATCATCTACTGCAAGCGGTTTTGGAAAAGCCAGTGCCAGCGAGGTGAGTCAATGCCTGCAGTGCTTCTCCTCCTTCTCCCTTTGCTGGTGACACGTGCCCGTGGCCCCCTTCTCGCTGTGTAGAGCATTGCCCCTAGCATTGCTGCTTTTGCAGCACACAGTGACCCAAACGTTCCTCTGCTCACGCAGAATAAACGCCTCATCCTGCTTCTTAAATCTGCAGGACCTCTCTTGTGCTTTGCCTGCTCAAAGACCCGGAGGAGCCTCCTTCCTCCTTAGTACCAGAATTTGGAGGAGAATGCTGTTTCACAGTCAGAACTGGCGATCCTCTCTTCCTGGGGTTTCTGGGGGGTGGGCTGAGGCTGAGTGGCTCTTGGCAGGGCAGGGCCGGAGGACTGGTGAGGGAAGAGGGCAATAGGTTTGGTGGCTGGGTTCGGGGCACCTTGGCATCCAGCAGCGTGCCAGGGAGCTGCTGGCTCCTCGCTCCTTGCCGGCAGACATACCGCACGGCTGAGGACGTGCTGGGGAAGGAAGCCAAGCCTTCGCTCAGACTGGTTCTCCTCTATCCTCCAAGTCTTCCTGAGGACTCAGAACTTCTCGGGCCAGCGAGCAATGTTCCCGACAGCGGCGGCGCCCGGCAGATTCCTGTGTGAGGAGCAGATGTCTGGTCCCTGCTGCCTGGGTGTGAAGAACCTGAGCCCCTGCTACAGGCAGGCAGAAGGTACCTGCTCCTGCCGCCCTCCTCTTTCTTTGGGGGAGGGAGGGTGGTGCTGGGCTCTGGCTCGTACGGTCCTAGGGCCTACTGAGATGCCCTTAGGCAGGAAGGGTGGAGCTGGATGGTGTCCGAGTCCCACCAACATGAAATCTGGGACCTCTCTTAAGGAGCGCTTGTAGACCTTGTACCAGAAATGCTGGTGTGCAAGCCTGGTGGCTCCTGAGCCCCCCCCCAGCCTGCTCCTGCTCTTCCCATGACTGGGGGAGGGATCGACCTCCGCTCAAAACTTGGCAGAAAGGCACAAAAGTGCCTTTGCTCAGTGGTGGTGCAAGGGACGGAGGTCTGGTCTCTGGCAGGGTGCTCCCAGCTCTGCCTGCAGGCCCTGGGCCAGTGGGTTTAACGGCGGGGCTGGCAGATCCCCCCTGGAAGGGGCCAGAGCAGATCTGGGGCTTCACTGAGCTGTGCCGGTTTCTGGTTTCAGGCCCCGTGGAAGCGGTGCAGTTCATTTCGGACGGGGAAGCCGTGGGTCTCCAGCTCCCCTCTCTCCAGCCGGAGATGGACTTGCCGCCAGCCATCACAGTCGGCGCTGCCTCCAAAGCCCAGCTGGGCAGGAGCCTGCTGGAAAGCCAGCCCCTCATCCGGGCATCAGGCCGCAGCGACTGCCTGGCCGGGGTCTTGCCGCCCTCCGACCCCCGGCAGGGCCAGGCGGGCACGGCGGAGGCACTGGCCCCCCTCTCCTCCTGCGCCTCTGAGATGCAGCACAAGTGGCCGCATGCCCCGGTGGAGTGCACTGAGCTGGACCTCCAGAAGTTCTCCACCCAGGCGGAGTTTGTGGGCGGCGAGCGGCCAGAGGACGCAGCGAGCCGGGCGGCGCAGAGGAACCCGGCAGAGAGCGGTGGCACGGGGCGGGAGGGGGCCCGGCACCTGCCCTCCACCTTCCCGAATCCCACTGCTGAAAGCGGGGAGCAGCCGGTAAGTTCCTCCAGTCCTGTTGCTCCTCTGAACCGCCGCTGGACGATCGGGGCTTGGGCACGGGGTGCTGGGCTTGCCGGTGGATTAGGGATGTAGACTAAGGTTCGTTAATATCTGGGACTAACTGGTAATTACCAAAAATGATTCGCTGGATGTTTAGTGATGTGTCACTCAACAGGCTGTCAGCCATGGAGATGTGACCTGCTGGGGTGGTTTCAAACACCCAAAAGACGAGTCAGTTTATTGAATGTATAAGGATATCTTTAACTGATGTTCTCTGCTGAGTCCTCTTGCTCTCCAGAAAGCTGACCTGGCCGTGGGGGGAGTTGGTTCCTCCTCCCTCTCTGGTGAGCTCGTAATGAACCCGGTGACTAACATCGTTGAGGCTCAGAAAATGTCTGGCAGAGAGATGCGTTTAACAGCTTAGCTCCAGGTGACCGTTTATGGAAGCAGTTTGCTGGGAGGCCCTGGAGCATCCCAAGGAGGTCGTTTGCTCCATGGGATGGCAGTGCTGGAAAGACAAGTGCTGTTCCCCTGAGCCTCTGTGACGGCCCTGGGAGCAGCGGCAGGCATCGCTGTTCTCACCAGACTGCCGCCAACCTCGGGGTCTTTGTCTTGCCAGGTGGATGATGCCCAGAGCCTTGTGACTCAGATCAGCAGCACGGCGAAGGGTAAGTGTCTTTCCAGCCTCACCTTTGTTCTCCAAGTATTGGGGTACTGAAGAGAGGCAGATTCTTGGAAGGGAGCTCCTCCAGAAGCCCACCATGGCTACATGGAGGTGCCAGCCATCACAGGGACCTATCTGACTCCTGTGGCCTTTGGTGCTTGTTCACAGGGTAGATTTTCTGTGATACTGCCTTGAATGGTCTGCGGGTGGGTGGCGGATGGATGCCCAGTTGTCACCGGTTACCAGCCTCCCCGAGACTGAGCCAGCTCCATGTTGCTGAGCGCTGAAAGTGATGTTGGAGGAGGTACCTGCCCTGGCAGGGTGGCATTTCACCTGCTCAGCAGGGACAAGGGGCTGGAGTCTCGCCGCTCTGTTTACTCTTATCCTAGCCAGATGGGTTGGTTTCTAACCCCGCTTTGCTGTGTTGCTGCCCTCAGGTCTCCCGGTAGCAGAGCTGCCCCATTCCCTGGTGCAGTCACTTGCCTTCTTGTTGGACCCTTCCTTGAACGGTGTGAAGAACTTCAGCCACGTGGCCCTGGAACTGGGGGTCGCACCCCAGTTGCTGGGACGGATGTCTGGATTTGAGCAGCTCGTCGCTCACTTCACCTACTCGGGAGATGCGGTCACCATCCCACTCCTGGCCCAAGCTCTGCAGCGGCTCCAGCGGTTTGATGCCTTGCTCCTGCTCTGCGACCACTTTGCGCTCAGCCAGACTCAGGGCCGCCAGCGCTAGAGAGGACGGGGAAGGGACGGAGGAGGCTCCAGGCACTCTGTGTACTGGTACGGGAGAGGATCCGCTAGCCCTGCGGTCACATAATCTCTCTGGTGTGCACGTGGGGAGTACGTGGAGATGGTCTTTGCATCGCAGAACAGAAGGACGCGAGGGGGAGCATTCCTCCTCGGGGGAGAGCCGGGGGGCTGCAGCCGTGCCTCCTCCCAGCCTCCCCATGGGAGGGTTCACTCAGACCCCTCCGCGGGCCGTTTTTCTCCAGCTGCGGTGACCCCCTTGTCCTGCAGTGGAGTGCCATCGGTCACTGTGCCACCCGCGCCGTGGTGCTCTCGCTCTGCCGTGAGCCCCCGTGCTGCCCCTGCTGTTGGCGTGGGGTCCCTCGGCCACGGGGCTTGGTCTCCGCAGGCAGCCACCCTCCTACGGGGCATCACCTCCCTCCCATTCCCGCTTTCCCGTCCTTCATGTGGCCCGTGCTCTGCTCTCCCAGGTGCTGGTTGCCACTTTCCCAGTTTACTTTTCGCTCGCTCCTCTCCCTCTGTGTTGAAGACAGTCCTCGGCTGAGGACCTGGCCATGGCTGCTGTGCTGGGCTCCAGCCTTCGGTCTCCCTGTGCCACTCTGGCACCTTCCCCTTCGTGTCCTTTTTTTGAAGCAGTGCAGTTTTCTTGCAGGAGTTTCAGACTGATCCCCGGGGTGGGTTGATGTAGGTCCTTCTTGCAGCTCGATGCTGTGGCTGCCGGCCTGGGGAGGGTGCTGGCTCAGTCCTCGGGCTCCTGCCGTGCGCCCTGGTCCCGCGGCCATCTGCCGACTGCCACCTCTGTGTGCCGGGGCTTTGCAAACCACCCGGCTGCTTCACCACCATGCCCCAGGGAGCAGCCAGCACCAGGCAGCATCTGGAGGCTGAAGCCGTGACCGTGGCTGTGTCACAGTCAGCGGTGACGATCCTGTGCCAGTCGTGGCAGAGCGGCCTTGTTTTAAAAGAATCCCTTTTTTTTTTTTTCCTGCCTAAAAATGACCTAATTTTCTCATTTCTGGGAGTAGCTGCTAGGGAGAGGAGCACCCTTCTGCTTTTAATTTCTTCCTGGAGGATTTGTTGGAGCTTGCAATGGTCCCGCCTGGGCCGGGCGCCCCTGATTTCGGCTGTCGTGCCCCGGGGCTGGTGGCTGCAGGTCTCCGGGCTGTTCTCCTGAATCCGCCCTCAGCCTCTGGGGCATTACACGGGGTTTTGCCCCCTGATGGACGGGCCTTGGAGGGGATGCGGCGGGAGCCCGTGCCGGAGCCGAGCGCTGCTCCTGCCCGTCTCTCTGCAGTTTGGCATGTCTGGCGGGGGCGAGTGCCTGCGCGCAGGGCGAGGCGGCGCGGGGGCGGCCAGGCATGTGGGGAGCTGCCCCGGCGCGGCTGCCAGCCGGCGTGGGGCCAAGGCGGCGGTGCCGGCACCCGGCCACGGATGCCGTTCCTGCTGAGGTCATGGGCAGAGCAGCCGGCGGGCGCCGGCGACCCGCAGCTCTCCGCGACCGGCCGTTCAGTGCCGAGCACCTTCAGGTGGCATCCCAATAGCGTCACCCCGGGTTGTCCCGGGACCCCCGGGCGGCATCGCCGGGGCTGAGCCGGCGGTACTCGCTTCGTTGCTTTGTCCCTCGACGCTGCGGCTGGATCCGGCGAGCGGTTTCTGCGTTCTCCCCCGTCACCGGTGTCCGTGGCCGTGCCGGCGGCGCGGCGGTCGCCAGCAAGCGGCACTGTTACCCTGCCGCCCGCCCGGGCACCCACCGGGCATCCCCGGCTGAGCTCCCAAGTTTTTTGCCTTTTATCTGACCACAGTACTTGGAAAAAACGGGCGACCTTCTGGGAAGGCAGCCCTTTCCTCAGATCTGCCCGCACGCGGGTATTAATAGCTGCTGTTCTTTTTTCTTTTCCCCGTTAAATGCTGTTAAGACTTGAACGCGCTCAGGATGTGGTTAGATAAGGGGAGGCACGGGCAGTTTCAGCTGGATGTGACACTTTCCCCTGCTGTTTGTTTCTTCCAAAGTCAAGGTCGTTTTATTGCTCTTCGCTCCGCAAGACCCAGAAGTATTAGACCTTGTACCCATTTTAGGCTGGGGTTAGTCAGGCGCTCGTTACATGCTTGGTCTGTTACAGAGCAGTCAGGAAAAGTATTGCTAAAGCAAACACAGCCCGGGGTCAGGGTTTTTTCATTTGAGGTTTATCTGTGGCAGGGAGAGAGCATTTGTATTAATCACGTAACAAAATCGAATAAATATTTAATCCCTCTGTGGACACGCTTAGTCACTTCCAGCGGGAGCGAAGATAAATTCACCTACAGCGTCTGAGTCAGAGCATTCATGCAGCTCAGCTTGCCAGCTCTGGCTTTGAAGTTGGAACTGGTCTGGGTGGGTGGCTTGTCCTGTGTGTCCCTGTATATGTGTGTCACTGGTGCCACCAGTGGGTGGTCCCTCAGCGTGCCCAGAGCCACGAGCTGGCCTCCTGTCCCACGGCAGCATCGGGAGCAAGGGATGGGCAGGAATGGCTGTTAAATTAAAAACAGTGAATAATGAGGAAATCGTCCCACGTATGTGCTGCAGGTCCTTGCGTTTGTCCCTCCTGCACATGCTGAGCAGTTCTGCTGGTGTGCCAGTGGGTGGGCTCTGGACTCATTGGATGGATTATTTTTAAAATTTTTTTTCTCCCTTTGAAGAAATCAGCCCCATTTCTTTCATAGTTTTTAAGGTAAACTATTATTTTTCAGCTGTTTGATGTCTGAGCAATATTATTCACCATCAAAACTCAACCTCTGCCTCAAGGCTGAGGAGGTGGCGTGTAAGGTGGGTGTGTGCTGTGCCATATGCAATGTGTAGGGGGGGGTTGTGCCATACGTGGTGCATAGGGTGGGTTTGTGCCCCTCTGGGTGCTGCCCCTCGAGCCCCTCACTGCCTGCTGCGCTGGAGTGGCAGGAGCTAGCAGTGCGAGGCAGGGGTGGTTTTAAGTGTGTTATAACTGTTCTCAGTCCCACCCAGAGCCTCATAGGTGGTCTCCATGCAAGTTGCCACGGTTGGTGCTCCAGGGAGGCTTGACCCCGCATGAGAGCGTTGCAGGACAGGGATTTTCAGCTGTGGAATTTTACATTACACATTTTACAGCCCCAGCTCCCAAGGGCTGCTGCCCACTCTCACTGGTGTCTGTGGCGGGCACCCTCCTTCCAGCTGCGGTGACAAAATCTGCTGTGTTTACATGGGCCAAAACTTCTACAGGTGGCCTTTAACTTACCCCCCCTGGGGACCCTTTCGGCTGGATTGCCGCAAGCCCAGCTAAAGCCCTCGGGAGATGGGGAACCATGAGAGCCTGAAAACAGGCAATAACGCTGCAATTTGGACATCAGAAATGGTGGCAGTCCCTGGGCGGTGAATTTCTTTAGCTGGGAACCAATGGACTTGATACTTGACTTTTGCCTTTTTAATAGTATTTTCAGCACAATACATGGAATGTAAGGGAAGGAAATTCCCGTAGCGCTGGATCTCATGTTGCAGCATCAGGAGGCTGTTCATGCCAAGCTGGCATGGCTCAAAAACAGTTGAAAGAAATCAAATAATTCAGCATCTGTGCAAACTTTAGCTGGGGCTGAACAGTGGAAATACTCTTGTGCAGCAGGATTATTTTTTTACAAGTGATTGGTTTTGACACCACTCTTGTCTGGAAGTCTGATTTGCAGAGGAATTTATATGATAAGTTTAAATCCAGCCCTGTTCTGGAAAACTCTTAAGTGTAGACTTAAAATAGGCATATACTTAAATCCTATTAAAGTGTTAATTAAAATGAACAATTAGTACATCCTTGGGTGCTTTTCTTGAACAGGGTGCTTATAAGAATTGTACCTTCAATATGCTCTTAGAGAAGCAGGCAATACTGAAGAAAACTCAGTTTTAATCGTCTGGGCACACTTCTCAGAAAAGTCTGCAAGTGTTAGGGGGAAATGACCTGTGTGTTTTGGATTACTTAATAATGCAGACTCTGGTGCTTTTTTTAGGAAAATAATAAATACTTTTCTGTAGCCATGGTTTACCTAGGGGCATACATGGTATTTTTTATGGTGGATGTTATTTTTCTTTAAGGTTATGAATAGGTTATTTATATTTTTGTAAATTCCGTGTCATTACCATTGTAATTCTGGAGTAGAGTTGTTCCTGTTGTTTTGGGGGTGATGTCTGTATTCAAATAAAGCAGTAGCTGAAGCTCCTGCCCTTTTCGTTAAACAAGGGGTGTGTGCATGCCCCACATTCCTCCCAGACCTGGTGCTCTCGAATGCTCTATGTTTGTAGTTGAATAAATTTCAGAGCCGGAGGTGGTGATGCTCACTGAGTTTTGATTCCTCTCCCCTCCTGCCGGTGGGTCTGTCCGCTGGGCAGGAGCGTGCGGACGAGCGTGGCCCCAAGCCCCCCTGCCCACCCACGGGTACGGGCAAACGCCACGCAGTGCGGACCCAGCCGTGTGCCCTGGCCACGGGGTCTGGTGGAGGGGTCTGTCTGGCAGGGGCAGGCGGCACTTCTCAAGGAGAGATGCTGTTGCAGCTGAGTCCAATGTGACCTCGTGACGCTGGTGTGGGAACGGGGCAGGAACGGCTGGAGAGGAGCGGCCGCGGCCCCTAGCCTCTTCCCCATGAGGTGCCTGCCCCAGTCAGGGGGCATCGGCTGCTGTTTGTTGTGCAGGTTTAATCTTCCTCAGAAGGGTCAGATCCCAGGTGGGGTACGTGGCGTGGCCTGGGGACGGGGAGGAGGCAGAGACTGCATAAAGGATGCCCAAGGAGATCCCGTTCCTGAAGCTCTGCTGAGGAGCAGTTGTTCTTCAGGCTCGGTAATTACAGTGCTCGTTAAGTCTGTTCATGCCCTTACACTTGGTCTGTTCTTTAAAATAATTATTAGAATGAAGGATATGATGATTTTCTTTTCTAATTAAAGCTATTATACTTCTCCGAACTCTCGCAGGCTTTATATGTGCTTGCACCACTGCAACTCATTCCTAGTGTGAAGAATACCCACATGCGATGCTGGTGTATCCAGTCCTGCGTCGCTAGCTGTGCCTCTGCCATTAACGCAATACGGCAAGTGTGGATAAAGCAGCCTCTGAAATCAAGGCCCAGAAGAACCAGTCATTCCTCACTGAATGCAAAACCATAGTGTCAGCAGAGGTATTTAGCATGTGTGGTTTCCAAAGAAGCCTTTTCCATGGAGCTCCCTGGGTGCATGGGGCCTCTGGTTTTGCAGATGCTTGAAATAGTACACCCCGAGTTAACGGGGAAATGAACTTGCTGCTGTACTGAGAGGAACCAGCCTTACTGAAGGTCTGCAAGGGGTAAGTGATCCTAATGTCTCTGCCTGTGCTGAGTAAAACCGGGGGTGGATGGTGCAGGCAGGCGTGCTGCAGGCCCAGGAGGAGCCCAGCCCTCCCAGGGGTGAGGCAGGTCTTGGGATGTGGGCTGAGAGCCCAGTCCATGCGGAGCAGCTTGCCTGGGGCCACTGGCACACTGCAGGAAGGCCATCTGGAGGAGAGCGCCAGGGGTGTCTTTGTTGGGAGAGCAGCCTCTTGCGTGCTCTTGGGATGGGAATTCCAAGTACGCCTTGCCTTCCCTTCAAGAGATTCCTGGATTTGGGGCTGTAACCATCTAGGACTTTGCATTCCCAGGTGTCTGAGGACTGGACAAGCTGCAGTAGGTAAGGTGTGGGTGGTTTTGGCCCTGCCTCAATGGTCTGCTCTTCTGGAGAAGTCCCTGGGGTGACCACTCCCATGCAAAGCAGACGCTTACACCCAAATGAGGAGCTCCCTGTGAACAAGAGGTTTACACCCTGCTCTGCTCCTTGCCTCAGCATTTGTGTTGTCTGGTCTCGCCTCTTTTTTGGCTGGTGCACAAGGAGTGATGATAAGCCACATTCCCCTCAAAGTACTTGGGATTCTCGTTCTCGGCACTGTGATAAGAGGTAGACAGCTGGAGAGTAGAGCTGGCAGAGGGAACATAGGTACTCCATGCAAGCAGAGAGGTGTGGGGTTGAAAACCAGCTTCGAGGTGGTCAGAACAAGGCTGACTCCTACCCTCTCCAGTTCCTGGTGCCTCATCAGCCACAATTTGCAGAGAGGCTGGCAGTATAACAAGATGCTGGGGTACGCATGATCCTCACCTCAACTGCCTCCGGGAGGAACATCTCCAGCTGGGATGCAAAGCTGTACAAAGGCATTCAAAGCACATGGACCGACTGCTTGACAAGCCTCCAGTTCCAGAGGAGGATGCCAGTAAATGCCATTTGACGCACACGAGGCATGTGCACTGGGTGTTCTCCTAAGCTGGTCTCTGGAGCAGGAATGCAGACGTGTCCCCTGCCTTTCACAGCAGCCACAGCTTGCAGCCAGTGATCCTGCCAAGCCAAATATTCCTGACCAATTGGTTTTTGCTTTAAAGAACGTGGCTGAAACGTGTGGGATGTTGAGATACATCACCTGCATCCCCTGACAAAGTAACTGCAGAGGTAGAGACCAGTGACTTGTGCAGACCAGTAAACCCTGAGCAGACTTTATCCAAGACCTGCTGAGGTGCTATTGCAAGTGAAGTGGGGTCTTTGCATTCTTCTCACAGGGGACTCCCATCTGAGGGCATGTCCATCTGCCCAGTGAGCAGATTCGCAAAGGGGAGCAGACAAAGAGGTCTGGCCAGGCTGAAGGAAATGTTCCCGCTAATGAAATGCTCTGGGTGTGATCCCGCATGGCAGCCTACAGCAAGAGCCAGGCTAATTAATGAGCCCTGTATTAAGAGTGACTGCATGACCTGTGAACAGTTAAGTCAAATGAGTTTTCTAAGGTTTCCCTCTTGCAGATTCTGGAGGCACAGAGCAAGTGCTTTTGCAGTAAGAAAGACTTTTTTCCTGAAACCCTGTGTTTGCTCCTCCATCTTTGGTCTGGGATGATCTGGATTAAAAACATTGCATTAAAATACAGACCAAAAATCTGTACTTACAGGGAGGAGAGGGCAGGAAAAGGGACTGTGTGACCAGAAAAAGGCTGTCCTTGTCTCTGTAGGAAAGGGTCAGAAGAGGGAAGCACGTGCTCGTTGGTGGGGGTGTGGGCGGGGGGGTTGACTAAATGGCAAAGCTGGGGTGGAGCGAGCAAATAGCAGAAATCATGAAGAGTGCTTTGGCAGCTCTCCTGCTTTTGCACTTCATTTTCTTGCCTACCCTATAGAAAGCTATACTGTTTGAACACAGACCAACAGGGTCTGAAGAAAAGTGAGCCACCATGAGTAGGAGAGGCAGAAAACCCAGCAGCAGCAAGGGTAGGCGAGCCCTGCGCAGCTCAGCAGAGGTTTAACCTGGCACAGTTACTCCACTAGCACACGCAGATGCCTGATTGCATTCAATTATGACACAGTTAGAAGAATCTTTCACAAACATTCAGAGTGCGTTTCAGATGGGTTGAAAACCGTCCCACTGGATTTTTATGTCAGTAGAGGGTACCTTAAGCCAAGTCATTAACATCTACTGACATGGCATGAATGGTTTGGCAGAATTTAGGTAGGCAGCCAGGCACCAAACCGCACCTGGACTTGGAGGCTGATCAGTAAGGAAACTACATTCCTCCAAAGATTTCCTTCAGACACCTGTGCAGGCTGTCCTTGGACCCAAGGGTGGAACAACCATGCAGGAGAGGAGGAATGTGCTGCTGGCTCTCCCCATGCTGGCACCTGCGGCTGGTCTCTGCTCTCAGCCCAGTGCCCCAGCGTGCGAGGTTGTCCCTGGCCACGCAGACCCCGCTGGTGGGGGGAGCAGAGCCAGGGCTGTGCTCCGAGCATGCCCCCAACCTCATGCCCAGCGGCAGTGGAGGCTTTTAGGTGAGGGGTGGAAACAGCGATGCAGTGACTGCCTGCAGTAGAGGGTCCAGCCATGCGCTCCAGCTTCCCCATGCACGTCCACTACGAGCAGGAAAGAGCAGAAACCCCAGAGGACTGAGGGCAGGGGGAGAAGGGGATTCACAGGAGTGAACTCGAGGAGAAAGCCAGTAATTTGATTTCAGCTTGTTTTTGTGTCAGGAGGGACAGGCCCAGGTGATGCTCAGCTCCCTTGTGCTCTGCCACTGCTCCTCGCATGGGAATGGCTCATCCCCATAGGCATCGGTTGCACACAGTGCTGGTTGCACTTAGCACCGTAATAAACCACTTCTCCCGCTGGGCTCATCTTGCTTAGCCCTACACCTCCGTGCTCTCCTTGACAGAGTAGTGGTGGCACTTACCCTTTTAAATCCAGTCCGCACCAATTTCTGTGTGCTCCTGTCTCCTATGCATAGGGGGCTAGAGGACAGTTAATTAAATTTTGGTTGCTAAAAATGAAGACTTAAATCCGTTAGAGAGAACTGAATTTCCAGTCCCAAGTTTCTTTCCTTCTTCGCTTTCCTCTCCTTCCCCACAGATGATTTTTTTATTGTTTGGTCTCTGATTTTCCCATTTTGTATTTTCCACAGGCTTTCCCCTGTGTGCACAGTTCTCATGTTACTGCTTCTCTGCAGGACACAAGGGCAATTACAAGTGAATGAAAACACACATTTTACAGCACATTATTGAATTATTGAATGGGTTTGCCAGGAGACAGAAATTTATTTTTCTTCTACCTTCCAAACCTGTGGGCAGGCTCACAGGGTCTCTCCAGATGCAGTTTTGAAAAAGCAGCTGAAAAGCTTCACAGTGCATGTGTTTGGGATGCCAGCATCTCCGGCTGCTTTGCATCACCTGTGCAGTAAGTGCAAGTATCACCCCACAGCTTTGCTGGGCAGATGAAACTGCACCCAGGCCCAGGGAGTGTCTCTGCCATTAGATTGCCCCCACATTTGAAGAAGGGATTTCCCCCCCCCGGCTCACGCTGCCCTCACTGTGCACATGGAGGGCTGGGGAACTGGGCATAGTGTTTAGAGGACTAGGGGGACATTGTTGAGAGCAAACCCTCTCAACTGGAACCAAAGTGGGACTAACAACCACCAAAGAAAAAAAGAAAAGATTAAAACCGGGAGCCTGATTCCTTTTATTGGCAGCAGAAGTTAATTTTTAAGGGAAAATATTGCAGCTCCGATCACAAAGCCTTGCTGATGAAATACAAACAGTCTGTCTTCAGGAACAGCCCAACGCCAATAATTATTACTATCCGTCAAAAATACATTATTATCCCAGTGACATTCCTGTATTCCTTCCCTGAGACCTGGTGGTAAATGAAGCTTTTTGAGACTGGCCAGCCTATTTCTATGTGACAATTATTATGTTAACGGGAGCCAATGGAGTGGCTAATGGGCTGATTTTGGATTTGAATGCAGCTGCATTGGGGAACAGAGTTTTAGCAGAAGAATAATGTGGGTTTGCAACTCGGTCAATACATCTTCAACCTTCCCCTCACATACTCCTCTGAGCTGGTTTTAAGGAATTATTGGATTACAAATAAATACCCCAATCAAATACAATAACAACAGGGCCGATTTTCCTAATTTCTTACCTCTTATAGTTAATTTAAAACAAGTAGGAGCAGTGAGCACATGATGCCTTGGGGTGTTCGCTGTCAAAGGCTGGACGAGTAGGACACGACCCGGACCCCGATGCTGCTCGGTGGGCGCCGGAGGACCCAGGGCACATGGTGAGGGCTGCTCCGTCAGCTGAGGTCTCACCCTGGTCGTGTCCAAGAGGGTCCTCCCAAAGCGTGCACCCCCTCACCCCAGGCACTGATGGAGATGTGCTCCTGTCCCGTGGCGCATGCACCACAGAAAGGTATTTGAAAGGGCATCCTAGCACCCACAGTGTGTGTACGCATACATAGGTATATATCAATATAAATGAAACGTAATGGAGGAAAGGCTCATATCCTCCACTTTGTATATGGAGGGGCAGCAGAGGATGTATTAGCAAGGCTTAAAACAACAAACAGGAAAATACTGCAGTTCCTCCCACCATTACCCTCAGTCTCTCCTTCTTTTGCAATGACCAGGGGAAATGCAAAGGCAAAACAAAAAATTTGACAACTTGGCTTCAGAAAGAATAGGTAATTCTTGCTTGGCCACTGAGGCTGTTTGTGGTCTGGCACAAGCTGAGACCAGTGCAGGGGGACAGCCAGGACTGGCTGGCCAAGCTGAGACGGGAGGAGAGGCCGAGGGATGTGGGATGCAGGAGAGGCAAACCGGGGCAGAAAGCTCAAGTTGCTGGGAGGCTACGAGGGGAGGAAGCAGGAGACGTCTGCGAGAGATCTGTGAGTGCTAAGGTTCACGTCATCCCTTGGCCATTACACACCATCGTTCCAGGCAGGGCTGGATGCGAGATGCTACGAGCGCTACTTTCCAGCAAAGTGCTCGGGTTTGCATGGCCATTAACTTTGCCTCATGTAAGTAACTTCCATGGATTTTTTACCACATTCTGTCTGCCTCAGAGTAATCCTGGTTTTATTGGAAAACTCCACATGAAAGAATTAAGCTTTTCCCAAGAATGAGGTTAGTGGAAAACATGTTTCATACAGATGTACACATACGAGATCTCATTAATCATATCTGGCTGACATTTAGCTGAAAATGGCAGTACCTGTAGCATGATGCATAGGCACAAGAATGCCAATTTTCATAGGAAGCTTTAATTTCCTACTTTTTTACTGTTTGAGTCTCCAACTCTCATGTTCTTCACAGCCATGTTTTAGAATGTTTTGGAGTAGAATGTTTCGGTAAAACCCAACATAACTTCCTTGAACACTCTGCTTTGGCTTGCTGGCCAAGGGAGATGCAGGCTCTCACTCTCCTGGTGGTAGATTCCCTGGAGGTTCCAGCAGCCGGTGCCAATGAGCACATGACCTGCAGCAACATTTGCAGGCGTTCCCCTTCCCGCTCCATTTGTGCTGGTACAAGACACTGTGTCCATGTGCCCCTCCCTCCCCCCAAGGAGAGGAGCTGCAAGAAGGACTCGGTATCCTTTACAAGCAGGAATTAGACTGCCATTAAATAGTGTGACCATTTTAGTTTCCACACGCTCAGTGCCAAACATGGAATCACCATGTGGGGGCCAGCAAAGAGGCGAGGAACAAAACACTGTCAGTGCTATCTTTGGCTCTGGCCAGGCTCCTCACCTGCCTGCACAGATGTTCAGGTCCGGCTGCCCGCACAATGCAGTCCTGTGAACGATACCTTAGTATAAAGCATCCCTTCCCTCTGCCTTTCCTCCTTTGAGTTCCCCAGCATTGTGCACAGCCTGTCTGTGATTTCCTATTCTATTAATTTGCTGCTATGCCAATGTCCTGAGATAATGAAAATACAATGAGTATTCCTCACTTACCAAACATTATAGTTCAAAACTATGTAGATGTGGCACTTCAGGACATTGGTTTAGTTGGCATGGTGGTGTTGGGTTAACGGTTGGGCTTGGTGATCTTAGAGGTCTTTTCCAAACTTTTGATTTGGTTTGATTTGATTTATGTCTCACCATGATAAGTGCTCAAAGGAGCAAACAGATACAAGGTTGTAAACAGAACTCTTAAATTTTCTACAAGAGCTTTAGTTTTTCCAAGAATATGGAGAATAAAAATCATGGAAAACTACATGATATTTGGGCTTTCTGTGCTATTTTAAGTTTCTATAACAAGGGATATTAGCAAAGCTGATGTTGCCAGTGTCCTCCCTTTTCTTTTTCTTTTTTTACACCAGTCTGCAAGTGATCAGCTGTGCCATGGGCCACACTCTACCTGGGCACACCTGTGCTGTGGTGCCTCTCCCATAAGCATGCCCTGGGCACAGGGGTCCCCTGGGGACAGCGGTGCCACAGCTGGCTGTGCTGTGCGGAGGGCAATGGCAGTGGGGCGGTAACGCTGATTGATTAGCAAAACCATCCACAGCGAAAGGGAGAGACTCTTCCTTTAAGCCTGTTGTAGAGCTGAAGTGTCTGTCCTCTTGTTGAGCAAGCTCTTCTGTTATTCTCGGATAAGGCCTAGAGGATGCCGTGACAAACAATCTTTCACGTGGAAAGAACATGTGAGCCAGCTGGATTTTATAATGTTTGAGTTTGGAGGAAAAGTGCACAAAGCATAGCCGGTCCTTTTTCCTGAGGTCACCAGGACCTTTACTCTCACTTGCAGGGTTTAGCAACCCCACTGCTTTAAAATGCAAGGGTTGCTTTGCAGGGTTGCACCGAGGATTAAGATGAGCGTCTTAGCTGCTCATTCCCTGGCCAAAACCCCAGGAACCCATTGTTTCTGTCTGGCCCCCTGTGAAATTGGGCAGTTGGGGGGTTCAGGCTGGGCACAGGGCTCTGACCAGCCCATCAGCTCCCAGAGGGGTCAGAGGGATGCTTGTCTGGGGTGCATGGATGGAGCTGAAGGAATGATCATAGGAATTGTCACTGGAAGGTCTTGCACACCCAAGCTGGGTTTGTCACTAACCCTCAGAGCAATTTTTTTCCTCTTTTATTTTCTGTCCCTCCATTTATCCATCTGCACTGTGAATCACATCATAAATGAAATAAAAACCTGCCCTTAAATTAGAATTGATGCCCCTAGAGCTAACCAGAAATGTAGGGCACTAAACTTCATATCTGCAATGCACAGTTTAAAGACACAATCCTCCAGCTTCTCACCAGAAGTATTTCACAAGGGCACCAGTGAGTCATTAGAAGTGGCTCATCCCGGAGACTGCTGGAAGGAGGACCACGACGGTGCCTGCAGCATTTGAATGCTGGGGATCAAACAAGCTTAAGGTTCATTTTCAACCTGTTCCCATCTATAGCTGAGATGTCTGAATATATTGCTAAATATTCATGGTCTTTATTAGCTGTGTTAATCATTACAGTTCACCCAGAGGATGAATATATTTCTACATTGTGCCCTGCAAGCTGTGAAGGACAACAGAATACTTATATTCCACTAAATAGAAGGCAAGGTAGTGCAATTTAATACAGTTCTTTTAAACAGAATGCAGGGTAACCTTATGTTCAAGTCAGATTTAGCTTTAGCTTTAAGTTTCTTAAAATTAACCTTCAAATTTAATAAAGGGAAAAAATCTATAGCCTGCAATAGAAATGTGAACATAAAGAGGGGATGCTGCGTTGAAGTATTTATTTGTACCTGTAGCTATTGCCGTCTCCATGCAGGGAACTGTTGGCATCATTCACTATTTGTAAGCAAGAGCCACTGGTGCATTTAATTCAAGAACAGGGTAGAAAATGAAGATAGTCTATTAAATAACTGACCTGTAAACACAGATTCAGGAAAGACAATGTACTATGAAGGGAATCCTAGAAATACCGTAATAGTAAAAACTAAAACTTGATTCCTTTCCAGTCTTTAGGAGGGACTTGGTTTATTAACCTTAATGTGAAAGGTCCAAGCAATGTATTACAGTTCAGAAGGAAACAAAAATTTGCTAAATAGCCCAAAGTCATCTAGTCTATTGCAGCTCCTCAATAACTGAACTTTGTGGTAAAGCCATCGTGGAAGTTTTGGGTGATCCAGGAACTCCTTGTAATTGTGAATTCTCCCTTGTTTGACATGTATCACCAGTAAAAGATCAAAATGAGCAGTGGAAGGAGAAAGAAGCTGCAAAGGTTTAGGTCCTTGAGTAAGTGATCACTTAATTCCTGTTGGAAGTTGCCTGAGACAAGATGTGGCAGCAAGCAAGCATCACTTCCCTCTCAAAAAAAAGAACAAAATCTGTTGCTCTAAAACTTGCCTGCCATCATTTTTATTATGTATCATAAACTATTTTGTAACAACACCCAAAGTCTGGCCACCTTGGATTCACACTGATTATGGTACTCAAGTTGGCTACAAGTGTGGATTTGAAATAGCAATGACTTCCACAGACCTGTCTGACAAATATGCTGCAGTTCTGGTAGAAAGGCACAAAACTGTCAGAAATGATGTTTTGAAAATTACTGTCGCTACTGTCAGCTACAAGCACCAACTGAAGATCCTTGCAGAGGGGAAATCCTTGGGGCCAGAAGCTGCTGAGGTTCAACAACCTGCCAGGACACAGTATGTATTAGATACTTACATATACAATGAAAGCATATGGGCATGTTAGACAGAGATGATGCTTGGAGAGGATATAAACCTTTATGCTCTGAAGCAGCATTAATTGCAAGGCAATAAGCAGAAATTCCATTAATGGGGATACTCCCTATAATTTTCCCTTATGGTGTCCCATAAAGCAATTGTTTTTGTCTCCAGCAGACAAATTAGATGGTCCATCAATCTGATTTTATAAAGCAGTTTGTCTGTTCTTATCTGCCAAGGAAATTTTTATGAGGCCTGTCATGGAAAAGTCTCTTCAAGTGACAGACTATTGTATTGTAAAATCAGACACATCGTTTCTGCAGGACTTGGCCTGTTGGGTTTTTTTATTACTATTTTTTTTCCTCTCACCTCTGATAAGTGACAGCTGCTCCTTATTGACAGCTCATTGCAGAGAGCAGGGTCCTCATGTGATTTGGCATTGCTGAACAAGGCATTATGAGCTGGTATGGGCTCATGGGAGAATAAAACCTCATTAGAAGGGCCAAATGTGTTAATTCAACCCTTATTGCTGGGGCAAAGTTAAAAATACAGGGGGCCAGGGTCAGGGCTTTTGCTTTCCTATCCTGGGGGGGAGACTTCCAGTAATCCCCTAAGGACGGGTTTGCTTCAGTGCAGCGCACCAGGCGCAGACATTGCAGACCCCCCTCCTCCGGCTGTGTCAGCTTGCGTCCCTCCCGGCCGCTGTTACCTGCCCTTGCCAGCCCGGAGCATCGCGCAGGCAACTCGCCTGAGCTGCCAGCAGCGTTCGGTCATCTGCTGCTGCGCTCACTCCTGCCTCATCCCATCAGCCAGTGACCCCAAGTGACTCCAGTCCTGTTCCAATGCAGACACCCCAAACGCAGCACTGCCAGCACGTCTCGGCAATGAGATCACCTCTGACGTAGCCGCTCACACGGAAAGCTCATCGGGATGAGCCGAGTGGTGCGGTCATCGTTGGAAAGGTGTGTGCGCGCTGGGAGCGCGTGGACAGCGAGCTCAGGGGAGCGGTTTAGGAATATCGGCTGGAATTTGGGTGGGGATTACTGCTGAGCACTAGTGGGACAGGGCAGCTTTGCGAAAAGCCTTGAATCTTTAAACTAAGCGCTGACTGCAGCATTGTGCTTGGCGTCATGAACCTGCCCTTACCCTGTCAGTATTCCCGCTTGGGCTTCATCCAGAGTCTGGGGAGATCAGAAGCATTTTTCTCCCTACCGCAGCACAGGAGGCGATGGCTGGAGGGAAGCAGGCGTGTTTGCTCCTCAGTCGGTGAGAGGGTAGAGCCATCTGCCCTGACTTGAGGGAGAGACTCTCCTTTGCTGCCGGTGGCCCGGGGTGTCTGCTCGTTAGCTTCTGAGTGTTAATTCTGGGTGTGCCTTTGCATCCAAGCCTCCTGGGTGAGGTTCGGCCTTTTTCCTCCCTCGTTTTCGCCTGGTCTGGGAGTGACCCAATCTGCTGAGTTGTATCTTGGTGCAAGAGGATGGTCTCTGACACTGAGCCAGCTGTAGCCCCACTTCCCAGGGCTTGATCTGGACATAATTGAGGACATTTCCATTTATTCCTTCAGTGTGCTTTCAACAGCCCCTCAGTACTGTTTTCCACTTGAAGAGCTAACTGATGATAATTGTATTCTGTTTCTCCTTCCTGAGCTAATTTTCTGACTCATTGTGGGTTTTTTTCTGCTTGCTTTTTGCTAATCTAGTTGGCATTTTGTGGTTTCTTTGTTCATTATGTGATGGGGCTATATAAGGGGATTTGTCTCTGGAATTCAGGTATCCCCTGCACTGTGTAGTCTGTTATCGTCTTCATCAGGAACTATGCTGAAGGCAGTTAGATGCATTTGGCATGAGCTAACCTTAATAAATCTGAGTTGTTAATCACTCAGACATGTCTCTGTTGAATCTTTGCATACTGATTTGTGTGTGCTTAAATAGTTTCTCTGCAGTAGACTTCTGGTAACTCCGTGTTTTAATAATCTGCCCTCCAAATTCACCCTCGGAGTCTTACCTCCTGGGGCTTTGCCTGCCAGGGACAGGTTCAAGTCATCTGTTTGCCAAGGCGAGCAGCACTGCAGCTGCCAAAGGCGCAGGGTGACGGCTCGGTCTGCAGCGCCTGAGCAGGATAAGGGCTCTCCAGACCACACAGGCTTCCCGGGGGACTCTTCTCCCACCCCATGCTCTTGTCCAGCCCTCCGGCCTCGGGGCTGCCACATCACCAGGCTGCAGAGAGCAAACTGTGCCGTGTTGGCTGCCCGCACACCACTGCTTGCTGCCCCGACCAGGGCAGGGCTCTGGGCAGAAAACCCACAGCAGCCCACTAGCACAGCCCTGCTGGGAACGGGGAGGAAAACACCCAGCGGGAAGCGATGGTCCTATTTCTGGAAGCTCTCCATTGGTCCTATTGATCATGGACCTCCGGTGCCACTCAGGAAGCCATTCCCACAGATGAGTGGCGTGTCTGAGGACAAATTAATGAAGATTTAAGCATCTATTTACCTGCTGAGTTGGCTCAGACCTTGATCTGTTTCAGCAAAAGCAAAATTTCTTAGATTCTCTTTTCCAGACATTGGCTAAGTAAGCGCTCTGATTGCACCTGTAGTTCAGCAGAGATGCAATCTCTTGCCCCTCAGTCACTGTGCCTTGCTCAAATCAAACAACATAGCTCAGTTTATTTTATGTTGTGCATCCTATTGTTTGCCTGAATGCTGCTGAGAGGGTGCTGCCATGGTAGTCAGGGCATCCTCAAGTGATACAAGAGCCTCCAGGCAACAGACAAAGCATGCAAGGCTTTGAATCTCATTCAGGCATTGATAATTACCAGTCTAGATAGCTAAGCCATTACGAAGATGCAATACAGTCAGCTTTTACATTGTGCCCATTTAGGGGAGAAAAATTCAGCGATGAAGAGATGCTACGATTGACAGATCCAAGGAAAACCAGCTAGGTTATTTTTCACAGCAACTACATGGATTAGCAGAAGATCAAGGGAGTACAAAGACACCCACTTCTTTGGAGTGAGGTCTTTGATTCCTCCAGAAAAAGATTATGCAGCCATTTAAAGAAAGAAAGGAAGGGCGGGGGGGGGGGGAACGGACCACCAAAAAACCCAACCTAAGAAATATTAAAGATGGACTCAACACAAAATTAAGAGATTTCCAAGAGACTTCTACTTCACCCATAGCCACTAGATGTGACAGGGGGGTCCCAGAACAGCTTTCCTATCGAAGGGATGATGGGCAGGTACAACTCCAAGGTTTGCTTGCTGTTTCTGAGGAAACCAGTAGTCAGTCTGTACCAGCATTCTTGGGCAAACATCTCAAGAAATTACTGAAAATTTCTATCTATCCATCTTGCACTGTAAAACAGCCCTGGGGATGGGATTTAATCCCTGGCTTGGCTTGTACCCCAGAATTTGCCAACAGAGCAGATTTCATTTCAGAATCACAGCAAGAGCCATAGCTTAATATTTCTCATTGAAGATATCTGTGTTAGTGTTGTTGCTATGGTTATTTCATAAAAACCCAGGATATAATATGTACATTGAAAGAAAACACAGTAAGAAATGTCTCTTTAGAAACTGTGGGAGTTTTGTGTGCACAGGAGTTTTGTGTGCACAGTGTGTCATACAGCAGCCTATGGAAAGGCACACTGAGAATAACAGGCTGTGCATGGCACTGTGCACAGGGCCAGCAGTCCATGCCAGCGCTGCTGCTTGGGTGTCAGGTCCCACACAGCTCCCTTAGCTGTTACAGAGAGCTTTCAGGGGGGCAAGGTGCGATTTTCCACCTTCTGTTGTTTCTTTGTGAAATGTTTGCTTTGTGAGTGGTATCCAAAGAGCCCTGGAAAGTTTTGAGCAGGGCAATAGAACATAGCAAAGAATACACTTGTCCAGAATGAAATTTTAGGTGAGTGTTTTTGTTAAAAGCTGCATGTGTTTTTTTGGGTGACACCAGTGGTGTTTTTCAGGAGAATCTATCTGAATGAGTTGAATAACTGTGAACAGCAAACAAACCCATGAAACACAGCTAACCAAGCTCTGCGGCTGCCTTATTAACTAATGGAGGCTGCTATCACAGTTCACTTAGCGTTGCTGCTATGGCACGAGAGATGGGTACTCTTTTTTCACTTATTACTTGGCATGAATCCTGTTACCTACTGGCAAACAGTGAGTTTAAACCTTGTTTTCTGAAGGGGCCCTGTGAGAGAATGTCAGAGAAGTTCAATAGCCCAGATCAAGCCCTCCAGATCCAGAGCAAGCACCAAGTGGGGGTCTCGGGCTGTCCCCCTCTGCCCCCAGGCCAGGCCCTGGGTGACTCCACACTTTACCCAACATTTGCTGAACTCTCTTTTCTGCTGATTTTTCATCACTGTCCTGAACTCTGAGGAGTGGGAGGCTTCTTCCAGGTAGTCTTTTTAAAGTAGGACCTCCCAGGACTTTTTTCCTTCCTGTGCCCATATGACATGGCGTCTCGCAGGCTTTTCGTGGCCATCTCCTGGTTTGCCCCGAGGCTGCCATCACTCACGTTTCCACTCTCGAAGGAAAGTTTCCAGTTACTGGGAGAAGCCTGTCCACTGTGCCTTATAACCGTTTCATTTACATCCTCAGCTCATGCTCAAAGCTTGTGCAACAGCAACCAAAGGACGAAGGATGTGGGGGTTTGCAACTTTTGGGAAAAAGTCTCTTAAACTTCTGAAGATAAGCTGAGCAGAAATGGGCTGCTGCGTTTCTGTAGTGGAAACTGAAAGCTCCATACTGACATCCACCTTTCCACAGGGAAGAAATAATATTTTAATCAAGTGAAATACGTGGTAGTTTCAGGGCCATTCACTAAGAGCTGAAGAAAAGTGAGGAACAGTAAAAAGGCAAATGACAGCTTCTCTTAATAATTAAATGATGTGATGCTCATTAATTAGAGATGCTTTTAACATTTTGAAAAACTCACAATGATGTTTTTCAACTGAAAATGGACCCTGGTCTCTACAGAGAGAAGGCAGTGCCTGCACCCAGTGGCAGGCTGCCTTAAATTCCCATGTTCAAATAATTGTTAGTTTCCAAGTGAAGTGCCTCAGGGATCTTGTATGCATCCACTTCTGCTGCCGGTCATGATGCTCTGCTGTTTTCTCCTTGTGCAGATGTTGCAATGTACACCTGAGATGCAGGGACATGGCCAAGTGGGGTCAATTGGCCTGGAAGTGGGGACCTCCCCTCCTTGCTGTCCTGCTCCTTCTCACTGCACAAATGGGGGGAAAAAAATCAATCCTTAGTTTCCCTTCTTTGGTCTGTCTTATCCTCACCCGGAAGGTGGTGGGAGCACATCCTCGTCAGCAACCCAGGTCCCCCCCACCTCCTTCCCAGGCAGAAGCTCAGTCCAGGCTATTGCCAGGGTAGACCAGGAACATCCCTGACCCCCAGCAGCCATGACTCCCTTTAAACTACTGAAAACCAGCACCTGGTTTTCATCAACTAGACAAACCCAGAGTCCTCAGCTGCTCCTCACAGGACATGCCTTCCAGCGCTGTCACCAGCTTGGTTGCCCTCCTCTGGACATACTCAAGCAGCTTCACATCCTCCTTAAATGGTGGGGCCCAGAACTGCACACAGTACTCATGGTTAGGCCACACCAACATTGAATAATTTTTATCCAAAGCAGTTTGTTTGGTTGGGTTTTTTTGCTATGAGTACAGTGTTTCCCTCTGAATTTCAGGTCTGAGGACAAGAAAGTAACCACCCCCATTCGTCCGTACCAGAGCCCCTCTGTCACTGTCACAGCACGTACCAGTCGCCAGCACTGAGTTTGGAAGGATTACCCAGGAACTGTTGGGGCTCAAAACACACATAGCTTTTTTTCCAGCAAAGGACTTATGACAACTTGACCCAAAGTCTGGATGGATAAGTAAGTCATAAATATTTTCCTGTCTTTTGTCTGTCCTCTCCAAGTAAGAGAAGTCCCTTGCTCGAGCTCAACCAGGGAAGCTGGGAGGAGAAGTCTGGCCTCACTGGTCTTGGTGCAGTTTTTAAGAGGGGTGGTATGATGGAGAAAGGGATATCGCTGGCCAGGCCAGGAGATCTTTCTAGTTCCTGCTCCCCAGTGCCCAGGCACTGCTCCACACTGCTTGTGAAATCATGTAGCAATTCTGCCTTCTTTCTGCCTTTAATGTCTCTTTCCCTGTCTTTTTCTTTTATTTTTTTTTTCCTCCCTCATGTACTAAATCTTTCCTTTGTTCTGTATCCTTTTTTTCACCTGCCTCCCAAGCATAGCTAAATTAAATTGTATTTTTCAAGGACTGTAAACAAAATCTTCCCTCTTAGTCTGAGTCAATTTTGTTGTTTAAATGAAACTCTTTTACAGCAATTAGTAGTTATGGACAATGATTTCATTCTTCAGTTAGTGAATGCTACAGCCCTGATGAAATATTTCATGGCCTTTTGTTTAGTGCCAGTGTAGGTTTATTTCCTGAATTAATACATTAGTAATACAAACAAAAAGAAATTCTCAATGGACTAAATTTGTCCACCTGAGTGCCGACTAAGGCTGCTGCCGCCGATGCCCGGCGTGCATTCCCACTCCCCTCGCAGCTGGGGGCTGCATTCCAGCTGCTGGCTCTGCAGCTCCAGAAGCAGCAGAGGGAAGGGTGGGACAGAGCCAGGGCAGGAGGAGTGAGGGGAGGAAGAGCAGCACCATCTCAAGGGGAAACTGCTATTGACTGACCCTTACGTCTGCTGGGAGGCTTTGGGGTAAATTATCTGCTCAAACTCCATGTGGATGGAGTCAACCTGGATGTCCAAGTCCTTCTTCAAATACACGTCAGAATGGGTCCATTTCTGTTGCTCTGCAAAGTCCCCGTGTCGTGGCACGTGTTACGAGCGCTGAGACAGGCCAGCGACTCGGGACAGCATGAGCAATGACGGAAACCTGGGTCCCACTCCCTCTGCTAGTAATAAGATGGGAAAGCCTCAAAAGCAAATCACCCTGTCTGTGGACCTCCATGTCCCCTGCACATATACCTGCTCCTTGGAGCAGCTGCAGCTGTGGGCTCACAGGAAGGGTGTTCGAAGGGCTCTGCTCCCACTGCATTGAGTAAAGGGCGATACAAGTCAAAAGTCAGTGGTAAAACACCAGAGCAGCAACGTCAGTTCCTGAGGAGAAACGGGGAGATGCCCTTTGGTGTCCACCAAATCCAGGTAACTCACCTCAGCCCCGCATCTCACAGGTCTGTGTCAACCGTCTGGATGTTCACGGTGGAGCAAATGGTCTGCGAGGCAGGTCCCTTCCTGTACCTGGCCTGCTCCGTCCACGCCTCGCGGCAGGACATGACCACGGGCGGCAGCACATTGTCCGGAGCCTGAGGCACCTTCTGGCACATGCAGAGCAGCGACTTGAGCTCCGAGCGGAAGCTCTCATTCAGCCAGCAGTAGATGAAAGGGTTGTAGCAGGTGCTGCTCATGGCGAACCAGTGCAGGGCAAAATAGAGGGAGTTCTTCGTCTTGATGCCTAGACTGGAGATGAGCACCACGTAGCAGTTGAGAGGGAACCAGCAGACAGCAAAGACCACCACCACCAGCATCAGCATCTTGATGCTCTTCTTCTTGTTCTTGTGGTGGGTGATATACTGCTGCGTGGTTATGTCTCCAATGGCATTGCGGAGCCACAGCTTCTTGGCCAGGCGCGTGTAGGTGACAGTGATGATTAGCAGAGGCAGGAGGTAAAGAAGGAGAAAGGTAGACAGGTCCAGATACTTCCAGACCAGCTCTGCAGGCTCAGGAAAATCAGGGAGGCACAAACTTCGGACAGTGGCTTCCCTTGAAAAACAAAGAAATACATATATAGCATGTGGCTATCGCTGCGCAAATGGAAGCTGCTAATTTGGCAAACCACAGCGGGGCTTCCACACCACCCACAACCACCTCCTCAGATTTGTAGTTTGGGCAGAGGAGAGCGAGGTATTGCTCATCTCAACAAGACAAAGTTCAGTCAAACCTCTGTTTCCCAGAAAGTCTTCTCATTATGTTCTCTGTGTCCGTCTCACCAACGATAAGCCAGGCTACTGTGTGGTGTTATCTCCTTTCCCCTTAAATAGCTGTGCTGTCTGATAGAAGACATTCTTAGAGAGACAGACCGGAGTTTCCTCTTAGGAGCTGCAGTTGATTTTAAGTGAATGAGTCCCTTGTGTCCCCTTAACATGGCAAAAGTCACCCCAATGGCCCATTCTCACAAAATGGGCTACTGTGAAAGAAGCCCTGACCCGGCTGCATCTGCCCCTTCCCTGTGTGCATGGGCACAGAGACATGGCAGTGTCAGTCTCCTCTTCCCCAAAAACCCAGTGCAGAAGGAACGAGGGCAGTGGGTGAGACCCGCCTAACTCCTGCTTTTCTCCAGTCCCATAGGTGATTCCTATGCACCTGGAAAAAGGACACATTATGCCCAGGTTTCCCTCAATGTGCCCACCCAGGAATCCAGCCAGGATGTATTACTCCTCTTGCACGTGCACTGCACAAACTGTTGGTCTGGCCAAACACAACTGACCTCATCTTCCCGGGACGCAGCAGAGTCACAGCATGTTCTGGGATCACTGCTGCAGCACGCTTGCAATAGTTCTGACTTGTCTTTGCCAGGCTGGATCTGCAGCCCGTGCCCTACCTGGGTACACCCGCCTGTCTGTGCCCTGAGCAGGCACAGGACCCCCTCGGCCATAGCAGAAAACCGCTGCAGCAGCTGGGAAGTCAAAGCTGTTACGGATTGAAGGGAAAGGGGCTGCTGGAGGCTGGGGACCATGCGAAAGCCTCGCAGGCATGACCCCACCTGCATGGACAGCACTCCTTCCTTCCCGTACTGACCATCCTGTTTCCATCAGCTTTTCAGGAAACTGGCTGTTAAAACCTATCTTAAAACAGGAGTGGTAATTAGAAAACCCGGTCATTTAAGTCAAGTTTAACTTAAGCCTGACAGTTTAACTTCTGATGGTTAACTGACAAAAGAACTGAGTTTAACTACATGTGATAGCTTATTTTAACAGCACTTCAGCAATCTGTCACATTCAACCCAGCAGATCCAGGCTCTGTTTGCATTTTCAGGCTGGCAGTGACTCTCAAGCTGACGCAGCCCAGCACCCTCTGCAGAGCACCGCCTGTCCCCTCCGCATCCCGCAGCAGATGACTGGAAGTGATGAAACATTAGGAGAAAGGAGCACTCGCACATTTCTTTCTGGTGATGTTTTCTCATTTTCTTTTCTTTTTTCGCCTCTTTTTCTTTCTCCTATACCATTTTGCCCTTCTCTCTTCAACGGTCATCCTCTGCTCACTTGTATTCAGCACAGACTGTAATCCCCATCAGGCTGCATTATTCGTTGCAGTATTGATTAATATCTTTAATATCCTGTTTTCAACCTCTGGAGCTAGCTTTTGTGCCACAAATAGAAGACTGCTTGAAAATGGACGGCTGTGAACAGGACCTGCATGCGGCCATTGGAGGGATGACAAAGGGCACAGGAGCAGAGCGCAGCCGTGGAGGACCTTGGAGATGCTGCTCAAGAGGCGAACTGACGCAGAAAGGAACATCATCCTTTCTGAACCTCACACAGGCAAGGCCAGCCCCTGCCTGCAGGCAGCTCTGCCTGCCTGCCTGCCTGCTTGCCTGCCAAAGGGGACCTGACAAAGCAACTGGGGATCTGGCAAGGGAAGCAAGCGCAACGCCCAAGGTGACACCACCATGGCTGAAGAGCAAAGCCACAGGGAAAGAGCAGAAGCGATGGGGCAGGAGCAGGGCTGTCACCCCTCACTGCCCCCCCCAGGAATCAGCTTGAGCTCGGGACAGTATCTGGGCTGCGGCCATCGGCATGGGAGTGCAGCTGAGGCCGAGCAAGGGTGACCCTTTGGTGCTCACGGAGCTTAAAACCACTATTTGAACTGAGCAGGCAGCAGAGCAAGCCTGCAGGTTCATCAAAAAACCATCTGCTGCCCTTGCTGCCCCCCTTTCCTCCCACCCTCTAAAGGAGGGGCACGGAGCTGTAGGAGAGGCTCACAATTATTTCAGGGAAGAGGCTGGTTGAGAGCAAAACCAGACACGACATCGTGTTTTGGTGAATTCTGGTACAGCCACAGACTTGGCCACACTGCTGTGCACTGCAGCTGGGGAGGTTGGACGCTGGTGGAGCCCACATTCTCCCATCCTCAGAACCCCAACAGCTCCCTCGTGGCACTCCTCAGGAGTCCCTGGCCCTGCAGGAGCTATTACAAGCAATATTACAACTGCAATTTTTATTCAATGGAAAGCAGGGATGAGAATAGCACGTCCTGGAAGTCCTTATATTGCCGAGCTGCCTCATGCCAATGCGAGGCTCGGTTTCCTCTGGCCATGCTAAAGGATGAACAGAGACAGGTGCTGCGAAACAGATAGCGGCGTTTGTTCATTCATAAGCAATTTGTTCAGTAATACCCCAAACACAGCTGCAAAGCAATGTGAGTACAGGAGTAACCCAACACTTTGTTTACAAAGTCTCAGCAGTTGAAGATATTATATCCCCTGCAGAGGTATCTCTCAGTCAAATCAATATCACGAGCACAAGTAAGGAAAAGCTGCGAAGCCCCAGATTACACTCCCATTTTGTGTAACATCTCGTATACAAACAGCAATGAAAAACCTGTGTGGGGAGTTAAACACTCTCCCTGCCATTCTAATGGGAGGGAAGTGACTGCACTGTAGGAAGAAAGGTATTTGTCCTTTATACAGAAGCTCAGTATCTACAATAGGAATTTTTCTCCTGCTGCCTATTACTGCCTCCTTATCCAGTGCACTGGGACACTGCTCTCAGGTTGGAAATACTGCTCACTGTAAGATTATGCCCTTGGCCTCCAGTCTGGCATTCCTGTGAAATGCAGGCACCAGCAGCATGGCACACCACCACGAAAAACACCAGTTTGTGTAGCATTATGGACTGTTTTCTAGCCAGGAGGACTCATAGCAGTGCCACAGGCTGGTGGGGACAAGAGGGCCAGAACAGGTTGGGTACCATGGAGGAACAAAAGACTGCAAGGGCAAAACACCCCAAATATTCTGGGTCTGTATTTCTCCCTGGTGGAGAGGGTAACTTCCCAGCAATGAATGCCATCACTCGACCAGCTGGAAGGGAGGGGCGGGGAGATAAGCCGCTTTGGTTTTTCCCCTTTTCTTTTTTTCCCCTCTAGATCAGAACCTTCATTTTCTTCTGATACTTCAGTAGTCCTCATATGGATGTGAAATTCCACTTCATCTCCTTCTAATAGCTCCTGTTGCTGTGTTCAGCCAAGCAAAGAGCTCCCTTCTCTGCTGGGCAAGGCAAAGCAGCACACAGAGACAATGTCATGTCCCTGTCAAAGCACTGTTTCTCTCACCAGCCCTTCACTGCAGAGGAATAGGTGGAGGTTTCTCTTTTGCTCTTCTTGTTTATGTAACATTGGGCAGAGGAGCCTCAAGCTTTAAGGAAGGCTGGTGCTTTTTCATAAATCCAGATGGATTAAATGCAAGGGAGCTAAAACATGTGAATCAGCATATGAAGTCTTGGAGATCTGGGGTTCGTGGCCCTGCTGACTCACAAAAGCGGTCCTCTCCTACCTCTTCTTTCTGTATAGTCTTGCTAATGTCAGTACCAGATGTTTACACCATGAGTTTTATTTTCTTTCTTTTTCAAACTGCAGCTTTGACTCTCTCCTCCTCCTCTTGAGCAAGTTGGCTAGACATGGTCTTCTTAGGTCTAAGGAGCTGAGCAAGTGCAAGGAAGGAAGAGGAAAGGCTCTCAGGAGAAAATTACCTTCTCAGGACAAAGCTCCTCCTGACGGTATCATGACACTGGAGGAGGTTTGTCTCACTGACCTGCTGTGCCCTGTCCAGGCTGTGCCTGGAGCCTGCCACCAGCATGGGGCTGGGAGTTGAGCCTAACCCCCTCATCCAGGCGCTTGGGTGATGGTGAAAGCAAACCGAGGTCCTGAGGACATGCATGCCCTGCAGAGAGCAGAGAGCCAGACAGCTCTTACAGCAGGCCAAGCCTCTGCTGTGGGAAGTGAAATTTCATCCATGCACAAACTCCCACTGATTCTACTACGTCCTTGCCCAAGCTTGGGAGCCCTTCCAGCAGCTCTTGCCCCTGAGAGCCACTGCTGCAGAGGGCTAGCTTTGTGCTTGCTTGGAAGGGGAAATAACTCACCTGTAGTTATACTGGAAAAGCTTTTGATAGATGGCATGGGGTAGGGAGAAACAGGTTGCCATCAGCCAGATAACAGAGATGCTCAGCGCTCCCTTTGTTAGCGACATCCTTTGCTTCAGTGGGTTCAGGATGACCTGCAACAGAGAGTTTACCGTGACTTTTATTGCACAGGAAAGCAAAGTCCCTCCACCAGTACACACAGCAGAGGCATTTTTTGACATGATCTAATGCTGTTAAGAAAATTACAGCCATGATTAGGAAAATGTCCTGCTTATTACAGTGACCTGGAAAATGGGAAATATTGCACTTTTCAGTCTTCTCAGAAGTGCTTTCAAATAAACTTTTTCCTCTATTTTGTTCTGCGAGGACCATTTTCCTTAAATTGTGGGTTACATTAGGTAGGAAAAAAAGGGTATCTACACAAGTCTCTTCACTTATGGGTATGCCTGTTTATTTTGTATGAATCTTTTATAAAGAAATGTCTCCTGTTCTAGCTGAACCTATGAAGCTGAGGCCCCTGCCTCGTTTCAGGCACTAACTCACCTTTTATGAAATTTTCTTTGTTAGATGAAAAGGTAAAGAGCTTATAAAAATCTGAGAGTCTGGAAGATACTATTTGGCTGATAGGAAAGGAGAGTGATTGCTAGAGATAAGCGTGTGGCCTGGGCTGCCCTCTCTTTCCTGTACTGGTAATGCAGCGAGCATTTATCACAGTGGGCAGCTGACACAGCCGGGCTGCAGGCAGACAATGGGTACAGTCTTCTCACAGCTCTGAAGTCCCCTCACAGTATTTCCAACAGAGACTTCCCGCTCTGCTACTCCCCTTTATACTGCTCCAGCATTAGTCCCATAGTTATACCACGGGACTTTAGTCTCAGAATTCCTTTGTACTCCAACTGTCCTGCAGTTTGATGGTGTTGCAAATGCCCAGTGGAAAAAAAAGAGCAAAAGAACCAACAGGCAACTAAATCAGAATTTAAGCTCAGGATGCTACAGACTGGTGTTCTGTGGGGTTTGGGTGGTAAACTAAAAAGCTTGGAAAAGTTCCCTGTACGGCTGAAGTAACGCTTTGCACTCAGCGTTGGCTCTGCTGTCTTTCAAGGCCCCCCATGGCTCTTGAATCAGCTCGTCCTGCCGCACTTGTGGGCTAGGTTGGACCTGGCTCTTTTCAAACTACCTGAAAAAGGTGTCCTCACTCTTTTCCACTGAAAGCCTGGGAGTGTCCTGTGAAACCTGTGATGCCGCATTTTGGGTTTTCTCTCCTGCCCCGTACCTGGGAGCCTACAGAAGTCCATCAAGCCTTCCTACCCCTGATGCACGAGAGGCGTCTTGGAATTTAGCTCTAGAGCCTTCTCACTGGATGTGGGTTTAATCCCCAGGATTCAGCCCCCTTGAACCCATGGCTTGACCGAGACTGACAGGGGCTTGGGAAGAGCCTTGCAAGGGAATGGCAGGCAGGCAAGGTTTTACCTGGTGCCTGTCCAGGGCAATGGCTGTCAGGGTCAGTGTGGAGACATGGAGGGAGCAGTACTGCACGAAGCGGCTGATGTGGCACATGGCTTTTCCAAAGATCCACGAGCTGTTCACAAACCGAACCTGAGGGGAAAACAACAGGTCATCAGCCAGCAAATGTACTGAAAACAAACCCACAGGGAAACCCTTTGGATTGCACCTGAGCTGTCACATGGGTTTTGGCTGGCTGGGCAGCTCCACCTGAAACCCAAAGAAAGATTAGCTATGTTGGATTTTGAAACACCTTTACATAAGAGTTTATAAGGTCAAAACCCACAGAGCCCTCCTGGCCTATTCATATAAACACTATTTGTGAACAGTGGTAATAACTTTTTGATTACACTAACAACTGTATTTGGAAAAAGTGGACCAAGTTTTGGTCACACACAACCTCCCCCCCCCTTCAGGTCTGGCAATCTTTCGCTGAAGACTTTACCCAACTGGCAGCTCTGAAAAGCTTAACTACTTTCTTCCAGTCACCCAAGTATGAATGGCATGAAAGTTGTTTTGACCCACTAAGTTTTAAGTGTGACTCTTTAGTGCTCTCCTGCATGTATGTTAAAGGTACACGTTCCTCCAGGCACTTATTTTGCATTCCCCAAGAAGCTCTTGCTGTGGATTGGTGGCACACCTGGGGAGACTTTAGAGACTTTTAGGAGAAACAGAGTCTAATGGAGCAAAGGGAGCCCACAGGTTGCTGAACAGCATTTTACTTGCCTGGCAGAGTTGTCTATTAGACTTGATTGTATTGGGTTCACGCCTCAGTCCTAGAAGAGCATGCACAGAGAGGGTGTGACCACCAGGCACAGCATTCTTGTGAGAGAGTCCCCTCCTGGCTGAAGGGACAGCACAGCAGGCCACTTACCAGGGTAAAAGGCGTGTTGAGCAGCGTGATCATAATGTCAGACACTGCCAGGTTGACGATGAAAAGGCTGGTGGCTGAGTGCATCCTCTTGTTCTTCAGCACCACGTGGCACACCAGCATGTTCCCAAAGAGAGACATGATGATAATGACCGAGTACGCCACGATTAGGAGAGCTTTCACTGTTGGTTTCTGGGATTCCGGCTCATATTTAGCCAGCTCGGCAAATTTCTCCCACTCAACAATGCGGCTGTCTGTCCAGTTGAACGTGGTCCTGTTGGTTGCTTGGTAGATTGACATGAGTTTGGCCAAGGATGAGTAATGGTCTAACTCCTCAAGAAACCCCATCATCTGTGACCTGTGTGACTGAAGCAGCAAGCGAGGCATGGTGGGTTAACCGGAGTCTTCACTCAGCTTGAGGCTGCTGTGATCACAGTGCGAAGCTGATATAGCAAGTGATCCACCACCTTCAACTGCTTGGCTCTCTGGGAAGCTGGCGAAGATGCAGCCACTGTTACAAACACCACTTTAGAACGGAAAGCTGGAGGGAGCCTCTGAGGTGCGGTGGGTTCCCCGGGGGCAGAGGTGGCACTGGGGAGCAGTTCCAATGGGCACGTTGGAAAGGGTCTGGTTTGGGATCGCATGCTGTCAACCCCTTCATATATCAAGAAGAGCAATAGCTCCATGGGTGGGCTGGAAAGAAGAACTAGTTATTACACGTAGCAAATGTAAGAAAACCTCAGGTGGGGGTTGAAGTTCTTTTAATTCCACATCAGCTTTTTGTTCTTTGTTCTCACCTGAGCCCATTTTTCCTCCAAGTTCCACAGAAGGCTGCGCTCTTGGTGCTTTCATCCTCTACTTCAAAACACCCAGTTCTTTTCTGTTGAAATGTAAAGGCAGAGCCATTTGAGGGATCATTTTTAAAAGCAGAGGTAGCTTCTGTCAGCATTTAACCCCAGCAATTATCCTAAAGCAATTCAGAACCTGGAAATCACATCAGAAAGTTGACTTTAGTCTATCTCACATATTCTCCTCCAAACACCACCTGAATTCTGCTTCCAGTGTTTGAGTTTCAGCGAGAAAATGGTCTTTCCTGCAAGAGGCAAGACTTAGCAGTAGAAGCATGCAACTCACGGAGGAGCCACTTACACCATATGCAAACAAACCAACATACAACGCTAGATACACAAGAACAATTCCCTAGAGATAAAAATCTCTGCCTCCTCACCTTTACCGCTCTCCATTTTCAGATATTTCTGGTGATTTTAGATTGCATTGATCTACTGATGTTAGGTGGAACCTATTAACTATGCACACCGGTATCTACAGATATGCTACATACAGGAGCAGAAAGTAATTTAGAAGCTCTGCCGGGTTCTCCAAGAGGGTGGTTGGTTTGTTTGGTACACGCCATTCCCATCAAGCCCCGTGGCTGTGTGCACAAATCAATGGACCTCACATGGTGTGAGGGATTAATAAGCAGAGCTTGCAGAGCACTAAAAGCCTCCCTGACACCTTCCCACACAGCAGACTGGCAGGCTACCCGGGGCAGCCAGCTCGCTGCATGGCAGGTGGTGGCCTGAGGCAGAGCCCAAACCAACACACCGCTCAGTCACGGCGGTCACCTCAGCTGCAAACACCACCACGAGTCAGAGAGCAGCTCTTTTCTGATGGAAATAAGGTGCTGGGCACTGTGTGTTTGTACCCATGCATTCCCGTAATACAAACTGCTTTGGCTTGTCTGCTTACTCTGGGGAGTGTCGGGAGTACCGGAGGACCTACAAGGGGATGCCTCTCAAAAGCAAGTGGATGTTAAAGCAACTCGGTGGGGTGGAAGGAGGGAGGAATCACCCAGGAGACAGAGAAAAGAAAAAATCTTGAAAAGAGGCTATGGCTGTTTCCTTGGCAAATTTATGAGTGAAAGAAGCCTGGGTGGGACAGAGAGCATGACAAACACTCGCAGATTCTGCTAGAGCAAAGCAGCTGTAATGCAGCAGGCAATTCAGCTCCTTGTTCTCCCAATGCTAATGGTATTGAGAGCATCAGGACCAGCCCTAGACCAGGTCCCAGTCTGACTCTCTCACAAGACATGAACCTGGGGAGCTGTCATGAAACTGGGAGCAGAGCTGAAACTGGGGAAAGGATCATTCACCTTGTTTGAAAAAGATGGTTGGCACACGGGACTCACTGCAGCAAAACATCTCAGACTAGGAGCTTGGCATGAGTCAGAAAGGACTTAATGCTTACACAGGTAATGAGAGAATTCAGAACTACATCCCTCTGGGCTTCTGGGGTGGGAGAGCAGACGGGCACTGAGGGCCTTGACAGCCCTGCAATGTTTATCCCATGCCAGGATAAGGTGTGCAGGACTCAACACCTCTTTATTGTCCGCTGTGGCCTATGATGAGGATGTCATTCCTTTAAGGTGCACGGCAGCTCTCAGTGGGCAGTGAGAGGGACCTACGGGTAATGCAGCATGTGTGTAACAAAGAAATACGATTTTAGCCAGCTCCAGCTGAACCACTTTGAACAAACACAGCTGGAATATTCATGCTACAGAAATGCTGTCACTGAGCTTGAGAGAGGATGCTGTGGTGTGACAGATGAAACCACCTATTGCCCTCCCTGCCTCAACTTACATTAGGTTCTCATGTGGAGACTTGTGTTTGCTGCCATCAGATGAGGCCAAGTTTCAAGAAACTGCTATAATGCATGGGTCAAATGAGATTTGCAGTCTGTATGCTTCAGTCTGATGGATGGCAAGAAGAAACCTTGTACAGATTACTCAATTTAAAAAAGCCCAAAAGGTTTTTCTCAATTGCCTGTGTGTTTGAGAAGCCTGTTTTTCAAGGACTACCTGTAGGACCTGTACTCTTGAGTAGCTCACACTGGTCGGGGAACCATGGCCTTAAATGTGGATCATGATTCATGAATCATGAATCTCTTCTTCCTTGCTACATAACAGCCATTTCTCTTGTGTTTGTGTCCAGGCCCCTGTACAATCAAATCAAAAAGCTGATCCATCTGAAAATTAAATAAAAAGTGTTTTCAGATGGATCAGTTTCCTGACCTGACCCACTGCATGGCTGAACCTTGTTCTTTCCAGGGAAGGCTCTAGGAACAAATCATAGAATATCTTGGGTTGGAAAGGGCCCATAAGAATCATCGAGCCCAACGCCCTGCTCCTCGCAGGACCACCTCACACTAAACCAAAGGACTAAGGGCGTCATCCAGATGCTTCCTGAACTCTGACAGGCTCAGTGCCGTGACCACTTCCCTGGGCAGCCCAAGGAGAATGGAAGAGCTTCAGGTGATGGAGCTGTAATCTGATTTTCTAACACTGAATTTCTTCTCAGACCTTTCTATAGCCAGTAAAATGTTACTTTCAGTAACCGTCGAAGCTCTTGGCGCTGGCTGCTGCCTTGGAGCACACCACAGGGGCGGCAGAGAGGACTCGCCTATTTTCCTGAGGAAGGGTGTGTGTAAACGCAGGTTATCCTGATGAGTTGAAATACTACGCTCGCATGCAGCAAGAGTGTCTACCTTTCCGTTTTATAACGATATAATCTGAAGGACCAGAGAGGAAGAGCCTACCTCAGTACAACTTTTCGCAGCGCTTCTAGCATCTGCTTCACACAGTCTGGCTGAGCGCTCCGCTCACCTGCCACCCCCACACACTTCAAAGACCTCTTCCCTACAGCCCGTCTGCCGGGCGCTCTGAATTCTGACTAGAAACCAGCGTTTCACCCCCTGGAGCAGATAAGTCTTTACATAACAGCACGTACGTTGCGAGCACAAGTTACACACAGTTTCCCAACAAAAAAACCCAGGGAGAAAAAAAAAACCCCAACAAACAAAAACAACCACCCAACCCATCACTTACCCCGCCGCCGTCCGGCCTTTTGCATCGTCCCGGTCCCGGTCCCGGTCCCGCGGGGCAGCAGCGGCTCCTCCAGCTCCGCTCACCGAACCACACCCCCCCGCCTCCCCCCGCCGCTCCACCAATCCGGAGGCGGGGCGGGGCTTGGGGCGGGGGTCACTACTCCATTCATAAAAAAAAAAAGCCCCGGGCGCGGCGCCGAGCTCCGCCGCGGATCGGTGCCCCCCCAGCGGCTCCGTGCCCCGCAAGGCTCCCGTCCCGTCCCGTCCCGTCCCGAGCCGCAGGGAGCACGGTTTCTCTGCAGGCAGGTTCGCACGGCGTCGGAAAGCAGCACCACGGGCTAGCGATTCTCTCCGCGTTTATTTCCGCGCTGCGGATTCGCGTACACTTCACTGGCACTGAAAGAGAGGTCCAGGCACAGACAGAAGTTTCCAGCATAGGGGAGGACTCGATGGGAATGGCAACTCACGTGTTCCTCCGTGGGGTTTCAGCAGGGTAAAGAGCGGCTTACAAGTTTCACATTATTCTTTCACTTTAAAAGCGTAACAAACAGCAGATAGGATGCTCAATACGTAGTGCAAATTGTCACTGTTCCTTTTGAAGACAAGCTGTTCGTAAGTTCTTGTGAAAAAGGAACAAGGTTCTTCTTCTAAGAACAAGGTTCTTCTTCTAAGAGATTTGGCTGGTCTCAAAAGTCATTAACGGGAGTTAGAATAATACCTCGGGTTTTTTCTTCCGTGTGGATTGCCACAACACATACACGCTGATGCTGAGGATGGATGAAAGTCTGACCTCCTCCCTACGTTAAGTCCCAGACCAACTGGTATGGAAAGTTAGTGTCTGTTCCACCTTTCTGAAAGGGGATTGTTGAAAAGCCTGATTCAAAGCCCAGCGAGTTCAGAGGAGATCTTTGTATTGACTTCTCTGGGCTCCGGATCAAGTCCACGGGCAGAGCTGCGGTGCCTGCAGCCTCCCAGCGAGGATGCGGCAATTGCCGAAGAGCAGCGATGCAGGCCTGAAACCAGGCTGGGTGGGCTGTGAGCGTGGGTCCTTCACTGCCTTTTCTAGTACAGGGCATCTGTGTGTACAAAGATGCTGGCAATGTAATGAACAGGAAAAGGAAAAGAAAAAAAAAATCCTCACAAATGTCTCCAAGCCCAGATTTCTGAAATGAGGCTCTTTTAGTGGATTTTCAGCACTGACAGATTGTTCTTAGATAAGTGTTTTTCCCACGTCTGGACTCCTCTTGACAGATGCTGACACAGAAATGTGAAGGAAAAAAAAAAGTCTGTTTAGGTTTCAGACAAAGATTTTAGACAACTTATTTTTAAACTAGATATTATCATCTTTCTCATCTATATGCTGTGTGTGTCACTCACACCTAATTTAAAAAAAAAAAAAAAGGTTCCCTTTTCTGCGCACTTCCAGTAGCCTCTGTGATCTCCTGATCCTGCCCATGGCTCCTTTCCCACTGTCCATTTCTTGCCTGGCACCTCTACAGCCATGTCACACCAAGGTGAAGGCTGGCTCCCAGGCCACGTGTCATTGGCAGGGGAGCAACTACGGGATGGGGAACACACAAGAGAGATGTGGGACACAGAGAACATGCCTTCTGCTAGTTTCAGAATTTTGCTTATGGGTAAAAAGGTCACACACTGATGTGTGGAAGCAATAATTGAGATTAATTGCAAGTCTAAGGTTTTAACAGTCCGGTCCAATTCAACAAGCAGCTGTTAGTAGTCCTGTTTGTTACAATGATAAGAAGACTTTTATTTTCCAAATGATCTAATTATTGCTAATTCCAATCAATAATGCATTTTAAATTGTTATACATAAGCATCCTAACATCTGTCCTGTTCTCTGGCATTAAGTTCACCTTTTCTTTGTGCTGTTAAAGTGAGCACTGGGTGTCCCCAGTTCTTCTCTGGGAAGATGGACTAGTCCCCCATAGCTGTTACTACCAAGAATCAAAAAACAATAATCCAGAAGCATCCTCAAGCTCAGCTCCCTGATCTTGGGAAGCTGCAGTGATGCTGGGAAGAGGTAACTCAACACGTTGTCCTCTCCTACGCTGCCCAAAGCCAGAGCTGCTGGCAGCCGAGGAGCCACGTGTGGGGCTGGAGCCATCAGTCCTTGTGCTCCCAGCCGCTTGCCGAGCCTTGCCAGCATTGCTTGTCCTGCCTCTGGCACGCACCCTGGTCTCCAGCCACGTTTGCAACCTCTGTCAAGGCAAGTAAACAGGGATGATAAATTAAAGATCACACCCCACACCCCCCAGTTTGGGTATGTTTGCCATGAAGCAGACTGAGCATCCCAGCTTGCACCACAGCAGCCAGAGGCTTTTTGAGAAACCAGTGAAGATCCTTCTAGTAAATAGGAGAAAAAGAGAGCCTAGATAGAGATAGAAATACCTTCTGTGGGAGGGAAGAGATGCACCTTTGATGTGTGTGTTTCCAGGGAACCAGTTATTTGCTCAGAATTTTGTACTTATTGCTTCCCAGGGTCTCAGAGCTGCTCCAGTTCAAGGCTGTGGCAAAACTCCAGTTGCTTTCAGCAGAAGCAGAATGAACTCTTGCATTTACTATATGGAGGTTCTGGCCTGAGGGCTGTAGAAAGGACAAGCTGTACATTTATTATCATTACAACAAGATCATCTGGTAGGCTTCTGGTTTGGGTTTTTTTTTTTTCCCTGAAGTCATTCTCATCACGACTGTGAGATTTCCATACATCTGAAGAGTCATTTCATTATCCTTATATTTTTCTTGCCTGGCACATATTATTACTGGCTTTATAATTGCAAGTACATTCAAAGAGGAAAGCTATGAGTTCAGTCTAATCAAATTTCCAGCAAAATCCCAGGCTTGTTATCTTTCTCCAGGTGCAAATTATTTAATTACAGGTATGTGCTAGAACCTCTTGAAACACTCTAATACTCACTGGTTGAAGAATTAAGACTTGATTCATTACAACTGCTGCATCTACCCTTCCTTTGTACAACAATAATCCTTATTAACTCTCCTGACTGGGCACAGAGACTCTTCCCTTTGCAGCTGGTCCTGCTATTGACCACTTATGCCTTACTGCTTGCTTGGTTTCTGGATTGAGGATAGTCAAGAAGCTGGATGCCCGCTACTCCTCCTGGCTTTTCCTCTTGCCCAGGGTTAGTGACTCTTTGCTCGGTAAAGGGGGAAGAGGAAGGGATCTGAGGAGCCGCTCACCTTCACCGCCCCGCTCTCTCCGTATGCTTCCCTGGTGGCTAGCATTGACATTCTGTGCTCAGCTGGTGGCACACACCCTCAGTTGCTGGTTGAGGTGATTCAGCAGAGCATCACCCACAGGTCCCAGTGCCGTGGCAGGTTTGATCTTCTGCTGCAGTCAATGTTCGTGCATGTTCCTCAATGCCTTGGTGAACTCAGAAAGTCTGCAGCCTGAAATCCAAGCAGATACTAAAATCATTGTCAGCCATGTTCCCAAAGGCAGGGCTCAAAGCATTTGATTGAAATAAAGCTATTTTAAAAGAATTCACAGCAATGAAATGAGTCTTCCTTTGCTTTAATGTTTCCATGACGTTAATGCTTTGACTGATGCTGACACTGCACACTCCTGCCTTTGCTCCACGATGGCCACCTCCTGTCCCATGGAGCTCCTCGATGGAGCTGCCAGTCCTTTGTTTTCCATGTCATTAGACAAGTGTCTAATTGACGCTTGTCTGCTTCTTTACTTATCAGGAAACATTTTAGGAGCAGGAATGGCTGTGTTGTGGAATGAAATTGCTTAGTTTTCTGCCTGGTTTTCTTGGGCAAAATTCAGGTTACCTGCCCGTCTCTGCGGAGACTTTGCAGGCTGCAGATATTAAAGACATTCAGTATCTTTCCTTCTTGTATCTTACTTTTAAATGTCAGAAGGTCTGTTTGTTTCCTCGAGGGCTAGATGCCCTCTAGACACATGAATTAATAACACTGCAGATACACAGGCGCCAGAGGCATTGTAACTTATGAGCTGCAAGAACTCCTCCTTTTGCTCTCAAATATTGGTGTCTACTCTATTATCACCATCAGATTTTAAGGCAGAAAAGGTATAGCTGAGCCCCTGAAGTATTTATTACCAATCCTTATATCTGCATGCACTGTTTAATGTGCACAGCAGGGCAATGTGTAGGTCACTCAGCCCTTCTCACTCCTGAGACACATGTTTAAAAAGCCAGCCTAGGTTTACCTAAGGTGGCAGCGGCATGGCCAGGGGTTGAATTAATCACTTCTGAACTGCAGGGTAAGATCTTCTGCACCAGACTGCTTCCCTTCGTCTTACGGGTTCATCTGAGCTTGGCTCACTAAGGGTGGACTACAGCCTCCCTCCAGACAGAGCTACTTGGCAGCAGCTGTGCAGATGCTTTCCTAACCTGGGATAAACATGCCAGATTTCTAAACAACTGACATTTCACATTTAAAACAGAAACTACAACCAAATTTTAAATTCATCTGCTATCCTAAGTCAAATTAAAATTCAGGTGACACGAACTGGAAAGTGCAAACTAATCGTCCAGTGATGTTCAGGCACAATTCCCCCAGGGTCAGAGCATGATCTCACATTAGCTGTCCATCTAAATAGGAACAGTGCTTTCAAACACATTATTTCAGATTAAAGTCTGCCATTAGCATATATTCTAAATAGCACTTATATTCATCACAAGCAAGTGGGTGAAGGGGTAAGTTTTACAAAATGGGCTTCAATAGGAGAAATAAGAAAAGAGCAACAACGCAACAGCAATTGCATTTGATTTTCTGTGGACAGTTACAATTTAGACTTGATTATTCAAAATACAAATGGCAAGTATGTAATAGCTACTCATAATGGAACTTCAGAGCGGTTGGAAAAGAAAGGCTTTAAAATGGATTTGATAGCCCTTGATTTTTCAGCTGAAAGGCTTGGGTGACAGAACAAAGAAAACCTATATGCCATTGTAAATCTGCCCTCTTCCTGACCTGATGGGTATTGTCTAGTGACTCCACTGGGCTATGGATCTTCAGCCTCTTTTTTTTTTCCCCCCCTTTTTTTCTCCTTGAAATCATACAGAATGCCACTGACTGCATGTTCAGTTCCTGCCTGACAGCAGGCCACATGATTTCCATTGTAGTATGAAAAACCAGCAGATATGTGCTGGTTTGGGCTGGGATAGAGTTAATTTTCTTCACACTAGCTGGTATGGGGCTATATTTTGGATTGGCACTGAAAACAGTGTTGATAACACAGGGATGTGTTTGTTAGTTATTGCTGAGCAGTGCTTGCACAGAGTCAAGGGCTGTTCTGCTCCTCACTCCACCCCACCACCAAGCAGGCTGGGGAGGGCACAAGAAGTTGGGAGGGGACACAGCTGGGACAGCTGACCCAAACTGACCCAAGGGATATTCCAGACCATATGACATCATGCTCAGTATGTAAAGCTGGGGGAAGGAGAAGGAAGGGGGTCATGTTTGGGGTGATGTTTGGAGTGATGGTGTTTGTCTTCCCAAGTCACTGTTATGTGTGATGGAGCCCTGCTTTCCTGGAGACAGCTGAACATCTGCCTGTCCATGGGAAGTGTTGAATGAATTCCTTGTTTTGCTTTGCTTGTGCACACGGCTTTTTCTTTACCTATTAAACTGTCTTTATCTCAGCCCATGAGTTTTCTCACTTTTACCCTTTCGATTCTCTCCCCCATCCCACTGGCTGCATGGGGCTCAGCTGCCGGCTGGGGTTAAACCGCAACAAGATAACAGTGACAGCCAGCCAGTTCCTACCTGTGCCTGCAAGTGCTCTGGCCTGGCTTATGGCGTGGGTCAGCAACCTTCTGTCCTTCACGTTGTATGCGTGGGAAGACGAACCCCTCCAACACTCTTTGAAGAATGCTTCTTCCTTTGCTGGGATAGAATCCTGGCTCCAGAAGCCTCCAAGCCTTTAACATCCCTTAGTGTATGTTTTCTTCTTAGGATGTTCTTCTTTAGTTCTTCTTCACCCTCCATGTAGGAGTACAGGATGGAAAAACAAACCAACCAACCATGTTTACCTTAGCAGAAAACTCATTGCTAAAAAAATGGACTTGACTATAAGTGAAAAGGATAAGTCATTTTTTGTGTGATGTACATATGACTCTTACTGTTCACATTTATTTCTTCACCTCTGACTGTGGCTTACTCTTGGGTGCACCAGCCAGTGCATATTGCTTTTAGCCTGCCTGTGCAGATACAGAAACAGTAAACAGGGACACTTTCAAGTTCAGGTGAGACCATGCAAAAACTGCATTTAAAACCACCTTCTCTGAGCCCACAAGGAGCCCTGTTGCCTTTGATGACAAGTTCAAAACTCGCTCACTTTTCACAGTCTTAAAACTAAGATTGTCTACAAGTGCATTGCTGATTTGAGGCCAGAGAGCTGCAACTCTGCAGGCAAGACTTTGTAACAGAAAAGCTGTCACTTTGAACCCTCTTGAAGGTGTCTGAGACTGGGAGGCAAGAGAGCTGGCACACACCACAGAGACCTCTCATTTGCACCTCACCCATCATGAGCTAAGGAGGCAAAGCCTGAGATCTGGATGCATTTGACAAGGTGAGGAAAACTTATGTAGCAGCTTAGCATTTGCTGTACATTTTCCTGGCCTTTAAATAATGGCAACCTGTAATGGCTCATCATCTCCGTTCCCTTTACAGGCCTGATTTAAAGGCATGATAGGTTTGCTGGGATGACTTAGATACCAAAGGGAGGAATGAGGGAAGATGAGACTCAAGAAGTAGTGGTAAAATATACATTTACTTCAAAACTCTGTCCCTTTGTGCAACTCTGACCAAAGGAAGAGAGGTGAAAAAGCCACAAGTTGCATAAGCCAGTGAAGGACAGTTACGTAGAGAAGGTGACAGCAACTGCAGCATCCTTCCAAGCTCTAACTGGGTCCAAGTCACCCACCAGGCCCCTGATGTGGGGACCTTAATGTGGTGGCAAACGTGTCTGTGGGCAGCTGTTAACAGATGCGTCGGGTCAGAAAACCTCTGAGCTGTGGAGCTCTGGTGAAAGCTCACCCGGTCAGCTGGGAAGGATCTCCATGCATTTGCCCCATCTTCTGGATGGGGGAGAAAAGTTGGCTAAGCATCAGTGACGGATATCTTCCTGCATCCCTCCTTGGTCTGCCAGCATTTCCCTTGACCCTTTTCCCGTGCGGCATGTATGGAGGCTTGCCCTGGCTGTGGGTGCCGCTCTGCTTGCGCAGCCTAGGGCAGCCAGGGCTGGGGCACCAGCAGAGGCAGAGAAGGGAGGGTGCTGAGGCTCTGGCAGGTTTCTGAACAGCAAAAAAGCCATGCATGTCAGCGGCATGCTCGCAGGGACAACAGGGGGAAAAAGCCTTTGCAAAGCTGAGATTCAGCAGGTGGCAGGACAGGTTTGCACAATACATCACCCTGTATTTACAAACATGGCAGCAGAAGCAAAAACAATCAGGAAAGGAGGGGGATTTGACAGTTGCTCACTCTGAAGAACTTCATATTTAATTTTCAGCTAATTCAGTTAAAAGAGGTTATGAAATTGTAAGAATGAAATCTGAAGAGCGTACTCCAAATGGCACTTCCCCAGGAGGTCTAAAGAGTTCAGATAGAAAATTACTGATTATCATGCTTTTTAATTTATAAGTTAAACCTGCCTTACCACCACAGGAACGAAAAATGGCAAATGTGCCATCCTCTCTAAAATGGGCTCCAGGGGCAACCCTGGTTATTTTACATCCAACTTCCCTGCCAAGCAGCTTGAAAAATAGGATTAATACACATGTGGAGAAGTGCGATTGACTGGAGGAAAAGTCCAGAGACCTTCGTTTTAGAGAAAAGATCTCCTGGCTTGAAGGAGGCAACGTGGATAAGGAGGACCTGCCATGTACAGCCAGTTTGGGTGCCCAGGAAGATTTCAGCTGGGTTTCTCCACAAAGTCTCCTGAAGAAACTGAGCAGCTGCTGCAGGACCATGGGTATAGGGCAGCCCAATCAGCCCCAGGAATGGGCAAACCTGGCAGAGAGCCATCGCCTGCCTGCTTTGCCTGTCCCAGGATGGCATCAGTCTGCCTGCATAGGACACATGGACAACCACAGCAGGGCTGTAGGCTCAGAGAAATTCTTCAGGGGAAACACTGCAGCAAAAGAGGAATGACTTAACTGATCTGAAATGAAGAGCAGCATTTTTCAATGTTGTGCAAAGCCTGAGGCTTGCTGAGCAGTGCTGGGACTTTCCTGAAGGGCTGGCCTTCAGGTGTTGGAAAAATACCGCAGTTTAGATGTAGTTATACAGCACCACACTTGCACCTCTACACCTTTAAGCAAACAAACAGTTCAGGGGCTTGAGTGTCTTATCAAAATGCAGCACTTGAGAAAATTGGAGCCACAAATCTCAGGTTTGAGGAGCTAAATAAGAGCACTGAGGAGTGATCTCTGGACCTGGGATCAAGCAATACAGAAAGATTTCCAGAGCCACTTGGAGTCAGATTTCTATAACAGTTGCGGACAAGATAGTAATTTGCCATTTCTTTCCTTAGTGGTACAGAATCCTAAACAATCCAGGCAAGCAATAAACACACAAACCACCCAGCTGGCGTATGGTTGTAGAATACAGCCCGCCAGCATCCTCTGTGGGTGAAGGCTGCTCCTAGCTTCCATTACTGGGCAAAACATATTACATGCACAAACTTTGGCTCATTTATCTGCAATGTTTTGTACAACTTACTCAAATGGCAACAGCTGCACAGTGAAAAGTCAATGCCCATCAATACGCATTTCACTGCTGGGTAAAGTTGGGGCAGATTTTTTCCTCTTCACTATATTAGTATTCTGTTTTCTACCAAAAAAAAAAAAAAAAGCATAAGTACAAATTTTTAAAAGGCAGTTCCTATTGTAGGTTGTTTCTTAAAAGATCAGGGATCCATAAGAAATGAGCGAGCTTAAACTGGGAATGAAGTTAGGCACTGGCCAGTCCCTCCTTCTTCTCCTCCCTGAGGAGCCAGCCGGAGCTCGGGACAAGGCTCCTCTGCCGTCCCCCTCTAGCCGATTTTGCACCCTTGCTGCTCTGGATTTTAAACTTAAATCTTCTGGAACTGGGATTCAGGAACAAGCACAGGAGTCGGCAAAAATGGAAAGGAGATACATTAAGGTGTACCACCTCTTGTTGGTTCACAGGTCTCTGGTCTCTAACCACCAGCATCACTCTGCAGGCAGTCGCTGGAGCCTCCTCCCACAGACAGATCCTGATGTGCGGTGATGGGAGTGAACCCAGCTCTGGGTGCTGCCACCCAGCTGGACACCCTGGACATTCACCTGCACACACTCCCTCTAGGTTTATCTCCAGGGAAATACCAAACATTTTCCAGCTTCTGCAAAATTCCTGCTCAACTCAGCTTAAGGAAAAAACTTGCAACTTTATTAAACCAGAAGATTAGGTTCTCACAAAAAAAGAGGAAAAATACCTATTATTAGCAAGCACAGCTTGTAAAGCCTCCCAAGCTGTCACATCAGCAGCGGGGGTCACAGCCACCACGGCTGGCATGCAGCAGGAGCAGCACACTGCATCCCTGCCGTTTACTCTTCAGGTTGTGGGATTTCTACGGGGTTGGTCCCCCTCCCCAAGGTGGAAAATGTTCTCCTTGCCACTGGGTTCAAATGAAGATTCAAAATATTTTTGAAACTCCCAGGCTTCCCTCCGGATTTAGGGGATTTTAGGGGAGCTTTGTTCAGCTGTTAGGTACCTGTCAGAACAGATGAGAGGTTGTTAGCCCTCTCTGAAGCCGAGGTACCTCTGGTACAAGGAGAGGTTTCAGGAATGCTGATTTCCTGCTTCTGTTCAACTTTCTTGCTCGAGGGACTGATCTAAATCACAGTCCTGTGGGGTTCCTCCCTTTCCAGATATGAGAGCAAAAATTACGAAACCCTTTCTTGCTTTTGTAACGTTATCAATTTTGTAACATTAGCAAGCTGCTAACGAGAGGAGGCACTAACCATTCACCCAGTCTGATGCTGCTTATGGCACAGCACAGGGGTGAAAGGAGCAGGGTTTGGGGAGAGAAGACTCACAGGGGACTGCCCACACTCCCCAATGCACGCTGCACTCACCCAGCATGTACCAGAAAACCTGAAATATGTAACGTGAGGCTGCAAGGCATTCGATGTCAGAGGAAAGGAGACCTGCACATTGCAGGAGTATCCTAGTGGGTAAAAACACAGACCCGGAGTGAAACGCCACTGATGGAAGCTTTTCCCAGGAAGAAAGGTGGAGCAGGATTTCAAAGCCTTTGGTTGGCTTAACACCATCCTCCTCAGCGCCAAGGCCAGCACCAGGACCTCTGGAAAGCCTGCCCGAATTGTCTGTTCATCAGCCTCCCTGGCAACCCACTGCTCATGTCAGCGATGCCTCATTACGCTGGGTAATGTATTAATTTGTGTATTTGAGGCTTACCCGATCTGGAACTCAGGTCCTATCCATTTTTCTTCCAGTCTTTTTCTTGTCCTAGCTGGTATCTCAGTTAGGAAGCTTCAAATTGAAAAAGTTCCTTCTGCTACTCTCTCCCTAGACCAAGTAAGATACTTACCATTGAGTGGCCATGGGGATCACGTGGATCTATCTTTCAAACATTTTTGTCTTTTTTCTGGTCAGTATAGAGTGCCTGGGATTTAAATGCACATTAACGTTCTGTGTTTTCTGTTTCACTGATTACCTTGGCAAGCACAGAAGCCAAACCTTTCCCAGAGGCAAATGAATGGCTGTAGAGGAAGAATACCAGGAACACCTTTTTGTTAGAATATGAACACTTAACTGAAGAGACAGGCATTTCCTTTTAGTATAGAAAATTTATTGCCAAGTGCTGGGCCTGGGGAGCAATTTTCCTCTCTCTTTTCAGTTCATTTGTGCTAATCAACAGGGTATAATCTATCTAATCTGTAAGTGAAAAAAGAGAGTGCAGGTCAGTGACCCTGGTCACCGATGTAGCTTGCAGAGATGGAGGGATGGCTAGCTTAGACCAGACCAAACTGATTTGTGGACCTGAACCCTAAAATCCTTCCGTGATGAAAACAGTCACCTGTTGTCAACGTTGGAGACCTCATACAACCGCAGAGATACACCTCAGGGCTGGTGCCGTCTCTTTATTTTTGCGGTCTAAGCCCTCCCATTCTGATACAGGAAACAATATTTGTTAACCTTGGAGGAGGAGAAGGTACAGAAATGGCTGCTACAGCTGCACAGGAGCTGTGAACAAAGACAGGCCGAAATTCTGCTTTGCTTGCAGTTCAGGTGGTAATAAATTGACAGCTTCCCCACATGTGAAAAGCTCTTTGTCAGAAAAGATTTGCTAAAGCTAGGGGTAGTTTTCAAGGCAGCTGTATCTCCATGTCTCCTAATCATGCCAGCCAGTGTTTTCTGCTCCAGTCAACCAGGACTGCAATGAAGCGACGGAAGCGACTTACAAAGCCACCTGAGTAGCTTCATTGCTGCGGTGAGGGGGATGAAGACCTTAAGCAGCAAGATTCTTCTGCCAGGCTGCTCAGCAAGGAATTTTCTCTCTTCTTTCCTTAGTATATGATTGGGATCATACATGCTGGCAACACATTTGAAAGGAAGACTTAAAAAAAGAAAGGAAGTGGTGTATGCATGGGGAAATAGGAACAGCAAAATAATAGCACCCCATAACTTAAGCCATGCCACAGATCTTCTGGTGGCTGCTTCTCTGCAGAACTAGCTGTGCTCCAGCAGTGGCTGTTTGTCAGGAGCTGGCTTAGCTGCAGCTGTCCGGTTCCTGCAGCCAACCGGCAAAGTGCCGCAGCTTCGGAGTACAGCGTCCTCCCCAAGCTCAGAACTATTGCAGACTCATCTGCAGTTACAGCCACAGGTAGGTGCCTTGGTAGAGCACTTGCTAAGGCTGCAAAGCCAAAGACGTGGCAATCAATATGTGCCAGAGCGAAGATTTCCTGTGCAACATGAATCCTTGCTCCTTATGCGTCTGTTTTATGATAGTCTTCATTTACACAGTCCAGTACTATTTCTCCATCAGGACTTTGGTTTCTTCTCCACCAGAACTGGATAATATTTATTTAATGAGCACTTTATCAGTATGCAGTTGCTTTCTGGAGATGAGCTGCCAGGGCATGAGAGAGTCTTTCTGCTGGGTGGCATTCCAATTTCTGAATACAAATGCCTATGTAAGAAGTATATAGTTTTCTAATAATCAATCTGTAGCTCTCACTACTGGATGCCATCCTGGAGATGCTGGGGTGGTCTGGAGATAAACAATGAATATTCAAAACTTCAAATCTAGATTAAACAATGTTTTTTCTCCATGTTAGCTCATACCTCCTTTCTAGAAGTCAATGCATTAAAATGAAAAGCTGTTAAGTATAATAATACTTCAAAAAGCTTTAAAATCATTTCAAGAAAATGTCAACCCAAGCCCTTGGCAAGCATTTCCCCATTCTCCCGCCCCTGTACAGGGTGCAGATGCTGGGCTGAGCCAGCTCACACTCCCTGGCCCAGGTGTGGTCCCTCCCTGTGCCCTGTCCTGCCCATCGTGCTGTTGGAGCTGCTCATGATTATGCCCATCGTGCTGCTGGAGCTGCTCATGATTATCAACCGAGCTCCAGGGTGAGAGCAGCATGACTCTCGGAGCTCAGAAATGCTAAGTGGGTTTATATTCTCCTCCAGAAACATGACTATCATATGAAAGCTGCTTCCTCTACCAAATGCTGTACATTATACCAGAAGAATATAATATTGGCTTTGATGCTGTTATCTGCACTTGTTTGCCTGTTTCTCAAATGCTTTGAAATATGTGAGGTCTCCTTTTACAGGCTGCATCAAAACACTCCCTTTTCTACAGGGTTCAGCAATTAATACTAATCTGAACTCTCTGACAAGTATCAAACATAAAAGGGAACCAGAAAACACAGGGCAGCTTTCTGCAGGCTGTGAAAGTGCTTTTGGAGTTGCTGCAAGTAAAGTCTTCCTGGATGCATAGGCAGCTTATCACTGGGGTAGAAAAGAGATTTCCTGGGAACGTTCCCAGATAGCTTGAGGATTTGTTTCATTTGGATGCCAGAAAAACACCATCCCCGTTCTTACACGCTTCTGCCTTGAGCTGTGTAGAAGGACTGTCCATTTCTTCCCAAACCAGGAAAGACAGAAACAAGTTTTCTTGAAAAATTTATAAAAATGTATGAGAAGTTTGTAAGGATCACCAAAGGGGCATTGTTAGTGATGCTGACCTCCTGAACAGATGAGATGTAGGAAGTGAGAAGGAACCCTCACTGGTGATGGGGTGTGCTGCTCCTTCGGTCCTTTCCTTCAAGCTCAGCCTCGTTTGCTTCGTGCCCTTAAACATAACATAAACCCCATGTTTTTATTTCTTCTTACCTGAGCGCATGCTTTGCTTTTAAGGCTCTCTTAGCATTAAAAACTGCACTCAGACACTGATGACCATGACCTAAAAAATCTAAAGTGAAGGTTAACTGCAGATGAGCTAATCTGTGTATTCATCAAGATGCCTTTGAGACTGCAGACTGTATATAATTTCCTTTAAAGGGTGCTAGAAAGCAGGATATTTTCTGAGAATTTAATTGTCTTTTAGGGCTCTAGGCAATGGACTGCAACAAATTGTTAAATTTGTACCTCTATTTGCAGGCTATTTCACTACTGAAGTGAGATCATCGCAGAAACAAGTAAAGAAATACCAACATACAATTATATTGAATTAATTTTTTTTTTAAACACAGATCAACATCTTGAATGTTGGATTACTCAATCAGGCAGCAGATGTCTAAATAATTCCTCTCCCTTCCAACAGTTCTCTGCTACCCTGCCCTGTGTTATCTCCCATCATCTGACCAAGCCACAATGTTCTGCTATGCTCTGCTCAAAATAGTGTGGTCCTGACACGGGAGAAAACAGGGAACAGATGATCTAACTCAGCGCATCACTACACTCCTGGCCACGCAGCAGCCCAGAGAGAGAATAATGAGTACAGATACAGGGGGAAAACACATTTTGGAGCCGTTAAGTGGAGAAGCAGTTTAGAGTCTACTTAACTCTCAGAGAAAGCAAAATTGCTCGCTCTGTTTGAGAATCTTTTGTTTCTTCTCCTGAACCGAACAGGCTTATTGGAGTGGTTACTGTTTAAGGCCTGAGACAGGGGCTCCAGACACAAAGAGCAGGTCCCAGGGGCCAGGATGTTTCCTCCCCACCATGGGGAGCCAGGGGTAAATTGTGAAGGGCTGAATTTTCATGAGTTCTGAATCAGTATTTCCAAGCACCACAAAATAGCATCTTTCTGGGCATTGCAGATCATTTTTCTGGATGATGAGTGAGGCTAGCAGAGGCACAAAGAGCATTTTCAGCTGCCACAGGATAAGATGCCACTGAATTCTCATAGTACTACGGCTGTGCTCAGAGGCTAGAGTTGTGCAACAGCCGTACCAAAAAAAGAGGAGAGAGGTATTATGGAAAGATTCACAGGAGGAAGAAACCACTTCATAACTTTCAAAAGCAGACAAGAATAGGCAATTATACTCCTATGGGTAGCAAATAAGGCTTTTAGTTGCAAAGTGAAGTCTAAACTCCTACTGAAACTTTTAAGTGCTTCAAGATGCGGGAACTGAAACTTTGGCTGCATCTCTGTGAAGACCAGAGCCACACAAGGTGTGGATACTGAACCAGAGGAAGCCAGAAACACAGGGCAAGCACAACCAGACCTCGCTCTGCTTCCCCACAGCCCACCAGCCCCAGCTCTCTGCAGCCCCGGAGGACTCCCTCCATCTCATGGTGTTTCTCCTGACCACACGTGCAGCAGGCTCCTCCACCCACAGAGCCAGGACATAGCCTCAGCCCTTCCATGAACGTCCAGGCATCGGGTGCCAAAAAAGCTGCTCAGAGGCATGATCCCCCTGGGAGGTCTGCCCCATTTGCCAGCAGGTGTGGGAGGCAGGGGCAGAAATCATCCCTGCAGGGAAGGTCTATTAAATACCCAACAGCTCATGCACAAACCCTGGCATAGCCAACACAGCAGGGAGCACCATGGGGATTTGCTTCCCTCAGGTACCATTTTCCAGTGATGTAAATTAGACGCCACTGAGCTCCAGGCTGCTTTATTTATGCTCCTCCTGGTATTGAAGCTTACTACAGATGAGGATGAAGCTCTTTACATCATACTGTGCAGCATAAACCTACTCACAGATAGCTGTGAAGGAATTATCAGACACCCAGGAAAATGCTAGATAATCTGCACCTATTCTCATTTTCTATGCCCCTCTGGCAAATTGCCCTGCAGTTTCCTGCTGGTATGGTGCTAAAATAGAAGGGAAATTGTTTCCTTATGAATCAGCACAACCAGTATCTTTTGCTTGTTTTATCTGGCTGAGTAATTTGTTCTTGGGAGAGAGAAAATTGTGCCCATGATCCCATGAAACATCTACAGCCAAACACCCACAGACCCAAGGGGAGGAGAATGACTATTGAGACATTTCTAATTATTCTTTCCATATACCAGCTTTTGATTAGACCTTGCAGGCTCTGCTGAGGTGCACAGGCAGCATCTCCCGCAGTCTTAGGGGAAGCAAAGCACAGAGGATTGCCAGGATACCACCATGTCATTTTATCATGTGCTGCAGTTCTGTATGCTCCTGGTCCTGGGATGGGTCCTGCTGGGTGCTGCTGTTACAAAGCCAGGGTTGCGAGCAGAGTTAATTTATTGCAGAGACACCGTTGCTGCTCTGCCTGTTTGGAAAGTTAAGAGGTGCTGCGGAGGCAGGATGTGACATGACAACTCCTCTGCCCCTGACCTTAAAAAAGACTTCTTTTTATTAACAGAGAATGAATGCAGACAAATATTTCTTTCCTGCTGGCAGCCGCCTGTATGGTTTTGCAGGCGTTGCGTGCATAGGCCAGGTGGCTTTCTGCCCAGCTCCCCAGGAAGCAGGAAGGCAAGGTGATGGACAAACCTCTGCAGGGTTCACAGCTTCGGGCCCTGGGTACGAGGCATGAAAGCTCTCACCCCCTTCGTGAGCCAGGGCTGCCCAGAGGCTGGCAGGGCCGCACGCCCTGGCGAGTCCCGCTGCAGCAGCTTCCCTGAAAGAGGCATCAGGACAGTGCGTGAAGCAGGATCCCAGGGATCTCTGCTCAGGGCAAAGATGGGGCTTTTCCTCTCTGCCTCTGCGGACGATCTCACGGTGACTGGGCGAGGGAGGCCGTGTGCATTACATTCATGATGGAGTGAAAACAAGTGTTTTCCTATAGCAGAAGGGATAAGGTCAGCGGCTCAGGTGATTGACAAGCCTGGGATCTAATTCCCAGTCTGTCACAGCCCTGGGAACAGAGCCCACCACATTGCTCTGAGCAGCAGGACCTCCTTCACATGTGGTGCTGACGGGGAACCCCCGCACAGCAGAACCCCCCAGCACACACTGCTCCTGTCTCCTGTGGTGCACTTAGGTGGTGTTAACAGGCACAGAGCAAAAGCAGGGGTAAAGGAGAGGTGTAAGTTTGAGACAAATGCAGGCTGAGGGTTAAGCTTAGGTCACATCTTTGCTTGCCGAGGAGCAGGTGATTCTGCAGTCCCTACGGCCTGAGCCATAAACCAGTCTAGTGTGTTCTGACTTTGGTGAAAGCCTGGATCCTGAGCCAAAGTTAGGAAGAAACTCACTCTGACATTGATAGCATTTTGTTCCTATCAAGTGTGTCTCTTGCCTTGGCATGTTCCTGGACACTGGGACAGCCCACCTGGCCATGTCACCACCATGGCGTTGGGGAGGGATGTGCCGAGCAGCCAGTGAGGGACGGACCCATCCCACCGCCCGGGCAAGTCTCACCCCACAGAGTTGGGGATGAGGGCTCCTAAGTCACAAATCAGCCGCACATCAGGGTTCCTGTCTCCTAGTGATTCCCCGGAGCAGGGTCCCCAGGCGCTCAGATGGATCCTGATCTCAGCATCCCCGGGCTTCACACACTGCCAGCGCTCCTGAGGTGTGAACGGAGACATGGCCAGGTCCCTCCATCCCCAGGGCAGCCGAGCCTCCCGAGCTGCTCCTGCTGCTCCATGTATGGGGGTGTCAGGGACAGCACAGGGGACTGGTGGCTCCCGAGCAGCATCCAAGCGGGTGGCACCTACCCCTGTCCCAGCTCGTCCTGGGGCACAGAAGCAGCTTGCTGTTTTAAAACCCACAACATGGAGCCTTCCCCCTGCAGCCGCACAGGACAGTCTGCCTGCAGCTCTGCAGAACCAGCTTTTGAGTTTTATAGCAAGTCTCAGAACAGGCACTTTTTCTTTGAAATTTTGTCTCTTGCAGTCATATCATTTCACAAAGATTTGTGAATTTCATAAGGAGTTTACATTAGTCCTCTTTCCTGAGCAAATCTGACTTGACACAAGCTTAAAGAGCTTTTAAACCACTAATCAAGAGGGAGCTAGAATTTATTACTGTTTATAATCACATTAACCAGGGGATGCACATTCTTTACAAGGAGCTGATCAGAAGTACCGCCATGTAAAACAGTGAAGCCCAACAGTATGGGGTGATCCTTTCCTTTGGGAAGACCCCAGGAGACACACACCTGTCTGAAGCCCCTTGTGCCCTTTAGATGCCAGTGTCCCTTTGGGACATTCCCAGTTTCCCCCCTCTATTAAAAGCCAGCCATGCTGAGCTGTCCTGTTACTCTCACCTGGATCACTGGGATCCCATCCACATGAGCTCAGTCTCTCTGTGGTGCTTATTTGAAAGGTCAGGATCTGACTCATGACTCTAGTATGGTGATATTTTTGGCTCTGTTTTAATCATTTTCTCCTGTATGTCTCATGCACCGCCTGCCAGAACTTCTTGTCCTCCCAATTATGGTGAAAATAGATTATTAGTAATAGACTAATTCAAGAACTACTTTGGAGTTATTGACGAGCACAGAATCTAGTCCAACAATATGAACTCCTCATTTATCTTCCTCACTCCAGTGCTGGTATGGGGAGAAATGTTGGACCAGGCTTTCCACGTTAGCTAGAGGGTAGAAAGCAAGAGACATCCCTGTTGTCTGCTGCTATGAATGTTTGCCAACGCCAACAGGAAAACAAAAAACCCCATCCTTGCTGTTAACTTGGGGCGTCCTTTGCACTCCCAGTGACAGAACTAACACTTTTCTGTACTCTGCAGAAAACCAGTGCCCTGCTCCTTAAACCCCACAGTCTGTGTCAGCCACAGTCATTCCAGTCTAAATCACATGAACTCCCAAATCTTTTTGACATTAATGTGTATTCCTCAGATTAGACCCATCATGCCCAGCTATTTCACTCCTGAGATCCCAACAATCTGAAAACTGATTTCCTCTGCAGCGACTTTATCCCGCATTAATACCTTATCTTTTATGTCTCATATTATTTGGCAAATATTAATTCATACCCAGCCCTCCTGTGAAGCAGAGAAATTGCTATCATTAACCTCATTTTATGGAAAGCAGAGAGTGGAGAAATTGAGTGATTTGCTGAAGGCAAAGAGGGAGAATCAGCATTAACGTGGGAGTAAGAGCTCAGAGCTCCTGTCTCTGAACCATCCCTCTCCTCAGCATCCTGAGCGCCAGGTATCCTTTTTTGGGTAGCCAGCACAGAGACCTACATTGCACTGTGCTCACATCTCTCCTGTTTTGTTCCACATAACCTTTTTAATAAGCACCAGGGGTGCCCAGGCATTAGAACAACACAGAAAGCCTGCTTTCCCTTCCTCTTCTCTCCAGCAGACCGGCAGCGACATGCGTTGAAAATTTCCGCATTCAGTGCCCCTTTCCTTCAGCCCAAAGACAACACCATGCCCCTTCGCAGCGAGAGCATGCTCCATCCATCTCCTGCAGCCAGTCGCTGGTCTTTGCAGTCAGACCAGCTGCCGCTGCAGGTGCCACTGGGGCAGCACTGGACAGCCCAGGCACTGCCACCACACACCATGGCTGCCGCATGGTTCTGCCTTCAGCAAGGGTTTGCCATGACCATGGAAGCACGCCGGTACAAACACCACACATCATGCCAAGGTGAAACGATAATGTCGTTCACTGACACAGTCACAGCTCTGACATGCAGAGACAGTATCTCTGGTTTCCCAGAAGGCAGGGCTTTCTCAGCTGTTTTTATTTTTGCCGAGTGACATGTCTGACACACAGGAGCAGTTAGCTGGTTCCCAGCTGTCACAGGCCTGAGCCGCAGCAAACGTGCCAACAATACTTGACGCAGGAACAAAACAAGCGCTCTCCTGAGCAGTTGCTGGGCATCCTTTTTTAATGCTACATGTACTGGAAACTCATATCTTGGCTGGCAGAAGCCTGGATTGCAAAAAAACTACATCTCAGCTTGGGGAGGTGTCAGGAAAGATATTTTTGAAGTTCTGGACAAGCTCAGTCAGTGAAGTGCAATTACTACGAAAAACTCTTTGTACAGAAGATTGATTTTGTTGCACACACACAGGATGCTGCACTCCACAAATATAGCCAGAAGACAAAGCAGACCTTATGCAGCAATTTAGGGGACACACTTTCCTGTTACTAATGCCTCATAGACATTTATTGAGACTTGAGAGAAGGGAAAATTATCTCACTGTAGAACCAAGACACTTAATTTTCCTTTTCTGTTTCTCTCTATTTTGGAAGGGATTTTATTTCTCCACTGCATTTTTCCTGGTCTTTTGGGTGTGTGTTTAACTTTCCAAGAAATGTGTCCACTAAAAGAGTTTTCTTGTAGCTTGAGGTATGACGTTACCACTAAAAAAAAACCCCCTCTGCCATAAAAATCATGTTCATTGATTGACTGATAGCTGAAGGCCGAGCACAATTAATGAGACTAGGGCCACAACTGGGGCAAGGGGAAGTATTTAAGACATGAAAAGCTTTTTCCACATGAAGAGCCGAAAGTTAAAATAGCATTAATAACAGCAGAACTGGGTTGCAGCTTCCACTCCCAGGCTATCAAGAAACCCAAACATATAACTCACAGTAGTTCTGGTATAATTTTCAAATGCTTTAGTTTTTGTTAAGCAATTTGCAAAAAACTAAGACTCCAAGAATAAAGGCTTCTCTTCTTTGTTGCTTTAATAGGATTTGTTCCCCTTTGAACAACAGCACTCACCTGGACTGCCAGCCCAGCCCCACTGCCAGCAGCCCCAGGGACACACAGCCCGTGCACCAGCACAGGGCTGTGCTGACCAGCAAGCATTGCCCTGCTTGGAAATCCTGTTCTTTCCTGCGGTTGGTTGTGCCTGAGGACATAAAAGACTGAAAGCTGGATGCATGGCAGAGTTCAGCATCCCATTTTATCAAACACAGATGCTTATCACTGCTGAACCTGCCAAGTCTCTCTCTTTCTGCGTAAGTGCCCAGCCACCAAACTGGGACAAGCAGAATTGGGACTCTGGAGCTGGATTTAGAAAAGCAATCAAGTTTTTATCCTTGCCAAGGTCCCAGGCATGTGGTACCATGCACATTCTTGTGCAAGATACTGTATTTCTTATTGGTCCCGTGTCCCTCAGGGAGCAGAGGTGATGCACTGCCTCCAGCAGGGGTGCTTACGGAGCCCTGAACACCTGCTCAGCCCCACCAGCTTGCATTTGATGCATCTCTTCCTACTTAGGTGATCATGGTGAAAAATGAGTTGATTAGTTCTCTCAGACTGCAGAGTAACTAGGGTATTTTTAGATTATTTTTCATTTCCACATAGATATGAAGTAGAACAGCTTTCCAGAGGAAGGCCTGTGTTTCAAACACAGTCTTTCCATGTGGGTGTCTGCTGGAGGCAAGGGTGTTCTCCAAAGAAGGGAGGTACATTGGCCAAAGGCCCCTCCAGCTCAGGATATTTTCCCACAGAAGAAGGCTTCCCCTTTGCTGGGCAAGTGATTTAATTGCACAGTTTCAGTACAAGCATAGCTGTGAGGATCACTCCAATTCTGCCTGTATGTATCTGGCATGCCTTGTGAGAGCTTGCCTGACTAAGCCCCTCAGAAGACACTGGTGGGAAGAATCTCTTTTCCGTGTCCTATCCAAATCACCAGCTTCCTAAGCATACTGCCTCTTTCCAGAGCACGTGGCTTTCATGGGAAAACAGAGGAAACCAGGGTTATAAGGAGCCACCAGAGAGGCACCTTTGAAGGCTAGAGCTTTTTGAGGTTGCTCCTGCTGCTGCAATATTCCCTCAAGATGGATGGTGACACATGCGTAAGGGTATCAGCCAGTTATGCTCCTGGCCCTTTAAGCCTTGATCTGAAATGTAATACTTCAGGAATATGATGGTTTAAACAATTTTAGTCAGTGAGTCAGTTCCGGATTATCAGCCTACAGTGGGAGGGTAGTGACTCTACTCATAAATTAGCAACCAACAACCTCTTCCTTTTGATGAATGTTATTTTAAAGACTCATCTCACTTATTAGCTCCAAGTATACTGCCCATTAATCACTGCAAAGGAACACTGAACTCTCCTCCCCTGACAGCTTTATTCCTGGGATGACTAGTTCAGCATCACCAGAAGAGAAAAGAAGAAAGAGGGAGAAGGAAACAGAAAAGATGTGATCCCACCAGACATGGGGAAGTTGGTACCATTATGGGAAAGTCACCTCAAGTGACGGGAAGGATGTGAAGTAGCTTGCAAGCCTTCCAGACCTAAAAATATTAGAGAACAACTAAACCTATGCCTGTTGTCAAAGTTTTGACTGGGTTGGGAAAAAGGAGTGGGAAAGGTCCTGTGCCAAAACATGAGTGGTTCAGAGCCTGGGTAGAGTAGGCTGTGGTTGCCTCGTCTGTCAGCATCTTACTGATTGCCACACAACCTCTAAGTTTTTATATGAGCTATGCTTATTTCCATTGACTGTTGCTGTCTCACCAGTATTTAACCCCTCCACTACTTCAATAAGTTCCTTGGTTTGGCCATGAGTCTGTACCTCTATTGTTCTCCACAAGCTGTGATTTACTGAGGAGGAATATCAGTAAACAGACCATGACAGTAGATGAAACGGCTAAGAAACAAGTTCCTTGCACATGGTTTGGATTTCATATCTCAGTTTCTAGAAACCGAGAGAATCTGCGATTAACCCTAAAGTAAACTTGGTGATAGCAGTGAATAGCTTCTGGGTCTGACTGAGCAGAAAAAAAAAATTCCAGAAGTATCAGTTCAGTGAATATTTATTCTACCTCGCAAGGCATCATGGAAGGGTGGTGACTGCAACAACTGCCAAGATGTGATCCAATCTCCTAAGATCTCAGACCAAATTTATTTGTGGTCTAATTCCACTAGTTTCTGTGAAGACAGAAAAGGTCTGCCCTTCACATTTGTATCTATGAAGGGGATTACATTTCAAATAAGGCTTGTATATATATGTACATATACATAAACACACATTTTCAAGGGTGAAGAAGGGGTAACCATGCTCTCTGACACTGTGGAACCAGAGACTGATGTTGCTTCATATTTGATTCAGAGCATGGGGAGGGATTTACCCCTGGTCTAAAAGGAGTCATGAAGCAATGTTTTTTGCCCAGTCTGGCAGATTCTAGGCCTTTTCAAGAACAACTCTGCCCAGATGCTCTGCTCCCCTTATGATGCGGTAGCAGAGGAATGCTGATAGTTTGTAGCTGATTGCGTGCTCACAGCACCATTTCTATTTATTCCTCACAGGCTTCATGCCACCCTAATGTCGGCTCAGTTCAGACAAGCTAAAGCATATGCTTATTTGGAACAGTTTTTTAAACTCTTAACTCTTCCAGGTGAAATCCATATTTCCAGAAACCCCTTTTTCTACCTTCCCAGGAGTCTCTCCAAACTTTTTTAACCCATTCTCTACTGAGACCCCTTCCTATACCAGGGTCTTGTCTGGAGATTGGTCATTTGAGGAGCTAGGCAAGATTTAAGAGTGACAGACAGTACTGGTCTTGTAGACTTGCCCATTTGCTCAGAAATTTGAGGACCCCATGGACAACACTGCTCCTGGCACCACTTATTGTTGCTTCAAACCATTAACTTCTTCACACTAGAATTTAATGATTGACAAATCAGTAAAATACATTGACAAGAGAAAGTAAATCTTCACTTGGCTTACGTTCCACCACTGACTAACAGCAGAGAAAGCATTTCAGTTATAAACCTTATGAGATGGTGAGATACTGCTGCAGCATCTCTCCCTGAAAAGGTCCCAAAGCATGTTAGCCAAGGGATTTACTCTAGCACACCTTGGTCAAAATGAAGCATCTGATGCCTACTGACACTCATGGGAAGGTGAATCCTCTTCCCTGATCCCATAGCCCTGGGAAAAGTTTTGTAAGGATTTTTAAGGTCCTGATCAGAGCTCACTGAAATTTAGTTCAATAGGCTTTAAAAAAATCAAGTATTAAAAGGGCATGGGAATCATCCATGAACCTCACTGGGCCTAGCAAAACACCACCATTAGTCTTACAATTCTTTCTTCCCATTGTTTCTGCATTTTACCTTCCAGATCTTTTTCTTTTTTTGGCCTACATTGTATTACCAAATGCTCCCTGAAGAAGTAAAAAGAGATCACGCTGATATTAGGCTGTGCATTAGTAGAGGCATTAAAATAAAGTTGGAATGTTTTAAAATTAATAAAGCCAAACTGCAGTGTATCCAAAGGCTTTAAAATTGTACAGGCTACAGAGGAAAATGTGGCAAGCACCGGCCTGGTTGCACAGGCAGCCCCAGAGGAAGTGATTTTCCAGGGGAAGAGAACTGCTGAGCAGGAACAAGGTCCATCTGAAGCAGGGGGAAGTTTCTTTCATCACAGACTTGCTAACTTAATGAGGAAACCTTTAAACTAAGATTGATGAGGTTGGTGACATGAGCCTACAGGTGGGCCCAAACCACAGAGACCTGGAAGGAAGCCTAAGCATGGTAGTCAGAGTGGGGACAAGGAGGAAAATAATGGCTCATTTTTGTTCACTCTTTGATGTCTGTGTCCTAGTGAAAGAAATATACAAGTAAGCTCTTTGCCAAGAACAGCAGAGGATTCCTATATAAAAAATTTTCAAGCAGAAAGTCAGTTGTCCACAATAGGAAAATATTATAAAATAGGAATTTTTTTTAAGTTGCTGCTGGAAAGTTTTTTTCACCAAAGATTTTTTCAGTTTAAGATTGATAGTGCTAGTTTGTATTTGAAGGTAAAAAAATTGATTTTCCTATGGCAACTGGTAACTCCTTTTGCTGGCTAGATCTCCTGTGAAACTACTCTTTTTCTTAAAGCATTATGAAAGTCTTGTGTGACTGACAGCTGTCATACTGGCTTCACATACTCTTCTTTTATCCCTTTCATCTTCCTTAACTCACTGTGTTTCTGAACTATCCCAACAATTTCTGGAAAACTGGCAAAAAGCTTCCAGCAGAGGAACAGCAGAAACTGGTGGGATCCCTTCTTTTGCCCCATGCAGTGGTTACAGATTATGATCTTCCTCTCTAGCAAATGATACTGAAATCACCAGGTCCACAAGCAGCGGGGATGGCTCCAGTCACCCTTGTGCAAAGGTACCAGCTGGTGGCAGGGTGCGGTGTCACATCCATCACATTAGTGAGGTGGATTCCACATCCAGTGCCTGATGTCTTTGCTGCATGGAAAGCACTGGTGAAGCTTTGCAAGCCCAGAAGGACACAGCTGGGGACCCTCCAAGTGCCCCTCACTGTGACAGCTCTCTGCGGTCCCTTCCTGGCCTGAGCCCTGGCAGGTTATTACACATCCAGTGGCCTCTAATCTCTGAGCTGAAAGACAAAAGTAGTAGTCTGCTAAAGGGGACACGTAAAGGGCTTTCATTTAAAAACAGTGCCTTCGTAGGCTTTTTTCTGTTGGTGTGCGTTTGCTTGATTTTAAGGTTAGGAATTCACACCAAAAAAATTATAGTTAGAATTTTTCTTTACCCAGAGCCAGAAGTTTATATTTTTCACTTAATATTTCTAGAAATAGCAGAAACAGTTGCTTGAGAAAACTGCACATTTTCAGATAAAAAAGAGGAAAGCTTTCATGGTTCAGATTTGAAGAAATTTACGCTTTCTTTAAACATATGTGCCAAAGTTTAACTTTTCTTTCTTTTCAACTTTTTTATACAGGGAACAAAAATAGAACTTTTTGCCTTTTAAATGCCAGATTTTGAAGTGTCTGGCAGTCTAGGGTGAGACATGCCAGCTGGACACTAGTGACAGCCCTGGTGGAAGAACAAGTGGGAAGATGATGGCATCCACATTAGCAGAGGCGCAGGGCAGGGGATCAGGACAAGGTCCTCCTGCTACCTGATGTATGGCAAAGCACCAAGGTCAGGATTGCAACCCCTGCTCCCCTGACCCACCTGGAACCCTGTGCAGGGTAAAGCTCTAAGTTTATTTAGCTGCACAACACAAATAACAGCACCCCAGCAAGCACAATGGTTTGAAGACTTCAGGCAAGCAGTGCCTATGAAGAGCCTAACACAAATGTGATGGGGCTTTACAGGGAAACAGGAATCTCCTGCTATGCAGAACCTGAGTGGAAAGGCCAAACAGACACCAGGGGTGTTTGTCTTTTCAGGTAGACACAAAGGCACCATGGTAATGAGGACAAAAAGTGTTTTAACAGACATACATTTATTATCATAGGAAAGAACAAGATGATTTAGTTAATCTTTAGCTAATCTAAAAATCTCAGACCACAAAGAAAATTGAACCAACATTTATACACACACACACACTAATTACCAGGGACATGAGCACATCGCATGACTTTCCTAGACTGAGAATATCACAAGCTGCTTGTTGCTAGGTACCTTGCTTTGGGAACTGCTGCCTGAAAGCCAGGTCAGTTTCAGCAAATTAAAGAAAGGTAAAATCATATTTCATCACAATGGTGACCAAGTTCACAGTCAGGATCCAAACCAGCAAAGGCTAAAATATAGACAAAAAAAAAAATCTTCCAGGAAAGAACAAACATTCTGGGGCAAGACTGGGAGGGGGGGGGGGGGGGGGTGTCTGTTCAAAAGAGAAACCACAATTGAAGCAAAATTATGTCAACTTCCAGCCCTAGCAGTGAGCCCCAGGGTGGGAGCCAGCTCTTCTCAGCAGAGAGAGCAAGAAACCAAAGCATACCTCTAATCCCAAGAAGAGGTCCCCCACAACACCTCTGAAACCTGTTCTTGGAGACATGGGGGAAAGCAAGTCGTCCCTGAATTTCTGTAACACAGTTGTACCTAGACTTCACAGTGCCTGGTTCTCTCTAAATCAAGGATGTTTCCTCAAAATACCTTTTGGTACATATCATGACAAGATGACACAAAGGAATCTGGCTTAATATCTTAATATCTATTATTTTAAGTTTCTTACAGCAAGCTCATCCTTATCTGTCCTGCAGGGCAGGAGACCAACTTAGGAAACTGGGGAAAAGGCATGAAAAAAACCAAAATAAGCCACTTTGTGGCAATAAGCTCACCCATCTCCGGGAGCCGGGTGCAATGCATCCAGCCATCTGATAGGAGCAGCAGGAGGAGAGCAGGGTGCTGAGGAACGAGAGCCAAAAGAGCGCTAGTGAGCAGGCTCCTAGAAATAAACCCTGGGTGATAAGGTGATGACCTGCAGCTTGCTCGGGCGGGGAGGGGGGGGCACTCACAGCAGACACTTGAAGGGAATCGCCACCATCACACCTGGCAGAGTCATTGTCTTCAGTAAGCTTTGATTCCTTTTCTCACATTACGCAACAGCATCCACAATCTCCCGTGGCATTTCAGTCAGCTGCCAGCATTTTGTAACCTAAAAGCATGTATATACTTTGAAAGAAAAGTCCTGCTTTTTTAAAGCAGTAAGCCCTAATTAGCCATCTCACCCATTGTCGTCTGTCTTGACAGTAATGATGCTATGCTTTCCCGAGGCTATATGCATGGTTAAGCCTGCTAAACCCCAGGAAGGGTTTCTATGCATTTAGGCAACTTATAGGGCACTCTCATCAGCTTCATTCACACAATATAAAAATCTTTAGGGGTGACCTCTCACCAGAAGTCCACTTTAACTCTGGAGTGTGTTGGAGAGAGCAGGAGAGGAACAATTCTGGGATCTGGACAAAGTTGTTCCTTCTTGCAAAGCCCTGGCTTTAGCCTCAGAGCCCTGAAGCATCTCTCCAAACACAAGGAGCACAGCCTGGCTAAGTGGCTGTGAGTAATCTCGTCTGGCTGATATTTTCCTGAATTTATCAACTTTTAACTTTTTTATGACCTTTCTAAGTAAGTACAAACAATGTAAATTATATAACTCTTGAAAGCAGGAGCTGGCAATGTGCAATAAAGCAGCTGTCAGGAGTGTCATTCCAACTCGAGATGATGGCATATTCAAAGCATTTTTAATAATGCTTCTGATTGTTATTTCTATCTAAAAGAAAAAAGGAGGAGAAAAAAAGAAGAAATACATAATGAGAATTGTGTGTTTTGCTTTTACAACACACTTTAGTTGAAAGCTTTGTAGCTTTTCATACAAAATGAAATAATGAAACCTTTTTCCCACTTGTGTTCATGTCATAAGAAGGAAGCACTCTCCCAAAAGATTAACAGAAAGACCTCATTCCACATCTGCAAACACAAAAAATACCCTGGAGGCACATAAACTAGGGTAATACACTGTAGGTAATAACACAGCCAATAACCTTTAGCCCAGCACTGCTGGTATTCAACACATGATGTTCTGTGAGATTGGGCTAAAAGATTATCCCCTGTAGGTCTCATTCTCAGGCAGTCGAGGGGCAGAGGCAGTGAACAGTGGTTTACAGCAGCAGCTGGCAGGCAGGCTGACTGGGTGCTTGGGTGCCTGGTCCCATCAGGCTGATCTGCTGCACAGCAGGCTTGGGTGCACCTCCAGAAAACCTTGCTGTGACCTATGTTTAGCTGTGGTACAACGGGCTACAGAAAAGGCTCTTTAATTCAGCTACACAGCAAGGAAATGTTTTGTTCCCTTCCAGAAAGCTGTGGAAGCAAGTAATGATTTATAGTAATTTATTTATGGTCCGATTCTGCCACCTTTCCGTACACACTAAGCCATGCCTTGTTCCCCATACAGGGCTTTTGTGTTGAGGTACTAATTCCCTGTGGTTGAACCTGGCCCTTGTTGGTAAACAAAGTAGGAGCTTTAGGTAGAAGAAAGAGGAGAAAGAAATGCTAATGGCAAGTAATAGCAGTATTTATCACTTAAAGCATTCACAGAACTTTTACAAATATTAAGTAATTGCTCACAATATTGAAGGTGAGTAGGTTTTAGTGAGGTGTGGGTTTGAGCTCTACCTTCCTCCTTCAGAAAAGCCTTACCAAGACATTAATTTGAAAGAGCTGACTGAAGTTTATGTCTTCAGCTTTCAGATGCTAAAACAGGGGTGAGAAAATGGGATTTTGATTGATGTGATAAGGGAAACCAGTGAGGAGAGGAAGCAAGGGAAGTTTTAGTGTGGGAGCCATGGTGTGCCATGGTGCTGACGCACCAGGAGAGCCAAGCCCTGCTTCCAGCAGCGGCTGGGCCCTGTCCTTCCCCCGTGCCTCAGTTTCCCTCTCTCTACTGTGACCTGTGCAGACACTTACAGCAGATCTTGCCTTCAGCTCTTTCCCCCATCCTGTGCTCATGCTTTTTATCAAGATAAATCCAAGTGAGCGGCAGGCTGGTCATGCCCAGGCAGCCATCCTGCAGCAAGGCAGGAGATGGGCAAAGCAGGCAGTGGCAGAGCAGGCCTGGCTCTCCAAGCAGCCCTCAATGCCCAGTCCCCACTGGAGCAGGCTTTCAGAAGGTGTGTGGCTGTGGATGGCAACAGCTCTTCTGACCCCGGGAGGGAGTGGAGATGACATGGGGGTCCTTTGCAGCCTACCAGCACCAACTTGGGGGGCCAGACACAAGCAGCGCTCTCCTGAAAGATGTCTGCCTGCCTGCTGCTGTGCGACTGGGGAGAGGGAGAGAGGCAGGGCTTCTCCTATAAGCTCACTGTTACAGGTCCCACAGACCTCAGCACAGTCTGATTCCCCTCAGGAGCACTGTCAGTAATTGCTCAAATTAGAGATGTCAAAAGGCAACAGCCAGCCTTGGCCTCACAGCACCATCATTTAATTTTCCCCCATTATCAAGAGAAGGTGCTTACCTGGTGTCTTCTCTCCACAAAGTCCTCTGAAAACAAGCACTACCACTGTCATTTCACCCACGGGAAAAGAGCTCTCACAGGACAGAAAGTGCCAGCACACTCTGCAGTGGGGTCATGGTTGTAAGGTGTCTGTGTACCCCATCCCACACCCATCAGTGTGCTGGCTGGGGGTGGAACAGAGGCTTTACAGCCCTGATGCCTGCTGCACTGGAGGGCATTGTGCCCCTTACCCTGGCTGTGGCTGCGGGGCTCGCTGCCGCACGGGTCCGGCTGGGCCCCCAGAGGGACCCTGCTGATGGCAGCCCAGCACGGCGGCAGCAGACTTGCAGCAAAGGCACTTATGGCTCCTGCAAGGACGGGAGACGGACAGTAAATCCAGGGAGCTGGCACAGACCGGGCCATAGACGCATTGTGAAGAAAGTGTTTTCCTAAGAGATGGTGTGCTGTTAGCTGCAGCCTGACAGGAGATTGCTGAACTGTAGCCCAGTACCTGCCACGACACAACAGGCAGAAAGGATCCATGACTCCTTTTATTTCTGTTACATCTCTTTTGGAGTTGTTACTCTTTTAAAAAGCACCTTGGTCGTGTTTTTCTTCAAACAGAGCTTTGCCCAAGGCCGTGCAGGGCCCTAATACTGTTTTTGAGGTGCTCCCTTTTAGGATCTCAAAGCTTGGGAGGGTTTAGGACCTTGTCAGGTTTTTTTTTCAGCTGCGAGATAAGATGACTGCACTAGTTGCACCTCACTGCTCACCCTGGGGTGGAACAGTTTTCCAGAAGCATGCAGGGGAATGAGCTTTGGGAAGAGCAATCAGCCTAGACATGTGAGGCTGTGTCCCCTACACGTTCAGGTTTAGTATCACTGAACCACATCCCTCTGTTCTCAAGGCAGCATTAAGGTAAATGATGTGAACAAACCCCTGTGTCAGGAGAGCGCAGAAGAGCAGAGTCATGCACGTGAGTGCCTGTGAAAGTCACAGAAGAGCAAGTCTGACGGATGTGCTGAAAATCCCACTGTGGATTTCAGACGTGCCCCACGGCTGGTTTTTGGTCAGACCTGTTGCAGTGAGGTAAAAAGTTTTCTTTGTTTTCTCAAGACATTTTTGAAGTGAAGCAGCCTGTGTGGGGTGCCTCGCTGAAGCTGCTGTGAGCCCCTGGGCCAAGGGTTGTTGCTCCAGAGCAGGCTGAACCCACTGCAACGGTGGCCTCACTGCCAGCTGCCTTTGTGCCGCAGAGGCAAGTCTCGCTGCCTTCATTTTTCCAACTCTTCACTGGCATTAGCAGCATGACTTGGCCACCCCGATGCTGGGAGAAAAGCTGGAACGAAGTGCACAAACCTCTCTCCTGCGGTCCCATACAGCCACATGCCCTTTCTCTTCATTCTGGTCCTTCCAAATTAGTCCAACCTCCGTATCGCAGCATTCACTCCTGTGACAAAGAGGGACATTACTTTTTTATACCAACACAGACTTCTTAAAGTTGTCACTTTTTAAATTATTCTCACAAGACTAAACCAACACCTCCTTTTCTGATACTTTCTGCATAGCACTATGATCTTAGCATCCTTTCTTCTGTAACAAACCTTGCATACATTGTGCTTTCCATATAAAAAATAACAAGTCTTGTGATTTTGAGACTAATGTAGAGGACCCAGGAGAAGAGTGGGCAAGACAGGATGCCCTCTCCTGAGAAGAAATGGAGAAAAAAGATGGCACATTGTTCAAAACAGCCTTCAGAGTGGCAACAAAACTCTGGAAGACTAGTTAATGACAGGGAAAAATATATGTGGGATTCATCTGTTTGTTTTAACTTCCCCAGGGCAAGTGTTTTGCAATTGTGGGCTTATGTATATTTAGGTGCAATATTATTACTGAAAAATCATAAGCTGGAAAGGAGAGACATTATGTCAGAGGACAAAAACTGATACTGTCAACATTTGGTTCAACTTCACTGGAAATTTGTCACCTACCTTGTCTTTTTTGGAAGAGTCCAAAGTTTTAAGTTCAGTGTATCAGTGGTATTTGGCTACTCTCTGCTCTGGCTGACCATTGCAATTTAGCTGTCAAGACCTATTTTTAGTCCTATGAATAACGAAGAACTTTTGGAGTGGATCCTGAAATGCCCCGAGACTCAACAAGAATGTGATAGTGGCACTCAGCGGAGCTTACTTGCAAGTGCTTTATTTGTTCATTTATTTGCACAGTGCCTTTTTATCCCAGTGTTTGTAGTGAGTCACATTTCCTCTGCCCACGGCTTCCTTGTAAAAAGTAGTATAATAATGAGGTACTCTTTTGCTAACTTAGTATTCAGCATAGGTCCAGGAAGTTAAGCTTTTCTATTGATTGTTTTCTATGGTTGTGAGTACAAAAGCCTCTGCCAAAGTCCTCACTGCCAGGCTGGCTGGTTAAGATCTGTCAGTGAAGTGTTTTGAGCATAATTGCTCCACTTCCTTTGCCGATCTGTGCTATCACTTCTGGGAACTCAGGACTCAGTGTAGTTATCCAGCTGGGCTGCATTAGGAACTTGAGGTCAGGCTACCTTATCTTACTTATTTTAATGTGTTCTTTTAACAGATACAGAACTCCTCAAATGTATATTATGTCTGAGGCCCAACAGACCTCTGCCAAGGCAGTAGGCGAAGCTCCAGAATTACAGCGCTGGCATTAGCGATGAGTGATTGAAACTGAGGTACATCCCTGAAAAAGGATGGTTCTCTGAATTGCAGGTGAACTTCTAGGGACATACATGCACACACACAAATAATCTCTTACTGTATATCCGTAATCTCATCTCCTATTGTAGATGACTAAACCGCTCTAAATAGGTGCCCAAGTTCGTATTGTATTTCTCAAGTCTTCAACTGCTTTTTCATATGATTTTTCAAATTCTCTGAGAAGTCCCTCTTTGTTCATACCACTACAGCACTACTGAAAAACAGCAATTTAATAAGAGGGCTGCACGTGTGACAGCCCTCATCCCACTTTCCACTGCCAAAGCAGCTTGAAAACTAACCAAGTTGCCTATCTCGGGTCACGGTTTGGAGGCCAGGCTTGTTTCCAGTGTACGACATCTCTCGCTGGCTACTTCTGCTCTTGTGGGAGGAAGGCAGCGGTGGGACCACCTCTCCTAGGCAGGGGTTGCCCCGGCTCAGCTCCTTGAACACCTTCGTGGCCCCACAGCCGCTTGCTGCCCGGTGGAAGACGTCATGCTTGACGTTTATTTAGACTCCTCCTGGCTGTGCACTGCCGTTTCAGTCTTGCCGGTGTCCAGGCTGGCAACGCCTCACCAGGCGCCATTTCGGCCGGCTCCAGGTGACGCCGCCAGCCTCCCCTCAGCAGTCACGTCAGGCAGCGCAGCGCGACGGGTTTTTTTAAAGCGTCCTGCTCCCCTCCGGCCTTCGGAGGACGCGGGCAGGTTTCGGTGCTGCTTTTTACCCGGCATGGCGGTAATTCTTCCACCGGGCCCCTCTAAGTGGCCATCTGAGGGGACGGACACCGGCTGACCGTCTCCGCTGACCGGGGGGTGAAGGGAGGACCGGCCCGCCCTGAGGAGGATGGCGGCCACGCCCTCACCTCGCCCAGCCGCGCGCGGCCGGTGCCGCAGCGCCCCCTGGCGCCTCCCGCCGGCGGTGGGGTGTGCAGGGGCGGGGGCGGCGCAGGCCGGAGTTGCTGCTCGCGCGCCGGCCGGCTCGCGATTGCGCGTGCGTTCCCCTCAGGCGCCGCGCGCTCTTCCCGCCCTTGCCGAGCGAGGGGGATGGCGGCCGGCCGTGCGTGCTGAAGAGAGACGGTACGGCCGGCTGAAGTGCAACTCCTGCAACGACCTGCCCATAGGTTCATCTCATCCTGTGGTGGGATCAGAGCTAATTCTAAACTTGTTGATGAAATTACCAGAAATCTGCCCCTCATACTGTGGAAATCAGGGCAAGCCGTTTTCCCCTAATGTATTTATTCTTTACCTCATCCAACCTCCTTGTTCCTTCTGGCCAGCCGTCCCAATGCCCCTGGCTCTGCCAGCCACAGCCTGCGCAGCTCAGAAGTTCCAATGCCGGCGGCGGGCGAGGCAGGAGTCGGAGCCTTCACTTTATTGCAGGGCTTCAATGCGTGACTTGTGAACCCCAGCAGGTCTAGGGCAATGCTGGAGCCAGCCACCCACCCTTCCAAAGACAGCAGCTTCTTTCTGTCTCAACATCCTTTAAGAAAACTTCATCAATACGGTTCTTTAGTAGGAGCACCCTGGTAAATGTACAGGAGTGTTACTGGGAACATCCTGAAACTCATTACTCTGTTTAAAGATGCTGGCTGTTGTGCTTCTCGGTGGCTCTGATTCAGAACCAGTCATTAATTATTAGTATCTCAGCTCTGGGTTTCATGAAAGTTCTTATGTAGAGGAGACCTGCTCTATTTTCATGCTTATTTAATGCAAAACTTCCTTTGGGAAATAAGTGAGCTTTGAATTAGCCAGGCAAAACCTACAGAACTTCCAAGTTACCGTAGGTTGGTCAGTAACGTTTGAATTGGCAGTGATTGGGGCAATCCGTTTTTCTCACTTGAAAAGTCTGGTCCATACCTCATTGACATATTCTGGAGTAAAGCAAAGCAAACCACAGGAGAAATAAACCACTGCATTTTAGCAAACAAATGGAGGTGTCAGCTGAAATTGTGGAGTGTGGCTATAGAAGTAACATAAATGAGCAGTGTTGGTAATGTTAATCTTATAAAGAATTACAAGACCTTCAATAATGTCAGGACCTCAGTGGGACACATTCCAGCTGAAAAATAGACTCCGTTCTTCCAGGCCTTTGGATTTACAGTGGGGGAGGGATGAGACATAATGTAGCACATGTTGTGTGCCACTCGCTGGGTCCTCAGACCTTTCATGAGTTGCCTGCAGCTCAGTTCCCCTCCTGGCTCTCCACTGTGCCTCTCCTTGCAGTGTCTCCATTTTTGAAGATACGCTTTCACATCTGTCTTTGTGGTGGCACAACCAGGAACAGCACCTTGCCAATAAACAGCCTGTGGGACTTCAAGCGATCGGTGGGACAGCTTTACACCAGATTTATATGAGATGAATGTCAGTACAAATCCCATTTACTCTTGTCCACTCCTTGTCAGGAGAATATTAGAAATGAAAATTAATTAGGGACAGTATAGGGGTCAGCACAGATGTCACAGATGAGGATTTTCCACTTGTTAAAACTAAGAATTTTGTTCTAGGAAAAAAAGAATGGCTTCTCATTTTGTCATATAAAATATTGGGTCCACTCTTCCTCACCTTACTGGACAACAATCTCTGTGCAAATAATGGCATCATGAGAGTTAAAGCCTTTCTTGTAAAGAAAAAATCATCAACAAGGAGCAATTCTTGAATCTGAGTCAGTGATCAAAAATTCAAAAAATGGACAAAGTCCACAGTAGAAGTAAAGCTGCTATTAGTTTTACCAGCTTAATAATTTCATGATTAGCTAATAATCACTCCACTGGCAAGCTTATCTCCTGCACAATTAACACTGGATTATTTAGTAATAGCAGTAATCCTAAACTGATTCTAAATTTAGGTTACCAGTCTGACATGTTTATAGTAATGTGTTTGGGAGGTAGAGAGCCTTACCAGTGAATCTTCAGATTTCTTCTTATCACAGTCAAAGACAAAATAAGAATGACCCTCTATGGATGGATATATGTCCCCATTCCTCTCACTTACAAATACCTCTCTCTTTCTATACCTCCCTGTTTTTAAAAATAAAGGCATTTGGTCTTGGTTAGGAGAGCGCCACAATGCTTTGTGTTTTAATGGTACTGTGAAGTGACCCCAATTAACTGGTGCAGTTCTAATAGCTCAGGATGTGACTAATTCCCCCCTAGCCTGTGGCATTGCATACTGCACCAGGAGAGTGAGAGGACACCTACGCCTCCTTTCCCTCCCATGCTGAGGGAAGTCACAGAGCAAATACATTGTCTTCTGTGCCAGATACTCGATGCAGACCTGCCTGAAATCAGTGAGGGCTTTCCCATTAAGTTTAAGGACCTTCGAGTCAGGTTATGGAAAAAAGAAAAGAAAGCACTTTTGCTGCTTTAACTTTTGCTAGAGGAAGAAAAACATCCATGTGAAGCAATATCATTTTTGGACCTCTTTTTTTTTTTTTTTCAGGTATTAAATAGAAAAGAAATAAGGCTGTTCCTGCAGCATTATGTAGTATGGCACAGACTATTTGCACAGAAAAAAGACAGTTCCATCTTAAAAGAAGTTATTTAGTACCAAACTTGCTTTACCTATGTTACGCAGAATGACGGGTGTTTCTGTCGTGCCACATGATGATATCGTTCTTCACTGAGCTAAGCTCCTAAGACCATATCTTTTATTTCCAAGTGAGGAAAAAGAATCATTTTCATGGAACGTCTTTTAAAGAGGTCTTTCTCTGGTTTCACAGCACATTTCACGCCATCATATGCTATTAAACCTCTGTCAGAGGCTATAAAATATTGAGCCATGACCCAGGCACGCAGGTCAGTATCCAGGATGGCAGCCATTACTTTCAGCATAAAACAAAGACATTTGCTTCTTTCCCTGCTGCACCAGCTTAGCCTGAGTGGAGTAGAGGGGAGGAGTTGGAAAGCCGCTTTCCTTGTTCTCCACCCAGCCCTGGCTGGAGGTGTGGGCAGCCTGGGTTGCAGGACACTGGTACTGGGTGCTCTGACCAGTCTCATGCTCAGCCCCTTGTATGGGGGATATCCTCTGTACTGGGTGGCATGGGGCAGAGGGGGAGGCGAGCTGTGCTGCTCTGCGTCTCCTGGGGACCTTCCTGTGTTTATGCTCTGTCAACCCTTTCTGAAAGGATTTTGCACCAAGGTCATACAGAAAAGGACTGATCCTTATTCTGCCCGAACCACATTCTAGTACAAACAACTGGACAAAATGCTTTGGCTGCGATACTGGGTGGTATTACTTTACTGCGATACTTAGCCTCATCGTTTGGTGTCTCTATTCACAACATTGTATTCAGTGACTTAAAATATTTACACATATCAGACTCCTCTCAAGAAGGGAGTCTTGTGACCCTTCTGGAGCTGCATGAAGCTGATCAGAGCTGGTTAAATGATTCGCAGCTGCAAGTTCATTATTCTGCTTGCAAAGTTTCTTCAAAAGGAGAGATAGAAGAAACAGCTTTTCAGAGATGACAATAAAATATTCTTTTCCTTCGGTATAGTAGCCTAATTTTAACACTTTGAATACTAAAGGGATATTTTAATGTAGATGTAGGGCGCTCTGTATTTGGCATATTGCTTTTTTTCAGTAGGTGTGGAGCTGGAAATTGATGTAGCAACTTCAGTAACCAGGCTACCTGTCTGAGACTTTGCTATCATACTTCCAGCTTTGTTCAAAGAGACTAGGTCTTACATGATCACGCTGCATGTATTGTTACAGAGCAGTTCCTTCAAACCACATACGACTTCATTAACCAGTTTCAAAGAAGTGTGACAGAGGTGTCACAGTGGTGCCTCAGTGTGGTGCACACTTCCTACCCTATTTGCTTGGTGGCAGGTGTGGGAGAGAGCAAGGTCCCCAGCAAGGGGAAGGGGACCCATGAAACGGCTGAAGATCCTGGCAGGACCACTTGGGAGAAATGCACGAGAAATCGGGCTGTGCTTCCCCTCACGGAAGTGTTTATTGGAGAATAAAAATTAAATTCAAGTTAGACGTGCCCATCCATGTTCCTCTCTGGACTGAGGCACCTAGGTGATGAGGAGTGCTGCCAAGACCAACTATTTACTGCATGGAGCTGCAATAAAGTGCATGGGAATTAAATAGCATTTATATTCGGCACACATCTACCACTGACCCTGTATCTGCGTAATCATAGCTCTGCTTTTTGCAAAGGGCTTTTCATGCCAAAAGATGTCAAAACATGCAGACATAAGTTTTGGTCATGTTTTTGAGACTGTTAGGAGCAGCAGTCTATGCTTTCTTGTTAATCCTCTTGAAAGAGGAAGTATCTCCCTTTGAAAACTTAGAAGTTACACAAAACCCACAGGAGAGAAAGGGTCCTAAACCAGGTGTTTTATTTGGCTGTTATCAGCCCCCCAAAAATGTTGGTGAATCAAATCTTGCTATATTACAACCATATGGAAACTTTAACAGAGCTCATATTAAAGCAAGAGCATCCAGTGGAAAGTTGCATATAATGATGGCGAAGTTTGCCAGACTTTTACAAAAATGTAAGCTTTTGACAATCACCTCAAGGAAATAATATTTTTTTAAGGCAGCTCAACATTGCCCAACTGCAGATTCTTACTGAAGAAAGCACTGTTTGTGTAAGGATTAGCATAGGGTGTGCAGTTAGGAAATGAACATCAGTTTTCTATCTGGGAGCAAACTGTCCCTTAGAGAAACCTTGCCAGGTGAGGGACATCTCTGCACACATGCTGCTGTCACACAGCCAAGCTGTGGACTTGACCTTGGGGTACACTGTGCATCCCTCCATGCAAAGGCTGAAGGAAGCCAGACCCAGCTTGCTGTCCTGCTAAAAAGATGAGTCGACTCGGTTTGTTTTATTTGTTCCAGAGTAATCAGTTCTAGCAGTTGTCTGGGAGTGTGGTGGGATATCCATGCAAGCTGCATTATTTAATTTAATTGGATTTTTCCAATGTAAAAAGAAAAACATTTGAAGGAGAAGATGTTTCATTAAATTACTCACTTTCACAATGTTGTATTTGGGTTTGTGGTTTGTTTGGGTTTTTAACAAGAGACATCTTGTTTATAGAAACCCTCTAGACAGTTACATTATGGAAACACCATTTGCAGTGGTACAAATTTCAAGTTTTCCACACAGTAAAAACCCCAACTTAGTAGTAATATCAGGTTTATGCTGTTATTTACTTGTAACATAAAATGAAAGACTCAGATGCCTGCCTCCACCATGCCAGCTCCATTCAGATCTCCACTTAACACTTCTTTATTAGCATAAACTAAATAAAGGCTCACACGTAAAGCCCACAGGAGAAAGTCTGCTAAACACATTTCTTGTAGGTGAATCAGAGAAGATATTGGAGTCTTGGGTGTTTGTTCTCTGAAGAGAGTTTTCTAATTAAATTTCCTCCCCTACATGTATCCTTCAGCAGAGTAACTCCTGCAGACGTGGGGTAGGGAGAAGTGATAGCTGTTTGTAAGAGGGGAGCACTTACTTGAAGGACTAGCATTGGAAATGCCGGTGTGTTTTGCAGTATCTCAAGCCGCGTGACGTCTCTGTTCCTTGTCTAGTGTGCTTCTGTCCTCTCCCCTTCCCACAATTATCTTAGGAAGAAGCAAGATTCCTGCTACTCTTTCCTGAGCTTCACAGTTTCTTTTTTAGATGCAAATAACATTCTCACGTCACACGTCAACATTTTTGTACCTATCAAAGCATCTTGATTTCCAAATTTAAATAGTCTTTCACTCAAGTTTGCAACTGTAGCAAACTGCCAGTCTTTGGGGGAAATGCCAAGCTGTAGAAGTGTAGTTAGTGTTACTTTGCATAGGAAGGATGAAACTCATTTTCCTTTCGCTGTCTTTTGAGGCTAAATCCTTTGCAATCACAAAGGCCAAGCCAGCACTGAATGGACAGAAATAAAGAAACTGATTATTCTTTCCAAGGAAGAGAAATGCAACTTCGGTGAATTTTCACAGCCATTGGCTTGAAGTTGGCCGCATGCTCCCACTTGATATTTCTCACTGCTGATCCAAACCCAGCTCTGAAAAGCTGGGGCTGGCTCCCACTGTGTCCTGTCAGACCAGCAGCTGCCTGCACCGGCTATCCAGGCACTGCAGGCCCGCTTGCCCACGTGCCGAGGCGTCTCAGCTATTTCATTACGTATGGGGAGCCACTGCTCAAAACAGGATAAATGCTGCTGAAAGCGCTCGGTCACCAAGAGCAGCAGGAAGGCAAGTATCAGTATTTGAGGCAATTGCTGTGGCACATGATCAGATGTTCAGTTTTATTGAGCAGGGGAGTATATAAAGGTTTACAAATGAACTCTTTTATCTAGTGCCAGCTTTTCCTCTCTAATGCCTTTTGGTTCTAAAAACTGCATATTTTCGCAACATTTAGATCTACATTGCAGGTTCCACCTCAGGCAAAGCAGGATGCTCTGTTCAGCAGCTGCCAAGCAGTTATTGCTGCTGCCCGGTGGGTTAACTCCAGGACAGACAGGCTGACACACTGGGCAAGGGCTGCCAGTCTGACACTGAAGCCACGAAGGACACAGTTCTTGAGGACTGGTAAAAAATAAAATATTATTGCAACTGAAAATAATTTAGACTTTAGTCTAAAGAAATTTCAATTAATAGTGTTAAAACATGGCAATATACCATTTTCTTAGGAAATATAATGATGTGAGACATTCTTGAGGGAAAACCTAGAGACTATAATGAAGCCCGACATATATCAGCAGAACAGGTACCTACTGCCCAACACCCCTTGTCTCCATATACATCCTGGCAAGGCAGTTCAGACCTTACCGCCTCTGAGTGCTTGCATACAGTTTTTATGCTTAACCATGAAGTTTTTCATGGAATAGGTAAAGAGACATATTTGTGTGGCATATTTGTGTGGACCTACTAGCCCTTATGTGAGGCTGCCATCCATCCTTCCTCACACACAGAGCGAGAGCCCCAGTTTGCTTGCCTACAGTGAGCCTGCGCTCCCAGTGCCAGAGAAACCGGTCACAGCCCAGTTCCCAGCCCTAGCCTGCCAGGTGACCATCCCTGATTTGGAAGGGGAGGGAGGGAGGTTGGTCTCCGAAATCCATCAGTCCCTGAGGGCCTCCTCCAAACGTACCCAACAGGCCGTTGTCACCCATCTTGGGGAGTTACCCTGAAGTCAACCAGCTTAACTTGCTGGGACCAGTGGACATGACTGTCACACTGTCAGACTCAAAATGGTGTCTCCACTGGTACAAGCTCCATAAAATGGTTTTGACTGTCAACATTTTACTTCAGATTTAGTATCTCCTATGTAGATAATAGAAATACATCAAAAAAGAAATATGGTGGAAAGCACAAAAATGAAAAATTCCTCTGGAACCATTTCTATTTATTGGGTGTCTGGTGGTGTTCGGTGAGTGAGCATTAGTTTAGTCCTTAACAAAATGGCAGGTGGTATATGTTTAAGGAAGGGTTGGCTCCTCAGCTAGCTAGTGCTTGAGAATAAGCTCACTTGCATAATTTCTTGACCACAGACTGCAGTATAAGCGGTGTTTTATGGTGACTACTAATAATCCTTACAGAACAAAACAAGCCACTGAAAGAAGAACACCTGTAAAAATGGAGTGAGTTTTTGCTGTCTTGCTTTTAAGCTGTGTTTCCGTTGTGATTTTTGAGACGTTTCCCCCTCTACCAGTAGGCAGGGCCATCTGCCATGCTGCAAGGAACACACCTGGGTCACACTGAGGTGGACAGGCAGAGCTGTGGTGTTTCTGTAACAGCAGAGTAAGTGGCTGAGATGTTGTGGGTATAAATTTAAGAATGGCTGTACATGTTATTCATCTTGAACAAATGACAAATAAATAAAAAGAAAGAATCAATACAGTGTTTCTATATGCATAAACAGCCATCTACTTTAAAACAGTGTGCATCGGTTGGCGTGTGTATAATCAGTGTAGGTTCCCCTTGTTTGCTTAGGCTTTGACAGATTTTGTGTGCTGTTAAAGAAGTCTCTTAATCTGTGCTGACTGTTCCAGTGAAAAATTCACTCGACACCCCTCATTCTGGAGCCCACATATGGGCAGTCCATTCCTGGAGACTTTTGAAAACCTGACTGGACATGGTCATGACCAACCCAGTTGAAAACTGGTGCTAGCTTGCTTTGGGCGGAAGGTTGGACTAGATGGTCTCCAGCAGTCCTTGCCAACTCAATTTTTCCCATGATTCTGCAATTACAACACAATGCTGCCTGGCCATCAGATGAAGGGTTTAGTTTTCTGCCACAATTGGCTGAACACTGGATATGTCTGTCTTCACAGAGTTTCTCTGGGAAGATGCCCTTGCCTTCTGGCAGGTGCTGCCTCTTTTATAATGGCAGTTCTCAACCCAGGCGTGCCTGAAAGCAGGGGAGATGGACTGCAGAGCGTGACTCTGTGCTGCACTCCTTTGCCGGCACACACAGAGCAAGGACTTCAACTCAGATCTGAAGCTCTCATTCAGCCAACAGTAAATGAAGGGATTGTAGCAAGTGCTGCTCATGGCAAACCAGTGAAAAGCAAAGTACAGAGCATTGCTACTGTGGATGGCCCTACAGGAGATCAACACCACATAGCAGTTCAGGGGGAACCAGCAGACTGCAAACACAATCACCACCACCATCAACATCTTCAGTGTCATCTTCTTTTTCCGTTGATGGGCATAGTATTGCTCCATGGTGAGGTCCCCGATGGCATTTCTCAGCCAGAGCTTCTTGGCCACCATGGTATATGTGATGGAGATCACAAGCAAGGGCAGGACATACAAGAGAACAAAAGTAGTCAAGTCCAAATACTTCCAGAAAAGATCAGCAGGAGGAGGGAAGCTGGGGAGGCAGACCATTCGTATTGTTCTGTTTCTGAAGATCACAGAGAGAAAGAACTGTCAATTCCACTACCAGCTGCACACAACACCCGGAGGACAAATATCTTAGACGTTTTTACAGGTTTCAGTAAAGGTATAGATAGCAGAACTCATTCAGTAACATAGGCAAGTGCCACTTTGAATGGAAAATTTTGCTTTAAGTTTGACCTTTGGCCCCAGTGAAGATATTGTAAACACATCACCAGGAAAAGAAAAAAATAATCCGTATTGACATCTGTGCCCTCTAATGATGAAGAGCACCTTTCTTCTGTGCCTTCTTCAAATTACAGGGCTGAATCTCTCAGCCAAAATCAACCAACAAACAAACCTGAAAGCAATTCCACTGATTTTCATTGTCCTTTCATGAGTAACACACCAGCTAGCCAAAGAGAAGGAAGACTTCTCTGTTTCACCATACTTCCTTTTCTAATAACACAGATGGAGAGATGTGTGCCTTAGAATCTGTGGGGCTTTGATTAAGCTGCATATGTCATATAAAAAAAAAGCACCATGTAAATGTCTTACCCAATATAAAATCTTGTCAAAGTCTGATAAATAGCATGAGGCAGTGAGAAGCAGCTGGCCATAACCCAGATGATAATGATGCAAATCCCTCCTTTCACCATGGACATGCGCGGCTTGAGAGGGTGCATGATAACCTGCAGAGAACAAGCAATCCTGAGGATTTAAAATGTCTTCAGTTGATAAAAACAATCTGCAAGCTTTAGAAAAAAAAAGTGCATCTTTGCTTTATCCATGTCCAGGAGCAAGCATTTCATGCTGATCACTGAGTAAGAAGCAAACAGCATGCATGCTTTCCAGTACAGCAAGGAATGCTCAGCATAGACATTAAGTGTGGCAGAAGTTGAAAGCCAAGGCACTGCTCTGGTTTGTACTATAGGGAGTGGAAAAAGTCTCCTAATTACTAGAGACAAGGTCTCCAATACAGATGACAACCATGGGGCTCACAACATTTGGCATTTGGTCAATTCGCAAAACAGAGTGACAAGATGCTTGAGAACCATGGTTGAATGTAATCCTTGGCCAACATAGCATGAACAAACTTGAAGGCTGATCTCTTTTATATTCAGTTTACCCTGTGCAGTACTGGCTACAGCATGGTGTACTCCATGTGTTTGCTGCTAAGAAAGTCTACTTTATCTGACAACATCTTGGTCACTCTTTGAGCCTCGCATTGCAGTTCGAAGCGCTGCAGCAGCTCTGCATCCCTCCAGTGTTAAAAGACAGAAAGGAGAGACTCATTTTACAGGACTTCAGAGAGTAAAAGGGCTGGAAAATGCAAGGAATTATGCAAGTATTGAGTGTTACTGATGGCCCAGTGCCCTGAGCAGAGAAACACGCTCAGTGTCACTCATCAGCTTGACTTCAGAGATCATGATGGTTAGGTATCTGTTGAGCTACATGCACTATGGATGATTATATTAGGCAATGAAAAATAATTAAATATAGACCTATCATGTCATCCAAATGATCTCTTGTCTGATGAAGTCTTTGGTATTTTTTGCATATCTTTTCTAGTGTCATTTTAAGTATCTACTTAATCGAGCCTCTACAACTCCCCTGGATATCTGTCTACTCTGGTACCTCTCAGGACTAGCAATATTTTGAAAGGCAAGTGTTGATTTCTTTTTGCTCAGTGACATCTCCTTATTTCTGTTTTTATCTCCTTGGACCGTACTAGCTAATCCCAGTTCTGAGGAACCTACTCCACTGCATTTAAAGGCAGGTATTGCATTTGCCCTTAATTAAAGAAACACTTCTTGAAACCTAGCCATGCCTTACAATCAACCCAGAATCTACTGATTAAAATGAATCATTATCAAAATACTTTGCTTTCAGGAGTTGCAATGTTGCACATAGAATGGGCAGACTACCAAAGTTTTTGTGGTAAGACAGAAATGGATATCTATACTCTGGCAGTCACTGTAATTTTCTGACACCAGATGGGGCACATCCCAAACAGAGTGGAATCCATTATTGTTCTGAACTTCATCTAGCCGTGTCATTTATCATGTGAAATTGCTTTTCAGTAACAACCATTTCATTGACTCCAGCACTGCAAGAAAAATACAGTCTACCTGAGAGCGCACCTTGCAGGACCTGTTCTCCCAGTGCACAGCATTTATCAGCTTAAGCAAAAATTACAAACTGTATTATACTTCAAGGAAACCCTTCGGTTTGCACTCATTGCTTGACCTGTAAGGTTTTCCTAGTTGGTATGTGCCAGAAATTATCGGGGCAGGGGTAGGAGAGGAGAATTTCTTACTTTGAACTGAATGTGCTAACGTAGTTCTCACTGCTTCCAGTCTTAGGCATCCCAAAATAATGGGACAAGCCTAAAAACTGTAAGACTCTTCATAAATACGTGCTGAGATAATGCATTGGTTTGCTGGCATTTGAACTTCAGAATATATTCCTGCCTTGCTTTCAGGGCTGTACTCCGCAGAGCAGCTGAGGTAGGCAGGGGCTCCTGGAGCTCATCTAGTCCAACGCCCTGCGCAAAGCAGGGTCAGCTAGAGCAGGCTGCCCAGGACTGTTTCTGGTTTGGTTTTGAATATCTCCAAGGGCAGAAACTCCACAACCATTCTGGGCAGCAATTCCAGTGTTTGATCACCCTCACTGTAAAAAAACATGGGGTTTTTTGGCCACTGCCATGAAAACTAGAGTTCTCCCCTCCATTCCTTGATTCCCAAGACAATGCAAGTTTTCAGGTAATGGGATTTGAAAGGGAAGAAACTACTTATTTAGTGCCTTATTTTCTAGCAAACATAGGGGTGATGTACATCACATACCTGATGCCGATCCAGAGCGATGGCAGCAAGGGTCAGCACAGACACGTGAACGGAGCAGTACTGAACAAACCGGCTTATATGACACATCAGCTTTCCAAAAACCCAGGTACTGCTTACAAACCGCACCTGAAGAACAGACAAAATTGGATTAAAAAGTGTGCATTATCTGAAGAGTAGCAAATAGGCTTCACAGGAACATGGTAAGGAAGAAATGCTTTAATATAGTTTCCTTATGCTTTGTAGATGCATTATACTCAGTTTTTTCTGGGGAAACAGTGACTATGCAAGAGGCTCTGAAACAGAGGTGGGGTTTATTAGGCTGCGCAAACAAATCCGCTTGAGTAGTGCTCCATGTGTGTGCACGTACATGTGGACACGTAACATGGCCCTTCTGAAAAAAGTAAAGAAGTCTTAGCTCAACTCCTTGATGAGGCTCTGCAGGGAAAAACAGTATCTTGCTTTCTTAAAAACAGTTGCACATTTGAATTTGTGGATGCTGAAAGTTGCATGGGTTCAAAACTTAGTGAGATAAATTAATGGAAGAAAAAATCATTGAGGGCATTGAAATAGCAAGGTAACACTTCTGAGTTAGGGACTGCCTGTCTGTGGAGCATACCTGCCTACCTGCCCTGTGTCTATACTCTTCCTGGAGTCTGCAGCTACCAGCTGCACTCAAAAGCAGGACATGAAGCTGGGTGGCAGGGTCTTGCTCACGCACTGGTCTCTAAGCCAAAGTCTGCTCTTACCACGTTGTGTGAGATGCATCAACAGCAATTTCAGAGGTGTCAATTAAGGTATACAAACAGAGAGGAAAAATTTACCCTCCAGTTGAAAAAGCAACTCACACACACTTCACCAGCTGCGCTGCCTTCCTCATTGATCTGACCTCTGCAGGTATGGGAGCCATCTCCACCTGGGCATGAATCCAGCCGCTCTTGGGAGTGGAGGGAGGCAGGGGGAGTTTAAAGCCTCCCTGAGACTGCAGTGGCAAGGGCAGCATGGTATTTCTTATAAGTTCCCAGAGAGGTGTTACTTAGTGTGGCTTTTCTGCAGAGGAGATTATTCCAAATAACGGTTGTTGTCTCACTCCCTTGTTATTCCTGACTGCGCAATATTTATTACAAATTAATGTGACTCATTCTGGAAGCAGATTAAGCTAATTTGAAATAGAGCACATTTACTACAAAACATCTGTCCACACAGAAAATTAGTCAAGACTAGCTAATGGTTTTCAATTAATCTAATTAATTTCCCTATAGAGACAACTCTAGTAGTAATGACTCTTGTCACTGAATGTGTAGCAATATGCTGTTTTTCTTTGAAGTTAATGCAAAGCTCTTTGCTATGAGAGATTACAATTAATTAATTACTCTTGCCTAATGTGTGACTGTTGCTGTGCAAACACACAAGAGGGCATTATCCTTTCCCCGAACAGATTACAGGATGCAAATCATAGAATCACAGAACAGTTTGGGTTGGAAGGGACCTTGAAGATCATCTAGTTCCAGCCCCCCTGCTATGGGCAGGGACACCTTCCACCAGACCAGGTTGCTCCAAGCCCCATCCAACCTGGCCTTGAACACTTCCAGGGCATCCACAGTTTCTCTGGGCAACCTGTTCCAGTGCCTCACCACCCTCACTGTAAACAACTTCTTCCCTACATCTAATCTAAATCTACCCACATTCATTTTAAAACCATTACCCCTTGTCCAATCACTGCACGCCCTTGTAAAAAGTCCCTCTCTAGCTTTCTTGTACGGCCCCGTTAGGTATTGGGGGGCTGCTCTAAGGTCAGCCTGGAGCCTTCTGTTCTCCAGGCTGAACAGCCCCAGCTCTCTCAGCCTGTCCTCATAGGAAAGGTGCTCCAGCCCTCTGATCATCTCGGTGACCTTCCTCTGGACTCACTCCAACAGGTCCATGTCCTTCTTGTGCTGGGTGCCCCAGAGCTGGATGCCGTACTCCAGGTGGGGGCTCACAGAGCAGAGCAGAGGAGGAGAATCACCTGCCTCAACCTACTGGTTACGCTTCTTCAGATGCAGCCCAGGGTATGGTTGGCTTTCTGGGCTGCAAACGCACATTGCCAGGTCATGTTGAGCTTCTCATCAACCAGTACCCCCAAGTCCTTCTCCTCAGGGCTGCTCTCAATCCATTCTCCACCCATCAGAGCAAGACAGAGAAATCCCACCAAAGAAACAGGACCAATTTAAGAAAGGGTGAATCCAAACCGATAATTCAGGGACTGATTTTGGAAGGCAGAAGAACACTATGGACAGCTCTGGGCAAGGATTGAAGCAGGAGTATTTGGGATGCTTTCGAACCAGAGGGCTGTCTCAAATTCAGCTATACAGAGAGTCCTACTTACACGTTGTTATAGATTGTGACAGTGGAGCAAGAAATGAATCCATTTAATTCTTCCCACCTCATTCTTTTAATAATTTTTTTATGTTTTATATTATTTAGTAACTGAAAATAAACAAAGGACAATCAGCCCCAAGAAGCACAGTTTGTAGCGCCCAAGAGCCATGCCAAGCTGACACAGCTCAGCACAGACCTAGCAGTCTCCCTTGCAATCATCTTCACAAGGACTGACCTTGTTTGCATCATTTCCATAAGAAATTGGCAGTTAATTGAACTTTCTAGTGTCAAACTTGTCCCCGCTTCCTTCCCCATCAAAAGACAAATAGCACTTCGACATCCGAGCTTTGCCACCGTCCTGGAAGAGGGAGGAAAGCTGCAGAGGAGCGTCGCCTCCCAACCGGATTGCGAGGTGGGGGCACAAGTGCCCCGGCTCTGCTCACCGAGCCCTGCCTGCCTGCGAGGGGGTGTTGGGGAGAGGGAGGGCACGACTGCATCTTGTTCAGGAGGCAGAAGTAGCCGGGGGAGTGGGGAGGCAAAAAGAAACTCTGCATATTAGCCTGTTATTGGCCATTCAGTACACGTGTACACAGCTGACAGGCACAGACAGACACCAGCAGAACACAGACAAGCCAGATGCTCACCAGCGTGAAGGGGGTGTTCAAAATGGTGATCATCACGTCGGCAACGGCCAGGTTGACGATGAAGAGGCTGGTGGCGGAGTGCATCCTTTTGTTCTTGATCACCACATGGCACACCAGGATGTTGCCGAAGAGCGAGATGCAGATGATCACAGAGTAGGCTACTATCAGCAGCGCCTTCACTGTCCGGCTCTGGGACTCACCCTCATACTTGGTCCCGCTGTCAAAGTCCCCCAGGTCCTCCAGGTCCAAACCACTGTGGAAGAAGGATTGATTAGGGAAGCCATACAGTGCAGAGAAGAAGTTGGTCGTGTTGTGATTCTCCGCTCTCCAGAAGGGCTTGGAGATGTACTGCAAAGGGAACCACGTGTGCCTGCTCATGGCTCGGGAAGCAAAGCTCCAGCGCTGCCTGTTTCCCTGGGCAGGCTGCATGTTCCTCTCTGCCCTCCTTCTGGGCAGCTCAGGTGCTAAAGTCAGTTGTTGCAGGAGGGAACATGTGCTTGTATTTTAAAAATCTGCCCCGTGGTTGCAAACTACTTACAAAAGTTGATAAATGGGTCCTTCTTCCTGTGTTGATTACCTGTGAGCTTTGCTCCAGGGACTCTCCAGCTGCTGTCCTTTTTCAGTCCTGCACGTCTTACATACAGAAGCTGATTCAGATGCTGAAATATCAGAGATCCCCAAACACTTTCTCTCTGCACCTAGGAAGAAATGCTAGTGAATATTTCCTTTTGGGCACTGCTCTGCTTCTCTCCTGCAACTTCTCCTTCGAAATCTCCTTTATTGTTTTTCCACATAGTCCTTCATCCATCAAGTCTCTGTTTCCCAAGAGTTTTCAGAGCTTGTCAGAATCAGAAAAGCAAGGGCTGCCTTTCCCTTTTCTTTTCATTCACAAAGTATCTCTGAGCTATACACTGAAGCAGCTTTGCTCAGAGGCTGAGTGGTCCCTGCTTTCCCTGTGATATATACAGCCTGCCAGATGACACACCGCCTAGCAAATAGCCAATAGCGTATCTCTTCCTAGTTTATCCTGAGGTGTATTGCAACCCCACACATAGACGATGGGAGACTCTGATGTGCAGGTCTAGCAGAGCAGCAAAATACAGAGAGAGTGGATGTGCCCTGATCTTCCCTGTCTCCTCTCTCCTCTTCCTCCCAGCACAACAGCTACATGGGGTGAAGCATCTTTACTAATTGGCAGCATCTTTCTCTCTGTTCCAGAGTTTTAGTAGACAGAGAACATCCGAGGATTTCTGCCTCCAGAGAGGTCCCAGCTTTGCGCCTGGCACCATCCCCTTCTCGCTCTCCCACGTTTTAGAGGACAGTGTAAAACATGAAACGCAACCTGAAAACAAGAACAGAAGTTTCAGGGTGCTGCTGGGTGTCCAGGGAGACTCCTGCCACAGCCTGGTCTTCTGTGCACTGAGCCAGGAACAGGGGAGAGCAGCAGCAGAAAGCAGCAACATGGGTGGGAATCCCTTCTCTTCCCCTTCCCTTCCTTTGCAGACAGAGTCATTTGCAAAGCAGCCTCTGGCTCCAAGTTCAGAAACTCAGATGCGAAGAGCCTTTCTGTGCTGCCTTCCTGCAGTAGGCTCCCGCACCCTGGGGTGGGGGGAGTCAGGCAGCACCGGGCTGCAGGGCGGGCAGAAGGGGCTGAGCAGGGAACAGGCAGGTTTGCATTTGGGCTGGTCACTCTTGCACCTTAATTTAAGCTAATTTTGAAGAAATGGCTTCTAAAGACATGATTCATCTTCATTACCGGGCAGTACTTAATGATGAGCCAAATCATGATAGTAATGCTATCTGTCTCCCCAGGCTGTGTTACCACAGTTTTAGTAGGTATACACATTAAAATGCTTGTCCCTGTCTGCTCCCATGAAGATGTGAAGAAAATGCTTTCATTACCAGAGTATTGAGCTTGCAAAGCTGAATAAAATTGTCCCTACGGGTCCCTGCAGATTACTATATTTCATATTTATGAGGTGTGTAAAGACTTCATAAGAGGGCATAATAGAAATACCAAGAATACAAGGCCATTACATTAAACATTTTCCTAATGCAAAAGATCCTATCACGCTCCTCCAAAGGTACATTTTCAGCTTCTTGTCTGTGTCTCTGTCCGTCCTTCTCCCAGCTCCGTTGCTGGTGCCAAGCATGGGCCAGCAGGGAAAGGTTGTGAGAGCTGCTCAAGAGGAAGCTGCTGCTCAGAACTGCTCCCACTTTTGAGCCATTTCTGCTTTGGAACACACGACGGAGGTCCACAGAGCAACCCACAGAGAAACTGGCTGTGCCTCCAAGAGCATCCTCTGTCCTCCCAGGCCAGGGTCCCCAGGGGACCATGCTGCAGAGAGGTGGGGCCGCACAGATTATAGCAAAACCTAAAACAAGGTCTTCTGGTGCAATAATGAGATTTCTGGCTTGAAAAAGAAAATGGCTCTTCTTTGCCATTCAGAGTTGAAAACAGCTGGATTAGATGGGAAGATTCAGTGCTTGAGCCTTGTCCAGAGGGAGAAAATTCAACAGCTATAATTCCCAAGTCTAAGTGTGGAAAAGTTCCTTCAATGTGCCTGTTGCATCCGGCAGCCTTTTGAAAGATTCCTGTTCCCTATACAGCTAAGTTTACACTTTTCTGTTTTAAATACAGGTTTTGTAAAAAAAAAATAGAAAAAAATGAGAGCTATATATCAACCCCTAGATTTTTTTTCTTTCACTCAAAAGGTGTGTTGTAAATAAGTTTGGACAGTCCTTGAAATCCATGATTTGGGAATTTTTTCCTTTTTTATATTTGCTTTAATGCACTGAGGACACTATATTCCTCTTCATTTGCAATGACTAGTACATCTTATGTGACTCAGAAAACATAGGATGAACAGGCACAGAAATCTTGCAGGACATTTCATGGACTTGATAATAAGACTTAATAAATAAACCATGTTTAGTGATAATGGAGTGACTACCCCAGTAATGAATTAAATAAAACAGCTCTAATTCAGATAGATGCTAACCATTCAAAATCACAACTATATTTAACTTAGGGGCTGTTGACTGTGCAGAACAGCTTAATGTCACGGTGATAGCAAAACCTACAGTAGACTGCATCTGAAGACAGGGAAAGGCAGGCAAGCTTTGGGATGTCCGGACCTGCCGAGCAGCAGCATTCCGCTGTAGTGCCCGGTGTGCAGAGAGCCGGGAGGGACCGCAGCCTGCTGAGAGCCTGCACCATGCCTTGCCTCTGCTCACCCAGCCCAGTCCCACCGGCACTGCCGCAGCTGCAACCACAGGTGGAAGCAACACTCCAAACTGCATTTCCTTTAAAAGGCATTCAGAGGCCTTTTACACCGTGACAGTGTTCTGGGGCGTAAGGACACCAGGTGCTTTGGAGAATGCTTTTCTATGCAGGTACGCTAAGGTTTGGCTTCTGGGGAGGAAAAGATCTGCTCAGCCCGCATCACTTGGTAACACGAGTTTTACCTGTGTGTTCCTTCATCCCCACTAACATTATTCACCATAGGCTTTCTCTTACATTCCCCTCTCAATATGTGAGAGCCATTGCAGATATAATCAAAATCCAGCTTTTACAAAATGTTTTAATTTACTGAGGGCATGCTTTTAGGCAAAATCATAAAATTTGCCAGTCTGAAATAATAACAGCTGCTAACTTTAAATTAGAAGCATTCCCTGACAACTAATTCCTTCTATATCTGCTTGATGGCAATAAAATTGATGGGTGTGTTTGGTGCAGATAAGGTTTATTTAGGGAGTCTAAAAAGTCTGCAGTTCGATCTTCACATTGCAAACACTTAAATCATTCAGCGCAGCCCCAAAATGGGAGCCCCTTCTGCTAAGTGCAGCACCCCATATTGCTTATCAAACTGATTCAATTCAGACCCAGGCAGGATCCCTGCAGGTGTGACCTGCAAACAATCACGCATCCTACCTGATGTCTGCCAATCTGTCTCAGCATCCAATTAATGCTGTGTTCCATGATGTGAACACTGAACTAAAGCTCTTCAATCATTGAGCATCAGCCAAGGGAGCTGCTGGCAATGTCTCTGGCTTTCAGGACTACAGACAGGCAATGTGGAGCTGGGAGCCTTGGAGAGGATGGGATTTGACCCGCAGAGCCACATCCTCTCCAGGCAGAGGAACACTACTCTGGAGAAGGGCAGCCTAATAAGCAACATCAGAAAATCTGATGGAGAGGTGCTTTCGAGAAGCAAAAGGGTACTAACTACAGAGGAGAATGGAGAGTGTGGAGCTTCAGGGCTGCTGTTGCCTGTGGTTACATGCCATTACCCACTGCCAGGGTTACTTCCAGCACTGTCAAGGACCTGCTCAGAATCAAATGTGTCACAGCATGAACAAATTTGTTCTCCATCTCAGCAATCTGCAGTAAAGAATAGTGGTTTTGGTAGGCAAGGCCTTACAGTATTTCTTCTTTGTTTCAGGTTCTTTCAGCCCCCACTCTCAGAGTGAAAGGTGTGTTTTAGTCATTGTTTTTACTAATTCTCCCTCAAATACGCTGAAATAAATGGCTACATTTCTGTCTTCCCACTCCCCTTTTCATGCTCGTGTCCTCAGGGTCACTCGGCTGCCTTCAGCATGACTCGGGCACAACACGAGAAGTTTATATGCAGGGACAGTCCATCAGTATCGGCCTACAAGTCAAAGTTCAGACAAAACTGAGGAAAATTGTTTATGACAGTTGAGCTGTTTGGGCCTCCAGTTCTGAGAGAGTTAGGAGGAAGTTAAGCCCTGTATCTCTCCCAGTAACCTGCTCTTCCTACTATGGGATCCTTGAACAGGACAAGCCAAATCATAGTTCAGCTTCCGAGTGTACAAACTCCTTTCCTGAAATCCTTATGCCCGTTTACTCCCCCTGGGAGACCCAGCAAACCACTTAGGAAAAAGACCCTTCAAGGTGGGGACTTATTGCAGAACATCCTTATCCAAGAACTCGTGCTGAGTCACTGCAAATCTGCTGCAGAACTTTCTTCCCAGCTAATGGGACGATGGATGAATTTCTTTGCACTACCTTTATATGCACTTGAAATTGTCAGTTCCTTTTATTACCAGGCTTATCAATGGTTTTTGATGAGGAAGAATCAATCCACCATTAAGAGGACACGTTATATGGAACAAGCTCTGAAGGAAAAGTAAATCTATTCCAGCCAATTATCTTGAATTCAAACGGGATTCTGCTTCTGCAAACAACAAGCTGAGCGGAGCCAGGCATTATGTCCTCACTTGCACCCAGCTGAACATGCTCACACTGAGCTCCCAGAAACGATGAAGCGCTCCTTACATATTCATTTGCATCTGCTCTCCCACCAGGTTTTGCCTCCACATTGCTAAGACTTGCAACGCATAAAGCTCTGAATGCTCCTAATTGTGCCCAAGAGCCAATTTCAGCTTACAAATCCTGTATGTCACTTGGAGAGATCCTCATTTTCCCTTTGGTCCGAATTGGAGACGTGATGCAGGCTGCCAGCTCTGCCAGGAGCACGGCTGGTGCCTTCAGCCTGGGCGGTTTGTTTGGCATTTGGGGGTGGGCTGGGGGCAGCAGCCACCCTTGCTCAGCCGGTACCACAGCGATGCTGCCGCTGCACCAGCACCTGCAGCCCTTCTGCTAGAGCAGGGCTTCTGGAACAGCACTTTGTACCTGCTCACTTCTGGGGAGAAGCAGCATCCGGAAACAAAGAGATAAGCAAGTCGTGTAATGAGAAGATACTCAGCTGAAAAGGGAGTGGGTGGAGCACAGTTTATTTAGTCATGCCAAAGTAAACTCGCTAATTACTGTCAAGTCCTGCTTGAAGTGCAGTGCTTGCTTCTTCGTGGAATGGATTGCCCTGAGGTAAAAAGACCCTGTATGATTTCAATGTCTTTTTTTTTTTCCACAGAGAAAAAAAATTCCTCTTTGTGGGGGAAAAACGTGAAAGAAAGGTGCTGGGCACAGACTGTCTATCTGCCAAGGTACTTAAATCCCCCTGAAATAGTGTTTGAGCTTTCATTCTCACAGCTTTCCTGCAAGGCAGTGAAACACAATTCCCATCTGGCAGACAGAGGGAAGGGACAGATTTTCAGAGGACCTGTGTGGGATTACCCAGGATGCCAATGCTTGAGTTAGGAGCTGAAAATAACTTCTTTGGATGTGCTGGGCCAGCCTTTCCATAGTGAAGATTGACATATAAGCAACCTGTAAAAACATCCACTGTGAACTGATGCATGGTAAGGAACTACATGACCTTGTGCTCCAATTGCTGTATTATCATGGACCAGCTTTTGCAAACATAACTAAATGGAGCCATGCACAGCACCCCATATGTTTACCCTGAAACACCTAAACCATCCAGTTCCGCAGCCTGGAACAAGCACAAATCTAATATTTTGTGCTAAGAGACATTTGAGTATGTTTGCTACTTTCTTTTTGCAACAGCAATTCAATTCAGCACAACCCTTTGCCATTTAAGAGGAGCGTGACCCTTTGCCACCCAGAGCCTCTCCGTGAGCAGACTCCCTGTGGGCCGTCGGAGCTGGACCTTGGACGCTCTCCATCCTCAGAGGGGCCAAGGGAGACTGAACCCATCCATCAGCCACCGTTCGTCTGGGTCACTTGCAGCCTTTCTCATCCCAGCAGGACTACTTGTGAAAGCAAAAGTGTCTCTCTCTCCATTGACTTTCTTCTCAGAGGAGTTTACGTTTGTTCATACCAGCTCATTCTAGGGTCTTTGGAGGAGGGATTGTGCATAAGTTATCACATCTTATTGCCAAATAAGCATGTCTGCACTAGATATCCAGCAGCATTTCTGATAGGGAATTTGGCTCTGCAGGACCCCCTTTTGCTCCTTTCCTAGAAAGCAGTCTTAGTTAGATGTGTGTCCCTTGCCTGGAGAGGGAGAAATTCCCAATTCAAGAGTGGGAGCCAGCTCCGGCCAATTGCCTTTATAAAGCTTGGTACAAATGTACCTGACGGGTTTGCCGTGACTTCTCTAATGTATCTGCAATTATTTCTAATTCAGTGTGCCAGACACACACAGCAGAGGTCAGCTGTAGTATATATAGGTCATCCACAGCAAAATGCTCAAGTGGATTATGACACATAATTCTAAGCAGTAAGAAAGTGCAAAATTATATTCTACAATTTCATGTTATTTCCTATTTCCTGTGACTATCAGATGTCTGTAAAGTAAAAACACAGCAGAGTAACCAAGGGACATGCTATAAGTTCAGGACATGAAATTTGACATATGCTAATCTAGAAGATTTGCTCTTGACATGGAAGATTTGATTGATATAGTGGAGACAACACATACAGAGGAGGCGATCATCAGCAGTGTGGCAGCTGCTGATCATAGTCCATCAGGAGGTGGAAACAAGCACTGCCAGGTTCAGGTAATGTGATTTTTTTTCCCTTTTGCAGAGGATTCAATAGCAGGAGAAAAAGCCAGACAGCCTGTTCTGGAGCCAAGTCCCATTGGCAGAGATAGGCAAGTTGCTGTGGAAGCTTCTGTTGCGCCTTTTTTTCCTTAGTTTGAAGAAAACTCCTCTGGGAGGATAAGATGAAGCACTAGACTAAAAAATGCTCTGAAGTTTCTGAAAAGTAACCAAAAAAACCCCCTAGTCTGATTTTACTAGCAGCTACAAATGTTCAAATGGGAACTGAGAGCCCTGTTCCTTTAATAAGTGGTGCAGAAGATAAAATTTAATTTGAAAGGAAAATTGAAATAAGCAGCCTTGAAAAGCTTCTGAAGACTCTCTGGAGACAGGGATGACATGAGCCCTGAAACACACAGTTACAAAACCCACCCTTGAACAGCAGCTTGCTTTTTCAGAAAGTGACCAGAGAATAGGTTCGCAAGTTATATTTGTGTTCTGAACATGCTGGTTTTTCCACTGAAAAGCTGAATGAAAGCCAGGACATAAATGTAATCAGTGCTAATCTGAAATTTTAGCTATGGATAAAAAATTTTACCCCATTCATTTAAAAAAAAATAAATCTTGCTTTCCTTAGGAAGCAAGTATTTGTCTACAAAACCCAAAATTTTCAGTTTCAGTCTCTCAAGCCAGACTATGGTTACTGAGTTTAGCTGCTGTGAACTCATGAGGGTCTTGCTATGGAGCTGGAGGAGGCAAACGACTTCAGAGGACACAGCCCTGTGCAGGCAGCACGTCTTTCAGGGAGGAAAGTCACGGCAGAATAACAGCAAGAAGCGGAAAATGCTTCTCAGCCTCATCTCAGGTACATGGAAGTCAGCTCTGGAAGAAGCTCACCCTGAGATAGCATTCCTGACCTTCACCTGACCAGCGCTCACCTACTCGACAGCATTCTTTTACATCTCTTCTAGCCCAGGAGTCTCCCACCGGATTCTTTTGTCCTTATAATATTCACAGTCTCTTTCAATGGCTCTTACTCATTCTGAGATGGGGCAAGGGGGTGGGGTGGTGTGGGGTTTTTTTCATTTCTTCAAATATCTCTGTTTCAGAGGCTAAGTTTTTGAAACACTGATGACTATTCCAGCTTGGATTAGTTTGCATTCGTATTACAAAAAACATTTCTTGCATTCAGTCCCTTCTCTCTATTCAACTGCACTTCATTCAACTCTGCTCCAAGAAAAGCATAATTAGCCAATGTTTTATTTTCTCCTCTTAACATAATTGCCACATCTCCAGCTGCACTCACTAAAATTCCTGACTTTCAAGAAAAAAAAGTTTATATCTACAGTTTCCTTTAAATGCTAGATGCTGCGTTCACATTCCTGAATGAACCCCCCACATCTCTTTTCGATATCAAAAGACTCGGGGATAGAGACACGGCACACTCTAGAAGGCAAACCTCACTCCTTTGCAAACTGAAGTACAGAGATGAGGGCACTGTCAGCAGGAGGAGCCCTTTGCCAAGAGCCATCTCTGACTCTCTGTGCTCCAAACTGCTCCTTGGCAAGCCACAAGCTTTATGTCAGTGTTTTTTACTTTGGCGCTCAAAAACCAAGCACCAAAGAAGGGCTTGTTAGCTGGAGAAAAAAACCTGGGAGGATGTCTCCATAAGCACCCTTCTGCCCACCTCTGGTTGTTGACAATCTCCCAGCTAGATTTCACCACCCACCACCCTGTGACTAGGCATCTCTTTCTGGAGATGTAAATCAACTGCAGGAATCAAAATAAGACCCAGCTTCACTTCTGTACCTGATCAAAGGTTTATGGTTTTAACAACCCATTTCTCATGCCGATCCATTTCAGAGTACAGCCTGACTGTAGCTGCATCAGCTGCACACAAAAATATGTTACTATAGTACAAGAACGAGCCGAAACCTCCCAAAATTGCTTTGTTATGTAAAATTACACAGCTGCTACCTTCTCTCTACAATATCCTAGTTTTCCTTCTCTTTGCTTCTAGAAGCCTGCTGCCTCTTTTTCCTCTTGGAGGGGAGGGAAGCAGGTGGGTGGCATTAGCGGTTAGCTCAGCAAAACAGAGTTAGGAAAAGCTAAAGTGCAGAGCCTAAAGTGCATTTACTTGTTTTTGGCTTTCAGTAGTATCACAGGAGGTGTTTTCAGAGCAGTTCTCCCTGGGTGAGAGCAGGCAGGAGGTATTTCCCACACATCTCAGGGGGACAGGAGCCAGCAGCTCCCCTGCCCCATGGCACTGGGCTCATCCCATGGCTCCCACCAGGCCATTCCAATGCCCAACCATCCAGGGTTCCCCGGAGCAATGCCCCTGCCAGGAGCCACTGCAGTCTCCTTATGGTGTGCAGCAAAGCACAGGTAGCAGCAAGCGTTTGTCTTGGGGGACTCTGGGTGAAACTTGGATTTGAGAGAAAGTTGGGGAAAAAAAGAAGCAAAGTGTGCATCCAGGAAAAGACGTTTGATTTGGCTGGTCCTAAAGATCAAAAGATGTTAGAAAAACCACAAAACCCTCTCAAAGTATATTTTTTCCTCTTCAGACTGAGAAAAGAAACCCAAGACTATCTCCTGCCATAGAGGTCTGCTGTGTGGCACCAGGACATGGGGCTGTGGCACTGTCCCCTGACCTGGGATAGCCCCAGTGGCAAACCCCCAGCCCTGCCTGCAGGGGAAGGGAAGGCCAAAGCCAGAGTTAGCTCAAAACTCATAGAGCGGGTTTTCAGGGGTATTGACTGAGCTAAGGCAGCTCTTAAAAAAAAGAATTTCCAGAACATGCACAAAACTGTGAAGTCTTCCACCTGGGAGTCCTGAGCTTTGGTTTCCCTGACCAAACTGGTTTCACCCAAGTGACCTCCAGGACTTTCTCTTCAGACAGACATTAGCTGTGCCCACAGTAATGCACCAAGCCCCGTGCCTGCAGTAATGCCCCGAGTCCTGTGCCCACCACCTGCCCTGGGCCAGCTCTGAGCATCCGGGGGGAGCTCGGGACACCCCAGGCTGAATCCTCCACCCACTGCGTTCAATGGGCTGTGGGCACCAAAATGCTTTCAAGGAGTGGGGCTGACCTGACCCAGCCTGTAGCACAGGGGAAGCCTAACCATAAACCAGTGCCCTGTCTCCAGGCTGCTACTCCCAAGCATCACCCCCACCTCCAGCACTGTTCTGCCTTTGGGTCACCGATAGCACTGGACAGGTCTGTATCCACCAGTCACTTCTGCAGTCCTTCCACCATCACCTCCATCCATCTCAAACTTTTCCCCAGTAAGTCACTTTTCCCTTTAAAACCTTTCTTGAAACTCTTTTTTAACTCCAAGCAACTTGTATTTTAAAGTTCTCAGCAATACTGTAAATTACAAGCGATCAGCAGAGTAGAAATTATTTAGTGTTCTTTTTCTCCCCAGCATGCAAGTGTTCAAGAGTTACTTGGAAGTGAGTGAAAGAATAAAAGGTAAGCATCGGTGCTTATCTACTTCTCTGCAACATGATCTACAAGAGGCAGTGGAAAAAAAAAAAAATTCAAAGAGGCTCCCTTGTACCTCATCCAGCTAAAATGAGTAAGGAACGAGAAGAACATTTTCATGTTGTATTCACTATGAATCAGAAGGAATACAGCTCAGCAAGACCTGTTAGCAAGCTCTGAACTATTCACTGTCCTGGAAATAAATTAACAATAAGGGCAAAAATGTTCTGAAAGATAGATAAAGCCCTTTTTTATTTCTTTATTGGTCTGTTTTAAAAGACCAAGGATTGAGTCACTGAAAACAGGACTCCATTGGTGCAGGGAAGCATGTATTAGGGAAAGAAAAAAGTGACTGAGTCAAACTATCCTAAAGGTTTTGCTTTGTGATACAGTCTGACAAGACCTCATATGCCTCCAGAAAACATTTTTTAAGATAGCATCATTCATTTCTTTAATACTGATGAATTTCAAACAGGAATGCTGCCACTGGGACTGCTGTCATCATCATACTAATTTCTTACAAAGACTGCAATTGTGCCTAGGAATTTAGGAGGTTCTTTGCTTGGAAGAGATGCTTGAAAGGAGGGAACTGCAGAAGAGACAGAAATAGAGTTTGAGATTGTATTATCTCTTTCCCAACAGTCAGAATTTGAAGAGAAATACAAAAATTTATGTGAGAGTTCCTCTGTGGGAGGTTTCCAACACAGACTACAACTTTCTACATTTTTTTCTTTTCTGCTGCTGGTTACTTAATTTAAGGAACTTCTCTTCAGGTTGGACAAACTCAGGGATTAAACAAATGCAGACAGTTTCTTTGAGGGTTTAGATTTCCTTTGTTCATCAAGAGATCATACAGCAATGGCAGCTGTCCTGAAATCAGCCAGGGTGGGGCAATTGTGGGGAGTCAAATAATCAGAGTTAGAAATGTTTCTTCCCATTCACTTTTTAGTTATTTGGTTTGACTCATTACAACTTGACTTTGCAGGTCTGGGGTGACTTCGGAGTCAGTACACAAGGGGAATAAGCGAGGAATAAGAGCAAAACAGGCCAAAGTCATGAGCCACTCACCTTCCAGAGAAACTCCCAGGTCTCTTCAAGCTCATGGAAGAGAGAATAATTTGCTTTCAAACAAACAGGAACCATGTGATTTTATTCTGAAAGAGCTCTCCTGCAGCCTGAGCACTTGAAGAACTGCTTGCCATGAAGCAAGGCTTCTTTTAAAAAATTGCCAGTTAATTATTCATCTCCATAAAACAAGCACCTGGGTCTCTCTTTAATGTTTTAAACCAAGAACAGCTGTGACTACTTTAACAATAGCTTAAGTGATAGTCCTAGCAACAAAAAGGTGGGTTTTGAAAAGCAGAATACTCTGCCCTCGACCTTGGAGCTGCTCATCTGACTGGCTGTGGGTCTGCCTCACCGGGCACTGTCAGGATGCTACTGCGGAGTTGGGCATCCAGGCTTTCGGGGTGTGCTGCTTCAATGCTCCGCTGCTGCTGGCACCACGGAGACAGTGACTAGAAGAAGGAGGATCACCTGATGGAAGTTGGTTTATGTACTTGCCATCCTGTATTGCTTTGGTTTAGCTCAGCTGAGTTGAAGACTGTGTGGAAGCACAAGTCCTGTTTAAATGATATGCCAGCAGCTCAAGAGAAGCTGACCAAAGACTAAGCCAAAATACAGAGAGATGCACCTAATTTCACAAAAGTAGCTTAGAGGTGAAAACTGTTGTCCCTGTCTTTAGCTTTAATCCTGATCCCTTTGAAATGAATGGCATTCTTATTGTCTGCGTTTTCCTAAAGTTTCCCAGAACATAGCCCCATGAAAGATCAAAAATAACAGTCTGGTTGGGAACAGGACGTCTCATTTCATACACTCAAAACAACGGCACCCCTAACGCTGGCCAAAAAAGGTTTTATGTGGCTGGCCACCAGGCCATCTGATTTGCACATAAATCTTACCTCCAGAAGGTATTATGAATTTTTAATTATAGACAATGCGAAGCAAAGTAGCCCTGGGTTATGTCCAAACTTCTCCCAAGCTGGGCAGAGGGTTCTGTGCCTGGCAGTTTTTTAAACCCCTTCAGCCAACTTAACAGGATAATGCTCAACCAACCTTGAGACTCTTGAATGAAAGTGGCTATTAGTGCAAAGTTATTATTATCAGCAACAGCGCCTTAAGTTGCTGAACCTCAGATGCTAGTACAGAATGTCTCCATAATTAAATATTGTCTCTTTCTGAGTCATATTGGAACATTTGCTGTGAGTCAACCTGAAGCAAAACAACAAACCCTGCAAACAAAAGACGCCTTTTTATCCCATGATCCGTGGTTGTGCCTTGACATGTGTTAGGCAGTACACTTCTGGAGCAAACGCTGAGCAGCTAGAGTTGCTGGAAGGTAAACTAGTAATAATTATAAGCATCTGGCCAGAAATTCAAGAACATTGAAAAGATCCCTATGCATGTGAAACGAAAATCAAAGAAAGTACTTCTGCATAAACATTTGGTTTAGGATTTTTATTTGTTCTAGTGCCTTTTTGCTATAGAAAAAGCAGGCTGAGTGAAGACAAAACCAGCCTTGAATTTCTAGTCTCCACCTTGGTCGGTCATTAGCATCTTGGACAATAATGATCTTTTTTCTTTGTTTTCTATGCAGCCAACTTCTCAGAGCTGAAACACAGGACTTGGAAGGTATGCTGGTGTCTGTGCTAAATGCTTTGACAACAACAAAAAACATGTCTCAGAGCATTAGGGAGGAATATCAGTGCAAACTAGCATATTGGAAAGGTCTGGAAAGGGGTTACCCAGGGCTGGAACCCAAAGCACCGGGCTGAGGTGATCTGCCTCAAACTTTAAGCAGACAGACAGGAGGTTAATGCTTCCAGGCCAGCAGATATTGGCTCAGGGTGCAGTCAGTCAGGGGTGAGGAGCCTTGGAAGAGCTTTTGTGGATGACGCTGTGCCAGGGAGTGGTGGCTCCTCCCGGTCAGGGTGGGCTCTACCTGGCAGAGTTGTGACATGGACCAGAGTCATCCACTTTAGATGACTTGCCCCAAGTGTTATTTGGAGGGTTAGTAATGACTTTAAACATTATGCTATCCAGCTAAATGTCTGGGGTGAACTGCAACCTGTTTTTCCCTTCTGGCTGCTTAAGTAAAATAATGGATATAATGTTTATATACTTATGAAACAAAACATGCATTAAAAGAAAACTGCCCAGTCCGGAAGGTCAGGGCTTTTATTTGACGGTGCTCAGAGAACGGTGCTCATGCTATTCCAGCTCTGAAGTTATCAGCACACTAGAAATGAGAAACACTTCATTGTAAACAACAGATTAATACTATCCAGGTTCTTTTGGCACAGGGATCTTACCCTTCCAAGCCTGCCTTCCTGCAGCTGAGCTACCTCTTCACCAATATACAATTCTGCCTAGTAACACTTGCCAGCAAATACCTTGCAGTTGCCTGTATGAGACATCTTCTCTCTGCCTGCCTTGATTTTTGTTTAAATATTAGAGAAGATAGAAAATGTATGTAGGAAGGAGATAAAACAGCAGCCTGTAAGACTGGGATATGTCATAACATTTACACCTTAGCTAAGCTATGGGTTTGCTTCTTGAGTGATCTTTGTCAAGATGTCTGCCACCCATCATGATGTGGGTAATCAGTGCTTAGATTTCACTCGGTGCTGCAAGAAACGCAAATCTGGGAGTTCAGCAATCTCCCTTACCTCTGCTCTGACACAGCTGCCTGGAGAACAGAAAAGGGATAAAACAGTTTTTCTAGAGCACATTCCTCGATATTTTAGTTAATACGGTGCTAAATTTTATTCTCTTCCTTGACAACTAAAATCAAAATATATATTTGTAAACTGATGGTGTGTTTTGACTAGCTGCAGAACTCTGTAAATTCTTTTCTTTTAAAAGATGATCTTCCTTAAGTAGCAGGAATCTACTCTTAGTAAGTGTAAGAAATCAGTCATTTCCCCCACCACCAGACCTAGAAGAATCCTCAGGAGTAGCTCAAACACCAAGCCATGATGGTAGCTGAGGAACCTGGCTTTCCCAAGCCATTCACTAGTGTCTGATCACTTTCTAGGAGTCTTTAGGTTTTGAAGGGGAATCCCTGGTTTTCTCTGCACATGGCTTGTTTTTTGGGTACTTGCATCTGGTAGCTCACGACATCTTGTCAGCAGGCAATGGAACAGGTCATCATGTAGGTCTTTCACAGAGGCGCGAGATAAATTAAAATCAGTCCTTAAGAGAAGTCTGCTTGGAAGGCATGCAGACAAACTGCAATTCATATTTCTGACGAAGGCTCCTCCAGGAGCTCCCTTCCCTTCCAAAGCCCCTGCAGACTTTCCCTCAATTAATTCTCTACATTCTGCCTCTCTAAATTGTGCTCTGCAGACTTAGTTAATCATGTTTTGCCACAGCCAACTGACTGTTGCTGTAATATGTAACTAGGGAATGCCAAGGAGCAGCTTACTCAGCAGTAATGAAACAAAGTATTTCTGTATCTTCATAGCGTTCGTTTGGCATCAAAATGCCAAATACAACAGGTGAATGACCTACTGAGAAGCTTCTTTGCTATCGCACAAAGCAAACAAGAATCTCACAGAAGCCCAGCTGAGTTCTGACACTTGTGGGATCATGCCCTGTGGTAGGGAGTGTGTTGTGCTGGGTGGCCCAGTGCAATGAGGCCAGTTAATGGTTGTTGCCTTTCCATTCCACAGGGTGAAATCTATTTTCTATTACCTTAAGAAAAAGCATACAGGAATCCACTGACTCTCCTCTATTCAGTTTAGTAATTTATATATCTTTAGCCTACAGAAAGCTGGGCGATCACCTTCACCTTGCAGCCTAAGGATAGACCCCAAAAAGGTGCAGATGAACGTATGTAAACCCTCAGGTGAGGCTCATCAGACTTTAAAATGTCTTATTTGAACTGTTGACCCAGCCATGTCTCAAAGCATAACCTCCTGAGTGAGCTTTCAACCATTATTTTAGGTAGAGCATTCAGGTCCATAGCTGGTTTCCTAGGAGGTGTGTGTACAGCCTGGTTTGTGAAAGTAAGATGTGTCTGGGTAGACTTTAGTGTTAGGATTGCTTTTCATGTAATGGAACAGAAAATTCCAACTCCATGGTTACCTTTTTGGTAGGAAGTATTATGTACACTTACAGTCTTACTGTCAAGCAGCTGGAAATCACAGCTGCTGCCAGACCCTGGAAGTCTGTGTAGTGCTTGTTAGAACACATGCTTTGCAATCACAGCCCAATTACACAGCAACACTGCAGCAGCACCTGGAAATAGCATGGGCTGAGCAGGCAGGAGAGAGCTTGGAAGCCATTGCTTTTTGAACTTTTAAAAGACTCCTTAACAGCAAAGAAAGCTCATAGCTTGTTGCATAGCTCTTAGCAAAAGGAATTATTTTTGACATGCTCATTTGCAGAGTCACCTGTGGGCTGAAATAGCTGAGAACAAACTGCAGGTTCCCAGGCTCTGAGCATTTGTAAATGACACTCGTTTCTGCATGAAGTGAAAGTAATCTAAAAGCAAGTACCAGAATAAATATGTATGGCTTCCAGGTGAGCCGATGAACTCTCACTGTGTTTGCAAAGCAGTGAGGAACATGTGAGAAAAATGCCTGATTATGCACACTGTACTGCAGGATAGAGATAAAAAAATGGGTGCATCAATGAAACTGGGGCTTCATCAATCCAATCTAGATTTAAAACTTTCAATTTAAGTGACAGCTAGATAAGGTCTGAGAGCTTAGTCATCAAGAGGCAACAAATTGTCTCCTTTTCAGACATGGGAGAGAATCCGTATCAGCAATTGTTTCAGAGTTAGTCCTGTAGGCAGAAAAGTGGTTCTTTTTTACAGAATTTACTCGATTCTTTAAGAGCTGGGCAATACTCATGGCATAAATCACCAACACTGTTTTCTCTGAACATGTGCTTTAATAACTTACTGGACACCACAAGAGCACATGTGCATGCCCTGTTCCATCAAAATCATGAACCATTCTACTGCCTCCAGACTCTCTCAGTTATATGAAGGTGTCCCGTTATGAATAGGCACCTGAAGCATAATTGAGGTGTCTCATTTTTCCCAGATTAACAATATACACTTCCCACATATTTACAAGATCCAGATGTAGCATTGTCATGGCAACACACTTTTAAAACAAATATGCTATTTTTGTAAGACTCACAATTCGGAGAGAAGGGGCAGTAAAGCTTGACATTACAAATGACCCAAAGAACCAGTTCAACAGGAGTGTGTAGAGCATCAGGAGGCACTGGGAAAGGTAGAGAGACAGATGCTGGAGGGTATGCAGGGATGGAGCCCATAAAGCAGCTGCTGTCATAAAGCAGTACTGAGCCAGTGTGGTTACAGAGTCAGTTAAATAGAGCACTAGAAAGCAGCCTAAGAGAAAAGGATTAATAGGAAAGTCACAATGGACCATGCTTGCATAACTAAGAGCTGACAGAGATCACAGACCACCAGCAGTGGTTGTATGACTCAGGACACAGGTATTTAATGATTACTGAATTATTGTTTGCAAGACTGATTGAATATAGGCAGAATCTGAGAAGGTGTTTGATCAGGTTTTATTTGGGCAAAATAGAAGAAGAATTTTAAATCTTGGTTCCATTGCACTTGACTATTCAAAATCCACCAAATTGTAACATGGTTTTTTGTATCAGCAATACTGATGTTCCCCTGTGTAAGAATGAAATTGCTGTCTGTAGCACAGCATGAAATGCCAATATCACCTATTTCTATTTGAATTCTTAGAAAATAAAGAAGATAACAGCAATTTATTCCTGAAGCCTTGTGTAAGCTCTCAAGATGTCAGGTGCTTGCTTCCTTATAGTTCCTTAGGTTACAGCATGTAGACATTAACCATTATTTTAATTAAATTGGTACCCCAGGGCATTTCCGCCCATTGCATTACCACAGCTGAGCTGAATCATTCAAGACTCCTTTCCCCACAACCTCTCCACTGCTGTTGTGAGCCTTGTAACTGTTCTTCAGGCTTTTAACACAACTGAACATGATGACTTACCTTGACAGTGATTTAGCTGAGTTTCTCAAAGAGGTAAAATATGGGGCCTTCTCTCACATCCTGAATCATTATTGACAGTGATTGGATGCTATGATGGATGATCAGCCTTTTGGGAATTTGCTGGCTAATGAGACACTGCAATCAGTTTTATCAAACCTTTGTACAGCTTCACCCGATGGAAATCACATAACTCAGCCATGACACCAGCAGAAGATTTCCCAGAAGGTTCCTTATAAAGCAACAGTAAACCTGGTATTTATTACATCTACAATTTGCAGTTTCACAGCAAACCCTTCAGCCTGCAGGTCCCATTCATTCTAGGAAGAGAACAGTGCCCACAAGGAAGCCATTTCTGAGCTGTGCATCTGGAATATTAAAAGCCTAGAAGTCATGACTGCAATACCCAGAGGTGGTTCATTACACACTGGGCTTCTCAGGCTAGCAATTAGCAACACCAAGGGATCCTAGCTGGTTCTTCCAGCCTAATTAATGAAACACCTCCAAGCTGAGGATGTCTAAAGGCTGCAGAGAGAAAATCAAGAGCCACGAGCTATTCTGAAACAAGACTTGCAGCCAAATCTTTAGACAGAGTGTAAATGGGCCAGTAGGAGTGTGGGCTCACGAGGAAGGGGCAGCCATTGTGCTCAGATGGCAGCTCTGCTTCAAGATGATCCTTGGTGAATTGTATATTCACAAAGTATTGATGAAAGAAGGTTGAAGAATATTTCAGCTCAATGCACCCCTAACAAGTGTCTCTAGATGAGCCGGGGTACTGCAGAGCTTTCAGTTAAACATAATCCAGCTAACAAGGCACCTGTTTTAAACCCCACATTGCTGTTACACTTTGGGGTTTTTTGATGCTTAACAAACTGAGAGTCTGCAAATTGGACTAGTTGCAACCCTTATGCTCAGTCTTGTTCAGTAGGTTAGATTTTGAGAAGCCCACCCAAATCTAACTGTAAATCACCCAGCCCACTGCCTCCCAACCGTGGCGACAGCAGAGATCTGTAAAACGACTGATGGGCAAACACCAAACCTGGAGTGACTGAAGCTACAAGAGGGGGCCCGCACATTATGTTTGGCTTAGGACCTTTCCATATTCTGCACTGACAAGTGGAGAAGGAACTTCCTCACTGACGACCTGAACCTCCTTCCTGCAGCACAGCAACTGCTGTCCTGGACACAGCCGCTGTCGAAAGGAGCCCACAGCAGGCAAGGATGCACCGTGCTCTCTTGGCATCCTTAGCTTTGTTTTCTGCTTGTTTGTTTCTCACAAAGCAAGTCAGCCTGACTGAAAGCAGATGGCTGTTCTTTGCTTATCTCCAAAACTTTCATTTGAAGAAAATAATACCCAAATATGAAAAATAAGGATCCGATAGGAAGGTCCTACAGGCAGGGTTTTCTGTAAGCTTCTTACAGTGACAGATTCCAAAACCTCGCACTACATCAACATCCTTCTGTACACAAAAGATAAGACAGAATTTCTTCTTATTCTTGATGACACTGAATAACAGAGAACTTCTCTCTCCTGCACCCATCAGACATGCTGCCAGCAGCAGCAGCAGCATCACACCTATTTAACTGTCCCTTAGGCAGCAGGATTTTTGCCTGTACATTCTCCCAACAGACTGAATTACTCCCTTACTCTTCCTCTAGGGCTCATCAGGGACAGGTGACTATTTCACCTCTCCCATCCTTCCCTCAGTTTAAGAATACAGAATGAAACCTGTCTCTCAAGAATATGAAAGGATACAAGGTTTATAAAGAACACATGCTGAATAATAGATTTACTTTCCCCAAAATAGGAGCAAATTAACAAATTGATTTCCAAGACAGGCTGTCTTTGAATTTTAACACCATAAATTCTAATTTCCAGTAATAGCTGTTTCATCAATCACACGCCCAGTCCTGCTGTTCTCACATCGCCAGAATAGTCTGTGACTAAATTCTTCAGTTGCTTCTGAGACTAATGCTTTGACAAGTTTGCTACCTTGTGTATGCATGGAGGCCAGCTTTTACTTCTACTCAGATCCATCCTCTGATTGTGATCTTGCACATCACCTTGTTTTGGCAGCTGTTGTGCTTGAATTCCTTCTCCCAGGCAGTATAGATGCACATAGCTCCAGACTTAAGATCACTCCTATAATTTGCTGTGTCAACAAAATTATAACCACTGTAAACAGTCTACATGGCGATTATATATTACAAAACAAGCTGCATGTTAAGCCATATATTTAATTCAGAACCAAAGACTGCATTACACCTGAAAGACATTCAAATCCTTTCACTGACAATTACCAGTGTTAGTCTTTTTTTATGGTGTGCCTCAGGTTAATTTGACATTAACCTTTGTATTTTGAGAAAAAAAATCAAGACAGCATTTTATACTTCCATGTGCACATCCAAAAAGCACCCTGCTTTTGACTCGCACATCTCTCACATCCATAGCATGAGTGGGAGTACAAAGGAACATCAGCTGAACACCAGCCCAGCCCTGACGTGGAGCAAGGATGTGATTGCCTGCCTGCTAGAGTAATGTAGTGGTGATTATGCCCATTACTGAGCAAGATGACAGCACTAATAAAAGGATTATTCATCTCAGCCCTGCTGCAAATGTCCAGCTGCTGCCATATGAGTAACTCAGCTTTGCTGTCACCTGAGACAGCCTTCAAGAGTGTGGGTAACTTTAAATGAGTGATCACCTAGGCAAACTTCTCAAAAGTTTCACATCTAATTGGGGCCTAGGAATTGGGTCCTGGAACTGCAGACAAGAAGCACTACCTACAATGAATACAACAGAAAATATTAGCTGCTGCTTATGTTTATCCCATACAAAACCCGAGAGGCCAGTTCCTCCACAAAGATAAACTTGTTCTGGAATTATACTGGTAGCATGTATTAAAGTGGGGTGGGTTTTTTTGTGGAGGTTTTTTTAAGTTTCCTATAGCAAACTATCTATAAGCATGTCTATGTTTATTTCTGTCCTTCTGTCCCTATGAGCTAAGCCATGCTAATGGATGACCTGAACACTTCTAATCCTTTTCCGTGTGTATTATTGCAAACGATTTATTTTGAACCACTACAGAACAGAGTTTAACCTTAGCTAGTTTATTTTGCACTGGCAAAAGAAGCGGGAGCACTCGCATAATCTACTGCCTCAGCTCAGCGTGGGAGCTATTGCCATCCCAGTGTCTCCCTGTGGAGCAGCAGTGCTGAGACCCTAATCCTGTCACCTGCTCAAAAAGACAGCAAGGTGGGCTCCTTGGCAGCCATACGTGCATCAGGGATAAGCACAAACAAGACACCGTAGGATGCTCAGACAGAAGGCTTGCTGCCAAAGCAAACACACATTTGTTCACAGGCTCCAGCTCAGTCACCAGAACTGTGAAATGTCTCTCCTCCTCCTCCTATGCCCACCAGCTGCGACAGCCAACTTCTGATTAGAGGCAGTTGTGAAGTTGCTGATAAACTGTTCTTCGTCACAGTTTGTTGCAACAGAAGGTTTTAGCAAAATGATCTGTTTTGTCCAAAGCTTTCCCTTGAGTTTTCTCAGTCTGGGGTGGAATTACTTATCAGAGGACACAGTCCTCACCAAAACAGCCACTCAGCCAAGGCCTCTTCTAGGGTGTGGGCTCAAGAGTGTCCTACCAACACTGGAGAAGAGACCTCTGCCACCGATGCTCCACTTCACCCAAAAAAAACATTACGTTGGAGGACTTTTGGCAGCCTGCTGTTTAAGGAATGTATGCAAATCTGGAGACCCAACTCCAGTCCCTGTGCTGCCCTGCTTCACAGCCACTGCTGAAACTCAAGTCCACTGTCATCCAGCTTAGTGCCCTGGCTACTGGCTGAAGAACTAAAGAAAGGGCGACTGCCCTCTTTCTGTTTTCTTGAAGAAAGTAAATACATTTACAATAACTCCTTTGTCTGTAGGGGGGTGGGGTGAGTGGGAAACAACTTTTCCTGCTTGGTTCTTACTTCTGATGACATAGCTCTAAAATTCACCCAGGACTGCTGGGCTTGTAAACCTCTGGTTTGCAACAGCAGCTGAACCAGGGTCGACAATGAGCAAAGAGTACCCATGTTCAGAGCATTCAACAGCCCTCTAGCTCCTCACCAGGCTTAATGAAGTGTAATGAAAGGAAATTAATGAGCTTTGTCCCCATAGCCAGAGGAAAGGGCAGCTGGGAATTCACAGGGACCCAATATGAATTGAGCATGATTAAGTATAACTGTTGTTCTAAGTAAAATGGTACTGTTATACCTAAATAGCCTACAGCAGTCACTTGTCATTACAGCCATTTAGCTGGCTCTGCTTTAATTGCCTCTGAAAGCCACCCAGAAAGGATTTCTTTTATGCCCTTTCCAATTTAAAACAGGGACAGAAATATGGAAGCACTAACCTGCATCCATTTAGATAATGGGGATTCGGTGGCTGAGCCAAGAAGATAGATATTTTATAGGGAACTGCTTGGTACTTGACATGTGGGGTGATGTGACTGTGATGTGTGTGGGCATGGCTGCCACTGGAGGATGACTACCACAGCCTGCGTGGTGGGCTACAGAGCTCTGGTGTTAGTCACGGGCTACACCACCCACCCCCCCAGTTTGGCTCCTGGCAGGCAGCTGCAGCAGAGAGAGCAGGCACCAGGAGGTGCCCGACCCCAATCCAAAGACACCCCCAGGGTTGGAGGGGAGGCACTGTGTCCCCGTCCCCTCCTGGTTCCAAGCAGGCTCCCCCCCCCAGCACCTGGCTCCTCTCTCCATGGGGACTGTCATTAGCCACAGAGGGTTCAGTAGACAGCAATGCTCCACGAGCATTTGTTTATAAAGACGAGCCACTCCATCTCTTAACATCTGCAATTCTGTGCTATCTAAAAGGCAAGGCTCCCCTTAGTACAACCCCTCGTTACAGCAACCATTCCCTTATCTGAGGCTGCACTACCTCACACTCCACAGAATGCAGTTTATTTGCTCTGCACTGCAAACCAATTCCACCAAACTTTAGCTTTCTCCCTCATTGTTGCCACATTTGCCTGGACAAACCTGCCATTGCACCACAATGGGGTAAGGAGTCCCTGACTTCTTCTGTCCCAAGCATAAACTCCAGCTCACACAGGACCGAGTCTTTGGCTTGGCTCACAGCAGTAACATGGCAACAGCTCAACTCTGGAGATAACTTGAATGAAATGTATTTGAAAGAAAGAGAGCAAGCCACATCACAGAACATCACAGCATCCTTGACCCTGTTGCACAAGGAGCTGCACAGGTGCTGAGGTACAGCGCTTCATGCGCACAGACCAACAGAACTGCAATGGAGCGAAGTCACCACGATGCTCTGCAGCACTCGGAAAAGCTTCTTCTCCCAGCACAAGACACAGGATGCCCGATATCAAAGCACATTGCCTGGGGTGCTGGGGGCAAAAGGATGTGCCACAGCAAGGCTGGTGGTGAGGCACAACTGTTGCCATGGCCCTTGTTGGAGCTCTCTCACACCATGACATGTGCTGCCCTGAATTTGCATCTGTCCAATTACTCAAAAACCAGCAATCCAAATCTAAATTAACATTTTCTCTTCTGTATTCTTAATTGATTCACAAAAATGAAAATACTATCTTCCCCCTTCAGATTAATTACTTTCAGTTTCTTGGGAGACAATTCCCAACTCAGCTCTGGCAATGGAGCAAGACTGGAATGGCCTATGCTAGTCTGCTGAGAAAGACCAAGTGGAGTTATTCTGGAGAGAAGAAAATAGGGGAAATGTCTCCTCTCTTTCCTGGGGAAGAGGAATATTTTAGAAGCACCTTTTTACTCATTACTTGTCTTCAGTCAGTTCAAAGGGTCCTCAGATTTCTCCTGGACAGACTTTTTCTATACAGAGTGCTGAAGAAGATATATGAAGAGGTCAGGGCTCTAACTTTCCCTCCTTAGCTCCTAGAAGTACAGTGTACGATTGAAATGAAGCCCCAAAATCTTTGCTGTAGGCAACCATCCAGCTTCTGCTCCAAGCACACAACCTGCAGTTTGTACATGGCTTTCATAGCCCTGAATTCTTTTTAGACATGAGTTTGAATCCGTCATCCAGGATGGACCTCCGATTGCGTCTTAACCTCTTTTGTCTCTCAAGATAGATGACCACTCCCAGGAGGAAGCAGGCGACCAGGAAGAGCACCATTCCTGCAATGGCTAGAGTGATGACTGTGGCCTCTATCTGCCCTTGAGCCAACTTAGCTCCAAAAACCATGATCTTCTGGGACTCATCCTCAGGTGGCAACTCTGAGAGACAAACAAAAAGATAGTTCCAATGAGAGCCAGAAATACCACAACTGAAAGGTTCCAAGAAATTTTAAAAAGGAGCAAAAGAAAGACCCAACACAAAGCAAATCAAAGGAGACCCATTCGCTGTCCATCTAACAGACCCTCATCCCTGAGGTCACACAGAAATTTGAGAATGAATGGTTCTTTTACCTAATCCACTCCATCCCAGGACCTTACCATATCTCATAGCTATTCAAGCTCAGTCAGCTAACCACTGCTGTCCCCATTCACAAGGGAGGTGATCTGCAGTTGTGTGGGGAGTCAGTGGCTAGGCTAGGAACAGGAATATGAAAATGAGAACGAGCATCCGGACCAGGGCTGCTGCGAGTTCCCCACCCTGCTCCAAGCTCCCCATGCACAGGCTGTTGTCCTAACCACCACTTTTCAGAGTGCACTTGCTCAGTCATGGCGGTAGTGAGTCACTTAAGATCCTGAGCTCTTATGCTTCCTCACAGAGGCAGCAGCAACCTTTTGAGAAAAGTGGCTATTTGCACAGGTAACAACTGTTGATCAAGGTTTTTGCCTGGTGAGCATACACAGGCTGATGCCTGAGTATGGTATAAAACCAAATTATTTAATATTGTCATTACTGCTCTGACACATTTCCTACTTGTATTTACACCCAATTTTGAGAGGGGAAAACATTGTTGGGAAGGAAATGACTGAAATATCAGTAGAGAAAGACTGAAGAGTTCTAAGTAGATGGCTGTATTTTCAGCTGGTCTGAGCTGGCTCTGAAATCAGCTCATCTGGATTTATTCACAATGGCTGAAAAGTGGAGTTGTGAAGAAAAGATGAAAAAATCAGGGAAAGAAATCACCACTATAAACTATTCAGACTTTTACCCCAGAAAATTTTAAAAGTATCTTATCTACTACTCCCTTTCTCCCTGGTGCTGCTCAAACATCTTCTCACATCTGTTCTTTAAAATACCTGAAAGACCCAGGGCATGTGCTTAGGCTTTTTCTTGGTGGAAGAACAGATCAGAAGGCAGATGTGCTTGTTTGCATGCTGAATCAGTCCCTTCAGCCAGTAATCGTGAATGTGAAAACTCCCTAAACTCCATAGTCACTGACAGTCCAAGGCAGCAAGACAACTAATTTAAGGTGCCCTTGGGTTTTGATCGAAGGGATAAGAAAAGAAAAAAAAAAAAATCACCTCCTTTGCAACACCCTCCTTTAAAACCCTTTGAATCTCTGCCAGTTTCTAAGCTTGCACTCCCCTCTGAAGATGAATCCTTACGTAGCAAGTACAACAGAATGTGAGGCCACTAAACTTTTTCACCTAACATGGTAAAACAAGCCTAACAAGCCCAACTTCCTTATTTTTATCATCAGAGCACAGACACTTGGAGGACAGATAAACAAACCAACCTGGAACCCTCCCTGTTATCCATCAGCAGCCAGGCCTCAGACTAACATGCTGGCCAACCTGACAGAGGAGAGGCTGTAAGTGGCGTTCACACTCCTCCCTTCTCCTCAAACAGATCTAAATCTGTACCGATCAGAGCGCTCCCTCCTCCTCCACCTCACACACACAGACAGTATTTAGCAGTGCAACATACACCGTACCTGCACTGTAGTTTACAGCTTCAAGTGCTGGCTCTGAAAGGAAACAAAAAGAGGGTGAGAAAGTGTTAAGAGTCTAGAACATGGCACATTTGGCAAGGACCAGATCCAGAGGCAGCATGGTTTTCCAGGGCTTGCAGATCTTTTCTCCCGTCAATGTTTGTTTTCCCTCTCTGCCACACACCAAGAGTGTTTTTGCATTACCTGCTTCAAAAGCAGACCCGTTCCTGCTGCACAATCCTTTACAGCCTTTGAAGAGCACAATCAAAGGCTCTGAGCGTGTGGTAGGCTGACCGCCAGCTGGCAGGTTGCTCACTCACCCTCCAGCAGGATCGGGAAGGGAATCAGAAGGGCAAATGCAAGGAAAAAACCAAAAACTTGTGGGTTGAGATAAAGGCAATTTAATAAGCGAAGGGGGCGGGGGGGAACACCAAAAGAAAACCCCACTAAATAAAACCGCCAAGAACCCAAGTGATACAAAAGCAATCATTCGCCACCAGCAGACTGATACCCAGCCAGTCCCTGAGCAACGGCTACTTTGGAAAAACTCCCCCACATTTTTATTGCTGAGCATGATATTATATGGTATGGAATATCCCTTGGGCAATTCAGGTCAGCTGTCCCACCTGTGTCCCTTCCCTGCCTCTTGCCCACCCCAACCTACTGAGTAAGAGAGAAGACCTTTACACTATGCAAGCACTGTTCACCAACAGCTAAAACATCAGTGTGTTATCAACTCTGCTTTGGTAACAAATCTAAAACACAGCACCACATGGGCTGCTATGAAAAAAATTAACTCCATCGCAGCCAAAGCCAGTGCAGAGTGTCACTCATCTTTGAGCACCTTCCAGTGTTTCCTGGTAAAATGAGAAGCCTTAGGATGTCCATTTAGATTACATGTAATATTCTTAAAGAGAACAATACTAGCTGATGGCTGAACATTGCTTCTCAGACACAAGCTAAAATAAAACTCATAATAGTAACGTAGGCAACGTAAACCCCAGAAACCAATTTGTTATTAATTCCAGCTGCACATATTACCATATTCAAATGGAACATCTTAAATTAATGGTACTTAAGTAATTATCTGCTCAATTAACTGGCTGTTTATGGTATGTAAAATAGTTGTAAGTGTGATGCAAACACTCAGAATTTAGCAGCAGTAGTAGAAAATGCTGTTCAACACTTTACTGTAACTATCAGTGATAGCTCCCTACCTGGTCTAGGCAAGACTGTGAAGACTATCTCCATACCAGCATGGATATGATCAGACACATGACAATGAAGCAGCCATGTCCCAGGGTTCCCAACCAACATCTCCACCATTTCAAAGGTCCCAGGGAACAGATCCACAACATCTGCTCTGTAGCTTTTGCCACTCTGTTAAAGGGAATGGAGGCTGTTAGTGTGCAGTGCTCTCTGCATACTTTCAGAACGAAAATTCTGTCAGTGTTTCTGGAGACCACTTTAATAGCTCAAAAAAAAGATTTCACAGAGCAGTTCCAGAGCTGTAGCTGGGAAAGCAAACACAATCTGGTAATACCTAAGCCTAAGGAGAGTTAAGCTAGACATACCAGCACAATACAGAGGCTCAGTGAGTCAGTTTTGGATGTGTAAAATCACATCCCTTTCCTAGTTCGGTGAAATTGCTGCAAAGTCATTCAAGAAGTTCAAGTCCATCAGTCAAGCAAAAGTGATGATACTGGTGGTCAGTCTCTGCTTTATCATCAGCAGGTTACTCTTACCTTGTACATGAAGGTCTCAGCATGAAAATGGACTGTGTGGACATCAATCTCCTGACCCATTCCCAGCAGGTACCAGTTCACCCACTCACCCTGGAACATGGTCAGCCCAGGCAAGTTCGCGTAGAGCCTCCCATTGATTGCTGCGCAGAAAATAACAGAGTAGAAAAGGCTGTTATTGAAACAGTGAAGACACTGAACCATCTCAGAGGAAGAACATGCAGATCCAGTTAGATGCTACAGAGCTCACATAGCAACCAGTGCATCAACAGTTGGTGTCTACCATATGACAGCCCCCCAAAAGTTTGGCAGTCTCTCCCCAGCTCAACTACTTATCCACTCTATTAACAGATAGGAAAAGTGACTTGCATCCAAGACCATGCTGGCTCAAATCCCAAAAACTACCTCTTGCTGAAAACCTGCAGCCAGCCAGAGGTGGTTGTTTCTAGAGGTCAGGTTGTGTAAAAATGGCCTTCTTAGCCCAATGATAGGGAAATATGTATCTATCTCGATACACATAAATCTCAAAAATTTACTTGCTGAACAATGAAAACAGGTAAATCCTGCCAACAGTCAATCCTGTCATTCTGTGTCTCATGCTGGCTGCACACATTACATACTGATCACTTGTAAAAAAAAATTTTTAAAAAAATTGCTACACAGCAGGACTATTATTTCATAATTAGCACAGCCAGAAGGAATATTGCTTTGACTGCAAATGCAGGAAAAGGACTGAAACAGTGAATGAGATGAATGCGATGTCATCTGAGCATGAAAGTTTCCATGTGTGTGCCAACAGAGGGAATAAGATGGAAAGAGACATGATCTGAGGGCAGGAACACTGGTGCTTTGCTCCCAGATCTGCCATAAGCACTTTCTGTAGCCCAAAACAAGCATCCAACTTCAATGTTTTAGTTTTACTAGCTATAATATTGGGTTAACAATAACAACTTCATGGACATGTATATTTGGAGATTCCTTATATCATCTGTACAAAACCAGCAGTAATGACAGTATACATAATGCAACTCTTCACTATTCTCATCTCCACAACTGCCAAGAGACTTGTTTTGCTGAGAATACTTCAGATAGATCCAGATATAATATGGAGAAAGATTATCATACATAACATGTTAATTTAGAAAAATGCATTCATCCTACTGTGGTAGAAATGGCTTTTTGGTAACCAGCTAAAAAAACCAAACCATGTATTGCAGCCACATAGCTTAGCCAATTAATTTGAAATCTAGCATATCTTAACAATCCTGAGACAAACAGAATGAAATTAGTCTGACAAGTTAATTTCACATTTGATTTTATTTCCTATTCTGAGTCACTCAGACACATCAGAGATTAACCTCTCTGGCCCATATCTTGCTATTCCTCCTGACAGGGACAGCCATAATGATTAGCCTTCATTGTAGATCAGAGATTTGTGCCATATATATATGCTGCAATATTGAGAACAACAGACAGTTTAATTCTGTTCGTGCCACTGACAATGGAAAAGGATGAAGGCATTCACTAGGAGTCAGGCTCTTGCGTTTTGGGTGGCCAACTACTTAGAGGTCGCAAAGTCAACATCAACTTTGCATAGATAGTAATGGGTGCTCAGGTGCCTAACAGGTATTACCATGCATTTTGTTGCTTTCCACAAATTTGTCATCCAGCAGGTTGATCTCCTTGTGATTTCCCTTACTGTAATGTTCCACATTCTCCTCCAAGTACCAGGACTGATTTTCATCAAAAACCAGGAACAGTAAAGCAAACTCCCTCTTTACATCCTTCCTGATTCCATCAGACTGCAGTGCCCCTCTCCGGCAGATCTTCAGGGGTCCAATCAGACCACTGTACAGATCCTAATCAGAATGAAGGAGAAAAACATCTGAGGCAACGACCTTCTCACTCTCCCTTTTGTACGCAGTTCTTTGCCTTTCAGCAACTGTATTTTCTGTTCCCTCCATCACCCCACTTAAAACACACAGTAGCACCGTTTAAGTACTCTCATTGGTGAACATCAGCCACCAAAGCACAGGAACAGAGACTATACATGCTCTTATGAATGCAAATCCAGAAGTCATAAATATGAATTATATCAAAATATTCTCCACTCTGGAAAAACATCTGCAACTTGAGATAAAAAGGCAGTGATCTCTGGGTTGAATGCAATGGTTTGTTGCAGGATCCTCCAGGTTGTTTTTCCCTGTGAAATCTGCTATGACAACTGAACCTAGCAGTGCTCAAATATTCCTGCTTTATCCATGGGGCCTAATATTGGACAATTTCTGCCTTTCTAGATTAGCCCTATGGCTCTCACCAATAGAAACCATGACTGACTGGGAGATGTTCTCATACAAGGTTAGTGTCAAGGAGATGGTGGAATTGTTTCATGAAGTTTTGTGTCTGGAAAAAATAAGGACAAACATCAGGACAAATCTGGAGGATTTCCTCTCCCAGGAGGACACTGGACATGTCACCAGGTAGATCCTCTATCTCTCAGCTGGGCCAATCTCCAAATTGCATTCAGCTCACATTGTTTTTCAGAGGGGGAGAAAAATTGGTCTAACTTTTATTTTACCTTTACCGGGTCCACCACGGAGTAGTAGATCCAAGGAACACAGGCTGAATCATTTGGCCCTGGACCAGATCTCTCAGGAACTTCCCATCGGTATGTCACAATGTCACCTGAGTGACAGAGAAGGACCATTAACACCAGTGTGATACACCCACTTGCCAGCTTGCTGAGCAGCATGCAAAGCAAAGCAAAAAAGATCCTGTCTCCAAAGCGTAAATTCATTTCTGATTTCACTGGACATTGCATCTTCCGTCCCCAAACACTGAAAAACAGGATGGAAGCTCTCCTCTCACAAGCAAAGCAGAGGGGTCACAGGATGCACACACTATCTGGTACCAGCATAACTCTGGTTTATCTGCCGCCTTTGAGTCTGGATCTGACCAAGGAAATTCCACCTCTCTTCAGTACAGATGGAGCTTGAGATGATCTTTCCTCTCTTTGAAGTATATTTATGATGCTCATTCAAATTCATTTTTAAAAGTATTGGTTTGCATATTAGTAATACATGTCAGAAAGATAGGGCCCAGCTGAAAACCCGTTTGGTGCTTAGACAGCCTGTGCAAGTCAAAGGGGACCAAACATTATACAAATTCACATCTGGACCATGAAACAAATTGGTGATTTAATTCAGTGTCCTGGCAAGCAATTGTGAATTTCTCCTATTTCATACTATTGTGCACACCACAAAAAGTATAGGTCCCAAAGAAGAGGGGTAGGCTTCCCCCATCATGGGTGGTCAGCCTGGGGCTACCAAGGACTGGCTGAGCTGTGAACTGCCACCATCTTTCTCCTTCCTATAGACAGGCCACGCTCAGAGGAGGGGATAAGGCTGCACACAGAAAGGTTTGTGCTACACTTATCCTAGAAGTCAGAGCAGATAAACTCCCAGGGCTGCCATTCCCACACAAATGGTATCACTAAAACCACAGTGAACTCAGGTTATTGTTCAGTTCTAGTTCTCTACCATAAGAAAACAAGTACATCTAAGCCTACTTAAGGAAACCAGCCTAGCTATAGGCTAAAATTAGCTTTGTAAGCCCATACAGGAATACGACTGGAGACCACAGTGACTTACCAGGGTTTGCTACTTGTGGCTGTCCTGTCTCCCTTTCCAGCACCCCATGCGCATGAATGGAGTAGGGTCGTGTGGCGTTGTTCTTAAACACGATGTTGAGAATATCTCCCACTTCCGCCCACAGAAAAGGGCCTTGAGATAGGAAGAATGTACTCTGAGACTAGCAAAAACTGTCAACATATCTCCTGAGGATATTCCCACCTCTCTCTCCACACTTTCTCCCCAGAGATACTCCCTTATAAGATTTATGGTGTTCCCCTCCCTCTTCTCTACCTTCTCTCTACCTCCCAAAAAAGAGAACTGGATGTCAGATCCAATTCAAGTTAAGTCTTAGAAAACCAGACTGCATGTTTCACAATGAGAGAAATGAAAGTTGTTATGCATTTTATCTGTGCCCAGTACAACCAAGGCTTGATTTCTGAATACTGCTATGCTAAGTTTCACAATGTCTTGATCATCCCTTGCTGCTCATTTCAAAAAACGTGGCAATATTCAACTCGGCCTGACAGTGTCACAAATCAGAGCTGCAGCCCATTTTGAATGGCATATACTGCCTCAGCCTTGCTGCTCTGGCACCACTTATAGTCCTGGGTTCGTAACACAGTCTCCACAGACTTCCATTGGTCATTGTAATGTGCTCCTCCACTTCAAGGCCTGCCTGCTTTTGCCTCAAAAGCATTTCTCTCACACCTACAGATTTTCACCTACACCTACAGATTTTCACCTACATCTCTCAGACTGCTCTCTAGAAGTCAGCAGTTATTTCTGTTCTAGTCAGGGAAAAATGCTTTGCCTAAGACATGAAAGGAAGCCGGTGCAAAGGCAGGCATGAGAACCCAGTCTTTACTACAACCAGTCTGAATTTCTCCTCACCTGTATACACAGCAGATGCCTAAACACCTTGGAGACCTTCAGATTACAGCCCTTAGCCACTGAAGCCCTAGAGTCCAAGTCCCATCACTGCATGAGTGAAAGATGTACCCTGTGCACATACCCTTACCTAGTATCCCTAGGTGTTCGTCACCATTTATCCTGGCCTTGGGGGTCTGGAAAGTCCCATCAGTGTACTCCCTGTAAACTGCTTTCTTGTACCTGGAGCCAAGCAGTCCATTCTCGTTGCTCAAAAATACATCGGCGTAGCTGAGAAATGCAGAATGAGTGCTGAGATACCCAAAAACTCACAGGGAACAAACAGCTAACTTGCAGCAGGGGGTTCTCTAGTTGAATGGGTTTCCCAGAGACCTGCTTTGGCTGCAAAGGTGGGTACAGTGACACAGGGTGTTGCAGCTCCCAGCAGCAGCACCACCAGCAGTGGCATACGCACAAGGTCACAAGATGGCCAAGATACCCAACAGGCTTCACCAACGTCTACTGAAAGACTTTGCCAAAGGCTTCCCCAGAAGAAGGGCTCTACCTCTCTGCAGAATGGTTGTGCCGTTCCCTCTCCCAGCTTCGGTCAGGCATGTAGTCCCACACCACCTCCTCCGCCACGATGTAATATGTCCGCACTCCTTTGTACTGAAGGGCAGGAGCAGGATCCCTTTTTCCACACTTGGAAACGAAGTAGCGTTCCCTCATCCCAGCCTGGTAGTGATTGCTCGTCTGGCAGTAGATCTCAAAAATCCCTGAGGGAGGCAGCACGAACAAGGAAATCAGCAACTTTTAAAGGTCCCAGGAAACAGCTGCTTCCCATGCAGAGCTTGTGACATGGCTGACATCGGTATGTGCGTTGTGTGTATCTGTGCGTTTGTTTAGGGAGCTTGGTTGCCACAGGCCAATAAAAGGAGTTGTTAGAGAAACCAAGGAGGAATGGCAGAACAAAGTCCTACAGAAAATTATCTCAGGAGGCTTTCTTACACAATAACCAGCTTATTAAACGTGAAGAAACCAATAAAGCAACATAACTGTGCCACCACTGCTGAGACACTGGTTAAGTAAAAGATCTAGCCCGCAAATGCCAAAGGGCAGGGCAGGAGACAACCAGCAGCTGAGGCCATCACATTGTGTGAATGAGACACGGTATTGTGTGCCCATCCAGCAAAATGGGAAGACTGGGGTCTGTCATAAATGTGAATCTTTGCAAGCCATGGACAGGGGAGTTAAGCTCTGGTAACTGTCTGCTGCTTTATTCTGAAAGAGATGTTTGCATGTTTCTATGGGTCACAGGCAACAATGTCCATCAGGGCTGTTACTACAAGTATTTATTAGGAAGTGGGAGCCTAGAGAATCAGTCTGGGACAATATGGGACAAAGTCTCCTGTTCTTCTCCAGAATCAGATGCAACTACAGGAGCTGTGGCCTCGTAAATGGGACCAAACAGGATCTAAAGCACAGCTCACCCTGTAAGAATTTACACTGTGCTAAAGAATCAGCCACAGGAGCAAATACCACAATGGGAGACTTTTCCTGCTGCTGAGTTAGATGTGCAGGCACTTACCACTGTTATCAGGCTGCATGAAGGCAGTAGCAAATGTGTGGGGGAACAGATTGGTTGAATCTCTCCGCATTCCATTCACCTGCAGGGTGTTTCCCTGAAACACAGCTCCATGTACATCTGCTTCACTGCCCAAGCCCAGAAGGTGCCAGGACACATTGTCTCCTTCACACACATTCAGCCCGGGCAAGTTACCAAACATAAACCCATTGATGGCTGCAAAGGAGAAAACAATTAACTCTCTGCAGGTAGATACCAGCCAAGAGATTAATTTTGTGCATACACTTTGACAGGGCAGGCCTGCCAGTGGAAATGTAGCTTGCCTGTAATTCACCCCTGAATCCACTCAGAACATGCTTCCCGAGACAGCTGTGCTTCTTGTCCCACATACCACCCACTGCCTCTACCGTCACTTGATTTCAGGCCAATACAACACACAGACACTCCAGCTTCCCAGCTCAGTCTTTAGGTGAACACCACCCCACATTCTGCAGGTTCATTCCTGCTGCAGACAGAACAGCATCAGGCCATACCATGCATCCTGTTTGATTCCTCGAACTCATCATCCTTTTTCACAGAAGTGTCTTCCATCCTCAAATAGTACTTTATGTTTGCGTTTAAATACCAGCTGAGGTTCTCGTCAAACACGCTGAAGAGAAGGTAAAATTCTTTGTCGATCCCTTTCTATAATTACAATGATGGCTGTTAATTTTTAAAATGCACCAATTAACTATCTTTACAGTTAAAGCTGTTTTGCCTGGCTCTCATGTTCTCCTTTACCTTAAAACTTGGCTCATTGAGGGCCAGGGCTCTGTCCCTTTACTCATGTTGAAAATTCCCCTTTTGTTCCATGAGAGGCACCACTTGTAGATTTCTGTGATATTTCACGTTAGTAAAGTGATCGAAATCCAGCCAAGGATATGAAGTCATTGCCTCCTTCTCCCACCACCCCTGTGTCTACGTGTAGGTTTCACCGTCTGTCCAAACCAGACCTGAGATCAGAGCTCAGCCCACAAGGCAGGCTGATGACTATGTTCCACCCCTCCATTCTCCTACCACAGGTCTGGATCAGGGATTTTTTTTTATTACCCTGAATCCTTGAAAATGTTAATTGTCCTAAGAAATGCATTCCAAAGCATGGTGTGTTTCCCCACTAAAAGAACATCCTCAGTGTTGTCCAGATTCTCACTCTGGTATCAGCTCCCTCAGCTCTACCCAGGAAGACACCCTGCAGAGAGGGCTAAGCACACTGTGCACGGAGGAGTGGCCATGCACCTTTCCCAATTAAGCATTCATTAAAGGGTTGCCAAAGATAGTGGAGCCAGAATTGCTGCCCCAGGTGATTCTTCCCTGTCCTGCCTTTACAAACAAGTCTGTCTGTTTTGTTTACACCTTTTCAATACCTGCAAATGTTTTATTATCACAGCTCCTTCGCATAGTGGGCTGCGTATATTCACAATCCTCTCTGCTCAGAAGATTCACATTTCCACCCTGTGTAGCATGCTGATCTCATCTGCATTCCTAATTTAGCTGCATCTTGCCACCACTGAAAGCAAACTCCTCTAGGGAGGCTCTCATGGCAGCTGTTTTCAGACTTGTAAGCCACTCCCTGATCTAAACCACAAGGTAGGCAGGGTGGCAGGAGGTTGTTTTTCTGCCGCCTAGTTTTTCACAATAAGGCTCTGCTAATCTGTCTTGCGCTTCCCCAGTATATTAATTTACTGTCTCCCCTAGATTTACTGCCATGAGTAGACTATCCCTGAGTGAAATTCCAAGAGGAAGTTCTGGTCACCCTTCAGATTTCACCTCTTTCATCAAAAGCATAAAGACAGACATGGATTTTCACATGCCTTTTTGTAGTTAGCTCTGCTTGAAAATGAACTGATCTTGCAGAAGAAATGAGGGTCACCCAAACCTCAAAGCATTGTATCACTCAAGCAAACCACCTGTAAGTGAAAATGTCTTTTCAATGTTTCTGAGACTGCAATGAATATTCCACATGCCTATGAAAGCAGCCTGCTATGAAAGTTTCAGGACAAAAGTAACCTATAAAGTCACATCCAAGGTACAGTTGTTCAGCCAAGTTTGTCTGAGTTTTAAAGCAGAGCCCAGAAACAATTTCAAGGGCAGCCCTTGGGAGCCTTTCCCACATGAGACCTGGGCACCAGCTGTCCTGATGTTAACCTGCCTCATGGCTTTGATTCAACTCTCCTGGACTCACACTATTGTACGTTTGTTTCCATTATGTCCCCTAATGCTTTGTGGATGCTTCCTTTCTCTACATGGAAGCAAAGAACCTGGTAAAAGCATGGCAAGAAAAGCCCTTTTACCTGTTTGTTGCTGCCATCCAAAGTGCCCGGCTTGCAGATGACCAGAGGCCCTACTAAGCCTGAACTGGGGTCTTTGACAGGATTCACAGCCGAGCTGTACATCCAGGTCAGGCAAGGAGGGTCGCTGGACGTGGGCCCAACGTGCTTTGGCACAGTCCAGCGGTACGTAAAGTTGTGCAGCGGTGCAACAGAAACCCCATTCTGGGACAGACCTTTAAAACAGAGATTGGCATGGTTATTCCCAAGGTCCCTGTACAAACTTGGTTACATCTTCTCACCAGCTACATTCATGTCACTAAAATACCCAGCATCTCTGAGGTAAGATGTGGGCGTGTTTATAAGGAACGCTCAAGAAGGGAGTTGCTCTCAGGACCACGTAAATTCCCCTTGGTGCCACACCAGAGACAGGCATGGCATCAGGAGACAACAAAGTGGATCCAGCTGCAGCTGGGGAGATGAATGTTGGAAGCACATGGTCATCTAAGCTGGAGTGTGCTGGGCATGTTCCTCTGCTCACAGGGTCTCAAACAGCTAGAAATGGTCTAAGCTTTGGTTTAAAATTTTCATCTGAAAAACAGCAAGAACTGTACTCCCTCTGGCACCCTCCCTGGGCACCAGTTCAGTGGAAGGTCTCCTTCAGTGAGGCCTCAGGCAGGCTCAGAGGACCATGCTGGCTTCTACCCAGTAAGACATCCAATCCTTCCTGGCTGCAGAAACTCCCCAGCACAGAGGACGTATGGGCTGTGGAGCTCCATCACCAGCATTAGCATTGAATTACATGAGAAAGGCGGGGGGGGGGGGCACAAACCGTCATGGTACCGCATCCCTTCCCACGCCTTCCCATAGGACACTCCATGAGGCTGGATGCTGAAAGGCCAGGAGGCTTTGTTAACAAACATCACCAGGATGGTGTCTCCAACTTCAGCTTTGATCACTGGACCTACACAAATAGCAGAGAGAGCATGTCAGCAACAGAGCAGCTCCCTGGATGACCAAGTGAACCGAAGCAGCCGGGGACACCTTTCACCCAGGTTGAGGGGAGCAGAAGACGCAGAAGAGGCGGACGCCCCACGTGTCAGCACCACTTAAGGCTGTTCAGCCCTGACAGCTGGAACAGGGGGCTGACAAGAATCGCCTGAAAGCATTTTGGGTCTGCAGGAGAACTCGAGAGGCTTCAGGCCTTCACAGGAGGAGTAACACAATGGCCAGATGTGCTGAAATGCTCCTGGGAAAGGCCTCTGTCTCTCGCCCACCTACATAAGGCCCCCTCAGCCTTCAAGGTGTGTGCATCGGGCAGGCACATAAAGAGGGGTGCGAGATGCTCTAAACCCACCGCTGTCTCTGGGAGACACTGCCCCAGACAGCTAGATGGGAACCACGAGTCTTTAATATGCCTGTTTGTTCCCACCAGCCTGCAGACCCCTGGGTCCACAGACTGCTCCTGAAAGCTGTGGGAGGGGATGAGGAAAGCCGGGCTGCTGCCCAGCAAAACCAGCAGAGACCTGTGCCTCGATGGCCCTCCACATGCTCGGGTCCCCTTGTGGAGAACATCTGGAAGCCACGGGTAACTGTGGTCTCCCCAGGCCCTGCTTAGCACCCCAGCAACTCCTGCCTTGGTGCTCAACATCACCTTTGGGTGCCACACCAATTCCTCAGAGGAACCCCAAGCCGAGCCCTTTGTTAACAGACCGCTCGCCTTCCTGATATACGAGAGGGCTCGTCTCTCCAGCCTGGAGCCGTGTCCCTCTCCCCTCCATCAACTAAGCCTTAGGGTTTGACTGCTCCTTGCAGTTCAGAAGGACCATCTTAGCACACTGGTCGACCATGGGGCAATCCCACTGCAACTCTTCCACCCATAAGACTCCCTCTTCCCCATCCCTCCCCTCTGGGATGGCCCAGACTCCACCCCCACTGCTCATTAAATGTCTCAGGCAACTGATGTAGGCCATAAAACCAACAGTCTCAGAACAAAAAGCAAGCAACCTGCTGTGTGGTTAGTGACCTGGATAGGCTACCCACAGTGTCTGGTGAGCACACAGGACTTTGGGCAGCACCACAGCCAGCCACTGCGAGGGAAAGCACGTGGAGGGCAGCAGGAGCAAGCTGTGGGGTGAGGAACCGTCAGGTGCCCACAGCTGGTGTGCTTAACAGCTCCATGAAGAAAAGTGACAGCGCTAACAACCAACCACCCAGCCTTGCCCACAGTACAGCTTCGTGTATTTTAGGGCAAGCACAGGCAGCATAAGCCACCAGTGCGTGCCCATGCAGCATGGGTTATCCACACTGTACCACATCACATTCAGCAGCTCCATGTTCCAGAGCTCGGTCCTTCATGGCCCCATATCTCTTCTAGACATCCCAACCACTTTATCAAGTCTGCTTTAATCAGCCAGTTCAAATGACTTCATGCATCTCCCCCCACAGATGTCACTTGTTTATCTGACCCAGGATTTTCATCAATTAATCCTTCAGTGGTTTTAGTTTACCAGTAGAAAATACCTGTAGTTTCTTTTTACAAAGTCATATCTGAGTTTTCCCTCAGTCACTTGTCTTTCTACAGGAATGGGGCTGTTGCTGGTAATGCTAACCCTTTTTCTTCTCCCTTGGTTCCCAAGGTCCAGCAAGACACCGTCAGCTCCTGACAGTTATGCTGCATCTCTCCTATGCATAACTCCACCACTTTTATTCATCTGCTTAAACTTCTTTTTTGCCCCTCTCCACTATTCTCTCCCCACCTCCCAGTCTGTGTTTTACTCCATGTGCTCTCTCCTTCTGTGGCCTCTGCTGGCATTGCTGTTGCTAATTTCTGGTGTCACTAGAATATTAGTCACTGCTGACGCAGGAAGTTGGACCACACCTATATGCTTCTACTGTGTACATCACAGCCTTCACACACAATTCATTTGCCCCTGCAGACTCCCTATTTTCTTCTCTCATCATTCTTCACCACCCTCCCTGTCACCTGGCTATAACAGAGAGCGCACTCACTCAGGAGAGGAAGCCTTCTGTGAGAAAGTGGGGTTTGTAGCATACCTTGAAGATTCTCAGTCAAAAACACACAACTGAGGGCTATTACTGTGAGCAGTTTAGCTCTAGTTACAGATACTATACTGTGTCCCTCAGCCCTTACTACTAACGTCTAAAGACTGCCCCAGCAGAAAAGCGATTCTGCCTATTCTACCATTCCACATCCTCCGCCTGTCCCCCCTCACTCTTAGATGTAACTGCTGCAAAACACCTCCCCCGTGCCACTCACTGCACCATGAAACAAGAGGATGATTACAGCCAACTGGTACGCCTGACATTGGTATTGTTCTCACTGACACTGAAAGAAGATTTGTGTTGCTGAATGATTCCTACCAAGTATCCCAAGGTGTTTCTCTTCTTCTGATTGCTGCTTTTCCTCACGGAAGGTCTCATCAGTATATTCCACGAACTTTGCTTTCCAATAGACTCCACCAATTCGGTAGGGGCCACGCTTGAAAAACTGCTCAGCAGGGCTAAATGCAAAAAGCAAATGTCAGGTCATTTCTATGAAAATTAGTCCTGTTCTCCTGCTCCCTCCTCACACCCCTTTGGCAACGCCAGCAGCATCTCCAAACCAAGCAGCTTTTCAGACAAGGACAGCATCTCTGGTTTGGAACAGAGCTTGCTTCTGTGAAGCTTTTTCATCCTACAGATTCATCTACCCACTGTGTTCAGGGAGCACCTCTGGCAAGCAGGTGTCTCCCAGATGAAACAGCCAGGCTCAATGGCACAGGTCTGAACAGCATCTCTATACAAGCTGTGCAAAAGAGGGCAGTGAACAAAACTGCAGTGCAGTAAATAAGTGGAAAGGCAGTGCTAAAACACTGAGTTTTGGCTGGCCAGGGGACAGCCCAGGGGACAACTGTGATCATAACTGAAAAAAATCCCCACACAACAGCTGTAAAGAGAGACTTATCTCCTCCACTACCACCCTCTCCAAACACACAGAGAAATGTTAACATGCCTCACAGGAGAGGCAGTTTAGTTACAAGGCCAGCTCACAGGTCTAAGGAGCTTTCAGTTCTAAGGTCTGCAAGAGAGTTGCTGCATGGCTTTGAGTAAATCATTAACCACTCTACAGTTCTAGTTCTCCATCTAAAAGAGGTATATCTTCTCCAACAGCTTCCCAAGGAAGGGAATGGAGGAGGAAGAATGTCTTTGTTTCAGTTAGCCAAAGTTTGAACAGGAAACCAGTCACCAACTGCTATCATAACCATCTGCCATGGGATGGAAGGCTGTCATTGAGGTCACTGCGTTTGATTTCCTAGAAACTGCTTGCTGCAGCAAGGCTACACTGAAGCGTATCTGCAGGCTAGCTCTGCCACCCCGTGTCTGCTGCAAGATGTGCTTTCTTAACAGTTCATCAAATATACAGATCTGTTCCTAGGTCAGGCACAGCAAGCAGAAATTAAGCCCAGAAACAAACGTGGTAGCTCACATAACAAGCTGGGACTCCTGGCGTCTGTGGGTAAGGCTATGAAACGCAGCACACTTCTGCATGAAGTCCCCTGAGGTACCTAGTACTGCTCTCAGTACCGTCTAGCTACAGCAGCCTACATTTCCAGATTGGGTGATCTGCCTTCCCAGGAAATGTACACCACGTGAATTGCAGGCATGTATTTTGATAAGAAAGAAATTCCACATTTTCCTTAGCAGCCTCCCTGACACAGAGCAGAGACCCCCAAACACTGCCCTAGCCCATCAGTCTCTTGCTTACCTGCCTGCCTCACTCAGCCGTTTCCCACTGCTTTGGTCAAGCCCTGAAGGTCCATAGTCCCACTGCACTTCCTTTGCAGCTATGTAGTATTTCCGAACTCTCCCTTCCAGGGTGGATGCTGGAGCTTGCTGAGAACAGGGCCGGACTTCATAGAGTGCCCCCATCCCAGCTGTTCAAGACAGAGGATACACACACTTAATGTCTCTCGGCCAATTTGACCGGGCAACGAACACAGTCCCACCTTCCTACTATGAACTGGCCATTTTTCCTCTGTTGTCCCAAAAGGCACATGGCTGGGAGAAGGTGATTAGGTGGTTCCCACAGTAAGGAGTTTTCTGTGTTAGTGAGCAGAGCTTCTTACCTTAGATATTGGATGCTATAGAAATATGGACAGAGAGTGAATAGAGCTTTCTGCTTGTCCTGGTTTCAGCTGGGATAGAGTTAACTGTCTTCCTAGTAGCTGGTACAGTGCTATGTTTTGAGTTCAGTATGAGAAGAATGTTGATAACACTGATGTTTGTTGCTAAGTAATGTTAGACTATAGTCAAGGATTTTTCAGCTTCTCATGCCCAGCCAGTGAGAAAGCTGGAGGGGCACAAGAAGTTGGCACAGGATACAGCCAGGGCACCTGACCCAAACTGGCCAACGGTGTATTCCATACCATGGGACATCCCATCTAGTATAGGAGCTGGGAAGTGGGGGCAGGGAATCGCCGCTCAGGGACTAGCTGGGTGTTGGTCGGCAGGTGGTGAGCAATTGCCCTGCGCATCATTTGTACATTCCAATCCTTTTATTACTACTGTTGTCATTTTATTAGTGTTATCATTATTAGTTTCTTCTTTCCTGTTCTATTAAACCGTTCTTATCTCAACCCACAAGTTTTACTTTTTTCCCCGATTTTCTCCCCCATCCCACTGGATGGGGGAAAGTGAGTGAGCAGCTGCATGGTGCTTAGCTGCTGGCTGGGGTTAAACCACAGCACTGCTCTCCTCAGATGTACCATACAAGTGCCTCTTATAGGGGCTAGAGCTCTTAAGGCATGTCCTCATCTTAGCTTTCAGCTGCACCAAACTCACTGTCTTCACCGCTGACCAATGTGGAACATCATACCATGGTACAAGTCATCCCCACTAAGTCTGGCCTGCCCATTAATAATCAAGCCACCCCAACTTATACAAGACAAGGAATCACCCCATTCATCTAGGGACATTTTTAGCGGGAATGCTGCCCAAGGCAGCGTCCCCTATCACACTGTATGTCACGGGACCACACTGGAAGAAAAAAGGGAGGCCACAGAGTGCCTTACCTTGTATGTGATCATTGATCTGACAGCTCAGTAGCCATCTGCCAGGGTTACTGGGGATCATGTCAGCTGTAACAAAAGTGGCTGGGAAGAGGCTGGCCACATCTGTCCTGTGGCCTCGAATATTGAGCATTTCTCCATGGAAGTAGGCTGTATGAACATCAATTTCATTGCCCATCCCGAAGAGATGCCATGAAACATAATCCCCAGCACACATTGTCACGTCAGGGAGGTTCCCAAACACATAACCATTAATAGCTGCAAAACCAAGCAAGCCAAAATCAGACGTTAGAAAAGGGGCCTTCACAGCTTCTGCCAGCAGGTCACAGTACAGACGTGTTTAGAGGATGGACCTAACCAGAACTCATCCTCCTCTTCTTGTTCTGGAGATCCCAGCTCTACAACACATTCCTAAAATTAAGTGTATTCAAAATATCCAAACAACTAACAAAGGCTCATTCAGACCAACAATTAAATCAAAATAACAAGTCTTTTTTCCAGAGTTGTTGCACTGTCCCTGTGATACTGTTTGCTTAGCACATGATCTCAGAGCTTGCTGTCTCCCTCCTCCCCCTCCACTCACACCCTGGCATACAACAGCAGAAAGCCCATTTCAAGATCCCAGAGCACTGACAGCCCTGGAGTGACTGGGCAGAGTCAGTGGCTTCACAGAGGTGTCACTGACCATGCATTTTGTTGCTCTCTTGGAATTCCTCATCCTCTTTGTCTACGGAGCCTGGATCTGTGCAGAACAACGCTATGTTCTCATCCAGGTACCAGCTTAGGTTCTCATCCACCACACTGAACATCAGAAAGAAATCAGTGTCCACGTCCTGGCGTCTTTGAGAACTGCCAGTCAGTATTCCTAGGGTGAAAGAAAAGATGAATGAATACCCACACGCAGAAAAGCGGACATCAGTCAAGGGATTAAAACACCAATAGAAGAGTAACTCTTATCACACAGATTAGAGACAGATGCTTTCCTCACCATCCTAGCACAGCTCACTGCTGAATTCTAGTAATCTCACTCTTTTCTAATATATCCTTGCTAACAAATTTCTCACACCCAAGCAGCTCTGCCACTGCATGGCTGAACTGCAACACCTTCAGTGTTCTTACTCCTGCTGAAATCAAGCAGTCCTCATTTCTTTTTTAATACACAAACTATGTCTTGGACAAGATTCCTGCTTTTAACACAGATTCAGAGAGCACTCTCAGATCAAGAGGCCTACAAGCTCACCTGTCCAGCCGCTAAGGCATAAAGACAGAACCCAGCTAGAACAGAGGTACTGTCTTCTCCACTCATGCTGCATTTTCCCCTGAAGCTGGGAGCTGCCCACCAGAGTATCTTCTCATCCTGTCCTTGTTCAAGTCACCACAAAATCTTCACAGTATGAAAATCCAGCCCTCAACTGCTTTCTCTTGGAGTTTTTACCTTTTTTGCATGTAAGTAATGGCCCAATTAATCCAGATGCAATGTCCTTTGGTGCATCAATATGAGAGTGGTAGATCCAGGTCAAGCAGTTTGGGTCATCAGCAGTTGGGCCGTGATCTTCAGGGACAGTCCAAGCATAGGTGTAATTCCCTCCTGGGAAAACAGCATCATCCTTCTTCTGATCCTGGGGGGACATATCAGGATACAGGGATCCTAGAACAATTGAGCAATCACAACATCCATTCAAGAAGAGCAGAGATGTCCACACATGTAACCTTATACTGAGCTGCTCTCAGTAGAAAGCCACACATATATACTTGGGTAGCAGCTTTTAAAGTGAGACTCACCATCCTAAGACTGAAATATTGTTTAATTATCATTCTCTCAAAGAGAAACTGAGGCAGAGCCATTGCAAGGTAACTTGCTCAGTAAACGGGTCAGCACAGAGTCAGAAATTCCATGATTCCCATTCTGCCTATTGCTACTTTGCCTTCAACTCTGCATGTGTCAGTCAGCCTCTCTCCAGTCTCTAAGGGTGCTTCAAATAGCAGCTCTTCAGTCTCATACTTCACCAGTCTTGTGTACTCCCTGAAGCTCATCACATTCATAACTCATACTACAGCATTTCAAATAATGAATATAGTTCTTTTCCTTCTGCGCCACTCTCCCACTGGCAAGCTTTGGAGGTTCTTCTAAAAAATCAAGAAATTTGGGCTGTGTACTGTATCACCCAGGTCAGGAAACTACTCCCAGACCCACAAGCCTGCTAACCCAACATCAGGTGATTTCACTAAACACCTAAGTGCAGTTGCTTTCCAGCAATATAGCTTTGGGCTAACCAAGTCTGCGGCTTTACAGACATCTCTCCTCAGTGCATACTCCCAAGTTCCCAGTGAGCAAAATCTGTCTCCTTTATGGCAGTGGCTTATTTACCTTCAGAGTCCTTTTTGTAGAAAACACCATGAGGATGGATTGTATATGGTCGACTAGCAAAATTTTTTAGGTGTACTTTAATGGTATCCCCCACTTCTGCTCGGATGACAGGCCCAAGGAACCCCAGCCAGCCAGGTTTGGGAATCTCAGTGGTGTACGTGGAATCTGTGTATTGCTTATAGACAGACTTCTTGTATGTGCTTCCCACCCTGTCTTTGCCACGCTGGAGGAATGTTGAGGCCTTGCTGTTAAATTCAGAAGAGGGAAAGGCATCATGAGTCATGCATCATATAAAACAGCTGGTCGATAACACCGCAGAGTGATGACAACGCACAGCTTTCCCAGGTAAGCCTGAAAGCTTTGGCCTGTGCTCTACCCTAGCATGCTCTAAGCCATCCATGAGCTTCCTTGTCCCACACCTTTTACTGCTGTGACACAGATAGCACAGCCTGCTTGAGAAACAGGCAGCACTGGCCGTTAGACCTGTCTGCTTTCTAAGGGTGTGAAACACAATGGGGGACACCAGCACATTCACAGCTTGGTGAGCCTGGGACCACAGCCACAAGCGTGGCCAGACACCTCCTGCCATGCATGGCCACAGCCTCATCCCCAGTTCTTCATGAACAGACACAAAGCGCACCCCTGAATTGTGCAATGCAAACAAGGAATGGGAAGGATGGTACTTCTCTGACAATCACGTGTGGGCGACACAGGAAAGACCAAAGCCCTCCTCATGCTGGCTTCAGCCTTCACTGGGCTTTTAGAAACTCACTTCAATGCCTTCATGGCATTTGCAGCTAAATCACAAGAGAAGGGGTGGGGGGGTGGGGGGGAAGTCTCCTGAGCTCTCTGGAAAAGACAAATTTATACTTAACAGATTCTGAATTCTTGTAGAATTCTGAATTACTTGTAGAATGGCAGACAAGTCAGGCAGGTATGTACCCAGCACGTAACCAGCTTCCAGAGTGAAAACCTCATAGAGGTACTAAAGTTCAACTCATGAGTATATTTGCACTTTATGGCTAATTCTTAGTAGATAAGAGATGAATCATGGTCCAGGTATTAGTGGGACCAGCCTAAATGAGAGCTGAGGTTACTCCCCCCACTTCCCCCTTAGTATCAATCACCCTGCAGTAATATAAGTAGCCCTGAAATACAAGCAAACTCTAACGCGTGAAGATGAACAATTGAGACCAAAACATTAAGCATTGCCCTTGTCATTCAAAATTCTGAAGGGCTGGGCTCTAGCTATACAATCTAGAACTCATCCCTTTGCAAAGTCATTCCTACAGCCACTACTAGCGAAGAGTTTACAGATAATTCATACTTTATTTTGCAGATCTGCCTCATTTCCCCCCCCACATAGTCCATTTCTTCCCAAGAAAAAAAATTCTTCAAGCATTTTACTACTTCTATCATTCTTATCAATATCACATCCTTTTCTCATTGCTAGCAATTTGGCTTCTGCAATCATTGTACAAGTCCCATTAGCTAACTTTTTGCAGTGACAGAACAGTTTTTAAATCACTTTTAAGTGTAATGGCCTCAAATTTGATTTCCTTCTCTTCATGTATTGTGACAGAAAGCAAGCAAAACCCACTGCATTCGTTATCACTGCAGGAGTCAGCAATAACACCTTTATTAATCCTGAATTTTGGGGGGTTTCCTTTTCTGTGAACTAATTTAAGTCTATTAAGCATCTCCAGAGAACAGAGACTTTTCCACACTAAACTGACAGACCTTCATGTTTTTCTGTGAACCCCTCCTATTCCTGCTGTGCTGTTTCTGAAAGATATGTACAAACCCAAGTGTTATTTATTATGGAGAGGTAAATGACTGAGGGCAGGTTAAGAAATAAGTGTTATTTGCCATAGAAAATGGGGGGAAGGGAGCACAAATGCCTTTAAAAAGCTGTGGAAAGCTATGAAGAAGGGAAAAAAAACCACCAAAGAAAAAAGTTTGGTGTTTTGAAAACTAAAACCAAAACCTGTTTTTGTAGTGACTCAAAGTAATTACTGCAGTTTCCAGATTTACCTTTGCAACAAAAACAAAAACATTTTTTCAAACAACCCCTAAAATTTCATGCAGGAAGTTGCATTAAGTCTAAGGCTTGAAATTCCATTTAAATAAAAACAAGCCGTCTCTGTGAAGTCATTTACATCAAGGTGAAAAGTCATTATGCCTCAGGATAGTTCCAGCTGGTGATCAGCTTGTGTAAGAAAAATGAAACCCCAGGGCAGAGTATGGCACAATCTGTTCTATTATAGAGTGTTTGTACTTCCTTCCAGTGTATGGGCACTGACCACTGGATGCTCCATTAAACTGATCATTCGTTTTTCTCACTGATACAGTTTCTACGTTCCTATGATAAAACAAGTTAAACATTAAGCTCATAAAGATCAGACATCTATCAGATCGTGTCTCTTGCTTGCTTAGATGCCCCAGAATACTTGCATGAAATTACTCATAAAATTACTATTTTAAGCCAGAACCAAACTAAATTCTAACAGAACTAAACATACAGGTTATGTGCAATGCTTTGGTTAGCGAGTACGTTCTTTCCTGTTGGAGCATAGTTCCAGTTCACCTCATGGATCCCCAGGTAATAGACTCGGGTGACACCGCCAACAAACATGGGTGACAGCATCTGGATGTAAAGCAGCAACAACCAAAACGATCCCATCATAGCCTGAAGATGCTTTTAGAGACCTATTTGGGAGAAAAGAAAAACAAAGGTAATGAAACAGAAGTAGAATATGGCCACATGGTTTGAAGGTACTGGACATTCTGAGAGGGTATGAAGAAATCGGGTAGAACTCCTATTGGGATCATTATTCAAATACCCAAGAAGGAAATCACTCCCATAACAAAATAAATGCACAAGGTGGATGGAGATTGTGCCTTGCTATTCAGTCCCCAATACCAAATGTGCTTCTCTTGTCACAGTTTGATTAACCTTTTTTTTCGTCTGTAGTTCTCTTCCAAATGCTTTGTTCTATAGTGTTGGGAAAATCCCGCTAATTCAGTAAGCTTTCACACAGTAGGAGATGAGGTGAACAGATTCACAGCAAGGGCTATGTTAGCAGAAAAGGCACCTGTAAATCCTATATGCTGTGTAATTGTTGTCTCAGGGCAGCAGGGTCCTGAGCAGAAAGTGCCACGTGCGCCAGAATGTCAAGTGACTGGTTTTTCACCACCTCTAATGTCCCAAACCATCTCACAGGACCACATACAAAGCTCACAGAAATAATCCTGAGCAAGTATCTTTAAACTGTTGCCAAGATGTCTCTGTTCTACTAAGCCACCTGAGGAAGTATGACTTAGTCACTATGAAGTAATTTTAAATTTTAACTTCTTTAAAGATTGCTCTTAAAGAATGGTTCTCTGTAATCCAGGCAGTGCATCTCAAATGGGCTGCACAAGGCTTTTTGCTTAGTCTAGTTCCATTAAATATTTTCCCCATGATTTAGATCATGAAGTAAGGAGCTTAGTCATAAAACTTCCATTCAACACCAAGCTTGGTGTGAATAAGCACCAGAAATACTCTGAATAGAGATCCAGGGCAAGTTGCAGAAATCATCTGAAATCATCAAGCTATAGTTCTGTGAATACAAGTCCAAAGAACTAAGTGTATGAAAGAGAAACTGATGCAATATGGGACAGCAGAATTACACCAAAAGATAAGAAAATAGTTTAGGGTTAAAATGTACGACAAACTAAATAAAAACCCACATGAAAATGCTGAGAAAGATCTCAGCCACTGACATAATTAACAAAGCTGGACGCAACCAGTAATCAAACTGCAACCTAAAACAGATGTCTAGCTCTTGAGACACCTAACAGCAACTTAGAAAATATTCAGCAGAGAGAAACAGACAGCAAGAGAATTAGAAAAATGTGACCTAGCAAGAAAGCTTAAAGGAATCAGTTTTCTTTAACTTCAAAAAGAAGGGTATGGTGACATAACACCACATCAAACACAGAAAGGTTTGTGGTTTGTTTTTTTTTTTTATAAAGAGGTAGTCATTATCTATTCTCCCTCGTCTTTGGTAATAGTGACATGAATATATCAGGTTTATTTGCAGCAAAGCTGGATATTACATAAGCTTTCAGCTAGCACAGCATCACGCTAGAACAGCTTTCCTAGAGAAGCTGGGAAATCACTTACCACATCCAATACCCAGTACACGGGATTCAACACCAGCACATGGCAATGGACTAGTTACCTATTCATATCACTTCCAAACTTGTATTTCTGATTTCCAAACATGCTGTACTACCCTCAGAAGCTAAGGGTAATCAACTATTACTGATTCCAAACAGCCATTAAATTGAGAAATTGAGAGAAAGCTGTGGAAAAACCTTCTTTCCCTCCTTTCTCAAAAGGGAGCTGTAGGGATCACTCTAAATCTGAGATGGTTTTGATCCATCAACAGATTATAGCTCTGCTCCAGCAGCAGGCCCTTCAGAAGGTCCCTGTCACACCTCTGAAGACACTTGGGTACAGAACAGCCCCTTCCCCGGGGTCCCAGCGGAGCAGGGATGATGGCAGAGTGCTTGCTCAATCCCCCTGCTGCGCACCACCCACTAACCTGCACTGTCCTTATTCCCTGCTACCGGCTGCTCCAGTAACCGGTGCTGCTCACAGGCAGGTGAAATACCTGCCCTGACCCACTCGTTCTGTGCCAATTAAGAGGTTTTGAAGCAAGGATTTTGGAAAGCTGTACCCATGCTGTGTCACACACACACACACACCGTACTAGCAAAAGGCAGTGGTGACAGCAATGAGGCAGGACAAAGCCAGCAGTGCCAGCCCTCAGCCTGAAACCTCCCATCCTGTTGGCACACACCCTGCTGGGAAGGGCAAGGGGATACTTTTGACTCAGCCGAAAAAGCGGCCTTCTTGTCAACGGGGGTCAAAGTATGCAGGAGCAGCTCTCTGGGGAAAGTGCGCCCAGTGCGTGAGGTGGCCATCATCAAGGACTGGGAGCCACTGAGCCCAGGGAGTCAGCGTGGGCTAATCTTTATATCCTCTTACGTTAACGGTTTTTGCAAGCAATATCAAATCCTAGGAAAGGGCAAGGCTTAGACTTTATACCAAAGGGGAACAGCAACTCTTAAAGTTGGTTGTGGAAACTGCCTACTGAGACAGATGCCCACTGCGTCAGCCCACTATTTCTACGTAGCAGAGTCCCTGCTTACCACATCAAAGCTCTGCACTGCCGCATCAGGACGCTTATCAGATAAATCAGAAACGACCAGAAGTCATGGCAATCTAAACGCCTTGAGAATGTGCTCTGGCATTGCTGCCATACTGGGGTTTTACAAAAGTCCCGTCTGGACCTTAGGCTGGAGTCTGATTACGACATCGCACATACCTCTGTGGCAATTTTAGGAAACAGCAAAACAACATCACTCAATGAAGATGCAGCAGGCTAGACTGATTGTGTTCTCACAGTCTCTTTACAGCAACTGATCACCATTTAGTTACTCTACTACTGCAAGGTGAAGGAAACCAACAACCTTAAACTCACGTCAAAAAAGTTAATTTTTCCTTGAAACGTATGCCTTGATTAAAGAAAAAAAAAACCACCACCACAGCCACCCCAAACTTTGTATTACATTCATCCCTGAGCCTTGATACTTTACAGCAGAATCCTTGCTCCCCGGGCTGCCCTTTGCCGATTCACTACTAGTACAGGCACTGCGAACAAACGGAAAATCAGACCTCGGTCTCTTTGGTAGCTAACCAACCTCCATTTGACCAAGGCAGCCGGGCTGACCGCAGGGCTCTTTCCCGACACCCGACTGCAGAGAAACCGTTGCCCGAGAAAGAGGGAAGAACAGTGTAAAACGAAGGAAGGAAACCCCTTACCCCTCACTTGCGGAGCAGGGCTGGACGCGGGCTCTGCGGCAAGGCCGAGAGCGTCTGCTGGCAGCCACCTCCGGCGGCGGGAGCCTGCGGGCTGCGGCCGCACCACGGCGGGGACAAAGTCTGGGCTGTAAAACGGCCGCTGCCGAGCCTCCCGCCGGCGGGACGAGACCCGGCCCCGCCGCCCGCTCCCGCAGGCACGCCCCGCAGGGCGCCGGCCGGCCCGGGGCGAGCCGCCGGACCCCGCTCCCCCCGCAGACCCGACGGCGCCTTCCCCGCCGCCCTCCCGCCCGCCCGCGGGGGCCGGGCCGCTCCGCCCCACGCACCTGCGGGACGCGCCCCGGCCCCGCACACGGAGCCCGGGCAGCGGGGCCCCACCGCGGCCGCCGGCGGCGCGCACCTGCCCGCCCCGGGCTCGGTGCCCCGCGGCCCGGGGCTCAGCCCCACCCCCATCCCCGCTCCGGTGCGGCGAGCCCCGGCAACGCGGCGGGCACGGTCAGAGCTGCGGAGCGTGGGCGCCGGCACCTACCTGCCGGGCGGAACGGACGGGACGCGGCCCGGCCCTGGCAGCGGGCCCTCCCCGGGGACGCACCGGGCGGGGCGGGGGGCGGCGGCGCCGTTAAAGGCGCCCGGCGATGTCACGGGGCCGCGCGCCGCGCTCCCTCGGGAGCACAACAAGAGTCACGCTCGCCGCCGCCGGGCCGGGCCGGGCGGGCGAGGGGGCGGGGCCAGGCGGCACCGCACCAATGAGCGCGCTCCCCGGGCCGTCGGCAACGCCCCGCCCAGCGTCACGGCCGCCGTCGGCAACGCCCCGCCCTCCCCGGCCCGTTGCACGGGAGCGCGGCCCGGCGCGGCCCGGCCCGAGGATGCGGGAAGGGTCGGCGCTGCCCGGCGCCCCCGGCGCCGCCGCCCCGGTGCCCGGTTTCCTGGCCAAGCTCTGGGCGCTGGTGGAGGACCCGCAGAGCGACGACGTCATCTGCTGGAGCAGGGTGAGGGCGGCCCGCGGGGCCCTGGCCCGGCCGGGCACCGCCGCCCGCGGGGCGGGGAGTCGGGGCCGGCGGCGGGGAGCGGCGCGATAGCGGGGCCGGGGCCGGGGCCGGGGAGGCCCCCGCGGAGGGCCCTGGGCGGCCCGGGGAGCGGGGCGGGGGGGAAGCAGCGCTGGGCCAGGGCTGCGGGGCCGTGCGGGCAGGGCGGCGGCGGTGGCGGCCCCGCTGCGGGGAGCGGGGAGCGCCCCTCGTCTCCCCTGGGGAGCCGGCGGGTCGGGGCGCCCCGGCCCTGGGCAGCGGCCGCCCCCGAGGCGGGGGTTGGTGTCCGCGGTAGGTGCGGGTTGGCGGGGGGGGGTGGGGGGGTAACGGCGTGGCCCGGCGCTTCGGCGGGGGGAGCCCGGTTGTGGGCAGGAGCGGGCGAAAGGGGGACGCGGGGAAGCGGCGAATTGGGGGGGGGGTGGGGGGGGTGTCCCGGTGCCCCCGCTGCCCGCCCGGTGGCCACGCACGACCCTCTGGCGCAGTGAGCGCAAAGCGGTGGAAAAGGCACTTCCAGAAATAGCGTCCTTGTCGGTTTTCCTTCCTGAGATCGGGAGGACAGGCCTCGCTGGCACAGGACCCCGCAAACACCACCGGCTGGTGAGGCCTCGGACACAAGCACAGTGCTCAGTGTTGTCCCCCGTCCTTTTTAGAGCGTTTTTAGGTTTTCTCCCCTTTTTTTCAGGGGTTTGGCCTTTACAAAGGAAAAGATGGAAAGAAACATAGTATTTTCGTTCCTAAAAACGATACCAAGACCTGCCCGCGTTCGGGAAGTTTGAACCTGAGACTATGCTAAATCCGAAACTGCTTGTGTCACAGTTACCCTTTTTTACCGCTGGGTTGTGTCGCCTGAACTTTTAGTAACTCTGCAACATTACTTGGTTATTTTTAGTGGTGACATAGTATATACAATGGAAGAATCTTGTCAGGAGCTGGGCAGCTCCGATCAAGGGAGATAGAAGCCCTCTAGTGACATGAATTCCATTGCACTTCAGCAATGTTTACGTGTCTTGTGGACAAAGAGAGCAGCAGATACACGGGTTTTTAGAACAATTTTTCTTTCGGTTAAGGTCAAAACTTCAGGGCTTTAAAAAAAAATTTCCCGTTCAATAGAAGTATTCCATGTAACTGTCTTTTGGGACTCAAATTTTTTGGTACAGTACCAAGTACTCAGAAGTGCTCACATAGGCAATTCCCTCTGCTAAGTGTTTTGCCCTTCCCTGTTGTAGGAACTGTCTCTGTTGATTTATGGTCTTGGCTTACAAGCAACACCTTAGAAAAGTTGTGCTTGTTCTCTAACTGTTGCTTCTGCTTATCTCCTAGAATGGCGAGAACTTCTGCATTCTGGATGAGCAGAGGTTTGCCAAGGAGCTACTCCCCAAGTACTTCAAACACAACAATATCTCTAGCTTCATACGACAGCTTAACATGTGTAAGCATCAGCTGTTCTCATGTATTCTTTCTGCCAATTTCATTGCTGCTTGGTATCGATTTGAATTTCTTTAAACAAACCAATTGACTTGGCAGGTCTTTCATCCCTGAAAACCTGAATTCTGGTCTTGAGTTTGCTTTGCAACAGGAAAAGATAACAGGAGAGCTTGGCTTAGTCTTTGTTTTCTGTGTTTCAACTCTGAGTCCTTTTGATCAACAACCGTAAAAATATTGTTTCATGTGCTGGTACCTAAAGCTTGGGTAGAGTTCACTGGGCTCCAGTGGTAGTGTTAATGGTAATGGTAACAGCAAATTTATGCATACCTAGAGGAACAAAGTCTGTACCTACACCCATGCAGCTAGTATATGAAAAAAATTGCCTAGATTACGCTGTTGCCTGCATTGCTGTGTTGAAACAAGGTTAGTCACACTGATGGATCGAGCTGGACTAAGTTTCTCATTAAGTTTCCTGTGCTCGACTTGTGAGCATCATGTAGCATCCATTATATAACACATGTACAACTTGTACAGGGAAAGAAGCTGGAATGAAGTGGTAATTCAAAGGTATGGTACGATGTGCAGGGCTGCAACGCACAGCAGAAATAGTTGTTTTGCAGCAGACAGCTTAGGGGCTGAGGGAGGGTACAAACTGCATAGAGGATGGCTGCCTTATTTAGAATTTCCATTCAGAGTAAGGGGGAGGAACTCTCTGTCCTTGTCCAATAGGTTTGCCTGGTCTCTCTAGCCTATGCCTATTTAGATTTTGTCAGACATGAGAGAGAAAGCATACATTTAGCCTCTTGACACACGGTGGATGCTGCTGTTCGTGTCAAGTGTTGGTTGGGACTCCATCACTTGAGTGTCAAAGGATAATGCAAGTAAACAATTGTCAGTTGCCTTGTAGCAAGGGTAAATGCTAAAATGCAAATATTCCTATGAAGACGTGCAATGCGATAGCAGCTTCCTTTTCCTGCTGGACCTATGCTAGCTTCGAGTAAAGTTTTCTAATGATAGCGCTGTTGGGGCACAAGGAAACTGGAATACATTAACTATCTTAAAAACTTGGCCAAGGTGAGACATGGATTGGTCTGTCAACTGTATTTCGCATCTACCCTGAGGTACTTGAGGCAGATGGAAATAGACCCCAGTGGTACAAGACAGCATTTGTTTTTATATGCATTTGTCTGGGATTATAGGCATGAAAAGGAAAGTGCACCGTTCCGCTGCTTCTGCCGGGGCAAGATTTTATTCAAGATGTCCTAATAAATCTCATTTCTAGTTAACTTTTGTGATTGTTTGGACATCACTGGCTTGCTTGCGGACAGTAGCTGGCATCTGCCATGCATGCTGGTGTACAGCCTGCAAGGTCATGTGATGGTATTGTGGATGTGTTCTCTAGCTGTGAAGATCGCAGCAGTCAAATCATTGACCACCAAAGAAAAGCTGCTTTGGCTGTTTTTCATAGTTTCTGCTCCCAGTAACTGTAGTGCTGTAGGCGTTTCAGTAGCCTTGGGGTTTGCTTTAGCTATGTGTTGTAACAGTCAGCTTTGCACTGAAAGAAATGACTTTGTTAATACCTCTCCACAGATGGTTTCAGGAAGGTGATTGCTCTGGAGAATGGTATGATTACAGCAGAGAAAAGCTCAGTCATTGAGTTCCAGCACCCTTTCTTCAAGCAAGGGAAGGCACATTTACTGGAAAACATCAAGCGCAAGGTATAGTCTAGGCATGTATTTACTTTCGCTTTTTTTGTTATGAAAAGTAGCTTATCAAGAGCGTGTCCAGGGGTTTCAAACACTTTACAGCCAACAAATTCCATGGGAACCAAGGTTGTGCATCATGATGCAAGCTTTTGTAACTCCCTCCTGAATGGCATGCTAGTGCTTGGCTTGGCCTCCTCATGCCAGCTCTTAGACAAAACACACCCTGCTGTTGTTTAGTAATGCACTGGAGTAGGGCCACATTCTTCATAGCTGTCAAAGTAGAGCCCTTTTTCCACAGAGCGTTCATATGCCTGATTACAGCTTAGCATGGTCTTCAATTCTGCCAGCGTGGCAGCATTGGAAAGAGTCACAAAGTGAAAGAAGCAAAAGAAAATACATTCCCAGTTGGTGCTCACTGAAAATTAGCAAGGGCATCAGTAATCCGTTCATTTGGGCGAGTTTCCGTAAATTACATAGTTCGCCAAAACTATGTTGCCACTAAGCTACATCTTTATTAGTGCTTTCCAGTTTTCTTTTGTACGTTCAGGCCTTGTCTGACCTGTTTCTGCACAGGTATTTATCCTCTGTTGGCACATTACAGCCCATAATATCCTGGCTGCCAGAGAAAGAGAGTATCGTGATACATCATGTTGACGTTTGAACTGCAGAATCTTTTCTTTAGAATGTCATAATGGGGTAGCTACATTGCCCAAGTTAATAAAAGCACAGGGTAGGCTTGAGAGTCACAATTGTGTTTTGATTGATTCTTCACTGAGCTGTCTCTGCTCAGAATCACAATTGATTAAATATAGTTGTACAGCTGCTTCTCTGACTCAGGGCTGTGCTCTTCCCAGATGCTGTAATCGCTAACTTGTCTTGGCTTGCACACCTTGCTTGCTGGTGTGTTGGGGCAGTCAGCTGATGACATTATGCGTGGCTCCGAGTATCCCAGGAGTGTTGCACTGGGTGGAGTATTCTAGATGGAAAGACAAAAGCTCTAGTTGGTGCCAAGGACGTTCGTATGAAACTATTGAATAGGCTGGTGAAACATACTCTTTGTTGCACAGGAAACGTCAGTGATTTTTTGCAAAACATCCATTAGTTTTTCCTGCTCTTTTACTGTTTGGAATGGAGTCATATTTTAGTACTTGCTGTAAACTGGATTTCAAGCCTCTAACAGGGATGCAAGTTTGAATGCAGGACTTCCTTCATTTACTCCCTTTTAATGTTAGTTCTGCTGGTGTGCTTCAGTCTCAACACCCTTATTAATTAGTTAGAGACTCTGAAGAGACCAATTCCTTGCACTTGGGCAGAATGCTTTAGTTTGGCCCTTTTTTTAGAGGGGGGCTGACTGCATTTGAAAATTCCATCTGCTGTCTGCATCTTTTGGGTGTCTTCCCCATGGAGAGGTGGTATGCTGAAGAGAAATCAGATGGCTGTGAATTTCATTTGGGATACGGCTCATGTACCTCAGCATAAAGTATTATCTGCAATGAATAGCAAAGCATCTAAAAGTGTAGACAGAGAGGAGAACTCTCAGGCCGTTCAGTCCATCCTTTGTAACACTGGGTTATGTTAAGAAAGTAGTTATTTCTGTGGAGTGATTGCATAACAATTATGTTCTGTTTCATCATGAAGTGATGGCATGCTATTTTATAACAATGTAGGTCCATTTCTGACCATCCCATTCTCCTTTGAAGAAAAGGGGTCTGTGAGCCAACCTGCATGGAAGTTGTCTAGCACTTCAGCAGGCCAATCCCAGATGCGCTCACCTCCGCTTTGCAATTTAGTGGAATAATAAGAAAAATTGTAGCATGCTGTAGGTTGGAAGGGACATCTGGTGGTTATCTGGTGCAACTCCATTTGGTTCAATTATGGTCAGTATTTGGCTAAATGATTTTTAAAATTACGCCACAAAACCAGGACATGTCATTCAGACGTGTGATGCACCAGACCTATCTTTTTCAAAATCCTGAATTGTATGTTAGCCATCAATGCCACCACTGCAGAGAGAGTTGCTGAAGGCATTGGAAAATTTTGAATATGGAACCGTGGGAAGGAGAGAGTGAGCTTTTTGCTTCCTGATGACTCTTCTGCCATCATTTGAAGGGGTGGCATTCATGGACTCTGCTGTGGGCAGAAGAGCAGTTTGGACTCTGACTCTCTGCAGACAAGTCTCTATAATTTTGGAATGTCACTGAGCAGAGAGGTAATAGAGGGAACAGGGATATGGGAATCTGCAATTTAGGTGATGTGGGACAAATTTTCAAGTAGAGTAGGATGCATCTAATTAGACAACTCGACAACTCCCCCCCCCCCCCCCCCCCCCCCCCCCCGCCTTAATGGAAATTTGTTACTCCTCTGCTTGCGGATTTACCCACACCTAAAAGGAATGCCATCATCTTGTTTTTACTCCACTATCACTTCTGTGTTTTGTTTTTGGTTGGTGTCTTACTCTTTGACACTAGAGGGCAAGCTGTCACCAGACCTGTCAGAGAGAACCCCCTAGGGAAGGCTGTTTTCAATCAGTGGTAGGTTTTTATCATGAATTGCAATGGTGAATCTACTGTCTACATGTACAAAGTACTAATCTCGTGTTTTCATTGACAACTTGGTTTTTTTCATACAGTGTAGGCTGTCCTAAGGACTGTCATCTATTGCAACCGTGATATTTTGTGATACATAAGAATTATACTGTTATCTAATCTTTCAATGGAGTTTGTACCTGTTCTTCCACAGCCTAACTACACTGTTCCTGTAGGAAGGAGTATGCAAGGTACCGTTCATAGTAAAGTATGTGTAACCTGGTCCTATTTTAGGTGTCTGCAGTAAGAACTGAGGATCTCAAGGTCTGTACGGAGGATTTGCACAAAGTACTCTCTGAAGTCCAGGAAATGAGAGAGCAGCAGAATAACATGGATGTCAGACTGGCTAACATGAAGAGGTAGACTCTGTCTGTTTCAGAGGCACTTATACACTGAATGTTGCTTATATCTAATGGAGCTTGACTCTAAATGTGGGTTTCATTTGAACTGGAAACAGGTGAAGCTATATTTTTTTCTAAGAAGCCCCATTCCACCCCACACAACATTCTGAATCTTGTTTGGTTTTATAATTCAGTTGCAGACCAGAGATTAAGACTGGGAGTTTGTTGACTATCTTGAGATTTCATTTTGGTTGCCATCATCTGTAGTAGATTTTTAGGGCCATCAAAGCATTTCCTTTTCTAAACACAAAGGAATACCTCAGACCGAGATTATTGGTGGAGCAGCAGAGGATGCGAATATCCTTATTAGCAAGTGTTTGGTCCTGCCTGATGGAAAACGGAGTTAATTTAACCCAGAGTTTATACTAGTGGATTGGATTAACTGATCGTTAGCTATCCACGGAAGGAGTGTTGCCATTGGTCCTGCAAGGTACTGTGAAAGTTTGAAAGCTGTAACACTAAAGCATATAAAGTAAACTCTGTTCATCCTCTGTCTTCTGATTTATTCTGCATTGCAGAGAAAATAAGGCCCTGTGGAAAGAAGTGGCAGTTCTAAGGCAGAAGCACAGTCAACAACAGAAGCTGCTGTCTAAGGTACCATTGCAGCATCTTCAGTGCTACCATCCTTATTCCTGCCTCTGTGATACTTGATGGCATTCTTTGCTTATGTAGAATGACAAATGACACAGAGCTGAACAGGCTATATTAATACAGCATAAAGAAAATGTTCACAGTTCCTGAGTGTCCCAGAAGTAGCACAGCAAAGAACCACAAGCAAAATACTAAGGAAAAGTCATAGTAAAAAGGATTTCAGTGTGTTTGAAATCTCAGTGAACCTTATTTGGAGAGAAGTCAGTAAATCCAGCTGACCTGGGCTAAACATGAGGCTGGAGGCAGTGCATGGTAACAGGAGCCTAAAACAAGAGATTGCAGGCACATGGAATGGAGTCTGTGAAAGATCTTGGACCAAGACAGACTTAGACCACTCAAGAAGTCAACTTGGAACCCAGAAACTATAGGAGCTTCTGCAATGGCACAAATTTTCTCTGGTTTATCCCTCAGCTGTTTCTGGTCTGGAATGCTCTAGAGACTTGTGGTGTTACGTTACATTTAAAAAAAAAAAAACAAAAACCAAAAAAACAAAACAAAACCACAATTGTCCAAGTGGGATAATTTTTCAATGCCATTGGTAACTATCATTTTGTGTTTTAAGACATGAACACAAATGGATTTTTAATTTACTTATTAATTTCAATCACATAACTACATAATTTTCTAGTAAAATCTGAATAATTTAATGTTAGGACTGCTATGCTGACCACTTGGTTTTGGTTTTTTGCTTTTCCTTTTTAGATTCTTCAATTTATACTAAGTTTGATGCGAGGAAATTACATTGTTGGGGTCAAAAGAAAAAGGTAATTACTGGATAGGTCACAAATCTGTGTCAGATATGAATTATAGGGATAAATCAGCTTCTAGAAGCAAGATACTTAAAGTGTATGAAGAATATTTTTATCACTCTTATATTCAAACTTGAGAAAGCTGATGGAAGCTGAACAAAGCATGAAATAAAGATTTCCTCTTCTTTATCACTAAAAAAATGGGTGGGAAGAGAATATACTATACATTTTAAATTTCGAATGTCATAGTTAGCAGAAATGGTAACTTTTTCAAAATGTGCAAATGTGACTGACTTGCTCAAAACAAAAAGCATGCTTAGAATGCAACCTGTCTGCAATACACTTGCTAAAAAACATTTCCAAAAGCCAGTTTTCTTAGAAGTGGAAGAATGATTGTTCTTACCATTACTCCATATATTTGGCATTGCTACAGCTTTTTACTGTGGAACCATATACTAAAGCCATATTTTGTCTCAGGTCTCTAACAGATGCTGCAGGTGCTTCACCTTCCAAATACAGTCGTCAGTATGTTCGCATACCTGTGGAGAGTGGCCAAGCAGTAAGTCTTCCCAGGGAAAGAGACAATGGGTTGGACAGGATGATACACAGTGATCTCGAAGTCTTCCTTCTAACTATTAATACCCTAATCTTATAATCAGATGGACTCCATTTTGAAATGGGCAGCTTTAAAGCATTGCTCTGTCTGTAAAATCATGCAAATCAGTACAACTAGTCAAAGATGAAATCTGAACAGGAAGGAGAAGTTGCAAGAAGAATGGAGCTTCAACATCAAAAAAAGTCAGACCTTTTGATTTACTCATTCTATTTGCTGTATCCTGCAGGTGGCTTTTTCTGAACATGATGCAGATGATGAGGATGGAAATGGTACAGGTCTCATCATTCGAGATATCACTGATACCCTGGAAAATGCCACTGATGGTCTCCTTGCTGTAGCACACACAAGTGGCAGAGCCAGGTACTTTTAAAGGATGTGGCAGTATTTATGCTTAGGTTGTTAACTAGGTAGGTACACTAGTATAAGTGATCCATGTGAATTCTGGGAAACAGCCTCTCTGAATTTCTACTCTATTTGTGCATGACAGGCCTGTTTGTAGGCTGTCTTTTTTACAGTGTGTAGCATTGGTCATGGTCAGCAAAGCTTTTTAAGAGCTCATGTCTCTTCAGGAGTGCTTGAAGGCCTATCAAGCTGATCGGCACTTGAAGTTTAATTTGCTGAGGCTTTTCTATCTATTCAACAAATAAGCACATACTTAATGTTTTTACTGAACAGGGACCTGAATGCATATATAGGTTACTAAAAAGCAATCCAAAATGTATATAGGTTACTAATAAACAAACCAAGATGTATAGTTTTATCTCCAGTTTCACTACTACTCTCGCTAATATTATGGTAAGCATAACTGAAGGGAAGGCATTCTTTTGTGTAGCATCAGATTCTTGTAAAAAACCATTTAGCTGTTAACATCCACAGCGACATAGGGACCAATTTGGAATCTTTTCTTTCCAGAGACACAATGTTAAGAGGTTCCCTCCTGCCTAATTTCCATATACTATTTTGCCCCTTTGGGCCTGGCAAAATGGGGTGGTTTGCTCTGATAAATGCTATCTGTATAAGCTGTAATAAGAGATTCTTCATCTGCCTTTAGGAAGGCACTTCTCTTCTTTTTCTAAAGACCAGTTGTTTTTTTGAACCCTTGACTACCCTGACCTTATTTGGTGTTAAGATTTGAGGTACTAAACTTGAAATGAGTAGTAATACAGTTGATGAATTCTTCTGTGTATTGTTTCTCTTTGGGTCATGTTTTAGAGAGACACAGGCAGCTCTGGATCCTGGCTTACCTATTTGTCAAGTATCGCAGCCAAATGAGTTAAATTGTGCAGAAACCATCCCACCAGTTCATATAAATGATGTCAGCAAATCCAGTGAAATAGGAAATGTTGCTGTGGAACTCCATACTGCACAACCTAATGCTCCAGAAGACCCCGTGTCAGTGATTGACTCCATCTTGAACGAGAACAACTCTGGAAACCAAAACGATCCTTTACTGGACAGGTATCTTGTGGGATCTTGTCAAAGTTTCAGAGGATGTGTTTAGCTTTTTAAATGTCATTGATGAACTGAATTTTCTGCCCCTTCCTTAGTAGGTCTTGAAAAAGACAAGTGTTAGCATCATGCACTAAAAGCAGGGCAAGTTCATCTGTCACATCTCTGATAATGAGTGTGCCTGACTTCTGGTGCATAACTCTGAGGACTGGTGAGGTCAGTCTGTCACATCAGCCCTTGTATTGCCAACTACTGGCACTGCCAAGTACTGCCAAACAGCAGGTCAAGGGTAGTGATTTCAGGAGGGCATCATGTGTTGGTTTGTTTCTGAGGACTGGATATGGATTTGTATCAGTGGTAGTCTGATGCTGTTTCGCTGTTGCTTCCTTTCGTTGCCCCTCACTTTCGCAAAGGTTCATTTCCCTTGCACATTGTCAGGTCAGACTCGCCCCTGGGATCAAAACCATGCAGGCTGTGGTTTCACACTCAGCAGCACTGCTGCTTAAGCAGTTCCCAACTCTGCACTGGCCCCTAAGCTTTATCAGTGCCATCACTTGTGTGGCTGCAGGGTGGGCTGGATCCAGGAACAAACTTTTTAGTTCTTTCTCCTCACAGCTTTTCTGCTGTGCTTAACTTCAGGTAGGAAGTACTGAGACGATGTGTCACAACACTCTGTGTAAACTGAAGGCCCTGTAATATCACTGAATCACAGAATAGTTTGGGTTGGAAGAGACCTTGGGGATCATCTAGTTCCAACTCCCTGCCATGGGCAGGGACACCTTCCACCAGACCAGGTTGCTCAAAGTGACATCCCTGTCCTTCTTACGTTGGGGGCCCCAGAGCTGAACGCAGTACTGCAAGTGGGGTCTCACAGAGCAGAGTGCCTTGGTGGCACTGCAAAATGTGGGGCAATGTCTTGGAACTCCCTGTTCCTTGTAGCTGGGAGTTCTACCATAGGAGGTAGCTTGCAGCACAGCGAGAAGTTCAGCACTGGCACCGTGCGTGCAGCTTCCTTTCCACTTCAGTCACTGTCCTTTGAGTCCTGCCCACTGTCCTTGGAAACGTGTACAAGTTGGCAACAATCTGATGGTTCAAAACAGGTAGTGTTTCTTCAGATCCAGATTATTTTCAGGCCTTTGCTTATCATTTATTGTCCCCAGGTGAAGCCATCAGACCTTAGTTTAAACAGATACTGGTGTATAGGATGGGATCTGAGAACATTTGAAAGATATTAAAATGAAGGAAGAAGCAGGTGTGGAAGGAGGAACTGCTTTTTGATGTGATAGCTATTTTACTTGCTGTTCAGATGGTCGTCTTTGTACCTGTCCTTCAAAGAGTTGGACCGTGAAAAATGGTACAGGAATGCAGTTTCATTCGTTTGGCAATAAGCTATTTTGGATTGTGAGCAACCTAGTCTGGCTCTCATCTTGCCCCACAGCTGTAATAACTGAGAGGTTAGCAGATAATTTCTGAGAGTTTTTACTGCCTTGTGGTGCAAAAGAAGGTCCTAACTGCTAACTGTTCCTTACAGTACTATATCATTTTGTCTTTTTAGGGAAGAAATTCAGGATTTTCTTAATTGCATTGATGCCAGCCTGGAAGAGCTTCAAGCAATGTTATCTGGGAAGCAGTATAACTTTGGTTCTGAAGCTTTCAGCGATGTGAGTGTCTCTTCACTTTTTCTGATTTCTGAAAAATACTTACTAGGTTGCATCATAAAATTTTACTGTTTTATTCTGTGTTGTAATGGGCAAGAGGGTGGAAAATCCTGAAAAACAGATAGTTAGGGATAGAATGATGCATAGTCTTTCTACGAGTCTAACAATGTACACTGTAACATTGAGAGCCTTTTTCAGTTCATGCTGTATTTCCATTATACATAACTCAAGGTGTGTGTGGGGGGGAAATTGGACACTCTTCTCCTCCTCAAGCCTTTGTCACATAACATTACATCCTGACTATGTGTTTGATTATGCATTATGATATGGAATGAAACTCAGCCATATACATGGAATCACTGGGAAATATGGTGTCCTTTTCTTCTCATGTGACCTCAGTTTACTGCCACAGGTCGAAAAGTATATTGCTGTAGGCCTGTGGACGAGCCACCTTCCCTGTGCTTCAGTGGATGGAGTGGTGTCCTGGATCCTGCTGTCCTTTCAGGAGTTCTCTGAAGTTTTGTTTAAGAACTGTATTATACCACTTACTGTCTGTTTTTATTTTCAGACGCTTAATCCTGAGCTGCCAGCCCTTGACATGAGCTTGATGGAAACTTCCCCTGGTATGGAAAATGTAAGAGTAAGAGTTGCTTCTGTGATGGGGAGGGTTAATATGATGTTGAGAGCTATATTTTTACTGATGCAGTTTGAAGGTAGGGACCAGATTGATAGCACAGGATGAAACTGCCCGTTTATCTAGTCCTGCTGACTTAATGTTTTCAGTTATTGCTGTTGGCATATATGAATTTAAGAGGGTTCTCAAGATAATTTCAAGTCTTACGTTCCTAGCTGCAGTAATACACTCAGTGGGCTGATTTAAACTGTCACTTCACTTTGAATAACATGTTTTTTGCTTTCTGAATACACCTTAGAACATAATGAAGAGGGGAAACAAACTGGTGTCTGTTGAATCATATGTCTGTATTGAGGATTTCCTCCCCCATCTATTACTTCTGTACCTTCTGTTTAGAATGAGGAGGGTAGAAAATCTTGTCTTTTGGGGATGTAAGTTTCTGAGAACAGCTTCTTGGCTTGTTTCTCCTAGCCTCATGGATTCCCATGATGTCTTTTAGCCAGGTGGTAACTAGGGCTGGGGTTATAGTTCAGATGACATTGTGTGCCTTCAGCCTGTCTGAATGAAAAGTACTAAATGAAAAATATAATGCAATATACTGTATTTATTCTGAACGCAGCAGTATGGAATTTCCTCAGAGGACATACAAAAGTTCAGTGCAAATTTACTTCTCTTGGTCCAGTTCCTAAAACTGACTCATATTAAAAAAAAAAACTTGCAAGTGTCACTTATTTTATAGTCCTGGAATAATACTTAAACTAGGACTTCCCAGTCATAAGAGCTTAGACCACAACTGAGGTAAAATGTAGCTGTGTTCAAGCAGGGCTTGCAAAATTTAATTGTATTGATGAAATCATGTTTAACAGTGTTATTCCAATAAGATAGACTATAATAAAGCTTCTGCTTTGGAATGTAAAATAAGTATTTGCTAGTCAGAAGCTTGTTTGGCTTTAGTAAGTTAAGTTTGTCTATATTTCACCGTGCCTTCTTCTGAGAGCTCCTGTTTGCTGGCCCTCATGTGGAACAGTGGGCTCATTGGTTTCATTTCTCTTCCCTCCTCCTTTCACCTTTAATTTTGTTAGCCAGTCAGCGAAGGCTTGGATTTTGTTATTGTTGAGCATTCTGTCTTACTCTCTGCCCATTTTGCTTCAGATTGCAAACTTGGCAGAGAGCACTGAAGATCTGGGAGCAAGAGAGAGAGAAACAGCCGGAAGCAAAGGTGGGCAGGAAGGAACACTGAGAGCTGTGACAGTTCCAAACTCTTCCAAAACTGTGTGTTGAAAGGGAATTTTTGTACCCTTAATGTGGTTTATCTCCTCCTTTGGTCTGGGCTTAACATTTTTGTGAAGACTGGAATGTTTCACTGATCTTGATGAAGCTGTGCCTCAATCAAAAGACCCCATCCTATGCCCCATGTTGGTGTTAACCATTTCCTTTTTCTTATACGTGACACAGTGCCACAATAGGGAGCAGAACTGCAAATGTCCTTGTGGAAGTATCCCCTCTGTGGGCTACAACCCCCACAAATGCAGTGCTACTCATTTTACCACTTCAGTGCTGCCATTGCATGCTGTGTATGTATTAGGGGCTTGAAGTGTGCTTCAGATATTGATCTGAACAGACACAGGAGCCTTAGCTCCCCTCTTGCAGCTGTGGATGTAGTCCGTCAGAGCTCAGCTGTGTGGTTTTCTTTAGTGAACCAGGTTTTGAAGCAGCCTCTCTGGTTTTGCTTGTTTTGTCACTAACGTGACACAGGAGCCTGGAGTTTAAACTGTTTGTTTTCCCTCAGATATGCAGCTGATAGAGTACAGGGCCAATCCTCTGCTCTCATTATTTGAAGAACTACCTTCAAGTGAAGCTGCAGGGAAGACAGAGGATCCGAAAGACCTTCTGCTGCCCCCCCTGGAGGAGAAACCTGCTCTTCATCCTCCCTCAGGTAGTGGAACTGGCTTGCCGCTAGCAGCTCCAGCAAGCCAGGCTGAGCCTCTGGATGCTCTGGGAATGGGTGATCCACCTCTTCTCTCGGAAGATGGGAACGGAGAGTATAAACTGTTTCCACTCTTGCTCCTCAGTCCTGTTGCTAACTTCATAGAAGAGGCCTCTGAGATAGAAACTTCTTGAACTCACATAACTTCTGTAACTGGCTTAGTGGTGTGAATAGACAACAAGAAATGAATCAGCAAGAAGTTTGACCTCTCTCCTCACCAGCTTCCTGGGTGTCATAGTCTGTATAGACAAAAGAACGTTCTCTTTCTACAAGCAAAGAGTACATCTGGAAAAACTGAAAACAGGCTCAAAACAAGAGCTGTTGGGAGTGAAGGCACTGGGCAGAGGAGAAGAACAATGTCCCTGTAAACATACCGCAATGTATTCTGTAACTTTTTATCCGATACCCTTACTGCAAGAGGAGATCTGTTTGTATCCTGTTTGTAAAGTTTGGCTGGGGTTTTTTGTTGTTTGGGTTTTTTTATTAGCTGGATAGTAATGTGGTATGTAATATTTTGAACATGAGTTTTACTCTTTCTGAGAGCCTGTTTCAATAGGTGGCTTGTCTACTGTTTGAAATTGAGATATTTTTTTTTAATTTTGTTTTTAATTTGAGATTTCTTTTTTGATAGTTTGTGGCTACAATTGTTTGCATCTGCTTAGATCACTTTCGTACTCCTAGATTTGCTCCTAGGTACAGGGAACATTTTTCCTATGGAAAATTACATTTTAACTGTGGGATATTACTTTTTAACATGCTAACACACATCCATTGCCACGGATTGTAGGTGTTGTGGTAGGAAGTGCTTGCCACCCTGCGTAATGCTGATTTCTCATGCACATTGCATGGCAGTTCTTCTAGGGTAACTTGCACCTAGCTCACAGGTCATGTGTCCTCAGAAATTTTGAGTAGAACTGATTCACGTCTAGCAAGTCCAGCAGCTGTCCTTAAAATGAGAAGGGAAAAGGGGAAAAAAAAAAAAAAAAAGAAGAGAGTCATGGGGTAACTTGCATTGACATAGGACATCACATTAAGATTTCTCTTCTGCTTGCAGTAGTTATTTGTTTACCTGACCCTATATGAACACCGGACTTCTTGCTGCATTTTCTGCTTGTGGAATCTTAAAGCTAAATTAACTAGATGCATTTGAGTTCTTTGACAGCGAATTACAAAAACTAGTGTCTGGTTAATCAAAAAATCTTTTCTCAAAATTCCTTTCTACACTGTTTTCCTAACTTCTTTGAGCAGCTGTCATGTAGACATCAGCCCCTGGTGTCAGTGGAATAGCAAGTTCTCCTTCATTGATACCAAGTTTGTAGCAGTCTACCACTAGCCCACACAAACCTGAAATTTGCTGTAGCGATACAAAACTGTTGGGGCTAGAAGATGCCTGGAAGCAGGTAGAAAACCCGTTGTATAATATCACATGATATTTCCTACCAATGCAATTACTTGCAATTTTTTTCAGGTTTAGGAATTCAGGCTACCTACAGGCTTTGTTCTCTCCAAAGTTTCTGAAGTACTAAGTTTGCAGTTCTTTTATATTAAAGAATCCAAGGTAATTTGATATTCTGAAGCCTACTAGATAATGCATGTTATCTGTGCTGGCCTTGCTTAACTGGATTTGTGCTTCATTGTCAAATCTTTTGAGTTGCAGAGGAGGATCTTGCTACTGAGTGTGTGTATTATGTGTAATGCCTTCACAGTGTCATTTTATTCCTGTGCTTCTGTAACTGTTCTTTACCTTGTGATCCTTCATGTTTGTATCTTTTGAATTGCCTTTTGTCAAGTGTGTCTTATTCTAGCCTTTTTTCGTCTTTTGTTTTTGCTTACTTCTTGCGACAAAGGGCTGAATTGCCTGAAGGTTTTGTGAGCTAAAGAGAGAGGAGGAAATTAGTGAATTGTGTCTCTGTCTTGGGTTCTGTTGTTTGGGGTTTTTTTATTTCTTCCCCAAGGGCCTCAATTTTGCCAAGAGTGAAACAGCAAACTTTTCTGTGCTGTTTTGACAGCACAGTGCAGACAACAAAGTTCTTGTGAGAGCTACAGAAGATCAGCCTCTCACACTGAACAGGTTAGACTGAAGTGTAGTTCCTGTTATGGGTTACTGTCATGTTCTTCCATCATGGAGTCCTCTGATCTCAGTGCATCTCACCATCAGATATTTGATCTGATTGCATAATAGCTTTTTAACACACTTTCTCTCTTAAGGAGTTAAGAAACCAAGGCTTAAGAAAACTGCAAATAAAAATTTGTGCATCTGTGTCTGGTTTATGTACTGGTTTAGGAAAAGTGTTTCTTTATGCAAGTTTACTGAGAAAGATTGCAATGGAAAGGGGAAGGCTGAATAGCAAGAAGAACCTACATGCTGAAGTAATTAAACTCAACAATTGCAAAACCATTACTGTGTTTCTTGTACGTTCTTTTTGCGTGTGTTCCTGTGTGTGCCAATACTTCCAAAACCCGTTTACTCAATCTTCTAGAAAGGAGAGCTTTAATACTCTCTGGGCGATCTCATTATGCAGCTGTTGCTGGTTCAAAAATAACTGAAATGCTAAGGTCAGCCTGGCACCTCTTTTCAGAGCTGTCAGCCTGAGAAAGAAGGAAGTTTAGGTTTATTATTGACCCATATTCAACAAGTTGTGGAATCAAAGCTTGTGGGAATGGGACTGGCCACCACTGAGAGCGTAGGGCCAGGCTGGCTTTGGGCATTTATTCATTGCCTATATACAGGTAGCTTGCAGGCAGCCAGCCTTTCACATCTAAGCGGTGAGGGGACCTGATACCGTTTTTTCATAGGTAGTGATGTGAAAGCTCACAATACTGTCTTGGGTGCCAGTGAGAAATGGTCTTGTGGTAGAAAGCTCCCCAGTTGACAACTGGAAGTTGTGACGGATTGAGCACTGTGAAATGGCAGCTTCAGGAACCTGTTGTACAAACAAGTGCTGTTGTAAAGATCGCCACCATGCCCCAAGCTCAGCAAAACAAATGCTACTGCTGTTTCAAAGAAAGGAGCACGTGTCCTTGAATCCTCTTACATTACTCAGAGCAGTAGAGGTATCCTCTGAGTAATATAAGAGGTCTATGTAAACACAAATCAACTGAAGTGAATCCACGGGCTGTGAAAGGGAGAGTAGGATGAAAGACAGGATGAAAATCTTTTCAAAAGCTTTTCATTAGTAGCTATCTTTGTTCCCGGAGCTGGAGAATTTTCCTTAACAGGAGCACCCAATATATTCACTCACCTTCCCCCCACACACACACCCTGCTGCCTCCATTTCTCCATCTCCCCCGTCTTCTCTATAATAAACAGACAAACTTTACATTTTAGTTTAAATCAGCAGTTGGTATATTTAATCAGACACCATCTTCTCTTTCCTTTCCTTTAAAAGGAAGGTGTTGGCACCTTAAGGTCATGTATCATACAAGGTTAACTTAGATTCATTAGACTACAGCTGTTAAGGTCAGTTATCAGACAGGTTTGAGTATCTTCTAATACTTATCTGTGCCTTCTTCCTTTAACATTAACTTCTATTCTGATTTCTAGATTCATTCTGTTACACATTTGTTTAAAAAGAGAAAACATTACTGAAATCAACAATTCTATTCTAGAGCCATTGCCCTAGTTTCTTCCCTGTTTTTTTGCCAGTAAGTTTCAACCACACTCTACAGTTCTCCCTGGATGTCATCTCGCACAGAGACAGTCTGAAAGGCTATCCACGGTCCCTGTTCCTTGTTCGTAACTCATGGTCCCACACTGCAGGATCCCGGCCTCAGCCTTGTACCTGCTGCCAGGACCATGGCCATCCCCCAAGCTGGCACAGCAGCTCCTGCTCTTTCATCGGCTCTTGTTGTTGCTGCAGTACCCACACCAGCTCTTCCCATATCTCAGTCTTTTGTAACTCTCTGCCTGGTCAAAACTTACCAGCATTGTTTGGAAAGTGTGTTAGTAACAACCACCTACAATGTAAATTCTGCTGGTGTTGGGTTTTTTTTTTAACCACCCTTTCCTTTTCCTTTCAGAGACAAGTTGATATTTCAGCTGGGCTGGGACACCCAGATTACTCTGTTCCTGTTTGCCAAATCACAGGGCAGTCACTCAGCCCAAGGATTGTGCAAGTGCTCTCACGCCTGCATGTGGGGCCAGCCTGGCACCTGCCTGGTCCTCGCCTCCCTGTCCTTTCCCAAAAAGCCATTTCTTGCTGGAGCTCTGCCAGCTACACCAGATGTAGCGCGCCAGCACAAGCATTCTTCACAGACTCCAGTAAGAAAGGGCCTCAGCTCCATTAGGTATTGATTAAAACAACGTTTGTGGGAGATAACACGAGAAGGAAACAGGGAAGAGCATAGATAACCCTGGCATCAGGCAGACCTCTGATCTAGACATGGCACACTGTGCAGAGCCCACTCCAAGGTTAACCGGCACCGTGGGCTTCACAGTCTTTGTAGGATTCTCCTCGACGTAAAGAAATCTATTCATCATTTCCACTGCCAAGAAAAAGGATGTTTATATGAAAACGTGTCGCTCCACTTCAAAGTAAGGACGAGGAGATGTCAAGCGCCGTCGGCGTGGGGAGCCACGGACAGACAACTCCATTGCGAGGAGCCGGGCAGGTCTGTCTGCGGCCGGGTGGTATCTGCAGCACGGCACAAGCCCCAGGGCCCAGCAGTGGGTGCAGCACGGGGGTCCGGGAGGCAGTGGGTCACTAACCCCTTGAACATACAACAGCTTGCTGATCAGGGCTACTATGTCACTGCGACTCGATGCGTAAGGAGTTTGGGTTACCTGTGATCACCATTGCCTCAATATAATGCAAGTTTCCTTCCTCCCCCAGCATCGATGTGCACAGCTGCTGCATTTACTTCTTGGTTTTAGTGTCCTGTATGTGGGGAAGAAAAGGCTGCTTTTCCTTGACTTTCATGTGCTAAGAATTTGCAGAACACCCAGGCATGGCAAGCACAGCGTGAGAAAGTGAAAAGTGCCCCTCACATGCTTCTTTCGTAATTATTTTTCATACTGTTCCAGACCAGCCCTCCCCACACCAACCACGGCAGCCTAGCCATCAATTTTTTATCTCATATTACTGTGTGCTTGCTAACACAGAGCTTTCCAGAATACATGAAAAACTTATTTTGGTCTGTCTCTCCTGGACTGTATGATGTCACCTCATCCAGTCCATGCTCAAAATGCTTTGCTATCTCCTAAAACAAGATTGCCATTTTGAAAAGTAGTATCCCTGTTATCATAGTTCCCCAAAGCAGAAGCAAGAGAGTGCTACCAAGGGTCATCTTAGCGTACAGGTGTCTGTACTCGCATCATATAAAGGGCGAGAGATTTCTCCTGCCACTGTCCCCCCAACCACAAAGGTAAATGTAAATATAAATATATAAATAAACATATACACATCTTTTTTTTTGTCAAGCAGTTTGAGTTTTAGCTTCCTGGTCCATACATGCCCTGCTAGTGGTAGGTTCCTGTATGACTTAGTCCGAGTCATAGAAGAAGTTTAAGCTTCTGCCCTCCTGTCCAGCCAGCCATGTTCCCCAGGAAGGAGTTGCATTAATTTGAACTTAACATGTTCTTTTCTCTTCCTTTTCTGAACCAAGAAGTATGGGGACACTGCAACCCACCCAAGCTTTTCCTGCTTCTCCCCATCCTAGTGACCGCAGATTGGAGTTGCATCTCATGGAAAATTTCTGGCGGAGGAATACAGGGCTACAAGGAGGAGCATGTGAAATTGATATAGACGCTCGTGACAAGTTGGAGGAGCCAATTTGTATTGAATAAAAAGATCAAATTTATTAGCAAGCAATAAGAGAGCAAAACAGCGCTGGGCGGCCGGGGAGACAGTGCTCCGCCAAAAGCTCGCAACTTTATGTTATAGTTACATTCCTTATATACAGTTCATGCACCCCTTTCCTGCAAGTCTCCGCCTTGTCCTGCTTCTTTCTTCACTCGTGCAAGTTTGTTACTAGGCAGATTCGGTGAATCTTCTCAAGGGAGAGTGTCTTTTGATGTAGAATGTCTTCTGATGTGCAGTCGTGGCAGAGTTAATCCCCTTATCTGCTAAATTATAACCGTTGTCTTTTCCCTCCTTATCTAGTAAGTTATAGTTGTTGTCTTTTTCCCTCCTTATTTAGTAAGTTATAGCCGTTGTCCTTTTCCCGTGACCTTCACACAACGTTTAAGCAAGCCTTGTTATTTACATAAGGCATCTGCTAAATCTCAATATGTCTCTTCCCCCTTCCCGATTGGTATGTAAGCCTTATTGTCTTCTTTTAATTCAACATGAATTACACAATGTCAGGGAACAATTTGGTTCCCTGTCGATTACAAATCAGGTCCCAAAATCTCTGTTGAATCTCTGTTGAACCTTTTTCCCAGATTTATCAAGTAGGATATTTTCAGAAGCATTTAGGCCTTAAGCTGGTTAGATGTCCTCTTTAATTACAGATATAACTGCAAATATAGGAGATGGTAAGAAATTAATTGAACAGATGATTCTCTAGGCCATGACTGAAACAACCACAAGGATATAAAGATTTTCTAACCAAATAGAGGCATGACAATTGTGTGTAGTAAAATCACTAGCTTCAAGGAAACAGAGATCAGGATGTTATAACCTGAAAAGAACGAAATTCAAACTCATACCAATAACATTGTCTTAATTAGATCAATGTTAATAACAAGTCGTAAAAAAAAAAAAAAAAAAAAATCACACTTCTATATGCATGTGAAATGTGTTCATCTGATTCGTGTCAATATAAACAATGCTAGGGCCGCATAATAAAATGTGACCCTCACTGTCTTTAACCATTTTGTTGGTCCTCCTATAACCGCAGGCCGGGAGGAGACAGATTATATGTATATAGTTCTTTTTTGCCAGCCCAAAACCGATTTTGTTGTTAACTGCACAGTGTTAAACAAGAGATCCTAGGGGAGAACTGAGGCGTTTAAATGTATATTTAGCCTCAGAGATTGCAGTACTTAGGGTCTTGATGGGCCATTGGTGGTATGCATTTGCTGGGCGGGAGGTGTCTGTTGTGAGCTTGTTTGGGTTCTGGTGACCGCAGCTGGTGCTGTGCAAGGTGTCACACAGCGTGTCTGCCGTCTGGCCCGAACAGTGGGGAGCCTGGTCAGAGCCAACTTTCTAGGAGAACTACTGCACCCACACAACCAGGAGATGGAGAAGGACATACCTAGTATGAATATGTAACAAATGTTAGATTATAAAAGAAGCTGTTTTGTTTTTCACAGTGCGTGTCTTGGTGGACGAGAAGCTCCCGGCGTGCCCAGCGCTGTTTGCTTGCCTTTATTCATTTAATAAATTGTAAACTTTGATTGGAATCCTGTTTGAGACCAAAGTCATTTATCGCAATGCATATAGGCTCTTAAGCACCACTGTTTTGCAGAATGAGCTATCAATTAGTCTAAGGTAAGAATATATGTAAAAGCAAGCAATTGCAATCAAAGCAAAGACCTCAAAAGAAAAGGAACTAGATAATATCGGAGCTCTCAGGGTTGTATACACAAATCTCCTGGTTTTAATGTTAAATTACATAACAACCTAATGAAGCTGCTCACGAATGACAACATAGGTGGAGCCATCTTTAAGGCCTATAAAGACTATAAGAAATTTTTTTTCCCCCACATTGCCACTACTTCAGAATGAGGTACGCAGCATGGATTGCTCTGGTATCCTGTACTGTGCTTCTACAGATGCAAACATTGTCTCACTATCATTAAAGGAGGGTTGGACTTTAGAATGGGGTCTAGGATTTTGTTGACTGCGTTGTTTAATTATTCTGGTTACTTGCATTTGAGGACTGGATGTTGAATTTGGATGTAACAATAGCAAAGTGCTCATAGCAATTTAGCTCAATACAATGAAGTGGAAGAGATTTCTGTCATTAGAGCATAAGAAAAATAAAGAGCTACAGAAGACAGAAAAAGGCACGTAAAATCTCTTGAAGATAATGTTTCAGCAGAGAACAGATACTTCTGCTAGACAGGCCTAGTGTTCAGTTACTTAATAATACAGATTAACTGTAGCTAATATTACCTTTAATTAACAATAACACATCTCATTGCAGTTAAGAAATCACAAATTCATAGTCTCAGAGATACTCTCCTTCGTTAAGTTCCTTTTTTTCTCTCTAGGTGTATAATTGTTTACCTGTTTCCAAAGTAGTCTCCAGGGAGATGCAGGTGCATATGGCCCTAATCCATGTTTTTAATTGAATGCAATTAATCAATCAGTTCAACCAAGCAGATAAATTGCTATGCGAGAAAGAAGGATCAATCTGTGGTATAGAGTGGGATGGTCAAGCCAGGTGCCTGCAGCTCTTGGAAATTATTTCTTTTCAGAATTGAATACCTAAATTCTCCACCTCTTAAATAGGATATAATGATACAGAATAGAATATTTCAGTTGGCAGTGTGACCTATAATGATCATCTGTCTCACACTGGTAATGTAAAGATTTAGGGTGTTTCATGAATCTTAATTTAAACACAGTGGTGATCTTCACAGAAAAGCTGGCAAGAAAATGAAGAGTAAGGACGTTGGTGGTTTAGTTCCTTACAAGTACTCTCTAAGACCTTCTTGTATGTAACATATGTGTTAAAACTTGTTATTTAGAAAGAAATGCAAAGAGGAAAAGAGGAAGAAATAGGTACTTAGGAATAAAAAGGAACAAAGGAAACTTTTTAAAGTGAAATCAGAAAACAAAAGGGGGGAAAAGCATAGTCAGGAGGAAATATGAAATAGAGTAGAAGTAGTTCTTAAATTTTCCTCTTTTCACTCTCCCTTAGGACTTCTGCTCTGCCCACATCTCTGACAGTCGTCACTGAGACGCTTTCTGCTTTTTAAAAAGCGGAAGGAAAAACCATCAGCAGCTGTCCTGCATTCTCGATGACAACGTGAGCAAAGAAAGGGACGTGTCTCTGATTTACCCCCTGACTTAGAGGGAGAAGGTTTGTCCTGCTGGAGAGGGAGAAGCTGCAGCCCTAGGAAGGATGGGAATGCTGATGAGAGCAGCCGTGCTTATGAGTCCTCTTCTATTCTGTAACGGTGAGTTTATGGAAAGGTCTCCTGTTTGGGGCAGTTCTATCTCTCACGCTGGTGTGTCTGCATGTGTTTGTACAGGGGTGGTTCTGTTTTGGGAATAGAAGTATGGCAAAAAGGCCGATGTCTTTGCACGCTGCTGGCTTGGTGCTCACTTGTTTCACATCCACTGGCTGTGGAGTCCAATGGTTCGTGAAGGCTATGGAAATGCTGCCCACGTACTTAGAGTACAAAGATCCCATATATGTTGTGATGGTTATTTCGTGGAGCACAGCCAGCAACCCAGCACAAAGGGTCTGGTTAGTTCTTGTGTCCCCAGGAAAGGGAAGGTTTGGAAACCAGGAGGAAAGGGTAAAGAAATGTCTGTGGAAGCATAGGTTCAGCCCCAGGAGTGACAAAGATGTACTGGGACAAAGGCAACAGACCTTACTTTTATAGGAAAATTTAAAGAGTTTTAGACTTTGATCCATTGCTTAAGTTGCTTAAATTCAGCTTAGTCTGAAAAAGCAGTGTCTTTCAGAAGACCAAATGGGCAGTGGAGGAGAGAAAACCATAAAACCCCTGGTTCGATGTTAATGTGCGGTGCTTCCCAGGAAAGCCCCAAGAGTGACATCAGGTGGCGGGGCCAGATGCCAGCTGTGGCGGCGGAGCTGTGCAACTCAGGCTTGAGACAAACTCCTTCCCTCAGGTCTAAGTCACCCGCTAATTCTGATCCTATGCTCTGCATGGTGCTCCCTTGCTTGCGTGTGAGCACCAGGCAGAGCATGAGCCAAACTGCACACGTCAGTGCCCCTGTCAATCAGCTGTCTCCCATCTGTCTTCCTTATGCCACATTGCTTTTTTTGTTAGCCTGTCCCTGAACAGACTGTCCGTCATCATCTATACTGACTGCCCATGCTTTTGATTTGGTGGATTCCATTTGCTGATGCTCTCACCACCCCTTCATCCCCCAGGAGCTGCCTTCGCTGTGATGGCTTTTTTAAAAAAAAATTTTTTTATTTTCTTTCTCCATTCTTCCTGCAGCTTTTCTGGACCTGACTGGCCCCAGTGAGGTCGAAGGCATATGGAAGGGATCTATCACCTTGCCATGTGCCTATGTGCCTGAGAAGGACTTTGTGCAGCAAACACTCAAGTGGACTGTGGTACATGACCAGAGCTCTGGCACCGTCTTTCGGAGGGACAGTTCTGGTGACCACGTCCTCCTGTCCAAGTACAGGGACAGGGTCAGTGTCCTAAAGGATGCCCCAGGGAACGTGTCTCTCCACATCCTGAACCTGGAGGTCTCTGACAGGGGCACCTACACTTGCCAGGTCACCTGGAGAGCCAGCAACAACAGCCTGATAGCAAAAGACATCACCACTAAAGTGGAGGTTGTTAAAGGTAAACCCAAGAAGGAAGCTGTGCAGGAGTGGAAGGCTTGGCTCAGGAAGGCTTTTGGGAATTGAGTAGACCAGGTAGACAGTGACCACCTGCTTCCGATGCAGGAGCGTTTTGCTGAGCAATATCAGACTCCAGTGAGAAGCAATAAATAGGTCAGAGAGACGAATTCTGCCCACAATACCGCGCCCTGCAGTTCAGGGGCTGGGGGAGGACTTGTGGCCTCTCGCTTACCAATTTGTCCCTGGCTCTACCTGTATCCAATGTCTCAATGTTTCCAAGGAACACGCACCAGAGGGGAAGTCCCTGGGATATTGCATTGCTTTTCTTTGACCAAAGTTCATTGGCATGTGCCCAATCTCCCTTTGCCTGGGCAGTGGTGATTTATATAGGAACGGAGATGGCATCAACCCAGCAAACTGGCCCTCGTGTAGGAGGTGCAATGGCTGGCACAGCTGGTACAGGCACAGCTAAGCTAAGCTTAACCTGTGCAGAGAGGTGACGTGAGAGCGGTGCCCCTCTTCCTCCTGGGAAAGCACTGAAAGCCAGAGCAAGAACTGCCATGGCGGGGGGGAGGAACCTTCCCCACCGCAACCAGGGCCAGCGTGACCTGGGCCCCATCTGCTTTGTCTTCCAGTTGCAGCGACCAAGCCCATCATCAGGGCCAGCGAGCCGGGGCTGACTCTCCCGGCAGGAGCCAGGGCCAGCCTGACCTGTGTGGCCAACGGGTCCCCCCCCATCAGCTACCGCTGGTTCAGGAGCATCCCAGGAGGGAAAGCCCTGCTCCTGAGCCGCCAGGTCGAGCTGGCGTGGGACAGCCTGCAGCCTTCCGACACCGGGAAGTACTACTGTGAGGCCGAAAACAGGGTTGGGGCCGGGGCTGTGCAGCAGAGCGACGCCGTTCAGCTGACGGTGAGAGGTGAGTCCCCAGAGCTGCAGCTGGACAGAAAACATCTGGAGTCCTCCCGTACTGGCACAGAACAATGTTTCTACTTCCCTTCCCTGAAAGAGGAAAATGCAAAAAGCCTTAGCCTTCTGCACTCTGAAGTACCTCTCATCACAGGCGCTGGCTTCCTATCCTTTTTTATTTCCTGTATTCTATTTCCCTCCTCCTCTTTAGAAGAACCGCTTTTTTCTGATGCAGAAGAGGTTCTGTATTTGAAACACATATTTATTCCTCTTTGGCTTTTTTTGAAATTCTTGCTGGCTGTGTAATACTGCCTATTGCAGTTTAGCAAGTTTAGATGAGGAATCAGGACTTCATTTTGAGTATGAGGAACATACGAGTGGTAATTCAGTGGGTGAAAAATATCAAACTGGCCTTTGTTCCTTATGATTGGCTGCATGTTTCAGGAAAACACACTGTGCTTTATACACACTCTGATGTATCCAGGCGCTGCAAGATGGTGCATGATGGATGCCTTCCTTGTGGAAGACTTGCTACTTTCCTTGGCTGGTAACTTGGTCATCAGAGCCCTGAAGCCTGTGATCGCAGAGCCAAGCCACACAGTGACCTTTGAAAGAGGCAAAGCCTGCTGGGGTCCCAGTGGAATGGAGGTTATGGCTGAAATGATATGTTGTTTTTCATAGCAGTCGCACTTCAGAGTGTACAGCAAGGGAACAGGAATTAATGATGGCCATGCTTGTCAACACTGCTAGCACGCAGTCCCCCACCTGTCCTTGGATGGTGGCTGGTTCCTCATGGTCTTGGCCCACCAGCGGAGAATTCTGTAATTGCAGCAGCATCACAAACATGGTCCAACTCCTGTGTGAGCCTCTCTCTCGTTCACCTTGCAGATCTGCCCACAACATCCCCCTCTGAGGGATGTGGGAATCTTGGGGAGACACTACCCAACCACAGGTCAGGGTAACAGCAGTTACAGCTGACAGCAAGGACGAGGACTCAGCGGGAGGGTTTGACACCAGCGCTTAGCAGTGGATTTGGTTGCTGGGTAATACAGTCTTGAGATATTGAACTTTAGTCCATATGCCTCAGTTATTAATCCAGATGTTTCTGAACATAGGACATCTTCCTTTCCTCAGTCTCCAGTCTGCAGAGGGCTTTTAGCTTGCTCTTAGGGAGGCTGTGTCTCTGCAGGAGAGGCTCTGTATGTGTCTTAGGGCTGCTAGAAATGCCATTTCCTAACTTGTAGGTCATACAGGATGGTCTAGGTTCTGTTCTTTTTTAAAGGCCTTTTTTGCTTGTTTTCTCGTCTTGAATGAAAGCTGCTGGAGTGGGAGACAGAGCTGGTATCTCTAGTAGCAGATAAAGTGATGCGAAAGCTGCTTCAGACCTGACTGGAAACAGTCTATCTTAGCAAGGACAGTTGTTTTCAGGGAGGGCTTGTCATTTCCCATTTGGTTTTGTGGGATGTGGGAATTCAGACCTGGGCTAGAGTAGGTCTGCTTGTGGAAACTTTGTATTTTGGGGTTATGTTTCATTTGAATTAATAGTCCCCTGCCAATCACACAGCACGTTGTGGGAATCTGCATCAGTGACCAGGAGCTAGCGGAAGATGTTGACAGTTGTTGACTATTCTTACAGAAAGAAACCAAACAGAGCTGGTGTTCAGAGGTACCTCAGTAACCTCCTGGACTCCTTGGGGCTCCACCACTATTACAGGTGTGTGTATGTGTATAGACATACATATATATATATATAGTGTGTATATGTATATAGCTACTGTATATATAGTGTATATATACTATATGTAGTATCTCTCTAGTGCATATAGTATACTCTATATATTATAGTGTATATATAGTACTCATTTATAGAGTTTGCCTATTTTCACTGTCTTATAAAGGTGATGGAGACATTCTCTTTTGATCCTACAGCTATAATCCCAGATCTCCTGGTGCTAAAATGAGGATTGGAAATGCACTGTGAGCCTTTCACTCCTGTTTGTTTTGCAGATCTGCCCATGCCAGTAGTGACTCCTGAGAATGGCGTGGGATATCCAGAAAAGAATTACACGACTCAGAGTAAGTGGAGAGCAAAACAAAGCTAAGAACAAGATTAGGGACAGTAGTCAGTACCTTCAGCCTTAAAATTAGTGTTCTGCCTTTTGGCTGCAAATTGTATTAATGGCTATTCTCTTTTAAAAAGACTCCGGGTGGTTTTATGGGGCAGGGGGGGAAGCTTTCATAGTTGGAGCATACAGAGTTGTTGCTGTGTTTCCCAACAGTAGTCCATTTTGGTCTTTTCTTTGAGCATCAAAGCTGGAACAGCAGAAAAGCCCCAGTGTGCAGCTCCAGCAGATCTTCTATACCTGCTCTAGCTTTGCAGTGCCATGGTAGGTTTAAATATGTTCCAAATACAACTGAACAGTATCCTTGAATGAAAAGCTGAGACCCTTTATTCCATGATGTGTACTGCAACTATTCTGCCCAGCTCACAGCCTCAGTTAGCCTTAGCATTGAGAGACTCTGCCAGTTGGCTTTATGGCTGTAGTCTCTCAGCGAGATGTACGCAGTCAGTCTGGCTGGCTCACACAGTTGCACCTATTCAGAGACGTGTGAGCAAGGTGCTGTTAGGACGGGTACGAGCAGGGACAGGCACATGCAGTACAACCCTGCATGCCCACGACAGGGCTGGCTGCTGTTGTCCTCAGGGAAGTGGTCAGTGTCATGTAACTGCTACTGTGACCTGGGAGGGCTTCTCTGAAAGTCTTCTGCTGTACTGTTCTAGATTTCCAGGGGACTCGCCTGTCCCTGTACCTGGTCATCCTGATTGCTGTGGTTTGTGGTGCTGTGGTTTTCCTTGTCATCTTTCTTATCATTTGCATTAGAAAGCCCAAAGACGGTGAGTAGAATGTTCTGGAAAACTTGAATGTGTTGTACGTGCCCCACTTGGTTTTACCTTTGAGGGGGTTTGGGCATGGGGCTGGTACTGTGCTTGCAGCTACCGGTAGCAGCTCTGGCACCTCGTCGTGGTTTAATCCCTGCCAGCAGCTCAGCCCCACGCAGCCACTAGCTCACTCCCCCCCAGTAGGATGGGGGAGAGAATCAGAAGGGTAAAAGTGAGAAAACTCCTGGGTTTGGATAAAGATAGCTTAATAGGTAAAGCAAAAGCCGCATGTGCAAGTAAAGCAAAACAAGGAACTCATTCCCCACTTCCCATGGGCAGGCAGGTGTTCAGCCATCTCCAGCAAAGCGGGGCTCCATCATGCGTAAGGGTGGCTTGGGAAGACAAGCGCCATGACTCCAAACATCCCCCCTTCCTTCCAGTTTTGTTCCTGAGCATGACATCGTACGGTCTGGAAAACCCCGTGGGTCAGTTGGGGTCAGCTGTCCTGGCTGTGCCCCCCCCAGCTCCCCGTGCAGCCCCAGCCTGCCCGCTGGCGGGGCAGGGCGGGCGGTAGACCGTCCCCGCGGGCCGCCGGCAGCGCGCAGCAGAGGGCAGGCGCTGCCTGCGCTGCCCGCCCCAGCCCCCCTGCCCGCCCCATCGCCGCTGCCTGCGCTGCCCGCCCCAGCCCGGCCGCGGGCAGCGCTCATCCCCGCGCTGGGTGCGGGGCCCCCGGTCCGCGCCCCCCCCCCCCCCCCCCCCCGGCCGGCCCGCTCGGCGGCACGCCGCCCACCGCCGCCCGCGGACGGCTCCGTCCCTGTCGCTCTGCTCCGCACGGGCAGCCGGCGGCTCGCAGACTTACCTGCTCGACCGAGCTCGTCGCTCAGACCCGTCGAGGCAGCCGGTAGCCGGTAATCGCGTCCTGCTGCTCTCACGCACCTGTTTGCACCAGCTGCGGTTTAGAATTTCCCCTGGGACCCGGAGGAAAAGAGCTCCCCCCCCCCCCCCCGGTCCTCCCCGTTCAGTACAGATTCATTTCCTTGCCGGTCTTCAGACCTAGGATGTATTTACTGAAGGCCTCTGACTTCTCTGCGCTGACAGACGCTTTCTTCGCGTCCCCTTTCTCACCACCAGCACTCACTCGGCAGTGCGCGGAGAACACCCTGGGGTTTGGGTTGGGGGTTTTTAATGCTGATGGCCGCAGTTTTCTCCTTGTCCCTTTACTTCTTTGATTACCCTTCTACAACTCCGTGCCACCAATTAATAAGAATTATGATCAAATACTCTTTTTGCCCTTTTCCTTTTTTTCTTTTTTTAAAGGAATTCAGAATAATCTCTTTCTAAATTGTTCTTTATTGAACTTCTCATGAATAGAAAAACTGTGGGAACTGGGAACTTCTAGTTTCTAAACTCAACTTTACCTTTGACCTTGGGCAGCCAGTTATTTTGAGCCAGTTGTGCTACAGCAGGGATATGGGTTGTTTTCATTTTCTTGGACTGAATCCTGGGAATAGGAGTCAACACCCACCTAACACGATCTCTACGGCTCCTATTTTTATTCTGTCTTCAGAGGTCGCTTTCTTATATCAAGAAGAGACATAGTAGAAACTTTTTTTGTGTGAATATAAATGCAAATTATTGACACACATTTCTGATTCTTCTTTTCCAGCTCAAGTCTATGAAGTAAAATTGTGAGTATAACCCTTTCTCTAGCACATTGATGGGTCTTTGGGGCCTGTACGAGAGCAGGGGGGAAAACGCCAAACCCATGGTGCTACTTACCTGTCAGGATGAAAAGCCTCGTAAGCAGCGTGGATGAAGAGGTTCAAAGTTAGCTCAGTAGTACATTGTACTGGCGATCTGTGGGCTTTCCACATCAACACATAGTGCAGGAAGAAAGAGCTTTTCCTTTGCAGTATTAGAATCATAAAAATGAGCAAGAGTTGTTTATTAACTCCTCAGACCAATAAGGCCTATTGAAGATCATTGCCAAGGATAAATTCCCAGTGTTTTTTCAAATGCAAAGAACAGGAATTCTCCTTCTACAGAGCTAAGGCTCCCGATGCAGAGATTATACTCTGATTTATCCCTGAAATATCCTTGGCTGAAGTTGTCTCTCTTAGTCATAGCAGTGGCAGGAACGTACAGCTATTTCTAAACTCAAGTTTCAGCATCCTGATCTACTTGTAACCTATGGAAGCTATACTGAAAAGCCTCGTAATCCAGTCAAAACATAAAAGGAGAACCACTTATCTAGATAAAAACTGAAGTGCTGATGATTTGAGTGCCATGGTAGAACATGCCAGCAGCATTTGCTCAGGAGCTGTGTTTCCCAAGCAGTTTATAAAGCAACATTTTAAGTAACAGTTGAACCCTGAGCAACTGAACAAATAGTGCGATGGCATTTCTCCTCAGAGGATTTACTTTCATTTTAAAGATACAAGATACAAAAAGCTACATGGTGGATGTAGTCTGCATGCAGTTCACCATTTACCATTCCTCCACCACTTTATATATATATATATATATATGTATCTTGCAAAGAGCAGTTGTCTGGTTGTGCCATTCCAAGAAATGGTGGTAATCCTTGTGTTGCTTACATACCTTTTGCTGCCTCTGAAACTCTCCCTGGTTTGGAGACAATGCTGCTATAATGTCCAAGGTTCTCCTGCCACCTAGAAGTAAAGGACAAGATTCTCTCCTATCATAATCCAGTGGCCCAGGTTTACATGGGTTTGAATCAGACAACAATCTTGCTCAAAATCTTGATGGTTGGGAGATGCTTTGTCTGCTCTGGTTGCAACTATTCTTTCATATTGTATTTTGATTTCAGCCATAACTCAAGAACAGCAGCTTCTTCAAGGTGTGAAAGTACGGATCATTATGAGGCACCCATCTCCTCCACTGAAAACAACTATGTGATGGAGCCCGTGGAAAACAAAAGATATGAAGAAATAAATACAAAAAAGAATGAATATGTTGGAAACACCAAAGAATCTGTATATGAAGTAGGGGACACTGTATGAGAACCAACAGTGCTCTACAGGTAGCAGTCCTGAAGAGTATCTTCATCCAGGCAAAATTTATCTTCCTATTCACCTTTGCCTCTGCAAAATAGGTTGGACAAGAAGTTTTTGCTCCTTCACAATTTGTGGAGCCTTTACAATCTCTGCTGTGAAAATGCAAACCTCTTTAGGAACTTCAGTTACAGACTGCTGTATAGATCTTCTGATTTTGCTTTTTTTGCTTCCCTTTCACCACCTGTGTAGAAGAAAGCCCTTTGAAAGCTAGGGTATGCAGATCCCAGGCCAAGAGCACTGTACTAAACTTACTGCTTTATATGACCAAAAGGATCTGCGTTCACAGCCTTCATGGGGTGGGAGTAGAACCAGCACCAAGGGCTGCTCAACCTCCCCATCATCTTTGGGTAAGAAGTGCAGAATGAGGCTGGCCTGGGAATTGGCATTTCTCCTCCCATCCACCTCAAGTGCTGCATAGGTGGTAGAATGTCCTTTTAATGTGAGATAGCCCTTAAAGAAACACTGAAAGATTAAAGCTAGGATAAAACCAGGAACCTTACCATACTAGGAGCAGCAGTACAAAAAGAAGAAATGTCCCGTGCACCCATCGTGCTGTACTCAATGTGTCTTTCTGCAGCACTCGCCATAAGGTCCAGGCCCGCTTTCTATAGTTTTGGTGCAGAACATCTTGGGCGATTCTGATACTGCAACAAGGCACATTCTTTCCAAGTTCACCTTCTCTATTCTCTCTTTTAATGCATGTTTAATATTTGAAAGATATTAGATACTTTTCCATAAGTTTGTGGATAGGATGTTTACACATGCCTACATTATTTTGGTATGAATGTTTTTGCATGACCAGTTCATCTTTAAAATGCCAGCAAACACTCACAATTACAGCTCCTCAGTAGATATTCATGAATTACTTTCCTCCCACCTTAGAAGGCCTGAAGGGTAAGTATGGAGCCAAAAAGCTCTGTTATTTGTAGTTTCTACTGCCCTGAGTAAACCTGTAACGTGGATATTGCAGAGTTATGGAAGAACCTTTTCATAGTGAACGACAGGGCAATACCATGTCCAATTAAAAGCCATGCAGACAGATGTAAAACAAAACAGGTGATCTGAGGGGTGAGGAGGATATCGGTGACACAGGCACAGGATTAGTGAGCCCCCAGATTTGCTGTTCACACTCAGGAAAGATCTGCATCTGCACTTCTCTGCAAGCATCAGCTCAAAATTCACCAGCATTCAAAAAGAGTATTAGATGCTATTAGGAAAGGCATTCCAGTGCAATAGAAAAGAGGACTGTGGTACTGTAAAAACTCATGGAATGCTTCTACCTCATGTATGCGTGTAGGTCTCTCATCCTGAAAGGGTTTAACAGAGCTAGAAAAGTTACTGAGAATGATAGTAAGAGCATGATAAGCAGCATGAAACCACTTCTGTGCAAATGCATTATACTTTCTCAGCTTGGAAAAAACAGAAGGCAAAATGAGCAAATTCTACTCATCGTGACCAGTGTGGAGAAGATGAATAGGGACTATTTGTTTACAGTTTCTCCAAAGGAAAAGGAAGCAGATGATAGCTAGACCTATCTGGTAGCACTTTTTAAGGGAGAGGAAAGGTGGTACTTTTATGCAATACAGAAATGAGGGTAGAACGCAATGCTACTCACCCAGTGCTGTGAAAACCCAATGTACACAGAGGTCCAATGAGAAATTAGAGGAATGAATGATGTAAAAGTTCATCAAAATTCACAAACCGCAAGGCACACTTTACAGGTATTTATCAGTGACCTTATACCTTCTCTCTGAATTTCCTGTACCACGAGTTTTATTTCTCTTTGTTAAGAATGTACTTAAAAATTAAGGTCTGGGAAACCTTGATTTCAAAATGGAAGGGAAACAAACATCTGTTTTGGTTGGTGATGATCTCTTGGAAAAAATTGTCAACATGTACATGCAGTTTATTGCAATGTGGAGAAGCAGATGAAAAGCATTAAACTTCAGGTCTGCAAAGTTAGTAGATTTTGTTATACTTCTCTTTTATTTTGCCTATGAAAGTGGGTGTGTGTGAATGTCTGTGTGTGCCCAGGAATTACACTCCTAGCAACATATTAGATCTCTCTACTTGAAAGCAGAGGAATTAGTTTAGGATGTGAAAGAAAATGAGTTCTCTTATGAAGTGTGTAAAAAGCCAGTGCAGTCTGACAGTCTTTCTTCCTAAGCAGGAAGGTGAGTAGGGGAGGAGAACTGTTGCAATAGTATTGCAAGGCACACAATTATCACTAAAAGGGTTTTCCAGGGATCAACAGAAAAATCATGACTGGTGTGCTGGATTTGTGTGGTGGGATTTTGGTAGTGGGAGGGACCGCAGGCGTGGCTCCAGGGAGAAGCTGCTAGAAGCTTCCCTGGCTCCAAGTTGGACCTGCCTCTGGCCAAGGCCGAGCCCATCAGGGATGGCAGTAGCACCTCTGGGTGAACAGATTTAAGAAGGGGAAACCTGCAGTGGAGAGGGGAGTGGAAAGTGAGAGAAACCCCTGTGCAGATGCTAAGGTCAGTGAAGAAGGAGGGGGAGGAGGTGCACCGGAGGAGGGGACACCCCTGCAGCCCATGGTGAGACGGAAGCCCATGGAGGTGAATGGTGGAGGAGATGCCCACCTGCCACGATTGGAGGACCCCACGCCAGAGGAGGTGGGTGCCCCAAAGATGGCCATGACTCCATGGAAAACTCTGCGCTGGAGCAGCCTGTGCCTGAAGGACTGCAGCCTGTGGGAAGAACCCATGGCGGAGAAGTTTGTGGAGAGCTGTCTCATGTGGGAGGGACCCCACACTGGAGCAGGGGAAGAGTGAGGATTCCTCCCCCTGAGGAGGAAGGAGCAGCAGAGATGTCGCAAACTGACCACAACTCCCATTCCTCGTGCCGCTGTGGGGGAGGAGGTAGAGAAAACCAGGAGTGGAGGTGAGCCGGGAAGGAGAGAGGGGTGGGGGAAGGTGTTTGGGTTTACTTCTCATTATTTTTTATTTGATTGGTAGTAAATTAAATTGATTTTGTTTTTTCCCCAAGTTGAGTCTTGTTTTTTGCCTGTGACCATAATCAGCAAGTGATTCCCTCCTTGTCCTTGCATCATCCCACAAGCTTTTCTTTCTATTTTCTGCTCCCCATCCCACCGGGGTGGGGAAGAGTGAGCAAGCAGCCTGGTGGTGCTTTGTTGCTGGCTGGGCGGAAACCACGACAACTGGATAGTGTGTTAATGTGATGACAAAGCGACAATGTTGAAATTTTCAGGGAAACTATCATGTTTTCTTAATCTTTCAATTCTAGATGAGGCTGCAGTTTTTGGAGCCCTGCAGTAATGTTCTCATTCTTTAAAAAAGGGGTTTAAAAAAAGTGTGTGTGTGTGTGTGTGTGCGCGCGCGCGCATGTGTTTGGTAGGGAGGGGGTGGGAAGGCAATGTCACTGTTACTGGAAAGCAGCCCACCTGTCTGAGCTCCACCCCAGAACAAACCTACTGCAATGGGAATAAGGGGCTTCAGTGCTATATGGAGCAACTGGGAAGCAGACATACTCTAAAGAAGTCAAGCGACAGGGTGAACATCTGCGCAAGGAGGTGGACATGACATGTGCTGCTTGGAGGATGAGGAGAAAAGAGCTTGTCCTTTCTGTAAGTGGTGTGATGTGTGCAGCCATCCAGACCAGCAGCCTTGGCTCTTCAAAGGGGAGAGAGCTGAGCTCTGTATGAACAAAAGAACAGCAATGCAGCCAGCACCATGAGCTCTTCCCTCCCTGCCTGTATTTCCACCACTGCTGGTCTTGACCTAGCTGGGAAAGACCCTCTGTGCGGTGCTAGGCTGAGGCAGTTATTTTAAGCAATGTCACCCCTGCTATCAGTTCTCTCGGGAGTTAGCTTGCTTTCCCTTCTCCTTTCGTCCTTGTTTTCAGAGAGAAATTGTGGATTTTGCACTTGATGATGAAATGCCCCTAAAGGTTCTGGGGAAGTCAAAGTGTCATTAGTCGGACGAAGACACCCACCATGTCAGTAAAAGCACTGGGTTTGCAAGGTGTGTTTTCTCAGGTGGGAGTGTGGTAACACTCGATACACTCAGATTACCCCAGCATGACTGCCTCGGCTCCCCAAACAGGGACTTGGCTCTGACTGCCCGAGATGACTTGCAGTGCTGTTCCTCTGAGGTGGTGTGATGTGGCCAGAGCTCCAGTCCCAGAAGAAGAGAGCACTAAGGCAAGACAAAGGTATGGAGACAAAGGGCTTTCCAAGGAAGAGCAGGCTGGTCACAATGTGGTCCGAGCACATCAGGCACTCTCACTGTTGACACTCTGTGGATGACTGCTATCGGGTATCCCACAGCTGTGCCACAAAATCAAAAAACAATTCAATTTCAGTTGCATTGCAAAGCCACAGGCAATGTAGCTGTACAAACATGGATAAATAGCAGTTTTATACTGGCTAGACAACCATGACCAGGAGCTGGTGATGTTAAATAAAGTGGTTTTAAGGCAAGCAGGAAAAGGCAAGCTCATGAAACTGAAAAGAAATCCATGAACTAGGTTGTCTGTGCATTTTGTGTTGGACAGCTGGACAATGCGAGACAGGCATTGGATCCTAATTCAGTGTGGGCTATCTCCGGGAAAAAGAGCAGTTGCTGTGCATCTTTTGCAACACATCAGTGGTGTACAGCTACATGCCAGGAAGACAAGCTGAGGTTAAGGCAAATTTTCCCAGACCAGAACTTGTGTTTACCAAAACCAGAGCTCAACCAGCCTTCGTGGAGCCACTAAAAGGGAAACTGGGAAGCTTGCAAACAGCAAGTATTATGATAGCAGTGAGACTATCAAAACCATCAGTAGGTAGTGTGTGTGATAACTGCAGGTAAAGGTAAAATCTGTATCGCTCTAATAGCTGAAGTTGTGAAGCCCACCTGTGGCACCAAGTAGGAAATGAATATTCAGATGACATCATATACATGGGTCTCTTTCTTAGTGCTAGGAACTACTTACAAGGATTTGGCCGAGATAATGGGTAACCCAGAACTGATGTGATTGACCTGGGATTTCCTGGGAACGGAAGCTGGTTTTCAGAAAGAGCACTTGTATATCACATTTCTGCCACACAGGCCTTGAAGGAGACGCTCATTTACACTAAGTTTCTGTTTCTTAAGGTGGAACAAAGGTCAAGTTTTCATGACTGTCTGTACGATTGTCTGATACATGTGAGAGAATTGTGGTGTACATGACTGTAGGGGCTCATACAATCAGCTTCTGCGTGACATCCAAAAAATACTTAGTACACAACAATCTGTTTAGTCAGATCTGTGAGGTGGCTATGGCTGGACCAGATACGACTGTCTCAAGTCTTGCAGTAAAAATCACCTTTTTTTCTAAGTGCAGACGGTTCAAAAAGAGCACTTTGAGACCTTCTTCAGTTACCTACATTTTTGGTGGTTTGCTCAAAGCTTGGTACTGAATTTCACCCCCTTGCAGGCTAAAAATCTTCTTTCATGACCAGGAAAACTGTAGCAAACTTCTCTAGCCTCTGGCAGACTATGTCAAGACATGAAGCTCTGCAGAGCTTGTCCCTATGAGCAGGGTCTGAGGTCTCATCTGCACTCATTTGGGGGGAAACAGGGACTTTACTGTGCCATCTCTAATTAGCCTGAGATGTAGTAGCAGAACTTGCAGAACAAAGAGTCATACTGGTCACTGCCTGAGCTGTGATACTTGAAGAAATGATGCTTGACAGCATGTCATGTCCAGTATGTGGAAGGAAGGTGGGTGCCTGCAGGAGAAAGGCTGCAGGGTGCCTTACCCACCTGGCACTGCAAGGGAGAAAGCCATGGATTCAATCCAAAGCAGAGAAACGGAAATAAATGTATTTCATTATAATAAACCAGGTAACTAGCCATAATGTCTGAGACATTAAAGGCTTTTTTCTTCATGTGTTCAGATGCAAAACTATGAGGAGTCCCTCTGGTAAGAAAGAAATGGGCTGACTATATGGCTCGGGGAGAAGAAAACTAGCAGCTATATCTCTGTCCAAGGGAGAGAAAGATGTCACGTACATCATGTTTGAGGAACTACAGTTCTTTGTGTTTATTTTAGCTAAATCGTCATTTTTTATCACGTATAATTACAGCTTCAGGAAGTCTTGCATGTCTGGTTCAGAAAGTAGTCATATCAGCAGTTTTAGCTTGGGTTTTCAGCTTGTCCCAGGGCATGTTCCCCAAAATCCAGCTCTTTTAAAGTCTTTTGTATAGAAGATGGTAGATTGTTGGGATAAGCTTCTATTGCCAGTCATGGGCCAGGGTGTGCAAAAGGTTGGGTTTAAATCATCTCTTTGAAAATGGAGTCATATTCACTCTTTCAGTGAGATTGCTTGAATTTTAACAAGTTCTTTTTTGTTTGCTTGCTTGCTTTTGGGCAGGATTCAAACACAGCTGATGGTTTCTTGGTGGCATAGTGGGCAGATGGGGTACAGGCAGCATGAACTAGTACCACACTGGTAGCTTCAGCAAAGTCAGGAAGAAAAGGCACTAAAAATCAAGTTTCTGCCGCACCAGCAAGGATATGCTCTGCAAGAAAGGGGGTTGCTGCTGCCTCCATTGTTTTCCTGGGCAGGATGGTGGTAGCTCTTAGCCTGGAACTCAGTATGAATTTTTTGCACCAGGTCTTGCCACACCACATTCAGCTTTTTGCTCCAGGCTGACCATGCTTGCCACAGGCGAGTATTACTGCAGCAATAAGCAGACCTCATTGAAACCGCATTCAGCAAGCCATCCAAGTGTGGACCTGCCTCCACCCAAAGACTGAAACGAGACCTGCACAGTTCCCATGAGTTTACTGACTTTGTTTTCATTGTCCTGTGCAGAGAGGGAACAAGCCATCATTGACGAATGGCACCATGTCCAGAGAACCATCTGAGCTCAGCTGCAATATAAACACGTCAGCTAAAGCAAACAGGTATCTGTCGTGACAGGACATAGCTGTGGCAAAAGTACACCAATTACCTTTCCCTCCCAGCTCCAACAGAAAATGGCTCCCTGTATTTCAGACACATCTGCCTCCTGCTCAAAGATACTATTCTCCTAGTGCAGTTGTTAAAACTGTATGCTAAGGTATGTCTATTGAATAAATGCCAAAAAGCTGCTTTAGTGACTGATTAAAAGCCTATAACAGAATTCACTAGGTCAGTAGAGTTGCTTTTATACATGTTTCTTATCTTCTGTAATTCCTCCTCCTTTTGGTAATAATGAGCAGGCACATACTAATCCTGTGCATAACACCTATTGATAACTGAATGTACTTTTAAAGGTACCCCTACAGAGCATACCCAGAATGTCTCCTGGATTAAAGTCCCTCTGCCACCAGCCATAAGTCACCTCCTTAGAAAACACTGCATGTGCTTGCACGGCATGAAACATGATGACTTTTGCCCATGAGCTTGGACTATTGCAGCAGAAATGTGTACCAAGATAGTCTGTGATGCTGTGAAAATGAGAGTACCAGGCAGTGACCATCTGATCACCGGTAGATGGTAAAAGCTTGTGTAACATTAAATGTGGCTGACTAGCCTGTTAACCTTTTGTTTCCTCATGCATCTTCTCCATGGCCCTCGTCAATATAACTACATCTGTAGCTGCACTGCAATAGGGCACAGATTCTGGGCAGGTGGTAGAAAATGGAGCTTCTGCAGGGAAATTCCTATCATAGTAAAGAGCAGGATGTTGGGGTTTTTAATACTTCTTCTCTACACATTTTCTGTTAAAACAGAAGAAAGCAGTAGAAGTGGCATCCTGAGTTTTCTGGTCTAAAAGGCTCAGAGTCTTTGGCAAAGGAACTAGGGCTGGTTTTCTTCCTCACTCAGGTCACAGACTGACCTACTCAGAAGGTGAACGGGGTTGCTCTCAGACAGTGTGTTGCTGTAGAAGTTGGTACATGCACATGGTGGAAGAGCTGAGTACCATAAGCAGGAGAAGACACTAAGGAAATGGAATTGAGCATCAACAAGTTGTTCTCTGCCTCATGCTCCTGCGTGGTGTTAGGTGAGTCAGTGCACTCAGACCTGTGCTTTTCCATTTCTGGATGCCCCTTTTGAGCCCTCATGTATGATGGAGAGAGATGCTGCGCACTCTGCTGAGAAATATCATCACATACACAAGTCAGAGGGAACTGAATTCATGCTTCACAAGCTCCTCAGATTTGCTTTCCCTTGCTACTGAGTGCTTGACTGTGTAGTCATCATAAAGCTCTCTCACTGTGAAGTGAATGCAAATGTGGAAGAAAGGAAAAAAAGAAAGAAAAAAAGAAACACACAATTATGAAGAATAATAAAGAAGAGCACTAGTCAGAAAAGTCAAGACAATGGTAAGAGAAGTGGGTGAGGACAGGGGAATATGAAATGGAACTGGGAAGATCCATATAGTCTTTGTCCATCCTTTACTCTCCACCTAAGTCAGCAGTGAAATGGACTCGTGATATTTCAGAAAGAGGATCCTAGATGACAAAGGACAGAAGAAAGGGAAGTGTCCTTCACTTGCATTCTGGTCCCAGGAGCGTGGGGGGCTCTCACAAAGTGCAGGGGAAGGAGGACGGACCTGCAGTTCTGGGAGAATGGGAGAAGTTGTGCGGATAGTGGTGTTTGTGATGGCTTTCATCAGCTGCAACGGTGAGTAAACACTTCAATGTGTAAGAACAAAAATCAGAGTACTAAGAGGGTAGGGAAAATCTTTTCAATTATAGTGTCTTAATTTTAAAAAATTGTGAAGCGTGGAAAGTCTTTAGTTTCTTGTATGAAAAAATAGAACCTGAGAATTCACAAGAGTCTCTTTTGGTAGCAGATACAACAAAGTGCTTTTAAGACTGGTGCAAACGGGCCAGTATTGGGCAAAAGGTCAGCTCCTATGCCCAAAAGCAAGAACAAAACAGGATTGTTCAAGCCCCTTGGAGAGGACCTGCTCTGGTGAGTTAGCTTCCAAAACAGCCTTTGTGAAGCTGGAATATGCATTCTTCTAGAGTTTAATAGTGCATCACCACTGTCTGCTAGTGTGGTCCTGGGAAGAAGAGGAGCTGTAATTGCGAGACTAAGTGCGGGCACACACATGATTCCACTTGGTCTCTCCTGATCTGCTGACTCTCTAGGTGCATTAGGAGAGGTGACACTGGAATCTTTGCTTTGATTCGTATACCCATGAGGCATATGGCCCCTCCCAGGGCACATATGACACTGGCACTGGCAGAGGAAAGTTTTAGGAGACAGGAAAAAGGTGCTTTAACAAGTTGCATACAGAAGCACAGAATTGCTCCTGACATTTAGAAAAATGGGTTGAAGTATGTCCCCCATTTCATCATAAAAAAACAGCTTTGCAGATTTATGGGATCTGTCTCTCAAGCGACTTCTTGTGAGTTAATGCAGATGAACATAACCAGTGCCTTTCTGGGGAGGAGGGGAAAGGGGGAGCGGGGTAAGAGGGTATGGGTAGAGCCAAATCCAGCTAAATTCAGGTAATTTGCTACTTACAAGAGGCACTTCCCAGAGGAGCTGTGGTCTCAGTGGGCAGATTGTAAGAATGAGCCGGGTACCACAAAGTCCACCCCCTCTTCTCCTGTGCCCATTTGAATGCTTGGCAGGGTGCTTATCTGGTTGAAGCAGGTATGATCCAAGAAATCTAGGTCAGATGTGAAGTCCTCTAAGGCTAAAGCAAAAAGATTGCGTTTGGTCCACTGTTGCTGTTCCAGGTCCAGTACTTCAGAGCAGATCTCTAAAGGCTCCTGCCTGCATGGCACTTCCATGCCACCAGGACAGCTGGTGCTGGCAGGCTAGGAAGGAAGATGCTCAGCTGTTTTAGCAAATGGGCCAGAATATGAGAGTTCAACTTTTTTTCCATTAGCATGCATTATAGATAATACAAATCCCTCTGATCAGTCTTCTCATCTCTAACACAGCCCTTCAGGTTTTTGCCTGGTCCAGCTCTATTTCCCTCGGGTGGGGGAATTCACATTGTTTGTCTGGAAGACTACATCCCATTTTAATAAGTGTCACTGGGAGGAAATATTTCTTTAAAAAAATGCTGAGTTTCTCCCATTCCTTCCAAGCAGCCCTCCTTTGAAGTCATCCCTGCTAATGTTGAAATTGGTCATATACAGAGTGCAGCTGCTCCGCAGGCAACCAGTGGAAACTGGCAGCTATTTCATGGCACACAGCAATGCAAAACAATACAGGAGAGATGTTTAAACAAAATTGTGTCCAGATGAATACAATGGATAGCAAACATACTTGAACTTGAGCGCACCAAATGCCTTGAGTGTATTTCTGAGCAGTTTTCTAAATAGCTTTTGCCCTTCTTAGTTTTTCTTGGTGGGAGTCTGTGGAAAGAGGAAGAAATGGAAAACCTTTAAAAGCTTATACATCAAGGAGCTGTGTTTGAGTGGGATGTGAGATTTGAAGAATGAAGCTGTGTCTGCCCTCTCAAATTGTCTGATAAAGGAAAACCAAAGCTCCATTTCAGAAACAAGCTTCCACTATGCTCAGTCCCAGCAGTCCCCTTGGCTGTCCTCATGGACACAGATCCACAGATACTTGCCTTCCCCAGCTGGCACCTCCTGCTAGCTCTGGGACAGGCTGTTGCAAAGAGAAGTGCTTCTGCCCACACAGCTACTGCTGGGTCCTGTGAGCACCAGGGAAGTTGCATAAAAAAATAGTGATGTTAATGAATGCAAGCATGTTGCATTCATTGTTAATTGCAGTGAAGCAGTAAACTTGCTTTGTTCATCCTTCTTCCCATGTAGAATGTAGAAGTCAACACTGCAAGTCACGTTGTCAGAGCATCCCATGTCAGTGGGGGGAGGCCGTTGCTGTTTGACTCATCGTGTGCAAGTGTAAGCAGAAAGCCAAGCAGCAGTAGGATGTAAAGGCTGGGGCTAGAGAGCAGGAATAAGAGATGCTCCTTAAGGTCTTGTGAAGACTGTAGCTGTGATGCTGCCACCAGGAGCAGGATTTGTGCCTCTTTGTACTGAGAAGGAATTGAGAACTGGCAGGTATCCAGAGAGAAACAATAAAAATAGCCATGAGGTCGAAGCAACTGTTCACTTCCCTATGCTCAGTGAGGTGGGGACAGGCCCTGGTTTAGCTGGCTGTGGTCTACAGCACATCTAAGATGTGGCCACATGCTGGCTTCCATCTCCTAGTGAATCCCATCTATGCTAAGGATGTTCTCCTTGTCTGCTGTGTTCTCATTTCTTCCTTTCACCTGTTGTTCCCTGCAGCCCTCCTGGATCTGTCTGGTGTCCAAGAGATCAAGGGCACATGGATGAGATCCACCAGTTTACCGTGTACCTACATGCCCTCAGAGGGTTTCACACAGCAAACGCTCATCTGGAGCATGGAGCGAGACCATGGCACCTCTACCATCTTTCGGAGGGACGATTCTGGTGACCATGTCTTGTTGTCTCAGTTCCGAGACCGGGTCAGTGTCCCAAAGCACAGCCCAGGGGACGCCTCACTCCTAATCGAGAACCTTGAAATCCCCGACAGTGGACACTACACCTGTCAAGTCGTCTGGAGGTCTAAAAATAACAGCTTGATAACAAAGGAGGTGACCACTACGGTTAAAGTTGTCAAAGGTAAATCCAGCAATAAAGCCCTGCTCTTGTGTAGCCAGTCTAATCCACAGAGCATGCCGGAGAAGCAGCAGCTTGTGGGAATACTCTTTCACACCATACTGTCTACCCACATCCAGGCTGGCTGTTGAGGCATCCTCGTTCCTTGCTGTGTTAGCCCTTCTTCTCCACTCATGGAGGTGTAGGGATGGACTGGGGAAGGGTGATCAGTTAGTACGCACCCTAATCTGGATCTGCTCATGGGCCACTTGAACCTGTGGTGCTTGAGATAACACCCACATCTGGTTTTGATTTTGTGCAGGTAGCCAGCATCTCTGGTTCTTGTAGCAAGTGGGACAGCAAGTGGGCGTTGTACTAGCCAAATCTGCCTTCTCCCCTTCCCAATCGTCCTCAGTGTGCACTACAAAGAACTGTCTTTCTGTAAGGGGGGCACCCACTCAACAGAGCAGGACTTGCATGATCGGCAGCAGCAACAGTGGCATAGCTGGTGTAAACCTGGCTTTAGGCATGGGTGAACTGAGCTTAACCTGTGCAGAGAGGTGACGTGAGAGCGGTGCCCCTCTTCCTCCTGGGAAAGCACTGAAAGCCAGAGCAAGAACTGCCATGGCGGGGGGGAGGAACCTTCCCCACCGCAACCAGGGCCAGCGTGACCTGGGCCCCATCTGCTTTGTCTTCCAGTTGCAGCGACCAAGCCCATCATCAGGGCCAGCGAGCCGGGGCTGACTCTCCCGGCAGGAGCCAGGGCCAGCCTGACCTGTGTGGCCAACGGGTCCCCCCCCATCAGCTACCGCTGGTTCAGGAGCATCCCAGGAGGGAAAGCCCTGCTCCTGAGCCGCCAGGCCGAGCTGGCGTGGGACAGCCTGCAGCCTTCCGACACCGGGAAGTACTACTGTGAGGCCGAAAACAGGGTTGGGGCCGGGGCTGTGCAGCAGAGCGACGCCGTTCAGCTGATGGTGAGAGGTGAGTCCGCAGCCTAGAGCTCCTCATCTCTGCTGCACAGGAGTGAGACAGGCAGTTTCCTCTTTCATAGCAGGATCAGACACATAATGCCAAATATGAACTGCGTTTTGATTCCTACCTAGAGAGGAAATGACAGGGGCTGGCATCCTCTCTGCTTCAAAAGGGGTCAGGAAAATGTCCCCTGTGTCCCTCTGGGCCCAGGACTGTGCAGGATAGGAGGCTGGCTCCTGCCCTTGGCACATCTTGCTCTTACCTGGCTTGTACTGCAGACAGGGAGTGGGGGAAACGGCCTGATGACCAGTCTTTCCCGCAGAGTCCCCAGTCACACAGCAGTCCAGCCCAGGGACCAGCAGGCACACCAGACCCCCATTCACCTCCCAAGGCGGTGCGCCCCAGCGAGTGCCCACGGGTAAGTGACCTGGGCTGCAGGGGAAGGGCTGCAAAAACCCTGTCACTCTGTGAGTGACACAGAGGGCGAGCGAGACAAATCCCCTTGACAGTCCTTTTGGGCTGCAGATCCTCTTTGCAAGTGGGATAGAAACAGTCCACCCCGTCCCCGGGCTGCAGGTGCTCAGCTGTGGGTACCTGCGTCAGAGCCCCCCCCCAGGGACAGCAGCAGAGCCAGTGCTAGAGGTGCCACAGCCTGGGAAACCTGGGGGTTGCACAGCTTCAGGGGGAGGTCACCTGGGGCACGAAGCCTAGCTTGGGGCTCCGTGTGTCAGGGAGCCTTAAGGTGCAGCTGCCGCTGGCAACCCCCCCCCCCCCAGACCAGCCAGGGAGTCACCGTAGGAGAGATGAAGTGAGAAAATCCTGTGGAAACCCAGATGAGTCCCAGCAAGATAAAGCCAAAGCATTCCCTGGCCGTGGTGTAGCCAGCCACAAGTGCTGGCGCACAGAGACGTGCCGTGTCGGCCAGGGCTGCCGGGGAGCCCGAGGGGCAACGGCCAGGGAGGGGGGGACGCGGGTGCCACAGGCTGCCTGCAGAACGCGCACAGGACGACACGTCGGGGATAAAAATCTGGCCCGTCACCCCGAGAGGAGGTCCAGTGGGTGTTTTCTTCCCGTCCACCTCAGACCCAAGAGAAAAAGCGCCGTGCTCGTGAAGCCTGAGCCTGGCTTTTCGCAGCATCACTCGTCAACCAGGGCAGGCAGCTTCAGGGCAGCGGTGGCCTCCGGCCCAGGAGAGCTGTGCCGGTGACCCCCAGCGCTGGGCAGCCGGGAGACCGCTGCCCGCCCCGCTGCTGCTTGGCGGAGCAAACCCGGCTCTGCCGGGGCCGCAGGGCAGCTCCGGGGAGCGTTACGACGCGTTCACCACCCTCACGCTTTGGCAGATGCGCCCGCCGCGAAGCAGGCCGCCGGGAGGGATGCCGTTTCGGAGGCGCCGCCCGTCGCCACAGGTGAGGGGACCCGTGCTGCCGAGGGCCAGGCTGGCGAACGCCGCCCGCAGACCGAAGGGCCGAACCCGGCCGCCGCCGGGAACGAACCCCGGGGCTGTCAAACACCGGGGGTTCCCCCGGCGGGAGCCGCCGTGCTCCCCCCCGCCCCCGGGAGCGCAACGACTGCCCGGCGTTCGCTTTGCCCTTCTGCCCGAAAGGGTCCGGGCGCGCCGCGGCTGACCGCAGCCCCGGCCTGCGGGGTTTCTCCGGGGTTTGCCGCAGTGGCCGGTTCCCCGCGGGTATCGAGCGCCCCTCCCCGCCCGGGGCTCCGCCAAGGGCGGGCGGGGGGGCGGCTCGGCGGGCCTCTGCCTCCGCCGCCCTCACGGCGCTCTCTCCTCCGCCCGCAGGTCCCCCGCCCGCCGCGCTGCCCCCGTCCCTCTACGCGCTGGCGGCCGCGCTGGGCGGGGCCGCGCTCGTGGCGCTCCCGGCCGCGCTGCTGCGCCGGCGGCGGAACCGGCAGGGTGAGCGGCGGGGCGGGGCGGGGCGGGGCCGGGGGGCGGGGCGGCGGTGAGAAAGGCGTGTCGCAAGCGGGAGGGGCGCGGTCGAGGGGCGTGGCCGGGGGCGGGGCGGTGGCGAGAAAGGCGGGTCGCGGGCGGGAGGAGCGGGTCCGGGGAGGCGGGGCGGGGCAGGACGGACGGACGGACGGACGGACGGGGCTCCATCCCCGGCCCCGACGTCCCCATCCCCGGCCCCATCGGCGCCAGCCGGTCCCTTGTGGGGAGAGGCAGGCTGGGAGGGTGATTCCGGCAGGTGGGAATACCTGGAAGCAGCTGGGTTTTTTTTTTCTGTGAGACATAAAACATGTCGATGCACATCTTCGATTCCTCTTTTTTTTCCCCAGAACCTCTCTATGAAGTCACTTTGTGAGTACAGTTTTTCAGCTGGGACGTTAAGAAGACTTTGAGGGCTGATGTCTGTTTCCAAAAAGCCTCTTTGCTCAGGGAAAAGCCAGAGATTTCTTTGACTTGGCAGGGGGAGGACCTGAATACCTTGTCAGCCCATTTACTCAGCAGCATGAGGACATTAACATTTTGGTGCAGGAGGGAGGTAGCAGGAGTCTGTTCTTTAATATGTTAGAATGAGAGAAAGATATTCTGGGTCCTTCACTCTGCCTTGCAGGTGCCGTGGGAAAACTGGTCTCTGTAGTAAATTCCCACCATTATTTCACAAGGCAAAGGACAGGAATTCCCAGCTCTTCTCTCGAGATAAAGTCGTTCTATACATGTCTTTCTTTTTAAGAAACACATCCCAGTGCTTATCCAAGTATTATTTTGTGAAATTCCTATTTGCTTACAATTATACAAACACATCTTCTGCCCTGTCCTAATCTCAACCTTTAGTCCTGTCATACTGCTTTCCTATTCAGAGACATACCTTAGCTATCTGTAGCTTCACACATTGCCATTTTTCCCAATTATTACTGGTAGTTACTTTCTAAAGGCTAGCTGGTAACTCCTCTGAGTATAATATGCTGATGCCATGAGAGTTTATGGTACCAATGTTAACTGTTTATTGCTTCTTTTTGTGTGTGCAATTCTTTTAATGTTACTTTCTAGTGTCTTTGAGAGCCTCCCAGGCCCTCACTAGATTAATATAAATTTTGCTGTTCCACAGATTATATGTGGTACATTTTGTCTTTGACTAAGATGTAAATCAAATGACTTCTGATTTAGTCATTCTTCTCAATAGTGTCTCTCTTGTTTCAGCCATAGCACTGCAGATGTCACGAGACCGGAGACTGATGTGGAAGTCCCTGTTAAGCACCTACACAAGGAGACAAATTCTAAGACTGAAACATCCAATGACACTTTCACCATGAAAGACAACGGCCATGACAGCATATGCATCAGGAAAAATCCTGAGTATGAGAACCTGGTGAATGCAATGGAATCAGAATATGAAAGCATTTAGTAGAGTACCAGCTTTTCCACGTGAGCAGCCATGCAGAGCTGCAGATACTGGATGGTAAACTTTACCAGAGGAAACTCTTCTTCCTGTCTGCCTTCTGCTCTGATAAATACACCAGCCTCACTGCTTTCTTTAATGCAGAGGAACTGCATAACCTTCTTGGGCTTTGGCAAATGAGGGCCTGCCCATTGGTGCAGAAACTCTCAGCCAAGTGGTCATCTACCTACTTTTATAGAGCAAATAATTTCTGAGCAGCCTGAAGGACCAAAGTGAGGAAGAGAGGATCTGAAGGAGTGGAAACACAAATACCTTTAGCACGCAAATCAAGGTGTAGCTGGGTGCCATGCTGCTAGCCTATAACACTGGCAAGGTGTACTAGCACGTGCATGCTCCCCTGTTAGGACATACCAGACTGCGAGGAGCCAGGGATTGATCATGCTGGAAATGGGCATCCTCTGGCTTTTACAGCTCAACAAATACTGCTTGTGTATCCTGCTTGTCCTTGAGTCTTTTTTGTTAGAGCATGGCAAAAGGGACCACAAAGCGGGGGGGGGGGGGGGGGGGAGGGTGGTGATGTCCCAGGAATGTAATTTTTTGCTATCAGACGGGAGCTCATTGCTTATAGGAAGAAGGAATGGCCCTGTAGGTATTGAACCTCCTAACTGCCACCCTCTGGTTTTCTCCTGGAAAAGCAGAACCAGTATTGAAGGAAATGCTAGCATTTTATTTTTACAGGGTAGGGGCCAGAGGTGTAACAAAATAGAGAGACATTTGAGTCATTTGAAATAATGATTGAGCAAGGAGCCTCCCTGGATGCTACAGACTGACATTCGTTCATTCTGTGGGACACCAGTCAATCTGTCTGATTACAAAAGAGATATTAATGCTGACCTATGTCACGGGGACATAAACACAGCAATGGATGCGTAGGGATGGTTGTGCTGCAGCATCAGGCTGCTGCGCTTCCCAGGGGAGGCAGGCAGCAGCTAGCAGGGCCTGCCTGTCCTTGCAGGGACGATGGCAGTCCTAGGCTCCACTCCAAGCACTGGTGTCTTAGCTCCCAGACCTGGCCGGCTCCCCCCGTTCCAGCTGGAGAGGAGGGGAGTTGTGCCCTGACCAAGGGCAAGAAGCGCAGGGACCATTAGAAGTGTGTGTGAGGGTCTCACCTGCTTTGCACCTGGCATGAGGTAATCCACCGCACACAGCAGTGTATTTGCTGTAGCTAGTGCATACCCTCCCAGAAGCTGGCCTTGGAGACACCAGGCTGGAGCAGCAGCCGCTGGTGTCAGTGATCTCAGAGGTGGTGCAAAACAAAAGAAATGAGGGGAACAGGGAGCTGCAACCATCCTCATGCAGGGCAGAAGTGTGTGGTGCAAGGTCGATGCTGTGTGGGAAGGGAACTGAAAACTTCTCAGCTTCCCCAGCCTCACATCAGCAGATCCAGGTCCAAAACACAGGGCATGGCACTCCCCCCCCCCCCCCCCCCCCCAAGTACCATCTTCCTTCATTTTCAATTAGCCTAATGTTTTATGCAAGATTTGCTGCCATTATAAGCTCTCAGCTCCAAGTTCCCTCACTGACTATGTAACACCATGATTTTTCCAACTTTCAATTCTTCCCAGTTCTGGTCTGCTCTGAGGAGGTCTGGGCAACTTCCTCAGAAGACCTGAAGCCTGGGAGAAGCTGCAGAGGAAGAAGGCAACAGGAGTTAAGACAGGGGTAGCAGATGTCCCAGTTGGAGCAGATGCTATGTACCCCACATTGGCACTGCCTCTAGTTTGGGCAGCAAAACGGCTTTGATCGTAAGCAGCAGAACAGTGGAAACACAAAAGCATCTCTCTAGTTGTTGTTTCTCCCTATGCAGCAAGTATGCAATTACTTTTTTTATTTATACTTTTGGCATGTTTGTAGTAAAACCTGTTGGAAACAGAACATCTTTCTTCTGACAGTCACAGAAGGTTTTTGCTTTGTTGTATCACCGCCAAACGAGAGAACTTCTCCTTTCCTTGCACTGGTCACTCACCCAGTGATGTGACTCATCTGCCGAGCGCCAGCTCTGCTCCAGCACAGAAGGGAAACCTCAGCTTCCGCCCTGAAACTACACTGCCTCCAAAAAACACGCTATTTCTAGTGTCCAGCACAATGTCATGAGACTTGCAGCTCCCCTTGCTTCAGAGCAACTGAAGTGCACATATAACGGAAGGGACCTGTTGGCTTTTACAATTGCCAGGCTTGCCGTGGCCTTCAGAGCCCTTCTGAACCTGCTGTTCGTAGCAGGGAGTAGGGGGAGAAAGTCTCAGAGAAATTTGTCCCACCATAATTTGAAATTTCTGCTTGTAAGAGAGGAAGGGATTAATTTTCTTCCCCTTCCCCCAAGCCATCTCGAAGGAACAAGGGGTGTGGAGTTATCTAAAAAGCAGAGGGGCAAACTACTGAAAGCAAGAACTGGAAATGCATGAGAAAACAATGATGAAGAGCATAAACCAGACTGTGGTGCTACTTGTGGTGCAGAAGAGTTTAGGTCTGTTGAAACCTTGAGGCCTGTCATGGCAGAAAGGGCTGGGGTTGACACAGCTGCCTGCTACATTTAAGATCCACTGGGGACAAAACAAACCCTGAAATAATAGACTTTGTTCTCTTTTGAAGCTGACCTCAGTGATAAAGATCAGAGTGATGTCTGTGAGTCATAAGTAGGTGCTTGAGAGAGACCACGGGAGTATGAGTCATAACAAGTAGGACCGTGTTTGTCCAGAAGTGCACAGTAAGCCCTACTGATAGGACCTATTCAAAAAGCAGAACACAATTTGCTTAGGCAATGGTATACATTCATTAGTCCCAGCTTTGTACAAACTCCAACTTCTTCAAAATATTTAGCAAGAAATAGTTGCAACAAAAAGCCCAAAAGCTTAGTATTAAAGTTTATCAATATTGTCAAACATTGCAAAATTTGCTGGTGGTACTGTCCTAAAACAAGTCAGGAGGGTCTTGGCATTTTTTTCTTAGTTTCTGAGTTTTCAATGCTAAATGCTTTCAGAGAGTTTGATTTGTCAAACTGGGTTGGGCACTCTCCCTCTGTCATTCCCCCCCACCCTGAGATACCTCAAGTTGCAGATCTGATGTGCTGCAAGTCAGTGACTAAAAATGTTTACCAATCATTAGATCTTCAAGTGGGATGATTTAGAGGGAATTACTTTAACTAAATAGCAGAACGGCAAGAAAAGCAATAAGCAACCTTGCTGCAAGTGCTGACTAGGAATAACTGTCCCAAAACAAGGAGTCTTCTCCAAAAAACAAGGCTTCAAGGAGAAGCGATGGACTCCATGGCCTAATTAAAAAACAGATTGAGCAAACATGCATTTTTCATGGCTAATGGGATAGACGGAAGTTATCAGCAGCCTTATTAGTTTGTCCTCCAACTTCAAATAAAAAAAAAAAATATTCCTACATGTCCAAAGAAAAGATTCTGTATTATGGATAATGCTGCCCTTACCCATGATGTTGTAATTACAGTTGCCAGAATCCTTGTTAACTGAGCAAGATTATTGATTAACAGCTGGCTAGTTAATGCTGTGGAAGAGAACAGCATTGTCTTTGGCTGCAAAGAATAAGGGGCCAGGGCCCAATTCTCTGCCTTTACAATGCCCAGAAACTGTGCCAGCACCACTTCTGTACAGATTTGCCATTAGAACTACCGTGATAGGCACTTCCAAAATTGGGGTGGAAGGAAGGTCTGACAGCCCAGGATCGGAGTCAAGTGTTCAGCAACGATGGGATGTGTTGTTCAATACCTTGCTCGCTTTTTGGAGAGGAGCAGAATACGGACAGGAAGGCCCCTGCCCAAGTGGGAGGAAGGAACCGGTCCCCTCGGTGTGCCCCCGCGTTGCTCAGCAAATGCCTCACTTGGGGTATTTGACAAACTGACACTCTGCACACTGAGTGTCGAACTCAGCTTGTCAAATACACGCAGTGCTGCACTGCAGCTCTCAGTGGGGGTTGCAGATGTCTTCGCTGGGGTGCCATCATCCTGGGCAAATGAAAAGAGGAAAAGAAGGGCTGAAACTGCTGTTAATTTCAGAGGCTTTATCCAGTTAGCAAAACACATCGTTATCCCTCCTCTATTTCCCTCTCCAAGACTTTTCTTTGGGCGAGAGAGAACCACACAAGCAAGGCACTGCCTTCTGCTGAGGAAAATGTCCACTATATTGATTCAAAGGCTGAAGCTCTGTGGACCTAAAAATGATGCCGAGAGCTTCAGACTAACCTTCTGCCTTAGCTATACAGCTACATTGGTAGCTTGAAATATTGACAAAATGTCCATGCAAACACTTGCCGTGCCATTTGGGTACAACATCATGAAGACCGATGTCTCTCTAGACACACAAAGTCTAGACAAAGACCCACGGAACACATTGCAGGGGGGGCAATTTTGCATTGGACAGAGATAAGGGCATGATAATTTAACAGACTTCACAGCTTTCATTTTTAACCTCTTAAATTTAAACAAGTTATTCAGGCTTCTCACATTTAATTCCTTCTGTTTGGGTCCCTGTGGTAATTTTGCATTTAAGCAGTCACGTACGCCCTAATGTCCTTGTGTTGTAAGGTACTTCAGCTAAAAGCCTAATTCTAGATATGTGAGTATTTCAGTTGTAACTGGTCTGACAGATTCCAAAGAACATGGGATGGGGCCTCTCTGTTTAACACAGGTTGGTGGCTGCGTGCCTACCAAAGACAAAATTTTATTGGCGGGAATAGGCTCAGGGCTTTACCTCTTACTGTACCACTAATAGCTAAAATCAATTTTTTTTTTTTTACCTAGACCTGAGATCTGAAGAGGCACCTCTTCAAGCCTGTCTGAAAAAGAGGTACAATTCTGCCCCTGCGCACACATGTAGGGATTCATCATTGACTCCGATGGAGACAAGGTCAGCCACCAGCACTGGCTCAAAGCCCAGTGCCGTATGTGTTCACTCTTTGCAAAAAAAAAAAAAAAAAAAAAAAGAAAGCGCAGCCATAGCAGCCTCTTGTCCCTGCAAACTTCAGTCCCCATCTCTGCCTGCCAGCAGAAAGCTCACTGTTAGGCAGAATCACTGTAAGGATCGTGATGCTAAATGAAAACCAAACTCCACGTAGGGAAACAATGAACTTCTTAGGCAATGAAGTGAAACTTTCCTTTCTGTTGTCAAACTAACCCCCTTCTGCTTCATTTCCAGCAGATGGAAAAAGCCTCTCCCGCAGTAAATAGAGCTTTCCACTCCCATACGCTGGCATAATCCAGCCTTTAAGGGTGAACATATCCCTCACACACACGCACACACACTATTCTTTTGCACAGAGACCAAAAGGTGCCATTGGTTCCCATATTCTTTTAACAAGAGTGTGCATTAAATGCAGAAATGCACTTAAAGAAAACTAAACAACAAAACATACACAAGAGAAGGTATTGCTAAGTAATATTATGCTCTGTGTCCTTCTCAGATGTTGACCATTCAGATTTTCAGTGTAAAAGAGATTTGAAATTCTGATACCATGCAACTTTCCCCCCAAAATTCATCATGGCTCCTAAGCCACACCCCTTCTGCATAACACTATTTTATTGTCATTCATATTCTCCGTGGCCAGGTCCAGACATAGCTGTGTTTTAAGCACGGTGCTTTTAGATTTCTTCCCAGTCCTCTGATTTTAATTTCACAAGACCAGCAGCACTAGTTTGTGAGAAAGCAGCTGTGCTATTTTTAGTATCAGAATGAAAAACTAAAAAGGATATGTTTGTTAATTACATTTTGGAAGGTAGACCATTACAGACAGAAAAGTAGAATTCAGGTGAAGTATATTAACAGCATCATACAGTGGGCAATTTATTAACCCTTTTCCATTTCTAACTTCTGTGACTTTTTTTTTTTTTTTTTCCCCACAGATGATCATAGGATCTGATCCAACATTACACACATAGAAACATACCTGGAAAGGGCAAGGATTTTTCATGCAAAAGCACAAAATAAAAAATGGTAATGTCAAATACATATTCTTTACACATGCTCCAAAACCAGCAGAGAGTGAAATAAGATTTAACAGCAAGGGAACAGCTACAGCTTTAAAGATAAAATCAGTTTCTAGACTGGGTTACTACAAAGGCTTTGCAATTCTTATATTCCCCCTGTCCTCCACATTAGGTCTTTGGTGAGATGTAGGTAGCGAACAGTTCTTTGTTCTGGCTCCTAATTCAGAATGAATTTCAACCATGGCATGTTGCAATGGATAAAAGAAGCATCTGTATTTTGTGAGCATTAGAAAACAGTGTTAATAAGCTGATTTAAGATCAGCCTAGCAAAAGACATACTGGTTTAAACACAATTAAAACCGATTTCTGTTATCCCTATCAAGCTCTTGTACCACTGCAGTATGAAGCAGCCAGGCACCAGCTGTGGGAAAGGGATGCCAGGCTGTGTTCAGGGACCTGGGAGCATTTTGTCACCCTTGTGCAAAAGTTTTAATGTAGCCAAGGCTCTGAGTTAACATTTCTTAATCCAAAATACTCTGATCTGTGGGTTTTAGCAACAGACCGGTCATAAATACACCTGGGTCCTTGTCTCAAGTCTGTCAGTGCAGTTCGTCCAGTTACTCTCCTTCCACATCAAATTCTGCTGTACCATGAAAATTATAAGTTTTTTTAACAAGCTCTGAATGGTTTGCATTGTTGTTGCTGATGTTAATAAAGCAGGGATGTACTCTCTCTGTGTAAAAACGATTTTCAGTGAGGGTTAGACACCGCACACTAATGACAGCACAGGGGTAAAAGAAAAATGAACCTGTCGTCCCCAAAAGGACTCTCAGCCATATCAAAGTGTGACAGGGAGGCCACACAAAGAAAGACTGAGTAGGATCTTCAGCAGGGATCAGTGACCAGACCTCCCTCAACTTCATTGCTGATCTCCAACAGTGGAAGATCTGGCCTTGAGAGGGAGGAAAACAAAAAAAAAAGGAAAAAGAGAGAGAGAGACCACTGCTTAGCACTGCTTCTGCAATTGCAGCTTAAAATAATCCCCCATTGTGTCTTTCTGAGGGGAAAAACAGCCACTCGAAACATTGCTGCAAGCAACAGATAAGAGGAGGTTACACAGTGGAGATAATTCTATCAGCAGATGGGAATGGAGCTCGCTACCCCACCCCGTAATGATAGTATCTGATCTGAATGGATTTGTCATTGCCAGAGCTTCTGCTTTCAAGCTGAAGTGGGTATTTCCAAGTAAAAGCTCAGTGTTATAAAACCAACTGAGCAATCAACTGCATACTCTGAGGGGAAAACAGAAAGAGTTCTTCTTCCCGCATTCTTCAGTCAGTCCCTTATCGAAGCCACAAAAAGTCCCTCCAAGCTGCATCTCATCTCTCAGGTATTTTTACAGGGCTGTCAGACTGCACTGCACCTCTTGATAAAAACAAATGGAAAGTAAAATTATTGGATAGGCTTGACTCTAAACCTAATAACAGCACGCATGAAAGTGTGGCTGCGTGGTTTTGACATGCTGAGTAGCAGTACCCCAAGATGCAGGCTGCAGCCATTTCAAGACAGGCACTTATGCAGGATTTGAACTGGAATCAAGGTCATCTCTGTTTTCCACTTAGTGAAACCCGAACCGTAGCCTGGATTGAAAGCAAGCATCCCCACAGATCTGTGGGCAACAGGGTCTGCTGAACCCCTGGCCATCAGTAACCTTGGGGCATGCTTCTGCTAGGGGCTGGAAGCCTTCGTTATAAGAAAGTCAAACTCAAGAGGCTTTGCTCATGGCAGACTTCCACTGGATGCCGTCCTGCTCCATACAGGATCTTCCTGCGCTCCCAGCCCGGCAGCTGACACTGCTGGGAGCTTTGTCTGACAAACGTTGGAATATTGGCTCATTAAAGTGAATCTCATCTATCAGGCAGGCTCCAGCAAAGCCTGGAGCTGCAGCCCAAAGGGCTTGCTTCATCACAGGCAAGCCAGGCCATACACCCAAGCATGGTTCTCTGTAACACATCTGCTGACTTGGATGAGATAGTTAACAATACAAAAGCAGAGCAAGGGGCCAAATGGTGCAGACAGTTAATTAGTAACTCCTGCTCCTTATCTGGCAGGTGCCAAAGCAGCTCCATGGCTGCCTGCTCTGCTGCAGGGAGCAACCCCAGGCTAAGGATGTTATTGCTGCCGACGAGGCCAGGCTCCGCTTTCCAAGAGGGCTCATGTGGGCAAAGGGGGAGCCTTCTCAGTGGCATACAAATCACTTGTTCCCCAGCACAAGCTGTGCAACAACAGCCCAGGGCAACACCTTTTGTGACACCCTTGTCTCTGCCCTCATTAAAACCAGGAGGCGTCAGGCAGGAGGTGATGCCCTCTCCCTCTGGCTCTAGAGTGACTGGGACATCCCTTGCCACCTCACCCCAGGCTTCCAGCTGTCTTTGGGCTGCAGTTTATCAGGCAGTGTGGTGAGCAACTGCCCTGTCCTAAGGAAAGCTCCTGGAAACTCTGATTTGGTAAGCACAGCAGCTGTCCCAGCTCTGGAGAGGATCTAGGTGACAAAGACCCTGCAGTGCTCCAGTGAGGACTGGCCCCAAGCAACTGTGGGAAGCATAAAACCAGCCACATGTTCCCACTGCCGCCATCCATACTACCCTGTCACCCCAACAACCCCACAGCCCTGCGTATGCTGATTTTTTTTCCTTGCTTTTGTTATAAGACTAAAAGCAACCTCTCCTTGCTCAGCTCAAGCTGGATGTCTCCCCTACCTAGCCCTGCTTCCCGATAAACTTCTACTCCACCTTGTCCCACAAGTCCCAACTTCGCCTTCAAATCCGTTCCAAAAAGTGAGAAAACATAATGCAGCACTCTCCCTCACAGAGAAATATGCACCACTACTAAGAAGAAACCACACGGTTTCGTACCTCGTCACCCCCCCCCCGCCACGCCCTCCCACTGCTGCCGCCTCAGCATCGCTGGCGGGCTCCCCCGGCACCACTGACCGCGCGGCCACGGGCAGCCAAACTCTGGCCTCCCCTCTGCCCTGTGCCGCGAGGAAAACACCGCTGCTGCCACGTGAGTGCCTTCCTTTCACCTGGTCTCCAGAGCCACGCGGCTGGTGCTCCCACAGCTGCCCCCAGTCCTGGGGGAGATCGCCCAAGAGCAAAGCCAAATCCAAACTCCAGGCCCGGGCTGGCTCTATGGGACAGAAAGGCAAGGCGCCAGCCACGGTCCCAGCTGCCCCACGGCTGGGGGCACAGAGCCCATCACGCACGCAAAGTGCCATTCCGACAGCCAGCAAACGCTTCAGTGAGGAGGTTGTGGGTTTTGGCAACAGCTGTGGGAATGGCTCGCAAGGCTGGGAACCAGAAACGCTGCAACCGGCGCCTCATGGCTCACCCAAAAGCACCCGGGAAGGGCCTGGTAAACCCCCCGTTACCTGGGGGCTGCTGGCCGCATGCCCTCCCGCAGCCCCCGCACTCACCTGAGCGCTGCGGCCCCCACCCTAGTGCGCCAGACTGTGCCCCTGCGGCTGCTCGCGCCCCCGACACCTGAGGGGAGGGAAGAGGGGTGCGTGGTAAACCTTCGTCCACTGTGCTGAAGCCATCAGGACAGCGAGAAAAGGAGCTGAAGAGTGCTCTTGCGCCCAGCTGGGACACTGTCTCCGCCTGGTAAAACCCTCCTCCGTCCCACAACTTCCCCTGCTCTTTGTGCGCTGTCTCATCTATGACTAATTTAGATCAAAATCTCCCTACTGCCAGCAACTCATCTGCAGCATGTGCATGCGTGCGAGCGGGGGGGAGCACATGCATCCCGGTACCAAGTAGGGCGACATACACATCGCTATTGCTATTAATTGTAATTCATCCTCATCAATGAATCATGATCCAGAGGGCAGTGCTCCCTGGCTAGGACCGGTGGCGTTCACATCCACTAGCCTACCCTTACCAGAGTACACCCGGCCCAACACCACCGCTTTTCCCCTGAAGGAAGATACCAAAAAGCTCTTTGGGCTCAGGCAGACGCACTCCCGACACCAAGGGGAGGCAGTCCATACCCAAGCTGGCTTAGTCCCCCCGAAGCTCAAGGTGTAACGTGGGGTGGGAGGACAGCTTTCTGCGTTGCCAGGAACACAGACACCATGCCGGTTTTGGTGTCCCAACCCCCGTGGTCCTTTGGGACCTCCTGGAGGAGAAACGGGAGGTCACCCCAAAAGGACCTATCCTCCCGTCCCCAGCCACCCCTTCCGCCAGGCAGGATGGGGAGCTGGCACCTACCGTGCTGAGCCAGCCTGGCCCGAGGCGAGCGGGGCCAGCGGCGCGGGGCCGGCACCGGGGGCCGCACAGGAGGAGCACGGTGGGGGCACAGCCCAGGCACACAGCTCGTTTTTGAAGGGGCTGCTCCTCCTTCGAGAGGAAGCTGCGAATGGGGAAGATAAGGCTGAGGTTAGATAACAGGAAATGTCTGGATGTGAGTGACAACACGTCCAGGTTGTGAAAGCAGCTGTCCCCATCCTGCCGCTGGGGCACAAAGCTCACGAGCGGGGCGAGAGGCGGCTGGGGGAGACCAAACACCTTGTGCCTGCGTCCCGCGCAACCGTGTCACCTCGGCGGGCCTGGGTCGCACGGAGCTGGTGGCCACCCTCCTCACACCCCAGCTGCAGGCAACACAGGGCAGGTCTCCGGGCAAGTTGTGCGAGCAGCTGCTCTGGCTGTCCCAAGTCCGGCCAGCTCACGGCCACCCGGCCTGCGGTGGTCAGGCCCCACGCCCCCCCAGCTGTGGAGGATTGGAGGAGCCATGGGGACAGCTGCGGCGGAGGGCTGTGGAGGCAGAGACCACCAGAAAGGCTTTGGCTGGGGAGACGGGCTCATGCCCGTGCTCTGCCCAGAGGGATCTCTTACCCCTCCAGCTGCGCAAGGAGCAGGGAAGCAGGGCTCTACTCGCTGGGGAGAGCCAACTCTCCAGCCACTGCAGGCGGTTTTGCTCCAAAAGGCTCCCACAGGGCTCATCTCCCTTTTGAATACACGGCTGCGGTCTGCGATGCCTCTGTTCCCCTGCACTCATGTGGGCAGGCAGGCTTTGCTTTCACAGTCGCAGTGCCTGACAGAAGGCCAGCACTGGTCCTGTGCCCCTGCCAGTCCCTCCGCATACCTGCCAGCGTCAGCTGAGGTCCCTATCTCTGGAGCAGCTCAACAGCCGCAGCACCCGCACAGAAAAGTAAACGCCATGGTTTAGAGTTATAACCAAAGCAAGTTCTCACCTCCTGTCCTCTCCTGGACTGCCTGCAATACAAGGTGCTCTAAGGTATGGTGCACCCCATCGTCTCTTAGTGCTATTTTCATCCAACCAGGCTGGGAGCAAGACTAGTCAATGCAGCCCTGGAAACAGAGACCAACAATCTGTCTGTACTCCAGCTAGCAGGACAACTAGTGATGCAAAAGCCAAACTGATTCAAGCAAAACCATGAACTTTAGAGAGATGTTCCTAGTCTCTGTAGGCCAGTAAGTTATATAGCATATTTTGTAAGGCCAGGACTCATTAAAAAATGTCACTCTGTGTCTGCATTATCCCAAGCATGTTTGCCATGAGCTAGCCATGCCAGTGTTATGGAGATTTTGGGATCCTTCTCATAGGATCAGTTTTCTCACTCCCAGCACTCAGCTAGTGCCCTGCCTTTACAGTTTTTGCCCCTCAGGTTTTCCTTTCCTTGCCTCCTCACTGCTGTCCAGTTCTGCAGCCAAACTGCATGGAGATCCTCTCGTGCTCACTGCCTGGGTCTGCATTAATCCAGCAGCTTTCAGTTATGTTATCAGCATGCTTGGGCTGCAGCCACATATTTTATTATGTTCCTGCAGCTCTGTCTAAACCCCTGATCTGGAAAACACTTACTTATGCCTCCAAGTAACTATGCACACTGAGCTCCCTGGGAGTGCTCACAAGCTACTCCTGAGCCTCCATGCCAACACTAGTGAGGCCAACCTTCCTGCTAAAAGTAAAACCTGGCACTTGTGCCCGAGGGATAGTTAGATAATAAGGAATACAGTTACTGTCCAGTTCCTCTTTCATCTGCCTGTGTTTTAAAATATACAGTAAAAGAGGAATGGAAAAGTCTGGGTGGTTTTGGTTTGGTTTTACTTTGGTTTTAACTGGGGCAAAGAAGTAGGTTTGTTCATGTAGTTTGTGCAGGTTTTTTCTAGGCTCTCTTCTTCACTCTCTCCTACTTGTACCCAAAAGGCTTTGAAATGGGTGAACTCTGAGGTCAAGGTCTATAGGAAAAAAAAGGGGGGGGGGGGGGGGCAGATACTTCATTTCCATTCTTTGTGGGGACTCAGAGCAAAGAAAGTGCTGAAAAACAAAATGTTTGGTTGCTCTCACTGGAATGTAAGTCAGTGCTGAATTAAAAACAAAATCATGAGTGACTGAGAACACCCAAAGCAAATACCACTACGTTTTGTAATTTCTAAAAGCCCAGACCTAAATTCAGTTCCAAAATCCTCAGTCCACATCCATCTCTGCTAGACATCTTCCCAATTATCTTCTCAAACAGCAGCAGTTAACTATGCATCTCCATTTTCTGCTACATGAACAGAAGATTTGAAGCAATTACTCCTTCTTGCTAGTTTCTACATCAAGTTTGCAACATGATTGATAAAATACCACAGCTTATTTCTGATCTTGCTCATATGTCATTTACATCTATGGGACTCCCTGCACTTTACTGGGATGAGTTCTGATGCACAACAGTGTGGAACAGAATTGATTCAGGCCCACAGGCAAAGAAACAAACTCAGGACTACGTATATGTATGCAGAATACATAGACTGTTCAAGTGCTTTCATTAGGTGAACAAGAGCAGTGTTGACATATTCCTCCACAAATTAAATTGCCCTGAATGAACTACAATGCTCAGAGCAAGATTGGCTTCATCTCCACAGCAAACATCCCCATACTGCTCTAAAGTTAACTGTTGATATGCACTGCATTTGTTACTCAGGACGTCAGAGCAGTTCATGAAAATTATATTTTTGGCCACTTCATCTCAAATATGAATTGTGAAAAGCATCAAACTTGGATGCCCAAACACAGGGTATTAAATCTACAGATAGGCTGGTAGGTAAAAACAGCCCTCTGGCAAAGGTTGTGGACCCCTGGCCTCCAAACTGCAGACCAGGTCCTTTGGATCTCAGGAATTTAGGAAACTCTTTACAAGTTTGGTGATTTTGTCCTGCTCATTTTTGTGGCATCTGGCCACACCTGGTAGCAAGCCTTGTGAATCTGGGATCTGAGTCATGTGGAAAAATGCTCTTTGGATATTTCATGCTCCCCTTGGGTGGTCGCACAAATTATTATTGAGTTCACATGTCCAGGGCAAGAAATAGACTAATTTAAAAAAACAAACCAAAAACCTAACAGTAATGAAGCCGAATCAGTGTGAAAAGCAGCAAGACCCTTTCACACTCAATAAAAAGGCCTAAGGGCATGTCTGCAAACCTCCCATTAGAAGCTGAGATTCTTCACTGTCAACCTGCATTGAACCCCTTGCCTGCATCACATGGCACTATCCAAACCAGCTAGCTTAAACCTTATTTCTGTATGCCAGAATGAGTTTCAGTCAATGAAGACTTTCTAGCCAACATGCCACCCCAAACCTGAGACTCATTAACTGGGACAGCAGGAGATCAAGTGTCTCCCTCCAGCCAGGACACCCTGCTTTGCACTGCACCTAATTGCTGCACAGTCCTATAGGCCAATATTGATGTCCGAGGTGGATGTTTCACAGCGAAGCCGATTTCCTCCATAGTTTGCAAATGTCACCACACTACCCCACTCTGTGCAATAGCCTTGAATTGCGCTCAATATTTCCTAATCAAGCTAGTTTTTTTCAGTATGTTTGCAGCATGCAGCTCTGTGGCTTGCTCTGGGAAGAGGAAGAAAGGAGGTAGAGAAGCTGGGGGGATTACAGACTGCCAGCAAATACTGTCTCAGAGGTTTGTGCATACTGTTCCCCAAACCACAAAATTTTCTTGGAAAACAACTTGAAAAAAAAAAAGCAGCTAAAATGAGTCACACAGTCCATTTGATTAGCATGCAGCAAGTTCTCTCACATTGTAGTTTCAAGTTCTTATACTTTTTACTTGCCATAGAGTAAGGCATGAAGGTTTAGCAGGTTTGTACTGGACAGACAAATTGGGGCTTATACTGCATCGGTGCTGCTCTGCACCGATTAATCCATTCCAGCTTAGCCAAGGCCAGGTGAATGCAGAGTTTGGTCCATTGGTCAGCATATCTTCACAGGATGCCAGGAGATTTTTCCTTGGGACACTTCATTGCAAAAATATCTTCAAAGGCAACATACTCCTCTTGATGAAGGAATTAAAGCTGTGTGTTACCAAGTCAGGCCTGATTCCAGCCATCGGTGACTGTCTTCCATTTCAGTTTGCTCAGTCAACCTAGTTCTGCCATCGAGCAGCACTCAGAATTGAGACCACCGGTTTTGAAGCCACCATACGGAGAGATGCAAATACAAATGACTTACATCAAACTCAAAAATACCAAACCACTCTCCCTCAGGTTCTCCTCCCACGTGAAGAATACTATTTACTCCTGCATTGGCTAATCGTTTTAAGTATCATTTTCAAGTTATTTTCCTCCATCCTTGGGTCTTGGAGAGTTTTCAGATTAAATCTCAAAGAGCCAGTTGCTACCAGACTTTCTCCTGGGCTGTCTCTGAACACCAGTTGCTGACTTGCCCTGCAGAATGGTGTCAGTTCTGAAGCAGCCAGCAGCAAATCCTCCAGCAGTCAGCTCTAAACATCACCCTTGGCAATTTGTCCAGATGTTGCTGAACTCTGACTCTTCCAAGCATTACACGTGCTCTTTGGGCAAAGCTGAGGGGTCCAGTGTGAGCCTAGCATGAATACACACAGGTGATGAACAGTACAAAGAAGGTCTTTCATGAGTGACCACAGTGGAGCGAGGGGAGGAGGAAATGGGAGACCAGGAGTAGTCCTGAGCCTTACATCTGGAAGCAATCATGGTGCTGGATTCTCCAGGGAGCAAGATGGGGTAAGTGTTGTCACAGTTCCTTCCCTCCAGAAGATGGTTCATGAAGCCACAGCTTAGCTCTAGGCACTAAAAAAACACTACAATGATGCAGGAAAAAATGACAACTATTTCTTGAAGGCTGAGTTGTGCATGATGGAGGAGCTCAGTGGGGAGATCCTCCCGCAAGCCTGGCCTTTAACCCCTGCAGCTGGGCACTGGGGAGAAATCTCTTCAGCCAGCAAGCTAGGTCAGAGACATTGCATCCTCCCCACCAGTCTGCCTGCAGGCACAAGACTTCGTCACTAGTATGCCTGCTTGCTAGTTCCCTCAGCAAAATGCATGCTTGGCTGAACCCTGCCTCACTGGCTAACCTGGGTTTTGAGTCGCATGAACACCTTGTTTCTATTTCCATTCTTTACCTCATTCAGAAAAGAAAAAACAAATCAACACGCCGTGTGGACCTTCCAGTTTTGCTGAAAGTGATATCTCCCACCCTTCCTGCCCACTTTTCTGGTGGGCACGCAGCAGTGAGAGTCACAGGCTGGACTTCAGCAAACAGAGGATGTTTCTGTTCATGGTTGATTATGCATGTCACTTTTATTTTAGACCTCTGGTTAAGAAAAAAAGAGAGCACAAGAACAAGACAGACAAAACCCGGGAGGTTCAAAGCTGTTTTTCAGATGGACAGTGACAGATAAGAAAACCCCATTAACTGTCACAGCCATTGGATGACCCAAAAGATATCCTGTACCGCATACACTAATAATAATAATAGTATACAATGAATAATAGTAATGTTAATACTGTAATTCTAAAGAAGCAGAAAAATAGCACCAGCCAGAGGTCAACTGGGTTCAGGTAGCTTGGATTCATTCTTATTCCATCTTAACTAGCACATCTAGATTTTTATACAAGTAGAGGAAAACCAGACTTCCTTTTGTTTTCCCCAAGTCTGCCATCCCTGTTCAGTCAAGACCAGTTCTCAGTTCACAGGTGCTGAGTAAGAATCACAACCTTGCCTAGAGGTTTTGCCTCAAAATAAGCTTGTATTGCATCCATCTATCTCCTTAATTCCAGCACATCATTGAAAAATAAAGCCATATTTTGCCAAATTTACTCCCTCAAAGGACTATCTCTTCTCTTGCAGTAATCTTGTTATGTGGCTAGGTGAAGAATAAAGTCTAACTCTGGGTGTGAAAGATTGATAGACTTTATCTCAAAGAAATTAGGAGCTATGGAGCTGCACTTTATTCACTGCTGATGTCAATACAGTTACTCCATACACATTATCCCTGAGAACAGAATCCAGCCCCGGAATACTAGAACAACAGCCATGGATTCAAATTCACTTTTTTTTTTTTCTTTTTTTAACATAGAATTTTTTTTAACAAGCATTTAAGTTGTCAAAGGCAGACTTGAGCTGATTCTTTTTTCACAGGCAATGAAGGCAGAGAGCAACTGCACTTCTGATGCCAATTGTTGTCTTTTACTGAACATGCTAAATTACTTTTCTTTGCATATTACTTTCAGAAACTGTGTGTTAGCCAAGTTTCTCTGCTGCCATTTTCTGGAGATCTTATCAAATGAACATCCTGGGTACAAAGCCCTGCTGATTACTACATGGCATAACAAGCAAAGGCCTATGTTAAACTCACTGTTGCTCTGTAACTACAGTCTCTGAGCTATGGCAGGCTCTCTCCTACATGGGAGAGATGGGAATGCATCACGAAAAGCAGCTTTGCAGAGTGGTCTTCTGAGGTGATGGTCTCGGACTGCTCCCCTCCTGTTGCTCAAGGGGCCATTGCTGTCAAAGGCAATTGGCAAAGCCAGGGAAGAAAAACACATCAGGCCTTTTAAGTTCAGAGATACTGCTTCTGAAATGCTCCTGAGTCACAGATAACTGGAGACTGGGACTGCACTAGAGAGATACCAGTTGCCCTGTTCTTCCATTCTTCCCTTGGCATCTGCTGCTGGCGAATTCCAAGCGATAGGGTGCCGGGTTGGCCAGCCCCTTGTCTGACCCTGGGCAGACGTTCTGCTCTTCGGTTAAGCCTCAGAAACGACTGCAGAAACAACATCAGGCTAACAGTACCAGGAATACCTATAATACCAAAATGTTGTGTTTATCAGTCCTGCACTCTCACAGGCAGCGTCACCAAGATGTTAGCGTTTGCATTCTCAGACCCTTCACTTTGGGCTTCCGGGAGGAGGCAGATGTGTAGCTTATCACTCACCCCACTTTTAGCACGCAGAGGGCATTTCAACACTGCTGCCTTTGCTTGCAGAGTCATTGTCGTAGGGAAGTATGCGACCACTGGGCTCCAGCTCGCAGCTAGCGTGCTGTGTTGCTCAACAAGTGACAGTTGGGTTTACATCAGCCATCATCCTCTGTGGCAATGAAGTGCTTCCCCAAGACCAGAGCTGCTCTTCAGCTGCAGAAGCCATTGTAACAGAACAAAAGGGGGTTTTACTCTGCAACATACATCTGTGTCTCAGTCCATGAGGTATCACGCTGCTGGGTCTCCTTGTAACTATTGCATCAAACCTCTCCTGTTTGGACACAGATTATCTTTGTAGCTGTTGTCCCCAAAACCCACGTCTCATAGCAGGATCACCTGCTTCATCAGACCCCTTCACAGTAGGACAAGAAAAGCCCAAACAATATTGCATGGGTTGGTACAATTGCCAACAAGTTTTGTAAAAGTGGGAGCCCTGGTTTTTGTAAGCATTGCCTTGACTGCCTGCAATGTTTCCCACCCTTCATCAGACTAAAACTATACTTTGAAAGAAGATCACAGTCCTCATGACCTGGGCAGTCCTTTCTCTTCTTCTGAGACTCTTAAGGGAGTATTCATTAAATCATATGCCTCCACACTATAGCTAAATGGGAATGGACGCACCAAACAGACCAGAGTATCTCCAACACCCAGTATCTATATCCAGCACATCTTCCCTCTTGTGATGGAGCTCTTGAGACATTCCAGGGCATTTTCCACTCTGGTGAAATTCCATCAGCGCACCTCTTCCCACTGCAATCCTTCACATGATACTGCCTAGAGTGGCGAGGCAGGCTGAAATGCCAGCATGTAGTAATTGGGGACTTCTCCCCCTTTCCCAGAGCATCCGAGTTGTTTGATATCCTTTACTCAGGTATGAATCAGACTCCTTCAGGCAAGGGCACGGAAAAATAAGAAAGGAAAGAGGTTTTATTGAACACAATGGCTTAATCTTATCCCAGGATGTGAATGCCAATGAGCTTTGAAAACCCTCAGTCTGAAAAGTTCAAATATAATAAACAAATGTCTCTTTTCAGAACAGCTTATGGAACATTGCACAAATCCAACAAGGCACATAAAAAGTGTATTTTAAGCAGCGCCGCAGCCTTATCCAGACAGTGAACTTAGAGTTGGCACCAAGAGAGACAAGAAATTGCCCATCGGAGCACATTGCTTGAGCAGGGTATTAGTGTCAGAACACCGATTACCCTGCTGAGCAGGTTAAAAAGCCAGCAGGCAAGCCGGCAGGCCATCTCTAGGCTGCCTGCAGGGCAGATTGGTAGTCTTGACAGGGTCAGGGCTGTTCTCAGGGCTTCCTGTCAAAGGCTGAGTAAATATGCATGTCGAATCTTCAAATCGGAGCAGACAGGGTAACCTTGTGAGGCAGGGTAATTTTTCTAAGCAGGTAAATTTCTAGCGTGATGAGTAGGCTTTGCACATGCGGTGTTCTCAAGCAAAGACAAAGCTGTGCTAGCAGTGTCATATAGGGAAACCTCAGTGTAGAACGCAGCAGGGCCCAGAGCCAGGCATAAATATTTTAAAATCTGTTCCGCTGGGTATCACTCCTATATGCCATATTAAGGCTTTGCCTAAGGACTTGCAACTTTCTAGTGGATAGAAAGCCAAATTTAGGGCGACTGGTGCAAGAAAGGGGAGAGAAACACGGCAGAGACCCGCCCCACAGAACACCCGCGGGCGGGGACCTGCGAGGCGGGCGCATCCCCCCGCCCGGAGGGCACGGCCCGCCCCGGCCGAGCGGGGCCCCCCCGCCGCCGCCGCCGTCCTCCCTCCCTCCCCGCCGCCGCCGCCGGGCGTCGCTGCCGCTCCGCTCCGCTCCCGGGGCCGCCCGCCCCGCCGCCCGGGCTCCGGCTCCGGCCGAGCTGCGGGCCCGCCGGTGCTGGAGCGCGGCTGAGGCAGGGGAGCGGCTCTCGGCCCGCCGCGGCCGGAGCGGGCAGAGCCCCGGGGGGAGCCAGGCAGGGCTGTCCTCGCCCCTGCTCCGCGGGCCCGAGCGCTGGCCGCTGCCCGCGTTCCGTGACGGGCGCTGCTGCCGCGGAAGCTGCGTGGGAACATTCTTCGCGATCCGAGGCTTGCGACCTCTCCAGGGAAAGAGCCGCTGGTCAGACAGATACGAGGAGGACTTCTCAGTCCGGGGGCTGGATTTGGGTTTTGAAGTCCACGTAAAAAAAACGATGCAAGGGAAGACCTGTGCCTGCTTGCGGGCTCGGCAGGTGGGGCGGTGGAGCAGGAGCAGAGGCATTTTCCCAGGCAGCTTCCAGCGCTCCGGCTGAATAACTGCTTCTGCTGAAGCAAAAGCAGCACTACTGAATTCTTCACCCTGGGAATTGCCTTCCTGCCAGCTAAAATGCGGCCTTTGGTATCATTATGTCAGCTACAGCATTCTGCTAGGACCCGATTAAGAAGAGGAAGCAAAGAAGGGTCTGCCAATTACAGTGATCACAAGATCCCGGTCCCTGTCGACCTCCGAACAAAGCAACGATCAAAACCATCACAGCCACTGCCTGCCTCATCCCAGCACTTCTCCCTAAAGCACGACGTGCTTCCAGAGACCATCAGCAACAACGTCCCGTGGGAGTGTGCATGGCAGAGTTGCTGGGTCTGATGCCTGGCCACAGGGCACGTATGAGAGGTGAGGGCCTGACTCTACCAGGGCCCGTAAACAGACAGGGGGGAGGCAACTTCTGCCTCAGAGGACTTGCAGACTATGGAGCACGGACAAAACTGAGGCAGCAGCAACCACCGTGATTGAAGTACCAGGTACAAGATCACACGAGTGATCCTCAAGTTCAACCGCTGAACTGTTGATGACAGCCTCAGACCCCCAAAGCAAATTGCATCTTAAATACAGTGATGATTTTTAAATTGCTCAGCTCCTAATTAAGACACCTAAAACTTATTACTCCTACTGTTGCCACGATCTGATGCCAGGCACTTAATTTAACTTCGCAAGTTAAAAGCCTATCTCCCTTGCTAGGCACATCATTGATGTGGAAACGTAGATCCCATTTTGCCTAGAAGCACCTCCAGCAGATGCACCATAACCGCTGCCTATCCTATGCTGGCCTCTGGAGAGACTTTCCCTCCTGCATGGAGCACAGAGAGAGTCAAGGCTTCCAACTCTGGCTCCATTGGAGATGCCTGCATTACGTAGCGTAACTACTCTCCTTCTGTTTCCTCTTTAAAATATCCCAAATTGCCCATATCATATTTGGGTGCCTCCTTCTTGGGCCCCTTTGGGAGGTCATGCACAACTTCTCTAGAATTATGCTTGTGTGATGTCCAAAGGTGATCTATACTCCCCATCATCGCCTTAATGGAAGGCACATGCAGGAATCCCTGTATGATTTTTACACCCCAAGACCTGGAGATGCACACCCAACCTTCCCAACTTATATTAGGGGTCAGAAGCAAGTGACAGCAAATAGACAGTCTTCACAAGGACAGGTACAGGATCCACTCTGCAGCAGCAAAGCAGACTTCCAGCACACGGAGGCAGAGCAGCTTTGACTGTCAAGGCACAGAAATCAGCTCTACCATCTTTCTCCCACTGGCATAGCTTTGCATCCTTCAGCCTGACCCTTGCAAAGTTCCTTCTTGCTATCTGGCAACTACAGTCCCACAAGTTTTGCGGGTCTTTCCAGTTAGGATGAGCACTGTAACAAGTTTTATGCTACTAATGCCTTAAGACAGGGGAAACTTGAGGAACAAAAGGGATAGGTGAGTGAAAGACCACACCACGCAGCCAGCACTGGGCACGCAGATGCGGCATCAGCCACCGTGCGAGTGAGTACTCACCACTGGAATGTCCCGCAGGAAAGGGGCCATGGCAGTGTCGGGGCTGAGAGGACATCAAACAAGGTAAGAAACTGAGCTGACCCACAGGCTGCTCACACCCTGAGGGAGGGAAGCCAGCCCCTAGGGAAAGGGGGGCCGGCATTTGGCTCTATAAGTAAGTGCAAACAGGTGGGTTTGGCTGGGCTGCGGAGAGTGACAGCAGCTGCAGATCACAGTGGAGCAGCGGCAAAAAGACATTATTACTCTGCAAGGACACCTGAGCTGAAACATCAAGAGTATCTGCACTTCAGAGTGGGGATCAGGGCTCCCATGAGCACATGGGGACGGAGAGAAAAGGATAATGCAGGCAAAATGGCAGTGCCTGTTCTGTAAGCTGCACGGCCGTGCCGATGCACCTTGCTCCTGCAGCAGACCTGGAGCTCCCCTGCAGATCTGCATGGGGCTCTGGCTCCCATTCCTGGGGTCCTACGAGCTTTCCTGCTCACAGCTACACGGAGGTCATTCATCCCCTTTGAGCAGCTCCCAAGTCACACTGTCACTGGTGCAATTTGTCAATGAAAATGTGTTCTGCAATGTCATTTTCTCAGGCCATTTCAGTCTCAGGGACTGAAACATTTTGTTTCTCTATTCAGGGCCACATTTTTTCACTTTAATCAATCTTTTGGAGATCAATAAAAATGTATATGGATACTGAGTGGGAACATGGTCTTCCTCATATTTCCCTTCATTTATTTGATAAAGTGAAATGGTTCTCCGGTTTCTTCCCACATATAACATTTTTTCACTTGCTAAAACATGGGAAGAATAAAATAAATGCATATTTCAGATACTTTTTTCTTTCAGCTATTGGTTCTTCGCCTTTTGCATCATGTTCCCATGAGAAAAATAAAAACCATTTCTTACTTCACGTGACCCAAGAGTTTGGGGTTCTTTGTCTTTTAAACCTTTTCTCACTTTATACAGACACACACACTTACACACACACACAGAGTGTGACCATAGCTTGAAGGCAAGTTTGTCTTCCACTATTTTTTGTAGCTCACATAAAAAAAGATTATAAGCATTTTACTTCTGTCAAAATCCTGGCTTTAGCATCTCTCTTGAGCTTGCCACACACTGAAAACATTTGCCTAGTTAGATTGTACCTTCCCTAGACCTGCCACTTTTGGTGAGCACCTGCTAGGCAGAACTGGCCATCGGCCTCAGAGCTAACATGCAGCTCTCCTCTCCCTCCCTCTGTGCTGTGCAGCAGAGAGAGACACAGGGGCTGAGGCAGATGACAAGTCTAAAGGGGCTTCAGTCCTCCAGGGCCAGAGAGGCTGGAGAGAGGGCAGGAGCTGTGGTGGCCATGGGAGCTGCTACCAGGGCAGCTGGGGCTGCTGTTGCTGCTGGCAAGCTGTTCTTCTGCCCGTCTGGTCAGAAAAGAGGTCCCAGGGACCACTGTGGTGAAAACTCTTTCTGGCAGGGAGAACTTGAAAGACAAACACCACTAAAACCTTCTGCATTTCAGCTGTGGGCCTGATTTAAATGTATTAGCAATAAAGTCTGACGAGGTCCAGTAAAGGCTGAAGTGGCACAATGGCACTGCTTCCCATTTTCTTTCATTCCTGGCTGGCCCTTATCAGGCTTTAAAGGAGAGGTTTTCTTCCAAAAGAAAAGCTTCTTCCCTCCTAACCTGTAGCCCGTAGCGCAGCACAGCAGTGCTGTGGGGAGCCCCGGATGGCACAGGGTTGACCAGACAGCCTGGGTGCCTGCAGTCGGACATGGTCCAGCCAGCACAGCCCGGCACTGACGGGCAGGAGGCAATGTGCCGGCCATCCCACCTTGCAGCCTGGAGAAGAGGAGGGGAAGGCAGCACCTCCCCACCCAGCAGTCGCCCATGTCCGCAGCACAGGGCTGCTTGCCCTGTTGGAGCAGGGCACGACCCTACCCCATCGCATTGCTTTCAGCAGCACCAAACTCAGTTTCCGTAAGGAGCACCCAGCGCTGCCGACAGCGCTGAATAGAACAGGCCGTTCCATGAGTCCTGGGGTCAAACAGCGTGGATTTGGTTGTGTCCACATTACAAAGCTCTTGGTCCTTGGTCTCCAGCATGTGGAAGCCTTGTGGTCCTAGGGCTTAAGCCTCAATTTTTCATGCCCTTTTTTTCAGTTCAAAGCACATGAAAGAACACACATCCTGTGCTGCAATACATCAGAGCGGTGTTTTCATACCATGAAACTGTATGCTTGCCTGTGCTGCCTATTGGCAATGGCTCCTGATTTATGATACTGTCCAAACAATGTTCAGGCATCATTTTGGAGAGTATTATTAGCGAAGGCTAAAATAGTGCCAGGGTGCGAACTAATAATTAAACAGGACAGACAATCACCGGTCCAGTGCTTAAGCTCTCAAGCTGGCAATGTTTTGTTCAGCAGCATAGACATAGCCTGGGAATCAGTTGGAGCTGGAGGGACGTGATCTGGGAATTATATAGTTTATACACTGCTCTGCCAACTGGGACAACCCAAAGCATCAGGAAAACTTGGGTGTTCCTACGCTGCTCTTTTCTTCTTTTTCAGTGACCATCAGCTGCTATACAATGATTCAAGCACTGTAATATTTATATCCTTGCCTAAATCATCACAAAATCAGTTCTGCTATGAAGGTTGTTTTGATACAAGAGCAAGAACATGAGAGATGAAGTACTGCACATTGCATGAGGAGGTCAGGCAGGAATGGGATGTGATGGACATCCTAGGTCTCTGCAGCAAGCAGATGATTGCCACCTGGAGAGCAGGAGGAGGCTTTTCTCCAGGGAGAGTGACAACATTTGAGCATCACAGGTAGCATCGGTGGTGCCATGTTCAAGTATTGTAGATATTAAAGCAACTGGGATCAGGGCTGCATGCGATGATGAAATGGTTTTGAAGGGCTGCCTTGGTTGTTCTTCTTCAAATGCCCAGGAAGCTACTTTGCTCCCACTATTAGTAGGGAACACAAATACCATGGGAGCAGTACTGGGATTGGGAAGGAGTCATTGCTGACTATTCCTGAAATCCAGGGTGGTCCACACTTGGTGGAAAAGTAGTAAAAACATTTCAGGGTTGTTAAGCTAAAAGAAAAAGCATTTAAGAACAAAGACTTTTGATGTGTTTTGAAGGACATTAGAATCTTTTAAACAGCTCATTTTCTTCTCTTGTGTGCAGCAGGAATTACTCATAGTAATTTATTCAATACAGTTCACACTCTGCAAGTTTTCTGTTCCCTGTGCCCCCCCTTATTTTCTCTATTTGACTCACTATTTAAAACTATTTGCTTGTTCCAGTCTGAGAACACATCCTCTGTGTGCAGCCACTTTGCTGGCACCTCCCAGCTCAAATGCAGTGGTCAGAACCTGACCTTCCTGATGAATACACCTGGCTCATACAGGGTGAGTCTGTTCCCAAGGAGATGGCCATTAGGAAGGGACTGTCTTTTCTGGTGCTGTTCCCTAATTTATTATTCGTTCTCAGCAAGCTTTGACATTAGTTCGTGTTTTCTTAGATATTTCTACCAGTCAGTTCTTCCAGGGGCTGCTCATGGGAAGCGAGGGCAGAAGAAAACCAAACTCTCTTTTATTTTCCAAAAGGGAGACTACAAAGAGATGTCTGCCCTCCATGGCATCTGTTTCAAGCCTCACGTCTGGGGTGGGAAGATTCATACGAGTGAAAAGGCACTTTGGCCCAGCATAATTTGGTTCCCTGCAGCACATTCCCAAGCTGCATACCAAGCCCAGATTAACATGATTTAAGTGGCAGGGCTTCCATCCCCTCACCTTGGGAAATGCTGCCAAGGTTTTACAGATCTTGCTGCTAGGACATTTTTCTAGCGCAGTTTCAATCTTAAATGTCCTTTTGCACAGTTTCATCCCATTGGTTTCAGATACAAGCTAAAATTAAAAAGAACGACGTGAAATGAAGCCAAGGGAAAGGCATTAAGTCATGTTTGCAGAGCACATTGAGAGAACAGGACAAAATGTCCTTGGGAGGACAAAGAAATTGACCGTTAATAATATATCTCATGGTGCAGACACCAAAGAAGTTTTACAGCTGCTGTGAAGTCGATGTGTATTAACCTTATAGTGCAGACCTGCAAAGTGAGCATAGGGATCAAGGCAGCTCAAGTTACAAGATTACAGGGAGCGTGTCTAGATCTTGTGAAGCACTGAGCAGCCCTAAGTCCTGTCACCGCATCGTCAGAAGGTCTTCTCCAGCGCTGGGCACCCACACGGAAATCTTCTGGACCTGCTGGCTCACTGGATGCACACAGCATGTGGGTAACTTTTAGGACCAGGGCTCGAACTCAAGAGAGAAAAATGCATTAATCTGACTCTAAGTATCAGATAAAACTTGTTTAATTGTATGAGAGTTAAACAGTATAGAGGAAATTGCAGCGGTCACTTCATTGAAAATGGATTACTATTCTAAAACCTGGGTAGATGATCTGAGTCCAGCAACATCTGACAGTAGTTGTGATTGTCACACATACATTTTGCAAACAAAAGAGGATTTAAAACTGATTTAATTGTTCCTGCTTTTTGTAATAATCAAGTTCAGATAAGAGTCATGCTGCGGATGGAAGGAACAGTCCGGGCCAGCAGACCTCAGTATCCATCAGGAGAGAGAAGTAAGAAGACGGATAAAGAAGAGAGATTTGACCAGGTTGATGAAACATGACAAAAAAGTGAATGCCAAAACTCAACAAAGACAAATTAAACAAAGAGGGGATTTCTCTGCTCCAGAGTGGAGCAGTAGCAAAGCAAAGTCTAAGCATGCTGGGACATTGGACCAGTCCCGAACCCCAAACCATCTAAATCGCTGCCAGTGGTTTTCCTTTGACAGCTTCAGCTGCCAAGGGGAAAGGATTGTGCAGCAACTGCAGATGAGGAGATCCAGATATCCTCACAGCAGGTAGAGCACAGGTGGCTACAGCTCTGTATCTTTTAGGTAACACTTAGGAGTCCTAATGGCAGCAACATGCATAACAAACGAGGTCACCAGGACTAATATTATTACAACAAATTCCACAGGAATTAATCATGTTTGAGCCATAATGATAACAGAGCAGTTGGTTAGCGAATTATCTCTCAAGCCTCCCATCCCTCTGGCACTTGCTTGTAGGCCAGTTTCTTGGGATGGGGCATGGACTGTTTTCTTTCAAAAGAAAGCAAGCTTCTCTTTCAAAAGAAGCAGACTCATTTAGTCTGATTGAGATTTATTCTCAGGTAGGTCTGGCTTTTGTAGTGTAAGCCATTCCAAAACTGCAGTATGATATATTTTTGTAAGGTCTTGTGTTGGTTTTTTTCCTCCTTTTTATGCAAAATACTGTCAGGACCCTGGGAAATTTCCCCCACCAGCCTTCTGCCTTTGAGATAAATGTAATCTCTTCATAAAAACACATGGTTACATAGCTTACACCAGCCTGGTACTGGATGTAGTGTTTGCCATAAATCACACCATAATCACTGCCACACCAAGTCTAAAACACAATGAAAGAAACATCTCGGTGAATGTCCATCTTAATTTTTGTTCTTCAACAGCGGGAAGCTCAAGTGAAAGGGCTTTATTAGTCCTTACACCAAAAAAAGCTTGTGAGATCTCCAGATAAAGGTTTTCTTGAATAGACCACATAGATCAAATAAACAGAAACTCTTAGGACAATGAGAGGGAGAACCTATGTAGGCAGAACTGCTTATGTGCATGTGTGTGAGATCAGTAGGTCTGGTAACGGCGCTGACTTCCAGTGTGTCCATCCTCCCTGATGCTGGATGGCTGACAGGCTTTCACCAAAGGAATGAGAGAAATAAAAAGAAAAAGGATGAGAACTTTGACCAAACTCCTGGAAATCTGAGCAGTTGTTAGCCAAATCGTACATCACAACAAAGGTTGAAGTCAGGTTAGTGGCAGTGGGTTATCCACAGTCTATTTTCCTCAGTCTGGTCATCCCAGAATAGCTGCTGTGCTTCAGTTTCCAATACAAAAGCTGTCTCTGTTGCTTACATGGAGTAAGCAGGAAACCAGCAGGAAAGAGAGAAGATTCCACAAAAATTCCGCCTTTTCCTGTATTACTGGCTGTGCTGATGCTTTCTCTGCTCAGCTCTTGTTTGACTCCTGGGCACCCATCCAGACTCACCCTCTAGCAGGAGACAAAAAGTGCCGTTCATAGACTGAAAATTGGAGCTTCAGTCTTCAGAGACCATTTGGCTGACAGATGTTTCTGCTCGTCTGTCTCCATCATCATTTTTTTCTCCTACTAATTCCTATCCTAGGAAGTGCGTGGCACTAATGCAAAGATGGGAGGGGAAAACCTGACAAAAAATAAAAACATTTAAAAAGCCTTAGGACATGAATTCTTAGTCAAACACTGTAGGTCCGGTTATGCCTGGAGGGGTGCGCCTGTACCTCTGGGTCTGGGTGGGAGTCTGCCTGCAATTAATATTTCATGCAAATCAAAGGGCAGATGTTACACAATGTCTCTCAACTCCCATTTCACAGAACAGGGAGCCTCAGGAGTCCAACGATTCGCAGAAATGTAATTTTACAAAATTTGCAAATTTAAGCCCCAGCCCTGCAAGGAGTAGGGACACCTCTGTCTGTGCAGAACTTGTTGCCGGTGTCAAGGCCTTTGACCTGAGACCAGCAATCTTAATGAGGGATGTGTTAGAGCAGGAGGCCAGTAAAGTATTGAGTAAAGCTCAGGAGGCATACTGCTTTCTTAATTCCTTGAGAGGATCAGATCAATAAGATTTTTGCTCCCTTCAGTGAGTCCCTGGTGGATTAAACTAGACCATAAAAAGGGAGCACAAAGCTCAGTACGTTTTGTCTTTGGAAACCACCTTCACACACACCCTCACAAAGCCACCTTACACCCTGACAGCTCTTTGGCTGCTTTTCTACACCCTGATGGATGTTAGCACCCCTCCTCTTGCTGGCTGTGTCCCATGCCCTCTGCTGCTTCTCCCTGCCTCTAACCAAGTACACCCTCCGGGAGGAAAGACTGCCCAGGAAAGACTGCCCATATCACTGCTGGGATACAGGGAGTGGTTCGCAAGGGATGTGAAAGAACACCTGAAGCTGTGCTTATAAAGAAGTTAAGGAACAAAGGTAGTGTGTTGATAGTGAAGGTGTATCCCTTGCAATCCTGTACTGGGATGAGCATATCAATAAGTGATCTTTTACTTTCTCCAGAAGACTTTTGACTGCAGCTACAGCTTTAATGCAGTTCATCACCTGCTCAAGTCAAGCCAAAGCCAGCATAACCAGTCAATATATATAAAATAGATGAGTGTTTGTCAGGTCCTCCTCTGCTGCACACGTATAACCATGTACATATACTACAGCTAAGCAGAAACCATCACCTTCTACAGTTTGTGGAGACCCTCTTTATTGGCACTAAATACATCCACTGTAGCTAGACTGTGACCTATTCAGCCTTCCCCATCAACATGAAAGAATAACTTCAGGACATAGCCATACTTCAAAACTTGCTGCTACCATTTACTGGAATGGGTAGTAAAGCAAGAGAGAGTGGCTTAGGATGCAGACTCACCTCCATCACGGGATACTAAAAGCTTGGAAGATAAGCAGGTCCTCTGAGCCTTTGATATTGAATAAATTCAGGAGCAGATTAGGTAAGTGCAATTGCTCACCACGGCAAACAGTGAAAACTATTTCATTGTTTAGAATAAAAGGTAATTCATGAAGTGCTGTATTATAGCTCTGCCTTCTGTGAGAGATGTACTGTTTTACTTTTGTGTATGACTGGCTTCTCTACATAAGACATGATGGGAGAGTCTTGACCAAGGCAGAACAAGGTGTTGAATGGATGGAGCAGGGCATGAAAATAAAGGGCTGTAGTTTGCCAAGCCATGTTTCTAGGCCCTGAGGACCTCCTCCAGATCTCATGGTCCCCCCCCTAGCTCTGACACACACCAAGGCCCAAAGCTCTGCAAAGGGCACTGGGATATGTAGAGCTTCTTAAGAAAAAGTGAATACTTTGAGTTGTTGTTTTTCTTCTTTCCTCCCCAAATAGGCAGTGGCACAGGATGGGGGCCCTCCAGCTTCTGCAAGAATCAAGATAATTCTCAACAGCATTTCAAAACAATGCCTTTTAAGAAGAAAACCATGCCAGCAAGCGGTGTACATGCATCAGCCACCCAAGAGCCTGAAATATTTTCCACTGTGCAGATCTACAAAGCCACTGTGGAGTTTTCACAGAAGGTAATGCTAGCAAACCTGGGGCAATGAGAGCTGAAACCCAGCAGAGCTCACTGACACCTAAGTTTTACCTTAACCCTACACAAATCTGTGTCTCTGGATGTGTGAGTGGTGCCACCATCCAGCTCCATGTAATGCAGCCACTGCAAAAAACAGACAAGATGCGAGAGGGGTGTCTTTACTCTTTTGCAAAGGTTTAATGATTAAATAAAAGTGTGAGGAAAGAAGGAAAATAAATGTCTACATCCGCAGTGCGATGTCAGTGCTGCGCTCTGCCTGTGACCCAGCGAGGTTCCCTCTCCCCTCCAGGTCCCCAACGAGCCTCCTCGGCAGCTGTGACAGGCAAGCACCAATGCAAACAGCACATTTTCTTTGAGATAGTCAAACTGTAGCCCCTCATGCGAATGGCCAGAAATGTTTTCTGCTACAGTTCCCAAGGTGAGCGTGGCAATTCAAAGGAACGGAGAGGGTGACAGAGGCAGAGGTCCCCTCTTCCTCCTGCTGGGGTGCCGGGCAGCCGGCTTCCCCCAGCTCCCCTCTGTCCTTGCAGCAAACCCCAGGGAGGGCCAGACCCGCAAGGCGCTGGGGACCCAGAGCAGAGTCGCAGCAAAGTGAGGAGGGGTTTGTCTCTTGGCAGCCCCCTGAGCACACCTCTCTGCCTGGATGAAGAGGGGAAAGGGACAAGGAAGGAGGCAGAGGCTAGGGCAGTGGACAATCTCAGCAGCCCCACGAGGATTCAGACCCTTCTGCTGCTGGGCTGCATGTGGGCTCCGTGCTGGGATCCTGCGAGAGGGAAGGACATGAGCAGTGGAAACGGGAAATATTCACAGCGGCCAATTCCCCTGCTCTGGGACAAGGAAATCACTCCATTTAGGACTTGTCATTTATTTTTAACATGGGCTCTTGGACTCACACACTGTTGTTCCTGATCTTACAAAAGGAGGGTGGAGGGGTTTGCTTGCAGCAAGGCATCTGTGTCGCACTGGACACAGGATGGGCTTGGGAGGTTTCTGATTCCAGGAATGTGACTTTTTATAGATCCTAATCCAGGAAACAAAATGACGTGGCTGACTTCTATACTGAGATAAGCACTGTGCAGCCCTTGCACATTAGGCAAAGAGTAACCAGAGGAGCACAGAGATAGCACAGGCACACACCTGGAGATATGAAGACTGGGGAGAAATTACATATTTTGGTTGGGAGTCTACAGCTGAGAGGAATATGAAAATTGTGTGAAGAGGACATTAAGCTAACCAGTAGCCATAAAAAGTAAAACAACCTTAGAGTGACATATAAGGTCCCAAGAGAAATAGCAAAAGCCTTTGTATTTTACCTGTGCATTTTTGACACTGTTGCAACCCCAATCAATTTTAAATCCATCTCTCAGGCCCTTCAACCCTTTGCTAGGTAAGTCCCTGGAGCATATTCTTAGAGGATACTGTATTTGTACTAAAACTAATTAAAACACCAGTGGAGGCATAAGGCTGAAAATACAAGTGTGGTGTACAGTTTTTTCAGGATTGGAAATAGTGGCCTTAGAAAAGTGATACGTGCTTGTGCTTATACACACACACGTGCCCAGCATAAAGGGAAAACACATAAAAAGAGAAAAATAGTGCAAAAGGCTTTAGATTGGTTGAGGATGGCCACACAGCTCCACTCCACCTTCTCTTGAGCATATATGCAAATTGTTGAAGCAGTTTATCAACTTTAACATGCTCAGGGAGTTTGATAAAATCAGACCGCTCTAATCATCACCCTCTTTCAGCCTACTTTAATGACGAGTTAATTGCCCATGATGAGACTTTGATTTTTTGGGAATGCCTTAGCCCTTTGTAATTTTCAGGTTCTAGCTTATTCACAGGTATTTTCATGCATAACTGCAGTCCTTCTTGAGTAATAAAGGAAGACAGTCCCACAAGGGAAACTGAGCTACATATTTTCTATGTGTGCATGAGATGTGTACCTGTCAATTTTCTTCTTTCAGTCTTTAACCAGGTTTCATCTGTCCCGTGGAAGTCAATCCAACAAGGCCAACACCCATTTTCTGTCCAAACTATACCTCTACATGGGATTTTTTTACTCAAGCAATGATGCAGCTGAATGGAAAATAGTCATGGAGCAGTTTTCAACACTGAGCAAAGCCTATGCTGCTGCTGGAATCTAAATTGGACAGCATGAGGCTTTGGGGCTTTGCAGCAAGGACTCTTTAAATTAGGAATGTGTAAAGACTTTCCTGTGGTTTGGCACATGGGCAGCATTCCATAAATGTATCACAGAAATTAAATATAGAAAAGACCTGTTGATAGGACTAATCCATTTTGCTTGGATAGCACAGAATTGATTCCTATAGGACAGTTTGCATTGTTTACTTGAGAAAAGTTTAAAATTTTGTAGGTGATGAAGCTTTCATCAATTCTTTTCAGGAAACAATTAACAGCCTAACACATCTCAGTGTCAAGAAAATTTTCTGAGATTCTTCCTACTTTTTTTTTATGTTTGCAACATACAGCTCCTAGATATGTCCTACTGGCATTACTGTTATAAATAATTTCCTTTCCACCTGAGTGCTTACACTTTCAAATTTTTCTGGTGTGCCGCATGACCTAGGCAGAGGACAGGATTATACATATGGTGATTTCCCAGTTCAATCCTTTTCTATTCCTTCACATAAGCTTTTCCTGTAAAATCCTCAATCAGCAATTTTTTCTTTCCTAGATTCTCCCTGGTTAGATCACTGCCTTTTCAGCAAAATGGTGAAATGGATGGATGAAAGTCTCACAAGCACAGGACACAACATACAGTATTAAGCATTTTGGCTTCCTTAGAATGAGTGTGCTGTAGGAGTTTTTCATGGGCTGTAATACCCTGTATGTTCCTGAGCTGTCAATCATTTCAGCATTTGTTTTATCTTCAACCACAAGTACAGTTTTTAGCATTGGAATGTATGCCAAGTCTTTAGCAACCAGAGCACAAGCTCCTCTTCAGTACTTGTTTTGTTCAAGTTCAATGCATAATGTAGGTCTCATCTTGGTGTTTGTGGAAAGCTTACCCGTGGCATTCAGCCACTCTTTAATTTGGCATGGTGGATAAAAGTTAGCACTGTAGTTCTGGAACAAGGTGTGCTGGCAGAAGTGCTGGGTCAGGATCTAGAAACAGAGCAGCAGTTAAGTGCCACAATTGAAGAGAGCAGGTGAGCCAGGACCTGAGATTACAATAGTGTTGACCAGGACCACGTTCATCAGTGGGTTTTAGAGCTGAGAGAGGGTGGCACCGTTTAAACACGGCTCTGTGAGCAGTCAGGACTGCAGTCAGGGCATGAATGAGTTAAGGATGGCTCTGGTGGAGAAAGGCTCTGGTGGAGAACACTTGGAAATTTTTACATTTCAGGGGAAGACTTTCTGAGACCTCAAAGACAGTGTCATTCATCTTTTTTCTCAAGACAGGCACTTGTCCAGCTTCTCACCTGTACAATGCAAACTGAGATGTACTCCATTCTTTGTTAAGTGCTATGATCTGCAAATTAAAAGTGCAATTTAATTTGGAAAATCAAATGCTATTTGCATGTATGTAAATAAAATGCAAAAATGCTATTTCTGAGGAAATAATTTTAAGATTAAAAACACCACTGAAGGAAGTCTGTTGCCTTTTGTTTCCTCACCAAACACGAGTGGAACAGTGAAACCGATTATTCAGTTCCGCTCAGGTCTGCTGCTGCTGCTGCTGCGTCTGATGACGGGTGATAAAATACTGTAGAGTGAAGTTACATGAATTTGCCTGATGGGGCAGTTTTTATATCTTCTGAGAATAAACTTTGTCCTCTCCCAAATTCTTCATGTCTGGCACCCCCTTCCATGGACAGTTTGCAGGAAGGAGCAAAGAGGAATAAAGCAGGACTCATGGGACTGCAGGTCAGTGCAGCCCTGACACCCAAATATTCAGGTGTGTGAGAAGTGATAAACAAGCCCAAGACTGACTGCAGCCAAGAATATATGTTGAGTCTGTTTAACATTTTCTGTCCCCTCTTTATTGATTTGTTTAGCCTAACATACCTTTATTATGTGTACAGGAGAATCTGAGGCTTCTCCGGTAGGATTCATGTCACTTCACTAGAAGTTTATAAACATTTTGGCAGTTCTCATACAATTAAGGTTGGTTTTATATTCATACAGTGAACCACACTTGTATATACTTTCAAGTGCTAAAGATGTGTTCATTGTCCTTTGCACTTCCTAGAAACGCAGTAGCAATTCCTAATCTGGCCAGATTGCTTTGGTCTCTTCACAGAGATATTAAAACTGGATCAACCCTAAGCTGGAAACCCATATGCCCAATTTCTACCTTGATCTGGTAACATAAGCCTTTCCATCAGGAAGAGAGTCCAAAATCATGGCTGCTATTGCACTCCCTCATTTCTGAGGGGTTTTTATTATCCTTTTCTGTTTATTTATGGTTTTGATGAATGAAATCATAGTGGAAAATTATTGATTCAAGAGGAGAAGAAACTGTAGCTTCTGCAGACTGCATCTTTTCCTGCCACTCCTAGAGATGCTCCAACCATGCTCCAAGCTCAGGAAACCTTGCTGGGGCTTTCATAGGAAAGATCAGCACTGGGCACTTTCCAATAGCAAAGTCTGCAGGGTAAACGGTAGAGAATGGGTGTGCTGGCTGCCCACAGACTAGTGGCCATAGCTCACTCTTCCAGATGAAGCAGTGAATAACCTCCTATCTCATTTTTTGAGACTGATAGTGAGGTGAATCATCCTTTGAGCAGGCAGGTGAGTGCCATTTCCTCCAAGTGGCAGGTGAGGAAACAAGCGGATGAGTGCGTTCCCCAAGGTCAGGTACAAACCACAGACAGGACCTGGCAAAGAACCCAGGACGCCTGTCTCTCTCAGTCAGCCAGTGAGGACAAGGCAGTGCAATGTGCACCTCGTGCCTTTGCTGCCTGAAGCCTTGCCCTCTCAGGCTTTGTGACATTGGTAACATAAATGCATCGTCAGCAAGCCCAGGCAGCCTGGAAATGAACAGTTTCTTCAGGAGGGCTTTGCAGAACTGGCTCCAGTAAAACACATTTCTCAGGCGTATTTTGGAGCACGTGAGAAACTGCTCTCTGTTGCAGAGCGTGGGTAACTTGTCCTCAGGGACATATTGATGCTGACAGTGTAACCACAGGGTGGTTCAGCAGGGATGGGATTCCACTGAACCCCTTGTGAATAAGCCTCTCTGGGAGCTCTCTGCTGGGAGAGGGCCTAGATACGGCCCTCACAATCTTTCTAGTGGTTGTTGAGAGAGCAAAACCGGGAGGCAGAAAGCTGGGTCCAGCAGCAGCGTGCATTTTCTCACATCCGCTTTCCCAACACCATCCTGCTCACATCCTCTCGCCACAACTCCCCCGTTTTGTCATTCTCCATAGCCATATTTCCTTCCATTGTTCCCCAGCAACTCCTTGGGCAATACAGTCTCCCTTCCCAGCCTCGTAGGCAGTCTTGGCCATCCAGCATGCATCGATGAATGGGCTTTAAACAACAGAACAGAATAAACATTTGCTTCTCCTCAGAAGTTTCCCCCTCCCCAGTGCCCCCACACCCATGCACGTACTGCCATCAGATGTCTTTATTCTCATGCCCAATGACTCAGGGATGGAGAGTGGGAGGGTTTCAGAGAGATTCTCATGTCATCTTGTCCCTTGAACAAATTGTGCTCCTGTTAGAGCTGCCCACACAGCCCGACTCAGTGCTGAGCTCCTGGGCTCTACTGTCCCTCTCCTCATCATTTCTTTCCAAGTATTAGATGTGAGCTATATTTGCCAAGGTGCTGAGCATCTCCAGCCCAAGCCCTAAAGGCCAAAAGGAAGCCAAAGTCTGTTTTCTCCTCTGTTTTCCTTCTTTATCAGCAAACTTCGGTTTGCCAGTGAAAACAGGCAGAAGGCATCAGCGATCCTGAGCAAACTAGGAACACTTGTTCAGACCAAATGCCTCCAATATTTCCAGCAACCAAAGCCATCTGTATACAGCTTATTTATCCAGAAAACCTGAAAAACTGTGAGAAGTCAAAAGATGGTAGTTTGGTTTTTTTTAATAGTTTGATTTCAAGCTACCTAAGGTTAATTTGGAAAAAAAAAAATCAATAGAAACATATGATAGGGGTTTTCTGTTTGTTTTTAATTGTAAAAAAAAAATCAGAAGAAAAAGAAATTTGGTTTGGTTTGGTTTGGTTTCATTTTGTTTCATTTCTGAAATGATTTGGCCTTGGTACAAAAAAGTAAGAAAGAAACAAATATGTTATTGTTTTTGTTAATTTGTCATGGGAGCCACAAAAATCCATTGCTGAGATTGTTTTATTCCTAACTAATGTCTATTAACTCTACAGTGTCCCACAATGATCCCATAAAATCCTTGGGAATATGGAAGCAGAAGAGCTGCTCATTCTATCCAAATGCCAACATGATGAGGAACGGTATCAACACAACCATCTTACCCCAAACTCAGTTACATTGCTGATTAGCCCTGATGCTCTTCCCTGTCTGATAAGCATTCTCTGTGCCTCACTGTGCCCCAAGACTTGCACAGGGATGGACCTTTATTTCCTAATAGTGCAATAAGCCTCACTGTTCAAGGAAGGATGACGGCAATCATTTGTAAGTGGGCATTTCTGCATCTTTGTAGAAATCTTCTGAGGATGTCTGGCTTCCTGGAGAGCTCTCAAAGCTGCTCCACCTTTGGAAGCGTGCAGGACAATGGTATTAGAGGGCAAGATTAAAATCTTGGAACTCCTGCATGCTTTTTACAGAGTGAGTGAGGTCACAGGCAAATTAGCAGGTGGTTGGAAGGAGATCAGGACTGTTTCTAAACATCTGTAATTTTCCTACAAGGGTTTTTTACCACCCCAATAAGCAACTGTCCGAGGCAGGAGCCAGTTGAGGGAAACACTTTGATCACACTTTGGGCAATCTGGTCCCCAGTGATGCTTCTAAGGGTTAGACAGCTTTGCAAAACTCCTCCACCCAATTCAAAGCACTGTGACTAATTCTCCTGCATTCAGCCCATTTCCTCAAAACAGCAATCACAGGCTGCAGAGAGCAGACAAAACCTTCTGACAGGAGACTGGTCATGCCCGAGTGATGTCCTCAATACAACCAGTCCAGTGCAGCATGGCGGAAGGAGTGTTAACATGGGTGTGATTCCCTGCCGAGGAATTCCAGTGTAACTAAGTAATTACTTGTAATAACTCAGAGTAACAATTTCCATATGTAGGACCCAAAAACAAGAACTACAGGTCAGGAGATGCCTTCTCCAGCTTGGTAGATGAGAGCAGGATTTCCATCTCCTCTAAAATAAGATCTATCCTGTTTTCTATTCTGGTCTCCATCACCCCACCAAAAGAAAATCAGCTGAAGACAGATATGGCAGTGAGCAGAGCTGGAATTTTTGCTACAGATTTGGGGTGGGGAGGGGCTGGCATGGACTGCAGTCTCAACACCATGATCATATTTTACTGATTAAGGAGCCTGGATAGATGCACCTTTCACTTCCAGTTTAGATTAAAACGTTGACTCTCTCCTCCAGGATGGCGAGTTTGGTGTACAGGCTTTTTCAGGACTGTCCAGAATGTGGAAATTCATAAACAGAGTGAAACCAGGGCGTGAGCACGAACTAAGAAAGTGGGACTGAGGGCTTACTAAGAACTTCCATCCAAAGAGGTCTGTGTGCTTCCCTGCACAGAGGAATGGGATTTTCCCTTGCCCATCCCTCAGAGAGCTCCTTTGTCCAGCTGGGGAGAAAAAGCCAGGAAGGTAAGGGTTAATGACAACGAGGTTATTTAGCTGAATGTTGTCTTTTCATTCTCCTCCACCCCCCATTCCACCCCCAACACAGACAGAGTCTCGCACACATACACATCCTGAAGCAAAAGGAAAGGAATTCCCTGTGCAGCCGGATGGCGGGACGTGTGCTAGGACCTCCGGTGACACCACAGGCTGGTGTGTCCTTCTCCCACCATGTCCCCACGCCAGCACCACCTTCAACCCTCCCCAGCCACACTGAGAGCCAGGTCACTGGGACCATGCACAAATGTTTTTCTGTTCCTTGGTCCACAGCGTCATCCTGGCTGTAGCTGGCACAAATCCTCTGGCTCCCAGCCAGGCCACAGTTTTGTTGGTTTTTTTTTTTCCCCTCCCCTCTCTGCCAAAGCAAATTGACTTCTGACACCTTCCCTTATGTTTTCATCCTTTAAAGGGTGGAAAGCTGAAAGCCTGGCTTCGCTGTATTCACTTCCATGCCTCCTCTGTACTCTCGTGCCTGGATGTTAAATGAGCTCTTTCAGGGAGGACTGGGCACCTGGGTCACTAGTAGGTAGCTGCTTGCAGTGTGCACGTGCATGCGCGTATGTCTGTGTGCTGAGGACCACAGCTGAGCACACGTCAGGGGTGTCTTCCCTGCAGCCCAAGGAAAGCAGCGCTGCCCTGGGAGCCAGCATGCCCCCAGCTTCCTTGGTGACCAGCGCCCAGCATTTCAGGTCCCTGGCCCTTAGCCACCCTGCTCTGCGAAGCATGGGTAACGATTCTTGCCTCCTTCTCGAATGTTTGGTGAAAAGTACTGTTTAGGGTCTGGATATTACAAGTAGTGCCTAAAACTGACAGTAAGCAATACTTTGATAATTACTTAGCATTTATTCATGCAAGAATCCATCCCCACCACTCCTGTAGCAGAAGAGATCTTGGAAAGGTGTTCTAGAAGAATGCATTAATCATATTGAACCGGCACAGGACCAAAATATTTCCCCTCTCTGCCTTTAAACCTTCCTGATGTTTTTTTCATGTTGCTTCCCTGTCATCTCAAAAAAACTTGGAAATTCCTAGAAATACGAATCTATCTCAGGACTTAAACTGTCCAAAAATGCACAGTGCAGGAGTACTAGGGCCTCCCGGTTTGATCCTAGCAAGTCTTTGCAGTGCCAATTCAGTAATTGTTCCAGCAGCTGGGTAAAAAAAAAACTGTTCAGGACCCCTTTTACCTACCAGTAAAAGGTGTTGAGCTGGGAGGAACAGACCAGTTAAGTGTGCAGTGACTGCACACCCCAACTCAGCTCTGGGAGGAAGAGCTGTTCTGTACTGGGTTGAATTCCCAGGCATGGACTGTGGGGCTTAAGTCTGTAGCAACAAGCTGTCACCGAAGGCACTGATGTTGCTGCCCTAGGACTTGCAAAGGTATCGTGTGATCAGGATGAACCAAAGGCCTGCGTCACAAGTGCCATTCAAATGATTGACTCCATTCTGACTGCTGCGCTTATGCTTTTTGCTTCAACAGTGTTATTCTCCACTAGAATATTGTCACATTCCAGCCATTTGACATGCCCATAAAAACATCATTTTAGTCTTCTCAACTCATTAACCCTCTAGAATGTAAGTTGGCTGAATTCACAGAGCTAAGAGATCTAAAGGATGCTTTTTATCCCAGCCATCGTTTACCTCTCTCCTGGAAGAGACTGCTGGACAGCTGTGAAATTACTTTTTCATGGGCCTCCATGCCAGCAGGTTTCCAGCTGGAATCAATGACAAAGCTTGGCAATAAACTGCTGATTGCTTAAAGCACGAGGATCAGGAAACGCAGCCCAGTTCTGAGCTAGAAAAACACCACCAGCCACCACACCACATACCTCTCGCATCCATGCCCTTCCCGCAGCCTCCCTGACTGTTCACAGGGTTGCACATTTTGTTCTGCAGGTGCAGAACAGAAATTGTCCATCTCAGTGCCATCTCAGAAATTATCCAAAAGAGGATGAGATTGTTGGCTGTTGAGCAAGGAATGATCAGGGCTTTTAGCACGTGGAAGGCTTGGGAGGTACAGGAGAGTCCTTGCAATAAGGAATCACCCGAGTCATTTAGTGACCCAGAGGGACATATATGTCTCTTTCTGTCTTGCAGGCTACACTTGATTAGAAAATTTATTGCAGGCTTGTACATAGCTTGCAAACCAGCAGCCTTATTACTGCTTGCCTGATGTTCCACAATGGTGGTTGTTATTGATTGAAATTCAGGCTTGATAAATTTGTAATGCATGTGTTGGGTAGTGATGGCTCAGTCAGTAGAGCCATGTGATGAATCTGCACATGCAAGGGCAGAATATATCTGGCCAGCCGACATTGGAAAGCATTTGGCAGTGGAGTTGAGCTTCAGAGACCATCCTTAGGTGATCATATCTGTGAGGTGTTACAGGCATTGCAGCACACGTTGCAAATCGTTGGGCACTAGCTCTTTAGATGCTGCCTGGAAAAACTCCTGCAGTACCCCAATCACTACTAGCGGCAGTCTGATGTCACAAAACATCTGGACCACATGAAAGGCAGAGAGCATCAATAGTGTCACTCCAAGACACTGGACCATTGCAGCTGTATTCTGAGAATCATTCACCAGCAGTGTGAACTTTCCCAGTTGGAAGAAAATCACCAGCTACTGGGAGATAGGAAGGATGTCTATTAAGCAGTTATTGCTGCTAATACTAACATGTTCATTTCCAGGACAACTTTTTCAACAGCTTGAACAGCAAATGAGTAGTAAGAAAGGCTTTTGCCAAAACATTTAGACTTCGAACACTTTGAATGATTAATTTTTGGCAGCACTGTCTTCTTTTAATTTTCTTTCTTTAGCTTCTAAACCAATAGCATTGAACCACACTGTGCCCTTTCACAGGGGACACAGAACTCAAAAAGAAAAAAAATATATCCCAAGATCTTAGCCCTGTGGTAGATATGAACATGATCATTAATCTCAGTCAGATTTGTTCCATAGTTCACATTTTCAGTCTTCAACACATGAGAAGATATGTCCTGACATATCCTTCCACTGTAATTGCTGCATGAGTGCCAGGAAGAGTCTTAGCATCTTCAGAGCTTGTATAGTAACACATTACAAGTAACAAATTCCCTTTGTAAAATTGGAATGATAATGCAGATCATTTCAAATAAATGTTGCACTACCTGTATCACGGGTACAGGCCAAGTAGGACTCTAGAAAGTGCCGCCTTTATATATGCTTGGTGAAGAGAACTTTGTGATCTTTATCTGTCCCTGAATTTCAAGTGCCATTCTCTGTGTAAATAAGCTCACTATCTGTTTGCCATTTCAAAGTGGTTTGCTTATCTATGTCCACACCTGGTCCAGGTTTGAGGACCTTATAGCTTTTTCTTAGGTAACTGATCGCCAGTGTCAGCACTGGCCTTCCCACCCAATTCCTGTACCACATCAGTTTATGTAGACCTGTGTCCCATGGTAGCAACAAGAACTAGATGTTAGGAGAAAGGTGGCTAAAGTCTGCATATGCTGTCTTTCCACTAGGGTTTGAGTGGTTTCCAGTTCTTGGGCTTGGGCTTGTTGTGGCAACCCAGCTGTGACGAGCATGAATACAGATCCTGACTGACAAAGCCACATCGGCAATAACTGTGGAACCGATTACACTTGCAAAGATGCATCAGTTCCACCATGCCAACAATGTACTCTAGTATAGCCCTATAAAGTATGTACTCCTGGAGCACTTAGGCAGTAAAGAAGATCAGGTTTCTCATAGAGATTAAATGCTCTGGAATTGTAGCACATCATAAAACATGGCCAAAAACTATAAATTGAATATTCTCTCTCCATGGGTCTTACTCCTAGGGAAACTTCAATAAGACCCAGATGAAAGAAACCAGCAGAGAACTATTTCATGCAGAGACACCTAACAGATATCCCACAGAGTTTGTCTTTCTTGAGTGGTAAAAAGCATCTAGTCCATTGTTCCTTAGAGACCTCAAATGTATTCTTAGCTTTGTTTTGTAGTAAAACAAAGCTTTTACTATAAACCCAAATATGTTAATTTTTTTTTAAGCTTTGGAAAAGTTTCAGCCAGCCTTTTCTGGAGTTTTGTCATTTTGAGGTAATGAAGTTTCTACAGGTTTTAAAAACATGAGGGCCTGGGTTGAACAGGGAGATCTTAATGCTGTTTACATTTCAGAAAAGGGTATAATCTAGTTCATCCCTTATCTGACATAATAGAAAACATAGCAGATTGTGACTGAAAGAGAAACAAGAATTCTCTTGCTCTGTGGATCGTGGATCATGGATCTTATTGTCTTCTTAAAAAAAAATGTATTTATAACAATACGTTATAATCTCAGGCAAGACCTTGTGCTGACAAGTGGATTCCTTTTCCTACTTCCTTGACATTAGCAGAAATCTAATCCACTTCATAAACTCCAGCCAAACTCATGCTCTTGATCATATGCAGTTTGCAGCAATTTTTCCAGAAAGAATAAGAAAAGAAAAGGATTGTCCATGAACTGAATGAACTCTGCCTCTTCTACTCCCCCTCTTTGTCTTGCATGAGATTATGAGGGACCATCTCTTGCTTTGTGCTTAAGTAAAATTTAACACTGTGGTATTATAACAATCCAATTAGTAATAAACAGATTAATAATAAAGGTGATGTCCAAAACAGACGGGATCACCTGATGATTTGTTTAGCTAACAAGGGCACAAAGGACCAAGTCCAATGTCCAGTGGAAAGCAGCTGTGAACATATATGCAGTCCAGTGAACTTGACCTTAACCAACGAATCCATTAGCTTTGCCCTAACTGTAAGCAAGATGCATATTACCAGATCTAATGGCCAGATGACTAGAAAAGCACTCTCTGACAGACTAGTGCAAGAAAAGTGCCTTGCCAGAATCAGTTCTTCTTTTGTTTCTGGTGCAACTTGTTCTATTACCAAAGCTGTAACTAGTAAGACATTCCTTAGCTGCACGCTCCTATGGTGAAGACATCTCATCCCAGTTTGTAACAAGTTCAGGGCCTAGAGGTAAAAGTGCTGTAAAACATCAGAATGTGCCATCTGGCCTTGGAAAGTGGGAAACAAAGAGCTTATAAATATGCAGGGACCTCCATGTGTTCCTCAGACCACATAGCAAGAAGACAGAGAAGCTCAAACATATATGGAGAGGAATGTCTCCCCTCCTCCCTTTGCATGTGCTTCAGTCAGGATGTTTGTACAAGAAGAAAGTCAATTGAACAATAAAACCCATATGTCAGATGTTGAAGGGAAGTCTGGAGTCGACATGCCAAAATAAAAGATTGAGACCAGTTCATCCTTATGATAAGATTACCCACTCAAATATGCACATCACAACATCCTTGTTAGGGGACCAAACTGATAATAGTAGCAATGTGGTACTTGGTACTTTGAACTTTTCACCCAAGAATTGCAAAGCACTTCACAATAAAGCCTAAATATATCTTTATGTGAGATGGGAGGGGCTGTAAAGAGATAGCTTTGCTTATTTTGAGCATGAAAAGCACACAATTCCATTACAATACAAAACAGAAAGCTTTAATTAACCTGGAAATGGTGCTTTTAATTAATTTTAATGGAATTATACGCAGTCAGACTCCAAGGCCAGTGGACTTGCATGTCTTCACACTTAAAAAGAGAGTTCCTGTGGCCTTTTGTATCTACATTTTTAATACTAAAGATGATATAAAAAAATGGATACAAGACCCCCCACCTTAATAAGCAGTTCATTATTTATTCAAAGTGGAACAGCTCTCAGAAAAGCTGAGAGGTCCTCCTAGATAAGGGACAAACCAATAGTCCCAGAGAGGGCTTTTGAAGACTGAGTTGAACCCCAGGGCCAGAGGGAGCTTTATCTGAAGATGGACCCACTCCATGGCCAAATCCAGACCTTCAGAAAGATGTGAGTGTGAAGAACTGGACAAAAAAGCTCATGAGAGTCAAAAGCTCTGCCGTGAGTTCTTGAAGTTTTCCTGCTGTTATTACAGCCAGAAATGTTGCAAGAGCAACTTTTCTTAACACTTTCTTTGTTCAGAGCTACATTTATTCACACCTCAAATAATGGAGTGGGAAGGAAAGTGTTGTGGACGAAGTCTGGCAAGCCATAAGTTGAAATGAGGTCCAGGCACTGGGAGGTCTTACATCTGAGCACTTGAAAATTTTCATCAAATTTTCATCAGATTCATTGGTTTTGGCTGGACAAATGTTGGCCTCCATCTGTCTGTGTGGGAAAAGTCCTTGCTAGCAGGGTTTCTTTTAACATGTAACCCAAAAGTAATTAAGCTCCTAATTAATAAAACTTTGAATGAAGTTCTGGCAATGATAGTCCCTGGCAAAGACAGTGAGCAGTTGTAACTGGACTGGGGTTGTCAGGCATTTCCAGAAAACAGCATCAAGCATCTCTCAAAGTTCATGACCATTCCTCCTGCTCCTTCTGCTCCTCACCACCCACCAGCCCCTTTTCATCTTTCATTGCTGTGGGCAGCTCAAAGAGATGTTAATGTTCCAGAAGTGATCTTGACGCCAAGTTTCTCTATTAAAACCATCTCCAAGCATCAAGTTTGCCACATGTCTATTGTTCTCATCACTCTCAGGCAGTCACAGCATTATCAAGGATTGGGGCTGGTTTCATTCTGTGCCTTTTGCTCCTGCTGCTGCTGTCCCCAAGTTCAGGAAGGGCTGTAAACAATGAAAGGAAGATGAAGGGGTGGGGGGGTGCATCTTTCTTTATCTCATCTGGCAGTTAATCCCTTGCCAAATGTATCAAGCCAAATGAGAAGGGGAAGAGGCTAGTGAGATCGATATGTGGTGTCTTCAAATTCTGAAGCTTCCCTGCTGCATTTATTTTTCTTCTGTATTTCTATAGCAAGCTTGGGTGAGTGGCTATGGCCCTGGATGAGGAGTTAGCAGCAAGGGCTGTTACACTCCCAGCTCTGGCATTGACTGCCAGAGGGGTTTGGTTCCCATCCTACCCTTTGCCTGTATTTTCAGTCTCGTTAAACTGGCATAAGCTGGCTTCACCACCAGAAAAAGTGGTCCTGACACAGGGTTTGCACGGTGTTCCCAGTAGGGGATCTTATCCCAGCTCAACTTAACTCAGCAAAAAAGCATATATACTTTACCCTGAGATCAGGTCTGTAAGTGGCTGTGTAAGCCAGCTCACAGTGACTGTGCTACCACGGCATCTCTTGGTCTTACCATGCTAGGGTCTGAACAAATTGGGATAGGGACTATGTTTCACTAACTGTGTATACCGACCCTAACATGATGAAGCATTGATTTCAGTGGGTCCTTGGACCCTGTACAGCATCACCAATCCTTCCATGGCAAGGTGCATCTTGCTAATAAAATACACCAACACTAAAGGTAAAGCAAGGACCACTAGGTCTTAAGTGCTTTATAACACATTCACTTCGGCTCTGTATGGAGCTGGCACTGCAGTGGCAAGATCTGGGGCCATTGGGGATGAGGAGGAGTAAGGAAAAATGTGGATCTGCTGTGAGAGGGCTGAGGAGCTCTGTTATAGTGGTTCCCAGTTTGTGTTTGTCTGCTTATGAGTGGACAGTGTTGGAGAGCGAAGTGTTCCCAGCTGATGGCTGACACAGGAGCTCTTCATGGGGGAGACCTGAGGAAAGAGCTCAGAGACACTGCTGGAAATCTCTTCTAGACCAGTATGGTCCTGTAGGCTGTGCCTTATCATAATACAGGAATGCTATGTGCCTCCAAATTTGCTTTTCTAAGGAAGAGATGGTTTATATGGGCAGTGTCTTGCTTATGATCTTATTTGGGGGAGAGGGGCTGTTGTCATCTAGTCCCCCGTAAGATTTGCCTTTTGGGGTCAGTTCCTTGGCTCACACAAGCTGGTGTTATTTCTTTGACTGCACTGAAGCTGTTCTGCCTGTGACCTGTGTAACATAAGCTGGTGGTCTCAGATGGTCTCTCTCACCACTGGTCCTCTCCAGCCCTTTTGCCATCATCTTCCACATGGAGATCAAGTGCTGTGCCATCCATGAAGACACTCCCATATTGTTCTGTTCCCCTCCATGCTCATGCATTTTTGCAGACAAGGTGGATGTCACAGGAAAGCGTGTGCTGGAAAACTCATTGTTGAAACTGCCTGTGCCAGATTTGCTCTGGCAAAGAGGAGAGGGGCTTTGCAAATATTTTCACAGTCTTTGAGCAGCAAAGGACATTTTGCCACCACATCTCCCAAGCCTAAGGATGCCTCTTCCTCTGGGTGCACAGGCAGGAAGCAGTAGTCTACAAGTAGGAGCAATTTGGGGCGAAGACTTGGCTCTCCTGCGTTGTCTGTGTGGCTGCTCTCAGCAGGACTACTTCCACTCCAAATGTGTTATTGCAGTGAATAAACGGGACATGGGTGGGGTTGCAGGGGCTGTATGGACAATAAAAGGAAATGCCTCTGCTCTGCATATGCTCTGGAGAGGGAGGGTGTCTGTGTGTCAGGCAAGAGGGGATGTTGTGCGAGACAGGGTATGGAGGGGAGGCGTCTGCATGAAAACCAGAGGAGAAGAAAGTATTTGGGGGGGGGGGGGGGGGGCGTAGCAAGGGAGTGGGAACAGGACCAAAGAGGATGTGTATGGCTATAAAGAGAGGGGCTGCTTGAAAAGGACTGGTAGCAGGGTGTGTGTGAGAGGATTGCAAAGAGGAGATGTGAGGCAGAATGTCTGTGGGTGGCACAGAGATGGACGCAGCGCCTGCACCATGCTGCCAAACAGAACACTCCATCCCGGATGCTCTGCCTGCCTTTTCCAATCCCATGGACTACACCGTTATTTTACCCTGTTAACACTCTATATCCAGTGTCCTTTTGTGAAGCAGAAAATTTGTGGTATTATAGTCTGGGGAGGGTGCCAATGTTCAGCAAGAGCTGTCCATCCCTTCAAACAAATAAACATTGCATCTTTTCAAAGCTTCTTTGAGGGGACAGAGAGACTTCAGAGACACTGTAGTGCTGGTGGTTTGAGGATCGTTATGGAACAACCTCTCCAGAAACGTTTCTCCTGATTTTTGAGTCAATGAGTCATCTTCTTCGTACCAAATGTATTCACATGTATCAGTGTTACCACAGGGAAAACAAAAGCTCCCTCCTTCATTGCAGTAGCCTTCCAACAACGCTCTTCCCTATGACTTTGATACTTTGCAGTTCAAGTCTTTGTTTGTTCTGATTAAAAAAAAAAAAAAAAGGCTTGGTTTGGAGACTACCCCAGCCTACATGGCTTGGACCAGGATGCAGCTGACCCCCAACATGCTTGGGTGCTAACATCTGATGTTTAAGTTTGGACTCCTCTCTAAGCCAGGTTCCTGAACAACAGTTGGCATGTGCCACGTAGATTGAGAAATAAAAGTAACTCATTTGAAGCCAAAATAGAGAAAAAAAATCAAGGTTGTTCATAAATATTCTGCAGAGAGTGAAAACATAGAAATAGTGACCTAGCAGAAGGCTGTACTCAAAATTCCAGAGGATCATGGTAATCATGGTAATCTGATATTTATACTGACTTCATGAGTTTGGAGTTCTTCCAAAAAATCAGACCACAGCAACACACATTTTGTCTTAGCCCCTGTATGTGATCTGCATGCCTAACTGTTATGGCTCTGGTTTGCAAAGGGTTTCTGTTTATTCCCTTGGTGGATTGTAATTGCTCTGGATCAGCTTCAAATAGGAGGGAAAATGTTAAAAAAACACAAGAGGAGTCTTCAAAGGTCCTGAACATTATGCCTAGGTGGTGATCTCATGGCAGCAATGACCTCAGAGGTGTGTTTGGCTTGGTTCAAGTTCACAGAACTGCCTCTTGCCAAAGATACTTTAAGTGGGCCAAAACCATCTGTAAACACACCCGTCCAAAAACACATGCTGCATAAAGTCGCAAACACACAATCATGTGTCTCACATAAACTCACATATGCTCCTCATAGAAAATATGGGGTCTGCAGTCATAGTCAACCTGTTGTTGCTATTTATCATACAGCTCAGGTGCCCCAACACACCGCTCAAATGCGAATGAGCTCAGAGTGTACAAGCTCATCAGCTTGTAACCCGTGCTGTGCAGTACAGCTAGCTGTCTCCTGTCAGTTCACGGTCCTGGATCCCAGATGAGGGACTATTCCCAGTTTTTATTTCTCTTATTTCACATTAAAATCAGTTCTGGGTAAGCCATCTGAACTTTGCTGTGCTCCTCATAATTAATACACTTCCAACAGGACGGAAGGTGTTCCTCAGGGTCCAGTTTTCCAGGTTGACCACAGATTCCGAGGCCCACAGGCCTTGCCCAGCTCATCTGCTCCCACCTATCCTCAGACAGTATAGGAAAGAGAAATACATGCCGAAAGCTACATGTCTGTACTTACAGGTGACTTCTGTTAGTTGATTCTATGGAACTGGGGTTGTTTAGTCTGGAGAAAAGGAGGCTGAGGGGAGATCTTATAGCTCTCTACAACTACCTGAAAGGAGGTTGTAGTAAGGTGGGTGCTAGTCTCTTCTGTCAGGTGGCTGGTGATAGGACAAGAGGAAATGGCCTCAAGTTGTGGCAGGGCAGGTTTAGTTTGGATATTAGGAAAAATTTCTTTACTGAAAGGGTTGTCAGGTATTGGAACAGGCTGCCTAGGGAAGTGGTTGAGTCACCATCCCTGGAGGTATTAAAAAAGCGTGTAGACAAGGCACTTCAGGACATGTTGTAGTGGGCATGGTTGATGGTTGGACTCGATGATCTTGAAGGTCTCTTCCAGCTTAAATGATTCTATGATTCAATAATTGTATGAGCAGTCTTAGTATTTAATATTCATGTTGCAGTAAAGATTGCTGACTTCATTCACTGTTTTGCCTCGGTTGTACCAAGTATGGCAGGCACAGGGACTGGTAACAGCTATGTTCGCAGATTTCCAAGGTCACATTTACATACTTCTAAGCATGAACATGAACCAAAATGCTTACTTTGTGCATCCCCAAATTGTGAGGAATGCAGAATGCAGATATCCCGATCTGTATTCCCCAGTCTGACTTCTGTGTTTGTAGCTCAGCAAGTTTGAAATGGCCGCACACTTAAGAGCAAAAATCCTACAGAAGCCCAGATTATCATCTAGCACCAATGGGAGAAATAAGACAAATGGTGAGGCTCAGAAAATGCTGTACTAAACAGAAGCTAAATCTCTCGATAAACCCTAGGAGTTGATCCTGTAGATTCAGTGTAAAATATTGACACAGTGTCACAGAACCACAGAATAATTTAGGTTGTTAGGGACTTCTGGAGGTCGTCTAGTCCAGTCTGCCCCCCAAAGTAGATGCAGCTAGATCAGATTGCTGAGGGCCTTGTTCAGTCAAGCTTTGATTATCTCCAAGGATGGAGACTCCACAACCTCTTTGGGTAACCTTGTCTGTGTTTGACTTATCCTCACAGTGAAAAAAAATATTCTTTATATCTAATCAGAGTTTCATGTTTGGCAGCTCAGATCTGTTGCCTGGCATCCTACCACTCTGCATCTCTGAGAACAGCCTGACTGCCTCCTCTATACACTCTCCTTAGACATCATAATATTGAGGCAGTTCTGCCCTACAGGTGACAAAATATGGAATTGAAACTGCAGCACTGTGAAAACAGCAAAGAGAGGATCTGGAAGGAAGGTAATCAGAGCCTCAGAAGAATCTGATCCTAGAAGCTGACAAAGAGTAGGAGGAAAAGAATGGAAATCCTAGGGTTTTTATGAACATTGTGCTCCTCATGGCCATGACTATTTGATGGTGGTTGCGCAGAACTGCTCCCAGCAATGACTGCAAGGAAATCACAGGTTGATCCCACAGAGAGCCCTCAGTGCTGTGCCTGTCTGACATTCTTGGTGCACAACACGTGCCATAAATCATTTTCACAAGCTGCTGTGCATTCCTCTCCAAACACACGCAGGATGCACCAATCGCCTCTTCTTTTCCAAAGGCTAAATCATGTACACAGGGCCAAGGCTGGAAGCTGGCAAGAAAAATAGCCCTGTCTGCGTGGGCAGAGTGCTACCATGGCAAAAGCTCATACTCTCAAAAGCACATATTTTCCCATAAATGGCCAGTCACTAAGGACCAGTCACCATGGACCGATACGGGCATAGGGAGGAGCTCTAATGTCCATTAATGATGAGGGAGCAGCTCTGTGACACATCTGGACCGCAGGATAAAATTGTAGGTGGTTTCACAGCCACTGAAATGCACACAGATGGTGCTTGGGGCACTGCAGCCAGCACGCAGGGCTTGGGACTGCCACCTGCCCTGCGTCCCGTGAAGGACATGGAGCACCCAAACCATGGCCATTGCTGCCGCTGGCACCGTTCTCTCTGTGTGCCGGTCCTTCTCACCGAGCCAACGTGCACCGAGGCAGGGCAAATGAATCTGGGTCTCACTGGCTCCTGTGGCAACAGGAGCCCGTGGGCACCACCATGCTTCTCCCCTGGGTGGGGAGCACAGTGGAGCCAGGATAGCCTGGCCCCGGAGGCTTTAGACCTCCAGAGGTTCCAAGAGAACCAGGTGCCGTGCTGGCAGCCCAGCCGCACCATGCCCAGCGGGCAGGGCAGCGACAGGCAGGCCTGTCCCACTGCCCAGCATGCCGGGAGGGCAGCCAGGCCCAGCCAAGAGCCCCGGCCAGGGGCAAGTGAGCAGTGAGGAGGTGGGTTCCAGGGCCAGGCTCAGCCCCAGGGATGGCAGCCAGGGTCAGATGCAGCCTAGAGACCTCCAGGCAGGTCTGAGGCCAGGCAGGGAGTCAGCCGGCGGCTGGGGTTGGCGGCAGGACTGGCAGAGTCCCTGGCCCGGCAGGGGCACAGCCAAGCCAGAGCCCTGGCGGTCCTGCACCAGGCTGGGTCCTGGGCTGCGGGTCCTGGGCTGGGCTGAGGTGGGGGCCCGGGGCCTGGGGGCCCGGGGAGTTGGCAGTGGAGGCCCCAGACCGGGCTGCTGGGGGCCATTATGGCCGGTCAGTGACTTGCGGGCCCTGGCAGCATGCTTTTCCCCGGGGAGATGGGGGTAGGTTGACCACCCTCAACCAGGGACAGGCAGCCTCATGCCCACCATGGGGTGAAAGCAGCTGGGGAAGGTATTGGGGAGTAATTCACAGGCAGTCGAGTTAGACACCCTTTTTAGCACATGCAGGTTTGCAGCAACTCCCTGAATGTCCGGGCCAAGCAGTGCACACCTCAGACTCCAGCCTCCTGCGGGCGCTGACCGTGTCGGATGGTATCCTTTGAATTAAACAAACCACCTTTAAGTAGCTAGAATGTACTGGCATACTCTAACAACCATAGCAACTCCTTTCTAAACTATTTTAGAAAATGCATAGCTTTAATCACCTGTTTAAAGTCCTTCTCAAAAGCTCTGGCGCATAGTGAGTTTTGAAAAGGCTCCCTCAGCCTTCTAACATTCAGCATATTTTCTCTCAAAGTGACACATATTTCAGTGTGCTAGTATGGCAGATATCAGCCACCACCAAGGTAAGGTTGCACAACAACATCCACTGTCATCCTAAGTTTGCTTAGGACGCTTCCAGTGAGTATTTGACCTCACATTTCCCATGCTTGGTCTCTCTTGAGAGAGGTTGTTTTGTTTTGAAACTGGGAACAAAATCCCAGTAGGTATTTTCAAGTTCAAGGGAAGTGAAAAGAAACAAACCCGAACCCCAGTGTGCAATCCTCCCCTCTGTAAAAATATTGAGGCTTTACTTTTTCCAACAGGCCCCCAGCATGGAGAGATGAAAGGCAGTGCTCAGGACCAGGTCTGGAAATAGGACTTATCCAAGGCCACTAAATCTCTGGCTGTGATGTAGGTTACATTACACTGAGACAGGAGGAGGGTGGAACCTGAAGTGAAATTATTACCAGCAGTTGAAAATTCCCCGAGTGTGCTTTGAGGCATCTGTTAGAGTTTTGTAATGGACCTTAACAAAGCTTACGGGCCAAGTCATTGCAGCTTCAGGGTTTCTGCTGGGATAGTTTGCATGAAGAAAACTTCAATGTCAGCTTCACAAAGCAGAATCCTCAGAAGACCTGTCCTTTATTCAGGAATCAAAGAAAGTCACAGGTCTCCCAGCATCTAGGGAACTCCTGCATTTCAGCTGCACTCAACAAGAAAGAGTGTGTGAGAACAGAATGCTGGAGAGATGCTCGTTTCAGTTAGGAATCAAGCCCTGAGTTTTCATCTTTTATTCTACCTGAGATAAAGCAGTCACAATGTAAATAGACATATTCCTGCCTTTTCAAACCAGCTTCGTGTCAAGCTATTTGCAGACAGGCAATAACAAGAACAGGCATGGGAAGAGAGCCTTCCTCATGTCCTCACCATTAAAGATCTAAAGACCTGTTCTCCATTTCTTTCCCTTTCCAGTCTCTTCCACATCTCTGCAAAACTGTTTAGAAAATAAAGCTTTTCTAAGCTGGTGGCTTTCTCCTCTGAGTCTGCAGGGCTCTAAGTTTGAAATAGAAGCAAGGCAAAATGTAATTAATCACATTGCTTAAAATCATGGCCCAAATCTCACTGGGTTTACTCATCCGATTAATGTTTCATTCAAACAGAGGAACAGGGAGCAAACGATGAGTTATCTCACTGATTTCAGAGGGTCGTGGATTTTTGCATGGGTATTTCCAGCTGCTCTTACAGCTAAATGAAGGTTTAACCACACTGGAACTGGCTAGGCTAGTGTGCATGGAAATGCAAAAGATGAGATTCCAAAAGCAACAACACCTTGGCCAAATAGCACGAGTGAGGTGTTTTCTGATCCTTTTTGCTTGATTAACGGTGTGGCAAGACACACTGCATGTTTATATTGCAAACAGGAGCACAACTCCAGTTAGAGGTGGTTTTAAAAGATCTTTATATTGTCTGACTGTGTTCAAGCTAGGAAGGGGTAGGGGTGGGGTACCTATGGGAACGCATTACATATGCTGTAAACACATTTTTCTCCTGGCCTAGCAGCAAAACTATGTGACTAATGAATACTAGCCAAGCAGCGAAGGAACCTGTTGCTAATTGGGCAAAAAAAACTTTCACAAAGCAGCAAGTCAGTCATGAGAGGTAAGGCTCATCAGGCGGAGGGTAAGAAAGGGCAGAGACTGGAAACTGCATGGGAAATGCATACCTGAAGTGGTGGTTAAGAGGACTATGGCAAGAAGGGCTGTTATAAAACCGACTTTTTGCCCCTGAGGAAGGAAAGAGAAAGGAGTATCTGCCATTTGGAAACATATTCCTTTCAGTAGCCTTCATGCTCTTGAGACATGCCAAATCATTTTACAGACATCCTTATGGTATTTTCAGCCCAGAATGAAGCTACAGCAGACAAAGGAACCAGGCAAACAGGATGCCAGTGAGCCCTGCTAAAGGAAACACGATGTAAATCAGGGAGAGGAGTACACAATGCCTATAGGATGTATTCTTTCTATAGCAGGGGCCAGCTCAACCTTTGGCTTGAGAACAAGATCCAGCCCAGGCAACCATGTTAAATGACATTGTGTGGGGAGGATGTGATGGGCTAGCTTTCACACATCAAAGGGTATCATCAAAATTCATGGCACAGGAACACAGATTTTTGTACAGATCTGATACATGCCCTGGCTAACCCAATTTCCTGCTCTTGGCCACAGCCTATGACTTAATGCTTGAAGGGAAGGAGGAACTTCCCTGGGTTTCAGCTCACTGACAGTGCAGTGCTAGACATGGAAAAGTTTCTTAGCTGATCCCTACATTTGTTCAGCAAACATCTAATTAGGACTGCTGGACACCAGTGCATTACAAATGTAGGTAGCAATGTCAGCAGCATGGCAAATTGTGAGTCATGTAGTATTTCTGTGGCACTGTAGTATGGAAAGCAAACCAAGGAGCACAGTGAACTTATTTGTTGATCCTGTGTGTTGGCAGACTCTTTCAAATAGTTTCTCTGCACCATCAAATAACAATTCAAAAAAATTAAAACAAAATATTCCTATCTGTTGAGAAATTTAATTCTGTTCAGCACTGGCCTGTCTCTGTTTGAGTTGCTCCTGCCAGACAGAGACCTCATCACTGCTGTTCATGCAACAGGGTCAAGGAGACCTGACAGCAGCAGAGCAAAGTTTTCAGCCATGTCCCATAAACAAGGGAAGTATTCCAAGCCCTTCCTCACCTGCACAGGAGGGTGAGGACTGGACTGCACTATGTTTTGAAACAAATCCATAACCAGCAAAGGGAACAACTGCACTGGAGCAGAATCCCTTGGCTGATTCTTTATTTTCTAATGTAGATGGGGCCAGAAGTGTGGAATTGGGTCTGTCTGAGATGCCTCCCATGTGATAATGTGCAGTTTGCATCTTTCCAAAGCACAATGATTTGGAATAACAGTTGTCAAGGAATTTATCTTGAATGCCCTTTTGAAAACAAATTCCCAACTGTTGGGGTTTTTTTTTTGGGGGGGGGGAGCGGGGGGTGTCTTGTTTTCTTAAGGGCTCTTTAAAATCTTACTCTAAGGGCTACAGTTGGAATAAGCTGGTTTTGATCTGTTTGCAAATGGGCTGCCCTCCTAGAAAAGACTGTTTCAGTGGAGCACTGATATTCAGCGCCCCTTTGAAAGACACCAGGGGCCTAAAGACCACTGATGCTGTCAGATTTCCAAGACTGAATTCCTCCCTATAATATCCAGGCTCACAGCCAATTTGACTGGCTGGGAGCAGTTGTATCTTTAAAAAATGCTTGATATGTATTCACATTTCAAAAAGGAAAAAAAAAACCAAAACCAACATTGGAGAGTGATTCAGAAAGATAGGCAGCTGATGGAGTGGAGCAACAAAGTCACAAGCAAAGACAACCCAAGCAGAGATGACCTTCCTGAATTCCATACCACTAATTCTGCTCCTTGGAGAGAGTGCCTCAGCATTTGTAACCTGGCACAATACAACTATTTCCTGTCTCCATATCTGATCCTCTGCATGGCTGCTGTGATACCATAAAACAAACTAGTTTGAGAAAACAGAAAGCTATTTCTGAGCCCTTTCTTTTGAAGATTAACTGCTCTTCAGAAAATGATCATTCTTGGATTTCTTGGGCAGGAGACAAAGGGGTGGGAAGAGGACACTGTCTAAGTTTGCTCAGAAATTTAGGAGAAATGTTGTCTTGTTTTTTGATGCATTTTGCTGATCTTTAAAACACAGATATCCTGGAACTCTGTGCCCATGCAATGGAGATAAAGAAACATAGCTGAACTCCACCAAACTACCAGAGGAAATGTAATAAGCTTAGAGGCTCTAAAGCATTTTCAATTAATATGAGTCTTGTTAAACTCAGAATTCACAGGACCTTGCAACTGCAAAGGAAACTTCTTCTGCTCACTAGATTAGGAAAGAGGTACTTTGGAAAGAAAAGCACAAGAAATTTTACCTGGAGAGCTCCTTTGGAAAAGGCTGTGCCATTTTACTTACAGTATTGTTGCTATAACAAGGCAGTGGGCAGAGCCCTATCAGGATTGTGGATCCACTTCACCAGACATGGAAAAATACAAATGAAAAGCACTGATAAGTACAAGTATTTTTTGCAATCTTAAATTTGTCTGGCCCATTTATACCTTTTTGCTTACAGGAAATGCCTCCTGAAGTACTTCCCAGGAGAATGAGAACTGATGGAAAGGGACTGCATGGTTTGTAATATTCCATGAAAGTATGCTGGGGGGAGGCTGGATGCTTTGTCTTTTTAAAGACAAACCACATCACTTGGGGGGTAGAGGGGGGCTATTATTTCATTTTCCAGAATTATCTTTTACGTATCTTACATTCAAAAAAATTTGTAAGAGTTGTGTAGAGGCAGAGGAGATGTCATTACTGAAAAATCACAACTTTTCAAATCCTGTACGCATAGAGAAAACAAAGCTCAGACCACAGTATACCAGGTGGCAAATAAAGCATTCCTCATATTTCTTTACAGTTTTCAAAAATCACTTGACTTCCCAACACTGTCTGTGTGACTGAGATGTGGTGCACTTTTGTTTTTTAAATGCATCATTTTATTTAACACTTTAAGTACTTGTTTGCAGGACTGAACCTATAATGTGAAAGAGACCAAAATATCTCAGCATAGATTCTCCCTGTGTAATATATTCTTTTCAGCACATCTCCAGAGAGGATTTTATAGCACAGATATTTCTCAAAGTGACAGAACTGTGAAAGTATCTGGCCTTGGTACATGTTTACCTTGGAATAGTCTCTCAAGTGGCTTCTTTCTCAACACGAATAGACTTCCCCACAGAGACAAAACTTCCCTGCTGTGCAGATAGAAAACTTTCTAAAGGAAACTTCCTACACAACAACAACAACAGAAAGGAGGTGGGGCAGGAAGGGAATACACTTGGCCCCTACTGCTTTTTGTGTCTTCTCAATGATAAATGGTCCCAGATACTTCAGCCTGTGAGACAGCCACCCAGGCAGATCCCACTTTAAGCAGCGCCAGTAATGGAGGACTGCAAGGAGTTTGGGCTAGTCTCTGAGGGCATTTACATACCTCTCAACTCTGTTTATGATGGCAAAACATTCCCATGACAGGAGCTTTAAAAATCTTGGAGTAAGAACTTAACAGAGTGCCTACTGGCTTTAGCTGTTACTCTTAACTTTCAGTGGGACTTGAGCCTCTGCTTAGGGGGCTCTTTCAAAAAATTTCAGCCCTGTACATTATAGTAACACTAATGAATAACTTCATGATAAAATCTATTAGCACAATTGCCATTAACTGGCTTCCTTGCAGAAAGATCAAAGAAGAGGTCAAACAAATATAATAAGGATGGTAAGCAAGCCTTTCCCAAAATGAGATAGCGACTCTCCTCCTAGGGTCAAGCATGAAAGAAGGATGATATGGGAGAAGCCCATGTGTTCAACCTGCATTGTAGGTGCACCACAAGTTCCCCTTGCAAGGTCATCTGTCTGCTACCTTCCATGATGCAGGAAGAATTGCTTAAAATAAAAAATAAAAATAAAAATAATAAAAAAAAAGAGATTAAGGTAAAAAACTCATAGCAGATAAGTGACAAAATGTTCAAAGGAGATATTTAATAAGAGAAGAGGAACACAAAGGGGAACAATACAGGCTTTGTCAGGGCATACAAAAAATGCTGAAAGATCTAGCAAAACTGGTGATAAATTATGGCTTCCCACAAATATTCACCTCATACTGATTAGAAAGGAAAAAGCAAGTGGCTAATCTGGAAATCTTTCCAAAACAAGGATCTGCAGTACTAAACATCTTTTCTCTTTTACTAATACTCCCTTTAAGACCCACTGTGTTTCTTTTCCATTGGCTCTATCACAGTGTTGTGAACATGGCACATGCGTTTTCTTCACATAGCAGGGGGGCAAAAGGGTACCAACTTCTCCATGAAAGGCACAGAAGAACGGAAAGTTGGGTGACTGCCACAGCAGGTTATTTGTGATCCTGTGAAATGTGCTGCAATCATGGGGTTTGTCAATACAGGGGGAGTTGCAGGAATAATTTCAGAGAGGAATGTACCTTGTCAGTGCATGCTTTAATTGCTTTCCATAGTAATTTCTGTCCAGCAATCATGGTAGAATTACGGAATTAATGTCTGGAATTTCTACCTGACCAGGAACCCCAGAACACTGAATAGCAGCAGCACCTGGTTAAAGTAGCAGCAGTGGCTCTGACAGTATTTATGTCCATTTCTGTAAGCCATCAGGACTCCCAGTACAGAGACAAGCCCCTCCTGGAGACATCATTCTCACAGACCCTTAGTCTTCCAATGCAGATGCCAGACATCAGATACTTTCCTTGAAAGTAGGAGCCCCACTCACAAAGCCTCCACCATCTGACCAGCGCCCAGATAACTGACCTGGCCTGTACTCACAGGCTCTCGAAAAACAAGGTTTTCCGCTGAGAAGCTGAGCTGAGCTGTGTTGGCAGCAAACCAGTCCATGCCAAAGTCTTCCTGCAGTGGGCTTTTGCCTGAGTTCCATCAGAAGATTTGCCAGAACTAACAGGTTTCCCCCAAATGTGAACTGTTCAGCTCTTTCCACTGGGGAAAAAAATAATTCCATTGGAAAATTTCTTACCATTATTTTTGTGTTTGTATTGCTATGGACTGTAGTCAGAATTCTGCGTAGGCTGTGGTCTCTCCCCCAAAAAGCTGCAGTCCAGTTGGAGAAAAGATGCAGAAAAAGGGGGGTGTTTGAAATGAAGGAAGTGATAAATCTGGAAGGATTAAGAGTAAGGATGAGGAAAAGATCGCAACATGTAGAGGAAATGGCTACAGTTTGATGGTCCCAAACGCTCTGATGTCTACCACTCAGTTGTAACCAGAATCTTCTTCCCAAAGGAATGGCTGGACTGCTAAATTGGACAAGATTTTTGGGGGGCTCTCTATGGAAACAGGTGTAAGGAATGACACAGATAGGCACAGGCAAAGCGGGAAACTGATTGCTTTCAGGAGAAGCTGGAAAACCGGGTGGGTATGTACATTGCTGGTAGCTGGGGCAGGAGAGCTGGAGGTGCGGGTGAAGGTAGGAAGCGGTGTGGGAAGTGTGTATGATACCTTGCAAAGTTACTTTCACGCTCTCCTGCTCAGGTGCCCTGACTTGCAGGAACAACTGCTTTCCAGAACAAAAGCATGACCGTCTCAGGTCCCGCCAGTTCTTGGCTCTTCCACTGAGTTTGCCCAGAAAAGCTATCTTGTAGCGTGACTTTCTGGGTAGCTCTTTCCCCATACTTAGTCCCCTCGGGCGATGCCCACCGTGGAAAGTGAGGTTCTGCACCACCGGGGGCAGCGAGCAAATCGACCGAGCCCCCGTCCGTGCCAGGTTTGCTCTGCTTTGCAGTTTCCTAGCCTGCACCCACCCGCGCTTAAACCCTGCACAGAAACGCCGATTCTCCACCAGCAGGTCCTGCCCTCTTCCCCCAGCACAAGCCACTTTCCGCGCCCTTTCTCTCCCCAAGGTTCAGACGACCCCCAGGCGAGCAGGCAGGGAGACCTGTTCCCCCCCCAGGCAGGAGGAGCCCGGACCGTCTGGCCGCCGGGCCAATATCCCCCCTCCGCCTTCCCGGGCGGAGTCTCCCGGGAGGGAGCCCAGGCTGGAAGCGCCGGCGGACCTCGCCCTGCTGCAGGCCGGGGTGTTCCCCGGGGCGTGAGGGACGGACGGACGGACAGGCTGGCGGGCGCCGACCGGGCGCTCATCCCGGTCTCCCGCCTCCACCAACTCCGGCCGGGCCGAGCCGGGCCGAACGGAGCCGCAGCCCCGCGCCGACAGGGGGCGCCGCCGCCCCGCCCCGCCCCGCCCGGCCCCGCGCTCAGCCAATGGCCGGCGGGGCCCCCGCGCCGGGCGGAGCGTCCGGCTGGCAGCGCCCCGCCCCGCCCCGCCCCGCCCGGCCGCGCAGGGCCGCCGGCCCCGAGCCCCGCGCCGAGCCCACTCGCCGGTCGCCGCCGCCGCTAGCCATGCGCCGCACCGCGTCTCGGCCGCGGGCATGACACCGCGGCCGCGCCCCGAGCTGCGCCGCGGGCTCCGCGCGGGGCCAGGCAAGTACCGCGGCGGCGCCGCCGCTCTCCGTCCTGCGGGGCTGCGCTGCGGGGAGGGGGCGTCTGCCGCCGGCACCCCCGGAGGGGCCGCGCCGCGCCGCGGGGAGGGGAGGGGGCGTCTCTTCGTGCCCTTCCGCAGAGCTGCCTGCTTGTCGCGGGGGCCTCCCGCACAGCCCCCGGCGGTGCCGCGCGTCGGCGGCCGCGTCGCTCAGCCGCCGGCGCCGGGGAAGCCGGAGGGTCGGCGGGGCGAGTGGTGGGGAGCGACCGCTGCCCCCCTGGGAGGAGGCGGGGGTGGCGGGTCTCGTCGGCCCGGCCGCGGGAGGGAGGCGAGGCGGGGGGGGGGGGGTCGGTGGTCCCCGAGGCGGGGACCCGCCTGGCTTTGGAGTGGGTCAGGAGGGAGATGACCTGAGAATCTCTGCAGCACGGGGCTCTCGGAGCTGCTTTGCGTGAGGCGTATTCCCAGAGTCGCTTTCCCAGAGTGGTGGCAGGATCCCAGCGCTTTTGCATCCCGCTGTCATTCCAGGAGATGCGTCAAGCGCGCGTTACGTTGCGTTCATGCCAGGGCACCGTGACAGGCAAAGCAGACCTCCTGTTACTGCCTCGTGTTTTGAGACTCGCCAGGAGAAACTGCAGTCTCGCCTGGAGTGAGTGAAGCATGTGGCACTCGCTCCGGCAGAGCAGGGAGCATGCTGGTGGGGAAGAGATGCTCAGTCTGGACTGAATGGGCAGCTGCCCTTGGAGATTTTTTAAATGCAACAGAACAAACAATAGAATATCATATTAGCATGGGGTTAGCCTGAAATAATGGAAAATAAGAGGGAAAACTGTAAACATTATTCAAAATGCCAGTTTGAAATTCTCAAACAAATCACCCAAAACAAACAGTAGCTGAGTGGAACTATTTTCTTTGCAGGGAGTTTCCACTGGAATAAATAGCAAGTTCTGTTAAAAAAAAAAAAAAAAAAATCTGCTACTAGTTGTAGTACTTACACTGCTTGCCAGGGGCTGGAGGGTGCCCACAACCAGAGAGATCCTTATGATCCCGAGTGATGTTTTATTGCAGCTTTTGCTGCCAGTTCTTAAGAGACGCTTGCAGTTTTTACCTATGGGCCCTACCTAAGACAGAGGTGTCTGTTTTTCCCTTTGCCTTCCCATCTTCTTCTACATTCAGAACATTCCTTAACGTTCTTTTTCCTAACAGACCTCTGTCTGCTGATGCCTTTGTGTAACGCGGACAAAGTGTTGCTGTGATGTGCTGACTCTACGTTACCTGCAGAGATGGAAAATGAGGGCCTTTAACAGTATGTTCTTTGCCTCAACATCACAGCTGGTTGGTAGCTTGCACAGGCAGAGCAGCAGGGCCACGGACACCTGCTTCTGCAGGAGCAGGGAGCTCCTATGTGGATTGTATTCCCCAGGATGCATAGAGCACCACCAGGCACTATACCTCAGCCTTCCCAGTCATTTCTTCAAGGATCTGGTCATCAGTTTGTCCAGCATGACTTGAAGATGATTAAGCCACTCATACTCAATGGGCTGTTTGTAAATAGTGGTGTTCCTGGTCATGGGGCAGCTGCCCAACAACTTGCTGAGACCTGGCACAGCTCATGCCCAGCTGCAGGAAAGTTCCTGGGTACGCTTCCTGCGCCCCTGGGCTGGTGCCCTCCAGGGCACACCTAAAGGCAAGTAAAGCATTTAGATTGTGAGCCAGAGAGAAAGTGGTCAGGAGGCTGTTTTGATATGCACAGACCTTTTAAACCTTCCCCCCAAGGTTTGCAACTAAACAGTTTTCTCAAAGATCTCACTGCTTGTACAGGCAGTTAGCTTGACTGGGAAGCCTGTTTATTTAACGCCCTCTAGTGCTGTTTTAAAAATTAACATAGATTCTTTTCCAGAGGAAAACAAATATTAAAGTTTATTGGTTTAAAAAGATTTGCATTTTCTGAGAGTCAGCTGCTTCAGGGAATCCCTATCAAACAGAATACCACACTTTGGATGGGGGCATAACCTAATTTTGAATAGGTGTCTCTAGCCATGGAGATGTAATTATAGTCTCTGCCTCCCCTGCAGACTCTCAGTGGTGGTCAGTGAAGGTCTTTCCATCAACAGCACTGCACACAGTTCCTTCCTCTTGAGCTGTCTTTAAGTGCTGCTGCACTTTAGGTTTTGACTGAACCCACAGGTAGATTGCTTAATGTGGCTCTGGTCTAGGTGAGCTTGGTGTTAGCAGAAGTGACCATTTATACTCTTCTTGATGCTTCACCTTTGTTCATTATAATTCAGCTAGACTAGCCCCAGAAATGGAAGTGTGTGGCCTTGTCTTTGCAGAGGAGCTAGCTCCAGGGGCTAGAACTCCTTTAGGTTGTAACGAGGGGATGCGACTCGCACATCTGTGTAGTCAGACTGATTTTACTTCATAGGTATGGGAGATGTTGAGGAATGTACCATTGATACAATTTCTCTGAATTAGCCTGAAGATGTAGTGGATGTTCATTTTTCATGACTAGCCATGAGGGATCTCAGATCCTCTCCTGCGTGTAATATATAGTATGGAAGGTTCTGATTTGTGGCTCTGATGCATAGATCCTTCCTGTGTATCTGTTCCTAGTCCCTCATGGACAGCATTACACCAGCACACCGTACTCACACCTTCCTGCCTGCCACAGGTTCACCACCCCTCTGCTATTTCACCCTCTGTCATGGCAGCAGCCTCACAAACACCCCCAGACTCCTGTATTTGTTCTGTTCACCTTCATCCACATATTACTCACTCCTCCACCCTTGCTAGTGCCACCACCACAGCAAGTGGTACCCCAGCAGATCCAAATACACGCATCTCCAAAAACACCTACGGCAGCACTCAGCCACTCACGCTGTTCCTTGCCTGTGTCCTGCTTACAGCTGTGTACAGTCAGAGCTACATCAGACTGCACCCATCTCAAACGAACACCCCCAGCAGCCTCCGGAGCACCCGTAGCACATTGCCCATTTGGCAGTGCTGCTCAGGAGACAACATGTGTCCTCTGGCTGGAAGCTGACATGCAGAGGTTATCTAGAGGTGGTACTAAAGTAAGGTACATATCTGACCTGCATGGCTGGTTTCTCAGCTAAGGCAGGAAATCTGCCTTGCCAGCTCCCCACCTCTCCATGTGCTTCTGGTTGCACCTGGCATCTCCTCAGGATATTCCCTTTGACTTGTCTCTGAAAGTGTCATCAATATGAGTACTTATGCCTAGTAAAGCGAATAGCAAGTCTGCTTAACAGCACCTTCTCCATTTCAGCTAGAGGTTGAGACTGTGACTGTGGCAGTCACTGTGATTGGAAGAAACAAAACAAAACTGAAAACCAATAAACCCCACTTCTGTTCATCTTCCACTTCTCTGCATTTTCTCCTGAGGGATCTTAGAGCTGTGGTAAAAAGGGCTGGCACAGGGATGGGTGCACATGGGCACAGGGGATCAACTCCTCGTTTCTTGTCTCCACAGCGCTGCCCTCCTCATGTTCCCCTGAGAGCAAATGGCAGGACAGATAAGGACGTGAAAGTTTCCAAAACCTGGCACCCATAGTTAGCCCCTCTGAAAACAGGTAGGGTGGAGTCCAGCTTGTGGCATGTGAGAGAGAAACTGAAGCAAAACAGGATGTTTTTGTGATTTAAAACTTATTTTTCATAATTCCTTTCGGAAGGCTTGTTTTGGTTTGGTTTTGAAGTTGTGTGCTGCCTCTATTGGGAAATTTATCAGCCAAAGAGCTTTGTGTATGTGTGTGTGTATGCAGATGTGATATGTGCACGTGTGCTTGCATAGGGAGAGCAAATGAAGAGGCTACTATTCAGTCTCAGGACAATTCATTACCTGAAAATTAATAAAACCTATAGGGACTAACAGCTAAGTGATGGAAAATATAAATTCCATCTATGTAGCTCTTCTGTAAATCTTGCTGGACAATTGTTTTCTGCTCTGAACACCTCAAAACTGGAAAGGTTCTATCAAATTATGAAGTATTTATCAAAGACCCACAAAAATACCTCCCATGACAGGAGGTATTAGTTTACACATAAATGTGTGTTAAACCCAAGTAATGGGAAATGAGGCATAAAGGGACAGATTAGGAAGCCTTTGGGGTTGTCTGTACCCCATAACATGTCCTATAGTTGGTCTCGTTTCAGCTGATACAGCTTTTGCACTAGTTCCTTTAGAGGTTAAGGCAAAAGTGAAAAAGAGATACTGGGAGAAATGAAGGCGGGAAGTAATATATGAATCAGAATAAGTGTCTTTAAATAGAATGTTTCTCAGAGTTTTCCACTGCCTGCCCCTTCAGGCTGCACCAGAAATAGAGGCACAGAGAGTGACATCTCCAAGAAGCCTCACGGCCACTTGCTGTCCCCACTGCCGGCGCAGGCTGGGTGCTCCCAAGAGAAGGGGCGATCTCTGTGTGGCAGTGCCTCCTTTCTGCCCCTCTGTCCTACAGAGCAAAAACACCTCCTTGATGCCAGCCTGTGATTGCGTGGGATATGAGGAGTCATTATGCTATCTAGCCTTTATCTGGTTCATTGGAGATGCTGTACCCACTCTTATAAATCCTAGCCTCTGCAAAGCACTGGCATTTTATCATTGACTGCAGTGGAACAAGATTTTTTCTGCATTAATCGTTTCTTCTCCTTGGCTCATCTGTGAGTTTCTGCAGTAGCTTGCAGCAGTTGCTCCTATGGAATAATTATAACAGCCTGGTGTTAGGAACTTAATGTGACTAGTTTGATTCCACTGCTTATCTTTTTCCACCTCTTGTGCCATCAAAAGAACTGGGACGTGTTATTTAAGGCCACACAACTTGACTTGCATTGGGTCATAGCAACAGCTTTTTACAATAAAAATGTGCATATTTCTTTGTTAGCCTCACTTGGCAAACTATCCTCTAGCCTCCAGGTTATGTGATCGCTGAGCTCTTCATCCTCCATGATTAGCTTCTCTCCTTCCCTTTCTCAGCCCACTGGCAGCTCTTCAGGCTGTGTTTTCAGGCCCCTCCTTCGCACCTTCTTTTTCACATGGGCTCGGCTCACAATGCTGCTCCTGCCTGCCTTTGCATTCTTGACCGTTGCCCAGCTGCTCAGGGATGTCTCTCTCTTGGCCTCTGTCACTGTTCAACCCTTAATGTCTTCCTGCAACTCCAAAAACTGGCAAAAAAAAGTGCAATTGTTTAAGCCAAAGTCTACTTTTATTTGCCCATCTCGTGTAACTTTAGACTTGCATCTCCACTGAAATTCATGATGTTTGGATTCTCATTTGAGGCTGGGATGCCTATTTTTTGTTTCCATGAACTGCAAAATTCTGTGGGATTAAATCCTACAATTCAGCACAAACCTATGAGTTTTGAGGAGGAGCTCAGCAGTGAGTGTTACTAATCAGTGTGCGTTACCCATCCTGATACTGACAGGCAGATGAGCAAGCAACAGAAAGAGGAAAATGCCTTTCATGGTGTGTGTGCTAGCAGAGGTGCTGTTGATTAACCCATTTTTCAGGCAGCCAGCTCTGAGAATGCCATTTAACAACCCCAAGCCTGTATAATGCTAGCAGGATGCTTATAAGGCATAAAGGGATTAATGTTCAGCTCTAATGAAATCCAGATGCACAGAGCTGCCTCTTTTCAAGGTCTTTTCCATGGCCAAGCTGCAAATAAAATGATTCAGTCATTGTAAATAGATGAGAAACACCAGACTTGCAACATGCACTAGGTACTTAAACTCACAGGCAGCAAAGGCTGCTGGCAGTTACCTGCTGGAGAGGATGGGGTCACCCACCAACCCTCTGCCTGCAGCAACATCATCCAAAAGGTAGGAACTCAGGACCTTTCTAGGGGAGCACAATTCATGCACATGTTTGAATTAGGGCTGGGGGAAGCTGGCTTGGAAACAAGCCTGCTTCTGTCCCTAAGAGAAAGCCAAGGCAGGTATAAAGGTGGTGAGTGTCTGGTCAGTCTCTGTCAGGGGCATGTTGGTGGACCACTAGCAACTTAGCAGCTTGCACTGGATGTGTGTCCAGGGAGAGGTGAGGATTCATAACACAGCATTCAAGCGGAGATGCGCCGTCTGCTCAGTGGACCTGAAGCGTTACTGCCTCATCAACTGTAGTTTACACTTTCTCTTCCTTGTGCAGTTTATATCTCCCTGTATCACACACTGAGTGGATTTCGTGCACTGGTAGTTAATCTGGGCCCTAGCAGGGGCTGGACCAGCACACTGAAGCTCAGAGGCCCTGCTTTGGAAAGGCTGAAGTAATTCTGTAGCTGGGCAGACCCAGATGTCTATGAGCTTTTAATTTTTAATATGGCAGGAGGAGGAGTTTTGAACCAAGAGAGGGGAAGAGAAGGGGGTTATTTTAAAGACACGAAGGAATGCGTTACATTTTTCTGTTCCTCAGCTTTGGCTGCTCTGCAAGTTTTTCATTTTGCCAAAGCTCAATTCAGTGAACTATTTATTTGCATGTTTAAAGGAAGAGCATGATTCTTAATTTACTTTGGCCTCAGTGATGAATTTTTATACTGTGAAACCCAGCAAGTTTCCTTCCAATGTTATATATACATCCAACTTTACAACAGAAACTTCTGCCCCAAAGTACCAGCCTGAGTGAAATGGTTTAAAGGGCTTTATAAAAGTGTGCCCCCACTTATTTTCCACATGAGTCTTATCAGTAGTCACCCCATAATTGTTTGATGCTATGCTCATAATCAGAGCATGCTGCAGCTTGGTGCCAGGGACCCTCTATGTGTGTAGAGCTATGTAGAGGTTTTCTTTAGAGCTATAGAGGCAAGAATTTCTCGTAAGTGGTTCCTGGGGTAGCTTTCAGCATTGGTTCAAAGGAAGGAAAGGCATGAGGAAAGAGTCCCACTATAAAGTTCTGTCAAATCATACAGGGGGAATCTGTTGCAGTAGGTTTTCACTATGGGAATAAGCATTGCAGGAAAATCCCGAAAGGCAGCAGCTGTTTGGTCTAATCCATTGTCAGCAAATATTTCAAATTTACTCAGCCCTGGAGATCAGAATTGCAACTAAACCACTGGGACCTCCAGGAAAAGGTGAAGAAATTTTACAAAACAAGGTTTTAGTTTTCCCACCGCTCTTGGCCTCCTATGTGAGTACTAGAAGGGGGAAGTGCTTCCTCTAACTACTGTTAGTTTCTCTCCAGGCCAGTAGTATGAAGTACAGAAGTATTTCTAAATTGACATCAATATTTATTGATCTCTTCAGTTTCCATCAATTAACAATTTGCTGTGCTAGCTACAGAGAATAGACTTGCATTTGTGTTACTCAGAGTTTTTCAAATTGATATCGATGCAAAAAAGACTTTGTCCGAGTGCACCCTTCAGATGTTCAGAGCCTCATCATGTGGAAGGTGATGGCTAATAATCATCTCACTGGCAGTAAGTGGTTTTTTTGCAGTGCTTTTTTGGTTGTTGTGCCAGAATACGTAGACACCCCCCCTCCTGCTGATCCTTCAGATTTGCAGAGAAAAGGCCACCCATGGGTGTTTTCAGCAGCAGTGGCTCATAATTTTTGCAGATTCTGTCCACCAACACTGTATCAGTGGGCTGAGGCTTGGAAATAGCAGGATTATTTTTTTTATTCTTGTATTCATCAGTTTTCACCTCTCTGCCCAGTACTGGATTGCTGCAGTGAGGAAGCACAGAGCTCCAGGTAGGCACACAAGTGTTTACCGGGGCACAGCTGATGAACAGGAGCTGTGGCTTTGTCTTCCTGCTTAAAGCTTTGGGGCTCTTTCTCAGGTACCTGTCCTGTCCTGGTGCTTGAGTGACAGTTGAGAGTGTCAGTTTGTTTTAGGACCCTGGGCAGTGCCGTATCACTGGGATCACAAGGGGACAACCCTTGTGCTCATCCCCAGGCAGGGATGCTCCTTGCTGGTGGAGGACAGTGCCACGTGGGCAAGGCTGTCTTCAGCAGCCAGAAACACAGACCCAAGCCTTGACAAATTCCAAGTGTCCTGATCTGGGGTCCAGCCCAGTGTCATTTAAGAAAATGGACCGTTACATCAGCTGTTCAGAAAGACCCACTTCAGTTGGGAAGACCTCTGGTGCTCGGTGAGACAGCAGTCCCCTTTGTGCTTTGCAGAACATCCTCTCTCATTGCCATCCACTGTCACTGTCCGTGTTGTTCCAGGCTCCCGAGGAAGGCAGGCCCTGCAGGCACAAGTAATCCATGGGAGCAGGGAAAAAATGTGGCATGGAACAGATTAGTGTGAGTCAAACTAATCCCCAGCCGCCTCCGAGTGGAAAACCCACTCGGCCTTTGGCAGCTGAGAATTGTTTCTCCCAGTCCCCCTTATATGGGACATTTTAAAATAAACCAGCAGGGCTCCATTTCTTGGAAGGAAAAGGAAATGTTTCAAAGTGTGTCCTTGCAAACTGATTTACTGCCACCAGGCTCTGCATATTTTAAGAAATGTTTGGAGCTGCGTTTTAGCAGTAAGGGAGAGGGAAGCAATTAGTGAAACAACATGGGAAGATGAACTTGTGTAAAACAGCTCAGATAAATATTTACACCAAGTTTCTTAGCTCTGAGCTCACATTAAACCCTGCCCTGTCTCTCTGAAGGGACTTGCATCCACAAATAAAATTGTGGGCTGTGGCCACCCAACATTATTTTAGACTTCCTCCTCTGATTAATTAGGCTAATTATGGATCTTAAGGAATTCAAAGGGTTAAAGTGGTGGCAGGAGAGTTAAAGATTCTCTGTAGCATTTGCAAGGAAATGTTACTGCTTTACCATATGCCTGTGCTGGCAAAATTCACCCCAAAGAGCTCGTAAAACAGCTGCCCTCTTTTTTTCCTCTCTTCTGGGCACTGAATTTTCACCCTATGTAAAAAGTAGTGTGAACTATTAAAATATAAATGGACAGACACACATGTCCTTACCTAGCATGAAGGAATATGGAAAAATGAGGCTGGATGGATTGGAACAGGGTTGCATTAGCCAGAAAACAGAATGGACTGCCAGAGTCTCAGGGTGGCAGGAGGCATAGGGCAGTTAGCGTAGTGTTAATTGGGCTGCATGAGCAGTTAATACTGCTCCTTATTAGGTGGGGTGAGTCATCTGTGTTTCGGAAAAGCTTCTTGTAGCCCCAGTGGTAGCAAAGGGATCTGTTTCTTCAGACAGGTAGGTGATGGCAAATCAGGAATTCCTGGTAATATTCCATGAGATTTGATCTGCTCTGATGGTGTCTGCTCACAGACGTTGTTGGTCTGTGCTTTTGGATAAGCTCCCAAGGCAAGAACTGTGTCTGTCTTGTTTTCACAATGAAAGTGTTGCAACAATGACTCTGGGGGAGTATACCTTATAATTTGAGAAAGGACACCTAGCTTAGACCTCTCCCAGAAGGAAGATCTAGCTTCCAAGCCTAGCTCTGCCATTACTTTTCTGCATCGCTGAGGGTATGTTACTTAAATATTCATTCTGAGCCTCGGTTTCTCCATTTTCCAAGCAGTTACTTAGAAGCTGGAGTAGACATGTATGGGATAAGAGTAAGGAAGAGCTTGGTTGAATAATGGCTGTAATGTGTTTTAGAGCCCATCAGCTGGAAAATGTCATGGTGAAGCACAATAGTTAATATAGAGGGAAAAGCAGAAAGTCACTTTGCTAAGGCCACCACTGCCTTGGAAACAGGCTGTCTCAGTCCCCTGGCTGCACTGGCAGCTAATCATGGTCCCGACAGAGCTCCTCCGTTGGCCACCTGCTCAGGGGGCACGTACAGCGGTGGGCATTCCTCTAGACACGTAGGGTTTGCTTCTCTTCCCTTAATCACCTGCCCTGAAATGTCTCTAGAGCAGCCACAAAGGCCTCGTGTACCGCAGGGATGCTCATGTGGCAGCTGGTTGGGAGCTGGGAATGGGGTGGTGTCGCAGCAGAATGCGTGGAGCTGCTCCAACAGCTGCCAAAAACATTACTGTCCCTGGGATGAGAAACCTGCTGGCACGGCTGGCATATGAGTGCTGTGAACTGGATACCGTAGCCTGCTTCATCTTCTCCTGGCTATTCTGCGTAGGGGCAAAAGGCCCATCTGGTGTCTTGGGGTGCCTGGCCTGCTGCACCTCTAGGGGTGTTATCCACAGCCGCAGCTGTTCCGAGCTCTCTGCCCCTGAGCAGAGTCAGGCTCTGTAGGCAAACTTCACACCTCTGTCAGATCATCCTTTCAAGAATCTTTTCATCTCCTGAGTGTCTCACTGTCTACATCTGCAGACTCACTCCCTCAGCTTCATGCCTTTACAGCACGCGGCACAGGCACTACTAGTACGTCTGTGCACATCATTCCTGTTTTCTAAAGTCAATAGGCACTGCACTTCTAGAGATGACATTTTTAGGCATAGCATGATTTCTGGATGTCTTCTACAGACATCTAATGTTTGAACAGCTCTGTTACTTAGCAAACCTTTCAAACTAGTGCTCCACCAGGGTAATTATTAGTATTACTCCAGCAGCAGAGACACAAGGCTCTTATACTAAAATAATTCATTCTATACATATTTCATGCTACAATCCTAGCTAGATTCAGTATGTTGCTATACAAGCAGTATATAAAACTTCCCCTGAAAGTTCAGTGACCTTGGCCTGGCTCTTTCCCAACATTACATGCGTGTAAAGCTACTATGGACTACAGTGGATCAACACCGATTTACCCTAGCTGAGGATCTGGTTGTCTTTGCTGGACTCTGCTCATTCCTAGTGGTACTCAGCAAGGTTTGTCACAACCTCCTGTCCTCCTGTCTTCCCTCCCCTCCATGCATGCCCCTGGAACCGTCCTCATGGCGAGTGTCAGAGTGGGGGGGTGTTTGCAGCCCACCACTCAAGGCCAGGTTCCCCTGGGACTGCTGGTGGCGTTAGCTTGTGCTGGGTGCCCAGGGCAGTGGGAGGCAGGGGAGGTCTCAGGCTGGGGGGGTCTTGTGGGAAGCAGCTGCTTTTCTCGGAAGGTAATTCATGAAGAGCATGTTTTTAGGAGGGCCTGCTCCATTTTGGAGCCTTCTCCCTTCTCCCTGTCAGGTCATGCTGGCCTGGCCACCTGGCAGTGAGCTGGAAGGAAGCTGGTTAACAATGCCTATCATGATCACCATCACAACAACAGATCTCTGCTATATATAGCATCTTCCCCTGGCTGGGAACTGGGCAAAGATGGGGAAACAAGCGCGGGAAGCAAGTCACAGCTCAGGCTTTTGTCTTGGTCCTAGAACTCCAAACACTCACCTTTTAAGGGACACTTGGAGGAGAACTAGAGAGGTTTTTATCTTATGCTGGGTGGCAAGCTGGACAGGGAATCAAGGCTGAGAAGAAAAACAAGTTGTCTTCCAAGGAGCTGGTGGCGTGATGTAGTAAGGAGCGTAGCTTTTCAAGCCGGTATCACCTAAGATCCAGCTGGCAGAGAGTGGCACAGCACATCTGGGTGAGATGCAGGGCACGTAGGCACAGCTGAGGCTGCCTCCCAGTAAGGTGACACTAAGTGCCCTGCAATGGATTTCCCCATTCAGGGGCAAGGGGGAACGGCTGCAAGACAGCAGCTTTTGGAGCCTCTGCTAAAACTCCCCCCAGTCATGGGGTCACATTCAAGTCTGTACAGTTTCTCAAGTGGCAGGTGAAGTCTGGGAACAAAGGGAGAAGGAGACAGCAGCCATGCAAGTGCACTTTTCCCTAAACTCATTTTAAGTGCAAACCAGCATAAAATGGCAAGCCCAGTTGTTTCCAGTTCGTGTAACCTAATGCCCGATTCCCTTCTATGCAGTGAACAATTTCCCCTTCTCTTTCTTTGTCTCTCTCTAACTGGGTTTTCTAACTAGACATACAACTGCAGTCTTGTACAGGCACATTGTAAGAGCATCCTGCACTCACATAAACAAGAGATGTAACAGAGCAGGAGGCAGAAGCATCTCACATTATCTCATTAAGATACTTCTGTAGGAGTGCTGCTGCTAACATAAACTCATTATTGGATGGAAGAGCAGCAGAAGTTGTTTTCATGTGATTGGATCCAAGCCCAAGTGCTCTGTTAATCGTTTCTATACTCTTATTCTGGATTCTTAAGTATTTTTTTGAATGTTACCTGAGAGCTAAATAACCATGTGCTACATTTATACAGTAACTTTTACTCTGTTCCAGTAGACCACTGAAAAATGTGCCTTTACTGGGTTCGGTCGATTAATAGCAGTGATCAGTTATCTGCTGTGACACAAGATACCGATACTGTGATGAGAGTATTTGTAAGAAGAGAGTGTTTCACAAGATCCATCCAAGAATGAGAATAATATTGATGTTATTGGATCTGAACAATCTGTTATGCTTCAAATAATTAAAGACATTGTGGCCCAAGTTTTACTCTCTCTGACTGGGCCTTTAGCAACCTAAGCCTCCCTAACTGATCTGAATGTCAGCATGGAATTGACTCAGAGCCCACATTTATAAAAATAGATTTTTTTATTAGTATTTTTTAAAGAGTATATGATACCCTTTCACCGTCTTCACAGGTAGGAAGTGGACTGTTTGTCTAACATGGGGAGAGTGACACTGACAGCCATATGTTCCACATGAAAGAGTTACAGAACGTGGCAGCTAAGAGCGTTGGGAGAAGTGAATTTCCCTTGGAAGTGTGAGCTGGGTGCCTGCAGGTAGGGTCGCTCCATTCAGCAGCATGCAAAGAACTCTTGGGGAAACATCAGTATGCTGAGAATAGGGATAGACCAAAATTAACCCTCTGTCTATATCTGATCTTACCTGCTTTTCATCCCTCCTGGGCATAGGGAAGCCAGTCTAGTGTCAGGTCTGAAGTGTGAAGTTGATCTCATTTCCATATGATGGTTTGTAATAAAATGCAGCCTCAAACTTCTTTAAATCCTTCTTGTGATAGCAACAGCATCAGTGCAGGGGCTCGTTAAACAGCCACATAGGAGGGAATGGAAGGGGAAATGCTCAAGCTAAATTTACAGCTCATTGGGGCAGCTGAACTTTTCCTTCACAACACATTAGACACTAATGGATGAATGTCCAAGAACTGGAGTCACGTGTTAAATTTTAGATTATGTCCATCTCTATCTAGCAAGGGACAACATTAATAAAATCAGTGCACAATTCTCCCCTTGTTAAAAGAGAAGGGACGGGATGGCTATCATCCTTGCCTCATCAGAGAGCATATGGGGTGGAGACAGGCTAACTGACTGATCTTCCTTGCTGTGTGTTCGGCCCTCATGAAGGATGTTTCCACTATGGACTGCAGGGTGGCCTGGACGTACCAGGCTAGTTTTAAACGTGCTAGCTAACCCCATTACTTGGCAGAGACTCTGCAGAGCTCCATCCTACTATTTCTACACTGCTAATTGATTTTAGACTAGCTTTTCAATCTCTCTTTCAGTGATGACATACCTAATGGCCAAAGCAGAGCTACCCAGGAGCCTTCTTGCAGTGTATTTTTTTTCCCCTCAAAAATGCAGATTAATTGAAAACAAACATTTTATTAAAACACGTGGCTTTGGAGAGCCTTCCAGTACAATGAAGGGAGGGCTCTGAAGGAGCTCTTCCTGCCACACAGGATCTTAAAGCCTCCTGCCTAGCAAGTTCCCATTGGAAAATGTCCTCGATTCATGCCAGCTTACCCACCCAGCCCCATGGTCTGCAGCTTTGCAGCAGCCCTGTCATATGGATTAACCCAGAGATTCAAAGTCCTGTACATCTGTCACATTTTACTGTGCAGGTGGTCCTGCATCCATGCAGCCCTGGCCTTGCAGATAGCCAAGCCTACCAGCACCTTGGCTGTGTTTACCCTCCCACATTTGGTCTGGAAGCATCAGGGTCGCTGGTCCATACCATCATAACCTACAGTCTTTAACAGCATCAGCAGCTCATGAATGAGAGAGACGTGTTTCCCTGCTGCTTTGCACTGACTGAGAGAGATGAGTCTGACCAGGCAGCTTCCCCCTGCTGTTAAGCAGAGTGCACGAGTCTTGTCAACTTGCAGCAGATGCTAGGGTCAAAGAAAGCACATGGTGTTTTTGAAGGCACAGTGTATCAATGTTTCTGAAACAAATATTTCAATTTAAGTTTTGCAGAAACTATTAAAAAAATTTTGTTTTCATTTCTGAATGTGAGCTAAACCAAGTAGCAGCATTCCAGTGCCACAGACGTTGCAAGCTTTGACCAGCTATTGACAGAAGAAAATCCAGCCTGTTCTAAGCAGGTGTCGTTATTTTTCAGCCTCATCCCACCCTAACTATCTGAAGAACAACATTCAAGTGCAGAGGTCGGGTGGTGAGGGGGAAACCGCTAATGCTGGCCAGCTGAGCCGATAGTGTAGGCCATACATGGGTCTGGAATGAGGGGCATTAGACTCACAACCTCCCCAGTGCCAAGAAATACACAGCTAAAATTGGCAGCTCAGAGATGAGTAATGCACAAACACAGTCCAGAGTGTTGCAAGTGTTCAAGCACTTTGAGAGTATGTTGGGTAAACGAGTATCTGTTTCCATGGCATCAAAACAGCAGAGACATTATGCCGTGTCCCTTTGGCGGTTCTCTGAGTCCAGAGCCTGCTTAATGTGAGCAGAGCTGACTTCCAGCAAAAGCACTCCCTGGCTCTAACATGGAGGAGCGTGGCCAAGTCCCCCCTTCATCCGAAAGCAATGCTCATGGGGAAAGGCTGCATGATGCTAGTGGCACGCAGGTGAGCCCCAGGCTGTGGACCACCGGCCACCCCCTCCAAGCACTGCCAGATCTGCAGCTCGAGTGCAGCTGTTGGGCAGGAGGGTGAGGGGGCTGTGGCTGCTCCAGAGAGCTCCTGCATGAGACAGAGGCCTTGTGGTGTTTCTTCTGTGTAGTGAGATGGGAGGGGTTTTTTGCAAGAAAACCGTAAAACTGTAGACCTTAGAAACATGCAGGATCCAGAGCAGATTTTACATGGCACTGGAAGAACACTTAAGGTGTTAGGAGACTCTGTACTTGGCCAGCAGCCTCTTAAGGAAACATCATGTGCATGGGCTAGCCCATACAAACCGAAATTGTTTAAAATGGGCTACACAGCTAGGTTCTCCCAAGCAGGGAAGGAGGACACGTTTTACATTGCATGGCTACTGAAACCAAAGGCAGAACAATTTATTATTCTTCTATTAGATATGCAAATCAAGTATGTTAACTGTGAAATTATGCCAGTTAGTTGTGTCCCATTCCCTCAGTAAGATGCCACTCGTGTGATCTTGTGGCCGTCATCTCAATGATGTCCTGCCAAGAATACTTGACTGGCTAGGGTCAAAGAGACTGACTGAGGGCATGGAAAGCAATTTTCTGGTTTGCCTAGAGTCTGTTTGGGATCAGGCAACTGGACCTCTGGGTAACTGATGATCTCAGCATTTTATTTGGAGATAGCAAGTACTGGGAATACCTTGTGTCCTGTAGTCACAGCATTTCACTGGAAACCCAAAGTTCTGTCTTTATGAAACTTCCACTGGTAGTCAAGTGCCTGCTGGAAGTAGTGCTACTGAACAGGTCCTCAGACTCCTCTGGAGAAGTGCGATGGGTGGGCAAAGACAAGGCTTCTCGGAGCGCATTGCTGCAACCATTCAGATACAGTCTGAAACCATTCCTAATGGTCAGGAGAAGAAATCCACCAGTACTGAGTCTCTGATATCTCCCCTGAAATTTATTCTGAGTTAAATGTCTTCCTACACTACACTCACATCATATATGTCACTGGTACTCCTTACCACATTGTACCACAGAAGACACTAGTTTTGGGGTGGCCAAAATGATTTACCTACAGTAAGCTTATTATGTGCCGTAGGATTCTTCAGCACAGAAGATACTATCATGTGCAAGATTTTATTGCAGTGCCATTCAAGGTACAATCCCCCTGGCGCGAAGATGCATCCGATCACCCTGCGTGCCTGCTGTATTCATTCAGGTGACCTTTGCAGCTGACAGCCTGCCGGGGTTTTCCACCAGACAACCACACCCATCCTTTCTTCCTACCCTATTGCATGACTGATACTTTGCTGTACTATGTTTTGTAGGAACATTTTATCCTATTAAGGCACCTCTGAAAGCCAGATGTTCTGTTTCAGTAGGGACTCTCTTTTTTTAAAACAAACATTTTTGAGCTGATGTTATTTTTATTTAGTTCTCTCTGTGAAACTTCCAAAGACAGATCTTTGCTTGGCAAGGTCATGTCAGGGAATGAGGGAGAAATTGCTGTCCATCTGTCACTGCCTACATATATACACGTACACAAGGAGTTTACTTAGAGAGCACTACTGATGTTGCAAAGCTGAATATTCATACGTTAGGAAATTGCTTGATTAAATGGTGCTTGCAGTCCCACTCCAATTTTTGAGTTACATGATCATACACTTTTTCATGAGGTCGTCTGTACTTTGGAGGGCTCTGCTGGACCTGATCAGGCAAAGAATCAGGATTCTATGTTGTAGAAAGCTCTTGCCTGTAGAATTCCCTGGTCTTTTGTCGCAGAAGTCAAAAGGTGTATCGTAAATGAAATGGGACATGAGGAGGAGTACACCTTCCCTGGAAGCTGGACTCAATGCCAGCTTCTGCCACAGATTTCCTTTCTGAAGTGTGGTAAATCAATTCCACCAGCTTTTGAAGTGGTCACTAATGCCCTGTTCATAATTTCTGGGATTCCTTACATAAATCCCTAGAGACAGGCTTATAGGCATGCTGACGCCCTGTAGCTCCAGCGAGAGTGAGCAGGAACAGTGCTTCAAACCCCCTCAGTCAACCTGTCTGTCTGCTCAGAAAGATCAGGTCCAATGTGTTGAACACCAAGCACCCAAATTCACTGTAATCACTTTGTTCTTTGGCCTTTCTGTCAGTGAAATGAGGATAATACCTTCCTCTAACATCATAAGAATGTCATGTTAATGTGGTTATAAGGTACTGAGCTGTAGTAGTGTTGTGTACTCAGAGATGGGACTAAGGAACTCAGACGCAACAAATATTTCTGCATTCAGCACAGAGTTTGGAAAGTATATGGTTAATAAAAGGAAAACGCTTTCTCTGTAGAACCCCTCCTCAACCATTAATCCTGGTTTCTTTTATTCTTAGGATATTCCATATTTTGATATGTTCAGAAGTCAAAAGATCAGTAATTCTCAGCATACTCTAAACTTCCTGGTACTGAAAGCTCTAATACAGGCAAATGCTGAAATTAGAAGTGAGCCATGGGACAGATTTTTCCCATACTTACTAAGCAAGAGCCAGTGACGTAAGGATTTCTTCCCCAGGCTAAAATGTATCATCTTTCTCCAGCACAAAATTCATTTAGCAAATAAAAGGAGACCCGTGACTTTCATGTGTACATGTTGACTTGGATGGTTATCCTGTCTAACTCACAAGTCTCACCATTACAGTCACTTCATTTCTGTGTTATACAAGACTTGGTGGCTGTGGTTGCTGAAAAAGATACAAGTGCTTGAGGTTACACTACCTGGAGAGGGGCCTAATAACAATCTATTTGCTGAATCTGTAAATCATGGAAAATAAAGATAGAGGAAAATGTACTAAGTAACCTCATCTATTCCTTCAGCCCATAAAATATGGCTTTCAACAGTATTATATGCTGTTCATAGCTTTGTCCAGTCCAGTTTTAAATTGGATTTCTATACCTTTCCTTCACAAACTGTTCCATGGCATGAGTGTTAGGAAGTTTTTTCTGACCTTCAGCCTGTGGGTTTTTTCTCTACTTTGTAAATTTGGCTGTGAAAACTGAAAGCATTCAAGTTAGGAAAGTTTTAAGTGTCCCACATAATTGTGAGAGTTGACAAGTGTTTTAATAATAAGGAAGGGGAGGGATGTGGCTGAAAGCACAAATCGTGGCTCTCAGTGCTGAGATTTCGTGAGTGTTAACTAGATAAAAAGAGAACTTGTAGAGTGCAATGAGCAGATCTGCTTCCAAGGTGGCCAGGCTAACTGGAATGTCTTTTTGTCTTGCAGAAGATGAAGCCCATAGTCCAAAGAAGACGATCTACCCCTTCTGCCATTACTAAAGCTCTCGGCAAGTCAAAGAACCATTCCAGGTAGAGGAAATAACTTTCTGACTCCTTTTTCCACTTTTCTGCCTATACAGACTGAAATCAAACTGGTTTTCAACTTCATTTAATGGTGTCAAGGGCAATTTGCTTGTGGACAGATACAGAAGAGTTTCTTTTTCACTAGAATGGCATCGTGCTCAGCAATAAAAGCTGAGGGAAAGGAGGAGGATGGGGGGACATTGACATTATGGCATTTGTCTTCCCAAGTAATGCTATGTGTGCTGACGGCCTGCTTCCCAGGCACAGGCTGGACATCTGCCCACCAATGGGAAGTAGTGCATGAATTCCTCTTTTTTCCCGTCTTATTTTCTCCTCCTGTCCTCTTGGGAGGGACTGAGTCACTGCATGGGGGTCTGGCAGCCAGCTCAGGTCAACCCACTACACAAGGCTAGCTGGTTATTTTCAATGCGTATATTTCAATGCAGATAGTGTTAGGTCTAGGTATTTGATGCCTGTTATATCCAAGTATAAGTACACCTGGACAATATTGCACAGTGCAGAGGCACCCAAGTAAAATCAGGTACGAGAAAGAGTCTTAAGTTTCTGTAGTGTGGTTTCCCTGTTGACCTGGTTGGGATAAATGAGCTCTGACATTTGTGTCACTCAGCTTGGAGGGGTATTCACAGTGCTGGCAGTGCAGACCTCACCAGCAAGGTCCAGAGAATGGAGCTGGGACTGGCTGGTAGAGTACCCTTCCTCCATCCCCTGCAGAGCCATTCCCTGCCATCAGGGCATGAAATGCTCTCTACAGTCCAAGCTGGATTGAGTAGCAGAGCTTCCAGCTCTTCCTGATAGCTCTCCTGGCTTTTCTTTCATGTGTCCTGACCCCCATCTGCCAATTCACTTAGCAGACTTGAAGGCATGGCCCTGTTCAGAGCTTGCATGGGACATATTGTGACTCTGTTCTTGTGTGGCACTCGGTCTCTACATAAGGAGAGGACCTACTTTCCTGAGTTGTCAGCCTGGAGTTTTTCCTGAAATTTGCTTTCAGCTGGAAGCCCACACTGCCTCCCTTTTGCCCGCTAGTATAACCAGTGCAGGGAGGCCAGTGTGCTCCTGCCAGGAGGGAACAATGAGTCCAAGCTCACAGATGCAAAGTCCAGGGGACTTTTTTCCTGAGATGCAGTCGCTCATGACCGCAGGCAGGCTGTCTTGACACTGGGAGGCCACGCCTCCTCAGGAATAAGAGATTTTCCATAAATATATATATTGTGTGTACATATATATGTGTGCGTATTTTTTGTATATATGTGTGTGTGTATATATATGTATGTATATGTCCCCTATGCTTGCAAACAGCAGAAAAAGCTCTATCCTCCCCTCTCTTGCCAGACTGCAAGTGAGACAAGCTTGCTGGTGTGATTCTGGCTGAACAGTCAATAGGTGTTTGGCTGATGGATTCGTTGCTGTTTAGTCTACCCTCTCACCCGCCACAGGCAGCGGTATGAGAAGCAGAAACAGAGATGCCTTAAGAAATGAAAGAGCCCATGCCACAGGAAGGACAGACAGAAGCAGCCGTGGGAGGGAAGCTGCCCAGTGCAGACCAGTACGTGGGGTCTTCTGTCCCAGTGGTGTGTGGCTGTGGGTGAGCCGCACCGCTGAGGGGTGTCAGAGGACTGGGGTGCAGGAAGGCCCCATGTGCTGCAAAGGCCTGCTGGTTTGGGTGAGAGCACAGTTGTCCCCATCCCCTCAGCTCCGACTGCGGTGAAGGGCTGTGGTTAAGTTTAATTAATGGGAAGGAGGCCGTAAACCATCCCCAGCCGAGCAGGTCTGGACGGAGCCATTGCAGGCAGGGGAAGGCCCGGTGGCAGCGCTGACCGCAGGTCCTGTTACAGGCAGGGGAAGGCGGAGAAGGGACGAGGTGCACCGTAATGGCACAGTGGGACGCAGGACACGGGCTGGTGTGGCATTTTGCCACCTTGCATGCTGGGACTGCAGCGGCATCATCCCTGAGGAGCATCCTGGTGTTCCTGCCCAGCATGTCCCTGCCCGGCTGCCCCCAGGGACTCGCCGCTGGAGACCTGTCTGGCCCCTGCTCCATCTGCTGGACCACCGGCGGGAGGGCCATCCCAGAGATTTGGCCACGTCTCAGACAGATTCATCTGGGCGTGTGAGGGGGCTGCGAGCTGCAGCTGGGGATGGAGGGAGCGCTGGGAAGCCTGCCCGCACCCTGCCAGCGCTGCGTAGGGTGGCATCAGCCTGAGATGTTTGGTGGGAGAGCCGCCAGATCCCGCCATCCTCCAGGACAGTCACGTCCCTGTTGGGTGACAGCAGCTTTCCCTGACTAGCAGCTTGGGTGGTGAAAAGCTCCCTCTCTTGCCTGCGACTCCAGAGCCATCCAGTGCTCTGCTGACGCTCTGCTCCTGCAGGGGTAAAGCACCAGGAGTGTCAGCAGATAGTCAGGTACAAACATGCCAGACATGCAAATCTTCTACTGGAATATCGAGTGCTAGCCATGAGCTGAGCTCCTTGGTCCTTTAGTAGGAGCTGAGCCCTCTTCAACATCATCCCCTCTTCCTCTTGCAGCACCGCGTAACTCCTAGACACAGATAAGGGACCGCCATGCTCCTTTCTGCCTTGCTGTGATAGCAATCTTAGAAATAACATTTTCTGAGGGATTTGTTTGGTTTGTTGTTTGGGGTTTTTTCCTTTGTAAGAAAGAGATGATAAAGCTGAATTGATTGACATTTTGATCTGGACCAGCCCTCCTGAAGAATACTCCTTTTATATCACACCATAGGTAATTGATGCATAGGACATCTTGCTTTTCTGAAACAAGTGTGTGGGGTCAGTCTTGTAGGATCAGTTAAAATAAAGAGCAGGACTGATTTTTCATTTGGTTGTCTTCTGACCAAGTTATGTGGCTTCTTTGTCATTGTCCCCACCCCCTTCTAAATTGCACTAAAAAAAAAAGTAAAGAAGAGAAAGAAATTCTTGACTTTATTTGGCTGGAGAATATCCTTGTGAGGGAGGGAAGCTCGTGATGGATTTCTCATGATGGATTGCTATGGAGGGAGCTGGTACAATGCCATCTTTGCTTAGGCCACCAGATTATTGGTGAGATTTTTTTGGCTATCCTGCTGCCGTATTTACAAAGCTGTGTAACTCCTCCAGCTTTAGGAAATCCACTGCTGAGATTGTGAGATATTGTGGCTCCCACTGCTCAGTTGACGTACATGCAAAGCTTTTAATATCAAGTTTAAAGGTGATTTAGCTTCTCATTTGTAAAGGCAACAGCTGCACAAGCCAAGAATTCACTTGTTTGTTGATGGCTGTGGAGTGGTGAGGAGAGAAGAGGGAATTTCTGCTTGCAGGAGTGTGGGCGTTCCTGTGACAGGGGGATGATTTTAAAAAAGCAGCTACTGGCTAGCTTTAACCTCACTCCTGTGAAATCAAAGGAGCCCAATTATGAGGCCCGTGGAAATTGAGTTACGACTAACAATGTCAAAAATACTACCCTTAAAGCTCATCTGTTTTTCCATCTGTTCATGTAGAGACTGCCCTCAGACTAGGGTAGTACTGCTGAGGGGTGGAGGGGAGGTAAGTATCTCTTCCACATGCGTTCTTGCCTGCAGGGCAAGATACACATTTTTGTCTATGTGTAGAGACAGGAGGATTTCTGGGTTTTTTTCCATCTATATAAATCTAAGGCCATGTCTCAGAGGTTAGCTAATTCAGTCAGGATTGGGCACATGAACACGGTCTCTGAATAAGGCTCAGCAAAGAACTATTGCTTGTTCATTCAGCACACCTGTAGAGCAAGTGTAGACCCAGGAAATTACTCTGGGACCTGTTGTACTGCCAGCACTGCCAACCAGAGCCAGGAGCAGCACTGAGAAGGTGCTCTGGGAGGGTGCTGAGAGGCAAGTGGGGAGATTAGTACTTGGTGGAGCTCTTCCAGCTGGGGACAACATAGAGAATGGAGCTGGTTTGATCCTGATGATAGCTTGTTGACTGTAGTCAACATGCAAAAACCATCAGGGTTTTTGGAAATGGTCAGCACCTATATCACTCTCAGTAGAAACAAAATGCTGGGTTGCAGCCAGGCAAGCCAGAATCAGATGGCTGGAATTAGATGAGTGCATGCAGTTCATTTTTTTTGTGCTGCAACCCTTGCATTGACAAGCAGTTCAGTACAGATGGAAAACATGCACAGAAATGGCAGTCCCTCCCCACACCAGGCTGAGCAGTGCCATGAGCCATGGGTTTTCCATGTTCTTTTCAAGTCATAGCTCACACGCATGTGCGGGAAATAAGTGTTTTACCTGAGTGAGAAATGACTCAAAAATGAATATTTCAGCAGCTTAATCTCACTGGGTTTGGTGTGGGCATTTAGGCAGTTTTCCATCTGTCTAAGGCTGGTAAAGTTAATTGGGCAGAAGTGGGCAAATGCAGTTCATGATTGAGAGCAATAAGGGCAGTGCTGGGAGAAGCACGGGGCTATCGGGCTGTTCCAAAACAGTTGCCTGTGTCCAATCACAAACCTCTGTGAGAAAAGCTTCTGACAAAGTCTTATGATTTTTCTTCCTCCTCCAGGGAGACTACCCTTTCCTCTTCCCATTCAGACAATGGGCTGCCAAGTGGGGTGTTCAGCAGCCCAGGCTCCACTTTCATCCTGGATGAGCGAGTACAGCTAACCATGGGCCTGCAGACCCAGGAAAGACATTTGATCTTGTTCAGTGATGTGCTGGTCATCGCCAAGTCCAAGTAAGAGGAATTCACACTCGCTCCTTCTCCCCAGTATGTGCTGCTGAAGTTAGGCTCTGAGCTACTTGTGGAGCAGGCATCAAAACAACTCTTCTTTACAAAAGTGGATCTAAAAAGTGGCACCTTCCCCTTTCACCTCCAGAAATTCTTGGTATTAATGGTTCACTCCATTTTCCTGAAGGAAAAGGTTGTCTAATTGGTTTTGCCCTTCCCCTGTGTGGCTTCTTGAAGAAATAGCATGAGGGCAAGAGGCAGTAAGGACAGAAAACTGACTCCTGGTCTGGATACTTCTGCCACACATAAATTAAGAGCTTAGGTGACTTCAGCTATTAGCATAGACAGTAAATTAGCCTAAATCACCATCTACCTGCATGTGGCTCTAGTGAATCACGTTGCCCTAAGGTGCAGCTGTCCCACTGCAGCCACCAGCCCCAAAATCCACTTGCAAAACTTTCTTGTAGTGCCTCCACATGCCCAGACGTTTAGTTCTGGGGGGCTTGTTGCTGTCACTGCATCTGCATGCCTGGAAGGTGGCATGACCAGACTCCAGAGGTCCAGATGTTAGGATCTGGCCTAAGAATTCTATAATTTGAATTGCAGATCCTCCTCTAGCCTGAAGCTCAAAAAGCAGGTGCATCTGAGTGAAGTGTGGACCGGCACCTGTCTCAGCGAAGTGACAGAGAAAAAGATGGGTCCTGAGAATTCGTTTGTCATCGGCTGGCCTACCACCAACTATGTTGTCACCTTCAGGTATTTCATCAGACACCAAACGTCCCTCTGCAGCCTGGCAGCTAGCTGTCCAAGTCTCCCATGTGTCAAGCAAAACAATGACTGAGGCTACGGGGCCCTGAACTACACTACCACCCTTCTCCCTGTTGAGTAGAGGACTTTGACTCACATTAGGCCATTTGGTAAAAACTTAGATGTTGGGAGACAGTCATCTTAGAAAGATACCTGCAGGTTTGTCTCTGAGAGCCTTTTAGAGGACCAACCCTTGCAAGTGTTGTTATAGCAAGGGCTAACCCTGCTGCAGAGCTTCCTGAAACATCACAACCAAATCTGCCATAGCAAACCAGTTTGTGCCATCATATAACCTCCAAGCATGCTGTTTCAGCATCTGCCAGCAACCATTTCTGTAGGATGTTAGCCCTAGTTTGAGCATTTTTCATTACAAAGGACAGGTTAGTTATGTCAATTAAAAATGCCAGATGACCTTGTGCCAGGATTAAATCCTTTACCCACCCCTAGTGTGGCATGGACAGCTCCTGGGCAAACCTTCTTCCTGCAATTGTCTGCCAGGGTGTCCCAAGCCCACAGCAACAGACTATAAAAGTGGAAAAGTTCTTCAAGATGGGTCTGCACAAGCAGCACGGTCCAGAGCTTGCTTAGCCCTTGCTAACCCCAAAAATACAAATGCAGGGGAGTGTGGAGCAGGCTAGAGAGTAGCCCATTCATGTCCAAATGCCATCTCAAAGGCCTTCCCAATGTTGTGCCTGAACTAATAAGGCTCACCAAAAAGCAGGTGAGCTTTTTATTACCTGGAGCTCAGTCTAGCCTGGCTAAATTGAACCTAGAGCTGTTACATCCACAGGGAGCTCAGGTCACAGCTGGCTCAGGCATCTCTGCTTCATGCTCTCTTTTGCAAAGCAGAGATCAGCAGTCTTCAAGGGTCGCTCTGTCCTCAGGGGTTCTGCTGGCACAGCTAGGAAGGGCTGATCTGGCCAGATGCTTTTCCTTCTGTGGGGCAGCTGCCTTGGTGGAAAAAGAAATGGGAACCATACGATGGTTTCATACGTGCTGTCTCATCATTTCCAAGGGTCAGGATGGTCTCTCCCGGGTGACGCATTCCTGATTAGGATTCATGCTCTGACATGCAAGCTGCCATTTGTGTCTTAGTCCAAACTCAACAGCAGTTCCATTTCCTTCACGTCACTGAGACCTGGGTAACCCGTGTTGGCAGCAGGAGCTTCTAGGAATGGCAGACACAGGGAAGGAAATAATGGGAGAAAGAAAATAGCCAATAAAGGTCACTGCAAAAATAATAAGGGCCCACAAGATGAGTTAACTCCGACATCACAGAAAGATATTTGTCCCTTATCTGAACACTTGCCAGCCTGGGCAGGAAATGTAGTCCAGTTTGTTGCTGGGATTTTTTTGTTATTATTATTTTTGTTACTTGTTAAAATAGGACAGAAGCAGGAAAGGACTATGCTTTTGTTCCAGGGTTTTGCAGGAAGGAACTTTGACTTACACCTATATATAAATGAAACTGGGTAGAGTTTCCAAAGGCTGTTACCCACTCAGCACTTGTTTGATGATCTGCCTCCCTTTTTATCTTCAGCTCAGCTGACGTGAAGGAACGATGGCTGTCAGCATTACTGTGGTGAGTGACCCTCCTTTCATCCTCCTCATGGGTGGTTCCTCTACAGTCCTCAGAGAAATTTGTCATGCTAGGTGTCAAATTTCCCTCTGATTTTCAGCACATTAAGTGTCTAGCTACTGTTTGAAAAATCCACCTTTGAAACCTGAATGTAGAAGCCTCTGGGTGAAAGCAAAATTGGTGTTAACAGTCCAGAAAAGATTAAATCCACTAGAAGATAACATTGTTGGAGCACCTTTTTTCCTTTAGAGCTGGAGGTTGACTTAGGTAATAACTGTGGAAATGCCACAAGTGTTACTGATTCTTCAGATGTTTTTTGATTAAGTTTGTATTTTGTGGCATCTAGAGGCTACAGTTGTTTCTTTTTCATGTTATGTTTTTATATGTTGTTTCCACTAACATCCAGGCAGAAGCATTTACATAGGTAGAGAGAGGGGACGAAGTCTTTTGATTTGTGGAGAACAGTAACGATCCTACGGATGCTGGAAGGTGTTATGCTAGACACATCTATCTGCATTAAAGTACTGCCATGTGGGGTTTTGCTGTTCTGGGGCCTCAAGAGAGATAAAGCAGCCAGGAAGAGCATGTGACCACACTATGAACATTGTTATTGTTACTGTTGTAATCAATCTGTATTTATTATAGTGCTAAGGAGCAGGTCCCTTGGACCTCCTGGATCCAAATCTTAGGGTCCTTCTCAAGTCTGGTTAGGAAACTATATTCCCTCCTCTTTTCTTTGACTTTCAGGCATATCAGTGAGGTAAAACAGAATGAATATCTGAAGAATCTAACCCTTCAGATCTTTGTTGTGGATGCTGACAACTGTTCTTCTGTAAGTACAGCTAAGAACCTGCTCATCAGACCAACGCTACCGAGGTCTGTGGGGTAGGAGCAGGAAGGCAGGGCTGTGGTGCTGCTGCTGCTATCCCTGTTTAAAATTCAAGTCCCATCTGAAAAGGTTTTAGAGGGTGTGCATCTGGGCAGCTGCATCCTTCCCACTGGAAGCCCACTCAGAGAGTTTTGGTTTGGAAAATTAGGAGGTAGCCAGACCTTTAGCAAAGAGCAGTTAATTCTTAACATTATTCTTGGCCTCTGGCTTCTTTTCTCTTTTCCTTCTGCTTCAGTTCATAATTGGTGATGATTTGTGGTTGAGTGCCCAGTCATTCCTATTTTCAGTGCAATAAGTTGAGCATATTGATCATGAAAGAGTCACCGGTGTGTTCTCCTGAATTAATTTACTGGAATGTGTCCCAGCCTCTTCACATTAATAGCATAGATTTCTAGGCTTCATGCCAAGCTTGTTGGGTCACATTTACTTCCTAGGGACTCTTCCCACACACACTCATGGTTTATTAGCATCATGCCATGTTCACCCTTTGGACTGACAGGCACTACCATCAGTCAAATACAGCATCCGAACACCTCCCACTTCCTGTGATTTCTACTGGACAAAATCTTTGGATGATATAATAAATCCATGATAGAAGAAGTAGCGGAGAACAGTTTTCACAATGTATAGCCATCATCCTTAACAATGATTCCAGTGCAGTTCAAATTAGTACAACTTTTCTAACCATGAACATTTAGTAAAAAGACAGTCAATAGACTGATGAGTGACAGTTTCCCCAGATTTTCAAGCTACAAGAAACTGTAACCAAACTTCATGCCTTCTTATTAGCTTCCTCTATTTTCTATTTTCCTTTCTAGACTACTGCAGTCAATGTGTCCAATGTGGAAACTGCAGAGAGTGTGATGAAGAAGACCCTTCTACAGCTTGGACTTCCTGTAAGTGGCAGTTGCAGAGTCTGCCAGATCTTAGCTAAGGAAGCTGGCAACGTCTGGTTTACAGGACAGTGCAGGTGTGGAGAAGTCTAGATTTACTGTAGCTAACCAGTAAGGCATTAATACTCTCCGGACCACAAGATGAAGAAACAATCTATTTGTGTGGGTGCCAAGTATGAGAAACTTAGACATGCTTATGTGCCTACATTAAATTCAAACCTTGTATAATAAAGTCCTTTGGATTTTAGAGCACTTCTTCAATGCTTACAATCCAGCATTAGGATTGAGCCAAGCTTGTCAAAGGACTATTAATATAGCCATGAAATACTGAACAAATCAGTGATGTTATCAGATCAGCCTGGCCCATTGCAGTGGTCCAGCCTTTCCCATTATAGTGTTTAAAAGGTAGCTTTGACAGTGTTCCAGTAGTTTAATAACAAGGAAGGTTGTGGAACATACTGCTAAAATAGGCGGGGAAACCGTCATGTGGGTGTACATCCTGCTGGCTCTCAGTCTTTTCTTCTCCTGAACCTTTTCCCTTCCACTCCGTATTAGACAGACTGATCCAGAGCACCATCCCTCCCAGCCATGCAGATGTCCCGGAGATAGCTGTGCATGTCTGGCTCCTTGGCCTGTTCAGCTGTTTGTTGCTGTCTGTTGCTTTCTGAATGGAGTGCAACCTTGTGGACCCTCACCCTGGCCCCCTTCACCTAATATTTTTCTCTTCTCTGTTCCTCAACTGCCAGGGCAGGACAAGTGAACATCACCTCTGGGTGATCTCAGGAAAAGATGACCCTGCTTACCCTCTCATTGGTAAGAGCTTTCCCATTTTCCCTGAATTCTAGCACCACAGGAACAAGTGATAAATGATACTGATGTGTGTGGCAGAGAAACATCTCAAACACTGCACTCTTCACTTAAAAAGGCAATGGTAGGGGGACTGTTGCTGATGTGAGACATGACATTAAGCTGATGTGAGATGTCACTTGGCTTTTATGGTCTCAGGATGCACATTTAAGCAATGCATGGTGACATCTTTGAAGATCTTCACACTTACCTCCCTTTTCCAAGCAAAAATGTGCATCTCTGGATGGGAGCCTATGACACTTCACAGCAGATGCTCCGAATAAACGGGAGATTTTTAGGCTGGTCTAAGAAGTTCTTTCTCTGCAGCGGATGTGATGCAAGGGTAGGACACGCCTCAAAGCCCAATCCCATCCCTGTTGCTGCTGGAATGAGCTTGGAGGGCTGCATGCTTGGAGGCTGGTCATCCTCTCCTGCTCATCTTTGCAGGCTTTGCCTCACAGGCAGTGCCTGTGGTCTGGGCAGCCTCAGCCCACCTTCTCTAACTGTGATAGAGACATCCACCGATGTCCATCAGACAGAGCATCTCCTGACACCTCCTGAGCACTTTGCCTTCAGGCTCCATCAGAAACAAAACAAGTCGCTGCAGTTAGGTGGTCGTTCAGCACAAACATGCTAGGTCCAGAGGAAAGCGCTTTGGCAGCTGCAGGAAGCAGAATTTTTAGATGGATCCATTGGTGACTTTTAAGCCTCCAGTTAGGAAGCTAACATGTTTATCCTACCTTTTTGGTATTTATTTAGTTTTCATTGCATTTCAGTTCACAAATAAGGAAACTGTTTTCCACACAAGATGTCATGGCATATTAAAAACTCAGTTTGTTGCATACAGCTCCTTAACATTGTTGTCCTCTGAATTGCCACCTTAATCCAGTACCAATCTCATCTCACAAGCACATGTGGGCCACTTGAGGCACCCTTTGCAGGCTGTTTATTTGAAAACTTTCATTTTTAACAATTTGTGTTTAGGTTTTAGAAACTCTTGAGGCTTGAGGGAAAGTAGGTGTGTATGTAGAGACATTTGAGGACAGTCACAACAGTGAAGTGCTGGAGATCTTTAGCAGGTGATTTCAGAAATACAAGAAATTTTAAAATAAACCACTGAATTTTGTCTGTTAAGTGCTAAGGATTCATCATGGAGATCACCAAAGCTGGAATTTTCCAATAATAATAATAACAATAACAATAATAATAGGTTTTTCTGTGGATAGTTGACAAAAATAAGACAGCAAAATATAAGATTAAACGTACAATCTGCCAGAGAGGAAGCAAGGAAATACACTGATGTACGCAGCATCTAAACCAAAGCTGTTAGATGCATTTAAACTGCAGCTTGCTTCTTTGACAGATGTATCAATGGTGCAGCCATTGCTCAGACTGTTTTGCACTATAGCATACTGCTTAGTTAGGCTGAATGAGTACTCTCTGCATTAACTCTGCATTGTGTTTTCAGTGATAACCCAATAAATACAAACCCCAGGCTCTCCAAGGAAGTTTATGTATGTTGGTTTATTAAAGAGATCTTGCTCCAAAGACCATGTCATTGTAGTAAGACTATTATTCTGGAGCTCTTTAGACTGCACATGTTTATTTGTGGGTGTTTATTGGAGTTTTCCAAGTCGTCATGGCACATGCTTGCTTTTTGTATTCATCCAATGCATACTAGACTGTCATAGTAAGCTAACTCCTACACAGAGCAATGCTTACAGTATTTTGTTGGTGCAGTGGGGCCCATAAGCCTATTAATAAGGGCTTAAACCCAGTTAATAGTGCTTTGTTGCATAATGTTCTGGAGAGCTGCTGATGAAGAGTGGCTGGCCAGGTTTAACTGGATGAACTTATTTGTAAAGCAATGATCATATATATATGCAAAGATGTGCCCTGGCCTCTTTAGACCACAGATGGAGGTTTTGAGCAACATTGCTTAGAGGCCCAGCTGCAGTGGGAGCCACTGGATGTGGCTGCTTCCTCTTGCCCAGATTTGGAGCTGTTTTCACATAGCTCTGCATCTTTGCTTGCTCTTTACACAACTCTTTGCTCAACAGGCCATGAGCATCCTTTCAGCATCGCATTGAACTGTCTCCGGGACTCTGCTGACCAGCAGCAAGGAACCAACAATAACACCCTCCTGGCTGATGGGACAGAGTCTTCCTTCCTTGATCAGCTCCCAAAGGAAAAACAGTGTCAGTTTGTCCTGAAACCCAGGCTCCAAGCTCCAGTGCAGCTGAGGAGAGGTAGGGGCTGCAGGAGTGCATTACAACCAGGCAGAGACTTTGCTGCTTTCCATGGCAGTGCCAAACTCTTCCTGGAACCATACAAATATCCCAGAGTTGCTCTCATACTTGAGTGTATGCAAAGAGGAAGAGATTGCAGAGGGGCTAAATTTGTCTGTGCAAATGTTTGGAATTAGCTTTCAGTCCTTGATTAGCTTTCAATTCCAAGCCATTCTTACATTGCACAGACACCAAGGTTCCCTGAAGAACAGTGATTGAATAAGAGTTTTGCTGATAGTTGAGAGATGAACAAGCGATTTCACTGCTGTATGTTATCTTGACTGTCCCCATTAAGAGTGTAGTTATTAAACACGCAATGGTAGAAAGTCCTTGCTTTGCTGGGAACTCTGCCTCCACTGTAGATCACTCGCTGGCCAGTAGGAAGGACAGACAGGTGTGTAATGAAGGTCTGTGTTTTCTTTCAGAGTCGCTGCAGAAACACACCAAAAGGAAGAAGTCCTTGATTGATTGGGCCCTGCGCCGCAGCACCAGCACACCGACAGGCAGCCCTCCTTCGCAGTCGCCTACCACTCCACGGAAGCTCTTTGGCCTGTCTCTGTCCTCTGTCTGTCCTGACGGGATCCTTCCCAAGCCAATCATGGTAAGGAGCAGCCTAGACTGTCCATCCTGACCTAAACTTGATGTGTTTAGCCCAGAATTTAAAGCCACTTGTGGTATTTATGAGGATTGCATGGGGAAGAAGACTGTCATTTGCTTGTGATTCAGATCTAGCTCAGTAACAAGTGTGAGAGCATCCCTCTCCTGTGTAATCCATATCACTTTGTGCACAGATGTCCATCCTGTTTCATTGGGTGTCTCCAACCAGGTCATCACAAGCTGATAAGGGGCAATGTCAGTGGACTATGCCATGCTACATAGTCTAGACCTCATTCACTACAAGAGTCCACTGGGCTTACTTTTGCCACAGAATAAGCATACCCACATGAACTGTACCTGCAACTTAGCTGATAGGCTCTTGTCCCTGGTTAAATCATGATAAACCTCTTGTATGCCTGTCCTCTTCCCAGTACTGACTAGGTCTTACCTTAATCATGTTCTAATATGTGAGGTATAAAATACACAAACAACAGGGTAAAGTGTTAGGCTCTGAAGTACAACTGGGCTTTCTCTTAGGATATGCTGCTCCTTCTGTACCACGAAGGTCCCTCTACTAGGGGCATTTTCAGACGCTCTGCCAATGCCAAGACTTGCAAGGAGTTGAAAGAGAGGCTGAACTCTGGAGATGATGTTCAGGTGGATGGAGAGTCAGTCTTTGTGGCTGCAGCTGTCATCACGGTATGTTTGGCCAAGTAACTCAGCTGTCTGGGCTAATGGTACCTTCCTTCTTTAATGAAGCAACATGAGTCTTTATGGGTAGGGAAGATTTGGGGGGGAACAGAAAGCATTTTCCAGCAAGGCACATTTTCACCTGATGGCGTGATCCATCTATGTGCACAAAGGCATCTGCCTGACCCAGTGGTGCTTATTTTCACATGCAGGTATGTGCAGTGGCCCTCAGGCCAGTGTTTCATTTTGCACCTCTCTGTACAAAACAGCCTCCAGCAGGTGATACAGTAATGTCTGCCTCCAAGATAACCATGTTATCTATACAGTGCCAAATAACATGCCAGAGTCTGGACTCAGCAGTTCAGATGCTGCACTGACAGGCATGAAGCCCTTTTGTAGCAGCAGCACAGATGCTCTTTGTCCTTTCTGGCCACACAGAAGAGTCTGCAGGTTGATAATGGGATGATTCATGCCATTCAAATGCAACTGCTCTGCATCCCCCTCAAACAGAGAGGCCTTGCTCAAAGGACCTGGCCTGTACTATCTAGACCCTAAGCCTCCACCCTCTAATCAGCCAGAAAGCAAAAGGGAAAACAGCTGCCAAATCCAAGTAGAGGGGTTGGGGTGGGTGGGGGATGAAGCTTGCAATAAGACCCAAGTTTTAGTAACAAAAAGCCTATCTTTTGCACTGGCAATTAAATCTGGTCAGAACAACTCAGGCACCTAAAGCATCAAAAAACATCCCTGTCCCTTGCTCTTGTTGCCCTAATACAAAAAAAGCCATTGACTGGGAGGATATTCAGGCACTTTCCAACGCAAGACATATATTAAGTTGTTAAATAGTCCCCTGAGAAAAAAAAAAACAACAATCCTTATATCTGAGAAAGAAATGTTTCAGACAGAGCTATGCACACAGCCTTAGGGATGAGTCCTTTGCCTGCTGCAGTAGAGATGAGTCCTGTTCTGCAGACGGGGCAGGGCATGAGGACTGGCTGTTCACCCTATGCCTCCAGCAGCTGCAACACGGTCCTGCAGTGCTGCAATGGAAGAGCCCTGAGGAGGACAGCTTGGTGGAAGTGGGGAGGGGAGGAGAAATGTATTTGTGTCATGTCTTGTTTTATCTTGTGCCTAGTATGAATAAACAATGACTATATGCATCGTGAAACCAAAATAAGGAATTCAAAACTGACCAGACTGCTCTGCATATATATATTTAATTCAGGATTTTCTCCGAAATATACCTGACAGTGTTCTATCCTCAGACATGCACGGACTGTGGATGGAAGCTGTGGACACGGAAAATCGGGCACATAAGATTGAAGCTATCAAAAGGTTCGTAAAAGCCTTTGTAAAAGCTTCTTTTGGTGGGAGAAGGGGGAGCATATAGCCTTAAGCATAGACTTCATCTTCTGGGAGACTCCTGGCAATGCTCCAGACCACAGCAAAGCTATTGCTGATTGCCAGTGTCACTGGTCAGAACATTTTCATTTCAATGGTCTTTTATGAACATTGTTAACATTTCTGACCCCCAAAAATGTCATTAGAAAATTCTTTTCTGATGACCAGTTCAGATTACCAGAACCAACAAACTGAAAAAGCACAATAATTCAGCCTCCAGGAGTACATCAAATGTTAGTGGAATTAGGTCCTTAACATTAGTAACTTTTTTTCTTATGTGCACAAAATGAAGCTAGTGGTCATACTGGCAGTTAGAAGAAACAGCCCTGCCAAGATGGTGACTGGGATCTTGAAAATGGCTTTTCTGCCTTGAAACTGCTGCCCTGAGCAAGAATAGTCTATCAGCATCCTGTGGGATATGCAGTATATCAAACCTCTTCTTGTCAATGGCTCAGCTCAGTTTGGTCTGGGCCTCCTTCCTCCATTATCTCTGTAGCATGGGACACAGGCAATGGCATTGTCTCCTGTGCTGCTGGCCTGGAGCTGTATGCACCTCCTTTGGGCAGTCCTTGTTTTGTTAAGGCATTACAGACTTCTGCCCCCATGTTCTGGATGTAAGTCCCTTGGTCCCTCTGGGTCTGTGACCAGAGGGGATAAGCAATATGGATGTAAAGTTGTGGCTCTCACATAAGTTAGTGGAGGGGAATGACACAGTCTTACTTTATTATCAAATGTGAATGACTCAAACTGGTTGCAAAGGGGCAGAAGGGGGCAAAAGCTTTGGGAAGCAACGTCTGACATTTGAAGAGCAGATTTTTGTGAACAGCACTGTTTTCCTTTGTTCCCACTCCCTGAATAGTCTAGTCAACCAGCTTCCAGAGGCCAACCTCATCTTACTTAGACACCTCTTTGGAGTTCTCCATCATATTGAGCAGAATTCCGGCGTGAATCAGATGAATGCCTTTAACCTGGCTCTTTGCATAGCACCCAATATGCTGTGGCTACCAAGTCCCACTGGGCCTGAAGAGGAGAGCAGGTCTACAAAGAAGGTAATCTTCCATGGATTTGGCTTCATGCTTGTTTTCCCCTTTTAATGCTTTTTATGGGCACTGTATTTTGTAGACTAAAGGAAGGCATAGGATCAGTGACAGTACTGGCTGAGCAGCTGGGCCTCATCCTTTCCCCTCTGCAGCTGCACCTTTGCTGGTAGGGGAATTTAGCCACTCGGTTTATCCAGCGTGGAAAGGGAAGCTGTGGTTGCTTTACCATATGAACTTCCTACATGGTCAAGCAAGCACAAGAAAGATGGAGCAGCTGAAGTTAGACACTGCCACTTCAGCTGGGTCTAAAGCCATCTTGCAGAGACAAAGTAAGCAATGACCATGACAGTGCGTCAGAGGGGAGGAATGCTTGCTTGTAGCTTATGAGTTGTTATCAATAGTAAGGAAAATTGTAGAACATGCTGTACCCACCTCACTGTACCAGTTCATGTAGCTCATATTCTTGCCCCAGGTGTAGTTCATACAGATGCACTGCCATGTTCTTAACAGCTTCTTGAGCAAAAGATTATGTAGGAAATTACATCTTTGTCAAAGGAAAATGAACGTTCTGGGACTGACTTGACTTGCTTTTTATAGCTGGTTATATATATATGAAACTGACTCTATAAATTCATGTCTTTGCCAGGTGGCCTTGTTAGTGCAGTTCCTGATTGAAAACTCAGGAGAGATTTTTGGAGGTGACATTGCTTCCTTGTTTCAAAGACCAGACAAAAAGAAGTCCAAAAACTCAGAGGAATCTCTGGGTAAGTTGGTGGTACTGTATCTTCCAGAAATGCTTAAAATCTTTTAATAGGCAAACTCCTCATGCGAAAGAGTTTGCCTTCCCTTCGTGTCTCTTCAAGGAAAAGCATTGAAAAACAGTTGGTTTTGGTTTTCCCTTTGCCTGTCAGGCATAGGCAGGAAGCAAGGGCAAAGCAGAGGGCTGAGGTGCATCACTTCAAATGTGTCCCTGCGGACGGCTGTCTTTCTCTGTGGCTGCTGTTCAACCTATTCCAGCCATCACAAGAATTTAGTGTAGCCTTAGAAATGCCATGTCCTAGCAGTCTTTTCTGCCAGATTAGTTCTGTAAAGCTAAACCAGATGGTTGAATGGAAAGAGGTCAAGTTGTCTCTGTTAACTATCCTATGAATACAGGCCAGTGGTGAAAGCTCAGGTCATCAAGCCAGAATTCTTGATATTGTTCCCAGTCCTGCTGTGGTCCCTGTGAAAATAACGGATCATCTTTGCTTTTCCATGGACTTGATAGTATTTCCCTGCCTTGGTTGTAAGGTACTGTATGGGGTTAGGAGACATAGGCAACAAATTAATCTGTGTTCTCTGCCCCAGGCATAGGCTTGGCTCAGCATGATGATTCTTCTGATGAGCTGGAATTTTCTGCTTGTGACCCAGAAGGACCAAAGCACCACCTGGTACCTGAAACAGATGCCATTTTTGAAGCATCCAGCAGCTTGTTACTCGATGAGGATCAGGAAGACTGGGACTTGTTCAGTGAGATCACAGCCTGCTACCAAAGCAAAGCCCAGAAGAACACCAGTGCAGACAGCTATGACCTCCTGGAAGAGGAGGGTTCCTTCTGCTCCATTGGCTCAATACGGTCACTCAGCCCGGCCAGGGACCGGTGCTCATCCGAGCCCAGCGTCTGCCTCAGCTCCCAGCTTCCTGCTCAGAGCCATGAGCCGGTGGCCCGCCAGTCCAGCTGCGATGCCACCATCATGCACAGCCATACAGATTATATTCACAGGCTCAAGCAGCTGCAGGTGGAGAGCCAGAAGTTGATTGATGAAGGCCTAAGCCCTGGGGTCAATAAGGCCAGGCAGAATTTGTGGCAGTCGCCTCAGACCAGCTCTAGGGTGAAGCAGCAGCTCAGCCTTCAGAAATCCAGCCTATCCAACAGGTCCAGCTTCTCTAGCCTGTCCTCTACCACCACCTCCCCATCTGCCTCCTCACTCAGCTCCTTAGACAGTGCTTTCTCCTACTGCTCAGAGTCATCAGCCATTAGTCCCACAGACGTCTCATCCCTGCCATTCATGTTCGGCACGTCTGCCAGGCTTCATGCTGTGTCGCCCAAGATTGCCAAGAGGTCCCTGAAAGAGTGGCACAAGTCCTTCACATCTCCTGTGCCTTTACATCTGTGTGACCTGGACAGTTTCCATGAGTACGAACACAAGGCTGTAGAGAGCAGTCATTGCTTTGCAGAGAGTAAAAGTTTTCCATCTGTCAGCAGAGCTGCCGTGGGAAGCTCACTAACTGACACTGACTGGGAAGAAGAGGAGAGACAGCTGAGTGGTGTAGTGGGCCCTGGCCCAGGGCTCAGCAGCTGGGATTATACCAAAGAGTTTGAACAAAACCCCGAGCTACCAGCTGCCAGCCCAGCCAGTGAGAAATCCCCACAGATCAGCCACCAGCAGCATAGGGAAAAGGCAATGAAGAACACAGAAATCAAAAGCATTGATGCCTGCCCTCCAAGCCAGGAAAGCCTGAAGCGCACCAAGATAACTTTTTACATGGCCCCAAATAAAGAAAGCTCTTGGGGGTCTCCAGTGGAAGAGGAAGAAGAGAGATCCATGGCAAACACCAGCAGCAGTGACTCACCCAGCAGCAGCAGTGAGCAAAGCCTGTCTAAGAGCTTGCAGACTGTGAGAGTCCATATCCCCCAGACAGTTTTCTATGGGCAAAATACTCCCCTTGTCCTGCAGTCCATCTCCAGGCGCTACCACCATGAACCAATGATCCCATCCCCGCAGGCAGAGCACAAAGAGAGCCCCCAAAGTGTCTCCACTCCCGAGGAGCTGGAGAGCAAGCCAGTGGAAATGGCGCAGGCGCCAACCCAGAGCAAGGGCTTCAACACATTCAGCCACACCATCCATATCATCCTCCCCGCCTCCATTCGAAACACCGTCAGGGAGTATTTCAAGCACGATGAAACCAAGACCTGTCCCACAGCTGAGGCAGAAGCAGTGGAGAATGAACTCCTTCGGAGCAGGGTGGAGTGGCTCAGGGGCCAGCCACTGGCAGAGGTGGCCACAGAGGAGCGTGATACAGTGGCGTTTGCAGAAGAGACGTTTGTCTAGAGAGATGAATGTGGAAGAACTGAATATTTTTTTGTGGATGTGCAGCAGAAAATATTCTGTAAGATATGATCAGGGTGTGAAGAATCTAGCAGGCTGCATGGGGCAATAAGTGTAAAGTGACACTAATGTGTATGTAATGTTGGGGTTTAATGTTCATTTTTAGCTGGGGCAGGGGGAGGAGGTTATTCTTGTTTTTTCTTTACACCCTTTTTCTATGGAAGAGACTTCACTGGTTGGGTGTCTAGTGGGCTGAATGCCACTCAGGATTATCCCTGTCCGTGAATTAGCTGACCTGTACAGGGTATGACTCTGTTTCTTTTTAAAGCAGGAAAGGAAAAACTGTTTTATTTTCTCCAGCCAGCTGCTGATGTGTGTGGATGACCGGAGAACTGGGACAGCTAATGCTCCATCAGAATTAGTTAAAACTCTTTATGCTTGCACAAAATCCTCCACTGTTCACTGTTCATCACCAACATTCATCCAAAGAAAGACCCTCCACCTCCATCCCAGAACTCACTGCTGCTTTTCTCTGCTCATCTTTTGTCCCCTGGTGGTCTAGCTCACAGTCTGCATTCATCACTGTTTGAGGCTGGATTCCAGAAACACCAAATGGAGCACAGAGCCCAAAGCCCAGCTTTCACTGACAGATGGCATATATAACATTTTAACCCCAGGATTGCTTTTTTCCCCCAATTAATTGTGCATTGATTCTCTCTTCTCGTACCTCCCCCAAAGCTAGCATTTGATAGAGCCACAGTTACTATAAAGGATTTTAGCACTGTCACTTTGGCAGGGCTATGAACATTTGTCTTCTTTGGGGTCCTCTGGGAGTACCTGGTCCTTTTAGTCCTAGTAAAAGGTGACATTATATTTCTGTAAATGATGGTGACATTTCAGAAGGCCCTTTCCAGAGGCAGTGTGGATGAGGCAACTAATCAAATTCCTAGTCACGCTGGGAAGGACGTAAGCAGGATTTGGCTTTAGCATGAGGTTGAGGAGTTGCGGAAGTTGTCGAGAATGTTGTTGAATGGATGCTGAAGCAAAGCCCCATCTGGCCAGAAAGTTGTCAGACAGTGCATAAGCTGAGACTGTCAAGGCTACAACAGCACTGATGCTGTCTCAGAGAAGCATTGAGTTCCCACTCAGCATAGTACACAGCCCAGTGTGCTCCAGCAGAATTAAGTCTGGAGAAGTGCCAGTCAGGGATGGGCTAAACAGGCTGCTTGTATTGCACTACTAAAAAAAAATAATGCAGCCAATAGACTCTGGGAGCATCCCCATGGTTCCACTCAATGCAATGCTCAGAAGCACTATAGCCATAACGGGACTTGCTTAGAGGGTTGTGATGCTGCCAGCTGAGCAATAAAGAGAAGCTGAGAGCACCACATCAGTTTGACAGGCGTTAAGAAAATGATGGGAAAAGTCTCAAAGGTTAAAAGGTTCAGGCTGTTTCATTTGAAAGTTATGCGAGAGTTTTCTAAGGTGGTTTCTCTCAGAGAGACACTCCTTTTTTACAGAGACACTCCAATTAACAGCGAATGGGTGAAGGATAAGAGAAATACATGAATCCTAATAATTGAAAGGTAGTCCCTGTGGAGTAAGTGCCCCCTGCCAAGTTCCTGAGTGTCTGCAAATAGCCATACCAGGAGTTGCTTGACACCTGCCATGGTTCAGTCCTTGCACAGAGAGGGAAGCCACCTCTGTAAAATGGTCTAGTAGGTATCAGATGCCTCCACTCATCTGCCAGGTGCCTGTGACAGTCAGTGCCAGGAAACTGGCCCAGCACTCCAAATTCACGCCATCCAACACCAGGGCAGGGGAGAGAGGTGGAAGCCCAGAGCCTGCTTTCCAAGGCGTATAGAGTTTGATTTGTTATATGCAGGGTGTTTAACTCTCAGATGTAGCACTCTCTGTCCCAGATCACCTCGTTGGCCCTTGTATGATGAAAGGTGTATATAATCATAATACGACCCCCCCTGCCATCATTTCCCTCACACATGAGCACTGACGAGGCATTCACAGTCTTTTTTCCAGAGCTACAGTTGTAACTATTTCAATAAAAGACACACAAGTTTGTTTGTCACTGTGGTGCAGTGATCACCTTTTGTTCCCTTGCTCGTTCTTCCCTCTCTTCTGTGCTTGGGTGGTGGTGTTTGCAAAACACCGAACCATGCTGCAAAACACACGTGCATCCCACCCCAGATCTGCAAGGCTGGCAAGGAGCCCTCTTTCAGCAAATTGGCTCAGGCATTACTCTTATTTGTGTCTTTTCAGGAAGGCAAAACAGCACTAAATATTATGAGAAAAGTCTGTCTGTACTTGGAAGAGAGAATATTCTAAACATGCTAATGGATTGTAAACCGGCTCAGTGGCTGGGCTGGTCTCAGTTGAAACAAGGGGGACCTGGACCAAACGCAGTGTAGGAGCTCACAATTTGCGTCACCTAAAAAAATTACAAGCAAGTTAGAAAGAGATTAGTTTATAGAAACACTAGGAGAGGCGGGGCAAAACACACACTGTCATCTTCTCATTTTAGGCTGCCTAATATGGGCGCATTTCCCTGCATAGTTGCTCTAAGCCAGGTCTCTATTAATAATTTTTTTTTTTTTCATTTAAAACAAAACAAAACCCTCTAAAATTTATCAGAAAAGACAGCACAATCCACTGATCCCTTTGGGAGCATGTGGCTGCACAGCAGAGGCAGGGTGCTACACAAGACAGAGGGAGACGAGTTCTGCAAGGGCACAGAGACCTTGTGTACCTGCTACCTCTAGGCCTGGGCATGGAAATCTGCATCCCCCCTTTTCCATGAGCCCAGGCAATAATGCAATTCTGAGAGTCCATCTTGCTGGAGACCAAGATGCTCCCCACATTTTGGCACCCAATCCTACATCCATTAAGTTAGCAGAAGCGTTCCACTTTATTCCAGGCCATCAAAATACATGTAGCAAATTAGTCATAGATTTCCTAGGCATAGCAGACCAGGAAACTTGCAAGCTGTGCCACCATCCAGCATTCTGTAAGTGTAGTTGAGGAATATGTAAGTGCCTTAATAATAATGCCCCACCTCTAAACCTCCCAAATCCTGGCCACAATCCCCATGGGGACATAAGACATAACGACAAAAAGGTCCTGGGGCTCCTGGCTTCTACTGAACAATAATGCCAAACTACTTCTTTTAATCCCAGGAAACTCAAGGCCCAAGTATAAATTGCCCAAAACACAAATTCTGACTTAATTCTTGTGAGAGAACCCTATTTTCCTGTCAGTCCCTGGCAGGAGACACCCAGCAGTGGGTCACCTTTGCCACCTGGGGCTGTGATTCACCCCACGCTCCTACAGCAGCTTGCAGATGTGCTGTCAGTGCTCCCATCGGTGCAGTATCACAGAGGGGAAAGCTGCACAGCAGCAGACAAGTCAAGATAAGGAAAAAGAGAAATGCTCTTTGCCTTCCTGCAAAGAAGGAAGGTGCAAGTGGTTTAGCTTTATCTTCCTTGTAAATACCTGTTTAGTTCATCTTCTGTCGTGTGGTGGAGTCTCTGGACAAGCACTCCTGGGAAGTCCAAGGAAGACAATTACAAAACATTCGAATAAGGGCCCCTTTCCTCAACAGGAGAGTACCCCATCCTCACAGTCATTGCCTTTGTCACTGATTTACACCTGCTGAGAACGTGATCTGTGATGCCTTAGGGTGCTGCTTGATGTCATTTTCCTGTCGCTTACTATATCCAACTGCTATCAAAATTCCTTTCTCAAAACTCTCAAGTGGGATGTGCCCCTCCCTGAGATGCAGAGGTGTATTTGGAAGTCACCAAGCAGTCCTGAAAAAGTTCCACAGCACCCAGCTTGCTCATAACAAGAAATACCAAATACACAGACAGTTGGCTTTCTGCCCCAGAAAGGCCACATTGTCTTTTAATGTACAGCCCTCAGACATAAATAGGTTTCCCTTCTCCCTCTGCCCCTTTTCAGATCAAAAGGAGATATTTAGTCCAAGTTGGCCTGACACATACTGAAAGCCCTACTCGGTGCCCCGCCAGACACAGCCACTCAGGAAGACGTTATGTGGTTGCCATCTGGGAAGTGAGGAGCCTTCGTGACCTGCTCCCGTTATAGACTAAGGCCAGACAAGTCCAGCTCACTTGCCTTGAAGAGACAATGACTGATGCACTTCAGCCTCTTCTCATTTCTGCTTGGCATGTACAATATGTTCCCTTACCCTGCAGGCTGACAAAAACAGTGATGGAAGTGCCCGGGGCAGCTGTAGTTTATTTCAACCACCTCAATCCCATTTCTGACACCCCAACAGAGTCAGGAAAGCCAGTCTCTCAAGACATATTTCCCCCCATCCTTTGCAGGTAGCTCCTTTGTGCAGAGTCCTCTCTGCTATCCCATGGCACCTTCAAGGGACAGAGCCTTGCCAAAGAGCAGCTATTCTGGCTACCTGCGTATCACAGCAAACAGCTTGCCCCGGAAACTTTTTCTTCAAAGGTCACCCATGCTCCGAAGAGGAGCGCAACAGTCAATCCACCCTTTCAAGACAGCAGTTATTCCCTCCCTTGCCATCCCACCAGCATATGGCATCGCACCTCTGTGTAGAGAACCGACATCTTTCAGCAGCAACCTGTGGTCCAGCTTCAAAGTCACAAACAGGAGGGGGCTGAAGAGTGGGACTGCAAAGCTCCGGGTCATCTCTGCTTTGCAAAGGGATAGTGGCAGCATCAGGAGTGGGGAGAGACGCAAAGTGGTACTGAAGGTGGGGGCTTTACTGCTTTCATTTTAATCCCTTTTTATTCTCTTTGCTTTATTATAGCAACCTGGGGCAAGTCGGAGGAGAAGAGGTTTGGGAGAAACAGGCACACCCTGGAAGAGTTTCCTGAGGTTTAACAAAGGGCTACCCTCTAGAAGGTTTGGCCTTGAACTAGCTTATGTGAAATGCCATTCGAGAGCCTCTGAAGCCCCAGTACACCACCGCAGCCACGGTCCCAAAAGAGGGCTGGGACCCCGCAAAAAACCCACCCTACAGCATTCACCTCCTACAGCACGCGATTCTGGCCCACACTAGAAAATCCCCGCAGTAGACAGCTGCCTGCTCTTTTCCCCGGGTAAAGTTTTGCACCCGTGGTTGCATGATGGACCAGAGAGGAAGCCAAAGCCTGTAGTGGGGAGTTACAGGGCGTCACTCTCCACCTGTGCCCGAGAGCCCCCCGCGGACACGGGACCTCCCTGAGAGGGGCAGGGCCCGGGCCAGCATCACCCCTCCCCGAAAGGAAGGTGTGGAGGGAGGTAGCACCGAGGTCACCGAGCACGGACAGCAGCTCCCAGCTCCCCGGGACGGAGCCGAGGAGGTGAGGGAGGGAGACGCGACGAAGCCGCGTCCTCCGCCCCGCCGCTGCGTGCGCCAGGCGCTGCTGCCGCACCGCGAGCTCCACCTCGCGTCCCCGCGAAGCCCCCGGCCCCCCAGCACCGCCCGGGGGCGGCGGCTGATGCCAGCGCCTGCCGGGCCGAGAGCTCGGCCGTGACGTTCTCGTCCTGCGGAACTTTTCCGGGCGGGTCCGGGCTTGCGAACCCAACGCAAACCACAGGTCCAAGCCAGCGGGTAACGGGGGAGAACGAACTCCAGGAGGAGGCAGAGTTACAAGGTGGTCCCAGACGAAATCATTCGACACGCTTGCAGAGATCCTGACCTTGGAAAGATCCTTTCCGCTCACTTTGCACCAGGATGCTTAAACTTGGAGTTTGCAGCTCTTATTCAAATCTAAAGGAGGACGTGTACATCTGAAAGTGTTTACCCTCCTCTGGCCCCAGCTACAGCATTCAGTCTAACGAGACGTATTACCTCTCTCTCTCCGTACAAAATTTGTTTTTCACCCATCTAATCAGGTAGTATTGTCACAGGCTGAAACACCTCAACTTGTGGAATTTTACTTAATTTATTGCCGATTAGCATAACCTTTTAATTACTGATTCAGTAACTGGGGGGGGGGGGGGGGGGGGGGGAGGGGGGAATATGACAAACAATTAAACAAACAGGGACACACCAGTCCCTCCCACTCCCTTCAGGGAGGGAAGAGGTGGCACAGGAGGTCAGGGTATGTGCATAACAGTTTCTTCCTGCCAGTCCTGCCTTCTTACTCATTTACTTCCTGTGCTCCTGGTTTCTTAATTACTGCATCTGCTCAAGTGTTGAGCCTCCAGGGGCCACAAGTTCCCCAGGGGTGTCCCTGCCCTGGCATGGGTCATCCATGGGCTGCAGTCCCTCAGGGTTGTCCCTGCTCCAGCGTGGGTCATCTGTGAGCTACATCCCTTCAGAGATATGCCTCCTCTGGGACAGAGCACCTCCTTCCATGACAGGGTCACTGGCACTGTCCCCCTTCCACCTGCCTCCTCCCCTGCCTCCTGCCCTGTCTCCTTTCGTGCATGTTCCTTGTCTCTCCCACTCCTAGTGGCTATCACTCCTTTTTAAATGTATTTGAGCACAAGTCCTACATGCTCCTCTGACTGATTTAACTTTTGGTGTGCAAAGGGGTTTTTACACTGGTTTCAGAGCCAGCTGGAAGGGGCTGTGACAGTCATAGAACAGTTCCTGGCCTCCCACACAGGGCAGTCCCTTCCCATCCTTCCCCCCCCCCCCCAACTCTACAATTTATGCCAAACAAAACTGTGAATGCTCTAATATAAGAAAAGCATTTTTTAAATGTATGTGTCTTTTATGGGGTTGATACCTTGCCTAAGAACAGTAACTTGTTGCTTTAAATTGGTTGCTAAACATAGCCTGGGTTTTAACTAAACCCATAGGAAAGGTTTCTGTGCAGAATTCTGTTTGTAAAACTCAGTTACAGATCATGGATTCTCCCTGACAGTTAGATATAGCAAGTTTGACATATTCACTCAAACACGAGGGGAAAATCCAGTCAAGTAAACTGGGGCAACAGGATATTATACCTAAATTTCCATCAAACTTATTCTATTCCAGCCAGGCTCATATTACCAGAAAAGTGCATCTCACAGGTCTAAAAGCCTGTTTATTAGAATTTTATTTGACATATGTGGTAGTACAGCAATGGGAAAATTTAGTATTTGGAGAAAGTAGCAGATTATGGCACAAAACAATTCAGTGACACGTAACATCTCAAATTCATAGCAAATGGTTCCCTCTTACAGGAAATGTCAGCATTCAAATGGTTATCAGTATGTTCTTGCTAACCAAACTCAGGTAGCCTATGTCATCAAGCCAATCAGGACACTGTCTTGTATTTGGAACAGCTCTCTTCTTAAGCTTCCCAAATTGGGAAAAGTCTGCTCTACAGTTAAAGAGCCAAGCCTTGCAAAAATCCCAGCAGTTACTTAGAATAGCAGAATTCCTTAAATTTCAAAAGGAGAGGGTGAGTCACAAACAGCACGGGCGTGTACCGTCACCTACCCAGGGAAATAAAGCCATACGCTTTGGTCCAGTTGCCTTCAGCAGAGCACTTAAGCACTTAAACTTAAAACATGTACCAAAGACCCTAGCATTAAGCTTTGTTTAAACAAGAGATTTGCCAAACAGGCATTTATACCGAATCAGGCCTCTACAGTCAAGCCAGCCACGTAAAGCAATAGTGTTAACCAAAAGCAAAGTACCCTGCCACACCTAAAATGAGGACACAAGTTGGGCAGGAGTCGTTTCCAGTTACTGTTTGCTTTGCTTTCCAACCTCCAGCTGCCTCCTGATGTCTGATACATCCACGGGGACTCGCACCGTCAGACCATCCATCGACTTCTTAATGCACACCTGGCAGCCAAGGCGAGATCTGAGAAGGAAACATTAAGTGAGGCTCATCTGTTCCCACAGCAAAGGAAGAAATTCCCCACCCACATTGGGATGCCTGGTCCAGGCTGGGTTTTCACTAAAGTTCCTATTAAAGGTCTCCTGTGCCCTAAGAGAAAGCAGCTCTAGAAGTACAACCATAGTACAGAATAAGTCCTGTCCTCTTGGAAACAGATGCCAGGTGCTGAGAATCTGCCTCAGGGGCTTGAGAATCTACTGCGATCAGCAGGGAGGCTTACGTCTCAGTGAGTCCATACGCCAAGTCCAGCATGTCCAGCTCTTCTTCTGAGATGGCATCCAGCTTTTGGAAGGTGTCCTTCTCAAAGATGAGGTGACAGGTGGAGCAGGCTAACGTCCCTTCACATGCACCTGGTAGAGAAACACAGGAGAGACAGCAAATCAGAAAAAACAAGGGGGTGAGAGAGACCATCTTCCAGAACCATGTGAGGAAAGGTCCTTTAACAGATCTGGAGCATGTCAAAAGAGATGCCAGAAAACACAGCAAATGGATGCAGATTTCAGCCTGCCTCTTCTCTGGGAGGATCATAGTCAGTTTTCAAGTTTGTACGTCAGCTCTAACCAGCCAAACACATCAACACAGGCCACTGGAATCCCAGCATTGATGGTATGGAAGTCACACTGTCATCTCAGTGTGGTAACCAGCCCGGCAAGCAGCTGTGGAGGAAGAGAAGCTTGCTTCATGGTCTCACCAGAACACAGTGGCATGTCTACAGCTGCACTATTCCCAGGTACCCATTAGTCACAGCACATACACATAAATCCTAAGAGCACATACCCTTGTGCAACACCTACCAAATCCATCAATGGCCAAGTTTTGATTGACTACCACTTCCAGCAAACTCTCCCCTTCTTTAGCTGTGGCCGTAAGTCGCTCTCCATCCCGATTTATAAAATGCACCGTCACCTGGTCAGCAGAGCTGTAAGAAAAGTTTGCAAAAATCAGAGGAGCCCGCCATTTCCTGCACACCCACTGTTGAGGTCTTTTGGCTGAGGACTAGAGACATGGCACGTAGAGGGAAATGTGCATGCAAACACCTTTCTAGGATTGCACCACACATGTCAGAAAAGATTCAGATTATCAGTTCTCAGTGGCAGGCAAATCTGAGTTGACCCAAAATATTTCCCACTTTATGGAACATCCTTCAGAATAAATGCTTAGCTGCACATGAACAAGTGGAGATGCTCTGCATCCCCTGCCTCTCCTTGGGCTGGCTGGCAGACAGAGTGCTTGTAGGCAGGTAAAGCATTTGCAAGTCCCAGGCCTGGGATATTAATCCTGCATGGAGTGATATAACAACAACAAAAGTGCTCAGGATCAGACACTAATCATGTAATAAGGGCTGTTGTCATCTGCATTTTGTTTCCCCTTCCCTTCCCAAGGCAATTACTTGATGACTGCTCTCTTTCTGCTTCTTGTTCTTTCACGAAGTGCCCACTCCTTCCCTGAACTCAATCACAGGGAGCCTTGTTTGTGATGAGACATGCTCAACTCCAGCTTACAGAGCAACCATGCTGAGTAATGTCCTCTGAGCTGATGTGATCCTTGCTCAGGAGAAATTGCTAGTTATTTTGACAGCCTGTGAGATTTAATCTGGTAGAGAGTTAAGAACAAGGCCATCAGCATCTCTTAGTGCTTACTTGTGGAAACCGCATCTGCAAATAAGAAGGAAACAGCATCCACTTCATCTCCTCCAGACGAGGCTCTCCCTACCAGCACAGAGAAGGCTGCCACCCTGACAGCAGTGTCAGGGATTTCTCACCAAGACAGTGTATTCTGAGACCATCTATTATATTTGCCAGGGGAAGCACATGAGCAAACAGTGTTTTTTCTTATTGTACATACCCAAATCATCACTTAGAAGCAGGAGGTCGCAGTTACCCAAAGGTCCCACCTCCTGTGCTGAAACAAGGCAGCACCCTGGAGGTAGTCGGTATTTTGCCCAGTACCTCTCCATGTGGCACTGCCCAACTGCCCACCATCTCAAAGTCCAGGACATTCTCCAGTGGCAGAAGCTGGGTCCACCCTCTTCTCCTCCATCAGGCCAACAGCCTGCACCACTCTCCCACCTGTCTCCCACAGCTCTGATAAACTCCCGAGCACTAGCAATGTCAGCACTGCCCTGTGGCCTTGCTGCTCTCAGTTCTGGCATAGGATGAAAGAACCACAGCCTTGAAGATAGACCGAGTTTTGCAGTGAGAACTGGCCAAGCTCACAATCCCCTGATTTTTCCCCACTTACACAAGACTGAGGGAAGCAGCATCCAGCATCTTCCAACAAAAGTGCTGTTTGTTATACAGTTTGGCAACACCTCTCCTGGAAACCTTGGGGCCGGTGAAACAAACAGCAAGTATGGCTCAGAGCTCTGAGAATTTCTAATATTATCTCCTGACTTCTTGCAATGTATTTGCAATATACCCTGAATACAAACTGTCACAGCCCCAGAGTCACACATTACAGCAAACCCACCAGCCCAGGACCACTGCAGTGTCTACACTCCTCTATGCCAGGCATCCTCTTGGAAAGTCACAGAGACTGGAAGGAGGAACTGGGTAAATGGTAATTGGCCCTGGGATAGCAACACCAGCTGCTGAAAGGACTTGGACTTGCCCTGTCTGCTCATCCCTCTCTGCTCTGTGGCAGATGAAAGTGAAGAGTGTGGAGATCTCTGCTGATCTCCTTTTGATGTTAAGCACAGAAATATATAAGGATCAAGTTTAGACAATTTCCTTTGCTCTTTAACTCACAAGAGGCAGAGGTGGAGTATGGGGGATGTAGCTGAATAGGAGATAGGAAAGAATTCCTGTAGAAATGTGATGGAAAAGGGGGAAGAAATGTTCTCCTCTTTCAAGTTTGCAGCTCTTGTTCATTCTGCTTCACATAAATCATAATCATCATCTAGATCTAACCCCATTTGCCTGCTGACAAGTCATTGCAGTACATCTCTTAAGTAAGGATGCTGTTGCTTCAATTATCATATGGACTTCATCAGCAAGAATTCAGGTGCAGAAAATTCCAAACAATTACCTCTTTCGAAAGCCAACCCCCATATTCCATCAAAATTTGGAAGTGGAGAAAAAAAGAGATTAAACTATTTTTTGCCTTCTCTGCTCTTTTGTTTTCAGTTGCGTCTTGATTCAGCCAGCAGGAGCAGAACACAGGGCCCACTGTACCTTCATCCGAGGAGGCCAGCTTCCTGTTTTTCAGAAAGCTTCAGCAGAAAACAATGCCTGGGCCATTAGTCTACAACAGGGTCCCCTGGTTATGAAAACAGCTGTGAAGTTAGCACCGAGACCATGCGGCAGAGGGAAGAGTTTCCCATGTGCAGAATGGAAAGATCATGTTGCAGTCATGCACAGCCAAGCAGGGCCACCCTATTTCCCAAAGCAAACAACTAAAGAACATCTTTAAGACATTTTAGTCTCCTTCATAGACACACCCACAGACATTTCTTTCTAAATAAGCAATTTAAAGACTAGTTCTCAAATGTCAAAAGAAAACAAAACAACCCTCTCCATATTTTGATGGATTAGACCCATTTAGTCCATTTTTATGGCAAATAGGCAGGTTTCCTGGCAATGTTGGTTTTACAGTTATGGGTGAAATAATTTGTAACACAGTAGAAATGGTAAAGTCATAGGACTTCACTTAATGCTGCAACTCAATGCATTCTTCAACAGGATAATAAGAGCTGGCTGCCTGCAAGCAGACACTGCTGGATCCAACAATCCCCAAAGCTGCACAGATGATTATTGACAGAAAACTTCATTCATGTTGTCTATGAGGCACTTAGAGCTTCAGCCAACATCATTCCCAGGAGGATCCCCACACCAGGCTCCCGCCAATACTAGGAGGATTTGTTCCCTGTGGCTCCTCCTGGACACAGCCCTGCTTTGACTGTTGCTGCCAGTTAAATGAGCCCTGAGACAGCTGAGTTGCAGCCAGGGTCTGCACACAGAGTATCCAGTTAGATATAAGGAAGTACAGATGGTATTGCCACAGAACCCCTGCATGACTTCAGACAAACCTGGGTGCAGCAGTTCACCCTTCTCAAGAGCAGGGATGATGCCAAGTGCTCCTGACCATGACATAGAGAGCATCTGTAAGCAGCTTCTCTCTCTTCACTGGCTGCAGGGGAAATTTAAGTTGTTTGTCTGTGTTCTTAGTGTAGGTGCCTCTGCTGAGGGCATAAACCCAGCCTGATTACTCCCTGTTTTCATTGTTCAGTTCAGTCATCTTTTGAAAGTATGAAAAAAATCCTTTCACGTTTTATTAAGAAAATAATTTTGAACCAGGATTTTAAAGCCAACTCAAAATTGATCAGGCTAATTTTGTTTCGTTTAGGCTGAATTATCTTACAATGGCATTACTGTCACAGGACACACCGTCAGAGCTTTAGAAAGATCTTATCAGGATATGACGAACTCAGCACAGCAAGTTCAACACATGCCAACTGATTATTCTCTTTCAAACAAAATCTCCCTGTCAGTGTTTTTCCCTAAAAGATACTTTCCAAGGCCATACAAAACAGCAAGATGCCTACAAGTACTGCCAGAGATAACTTCATAAGCAACAAACCAATTAGAAAGAAAACCCATTAATAACAAGTCTTCATAAACCCCATTATGCAGGGTTATCAGTATAACTTTTCTCTAAGGTCAGATAGCAACATGGCTTATCGTATTTTCTGTGATGTTGGTTGGGTCTTTTTCTCAATGTCTAGCAGATTACAGTCTGACCCAGATCATACTGGTCTAGGAGATCTACAAATTCCCTTTATTTTGCTCAGAAAAATGCAATCTCCTTCTGAATTATCCCTAAAGAACAGAGCAAAGACTGGCAGTGAGTCTGCAGTAGTTCCTGCTGTAGAAATACAGATGAGTACTCCGTGCCAGGCAGCCTCTCTTCTGTCAGCCCCATCCTTTCAGCACATGGGGACGGCCGGCTCCTGTGCCTTTACGATTCCATCTTTGAAGGATGTCCGCCCTTCCTGCACTTCTTTGCCCTTCAGGACTGCCTCCCAAAGGGCTCTGACAACCAGGCCCCTCAACAGGCCGAAGCCTGCCCTTTCAGGTGACCAGCTGGGAGTCCTCCACCCTGGCAGGGACCAAATGCATTTAGAGGCATTTCTAAACACAAGCTTCTGACCAATTTCCACCAGAGTTCAACTCACAAACTCAGCCACCATGACAACTGCGCATCCCGTCCTGAGCAAGCGCTCTCAGCAAATCCCAGCACAAGTCACTGGCTCAGGAACCTGGCAGGGCACCAGCGCCATGGGCTCGTACAGCCCCTCGCATCTACAGCCACCATCGCAGCCCTTGAGCCAACCTCCCCGTCTCCCTAAGAAGGGCACACCAGCAAGACACGAGAGCTTGCAGCATGGCTTCGCATAACCTAAAGAGAGCATTTTGCTCCCTGGAGCTGCAGACATCATCAGCTCCCTACTCTGGCTTTACAGAGGCAGCAACAAAAAACTTAGGAGAACTTTTAATTCCCGGAGCAACCCAGTGGTCATCCCAGCTTCTGCACAGCAGGAATACAGCAGGCTTGTGGCCCAGCTGTCCAACACACCTTGCTCACCATCCCCATTCCTCAAAGGCTGGTGACTGAGCCCCAGTGGTCAATGGAGTCTTGTGCCATGTCATCATCTATGTGGTCAGTATCTGGGCCACGAGCTGTGGCCCCCACAGCTCCAGAAGCAGGGAGGAGCATCTCTCACAGCCTGGCTCCCCGCACCACCTTCCTCCCGTCAGCATCTGCTTAGCCCGCGCTTCCTCACCCACCACCTCCTGTGGGCCATGTTCTGCACTGGCCTCTCTCTTCTTCCTTCTGTGGGAGAAGAGGTAAGCGCATGTCCCTCTTGAAAAGTCCCTTCCGGACACAGCCAGGTAGGGTTCAGCATTTTACTCACCTCGATTCCCCAGGGGCATCCTGGAGCTTGTGCGTGGAGCTGAAACCTCTTTCTGACCCCTGCTTAGCTGGTGGGTGATGCCGCTCAGACACCCCACAGAGATAAATAAAGCGAATTTTGCTTACACTCAGTCCACTGAGCAAGGGTCGCATGAGCCCCGAGAAGCCTTGAGCTATCATGGTGCTTAAGCTCCTGCTCTGCCTCTCCTGAGCTGTTGTTTGTTGCAAGGCCAGCTAGATTAAGGGTTACAAGTACAGCTGAGAGGGCGGGAAAAAAGAGAAAGAAAAAAAAAAAAGAAAAAACTAGGACAGCCTCCCTGGGGGTGGAGGGAGGGAGGGAGGGAGGGAGGGAAGGATGGACAGATGCTTGGATCTTGCTGCAGTCCAGCCCATTAGGGCACGGGCATGAGAATTGGGTGAAGCATGGTAACATGAGCATTATCTCCACGTACCAGTCCCCAAGCAATGCTCGCCTTGTTTTGCCTTACGGACTTCCCTTTTAGGAACCAGACCTAAATCCATTTTCAGGAGTAATATTCATTGCAATGTCTAATCATACAAGGGGTTGCAAGCTGAGGGCTGGAAGAATAGACTGGCAGGAGCACTGACAGCTGCTGTGTCAGGAAGAGAGGGGCATGCCAGTTCTTACAACAATAAGGTAAGAGTAAGACTTACAGATTCTGCTCTTGATGTGGATGTCATCCAGTCACATCATTGCCTTCCCTGATACTGCAGGCTCCCAGCTCTAAAATGTGAATATTCACTTACTTCACAGGATGGTGGTGAAAGAGCCACATTTGCTCATTTGCTAACTTCTCTTCCAAAAAGAGACAGATAAGCATCATTCATTTCACACTGATACTCCACACTAGTGAGACTTCTATAGAAGAAAACTCTTTTAATTTATTCCCAGAAACACTGTCACTAGTTTAGTCTACGCTCCTTTCCAGGGTAAACCAATTTGCCCCTGAGGACCAAAATACAACAGCAGAGACAGTTTCAGTTCCTGTTTTTTTGTGGAGTTTGAGTACCGCTCTCATCTCAGGACCCTGTCTCTAATACCAAATTAACAGTTCACCATTTGCTAGGATGTTTGCTTTAGTCAATTTTTTTAATGCAGTAACATATTAGTAGCTGGTATAAGCAAAAACCTTTGAAACTGGACTCTAATCAATCCATAGAGGGGAGAGAAACTACAGCGTAAGAATGAGAACTGGCTGGAAAATGTTCCCCTCAACACACATACACACAGTGGATTTATAGTATGAAGATAACTGGAAAGTTTTGACTTTTCAAATTAAAATTTTCCACCCAAAGCTTTCAGGTTGGAAGGGGATGCTTAAGCTTTCTGAGAAAAGCATTGAAGACATTAAGGAGTGCAAGTATTTTCCATAAAGGGGGAGTGGAATCATATTCTTCAGTCCAATAAAGTTTTAAAGGCAAGTGTCCAAGCATTCAAACACGCCACTGAGATAGCTTCAGTGGAAAGAAGCTCATGGGCAATGCATAAAGGATTAAAAAAGAAAAACCTCTTTTTTTTTTTTCCTTAGGGGAGAATTCCCTTTCTAAAATCACCTGTCTACTTCCCTCTGTTCACTTTGCATCTGGTAGAGCAGCACAGAGAAATATTTCATTCCTCCTCACTCCTATTTGCCAAGTGCAGGCTGGGCATTACTGCTCTGATGACAGGACACATGGAAGAGAAACATGCAGTGCTCTGCTATGGAGGGATGTGATCTGAGATAACTTAGAGTCGTATTTGCAGGGCATCACTGATCAAAGTCTCCTTGCTCCTTTTGCTGAAGGTGGGTGACACTTCCCAGCTCAATATGTGATGGGCTTGGCAACCAGCAATCACAGCCTTGCAGCACCTTCATGCCAGCCCATGCTCATCCCACAAATGCCTTTTTTTTTTCCTGCTGCAGAATTTGCCCCTCAGGTTTTGTTCAGGCCAATAGCTCTGTGAGCACAGAGAGGGTGGCATGAATCATTGAAGCAGGCATGCCACATAGCAGGCATGGGTGCACATCAGACTGCCCAGCCATGTCCAGGATCACTGAGACTTCTCTGTAATTCCACTCCTCAACCCCAGTTAATGTAAATATTCATCATTTCAAATCATTTCTATAATAGCCTTTGAAAGCTTCTCTCCCCACCTTTGCTTGCTTCTATCACAGAGGAGGGCTGGCAGTGAGGCAAGCGGTTTGTTTTAGCTGAACACAGCTCTGGCCAGTGTCCCCGCTTTGTGGCCCCTCACTCTCAGGTCAGCTTTTCCACATGGTTTGCTCTCTCCTGCAAGCTGCCCTGAATACTTTGGCCTTCAAACCCTAATTCTTGGGCTGCAGCTCACTCCTGAATTTAAAAATTGCTCTGTGCAGCCTCTGCAGCTCAGAGACTCTGCCCAGTCCTGCCTTTGCTTTTCAGGCACTACAGAGGCACAGCAGGCAGCCCAGTTCTGTGTCTCAGTCACTTCTGTAGAAGAAAAGCAAGGCTTGCCATAAGAGACACAAGGAAAGGGGCCATAGCACATCCAAACAAACCACAAAGCATCTTATCTCTCCAGCAAACCTTGAATTGAGAGATACACTAGATATATGCAGCAGTTTTCACAGCAAGGACGTTTGTGTGTTTGCCTGGCACTGAACTCTCTCCTTACCAAGAACTCAGAGCACAGCAAGTGACAGGTCAATGCCACCCACCAGGAGAGGGGCCAACACAGAGGGGGAAGTCAGGTCTGAGAGCATCATACCCACCCAGTCCTGCGGGAGGCGAGAGCAGTGAAGGGGACAACTGTCCTCTGGTGGAAGCAGGAACAACCCTCCTGGGGTAGGAGAGAATAATGCCCCATACTGAGTTTGGATAGCCTGTTTTAAGGTCTTTTAAACAGGAAGAAAAGGGCAGAAGTAAGATCTCCTTTTTCCTCCTCTCCCCTGCTCCATCTAGCAGCAAGCCTAGAAGTAGATGCAGCCTTTCCAGAGTAAACCAGTGTTCACGTAACCCAGGACACAAAAATAGGAAGCTTTACAAATAACCACCCCTCCCACAAAAAAACCAACCAACAGAAGAAAAAAAAAAAAAGAAAAAAAAACTAAGCAAAAATATCCTTGCTTTGAAAAAATACCACAAACCCCTCAAAATGTTGCTTTGGAGGTCAGCACACACTTTTTGGGCAGGTCAGACACAGCTGAAGTGAATCTTCAGCTCTGTTTCACAGAAGTTTGGCAGAAGCCAAGTTTCCATCAGTGTGCACACCGGCACACCATCCCCCCCATCTTGCTTCCCAGCAGGTCACACTGCTGTCAGTGCAACGGCTGTGCCTACACATCTAGCAACGTGTTAGCACGTGCTGGGAAGGAAGTGGTTTTCTAGCTTGAAATACATTGCCCAGTTTCTTCCCCACCACACAAAGGACAATTTGCCGCTCCTCCACCCGGTCTAGGGACTCTCATGCAAACGTCCAAAACTGCTATGAGGTACCATTAACTCCACCTCATCCCTGACTTCTACGCAAGAAGTTAAACAGATTGGTATCAGCACTGCACTGATCCAATAAGAAGTTACACAGTACTATTGCCGCCTTCCAGAGCCAGAAGCACACTCAGACTTCCGAGATACCAGACCCAGCTCCTCTGATCCCCATTAGAGTTTCAGTCCTTCCATAGGCTGGCTCAGCAAACACATAGGCATAGTCAGCACAAGGCAGACTTGCATCGGTTCCTTTGGGCAGAAGACACTCTGAGCAAACAGCTCTGACCAGAAGACCTCCTCTGTAAACTTTGGGGCTTACAAGAGACCCAAGATGGAAGGTTTAAAAAATTACCACATTAGTCTGCTGCCTCTCTGAAAGCAGATTAAAATCATTGTGTAATCCTGTAGTTACCAATATACACATTAATACAGTTTTAGCAATGCTGCAGTTCTGGGGTTGTGAGAATAAGTCCACCACCATTTGAATCAAGATTTGATACATTTGATAAATTAAGGAAGGAAGAAGTTCCTCTGCAGAGGAGCAGGAGAAGCATCAGAAGGAGCAGGAAGAATCAGAAGAGGCAGCCTGTCCTGCAGCAGAGCTGCCACAAGAGCAGGAGAGGGAAGAGACAGAAATCACACACAAGTCAGAAACCCCCTAGCCCCTGTCCATGAGGAGCTGCAACATATGCAGAAAGATTACAAGTATCATCCAGGCAAGCAAATTAGCACCTGTTTGTTCCAACACTGGAGCATTTTATCAAACCAGTATTTGATAAAATCCCAGGTGCTCAACAATGGAACTCCCAAAGGAAAAGTGTCCAGAGGAGAGGGAGGAACTGAGCAAGCAGCTCAACAAGTCATGACAAAGCTCGAGGCCAGCACTGTGCCACAGTACAGAAGTCGTCGCTCCTTTATTGTTTGGAGCAAGCAGGACTGGCCCATGCTCTACTCCAGGTTTGTGGGAAGTTCTTAACTTGAACAGTAAGAACAGCCTACCCCTTACCTTCTATTGAGCCCACCACCTCACAAATACTCCTGTAAGGAAGCAGATACAGGCTGCTTACATGCACAGAACTACAGCCACTGAACAAAACTCGAATTCCCCTTCCCTATTGCCACTACGAAAACCCATCAACTACCACAGGACCAGGTACAGAGTGCTGCCCCAAAACAGATGCACTGAACACAAACCTGCAGACAGAGTGCTTACATCAAGCGTGCTCAAGTCTCAGATAACAGCGGCTGGAGGGGAAGACTGTAGACGTGCCTCAGTTTCCGCACCTCTCAAACAAGACTGCCTTTTACCCGCTCTGATCTCTCTCTAGATGTTCAGCAACCTTCTGAGAATCACTACAAACAAAAGGAGCAAGAGCCAGATTTTCACCACTGGAAGCAAGAGGGCAGTAATGAAATAATCAGAGATGGGCTAATACTGCAACAAGGAAACAAACTGAATTCACAACAGGGCTTCTTGACAGCAGCCACCTCTGGCAATGCAGCTGCTGCCTGGCTGGGTGAAGGCCACTAAGTTACAGTGGCCCAGCCAAGGCCTTCACTTGCAGATGCTTCTCCTTCAGTCAGTCAAGGATGCTTCAGAGATGGATGGGAAGGCAGTGCTGCTGCGTGTGGGGTACAGACAGCCTTCACTGTAACCTCCCAGTTCAAGAGCAGTATATTCCACATCCCCTTGACCCTTCAGTCAATCTTTATGATTGAAGGTCAACCCTGGCTTGTATTTCTTCAAAAGATGATGGGGCAATAGCAATCATAGGTGTTTGTAATTTTCCAACTATCTCTGCTCACCAGAAAGCAGCATCAATGGTATTTACACCTGCTCAGAGCAAGTACATTCTCAACAGAAGTTGGAGGTACAGTCCCTTCCAGGAGCTCACAATATTCCTTTTTGCAGTCCCAGCACTACTTTTTCCTTAATGTCTCCTCCTCATTCTTTCCTCCACTTTTCCCTATATCCACTTCATCCTGCCATCTGTCTTGAGAAAGTCCATCTTGAAATTACTAGTAACTTTCAGAGACCCATCACTTGGCACTAGATGTTCATTTAGACATTGTTCAGTTGTAAGGACTGGCACCCTTGTCCACCAACTGCACTTTAATTAGAGCTGCAGACCTGCAAGACAGAAGTCAGCCTCAGCCTAACATTTGATGCATCAAGGCCCAGATCCTTTTTCTTACAGGCAAGTTAATTTTTCTGCAAGGGAGACATTAACATCACATATGGAGTCAAATTCCATAAGGTTATGCAGCAATTATGGGTTGACATCAGTCACAGATGAATTACGCTGTTCGCTGCCAGTTATCACATGCTCTGATTATACACTGGTATAAGATAATTAGACTGTATGCCCAAGATTGAGTTATGTATAGCTGCGAAGCTGGCACTCACCAAAACAGTCACACTGATTGTACAGGGCGAACAAGCCATACTTCAGTTATTCTCTGCTTTCTCATTGGGACATGGCATGCCTTTGTTGATGTTCAAGCAGCTGCCATACAACTGTCTATGATTATCATACCTTACCCTGTATACTGCATTATCAAGCTTTGCAAGATATTGGAAAACAGCTATTAGATGCAGCTAACTTAATGGAGAGCTACTGCAGCATGATGCACCAAGTCTGAAGCCAGGTTACAGACAGAAGTAGTGGCTTCTAGGACCAGCAAACATGAGAAAGGAGGGAACAAATCTCGTTTGGTATCTCAGAGACTATCTACTAGTTCCATAACCGAAAGCAGATTTCAAGAGGATAGTGCTGTCAAAAGGCAGAATCCTACCCTGATAAGTAGAAAGCAAAAAGTTTAATCTAGTTCCCTTACTAAGTTGCCATAGTTACTAACAGTATCCTACACAATTGTCCTGAACTGATAACCGTGGCATCAGAGGATGTTCACGTTTCATTATTACTCATCACAGAAAAAAAAGGAAGTGGCTGGAAGGTTACCAAGCCTGTTCATCTGTTGACTGAGAATCTCACAGCACATCACTTAAAAAAAAATAAAAATGCCTGTGCTTCCCTCCAAATGTATTAGCCTGAGAAAGCAACTGATAAGCTCGTCATCTATCTACAGAAGTCTCTACAAGATTTGTCTACATTAAAGCAAATCAGAATTTACAGACCAACCCCCTGCAATTCCCTTCCTTAGAACATGAAAACAAGAGAAGGAAAAAGCAATCACAGCCTTATTTCTACAGCTGCACTGACTCTGAGTAGGAGGACAAAGTATCCTAGGCCAAATGCATTAGCCCACCAGACAGATTTATCTCAAGAAAAACTTGACTCTACAGTATTACTGTAGCTTTTCTTTAGAGTTCTTAGTAAGTTGCACTGCTTAACAGCCACATTTCAGAACCTGCAAAAAGACAGCATTTCTGGTCCCCAGCTCTTCTGAGACCCTTTATGCTCCAGTCTGTCCCACAGACAAAAGCATCTGGGCCCCCAGTACTTGTAGGTGTAGCCTAAACTGGATCTGAAATACTACCACAGACAGAATAGCAAATCCAGCAGAAGCTGTCCACACAAACTAGACATTAAATACAAATTTCCGATTCTAAACTACAAAGTACCTTCCAATAGATTAGAAGAATTGGGTGTTTCAGATTTTTTTTTTCTTTACTGCATGGTCCTGCACAGAAGCAGCCTTCAGCCATTAATGTTTTGCACTTCCATTTCTTCAAAGACAAACTGAATATAGATATACCTAACAGAAGAATTACTAAGCCTCTTAAATCTCCACAGATACAGGCAAGGGAATGCCAGAAAGCTAGGCCACTCATGCAAAAGAGTTATCTGGCTGCAATCACAGTCCTCAGACTCCAGAAATTTAAACACAAGCTGAAAGGTATTATCCATCAAGAAGCAACAGCAATAAAAGCAGAAAGAACCCCATTTGAGAGCAAGCTTCCCAGACCAGTGCAACCTTCACTTGGAGGCTGCAGTAGCGTTCATGCAGTCATGCAATTCCTCCAGTGGTGTTCAGGTTTTTAGAATCCTGAAAGGAAGGAACAAGACCCACCTATGGAAACTACATCCATACCAAGCCTGGTGGGGATGGCAGAAGTCTCCATTGCTCCACACTTCACGTTTTGTTTATAGACAAGTTCACGTGTCTCCCCCAGCACCAGATCTCTAAATGCTAACACATTCTGATGAAATCTCTGCCTTATTCTGCAGTGCAGCAACCATGAGGCAGAGGTTCTGCAAAGTCCCTCTTCACAGCCACACAGAAAGCAGCTACAAACAAAGATTACACAGTTCATTAGCAGAAAGTTGGCAGTAACAACACTCTTCCTTCATTGGACCCAGTCCTGAGACCTCAGGAAACACAGGTAGAGATAGCCACAGCAAGGTAGCTGCAAAACAAATTGGGCTGAAATCTCCAGTATGGGGTCAGGGCAGGACAGACTCAGCAGAACACAGGGGACAAGAAGCAGCATCAAGGCCCGGCCACCCTCCGCACACTGACCTGGTCGTGGATGCACATGGGCCTGGGCATGGCACCGCAGGCGCTCACCATTTGCAAGTTCCAACAGCAGCTCCTCCTCCTCCATTCAACCAGTCCATTTGCAAGTTAAACACAATATAAATTTATACTCAGTGTCTCCACAAAGAAACGTGAATTCCAGTACTGGCTCCAGTCAGACAGCTTGGAGGGCTGGGGAGGGGGAAAGGGATGTTATTCAAGCAGTTGCTTTTCAGTATGCAAGGAAGACCTTATTTGCAAGAGTGCTACAAGGCTGACCTCTCAGGAACCACATTGGCAGACCTGTTTAGCTTGGAGACACAGCACTAGACTCAAAGCAAGCCTTAAATAACCAGCCAGACACCATCTGCTGAATTTCTTTGAACTTTATTGGCACTTTATGAAGAACAGGGTATGGATTTTAACAACTCCTCCAAACAGGAAAAAAAATGCCTTAATATCAAGGTTCTCTCTGCAGATAAGCACGTGGACCCATGAATTACTCCACAACCTTAAGGAATTGATGTTTTATTATAATCCAGTAAAAAGACTGGTCAAAAAAACATCAACATAATTTACAGCAACAAAAAATAAAACAAGAAAAAACAAGCCAAGCAAAACTTTGCTAAAGGACTTCCCCACCCCCACCCCCCACCCCCAAGAGGAGTAGTTATCCAATTAAACTGGAACATGGAGAAGAACAATTCACTGTAATCTAACAAATAAAAAATGTCTACAAATCTCACTGTAATACTGAAAGCTTCTTACATTAGTTTTCTTGCAAAATATCATTTCTTTACAATACAGTATACATTTCCAAGGGAAGGAAGACCATAAACACATCCACCATCCCATAACTAATATTTTCTAATTGTGCATAGCTAGAAGTATTGAAATCAAATATCATTAGATACCACTGGAATATAATACTGGTTAAGAAGGCAGCAGGGCTGAAACAACTACAAAGAGTTAGGTGGACTCACTGGCACAAGCCGTTCTATTCCTATATTGGACCATTTGGAATTAGAACGATTAAAAAATACTATAAACAGAAGTCATGCCAGCATCATAATACATGAGCTCAGCAGTGTTGTGTGACCCACCAAAGCAGAAAAGGTTTACCGGTTTATTATTTGAACACATATTTCAGGCACCATACATCAGCTTCTTAGGAAATTTTTAAAATGTAGTAAGGCTTTTCTCCCTCCAAATGCATCAATAGTTGCCATGGACAGAGCAGAGTGCCGAGAACCAGCTTTAAAGCACCAAACAGAAGTGTAAGGGTTGTCTGTTCCCCCAGTAACGAGACTCGCGTAGAGCCAGTGCCAATAACCCTTCAGTATAGAAATATGCAAATCACTTCTGACAAATTTAACTGCAATCTTTCATTTGTGACTTCTGAAGTACTGCAGCATGTGTTTTTGCCCAAGCAAAAGCTTACCATGTCACATGTCCCCAAAAGCATGCCGTGTTCAAGGGAAAGAAAGGGACTCTCACATGACTTATCTGGATGTATAGAAGCAACACACTAAGCTATGCTCCTAACAGAGGTTGGTACTTCTGTGGATCTCCACACAGACTTGTGTTGCTTCCAAGAGATAAAATAATACAGGACCGGTAAGGTTGTTTCTAGTGGCCCAATGAATTCTTGGTGAAATACTGCAGTTTATTAACACTATCATGAACATTCTTTTTGGCACAGTCCCCCTTTACCTTTCCCATAGAGCAGGGAGCTGAAAATGCTCTAGCATTCAGAGGTTATCCTATCACCACTAGCAGTGATACCATACGAAGGGGGAATCCACAAAACTGAAAGTCACAAGATTTAGGATCATGCTAGGCAAGAAAATAAATCATAGGCTAGCCTGATGACTTCCTATAGGGACAGGCTATCCAAGCAGGGCAAAGCAAAGCAGGACTCCATTGTAGGTGGAATCCATTTTTAAGAGACATCTTCTGAAGGTTAACATTTCCTTCTATGAAGGAAAAAGGCAAAATCCAATTCAACCCTGAGCATACATGGCTGTTTCCTCCCCAGAAATGGCAGGAAGGATTCTGGGTAGCTACAGCATGGGTAGCTTGGAAGACAGGAGGTGGTGGGTATTACAACAACTGCTACAAACGGCTCTCAGGACCAGTCTCAGAACCACTAGTGTCCCATTTCTAAGAGACAGAGCCTTTTGTTCTCAAAGCTACAAAAGGGCAAAGCATCCTTCTGGGGAAGGAAAAGCACTTGAGCCAGGGATCTGGCAGAATGCTAGTGAGGATTAAGGCAGCAATTGGACAAATCTCAGGATCCTCTCCCCTCAAATGCTGCTTGAAGCCAGGAAGAGAGATGCAGTCTTGTACAGAATAGTTTTTGGTCCCCAGCTGCTGACGACTTTTTTGATTGCATCTAGTTTAAACTAAAGATGTCTGAGCTACAGTAGATCTATACACAGTCATAAGGCACCAATGACTATGTGCTTAAAAGGCCTCTTATGGAAAAACCTGAAATCCTATTCACATGACTAGAAATGTACTGGTTCAGCAAGGGAAAATACAGCTACAGGAATTTTTAGTCTTTTACGTTTCTACCTACCCCTTTAGGCTTCCACTGGCAAACCCAAGAAGGAAGGCAGTGTTCTTTAGCTATCTCTGCCTCACTGGTCACATTGAAGTCAGACAAATGACAGTGAACAAAGCCATTTACCAGAGACAAAACTTCTGGAAAGCAGGGAAGTCAAGGCTCCAAACCACACTGCATCAGTGGAAAAAAATCCAAATGCCTCCTCATAATTAGGAAATTCAAAGTTCCATCATTAAACAACAGAAGGCAACACCAGCAGGAATGCCACAGAGTCTGTTTGGTCTGCTTATGTTTGAAGGACAAAAGCTTTAGCCTTTTACAGAGAAAGTCCATATTCTACCTCCAACCCTTCTTCCTAGGCTCCAGCCTCCCCTTCTCAACTACATGACTCAGACCCTGTATTAAGTCAGAAATTCAGACCCTGGCTTCTAAGCTTAATACTGAAGCTTGTGCAAGTTAGTAGGAAGGCACAGTGTCAAACTGTTAGCACTTTACATAATTCAGTAGAAGTATCTGCTGGCCTCCCCACGCAACAGGAGAGGACAGCAACACAGCCACTTCAGTAAGCAATAAAAAACTAAATGCAGTGAGACTACCCCCAAAGCCAAACAATTTAAGATTTGCCCCAGTACACATTTGCTTTCCCAAGCCACCCCAGGAAGATGTAAATACTATTCTTTCTTCTGTTGCTTAACTCCAGCATTTGCCCAGAACTCCATAAATAAGACCGTGGTCACTCTTCTGTAGTGGTTCCAGCGTAGCACGATTACGAGTGAATGACGGGAGAGGATGGGAAAGAGAGGAGAAGAGAGTGCAGGGCAGCAGGTGCAAGGGGAGAGTTTACATAGACTCAAACTCATCAATGCGCTGCTTGGTGTTGCCCTGCCGAATCTGACGGAGGGTCTTGTACTTGTCTCGGCCTAGACGCATGTTCTCAGCGTGGATCATATCATTGGCTGTCTTCTTGGTTTCATCCCGAGCATTTGCCAGCTCTGAGGAAAGAGCCTTCAGAGAAGGGGAAACAGATAGCAATGGGTTAGCGCATGCCAGAGACTCAAAGCTCGACAAGGAGGTTCCTTGCTGATCCTCCTAAAGATTCAATGTCCATGGAGACAGGAAACAGATAAGCCCTAATGTTTACAGTTCTGGGCAACCTGCTGTAGCTGACCCTGCTTGAGCAAGGAAGTAGGACTAGATGATCTTAACAGGTCCCTTCCAACCCAGGTAATTCTGTGATTCTGTGGAAGTTGTTAATATTTTTCCATAACATTTGAAGGTAGAAAACATCAGGCAGTCTGTCACCCTATTCATCTTTGTCTAGCACAGTATGAAAGACTACCTCCAATGTACTTCAGAAGAAGAGTCAAGTGGAAGGATCCCTAAAGACAACAGGAGCATCTTGCAGAATTTGAGCAATTACTAGCCTTCTACCACAAAAGAAACTTGCTGCAGAAGATAAAGCACACCTTTGTCACTCTGCTTGTGTATAACCACCACAGCATGATGCAGAACAAGCAAAGCACAGGCAGCTAGCAGGCAGTGTAACAAAATGCTTAGACAGAGTCAACACCAGAACACTGGAGTTCCTTATAAGAAGGTGGTGCAGCACTACTCCCTCTGCGCTGAGCCCTAGTGGGCTGCTCTCAAGAGTTTTGCAACACAACCCAGTCAGACAAGACAGTTACAGACAGCTGCTTGATAGGAACTGGACCAAGTTCTCTGATTCATTGCAGCCAGGGCTATGAACAGCTGTCAGATAGCTGGCAAGAGTCACATAAGCGCACAACGTCTGACAGATGCTGCTTTTTGGCACTGCTTGAAAATGCTTTACTACTTTCAGTGAAATGGAAGTCAAGTGCCAGGAGACAAGATCTGCCTCTCTGCTCAATGGTTTTACACAGCTATCTGGCAAGATCATGATCACCTCTCTTCCCCACCCCCTTCGTTTTTTTTAAAGATACCAGTAATACCTCCCAGCTGCAATTAATGGCAAGAAGAATAGAAGCAGCACCCAGACACACACCCTCTCTGCTGCCAACTTCTTACCTTCAAGTGTTTCTGGACCCGTTCGTTCTTCTCTGCTTCAGTGGTGCGCTGCTCCTCACTGCGGTCCTTGATGGTGGCTTCCGATCGTAGCTCAGCACTGGCTTCTGCTGCATTCTCATCCTGCTCGTCATCATGCTCATTCTCAGAATGCATGGGCTCAGTGACATGAGGGGTGCTCATGGCAGTCTTCAACTCCTCTTTGGTCTTTTCTAGGTCCTCCTGCACCATCTGTGCCTGCAGTAGGGCATGCCACAGTGAGTTAGTCAATATAATCCTGAGTGCATGCAACTTTGCAGAAGTGCACAGAAGTGCTACTCAGTGCTTATTACAGGAAAGCTTGCACCTCTTGCACACTGAAGGGGCATGTTCCAAAGCTACTCAGCCACAATCATTTGCAACACTTTCTGCTGGCTAACACTTCAGAGATTTTCAGAATGATTCTAATACAGGGAAAATGGGCTTTAGGCCTAATTAGTCAATATATTTCTACATGGAGTTAGAATAAGGCACTCATTCCACCAAGAAAAGCAAGGATGGGTATTTACAACAGCCTCAAGCTTGCAGACACTCAGTCTAGTGTGGTATCTAGTGCAGTAGTTTAGGTCACAACACAGAATGAGAACAACTCCACAACAAGTACTGCCATTTGTTCAGATTCTGCTTCACCTTCTGTTGCCACTCCTGGGCTTCACTCTCTTTCTTCTGCCTGGCCAGCTCCAGCTGCGTGATCCTAGCTGTGAGTTCTGCCATCTCAGCAGCCTGCAAAAGAAAGGCTTTTAGTGGGGACAAAACCAAAGTACTTGCTAAATTAAGCATTTAGTCCAAGTCCTGAATGAAAACAGTATCTCTAACATCTTTTTGGTAAGGAGAAAGCCTTCCTGTAAACTTCAGTCCCACCAGGTTTTGTTGTGGGTTTTGGTTTTTTTCTTCTCCTCCAAATAATGCTACAGAACTCAGTTCTTTGAATCCAAACCAGGGAAAGCAATCAGTGAGCTCTACACTCTTCCCAGCATCACATACGAAAAAAAGGCAAAAAGCACAGAAATCCAGATCTACTGTACAAATACACTTGTATTTAGATATAAGTTCATCTGCTTCAGGCTAAAAAAAACAAAGAACCAAACTATGCTTCCTCACTATATTCATAGCCTGGTTTGCTTCAAGACCTTAGATGTCTACCCTATCACTATTTTCCCTACCCAGTTTTCAGCTCACCCACATACCAGCTGTTCCTGGGTCTTTTGTTGATCATGGGATGCTTTCAATAGGGCCTCCTTTGCCTCTTCTGCTTCTCTACGTTCTTTAGCCAGTTTCTCTGCTTCCTCCTGAGCTCGTTTTCTCTCCTGTTCCAGCTCCATAGCCCTGCGAGTCTGTTCTTCCAGTTCTGAAGGAACAGGGGAGAGCATTCGAAGAGAGATAAAGTAAAGAATGGCAGAGGAGGAAGGTGCCATCACACCTACATTCTGGATAAGGGGTTTTCCTTCAGAGGGACAGGTAAAGGAGAGATGCAAGTAACTGTCCCCTTTCCTCTCCTTCACGTTGTAACTAGAGCTGGAAGACTAAGAGCCAGGCTTGTTCCAAGCCAAAAGATTATTTGCCCAACTGATTTGTGGGGAAGTACCCACCCCAAAATGACATCCTCAAAGGCAGAGAAGCATACAGCATTTTGCTTGGGCAACACCACACTAACACTGGCCAAGCAATTAGACAGTAATCACATCAGAGTACTGGCTGGTGTGACCCAGGCTACGCTGACTCCATCCTCTTCTGATGTGCTGGGATAAAGCTTCCAGCCAGCACATGAACAACTGCAAGGTACTCTCACTGCCAGAGGGGCATCTTGGCTGCCACCCATCTCTTTAATGCAAGTCCTATTTCAGCAGCTGCATATGGAAGCTTACAGTCAGCTTCAGAAGGCTAAACCAGGGCCCTAACAGCAGTTAGCATACAATACTGGAGAGCCAAATGGCTCAGAGATGCTCATAGCTTTACTGATTGAACGCGTCTCACTCAGACTATGCATCTAAGGAAATACTGGAACATTTCATATTACCTTGCTGAGCTTTCTTGGTTTGCTCCTCAATTTGCTTGAGTCTCTCCATTAGCTCCTCCTTCTCACGCTCAATCTTCTCCTTCTCCTTTTCTGCCAACTCTCTCTTCTTCTTCTCATTCTCCAGCAGGGCTCTGATGAGGGGGGAAGTCATAATGCCATTTCAAATTAACACCTACTCAGATTGGAGTGCTTCCCAGTGAAGCCATGAGCACACAAGAGATGTGCACTACAACACTCAGCTGATGAGTTTTACTCCGGACACACCCCTTTATTGAAATGCAGAAAGAAAAAGCTCTGCTGGCATTCATCTCAATGGCAAGTTCATAATAGCAATGTTATAAGGGAAATCTCCTTATATCAGGATGCATATTAGTCCTGTCAAATAGACAGACAAATCTTTAAGAAAGTGCTGGTGGGTCACATTTGGGATGACTGTCATTCATCCCATTAGATCTACTGAAGCAGAAAGCAGTCTGCTCTATTTGTGGCTCAAGCAGATTAAGATGCTGCCAGCAATTTATCTAGCACATGATGCTATTGTGCAGCAATTGACCAAGTCCAGGTTACTCAGAACCCTACCAACCTCTCCATCTGTTTCTGATGCTTCTCTTCCCGAGCCTGTGCCTTCATCTGCTGCACCTCAATGGTATCTGGTTTACGTCTGCGCATGTAGAGCTCATGGTTCCCCATGCAAAGTGCCAAGATTCGTTTGTTAATCCGTAACCGAGGGGCATAAAATACAAAGTCCTTGGGACGAGAAAAAGGCAGTATTAGATCTGTTCTTTCAGCATAAGCAGCCCCCCGTGTATGCAATACACTACAAGACCCTAAGCATTCTAGAATTGTTAGCTTCCTTTTCTTAACAATGTCTAATTCATCAGCGGTAGTAGTTAGACACCTATCTTTCAGGAATTAATTTCAATCTGACAAACACACACAGGGCAGAAGTACCCAACTTGTTGTTACAGTGTTCTGCATTTCATTGTAAAGCATCACTAGCACATAGACTACACAACAACTTAGCTTCACTGTTTCGTTACAAACACCATCAGGGGCTGGTTCACCAGGTACACTGAGACTATGACTTTCTCCCACCTTTCTCCCCACTTAGTTATTTAATGCAATAGTCTGGCCAGCCACATCAAGTGTAATGTTTTTGTCTTATGCCAGAAAGCATATTAAACATTATTTCCAATGGATAAATAACTTTGTTCTGTTAAAAAGGAGCAACAGCAGCAGGGAAATGCTTCTAAGCAGCATTGCAACAAGAATGACCAGAAGAACAGAAGGTATCAGCTGACACAGGAAATTAATAAGTCTTAAAGAGTAAACCAATTACGTTCATTATAAATCTGCAAGGAAAAAACCTTCCCAGCATACCCTACAAAACAACCTGAAGCTTCAGCTTCAAGTAAGGTGAAAAACTGTAAGAGACCATCCCACACACTACTAAAGCCAACAGACTGCAAAGGAAGCATTCACAGTTAACATAGGTGCCTCAGATCCCTAATTGTATTATCAGAGAATCTGAACAGTCTTAGGAGAATCAGAAACCCTAAGCATACCTTCTCCCTGCCACTGACCTTCAACAGCTTGAGGTTATACCTTACTGCTATGAGACCCATTCTGTGCATAGTGCCCTGAACAGATCAGGTAGTAGAGCACTCCTTAAATCAGCATTGACATTAGTGATGAAAAGATTGTGTGAAATTAAAAAAAAAAAAAAAAAAAAAGATCATTCAGCTAAGAAGCCAAAAGTTTAATTTGAATGTTGCTTCTTACTGGTGCTTTCTTGTCAATAGGCTTGATAACAAATTTCTTGTCATTGAATGAGATATTTCTGATCTCACTCCAAGGGAATCCAATTTTCGGTGTTAGCCTGCAGAAATAGAAAGCAGAAGGAAATAAAAAAACCCCAAGTCATTCCAAATTCTTGACTTACAATATATAGCTCAAAATACTACCAAATTTGCCCTCACATTTCAGTACTCCTATGTTGACTGGAATCAGCCAACAAAATTAGTCATGCAAATGAACTACAAACATATGAAACAGTTTTTCAATCCCACTTTTTTTTTTTTAAATGGAAAATAGAACTGGAGAATGCATCTGTGGCAGGAAGACTAGGGATACAAGTAAAACTAGCCTGATAAGATTTGCCAATTTCTTGTATTTTTTTGGTCCCAAGTAGCATGTTTAATGGATTATTCTAGCAGTGTCAAAAACACAGTCAAGAATGATACATAAATTGTAGAGTTTAAAGACTTGAATTACAGAAAAGATTAATTTTGAACACCTTTACACTGGAAAGAAGCTGAAGGTAATGATGAGGACAGGAGGTTTATTACCTGTCATTCTGCTCATAAATGTTGAGTCCAAGAGCATCTACACCTAGCCAGAGTTCAGACCCCTTCTTGTTCTTAATGTTGAAGTAGTTCACACCATACATTTCCAGATCCTGTGCAATTTTCAGGTACTCCAAGACAGCATCTTCTCTGCAACGTGCAAAAAGAAAGCAGATATTCCTTTTTGAGTCTGTTAACTCAGAGCAAGAAGGTGCTGTCTTCTACATGGGCAGAGCAGCAACAAGCTGGCAAAGGTTCCAAGCATCACCCTAGTAGAAAATAACAAACTCACTCTGCAAGTTCAGTTTTGTTTTACTAAGAACAGCCAGCTGATGTGGACTAGAAAGAGCAGAGGCATGTGAACCTAGTTACTCTGAGCAGAATAACCTCAAGAATGCTAACTCATCCTGAAGCAAGCCACAGATTTTTTTTTTGTATGCATTCATACATTACACACTAGCATATATCACACTACTTTAAATACAGCAGTTTCACACTGCATCAGTTACCTAATCATTCCTCGATGTTCCTCATGCCACACCTGGATCCTCTCTTCCCACTGGTCCTTGTTAAGCTTGTGCTGCTCCAGAACTCTAGAAAGAGTACATGGGATGTCTGAGACCAGCCACTGCATTTGTGCGCACACAATCACATCACTCTTGATTAACGCTTCAATAAATATTCCATTGGCATCACAGTTACCCCACAAAAATTTTCCAGGAAATATAGTTTTATTACAAGGCTCCCTAGAGACACAGCAGTCAGTATTCAGACTTCTGAGAAATAACAAGTTGTATTCAATTATGCTTCTCCTTGGAGCATTACATTTTTTTTTGTTCAGAGCTTCTCTCACTACTTCTGATAGAGTTTCTTCAGTAGCAATAGGATGTTTAAGATTAAAGCTCTTAATTAAATGAATACTAATCCCAATCCTCAGAGGCACCAGGCTGTATTTTATTCTGAACTATCCAATCACCACCCCACCCCCCAAAAAAATCCCAAACCCTTTAAGGCAAAGGTGTAAGACTACCCAGGTTCACTTACCTCTGTGGGAGCAGTTTGTCACTGGCAAGGTAGCCTGATTTGTGCACCTCTTTGTTGAAGTCTCCATATTTTGACTGGACAGCATAAGAAGCCAGAAGGACAGCTGTTTCTGGAGGGCAATAAATGTCGTCATTCAGAATTGCCTCCTTCACTTGGAGGAAGAAAAGGCGCTGCGTGATGTCCTGGATCAGCTCTTCTGCCACATCCTCTGGGTAGAACTTGGCACGGAATTTGAAAAGCAAGGGGCTTTCTTTGCGTACATCTTGTGCTGTTACCTGGAACAGAGTTATCAGATTTTATAGCCTACATACCAAGTGAAGGGGAGCAGGTTTATTAACAGGAGGACAAGCATGCATTAGGAAAAAAGTTATTCTTTCCAATGCAGAATTGAGCGAGCAGAAGAGCAAGGATTTTCCATTCCTTAATGCTAAATACCTCATCACCTCTCCTCAAAGGACTTATCACAAGCCACTGGTTATGACCAGTGCTAGGTAAGCTACTTTCCAGGTTTCTCTCCAACCAAGATACTCATGAGCACCACATTAGCGTGTTACCAGGAAGGGTAACAGATCTGCCTGGATAACAAACAGGACCAGATGCAGGAGGACAAGGTCAGACACCGTGACTCCTTGTACCTTGGGGAGGGGGTGTGTGGACTGAAGGAAGGCAACACCAACTCGCTAATCTTGTGGTATTTCAGGTGTGTGGAGAGGCAAGAACAGATCCCTGACAGAAGTATGGAGACTGAATTTGCCCCTGCCCTTCAAGAGAAGGGAACCCAGGACAAGTGAAACACTTGGAGCAAACATACCTTTTTGTTCAGTTTCAGCCATGTTGAGAAGCCCTTGGTGTCCTGATACTGAAGTCCAAAAAACCAGACCTCTCTTAGACCAATTGTCTTGACGACCTGGAAGAAAGATGATTAGCAAATGCCCCAGCCAGGCAGGCTGATCTCACTGGTGGAAGAGAACATGTTAGAGGTAAGTTCAGCTGAACACAAAGACAACCAGTGCCCTAGCCTTCTGCCTCCCCTGCTATGGTGCACATACATAGGTCTTGGGGCATCTGAAGGGGTCTTAAGTGGGAGATATATTCTTCTCTCTCCCTCATCTCTTTAAGGCTTGTTGCCATTTATGAACAACAGCTAGGACACCATCTTCTTCAGCTACTTATGAACCAACACGTATAGCCAAAATACGATGCAACAGGTCTGACAGGTGTAATAGCTGCCAGGAATCAAAAATGCAGCTCCATTTTCAGGTACACCCCTCACTTATCATGCAAATGTACCACTCCTGGGCAAGCCATGAATCACCATGCTAGGCTGTGTCCTACTAGGCTGTGCTATTTTAAGGTTTGTGTTCTACTCCAGCAATAGCTGAGGACTGGGCCTTCACTCTTTAATGAGTGGCACTGGCAAGAGGTACTGCAGTAGGTAAATAGATATGCCATCCCTTGTGCCAGGACAAAGAGCCATCACAGAAATTAACTACATAGCTATGTAAGCTCTCTCCTTGGTCATTTCCCTAGCACACCATGGGTGCTATGTAAATAAGAGTTAAGAAGGCTTTGAAGACATACTGTAACATGAGCCAAGAGCCTCATGGGGGGGCAAGACTACTGCAGTATAATGCTACTGCTGGTAAAAGGAGGGGCAGAAGCTTCTTGGTAAAGCCTGTTCACTAGCAGGAGGCCACAGCTTTGTGTCCTGGCAAGTCTGGGACATGCCATAGGGTCCAGCAAATCTAGAAACTGAAGTTCCACCACATCTCTCCTGAACCCCCAGGAGTTGTTTGCATACTGGCAAACAAGGCACTTAGTTGTCACCTCCATTACTAGACCAGGAAGGGGAAGGGAGAAGACACTTGTCTTTGGGTGGACACTGTACCTGAAGTACAACACTAAGCTGCCTTTACACACCACCCACCCATCGGGCTTGCTCCTTCAGAGGCACTCAACTCCTGGATGAGCCTCACCCTAGGAAATCCAGCCGCCTGATCATGGTGTCCCCCCCGTCAGGTAAGTTGCGGTAACTTTGTACTGCCTTGTCCCATGTTGTACGATTTCTCCCTAAACGCCTACTTCCTTTTAAATTACTTCCTTGTTGAATCCTAAGGATGTACTCTGTTCCCTTCCGATGTGGTCTCTAGCTTTGGCAAGATACACCACCAAGGACACAGGTTCCCCGCAAACACAGTACCAGTTAGATTCTTTAGGGCTTGGATCAGACATTTCTTCTAGCCTTACAAAAGCAGCATTAGGGCCCTAGTTCCTTTCAGACCCAAAAACCAAAGGGACCTTTCAGCAGAGGTATGCTATTAGCAGCACACAGAGACAAAACCTACACACGGCCTCATAGTCTATATACATTATCCCACTGGAGTCCCTGAAATTATTCAGCCTGTCCTTGCTTGAACATGAACTAGAAACCTGGCCTAAAGCCCCTGTAAACACAGGGGAACATGGGGCAGATAAAGCCTCATTCGTGCATATCATGTAGTAGGATGCATACAGCTTCTTTCTGAGAAGAATCAGAGTTTGCTGTATGCATTGAAATCACGTGGTACAAGGAGAGAAAGAAAGGCTGTCCTAGAGCCTAAGGAAAGCTCTGTTCTTGGCAGCATTAACATTTGAATGGGATGGAAGCTCCCCCCTCTGCTGCATGTGTCTGCTTGCCTCACTTCCATTTGTCAGCAGCTTATGCCTAGAAATTCAACAAGCTGGACTGCCAGCAAGGAACTGAACGGCATCACACTGAGGCCCTGCACAAAAGGACTTTTATTCCACAGCAGAAGTCTGCACAGCAATAGCAGTGACAACAACAGACTGGACAGAGGAGAGAGGGGAGACGGCACAGCACACAACATCACACCCCAAAATGCTACTGCACTGGGGGGGGGGGGGGGGGGGCCAAGGAGGAAAAAAAGATAGTCCTAATCCCTCCTTCCCACCTCAGCTTTCACAGGTTTAGTTCCAGTTAGCAAGGGAAAAAGCATGAAGAAACAGCTTTCTACAGCTGCAAGGAGTCTGGCTGGCAGTTAGCAGCCCAATTATGTTTGTGGGTGTACAGCATTCAGAGCCCTGATGAGCTGCGAGATGTTCCAAAAAGCAAACATTTACTGGCAGTGGCCGAGGATGGAGAAGGGCTGGCACACAGGACAGAAAACTACAGAATATTGTTTAACCCAGACCACTATACCTAACTACCTGAAGTTTACACTCTTGGCTAGAGAGTGACATCTTTTCTTCGTGCCAGGAAGAACATCAAGTCAGTCCCTGGGTCTTGTTCAGCCTGCAGTACAAGGCTTAGTCTGCAACTGGCAATAGATTACAGGCAGCCTTAAAATCCAGCTGTCCCACTGTATTGGTTTTGTCTGGCAAGGTTTTGGTAGCAGGGGGGGGGGTGGGGGTGGGGGGGGGGGGTGGGGTGTGTACAGGGGTGGCTTCTGTAAGAAGCTGCTGGAAGCTTCCCCTGTGTTCGAGAGAGAGCGAGCCCATACCAGCCGGCTCTGAGACGGACCCGCCACCGGCCAAGGCCGAGCCAATCAGCAATAGTGGTAACACCTCTGCGATAACATTTTTAAGAAGGAAAAAAAAGTTGGGACAGGGAGAAACAGCCGCTGGAGTAAGGAGTGAGAACATGTAAGAGAAACAACCCTGCAGACACCAAGGTCAGTGAAGAAGGAGGGGGAGGAGATGCTCCAGGCACCGGAGCAGAGATTCTCCTGCAGCCCGTGGGGAAGACCCTGGTGAGGCAGGCTGTCCCCCTGCAGTCCATGGGGGTCCACGGTGGAGCAGATCTCCACCTGCAGCCTGTGGAGGACCCCACGCCGGAGCAGGTGGGTTCCCGAAGGAGGCTGTGACCCCATGGGAACCCCACGCTGGAGCAGGTTCCTGGCAGGACCTGCAGATCTGTGGAGAGAGGAGCCCACGGAGCAGGTTTTCTGGCAGGACTTGTGACCCCGTGGGGGACTCACGCTGGAGCAGCATGCTCCTGAAGGACTGCACACCGTGGAAAGGACCCATGCTGGAGCAGTTCGTGAAGAACTGCAGCCCATGGGAATGGCCCATGTTGGAGAAGTTCATGGAAGACTGTCTCCCATGGGTGGGACCCCACGCTGGAGCAGGGGAAGAGCGTGATGAGCCCTCGCCCTGAGGAGGTGAAGCGGCAGAGAATAACATGTGATGACCATAAACCCCATCCCTGTCCCCCTGTGCCGCTGGGGGGGTTTGGTGGTGAAATCCAGGAGTGAAGTTGTGCCCGGGAAGAAGGGAGGGGTGGTGGGAAGGTGTTCTGAGATTTCGTTTTATTTCTCATTACCTTGCTCTAGTTGATTTGTAATAGAGTTAGTTTTCCCAAATTGAGTCTGTTTTGCCTGTGACGGTAATTAGTGGATGATCTCTCCTGTCCTTATCTCGACCCGCAAGCTTTTTGTTATATTTTTCTCTCCCCTGTCCAGCTGAGGATGGGGGAGTGATAGAACGGCTTTGGTGGGCACCTGGTGTTCAGCCAGGGTTAACCCATCTCACCCACAGTACCTTGACTAGCCATGACAAAGCTCTTCATCAAGTATCCTTAGCTTAAAATTCCATACAGTAAGCAACACTGCCTCAGGGGAAAAGGTGCATTTCTGGTGACTCTCACTGCAGACAGTCTAAGTAAGCACACAGTAGTACAATTAATTTTTTTTCCACTTACATTCAGAGAAGAAACACAAGGTCTTCCAGGTAACCTTTTCTCTCACTTCTCCTTATTCCACATTTTCCAGGTCTGCATGACTCCTCCTGTCCTTCCCCTCAGCACTCACCCATCTCCCTCCAAACTATGTTCTTGCCATTGAGTCCTGCTCCACAGCAGAAGGAGAGCCATAGGCAGCCCCTTAAATGTAGATTTTGGCATCAAGATGACAATTGAAGATTGCCCTCATTCTCAGCCCAGGAAAATATACCACCACACTGGCAAACAAGTGCAGATCCTGCATGAAAGCACTATCTACACATGGGTAAGACCAAAGCATTCCAGCAGAGGAGAAGACATTCCACTCAGAGCAAGTTCCTGTGCCAAAGACCAAAGCATCCCAGGCTGTACTGCAGCACAAATCTGTCTTGAATGTCACCTGCTGTCCTCATTAAAGATGAAGTGGGCCTCTCTCCCTTGCTATGACAGGCATGTCAAGTACTTCTGAGAGAAAACTGCTAGCAAACCTTATTGCTGGAGGAGCTCTGAACTGGTGCCACACATACAGTTTCACATGCCAGAGCCAAAAACAACTTAGAACATGGTCTTCCAGGTACCCAACACCCAACGTGGGCTCCATCTACAGCCATAAATACTCAACTGTTCCCCTTCCATTTGGCTGATGGATATGTTCCTAACTTTCCCTTTCAAAGTGCTAAAATGCCAAAGTGCTAAATGACAGGATGATCTTTGAGTTTTTAAGCTTATTACAGTTTGCCATCGATCTCCTTAGCAACAAGCAGTCCATTTTTGGTCAGACTACTGCTTTTATAAAAGCCAGTAAGTTTCCACATGTTCCTGTGAAATTCGAGACCCATTTCCATACCACTCAACCACAAGGCTTCATTACACAAACAAGAGATCTGGGGTTTGCTGGAGGAATCGGCCACTGTCCCAAAACTTGCTGTTTTCTACCATGAAACCGCTATAGCGAGTTTTCGGTTCAGTGCTTTCATCTACTGGATCAAGTGCCCTATGTCTTCAAACACTACTAGGTAGGACCTTACCAAGGCTAAAAGCTTCTCTACAGTCTCTCTCCTCTCAAAGCTTAGTTTACAGGCCATGAGAGACCATCCACATTTATTCCAAACATAGCTCAATTCAGCTGGAGTTACAAGTTGAGAGCGATTCGGTCAGCCTGTGTTGTAAGCTTTAGCAACCATGAAAGAAGAAACTGAAATTGGTACTCAACAGAACCACTAAACTCACTGCAGCAGATAAGCAAGCCAGAACAGAGCACAAACTCAGAATCTTAGCAGCTCTGGCTCTTAATGAAATTTGTAGGATCCTCAAGATTAAGAAGGAAAAAAAAAAATAGCCCCACACTCCACTCTGTATTAGGCTCAGTGCTGAACATAAAACACAGCATCAGTGACTAGGTTTAGAGAGAGCAGAAAGATGCTTACTGTTACAATTTTAACCCATACCTGACTGTACTTTTCTATTACAAGCTTAGTTTTGACCCCAAAAGCTCATGACACTGAGGAAAAGCCTCCTATGAAGGTTAACCACATGCTTTCAAAGTCTGAAGTGACAGATACTAAAGTTTTTCCAATGTCTCATTTCTCCTTAACCTGTGACTTGGCTTCATGGCTCTTAAAGGTGATCTCTGTCCAATTAATGAGACTGAGTGCTCTGGTTACTCTAAAGGCTTATTCTGGAGTAGCATGCTGAAGCCACCATCTCCTGGACTTTGCCATGTTCAAGAGCTAGCATTGGAAGGACTGAAGTTTACATGGTCAGCTATAGGCTCAAAGAGCACTAAGCACATCACTGAGAAACAAATCTGTCCTGAAGTTGGAGAAATAGAGTTCATTTTAGGTTGGGGAAGGAAGTAGTGACTGAACAGCTTAGTAACCACAACTCATTGTTAAAAACGAGATCCTGATGTAAGTAAGGCCTATCAAATGGGTAGAGATCCCCACCCATCAACTGCATTCACCACCCAACAGACCTAGTATAGCAGACAGCTAAGACTCCAGCAGAGACGAGAAGGAATAAGGGGCTCTGAAGGGGAATGAAAGAACAAGGCACCAACAGGATGCAAGGTCAAAAGTGATCACAAACAAAGTGTTTGAGAAGCTGCCTCATACAGCATGTGGGAGACATGGAAGAAGGGAGTATGTTTTCATACCACAGAAATCAAAGCAGTTGAAGATTTTGTGACTAGTCTGTACACAGGCTGCCTGAGGATCCTGTAAGGTGCAGCATCCACTAAACCAGGGCATTTCTGTGAAAGCTTTCCAGCCAGCCAGCTGTGGAGCACTTAAGCAAGTTAGATACCTCTCTCCTTGTCCAAGGTACAGGCTAGTCCCCCTCGTCCCTACAACAGGCCAAAATCTCACTGACATAAGCTAGAATCGATTTACCCCACAAAAGGAAGTTTGAGAGTAAAAAAGATTGAAGGGATACAACTTCAAAGCTATGCATAGCAATAAGTAGCTAAGCAGTTTTACCAGAGAAAGGGTTAATCTTTCACATGTAGGAGATACACAAGGCAAAGCAACACTTTGTTTTACACACAAGTCCCCAGTCCAACTGCACTTCAGTCTGATACAGAAAAGGGTCAAAGGAAAAAAACAAGCAGCTATTGCTGTTGCAGTGCCTGTGCCCTGCATCCCCAGGAAAGCAGTATTACAAGGTAACTGTGAAGTAATCAGGCCTATGGGATAGCAGCAGCCCTGACAGACATAGCCCCTGTCTCGAGCTCTTCTTTTAATCAATCACTAGCAGCTGAGGAATGGGAGCAGAGTTACTGTTTTTGCTAGCGAGTCAGTACGTGCTGGTGCTCAGCAGCTGATGCCAAGGTACATAAGCAAAGAGGCACATAAGCAAAGCTGCAGAAGACAGACAGTACAATCCTTCTGTCTCAATCCAGGTTTTGTCTGTGTACACAAGCTTAAACTATTTAAGCTAAAGCTGTACAGTTACAAGCCTAGGGGATGGGGTGTATAGGAGGATCTCTAGCATAAATCACGATGTTACTGCACTGTGTGTCAGCTCAATATTTCTACATCCAGCTACTTTGGTGCAGAAAACTACTTCCAACAAAGCAGTGAAGCATCTGCGTTGTTCTAACACTACAAAAATTCACTTTGGAATTTAACCAAGCAGGAAAGAGGGAGACAGGAACATTGCTACCTCAAGCCCGTTCACCTATTATTACTATAGAACTTTAGACTCAAACTGTTCCTCCTCATGAAGCTACTACCTAGATACAAGCTTTCCAAAAGTCTTTTGAATCCTATTCAGAATAGGTCAGAATTGTGTGGCATCATTAATATATTTATCTACCTTTATATACAAAAGGTGGAAACAAATACTGCCTAAATGTTACTGAAAAAGCCAGCAGCATGCACCGAGGTAGCTGTGCAGCTAGAAACCTTGGTAATGCTTAGCAGCTTCCTTTTTGCTTAAATCAGAACTGACAGCTCAAAGTAAAAGGGCACTCTAGGGCAAAAACATGCAGGATCTCTTAAAATTTTTCTGTGAAAGAGTCAAACTTCAGGTTTCACACCAAGTCACTGTGCTAGAGCAGCAAAACCATAAGTTTGCTTTGTAGAGGAACACTCCTTTCCCTCAAAAAAGCATTCATGAAAGCAGTTCCTTTTTCAGAACGAGCATCATGCTAATTCCTAGATTAGCAATTCCAGGAGCACAATATAGTTTAAGAGAGCCAGAAGATGAATGGCCATAACTTTGTCCTTACACACCCCATCATGGGACCCAAGACTACCTCTGGATAGAAACTGAGATAGAGTGAACAGATTATCTGTCAGACAGCAGTCACTGTTTAGTCCCGTGTCAGCAGGGGGAATAGCTCCAGACTATCCCTTTACAGGAACTAATCCACACAAACAGCCATTTGAAACATACTGGATATATGCCAGCTGAAAACATAGTCAAAGCCCCATTCCCATACTAAAGGGAGCGAGTTTAGCATTTGTTGTCAGCTCACTAGAGGCTCTCATATTTTGGTTCGGTATTCAGTTAGTTCTTTACGCAAAGATCAATAAACTGTTTGAGCATGTCAATATAGAAGTACTTGCTTTCCTTTATATGCAAGTCTGACTATAAAAGTTTTTTGCAATAGAAAAGAGCCCTGAATTTTCCATTAAAAAAAAGAAGATGGACAGACAGTCTGTTGTGTATCTGCATTCAGAGACCAAGATGAAATGTTTCCCATTGTGGCAGGAGCTGAATAGCTACCTCCTTTGCAATTACTTTCCTTAATTGTATTTTAATTTAATTTCCTTAATTGCAATTAATTTCCTTAATTAGACTGCAGGGCAGCAACAAGCAGCTGGGATTAGGCTCCTCAACCCCTCACATTGCAGTAGCCTCCAAGACTCATTATTCATGTTAGAGGTGGAAGACTTTTGACATCCCCACATCTACTGCCAACTCCCTACCTTACTGCTTACCACGATCTCAAGCCCTGGCAGAGGGTTAGTCTTTCTACCACCACCACAGTGATGATACCACACAAACACCACCTAGCACTGTTGTGCTAGGTCTTTGACTAATCGTTTAGTCAAAGCCTGGAAATCTGCCACTGGTGAAGCTCTAGGACATTCGTTTCAGTAACAGCCCTATCAGGAACCAACATCACTACCTTCACAAGGTAATCTTGTGCACTAGGCAGTAGAAAACAGTTTAATTCTTATTCCAGCAAGTATGATATATGGACAGTATAGAGAGATGGTGTCCACTTTTAGAAACAGCAAATGTTTAACAGCTAGCTTCAGACACCTTTTTCCCCACTATACTTCCCCTTCCAACTCCACCTACAATCCAATTTAATTGAAGTAAACACTGCCTCATTTACCAACTCAAACTTAGCTCTGCAACAGCATTTGTTTTCTCACTTTTCAAAGTGTTTGCTATGGAAAAACCAAAACAAAACTTGTGTAGACAGGCACTGTGTGAAACACACTGCAAGGAGGAGAACATGCAGCTGTTTGAGAACACAACACAAAGGAGTGAAATCAATTACTAAGACATGAAGAGTTCCCATACTGGAAACATGATCAGATGCTTCTCAAAAAGAGACAAGTAGCTGAAGCCCAAGTCTGCCACCCATAATGTCAGTTTGCAGCAAAAGCTGCAGATGGTCTAGAGCCAACTGAAAAAAAAAACAAAAAACAAAAAAAAAAAAACAAAAAAACAAAACCATGTGCAGATTAAAAATACTACTGACTTCAATAGTATCACTTCTTAGCACCTGGTTCTTTGCTTGGATAATGTCAGAAACCTGATATTGAAAAATAATCATGGGAAGCATCCACATGAAGAACACCCCCTCCAAAAAAAAAAAAAAAACAAAAACAGTTCACCTTCTGAGGAACTTGGGGGTATGTCACCTCAGCTTCATTGGCATATGCTGCCATGAACTAACTGCAGTGGAGTTCCATGTTGCACACACAGATTCTGGACAGAATCCAGCTCTCACTTCTATCAGTCAAAAACTGCCAGATTTGAGACCACACAGGGCTAAAATAAGTAGGAGCTACTGCATAATAACACACTGACAGCTGAGAACTACACTGCAACTCAGAACTTTCCTGAAAGCCTTTTCAGTTTTCCCATTATGAAAAGATGCTCTTTTAGTAAAGTCTAGGATCTCACTCTATTCCCTCCATTTCGGGGCTGGGCTGCAAACAGCAATATAATATCTAGTGTTGAATCATTCAGCTAAGCTATGAGAGGAAGTAGTAGTTTGTGGTTAAACATCTAAAAAACACTTTAAGTTAGGTTTGCTGGCCCCAAATTAAATAGCTGACTTCTATGGGTGGGTCAGCCCTTAAGTTTCTCTCTTCATTAAGATAGGTACTATGTAAAGCTGGCCCCAGAACACTTAACACTACTGAACCACACCCATATCTGATATATCTGGTCTGGCAGTTCCTTTATCTTGTCATTAATCCAAGATTCATTTTACTTTTCTTTAAGCTATGAACTTACTGTTCAGATTTTCTTCCAAGTAGCAAATCCATGGCCTTCAGGGTTACAGCAGTGAAACAGAGTGAAGCCTGTCAAAGTTTCAACTGCTCCAATTGATAATGCTTGTCCCCAGTTGCTCCAACTTTGGGCTGCACATGCCTCCCTGCTTCTGTTTGGGCCAAAGTAGGAGGAAATTTGCCTAGCCAGTGAATGCAGAGGAAGCCTGAAGTGCCCAGATGAAGACAGCCTAATACAGTACAGTACATAACTTCTCTTAAGATTTGCCTCAGGGCCTGATGGGAGTATAGAATATCACTTCACCTGCACTTAAGGGTTGCAGCAACATTTGAAACCCAGCTAAGCCTCTCCTGTTTTAGACACCAACTACTTTTTGAAATCAATTACACAATGCTTGCAACTAAGCCAGCCAAAGATAGCTCAGTAGCTCCCTCGTAAGACTTATCTTACAAATTATGACTGCAGACATCTACTGCTTTCCAATTATTATGAGCTATAGCACCAATTCAGTTCATAAGAGGTAAGAATAGCTCCTAACACATTCTTGGAGATAAAAAAATGCAGTTGCTTTCAAAAAAAAAAGTGTGATTTCTTACTATGCTGAGTTCTCTTGAAGTTATTATACACACTGTCACTTCACCTTTGAAGTCCTTCACAAATTGTTTGCTGTTGCCTTAATAGAATCACAACACCCGTATCAACTTTAGATCTTCTGCAGCTCTATCACTTACTTGATCAAAGAGTTGCTTCCCTGTAGTGTTGGGCTGGATGGCAAACTCCAGCTCAGCATCCATGGTGGTAACACGCACGCTGATCTGGAAGACAGAAAATGCATTATTACAACACATGCTGTAAGTGACACTACCCAATAACGAAAATCAACATCTGCCTACAGCCAGGGACCAGCTCCCAAGCCTCCAGGATCTTCACTGCCAGCAGTTACGGAGTCATCTGCCCTGCCAGCACTGTGTTCCCCATTTCCCTGTAGAATATAACTTTCCTGTTTCTTAGTGTAAAAGTTTATCTTCTCCGTTCCTACTAATATTCCCATCTACATATTGACACACGTGAGAGCCATTACAGCTTATGAAGTTGAATTTCTGCTGTAGAACATTCTGATGACTTTCACAGAAGCAGAGGTGTTCCAAACCTTGGTACACACCACCAGACATCCAACCCTTCCATTTGAAGGATAAATGTCAAGGAAGTCCCTGGAAGCATTAACAACTCAGTATTAACTAATCTTCCATGGCAGGCTAATAATGCTGTTCCAGTCTCCATGGGTATTTGGAGAAACAATAAGGCACAATACACTCCAAGGGCTGTGGGTATGAAGCAGACAGGATGCAAGGATGATCTCATGTGCTAAGGCAAAAAGGATGCATGCTGAACTGATATATTCACCAGTATGCGCACACCCTTTGCAAAGCAGTAGAAGTATCTCTATATAGTTGCCTACTGCTTTCCAATTCTTGTAGGGAAGTGAAAGATCTCTTAAACACTGCAGAAATGGTTTAGGTGTAATTTTAATATTGCATCAAGATTCCATGATAAGATTAGCCTTGGACATAAGAAGCAAGATCTTGAATGGTCTTCCAGTAGAAGCATTATAGGATGCACTCTGTCTTGACATGAAAGTCTCACCATCGCGTTTTCACATGTGAAATGAAAGTGGCAAGGGATTGCAGCAAGGGAGTTTGCAGTGTCATCCCACAGAAGCAGGAAGACATCTGTACATCTTTCACCAAGAGTTCTCATGAAGCAAGTGAAACAGCAGAGGCATTTCACCTCAGAGATACTCCTGCCTAAACACAGATGCCTTAACTTTTGACCAGGCAAAGTAAGGCCTGCAAGTACATCAAGCTGTCTGAGAATTAATTTCTATTTGCATAACTGTCAACTGAAAAAGGTAAAGATATTTCACAATTTATGAACACAAACTGCAGATCTATTAGATCAAACTGTTTTAATGCTTTTCTGTCAAAGCAAAGATTCAAAATTTGAAGTTGTACAGACAAGATCTTCACAGTGCACCAAACCCCAGCATAAAGGCCTTGCATTCATAGTTCTCTTTCTTGCCAACAGCTGTTTACCCCACATCAACAAACCCCAATTTATTTGCTCATCAGTGCAATCAGTTCTCTAGGCACATTCCACCAGCCTTCCAGGAGTGAGGGGTGGGGTTAATGCAGTTAACAGTTTTACTAAGAATAACTTGAACTCACATTTAGACTATAAGCTAAACACATGACACTAATGACCAAAAAGCTAGAGGAAGCAGAGAAATATTCAAGGAAACACCCAATACTGATATGATCGCAGCCAGTTCTGATCCCTGTATTTCTACTGAGCATATGGACAGATTTCACATCTTTTTCACTAAGAAAGCAGTAGCAGACTGCAAGAGAGCTACAGCCAGGGTTTTTTCCATAAGCAAGAAGCATTCTGCTAGTTAAGTCTAAGTCAAGTGCTGAAAGAGACCACTACATACAAATACATTCTGAAGTTTTGGAAAAAGCCTACTTGAGCTCAGGCACACCACTATTTTGTACTTGATAACCCTCATGATGAGCCTAAAAGTTTTCTTGTTTCAAGTTTAGCTAAAAATTTAAGCATATTCCATGAGAGGTTAAAAGTAAGCCTAGCACAGCAAAGCTGAAGTCAAGAAGAGCTGCAGTCCTAATTGTTGCATGTGTAAGGAATGCTATTTAGATGTTATTGGAGCAAAGATATCACAAACAAGCAGACAAGGAATATGTTGGTTTTGAAACCCTCTGAACCTTCTGACACAATGACATCAAACTGAGTAAGAACCATCCCATAGAAGTATCAAGGAAAGAGCAAACAACCTAAACTCATAAGCAATCAAGCTTTGTTTAAAATTAGCAGCTTTCAATAGCATGCACATGCCTTAAATTCTCTTGCTATACCTTCCCAAAATTATTCTCCTCAGATCCTGGATGTTGACAATTGGCTAATTTCACAGTGCTTTGGTGAACCAGGAATCCAGTTGCTTGTTAAAAAGGCTGAATGCTCCCTAAAACAGCTTTGCTACTTATACTCGGAAGCAGTCTCTTCTACCAGAAAGAGTGCTGGTTTGTAAGCCTGACTTGCCCAGCATACGTACCAGTGAGAGCAAAGCTGTCCCTACGCCACATCTAAGTATAAGAGGGGCTACATTAAATGAGCCATCAAGCAACAGGTTGTCTTTTTTGTTTGTTTTCAGGTCTTTCCTGGCCACCTAAAACACTAATGTACCAGCTACCATGAAAGAAAAATTTTTTGCTTCACTGGTTATGGATAAAACACAGTAGCTACTCTTACCTGACATCATCTGCATAGGTAATTAAGAATTGAAGTATCTGAGCACAGAGGAAGCACCAGAAAACAGAACTGAAACATTTGTGGCAGTTCTTTGCAACCTGTGCCCAAATAGCTTTTAAGCTGTTCAGAGCAAATCAGACCTTAAAATTTAAAATAAAGCTGCTTCAGTAAGTATCCTCATAATTCATGCACGATACTTATTTGTAAAACTCCCATCTTTGTTAGCACAGTAAAAAAGGTCCCATGATGGAACCAGCAAAATTCCTTCATTGTCACTCACTTAAATGCACTTAAGCTATCTGACCAGTTATCATCCTTCAATTAGTACATTCAATAGGAAGACATACACTTTTTTCCCCTAGTGGAAGCCCCCTGTGCTTAAGATGAACAGCAACCTTAAGTTTAGGATCAGCAAATTCTTGAATGGGGTCTGCACTTGCAGCTTCAGCCTATGCTATTTTAGAAGACAGCATGAGCTAAGATACCACAGGAAACGGGCTTGTGCTTTAGAGAACCACACCCTGGTAACGCTAGCTTCCCTGATCTGAACAAAGTTTTAACACATTCAACAGCATACTGCTGTTAACTGTCAGCAAACCGAGCTGGGGAAGAGTTTGTCCTGGGCTGTACCGGTGACATTTTAACCACTGGTTTCATAGTAATTTAATACTTGGCCGAGAAGTTAGTTTGCTGTAAAATTGAGCTTTGTTAAACCTCATTGGTGTGGAAACAACATACAAAGAATTTTTTCTCCACGTTACCAAGCCAGGGGTTTTTTTGAGCCATTTGTGAACTGGAAAAACAAAGTGAGGTTTCTACCATTTCAGGTGGTGGGAGGCACTGCTCTCCATTCCCAGTTAGCAAATAAGAGGCCTGACAATACTTCAGAGCAGATGCAGCTTTACCAAGTGTTTTGTTTCATATCAAGAGCCCACGTGCTGGCACAGAAATACAAATCGGTTCTCCTAGCATGTAAAAAGGCTGAAAAACCAAGCACCAAGGGCGCTTTGTTCTGAAAGATACCTAGGGGCCACCTCACTATTGGCAAGTCACTTTCATTGATCTTAACATGCTCTGCCCACAGCTCAGACAAACTACAAGAAAAGGTCTGCTATAATTTCTACCTGACAAGTAAGTACCAGGCACTGCATGTTTACCTTCACCCTCCTCATTTGAGGTCTTACTTTTAGTAAAGCCACTTTACAGAGGCATTCACAGCTGAGTACTGCCCAACACAGACGTTACACAAGGGTTACACAACATAAGTGCTATACCAGAAGGCGGCCAGCATGATCCAGTCCCATCATAATTTAGACTCATTTGCCTTGTCCCTTTAGAATTACCCTGCCAAAGCACTTTTAAACCATTTATCTAGTTCACCATCAATGCTTATTCTAAGAAAAGCCTCAAGATTCATTAGTGTTAAGCTTTTATACTTGTATTTCTAAACCATCTAATGAGGTTTTCCTAGGTTTGAGGGCTGGCATAAGCATCAGCATGCCTACCATTCGGGTTGCAAACAGAATAAAATGCTCCTTCATAAGATAACCAGCTTGGACTGCTGAGCATATACAAATCTAGCTCTGTCAGTGTCCAGACAGGTGAGGTACACACTGCTGAGATGTAAGGCATAGGCGTAAATACAGTGAGAAAAAGACATTGCCCACCAGCAATCAGGTCGCAAGGTCCCCAGTGGCAGCACTCTTCCCCAAGTACACTACGCTCCTTTTCCAAAATTTATTGTTAGTAAACTTTTGTCTTAAGCTTTCAACACTCAGCAGGTGCTTTTAGAGGACTTACTGGATTTTATCATCAACAGATTTACCAAAAATACTATCCTAACGCAGTAATTATACTCAAATTCTATTTAAAGCAACTCATTGAACTTTTTCATCACAGCATTTATAATGCACTCACTGCTGCATCCAAGTGTCTGCGACCCTCTGAATTCTGCTTAGATCTTAAACTAGCATGTTTTACCCTAGTAGATGGCCTCTAAACAGTCGTCTTTTGTCTTTCCATCATCATTTAACATAATATTTTGCATATAAACAGCTAGCAACATTAAATGAAAAGCTTCCAGAGGAGATCGTCTTGCACATTACAAGAAAATTAAAGTATCACATTTCAACAGACAAATTTACACTCACCAAGCTAAAAAATACTCAAGAAAAAAGCCCATATTTAACTGATTCATTTCATAACAGCTACAGGAAAGAGCTAGAAACCTAGCAACTCTTCCTCTTCTCTATTTGAGGAATTAGCATTTTCCTACCAGTCTAAGCACAGCTAAAGATTGCCACTACCAGAGCACATTAAAGAGCTTCCTGCTGCCAAGGACAGTGCTGTCGTGAGGGCAAGACCTCCTGCTTGGACAGAATCTCTTGCATGGAAGAGACACTGTTCCAGCCCCCAGAGCAGCTGCAGCCAAAGAAAGCTCCTTTTGATAGGCAAAAGCTTTCACAAGCTACAGGACACCACCACCACCCTCCTCCCATGGTGTTCAGCAGACTACAGGAGACTTAGTAGACCACAGTACCAGGCACCTATCTGCAACATCTTTTCAGCAATTTTAACATTGCCTGTATACCTTCAAGTCTCACTTTCTACCGCACTGAGATTCCCAGTAAGTTTTACTACCAGCAATGATTATCAGTTAACTTCCAGGTCTCCAAGTAAGCCCTACTAATAACCTGCTATAACTTCTTCCTAAGATGATAATTTGTAGCTGCATATGGCAGGACAAACAGGAAAGACTCATACCGTCACACTAACGGATGTATTACTTGTACTAATGCCCCAATGTGTTGAGTAAAGCGAGAGGTAGAAGAGACAATTGTCATAAGTGGAGACAGGAACAGAGTACTAGGAAATTCATGTGAGAATAATAGGTAGAGTCAGCACAACAGAGTATCAACCTCTACAAAACCCTGACCCTGAGCTAAAGCTTCTTTCCTCCCTGGACTTCCTGAATCCAAGGAAGCTGTTAGACTCTGCTGCTCTGTAGGCTTCAAGCTTCAGATATTCACGCTTCCCAGGTTCAAGCCACCACATGGACTATTTCTGGAGAAAATGGCATACAGAAAAGTCACACGTCATTGCTCATTTGACTGTTACAGAACAGAAGTAAGTTCAGTTAAAAAGAAATTCCAGGCCATCCTTTGTAGACCCTCTATGCTATAGGGCACCAGTTGACCCAGCAATTATTGCAGGTAAAGATACTAGACTAACACCATGCATCAGTTCCAACAGCTCTCACCAAAGCAGCACATAAAATCCAGCCAGAGTTGCATGAACTCCAAACTCAAGATCTTGCAAGGCACCCTAATAATCTAAAAACCTTCCCAGTTTTAGCTTTCAGCAAGATTGGCAACAGTATAGCAAGCCCCTTAAAAGGCAGGAGCGTTTCCTGGAGGACAAACGCTCCCTGGGGCTGTACTTCACTTGCCGCAGCACCAGCCAGCCAACGCAGGCCCCGCTGTGAGGACAGGAGTCACATGCCGAACCGCAGAGCATACCAGGACATCATGCTTTGCATGGCCTCAGAAGAGCGTCAGAGGTAATGCCCCCCACCTGCAGCACCAGCAATACTCACAGACATCTGGCTCCTTCCCTAGTGCCAGCACTCTGCCGAAACAGCCCTGGGTCCTGTGTGTCAGGGTGAGGCTGGAATCGGGTCATGTGAAAGTGCTTGCAATTTCTAAAGGGATTACACTTAATTAAACCAAGCCCCCTTCCAGCAGTCTTAAAGGGCCTTTTCATACCCCTAAGCTCATCAGGGAAGAGAACAGCAGCAGGCACACCCCCAGCACCAACCCTGGCCCTGCCACACTGCAGCCCCCACAGCCAGCCTCAACCCTCCCGATGGCTCCCTGGAGCTTCCCAGTCCTCCCCACCACCCTCCTCCCCGCTCGGCTGGGGACACGGTACTCCTCGTTCGACTGAAGCCATAGGGGAGCAAATAAGGCCAAGGAAGGCATCCCGTTCCACCCCGCTATGACAATTTGAATAAGTCACCATAATATAGTGGAGGAGGAAGCTTGCCCACCTTTGACGCACTCAGTAACTCAGGGAGGCAGAAGTACAACTTATGTGCTATAGAGTACGTGCTATAACATCACCCTTTCAGGCACTGATTGTGTCTTGGTTTTGTTTCGGAACCCAACTACAGCCTGTAGCAGGACTTGACCCTTTAAAAAATCCCAAATGATTTTACTGCAGAGCCTGAAGACAAAGAGCTGATGTTACAGAAAGATTGAGCTGTTTTGTACATATATCTTTTAATCATCTTACGCTAAGACTAAAAATGGACACAAGCAAAGATCAATACCCGAAAACATTTGACCAGATAAGACACCCCCATGATTGTTGCAAGAGGAAAAAAACCCCTGCACTTTCCTCACCCATCCCCTGTTCTCTTTACACATTTGACAGCACAGCATCTAAGCTAATTTTGCAGAAGTAGTTGTCAGTTATTCAGTTGGGGCTATTTTTAATGTTATTTCCAACAAACCCAGACAGATACAAAGTTGACTGTATCTTTCAGCAAAATCCTAGTTACATCCCAACTGTCTGCACCTGCTGTATGTTAAGACATAACACAGGAGTCACCTGTAGATTGTGGATCAAATTTCTAAAGGTACTGAGATGCCTAAGGATCTTGCAGCTTACTGCCTTTCTTATGTGTTGTTACCCTATGCACCCAACCACCATTTAAAACTAGCTCAGTATTACAAGCTTCACACTACCTTACATGAAGACACATGGCTGTCATTAAAGCACAAAAAATGCCAGCTGTAAGAGTCAGACTCAGCAAGAAATGGCAGGTTTACATGAAGCTTACAGTAGAATTTCATCTACTGTTATGCTGAATTCCACAACTCAGTATCATCTACAGAGTGAAATTTCAGTTTGTACCTATAATTAAATTAAAAGCCACCTGCAGAGGGAGGACAGGCTCCTCTGTAAGCAGTCTGTGACAAAAGAAACAAGGAACTGGATACTCCAATCTCAATGGGCTTAACTACTATTTGAGTTCAGCTTGGCAGAAACCTCAAGAACCATAGTCTGGAAGCACAGAAAGAAGCTCCACTTACTAGCTTCGTTAACAAATATTTTTCTAGACTGCTCCCTTATCTCCACCACCACCACCCCCCTCCTTGCAGAAGGATGGAAGAGATCATACATCTAGTGTGCTATGACACACACATCACCAGGCTCTAGACCAAAAACATGAGGAACTGGCAGCATCCTCCAGATTCCACTGGAAAGTGGGTGTTGCTGCTGACTGACCTAGAGATCACAAATGCGATCTGAGTCTTCAAGGAGAGTCCACAACCAGTGGATTTATGTGCTGAGCCCTGTAGCCACATATGCAATATACTGCTCTACCCTAAGTATACCACATGTATTAATAAGTTAACTTTAAAAAAAAAAAAGAAGACTTCTTTCATTTGAAATAGAGTGGCAGATAGGGCTGAGCAGCACCCCAACAAGAATCTCCTATTTAGGTCAGCATTTGAACTAAAAATGATAAAAGAGCAAATCACTAGAATTGCAGCACAATTATCATACGCGAGCAAGTTGGCTGAACAATAAAGTGAGGAAGAGCTGGGAGAAGACACCACCAGCTGACATCACAGAAGGACAGACAGTTCTGTTCTGTTGGCTCTGGTGCCCTCTGAAGTCACTGAAGGTGCTGAGCTGTGCCCCAGGCTGCTCTGCAGGCAGGGAAGAGGCAGCTGCTGCAGCACAACCGCACTGCACAGCCCTGTTCTCACATGAGCACCAGCAAGCCCGGTCAGGGAAGCAACTGGGCTAAATCTAACTGGATTTGTGCTCATGTGGTCTTATTTCTTCCCTGTGAAGAAGCACAGCAGCAAGCCAGCTTCGGCTCAGAAACTGCGTGGAGCCACACCTTAAAGTCACATTAGAGCTGTGTCCCCCCTCTCCACCTCCCCCGGTTGCTGCTCTTAGTCCCCAGCAAGGCAAGATGGCTTATGTGGGCAGCAAACTGCAGCTTTCACACAGCTTGAGGAGCCAAGCTGTTGAGGACAGCAAGAGGAAAAAGCTGCCACAGGAAGCGAGCCACAGCAACAGCAGGCAAGACTGAGAAAGTTCACAGCTTTGAAGAGTCTACTTGCAGAAACCCAACGGCGAAAGGGTGGAGGAGGGAGCGCCTGAGCTGCAGGAAGCCAGACATGCCCTGTGACACAAGTGTGCATCTGACACTTATCTCACTTCAGCAGAAACGCCGAGGGGGTGTTGCCAGTGCAGAAAGTGCTCTGCCCATAACTTCCAGCAAAACTCACCTTCATAGCACTGATTTACTATCCCAGGGCAGGCTAGGGGGAGCTGGTTACAGCACATTGGCCATTAAAAAGCCACGCTGCAGGTTACCCACTCTTCTAGCACTTGGTGACTTGACACAGAAGTTTTTAGAAGTACCTCTGCCCCATGCAGAGCTTGGAAGAGCAGCAAATTTCTGCTTTATCTGATAAAGGGGTTCAAAATAAGCTGATTCTGTGTCCACTCCAACAGCATACAAGTTTTCTGACAGGGTTATAGCAGGCATTGTATCTGGCGGTTGAAAGATCCGATCCCTAATCTTGAAAAGGGTAAGGAGTAGAGATTGACTGAGGTGGATCTAAAAATCTGGTACCAAATATAATGCTAAAGCAGTCAGTTTCAAAAAGGAAACCAAGTGGTTTATCCTAATATAAACCCTGTCATACTGTAGTGTCAGGGCCCAAATATGTATTTGTTTGGCTGTTAACACAAGAGACCATTCCGAGATTAATTTGGACTGCTCATCTCCCAGTGATAAGGAAAATAAAATTCTTCCATACAGCCTGTGGTAAACAGGAATGTTCCCATGAAAAAAACATAATCAGTTTCTTTGGAGACTCTTGCTTCCGTTGAAAAGGTAATGCCTGCACAGCAGAGCAACACAGCAGTTATGTTGTTGCTTTTCTGGTTCTCAAGACCAAGTGTGAGAGGCCACAACTACCTTCATGTGTAAGTCTCCCTTTGCAACTGATCAATACCAGAGGCCCCGAGTACAAGGTAACCAAATGGAGACCAAGGGGATCCTCCTTGCAGGACATGTCCATCAGTCCAGAGATCCATTACTTGTATCTAGGCAGGGACTCTACTTCTGGCATCCTTATATAAACTAGGGCTTCCCCCTGCCCAAGTGGCAGAGAATCAGATTTATTACCCCCAAGGACAGTCTCTCTAAAAAATGAGGTCTCCTTCAAATCACGTTCACAGAGCTCACAAGAGGCCTTCAAAAAAAGCCTATTCCTTATGCAAAGGGGCTAACATTTGCAGTTGTCTTACCTTACTTAGAAGCCTTCACTCGCCCACCCTGCCCCAACTTTTCAGTTTTCTCAACCAACATTTCAAAGGTCCAAAGCTGTCTTCAATTAGTACTAGCAAGCACACACCATTAATGCAAGAACACAGAGCCACACAAAACCAGGGCTATAACAGTGCTTAATACATTGGAGAACTCAGAATTTCAGAACTCTGGAGGCATCACTTACCCAGTTTAATTAGTGATCTGATTTGGGCTGGCAACTTTTTCAGGAATAAAAATTCTACTTTACAAGAAGGTTATCTACAAAGTTACTCATTCAAAACAATTAAAAAAATAAAAACCCCAACAACAACAAAACCCCCCAGGGAATTCCCCTACCTCCTACACAGCATGGCTTCCAAAATCATTAATGACATGTTTCCAAGTTAAAGCTACTTGAATACAATTCCCTCCTTTTCAACCAAGTAGATAGTAAGTAGTCACATCCTACCAGTGGTGTTTCAACACCATGGCTGCTAGCAGCTTGCCAGGACCCTGTCCAGAGGGCAAACAAGTTTCAATTTGACAAAAGGAGTTGCAAGATGAGAGTACTAAGCCAGTAAAAGAAAGCAGCCATGGGTGGATCCCCACAGTTACAGTCAAGTCCAGATACTTTTATGCCACTTATTACACAACTTACAACCTTGTGCAACGGATCAATTCCTCTATTTTTGCCATTTCCTTTCTCATAAATAGATTCCTCATGCACCTCCCTTTGCTTTCCTGTAGCTGTTCCAAGCCATTAACATTGTCGTTTGCTATTTCTTTAGAGCTAGCTTGAAAAGGCCCTTAGAATAACTATTTTTGTACCTGTTGTTTGAGCTACTTATAGAGAACATCCTTTACCAAGTCAAAACCCAGAATGAGATTAAAAAAAATCATGGGGAAAAGCCATGACCCCTTTTCCACAACATCTGGATCAGGAGGTAGAACTCAAAGCAAAATCTAGCCATATGCAGTTGCCGTCGTTCAACTTCTACATTCTGGGTAGCTTTGGTTTTTGTTTGGGTTGGGGTATTTTTTTTTGTGAACACCCATTTGGTTTGTGCCTGTTAGAAGGTGCTGTTCTCTGGAGAACTAGTATATGCCCATTATGGCCTCTGCACACTAATAGTAGGGTTGGCAGTTGTACTTCACATGTCTGAGCTTAACCACATCCCTAGCTAAAGCTCTTCAACTGAAAGGCAGTCAGCAGGGCAGTGGGCGTGTTTGAAATGCCAGCAGTGGTACGGGCGACATTCCTCACAGCTATTGCGTGCCCCTCCTAGGCAATCCTATTCACAGGTTACAAGCAAGTATTTTGTGCTGCCGCCACCGCCTGCTCCCCCCCCCCCAAAAAAAATTGTACGCGGCACACTAGTTTATGATCCTGCCTGCTACTGCCATAACTTAACCAGCAAAACAGTTCCAGTGCTCACCACCACCACTAGAAGCATTTCAGATTTTCTGAGAAGACTCTTAAAAGAGCAGTTTCTTCCCCACCCCTAAACTTGCCTTAGTCTAGTTCTTCCCTCCCAAGCTTCATTCCAAAGGCCGGGGATTTCCCAGTACCATTTAACAGCTGCAAAGACCCAGTTCAAGGGGTTAAGCAGACGAGCCTGGTAGCCAAGACATTTCCAGACAGCCAATAAGCTTTCCAAACCTAGCATCCAGTGGATGTCTGCCAAAATTACAAGCAGCTATTTTGCTGGAAAGGGCTCAAAACAAGATCAAGACAGGATGCTAACAAGACAAGTGTGAGCTGCATAGAGGCACCACATGTAGAGCAAGTACTTGAGGTTCATGAGCTAACAGACTAAATACTCATCCCCTATGTAAAGGTGTCTAAATTCACCTGCAGTTAGGAATTGGTTTAGAGGTACCTTGGAATTGAGGACAAATAAAAGCTCAGATGCTCTGCTCATCTTTCAAGAGACTTTCCACAGGGAAGACAGCATGAAGATAACTGCTGTGACTGAGCTCTTCCTTCCAAAGGATTCTCATGTTTGGATGAACAAGTCAGAAGTGTGCTTATCTGTTTCACATGCTTCTCTGTCTTTCAACCCAAAGACACCTAGCATTTCAGCCCACGGATAATGAGAGGGGTAGCTGAACACAGGACTGCCTGTTTCAGACATCCAAAGCACTGCCTGGGTGTGGCACATCAAGTTCTTGGCCAGCTCACAGCACTCACTGAGTATCTGAACAATAGCCAGACTTCCAGGAGCTAGAACACAGCCTTACTGTGCGATCTGACTGCCCAGACTATGAGCCATCCCTCCGAATTTAACTGCAGGCACAGTCAAGTGTGAGGTAAAGCTGTTTCATCATCCTGTGATTTTCAGTTTTATCATTTCCAGTGTGCTAGACAAATCCTACAACTTCCTTTTGGTACAGGGTCCCATTTAGGCTGGCTGCCTTTTCATATCTATTTAGGTCACGGTTCCCTAAAATGCAGGATTTCCCTGAAATAGCTCAGTTCTATGCTTCAGTATTCAGTTTCCCCACCCACATTTGCTTCCCTTGTCACCAACCTATTTTAGGTTTTAAATAGCTCTGTTGGGACTGTACATAGTTTAAAAAAGACCAGCTTGTGATTGCTGAAGTACCTTTTGTTATTTTAAGCTCCATCTAGTTCAAGCACTTGAGCTTTCCTAATATAGAGGAGAGTAGCTACACCACCAGGATACACAGAACCCCCTGTCCCAAAAGGCTCCCAAACAGGCACAGAGCTGCTCCGCGAGCCACCGAGAGCAGTGCCAGCACCACAGGGTGTGGTGTCACCGCCACGGCAAACCAGCCCAGACAGCCTGCACCCCTCCACTGCCGCCTTTGGGTTCATCTTGACATTCCGTGACTACACCAGAAGCAGGACCAAAGAATGAATCAGGCTGAGAATAATTCATCTGTTATTTTTTCCAGCAGAATCATTTCATTGGTCCCATCCACTACGCTTATAGAGGGGCACTGCTACTGGCACAGATTACAGGAAGAGGGAAGGGTAAAATGGTTTTTGGGGTACAATTGGACAAGATGGGCCAAGGCATTGAACCACTTCTTATTCCTTGCTCCCAGGCACTCCTGCCTTATCCCTTGCAGTAGCTCTGATACACAACCCCTTGATGAGATTTATCCCTCATCGAGCCAGATTTGTACATGCCATTAACCCAGTTTTCTGCTGAGCTAGCAGAACAGAACTGATGCACTATTGAGCTGGTCTATCCAGGGCTGTGCAAGGCAGGAACACACAGATGGGACCAAAACTTCACAGTGGCAGCAAATCAAGCTCTCAAACATGCAACCAAGTTGATCTAGTTGATTAAAGACTGCAATAAATGCACACTCAAGTTCACACTCACACACCTCTTAAAATACACGGTTTGAAATTGGGCTATTTGAAAAGAATGCCTGATAACTGCAATTTATCACCTGAGACCTAGATGCATGCGTGAAAACACAGCTAAATGCCCAGGAATCCCAGTGGTCAAGTGTAAGATTTATTAACATGTATTCCTTTTAAATACAGGTCCCTCACATACCACTTTTACAATGCACAGAATTAAAGGTACATGATAGCTGGACATTCCATAGATCAGGCAGACACCACGAGACCAAGCAGCCAAAAAACAACCATGGTAGAGGGTATCGCTTAGACTGTTTCAGATGCAAAAATAAATAACATTCTGCATCACATAGCCTTTCACAGAAGCCTGACTAAACTGAAGAAAAAAAAAACAGAACTTTTTTTTTCTTAAATATAAGAAAATACTTAATTACCCCTTCCACTGCAGAGTATTTCTTCTTTAATGTTTCAGGGTATTCTCAAAGAGTCTATTAAGAAAAAAGTTACAGCTACCTGAATGTAATTCATAGCTGGTGGACTTCAGTTAAAGGCTGTAGTTGCATACAGTTTTACAGAGACACAGTCACAATTTAAAGTACAGAATAAAGCCTCAGACTTCCAGTGACTGCTACAGATTCAAGGTATTCCCAGTTTGCTACAGGGCTGCACGTTCAGAAACAGTGCTATAAGCATTGCTAAGAAGCAGCTATCAAATGCATCAGTAACATACTGCCTCAGGACTCTCGCAGCTTGATATCATCTTCTGGCCTATCCTAGCTTTGCGTGGGGAAGTGTTTTTAGAATAATGCCTGGACACAGAGATGCCTGCATAGATCACCCTGTACCAGCAAACACAACTGGTGAGATAGCTGTACTCACAAGTAACTGGGCTTATATTAAGAGTTCCTTGAAAAAGGGTTTGCTTTTGATAGTTTTTAATCGTTATACTTGACTAGCTCTTTTACTTTCTCCATGCCTCTGCACTCTAGAGGATGAGGTTAAGAACTTCCAGGCACCTACACCATACTTCACAAGTTCCAGTACTTTCCAAGTTATCTTTGTCAAGAACTATTGTCGCACTGTTAACAAAAACAAGACCCCGAACAGTTCAATCTAACTTAGAAAATGATCCAACTTTGAAATTGGCCTTGTTCTGAGCATGGGGTTGGACCAAATTACTTCTAGAGTTCTCAGCTTAACTTCTTCAGCAATTCTACAAGACTGCAGACACTGTTGAGGAGCTACCCTGCATTGGCTTAAGCATTTATAATGCTGACGGCAGAAACTGACTTCTTGTATCAAGCGGGCAGGAGCAATTTCCTTACATGATTTGCAGTTTCAGTATTTAGATCCTTTAAACCTCCTCTACAAACAGAGATGTTATGGACTACCTTTATGCAGCCAAACTTACAGATAAGTTGAACGGTTAGTGGTCTTCCTGAAGCTGGAGGTCAAAACTGAGAAACACAACTGAGTAGTAGGAAAAGAAATAGCCAGATGCTGAGTACATCTCCTGTGTAAGTCAACATACATGCAAATATAACTTATGAAAGCAAACAGTAAAACTTCCTAGACTAACCAGAGGCAGGCAGCAAAGCAACCTTCTGCAAGGAGCATTCATAAGTCAACTTGAGAGCTTAGCTCTTATTCAGACCTGGTATATAGGGTTGCTTTTTGTTATGGTTTCAGTTTTTAGGAACAGCAGCATAGAATTTGCGGGCATTAAGTCAACTTTGATCAAAGCCTGGGGTGCCTTCAACATTCCTGCATCCAGATACCTCATCCCCAACTGCACATCTCCAGAACCCTAGGAGCAGTAAGAGCAGCTACACTACTCTTGCTCAGGTTTGTCTCTGTGAAAGCAGAGATCCACACTAACACATCTAATAACCCATCTTTCTCTAAGGGAATGGCAGACCAATGAAATCACTTGGTTTACAAGACTGCCTGAATCCCCTCAGATCCAAATTATTTTCAAATCCTTCCAAATATTGCTAAATCAAAGCTGTCATTTGAATATTGTAAAAGCATTTCACTGCAAAGTCCTCTATGCCAAACTCTTCCTAGACCAAAGCACTTGCACCTAGCCATTTGCAAAGAGATAAGGATAAACTTGAAAGGACAGAGTAAAGCAGCACACAGTCCCAAGATACAAAGGAAAGTCACATAACATGCACTCCTCCTCCAAACTGAGGAGTCAGCTTACTAAGCAGCAAGCTATGATGCAGTGATTCTTAAGTCTGAAATACCTGATAGGAATTTGAGGGGTTCTATATAAAAAGAAGACACACCCACCAACCACCTTTTTTTGCAGTATGAATGAAAGACTTTCAAAGCTTAGCCATGGGAGCAGTGGCTGGTCACCTCCTCTGACTACTTGGTGGCAGAAGAGACTTTGCACAAAGGTGAACAAAGTACAGAGCAAGCAACAAAGCCTATATATTAAATTTGTCAGAACTGAAGCAGCAAAGGAAAAGCAGGATAGCCTTCTGTCATATTTCTACTTGATTATTTAGCATTTGTCAGAACAAACACTAAGATAGCATCATATTTCCTGTGCCTGATGCTGAAGCAAGTATTGTTCAGGACATCCCATCTTCAGTTGATTGCTCTGATCTTTTGATGTTTTGAAAGTTACTTAGTCCTTCTATTTGCTATATTTTTTGACAGAGAGATTCAAGACAGACACTACAGTGATACATTCTTACAGCTGAAGATGCTGACAGGTATCCTCATTGGAAAAAGATCTCTACCTTTTTCTGTTGGGTGTGCAAACGGGTATTCAAACTGAGCATAATACATCGCATTGCAGCTTGCACTCAACCTTCAACTGCAGATGTTAGTAACAAACCACAGATCAAGATAAAGAAAAAAAACAACAAACTTGGGGGGTTTTGAGCTTTAACTCACTTCCGCATGTTATGGCTGTCACCACAACACCCTAGGTATACATTGTGCCCGTCAGTGCAAAAGATATTGATGTCTATAGATTTCATGTAGCCTAAAACACTTGCAGCGGCAAGTCATTAAAAGAAGAGTTAGAAAATTCTGAGTCTTCAGGAACTTACTGCTAGAGCTTACTGCTTCCCAGTTTGTCGTGGCTTGGTCAGAATACTATCAGTTTGAGGTGCAGTTTAGTGGTTTAAGCCAAAAAAAAAAAATTTACATCAGCAGGCAGTAAACACTTCTGGATTTTTTGAATACCAAGTTCAGGTAACAGAGGCTTCTTGCTTGCTCTTTCAAGCAAAGCACTAACGTTACAGCAGCAAGGAAAGCTTGTCATCTCGGTATTCCGGGAAAGACTAAGTTACAGTCCAGCTCCCATAACAAAGGCAGCACAACGGGACTGGAGGACTAAGACACATTGCTTACTCGAGTGTTTTCTTGGTTTAGTGATAAAATAGTTTATGGTGCTGAATAAGAATGCTCTCAAAGTCTACTACCTTCCCAACCATGGACTCGGACCTTTCAGATATTGTAAGTAATGCTAGCCTTTTCAGACCCCATTATTCAAGCTATTAGTAACCTCACAGTTTTTGAGGCAGCTCACAAAATGAGCAGTCATGTGTAACAGTTCATTCATACAGCAGCTTCTGGTTCTCTAGGAGATCGTGGATATTGCCTAGAATGCAATAATTTTACTGCTTTCTGCTTCCTGTATTTCACCAATGCAAACAAATTCACATGTTGAGTGCTCCTTGGTGAAAAACACAGATCCTGCAACAAAAAAATCCAGTTGTTCACACAGCACATTTTCAGAAATGGAAGAAAGGCTTCTCAGCTTGAGGTAAGCTCTGATCCTAGTAACTCTAGCCACGGAGCACTGAATACAGCCAGACACTAGATTCAATACACCTCAGCTATAGTTCTCATTATTTACCCAATAAAACAAATTAAGTGAACCAGTCCTCTTTTTCAAGTGATTTAAAGTTTTGTTAATATATAGGTATATGTAGGGGCAAAGGAAATAACCAGATGTTGGCAAAATAGTTATTGATGCTTAAGCTTTTGATCTCATCTCAGAGCACAAAGTTATCTTAATATTTGGTATGTACCATAGAGTAGTTACAAACAGTAAACTAGAAAAGCAACACCTTTCTTATGTGTGCTGCACAGCATCTCCATTAATTAATACTGTCAAACAAAACTTAGTGGAACATATGAATATAATGAGTAATCTAACCTAGTATCATCCCTAAAGGACAACTTTGGGTTTAAAAAACCAAACAAAAACACCACACACACAAACCAACCACATACACCAAACCAATCATGATTTTGCATGTTGTTATTGCTTAGACACTGAGTATTCTATTGTCTCAGCTGCACTATAAGCTACGATACAAACAAGTTTCTTTCAACCCAGCTTTGCAGGCAATTTTGCTTTCTTGACATATAGTTACTAGAAGATCTGTTTTAGTGGTCAGATATTAACTAGATTAACCAAGTAGTTGAAAGGTACTTAAAGGACAACGCAATCATCAGACACAGCCAACACAGGTTCACAAAGGGAAAGTCCTAAATAATTTGATATCCTATGTTAATGTCATCCACCTAATGGATGAAGAGAAGGTGGTGGATGTAGTTTTTCCAGATTTTAGTAAAGCTTTTGATGATGTCCCTCACAGCATCCTTCTGGATCAGCCATCCAACTGTAAGATAAGCAAGTTCACAGTGTGCTGGGTGAAGAACTGTCTGGAGGGCAGGGCTCAAAGGGCTGCAGTGAATGGAGCTACATCTGGCTGGCAACCAGTCACCAGTGGTGGTCCTCAGGGCTCAATTCTAGGGCCACTTCTGTTCAACATTTTTATCAATGATCTGGATGCAGGAGTCGAACGCACCATTAGCAAGTTTGCTAATGATACCAAACTGGGAGATGCCATTGGCCCTCTCGAGGGTCAAGAGGCCTTGCAGAGGGATCTAGATAGACTGGAGCATTAGGCAATCATCAATGGCATGAAATTTAACAAGCATCCTGCACCTGGGATGGAGTAACACTGGGCACAAGTCTAAATTGGGAGAGGAGTGGCTGGAAAGCAGCCCTGCAGAAAGGAACCCGGGGGTGCTGGTCAGCAGCAGGCTCAATAGGAGCCAGCAGCGTGCCCTGGCAGCCAAGAGGACAAACCGCATCCTGGGGGGCATCAAACACAGCATGACCAGCCGGTCAAAAGAGGGGATTATCCTGCTGTATTCAGCATTGGTGCGGCCTCACCTGGAGTACTGTGTGCAGTTCTGGGCCCCACCATTTAAGGAGGATGCGAAGCTGCTTGAACGTGTCCAGAGGAGGGCAACCAAGCTGGTGACAGCGCTGGAAGGAAGGCATGTCTGTCCTGTGAGGAGCAGCTGAGGACTCTGGGTTTGTCTAGTCTGGAGAAAAGGAGGCTGAGGGGCGACCTTATTGCTCTCTACAGCTTCCTGAGGAGGGGACGTGGAGAGGGAGGTGCTGAGCTCTTCTCCCTGGGAACCAGTGATAGGATGCATGGGAATGGCTCAAAGCTGCATCAGAGGAGGTTTAGACTGGACATTAGGAAGCTTTTCCTTAGAAAGAGGGTGGCCAAACACTGCAACAGGCTTCTTGGAGAGGCGGTCAATGATCCCCCAAGCGGGTCAGTTCTTAAGAGGCATTTGGACAATGCCCTTAACATGCTTCAACTTTTGGTCGGCCCTGAATTGGTCAGGCAGTTGGACTAGATGATCATTGTAGATCCCTTCCAACTGAAATATTCTATTCTAAGTAGAGGTTGTGATGGACAGTGCTATCTATTTCTTTTAGAGACCAACAAAAAGATAAAACACACTATTGTATATTGCAGCCATGTTGAACAGAAAATAGTTTCATTACAGGAAAAAAATCCCTCAAAAGTTAAAAGCTCTTATGCATCCCAAGACAGAAAAACACTTTATCTCCTTTGAAGGAAGCTACAGAAACCAAGTTCACTAAGAACCTTTAACTTTCCAGTTTCCACCTTTACAAAGCTACTCTAACAACCTTGAAGTTCTATGTTCAAGATACAATATGAAAGCAAGAAGAAACTCGTCAAGAAAATGAGTGAGCACCTGAAACTATATCCATGCCTCCAATATCTAAAATGTCAGCGGATGAAAATTCTTGTTTAAAATATGGGGAAGGGAAGGATGAGAGTGGAAGTTTCCTTTTAGCTTAAGTTCAATTTAGAACATCTTCATACAATTGAAATTAATATTAAGCATATTTATTGTTACCCTTTTATGAAAAATTTTGATTTACTGACCCTTTTTTGACCAATGGTCAGCATCACTTTGCTAACTACCCTCCACCAAGAAAAAAAATAAAAATCTGGAACACTAGTACTTGGTCAGTTTTCCTGCACAGACACACCATTGGTCAACTTCTGCAAGAACCACCTCTTGCACACAGGGAGGAAGCATTTCTATACATGTCTACACAAAGTCTTCTACGCCATGTGCCTCTTGCTAACTTGCATGTGAACAGGTCAACCATTCATTAAAGTGTCTGCTTAACCGGTTAGTAAGTAAACCCTTACTTTTAATACATATGTAAGAATCCTTCTTTCTCTATCATTTCTAACTGGAACTCCAAGGTTGCCAGTGCCTTGTCATACTAATAGGATTGTTTTCATATAAGAAGATGTATTGGACCACAAAGTTTTGTGTGGGTTTTGTATCACCACTTTTTTTATTGGGCAACTTGATACTGCTTGAATTTGTCAGCAGTGGAACTGCCTTACTCCCTTACAGAGTGCCTTCAGAACCATTTGCAGCCGTTCTGCAAGTCCCATGGATTACAATCATTTTAGGATGATAGCAGGTTCTGCATTTTAATAGAGAAAAAAAAAACAAAAAACTTACAACCAGAACCGTCTTGTCTTTTCAGGCTGGCTGCTGGATAGACATTTAGTGTAGCGAGAAAAAAAGATTATTTTTTTTTAATTCACTATTCCAGAATAGCATATTCAGGGGGTGAAAAAAAATTATACCTTATTATTCTTAGAGACATTACGAACAAAAAGCTACACCTCGGAGGGTGGGGGATGTTGAGAGCCTTGACACCTCACCCTAATAATTTGTCTGGCAGCTCATTTTTTGCAGCGTAACCAAGCACAGAATTAATGCCAGAGAGTTAAGTTCAGTACAGTTTAAAAGCTATGACAAGGAAAAATTTAGCCCAGAATTCCGTGCTTTATTAGCCTGTGTTACATAAAACCAAATACAATTATTAAATGGTGCAACTAAATGATTGATCAGACTGCAATGGAAGATTTTTCCTGTACTTAGTCACTTCCCCACGGTAACTAGGTCTCCCAATCCAGAGAAAAAAAAAAAAAGGTTGTGAGTCATAAGGGCTTACTTAGGAGAAGAGGACAAATCAGTGATATAGAGATGGGCAAAAATGGCTCATGGCTGCAGGAAGTCATCAGTTTGCTTTAACAAGAAAATATCTGGAGAACATCAGAAGGCATACAACTGCAGAAGAGCTGCTCTCCAATATGCTGCACACAAGATTCTCTGACATCAACTTAACCCCCCCCCTCAAAAAAAAGGGAAAAAACAAGAAAATAAAAAAACAACAAGATTTTATAGTATTCACACTCCAGTACAGTGAAGTCCGTTATCCTGAGCAGTGTTCCTCTACAAAAGAATTTGACCAATAAAGCTAGAAACTTGCAAGAGAGTATAGATCAGTCTGGATCCCACATACCATGACATTCTTATTCACTACTTCAGTTATCCTCTTTCTGATCTCTTCTGAGATTTGTTTTTCTCTACACAGAATCACTGCTGGCAGAGAAAGGAGTCTGTCTCTTCCCCCTCCTAGCCCGTCACCTCATCTCATTCTTGCCTAATTGCATGTTTCTCTACAGAGCACATCAGATTTGGAGTTTTTTCATTCATTCCTCCTTTACAGGCACCCCGTGCCTTTGTCTGTAGCTATTCGTCAGCCAGCAATGGCCAAAGGAAGAGAAGCCTAGCATGGCCAAACGCTCTTATTTCTTAGTCTGGGAATGGGATGAGAACTGAACATCATTCCTCCATCCAGTTTGTATTTTCAAACAGGTGCCTCAGAACAACTACAGCTTTAGAGATGTTGGAACAACTAGGAAAAAGCATTTTGCAGGAGTCACACTGTTAAAAAAACTCTTCAAAGAGTGTATTCTCCCCATTTAATAAAAGTTCAACAAGCTGCTATACAAAGGCCAGGAATTTCTGACCGCCCCAGTACTCCACTGGAGGATCACACATTCATACAAGTGAAGACGCCCTTTCATAGCTGCATAGGAAGGAAGAAGCACTAGATCACCTACCCATGTATCCACAATTGCTGAAGCCATAATTGTCTCTTGTCAACAATATAAGGCCCAAACCTCTGCAATTTCAGGTTTTAAACCTCCAAGCAGCTACAGCTGATCCTGTGGTTTTATAACCACCAAGCCTGCCAGCAACTGTCTCTTCCTACATCCCTGCCAAGTTATTTGCTGCACAATCTTTTAAACATTACAGTAAGAGTCAGCATTAGCTACTGGAGTCAGAAGGGTGGGTTTTATGCCCACAACTTCCAAAATACTCAAACACTCCACCTAGAAACAGCCATAGAAGTGTTACAAAGCAGTTTGCCCAAAAGAGTAGCCTTCCATGAATCTAGAGACTTTAGCCTGCTTTAGAAGTTTCAGATGGGATAAAAACAAACTCCTTTGATGCAGTATTATTGGCTGCACTATGCAAATTCCTGCTGCTCCAAACACCCCTAGGGAAAAGCAAGCAATTAACTGGCTGCTTACTAGTGCTCTTAATTTACATCAGTTAATTGCCCTGGATTATTCCTGGGCAGGGAGGGATTTCCTCTCTTCCAATAGTGTGTCTGCAACAGCAGAGAGACTCCTCGCAGGGTGATGTTGATTTCTAGTATAATCATTTAGCAGACAGACAAACAAGACATAGGGGCGGGGGGGCGGCGGCGCGGACCCGAGGAGTTAGAGTTGAGATCTTGGAACTCTCTTTCAAGCAGATCCCATTGTAGTCCTCTGAACAGCGATTAAGCACAGATAACAGCTTTATTGTGCAAATTCAGGGAGGCCCTCTCGTTGCACGGGGGGGGGGGGGGGGGGGGCAGAGAAAAAAAGAAGTCAGCCAAATAAGGTTGTTCGAGCTGCACCAAGGCAGGAAAGAGTCCAGGAGATGACGTCGCTAGAGGAAGCTTTTAGTCAGTTTCCTTTATAACCTGGAGCAGGGCCAGAGCTACCTCTTCCCGAGGAGTTTCTCTGTGAGAAGTGTCAGTGGATCAGCAAGGACATGCAGAGCCCAGCAACTCGGGAAGGGTTCTGCTCCCCCTGCACAGCCAGCCTCACAAGAAGCAAGGACAGAGGGCGTTTGAATCACACGGTTTCAGTTCATCAGCTGGCTTTCGGGTGGCTACCTAGGGACTTCAGTGAGCTCTGTGCTGGAGGATTTCACTTCAGACCAGACATTATACATAAAACAACTGAAACAAGTTTCCTCTAGAGGCAGTGATGCCATTTCCTGTCAAAAAAGGAGTCCATATTAAGACATCTTATGAACCATCCTCACGAGAAAAGCAAGAACTGTAATTAACCTTCAGGGGTGATTAATCAGACGAGGCAGTCACCCCAAGGAAAGTGCTGCAACCCCTTGCAGGTCCAAAAAAGGTACTGCCTGTAAATGATAAGGGGACAGGATATTTGCAAGAAGTGAGTGATGACCAACCCCTGATATTATGCACTCTTTTCCCCACAGGATTCTTATAGTAGAAGCAGCAGATCTAAAGCTTTCCTTGGGCTCCTTTTATTGTGTGTGCCTCACCAACCTGCTTCTTGCTCATCTGCTTCAAGCAACAAATCAAGAAGTCAAAAACAAAAGAAAGTACTCAACTAACATTTAATCTTCTAGAACCTCCGTGTCATAAGCACTCTTAGGCCTAACACTGTCACATTAAAGTTTGAAGAACTGGGTCACAACTACCAACTCAGATCAGGCACTCAGAATAGTTCTTGCTCACTACAGTCTGAAGCTACTATAACTGACGGGTTTTGGCAACACTGCCAGTTAGGCGCAAGGCTTGCCATAAGAAGTGAAAGCAAGATTTTACCAGTAAGTAAAAACAAAGTGAACACTAATTTATCAGTGGCATTCTTTAAACTCCCCGTTTAACTCTAACGTAGAAGGCCTCTAAGTACCAAACAGAAGCTTCTGCTCGCTATCAGGCTTAACTATTTCACCTGCACAAGAGGTAAAACGTTGCTATTCTTGCAGAATCTAGGAACCAAGCTGATTAATACAATACACGCTAGGGCGTAAAGGCCTTTCCTGGCTTGTAAAATCCCATGGTAGGTATAAAGCTCCAGATAATTCATTGTATAAGAGTCCAGTAGTTTACCTGGTTCCGCTATACACTCAGCACATTTTAGCTATCACTGTTTCTGAAATACAAAGTCATCCGAAATTCACCAACAGGGTCAACACAGACTTCTGTGTAAAGCAAGCTCTTGGGGAGCTGTCAAACACACCTTTTCACAGCAACTCCATGTATCCGATAGTGTTAGAAGAAAGGTACAATGGATCAAGTTTGCCTAACAAGCTAGCACCCATGTCACACCAAAGCCTGTCTAACTTTGGTCAGTGCTGCCAAGCTTCACAAGTTATACTGAATGAGGGAGAGGAGATACAACACCAAAGGGTTGGTCCTCAGATAAGACAGAAGGTATCTGGAATGCTTCTAGTGTTCCTTCATACCACAACAGGATCCAAACCCAGGGCATCAAAAGAAAATTGTCCATCCATTACAAGTCATGGTTTCCATCACTGTCTACCCTTCTCCCTAAGCTGTCAAGACCTCTAGCAAATTCCACAAGGAAAAAAAAAAAAAAAAAAGGATCACCAAACAATTGTAGCATTCTGCTCATAGCTGCCATCTTGTTGCAGTATTTGGTAGCAACTAGCTATACATCAAGAAACAGATTACTGAGTGGATTCTCCTGATACCTACCACATTCTCTGTTACCTTTCTTCTAACCAGACCTATGCAATTCCAAAGAACAAAGGTAGATATGCTTCAAGGTCCTTTGGGGTCCAACTGGGAATTAGGACCATCAATTTAAGCTACAGGCAGTGCCCCCAAAGGCCCCAAAGGCTATTGATACACTGAATTTTAGAAAGTATTAAGGGAAAAGGCAACAGCAGAAAAAAACGTTTTTTAAAAATCTTAAGTAGCATCATAGAGCTGAGAGTACCAATCTTACCATTCCTTTGTGCTGGAGACTTCATGCTTGTCCAAGTCAATTTTGTCTGCAGTAACACTTTGCCCTAGAAACCTGGAGACTTAGTCTGAACATTGAGAGAAACACTTAGTTCTTCTAATGCAATAAGAGGAGTCCAAACTTCATTAGTTTGAAGCTTTCTGTATTCACAAGATTAGCTCTGATTAAACCCACTTCTCTACGAGTAAAGACTATGCTACCTAGAACAGAACTGCTCAAGCCCTATTGATAGGACAGTTGAATGCACACCTCATACACATCAGATGTTCAGGTTTCAAGTTCAGTGGCCTACCCATTCATATAGCCACAAAGTACATTCATAGGCAAAATAGTTAATGAATCCTGATACAGAAGCATTGCTTTTTCTAATAGCTAAAAATACAGTAAAATATCAGCCCATTTAATGGCCGTGACTGGTACAGGAAGAAAAATGTCTTTTTCTTTCCCACTCCTCCAACTAAGATGGTTTTTGTAACACTAAAGTTCAAGCAATCGACAATGGAGCTTGGACTAGCCATCAATGTGACAGCTCATTCACTTCTATCAGGATTTGGAACCAAGTGAGACTTCCAGCTCTGCCCAGCCTGAAATGACTCAGTGAGAGAGCAGAGCACTAGTCAGTAAGCATGAGATCAGAGCTACTCATGGCCAACAAACACACTTCTCACAACTTGGGGAGAGACTTTACAGAGCTTGACAATGGCTTGCAAGAGGCATTTCAGCACTCAAATACTTCCATGCCTCTGCAATACAAAGTGTGTGTGGGAATTATATGCCCTCTTTGGTGCGTGCTTTAACCGTGTACATCTTGCAAACGTTTCGGAACAAAAAAACTATAAGCCAGAGTTGGTTCTTAACTATAAGATCACTTTAGATAAAACAGGGAAGCTTTCCCCTAGAGAGCATGGCAGGACCAGCAGGCCAGTCCATGATGGACTTTCTACATAGCCTACAAGGCCTGCAGCAACCAAACCCCCCCAACTGTGCAGACATTACACTTCACAGCAGCAAATCATGTGCCACTGGTTCAAAGGTTACCAGAGTTAATCTTGGATTCCTATTAATAGTGCTCCAAAACATAGTGCCACTTGTAGCAAATCTCATGTAACAAAATGGCAATCTCTAGCTAGATGTGTTAACATTTAGCCTATCTTAAGGAGGAGTAGGGACTCGGAACTCGACAGGTTTTGCTGCTCAAGCCACGCAGCAGCATGTTCTGTAAGCCTGGTGAGATGAATGATAAGAGCTACCAAACACTTTAGACACAAATGTTTTTCCTGCCCAGCCAGAACTGTTCCCTGGAACATTTCCTCCATCTGTCTTCTTCACAATGGATTTATTTTTGTGATGAAGCCCACATATAGCTACAGGTAACTGCTCCAGTTTCACCCACATTTGACCTCGATTGAGGAAAGTCACTTGCATTTTACTGTTTTGTTAATTAAGTAGCTATTAGCAAATCTTAAGCTAGCACACTAGTAGTCATGTTTCTTTCACATGAAGAACTGATTACACAGTTATGCCAGCATATCCTGTTCCTGCAAACCACAGCTCAAGAAATAAAGTTTAAAATATTATTTCTGTTGTGTCTGCAACTAGGCCAGATGGGGCAGGAAACCAAAGGCTAGTGGCTGATACAGCAGGAGGCCTGCAGCTCTGTACCTCAACAGGCACAAACATCTGAATCACCTTCTGCAGAATCTAAGGTGTGCAGTACAGTGTCACAGCAAAGCACTTGCATTTATTTATCTGTTCCAGTTTTCAAAAGCTCTGAAAGCAGAACTGCTCTGTCAGAACCAGAAAGCAGCAGAGTGAGAAGATGAATCCAGCCTAGGCTGTGTCTGCAGATACAGAGGCTGCAATGAGCACCTTGTAGCAAGTACAGTGTCATAACTTTCAGATTCAGCCTGTTAGCGGGAACCCTGACGCATAAGTGTCTCTGCAACACTTTCAGGATTTCTTGGCTAAGTCACACTAAAAGAAGTCACTCATCACAACTGTAAACTCCCTTGCTAAAAGGACTCAACTACATTTTACAACAGAAGTCCCCTAACTTGAGCTACTTCCGTTAATCTTACTGAACTTGTTGCCTGGTGTTGGGGGGGTGGGGTGTTTTGGTTTGGTTTTTTAGGAAGTAAATCTTCACTCATCATTGCTGATGTTTGAAGAAAGGCCTTTCTAAAGCTTCAGAAGAATACTGCCTTAACCTTTAAGTGGCTTGAGTTTGATATCCTTTAAGATGTTGATGTTTAAGAAGAAAAAAAAAAAATAAAATCCAGCTTTTGTCTCAGAGAGCTGGCATTTAGGACAGCAGGAAAAGCAGAAGTCAGTCAAACGGGCACTTAATACCTATTTTAAAGTAACATAGTTAAACTAGCTGTAAAAAAAAAAAATAATCAAGGTGGATTCCATTTCAACTTCCACTTACATAGGGGTGGGGTTTTGTTTAGGGCTTTTTTTCCCCCCTCTCCTTTATGTAAACCACAGGCTCTCAGCTTAACATGTTCTTAGGCCGTGTCAGATCACTCCCAGCAAGGAAACATCCAGAGCCTTCCAGCCTGCTCCTCCCTGTTTTATCAATGAAGGGCTAGGACTAACTCACTTACTCCAACCAGGAGAAATTAAATGGAAAAACCCCATGCTCCTCATTAGTCACCAAACTCCTGCCGCGAGGAGAGTCAAGTACGGACTTGACCAGACTTTCTGAAGTACCGAGATCTCTCCAGCCAAGAAACACTTCGAGTCAAGCTGGGACAAGGCTCCCTCGCAACTCGAGCTGACGAATTACAAGTTGTGAAAACCCCAGCCTCTCCTCTCCACAGGGCACACGGGAGGCGGCCATAGAACTCGTTAACTCCCCACCAGGCTCCAGAAAGCTTCACCCAGCACGCCTTCCCCATCCCGGGCGCACCCGCGGGGCGGGCGGCAGGCGCCGCTCCACCGGACATCTTGGAGAGGAGGGGCGGCCTGGGCAGGGCGCTGCCCCGCCGCGCCGTTACCCGCCCGCCCCGAGCGGGCGGCCGCGGCCCGGGCGGGGCCCCGGCCCGGCAGCCGCCTTAAGCCCGGCCCGGCCCCTCAGGCGGGGGGTACCGCGGCGGGGCAAGGAGCACAAGATGGAGGGGCGGGCGGGCGGCCCCGCGCCACACACCCGACCCGCGCTCCCCGGGACTCCCTCCTCCCCCCCCCCGCCCCCAGCTCCTCTCCTCTCGCCCTCCGGGGCGGCCGCCGGCGCCTCCCGGGCGGGGCGCAGGCGAGCCCGGGCGGGCAGGTCCCCCAACCCCCCCGCCCCGGGCCGGCCGGCGGGCGGGCGAGGCGGGCAGCCGAGGCACCGCCGTCCTCTCCCGCCGCGAGGCCCGGGCGCCGCCACACCCGCCCGGCCCCGGGCGCCAGCCCCGCTCGGCCGCCGTGGCTGAGCCGCCCCCGCTCCGCTCCGCCTCGCGGCACCCACCGTTTTCGGCATCTTCCCGGCGGACTGGACACGGCAGGTAGCTCCTCCTGCGCCGGTGGGGCTCTCCGCGGGCTCCTCGCTGCTTCTAACGGGACTCCGCGCCGCGCCTCTCCGCCCGCCCGCCCGCCCCGGCGCAAGCCCCGCCCCGCGCGGCCCCGCCCCCGCTCCCGCGCCCGCTCCCGCTCCTGGTCCCCGCCCCGCTCCCGGGCCCGGCTGCCGTCGTTCGGGGCTGGAGCTGCGGCGCCCCCGCCCCGGCCCCGGCCTCCTTAGCGGGGCGCGGCCCGGCCCGGCCCGGCCTCCCCGCGCCGCATGGCCCGGCCGGGCCGGGCATCGCCGCCGAGGCTCCGGGAGGCCTCGCCGCGGGCGGAGGGCGAAGCGTTCGAGGCCCCCCCCCGTGGCAGCGGTCCCCTGCGAGGCGGCCCGGGAAGGGAGCGGCCTTGGAGGCGGCGGCGGCAGAGCCCCAGCAGGGCGAAAGCCGGGGGGGTTCCCGCACCCCCGGAACCGGGTGCCGAGAAAGCCCTGAGCGCTGAGATTTATTTGCGTGTCGGGTGTCAGTGGGACTTCTGGTCCTTGCTGAAAGCATTATTTTAGAACATAATGCTCGGTTATGGGTCAAAGGGAGACCGCGGCTCTGACGTGCAATGGATCCTTTTGTCTCTCCTTCGTTCTGAGTCATGCACGCTTGGGGTGCAGCTCAGGGGTGCTGCCCGGCCAACAGCCTCCTCAGGCCTCGGCACGTTCTGCGGGCATGGTGTCACATACAAGGTTTTCGTAGCTGTTTAACTAGGAAGCACGCGTCCCGCTCCAGGTGCTTCAACAGCACAAGGGGCTGAGGCTCCCTGAAGCTGGGCTGGCAAACCACCTCAAGTCTTCAAGCCTTCTCCGAGGCCGCCGCCGCAATCACATGGTGTAAATGAGCAATCGAATTCCTGGGTGAAAAGAGTTCAAGGACCAGCTGCAGACCGCTCGCCATAGCTTCCCCTGCCATCTGTGTTTGGAACCATGATGGAGGAAATAAAGGTGCAGCATTTATGTGGGGATTTGAAGAAGCCATCTCATCTCATTTGGGATTTTGAACATTACTGTCCAACAGTGACCCCAGTCCTATTTTCTCCCAGGGCGGGGGGGGGGGGGGGAAGTCATTCTTTTTAAAGTTAACAGCTTGTGTCCAGAAGACGGAAAAGAAATGAACTCAGTAAATTTAATGTCTTATTTTTTAAGCAAAGTAGAAACCTATCTTCCAATTTTTCTTGAATTTGTCTCTTCTTGTCAAAGCAGCTTAAACATTTGCGATCTTTAACACATCTTGGTTGATGGAAAGACCATGCAGACTAGCTGTACTTCATACCTAATTTCTTCCTAACATGTTGAATAAGTGAAGATTGTGTTAATATGAGAACACATAAATTCAGGTATAAAATAGGAAGAGAGCAAGCCAAGCTCTACTAGACCGTTCAGCATAGACTCCTGCTGAGTAAACTGTTTTCTTTAATTTGATTACAGCAATCTGCTGAGATTAATATTAAACTGAGGTATGTTGAGAATTGACATCAGATTCATAGTAACACTTTGTAGGTCTTTAAAAGTTCCAGTTCATTCAAAAGATCTCAAAATGCCTTGTAAATACCCATAATTAAATCCTCAGGATCTGCAGAAAGGAAGTTTCTCATTTTTTCCCCAAGGAATAATATTGTTGTAAAAGTATATGTAATATAAAACAAATAATTTTTAAACCAGAGGCTTATAAAATGTGTTGATTTGCTTTTCAATGTGATGTTTCCTCACCATGCAGCATAATGTGAGAAAGAGAAAATGCAGAATAGTTCTCACCCTATAAAAAAGAAAAATGAAGTCTGTAAGAGACAAGGCCTGGCCTCACCCCAGAGTATACTAGGAGTAATACTACAGAGAATAATAAAACTATTCCTGTGCCAACCTGGCAGGAGATGGAAATGGGGTCCATAAGCTTTGTTTGCTTCACCTGACTATGCAGGTTTCACCTAAACTAGAATCTCTGTGCTGTGTCTGCATAGGAAGAAACATCAGCGTAATTGGATTGATGTAAATTGGTGTAACTTTTCTACACAAGAAGTCGCAGGGTCCCTAACAGCCTATTTTACAAAGTTTTCTTCCTTTTCTGTAGGGATTGGCGCTCGGAAGATCTCGCGATGTACGGAAAGAGAAGGGTTAAAGGAGGCGGGATGACCGACAGACAGTATATAAGGGCGTGACGCAGTTGAATAAACGCCATTTGCAGCATCCTCATATTGGTGTCAGTGCTCTGTGGCCCAGGGTATGGTGGACCCTGTGCCGAGTCCCACGGGGTGATCAGACGAATGTCTACACTTTTCTGACTCATTTTCACATTAAGACTTTCTTGGACTAGGTCAAACAAGACTGCTCCATGGAAGGGTTCCACTTGTTGCCTACAGAAATTGATAACTGACGGAAGAGATCTAGAATAATAAAGGCAGTTGCTCATGATTTTAACAAATGACAGAGGGCAGCCACAGTGGCAGGTTTGGATCCAGGAATATTATAGGTGTGAGCTTTCTCACTGCATTCAGGTGGCTCTGGGGAGACTTCTTCATCAGCATGCTAACATCATCATATATGATGGGGAGAGCCTGATTCTGCTTTGATTGGGACTTCTATTCCAAAATTTCTTCATAAGACTGCGGTAACTCTTTGGAGCCTTTAATCATTCTTTTTCACAAAGATGATAAAACTTCAGATGATAAAAGTCTAGCTATTTCTTTGCCAAATTTAAGGAGCCATAGTTTAGCATCCAGGGAACTAACATTTTCTTCATAGCTCTAAGGACAGGAGCTGTGATGCAAGCGAAGCCCCGTGCCAGTGAAACAATCGAATCCAAAGCAGCTGCATTCCCTCTTACAGTGTGCCAGGCATTGGCTGTGTGCACAGAAGAGTCATGGACCCCACATCAGTCTACAAACAGTCTGAAGGGGTGAGACAAAGCAAAGTGAATTCTACAGCACGACAGACACTTCTTTCTCACCCCGGCCACTTCTCTTGTCCTTCTTCTCTATTGTAGCAATAGCCAAACAAAATACTATTCATGCCACTTTGAAGGACAAGGGTTCCCTGTGACAGGCAGATGAGTCTCTAAGCTTTACTTCCTCTCCTGCTTCTTCATTTCCTCTTCCCCTTCCCTGTGGAGTGGGAGGACAAGACATCTGAAACATTTATAACCGTTTAGTGCCCCAGCTGCACTGTCATGAGGAATTCCTGCTGTGGAGGTGCTGCACCAAGATCTCGCCTCCCCCACAGACCTCTCCTTTGCCAGCTGCTGAGGGGGGACGGCGGTATCAAGCAGAGGCTTTGCTGAGCCCTCCCTGCCTGGCCACGTGTGAGAGCAAGCACATCAGTGGATTCCTCGAGAGCCACAGGCAGGGGTTATCTCTCTGCCCCGACTGCAGGATGAGATTCCAAGGGGCAAAAAGTGTCAGCTGACTAAAGATCCTCCCTGGAGGAGGCTGTAGAGATGAGTAGCATTACCCAGGACCTCAAGAATGCTGGTTTTTTCCAGACTGCTCAGAGCCCAAATAATATTAAAGTATTTCAGAATTAGATTAGACCAGGATGACATTAAGCATCCTCCTGGGGGGAGGTCAAGTATGTCACTGGAGAATTATTGTCTCGGTTTCATTCACATCAAACCTTTTGTAGTACCTTCTTTTAAGCAGGAAAAGCACGTAAATTATTTGGTCTGAAATACCAGAATTAGTTAGCATGAGCACTTAAACAAGGGGCCATTTAATCAGCCTATAGTTTTTTTTGATTAATGCTGGGTAACTTGAACTGCCCTTTGCGTAGCTTTCACAGAAGATAGAGGCCTTATTCCATCCAGCTTGCTGCAATGTAACTAAAAACAAACAAACAAACAAAAAACCCAAAGCAAAGGTGTTCCATACTAGAAGGTGTATTTCAGAGGGCTGAAAGAAGTTTAGTTTGATTCACATAAGCAAAGGGAGGCACAAAATGAAATTGTTACCATAGTATGAGAACTACACCTTCACCACACAGTAGTCCTGGGTTGTCCTCTATTTAAAATCAACCAGTCTGGTTATGAGCTATTCTTTGCATAGCAGGTAAGCTTCTTTCTCCTGCTCTTACAGTTTCCTTCTGCTCAGACATTAATGCCTACAAGTTCACAGTGAGGTGCCTTCAATGGTGATCTTGGATCATTTTAGTGTTTGATTGTGTTTAGAGGTACAAAGCACCTTCTCTGCCAAACACCCTTGCCTCTTTGACACCTTTATGCCTTGAGCAGCAGGGTAATCTTTTGCAGTGATTCTCAAGATGGGCAGATGAGAGGGGCAAAGGAAAGGGAGAGCATAGCACATTGGCTGAAACCAGGACACTCATCTAGGGAGGCAGGATTTGAAAAGGCTGAGAATAATTCTATTCCCACTCAGCTGCTGGAACAGGGCAGAAGCTGGTGGCGCCGTTGGAAGTGTGACGCCATTTATCTGATGCCATTTCCACTACAAGGAATGGGGGTCATTACAGTGTATGGTCGCAGCTCCTGGCTTGTCCATTCCCCAGGGCAGAAATAGCTGGAACTGCCTGGAAATCCCCAGGATTCATGTCTGCTAGATGCTCTGTAAAGCCCTATTTCCTAGTTCCCTCCAGCATATAAGTCCCCCACTGCCAGTGAGGCCCCTTCAAGGAACAAGGGAGAAGGTAGGACTAAGGACAATGACTCACTGTATGGCCCACACCACTCACCTCACCCTGTGTGTCTGGTGTCCGGGGATATGCTGTGTTTGTGCAAGAGGAGACTGAAGAGGAGTCTTTCAAACCAGACAAAGGGTGTGCAATGTATGCAATGACCACAGGAAAAAAAGGTAATAACCACCCATCTGCTAGAACTGGCTCTTCTTCAATTGTTTTTTCTGTGTACCATATAGGAGCAAGTGCTTGTATGTTGCTTGCTTTCTACACCTTGTACTGCTTGCAGCAATGGGGGGAACAAAAGGAAATCTAATGGATATTCTGGGACCTCACTTCAAATGTTTACAGCCCAAGTAACAGATAACATAACTAGCAGGAAGAAAACAATGAATGGGAATATGTTTTGCCTGTTTGGGTGAAAGGTATTAATAAATAAATTCTCTGAAATCTATGCAGAATTGGAACAATGTGAGCTTTGGAGACTGACACTGGCACCTTCTCCTCAGAGCAAGGAGGTGGGGTAAGTCCCCCGGTCTGTTCCATCTCAAAGTAGTGAAAAGAAATTATTCCTGTGGGCGATGGGAGGAATCAAGCTAGGGCTCTCAGTTTTAGAAAAGCTATCTAATCTAAAAAGTAGCTCCAAAGGTATTTATTCTGATAGGTTTGACGGTGTGATGTGTATCCAAAAGGAAACATGCTTATTCATATGTTTTTCTCAGAGGCCATTAAGCTTTTACGGTAGTCATGGTCAACTGAAAACATACTGGAAGCAGGGAACTAGAGGTAAAATACTGCATTACCCATGGCACTTTACCCCCTGAGGCAGTCCACAAAGTCTGTGGGACACACACCAGAGCTGTCTAGGCCAGCAAAGCCTCTCTGTAAACAAACCATGACAGAAAAAACAATTAAAGCTCCAAAATCTAATAAAACCTGTCACTCTGTTCTTCATCCACCTTACTTTCTTAACAGGACAATCCAAAGCTTTATAGGCATAAAATCTAGCAAACCTTTTATTCACTAGGGCTCAGACCAGTAAGGGCTTACACGCAACACTAATAGGCTTTGCTGCAGAAAGAGAGGCAACTTGGAATCTTCGGGACAGATCTTCACAGTTTCAGTGCCCCAAAGTAACAGGCTTTCTGGGAGTTTTCTGGTCCCTCCCTCTCTCCCGCTCTGCCTCCTTCTCAGATGGCTGGTGTGGAGCCAAGATGATGGTACTAGTGTGATGACCATGTAGGGAGGGCCACTGCCTTTCTGACTCAGAGACTGGGAACTCGGAGGTTGTAATGAAGGCCACCAGGCGTTTCCTTCCATGCCTGCCAGAGAATGTGAGTGCCCAGTCCAGCCTCCGGGGCTGAGGACCAGGCTCCAGATGGCTCTGATACAGGTAACCGCTGGACAGGAGTCTGTTGGGACTGCATTTACTTACACTGGGGTTTTCTGAAGCTTTCAACATGGAATAATCAGGAGTAATTGTGTACAGGCTGAGTCCAAGATGGTGAAAAAGGGCCATAGAAAGACCAAACTGAGTGTTACTGAGCAGGAACCAGGGAGAAGCCAGTTCTGAGAGGGATTTTCAGGTCAATATGGTTTGGCTCCAACTTCAACACCAGCCAGGGGCCTGATACACTGAGATGAGTGAATCACCAAGTGTCTTCTTCACAAATGGCTCCTGGAGGAGTTAAAAAGGTTCTAACTAAATTCAAGTGCCCAGTCATCTACTTGCCACATTTGATGCTGGCCCAAGGCAGGAAAGATCTATTCACTCAGCATGGTTCAGACTCTCACTGTTTCGGCTACAGAGTGGTTATTAAAAGTTACTTGCAATTGACTTTGAAGGAACGAGACCATTACCAATCAACTAGGTAGCAAAGCAGCTGTGCTGAGATGACAGCAAAATGGACCCTGCCTAGGGGTTGATGTCTATTCCAAAAAATACATTATGAAATAAGAGCCAATATAAGTTATACATTCCTATCCCTCTATTTTTTCTAATCAAATAAACTTCTGGATTTTGGTGTTCTCCTAAACCTCATTAACCAGAACCCCTGAAAAATATTCTCAAAAAACATTCCAAGGACAATCTCTGACTAGTAAGTCATTCTGTGTTGCTGTAGAAAGCAAAGAAGGAAAGAATGGGTGGAAGAGGAAAAGAAGAGCTTGTTTTATGGGGGGTGGAAAGCAGTGAACAGGAAAATGAGAGTTCTGCAGAGACAGCAATAACAAACCTCATTTCTTCGAAAGTCCTGAGACAGCCATCAAGACAGAACCTGCCTACAGGTGCTGATGTTAAACATCACCCCTTTCTTTTTCTTATAAACATGCTTGATCAATTTGCCTCTCCATGAACAAAGTAAAGGTAGCTGAGGCACTGAAAATCCACAACCACCAGCCTAATTAAAATTAAGCTGTTAAAGTACTGTCCTGTAGATCAGGTACGGAGACTAGAACGTAGCTCTCCTTGGTCCTATGAGCTGTGCCAGTGGGTGACTGGATGATTTTATATTCTTCTTTATTAACCTAGCAATAAAAGTAATATAATAATATTGGCTATATTAGGGAGGGCTGACAAAGTTGTCATCTTAAGGCTTCAGGCAACAGTGCAAATTCTTTACTTTATGTTAATTATTTATAAATAAATGTTTCTACATATTATCTAAATTCTTGATTTAAAAGAATTGTTTCCTGGATATTTTTTGAAGCTGACAGTGCAAAGAGTTTATCTTTAAAATCTTTTGAGGTTTTATAGCTCGAGTACTTCAGAGCACTGCTAACAGCAAGAACCTGACAGGCTGATGGCAGGACAAGAACAACAGCTGTTTTTCTTGTCCAGGCTCTGTGATATATAAAAGGGAAAAACTGGACAAGAGTCCGATCCAGATCCCACCAACTGCAAATTTGCACAACAGATGCTGATGATTATGGAGTCTCGGTCTCTGCATCTTAGTACTTTGTATCATCATGCATGGTAATGGGTCTAAAATACGCCCCTTTACTTGGAAAGTGTCTCTGTGCTCATGTTGCATGGGTGTTAAGAACAGCTGGAAAGTCAGGGTCATGTATCTGAGCCATTCACTCTGCATGGGTAGAAATACAGCTGTACCACTGTACAACAGGATTTGAACAACTCAGTATTACCTCACATCCACTTCTGTATCTCGTGTCATCCTAGAAAGTGTGTGGTGCAGCCTGTTGGCTGAAAAACTTCCTTGCTTACTTGCAAGATTCAAAATTAAATTTGAGTGAGATAGTAACAGATCCTGGCATTCATCCTACCTGAGTGTGTCAGTAGCCCCAAGCGCAGTAGGATACAGTCCCTCTACTGTGTGGGCGTGCTTGCGTGCGTGGGTAAGAGAACCAGCAAGGGAGTGGCAGAGGAGGAGCTTGCTGCAGCCAGAGCAACAGTTTCTACAGACCATTAAATAAGCTGTTGCCGTACCATCACCAGCTTTCAGCACAAAGTTTGATGAAGTCTGGTTCATGTTAAACTCAGTAAAAAAAACAAGCTTTCAACTCCTGGACAGTTCTCCCTGCCCCCTTTTTTCTTTAAGGTCCAGAGCATTTAGTGCCCTGGGGCAGTGGCACATAGGCTCTTCATGCACAATCTGCTCAGTGACCCAGTTTCATGTCTGCAGAACGCTGCTCACCGCCTGCTCACATGCACAGGGAGGCCCAAACAAATGTCCCATCACTTCAATATTCCCAGCCTAAGCCTGTCTCCCCTTTGCATTCATCAACAGCACAGCATTCCCACTGTGGGAAAGGGAACAGAATTATTCCTCCAAGAATCGTCTATCCTAAGTAGCAGTTATCTATTTGGAAGAAGCAGCCAGTGAATAGGCTGTGTGCTAACCCCCAGGCAGCCCTGCCTCTGGTGGGCTTGGTGCTTTGGGCTGTAGTGCATTCCACTGCAGGCCAATGTGGTGGTCAGGCTGTAACTGGGCTGGGTTAAGAAATTTTCACACACCCCCATCATCACCACCTCTAGATCTCCTGAAGTTTACCAGCTCCTCAGCCACCGAACCATGCAAGTAAGCTGCGTCTACATTAGCTTTTTAGTTCAGGTGAGGGGTTTGGTTCTGAAGTTAATTTCCTATTCACTGCTTTTTACTTCCCATCATGGTGCAGTCTCATACCTGGTGAAGTGAATTCCTTTTGGGTGAAAATAAGCCAGAAGATTGTGCTTCCAGGGGTGCATCTGTTGTGCTCCAGCTATTGGCAAGCATTCAGTTAATTGGACCAGAACAGAGCAAGTCCAAAATAAGCTCCCTCTGAAACACGTTTAGTGTGAATGTTAAATATTCAGCAGCAGCTCTCTTGTTTTCCAGATCTGCTCCTATTACACCACACTACTTGTTAATGTAGGCATGCTTACTTGTCAAAATGATCCATGCTTGCTTGTGTGTCTGTTGAACCTGTCCAAACTTTTTTAGCAGGATGGATTTTAACCTGGGTCAGGGTGACAGAACTGAGTTAGGGAGCAAGGAGACACGAAGATTCACTGGCACGTCTGTGGCGACAGTAACCTCCAATGAAGACAGTCTCAAATGCAGCCAGAACAGCACCTTCAGCCTCAGGCCAGCTGAGCCATCCCTGGGAGCCTGGCTAGCCCATGGGCGCACTGAGCACCAAACTGTAGTTCTGAAGTTGGCTCCTAAATTCTCCTTCTCCCCTCTGCAAAATGCCACAGGCTTACCCATGGACTCAGGATTGACTGGTTGACATAAAATTCCTCCTGGAATGTAAGTGTGCACCTCCCCAGAGGTTTTACCCTCCAGTTAGCCTCTACTCCCACTCATGTCTCCCTGACCTTCTCTCTTGCCTGCCACTGTGATTAGAAAGCCTTCTCTCCCTCACACACAGAGCAGCTGCTTATAATCTAACTTCCCTCTGCTTCTCCAGGGCTTCAAGACTGACTCGATGCTCCAGGCATTCCAGCTCCTACAGAGCAGCAACAGAGCAGGGAGGAAGCTCTCAGTCTCGCCACTAAGATTAAGTCAGTTCTCCCCATTGTACTGAAACTTGGTCAAGTGAATCAATGCACTGGAACATAGGGCTCAGACAGCCATAAAGAGGGAAAAGAAAACTGGCCCGTGCTTCCAGGTAGTGGCGCATAATGTGGAAGATGATCTCAGCACTAACTGTTTCAGACAAACTTTAGCAGTTATTTCCATCTAAGTCTTGGCTCCATTCATTTTGCCTGAGACTTAGACCTATTTTTGGAAACCTTAAAAATATACAGGGAGTTGCCAGCCATTTTTATTCCAGTGCAGGAACATTATATACTGAAGACATTACTCTTGGCTCCTGCTCAGATGGCAGTTTTTTTCCAGGTGAACACCAAACCCTGCCCCATGACAATGTTGTTGAGGTAAGTATTGCAGCCGTTTCTGTGCTAGAACACAAAGTAGACTCAAAAAAACACAGAACCTTATTGTGTGGGACATGCCTAGAGCAAGAGTCTAATCTGGGACTGTTCATGCTACCTCTCCCACCCAGGTGATTCACTCACAAGGGAAGGGAATTCCCTCCCACCTTTTTAACACTACATGGTGTGATCTGCAGTCAGGGTTGCATGACTATGAGAGACATGAGCCCCTGGGCAACCCTAATGCCCCCACACACTCTGCAACCAGTTCTTCTTTTCCCGGCAGCAAAACAATATGATGCACCACACAGCACAAACTGCACCACCCCCACCCACCCCCCAGTTAGACACAGGTGTGACAGATGGCATCATTTATTTCTCCTAGGTTTTTACCAAACATGTGGCATCTCTGATCCTAAAATGCAGAGAATTAAGGCACTTAGGATATTTGTACCAGCAGAGTGAGTAGGTTATAAAAAAAGAAAGGAATGGATAGGTTGGTAGATAGGTAGATAGAGCACAGATAGATGGATATGTAGATGTATAGATATATACATACATACTGTGTTCTTAGCTGTTCTCTGTCCCCGAAGTGGCTGCCTTCAGCAGTAGACACTCGGTCCCAATTATGCTTGCTCTGTTTCAGGAGAATTCTTCTGTCTTCATAGGGAACACAGACTTCCACTTTTAAAACACAGCCATAACTTTTTTTCCTTTGTATTAAATTTTTTTCTCTCACTCAACTCGTTCTGTTTGTTTGTTTTTAAGAAAAGAAAATCCCCTGAGTTAAAATAACAAGGAAAAAGCCCCCAATGTCAAAACTAGTTTTTCAAGCACAAACACATATTTTGAGAAGATCCCCAAGCCCAGGAGCCTTCCCCTTTCCGCACCAGAAACATCCCTCCTCAGCAATCCTGGGGGCAGGGAGGATTAGCTTACTGATGTACAGTGCTTTGAAAACACAAAAGTCCTCTGGGAAATTCTCTTTTAGAAACCACACAGCCATCAAGATACCAAAGTCCCTCTCAGTGAAAGGTTAGTGTACAGCTAAAAATATCCATTAAGGAAAAAGGATGGTTCCTCAAGAGCAAAGGAGGTCTCAGAAGTCCTCACTGAAGCCAAGGAGGAAGATGGCCTCCCAACAGTCCCAGGGCTGAGTCGCAACATACTGAACTTCTGTGTCTGTGTATGTGCCTTTTGGCTCTCCGTGATGATCTGAGAGAAAAGCAGCACAGCCAGGGTCAGGCTGCCTCTTTCCTGAATCACAGCACAAGGCTCCCCTAACAGCTCAGCAAGTCTCCCCAGGCTCAAAGTGCACCATCCTTTCTGAGGGGTGGTGGGGATCACAGAGGGCACAGCAGTTTCCTACAGCAGAAATCACTGGCAGTATTGGTGGAGCCCCATGGTTCAAGGGCACCAAAGTCTCTGTCTCTCTGTAGAGAGAAGCAACCCGCCTCTCACAGAGCTCCAGGGAGGACAACTGGAGACTGCCTCACTGTCCCCTGCTGCCAGCTGCCAGGCTCCCTGAAGGAGATGAGCACCTAACCTGAATCACTCAGCAGGCACTTGCTTCTCTGGGAGGACTTTAATTTGTTTCTCGCCTGTATTCCCTTCTTTTCTTGTTGCTCATTGCAGGACTTCCAAAATCAGGGAACAGACCTACACGTTTTGAAAAACACCGAGAACTAGAGGAGTTTGAGCTTCTTTGTTTCCTAGCTGCAGCCAAATCACTGTTTTCATGCTTAATGAAAATGTTTGCATGATTATTATTATTAGAGAATTTACTTTTTTTAAAAAAGGAAAAAGAATATGAGATGCCCACACACATCTAATTCCAGGAGCTCAGGTTCATAAAAAATGCTGAGGATATTAAAAACTCAAGATTAAATCATGAAAGCTGGCAGTATTGCTTCACTTTAACCCAATGGATGCCAAATTCTCTACTGATACAGCTCCAGAGTTACAGTAACAGAAATTTTGTCTCCGTATCTCTGAATGTGATTAAACTACCACTCCTCTGGAAGAAGATTTAGTTTTAAGCTTTACGCTGTATTCGATATTCTCCCTGAAGGACTGCTCCACACTATTGGTTGTATTTAGTACTCTCAAACTACAAGCCAGTCTCCAGTAAACCATTATGCATTTCATAAGTCATGAAGTTTGGCTTTTTTAACCAGCATCATTTGCTAGCTGGCTTTTTCACCTTAGTATGAGATGTGTATCAGCACTACAAAGACAAACTCTGTTTTTTCAAAACTGAAGCTGAGATTCTGATCTGGTCATGGGAGTCCATCAAGTGGGTGTTTAAGGTTTTTATTTCTTATAATAATACCAGAAAAGTGAGCAATTTATCTTCACCTTTCCAAGTTGTTAATTGGAAGTTTTCCACTGGGTTCTCTAGGAGTTGATTAATGAATAATAGAACCTCCTTGGGTTGATCCTCCTCCACTGTGACAAATTTCCATCTTCTACTTGAGTTGATACATGAAGAGCTAAGAAACTTTCCTAGGCCAAAGGCAAAACCCTAATGCAGCTGTAATTATAGGGTTTCCCTCAGGTCGCACCCATCCTGCCAGTTTCCTCAGGGGATTTACACCAGCAAGGTTAAAATTGCACAGCTGAACCATACAAGAACCATTTTTTCCTTTTTACTTGGCTGTAGTTAGGAAAAAATCAACAGTAAGGAGAGCAGAAACCACAGTCCATTAGATTTTTCTTCACCCACATTGTTGTGTGTTTGCCTTAGATTATTCTGCAATGGGAACTGCTGACGGTACAAGTGGATGCACAGTGGGCTGCTCCACAGCACTTCAGAGGAGGTAAGAAAACCAGAGGGTTGCTGGTGTTCCCGGAGAAGACTTATAAATTTACCTGCTTTGATATATGGAAGAGCTGTATATTACAGAAGTAAATAACCTTTCCCCTCCGTACCTGCAGGAAGCAGTTTTCTTGTTTCCTGTTGCAGAGTCATGGAAACAGAGAAACTAGGTTTATGAGGAGCCTCAAAATGTCATCCAGCATTATCTAATCCCTGTTTTGTGGCCCACTGGTGGGCTGCAGAACATCATACATGCACACATTGTTTGACACACAGGCAAAGAGCCAGTTCTGCATGGGATCTGCGCCTTGCAGAAAGCTCTGAGGATGCAGGAAGGTTGTAAAGGAATTTGGGTTTGAATATTTTCAGTTTAAGGAGACAAAAGTGAGCATAGTAAGAAGGTCCATTCTACAGTCAAAGGTAGGCTGGTCAGTGAGGAAGTGCTAGAGTGCTCCAAGTTTGACCTTAGACACTGTCTGCTTGTGTGCCTCTCTCTCTCTCTCTCAAACACACACACAAACACACACACACACAAACATGCACTGTCAAAATGTTGGTGTATACCCAAATGCACCATTTTGTTTAGTGAGGAAAGCTGGACATGGGGAGAGGAGGGAAGTGCAGGGAAAGCACTGAAGGTGAGGCCTCAGCACAATGTGTGAACATAGCCAATTTGCTCCAAAGAGGTTTTTGGTCCTACCCTGAAACTAGGGCATGGCCCCATCCTGGACTTGGCACACAGATCCTGTCACTACCAGCAAAGACAGTGGAGGACAGCATTAAAAACTGAACTCACTTTTCCATAGAGCTCCAAGGGCTTCCATTGCACACTGGCTGACCTCAGTATTTCATTTCTTGCAGTGGACTCAGCAGTGTCAGAAAGGATGAAGTAGGATAGTTAACTTTTCTTTAAAGACAGGAATATGTACTAGGTAGCTTCTTGAGAGTCTATTCCTGTTTTCTATTATTCCTATTTGATGCATTTGTAGGAGACAAATGCTTTCAGAAGCATAAAAAGTATAGGAACAGGATGGTGTACGGTAGGACAGAATACCATAATATAGCATAGCATAAAAGCAAACTTGTTCTTTTCAGTGGTCATCATGTCCTCATGTTCATAATACCATGTCAATACAGTAGAGATTTCAGGCAATGTCAATTCAGTAAATATTTCATTTCAGGAACACAAACATACAACTGGAGCCGCTTCCACAATAACCAACACAGGGTCAGACACAACCTGCATAGCCTGCTGAGATAATTTGAGCTTTCTGGGAACAAAATATAAACCTTGTATCGCCCCAGTACAAAATGGAAAAATGGTGCAGCACATCACCGCACCACATTGTATTTCATTAACCCACTCCTGTGCTGATGCCTTCTTTCTGAGAAAATGGATTGCTTTGAAAGAGTGGTTCATTAATCTCAAGAGGAATTACTGCAAGTCGTTCTGTCTTGCCTCTGTTTCCCCAGTTAATGCTTAATTACTGGGATGCTGATGGTCTTAATTAACAGTTGCAATGCACTCTGAGGGCCAAAGGTGTAAAAAGATTATGGCATTACTGAGCTTCCCAGGATTCATTTGGTATTATGAGTATACTGGGGGACTGGCAGGGAATCTTCCTTATTCAGAACTAGTTTACGTCTTCTTAGTCACATCACTGGTCCCCGGGGAATCCTCTGAGCATGTGGGGATCTTATGGTGGGAAAGTGTGAAAAGTACTGTTAGAAACACTGCTAAGGACTTGCAGTAATCACAAGAAGAGGTTTCACACTCCAGAACTTTGCCCAAGCTCCTGGATGCAGGAAGCTGATCCACTTCCTTTGCCCCAGCACTGCTGCTATTGGTAAACAAACAGGGAATATAAACCCTTGTTTCTCTAGACAAATAAAAGACACAAGACAAGAAGAAAACAGATATTGATTACTGGGGGTTGGCTGATGAGTGCTGAGTAGTTCTTTGTATTTCAGAATAGAGATGGCAACGTGGTGTTACTTTAACTGCACATTTCTTTCACCTAAGCCTGATGACTGATATCAATATTATGCAATAGAACAAGGAGATGTCAAAATAATTCAATGCTCACCATGCAAATACTCCACTCCCTGTGTGGAGGCCTTGAGCCTGACCTTTGGGACCTTTCATTGCTGGCCAGAAGATCCTGTTCCTTAGATACATACAAAACATGTCAAAAAAACAGTGCCCACTGGCTTTTCTGGGTTGCTGAGCACCTGATCTCCCAAGACGTCCCCTGGCCTTGGATGACCTGGCCCATTTCACCCATGGATGCAGACAAAAGCACTGAAATGTAGACATGTGCAAGCTGCTGACACCTGGTTCAAACAGAATGAAATTAGGAAGCTGCTTTGGCCACCACAAATGACTAGAGAAAACTCTTTTTTCCTCAGGCTTTTTCCTCCTTTCCATGAAGATGCATAGGATTTTGAATTAATTGAAACAGTATATGTTGGAGAGAGCACCCAGAGCTTCCTATGCCACATGATATATCACATATCCTGGCTTGTTAACATTAAAATGTAGCAGACATCCCCTTCCCTCCCTGCCAAAACCTACATAGACTACCTAATTTATCAGCTCTACAACCACACCCTTGTTCAGTCCCTGCCCCTAGGCCTCTGCATGTCCACAGCAGGCCAAAACACAAATACACCAATAAACTACAAAGCTGAAAAAGCCAACACCTTCCCTAGGTTTTTCTCAGGTTACTTCACGAGGTCCATTTCTTGGGCGCTGACATTAATTCTATATCCATCCACTTGTCATGTGAATCTTCTCTATTGACTTCAGGGCCCCTAAAAGGCCAAGTGTGAGGGCAGAATATGTGTTCAAATTACCTGAATCTTCTTCCAGTCTCTCCTGAAAAGGGCCTTAGTCAGGCATATTGAACTTACGTTAGCTTGCTGCTGGAATTTTGCTCCCCACTTGCATTCTCATACCCAGATGCAGAGTGCCCTGGGGCCTCAGGTAGTCACAATTACATGAACATGCTTACCCAGAGAAAGCTGCTGATCTGTACAGCCATCCCATACAGACAGTGTCCAAAGGCTCTCTTCTTACACAGGTATCAAGCGATGCTTTTTTTACTGTCTCTGATACCATTCAATGGCATTCACTAAGAACAAAATACAGAGAAGGTTTCCTGATACCTGCAAACAAATGTGAAAAACAGAGACTCAAGAACCCAGCCTAGTGGACTCTTTTAGTGAATATACAATAGAGAGGTATAAAATCATAGAACAGGCTTAGGCAGGATGCTCCTTTGCCAATTTATTTCTCCTTATAAGTTAGCAGATAGATGATGAAACAGCTTGGGAATGTTCTGTAGTTCCCTATTGTGGCCTTTAATAAGGCCAAACTAGCATTAATGACATTGTCTGGAGGAGTTCAATCCAACCAATCTTGGCTAGCCTCTTAAACACAGTCTAAGCCCTCTGGTTTGTATGATGTTCAGTCAAATGGATTTTTAGTCATCATTTTCAGAGCCACGTTCCCTTTCTTCATTGTTAGCTACATGGTCTTCCCTGAATGGCAGTATATTCAAGGTGCTGAGCATCACTCTGGGTATTGATCCAAACTCTGCCTCAATCTGAAGAAGTCATCTGTCCTTTCCATGTCTTAGTCACTACATTGCAACACTGGGGTAATGTCTTTCACCAGGAACCTTAACCCTTTGGGGGAAAAAGTACATTAAATACTACCTAGTACTTGCTGGTTTGCCAAACTGTATCTGTAAAGTGTGTCAGTTTCCCTCCAGTTGCATTTACTTGCAGTTTCCATTCTACAGTATTTAGAGGAAGTAGACCAACAAAACACAAATAAGATGTTTATTTCTTTTTAGAAGTTTTCCTTTCACACAGGCTGTGTTTCTGTGAACACTAATACTGGATCCACACATTTCTGGATCACTGACAGTAAACTTTTCATCTGGAGCAGGCAAGGACATTTCTGTCTGATTAGCTAGGTCATTCTGAGTTTTGCTGACTTCATGCTTTAATGCTAGCACACTTCAGCAGCAATGAGATTTGATCTGGCATAAATCTATAGGGGCATGAACAGGTGATGTTTGATCCATCTTCCTGGGACAAACAAGTTCAGCAATGTTTTTTTAATAAATTTGAACCAGAAGGAAGAGCCACCTCTGAACTGGCTCCTTGTATCACCAGGCCAATGTGCTTCTGGTCTGATACTTGGAGTCTTAAACCTGGATTTACTGGCCTGGTGAACAACTACTCTTCCAGATTCTCTTCCACTTCGTTTTTGCCTGGCTTTCCACAATAAATGGAGTCAGACTTTCCAAGATGATTCACCCTGGCTATAAGCAGAGATAATCCTGTACAAATCAGTGGGAATCAAGCACACTTTGCTGCTCTCCCAAACCTGTTATCATAACTTAAACTGCTATCAGTTCTACTTTGTCATCTTTACTAATCTTTTCTGTCCCCCACTTCAAATTTGTCATAAAGGATGAAGTATTCTCATAAATCCCAATCATACTGCATCACAGTACTGTGCCATTTTTATCTTTGTCATACCCCGGAAACATGGCATCACATCATGCCATGAAACCGAAATGGGAAATATTTAGCATCAAAGGCTAGCTATGTCAAAAATCATGTGACACTAACCTGCCCTGCAGAGAACTGAAGCACCCTGCAGCCCGTAAGCATGAAGTAAAGAGCAGCCTTGTGCAGGCAAGTCATTCCTGTGCTGTGGGAATGAAATGAGAGAGACTCAGCACATGACACAAACTTTCTCCTGCGCAAACAAGGACTGATATCCTAGAAACAGGCAAAGACAGCATCTTAGATGAATATTCACATCACGCAAAACTCCGCAACTACACACACACACACAACTTGAATCACCCATCTGTCACCAGGTACTGAGCCCTGCTGCTGGCTCCCCTGTCATTTAGCAGGCCATGTGGTTTTGTGTGACTCAGCAAAAATTCCAGAGTCAGAGTAACTGCGCACTAGATCTGGCATATTCAATGCTTAGAAGGAACTCCTCTCCTCCCCTCCATTGCCAAGCCCACATGATAACCTCAGCACTCTGATGAGATACACAATAATAGAAGCTAATTCGAGGCCTCGACACTCCACCGCTATCACAGTGGTATCTGAGCAATTTGCTCTCCTGCTGCCTTGCTCACAGCAGAGCTGGGCATAAATATGCAGGTTCCTGCTGCTGTCATCAGAACCTAGCCCTTGATTTCATTGGATGTAGGGTCCTGACATAGTTGTGCATAAATTTAAGTTCAGGTCAGTTCCCAGTGCTGCACCCTGCAGCGTTGGGAATGAAGAGCAAACTACTTAACGAATGATAGTCATCTTGTATATATAGCTTTGAAAAGACCTCAGGATGGTGAAGAATTGAATGACTTGGTTCTCCTATCCAAAAATAGCTCATGGGGAACAACATACTTTTGTATTCCAGTAAGTCCAAGTGAGAGTAAAAACAGCAAAACTTCTACATGGTTGGGTTTTTTTGTCCAGTAAACTGCAAGACCATTCTCTTTCTTTTTAATGTCAGTCCCAAGTGTGCTTTATTTACTAGACTTGCTTGTATCATTCTTCTCTAGGCTGACTTTCTTCAGACTTTTCAAGCCTACTTTGTGGTAAGACAAATCTAATTTTCTGATACTATTTGGAGGTTTAGGATTGGTTTAAGCCCACATTAAGAGAATACATTCTATTCCGTAAGGTAGCCGTCCATTTAATCTCAGTCCCTCTGTTTCCTTACATATAACATGAAAACACTAATTTCTCCTGTTCCAAGAACAAAAAGTTACACTGTAATTCCTTATGCTTGCCAATCAGTTGGCAGGTGTGCAGGGGAGAGTATGAGTCCAAATGATTATAAATACAGCACTGTATTTATGAAGTTTGTTACCTTGCTTAGGAAAAAACAAATTTTGCAGATATCCCACTGCGGTCTATGGGAAAGGCTGCCCAAAGAGATTGTAGCTGAAGGGTGTGGTATGGAATCAGCCTAGTTACTATCCCTCTCAGAAAAGTTATGAGAGCCCATCTCTATGAACCTGATTCTGTTCCTTCTTACAGTCATGCAAACTGAGTGCAGTGATTCAGGATTAACTGTAACTGAGACACAAATCTGACCTGTTGGGTCAAATTCCAGGATAGTTCGTGTATCCAGGCTCCGAAGAGCTTGGATCTTCACTTTCCTGGTAAATGTCTCTATCGATAGAATGCTCAGGAAAGGAGGAAGAACATTTCACTGGCAATCTCTGCTATATTGAGGGCTAGCTTCACCTTTCAGAATTATAAAATTAATTCCATATTGGACTGGTTTATATACTCCACAGCTTTTGACTTAACTACCTTGTTTGTAGAGTGATTTGGAATAAAAGTGGGTGCTATAAAAACGTGGATGTCTGGGAATGATGAACTGATGTCATTTTGGTGAGGGGCTCCCTCAGCTTGTCCTCAGCTAAGAGCATTTCTTGTATTTCAGCTCTGCTTCTAAAGTAACCATGGTTCAAGGCATCAATATTTCATGAGGCATAAATGGTTCCCCTTTAGGAAAAGTAAAAGCAGTTTTTCCTGTTTGTGAAATCTCCACGTTGCCAAGAACAAGAAAGCTTTCGAAACTCTATCTCTGCTGCTTGCAGAACTTCACTGCCTTATAGGGTCTGAATCCCCTGGATACACACTGGGGGCGGGCTGGGAATGCTGGCTTTTCCTCCTTCTGGGTGATTCTGGGAGGCCCGCAAATGATGTCATGGTACATTTTAGGCTACAATAACAGGAAATTATCAAGTGTTTACACTGGCAGACTGGGCTGTGATGTGATTTTCCTCCTCTTCCTCTCCACCCCCACCCCCTGCCTGCCTCGCCCCTGCCATTGACTTCCTTGATATATCTGCTTCCTCCGATTAAAATACTACAAGGTGACAACACTGAAGGAGGAAAAAGGAAAGTGGGGGAGGGAGACAGAAAGGCATATTTTAAAAGGATGATTCCCCTCGCACCACTCACACGGAGCACAGCCCCCCCCCCCACCCCCGCCGGCCCCCCACACACTGTTACTGCAGCAGCCCAGACTGAAGTCAGAAACTCGGCCTGCTGAGGCATGAGAGGATGTGCCTCTCCAAGCTGCAGAAATGAAAAAGAAACTTTCCCCTCCCTAGCACAGATGAGTCACAGAAGAGATCTCCCCGGCAAAGTTTTGCTTCTGAATTTCCCCGTGCCACACAGGCACATCTGAAAATATATGGCATAGGCTGATGGACTCCAAGGAGGAGGTGGCCACACTTTCAGGGCTTGGGTCAGAAGAAGGACACAGGTGAACTTTACCCAGAGGCTGTGCCACAATTTGAGGCCAACATCAGGTTTCAGTCAGAGGTGAGTGAAGGTGCTGGGTTCGGGCTGGGTTTCAGGCACTGCTCGGACCAGGGATGCACAGCATGAGCGCTAGATATTCTGTCCTTTCCAGCTTGCTAATATGGAGGGAAGGAGGAAGATGTAAGGACATATCCAGAAGACAAGGGATTCCAATGAGGAAGAACAGGAGCACCGCTAGAGTAATTGGCTTTGGGGCAGTTCATGTTTCCCTGAAGTATACAGCAGGACTATATCCTTCCAGCTCATTGCTACTGCACTAGCAGTAGTGCAGGGGTAGCAGAGCACACACAAGCAGATCGGAGTTGGGGGACACTAAGGAGTAGCTAGGGGTGACTAACTCTAGAGCAGATATCAGGATTGCTGGAGGGTGTATGAACAGACAAGTCATTTACAGTAATGTGGAAGAAAGCCTGAGATGAGAAAGATGGCAAATATTAGAGAAATTTTCTGTAAATAAAGATGTGTAAAAGAAGCATACCTCAGGATAAGCTGGGGTCTCCTTTCTACACTCTGTCACAGGACAAGGTATACAATGAAAGCGAAAAGGCAATTCACTTTAATGATTTATTTTTTTTTAGCACCGTATGCACTTACCCTGACATAGGATATCACTGAGACAGAATTTCTGCTTGTTCAGGAGAGAATTGGACTTTTTATAAGTAAAAAGCTTTAAATCATGCCAAGAAATCTCCCAAAAGGAAAAGCAAAAAGCCTGAGACAGTCACTGTACAAAACTGCTAGGATGGAGGAAGCCTTTCTTAGAGCACTATGGCTCTACTCAGTGCATTTAGAAATTGCAGATCTCCAGTTCATAAAGCTCAAGAGCAGAAAGGCAGGAAAACCATTTAGAAAAAAATACACTCAGAGGTACTTACACCCTGCATCTATGCTGCAAGTGTAAAGTGCAATTTACAGCAGTTAGAGGAAGGAGCAGGAACCATGAAGATGTGACTTCACCACTTTATGTTACTCAAATACTTACCTGTGGTCAGTGACAAGCTGATACAAACTGCATTAAAGCTGCTGGTGCTATGTCCTCAATGTTATCACCAATGATGTTATTACCTGGGGCAGCTAATCAGGGCTGTGAGGGAAAGACCGTCCCAACAATGCTTACACATTTGTTATCCTCCAGCATGGGTCTATCCAGGTCCAGAATAAATAGGAAGCTTTTGCCCCAGGCAGGTAGCTGGGATCTTAAGCCCACTTAAACATGTCCTTTGCTCCCAGACATGCTTAAAATGAAGCACAACCTCAAATGCTTTGCTGAGTGAGGGGTTGAGGCTTTCCTTTCTTTAGTAATCCCAAAGACAAAGTGTAAGGGTGTCCTATCTGCAAAAGAAAGCAAATGTCCCACAGAGCTGTCTTGGCTGTGTCCCCTCCCAACTTCTTGTGCCTCGCCATCCTTCTTGCTGGCTGAGCATGAGAAGGTGAAAAATCCTTGAGTTAGTATAAACACTACTTAGCAACAACTAAAACCATCAGTATGTTATCGACATTATTCTCCACTAAATCCAAAACATAACAGTATACCAGCTACTAGAAAGAAAATTAACTCTATTCCAGCTGAAACCAGGACAAAGGGTTTAGCCACTGGTAAGTTTGTGGACTAATTAGCTCATCTTTCGGAAGCACTTTGAAGATGAAGAGTCCTGTGCACTCTAATTGTTATTATTAAATATACCTCCAAGGCAGCAACGTGAAAGGAGAGAATTGTGCACTCTGTCACAAGCTTTATAACAAACAAAAAGCAATAGACTAAAACTACAACCTGATCTATGCTATAAAACCATATTGGCCTCCAAGAACCAGGTGAATAGATATGGATATGGTACTTAACACTGCTAACACAGGGGGCACAGAGGATCAACTTCATGCAAAGCTGGGGTGAGGGAAGGATATTCACTTCATATTTTGCTCCCAAATGAATGATGGGACAGAAATTTGTTTCAAAGAAACCCAAGCAAGCAGTAGATTAAAGTCAACCTCACTACATCATTCAAGTCTCCTTCTTAAATAGTGACAAAGGTGGCCTCACTGGAGAATGACTTCTGCAGTTTGGCAGCCAGGAGGGAGGGTGGCTGCAATTAAGGCCTTTGGTGGGGAATTATGAGTCACTTCTCACCGGTTTTCCTCCAATGCTCCTCTGCAGGCAGGGGTAGGCTGAAAGAAGGATACTGAGAGCGTTAGATAGGAAGGATTTAGAACAGCAAGCAGCTGGTTTTTTTCAGGCACAACCTTTAGGCTGAAAACAGGTTTGTTCAACATGTGATAGCATCAGTGTGGTTACAAACTGCCTGGCCACAGCAAGTGGACAGGGGCCCCCAAACACACACACACACACACACACACACTCCCATCATTCAGTCACCAAGGATTTTCCATCACTTCTTTGCAAACTTTGTGAGATGTGAATTAAAACCTTTTCAGACAAGTACGTCATCAAATCTAAATATGTCCAGGAGAGCAGGGCTACAATTACACAGAAAAACAGAAAGGCAGCAATATCTGGAAGGGGCACTGCTTGCACTTCAGTGAGCAGAAGTTTAACAGCATGACCATCTGAGAGTCAGTGTACCTCTTGAATGTGCTTGTTCTTGAGTCCGGAGAAACATCCAGATTTGGGAACTTTCATTCACTTCCTGCATATGTCAAATGCATTTGCTTTCTGTGAGTCAGAGCCTGGGGCTTCACCAGGCTCTGACTTCACCATCCACAACTGAATTTCCCTTTGCTGCTGAGTCACTCTGCCCACGGACAGGCTATGCAGATGCCCTGTACATGCAGGCTGAATGATTGTGGGAGTGTGCTGCACCAGACCCTAAATTTTCCATACCCTGAGGCCCCAGGAAAGTCACTGCCCTCACTGGCACAATGAAGTCTCACCAGTCATGGTGCTGGCAGTATTCAGGGTAGCCGAGAACATGGCTTGTTTCTCTGAAAGTGTCCGGAGCTGTGTCAGTGGCCCCTGTCATCCGTTTCATGGGTACAATAAGTCTGACATCCTATCACTTCTAGAACAGTATCGATCTCTGTAATAGCCTTTGTAGGGGATGAGGGAAGCAGAGGATGGGGTTTGGTCCATCCCATAATGAAATACTTGACCAAGAGATTTCGTGCAAGGGCCTTATGGCTTCTTCATCCCAGCCTGGGGCAGGCTGGGTCCCATAACTGCGCCATGTTCAATGCACAGGAAGCACAGAGTTCCCACAACCCTCAGAAGCACAGCAGCAAGCACATGCTTTGGAGTATTTGGGGATGCTATGGAGTTAACATGGCTAAAATCACTGGAAATTCAGCCCATTGAGTTTAGACAATATTAAGAAAACAGAAGAGAAGGACAGGAGTACTGACCTTTTAACTGTTTTCAGGCTGTCACAGGCTGGTAAGCAAGTACAGTTACCAGCTCCCCAGCAGGGCCAAAGGAGCCGGTCATAAGCATGGGTAAGCCTCAGTACCTTCCTTTGTTGGGCTGCACTGGAGCCATCAGGGAATTGCCCCACCAACTGCTTTCATAGTGGGTAACACCAGCAGGCGGCAATGCTTTTCCCTTGATCACTCACTAAAGCACAACTCCTCACAGTGCTCCTCTTGCTGGAAATCTGCAGCTAAGGGGCTCCACAAGAGAGAGAAAAGCGTGGTCTAGGGAGGGGAAGGGACTCTCATCTGCTTTGCCAAAGCTGCATTGCCAAGAGCAGGCCCCTTTTCCCCATCACTTTTGCACTGTGTGAAGCTGTGTTGGTGTTTCCCAGTGACAAGCAACTCCTCATCCTTCCACACTGGGGAGCACTGAGAACATGAAAGGAGGGGTAGCTGTATATATTTCATGCTAATTCAGAGGTCAGCACAAGTTAGCAGTACTGGTCAGCATACCTAAGGGAGTTGCCTGCTGGGAAAGCCTAAGCTGTTTTGCAGGAGTGTGTTCTTTTTACCGATATTTTCATGAAAGGAGTGCAAGTGCTTTTTGTCATATGATTTAGTTTTAGGCAGTCCTGCGAGGAGCAGAGATTTGGACTCGATGATCCTTATGGGTCCCTTCCAGCTTGAGATATTCTATGATTCTATGATGCTATGAGAAGTGGGTTTTTTTACTTTCTGATCAATAAAGATGGAAGGATTTTGATGTGCTAAAAATGCCTCATTACATCTTTCTTATGTTGGACATAAAATCTGTATTAATATATTACTGTGTTTGCATACAGAACTTTTCTCTTGTTTTGACTTTTATTGCAATCAAGCCTTCAAATCCCTAAACCTACTGTGGAGCTAGTTTTATAATTTATATGTTATTAATATACAGAAAGCTATTTTTCCACAGTATCTTCTGGTGACTGGACAAACCTCAAAAGAGGCAACTCCAGCATGTAGCCAAGACAGTATATTTATGTCTTCGTCACTTTGAAACTCAGCTGGATGATTATTCTCTGGAGTGAATTATATCATTCACTGCACTGTTCTCTAAGTTAAGTGTATTTTTTAAGTAACTGTTTTCCTTATATATATAGCATTTTGACTCACAGAAAATGAGACTCTTTCCCCAAGGATACCATAACATATATGTTATGAAGATCACAAGCAAGGCATTGAAATCCGACTAAAGCTTGGCAACACTTCGTAGATTATGATTTTCCATATACTGCTCTTTAACTGAACAACAAATATCGATCTAACCAATTCTGCTCGCCACCAACTCCATGTAGGTTTTTTGAGCTTAGAGTACATATTCTTCCTCTGATAAACCCAGTGCTGAGTTCTCAGCAGAGTTAGATCCTTTGATCAGAGGAACTACAGTTCCTCTATCACATCAACATTGACTTAATGTTGCTGCTGTAACTGCTGTTTTTACGACAAAGAGGAGTAGATGCTAACTGACATGACAGGAATGTACCTTTGGATCTAAATGGAGTTGTGTTACAAAGAGCAGTGTAATAGCCTGTTCTGATGTTGATATCATGCTTTCTGTGCAGAAGTGGGACTGCCATGTGCATTTGGAGACCACACTCTTCTGAGGACAGCAGTGAAGGCTGCTCCCCTCAATTGCAGAAAAATCTGTCTCCTGTGAAGCAGCTGCTGAAAAACAGATGTACACCAGCAGAGTAAGCATGGAAATAAGCACTGCAGCATTCTGAACTACCTCCTAACTTCGCAGCCAGTAAGATGTAACTGTTCCAGTGGATTTGACTTGGATTCTTAAAATGGGGTCATGGCCTATGATTATATCATGGACCCTTTACCTGACTGGGGAAAACTCGAGAACAGGCCTCATAAATCTCCGTTAAACTGTTGCAATTAATATAAATTTCCAAGAAGACTCACAGAAAACATAGCACCACTTCGATCTAATAAAGAAAGATTCCTATGCACCAGCATGTGTAGCTTTACCCTGGTCACCCCCTCCACTCTATGCATAGCAAAGGTGGGTGCAGGAGAACACCTAGGCCTTTCTTCCACTGCCAGGGTGTCTCCAACTTTTCATGTGCTTTGTGCCTTAAATGTTTGCAGTGTTTTTTTCTTTCTCTTTAGACAAAAACTAATTCATTGTAATTGCATTGGAATGGAGGGAAGTTACCTGGTGTTTCAATAAAAATAAAGCAGCCTTAAAATGCTATCCTGAACAGGAAAGTCGTAGTGACAGACAAAACTTAATCAAAATTGCAATAAAAATACAGCCTTAATGAAATTTAAATACATAAATGTTACTGTATACAGAAATTTTTACTTACTAAACAAAATAATCTTAGCACATCATCCTGCTATATAAACAATGGGATGTGGGGGTTTTTTTCATAGCTCAACAATATTTGTTATTTCAAAATTAATCATAGGTAACAATTAAGACTATCCAGTTAGTTAAAAGATAAATATTCCTAGTTTATATCTATGCCTTAAGAAAGTAAATTACATTAAAATAATACTGAGTACTGTAGATTATGCTTTGAACAGCAAAACCATATAGATATTTTGGCTAATAGCTCAGTGACTTTGTTACATAAAAATCAAGAACTGTTGAAATGTGTTCATCCACTGAAAGTTTCCAATGCAATTTTGATCTTACTGAGATCAAGGAAAGGTTGCCATTGAATTCAGCAGAACCAAAAAGGATTTGCTGTCAGAGGGCTCCCTTGCTGCTACCTGAATGCCACAGCAGTTCCTGTGAGCCCGCAAAGCAGGTTATCAAACACTGCTGGCTCTCAGGACCACAGATATTCAGTTCAGACTGCTGCCTTCTTTACATGTGCGTGAGTGCAGGCAAATCAGATGTACTGGCTTGTTTAGGTAAAATGAGGAAACAGAACACTGTTAAAAAAAAAAATACCCAGGCTTCCTCCTTGCTGTCAGAGCAAGACCGAGCACAAATCTTCTTTCCCAGCATACAAAATGAGATTATGGTCTGTCAGGTGATGAAGAGCATAGCTAGCATCATGGGGTGTATGCCAGCTAAGGGAATATGCTGTGGCCCCAGGTCACGGAACTGGGCTATATGGTGCACATTCAGGCTATAATGCAGCATCACAGCCTGCCTCCAAACAGCTAGATGAGAGAGAGGCATGTAAAAGAGCATGGGATGAAGTACAATATAGGAAAGACCCATGGGATTCAACAGGTCTGATCAGTTGTGTATCAAGTACTGCAACCTGAGGCCTAACCAATCATTTGAAACATGCTAAGGCAGCAAGTAAATGCAGTAAGAACTATCTGCACTCCCTTCCCACCAAGGGAATAAACCATGCTGAAGGTTTACTGCTAAAGGCAAGGGGGAACAGACGTTCTGAAGTGTTAATGTGTCTTGCTCCTTTTCAGCTTCTGTTTCAAGTTAGCAATGTCGTAATAGCTTTTAAATTTCACCAGGAAAATAGGTATTGGGATAATAATAGTTAACATGCCGGATACCGCAGCTAAGGCTGCCATCACTTGGCCAACTGTGGTGAGAGGGATGATATCTCCGTAGCCCACTGTAGTGAGTGTGATCAAAGCCCACCAGAAGCAAACAAGAGTGTCAGTGAAGTGCAGCACCCCTGTGTAGGAGGGATGGCTACCAAGCAACTCCCCATAGAAAAAGAAAGAGCCAAAGAAGAGGGTCTCAAAGGCCAAAATCATCAGCAGGATGCAAATCTCTCTGAGGATAGACTTGAGAGTGTAGCACAGAACCCTCAGGATCAGTGGCGTTTCTATCAGCTTGGATATCTTCAGGAGTTTAAGGAGATAGACAATGCGAACAAAGCCCAACCAAAGCCCCAGGCTTGGCATTCTCTGAATCTGCCCAGCCACAAAGAGCTCAATATAAACTGGGGAGAGGGAGAGGAAGTCAACCACGTTCAGGGGATTTTGGAAGAACAACTTCTTGTCTGGGCAGAAACAAAATCGCACAGAGAACTCAAAAGTAAACCAGAGGACGCAGAAAAGCTCCAGATGAAGCAAGTAGGCAGCCTGGTGGTAATAGGGTTCATGGTCATTGTGGGAGACCGCAGAATAGCCAACAGAGGTGAAGTTAGCAGTAAAGAACTCAAATTGTGCCTTGGTCTCCTCACACAATATGATGACAATTCCAACGACAAACAGCAGAGAAATAAAAGCCAAGCACTGCAGAGGGAGGAGAGGACATGCATGCAATTAATTCAACAAACAAGTATTGCATAACCTCACTCCCCCACCACAACCCCAGGATCCCCTCCACAGGCACAGTACAATCCCAGATTAATCTTTCTCAAATCACCATTGTTTTGCTCACATGCAGTGCATTTTCTCCTTCCAGATTTGAAAAATAATAGAAAAGATTGGAGTCAAAGGAAAAAACACCTGAACTCATATATCAGAGTTTGTCAGGAAGGGGAAATGTCTGACAGCTGGAGTAATACAGACAGACTCACACTGAGGGCCTCTTCAGCACTAAATGTTGGCTCCAGAAATATCAGCAGCACAGAAAACATCCTCTGCAGTCTCTGACTTGTGCTTGTTGCTCTGCATGCCTGACATTTTAAAGAGGCAGGGGGCATGCATTTTGTATAGAGAACAGGGACAAGAAAAGAGAAGGAGGTGTCTGTCAATGAGAAGAGAGAATTTTATTTTCTTTTTTAATCTGGGACTCAAAGCGTACTTATCAAAGCTATGAACCCATTAGCATTTTTCATGGACCCATTCCAGTAATCCCAAAGGACACAGGCTATGCCCCTCTCCACATACAGTATTACCTTAGCACTGAAAGAGGAAAAGGGTTTTTCAAATATGGACCAAATCTTTGGCTGCCACCTGGTTCGCCAGCTGAAATCCCTTCTTTCTGTCTGGACTATGAGGCATTGGTCATCACTCTGTTCATTTTCATCCCAAATGTTAAACTCCTCTGGATGGACCTCTTTATTATTCAGCTTCAGGCAGCAGCAGGATGCTAGCTGTGTCTCATTTATTTCCCAGAAAGTCAACTCTTCTTCTAAGACTGACCTACAGGTATTGATGGGGCAGTGGAAATGTTTGGTTCTGTAATAGTTCAACACATAGCTGAAGATCTCAGCACTCCTATCAAAAAAAACCTCTTTGGTGGTAGGATCATAGTCATAGATGCTTGGGGCATGGGGCTCTGTTAGGCTGCACAGCTTGGTCCCTGGGAAGGTCTGGAGGGTGCTGCTGTATGTCTCATATCTGGCTCCCCCAATATTCAAGATGATTTTTTCCTTGGAGCTTTCCATCTGCGAGGGAGATGCAAGTCCTCATAGGCTCTTATCTTCAGTCAAAAAGAGAAGAACACAAATTAAAAGAAGTAAAGCAAGTTTTGGAGCAGGAAGGTTTTCCAGGGTACCTCATTCCAGTGCTTTTAAAGCACATTTTGTACCTGCAACATGCATCTCCTATAGGCAGGAAGGCACTTCTGCCATTTCCTATCATGTTCAGTGCCTGTTCCCAGACTCTGCTCCATGGCCATATTGTCTGAGCACTTTTCAGGAGATGCATCAAACAAAATGACAAACATCTGGTTTGCATTGCTCTCCCTCTCAGCTTCTCCCCATGGGGACAGAGCACACAATCCAGAGTCTGTTTTACCATAATTGTTCATATGCTGTAGATAATCATTGCAATAAACTGATTTGAGTCTCATTCCCAAGGTGTTCCTTCCACTATCCCTCCCCTCCTCTAGTTCTTCCATCTCCGCCCCCAATTTCTTTCTTTACAAGCAGTAAAGCACACCTCCATGTGCCAAAGAGGTAAAACAGTCATCAACAGTTTATTCTCCAAACAAGTCTTTAAACATAATCTCCTGTGTTGAGCCTGGCATAACAAGTTTCACAAGAGATCCTGCTGCCTTGTGGAAACATTTAGGTTGTCTGAGTTATGTTTTTTCCTTGAGTCTTCTTACAGAGTCCCACTGAACCAAATCACCTTTCTCTCTGCAGGAAGCTGCTCTTTACCTGGAATCTATATGCAGGATTCCTGGACTAGACAGAAATGCAGAACAACATATTGCCTCCTCCTTCAGGGTTGGCTAACATCTCAGTATAGCACCAGAACCTGCTGCCAAGGCCTCTGGCATTGGAAAGCATGTTCAGTTGCTTAATTCCTGTAATATATCCCCTGTTTTGCTCTTCAAAATCCTACATACTTGGGATAAACTTGAGCCCTGCTTTATGAACATTATTCTAAGAAGGGAGGGAAACCAAGGATCTCTGTAGCCTCAGAGGCACGTAGGAGAGGTGCAGAATAGGGGGAGGATGTTCCTGAGAAAGTGACTAGGACTGTCTTTCACTCACAGGTATCCGCTTCTGACTGTCTGTACCCCTCCATTTCCCCTCCTCCATTCCTATACATTTCCATCCAACTTTCTCTTACGCCCTGCATTTCTAGTTCTGGCCCTTCTCTTCTTGTAACAAAGCATGCTTCTCTATCTTTCCTTACCCTTACCTTTCCTCTCTTACCCAGAGGTGGCTGCTTAGTGTGCTGGAACCATGCACACAGAAACTCCAGTTGTCCCTCCTCCCTTTTTTGCAGAAAGTGCTGAGCATGGGAGTCACAGGTCACTTCTGCAACAAACCTTTCCATCCAGGATTAGCAGGGAAACAAGCCTGGCACCAGGGGAGACTCCCAGAAGAACTACATACAGCACTTCATTCAGCTTTATCAGAAAAGACTGGAAGCTGCAGCTTGGTCACACACTCATGGCACAAGAGAATTACTGCCCATCTGCTGTCCTTGCCAATCCCAACATATGTGAGGCTCGATGCAGCTTTACCCTATGACTTCCAGTAACTTCAACGAGAGCAGGATTGAGCATAAGGACTAAAAGTGTGCAGGCATTGCTTAGTACTTGCTGCACAGGAATCCACATTCTAAGCAGGTTAGATTAATTCAGCACTCAGCAAATCTGGAGTTACATTATTGGCCTCTGTTGCCTAGCTTTCTAAAGAGCACAGTGATTTTTGAGATCCCAGCTAAAATTGCCTTTCTCTGCTTAGAGTATCTGCCAGACACCTCTTGCTCAAACATAACAATCCCCATGTAAGAAATGAGCCGAGAAGTGCCATTTCATATTCTTACCTTGGTGCTATTGCAGCAACTCTGCAACCAGAAGAAAGGAGAAGAGACTGGGAAGAACAGAGACAAATTCAGTGAAAACAGGATGTTTGATGGCGAGTCTCCAAAGCTCAACTCTCATGGATGCCAGAAAACAAAACTAGCCAATAGCACTGAGAAGATGCAGAGGCCCCTCTCCCTTGTTCTCTACCCTATCAGCAGTCGCTCTCCCCACTCGGGGAATAACACTCAAACAAGAAGGCAACAACTGCCAGGCCAGATACGCTCTCACTACACTGCCACCCACTGCTCTACTAACAATCTCAAAGGGCCATGGTGTTTGGAAAATACGTGGAGCTCAAATGTCCTAGGACCAATTAAAGATTAAACTATCAAGCCACAGAAAGGCAGACAGAGCACTGTTCGTTCTTGGCTGTGCCTTATTCAAGTTTGAGTTAAAAAATAATATAGAAAACAACAGAAGCAAACAAACAAACCACCTGACCTCCCATCTTCTTGTCACACTCTCTCCTTTTGTGGTTTAAAGGGTTTATTTCTTCATTTCTGGATAACCCAAAGCTTACTCTTTCGAACCCACTGATTTTAAACGCATTTTTTGTCATCAATTAATCCAGGAAGAAGCTTGGCACATAGTTGTTAGTCTCAGTCAAGAAAGGCACGCTGCATGTGGAGTTTACTTTCGGCTGACATTCCAAGGCCATTTCTAAGTATCACCTCTGCTTACTTCAAGCTCTCTGGAAAGAAAGCAGGAAAAGGAATTTCCTTATTCCCAGCAAGAGCAAGATTATTCAGGAAGGCTCTGGGGTCTTCCTTTTCAGTTATTCAAAAGAAAAGCAGATTCATGTCTCTTCAGAGGAAGTATTATCACAGTTCACCTGCAAGATTTTTCATTTTAATCCACTACCTACATTACCCTGACACACTGAAATCTCCCTTCTGTTAAAAAATAGGTTTTCCATTTAGGCCTTTTACCTAGGTAGCAGTCTGGTTCTTGGCTCCTCATTAGCACTTCACCTGCAGGTGCAAGTAACCTCACTCACCCTAACCATCCAGATTCCCAAAGTACTACAGGGACACCACAGACAATCCTGGCCTCTTCTCTCAGCCAACACCACAGCAATGCTGCAGAAACTAGAGTGGCAAATTGCTGCCAATCTTGTGTGGGACATTCTCAGCAACACGCCTCCTTTGTCCATTACCTCCCAATTCTGTACTGAGCAACCTCATAGCCAGACATCACAAGCAGAGCAACAGCGCAAGCATAATTCCCCTTAGATCCAGACTCTGAAAGCCCATGAAGCATGTGAAATCTATGCTAGTTCAGTCCTTGCTCCCTTCCATCTCTGTAACAGACACCAAATTCTTCAGCTCTTTCTCCCTCTCCACAGAGAATACGAATGAAAAACACTCCTTTTAATTTAATTTCTGATATGTCTCTGAGGTTCTGGAAGCAGGTGATCTGATCAAGTTTGATGTATTCTATCTGTTCCACAGCACTGCAGTATTTGCCTTTTACAACTTTGCACTGCAGTTGATTTCTGAAATCCAGAAATAATCTGGCAAGCAAAACAACACATGGTGTTCCTATGCTCTGAATAAGACCCTTTGATTGCAGTAAACAGCTTGTCCTTTCAGGACATTTTTTAAGCAGATGAAAACTGCAACTCCATTTCCAGAGAATGGGGCCCTATTCCAAGTTTTCTCCCTGCCTCATATCTTCTAAGAATTCACTTTCACTAAGTGAGGCACTGCAGGAGTTTGGCAACAAATGTCAAATCTGCTCCCTCAACCTTACTTTTGAGTAATGAAACTCTTGTTTCAATTTGGCCTACAATTATTAACGCCAAAGAACAAGGTAGACTTTTTTTGGGGGGGAGGCAGGGGAGAGGAGATTGAAGCTGTAATGAACTGAGGCATTTTTCAAAGATGGTATTTTAAAAGAACTCATTCAGCATTTCTCTCCCACAATCTGTGGTACTTAATAAAATATTTCATACAGGGCAGCAGTTCTGTAATTTTTTTCCCATTCACTCATACTCAGATGCACATGGTCTCAACTATGCACTCAGGCACACTCGTATTAGTCTAAATTAGGCGTTTGCACTAGAATGTAAGAGAAGTTTTAGCTTTCCCATACAAGCACTTCTTCAGAGAAAGTTCATAAAAAGCTGGGGAGGATGACTAACAGTTTTGCAAACAAAGATCTTTCTTTGGAATACTGAACAAAAAAGCTTAAGCTATCCCAAAGTCCTGTCAGCCTTGAGGAAAGACCAAGCTACTCTTTAGGTGGTGGAGATAGCACCAAAACCTACAGGCTTAGCTTTTCTACTAGCAAAACCAGCGTAAGTAGCTTCTGTGGGCTTCCACCACCTCCGGTACTTTTTTCCCCATCCCACCTTTCAGTTCTACTGCCCTTCTGACCTCTAACACAAGCGTATTCCTGGGATTATGCAAACAGATCGGTGAAAACATAAGCGTGAGAAATAAAAACCCCGCCAAACCAAAGATGATTTACAGCCTGGACCGTTTATTGATTCAGCCTACAGCAAAAACCTGCAAAACGTTGCAACTGGAAAGAAGAGCAGTTAAGTCTTCTGCGAGCGCAGACACACACGGCCAAGGCTGGGAGGTCAGGGACACCGAAAGCAACCGTATGATCCGCGCCATTTTGCTGAGGAGAACTGCCTCCGGCCTCGCCCTCGAGGCCCGTGGCGGGCTCCGTCTTCCCGGCAGCGCTGAGTCAGCGAGGGCCCGCGGAGACAGCGTGAAGCCCTGCGTGATCCGAGCGCCTTCCCCTCTTGCTGCGGGACTGTGCTCCACGCCCCACCGGGTCCAGCAACCCGCCCGCCAGCCCTCCGGCCGCCCTTCCTCACACCGCTCTCTGCCCTGACCCCGAACGCACCTCACCGTCCCGCAGCTCCCCCAGCTGCGTGAGGGGAGAACACGTCTGCTCTGCGCCGCCTCCAAAAACCCCAGCCCCTCTCGGCCGGGGGCCGCGGCCCCTACGGCGAATCACTGCCGGAGGACCCCCCCCCACCCCCCAACGCCTGGGAGACGAGCCCCACAGCCCCCGGGCGCGCGCCACGTCCCCAGGCGGGCCGAGGACCGAGAGCCCCCGCAGGCCCACGACGCCCCGCGGCCGCCCCCGCCGCGGAAGCGGCCCTCGCGCAGGCTCGGCGCGGTGGGCGGGGCGCAGGGAACGGCGGCGGAATGGCGGGCGGCGCGGAGTTGGCGTGGCGCCGCGGGCGGCGGTGTCTGTCCCCGGCCCGCAAGCGCCTCAGGCCGCTGCGGACTGTAGTGGCGTGGAGGGGCAGGGCGGAGTGGGACCAGGTGATGGTGGGGCTGTACTGCGGAGACAGCCGGCTGCAGCAGGAAGCGCTGGACAGGGTCTCGGCCTGGAAGAGTCGGTACGGGCCGCGCACCGCGGGCAGGGAGCGCGCCGCGGCCTTGCGGGGCAGGCGCTGCCTTCTAGGCTGCTGCCTCCGTCCCTGGAGCGGCCCTGCCGGCCCTCCGCCCCGGGCTGCTCCTGACGCCCTCTCTCTCGGGCCGGTAGGGCGCCCGGGACCCAGCCGCAGCGTCGCCCCCCCCCCCCCCCCTCCCCCCGCCCCCGGCGCTGCTCCGCGGCCGGGGTTGACTGTGCAGTCCGTCGGTGCTGCCGGGCGGGCAGCTCCGTCTTGCGGGGCGCCTTCTTCACGCAGTGGGCTTCGGGCATGTAGCTCATGCCAGACGTAGGCCGGCCCCGTGGGCCTCAGGGAGGCAGAAGCCCTGCGTGCTTGCGGGTTCACTGGCTGGTTTCTGAAGGCAGAGTACTGCAGCGAGGTATCCAAGGCCTCCAGATCGCCTCCTCCTCTTTTCGTTGCCCCTGCTGCAACAAGACCAGTCTAGGCATGGCATCTTGTATTGGGTATGTGCTGAGCATATCGGTAAGTACCCCTTTAACATATGCTTAGGAGTAGCCGTGTAATCACTGGTCCATATAAGAGCCTTCTGGAGAGAGCCCTTGATGCTGTCTTTCTGCATGCGGTTTCTCGGGCTGTTGTGTACCAGAGAGCACAAAAAGTAGCCGGAAAGCCACACTTTTTGCAGTGGGAGTGTACTGCTGCGAGACTGCTCACCTGCTTTTCCTTTATCTCCAGGTATGGTCCAAAAATGCCTCTTGCAGTGGATTGCACTGCTGAACTGATTCGTTGCAAGGTCCTGGATTCATCTGGCAGATTGAAGTCGCATGAGCTCATCCTCTCTTATGGGCTGGCTCTTGTAAGGTAGGGCTCTGAAGGCCTGTGTGCTGTGAGAGAGAGACCTGGACAGGTAGTAGTATTCAGCTGCCTAATTTCACTTTGCGTCTCTGGGACCGCAGAGCTGTAACAGCGTGTGGGGGATTTGTCTGTGGGCCTCCACGTTTCTCTGCAGCTCTTGATAGTAATTTATCTTTTCTGTAACCTGCATGCAGGTTTGTCAACTTGATCACAGAAAGGAAGCAGAAAATGGTCAGCATTCCTCTGAGACAATTAGCCAGAGAGGTAAATATTTAATAAGAGTTACTCAATAACTTACCTATATACAGAGAGCAAATGCATTGTCTATTAACAATGCTGGGTGGAGGGAGTTGTGGGGGGGTCATTCTTTTGTAACCAAAATAATGGATGTAGAAGTCAGTTCTTTTCAACTGCAAAGTTCTAAAGAAGCTTGATGTAACTAGTTCTAAAACTTTGTTCTTTAAAGTCAGATTAGGAGTAACAAAGGCTGATGGTCACCAAAGCATTTTGAATAACATGTAATCAGAAGTCTTGATTTACCTGTAAATAGTCCCACTTGACATGTACATCACACATTTTTGTTTCTTAGCTGCTGAGATATGGAAAAAGAGCCAAATATGTAGTTTATAAATTCTAGTCTTTGGCAAACAAGGTTATACGTAAAAAGCACTTCATCACATTTGCAGGCATTTTCACCTCATGTCTCTTGTTTGAGGTGAGCTTGTCCACTTCTGTGTGGAGGAGGGAAGGTTCAAGGTATAATTGTAGTAGCAGGACTAACTTGAGTCATTTTGGTGCCAGCTGCACTAAGCATCATATCTGGGTCTGAACAGCAAGTTCTGAAAGTGAAGAACAGGCAGTATTTGCGACTATTCTATATATGCAGCCTTGTCTGGGGCCCCTATGTGAGAATGATGAATTGATTTATTTTTTTTCCCCTGGGTTTGTAAGAAAGATGCTGTTTCTCATCTTTTAAAACTGATCAAGCTTAAAAATAGAGGTCTTGCATAGTTAAAGTTAGTTGTCCTTAGGAAAGTTGGGAAAAATTGTGTGCAACTTGGAGCGTGTATGACTTGAGTATTATATATGATACGATTTGCATCTTTGATATACGAACTGTCATCCAGAATGTTTCATCAGTTTAAATATAATTTAACTGCTTAAATTACATATAGCACCTCTGTCTAAAAAGACATCTGTTGTTGCAAGTAACATCGAAGAACTTAAACTGTACAATACCAAGTTTGTATGGCCACAGGAGGAGTGGGATCAGAGAGGAGGGGATTTCAGCCCATCCTTGAAGTGGGAAGCTGCAGGACTGCGGTGCAGAGTGGCCTGCAAGAGGCCATTTGCACCCAGGTAGAAGCTCTCTGCAGCCTTACAGGGCTGCATACAGTCGTGGCGTGATGCAGTAGGAACTGTGGGGTGACGCCCATGGCTGTTCTTCCAGGTGGATATCCCCATCTGGGTTGTGGATCTCCGTCATGAGCTGACCCATGGGAAGCTGCCACGGCTAGCTCTGTGCCGCAAGGGTGAGTGCTGCTGGAGGGTGGCATGGGGAGGGCCTGGCCTGAGGCGCACATGGGGTGGCAATGCCAGTGTTGCAGGCCCTGAGAGGAGCACCCCTCCCTCGATTTTGGGGCGCTGCAGGGCAGGCAGCGGGCTCGTCGTGGCAGGGAGAGTTGTGGTGTGAGACACTGGGAGGGTTTGCTGCTGCCCTGTGGGGCTAGCTGAACTGTGTCTGGTGGCTCCAGGCTGTGGTGCCCCACAGGGCAGGTGTTCAGAGACTTTCTCCTTCCCCTGCAAAAAATACTGGAAACAGTAGTTTGGTCCTCTTGCTTCTTTACAGCACAGGAAGTTCATCTCGGGGAAAGAGGTAAATGCTTTTCCTGATGGGTTAGAGATACCTGAGACTCTTAAAAAATCCCATTTAGGGAGAAATGCAGTAGGTACTGCAAGCCTTAATGAATGACCAGCTCATGGCGTTTGAAGGGATTCCCGAGAATTTTGGGTTAAGCACTGAGGAGCCAGTTAAATAAACTTTAGCTGGGTCCTTAAACTGGTTTTCCTTCCATTCTATCTAATGTATGCCTAGTGTAGTCTCTGCACAAAAAATTATTATTATAGACACTATGTTTCGTCGTGGTGGTTCTAAAGAATTGACTCATTTTTCTCATCAGAACGCCACTGCTGGGACTTAGTTTCTGCTTAAATTTGGCCTAGCTTGGGCGAGGTGTAGCGCTGTAGCAGTGTCCATTTTTTTTTTGTAGCCAAAAAGACAGTGGGTGGGTGTTATCAGGCCTGTGATACTGGGTTATGGGGTTTTTTTGTTGTGTTTTTTGTTGTTTCTTTTTTTAAAACTCGTTCACCAGCAATGGAGTTGTATGTGATTTCAGGGTTGGTAACTTGTTAAGAGCATCTCTTTTTCACAATGCAAGCCAGCAATGTGCCACCTTTTTTTTTTTCCCTTTTTTTTTTTTTCCAAATAACAAAGAAAACCTCACTGAGAAGAGAATGTTTTCTGTTCTCCGTTAGGCTGTGATGTTGTGCTGGAGTGGCTACGCAAGACTTATTGGAGTCGTCAGCTGGGCAATAACTTGTGTGAAGAAAGTGAGGACGAGGTAGAGGAAGAGGAGCAGGAAGGGGTGGAAGCAAATGCAGAGCTGGACAATGATGCGTGGGAGATTCGAACTCCACAGCATGAGGCCTGTCAGAAACACAAGGAATTTCATGGTAGGTATCCCTGGAACAATGACAGATACAAGGATTAGATATGTCCCATGCTAGAGGAAGCAGTTTAAAGGTGTCATCTTCTAGCCCTGACAATGCATAAAGATTCAGCTCAGGTTTTTGGGATTCCTCTTTGGGCCTTGATGGATTCTTGGGGTGACTGACCTTTTTGGTATTAGCTCCCTGAATTTGTAGCATAAAATCTTTTACTTCTATTGAATATACAGCATCCTAATCAGTAGCAACAGTTACACTGGGGTGGTTTAGGACCAAATATTGTAAAAATTAGTTGTAGTGTCTTGACAGCTACTGTTTTGGTATTGAGGCTGCTACTGACAAATAAGGCTATGGTCCTTTTATAGCCCTCAGAACTCTGTAGATTCATAACTTGAGCAAGAGCAGGATAAAGGCAGTTCAGCCAGTTTCAAAATACTTCGCATGCGGACAGAAAAATCACTAGCTGCCAGTAGCATTTAAAAAAAAAAAAAATTCACTGAGGTAACTCAGTCTCTCAGCCTGGACATAATCGAAGATACAAAGTGCAAAACAATGGGAAAACTTTGGTAAACTCTACCAGTGATTGCTTTTCTATTACCAGAAGTCTTTGAAACCCAAATAAGGAGCTTTTCTCAAAGTGGATTTCTAGTTTGAATCACTTATTGGAGGAAGTGGAAGTTCGGATTAGATGGCTGGTGTGCGAGTTTGAGGCATGTGAGGTATCAAACAGTACCTCAAACAGTAAAACCAAATTAGTCAGAATTTTTTCTGGCAAAACATGGCATGCTTATGGGGAGTAACTCATCCAACAGATTACAGCAGCCCAATCCAAGGTCCAGAGAGTGCGCAGAAATGCTGAAGTGACCCTTATTGCTCCCTGGAAGGTCACACTAGGTGACTATAATGATCTTTCTGGCTTTAGTTTCTATGGATTTGTTGCAAGTCTCTTCTAGATTCCTTTGTCACAGACTCATGCATAGATACAGTAGCTGTGATCCAGAAAATACTAGCTAATTTGTTGTGCACTTTGAGTTTAATACAGAATTTATTAGAACAGTCCAAACTTAGAGGCAGTACTAAACTTTGGAATGCAGCAGCGCTTGCCACTTTTCTTGTCAGAGAGTTATGTCTGGGCTTCTGTCTGACTTCATGCTGGATGAGATCCAAGCATGTGCTATTCCTTTCTCTTCCTGGCTACCCTAAAAAAAAAAAAAAAGAACAGCCCACCCCCAGTTGCTGAGACAGAGAACCACAGAATGATACAGTAGATTCTGTGATTTATATGTCCAGAGTAATGGAATGGCAATGGTATACAAGTCCTACAGTTCAAATGCATCTGAAGTTTTATCTAGCTGAGATGGGGTGGTGGGCATCGTGATAGCAGGTGACAATGACACCTGAGTGGGGAAGTGTTTTGAAAGGTGGTGCTATGTCAGGTATGGTAAAAGCGATACACAGATAGAGAAAGGAAGTTTCTTGTAGATGGTACATTAAAGTTTAGTAAGGTCCAATAAGGATATGGTTGGTTTGAGAATAGCCACAGTGCTGTTGCAATAGATTTAAAATGCAAGTATAAGGAATACAAATATGCATCAGAACAGGACATCAAATATGAATCAGAACAATTTCTTCCTAAACTGATCTATTTAGGATTTTTTTTTTTTGAGGTGTCTGGACTTATCCAACTTGCCTGTCTTTGGGCACTGTTAGTGATAAAATACTGAACTCCTGGTTCAACACTACTTGATAAAATTTATGTTGCTGGAAAAGTCTGGGAGCTGTAGGAGTCTTCAGAGTGTTGTCTGAATTGGAATTTGTGACTTCATTTGACTTATGTCTTCCTTGAGTGTATACTCAGCAGAACTAAGCAGTTTGCCCAGGTGCAAAATTCCTTTATATGGTTGATCCATTCCTTGTTTAAACTATATATTTATGTTTATTTCTAGAGAAAGTCAGAGATGTGCTGATATCCTACAAGAATGAGCAGTTTCGGGTAAGTGCAATCTGACCGTTAGCATTTTTAGTTCTTCTCATTTCCTGCTCGGGGCAGTAAGTCTTCTCTTCGTTTTTGCCCAAAATGAAGAACTGGTGCTCTTGGCCAGGCCTCATCTGAAATACTGGGTGCTAACATGACTAAATTGCTGTGCCAGGAGTTTATTTCACATAACTGCAGGGATCCCTTTTTTCTCCCTGTAGCGTCCTCCCACAGTTAGAATCTGTCCAGAAGCATCAGTGATACAGAAGTGGTATTTGTATCAGTGCTGCAGAGGTGACAGTACGCTGGTGTCCAAGTGCTACCAATGCTTGCCAGGTTGTGTACTCTTTTCTAAAGTAGTGCTGCTGTCTAGTGTGTAGCCCATAGGGGACCTGTGACTGCTGCATGTGCAGTGAGAGACTTGGTTAGTTCGTTGTTCAGATGTCCATCCTAGTCTTGTCATACATGGCTTACCAAAATAAAGCTTTACTGCAGAGAACAAGCAATTTCAACTGTGATGATTTCTAATGCAAACACTTTGTTCATATTTATAAATGAGATGTGTACTTGTTGGACATCCCAAGTCTTCCTTGTCCAGGTGGATAGTGCTCGGCTTGTTTTCGTTCATCCTAGTGTGTCTGGAAATTGAGACCTGTCATTCAGAAGTCACTAGCCCATGTTTTCTGTTATCCATTGTATATTTTTGTATTCACCCCGTGGCTGAGGTGCTGCAGTTCAGGTTTGTGAATAATTTGCTCCAGAAATCTCTCTCTGCTCAGCTTCCCCTTCTTAATAATGGGGTAGTTCTTAAGATGTGGTGAGAGCTGGGTTACAGACTCCATAAAATGTCTTTGGATACGACCTCACTGACACACTGTTGTTACTGGGGAGCTGTTCTCACTTTTATTTTGATTGATATCATTAGGGGCTAAAGGAGAAAGTGTGCTAATATTCAGGTGAAGTGTAGACTTAATCAGCAATGAGAACTAGGGTCAGGAATTTTACTGAAAATTGACATGTAGTTTCCTTTGTTGTCTTGGTTTTGTAGTATGTATGTGATCCTCTTTTGTTCATCCTTCCCTTTCGGTAGTTGGTACTGGCTTATTTTGTACATTTTGCTTTGCATCGTAAAGGAGACAAATTGATTTGTGAGTGACCTCGTATGTTAAATATTAACAGAACAGAGGGGAGTATTTCAAGCTGAATAGGAAAATGCAACTTCAAAGTTTAAACTGGCCAGGGTTGAATGGGGGAAAGGAGTAGTCGGTCAATTGCTAAAGAGTAATTTCAAAACTTTTGTTTTGAAGCTCAAGTGAAACTTATCCTGTCAAAATGGTGTAAAAACAGACAGAAGAGTAAACTGTGTCATACGCCTCAGTTTAATTGAATGCTGCACACTGTGCTTTTGAAATTTCTCTGTTCACCCCGTAAGGCTGCCTTTCTTGTTGAATAATTTCCAGTGGTGCACTTCTGATTCTGTCAGCTGTGATGAAATACAGCTGAATTGTGAAAAATTAATGCTCTGTAGATCCATGTGTTGTGGATATAGCTTCTTTTAATATATCATTTTTGCCACTCTGAGGCACACTGAGTAAGGGTAGGCAAAGGGCTTGCCGAGATCTGTCAGCAGCAAGGAGTGCTACTCCTTATGGCTGATAACCTGCAAGTTCTTAACCAAAGTTTGTCTTTTAATAAAAAAAATAATAATACTTTTATGCATTAATAACTACTGCTAGTCATTTGAAGAGATGCAAGCATATTGGTCCTTTGTTGGCCTCTCAAACTCTGTTCTGTAAAACAATAGACATGTAATTTAAAACTGATGATAGCTGATAAAATCTCTGACACTTAGAAATGGATTGAAAAAAATGACATGGGCTTGTTCTTGTGCCCTTTAAGGGCAGATGGTTTGGTGCATCCAAATGATTTCCTAACCATGACAGCAAATGAATGTTCCAAATATCAAATAAATACTACTTGAAGCTTTTCTAGGCTTATATTTAGACACCCTGGATTGGCATAGGAAGAGCGGTACAGTGTCTTTGCTAGTCTCCCTGCAGGGAGACAGCACTGTGAGTCTCCTTGCATAAATGCATGGTCTGTCTTTAATCTCTTTAGTGTAAGAAGGAGAACCACTTATACCTAAGTCATCTTTATAACAATGTAACTGTACGCTCTCTGATCCACATACTTCTCTAGCTATTTTGTTAACTACTTAGTATACTTAAAAGTTTATGTAAATCTGCAAGGTGTAAACTAGGCCAAAATAAACTCTGTCATGGGGGCTGTTGTCTGATGTTGGGTACTTTGTTGTCTGATTGTTCCTATGGGTAGGCTAGAGGTTCTTTAGTCACTTTAGGTCATGTCTTTATACTTGATTTGTCATCTGAAGTATGTTTTGCATGCAGTGGTAGCTTTGCATATATAGGTTAAGAGAGCTAATCACAGTCCTGAAAATGACGCCTTGGTTTTTCAGTCTCATTTTACATTGCATTCCTGCCTGGCAGGAAAAATAATTTCTTCCTTTCTCTCAGTAGTTATTGTCTTCCAAAAAGAATCTGCTAGATACTTGTTGGTGATGTAACATGCTTCGTGCTGATATTTTATCAAAGGTGGTGATGGTAGAATTGCCACTTGGGTAGGTTGTGAGCATAAGTAGAAGGCGTGCCTTACCTTGCTGGACAGACTCAGGTAAGGTATATATTAAACCAAGAAATAACTAACTTTCAGAGGAGTACTAATCTCCAGTATTCTCTCTTCCATTCTTGGTACAACCTGGTAGTCTGTTTTGTGTATTGCTCCTATTCATCAGATGCTCTCAGGTGATTACAGGTTGCCTAGATGGCTGTGTTGATTTGACATTTTGATCTACTGCATGTGTAATACGACTGGCAAACCCTTGTCCTGAGTACGCAAGCTCATGCCCCACCCCACGTGTGGAGTTAATGATTCAAAATGAGTCTGTCCTGATTTGTGCTGAAGTCAGGGAGACCAAGGTTTAGAACCAGAATGAGGATGCCAGGACTGCGACTCCTTTGTGCTGCTGCCTTTTTAATTCAGGCATTTTCCAAGTATGACATGGCTTATATTAATTTTTAATAAACCCCTAGGAAGGGGAACTTTTATGAGTTTTTTTTGAAGTACTATTGATGAAGTACATAAGGCATGTGCATCTTCTCTTCATAGCAATGCCTTTCTGTTCACTATTAGAGCGTATTTTCTGTTAATGCTTGGATTTTTCCTTCACTCAGGTTATGCAGACTGTGCAGTCTGTTTCAAAATCTCGAGAACTGTGGTCCGACTCCTCTTCAGAAGTGGACTGGATTTTGGCTCAGATCAAAGACCTGATGCAAGAGAACAGGTACATCTCTGATAAGGAACTGAGGTGGAAGGTACAGTGCAGAGCTGGGCCTATAGACCTGTTGTACTATGTTTTCACTGTGTTGTTCAGCTGATCATGGAGAAAACAATTGGTTGATTTCCTCAACATTTTTGAGGATTGAGTTGTTAATCTCTGTTAATGAGTAATGTTTCCTGTGCCAGATGGTCTCCAAGGTGTTGTCCCTGACTTAGCTATGCTGGCCCCAAGGCATGTCAGCATCTTCAGTGTCTTCAAAAGCTCTCCCAACAACCTTGCGTAGACTTTGATTTTACAGTAACCTTTAGAATTCTTCAAAATTGCAGGGCAACACTTGGCCTCTTCTATACTTTCTATTACTACAGGGTCTCTAGCGCCCAGTGCGTTGAGACTGTATTATTACTATATAAATTTGCTTGAAGATCTTGTCCGGCCCTGAGAAATGTTATCAGTGTAACTCTGTAGAGGGGCGAGAGTATCGCGTTACAGATACGAGCTGTAACTCCTGATGTTTTGAATATAAATATATATGCCATACAAGCTGCTGATTAGTTTAAGAGGTTATAAGATGTTGTTCCAGAAGAAAACCCTGAGGAAGAGACTTGCACCTTAGTGGCGTTGCCCATCGGTTGCTGAGCATGGAGTAATGAGCAAGTAGGCATGAACATTCTGTAATGAGAAGCATAACTTACTAAACATGGGACTTCCGTATCACTTAAACTGTCTGTTGCTAGATGTTGGAAGGTACTAGTGGAAGCAAGCCATTGTACCTACCTGTGATTCTGATAATCTCTCCCTAAGCATCCTCTGTTAGCCACTATCAGAACATGAATGGACCAAGTGCAGCTGCTTTTATATATAAATAGCTATTTGAACCTGGCATCAACTACATGGTAGAGGGGAAACAGGCTGCCACAGTACAAAACAAGGATTTTGAAAGGTTCAAGTGAGAACAATAGACTTCATCTTATGTGAAATGGGTTTTGCGGGGAACGTTCAGGCAAGAGTTGTAATGCATTGGTAACAGGTAAAAGATCATAGGAAGTCCCTTTCCACACAGGGAAATTGAATTAGTGAAGATCTTAAGTTGATGATCTATTTGGGATCTTTCTAATGCTGCCTTGTTGGCATGTGCTTCTATTAGTTTATGTCTGTGCAAAACTTAGTTTTCATAACAGTACTGTCTTATAAGTGTATGATCAAAACAAGTACTTAATTTGGAAAATACCGTGCTTTTGATTTGCTTGCTGTGCACTGATTCTGCAAAACATGCTAAATCACATTCTACCAGTTATTTGTCATCATCTTTGTATGAACATCTTTGTTGCATCAGGTCTTGCTATTTGCCCTGTGCAGCTGCACAAAGTACATTCAACCCTGATTGTGTGGATTTCCAAAAGAATCAAGAATCTCCTTCATCTATCAAATTAAATCCTCCCCCAGAATACTCAAACGTAGAATTTAGATGCTAGTGACTGTATTTGTGGCCTTTGGGGCATCGGTGTTTCAAAGTTGTTGTCCTCATCAAGCTGTACAGCATCAACAGTTATCACAGGTTGTCATAATTAGCTTTTCTGCTAATAGGCTTGGTTATGTTTTTCCAGTTGCTTCTGATGGGTGCTCCTGAGCAAATAGCAAATACTCCAAGAGCAGCATAATGGAGGGAGCCTGCGTAGGCCTGCCTGGGGTGTATCTGGTCAGTGGGCAAGTAAGCAAGAGTTTGCTTTCCTGAAATCAGCCTGGCATCTCTGAAACAGTTTAACAGGCTTGAATTCAAGTGTGGCTTTAAGCTGCTTGAACGTGGTTCAGTGGAATGCTGTTCTGTACAGGGTGCTGTCACCAGGATGTGGCAGCCTTTTTTGCATTACTGTTCCTATAGGAAACTCTGGTCTGGCAGATGTAGAGAAGACTTGAAAAGTAACCATCCCACCCCCAACACCACCCCTAGCTTGGAAGGAATCTGTGCAGTTGTCATGTTTTGTTAGTCCAAAAGTGCCTGTGCGTGAATCTTTTCTTCTGAGTAGTTAAGTTAAGATGCTTCAGTGTTGTTACTGCAATGTTGTAGGCTTGTGTCCTTACATGTTGGCAAGTCAAATGGAAGGGTTAGACTACTCCTGTCTTTCAAAAAGATCTACTTGTGGAAATATTTTAGAATAGCTGTAGATTATAAATGAAACATTTAATTCCTGCACAGTGTGTTGGGAATTTCACTGCTTTGCAGTAATTTCTTTAGAAGGTAAAGTGGCAGTAGGATAGAATTGGTTTTACATTCTTCCTTCTTCAGGTGTATGTGATAGCATGAATTACAGGGCAGCAATGAATTGGTGTGCTTAGGAGGTGCTGCTTCCAAAATTAAAGCAGTTTTAAAAGTTTGTCATCTATCTGGGAAAGTCCTAGAACTAGGTGGCACATCTTAGGAGCCTCATGTCATTTCCAGCTTTCACTGTCAGTTTTCCGAGAGCTTAACAAAGCCCAGTAACTTAGGTAAGGGTATGAAACTCATGTGCTATGTGTGGCCTAAAGAAACTTCAAAGATAGGGCAAGAATCTGTGAAAACCAGCATCACCGGGTCCTTTGTTCCAACAAAAAAATTTGATGGTATAGTATCTCTAGGGTATCTGTCATTTCTTAAGTAATCTGGCAGTAACGCTTTCATAAGAACTTTGTCTTCGCTGCATTATGCTACATTGAATAAGGCTTTTTTGATAGTTCCCTTAAGCCCAGGCTTCAAATAAGGCAAAGAAGACAGAGGAGGAATCTGGTTTCTGTGACTATAAAAATACTTTTTTTTTTTTTTTTTTTTTTTTTTTTTTTTTTTTTTGTCTTGTGGGTTTTGTTTCTGTTAGCTGTTTCATGGTGTCCTGAGTGACTCCTAATGATCAGGCAACTTCAATAAAATAGCTGCTCTGATATGCAGGGAAATCCCCCACTTACAGCAGCCCAGGATGGGGGACTCTCACAACTCACAGCTTGCAAAACTAGCAAAGACCAAAACCCTTCAGTAGTGATGGTACTGCAGAGAGATTTTGCAATTGCATTTAACTGCCTTGTGTGCTCACTGTTCGGAGAGAAGTTTTGGCAAGAATCTTTGTGTGTGTGTGTATATATTATTCCCAGTAAGTATTGGTTCCACAATTCCAGACTTTGGACTGAACTTGTGGAAAGGAAACATACGTGTTTCTGGATCAGATCAGCTTTGGCAGTGAGTTTCCAACCCTTATTCCTTTTACTTTACAGGCTCTCTCTCCACTCCTTTTGCTTCTTTAAGCAGTATTAGCTCCAGAAAGCCCCAGGAACTGGGTGTCAGGCTACATACTGCTAGCTTTGGTACTTTTCTATATTTTCCTGCTCTTGTCAACAATAGATGTCAGATAGGCCAGCTGCTGTAATGAAGCATTTTCCTTGATTCGTGCAGAGTGGTTTGACTATGTTCACACATGGGCTTATTCTGGGGAGCTGGCAGAGCCTAAGTAGGGAGGGGGCGCGTGTTACAGGACAATGTGGAAGTCTGGTCACTCAGCTTATTATTTCTCCCAGTGAGTTTCTCATTCCTTTATCAGGAGATAAAGAGAGAAGTGGGACAGGGGACTTGATTGACACCTTTTTTTCAAAACTGAATAGGTGACCCTTAACCTTTACCACCTTCATTCTAGCTAGCACAACTGGAAACCCAGTGCTGAGCATGGCTCTGCTGCTGGGTGCCGCTGGGGGTGGTGTTAGTTTCCAGGCCTCTGGGCAAGATCCAGTCAAGCATCACATGGTAGCTCTGCATGGGTTTTGTTGCATTTCTGCAAAGCTCTCTGTGAAGTACCTGGAGTAATAATGATATAATGGGAATGTTTCACCAGAGTGACAATGCAGGCTCAGCTCCACAGTTATGGAATGTGAGGCAGCACCATTGGAAACAGATTTTAGCAGGGTATTGAGGTACAGTCGTTTTCTGTTGACTGTTGTCATACCAAAGAGCTACTTTATCCATTCTCAATCTCTGGTTTTGGTTCAAGCAATGTAGGCCAGGTGCTGCCATGCTTCCCCTTACTTAAGCCTTCTTTATGCCTACTTTCCCCATTTTAATCCTGCAGGCTGAAAATTATTTACTTGAAAATCAATTTAAGACTTAAAAATAATAAAAATTCACATCTTGAACCTTTCTGGAGTGTCCTTTCTGCAGACCAGCTGTTTAAAAAAAACCTACAAGCATACAGTTGCTGGGTTTTTTTCCCTTTTTCTTTTTCCTCACAGCAAGATCATGTATATGTTATAGCAAAGGCTGGGACTAGCACTGTAGTGAGATTGCTACCTTCACTATGCTTTTAAAAACACCTGACTTTGTGTCGAAGTTGAGCTGGGAGGGAGGGGAAAACCAAGAAAATCCCACTAACCCTTTGTCTCTTGCCATCTTCTTGGCAGCCTGCTGATGGAACCATGATGACTATTCAGGAAGTTTTGGAGTTTGCTTCCTGCAGCCAGGTCTCAAAACCCAACTTGCCCTGTTCTCCTGTCTGGATCCTTAAGGGAGAATCTTGATAGCATACAGTTACTTGTTTTGCAACATGCAGGTGGCTTAATAAAGAATCCTATTTCAGGCCTTTACATTGTTTAACATTAGAAAGTTGCTTGAATAATAACAGTTTTGCTTGAGAGAGAAAATAATTTTTCAATTAATCTGTGTTTTCTGCTGAAGCTCTCCTCAGTTGGAAGATTTCCACTGTGTTGCTCATTTCACAGTAATAACAGGACAAAGGCCACATTGCATCTGAACAAGTGCTATGCTAGGCTACGTATAACAAGTGTCCTTATGGACAAATGCTAAATCCCAGTAAGAACCAAGCTGAGCTGGCTGAGCATGGTGAACAGTCAGGCAAATCACAAGTACATTCGTATTGTGGAGGGGGAGACAGAGGTGAGTTGGAAGCCTCAAAATGGTAGAGCAAACTCTTGGATTCAGCACTCCTGTATTTCATCCTTGAGTGCCTACTTCATCTCATGCTATTTTTATTCCAGCATCCGGATGCAATTTTTAAAGAACACAAGCTGTTGTATTTATAGTTCATGGAAGGCTGTGCCTATATCCAGCATTCTAGAACCACCTACACATTTTCTCTGAGAGCCCAAAATGGATTCATACATGTACCTTCTACTTCTGTTTATTAATAATAGCATGTTAACTGTATTGAAAGTGAGACCCTATCACACTCTGGTTTCCATTAGTCTTTATATAGCAACATAAATACAGTGATATGGCATGGGGTTTTTCTTAAGTGCAGATTTATCTTTAGAGGCAATTATCCATTAAATGTTCTTATGTGAATGGTCACAGATTCTCATACTTTTTCAGAAACTCAGTAAAAGCTCTATCTTCTGTAGCCCTTGCTACCTGTCCATTCTGCACCATGATATTTGTTTGAGAAGATGAATAGTATTATGCTACCAAAGCAGCAATGAGTGTGCAAGTACTTATAATCAAGTCACTCTTTTACTCAAAAACCCAAAGAAACTCCACAAGCTTTAGACATATGTTTGTGTGTAGATGTTTATATAAGTGAACACAGAGGTTCCTAGAAGTTGTTTTTGAATACCATTGTGGTAATTGCTTCTGCTTTTCTTCATATCTGTCCTGAAATGCTGTGACTCTCTGCTCTTTCAGTCACATAGAGTCTGTCATGTATCTCAAATGCAGCTGGGCTAGTGCTTCCCCAGTGGCCTCTGTCTTAAGTTTTCTGAAGGACTGACTAATGGTACTTCCCTTCTCGGCTGAAGACAGGGTTCTTCCTGCAGTCTCCTATGTATTTCTGAAGGTGCTTAATTTAAGGACTCAGCTTCTTGCTTTCAGTTAAGAGAGAATTTTTTTTTTTAGGTCACTCATGGAAGATAGACCATGTGGGAGGGGTGAAGGCTGGCACGGAATGCATTGACAAGGTTGTGACTTCATTAGGTTCAGAAGCTTGGATTATGGACTCAGAGATAACAGACTTTATGAGTTCTTTTGAATATGTCAAGTGACCTATAAAAGTGCTTTTTTAATTTAGAATGCCTATGTAATTCTGAGTAAAGCCTTTCATTTCCTGTATTGACATACCCTGTAATTTGGATTGTGGAGGGGGCAGAAGATTCCTTTAGACCTAAAGCAAAAAGAGCTAACTGTAAAGGATCCTCTGCTGTCTGTTTCAGAGAACTGACCCAGTGGACCTTTTTTAGTCAGATGTTCTTCTGCTTAAATGGTTCTCTACTGAAACTGCCATCTGCATGGAGATGTCCTTAATAGTTGTGATGATCAGTCATTACATGTAGGAATAATGGTTTATGCCCGAATAGTTTCCAGAGAAGCGGATTGAAACTGGATTTTGTTTTTAGAAACAAATTACACTCTACCACTTGCCTTCTGATCTCCCACTACATCATTTACTTATGACAAAGTGGTCCAGCGCTTGTGTATGTTGTTTCTGCACTCTGAGATCTTCAGCTGCTGTTTGTATTTATAAAAATCCTGTGTCGGATCCAAGTCTTGCCTGGATGTTTAGATTTGGAAGTCACCTCTATTGTTTTCTTCTATTGGAGAAGACAAGTTTTCTTGTCCATACCATACCAAAATATGCCATGTTTGGCATGGGTACTACCATTCCAAATCAAATGAATCTGATGGCAAAAGCAGTTGTTTCTATGGAATTTATTCAGTGTTTGAAAATAGTCATCTTGATTTTTATTCTGAGAAGTGTTTATTTTAGTGCTGTATCTTTGCATGGCTAGAGAAGCTAATGGATAGAAGCATGAACAGAAGAACTCAAGAGAATCCCATGGCTAGATATTGGGGTAGTTGTGGGAATTTTACTTCTGTCCCTTTTGCTGTATTTTACCTTCAAGCATCTGTTCAGCCTACCTATGTGGGTCTCCTCAGTCTTCCACTTACATTAAGCCAGCCTAATAGGAGATGAAGTGGTCCTTGAGCTGGGCCATTCAGTGCTGTCAGACTATCTGAAGTTTGCAGGATAGCTGTAATGGCAGGAGACATCAAAAAAAAGCTGTAGGTGCTGTAAGGAAGAGCAGTTGTGACCCTACTGCAACTTATCTGCTGAACAGCTGTGTGAATTGCACCTTAAGGTGTGCCTTGCCAGGAAGTCAACGAGTTGGCTTTTCCCCTGAAATTTAACCTAGCTCTGTGGGTCAGAGGTCCTCAAATCTTGGCTGGCCTGCTGGCAAAAGACTTGAATTATACTGCAAACCATAGGTATTTCAGTATGATAAACGTTCCTGTGCTTTTGATATGTTTATGACAAATGTTCCTGTGCTTTTGAAATACCAAGATGCCTCTGCAACTCAAGCAGAAATGTTTCTTTCAAGGTTCTGGTTCTGTTCCAGTTAGCACAACTGCCTGTTCCCTCCAAGTCTAGTGGGATATACCCAGCCCAAAACTGGCACACAATTTTAGGGCCTTACAACAAGCTACATCACCTCCTCATAGTTCCAGGTATTTGGCTCTCAAACTTGTTTCAGAACTGCTGCAAGTGGTGTTTTGATAGGTAAAGGAGTAAGTGGCATTAATAAGACTCTCTGATTGCTCTAGGGAGACAGTGGCTGAAGCTCTTCTCAGTGATGGTTTTCTTATCCCAAAGATGGATTGTCTGAAGATGCTAAATATCAAGTATGAAGGTTAGTGTTTTGGGCACCACATAAGTAAAAAGTCCGTAGCTAGTATTATGTCTAAGTCTGTTCTTTTTTTCTCATTATATTGAAATCTATAATTCTTTGCATGTTTTTCATATATCCGGGTCCTTCATATATATCCTCCATATATCCCAAACATCATTTGACCTGTTCTCCAGACCCCTTTATGGCCATGCTTAGCTATTGCTTTTGCATGAATCTCTTACCATGGAAGGATAGCTCTTCAGCACTGAATGCTGCCTGGCCAAAACATCTTTTGAAGGTTGCATCTCTGCCCTTATCTGCAATAGTTAACTGACTTCATGGACTCCCACTAGTTTCTTTTCTACATTGAAGTTCTGAAGCAAATCTAAATGGGGTTTTTTGAGCTTTATTCACCAGTTGCATTTAGTTCCATGCTGCTGACCATAAGTGGGAAGTTGCATGGATTTTCTGCAAGAGAATTAAGTACCTAAAGGCAATGAAAATTAGTAATTTGTGTATTTCCCTGGGACCTCTTGGAAACACCAGCCAAAGAACTTTCCAAGAAAGGTCCTCAAATTTCTGTGACTATATTACAGTAGGAAAAATTTATGAGCTTTTTGATTCTGTGTTGTTTTGCTCAACGTGCCTTCTCTTTGCAGTGTATTTTTAGACAGAATAGCTCTTCACTATGTGTGAAATAAGCTGGAACTGGAAAGGGGCTAGCAAAACAGGTAGATTTTCCCTGTGGTTTACCATGTGATTAGATCAGGCATTGTATTTTGTGCTTTCATTGAGCTGCTGTGTTAATTATTAATTTGCTGCTTATTTTACTTCTCTAGCATAAGAAAATAACATAAGAAAATAATAGTTCCAGGTTCAGTGAGGATCTAGGAAATACTATGGAACCAGTGATCTCAGAACAAACTACTTTAGTTTGGAAAAAGTGTCACACCTGTGGTTCATGAAAAATTACAAAACAGTGATTTTGGGGTTGTCTTTTTTTTTTTTTTTCTTCTTTGTTGCAGCAAATAAAGAGGTATGGCAGTTCAAAATTCCTCAGACCTTTTACTGCTTTTGGCAGCCTTTGCTGACAGGCCTCCTCTCCCGAAGCTTTACACAGATCCTAATAGAGAAAATGTTTATGGAGTTGAAGGAATGTTCTGATTCTTCAGAACTGCGGTCTCAGTTCTTGATCAACTGGATTTCTGAGATGCTGACTGGCATTGCCAAAGTAAATGCTGGTGAGTATATCTGGAATTCCTGTGTGTACAAGTCTCTTCTGTACTGTTGCGAAAACTGGGAGAGTGGTGTGACCTTTAGATGGAAAGCGCAATAGCCTAATTATTACATTTTTGTCATGTGAAAGTAGAGCTTTTATTGTTGCATTTCTTACACTTTTCAACCTGCAGCTTATTTAAGTCATGCATTTCTCGTCAATAACAATTACAATTTTTTGCTAACTTCGCTGCAGTCTCCTCAAGATGGGAAAAGCCAATCTCTCCCATGAAAAGATCAGGCACTTAAGTGCTATTTTTTCCAGATACTAGTACTTGTAGAAAATAACAGTAGGAGACAGCAAATAAAGATGTCATATGCAACCTGTTATGAGTTCGCTGTTCCCAGTTCTTTCCTCACTTAACAGAAGCCTGCCTTTTCAAGATACGTATATAGTCCTGCTGTCCTTTTTTAATCCTATCACAGGATTTTCATGCCTTCTAAACTTACACAAAAGTAATAAGTAATAATTTGTTTTCTGTTCCTAACTCCTTAGAATTGGCAAACTCTATGATTCTCTCCAGAGACAGGGGCACAGAAGAGCTTTAATTATTCTAAGTGTGTCTCAGGAATTCTGTTAACAGGACTTTTATACTGCGATATAGTGTATCCCTGAGGAGGTTTCCAGCTGATTAATTTTGCCACCTCTTCTGTCCTCTCCTGGTCTGGCTCAGTCTGCACGAAGGTTTTGCCAGTATCTGTGGCAGTCATGGGTTAATGTTTGATGCTTTCAGTCAGCGCTGCACATATCTATTATGTACCAAGATCCTTGAATAGTAGTAGTTCCCAGCTGTTAAGTCTACTCATTGCAATGCTATCTGGAATGATCTTGGGTCCCAGAAGCAGCGTACTGCATTTATTTGGGACAATACTGTACAAACACATCTTGTGGCATTCCTGTCTGGGATGGCAGGCACATTCCTGTCTGGGATGGCAGGCACAGAACCAGCTTGGGAACGTCTGCACCTCACTGTGGTCATGTCTTGTGAAGCTAAGCTAGCTGTCAGTGCATTGGCAAGTCCCTTGTAACAACCTTGATGTATTTGGTCAGTACATCTGGTCTTGGACTTGGATTGAAATGCCAACTTATTTGAGGATGAGTGTTCCAGTAAAAATAAAAAAGGATGAAGGGCATATCTTTAATGAGTTTTGAGCACCTTGTTGTTTTCATTATCTTCTTTGAAGGGAAGAAAAGACAACACTCTAACAAACAGGTGTCCGCGAAGGAGCTGTTCCTCCATAAAGTTCCTTTGCAGTGGATAAGACTGACTGATAATTGCTTGGAAGCTCCCTGCTGGGCAACCCCACACCTTCTTCAGCTGTAAGTTTGATCCTGTGACCTAGAAAAGGGACAGCAAACGGTGTTCTGTAACAGCTTTGGCCAGCCCCCTTGTGATATGCTGAGTTATAGCTGTGTTCCCTTCCCTACCTTTGCATCTAGTAGAAATTGTGGCAGGTGCATATAAAGCCCTGCTTGTTGCTGCTCATCTCCCCATTGATACTACAAGGAGAAGGAGGAGGAGATGAAGAGTGGAGGTTATCTGGGGAAGTATTAAAGCAGCAATCTGGTCAGAAGAAAAGTGACTTGGTAGCAGAGATGTGACTGCTTATACAGGAAATATGAATTTAGCACGGGTGGTAACTTTTTCACATGAAAACAGCAAAGCAGGAATTCAGTTAGAAGTATCCCAAGTCCTCAATTTTAATCACAAAGAGGGAGTATTCCAGCATCCACCCACCAGGGAATAATCAGATTTGCCTGTTAGAGGAGATAATGAGTGAGCTGTCCTGGAGGGAACTCACATGTAAAAGGCTGCTCAGCTTGATAAGCCTTTATCTGGAATCTTTTTTGCTTTTAAGACTTTTACATTGCCCTTTTTCTTTCTAGGATCCTCACAATCATGAGACCTCGCTTGCCACGTTCTTCGCGGAAGAACCTTCTCTATCTCGCTTCTGTTTACACGGAAGGAGGTGGCCCTTTGTCCAGTCCAGGCGTCTCTTCAGACTGCAGTGAACAGCCAATTTACACTATAGAGAGCTTACAGTGGAGGGCCAAGCAAGAAAATCAGGTTAAAAATCAAGGGCAGACTGTAGAGAAACAAGAAGATGTGCTGGAGAGAGATGATGGTGTAGAGGAGGTGGAGGAGGAGGAAGAAGAGATGGTAACTGAAACAAATCCTTTGGAAGGACTTGCTCATTCTGGTAACATGGTGGCTATTGCTGAGAAAAGGGCAGCACTGCAAGGGTCCGCCTGGCAGATCACTGCAGGTAAAAAATTATGTTGTAAGACTTGAGACAATCTCTTTCACTGGCAAATGTTAATTGAAATGCAAAGGCATCTCAGCCCTCTGAGCCCGGCTAGAATTGAAATGTGCTTCAAAGTCCTCTGAACACCAAATCACTGAAAACTGTTTTATTTTCTGGTCTTCTGTTTATGTGCAGGAGTCATCTCTCTTAAAATCTTAATATACTGTGAGTGCTGTTTCCAAGAGCATGTTGTTACTGCCTCATTGAATTTTTTATCAGGCTTTTCCAAACTGTGTACGCCAGCTGTGACTGGCAAAGAAAATATGGATGTTTCTTTGACTTCTGTTTGTCAGACTTGGGGGTATTTGAAAGCACAGTTTAGCTGTGCTGGAAAGCACCAGTCATATGCTCCTAAGTTCCAAGCTCCAGGAAAATTGCTGTTATGACATGGTGGCAAGCAAAAGAAAGGAGCAAGACAAGTTTTTAGAGGTAATAAACAGTATATCCAATGTTTTATTAGCTTTATTGTGGTAATTATACTTTCTTGTTGGGGTAGAGGGTTCTGTAGCTAAGGAGATTTGGATGAGTGATTTATGGAAGGACTTGAAGACAGGAGGAAGAGGTTGGTGGAGAGGAGCTGGAGGCAGAGTGATATTTAAAGGAAGAAAAGCAGGCATTAGAAGACAATGAACTCTTGTACCCCACTCAGGGAAATTTTCCCAAGTTAAAAAAAAAAATAATCTGCCTAAGCAGGTTGGCAGATGTGAACAGCTTGTTAGAGCTGGACCTTTTGAGAACAGAAGCAAAATTGTCCTCTGCTTCAGTGACTTTGGTTCAGATCAAGCAAAGCTTTCACTGAAGGAACATGCATTGTGTCCTGAACCACCTGATTTTGGTAAAGATCCTGTTTATGTAGTTGGTTATGGGTAAACTTAATTTCTGTTCGAATAACGTCTGTGTAGTTACCATCCTTAAACAATTTGAACTATAGCCAGTAGGTATGTACAAACCCATGACTACATGTGGTGTATCAACTATTTACTAGGTTGTTCCCCAGAGAGAGGGCTTAGCCTGTTAAGTATATATAACAGTAATTTGCCTTACAGCTGCGTTGGATGTTACCAAATGCTATTTCTGCCCCTTTTTTAATTGTAAAATTACAACAGTTAGAAAGGTATAGCCTATGTTAAGGTTTTTTGGTTTTGTTCTATTAAATGCCCAAGAATGGTATAAAAGTTAAAACAAATAAACCCGCTGGTTCTTTAGGGCAGTGCCTGGGTTTTTAAGCAGATACCAGGTACACAAAACAAATCAGTTTCAGGCAAAGAGAAGGAAATGGCCAAGTTGTATGTGATTAGCAGGGGTCTCAAATCGTGTGTGTAATTATTGCTGGCTCTCTGGAGTGAAGTGCCTTATCTTCTGAAGGGTTCTGTCTGCTGGTCTTTGCTGAGCTGCTAGTAAGCATTCCAGAAATAAGTGTTCTGTTATCAAGAAAGCACATAGGCTTAAGAACCCTTACTGTCAAAACAATGACACATAGCAATTTGTATCTTTCATTTAGTTAGATGTGAAATAAGAATGAAATTTAAAGGGGGATTTCCCTATTGGGAACTGCCTTTGAAATTTTGGCATCACAATATAAAGGAATGGACTCACTGACGTTATCAGTTGTGATGGTTTCCCATTGTGCAGTTTCTGGTCCCCATTGGAAGCCAAATTTAACAAATGGGAAGTCATGGGGAGGAAACAGCAATAGGTGCTTGTAAAAACAAATAGCAGAATTTCCAAGACATTGTCATATTATTTTTCTTTGCCGTCTCATCCCGGCCCACCTGTCTGTCCAGAATTGCCTTATTGGTTAATTAGGCTTCCCTAGCATTACGCTAATTTTGTGGTTTCAGTTCTTCTTTAGTCACTACTGCTGTGCAGTTGCTAATCTCAGTGAGTCATTAAGAAGATGATGCTTAGTCTCATTGGAGGAATGAGCTACTGGATGCAAAAGTGCTGGTTTTTATCTTCATATGTGTACAAATGACTTTCCATTTACAGAAGTATGCAGAGTAATTTATTAAAATTAACATATGTAAGTCAATGTGTATGTTTCAAATGAAAGTATGCTTAAAAGAGGAAGGTAGATATGAAGGCTTGCTCTAGAATACTGTGGGGTTTCTTTTAATGGACACTGTCTCACAGTGGTTTGGATGAGCTGCACTGTGTAGACTGTGTGATGTTACGTGATTCCAGATGTGTCCCTGATGTCTCACATGCTACGGTGACTTTCTTTGGAAGAGATAGTAAGGTTAGAAATAAAATTACTTAGAACTGTAGTTCAGACTGTTTTTTGCTGAGTACCTGAACTTGTTCATTTTTGCTGAATGTCTGAGTTGCGTGAGACAGTATTTGTGGACTTGTGGGGATCTTGTTTTTTGAAAATCTCTCTGGGGAGCTCAGACTTCTTGTTTATGTACTGTTTTTACCCAGATGAAGTACGATGGAAAGACTTTCCTCTTGGGAAACTTCCAGGTCAGACAGATGACCCTGATGGTCTCATGCTGGATAATTACTCCATGATGTCCTTGCTTGATCAGCCAGTGAGAGATGAGTGGAAGTCTCCCAATACAAAGTGAGTAATAGTGCGGGCAGGACTTTGCCCCTGAACCATGAAATGCATTTGTCTCTCTGTGCCTTGTACTATATGGTGTGAAAAATTAAGGATGAGATTTCCATTTTACTTCTGTTTGACTAAATAGTTTGACCCAAATATCTACTACTATCTGTAATACCTACTAACTGTGCTTCTCATGAAGTTTTCAAGTAATGTGTGTGTTTGAAAGGACCTTTGCAGTGCTGGTGTAATAGTGTAACAGTCCGCTCTTTGGACTCTGCTGACAACTTTCGGTGTTGTCTGATGCTGTTAGTAAGATACAGTCTTCCGTAGAATTACTAGTCTGGAAGTGCAGAATTTTTAAAACAGGCTACTGAGAGCTGATGTAGAATCTGTCTGGTGATACGCTGGGATTAATAACTTTAATGGGAAGAACTGTGGCCTTGCAATTAAAGTGTTCAAGACTAGAAGCCTCAGAACTCACTTAGTCTCCCCCAATGTCAGTTTTCCCAGACTAGCTAACCTTGTATAAGAAGGTATAAGAGGAGTCATTCTAAAATGCACAGTGGTTTGCTGAAGCACTTTGAGGTGCAATTAGTGGAAAAGCCTGAGGGTGAGGAGAGAAGGTAGCCACAGGAAGTCATTGACTGCAGATTACTTTTCTAACATCTGAGGAAGGAATTGGCTTTACATAACTGGGGTGGCGAATATGCTGAGAGTTTCAAATCAGTGAATGCAAACGTGTCTCTTATGAATGCTTGAAATGGAGACTATAGTACGGTTCCTGAGTAAAGTCTATGTCACTGCAGTCCCAGTTATTCATCCTATGGTTAACCCAGCATGAGACAAACTCTCTTCTCACCCTACCCCATGGCAAGAGGAGACTCTTCCTGCTTGTTTGTACTGCATTAGTCTGACAGTATGCTTGCATTGTTGATGGACACCATCAGAAAGAAGTTACTGCTACCTGTATTGCTGTGACAGCTCACCAGTATCATAGGAAGTTACTTCATGAAGCCCTAACAGTCATCCTTCGAAGCTGAAAGAATATTCTCAATGCTTACCTCTCTGCATTTGTCTCCTTCATCTTTTCCTGTCATCAAGTCTGAGAGCTGCTATTTGTAATTGCTGCCGTTCTCATTCCCTTCTAGGAATGTACTTTTGTTTTGCACTCCTTTGGTCTTTTGCAGTATCTGAAAGTTAAATGCAGTGGCATAATTGGCAATCAAAAATGTTATTTCCATGGTATCCTTTGAGGAAGCTAGTTTATAATCTTACCATCTTCACTCCTCCTGCTCTTTCTAAAAGAAACCACTGTAAGGATTATGAGATACTGCTGTTTAGCAGTTTGGAAGTTACTAGCACAGCCTCAGCAGGCTTGAAAACTTAGTTTCTATTAACTGGGGCTCTGATCCTCGGCCACAGTATGTTGCATTGCTATGTGACCTTTTCAGAGCTGCAGCTAGTAATTTAAGCTGCAGATCTGACCTCAGTAAAGAAACACAGGTTGTCATGGAAATAATGGTAGCATTCTATAAAGCTTTAGTTAGATCACCTCTGTTACTAAATGAAGCTTATCCAGTTAAACCATCTCACTGAAGACATTTTAATAGGATCATTATTTCACCCTTTGAAGTCAAAGGAACTTGAACGCTGTGAGCTGTCAAATCAGTTTCATCACATACACAATAGGAGATGGGCTTATATGTATCTTAATCCAAGGAATACTTCAGAATATAAATGAATGGCAGTTATGTTATTAAATGCTTGATAGGATAACTTTCTAATCAGTGATTCTTTCCCTGTAGTTGATGGGCCCAGTCTAGTAGCCCAATGGGCCCAATCTAGTAGCTTCCAAAAAATGTGAGTAACAGTGACAGTCATGCAGCCTGGGGTGTTGCACTGGAAAGAGCTTTTGCATGTATTTTCACATATTCAGAGTTGTCTTCAGGTTAGCTTCCAGTTCAAACCTTCCAAAGAGCAAGGTTTCCATTCTTCTCTACCTTCTTGGTCATCCTCCCAGGGACTAGTCTGCTCTTTTGTCAGTTCAGGCCTGCTGAGAGAGTATTGTTTCCGCTTGATTCATCCAATTGAAATGTAAAATTAGCATCTTGGAGATTGCTCAGTAATCAAAAAGAAAATCTCCTTTCCTACTGCTCCTCTTTCTAACTGTCCAAATACTTAATGAAGTCATTGGTTCCAACATTTCTACTAGAGGCAGGACCAAACCTGCCTCTCTTTATAATCAAGAGGTTAAATAAGTTATCCTTTTGAGTCTTCCTGAATGATGTTAATCACTGACAAGACCTATGCTTTGAGTGCTGCACAAATTTCTTCTCAGACTATGAAGAGAGCAGGTAACCATTTGTCTTCTGATAGTTTATCATTCCCAAAAGAAGAGTAAATCTATACTAGATGCAGAAAACCCCTTTTGATTCAGTAGAAGAGCCCTTTGGTGTCAGCCAGCCATGGATCATGTTTCTTGCAACATGTTCCATGTTGGGAATAAGGCAAATTCCTGGGATTTGCATATCTGCTTCTAGTCTGCAGAGCCCCAGCACTCTCACTGTAGTCACAAATGATAGAATACTTGATCTCAGAGACTTCATACATAAAGCTGTTTGACTTGATATTTAGGTGGGCGAGATCACTGATAAGAATAAGAATTCTGCAGCAGAATTCTAATTAGCTGCAGTAACTAGTACCATTTGGCATCTAGCCAGCAGGCTCTGATGAGATGGATAGGGGTTTCTTAATCTGATCCTTGTTGGCTCGTTTGATTTTTCTACACATGGTAGCTGTAGTCATCATTATGAAGGCTGTAATGAAGTGTATGTGGAGTAGTGTGATTCACTGTTCTGGCTCGTTTGTAAGCTGCTACTTGAAACCAGCTTTAGCATGTGCCCTTTCTGACGTGTGTTGTAGGCTTCAAGTGTTCTATAATCCCAGTATATTTCTTGGAGTGGTTTTTAGAGTAACAGGAATTAAAAATCACCTAGTGATTCCAGATTCTGCTCTACAAGCAAAGGAATTGCTCTAGATACAAACTTTATATCATACCACTGATGTAGATGTTAAAGGAGATAGAACTTGGCCATATGAAAGTCTGCTGTCTGAAAATCCACAGCACATATTACTCAATTAAGTTTTTTAATAAACATTTGCTAAAATTACTAAAAAATGTTTTTTTGCCATTTTGCTTTGGACATCAACAAAATCTTTGCTAGTGTCAGCAGGAGTTAAAGTGAGTGCTAGTATTGAAGTGTGATTAGTTACAGCTTTACTCTCGAGTGTGGAAACATCTCCGTTAAATAAAATTTAGAATAGAATTAAGAACAGAAAATTTTCGTCAAATTACCATGAAATGTAAGTCATCTCATGTGCATCTCTGCTCCATTCCAAATAACGTGATATCATAGAATAACCCAGGCTGGAAAGGACCTCGAAAGATCATCTGGTCCAGTCTTCTGTGGGAAAGGGAGCCGAGATGAGGTTATACAAACTCCATCCTTGCCAAATTCCTCTTACCTAATATGCTATACTTAATAGCAGGAGGGGCAGTGCAAAAGACCCCCAAAAGAGGAAAAAAGCCACCAGGCTTTTCTATTTCTGAATTCCTGAGAAATGCGAGTATTTTTGGAGAGAAAACAGCAAGCAGAAGCTATTGCTATGGTGCTGCCGGATTTTTGCAGCTGATGTGCTTACCAATATTTTATCATTGCCACTTTTATTCCACACATTATATCGTAACAGGAGTGATTTAGGATCTTTGGTAATCTGCGTCCGTTTCTTTTACTTCTAATCCTCTAGTTGCAGGTAGTTAGAGAGATGATCTGGTGGTTCTTTTGTTGGTGTCCCAGCCCCAGCTGCTTTGCCTCCTTTTCCCTCCCCATACCAGTGGTCATTCTGCTGCAGCTTCCACCATCTGTGGTCATGAGAGTGAGCAGGTAGTTGTTTGTTTTGTTGAATACAAGTGCCAACAGTGGCAATATGCTCCCATACTCTTACAGGGAAGGTGAAGAATTGAGATTTATCACCATGACAGCATTCTCCTATATCCCAAATTCCTCAAAAGTCTGTGACATCAGTATACTTTTAGCCGCTCCTGCAGCTGGCAAAATACCTTGCAGTTTCTACTGCTTTGTCATCAGCAAGGTAATTAACTGTGTTCTCATGGCTTTTACTTTGGTTTTGTCTGCTTTCATTTAATCCCCACTAAATCCTTCTTCCTACTACTGTTAGAAGTTTTGTTTGCTAGTCCTTTATAAGAAAGGCTCAGCTGTGGATGCTGGCAGCTGACCTGGAAATGTTTTCCACATAATATTTCCAGTGTGTTTTGGCTATGTTCCAACAAGAAAAAGTCCTCTGTGTTTAGTGTTCCGTGACAGTTCCTAACAACTAGAAAGCAGAACCATGAAGCAAGCAACCACTGGGTGCACCTGGTCCTGCTGCACCTTCAGTGTTATGGTCCTTTCTGCTTAGCAAACTTGACCCTTGTAGCTGCTTTTGTGATGGTCAGTTGTTGCAGTGAATTGTGTGAAGCAGTTCAAGTCTTGGCAGTTTTACAGCACTGGCAAGCAGTAGTTGAGTGTTATGATTAAGTGTTGACTTGGTAAAGCTTCCAGTCTGTTCCTGACTTAACATCACCTCTTGTGACATCAGAATAAATGTGATCTATTTCTTTGGATTTGGAGGGCATGTAAGGGCGGTAGTAAAGAGTTTTGGGAGGTAAAACTTGTTAGGATTTTTGCAGATCCGTTAAATGTCCAAAATGGGTAAGATTTCTAGTTTTCCAAAACTTGCTTTCCTTATCATGCTTCAAGAACAAAGCATCACAGTGTCATTAACATGGAAGCTGGAACTGTGGTTCTGGGAGTTACGATGTCTGAAGGTGCTTTGAGATTCTTGCTTGAGTAGTCTGCAAAGACACATCTTTAAAGGATCTTAAGGAAAAACCCCAAACACAAAACAAACACCCACATGTCAACAAGTGCATCTAAACATGAGGCTGAGCATTTGGCTCAACAAGTTTCTGATCCACAAACTGCTGGCAGGTGTGAGGGTAATTGGGAACACTGTTCCTCTGTGCTTGTGTGCTTACTTATGCATCTGCTTTTGAATGTAGTTGGAGGCAGGGAACTCAGACCTTTGATCTGAGCTAATGCAAGCACTTTTGCATACTGGAACTGATGTGCAGCTAAATCTGGACCCTAACAGCATGGTGCACCCTCTGGAAGATCTTCTAGGATGCATTCATCCTCCCTTCTCCCTGAATGTTAATAGTATAGGAGATACGCATGGCTGTTTTTTCAAAAGGCCTCTTTTTCATAACAAACTTGTCAGGGGTATTTTTCTCCCCTCCATGCTGTAAAAAGCATTGGAAGGTCAGATTTATACTTGGTCATAAACAACCTGCAACATGCATACATTTTTTTAAAAAAATGCATAGCTGTAGAGTCACTCTAGTTTTAAAACAAAATGAGAAAAATATTTATATTGCTAATTAGATACCGAAATTGATTCTCATAGTTACAAATTAACCATTTTCTTTATTTGTAAGCTGTTCTTTGCAATGCACTGTTCAATGGTTTTCCACAAGTGAGTCGTTACTTATCCGTGCTTTAGGTAATGTTCTCTAGGTTTTACTTTCTAGGACTCGCTTATGATTCCATGGCTTGCAAAAAAAAATTAGAAATAAGTGGTCTATGCTTCTGGGTATATGAAAAGAAGCAGCAAGACATAGAAAACGGATATGGCTATGGGGAAATGCTAGGTCAACCTGTCTGTACATAGAAGAGCAAATATGTTGCTATAGGATAGAAAAAACTGTCTGTTAGCCAGTTGAAGATTGCCAAGAGGTTCTTGGGCTCAAGGCTTAGCTGAAATATATTTCAGGAAGGAATTTCTGCTCTGTACCATGCTTGTGTAACTGTAATGGGAAATTTTGCTAAAGATACTTAGCAGAGGCAAGAACCTTGGAATAATGTGGGTCATCTTTAGGAATCAGCGCCATAGTACTTGCCTACACACTTGGCTGCGGCCCCTACCTTGACTTGGAGAATAAGCTGCTGGTAACCAGGACAGAAATGTTTGCCAAGGCACACAGCTCCTCTGTTCATGGAAGAGACAAACCTGATTTGCATTATAAATTCTTGCTCACATGTGCCAAAACAATCCTCTTGGTATCTGCAAGTGGACAGCTGGAAGGATATGTTTTTTCCAGTTTCTTTGATGCTTTTCTTGTAGATAATGCTTAGTTATTTGGTGCTCGCAAGGATATGAGCAAACGTGTGGTGACATTAAGGAATTCATGACAGAGTAGTTGCTGTAGATTGATTGTTCGTACTTTTATGGTTAGGAGGAAGCCGCTGTTTCATTTTATAGTTCAAAGTAGTAGATTGCCCTGGAGAGAATTAGACCTTTTCTGCAATGCCTGTCCTGGGGGCAAGGGTGTAATTTCTATGGTGGCACTTTGCAGAGAGGCTTATACTGATGTTGCCATGGAACTAACCATCAGTGAAACCAATTACACAAGATGGTTTAGAAACCTTGTTTTAAAAAAGGGAGGGCAAGCCTGAGCCATCAATATATATCTTGCAGTTAAGGTTGAGGGTATCATTCACTTTTTACCTATGGTAGTCTGTTTTCTTTGTATAGCATGGAAATAAAAGAGGGAAAGTGATGTACACGATGTAGCTGACTTCCTGAAGAAATCGCGTAAGAGCTGATTTATGCTGCAGTGCAGTGCCTCATGATTATGTTACAGAAGCAGAATGAGTCCCCGCTAACTGCTGCATTGCAGACCTGCACAGTCTGTTGCCTGTTCTGTGTAGCATAGAATTACTTGTACTTCTTGAACTCTTACTGCAGAGAAAACCAAAGCAATTTACAAAGTAGGTGCATAAAGAATCATTTTGCTAACCCCAAAGTTCAGCCGCTTCTTGAGTGGAATGTGGTATCAGCTAAGACAAGCATAGCAGAAGCATGCTGGAAAAGTAGTACCTTGAAAACTTAAAATAGCAAAGGTCACACTTACCAATTTCTTCTCACTGTAGGCTGTTTTATTCATATTGTCTTGAAAATAGTCTTCTGCATGGATTGCTGCATGCCTTTTCTTCATATTTTAGAATGAAACAATTTCAGCATATATTCAATGGTGAAATCGCCATAGAGGTATATAATTAATTGCTTCTAGGAATTTGTAAATTGTCTTGAAACTTGTTTTAATCAGAATTTGCTGTTGTCATCTTTGAAGAGACCTCATTTTAAATAATGTCAGTGACAAGATTTATAATTGCTCTTTACATGATTCTTGTATAAGTTACAAGACCTTGTTGTCCAGCAGGTGCCTCAAAAGAACCTGAGGCTTTGCTTCAAGTCATACTACTCTTCCTGTTCATACCTCTTCGCCTTCTACGCTGTGTGTGTTAGTGGCACAAAGGTACTGAAGTGCCTTAAGGCACCAGTGGTGTCATGACTATACAAGACTGTACCTGTTTAAAGAGTTTTTCTTGCCTAAAAGACAGGAAAAAGATGAGTCAAAACCCACTGGCAAATCCAGAAGGTGGATCAATTTTAATTTATTGTTCTTAACTGCTTTTGATATTGGAGAAAAAGCAAACCTGTGGGAAGGGGGCATGGTTTGATGGCTGGAGGCATGTTTCCTCATACTGTATTTATGCATGAACAGGAGCAGGGAGAGATGATGACAAACCATTTTTCATGACAAACCTCTGTTCTCTTATTGCCAGAGATGTGGGGATGGAGAGTGGGCTGGAGTAGTTATAACAGAATCTGAAAAACCTAGAACCCGTGCTCATTTCAAGAAAAGCATGGTTGCACCAGTAGAGCAGGAAGCTGGCTCTAGCCTGCTTTTGAATGCTGGAAATAAAGAGGCACCCTTTGCCAGAGTAGAGAAACTCATTGATGCTGTGAAGAATTAGCATGGCAGTCTAGGTGATTTTTATACTAGAAAAATAGGATTGAGTTAGTGAGTAAAAAGGTTCATTCCTCTTTACCACTTCTGCTGGTGTGTATCCTACCAAAAGCGACGTTTTGTTTTCAACATTAAGCTCGGTCCCTAAACTAGCAAACAAACTGAGATTAGGCTCAAAACATTCTCTAACATCCACATTCATTTGAGCCCACAGCAATGTTTTGCCTACACTGTTCTGTACTGTTACAGATTTAATATGGTCTTTTCAAGTGAGTAGTGTTGTGATGCACTGTAAAAGCTGAGTTGTGCTACCAGAACAGAGCTGTTGGGCCCTTCCTTGAATGGAAGGAATTAGTGTGAAGCTTGGGGGTTTTTTTCCTTTGGGGAAGGCTTTGCCCTTTCCTGAGGGGAGAGAGAGGTTCCTGGGTTTATTAGGAAATGGCAGGAGAGAACTGGAATCCAAGAAGATAGCAAGGGAATATGGAGGCAGCTTCAAGGTAAAGTGGAATATAGAATTCTAGAAATTACTTGTCTGTTGCAAAGGGGATTAGGCTGACCAGTTTATCTGTTCTTCCTTAGTCTGGTGTATTTTATCACTGTGTTTGCAGTTGAATTTGGTTATCTGCACACATTCCAATGGCATGGCATACTTTGCTTGCTTCTTATGGTAGATACTTTCTGATACCCAACTGCCTGATACTGTTTGCCTTGTGATTTCCCAGTACTATCGAGAACTATTTTGTTGAAACGGAAGAAAGGGCATTTAGCTGAAGACACCTAATGAATGCATTTCAGTTAGATACAGTATCCTAAATGTTGCTGCATGTGATTTCTGTATTCCCCTTCTCCCCCCCCCCCCCCCCCCCCCCCCCGCCTTCCCTTAAAACCAGGCAATTGAGTAATGCAAATCAGTGTGAATAAATGCACTGTTATGCAGCCATGTTGTGTTATTGGACACAACTTATACAGCTTATTGGCATAGAATGGCTCTCGCTTACCTTAAACTATTCAAGATCACTACTAATGGTAGTCACAGAGGACAACTTCACGGAAACCTTTCTGTGGAAGGAAAGAACAACCTCAATTTGTTTATTTAAAGATTTTTTAAAAAAACAGTAAAAATAATGTAATGGCATCAGAAGTATGCAGCGATCTGATGTAGCATACTGGGTTTGTCTTCTAGAAATTCAGTCTCAGTGCAGTAGTAGAAAGGCCTGGGACAAATTTCAATTACAGAAAGCAGAGTTGTCAAAGAGCAGGAAAAAGCACACAAAGGTGACATTTCTTATCCTTTAGAAAAAGGGCATGCTAGGCATAGCTGCCGGCAAACTGTTTGGGTCACTCTGAATTTTAAAGGTAGTTAATACAGGAATAAATTACCCAGAAAGATTGTGAAGTCTTCATCCTTGGAGACATTCAAAACTCAGCTGGACGTGGGCCTGGGCAGCCTGTTCCAGCTGACCTGAGCAGGGGGATTGGACTAGACAATCTTCAGAGGTTTCTTCCAACCTCAGTGATTTTATGAAAATATCTCTGCTCATTTCTCTTCCAGCTTCCTCAATGAAAACTGATAATAGCAATAAACTGCTGAAGTAGTTTTAGTAGTAACCTAAAAACTAATTGAAAAGAAGCCTCCACACGTAACCACTTTTGTCCAAAACAAAAACTAATTTGAGGTGTTTATAGGAACAGTAAGACTATCTAGTGGAATCTAGTTAGTACTTGTTTTTCAGGAGTAGTATATCTGAGGACATGTAAGTTAACCACAAAGAACCCGCGATTGGGAAAAAGCAACTTTGTAGTACAAGTATTTTATTGTTTCTGTTCGGTTTTGTGGTGTCTTCTGAAGCACCTAGTTCTGGCTACTCAGAGAGCAAATGTGGGAGTGTTTATGTTGTGGATTTGATTTCTTTGTGCAGCTTCTGTTCACCTAACAGTATTTGGAGTCTTATACCCTGAAAAAGAAACAGATATGTCTTTTCGCCCCTGCCCCCCCCCTCCCCCCCCCCCCCCCGCCTTTTTTTTTGAAAGGATGATCATTTCTTTACTGGCTTCAGAATTGAAGATCTTTTGATCTGTGATTTACTGCGGGGGGGAGTCTTTAAATAGCTTTTATTTACATTAAATGGTAGAGTTCTCGTAGGTTAGCAAGTATTATACTGTCCTTTCGCCTCTGTGACTGAGAGTTCTTTCTAGGCCTGCCAGTAAACCATTTCAGCATGTGGGTCATAAGCAGCAAATAATATGTCAGAAGAAAAGTTTGTCTCTCATGTTGGCAGATCAAATTCTGCAATGGTCTAGATCAAGCTAATTGACTGGTTTAATGTTTCCTTCCTTTATCCGTAGCACGAGGTTCCTTTGGAGGAAGATGCCTGGACTGCATTTTGAAATATGATTTAGTCATGGTGAGGACTGACTGTATACTGATTGCAGACTAAAAAGTTGCAAGCCAGACACATAGATTTCAGTGCTTCATTGTGCAGACTCTGAAGAAAACAGCAGGTGTTTCTTTTCCCTCTGCACCCAATAATTGTTTTCCATGTGGGCTAAGATGCAGAGATACAGAGAGGAGGGACTGCAAGAGCTTCGTCTGTATTCAGCCAGGGAGGTGGTTTTTTTTTTCTCCTCATGTGCTGCTTCCATTTGGCTATTTTTTGAACAGTGTAATGTGTCATGCAGCTTGTATTACTAGAAAATACCCATGTAGAAAATGAAAAAGCACATACCAGGCCGAAAGTAACACATGTTTCTGCATCTCTTTTGTGTGGGTGAGAGGGGCAGACAGTTTCTGCCACTCAGATCACAGCCTGGCAGGAGGCCAAGGAAAAAAACTGAGAAAGAAACATGAGGAAAACCTGTTGTTACCAGAAATAAAAAGGAGCAGAACCTGATTTACTCCTGTAGCTGTGCCTGGAAACAATCCACATTTCATCAGGAGTGTTACAACAGCAGCTTGTTCATTCTTCTTATTTCCCTTGCATGGTAGCTTCTCGGTTTGCCAAAGGCCATGTGGCATCAGAAAGGTTGTCTGACTTGCCCAGAGGCAGAGGGGAGCAGATCTTCTTGCCTACTTCTCATGTATTCTTCTATGTAGAAACTTCTGTCCACAGTCTTGCAGCTACATGGGTTTTCTGCTTCCCCTTCAAAAAGGGTTTGTATGGGCTATTCCAGAAGGGGTGTTTGCTATTTGCTGCTTCTTTGATACAGCCCTCCAACTTCTCTATCTGCAGAGAGCTGTTCTGCCAGGCTGACTGTAGCGGTACCACAGTATGGTATGAGAGATTGTGAAAATTTGACACTTTACTTTGAAAATACCCATAAGATGCTTGCAAAAAGCATCTGCAGTATAGGCAATGGGACACGCCCTTTCTAAAAGCTGTGGCTGTCTTTGTCTTTCTCTCTGGCTCCACAGACTTAAAGCAAATGAAGGTAATCAACAGCAGAATGGGTTTCCTGGAGCATGGAGTTTGACATTAATTTGGAAAAAGCTCTTTGGACAAGTCATGTTACAGAAGCAGAACCTCTTGCTGCAGCCCTAATTCACCAGGTCCACAGATGAGAATGGAGTGCTTGGTGATCTTACGATGCGTTTAATCTATGTTGTTTAAAATCCGCCAGAATTCTGCCTGCCTTGTTTGAGGTCTGTGCTTCTTACTAAATAGTTCTTATGAATCTGTAGCAAAACTTGATTACATACCAGGAAAAATACGTTTTAGTTGACAACCTCCCTTCCCTTTTAAAGATGAGCTCAATCTTGAGAGACAATCAAGAGCCTATCTCTTTTCCTGTGTTTCACTTCTTTTTCTGCTTTTGTTGTTGTTTCTGGATGTTCAGAAAATTGGAGAACGTGCCTTCCCTATGCTGAAAGCAACAGATGAGCTATCCATGAAATTTTCCCCCACAAGGATGCTGGATAAGTCATTTTTTGTTCTTTCTCTGCTCATAGTTTTCTGCCTGCCACTTATCACACAGTTTGTGGAACTTTTGGACATTTGTGGAACACTCTTGTGGAACCCTTTACACACAGTTTCTGTGGTTTGCCATCAGATCTTCCCAAAGATGAGCATGCTGTTTCCAAAACAGAATAGCCTGGATCTCAGAGAAGCAAAATAGTTCAAAAAAGATGAATCCAGCCAAAACCAGTGAGGCTGTACTCCATTGTCACGTATTTAGCTGTCTTTGCAGATATACTATTGGAAGAAACTAGTGGGAAGCAAGCGGCTGTGGGGAAAAAGTAGCACTTACTATGGAAACGGCACTTTCTCCCTTGAAACCCAAGTAATAAAGTGCTGTTATTCTGTTTGGTGATACTCCAGTTTCTTCCCTCCTGAAAAGTGGTTGATCTGCTATGATGAGCTTGTTCTTGGCAACCTTCTTGCAGTATAGTTAAGACAGAGAATGATGTCAGTGTCTGTCCCCTGAATCCCTGTCCTGGGAATGACAGCAGGTCTGTGAAGTCATGAATGATGAGGAGTATACATCACAAGGGAGGAAAAATTATCCCATTAGCAGGCTGAATTCAGGATAGTTTCCAACAGCCAGAGAAAGACTGTTCTGTCATTACACTAGGTGTGATAGCTGTGATGTTTCTGTGTTGGCTTTGTCTGCAAGGCCTCTGGCAGTGTCTCATCTGAACAGGAAGTGTCTAAGAGGTGTTTTGACCTTAAAGGAGAAATTATCTGTCTCTTAAGAGCTCTGAAAAACAGCCTCTGCTATATAGCCAGTTATTCCTGTACTGAACACCTGGAAAAGGCATTGAGTTTTTTGGTGTATAGCTTGAAGTTGCTGTATAAATAAAACCTTCCAAACATCTCAATCTTGTTTGCAGAAATTATTTTCTGTCTTCAGAGGTTTTTGGTTTTGTTTTAACATGAGACATAAGTTCCTGTGATGCTTGGATACTTTGGAAAAGCTTGGGGTTCCTTCCTCCCTGATCCCAAAAGATTGTGTTCTTTGGTGGGTTTTCTGGTGTATGCTCTGTATGTGTGTTGTCAAAGTTTGTGTTTAGTGTTGCTGTGGGAATCTCTGAAACTTTGAATAGCTGCTGTCATCCTGAAGCAGTTGTTTTGGTTTTTGTAATAAGCATATGTGCTTTTTGTTTATTCCCAGTGTCAATTTTACCTGACAGGAGGGGCAAACTTGGCAAATAATGACCACTTGGAGAGTTTTCTGAGGGTGGAGTTGCTGACATGCAATTGCTTTAGGGATTGCATCAAGTGGTTGCACAGACATTTAAAAAAAGGGATTCATCATGGTCATGGATAATGACTGGATTTTGTTGTCCTAAGGATGAGATGCATAAGCAGGTAGGTGAGAGGGGTAGTTAATATGTGCTGAAGGGTAAAGACAGTGAGTAGGCAGGGAATATATTCTTATCCTGGAGGATGCTAGGTTGTGTATGAGCTTTCCTTGGGCATAAGGAATAGAGAAAGTGAAAAACATGCACAAGACAAACACATTTTCCCTCTTTCTCCTTCACAATGTCAGATACCAGGTTTCAAGTGGATCCTTTAAGGATTTCTTTTATTGATAAAATTTAGCTTTCACCTTCACCATTCTCATAAAATGAACAAAAATGATAAAACAAACTCTTATCTGACCTACTTAACAATATGGCAGTGATATAAGTTCCTTCACATGGTAAAGCTTTGGGTAGGGAAGGGTTTACTTACATTCTCCAACTGTTCTTTGAGCCTTGTGTTTGACAGTGCCTTATGTCTAGGAACACTCTGTAAAATAATCTTACTTGTTACTTTGTATGCTGTGTTAGCGAGCTGTCATGTAAACGGGTCATTGTTTAGGGGACAACACTCTGTAAAATAATCTTATGTCTAGGAACACTCTGTAAAATAATCTTACTTGTTGCTTTGTATGCTGTGTTAGCGAGCTGTCATGTAAACGGGTCATTGTTTGGGGGACCTCCTGGGACTCAGCCCTAGCTGGGTAACTTCTGCTATGAAAAGGGATTTTACACCTGTTTGAGTGAACCACTTTCTAAAATTAGAAATTATTTGGCGTGCTGTGTGTATCACCAAACAACAACTTCCTTTAAAGTCTCTGAAAGCACTAGTTTCTGTGACTTCTTTGTAAAGTCATAGAAATGGCTAGCTTCTGTGTGCAGAGTGTATAGACTTTGTAACATCTGTGCCTTCTGACAGACTGTCCTCATATTGACTACTTGCTGTGTTAGCATTTCACCTGATGAGCTTGTATTCCTAGCTGCAAAGGACAGATGAAGGTTCAGATGAAAATTCTTATGTGGTTATTTCTGAAGTCATGTCTCCCTCACAATTGTTGGTAACTGGTAACATTTCCTTTGGTTTGTGCTTTGGTACTTCTGGTACCTCAGGACTGCTGCCTCTCTTGAATGAACTGATGAAAAACTAAGGACATTGCAGCAGCTAAGTGTTGAGAGCTAAAAATGAGAAATTACATTTTGTTTTCGAAATAAAACTTGTTAAGTTTAAGGTGCTATCAACATTACTTTGGTGATGTGAGCTTCTAAACCAGCTCACTGCTTATGTGCTTTATTTCTCGTCTTCTCACAGCTCTGCAGAATTGAATGTTCCTGTGACAGGAGGATTGTTATGGACCCAGAATGACTTCCATAAAATAAAAAGTGGCCTTCAACTTTTCTAAGACAGCAGAGTGCTCTGCAGCTTTCAATCTTGCACAAGATAAGTGGCATGGAACAACTAGTAATGGTGATGGGGAAACAGCCACTCCAGGATGTATTTTTTTTCATGAAGATTTACTGATTTTTTACCATGTAAAATCAATATTTTATAAAGGTGGTGTGTTTTAAGTTCCGTGTGTGATAACCATTGTCTTGCTTAACCACTAACGTTAACTTTTAGCTCTAGTTGATGTTTGCCAAATACAGTTAGAATATTTGGGAATCCTTCAGTGTTCCTTAATTTTTTTCATAGTTAATAAATAGAACTGACTGAAGGCAAACCTTTTTTCTGGACCTTGTTTTTCCTTTTTCAGTCAGGTATTCTGCAAAGTGTCCTCTGGTCCTCCCCTCGTTAGCCAGGCTATTGAGCCCTGCCTATTTCAGTGACACAAATATTGTCCTATGTGAGTCTGCATGATTTTGCCAGGATAAGATTGTGCTACAATTTTCATCTAGCTAGGATTTCAGATGAAGTATCAGGGATCCAGCCTAGTTTACAGCATGGCTGAATGCACCATAGCACATAAATATATTTTAAATTTTTTTTCTCACCATTTTTTTTTTCAAATGATAGTTTTGAGGCCTCTACTATCTCTTTTTAATTAGTTTTCTTCTTGATGTTATTTCTATTTGTTATTTTGCTGAGGTTGATAACTAATGCTGTGGTCTTTGCTGAGAGCTAGTGTGATTACTGCAGTAATGGACTTGAGTACCTTGTTGGAAAGTTGTCGAGAAAAAGGACCTCCACTTATTTTTTTTGTAAATTCAGTTTTCTTTACCTGTATTAAAGGTTCTTGGAACTTAGAGGCTTCTGCAGTTACCTGTCAGAAGTTCAAGCATATATTCGTTGTGGGACTCCTCAGTAAGAATTTGTTGGAGTGTATCTGCTAGAGGGTAAGACAGAGCTTTCCTCTGAGTCAGTCTGGTAATTTGCAGTATTTACAAACCAAACAGAAACAGGAATGTGTCAGTGCAGCATTGTGATGGAATCTTTTTAGTTCTTTAGAGCTACTGCTGACATTATGTGCTAATGTTCTGTAGAGATACAAAAAGGGACATACAACTTTAGCAGTATAGTGGGCTGGCTCTCAAGTAAAGGCTTAGCTAAATGTCCATAATTTAAGTAATATTTCTTTGTTCCAATTTTGTCATCCTGTTCTACTGCAGTTGCTCTTTACCAGACAGGCAAAAGTTATTTAAAACATGTTGTACATTTCCTTCTCTAAAAACAAGTAGTGCTAGTGCAAAAGAAAACAAACTTCTCTTTTAGGAGAGATTTTTCATGTAAGTCCTTCCCCTTTCTAGTATTTTGAGAAATTTCTCCTTTTACCCAGCAGTTCCTCAAGCTTATTTAGGCAATTTTTAGTGAAGAGGATTTATTCTTTTTATTACTGTATTTGGTAGAATATGAAATTACTTAAGTTATTGTATTTGGTACTTCAGAGGTCTGTCAATGCAACCAAGCACAACAGTTCAAAAATGAAAGTGTGATGCTGGCAAATACTGTGCTGCATGTAGCCTTTTTCTGCTTTGGTGAAGATTTACTTGGTAAAATCACGTGCCACTGTAGTTTCTTCATCAGCTGTAGTAGTTACTGCCCTGTGCATCCGCCATTACACCACCTAGTGAATTATGGAATAAAAGCCTGATCTTTGATCTAATTGCAGAGTCAAATAAATAGTTAAATCCAGCACTGTGGCTGACTCATAGAAAAGCACAAAACTGCCAGATGCTTTAAAAAAAAGAATACCAAGATTTGAGGAGAATCCATAGTAATGGCATGAAATTTAAACTAAGTGTTACTGGTAGGGTAGTGGGGGAAGCAGGCTTGAAACAAAGGGGTGGGGGGAGAATGGCTGGAGAAAAGAAATGTTTTGGGTATTAAAAAGTGAAGAAGGGGCTTCTATTAAAAAACAGAAGTGTAAAACCTAGACAATTATGTATCACCTTGTTCAGGATTATGAAATTTTGTGGGTTTTTGATCCGATTAATTAACAGGAACAATTTTGTAGCTTTCCCAAGTACCTGCGAAATGACAATGTTACTATGAATAATACAAAATAAATGCATAGATAATCTTAACCTTTAAATCCAGCCAGTTCAAATGACTTGAAAAGCAAGTAAGAAAACAGTTACTGTATTGGGTACTTCTGAGTTATGCAAACATAACAGTTTAAAAAGGAAAGGGCAATATTAGCAAAATACTGTGCTACATGTAATTTTTTTCCCCTTTGGTAAAAGTTTACTTCGTAAAATGTGTTTTTGGCATGCTAATTACTTTCTTTGCTAGAAGCACATTCTGAGTGGGGATAGAAAGGGCAATATTGCTGTGTTTCTAGATTACCTGATTTTTCCTTTGCATTGGGCAGGCCTTCTTGAGACTGCTTTCTCCCTGTAAATGAATCTCTCCAGGCAGATTTTCACTGTCCAAAAAAACCCATCTCTAAAGGGAAGCTATAGAAAGGATTGGAGATAGAAGCTGGGACTATATGGAATAAATATATATGGAATAAATCATGCAAAGAGGAATTGCTGAGGAAGTTAAGGCCTGGGTCCACTGTTTTTGTGGCCTGTGAGCCCTTTCTCCTGGCTTTTTCCACTTTTTGAATTCTTTTCAATGTAAGTAATTGGACAGAGTAGTGGAAGTTTATTATGATAATTTGTTGCTGGCTATTCAAGTCTTCAATATGCTGTTCTCTCATTCCCAAAGGCAGATACTCTGACAACGCCTTCAGCTCGACCCAGGGGTCACAGTTTTGGGGCAAAAACTGGAACAGTAAGAATAGCCCATGAAATCTAATTACTACTTGTTTTCAGGAGTGATATACTTGAGGATGTAAATTAAGCATAAAGGGCCTGGGATTAGGAAAAAGCAACTTTGTAATACAGGTATTTTATTGGTTTTGATTGGTTTTGTGGTGTCTTTTGCATCCCCTGGTTCCTGGCCATTGTGAGAACAAACATGGTAATGGTGAGAAATTCAGGCAATTTCAGATTGAGATGATCTTTAAATCTGTGTAATACAGAGATGGACAAGGGATGTTATTCTGAGAAGACCGTGGGACCGAAGTAGTACTTTTTTCTCTGCTTTTTAAAGAAATGTAAAATTCTTGTCCTGTTCCTTCACAGATTTAAGCATAGATGGAACGTTTGACCATTATGTTATGATTTCAGAATCTGGGTATTTTTCAGTAAGTCAACTAAAAATACTGAGAAATAATTTGGACTACAACACTTGTTTTGGACAAAACAGCTTTTTGGGGCTCTCATCTAAAGAGGGTTACAAAATAAAAAGCTAGATACAAGTAATCCAATGGTGCTCAGTTTTATTAAATAAGCAAATTTATATATATATATATAAAGTATAACATGTTTCATATTATTAAATAATTGTGCAAACCTTTTACACAGAGCAGGGGGGAACAGGTAATAGCCTATATTTCTTTTAGATTCTTCTCTCAAGTCTTCTAATACATTTACAAACTTTAAATACCACAGTAAAAATCATTGATAATGTATAATGGCTCGTCAAAGGCTAACCAAACACTGGCATGAGAAGAACTGAAGTGACAGTGCACTTGTATTTTTCCAGTTGAAATACTGCAAGAAATATAGTTAATAAGGGCCGTGTCACACAGACAAGCTATGGGTATGTAAGAGGAATATTAAAGCTGAACACTCTCCATGGAAATAATAGTGATAGATCTAATGATCTGACTATTGAGTCCTCTGGTACTAATGCTTCAGGTAAACTTTTGGCTAGTCAAGATAAATATCTCAACTCTGCAGAGCAAAGTCTCACAGAAATGATGCATGGTCCTTCTCTATAGCATGGAGTTTTAAGAATTCCTATAGTCTAAATATGTCTCTTGAAATGTTCCTGTTTGTGGTTTGGTATACAGCACAAGGTATACATACATGTCACCAAGTATTTTTTAACTGAGTTATTTGGACAGATTCTTGGTGTGTTCTGACTTTATCATTAAGAATTTCAAAATGCCAAAATTCACAATTTGAGGCAAACATTAAAAGTGCGTAGGGGAGAACTCACCTAGATAGATGTTTTGGTTTTGTTTGTTTTTTTTTTTTTAATGAGGATCCTTCTGCTTGTTCTGAGCAACTATGCCCACACCTTCCATTTTTAAGTTTACAATTAAAGTATTTTTACAAAAGCTAAACAGACTCATGCTAGTGAATGAATTACATGCAGCAGCAACTAGAGCAGTGCACACTTATTACTACAGAGATTTACGAATACCACATACTGGTTTAACATCCATTTTCACTCATTTTGTCATTAAGACTTACATTATATTTGGGTCAACCAAAAAAACCCAAAGAGATTTATAAAATTTTACAACAAACAATAATGTTTAATTCTACAAATGAATAAAGCCAACTACTGCAGCTCAATACAACAACAACAGGACTAACAGTAGTGAAATCATCTATATGTACAATTTAATATATTACTGACATGTAATTCTTACAAAAAAAACAACACCATTAAATAACTTAAACTGGACTGACATCCCATAAAGCATTTGATTTTTGATTCATGAATATAAGGTTATACACTTTTAAGTGACAAATTATGTGAAAGTAATATAGCTAAAGATGAAAGATCAGTAAATCAGAACTCCCAGAAAACACTCTGGCCCCAGCAAAGCACTGAAGTCTACTGCTTACCTCTTGCTGATTGCAGTAGGCCAGGATTTTACCTTCCCACTTTTTTTCCCCTCATCTAGAATTGTAATTTCATGGATTTTATTAAAATATAGTTTCTAGAACTGTTCTCTTACAGTTTTAAAAACATTTTAAATACCATGCTCTCAAAAAGAGCATTTATACAAAGTCTTATATTTACAATATAGACAGTTATGATCAGGTGTTAGTAAGATCAACTCTTCCATGTAAGAAGAAATCTAAGCTTATGCGCTGAAGATTAATGAATGTGTCAGTGTTTTGAATTGGCTTGTAAACATATCTGGAAACAGATGTGGATGACTGAATTATCACTTATAGTAGTTGATTAGGAAAGACTACATCACATACAAAAGTTTCGCTACCTCTAAGGAGGGCTAATCAAGCACAAAATTTGCAAATTATTTCCACAAGGCCACACTGCCCATTCTGTAACTCTATGCATGATAGATGCTAATAGCTTCTTAGAAAAAGACAATTTGCCTTCAAAGTGCCTTAGGGAAATAGTATGCGTTTGTATTGGCATAGCATTCCCATTGTTGAAAAAGGAATTACTCTTATCAGCAAGACAAAAGTTAGTGAAAATTAAAATGACTAGACAAATCCTACAAAAATTACTATCTCCATAAACCACCTCGCACTTCATACAGAAATTTCTGCTCAGTTTTCCACATTAGAAAACATCAAAAACACCTACTAAACCTCTCTTATAATAGCTTATCTTTATAATTGGAGAAAAAGGGAACAAACATTTTTCTACATACGAATATTTAATTCCGTGCAAGATGGAAACATGAGTGCACAATAAACTTCATTTTATACCTAAATAATTTATAAATTAATCCGTTACAAATAAAGCAGGGTCTATAGCAATTATATTGTTACATTTTAAACACATGCAGATGAGTTAACAGCAACATTTTTACATAAAGTTTAGTGCAAGAATGTATCTGCTTAATAAATAGACTAAAGATAACTATGTAATGCTTTGAGGTGTACACACAGTATCTGTGCACATAATAAACTGGTTCTGAAAAGTTGTCCTTGTTTGTCTATAAACTACAAGTGCCCATTTTAAATAAAAAAAGATCCATAATTACTCATGGGCTACTTCCCTGTGACACATGGTGTCACAAACATTGTGGTGAAAATGTAATACTGAAGTTAATCTAGAGATTATTTTTTTTTTTATACACAGTTTTTATACAATCAAGAAAAAGAGATACAATTTGTATCAACAAACAAAAGGTCATTTCTGGTTATTTGAGGCATTGCTCTCAGCTGCTTATACCATGCAAGAGAAGAGAATAAGAATTAATCGCAAATTAAAAATATAAAATGCTGGTTAGTAAGAAATGTTTTTGAAAACTGGTCAAGAGTTAAATCTGTTTTCCCCAACTATTAAAAATGTCTGAAGTTTTATTTTTTCCCATTAACAGAGACAATAACCAACTAATTAAAACTTAAGTTATTTTCAAACACCAAGTGTAAATACAGAATTACCTTCAACTTAACTCATTTTAAATACATAATGACATGGTCATTATATACGTTACCTGTACCAACACAAGAATATTCATCCTGTGTGAAATGATACGGTTATCAAATATCAGTAAATTAGCTGTAGTTGCACCTGTAATTGTAGTTTGTTATTGGTTTGGGGTTCTTTTTAAATATATGACAGGAACATATTTTACACATGATAGAGAGCCCACAAGATATTCTGAATCAAACCAACCATTACAGTAACACAAGTGGAGGAAATGATATAACTTTGTTCCTCAGACAAACAGATAACTAGAAAGCAGCATGCAAGCCATTATCAAAACACCAGAAACAACCCTGACTGCAGCCTCACGTTCCGTGTGTTTCACAGTAAGAAACATTTAGGCAGTGTCACACCTTCTCATGAAGAAACAAAAGGCCATAAACCAGGCCTTCTCAACTTTCATGAAAAAAACTACAGTAGAAGTCAACAAGTCCTAGCTCGAGACATATCGAGTTAGTAATGGTTCGAAATGCTGAAATATACAATGGATTCAAAAAAGGGCGTCCAGTCAGTGCAGCTTAAAAAACAATAAACGCCTCTTTTGGAGACATTTAGCTACAAAGGTTCCCACCCTGAGCAAGATACCAGTTGCGCAAACAATGCCACACAAAATTATCTCACCTGTTGAAACAGGAACTCTAAAAGCCTTCATGAGGCAAATGCACACCTTTGCGTGGATCTGAAGAGCAAAACCAACCAGGCCAGCTTTGCCACAAACCCAAACCGTAGCATCTCTTTTCAAGAGGCAGCCCCCCCCACCCTCCCTTCTCAAGTTGATCTTGTACAGCCATTCTGACTGTTAGCCTCACTTAAACACCATCCTTGCTCCCAGAGGAAGGGCTGTAGTTATTGATGAGCTTCCATGTTAATGCCCAGTTTCCACCGCTTCAGGTTGAGTAATCCAATTTACATAAAACTGACAATTTACGGTCAGCTTGTCTAGTCATCTGGGCTTACTGCACAGTTGAGAGGCAATTCTGAAGAGAGAAGCTACAGTTAAACTTCTTTTAGTTTATTGAATGGCACTCATACCTTCACACTCCTTAATGTTTTGGTCCTAATTTAATAAAATATTTGGCTTCTGTTGGATTGAGCCAATGTATTGGACAATATAATAGATACTTAGACAATATAATAGATACTCAACCTATTGGGGAACAGTTTTGAAATTTAAGTACCAACAACAATATTGACATTCAAAAGCTGAAATCAGTTTTTTCTTTTACAAATTGAGTGCTTTAACTTTTGTCAAGTTTACTTTTTTGTCAGTATTTAATATGCCAGTAAGCAGTGTCAAATGACAAAGCTGAAACCCTAAAAGTCATCTGGGTGTGTATAGAGCATACTTTTAAAGGCCGATTAGATATTTATAAGCAAATTGAAAGTGTACACTAATACATGCAATATAATTGCTAACAGTAATTTTGTAGTAACAGCTTTGAGACACTGAACGTGACATTGTAGTTCTTAATGAGCTATCCATGCAGCAAGGTATGCATTTCCTATAAAATACTATTAAAAAATCCCTATATTTAAAATCTTAAAATTTACAATACAATCAACTCTTATATAGTGCCTCAGCATATGTATGATTGCTACTGTGTACAGAATTTTATACTATCTTAGTAGAAAATATTTACAATAGATTGGCCCCTTCCTTCATCGTTTAAGTTTTCCTCCAGGTCCTATATGCTGTATAGTTTCATTTATCCAAAAGAAGCTGTAATGCTTTAACGCCCTGTTCTTAATTTGGCAACAATCATAGCTGCCAACTGTTGTGCATCTGTCATGTGGGGATTCTTTTCCATCACAGAAAGGACAATGCTTGGAGGGAAAATATTGCAGAGGTTCTTGTATGTTTGATACTGATGTTCTGGGATGATATGGGGTTCCCGCGGCTCACCACATATCCCAATCCAGGGATTCCTCCAGAGTTGCTCCATCTTCTCAGGCATACTTCTTACCATTACAGGTTCATAACAAGGCTGCATGAGGTTGTTACTCAGTGGGTACGAGTGATAAGTGTAAGAGTCTGATGCACATGGTAATGGATCCCAACTAGCATGCTGCTCTCGACAGAGAGGTGGTCTTCTCTGCCTTGTAGGGTTACTTTCATAAAGCCGTGAGTCAGAAACACTGTCCATTCGCGTCATGACCAAGGCACGGCTTGGTTGTGCAGTTGATGGATGAACATTTTGAGGCACAGAGTATTCGCCTGGACAACTGGACCGTGCTCCAACAACTGGATGCTGGGCATGTAGGCCTAAGTGGGAAACTGACTGTTTGCGAAGGGATTGCTTAGGCTCTTCAGTTCCGTAACTCTGAACTCTATTTAAGGCTTCATGGTAACCATGGGAAAAAGGCTGAAGTCGATTTTGCGATGGCAGTCTGTGGATCTTCACATTGTCTTCTGGACTGGCATCTGCTACACCCAGATACAAGTCATTGTAAGAGGAATAAGAATCATTACTTGTATGGCTTAAGCAATTGTCAGGACAGGGGCTTGAGTTTCTAGAATACATCCCCTGGTCCATATCAGCCCCGTAATAATCTGTGTTACGGATACTACTTATGCTCAAGTTGGAGAAATCACTGAGTAAGGAGTAATAGCCATGGTCCCCCAATGAGTCATATTTGGGATACTGGTCAGTATAGCTAACTGAGGTGCCATGGCTATTGGTGACTAGTATAGGAGGATATTGCACACTGGACATATGTTCCAGTGAGGATTTCTGATGCATGAACTGTGAGGAACCTGGCACCGGACTGCTTGCAGAACGAGTATTTAATGCACCAGCTGCATGGCTTTTTGGTGGAGGGAGCGTTGGTACACTTAATGCAGAAACCAGAGACGGGACAGAGCTGGCCTCAGACTTCCGGGCTACTGATAACTTTTCCTCAGGCTCCACAGCTACTGATCTAATGCTTGGATCTGACTGACGTTTTGGGGCAATGCGTTTCACTTCAGAACTGATTTCTCCTTTGGAGCTGGATGGCCCTGTGCCACATTTGGCCAAGGCTCCCTCACTCATAGTTTTCACAGCAGATAATTTGGCACTTATTCGAAGCTCATCCGCTACTGACCTTTGAGGCTGGTTTGCCCGTTCTGGGTGGTAATATTTACATTTGTGCCCATAGGTGCACTTTTTACCTGGAAGAAAAGTGTTTTCAGGTTAAATAAAGCAAAAACTAATCAATACCATCAGCTGCTATCTTTTTTTCTTTATATCTTTCACCACTTCTCAATAGTAATATTTCTAGATTAACCCCCTAAGGAATAATCATATATATTGTATATACAGGCAGTCATAGACTCTGTGACCTGTATCCACTTATATCACTGCACCAAGGGCAAGACACATCACTTTTCTTTCTACTGGCTCATGATTTCAATACTGACAACAAACATACTCAATGCTATATAAAACAAAACTGGTCTAACACAGTTTGTATAGTTATGAATCTCCTTCCTTGAATAAAAACCAGAAGAAAATAGCAAAAAGCTGTGTTATCCACATGGTATATCTGGTAATCCTTAATTTTCTGCTACATTGTGTTTATCAATATGTGTATGAAGGGTATAAAAATGGATGCAGTGCTTGGCTGGCAACACAAAAAATGACACTTTTTTTTTTCCAGCAATGACAAGGTGTTAATTAATTGCTTGCTTCACCTACCTTTGAATACAACAAATCAATCTGACTTAGGCACTTACCATAAGGACACGGTTGTTTCTTATGTTCAGGAATAACTGGCCTTTTCCTTAAGAAATTTTCAAGGCTTGGACCATGGCGTCCTAAAGGATCATCAGGAGGCATAAATCTAAGGGGAAAGAAATTAAATGTGAATTTCAGTTTTTACTGAGGATTCTGAATTACCAAATTTCCTTACTTTTGAAGAAAAAAACATACTTGTCATTCACAAAAGAATACATTAGCAGCCGCTCCTCTATGAACTTCTTCCATTCTGGTTTTTCATTTTGAAGATCCCGATAGTTGTCATTTGATACAATGATGCCATCCGAGTCGAAAGCAAGTTTTACTATGAATCGATCATCATAGCAAACTACTCTTCTTCCCTGAACTCTTCGAGATGGGGTGAAAACAAGAATTTTCTCTTTCTCCAATTTCCGTAAGATTTCTTGATCTGTAAAATAATTTTAGTTAAGCAGCTTTTAAAAAAGTTTTAAAAGAAAGAAATGCAGTCTTTGAAATATGAAACTTCTTGCCCTCTTATCTGAGAAAGTATTTTGTAATTATGTTCATATACGGTCCCCCTTATCATTAAAAAATACCTAGATGCTGAGTGCCATTTGATTTCTGAGGTTTCAAAGCACTGGGTAAATATTCAATATTTAAGCTTCACAACCACTCTACTCCTCTGTAAACAACTGTATATCTTTACTCAATCTTCCTGAACCTGTGAAGAACTCAGTTGTTACTGTATTGCAATAGCCTTCTTGTTAGCCTGGAGTAAAACGTAAGCACCTTCTATGGGTCAAAGCACATGCTGCCTCTTCAGTGTTCAAGATAATCCTACTAAATGAGTCCCTGATCTGATAATACTTATTTTATACTCACCCAGCAACTAAGAATCAGGTCCTATATGCTTAACAATGATTGCTAATGGGAAAATTATGACTACTACTTCTCAAAAGTGTTGCAATGATCCAGTAATGTTACAAAAAAAAGCATTGTTTACAGGTGCAGATACTTAAATGCTTGTTTCCTCACCAGTGAAATCATTGCGTTTTCAAATGAACAGTTGAGTGCAACATCATCGTGCAACACCACATCCACAGCCCAGTATGTAGTACCCATCAGAAAGATAACATGGTTGTGTTTCAATGCAATTCTTTTTTCTTCTTTTTAACCAAGGGGTCAAAGAAAATCTTGATCTGTTACCTGTAATTGGTGCATCAGGTCGGGACTGTTCTTTTCTCCATGCAGGTACAAACACAGTGATATCTTTATGTCCTTTTTCCAGAAACCAATCAACAGCTAGCTGAATTCCCCGACAGGAAAATCCTTCTTTATTCCCATGGCTGAAGGACATGCAAAAGTTTTAGAAACAGCAAGGACAAAAGTTATATTTGGTTTTGTTTTTTGTTGTTATGGTGTGTTTGGTTTGGGGTTTGTTTTTTTTCTTCTAAAGCTACCATGGTCTAAGCATATAAGGGAAACAAAGTCTGTAAAGATAGGTAAACCTTTTTATTAGACCAGCTTACATAACTGGAAAAAAGACAATTGTCCAGAGCTATCCAGCCATCAGATTACAGCAACACTGCTACTTAAAACTCTAGAAATGGTGAAATTTCACTATCCCAAAAGCAAAGACAAATAAACGTTAAGTTTTTCTGCTTTTTAATTTTATTAGCTGAGCTAATGAAAAATATCACTTTCCCCACAAATTGAGCTTACCTTAAATAGTACCATAAAAAGTTATCAATAACAAAAAAGGAATGAACTAACAATGCTGGCTGTCATGGGTGATAGGTGCTTTTAAACATCTAGATTAAAAAAGTACATTAATATTAAGTGTTCTGCATTTTTTACTAGGACTTTTTCTCTTTAAGGGAAAGAAATAACTCTCTCAAAGTTATTTAAGCACACCCCACACACCCCCAATTTGTTTTTCTGAAACAGAAGTCTCTAAAACAGCACACAAATCAGATAAAGGGATTTAATTTTTAGAATGGCTTAAGAAGTTTCTGCAAAGGAAAAAAGAAATTCTTCAAAGGTTTGATAGAAACTAAGGAGAATCTTAATTATGAATCTTTTTCAGTCTACCTCATGGGTACACCTATCTTGATTTGCTAAACGTAGACTGAACTAAAGAATCAGGTTTTAAATCCTCTCAGGAAATAGTTTAGGAATGCCTGAATAATACATAAGCACATATAGAAGAGAAAATGACGACATTTAATTATAATATCCTTAGTAGTTAGTCTACACAGGTAAGAGACACACACAGATCTTTGCATTATGGTTGAATTTCATATTTAGATTCAAGCTGACATTTTCTTCGTCTGAAAAACAGAGTGCATATATTACTGCTACACCACATAATTGAATAATAAAAACTAAGGGTTCTGGTTCTTTTCCATTAATATTGTAACTACTTGAGAAAAAAAAAATTGGTCTGCTCTTTTTACTAAAAAAAAAAAAAAAAAAAAAAAACAAAAAAAAAACCCAAAAAAAAACAAAAAAACAAAACAACCCCCAAACCAAACACAAAACCCCACCAAACAACAACAACGCTCTTTGTTACACACTTACACAATTTGGCTAGCAAAGTGAACTACTTCCAAAATTGCATCTGAAAAGGGTAGACTAGTAAGCCAGCGCTATGCTCCTTGATGCACACTCTTCAAAATGTATTAATTCAATCTTTTTTCCCCTTTTCTCAACATAGCTGCAATTTTTCATCAGCTGTGATAGGAGGAGTGATGCTGCCCAGTTAGTTTGGCACCTACCAGTCATTATTTCTGAAGAGACTTATATGTTAATTTGTGAAGAAAATTAAGTAATTTCTTCAAATTGTTCCATCCATTGCAAAAAGTGTGAACTGAATCACATCAGTGATGCCGTATTGAGGAATGAGATCCTCACCACGAAAAAGTGGTTGAGTGGCCAGGTCAGGGAGGGTTACAGAACGCTGTAAGGGCAGGGGAGGCCATGCGCACCAATGACGCTCCCTATTAGAAAAAAACCACAAGGGGCCTAGGTAGCAGTGCTGAGCAGAAGATACAGGAGAGAACTGCTATAGCAGCCCTGAAGCGTGTTGGCAGTCCACACAGTTGGCTGTAATTAAGGAGGCTTTGTGGTGCTATATAATGCTAGGTACTCCTCCCACTACTTGAAGCAGCCAGCATTTGACTGTACAAAGTGGCATCCAGCTGCTGCACCATCCTGTTCCAAGCTGTTAGTTCTGTGTAGCATCCCCCAAAACTGTTTACTTCAAGAAAATTTCAATACTGAAAATGGAAATGGTTCCATTTTCCATATAAAGCCACTTTTCAGTTACAACAGACACACTTTACCATAAAAGCAAGGCCTCCACTTGCATTATCAATAATTGCGGTATTTTTAAGCATGAGAAGTGTATAACCCTTGCACTTTCCAGATATTCTCAGTCTGTAGAGCAGATGCTGCACAAGTAAGAGATTTGCATCTTATTAAAATTGTCTTCAGCATTATTCTATAGATTATCATTCAAAATTTTACTTCAATAATGTTGTTGTTATTATTATTATTATAGAACAACATCACAGATTACTGGACCATAGCAAGATGCATGCTCTTCCTGTCTCAAAACGTTAAATAGAGTAACACTGAAACAGACCAAAGGTAGACAGATCTAGTACCATCTGTATGACTAAGGCCTACGGATCACTAGCGTGGTCCAAATTCTTGCAACTTAAATAATGAATACAGAAGCTGCAATGTTGCTAAAGCATTTTCCTTAGATTTTTGTACATTTCAGATGCATAAGCATTTTGTTACGAGTTGGAATTGATGATCCTTATGGGTCCCTTCCAACCTGAGATATTCTCTGATTCTTTAAATAAATAGAGCATCAGTTCTAAGCTATACAACAGTAAAGAGTACACGCAGACTTTTCTCCAGTTGCTGCCACATTATGCTCAGCAGTAATTCAAGCAGTACAGAGACTACAAATTCAACAAGCACAGAAAAAAAAAGGAAAGAAAAAAGTTAAATTCAATATTGGTGATGTTGCTTTATAGAAACATCTTTTGGATTGATGTAACCACAACTTGGGACTGGAAAATCCAGTATATAAAATATTCTTGTAGGATTTGGGGGGTTTATGTATTTCAAAACTCATAGAGTACTCAATACACCCATAAAAATCTGAATTTTCTTAATACATAGATAAAAAAGATCACAAATTCTTTTAGAGCAGAAAGCTGAACTAAAGGAAATCTATTGTGCAAACACGACCTGAAGAAAGCTTGGTATCACTGATGATTAAACAGACTGTTTAAAGAACTCCCTCATAGAAAATAATACTTTCTCAATGACAAACAAATCATTGGCTAGCTGAATTGTGTATTATACAGACATGCTCAAAATTGGCATGGGACAGGTATCTCTTGAGTTACTGTTAACCCAAGCAGCCAAATGCACTTGTGTACACACATCTGAAATGACAAAACACCATAGCCGTGCAAGTCAGCACATTTAGCTCACGCATATCCCTCTATTGACACAGATAAATTGCTTTGAATTCTAAGCAGGCTTGATCAGCAGGAGCTCAAATAACCTGAAGTCCACTGCACATCATCAGCATAACTGCATGTCATTTTAGAAAGAATCAAGTCTTCCTCCCCTATTTGGTTGCCTCTGGACATTAAAGAAAAATAATTTTCAACATTGTTCAAGGACTTCAAAAAATTAAACCCATTCAAACAAAAGCACACTACAGCTAGATTGCTAGAACAAAAGATTTGAGGTGAGAACTTAGTTTGAAAAAGGGGGAGAAGGAAATTGGAACACAGATTACATATAAAGGAGTAACAGCATAATTAAAAGCCTGGACTAAAGAGTCCATAAAAAGAGATGTATTATCAGTGTAAAATATACTACGTGACTTAAAATGACTTTGCCATCAATACTGATTTTTCTTATAAATATTTTAGTGATTTATTCTTTTCAAATGTTGTGACAGGGAGACCCACCTCATAGCCACATTGCTTCCATCAATGACAATTGGCCTCAAGTTATCACTGTTATCCACAACTTCATCTTCAAGTGACAATTCAGGGCTTGCTATTTCCTTTGGGCAAGGGCCTCTTGGTACCAGAGTACTGGTGGTACTGCTGGCACTGCTTTGTCCCTCTGATTCACTTTTGTTGCCAAGTCTCACAAGCTCTGCCAGAACATCATTGATGAGTGCATCTGCTCCCAATTTATTCAGTACAGCCTGGATCTGATCTCCTGCATACCCAAGCTTTAAAGCAAAATCCATTTTAGCTTGGTATTCCTTGTCCAAATTTGTTTTGCATTCGTCTAGCTTCAAGTCTTGTGTGATACTGCTCTGTGAAAAACTTGGGCGATCCAAACAAGGGGACCGACAGAGTGGCCGATGTGGTTTAGTGGAAACCTCCTTTTCTCTCCACTGAGTATTGCTACAGCTGCTTCTGAAGTATGGTTGCTCAGGTTCACTTTCTGAGCTCGTCCATTCCTCAGATTCAGCACTGCATTCCCCAGCGTCTTGTTCCACATTTCTGTCTTCTCTGGAGTGCCTCTTCTCCATTTTCAGCTTCCCTACCATAGACCAGGCCGTCATCACGTTCAGCTTCCAGCCAGAGAGCTCAGTTCTCTTTCATTTCCAAAGCCACCTGGAATTCATACTCAATTGCATTGTGTTGGCCAATTAAAAGTTTACACGAGGCTGGAGTTAATTTGCCTTGCTTATTATGTTCTGGCATAAACAACACCAACATGAAGTTCCTTCAAAAAAAAATAAAAAAAATTAGCTTTTGACAAATTCTGCGAAATACTCAAATGCAATGATTTTGTTTACAAGTCAGTAGAGGTCCCTAGTCATTCACATTTCTGTGTAAAAATTGTTCATAATAAAGCATATAATTATGTTGTCTCTTTAATAACAAATTAAACTCTCTTTCCCTCCCCCAGTTACTCTATGTACAAAAAAAAAATTACACTTCCCACACAATAAACTTACAGCTGGAATTAATGGAGTACCTCAGTAATATTTAAAGATAATAAAACAGAAAAGCGTGATCCACCAATTTCACTAGAAACCTGTCTATACAGCCTTCTACTGCAGGAACAGCCTATCTGTATCAGGAACCACTATGTGGAGTTTCAGTATGCATCAAATTTAACACAAACCATTTCAGCCTCTTTCAGTAAGGATTTACTATCAAAACCAGGATAGAAGACAAGTTAAATTTACTGCAAGCAAGCTGGCTGCTAGACATGTAAAGGACAATAACAAGATGCACAAAACACGACTATCATCTTGTGCTCCATTTACTATACCCACTGCACTGAAAATTCCAAAATCAAGGATGGATATTACTGCATTTTGTCCAAAAGTCAGGATAGACATTCATAATTCTTGTCTTATACTAGAAGAAAAATTGTTCAAGGAAATTCAGTGAGAGGTCTGACAAACTAGAAGTTTCAAGTGACCTGTGAAGGGACAAACTGACGTCATGGAGCCTTTGGAAAATAGTTTTTAAAAGGAATTGCACCTACAGCAGTGCATGTTTTAGATAAAATGGTAAAATAAGACCTAGATATAAATGCAGGTAATGGGAGAAAATTGATTACCAAAGTAATTAGCTAGAGGCCTACTTTCAGAAAGCTGCAAGTCCCACTTTGCTCTTCTCTGTAAAACAGCAGACTTGAGAATGCAGGATCCAGAGTGAATAACAAAAAATAATGATATAATAGTGTCCTGGTTTCAGCTGGGATAGAGTTAATTTTCTTTCTGGTAGCTGGTATAGTGCTGTGTTTTGGATTTAGTATGAGAAGAATGTTGATAACACACCGATGTTTTCAGTTGTTGCTAAGTAGTGTTTAGACCAAGTCAAGGATTTTTCAGCTTCTCATGCCCAGCCGGCAAGAAGGCTGGAGGGGCACAAGAGGTTGGGAGGGGACACAGCTGGCACAGCTGACCCAAACTGGCCAAAGGGATATCCCATACCATGTGATGTCATGCCCAGTCTATAAACTGGGGGGAGTTGGCCTGGGGGGGGGGAATCACTACTCAGGAACTAACTGGGCATCGGTTGGCAAGTAGTGAGCAATTGCATTGTGCATCACTTGTTTTGTATATTCCAATTCTTTTATTATTGTTATTATTACCATTATTTTTTTCTTCCTTTCTGTTCTATTAAACTGTTCTTATCTCAACCCAGAAGTTTTTAGGTTGGGTTTTTTCCCCCCGATTCTCTCCCCCATCCCACTGGGTGGGGGGGAAGTGAGTGAGTGGCTGCGTGGTACTTGGTTGCTGGCTGGGGTTAAACCACGACAAATAGTCTTGAAGAAACCATTTATTTTAAATCCACTTTCTCATTTTGATAAATCCTGCTTTTCTTAAAGTCACATCTTTTAGATGTAACTACAGACAAAGAGAAGAAAGACTGAAAGGTAGAAAAATGAAAAGGTGCCAAATTTCTGAAAGAGCATGGTTTTAAAGCTGCATCTACTACAGAGACTTCAGACTACATCTTTGCTGACAGAAGAAGCATGAGAAGCATGATCCCGGATTTAAACAGCAGTCAAAGAAGAAAGACCTAGTATTGACACCAGTTTTCTAATATACCTTTAACAGTATAGCCAGATACCTTTGTGTTCTGATGAATGTTGTAGATATAAGCTGTGGATGCATGAAAAGATCTTTCCTAGTATTCCTATGAGAATTTTTGTGACACAAAATAGGCATGACTTTAGCACTGGAACAGAGATTGCTCAAAGATGTGCTTTCCTAATATAAGCTCCTCATGCACCCAAAAAAGAAGTAAAAAAAAGAAATTGAAAGTGTAACTCATGTTTTTTGGGAGGGCTGTTGGTCACTAGTGTAGTGTAACTAAGAATAAATTTATATATCTTTCATGCACCTTTTTAATCTCCTCTCACATCTATTCCACTCTGTCAGGCTATAAGCAAGCATTAAAAGACAACAAAATTTTCCTCAAAAGAGCATAAGCACTAAACCAAGTACATTAATTATTTATATACAGGACATTATCAAATATACTTGTATTCAAAAGCTTTTTAAAAATCTGATTGCTATCTCCCCAAGAGACTGCAGTGGCTCTTATTTAATTACCGTGGTCTACCAAAACAGCAAACAATGGAAGAAATACTCCCTTAATGTACAGCAGTGTAACTTCCTTTATGTACAGGAATGCCAAATCTAGGGACTAAAAATAAGTATTGGACTTGTGGGGAAAGTTACATCTAGTGTAGCTAGAAGAAGAGCATCTCTGACATTGTTCATTTTATTATTTATTTCATTTTCTTCCTAAAAAAAGAACTTTAAATTTTTCCACAGAACAAAGTTCAGTAGATACTGAAATCAAGAGAAAAATAATGGAAATGCTGACATGTGTGAACATATTCATTTAGTGTTGTAAAACAACAAATATAAGTAAAATAATTACCTTAAACAGGCCAAACAGTAACATTCCACAAAACTGCACTCTAATTTATGCTCTTATACATCTCACTTGGCTGTGTTAAATCTACATACTGGTGGAGATGGTAGATATATATCCAGAATACAATGAACTTCAACCCACATTTCCAGTGACACTGGGAAGTACCTACCTACTAAAGGCAGGTATTTGTAGAATAGGTATGTTTACAAATGAGCAATTTTAGGTATCTTAGATTGAAATTTTATTTATTTGTGTGCTTTGCTTGCTTTGGGGATAAAGATTTTTCAGATTCTGTTGAAAAGAGTGGCCAAGATGGAATTACTTCATTACAGTAGGGGGGGAAAGGTTTAGAAGAAAAAGATACAATATTCTAAAATATAGTCCTAGTTCTCATATCATGTGAAGAACAGTCTGAAAATTTCTTTTGATGAATATGAACAGCAAGATTTTCAGCTACAACTGGGTCATTCTTAAGTAAGCAAGAGAATTACATAGCAAAGGTGGCTAGCTTGACTGAAACCATTAACAGTCTCACAATTACTCCAAACAGTGCCAAATGTAATGACCCTCACTTGTTCATGCTCTTTTTGTGATGCACTGTATTGGTTTTGTCTGGCAAGGTTTTGGTAGCGGGGGGGGGGGGGGGGATGTTACAGGGGTGGCTTCTGTAAGAAGCTGCTGGAAGCTTCCCCTGTGTTCGAGAGAGAGCGAGCCCATACCAGCCGGCTCTGAGACGGACCCGCCGCCGGCCAAGGCCAAGCCAATCAGCAATAGTGGTAACACCTCTGTGATAACATTTTTAAGAAGGAAAAAAAAGTTGGGACGGAGAGAAACAGCTGCCGGGAGTGAGGAGTGAGAACATGTAAGAGAAACAACCCTGCAGACACCAAGGTCAGTGAAGAAGGAGGGGGAGGAGATGCTCCAGGCGCCGGAGCAGAGATTCCCCTGCAGCCCATGGGGAAGACCCTGGTGAGGCAGGCTGTCCCCCTGCAGTCCAGGGAGGTCCACAGTGGAGCAGATATCCACCTGCAGCCTGTGGAGGACCCTACGCCGGAGCAGGTGGGATCCCGAAGGAGGCTGTGACCCTGTGGGAACCCCACGCTGGAGCAGGTTCCTGGCAGGACCTGCAGATCTGTGGAGAGAGGAGCCCACGGAGCAGGTTTTCTGGCAGGACTTGTGACCCCGTGGGGGACTCACGCTGGAGCAGCGTGCTCCTGAAGGACTGCACACCGTGGAAAGGACCCATGCTGGAGCAGTTCGTGAAGAACTGCAGCCCATGGGAATGGCCCACGTTGGAGAAGTTCGTGGAGGACTGTCTCCTGTGGGTGGGACCCCACGCTGGAGCAGGGGAAGAGTGTGATCAGCCCTCACCCTGAGGAGGTGAAGCGGCAGAAAATAACATGTGATGACCATAAACCCCATCCCTGTCCCCCTGTGCCGCTGGGGGGGTTTGGTGGTGAAATCCGGGAGTGAAGTTGTGCCCGGGAAGAAGGGAGGGGTGGTGGGAAGGTGTTCTGAGATTTCGTTTTATTTCTCATTACCTTGCTCTGGTGATTTGTAATAAATTGAGTTAATTTTCCCAAATTGAGTCTGTTTTGCCCGTGACGGTAATTAGTGAATGATCTCTCCTGTCCTTATCTCGACCCGCAAGCTTTTTGTTATATTTTTCTCTCCCCTGTCCAGCTGAGGATGGGGGAGTGATAGAACGGCTTTGGTGGGCACCTGGTGTTCAGCCAGGGTCAACCCATCACATGCACATACACGCAAACACACACACATATGCCTGTAGAGAAGGCTGCTCAAAAGCCTAGTTTCCGTAAGAAATCAAGCTAATTAAAGAAAATGCTAATAATTTATATAAAAAAAAACCTAAAAGGCCAAGTTTTGAGTCAACCAACAATATTTTTTAATAAAGAACCACCATATTCTAAGTCCTTTAATCAACATGGAATAAAAACACAGTTTTCTTGCATTTGAATGGAAATTCCAATGTTTGATTATACTTCGGTTTAGGTTAGACTTAGATTAGGTTAGATTTAGATATTTGCTGTTCTTTAATATTATGCATTCAAAGAGTATCCCTCTAAATACTTAGATATCATTATTATTACAGTACTCTCTATTTTCATTTGAGGTAACTTTCTCTCACATAGCACCAATAGCAGTATATTTACAACGCAAGTACTTGCCAACATAGATGTATTAACCAGCTTAATCTGGAATGGATTTTAATTAGGTCTCACGTATAACCTTGTACCTTGCCAAAACTAAAAGGGTATAAAAAATGATAATGAAAGAAGATTAAAAAAACAGGTTTTAACACACTGCACCCCCAGCATACAAAATACTACAACTAAAGAACACTTTACAATACCTGTGGTAACATGCATTTTCTTCAAATTTATGACACTGTACTGCTTTGGCACTGGACAAAAACCAGTGTGATTCCGTTTGTCCAAGTTTAAAGATCTCCTTTCTTTTTCCCAAGTTGTCATAATTTCTTTAAATGTAACGTCACAAGAATGGTTTTGGCTTTTGTTAAACATATCATGCTTGTTTTTCCACCTCTAATAAATAATCCTAACCCCTCTGCCAGTGGAAATCTCATAAGAATGATCAGCCAAAGGTTCTTAAGACTGGAAAAAGCCTTTAAAGTATGATGAAGAGAAAGGAAGTTGTTTAGGTTTTCAAATTTATTGTTAACTTCTTCATTGGTTTTATTTCAACAAATGATTTTCCAGAAGTAAACCATTTAAGCCAATTTTTAGAGGACCAAATTTACATTCTTTTATAAATACTTAAATTTTAATTTAAACTACAGGCAAAGTAATGTTCCTTCCCAACTGGAAAATAAATGAACTGGACTCACTCAAAGAAACTATGATATGCCCTCCCCCGCCCCCCCCCCAACTTTCCTTTTTTTTTTTTTGCTAAATGACAACTATACAAGTTTTGCTCCTAATTTTTCCCTCTTTCTTAGCTGAAAAATAATATATCTTGTCTGCATATAAACTGATTTCACCATTTTGTTGCATTGTCCTAGTTCCACATACATATCTCTAGTTTTCTGTCATTTAACATCATATAGGCAATTTATCATAAATTTCATTTGTCCTTCCCTGAATGTAAGATCTTAATTTAACAAGAAGATAGTTTGATCATAGTCAGATCTAAATAATCTTGAATTCAAAAGCTCTTTAAAATATAAATGAAGAAATACAATTCTAAGAACAATTTCTGTCACTGCTGCTGACATACTCACTTCTTGTCGCCCTTACAAAGAAAGCGGCCCAGGTACAATCCGGGTTAGGAAGCAGTGTTGTGTATCTAGAAGGACTGCTCTCTGCCAGTCCCGTGCTGTGGTTTACTATTCTTTGGTCGCTAGTGATAGATTGCTGGACCTGTTATGGAAAGCTTACTCTATGGAAACACCCACTTCTATGACTCATCTTGGAGTTTCTTGCCTTTTTTTTTTTCATTCATGTCAGCCTTTGGTTGAAAGTCACTAACTAGGGAAATTTTAGCTGTCTCATCCCTCTCTTGCATAGCAGTGGAAAATATTTGGTCTGTGATGTAATGATCACCATTATCTTTCAAATATTTGAGATGGGAATTAAAAAATCCACTACAAAAGAAATAAATCTCTCATAATCCTCAAACTATTTAAAAATTAGATCAGTGTTTTATAAAAATCTCTTCTTCATATCCATCTAGGATCTTGTGAACAAAGCACTGAAAGTCAAAAGGTCCTGTCTGTACCAACTCTAGTCATTTCTACCAAGATATACCAGATCTTTCACAAAAAAAGATACAGTATGTAGACTTTCAACTTCTGGAAAAGTAAGGAGTTTTTCCCCTTTAAACACCCAGCACGCAAAGTCCATTTCTGAAGAGGCAACTTTTGACAAATAGTTTAGATAACCTGTTTTAGCATCAACTGCCATGTTGACAGAAAACAAGGCAGGCAGTCTCTAGAGCCCATCTCTACAACCCTCTACACTTTTCTACAAAGAGCTCCTAGGAAACAAGTCAGCTTGCACTGAAGCCTCTCCACCCTTAGCCAGTTGGTCCATCTGTGCAACTTAACGTTCCGCTGCATCCACAGACTTGGGATGTTGTAGGATTTGCTCCCAAATGCGTAAGGTTAAGACTCTCAAACAATGAGGGTCATCTCATTGTTGGCTCAGGAGCACCAAAACAAACAAACAAACAAAAAATCCAACAACAAAAAAACAACAACAACAGAAATATTACAGCACAGGACCAAGTTTTCCCACTGACCTTTGAAAGAGGGCACCTAGGAAGGAAGAAGTATTGTGTTGCTCCTAAGCCAGCAAGCATAGTGGAATGAAGAACTGAGCAAGAGAAAGCAGCAGCAGCACCTACCACTACTTTAAAACAGCACCCTTCTTGACACCCTCCAGATTAGAAATCAGACTTGAAGTACCATCCTTCAGCTACAAAAACAGCACTATGGTCTCTCCCTCATTTCTTCATAGCACTGAACACTCCAATCTATACCCTATTGCAACCCCTGGAACTACCTATAGACCCACAATTATCACTATAGATTTACCACATGTGTTCACAGACTATGATCCAGAGCCCATCTACAGAAACTGATTACAACTTGTCCCCAAACTGCAGTTGTGGTTTGTTTTTTTGTTTTTGTTTTTTTTTTTTTTTTTTTTTTAAATAAATCTGCAGTCCTATTCTGAAGCCCAGGATCACTACAGTACAGATAGTATCTCTTTTTAGTCAGTCAGTATTTTGATCTAACAAGCCTGTCAGTCACTGCCTTTGTCAATACCAGCAATGCAGACGTAATCAGTACCACCACTCTGAAAAGGCTCAGATGCCCTGTTCTTGGAAAGCTGAGGTCTCTGCTCTGTACCACTATGTCTGAAACCGTATTTGGTCTCAGTTTATTTCTGACTTACAGTTAAGTACCTCTACTTGCTATCATTACCTCTCTACCTAGAGTGTGGCAAGCATTCAGTATATAATCCCTTCTTAGTGGACCACACGGTTCTCCTTCAAATAAAGGAGACATCTATTATGTAGGCATATCAGGGAAATGACTTTTCTCTATGTTCAAAGCATTTAAACTCAGTGGCTTGAATTCACCACCTATCTCAACTGTACAACCGTTTCCTTTGCAACAGTCAAACTAAAGAAATTGCTGATTAAAAACTCTAAGTGGGAACTTACAAAGTTCCTTTAGAAGAAGATTGATGCTGGCAGAAAATAAAGAATGAATGAGATACTGATCAGATTCTGTCTTGCTACCTCAAATACAAAAAGGGCCCAGGGAAGAGTTGTGGCAACTGCTCTTTAAACCTTCTCACAGGAAAGGTGAAATGGTGTTAAGCAGGCACAAGATTAACATTTTATCTTGACATTAAGTCAAGTCCAAGTCATCCATTTTTTTCTGCTCTTACAATTTCTAATACATTTTTGAGCAAGTTTTGGATTTTTTAATTAAGCTTTTCATAAGTAGCTTGTCTTGCCTTCCTCTCACCACTTCTTCAACTAAAACAGGGTCCTTGCTTCACTGTTTGTATCTGTTGCCATTGAAGCCTAACCTAATAAAGAATTTTAAAACACATTTATAGTTGCTAGCATTGTTTCCTGCTTCCCATGCTGCTTATAGATTCTTAAGTATCACTTGTCAAATACATGCCATATAATGTTCCAAATAACTATTGTTTCTGTTCAAGAAAGCCTGAGCAGCTGCATACCCCCAGTTCCAGCCATTAGCAAGGCTAAGCATGTAATCTCAGGTTACGCACACAACCACACACATATATACAGCACACATACATGGCCAACAGACACACTCAGCACTCACACAAATGCAAGCAGTACCAATGGCCTCATGTTGTTCCCCTCTCTGGCTGATAAAGACAAAGGTCCATTAGTGGGAAATACATATATATATAGGTATTGGGGTTACGTGGCAAGATTTTGGTAGCAGGGGGGCTGCTTCTGTGAGAAGAGACCAGGAGCTGACCCCATGTTGGACAGAGCCAGTTTCAGCCAGCTCCAAGATGGACTCATCGCTGGCCAAAGCTGAGCCCATCAGCAATGCTGGTGGCACCTCTATCTCCCTCAGTCTCCCCTGTTACATCCTCCTCAGACACACACACACACACACACACACTCCCCGAACCAGGACTCTCAGTTGACCCCCAGACCTTACAGTCTCTGCAGCAGCTGGCCTGGACCTTCCAGTTGTCTCACTCCAGAGATATACACATATACATGGCTTCCTAACCACTTAAACATCTTGCTAGCTAGTTCAGCTTGATGCTTGCTAGCGATCATGCACCAACATGCATATCCTCCACTTGCTTGCACCACAGACACATAGGTCCCTAGAGAGACCTTGACGCAGCAAAATAGTTAGAAATGGAGTTTAATGTGAAGAAAGGACAGTGTGCTGACCAAGTTCATGACATGGCCAGACAAGCATACTGATCAACAACCCCTTTAAAGGCAACCTGTCCCTTTTAACCCCTTCTCCCTCTATTTTCCCATGGTGGGTCCTTCACAGATCAAACCGAAGCCTCCATTCTCTCCCCTGACCCCTACAATGTCTTTGATTCCTGCCCCAGACTGCCCAAGTAGTATGCAATCACAAAATGCTCTTTCTTCGCATCCCCCAACCGTGTCCCATACCCCCTCAGCCTGTGAGATGGTCCAGAGAGCCTCTACCATTAGTCGACCCATCATGTTGGGTGTCACCTCCAGAGCACAGGGCTGATGGCTCTCCTATGACAGCCCCCGGAGAAGCCTGTGCTGGGCCACCATTTCTCTGTGTTATTGGGGTTCCCCTGCCTGCCATTGTGACCCCATGCTCCTTTGTGGTTCTGGAGATGAGCTTTTTATCACACTCTAACAGTTTATTTCAAACATTTCAGGCAAGATGCATTTTTATTATTATTATGTCTATATAAATATCTACATTTTTGCTACTTGAGCTAAGTAATTTGTTACAAGTATTTCTGTCAGAATGTTTTCCATATAGCTGAAAGAACCATGACCAAGAGGACAATCAAACGATATTCTAGCATCATAATAAACAAAAGCTTAGAAGAGGTTCAAACAGCAAAAGCTAGATCTAGTACTAAACTCCTAATATACATAATAACATTTACATTGCAGTTCTTTAAATATCAAGTGAAATATTACATGATTACACACATTTCTCTCAACTTAAATACCACGTTTTGTCCAAACATTGTAATTTTGCCTTTAAATTCTTTTTAAAAAGATTTAATAAAGTACAAAATGCAAAAATACAATGCAAAGAACTTAACATCTGAATTAAAGTACCTCCGTTACTGAGTTACGAGACTATCTTTCTTACTAGTAACTGCACAAAGCACACATCTCATGTGGTGCACTTAAACCTTCAAACTTCCATGTTTTGTAAAGGAAACAGCTAAAGCCCTATATATTCAACTTCTTCTCTAACAATGGCATCAGGTCCCACATGATTAACTTTTTGAATCAGCCAAGTCACCACTGAGTTTTTCTACAATAAAAGAGATGGAGTAAAGGTAATAACCAAACTTTAAAGTGATAGCTTGTATGTAATATGCATAATTTGTACACATATAGTCCTAAAAGAAAGTACATGCAAAAATATAAAGTTGGGTCTTTTTAAATAAAAGATCATTTGGTAGTTCACATTTTCCACATCCATATGAAAGCAACTCCCAACTATTACTTTTCTTCCTGCTTCCCACTTTAAGTGAGAAAGATAATAATTTCTTTGATACATGTAAAACCAACCACAATCAACCACATCTCCGAGAGAACTTCCAGTCAGCAGCAACATATGTATGCAATTAACTCACTGGCATTTAGAGTAAAAAAACTCAAAGCTGCAATAATATGGTTTGTTTGTTTGTTTTTCCACACTGCACTTCTCAAATTCAAACACATCATCTTGCAGAGTACTGACAGTAATGAAGAATTTATTTTCTTTCTGATTTACATTGTCTAGCTGTGATAAGTACAGCTGAACCTAGGGACCTCAATCAGTTCCTATTCTATTCTGACTATATAGTCCCCACCCAAAAGAAAATACAATCTGGAATTATGGTGACTGGCTATGGATGAATTAAACAAGTGAAAACTCGAGTATCAGAAAGATTACATGAAACATTTTGGTATTGTTTCAGTTCACTGTTTGTCCAGACACCTTTGGAAGGTAGTACTTTGTGGGCACACACTAAGGGAGTTTATGGAGAGGTTTTAAAGGGGCAAGTGGAAAGAAATTATGCATTGAATATGCACCTGTGCAAACATACACCTCAAAACAAGCAGCTTAGGAAAGGATCTCAGTACAAAGTGAGAGCCTGGATAAATGTTTTGGTGGATTAACAGAAACAGAAGACTTTATCTCAGCCATCTCCCTGGCCATAACACTGAGAAATCTCAGAAATAGTCTGGCTGCATGGGTCTAAGAAGATAGCCAAGTCTAAGAGAACTCCTAGATTTCAGGCCCACATATCCAGGAGAAATGAAAGCAGTGTTTCAGCCATTTTCAGTTTAAATTAGAAGCTGAACTTTTAGGGGGAACTGTAAAATTCTATTCAAGTCAGAAGTTTGAGCAAAGGGAGAGATCTGCAGATGAGAAATTTGTGAAGCAAATAAACAGTTCAAGCCATTTGAATTAACTCCCCAATAACATGGTACAGAATAAAGACTGAAAGGAAACAGTGATGAGACTCTGGGACCCTTTACAGAAGAAAGAAGGATGGGAAGAGGCGAGGATAAAGTGAAGAGACAAAGTGATAATCTCAAATCTGCATATACAAAGTTAGTCTGCAAACAGGGTATATCTTTATCAGGGTAGCATCACACTGAATAGTACAGGAATGAACTGTGGATTACATTTAATCTAGTGCAAGCAATTCATGCATCATCTAGAGTAAAATGACAGCTTTCAGGCAAAGTCCTTGGACAGGGAAATCTTAGTTGAGCTCTATTTTTGGAAGCAATAGGTGATCCATTGAGAATTCTCTATTATCTCACTGCCTTTATGCTCACTTTGCCCTTAGGTGTACAGAAAAAAGAAAAAGTACTAATAATCAGTTTACAGAACTATCCTTGCAGATAATTTTCCACTTTCTTGTTTTGTTACTGCTTATACTGTACACTTTTAAGTTAGTATAGATGCATTAAGGAGTTATCACACAGGGGTAAATTAAAAAAAATCCACTTACAAGCAAAAAGAGAACATTAAAAAAAAATTTGAGTAACACACTTGATTTTGCTGATAACTACAAAATTGAGAAATGAGTCAGTGTGCCTCAAAATCTTCTGAAAGATGGAATAACCACTTGTCTCACAGATCATAAACAATAACATTGTATCACTGAAATTTTAGTGTTTGTTTAGTACGAGTTACATTCTCTCCAAAGACAGACCAATATGAACACACACTTAAGGAGAGAAAAGAAAGCTATTACCAATTTCTGATTTGAACATATTATAACTCAGAAATATATATACTGCAGCTTTAAAATTTTAATTCTCGTGATGGTCATTGCTAAGCAACCAAGTTTTCTTACTAAACACCTCTTGCAGAACAGTCACGACTGACTAGCAGAATTGATAATGTGATTCAGAGAAAAGAGTGAGGCAAAAAGTATCTATGTTTTGTTCATAAAGGACCAAACTGAAAGCATCTATTTAATTTTGCTTGTATTAAACAGAAGGAAAATGTCTGCTCTGTAATAAAGTACTGTAACATTTATGAAAAACACTTCCAAATTATTTAACAGTTACTATTCAAATGACAATGATCATTAAAGAGCTGGTGCTAGAAATACTCTATTCAAAACCTATTCATTTCAGCAGCACCAACAGAATCAGACAAGACACAGTGAAAGAATGGATTGAACAACTTCTTTTGGTCCCTTATGACACTATCTTTCCACCATCCCAGTGTGTTCTGAGCCATGCCCTTCAAAGGGGCAATTATACAATCCACACATCTATTACGAACAACAATCTTTAAGTGAAAAATATTTTATTATTTCATTATTATCCTTTCATCAACTTTTAAGCAGCTTTACTTGTTTTCTCTCTTTGCAGATACTAAAACACAAAAAAAAGAGCCAACAAACACCCCCACCCTCCAAAAAACCCAAACCCAACCCAAGTATTTTCTCAAATGTCTCTCTCACCTGGATAATAAATACATATGACAATGATTCGATAGTATTTATTTTAAGGAGAGGGAGGATTGTTTGTTTTCCCTTGTATATTTTTGAGATACATGTAGTTAATAAGTGATTTTTTTTTTTTTAAATAACACTCCACGAAAAAAGAACCCAAAACCTAACTGCATACTGACAAATGAAATGGTAACATCTAGGGGACTTCCATATGCACAGTGAGGAACAAATATTGCACATTTCTCGTTTTGTATTAAACTGTAAAATAAACTTCTTCACAAGAATTAAAAAAAACTGGCATTTTTTTATTAAGAAAATTAACTTATTCCCTCCATGGCTTCAGCATGACTTTTAATGTCTTAGTATCTCTCTTTACTCTTTATTTCAAGAACTTACCATTATCATGCTCCTCTCTACAGATTCTTCCCTGTCAGACAGGGCTACAGGAAGAGGCGTCTTTCTGGAAGAAGGATGTTCTAAACAATAGCCAAGTCTTTCATTACTGTGGCTATTTCTCCATCATCAGAAGCTGACTGAAGTACACAAAGACATATATCCAAATTAATTTTCATGTAGCAAGCTCAGGCAGTAAGAGCAACCAAATCATAACAACATGGACTTCAACACAAACTGCATAAACCTAGCATGATCCCAGGTTACTTGTTCTGCAATGCATGAACGAATGAATGAATGAATGAATCTTCACAACCAAACAACAGGTAGGGCTGGTATACTATATATCTACTACAACTACACCTCGTGATTACAGAGTAGACAGTGTATAAGCCTTCTAACACAAAAGCTGACAATTTCCTGGTTACACACATACTGATTACACTAAATGAAGAGTCTAAAACCATGGAAACAATGTGAGTAGAGACAAAGAGAAAGAGAAGTATTTTTAAAAATGATTCAGTGTTCAGAGGCACTACATCCAACAGGATCGTCAACATTGCAGTGTGCTACAGCACAGACTAGTGGTTACTCTAAAGACACGTTCTTGGAGTATGTTTTTGTGATCTTTAAAAACTTCCCCAACGCATGACTAATGGCTATTTTAAAGACATTACAATTTGGGCCTGCAGCACAAAAAAAAACCCCAAACCGAAATGCATTGCACAAGTCTTCAGGAATGTGACAAAACAGTATTTATTAGGCAGTAGTTATTGTCAGAGGACATAGAGAAAGGGCAGCTCAGGATGCATAGATGGCACTGGACTTTGGATTAGCCCTTAATTTTGAAAACTGCATTTCTATAGCGCTCATGGAAAAAGCGACATAACTCAACATTCGTGTTTTCATGGCATTGAAGACACAGCGTTCTTGTAGTATTCTTATTTCAGGAGCAGTACAGATATTACACATTACTGCTTGCTGCTTTGAATATTTTCTGAGGTAGTGAACTATTTTAACTACTGAGAAAAAAGTGCTTAAAGCTGGCAAAGTATATGAGTCACAAATAAAAATGATAGCTTTTTCTCATTCTAATTACACGCTTAGGTGGTACACATCTGCTGGGACAGATTCACAACTGGAGAAAAGCAGAAAGTATTCTAAAATTAACATTTGGGTATTTCGGAATGGATTAAAAAAATGGAAGAGTTACACTGCGTGACATTATGTGCAATTATCTCTTGTCCTTAGTAAAAAGGACAGGTGATTTGTGGCATTTTCCCTGTGTGTTTATACACCTTGAACTACTAGATTTCCATATTTATAATTATTTTAAACAGATACAGGAATACATTACAGTTTACACATGCATACCATAATAATACATATGTTGTAATTCAACAGGAATTGATCACTTTAACCAATTTATTTTTTGAACCTTAAAAAGAATTACTTTCAGCACGTAACAAATGTGGTAGCTTAGCATACTTAATTTTCATTTACTGTGTCAAATGTTGCAAGACTGCAGGAAAAGAGGATAAAACAGGCTTCGCAGAAAATTTGCCTATTTAAGTTGGCCATTTTTAAAGTAAAGTGAGTCGAGAATGTGATGCCTTTGCAAAGAACAGAAATTTGTGGTCACAGTTTCAATTGCACCTCTCAGTAACGTCAACAAGATCATATGACCAAGCACTCTGAATTTGTCTAGCAGGACCTGGAATAAAGAATTCTGCCCTTCTATTCCTTTTAAAACTGTGTTTTACCTAGTTTTATTAAGACTGTCCTAGGAGCTTTTGTAGCATCAAATCGTTGACAGATGTATAGCCTATATATTCCGATACAGCTTCCATAAAAAGTCCAAAATACATAAGTGTCACTCAGTGAAGGAAAACAAGTATATCAGGCTTCAACCAAGATAAAATCATCTGGCTTTTGACGCAAATATCTGGCATTAACATCACTTATAGTACTTTGCTCGCTGAGGAGCAAAGAATCTTCCTTATTTAAAAGGAATATAGGGATTTTGGGATACTTAAAATGAATGCATGTTCAAATACTTTCTGTACTTTTTAATCTAATAAATTAAGCCAACTCACTTCTCTGTTCTAGAAGAGATGGTCTAAACCAAAGATCTGAGCACAGATCTGCAGCTCTTTTATACATTTAGAGACATGTATAATCAGTATTCCCAGAGTATGAGCTAAGTCAAATAGCATTTTTAACAGAAGCATTAAAATGGCAGATCAGAGTTTTTAGTCCCTTGATAATTAGAGCCATATAAATGACAGCATTTTGATTCAGTTTAATGGATTTTTTCTTACCTTACTATGCAATGTCAGTCTCAACACATTAATGGGAAGTTTCAACACTGTCATTTTGATGAACAGAGAAACCTTAAATTTAGACAAATCAAAGGCCTAATATTGTGTAGTCTTTCATCAAGCCAAACCCAGAACAATATCAAGAAAAATATTTTACTTTTTCCACACATTATGACTTCTCTGAAATAAAACACTGATATACATTAAGTCTAAAGTAAAGTACTAGCAGGTAACACCAGTAGTGAACACCTTGTCCTTAAAATTAATATGGAATCTGCAACTGAAAAATAACCTGCTGGCTATGGTTAGTAATAATTTTTATTTAGAAGCTTCCTCCTTTCTGAGTCAATTCAGATGTAGTATTTTCAAAGAAAAGCAAATTTGCCATTTCTGTTTCTGCATCTGTCTCTCTCCCTTAACCACCTTAGGAGTAGAACAATAAGGAACGTGACTTAGCACACTTCTGTTACAGAGGCAAAGAGCAAAGGAAGATTTTTTCAGCATTGACTCACCAGTTAAGATGAATGTAATCATCATCACCACCCAACCTTGAAGGGGATTATTCTTTAACAAATGCTGAGGGAACACTTGTAATAGTAGAAGAGGTTCAGCTGTGCAGAGGACTGAATTTGAGGAATCCACACACCAGAATATATAGAACTAGCAATGACTTTACAATTACCACTAAACTTTACCTTTCTGATCTTCTGTATCTTTTTGTACCTGCATGAGTCTCCTCTACACAGAACAGTGATGGGAAAAAACCCACCATATACACATACAAACATAGATAGATACACCTATATATATACATAAGTTCTGAATCTGTCAGTGTATCACTTGACTCATTTCACAGACCAATTTAGAAAAGTGAAATAAAGTTTTTGTAGCATTTGAGAAGGAAGAAATCAAGTCACAGTTGTTCTTCCTCACCAACTTCTAGCCCACTGCCCCTGAAATCCCTTTAGCACAGGTGGCTCAGTTTAAAATAAATTTATCAATGCTGTGCAAGAACTATGGAAATTCAGGGTCACTGCCAATTATGTAAGGTAGGCCACTGAGGTAGCAGATCAGTTAATTTTCAAATTTGATGAGAATATCTGTGGGTATGAAAACCTAGATTCATGCAATCTTGCTGTAGACTCTTAACCAAAACACCTAAGCTAGGAACCTACTTGTCCATGATTCTCCCTACAGTAGAAGAGGCCGATGAGCTCATGTGTGTCAGCTGGAAAAGGGATTAGGTGGGGGTTTTTTGAGGGGTGAGTTAGAGGACGAATATTTGTTTTTAAACACAGATCAAGTTTACAGTGCATCTCAAAAAAAAAAAAAATCCACCTGTGCAAAGGGAAACAACGTCCTACAACACAAAGGCAAGAAAGAACCATCATGGTAGACAAAAATATCTTACATAAGCATTGTCATGCAAGAAAGTAATTGTGCAACCACTCCCCTAAGGACCTCAGTTTCTCCCTTTCCATTTTAACATTGCTGAATGCAAGCAATTGGTATTTGTCTGGACTACTGAACAAGGCATCAGAGAGCGACAGTATCATCCAGCTATGACAAGACATTCAGATGAATTACATCCAAGACCCACTACTTAATTCCCAAACTGTGAAAGTTAATGTGCACAACTCTGCCTTTTAATGGTCGTTTTATTTGATCAAAATTAGATGAAATGCTACAACAATTCTAGTGATCAAGATTTAACAACAAAAAAACTTCCCATATCTGCCACTGAGTTGCAGCAGGTTACAAACTTGCAGATCTTTTTTTGGCTGACCTTGATGAAAACTTCCTTGTCCAGCTTAGCAGAAATGGTGCTGAGTTACTATGCTATTATGCTCAACCTCCCCATAACAAGCAAGACACTAAACAGAAAAGCATAGCACTTTGCTGCAGAAATAAGACCTCAGAGAAGGTGCTCAGAACTTCAGTTTTCTAACTCTGCTCAAACCGTAGTATTGTACATCACAAACATCAGGCATCTGCCCTGCAGGACTGTCTGACAAGTTTAAAGAGTATGACCGAACATCTGTGGCACAGAAATTAACCTAGAGACCATTTCAGACAATGCCAGGAAAAGAAAAACATGATCCTGTTAACAGACAACAGGGAAATGAGTAAAAGCATTTCAATTAGCTAGAACTTTGAGAAACCATGGCCACTTCTGAAAATCCAACTATTAAACACTAAGGTCACAGTAGATTTGGAGCATTAAATAAAACAACGTATTCTTTGCTGTGCAAATATGTGATGAATCCCTAGGCCCAAATCTACAGCCTTTACCAAGCCTAAACTTGCAAAGAAGCCATTTTGCTTTGGTGATGACTACAGGATTTAATGCAAAATGTATGATAGAAACAGTATCACAGAATAGAAAACCTAGTGGGAAGGTATCCATTTTCACCTCATTCTTACCATATTGTGGAGTTTTGTTAAACTGAAAAATTGTACTATCAGCTCATTTCAATATCACCTCAACTTCAAATTTATTTCAGTAAATACTTCAAATGATCACTGATATCAGTATTAAACTATACATAAGAGCAAGCTGTGTCTAGCATGTCACATAAATAGAGGACTTGAAATTGCTTGTGAAGGAGTCAACTACAAATCAAGTATGAACTGAAGAGAAATGCAAAGGTAGTACAGATTTTAAGCATCTTATCTCAAACTTCATTATCTTTTCACACTCATAAGTACAAATTCAAAGGGACAAGATGGACATAGTTGAAATTATAAATAAAGGAAGTGGCATTTTAGCTGTTTCTTATGTTACACAATTTGTATATGGAGTTAACCGATTTCTTGACCTAGAAAGAACAAGTAGTGCTAAGCACAAGACAAGTATGAAGTACTGGCCAGACTTCTGAAGGAAAGGAAATGGAATATTTCTATTGCATTAGGTATTCAACCATACTTCCTAAGACAGAGCAAAAAAAAAAAGTAGTAGACAGTAAACACGCATTCAAAAAAAGCTGTTCTAACAATATAGTACCTCTTTATACCAATCTTCTCTTTCTAATAATCTTAAGCAGTTACAGCCAGCCAGCATTCTTGCTAGTCAAACAGTCTGTTGTCCCTACCAAGGCAGCATTTACACTTCAGTTGATATTACACAAAATAGGAGCAGGAGCGTTACCCGTTAAAAGATTACTTGTTAGCAGCTCCCTATAACCTGAGATCATGTATTCAGATCTAAAACCAAGGCAATACACTGGTTCTCCTAATCCATATTCTGATAGGAGCCTGTTTGGAGACCTACTCTGCAGGCCTAAATGACTCACTAAAGCTCTGGGAAGGAGAAAAAAAAAAAGTTGTGATTGCAGCTAAGTTAAAGACACATCAAGAATGTGATGCATCTTAACTTACACTAATTCTAATTTTGTAATTGAATATTTAGAACACCACTTTGATAGACTAAACCTAATGTTCCTATAACCAAAAAAATCTCATCCAGAAGCAATCTTTGAGAAACATGTTTCTTTGAGAAACAAAGGGTAGTGAGTTTCTAAAGGTCTCAATATACTGGGTGGACCCTCACATGCTATGCCATCCAACAAGAGGCAGGATGTACTCAGCTGTTAGGACACACGCATTCTGACAAACTGAAACAACCACTTTAGAAGCTACTAACAAAATGCCAGAAGCAGAGAGAGACACCTCGCTCAAGAAGCATCAAACAGTACCTTTATGGAAAGCAACAAGAGGAGCTTAAAGGCATCTTGTGACTTCAGATTTTCACACCTTTTAACTTGCTTTTGCAAAAACAAAGTCAGTCCATCACTAATTAGGTCTGCTTTGAGCAAGGTGTTGGACTAGATGAACTCCTGAAGTCTAATCCAAACTAATTATTCTTTTACTCTAAGATTCCTTCATTCTTATCATGACAACACTGCTCATTTCCAAGGTGAAGAAGCTGGAAAAAGCCTACTGCTTTGCTTTCAAAAATGAAAACAGCAAATCCCTACGCTCCAGCAACTTCATTTCTCCCTTTCTAAACGGAGATCAATATACGGACTAGACCTGAGCAAGGAAGGGGTTTTGGTGTGGTGGGTTATTTTGTTTTAGCTGGTGTTTTTTTGTTCATTTTTTAAATCAGGACAACCTAGAAATCAGAAAAACAAAAGACTTGGCAGAGAGTCTGAAATCAGTGTTTGATCTGAAAAGATAAAAAAAAAAAGGCAGGGGAGGTCAGAGGGGGCAATTGCATGCGACTTTTCATTTAAAATTCTCAGACTTAGTTTTGACTTTATGTGATTTGGCTGAGGTGTCTGTGGGCTCATTAAAGGAGCATATATGTTAAACTTCTTGGGGATGTCCTTACTAAATTAATTAAACTTTTGGCTTTAGCCTAAGGTTGATACTCTGTCCCTGTTACAGCATTCCTCTCCAGACAACTGAAATACAAGTTGACTCAGATAATCAGAACAGATATTAATCTTGATGGGGGGACTCTCTCCAGGTGGACTGAATGTGGAAAAGGAGCTCTTCTATTTCAACTATATAACTAACAAGCACCTTGGCCTATGCTAGGATTTGTAAAAGGCTTTAGTTATACACTACCATGATATCCTAATGAAATTCTAGAAGAGGCCCACAACAAACCATGTAAAGCCTAGGTTTTATTTTGACACGGTGATTCAACCTGCTTTGCTAGCAAGCAATGTCAAAAATAACTCATGTAAGAAAATGAAATACAATAGCTACCTTTAAAACTCAAAGACACTTAGCTGAAGTACTTGTTTAAATATAGAAAGAACATATATATTTGAATCAAAACTGCCAGCTAATGAAGAGGTTTTTCTTATTACGGTCAATCTCATGAATAAATCGTTCACCTCAGAACAATAAAACCACATCTTAGGAGATGCTATACTGCTTAGCTCTGCACTTCCAATTATGTTTCCTAAATCTGAAACATATCAAACACGGTATCAGAAAGCCTAGATCTGTAAAGGTGGTCATGGTATTGTTACTTCCAGATAAATTATCTGTGTTACCATGAATATATTGCACCAAATACAGCTTAACAACAAAAAGTGACAATTCACAGGAAATTAAAAAAACACACATCAACAGAATTAAAAAAATGCCAGTATTATTACTCAAACATGCTTTTCATTTATAATGCCTAGAAAAAAATAGCCTTTTAAAATAAACTTACAAAAAATATAAGTTTATATATATATAAAAAGATATATTTGTCTAGCTATGCACACATGGGTCTTCAAAGACCTTTACGTCTAGCAGATTCCATGATCAAAAGAGGACAGAGTTCTCAGGGATGTGTGTGAGGTCTAGGTAGCATTACAGCCATTTATGTATATATATTTTTTTTACATTATGAGATGGACAAATCAATATATCAAATTAATTTACAATGTGGCAACACCTGGAAACTTCTTGGGTTTAAAAATTACATTTCTTCACCTTTCCAAGCCCTGCTTCCCTAACTGAATTACCTGCTGCCTTCCTTAGTCCCAAGAGCTCCAATGCTTCTAGCTCTCGAAGTAAACAGTAACAGAGTACAAGTGACAGAAGCAATTTGTTTATTTCTATTATTCACAGATCTATATTAGAATTATAAGTGTTCAACAAAATGACATTTCAGTTGCAAACTAGGAAAGTCAAAACCAGTAGATGTCTACAATGGAATAATCTGCATTGGAAAAGGCATCCAAAAAGATCAAAGAACAGAAAGCCAAAACTTACCTCATTTACAGCAGCTGACAGTAAGAATTTACTTTCTTACTAGTTCATCTGCATATAAACTATCATTGGTATCCATCCACCCTCTTAACACCTTTTGTTTCCATTCTTTCTGAATAGTGAGTTTGGATGCCCTTAGATTTTCTTTTTTTAAAATACATCTTAAAGAAGTCATTCAAATGAAAATTACTTGGGAAACTTTACAGATTGCCTCTATTAAAACTCGCTAAGCATTAGATCATTTTAGAAGACAAACAGATCACAGGTCCAGAAAACGTCAACAGCCACAGGATCGATATATGGAAAACATACGACAGTGAAAAAGAAAAGATGTATTCCAACAGCAGTTAAATTGTTCTAAATTTGAAGATGACCTTCACATTCCCACTAACCCATTTTTCCAGCAAGAAGCAAAGATAATTTTATAAGTGACATTAGCTACACTTGTGCAATACACCTTTCAGTTCTACATACCATGGTCCATTTGTAACATCTGGCAACCAAAACATCTCTCTCATCAATAAAGGATACCTCCTATACAAAAAAATGACTACTTGACAGACACATCCATTTCAATAAACAAACACACCAAGCATAAGAAATCAGATGGATCTGGAATGCTGCACACTCCCAGGCACTGAGAACTACTGATACGCATAATGGAAGTTCATAAATGACCAGTATTTAAATTTTCTTTCTATTCCTACTTTCCATTTATGGCAATACATGCTAGTCACTGAAACACATTGCAAGATTCAGGAAAAAAAAATAAATAAGTAAAAGAGTTTCACATGTATCTCAGTAAACCCATATTAATTTAGATCCGCATTTAATAACTTATGAAGACACAATATAGCTTTTGATTCAATTTTACTGTCTGCTAACTTGCGAAGGAAATACACAGCTCTTGTGAAAAATAATCTCCAAAGGATTAAATGACAATTAGAAAAGCAGACGGCTATGAAAAATAACATTTTTAACTGAACTGATTAGAAAAAGTATCTCAAACCTCATGTATACTGCAGTAAGCGAACGAGTTCCTTACTCCCATTTGCACTACAATGCAAAATGGGAGGATGCGAGTAGTGATCATCAGGCACCCTCTACAAAAGTAATTTCCTCATTTCAACACCTTGCCTTCGTTAACGCAAGTTTCTTGCTACCCTTTTTACGTCCAGACACTGAGCGACTTCTTAAACAGCCCTCGCACTTACAGTTACTAAATGAAACCAGGCCATCTCCCGATTCCGTAGCCAACTGCCCAGGCCGTTTCTACCACCCCGCCACCGCAGCCTCCTGGACCCAAAGCACGCTCCTCCAGGCGGCTGCGAGAACAACAGCGCCCGCTTCCCGAGAAGGCCCCAGGGCCCCTCGCCCGGGCAGCACCTGAGGCGGGGCGCGCCGCAGCACGCCAAGGACAGGGGCCACGCTGGGCGGAGGGAGACGCCAGACCGAGCGGCCGCCCCGCCCCGTGCGCCCAGGGCGGCGGGGGCAGCCCCGGGGCGGCGGCTCACGGCCGGAGCCAGGCCGGGGCGGCGGCAGAAGGCCGCGCCTCGACTGCTGCCAGGGCCGGAGACCGCCCGGCGTCCGCTCGGCCTCTCCCAGCACGCCGACCGCCTCCGCCGCCTGCCGCGGAGGAGGGGGACTCCGCCACCACCGCGGCGCAGCGCTGGCGCCCCGCGGCCGCCCCCCCGCCCTCCCTCACCACCCCCTTTCCCCCAGCCGGGGCCTCACCCGCTGTTGTCGCTGCAGACACCGCCCGCGGCTCCCTGCGGGATCTGGCGGCGGAGAGGCGAGGGACGGCGGGGCTCGGCGCGGCCGCGGCACGGGCCCCGCTCCGGCCGCTCCCGCCGCATGGAGGGGGAAGGGCAGGCCGGAGCGAGGGGAGAGGAGAAGGAGGAGGAGGGGGGCGTGGGGGTGGGGGAGCAACGCCAGGGCGGGACGGGACGGGGAAGGAAGGGGGAAGGTGCGGGAGTAGGGCTCAGCGCCGCCGGGAGCCCGGGGGCCGCTGCCTCCGCCTCATCGCTGCCTGCGCCTCAGCCGGGCCAACGCCGCTGCCCGGGCGCCGTCGCCTAGCAACCGCGCCCAGCCCCCGCTACTGCAGGCGCCCGGCTCCTCGCGGCGCCCCGCTCGCCCCCGAGAGCAGCGCACGCGCACCCTGCACGCGGCGGCGCGCGCCCGCCCGGCGCGGGGGCGGCGCAGGCACGTTCCACTGCCCCGCCCGCGGGGCGGGGGGGCGCGTGCGCGGCCGGCCGTCGCTCGCGGCGCGCGCGGGAGGGCCGCGGCGTGGGGCGCTGGGCTGCGCCGGCTGGTGCTTCCCGGAGTCGTTTCTGCAAATCGGGGCGCTGTTAATGTATTTTCTTGCGTGTGAGCAACGCCTTGCCGCACACGAGCACCGCTTCCTGGAAACAAGTCACGAGGCGGCCTGTGTGCTCAGGTTCCAGAAAAGAATGGGAAGTGGGAGACGGTTTGTCTTGGCGCCGTCCCCAGTGGACACCTAACCCCCTTGCTGAAGCAAGGTGGGGAGGATTAGGGAGGGCGGTATGGGCGAAAATACTGTGCTTTCCCAGTTTTGCAGATTACAGGAATAAAGGACATGACTCAATTCAGATATACTCAGGCCCCCCTTTGGAATGGGCCAAGAACAACGTACGCAGGTACTTAAGCCTTTAGCTCACTAGGATGCTAATGGGTGCTCTTACACAGAGTATGTATTGAAGGATTAACAAAAAAACCTGCAAATACTTAAGGCTTTGCATAAATTTGACTTTTAAAGACTAGTCTCAGGGCTAGCACGTAGTTGCCTCCTGTCACTTTCAGTGTTGCTGATGACTGCCTTTGGCTTACTAAAGCTTACCGAAACCAATATCAACTTTCCCTTAAAATACAAAGTGGGCCAGGACAAGTGGGGTGGCCTGGTTGTAGGAAAAAATCTTGTAAATGTGACTTGAGTACATTTCGAAGACTCAAAACCCCAGTGGGATACATACAGAAAGAATCCAGTTCCATTTTAAAAACTCAGGAATTTGAAGCAGATTTCACAACTTAGGATGCACCATTTTGACTCATCCGTTTTCTGACATTTAGGTTTGACAACATTACTACCCATTCTACTCATGGTGACTTGTACCTAATCCAGCAGTACATTAGCCAAAGTTCAGTCCTGTTGTATGTTTTATTGGGGGCTCTTCTCCATTAGTCTTTATTCTCTACTATTTCTTTAAATGCTATTTGTTTCATAAAACATGTTGTGCACGTTTTTTTATAATGGATTAGTTCAATTGGAAGGGACCTACAATGATCATCTAGTCCAACTGCCTGACCAATTCAGGGCCGACCAAAAGTTGAAGCATGTTAAGGGCATTGTCCAAATGCCTCTTAAGAACTGACCCGCTTGGGGGATCATTGACCGCCTCTCCAAGAAGCCTGTTGCAGTGTTTGGCCACCCTCTTTCTAAGGAAAAGCTTCCTAATGTCCAGTCTAAACCTCCTCTGATGCAGCTTTGAGCCATTCCCATGCATCCTATCACTGGTTCCCAGGGAGAAGAGCTCAGCACCTCCCTCTCCACGTCCCCTCCTCAGGAAGCTGTAGAGAGCAATGAGGTCACCCCTCAGCCTCCTTTTCTCCAGACTAGACAAACCCAGAGTCCTCAGCTGCTCCTCACAGGACATGCCTTCCTTCCAGCGCTGTCACCAGCTTGGTTGCCCTCCTCTGGACACGTTCAAGCAGCTTCGCATCCTCCTTAAATGGTGGGGCCCAGAACTGCACACGGTACTCTCGGTATTTTAATGTCAGTCCCTACAGATTTTCACCTGTCCTCATGTCTCCAAGTTTCCCCTGCCAGCTGGGAAACCTTACAAAATAGTAAATGTCTGAGTTTTATCATCTGCAAGAAAGAAATTATACAGGTTGACTGCTTTAACTTGCTGATAATTGTCTGTAAAGATGTTTCAGATACTCTGATAAAAAAAATGCAAAAGCTGACAAACTATAAAATATTACTATATATATAATTTTTGTTATATAAATTAATCTGCCATACTGACTTGTTTTAAATGAACTCTGATCATATTTTATTATATCAGGGTGCTCTTTATAACGTGTCAAGTTTTCTGTAAATAATAGTGAAGAAATGTCCAAATTAAACAACAGTATACTTTTGTTAGGGTCATTTCTTCTGTATCCAGAATTTACTTTTTTAAAAAAGAAAATAGTGAAGAAATTAAAAGGAAAAGAATATACATTAACGTGTTATATCAAGCATATACTGAGAAAAGAAAGTAAAATTTTCATCATTACATCTGGTCTTGTAGAATTGATTGCTCTAGCCGGGGTGATTACCTGGTGGGGGGGGTATCATTCTTGCAGTTGGAATTGTTCTGTACCATATTTGTTGTCACAATGATAAGGCTGGGTGGACTGATGTTAGGCTGTTAAATGGAAGCAGCTAATTTTGTTCATGCAACAAAATTCAGTCCTGTGCTCAATGGAGTAGGGGAGTATTTTAGCATTGATTTCATTCTGCATAATACTGCAACTTGTTTTGAAATGTATCTGCCTATTGGCTTTTGGTTTAGAAAGAATCAAATAGAAGCAACGTTGAATTTTTCGGGTCAGCTGAAAGATTTCTTTCAATGGCAGTTTTGTGCGTAAGTCCCTTACCTCTCTTTGAAGAATCTAACCTGCGTGCTGGGAAAAACCAATCGTTGTTTGAATCCCACATATCAATGTTTATAAGTAGCAGATAAACAGACATTAAACATCAGTGCAGTGATTTCAGATCATATAAAGAACTGACAGACCCATTTTGTAAACAAGGTGAAACACAGACACATTAAGACTCTTGACCAAAGCCATGAAGCAAAAGCTGAATGCTATCAATTTGAATGTGATTGCACTGCAAGTACTAGTGTCAGAGCTAAAAGAGCAACCATGGTGTCCAGTCCCCTGGCCTTCTGCTCTAAACTCAGAGCAACATGCCTCATGATGTACTGATTCCTGACTTTGCAATCTGGAAAAGGATTTTCATCTCTAGAAACACTAGGGATCTCAGAGTGTACATCTATCAGAATAGTGACAGATCTCTCCAGGGTACATTGTGCCTTTTCCTCACCTTCTTACCTCAGCTGACAGCAGTGGTGAAAGTACGCACTTCCCTCTTCTTCCTCTATCACTTTGTCTGCTGAAAGTTATGCTGAAAAAAATAATCAGAAATTTGGCAGCAATAGCAGAAGCAGCATATAAAGGACTGTATTGTTCAATGGTGGGGAGAAAAAAAGCTGCTACATTACCATAACCAGGGAGAGCTGGGAGGGTACAAACAGCAAAGAAGATTCACAGTACTTCAAAGGCAGCATAGGGAAGAGAGCACTAGAAAATAGACATGCTGGTTCCACAACTGAGAGAAGCACAGGATATGTTACCACAGCAGGCACTGATTTCCTGTGGATGCTGATCTCAAGCTAATTACATGTTCCAGAAGACTGCTATTTATCTAGAGTCCAATTTAAAACCTGCTGAAAGCAATGGGAATCTACCTACTGATACGAAATAGAGTTCGCCTCAAGCTTTCATTTCTTTTGAGTGCTTTTAGGTATTGCTTCTTCCCCTTGTTGTCTGCACAGCTAATTATTTGTAGTCTTGTACAAATGATGAAGTTTGTATTCCTATATTTTTAATTACATTATATGAGACCTAACACACCTCACACCCAGCCAGTTTTTGACCCTTATGCATATTGAGCATAAGTGGTACTTCTTTGACCTTGCTTTTATATAAACAGAGAGGTATTGTATAAATAAAGTAAAAATTAAACTATATAAAACCCTTTAAAGTCTCATTCTTCTGGGGAAATGAAGGGGAAAGACAGGCTTGCATAAAGCAACTGCTAGACCCAAGAGGCTGTCTTTAATATGCTCCAGTACTGTTCTGATGGGTGTGGTGGGTTGACCCTGGCTGGCTGCCACGTGCCCACCAAGCCACTCTATCACTCCCAACATCAATTGGATGGGGAGTGGGAAATATGACAAAAGGCTTGTGGGTCAAGATAAGGACAGGGAGATCACTCACCAATTACCGTCATGGGCAAACCAGACTTGACTCGGAGAAATGAATTTAATTTATTACCAATCTAAATCAGAGCAAGATAATGAGAAATAAGAATAAATCTTAAATCACCTTCCCCTCACCCCTCCCTTCTTCCCTGGGCTCCGCTTCACTCCCAACTTCCCTACTTCCTTCCCCTGAGTGGTGCAGTCAGTTCATCGCAAGTTGTCTCTGCCACTCCTTCCTCCTCACACTCTTCCCCTGCTCCAGCATGGGGTCCCTCCCACAGGAGACAGTCCTCCACAAACTTCTCCAACGTGAGTCCTTCCCACAGGCTGCAGTTCTTCACAAACTGCTCCAGTGTAGGTCCTTTCCGTGGGCTGCAGTCCTTCAGGAACAGATTGCTCCAGCGTGGGTCCCCTGCAGGATCTCAAGTCCTGCCAGAAAACCTGCTCCACTGTCAGCTCCTCTCCATGGGGCCACATATCCTGCCAGGAGCCTGCTCTGCCATGGGTTCTCCATGGGGTGACTGAATAGAATAGAATAGAATAATAGAATATTTTCAGTTGGAAGGGACCTACTGTTGTAGAAAAAGTTAGCTGAAACTTAAAGTTCCAGCTTAAATATTAATAATAGCTAGAGTACACAAAGCCTAGAGATCATGGTATATGAACTGTAACAACTATGTTACAACATGCTGAATTACAGAATTGGCTGAAACTGACCTAAGAGGATGTGCTATTGTACAAGAAGATGACCACTTAGCAACTGCTTAGTAACGAAACAGCAAATAATCAAACCAATAAAAAAGCAAGAAGACCTCAGACCTTAACATTACTATTGGTCTGAACTGTCGAGTGAGGGGTGGGGAACTTAGATTGTAAGGGTATAATTGCCCAGGGATTTCTTTGTTCAGGGTCCCTCTTCAGAGGCGCCCATCTTGACCTGTAGTGCTATTAATAAAAAGTACTTTCATAAAGGTATCTATCTTTTTTGGCTTATGCTGAAACCTAGAGTCAAACCCCATTACAGTGGCTAGCATGCGTAATTTCTGTAACAACTACAATGATCATCTAGTCCGACTGTCCAAAGCTTCCTTCAGAGAGCATGCACTTGCTCTGGCGTGGGGTCCTCCACGCGCTGCAGGTGGAGATCTGCTCCACCGTGGACCTCCCTGGACTACAGGGGGACAGCCTGCCTCACCAGGGTCTTCCCCATGGTCTGCAGGGGAATCTCTGCTCCGGCGCCTTGAGCATCTCCTCCCCCTCCTTCTTCACTGACCTTGGGGTCTGCAGGGTTGTTGCTCTTACATATTTTTGCTCCTCTCTCCAGCTGAAGCTGGTTGTCCAGGGTTTTTTTCCCTTCTTAAATATGTTATCCCAGAGGCGCTACCACCGTCGATAATGGGCTTGGACTTGGCCAGGTCCGTCTTGGAGCTGGCTGGAACTGGCTCCGTCTGACATGGGGAAAACTTCTCACAGAAGCCACCGTGGCAGCCCCTCCACTACCAAAACCTTGCCATGCAAATGCAATACAATGGGTGAAATATTAGAATCACAGAATAGCCCAGGTTGGAAGGGACCTTGAAGTCATCTGGTCCAACTTTTCTTGGGAAAGGGAGTCTAGACAATGTTATCTAGCACCCTGTCCAACTGCATCTTGAAAAACTCCAGTGATGGGGACTCTACCATGTCCCTGGGGAGGTTGTTAGAGTGAATGACTGTTATCACCGTAAAAAAATGTCTTTCTTACGTCGAGATGAAAACTCTTCTGTTGCTTCTTGTACCCATTGCCCCTTGTCTTCTCCATGTGGGCCTGTGTGAAGAGAGAGCCTCTATCCTCTTTATTAAAACAAGAACAGCCCAAACAGAAAAGTGATCCGAATTTTAGCAATGCAGGAGTGTACTGGAAGATTCTATCCCAGAGGTAAGGAAGAAAGATGATAGGAATTGTTCCTCAGCTATTGTTTATATAACATTAAAAGCATCCCTACTTCTGTATTACATCATTAAAAGTATGCCTAAAGCCATATAACACACCATAAGCATCAAACTTTGTGACCACTTGGAAGTACTTTGAAATATGTAGATGTAGTATTTTCTGTCCCTTTTTTAAACATGGAGAGAAAAATAATTGCTAATGCTTGTGGGTAGGCTCACTTCCTGTTTAAGAACTTCTAAATATTTTATAACATGTTGTGAAGTGGTTTTTTTATGTCATTCAAAGCAGAGTAAAGTAACAAGTTGAACATCTGCATTTTTATTTTCTGTCCTTGACCTTTTAGCCTGTAAAATCAGAAGTGAAAAATAGGATGAACATTGCAGATGTTGACTGGGATTCTCATCACTCCTGTTAAAGGGGATTTTCCTTCTCTTCCTCTCATATCCTCACCCTGCCTGCTCTCACTCCCTCAGTGTGTTAGGAACAAGATTCACTGGCCCACTGTAGCTAACTTGTCTGCTACCCCTTCAAATCAATTAGTTAATCTATTTAAATCATGCATCAAAGAAGCCTGCCCCCTTTGAGAACACAGCGCAGTTAGGGCTCAATCCTACAGTGTTCCAATTTTTAAGGCAGCAAGGGTTTGCAATTGACTCAAATTATATCAGGATCAGACTTTGTATGTTCTAATTTCTTTAAAAAAACTGTGAGATGATGACGAAGATGCTGATGCCTGTCACCGTTTTTCCTTCATCCTGCTTTTTCTTTAATTGAAGAACGTGATATCACAGGGAAAAGGCCTTAAATGATGCAGAAAACAATGAAAACATCTCCCCATTCACAACTGCTGCTTATTCATTATCTGTTGCAGAAATACATGTCCTGCAATGCCAGCAAGAGTGCATTTGCAAAAATTGGATTTGTATAATACAGATAAGCACTTAAAATCATTACTTGGAAGATTCATAAGAGACTCTGAAATAATTTTTATAATGCTTGAAACCTTCAATTTATTTCTTAATTTATTGTCTAGCGGAACTCATAGAAAAAGAAGGTAGATGTTTTGTGCAAGTCGCCTGAGTTTTTAACTGTCTTTAACTATTGATTATTAATTATAATTGGTGATAAATAGATTATCAACACTATAAATCTTTTGTTTGAGGGGGAGTGTTTGATCACTACTGCCACTTGCACACTTGTTAAGTGAACCTAAACCACTGCTTCTCATGATGCCCAGTGCTCTCATCTTTTTTTCTTCATTCTCTCTTCTGATTTCTTGCCGTATATTTAGGTAAATTATTTGGAACAGGAACTACCAGCTTTTGTCCTTGGATTTCTACAGCACTAATTATGAAGGGATCCTGCTCCATAGCTTAAGACTGCAGACACTAATGTGATGAAATTCATGACAGGGAAGATCTCACTGTTCAGAGATCCCAACTACCTACAATTCGCATGGTCTCAGAGCTGACGCCTCTACTCCCATGAAAACTATTTCTCAAAAAGCAAACACCAATTTACTAATGCAGTGTAAAAAAGCAATCAAACTATCCCCTATTAATCCTTGAGAGAACGTAGCTTGCTTCGCATCCTGAATCAACCCAGGTGCTTCAGTGGCTGCTCAAAAGCAATCTATTGAGGGATTTATCTTAATTATGGTTAAGATAATAAGACAGTGAAGGGCAGGACATACAAAAATCAGTTCAGCTATTTTCCCTAACTATAGCTATTTAGGAATCTCAGTCTGGGGCTATTTACTCCAGCTATTAGGAACTTCCCTGCCTCAGACTGAGGACAAACCTTAGTCACAGCAGCTCAGCTCTGAAGCCTGTTTTCTGGCTTTTTATTTCTTCCAACTCCAGCCCCCTCATCCAAGCCTCTCCACAGCTTCAGTTTACAACTTTCCTGGAAAAAAAACCCCCAACCAAAACCATGGGTAGAAAATTGGTAAGGGTGATTCCCAACACCTCAAGTTCATTATACTGCACAAATCTTCCATATGAAATGCTGGGGACTGTGGCATGTGAAGAGTTTCCAAGATCAATTTTTAGCTCAGAACCAGCTGTATTACCTGGATTATGTGAGTTCAGTTACAAAGTATTGCAGTAATACATGGCATCAGTTTCTGAGATTTGTGTTGGCTTCATAAATTCATGCAAATTTATATTACTTTACAGTTGTATACAAAAATGGTGTCCCTGTTCCAAAGCAGCACAAGGGACAACAGTGGTAAACAGAAGCAGCAGTAAAAGCACTTAGAGAAAACAGACTGCCACAGAGAACAAGAGAATAGTAAAGGGCAGGTTGAAGAACACAGGTAAACCAAAGGAAAAAAACCCACCTTGTTTATCTGTGCTTAATGAAAATTAATCATTTTTGCTATTAAAACACCCAATCTTTAAAATAACTGGGGGTCTGATACTAGAGTCTGCATTTATTCCAAAGTCCCATTTACTTCACTAGGAATTACAAGCATTTAAAAAGATGACTACAGTTATTATTATCAAGGAAAAATGAGCAGAAAGCGGCAGTGCACTGATTCTGATGTCATCGTTAACTGCTGAAGAGTCTTTATGAGTGACCTGATTTTCTGGATCTTTCGTTTCCACTGATCAGTGAAAGCAGAAAAAAAGGGCCAAAGTGCACTCTGGGGAGTTTTAGCTTCTCACACTGTCTGGGACAGGGTCTGATCCACATTACATTACATTGATCACTCAGCATAATTTGTGTAGGAAAAAGAAAATCCCACTGATAAACAGTTGCTGCCTCAGTTACAAAAGATTTGCTTAAACATCATCATCAGGCAAGCAGGGCAGGGCAGAGAAGGTATATACTAGCAAAAGTTCCTTGGAGACTGGCCTAGTATCAGAATTCAGGAATTTAAGCCTTTTCTTCCTTCTTGACAAGAACTCAAGAGAAGGTAGAGGGAAAATTAGCTTGTCACATTCCCTTCTACAGGCCTAAATGTCTTTTGTTACACAGAACATTTTTGAGTTTTCCTTTTTTGCTTTCATTTTTGTGCCTGGTTTCTCAGTAGGTTTTCTGTATTGTTTCAGACTATGTATGTCATTTCCAAAGGTAGCAAGTGATATTTTTATTGTAGTTTTAGTTTTAGCTCAGCTGAGTGCACAAGAGAAGGCTGTGTGATTCCTCATCACGACACTTAATAAATGGGAAAGTTCCAGACACTATTTGATATAAATGCATTGGCCTGAATCAGAACACACCTCAGTTCCTTTGAAATAAATGAGCAGGAGTAGAAATATTTACAGATAAGTAGGAGTTACCCCTTTGAAGCCTTGGCTAGACAAAAATTCCAAATTAGCTTTATTTTCAGATTTTCAGTTTGCCTGCCTTCCTCCCAGCTGCCACCTCAGTCTCAGGCCCCAACCCTTCCACAGACAAACCCTCCTGGTTGCCTATCCTTTTTCATTCTCCGTCACTCCTGGTGAGAGGTCCTCCTCTGCCAGGACACATTATTTCATTTTTCTTTCCTCTCAAGAGTGCATTCTCTGACTTGAGAACCTAATGCAGACAATTAAAGCCACGCTCATGTGTGACAGCCAATCCAGTCCCCAGGTCCCTGGCCATGTTCAGAGGTCACTAAAGAAGCAGGAGCAGGTCACTGTAGTGGCAGGCTATATGCCACATCTGTAAGGGTAACTCAACCCTGACCAGATCAAAACCTTGACCTCACAGCAAGGATCTGCAGCACTTGGATTAGTATGGAGACACCTTTCTCTAAGTAGTTCTTAAAAGCAATACGGAGACTCCTCCACCTCCCAGATGGCCTTTCCTAGTGAAGAACTCTGTAGTCAGACATTTTACTGAAATCTGTCCTAAATTTTCTGTATTGCTCATTAAATAGATTACTTTTTAGACTTCTCTCTCAGCTGACCTAGTGCATTATTTGCTATGATGGCTCTTCCAACACCTTTTTCACACTGAAAGACTATGATGATGATGATGATGATGATGATGATGATGATGATGATGATAATTATTAGCTACTTCTGTACCACCCTATTTGGTCAGTGCTGGAGCTAGAGCACAACACCCCAATGGCTCACACTCTCTGCTTATTACCTCATACTCTAGTTTGCTCACTTTCCAAGCACAGATATTCATACATGAGGGGGACCACTTGCCCTTCAGTCTGCAACGGTAGATGCAAGTAGCTCAAGACATTCAGTTCTGTGACCACAAGCCCAAACTCAGGCAGATCTACCACACACTGCTTAAATATGGCCACACTGTCTTGCATTCAGCTGTCTTTCATGGTCCCCAAAACTCTTACCATTTCCATTGCTCTCCTCTGTATTCTGTCCATTTTTATTTTTCAACTCCTTTTCAGAGCCCCAGACCAGACAGCAGCAAGTTTGATCAGTGCTGAGTAGAGGTTAAGTACTTCCAGTTCCTTCCATGTAACATCTCTGTTATATATTCCAGAATAATGGCCCCGTTCTCATCAGTCTTACAGTACTGACTGATGAGTGGTCTGCTATATTTGCTAAGGCTATGGTACTGCTGCTTGCGCATTTGTAACACACAGAAGTTTATGTATGCAGAATCCAGTTTCACTACTGGCTGTCTAGACCTTGAGCGTAATGTTCATTCTAATGTGCTGACCCTTCAGCCCAGCATGACCATCAGAGCTGGTAAACCCCAGGGTAAATGCTTGGGCACACAGGTGAATTTACGTTGTGGATCTCTTAGGACAGACCCGTGAAGAGGCCTTCCAAAGTGTTAAGATATAACCATTATCTTTATAACTTAAAACACAGTGCTTAGTACATTACAGAAGCCGAAGGAAAATAATTATCTGGCTGAGGAAAGACTGAGAGTTTATTCATCAATCTCTGTAAAGTGCTCTGATATTCTTGGATAGAATGTGCACAGAAAGACAAATGGTCACTTTCATCAATCCAACAGTTATATTTGCATTTCTTTTCCATAGTTACAAGTGCTATGTATAGTAGCAGAAATAAAAAAGAAAAACCTAAAGAACAAAATATGTCTTTTCCAAACTCCAGACACAGTCGCATCACCCAGAGCATCTAGTAGAAAACAGCATGGTAGTAATAATGGCTACAGCATGCCTTTGTGTCACAAAAGTTTTTAATCAAAACCGTGAACTCATTCAACAGTCTCTTAGTGTATATTTGATAATTTCAACAAAAAGCTAAACATTGCACAGATCTCAGGAGGAAGCCTCCTGCTCTTTCTGCACTCCTAACAACCTTTGACATAATGAGGTGTGACAAATTGATTTAAAATGTAGTTGCAGGAAGAAGGGCAGGAAAGCTCTGCTCTGCCTTGTGGGTGTTGTAGTCTTTTTGCTGTCTATCTGCCTAAGCAGCAATAGGAAGCTGGACTCTCAGTCCCATAGCTCCCGCTAGAGCCTGCTGCACAGGCTCAGAGACCATATGCTAGGAGGGGGTGACTACATTGTGTCTATTGTATGTTTTTTTCTCTCTCCCCCCCCGCCCCCCCCCGGCATTTTGTACATTTCACGGGAGGTTTAAATCGGGACCGAAAAGCATGGCAGATGAGCAAGAAATCATGTGCAAACTCGAGAGCATCAAGGAGATCAGGTATGTTTGCTTTGTGCCGCATCAGTTACACCAAGCGGCTTTTTTCTCGGGGGAGCGGAGGAGTTGCATCGATGTGAAAGTAGCTATTGTGCTACTGAGGGAAAGAAAACCACCGCTGGGCTTTATGATAAGAGCTGAAAATACGTTTTTCTAAGTAGGGAAGGACCATCTGCTGCTGGGAATCGCCGCTGGTATGCGCAGCGAAGGGCGGCAATGGTCGTGCATTTCCAGGGAATTCGTCCGGAGTGCTAACACGAGAAGGAGTGCGCGGGTGGGAAGGACGCAGCAGCCCCACGCAGCTGGGGGAGCGGCGTCGGGCCGCGGGTGGTTTTCCTGAAGCCCTTTGAATTCTTATGTCTTATTCCTGAGGCGCTCTGTCATAAATCAACTGTTTTGCCCCACTCCCTCCCCGGCGCGAGTCGCGACGGGCTGGGAGAGGAGGGGGATGGCCCGGAGAGCGGAGTACGACACCGAAAGCCGAGGACGGACGTGCCCCCGCGGACGGCACGGCTCTGCGAGCCCGGCCGGGCAAGGGCGGCGCGGCGGGCGCCGGGCGGAGACCGGCGGGGCGGGCGTAGGGCTGCTCAGCCGCCGGGGCGGCCGGCGGGCCCTGCCCGGGGCCGGCGGGTGGGGGGGGTGGTTCACGTTCAGCTTTGCGCTGGGGCTGCGGCCTGCGCCGGAGCGGGGAATTCGCGCGCCTGTGAGGAGAAGAGAGGGGAGGGGAGAGGCCGAGCCCGCGGAGCAGCCAGCGCCCGGCCGGCTCCTTTCAGCCCCGCCGTCCCGCTTGCCCGGAGGCGGGGAGGCGGCTGAGGCGGGCGGGGAGGAAGCCCCGCGGCCGCCTCCCTCGCCGCCCTTCTGGCCGGCACCCCGAAGCGGCGAGCAGGGCGGCGAGCGCCGGGGCGGCAGCGGCTTGCGGCGGGGGGCGGCGGACTGGGGGGACGGGACGGGACGGGACGGGACGGGACGGGACCCGCCGCGCCGGCACGGGGCTGCCCCCGCCGCCGCGGGTCCCTGGCGGGAGCCGCCGCCAGGCGCGCGCGGCCTCGCTCCGCGGCGGCACCCCGGCATTTGTACGGCGCGTCCGTCCGGCGCTGAACCGCAGGGTGCGCTGGAAGAGGGGGGCTCCCGACAGCGGGGGCCGGCACCCCGCGCGCCCCCGTTAGCTTTAGGCAGGGCACTGCGCGCTTTGGCTGCGGGCACTGACCTCCGGGATAGGGCCGGAGCTGGCTGCTCCGAGTAGGCGTTCGCGCCTCCGAAAGCCAGAACGCGGCACAAAGACGGTGCGGGCAGCCACTCTGGGTGTCGCCGGGAGGAGCAAGGCAACGCTGGCGCGGGGAGCCCCAGAGCGATGAGAAGCGTTTTGGGGACACGACAGCTGGAGGGGGGCTATCGGGGAGAGAGGGCAGGGGACAAAGGCGCTGCCGCCGCCGCCGCCAGCAGCGTGCGCCGGCGGTGACAGGGACTTCTGGCCGCGAACAGCACCTCCGAGAAGCGCATTTTACCCGTGGAAGAGGTGAATTAGGCGGCAGCGTACGTGCCTCGGCCGCCCTCGTGCAATGCCACAAAGGTCAACAAAGATCGAGCAAAAATTACTCGCGCCTCTAGCATCCCCACAACGATTTGTAGAAGGAGATGGGACAACGCGTACTTTGCTCTTCTACTCAACTGTTCGGCAGGCTCTGTTTTAAAATACAGATCTAAATATGGCCCACGACAGTTTGTGGTCTAATTATTATAACACCTTATTTAAATATCTCATTAAATTATCTTTTCAGAGAGAGTGGTGTCCCGTAGTTGGAAATTTACGGTGTATTCATTTTTCTGATAACATATTCAAAGGTGATATATAAACTGTAATTAAGACGTTTTTGCTATTAGTTTGCGGCTTAAGGTGTTGTAAAGGTGACATTACTAGCTTTAGCCTACAGTGAAGTACCGAGAAAGTTGCCTGAATATATTTTAAATTAAAAAAAAAAATCAATGTCAAAAAGTCAGTCCTGCTTGCAACACTGATGTCAATTTTGAGCCGCCTTTAACAAAATCTGATTAAACAAACTTATTTTTTCATCCCCGAATCTTTTAAAAGGAGCCTGCATTCTATGAAGGATTCCCTTCAAAATAAACATGAGAATTTCTTATGTTTACAGACACACCTTTGATAGATTTGGCAGGCTTTATTTTAATCCGCGTTCCATATATTATTCTACAGGCAGAGGAAAAAAGCCCTCAACAATCAAAATCAAAGCAATTGCCCATTCCTGTAGTGGATCTCTATCACTTATTAAAGGCAGCTCAGCTGGGTTTTTGAAGGCATTCTGGGATCTGATTTTGAAGACCTGTATCTATATCCATATTTGTATCTATAGATACATACTTATAATTTGTAGTCAATGGAATACTGTTGTCAGTAAACCTATGTATATGCCCACAATCCAAACGTATCTCCACGTGCTTATTTTATATGCATTAAGTAGTTGAACAGAAATAACCCCAGTCATAAAATTAAGCAAATACCTAAAGACTGGATCTCAGTGTTCTGACTGGGAGGAGATAAAAGAGAATGAGAGTGAACTTACTGATGACAGATGCTAGTTTCGCTGCTTAATGCCCTATTGGGACGCACTTAGTGACTACTGTCATCAATGCAGTGTAAGAACTTAAATAGAAGGGAAAAGAAAAGGAGGGCAGAATTCATTAGACAGTCTAGAAATCACACTTACGGTTTCTGTTTTGAAACATTACTGCATGTTGCTTGATGCTAACAGGAAGAGTTCTAATTTGTGTGTGCTTTTTCTTTCCTAATATCAAAAGCTAATCATTTGGACTGAAACAATCCCCTGCAACTCATTTGTAGCAATTTGGCAGAGGATGGCAGCCAGTGACTAGTAACAGTGAGGAAACTGATCTATTTCCATGGTCTTAGGTGAATGCATGCCATAAATACAAGAGAAGAAACAGGGAGGAAATTGGGGACAAATACTCCCAGTTTCAGTAATCAAAGCTGCCATTACTAAATAAATGTTTTAAGTAAATGGGAACAATGAGACTTGATGAAAACAGAGGTAGATGGTTGGATGGTACTTTTTAGTGGGATATTGCCACATTTAAATGGAAGGCAGAGAGGATCTCTTTTACTGGTTTAAGTCCAGTATTTACATTCAGACTAGTATATGCCATTGCGTAGTAAATGACAGAACACCTCCAATGACATTAAAGATTACAGTGTTGTAGCTACATACTTGAATTCTATCTATACCCAGGCTTCTTCTGCAGTTCATTCACAAAATTTTTACTAGTTGACTTCTTATTCCATCAGGTATTTTTTACTCTAGTGGTGAGATATGGGATTTTCAGAGCTGGAATGACTGCATACCTTTTAAAATAGATGTATGCTCACAGGTATACAACTCGTATTTTCTATAATAAATGTACTATATGAAACAAGGTGAACTCTATGGTGAGCTACAGTACAGATGTAATAATCATACTTACCAAGTGAATTTTATCAAATTTGTTTTTAAATATGTCTTCCACAATATCTGTAAATGTCTCTGAGTGACCTCTGATGTGACCTTATTTGTCACTGGCTTTTTCTCTATCTGTCTTTGGTCTGGTATTTCTATTCTTAACATTTATGGGTTGCCATCACTGGGAATAGTAATCCATACCTCCTACAACTTATTTATGTCAAGGAAAGAACTTTACTGTTAAGATTATTTCTGAGGTACCAATGCAAGGCAGAATTTTGTCTTATTTTGTTCTATGGAAACAAACAGCAGCCCTTGTGACCTTCAATTTTTTAATTGTTCCATTTTAAATCTCCTCCATTTTTATTATCCCTACCAGGCAGCCCATTTCTGAATGCATATTGGAGGAGTTATTTATGACACCGTTTTTATCTCTTGCAGCTTTATAAACTCCTAAAGTGAGAGAGGGAGGAACCCTGGTCACATTACTGGTTATAATACTTGGAAAAGATAGCCATAATTAGTTGTCCCGGGGACTGCCTCTGCTTTCTGCCACACTCTTCAGCAAATGGTGGAAGCCCATTGTGCCAGTGATGTCTCATGCACTCAGGAAAAGATTACCAAAACTAGGTACATAAGCAGATACTGAACTCACAAAGACTGATTTGGAAACAGAAACAAGGGCACTGAGAGGAGGATTCACAGGCACAACATCAGAGCCTCCCCAAGAGGGATGGTGACAGGGTAAGGTTTGGTCATATGAAAGCAAGAATAAAATCTATACAGGCACCTGCCATATGCTTTAAAGAAGAGTCCTCAGGCTAGCTTTAAAATGTCTTTGGGAATTTTGGTTGGAGTGAGAGAAAACAGTAACTCTGTTAAAGCCCAGGGTACATATATTCTCATATTCTTACAAGTATGATATGGAATAACACTGAGATAAACCATCTATTTCTCAGTGCTGTGGGAGCAGTTTCAGAGAGAGCCCATGGGGACTGGGTATGGAAACAGTTTGTAAAGGGAACAAGTGCCCCACAGAGGTGTAGGAATCTCCTTTCCTAGAAATGGGTGATAGACCAGCTCCCTCCAGGGGGCTCAGTGCCTTCTGCTCCCATTAAAAACGTCAGACCTGTGTTGCTTGCTTCAATGGGAGCAAGTCTGGGCCTAGTGGGAAGGGAAGTCACACACCCAGTTCTAGGATGGGGGTGAAATCCCTATTCTGGGATTTCATTGCTAATCTGATAGGCAGCTTCCTATAATCTACACGCTGCGTTCTATAGTTAGCTTTGCTGCTTATGGTGAATTTGAATCAAACTTACCCCACTTTGCATTGGAATAGGAATAGTGTATTTAAATATGAATGCAAACCTCTTCCTCCCCAGCCCCCTCTTACATCATGCCTGTAGAAAGTCTACTGTGTTATTCAGTACTGCACTTGGAAACCAATATGGATTTAATTGTACTAGGCGTTAGGTGACTAAAAAGGAATGCTACATTCTTGTTTGTTTCATGCAAGGAACAGCAAGGAGTTGTGGAATGCTTGATTACATGCCTGAAATGTGACATTGCAGCCTCTTGTTAGAAACATTTAAGTGTTGTTGGCACATTGGTTACCCAGTATCATATTCTAACTTCCAGTGCAAGAAAAATAACTAAGGCCTCTTCACTAACTAAATTGCAGGAACAAGAACAGTTCGTTTGTTCTGTTGAACAGCTTGGACAAGTGTTGAATCGCAACAGCAGTAGGCTGTTCTGCTGCTTAAAACTCTCTGACGACTGAAACTCATGCTCCTTCATTATTAGCTTTGAAGAGAGAGATAAGGACTGAATATCTAAACATTTTTGCTATGGAATTATGGATTGGCACAAATGAAAAAAAAATCAGAATGCAGGATATGGGTAGAAACATTTACAAATATGTGACAGGTACTAGATCTTAGCAAAGAACTGAGAGAATGCAGTTACTTGCAAGTGGGATGTTGACGGCCAGTGTCATCTGAGTTTTTACTATTCTGGAATGTCATTGCTCTGGAATTTTCTTTAACCTGAAGTTGAAATTAGTATTTTAGCAGCTCAAATTACTGTCCACATAGTTTTAGTCAGTGTATATGACACTGTAATCACCTCCAATTCATTTTACACTTCTCAGAATCCCGTGCTAAACCTCCCAGATTTTATGGATTTCTCCATTTTGGAACTAGGGTTTAATCTGAGTTAATTGATGCAGTAGAACTCTATTGGTACAAATTCTCTGAATCTACAGTAACTGTTAAAGTCTGACAGGGTTCTGTTAATTTCATAATTCTGTATAAGAATTCTCATAGAACTGAAAAGCTCAGCAAAAAAAACTGGGATTAGCATTCAGTTCTCTCATTGCACCTCATCCTTTTTCAGACACGTTTAGTCTCACCCTTGTCTATTACTGCTATTACTTTCTTCTATCTATTCACATATAAAGTGACAACTCGCAAAAGTATGTTGCAGTGACTTACTGCTGTCTCTTTATATTTTTAATTATCACTGGGATCCAGGAACAAGACTTTGCAGATGGAAAAAATAAAGGCACGACTGAAAGCAGAATTTGAAGCCCTGGAGTCTGAGGAGAGGCACCTGAAAGAATACAAACAGGAAATGGACCTGCTGCTGCAAGAGAAGATGGCCCATGTGGAGGAGCTGCGACTGATCCATGCTGATATTAATGTGGTATGCAACAGTCCAGCTGCGGGCAGCCTAAGACACAGTTGTATATGAATCACTGTGGAATTGTGCACATCAGTGAACTATCACTGGTTCAATAATCTGGACTTTACAATACCATCCTAGGATCCTACAAAGAGTGCAAAGTAAATTTACCTCAGGATAATTGGGTTTTTTTCCTGTCTGTGTAGGGCAGGATATTGTGTAATGTTGACATAGTAAGCATTCGCACCAAGAGGGTAGATAACTAAGCCCATTGTGGCTACAACTTTACCAGTAGCCACAGTAAACATCACTCTGGCAGTCCCATAGAAAACTGTTCTTCCTGTTAATCTTTTCTCATTTAGCACCTGGAAACAGAGTAACTTTGGCAGCTAGGTGGGACTTTTGTTTGGAGGTTTTTGGAAGAAAAGAGGTTTTGGGAAGCTGACCTTGATCACCAAGTGGAACCACCAAACATTAAGAAGCACCAGCCTGAAGGGAATTAATACAAATAAGAGAAAAACACTTTATAAACAAGATTAGTGAATTAGAGGGACTAAATGGGGAATGTATTTTTAAACCTGCAGTTTTTACATCATGTTAGGGCACTTACATGACTGTACAGTGGTTTCTAGCTCTGAAGGTATCTGTGCTTTGCACCAGAAGAAAAAAGCTCCCACATTGTAAGCAAGTACAAGCTATGTACTTGATGTGCAGACCGCATTTATTTATCACTTGAAATGTCTGTTCCCCTACCCAGCTGCATAACTTCAGTCTGTTTCATCCTCTCCTCTTTTTCCTGTAAGACTTTTTCTCTGCTGCTTTTCCCATTCACTGCAGTAAGAAAAGCAGGAACCTTTCCTTAGCTTGTTTGTTAACTTCTAACCATTGGTGTTCAGGTATCTTAGAAACACAGAAAATTAGTTTATTCTACTTTAATATTTTTTTAATGTCCCTGGAGAGTTTTCCATAGCTCTTCACTTGCTGACTTGACTGTAGCCCATCTGCCTGCTTTTTCTGTTGTTCAGAAGGTCATATAGGTTGAGTGCACCTTTTTTAAATGAAAATGCATCTCCTGTGTCACTTTCAGTTGCTTCTTTCTTGCCAGTTTTCATCCTCCCACTATCTTAACTCTTTGTTTTACTATTGCATTGTCTCCAATCTTTTCCAACTTGGGTGAGAAAAATCTCATCTTTCTGATACAGTCTCTTGCTCAATCAGAGAGCTATTAAAGGAACAGTTCTTTAAAAGCACACCCATGCTCCTGTTTCAGATGGAGAATACTATCAAGCAGTCTGAGAACGATCTCAACAAGCTCTTGGAATCTACTCGTCGCTTGCATGAGGAGTACAAACCCCTGAAGGAGCACGTAGATGCTTTGCGGATGACTCTGGGATTGCAGAGGCTGCCAGATCTATGTGAGGAGGAAGAGAAACTGTCCCTTGAGTAAGTCTCCAAAGCAAGCGTTATGTGGCTTTATACCTTCTCTCGATTCTACTGGTTATTTTGTTATTTTATTTTTGTTGGTAGAACTTAAGAAGTAAGCATGAAAAAAAGAGTTAAAAAAAAAAGGGATGTGGGAGCGCATGTATTTGATAACATTCAGTCTGAATTTGTTCAAAGTTAAATTTAGATTATTCCAAGCTGCAAACCCTACATATGGCATGCAAAAATTCAGGGGTGATTGGTTCTCTGGATTTTTATATCATATGCTGCTTTTTCTAGCAACCTTTTTTTTTTCATGAATTTATTTTTTTTTTTCTTGTTTAGCAAGCAGAGGTAGGTAGGAGGCAATACAAGAAAGGGATACAAAACAAGTATTCTTCAGTTGGTTTGTGCTACTGCTAGTCAGAATTTTACTTTTTGCTGCATACACATGGCAGCGGCATTTAGCCATATACATACGATTGGCAACAAGTAAGTTTACCCTAGATGTGGAACAGATTTGGATAATAAATTACAGTTTCATTTTTAGGTATAACCTAGGTGGGAGAAGGTGACAGAATTAGCTACTATTCAAAGAACAGTGTCCTTTGTTTAACAGATCCATTTTAAATGCAAGTGATATTTTAAGAAACTTAGATTTCTCTTAACACCCAGCATTATTTGGCATTTTCACAGACACAGTTTTCAAGATTTCTTTTGCATTTCTTCAGAAATGCTGTCTTCCATTCCAACCACCTTGATACTACAAAGAATGTATTAATCTATTGCATACAGAAGTTATTCATTTTAACAGAACAAAATATAAAAACTAAGTTTGACAGAGGTGCATGTAAACCTGTTAAATATTAAATATATATGTTGTCTATTTTCCATCCTATTAGATTTATGTCCAGTTGTACATCAAGATACCTTAGAAGCTGACGATCTGGAATCTGGCTGAAATGTACAAATGCGGAGAACACCACTAATGCTATTTATGAACTAGTCCAAGTGGTGTCTAAGTGTAGGCAATCTCACTCCAGTGGAGGAACATGATAGGGAAAAGTGATCCATTATATTTTAACACAAAATGTCCTTTACAGGCTGATGGAATACTCCAGTAAGTGGTTATATTTTTTGTTTTTCTTTTGTCTAGCTACTTTGAAAAGCAGAAAGCAGAATGGCAGACAGAACCACAGGAGCCTCCCATCCCAGAGTCTCTGGCTGCAGCTGCAGCGGCTGCCCAACAGCTGCAAGTGGCTAGGAAACAAGATACCAGACAGACAGCAACTTTCAGACAACAGCCACCTCCAATGAAGGTCAGGAGATGGAATGCATCGTTTTTTTCTCTTTTGTCATTGGAATGTATTATGTTTATAAAGTTGACCAATATTTACGAAAAGGAGAAATGGTGTGTCCTGATTCTGATTTTTCTTGCAGTGGTTCAAATCAAGAGCAACCCCAGTAGACTTAAAAGTAGTAGCACCAGTCATCAAGGGTTAAGGACAAGGCTCTGTATTATTTGACTCCTTTATGACTGAAGAGCCTCCATCAGCAGAGATGTAGGCAATTCCCACTTCTCTTGTGTTTCATGTGGGAGAAAGGCATGTAAGGAAAAAAAATGCTGGGCAGAAGCAAAACTAATAGCTAGGAGTTAATCCCAAATGGATTCCTATTAGAAGCAATGCACGTATTTTATGAAGGAGAGTAATTACTGATGGTACAAATTACCAGGAAAGGTGATTGTTCCTGCACTTCTTGGGAGCTTCAAGTCAAGACTAACGTATGGATTAATTTAACCTAACCACAGGCGCTTAAGTGATAGTTTTACTCACCTCCTTCTGTAGTCAGTAAAAAGAGCTAAGTAATTCCATAGCAGTATTCATCCCACCCAAGTTCCAAAGATTCACTGACTAAGGCGGCAAACTGATGTAGTTACACTCCATAATTACATGCTTACTATCTGGAGTTAGGCCATTGAAAAGCCTTTCTGAAAGTCATATGCTTCAGTCAAATGGAAGTTAAAGGGCTTAGTATGGAGCAAAAGGGCAGGGTTCTGTATCCTGTGTTAAATACGTGGAATTCATCTAATCACCCGCTCCTGTCTTGAATTCTGTGACATCACAGTTGGCCTTCACTGTAATTTCTCTGACTCAGTGAGCTATTACATACTTAAACATCTTTAAAACACGTGGAATGTTTAACACAAAATAGAATTTCATGTTGCAGTTATTGATACATGCCTGAACCATGTGTCTGCTGAACCCTAGTTTCAATTCAATGGGATACTCTTATTTTTTCAGTTGTCCTGAGGTTACTGTACAATCCAGAGACCTGGATCATATAGAATGTAGCCTTGGTTTGCCTTTGAAGGCAAGAACCCTTAGTTATTTTTTTCTGTACTGTACCTTAGAATATGATACTCAATAACCCGTGTAACAATGCCGCTTAAGTGTTTGTAACAAGAGGCTGCAATGTCACATTTCAGGCATGTTTATCGTGTCACCAACAAATTCATCGAAATGCGCCCATATGCCCACTCTGCAAAGCAAAGAGCCGATCTCGGAATCCCAAAAAGCCCAAGAGGAAACAGGACGAATGAAAGCCAGAAGACTGACAAGCAAACATGTGACCTGTTCCAGTACTCTTCCAGTAGAACTGCAAATGTGGCCAGACTTCACTGAAGTGCAGACTCAAGTATGACCGACCCATTGTTTTCTATTTAATGCAATGTAAGCACAATGTTCCTGGTCTGTCTTAATTTCCTTCCAGTCCTTAGGATTTGGTTTTAGGAAAGTAAGTATTACTGGTGCTACAGTTTAACATTTCTATCACTCCATTTTTTGGACTCATAAACAAAGTAGAATTCTTAGGCACGTATCCTAAATGCCAGGCTATTCCTATTGGCCAAATGCGATTACCACAAATGCTTTTATGTTGTCTTTTTAAAAACAGATGTTACTAAAAGATTATTCTGTTTTCTCCTGGTAACAGGAGACTATTTGAAGTGCTGAAATAGCAGACTGTTTCACTAAAGAACAATTTGTTTACCAAGCTAGTAAGACTGCATAGGTTTGGGTATCCAGTAGAGCTCTTTTTAAACAGGAAATGGTCACGGGAAAAAAATAAATTGGTTTTACAGGAAATCAGTGCATTAAGGACACACATGAGATTTGGTTTACTGGAGTTTGATTGTACCATTCCCTCAGACTCGACTTAAAATTTAGAAGGGGGAATCAAGTTGCTGGCTGTGTGTGAATTTCTAAAAATGATGTAATTTGTAATGCTTTAATGTCTTAATTATTTTCAGCAGTCAGAAGACTGATTGACTGAAGTACAAGGCTCAAATGACCTGTATTAGTGGTCTGCCTAGGCTCTATGGCCAACCAGCTCACTGTAGTTCTCTAGGAAACATGCATGAAATATCTCAAATCTCTATGTGCACAGACTGCAACATCAGCCATTCTGCACATCTTCTATTCCTGGTTTCTACAGCCATAATCTCCCTTGGCAGACATACCCTCCACTGGAGCACAGGGAAGTTCTCTAACATGCACCAGGAACAGTGTCAACTAAAAATGATGTATTTCACCACAACTGCCTGGCTTTGGTGTCATCGTCTTCCCTCAACCAAAACTTCCTGTTTTTGTATCTTTTAATAGGGCATTATCAAGTAAGCTTTATTTCAGCCCAGTTTTTTCTTCTCACTCTCTACGTGTGCCAAAAGTACCCTGACTAAAGGATCCTTCAGACCACTCCCTGTATCCGTGTCTTCCCTTTGTTTCACCTCGTGTAACAACAGTTCCTCCAATGGGGACAATGGCAGTGACCCAACCACAGAACCAGGGCTTAAAATTTACTAATTTCTAATACCAGTTTTTTTACTGCCTTTGTTGATTGAATTGATCTCAAGTATTAAATATTCTTTTCACTAACTTCAGGAGGCAGGGACTGCTGGTTTACATTCTTCTCTCTGTAGCCCAGGTTCTCCTCTACTACTATGCTAGAGTGGTTATACTGAGAACTTTGCCTGTTAAATAGGAAGAACAGGGAAGACCCAAGTCCCTGCTCAGAACTTTGCTAAATACTGGAGACTGTAGAAATCCACATGAACCAATTTTGCTGGCCAAGTCACATATGCTGCCATTAATTTCCCAACTCCGCCACAAAGTACATGTTATTGAATATAGTCTTGTAATTTATGCCAAGTTAAGTTGGTATTCTCCCATTTTAATGTTTCATAGCCAAATAAACATCTGTCAACAGCAGAGACAGAATGTGGCCCATGTGCCCCTGAAAATGTGAAGAGCGGATTCTGCTACCTGAATTACTGGGATTCAGTCTCTGAGACAGCAATAACGGAGCATAGTCTGACCCCATGCTCCAAATGGCAGTGGTGCGCTAAGTCTATCCTTGTGCATGTTTCCTAACACAAATACTGGATTCTACTTTTAAATGTCAAGAGTGGCCACATGCTGTGTGCCCTGTTCAGAGTAATTCCTATTGTGTTTAAGGGAAGATGCACACAGAGTTAAAGGACAGTATATGAACTCCCCCAAAGTGCACGCATAAGAGCAGCATACTTTGACAGCTGTACATAAATTTAAGAAGTAGTGACAATGGAGAATGGGCAAATGGTCTGCAATGAAGTAGTGCGAATAGAAGGATAGATTTGTAGAAACTTCGACTTACAGTTCTGAAATAGATAGGGTTAGTTGTAGCTGCTCTCACTTCACTGTTACTTTGCCAGGTTCATTCTTTCTTGGGAGATCTCTAGAGCTCTAAACTGAAGTATGCTTAAGGAAAACCGTTTACTAATTTAGTATGGCAGTTTCGTATTCTTACTTTTATAAACTAGTCTCTTGTGCCATGTTTAACAAGGTTTTTTTTAAAAAGAAAAAAATGTGAATATGACATATTGTGTTTGTATCAATAATGTACTAGCGTTTACAAATCTGTTTTCACAAGTTCTGCCATATGAATAGCATGCATTGCTGAGAATGAGTCTAACCGAGTATGAGTCAACAGTGTGCCCTGGCAGCCAAAAGGGCCAACTGTGTCCTGGAGCGCATCAAGCACAGCATAGTTAGCCAGTTGAGAGAGACGATTGTCCCACTCCACACTGCACTGGTGCAGCCTCAAGTACTGTGTGCAATTTTGGACGCCTCAGTGTAAGAAAGACATCTGACTATTAGAATGTGTCCAGAGGAGGGTGACCAAGATGGTGAAAGGCCTCAAGGACAAGATTTACGAGGAGCAGCTGAGGTCACTTGGTTTGTTCAGCTTGGAGAAGAGAAGGCTGACGGGGGACCTCAACATGGTCTACAGCTTCCTCAAGGGGGGGGGGGGGGGGGGGCAGCGGAGGGGGCGGTGCTGATCTCCTCTCTCTGGTGACCAGCAACAGGACACAAGGAAATGGAATGAAGCTGTGTCAGGGGAAGTTCAGATTGGACATTAGGAAAAGATTCTTCACCGAGAGGGTGGTCGATCACTGGAACAGGGTCCCCACGGAAGCACCAAGCCTGTCAGAGTTCAAGGAGCATCTGGATGATGCTCTTAGTCATATGGTTTAGTGAGGTAGTCCTGCGAGGAGCAGGGAGTTGGACCTGATGATCCTTATGGGTCCCTTCTAACACGAGATAGTCTATGACTCTTAACTATTTCAAGGAGACAAAAATCTGTATTATGCATTAAGGGATCCTGGGGGTGGGGGGAGGGAGGGAAGCAGTATCTTTCATAGTGAACTAGTATTCTCCTTTTCTCTCTCAGATTAATTAAAGAAGTTTAACTGAAGAGCTCTTCTTGTGACAGCCCCAGGCCCTTTTCTCCCAGGCACCTTTCTCAAGAGACTAGAGGGATAATTATGAAATATTGATTTACTGGTTTTTTAGGCAGAGGAGGAAGCTGTCTGAAGTACAGTTCTTACCACAAGTCTACTGCATTTTTGTTCCATGGAGCAACAATGGCCTCTCCTTTGTACCTAAGGTTCTTTGAGGATACTTCTTCACTTGGCTTAAATTCATTCTTATTTGGGTTAAATTCTCTTAATAGCCACAAAGAGACGCTTCTCAAAGCTTTCAAGACTTTTATATTACTAAAGTCTTGTTTACCCCAGCTTTGTCATTTGCTTTTCAGTGGGCATTCAAGAGACAACAAAATCACTGGATTCTTTTGGTCTAGATGGTTTCCAGGGTCTTTTCCTGGTTCCCCACTCTCCTCAAAGGATAGCCCTGTTGTTCTGCAACCAAATGGAGAAAAAAAAAACCAAAAAAAAAAACCCCAAAAAATCACAAGCCTCTCCCCCTGCCCCCCACCTTAAGGTCATGCTAAAAGGATGTGAACACTCTATTGTGTCTAAAGCCTTTGCTGTAGAAATTTTCATACCCAAGCTGGGATCGATCAGTTGTTCAAACTTCAGTGCCAAGGACCCCATTAATTATAGAGAAAATGTAAGCCCAATTTTAATACTTGCACTTCCTGAATTCAATTTCAGCTTTCTAAACAGGACACTGACTGAACCTGCCAGTGGCTTCAAGTTACAGAATCTAATTTTGAAAGAATAGCCATTGATGTGTTACTCTAAATAGCAAACTATTCAAGAAATTAAGACTTTATTAGCACTTTAAATAAATAAAAGTGCTTTCCTTTATTTTACAGTTTTCCAATTCCTCCGACATAGGTTTTCATTTTAGCATTTAGGTATTTTAGCAATATCTGGCGTTTTCACTGGCTTCTGTGTTTTAAGTATTTTACTCCTGTGCCCAGTAGGAGTAAGAGTGTGCTATCTGTTTAATTTGTCTGTACAGTCCTTTTTAATAAATGTTTGTTTCATGTCATGCTTTCTTCCTGCAGAGTATCTTCACATCTGTTACTTGCTTATGCTACTGAGAAGCAGCCATATCCTGAAAGGTAAAACCCAGTTCTCTAATTTTACAGGACACAATTAGCCAAAATTCTGTTATACCTTTATAGAAAATTTATGGAGATAAAATATGGGGAAAGAACTATCTGTTCTAATGGGCTTTAGACTATGGAAAGGAAAAGGAGATACCAAGACAGGTTTTAACCTAGCCAAACTTCTCAGTCATATTTCTGGAACACTGTGTGCTTAAGCTCCCAGATTCCTGCATCTGCGTAAGAGTCATAGAAACAGTGTCTAATTCCCCAAACCAGGTGCTTCTGAAAGAAACCTATCCTCTGCTACCACTGGCTACTAACACTGGAATTGGATAGTTTGCATGGATAAAAATGCCTAATTTGCACTTGCAGGTGTCCAGTTACGAAACTCAAACAGACCCAGAAAAATAACAAGGAAATCGTGTCCCTCTGCTGCAGTTCAACCACTAAAAGCTCTGACTGGGGTGTTTATTTCAGTTTGTGACCGATTCACAGAGCTTCAGCTTGAACTAGTTCCCAGTCAATTTGAACTAATTCAAACCAAACCATTCGTAGGTAGCAACAAGTCTTGCTCAGACAGGTTTCAGTTTAAAGAGAGTCATATCCAACACCTTCTGTCAGGTGCTACATTGCCAAGAGGCCAAAACCCTGATGTATTCTTCACAGTTCTTTACTACAGAGGAACCTCCTGTTTTATTTTGCTTTCTGAAGTTAAACTGAAAGCAGCAAGAGACATGATTCACTCTCTAATTTAAGGTAGGGGATAGCTGTCTTCCAAAAAGTCCTGCTTGTGCCAGCCTTAAATCCACTCCTTAAAAATTTCTACTATTGTGCTCTTCAGCCTTCACTCTCACTATCCTTACTCTAACGTCCCCCTCTTCCCAGAAACCAGTAAAAAACTGGAAGACCAGTGATATCTACTTATTCTACAGATCTTCAGTGTCTTGCAGTACTTGAGTTTTTCTGCTTATTCTCTCCCACTGCCTGATTCTTTGTTCTTTGCTCTCCTTCAGTTGGCACTTTTCTATGTTTGTCACCAAGACAAAATTGTCCTGACCTTGTAACAATAACTGAATCCAGTAGACCACAGTAGATGTCACAATGAGGAGGGAAGGAGAATACTGGAAATACAGCCTTTTTTAAGCTGCAGTCAAAATGGTAATTTGTATAGACAGCTAAAAACTCATTTTCTGAATGGAAACAGAGCTTTAGAAGGGCTTTTTTTGTGTTCGCAAGGCACAAAAACTTCTACCAGAGTATAAACTTTACATGCATGTAGTCAGAAGAGATGATTTCTTATACAGGTTTTTTTCTAAGAAGTCTGCAGCATCTCAGTTCTGTTAGTTTGCTATACTGATCAAGCAGACAGAAGTTGCATTTCCAATGGTTTAAACTTCAAAATTAATTCCACTTAACATAAACATCATTAAATACATAGTCTTATCAGTGATATAAATCTCACTTAATTCAGCCAAACACAAGTACAGTCATCTGTGTTGAAGCTCTGAGTAATGGACGAAAACTGCATGTTTCTGCATCCATTTTCCTGGAAAACTACTGCCCTCTGCATCCTTATTTCCATCTTTTTTTTCAACTTACTTTATCTAAAGACATCCCCAAATAGTCTCTGTTTTTCAGGCAAATGTCATCGTTCTTTGGTTTGTTTTCATTCATATTTGTAAGAGAATAACAAAACCTAAAAAGCTTGAATCAGTGAGCAAACCTGGTTCTGCCACAGCTCCAAGAAGCTTCTGGCGTTCTTTTGCTCAGTACTCTCCCTCAAACTTTCATACAGAAACACTTAACCCACATTTCTTTCAATGCCTAACTGCCTTAGAAGAGTGATACCACTTAACTGATTTCCTGCTGGTTTAAACCTATTACCTTTTTGATGTCTCCTGTACTTGGATGCTTGCCTGAAAGAAAATGACTGAAATGAACTACTGTACTACTGTGTCCAGCTGCTTCTCTTCAGGTGTCCTACTTTGGAGGACTACCCTGCAAAACAAAGCAAAAAAGAATGTTGAGACCAATTAGGCTATCATACTTTCAGAGCACTTTTCCAAAGCTTTAACTGTGATTGATGGAATAACCTCTCATTACACCAAGCTACACAATTCTGTTACCGAAACATAAATAGTTTGCTTTAGGTTGACTGCTTGGCATGTTCTGTTGTTCTCTTGGTTTGTTTTTCAAGCTTTACATGTGCTCCATGATCTGCTGGGCTAGAGAGCCAGACATCTATACTTCTTTCTGCTTTTACAACAGATCCGGTATTTAAAGTTGGTAATTAATAATGCCCATTATCCCATCAGCTGGAGTAACACACTGCTCCTTCCCCAAGGATGTGCTTAAAACCCATGCTGTGTCCTGCAGCATGGCTGAGATTTCCCACAGCCCTTCAGTGCTCTCCTGGCTTTTCCTGACCCTTTTATTTTTTTTAGGCTATTCCTTAGCTTGAAGTTTTATCTTCCTGTTCCCCTTAAGGATTCTGCAGTGTGATACTATAGTAGAGCAGGCACATTTAGAGGGTTATATCGACAGACCATTCTGAAAGATGGCTTGGAAAAAAAGGAGAGAGAAAGCCCAAACAAACAACAAGCAAACATTATCTATGCATCCACCCATCATCTTGTTCACCAAAAGATGCTGAAAATTCCTTTTTCTCCAATAGGAAAAAAAAAGGAATTTTTGTGGGGGCGGAACACAGATCCCATCTAACATCCATCAGAAAATCTTTCAGAAATCAACCTTGCGATTAATAACACCAAGCTGCTACTACATCGGGCCTTTGGGGGCAGGGTTTGGGGCCCCTGGGGGGGGGGGGGGGGGGGCGAGGTTGGTAGTGGACGTGAGGCCCGGGGGCGCGCTGGGGCAGTCGTGGGGCTCGGAGCTTTTGAGGGGGAGCGCCGAGTTCACTGCCACAGGACGGCCCTTGCCCTTGCCCTCCCCCGATCCCAACGCTCTCGGCCCACGCCGGGCCTCCCCGGGTGACACACGCCCGACTCACCCGCTCCCACATCGCCCTCCGGCCTGCGGCGACGGCCGCGGAGCCGCCGACCAGCCGCGCCGCGCCTTCCCGCCAGCGGCCACCCGGCGCCCGCCCCTCCCGCCCGCGGCGGCGGGTCTTCCCGGCACGGCGCGGCCCCGGCCGAGCGCCCCGCCCCTCCGGGAGCAGCCCGCGCCCGGTGAAAGCCTCCCCGAGGACGGCAGCGGGCCAGCCTCCCGGGGAAGCCGCGACCGCCGGCGGCATGGCGAGGTTGGGCAAAGGGCGGCCAGTCAAACCGACGCGCACAGCAGCCACGGACCTGCTCACACGCTCACAAAGGTATTTAGTTACTCTGACTCGTGCCAACGGAAACGGGGAAATTCGTTACCCTGGGGTGGGGGGTGGGGGGGTGTCTAGGCTTGTGTCGTTTAAAACTAGAGAGGGAGAGACAGACAGACGGAGACAATCCCACCTGCCCTCCCCCTCCAAAAGAAAATAACTGAAGGACCCAGGTAAGCTTGGTAAAAGAATGGGAAAACAAACGCATGCTGTGCCCCATGCTTGGAACACCTGATCCTTAAAGTTAGCAGAGAAACCCCAAGGTAGACGACCTCTCTGAAGGCACACCTTTGTGCCGCAGTCTTGCCTGTGTGTAAGCAGGCTGCCGCTCCGCTCCCTGCTATAACGGCATCCAGTACCAGCGAGGCCATGGCGAGAAATTGAGGAAGCTACAGCATTTACCAGAAACATTGGCAACACATTGAGAAAATCATTCAGGGTGAGGATCGCAGAGCATGCAACTAGAATGAATACTCTGCACAAAGGCCTGAGCTGCCCAGCAACTCTTGGGGCACAGCACGTACTTACATGAAGCCTATTTTCAGAGCCTAAGTTCTCACGGTCTGACTGAACATAATCGCTGCTTGTGGAATACAGTACAGCAATATTGAGCTTTGGGCGCATGCATTGAAGACGAAGTTACAAGCGGTATGATATTCAGCCACATTCTTCTTGATTTACTGCCTATTTAAGTACACAAATTCTGGAATTCTCTTTAGTTTATTTTTCCAAAAATGCTGATGCGAGAATGAAATGCATATCAAAAGGATGCAGCACAACTGCTCTGGTCTATAAATTATTGGCATTCAATGCTGCAATAGTTACAGTGCTACAATCTTGCCTAGAATTCATGCGATAAAGTAGACTGCAATTCTGAAACTGGGTAAAGAGATCTGCTGGGTAAAGAAACTGGGTAAAAGGCTGCTTTGCAGTCAGGAGTTGAAATGCAGCATTCTTGCCAATAACCTGCTGCAGAGATCAGCAGCTATACAGTGGCTTCCACACCTGTGTGTTAACCCCAGTAGGCAGCTGAGCCCCATGCAGCCAGTCACTCGCCCCCCTCAACCCAGCAGGATGCAGGAAAGAATTGAAAGGGTGAAAGTGAGGAAACTTGTGGGTTGAGATAAAGACAGTCTAATAAGTGAAGGAAAGCAGTGTGTGCAAGCAAAGCAGAATAAGGAATTCCTTTACTACCTTCCATCAGCAGGGATGATGATATTTAGCCAATTCCAGGCAAGTGGAGCTTTGTCACACGTAACGGTTACTTGGCAAGACAAATGCTGTAACTCCACAGAATCAAATCACAGAATGGTTGATTTCAGAAGGGACCTCCAGGAGTCACCTGATTCAGCCCCCCCTGCTCAAGAGGGGCCTAGAGCCAGTTGCCCAGGACCATACCCAGACAACTTTTGTATATCTCAAAGGATGGAGATTTCACAAGATCCCTGGGCAACCTGTTCCAGTGCTCAGTCACCCTCACCAGCCCTTCCTCCTCATTTTCCTGAGCTTTTATTGCTGCACACAATGCCATATGGTATAAAATATCCCCCTGGCCAGTTTGGATCAGCTGTCCCAGCTTCTTGTGCAATCCCCAGCCTACTTGCTGTTGGAGGGCAGTGTAAGAAACGGAGGCAGCCTTGACACTTGTGAGCACTGTTCAGCAATAGCCAAAACATTGGTGTGTTGCCAACACTGTTTTGGTCACAGATCCATACAAGGTGCTATGAAGAAAATTAACTCCACCCCATCTAAAACCAATGCAATACTACACAAAGGAGTTAGATACCTAGTAAGTGCCATGCTCTGAGCATGGAAGTAGATTTGAACATAAAACCTTAAAGAAATGCCTGTGGTGTACCAGAGATCAACTTATTTTTTAGGTTTACCAGATATCATTTCTCCTTGGTGGATACACCATCTTTATTTGGTAGCTGAGAGACACTCTGCAAGGAAGCAAAGAAAGCAAGAAATTCAAAATGAAATCAAACAGATTTGAGGTGGTTTCATATGGTTTGACTGATGTGCCATCACATCAAAACCATCTTTAAAAATACACATCTCTGAATACATGCAGTTCTGCCAGGATGTGCATTCTTGAGAAACTAATGATAGATAATGCTTGTCAAACAGGAATGAAATTGTAATACAGAATTTTAACAGTTTCAAAAGGATTTATGACTCATACATAGTATAATAAACCAAAAAGGAAAATCAAAACACTTTGAAGAAAGTGTTAAAGCTTTCAACAGCATGTTACTATAGCTTATCTCTACCTTAACTTGGACTTTGACTGTAGGTCGTCATTTAGGAAGTTACTGAAATCCACATTCATTAATGACAATGTGTGTCTGGACACAGAGCTGACTGGCAGTCACCCTGGAGATCGAAGTGAAATCCCTGCTGATTAGTTATGTATTCCATTAGAACATCCAGATGACATACAGTACTGTGAAACAATGTTTTATACTACCGAGTACTGTTGTTCACCTTAGTGTACACCTAAAGTGATATTAAAGCAGGAAGGACCACAGGACTACCTACTTTCCATTCCTTGGCCCTAAATTGTTACCAGGCTGCTCACTATGCAACAGTGTGAGCAAATCACAGCAGCCTAAGAAAAATGCAGATGAAGCTTGTGCTGATAGATGCAAGAAAGCAAACCTCTTTCTGCCACTTTTCCTGTCAAAATGTTTTGTAATCTCTACACAATTCATTTTTCAGCTTTGTTGTTTTATGTCTAGTCTGTCATCACCTAAAACGATAATGCAGCAAATGAGGGGGGGTAATGAACTATAACGATTAGACATATTTAGACAGTACACAGTCTCATAAATGTATCCTCCAGCTTCACACTTCCCCTTCTATTCTTAACTTTATTTTGAAAGCTCAAGATTGCCCATCCTTTGAAAGTTATGCCACCTGTCTCCATATAAAGACATGCTCCTCTCAGATTCTCAGCTGCAATCACATTTCCATTTCTTGCAACATTCCTTTCTTACCTTTTACTTTGAAGACAAGGACTATTCCAGAACGATTTCTTAAAGCAGAGAGGATTACACAAAGAAAATAGTCAAATTATAACAAGCTTGCAGAACTGTGAATGCAAACTAAGATACACACACACCACACGAATAAATCACAACCTAAGGCATTACTTTTCAGGTTGCCCAGCTAAGCCATGATTTTAGATCTGGATGCATTACACATAGGCTTTTCTAGGCAAGTGATTTTTACCAGGATGGTCATAGTCCGTTAAGTTAGACTCTAATCTTCTACACATTCAAGACAGTTTTAAACATGGTGCTCATGGTCACACCATGGCCACTTGAGTTCTTCTCCAACTGCTAGCTTTGAGCTAACAAATGAAATTGGAGTCCAAAACTCTTAAGAAGCCACCTCTCATACATCCCTTGTCCACATCTGTTAAAAGTCACAACCAGAACCAACCCAAGACAACACAGTCCATGTTTAAGAAAACAAATAGCAGTTGTGCTGTAAGTAAAGGACCTAGCAAAACATAATGTCATCACCTCCTACTACTCTCACTAGGCACCTCTCTCATTCTGTATTATATCCCCAGCCTACCAGCATATCTTCTAACTCTGCTCTGCAACTTCTACAGAAAAGGAGACAAAAGTGAATAGTATGTTAGCCAAAACACAGTAAAGATGCAACTGAAATCAGTAATCAAGTTCAAGATGGTTAGGACACAGGAATGAGAGGGCAATGATGTGGCTTAAGAAATGATGAGGTAGTGCCAAGCTCATGGAGAAACATTATGCAAAACAGAGACATGGTCAACATGATTTCGGGGGGGTTTCAACTACAAAACATAGAAAAATAACTATGAAAATATCTGTAGATTTTCTAATACTGAAATCCTTAAAAGAGATTCACTAGGCAGCAACTGCCAGAATCTATAAACAACATACCTTATACATACACCCAAACTTCTGTTGTGAGATATAACCTCCCCTATATCCCTCACGTCCAAAAAAAACCCTTACCATGAATTTGTTTTCACCTTTGGACAGCATATCTGTGACAAAGTAGATTTTTTCCTAGTTGTTCTACAGCTTGATGTAATAGCTTTGGCTAGGAAAGGTGATAACACAATTTTAAAAAAAAAGAAGTAATTTACAAATCATGAGTATCTTTCTTGTTCAGGAATGACTTGCATTAGCACTGTACATCACTGCTGCTACATGAAATCTGAACACAAAAATATGCTGCATCAATATTTAGAAAAAGTTAACAAAATGTTAACTGTGAAGACATAATAAAGTGTCCCACTGATATCTATGTCATCAGATAACTTTCATTAGAAACGGCAAAACTTGTTTCTTAGTTGAGTGTTGAGCTTTCAAAATCATGACTCTTATTAGAAAAAAATAAAGTAAAATCACAAAATGTGGAAAATGTCATGAATATTTTCCCGAGTTATCCCAGAAATGTTACAAACCACAGTAGGCTATTTGTTTCTCCTCCAAAGGGTTACAACCACATAAAGAGATATTGAGTTTCTCTTTAGTCACTGCTTTATTCAGCTAGTTCTTACACTTAAAGCTTGTTAAAGTAAAACAAATTATCGGAGGGGGATGAGGAGACAAGTAAAAGGAGGGAAAGATAAGAGTAAGCAACTAAGTATTTCTGCAGTGACATCATAACATAAAATACGTAGACATAAAAAGTGGTTGTAACTCCTTAAAACACGTTGGGTCAAAGAGAACAGGTCACTATTACAGTAAGAGACAGACATGGAAGAAGCTGCAATGCATGTCTGAGATTGCATATCTTCTGCTGAATTTCAAAATATGCACCATTCTGGTAGTAAGGTGTAGAAGTACTTCACAGTAATGCAAAGACACATACCTGTTTGAACGTTATGATGTGAAATTTGGACTAGTTGGGAAGATAATCCTTATCCCCTGGCCTGACTCTGTGCCTAGGAAATTAAACAGCAAAGAAAATACCTCAGGGCAAACTCTGCTGTCTGCTTTAACAAGACCATTTAAAGCTAAGCTTTCCGTCTAAACTCTAGTACTCGTCACTAACAGAAACTATACCAACACTGACAGACATTCATCTAACCCGTTTTATAAATGTGTTTTTCCAGTAGAAAACACTCAGTGACTATCCAGGACACCTGCAGAAAAAATGATCTTTAAGTAAGAGAACACTGCTCTTCCATCACAGATGACTTGGCATCACCCTCCATCTCAGAAAGTACCTGAGAACTTCCTGCTGTACTGTGTAACAATGAAGAGAACAATTTATACTTTGCAATACACTACTTTGGGCGGTGGTAGTGTGGGGAGGTGGAAGCGATGAAGTTTGTGGGAGCTTTGTTGCCAAACCAACCAGCCCAGTTAATTGCAAAACAGGCAGCAAGAATTTGACATAAACCGTCTCTTCAGAAGAACAACACTTATCAAAACAGTCAGAATAGCAATTTCCAAGTCATATGCATACCAATAAATTCTACATCTTATTGACCCAAAATAACACGAAAATGCCACAGGAACACCAATCTCGTCCAAAACTGCCACAAACTGTAGTAATACAATTTGGGTCCAGTTTCTTTAACTCTACCAGTACAATTTCCCATAGAAAGAGGGAAGATTAGTTATTCAATGTCAGCCATTCATTTGCCCTCACTGCCTCATATCCTCAATGAAAACCTTCTAATGTGCATTTTTAGCATTTCTTCCCTCATGATTCTTTTCTCAAAAATCTTCAAAACATCAGCATGAAATATCAGCCAAAACTGTTGTAAGGGTTCTGGATATGAGACAAGAAACCACTTTTTTTCAGGGAGTGTACCATTCTTACAGTTCAGCACTTTCCAGTGACTGAAACAAGATCTGAACACAATGCCAGGACCAGACCCGTGGGCAAGGCATGCGCTAACAACATGCAGGAAACCTGGATGGATCGCCTGTATTATGTCATATTTCCACAATGAAAAGTTCTCCTTTAAATGCTCATACACACACGAAGGTGAAGATGCATACCAGATACGGGGCTCAGAGATGAGCGGCGAGAAGACTATCACTGTGTAACATTTCTCACTCAATAGTAGACAGTTTGCTCTGGTCACACATTCTGTGATTTTATGATTATTGCAGAAGCCCTATAGAGTTGGCCCCACACAGAACCAGGTCAGATACATCAGGATTTAGTAGTTCATTTGCAGTTTCTTGCAAACACACCTGTAATTTTTCCAAGACCAGCACAGGGGAATAACCACTGGGTAAGCAGCATTCATACTAGTAAGTAATGAGGGAGAGGCATACACACTGAATAACATTCTTAGGTTTAGATATTGCAAAGGCCTTATCTTGCATGCACCACATAAGAAAAACACCTTGGGGCACCTCTGTAGTGTTTTGGTCAGAGTGCAGGCCATTTCAGAAATGGATCATCAGGGAACACAATGCAATCTTGTTAACGCAATCCTCCATGAGGCATCGGAGAAGTCATTCAGAAATCCCTTCAAGGTGGAGATAAAGCCTACTGAATTCTGAATCCAAGGACACAAAACCTGTGTTGCCGAAAAAAAAAACCATAGATCACACAAAAAGAATGAGACCTACCTTGGCCTCTGCAACCTCAGATAACATCCTGCTGTCTACAGGAGTCATTAGAAAAGCTAAGCACTAGCACCCAAGAAAGCTTACTTCAGCCCTGTTTGCTGACAATGAGTCAGCCTGTGCTCATTATTCCTTCTCCTACAAGAAGAAAAAAAAAAAGAAAATAATCATGTTACCCGAGGACCAAAATTTGGACAGTGAGTTTCGCATACTACAAAGATGATCCAAGTAAAAAACATGTAACAAACCAGCAACTTCGAAGTCAAACACAAAAGAAGGTATTTGAAGGAGAGCCTGGTCAACACATTACGGCACAAGTCAGAACACATAAAAAATCATCTAATAAAGCCATAAGACTTTAACAGACCTTTTACCTCTATTGCAGAATCTATGTTACTCTGGAAACATCTTATTGTGAAAAAGTATATAAAGCACTTAATCTCTGCACTAACTTTAGATTTTTAATTCCCCAAAACCTCAGCATACCTGCTAGCACAGTATCACTGTGAGGCTTGACAGCTTGACAAAAGAAACACTATTTGGAGTTTGAATTGAGGACCCAGTCAGTGCAGCATATGACACACTCACCTTCTAAAGTCTTAATTCCTTTCTTCACACACTTCCTGGCAGTTTATAAGAAGAAACAGGAAAAGTCTTATAACACTGAAAGGAATTTTAGAATTCCCTGTCACCCACTTGGCTCTTCAAGATGAAGGCTAAAGTAATTTTTGACATTTGCCTTTCACTTGGCAGACACATTTTCAAGCTGTACTTTCAATCAACAGCAATGGCCACTGGAGGCTTGGCATGCACAGTTTTAGTGATAATGGAACTACATACTGACATGTAATCATTTAAAAGCCCCCAGACAACACAAAACATCTCACTCAACAGACTTTGGACAACAGAGATCTAATTTGCTGCATGCTAAGGTCTCCTTTCACCATAATCACTTCTGAATGAACTCATGGTCACAGCAGCAGAAGCATCTTTAGATTAGTACTTAAGAAACAAACTTGCAGCCTACAGTAGAGCAAAGCAGTCCAAACTTCAGTTTGGATAGTGTGTGCATCATAAGCACAATACTCCAATGAATAGTTGAACTTTTTTCCCCATTAGAAGTTGTGTGACTAGATTGATCTTCACCATTCTGCTGGAAAAGACCCACACTGCAAATGGAAGGCAAGTAAAACATTTTATCCCATTATCTGTCCAGTACCTCACAGCACCAACAATGATCAGCCTGGAAACCATCACACCTTCCTGCCCTCCAACTCCAAAATACCACAGTTACAGCTTCTCTACCACCCTTACAGATTTTGAATCCACTTTGTCCCACCAAAAACCTCACCCCTCACATTACCACAAAACTGACAGATCTCGAATTATCATGTCATAGTGGCAATCCTTCCTGTTATCTTCTACCAAACTCCAGACCAAGAGAGGCATCCTTCACTGTCCTAAGACACGCATCCAAACTTCACACACTGCATGCAACCCTGATTTCTCAAGCACAATCTCAAGCCATTATGTATCTTCAAACTTTGAACAAATATTCCAAACACTTGCAAACCATTGTGGTCCTCATAAAAGTTGTTCTACTCTCTATACCAACACTTTGCTTTGTTTCTAAGCATAAATTAATTTTACATTCTCTCTATTCAGCCAAACCTGTTCTTAGCAACCAGTATCATAGCCCTCTTCACTTCCAAGGGATCCATTTCTACTGCTGCTGCCTTTGGAGCACCTGCAACCCCCATGTCTGAAGGCTGAACTCTTTTCTGCTGGGAATTCTCTAGGCAAGGGACAGAAACTGGAACAAGCCTGGGACCTTCTTACAGCACCTTCCTGAACAGCCCTGATTTTCCTTCTGCTTCAGGGCCCCTTTGCTCCTCTGAGAAACACACTGTGGAATACCATTATGCCTGGCCCGATCTCCTACCATATGTCTAAAGGCTCCTACTCTACCTCTCCACTTTTAGTACTCTCAGTTTTTCATGGCTCTCTTTTTGACCAGCTCCTCTCTCCTTCCCATCTCAACTTGCACACATGAAGTCACCACTTCTACTTCTCTACTGCAAAGTCCATATCAGGCAACTCTGTACCCCTTTCTTTCAGTGAATTTCACATCTGGTGTCTCAGTCTGGGCACTGCTGCATAAATCAAAATTCTTTCTTCTCACAGTCTCCAGCCTCCCAGTTTTTGTTCATAACGCCATCAAATAAACAGGGCAAAAAAGGTTGTACTCAATTCCAGTAACTCACGTCAGGAACTTGACCAATGCACTTGCATCATCCTCACAAAGCTGCAGAAACAAAACACACCATTCTTTACTCCAGTTGTAATAAAGAAATCTTCAGAAGACAAAACAGGCTGATGATATTCTATTCTGGAGTCTTATTACAAATCACAGCAGAACAAGACGGAGGATAGCATTGTGCATCAGGAGAAAGCTAGCTGCCATTAACTACCTACACCAAAGTGGTTAAAACTCAAAATGCCAGACATCAACATCCGGACCTTCTTTTCTCACAGAAGACATCCATACATTACTGACATAACTCAAAATATTTTCATAAATAGGTAGTTTTGAGGCTTCTGCTCAGCTTCTGGCTTTCCACTCACCATAGAATCCCTGCCTATAAGGAAATCCCTGCCTACAAGGGAATCATGGCAGCAGTCTCTCCAGAGACAACAGCAAAAGTTTCCAAAAGCAAGCAGGTTACGTTGCAAAGCACACAATAGAAACAGCTATCGAGAACTATGTGCATGTTAAAAACCCACCTTTTCCAACTTGCATAGTTTTTCAGTGGACCAAAAATTATCTGTCTTCTCAGGTATTTTAGCACCTACCCCACCCTAAATATCAGAGGCAAGTTGGGGGGAGCCAGTATACAACTTAACTTCAGGGTCACTTGCAGATCCTTAAACCTAGAAAAAAATAAACCACAAAATTCAGAGTTCATGAAAAACCATGACTATTTACTGTGACACCGACCAAGTATTGGGCAAGAAGCGAGAACAGGTGCTCCAGGGTACCATAAGAGGAACGTAAGACAATATAAATCCAGGTCTGCGTTAAAAATTCCCTGGAAGCATTTGTTTTGAACCTTACTAGTAAAGTTTACCGGGTTACACAAGCAGAGCACTAACAAAGCGCCGCTCCGACAGAAACCCTTTACATCCATCGCAGGGCCCCGGCCAGCCTGACCAGGCCCCCCCAGTCCCACCTGTAAGACCCCCACCGCGCTCCCCCGGCGCCGCTCCCGCCCAAGGCCCCGGGCGGCCACCCCGTCGCCGGGAAAGACGAGGGCCGTGGGCTGGGCGAGGAGGAGGCGCCCGCTCCCGCGCTGCTCCGTGCTTTCCGAGGGCCCCGCGGCTGCCGCGCCACCGACCAGCCTGGAGGGAACCTGCCATCACCGCGGCACAGAGACAGCCGCCAGCCCCGCTTCGGGTCCCGCCGGGCCACCGAGACGCCATCGAGACCGCTCGTCTGCAGAACAGCGCCGGCGTGCACCTGAACCGGGCAGCGGCAGCCGCGGCCAGGGCGGTCCTGCGCGCACCGCGCTGCCGACGGCCCGGTTCGGGTTACGCTCGCAGCTCGCCAGCTCAAGGAGTAAGAAGAGTGCCGGAGCAGCCGCGCCGGGCCAGGCCGGCGCTGAGAAAAGTCCCCCCCGGCCGCGGCTGGGGCTCTCCGGTGAGGCCTCCAGCCCACGAACCCCAGGCGGCCGCCCTCCGAGAGGAAAGAACCGCCCACCGGATGTCGCAGGGCGGCGCCTCCGCCAATGACGCCACAGAGCGCGGACGGCTTCCGTACGCGAGTGAGCTGGCGCGAGCGCTGGCAGCGGCAGCCTGTCCCGGCTACTGCTGACCTCACGTGCTCAGCGCGCGGTACTGCAGCCTGCCGGCGGACAGACGAATGAACAATGACGACTCGTTTGGAGCAGCACCGGACACGCGCAGCGCAGCCCAACCTGCCAGGCGCTCGGCGGACGTCCGGACTGCGACGGTGCGCGTTTGCTGCCAGAGTACGCATGCGCAACGTGTCCTACCGCACTCTGCTGCCCTCGCTCGAGCATGCCGCATGCGCAGTACAGAGCGCCCCCGCGCTGCTGCGCAGCGTGAGTTTCCGCGGGGTGCCGCTGCGGTGTTTCGGTAGCGGGTAAGGTAACCGGCCGTTTTCGCCACCCGTTCCCGGTGCTTACAACAGGTCTTAGCTCTTGCCGTTAGTCCCTGTTATCACGGGGACGCGAATTGTCTTCTCGTAGCTGCTTCGTGTCTCTTACAGGTCAGTACAGCTGCTCACCCCGTCGGTCCTCGCCGGTGTACCGGGACAGACAGAGCAGCTCGGAAGCGTTCACCGCTGCGGTACGGCCGCGCGCCCGATGCGCTGCGATGCGCTGTCCGCCGTGTGACCAGAGCCTGGAAGCGGAGCGCGGCCGCCTGCAGTGCCGGGCTGTGCTCACCGGGGGTCAGTAGCGAGCGCGCCGGCCGCAGCGGCGGGCCCTGAGCGCTCGATGGCGCCGCTTCCCGTCACAGTCCCCCCGCGACGTCGTCGCCACACGTCGTGGGCCGTTCACGCGCGGCCGTGGGCGGCGCACCACAGCTTCCGCCGTGCTATGGGCTGGTGCGTGCGTCGTGTCTGGGAGTAGTGCAGGAGCGGGGGCGGGCGGGCGGCGCTCGGCGCTCGACACTGAGGGGCCGGGAGCCGCCGCGAAGCAGGCGAGCACTTGGCGCTGAGGGGCCGGGAGCCGCGGCGAGGGGAGAGCTCGGCGCTGAGGGGCCGGGAGCCGCGGCGAGGCAGGCGAGCACTTGGCGGTGAGGGGCTGGGAGCCGCGGCGAGGTGAGAGCTCAGCGCTGAGGGACCAGGAGCCGCGCCGAGGCTAGCGCTCGGCAGTGAGGGGCCAGGAGCCACGGCAAGGGGAGTGCATTCCTTTGTGCTTGAGCGTGGGGGCGATTGCGGCCAGACGGGGCAGTCGCTGCCTGGAGGCAAGTGCGCAGGGAGGGCTCGGCCCCGCCACGCTCAGCGCTGAGACACTGGGGAAAACTTTCCCTCTTCCTTATCTCACTTCTAGGTCCCACAGCATCTTCCACAGCATAGGCCTGTGTGCACACTCGGCTCTTCGGACCCTCTGGAGCTGTGGGGGAAGCAAATGGGCCCTGGAGCAGAATTTTGGCACAGCATCCGTGGGAGGAGGTCAGCTGGTTGTAGCAAGCATGCCCAGGAGTGCTGGTGAGCAACGCAGAAGTTTAAAACTGGTTAACCAAGCAGACTTAAGCTACTTTTGAGTAAGGGACAATTAGTGCAGCCCCAAGTTAGTTACTTGAGAATGGAGGAAACAAAAACAGAGAGAGGAAAGATATCCTTGGACACTCTGAAGCTACGTCTGTCCCTGTGCACAAAATGTGGGCACCAACTAAACCAAGCGTTAATTAAAACCTCCACTGAGCCTCCACAAGCCTTGCACAGCTTGTATAGCTGCTGCAAAGCATAAGGATCCCCTGTCCCCAAGGCATCCACACACCACGTTGGTGATACTGAAAAGCCGGTCAAAGAAACTCTCTAAGACTCATTTGGAGTTTTAGAAAGCAGGCATTCCTTATTGCAGCGCTGGATACACAGGGGATAGTTCCACCTAGTGTGCGTACCACAGCTTTAGCCTAAACAGGTTATATAGAATAACTAATTGCATATTAATCAGATTAGTGTACGTATACATAAAAATGATGGCAACTGATTATCATGGTACTGCCTATATCCGATCATGCGCAATGAAGGATCCATTTGAGTCGAAGGGCTGCTTTTACGACTACCAACCCATTTGAAGTTCTTGCTGTCTGTCCTTGAAGTCTTTATTCTTGTCCTTGTTCTTTGATCTTGAAGCTTAATGCATTTTCAATCACATGTGGTCAGTTTCACCATTGTTCTCATCTAGCGTACAGGAACGTCTAGTCATAAGGGCAAAGAACTGCAAAACTTATGACTAACTACCTCTACTAGCTAATTGCTTGGCTATACTTTTGTCTATTGTTTCAATCATAGTGTTAGTATAAGATTTCTAATAATTATTTACCAAATCTCACTTTTGCAGTCACCTAGATTCCACGGCTGGTACAAAATATTAAAACCATCAAAATATTTAGACATACCATACAGAATGTACGGAAATACGCTATCACTGGGATCTGGATATTTGCAGTGCTGGTGCAGCAGTGTGATGCCTTCTCCTCCTGTAGGACATAGGGGGTCCCCATGGCTCTTCTGGGATGTGAGTTCCGTGATGCCTCTTTTGGGCTTCCCAGTGAGTTCTTTGCCATCACCATCTCCTCCTCTGTTGTGCCCAAGCATCCCTTGGTCAGTCTGGGAGATATTTTCCGGTGAGTTCTCAGGGTGGGATTTGCTTGCCAGAGGAAAAGGCTTTTGAGCCTTTTAGTGACTGCAGGAGTGGTCTCACTGGTTGCCATAAATGCTTCTGTCTCTCAGCAGGTACCACTTCCCTTAAGGAGATTCTGGTTGGTGGTTATAGGTGTCATAGAATAGAATATTTCAGTTGGAAGGGATCTACAATGATCATCTAGTCCAACTGCCTGACCAATTCAGGGCTGACCAAAAGTTGAAGCATGTTATTAAAGGCATTGTCCAAATGCCTCTTAAACACTGACCTGCTTGGGGGATCATCGACCACCTCTCCAAGAAGCCTGTTGCAGTGTTTGGCCACCCTCTTTCTAAGGAAAAGCTTCCTAATGTCCAGTCTAAACCTCCTCTGATGCAGCTTTGAGCCATTCCCATGCATCCTATCACTGGTTCCCAGGGAGAAGAGCTCAGCACCTCCCTCTCCACGTCCCCTCCTCAGGAAGCTGTAGAGAGCAATGAGGTCACCCCTCAGCCTCCTTTTCTCCAGACTAGACAAACCCAGAGTCCTCAGCTGCTCCTCACAGGACATGCCTTCCTTCCAGCGCTGTCACCAGCTTGGTTGCCCTCCTCTGGACACGTTCAAGCAGCTTCGCATCCTCCTTAAATGGTGGGGCCCAGAACTGCACACAGTACTCCAGGTGAGGCCGCACCAATGCTGAATACAGCAGGATAATCCCCTCTTTTGACCGGCTGGTCATGCTGTGTTTGATGCCCCCCAGGATGTGGTTTGTCCTCTTGGCTGCCAGGGCACGCTGCTGGCTCCTATTGAGCCTGCTGCTGACCAGCACCCCCGGGTTCCTTTCTGCAGGGCTGCTTTCCAGCCACTCCTCTCCCAATTTAGACTTGTGCCCAGTGTTACTCCATCCCAGGTGCAGGATGCTTGTTAAATTTCATGCCATTGATGATTGCCTAATGCTCCAGTCTATCTAGATCCCTCTGCAAGGCCTCTTGACCCTCGAGAGGGCCAATGGCATCTCCCAGTTTGGTATCATTAGCAAACTTGCTAATGGTGCGTTCGACTCCTGCATCCAGATCATTGATAAAAATGTTGAACAGAAGTGGCCCTAGAATTGAGCCCTGAGGAAGAGCACTGGTGACCGGTTGCCAGCCAGATGTAGCCCCACTGACTCTGGATATTTGCCTGTGGAGCTTAGAGGACCACAAATATTAATTGTCTGCAATGGAGATGAATTAGTGCTCTCAGTGGTGTAGGTAGGTTCAGTGGAAGTGCAGCTTAGTGCAGCTGTATGGATTGATTCATGCATATGGTCACATGTGAATGGTGACTGAAACCAAGCGTACGAACAGTGACTGTAAAGTGTTCTTGGTATGTTCATGTTCTACTGCTCTGCCCAATAAAGGGGAAAATTTTAAAACTGGGCTAAAGTTACTTAGCTTCATGTTACAGTCTTCCTGGTTAGATATGCTTTGGAATTTGTCCCTTAAAACAGAGTTCAGAGTTTTTCACTTAAGGTTTGCTGTTTAAAGTTTGTTTTGCATGGTTTCTCACTTGAGAGTTGAGCTTTATTACTTTAATTTTTAGGGCTCAGTGTTTATCAACTGGAGTTTACAGTTTACTCTTTTACTGATCAGTCCACAGGATTTTAGATCTAACCTCATCAATACATTCTAAATCCCCAGTGATCGTTTGGGTTCTGAGATTTACAGTTTATCACTTTAGGGTTCAGGTTTAATGGCATACTGTTAAATAGAAAATAAACTTAAGCCCTCAACCATAAACAGTAGACTGTGAAGCCTTCTTTGGGGTTTGTAACTGTAATGCACCAGGAGTAGTTTTTGTTATGATCTCAGAGGGAAAGGCACTTGGAGTCCATAAGGTATTGTTTGAAATTCCATTTATTGAAGCTGACTCTAGAAGGAAAAGCAGGATAGTATACATAATCTTATGTCCCTTTGTTGTCACAAAAACTTGGGTCTGTTACCTGGTGTGTGTCGCCCAATTTACACACAGAGTAACGGTGTTTTCTTTTATTACATAAATGCACAGATATGTGTGTATGGCACAAACCAGCACACCATCAGTACAAACTGACAGTTATTTACATACAGAATTTAGTCAGCTAGTACATATTCATTGTTATTCTATTAAATGATTGTTTGCCTATCATGTAAATAACTACACATGCCTGCTATGATTTTTTGAGACCTTTACTTCCTTAAGCCTTTGAGTTGTTGGGTTCCTTGAGTTGGTGGTCGTGATCTCTGCCTCCCAGAATTACCTTTCCTCTAGTTTCACTTAAATTTGGCAACACTTAGCAGTTCTTCATGGACCTTTAACAAAGCAGTCTGTCATTCAGTTTGGGGTTTTGTTCTTAGCAATATCGTGGTTTACAATGCCAAAGTATTGTTAGGGTAAAATGAACTAATTTAATCTTTATTGATATCACTTTCAAATGCTGGGAACCCCAAGTTGTGCAGAATCAGAGGTACCTCCAGTCAGGGCATGGCACATGGTGCAGATCCCGTCTGTGGGGGAGGTTCTGCAGACATCTTTGTCTTCGGAGCTGTTATGGGATTCTCTTAGACTAAAAGAATTCCATTCATTACTTCTACTATCAAACAGAAGAAGGTTCACTGTTGGAGCGGCGGAGGAATGCACATAAGTCGACCCAATATGAGTGATAGAAGTGATTCAACTTTATTTGCACGGATAGCTCATATTGATACAGTTTGCGATAATTATGCCTACTAGTCCTAATATGATTGGTACATTGCTAATGTTTATTCATTACTAAAACACACCCACTTGTGATTTGCAGCTATACGTGTTCCATAACTTTCTCATGGGAACTTCTTCAAAAGTTACTTATGAAGTTATGCCAAGGTCACACCGTCCCTGTCTTTCTCCTGATAACAGCGAGACCAGCTGTTGTTTTTCTCCTGATATCAGCAAAGCCAGCTATTTTCGGCCAAGGCCTAATCTTGCTGCTCAAACTGACATTCTTTCACACAGAACTCTGCTCGCACAACTTTTCTATAGACCCATGTCCTTTTTTCATCAAGCCAATTCCCAACAGTTCACATGACAAATTGCTGCTTCGCTTTAAGATAAAAGACAAGGGCTTGCAGATGGTGTAAATGCCAATGTGAAGTGGGAGCTGCCTACAGGCTCTTTTGTTATGATAAACTGCCTAAATTTATCCTACAAGCAAGAAATATGCTTGGCACAACACAGATTTGAAAGCCAACCTAAGCCTAGGCCTGTGCCTTCTCAGGTTAACTGTTGTGTGGATCACCAACTCCTCCATACACAACAGTCTTCCTGTTAGTATCGCTACAGTTACCTTCCCCTGTGCCCCCTGTTCAGTTCTGTGCTCCAACCTGAGGTCTAGGATTGATACAGTGCAGGCACAGTATAGTGAGCCAAACTGCTGAGGTGGCTGGGAGATAAGAGCTGTGAAAGTTTCTTGCAGGGCTTTTGCCTACGGGTAGGGCAGAATCACCTGTAGATCAGATAAGGGGTTTTCCTCTCAGATACCAGACCTGAACCCTATCTTTGAAGGAGAGATCTTGGAGGACATGGACAGCTCCTCAGTGATTTGCCACATCAAGAGCAGTAACAGAAACCAACTCTTGGCAACTGGATTAATGAACGCTGGTCCAGTAATGAGTCTTAAGGTGCTGCAGGTAAACTGGGAGTGTGCTGGCACAGAGCCTTGTGGCAGACTGACTCTCAATTGTTGCTTTTGTTGATTAATTAATTGATTGCTTTATTCTTTGCATTCATGGCTGTGGTTCTTGCTGTCCCTTTGCACTCAATAAAGTGTGTGAGGACAGTGTCTGGGGATGGAGGTTACACATTGTATGAGGGGGTTGGCCCCAGGGTCTTAGATTCACCTCAAAGGAATCCCCGTGCTGTCATAGAGTTGTAGGGGATTTCCCTTTCTTTGCTGTGGAAACTTGAGAGTTGTCAGTGGCATTTTCAATCATCCCAGCAGCACCTGGGACCACTCCAGGGCCTTGTTTGTGAAGTCCCCAGGCTGCTCCTGGACTTGCTGTCAGCACTCTCGGCTATGTGGACAATGTCTGGGGTTGAGGGCCATGGCCAGCAAAAGCAGTGCTGCGAGGCAGGTTTTCCACAGGGTGAGGGGCTGACTGTAGGCACTGTTCTATGAGCCACATTGAGCCCCATGACAGGCCTTAGCACCCTTTCGGTGTGCAGCAAGGCGCTTCGTATATGTTGGGAGCGTGCCCCCACACCCTCTGTACCTCTTAGTTCACATTCAGGGTTGCCCCTGAGCCCTTTTGTGTGCTCCAGATCCTTCTTTGTCTTACAACATGGCACAAAGTTTTCTGTTCATCTTTTTCCCAGTGCAGAGTTTTTCCAATGCTTTCCTGTGTGCTCTGGGGTCGTATTTTGTCGGAGTCCAGGGGAGGAGGAGGTGAGGTGCTGTGGGGGTCAGGCCATAACCCCCCCCCCCCCCCGTTCCTGCTGGGCTCCAGCTGCGGGCCGGGGCTGGAGGAGCCCCAGGTGTGGGCAGTGAGGCTGATGGTGACGGCCCCTCCCTGTAATGGGGGGGCTGCCAGGGCGGGAGCTGGGGGCTCACTGGGGGTCTAGGAGCACCGAGCCCGGTGGCGGTGCTGCGCACTCGACTGGCAAGCCCCGGGGAAAGCCCCAAGGAGGACGGCAGCGACCGTGTCGGATGCACGGAGCGGCGGCAGCAGGGCCGCACTGTGTCCGAGTGGGTGCAGCGGGAGCTGTGGGGGCTCGGCGGAGATTCCGGCTGCCCAAGCGGATGAGGACGGGGGCTGGGACGGAAGCGAAAACGGAGTCCCCTCAGGGTCGGAAAACAGGAAAACTGCCTCCTGCGGCATGCCGGGAGCTGTAGTCCTGGAGCACGGAGCTTCTGGTCAGCCACGGTGCCTCCCGTGGCATACCGGGAGATGTAGTCTTCCGGCGCTCACCTGCTGGGTGGCAGGATTGTGTTTGCAAGTGCATGCCGGGAGCTGTAGTTTTCGCGGACTCGGCGGCCGGGCAGCAGCGTGGCTCTCGGCCGCGGCGTAGTCCGACCAGGTCAGACTCAGGAGCGTTGCCGGTTTCGCGTGGTTTTCCGCGGGCTTCCCGCTGCGCCCGCTCCCCGACCAGCCGTGCGGACGCGCTTCCCGGGCGCATGCGCCGTGCTTCGCGTGGGGCAGCCCGGCGTTCGCTCGCCGGCTCCGGCCCCTCCGGTGCATGCGCGGTCCCCGGGAGCAGCGTGGCGGCGCGCAGGGCGCGGGTCTCGGCGGCAGCGGGCGAGCGCCGGGACCGCGGGTGAGGCGAGCGATCCCCTCCGTCCGGGGCGGCGGCGGGTGCCTCCTGCCCGCTGGCCGCCCGGGGCTGGCGGGACGGGAAGCTGCGAAGCGGCCGCCGCGGCAGGCTCCTGGTCCGCCGGAGGCGAGCCGGGCCAGGGCAGCGCCGGGCAGGTCCCCGAGAGCCGACAGAAGGGAAGAGGGGACGGAGGCGGGCACCCCGCAGGCGCGGCCAGCGGGCGCCTCCCCGAGTCGCCGGAGCTCCCCCGGCGCCTTCCCCCGGCCCCGCTCGGCCCCTGCGGCTGCCCCCAGCTGCAGCCCCTCCCCTGAAGCCTGTGCTGCAGCCGCAGGCAGCCCCCGAGCCCTGTCGTGAGGGCGGCAAGCTGGCCCTCCGGTGTTCTCGAGTCTCCCTTAACGCGGGTGCCGTTAGCAGCGGCGCGGGGAAGGAGCGGCGTCCGTCCGCGGAAGCCCCTGCGGTCGGAGGGGCTCCGGCCAGGGCGGAGCTGCGGTAATAACGGTCGCTGCTGCCTCTTTCCCTCTGCCAGAGGCCACGCCGTGAGCGCGGTTGTCCGTTCGTCCCCGGGGATGCCGTTGAGTGCAGCAGCCTCAGGCTCGCGTGGGCTGTCTCTGCCCGGCCTCCCTCTCCTCACGGCACGGGAGCGCAGAGGGGCAGGCGGAGCACTTACTGGCTGTGGACGGGAGCTGCTGAAGCTGGAGAGGCCACAGAAAGGTAAAGAAGAAGAAACGGAAGGCCATCTGGCTGGCAGCTGCCTCCCGCTGCAGGCCAGAGGGACCCTGCCTCTGTGGGTGTGGGAGGATCCCTCCTCGTAGTCCACAGCAGGTCAGACCGCCCGGGTCTGTATGCGTGACCAGCAGCGCGGTACGGCCACGTAGTGAGCGAGCGAGCGAGGCTACGTGTCTAGGAGGCCTCATCTTGTTATTGATTTATTATTGATTTGTTATTAGTTAGAATTAATCATATTTAATTTTAATAGGAATATAGAATTATATGTCTCTATGGTATTTTATATATTTAACCAACAACTAACAGCTGTTGTGAAATCCCCTGTATAACCCGGTACCAAGGCTGGAGGAATTGGCCAAAATCGTCTAGTAGGAACATTTAGAACTTAGATAACAAGCTTGAGATTTAAGATGATCTAGATATAGTGTTTATTAGTAGGAGTATATAATAACCTAAAAGAATGTAGAAGATGTCAGAATTTCAAAATTAATGGAAACTGATAAGTTTTTTATGAAGCAACTTGTAATTATCTGCCAAGAAATAGTTAGTTACCTGCCAAGGGCCAAACTGCGCAGAATCACCTAAAGGAGGTCAAAAAGCGGACAAGTGAGGAAGACTATGAAAGACCACCAGAGGACTCTAGAAGACCACCAGAGACCTTCAATGCGCATGCGTAAAAGACATTAACATATGCTAATGACTTCCCAGAAATCTAATGAATATGCATAACCTTTTTTGGAAATCTAATGAATATGAATGAATAAGTTTAATATAAGGTGTATGATTTTGGTGTTCGGGGTGCGTGGTTTTTTTGAGAGGACTCACCCGCGCACCCGGCCGTCAATAAAGAAGTGTCTGCTTATCTACACTAAATTGGTGTTGATAAGTTCTTTATTCCGAGTTTTTCGGCAACAGTTTCTGGCGACCCAGATGGGACCTCGCTGAGAGAGACCGGAGGAGTCGGGGACCTGATCGGTTCCAGCCGGCACCGAGGATTTCTCGGGGATACCCATCGATCCCCGATCCATAAGGCTCTTTGCGACGTCCCCTGGATTTTGGTAAGACACTTCTTTTCTTTTTATATTAAGGATAGTGGGTTAGAGTCCCACTAAAGTGGGTTGGAGTCCCACTAAAGTGGGTTAGAGTCCCACTAAAGTGGGTTAGAGTCCCACCGTATCGTCTGCCTGTCAGACGCGGCGAAAGCTGCGCAGGGTTGGACTGAAGGATCCTGAAGGAAGTGGAAGCCTAGGCGTCTGCCCGTAAGACATAAGCGAAAGCTATTGCTGGGTTGGACAATTTGGGAGTGGGTTAGAGTCCCACAACTTTTGAGGATTCTGGGTTAGAGTCCCAGCTTCAAAAGCAATTTGGAGTGGGTTAGAGTCCCACAACTTTTGAGGATTCTGGGTTAGAGTCCCAGCTTCAAAAGCATTTTGGAGTGGGTTAGAGTCCCACAACTTTTGAGGATTCTGGGTTAGAGTCCCAGCTTCAAAAGCATTTTGGAGTTTTGGGTTTGAGTCCCAATTTTTAAGGAATCTTTAAGAATATATGTGTATTTTTGTGAAAAGGTGTGGGTGTGAGTGTTGTAAGTGTAAGACGTGCACGAACTGAGTGTGGAGTATGGAAGAATGAAGTGTGGGTTTGAGTAATTATATATCTTGTATGGTATTTGATATATAACTTGCCAGGGGATATTGGTTATGACTCTTGCCTAGGGAAGTCGGCTTTGTCCGTGCCCTAGTCGAGCAGGTGGACTCCATTACCTGGCAACAATTGTCATCAATATTTATTTGATATCTGACATTTGATATTGGTTTGGTATCGGACATTTAAAAATTGAATATTGATATTTGATATATATAATAGTTATCTAGTATTGGGCATTAACATAATGGCATTGGCCAGAATATTCAAAAGTAAGAGTATGGGAAATTTGTCTACTGATGCAAAGATACCGAAAAACTCTCTGTTAGGATGTTTATTAGCACACTGGAAAGATTTTCAGGATGATTTGCGGAAAAATCAAATGATTGAATATTGTAATAATTGGTGGCCTTCGTATATATTAGAAGATCAGGAAAGGTGGCCCATGAATGGAACACTGAATTATAACACTATCTTGCAATTAATGTTGTTTTGTAAAAGGGAAGGGAAACAGGATGAAATGCCATATGTGGATTTATTCTTTTATTTAAGACAGAGACGGGATTGGCAGGAAGAATGTAAGCTAACTAGTAGAGACAATTTGGTGATGGCTATAACATCTGACAATAGGAAAGGGAAGAAATGTTGTTTGGCGTGTGACACTGGAAAAGAGTGTGTAAAGGAGAAAATTGTCCCCAGAGAAGATGAAGGGCCGGAGTTGGATATATCCCCTCCTAGGAGGGGAAGGAATTGGAATCAAGGGCATAGGGAACGGATGGAAGCAGAAAGCAGTGGAATAGAAGATCTGGGGGAAGGACCATCTGAAGTTGTAATTCATACCCCCATTTCTCGGAGGACTCGACAGTAGGCACAAACAATAGCTCCCCTGCGGCAGGGAGATGGTAACGATGGGCCGGTGTATGTAAAAGTGCCCTTTTTGGTTACGGACCTGATGGCTTGGAAGCAGGCAGCTGGAGTATATACAGAAGATCCTGAGAGAGTAGGCAGAGTGATGGATACTATAATCAGAACGCAAAATCCGGACTGGAGTGATTTACAGGTGATCTTGGATAATTTGTTGGATGATACAGAAAAGCAGATGGTACTAAAGATTGGCAAAGCACAGGCAGAAGTGGCTGTACTGAGTGGGACAACAGGTGGAACATTAGAGCAGAATTTTCCATCTAGGGATCCGCAGTGGGATCCAAATAACATGAAACATAGAGAAAGGCTGAGTCGGTATCAGAAACGGACTTTATATAGAGTTAAACATGTTATGCCTAAATCTCTGAATTGGTCTAAAATATATGAGGTGAGACAAGATAAGAATGAATCTCCCCCAGCATTTCTGGAAAGACTGAAGGAAGCTGCCAGAAAATATACTGATTTAAGAGTAGATACAGAGGCGGCTCAGATACAGTTGGCTTTGATTTTTATGGGACAGTCGGCACCAGACATAAAAAGAAACTTCAGAAGCTGGAGGGAGAGGATTCAAGGAGTTTGAATAAAATGCTGGAGGCAGCATGGAAAGTATATAATAACAGGGAAAAGGAGGAAAGGAGAATCAGAGAAAATAGATTATTGGCTGTAATGACAGGTACAGCAGACAGAGGACGAGGTAGAGGAAAAGGGTGAGGTATCAGTGGACGGGAAGGATTTAGGAATTTTAGTAACCGAAATTTTAACACCCCCTTAGGAGTCAATCAGTGTGCTTTGTGTAGGGAGGAAGGACATTGGAAAAGAGATTGTCCTAGAAATGAGCAGTGTTCAGGACAAAATATTCAAAAGGAGGTAGCCAGAATGATGGTTTTGGATGAATGAAGGGGACCGGAGGGGAACCCAGCTGAGCCTCTGGTTATAATTAAGCTGGGAGAAAAAGAAGTTAAATTTCTAGTGGATACAGGAGCGACATTTTCTGTATTAAATACTTGTAAAGGAAAAATTGGAACAAAATCAGCAAACATAGTGGGAGCAACAGGGAAAGAAGAAAACAGACCATTCCTGCAACCCCTGGATTTGAAGTTTGGAAATAAAATAATTATACATAAATTTTTGTATGTACCAGAATGCCCGATACCCTTATTAGGAAGGGATTTGTTATCCAAATTAAATGCACAAATTGTGTTTGAGGAAGGAGAACTCTTTTTGAAAATACCTGAGTCAAAAACCGGAGAAATCCTGATGATACAAGAGAAAGTGGAAGAACAGGAAATTCCACCAGAGGTGGAATTTGCAGTAATTCCTACAGTCTGGGAAACAGATATTCCTGGTAAATCAAAATTGGCAGCACCTGTAAAAATAGATTTAAAGGAGGATGCAGGAACAGTAAAAATTAAACAATATCCAATTAAACCAGAAGTTAGACAGGAGCTGAAGAAATTGATTGATAAATTCATAGAGTACAAAATTTTGGAGGAATGTGAATCGGAATATAATACTCCTATTTTACCAGTCAAAAAACCCTCAGGTGGATATAGGTTGGTGCAAGATTTGAGAGCAGTGAATCAGATAGTCAAGGATATATACCCTGTGGTAGCAAATCCTTATACGTTGCTAACAGCGTTAAAGGAGACTCATCAGTGGTTTACAGTGCTTGATTTGAAAGATGCTTTCTTTTGTATACCTTTGGAGAAAGAAAGCAGAAAGCTGTTTGCTTTTGAATGGGAGAATCCACAGACAGGGCGAAAGATGCAGTTAACGTGGACAAGATTACCCCAAGGATTTAAAAATAGCCCGACAATTTTTGGGAACCAACTAGCAAAAGAGCTTGAAATTTGGAAACAGGACAAACCAAGGCCTGAACATCTACTTTTGCAATATGTGGATGACATCCTGATTGCTACGGAAGAAAGATTTACCTGCATACAGGTAACCATTGATCTCTTAAACTTTCTGGGACTAAATGGGTACAAGGTATCCAGGAAGAAAGCTCAAATAGCACGGCAGACTGTGATATATCTGGGCTTTGAGATCTCAAAAGGGCAGCGACAATTGGGAAAAGATCGCAAAGAGACTGTTTGTAGCATACCTGAGCCGAAAAACATCCACGAACTCAGAGCATTTTTGGGAATGGCTGGGTGGTGTCGTCTCTGGATCATGAACTACGGTTTAATAGCTAAACCGTTGTATGAAGCCCTAAAGAACTCTTCTTTTGTGTAAGGTCCAAAACAGCAGAAGGCCTTTATGGAGTTAAAACGTGCTTTAATGTCTGCACCTGCTTTAGGCCTTCCTGATTTAACCAAGGATTTTCAGTTGTTCGTCCATGAAAGACAACGTTTGGCACTTGGTGTGTTAACTCAGAAGATGGGAAGCTGGAAGCGACCGGTCGGATACTTCTCCAAACAATTGGACACAGTGAGTAAAGGATGGCCAAATTGCCTTCGAGCGGTGGCTGCAACATTAATGCTTATACAAGAAGCTCGGAAATTGACGATGGGAAAAACAATAATAGTCTATGTCCCACATATGGTGAAAACTGTTTTAGAACAAAAGGGGGGATATTGGTTATCTCCGAGCAGGATGATGAAATACCAGGTAATATTAACTCAACAGGATGATGTAATTTTGAAAACGACTAACCTGGTAAATCCGGCAGTGTTTTTAAGTTCTATACAGGAAGAAGGACAATTGGAACATGATTGCTTGGCTGCTATTGAATATGTTTATTCCAGTCGTGAAGATTTGAAAGATGTACCACTGGAGCAACCGGACTGGGAGTTGTATACTGATGGTAGCAGCTTCATGGAACAAGGAGTCCTATACGCTGGATATGCGGTAACAACAGATACCACAGTTATAGAAGCAAAAGCATTGGCGAGTAATACTTCAGCTCAAAAAGCGGAACTTATTGCTTTGATTCGAGCTTTGGAATTAAGCGAAAACAAAAAAGTGAATATTTGGACAGACTCAAAATATGCCTTTGGGGTGGTACATGTCCATGGAGCACTGTGGAAAGAAAGAGGATTGTTGTCCTCTCAGGGATCAAATATTAAACACCAAGATGAAATTTTAAAATTATTACAGGCAGTTCAAAAACCAGATCAGGTAGCAATCATGCACTGTAAAGCACACCAAATTGGAAACACAAAGGAAATTACTGGAAATAATTTTGCCGATAGAGCAGCAAGAAAGGTAGCCAAGGAACGAGCATGGCAAATGGCACTAATTCCCTCCAAAACAGTAACTCTTCCCAGGGAGGAACCAAGATATTCAGAAGAGGATGACAAGTTAGGCCAATTATTAAATGCTAAGAAAAATCAAGCCGGATGGTGGGTAACACCTACAGGACAGGTGGTACTTCCACCCGTTCTGATGAGAGAAATAATTCAAACGAAACATCAGGAATGTCACTGGGGAGCAGAAGCCTTAGCATCCTCCTTACAAAAACAAGTAGTATCGCTTAAAATGTTAGGAATGGTAAAAATGATAACTGCAAAATGTGAAGTATGTTTGAAAAATAATCCAGTGGTCAGGAAAAAGGTACAAATGGGTCGAATAAAATCTGGTACAGAGCCTGGAGATTACTGGCAAGTAGATTTTTCAGAATTACCTAGGCAGAATGGATATCGGTACATTCTGGTGGGGGTTGATACTTTTACAGGATGGCCAGAAGCTCTTCCCTGTCGTTCCACACAAACAAAGGAAGTAGTAAAGTGGTTACTACGAGAAATAATTCCAAGGTTTGGAGTTCCTATAGGAATTTCTTCTGACAGAGGTCCACACTTTGTTGCAGAGGTAATTCAAAATGTTAGTAAAATTCTGGGTATAGCATGAGATCTGCATACCCCATGGAGACCACAATCCAGTGGGAAAGTGGAGAGGATGAATCAAACTCTAAAAAGGCAAATAAGTAAAATTTGTCAAGAGACTAATTTAAAATGGCCTCAAGCACTTCCATTGGCATTATTACGAATCAGAGTACAACCAAAGAGTGGAACCTCAGTCAGTCCTTATGAATTGTTGTATGGGAAACCTTATGAGTCCCCGGAACCAAACCCAAATATGCATGTAAAAGGAAAACAAGATGTGTATAACTATTTGCTTTCCCTAGGAAAAACTTTGACTGTAATTCAGAGAGCAGTAGTGTGGAATAGACCATTATCCCTAGAAGCTCTGGTGCATGACTTTCAACCAGGAAATTATGTCTATGTGAAAACGTGGGCTTCCGAACCCCTGCAGGAACGCTGGAAGGGACCCTTCCAGATACTGTTAACCACCTTCACGGCTATTAGATTGCAGAATCGGATGCTTGGATACACTACACTCGAGTGAAGAAGTCACCTACTCCATGGAAGATTATTAGCCGTGACCCAAAGACTTTAAAACTGACTCTGAAACATGTCTAATTTTTCATATCTGTTTGTGATTGTTGTTTTTTTTTTATACTAGTTCGGCAAATAATGTTGGTGGGAACCTGGACTGATTTGATGATTAGAAAAAAAAGACAAGTAGAAACAGAACAATTGATTAGCATTCCTAAAAAAAAAAATATTTGAAGAAAATTTGATATTATGATTGATTAAGGGATTTACCAGCTTGCAAAATGTTACCCAGATTACTGCTTGTTTGCCAATACCAAGAGCAGTAGGGGAATCTATTCCTTGGAGAATTCTAACTATGAATTTAAGTGTGTGGATACCTCAAGGATAGATTGGACCATTGTTATATTTTTAATGTCACTCAGGACGTAGAACATGATTTAGAGTTATTGAACAAAATTGAAAAGGAAACTGAAACCATTCGAGAGGATATGTCAGAAGATTGGTTGGGAAAAAAATTTTAGCAGATTAGGATGGAATCTGAGCTCTTGGTTACAATCTATAATCAAAACTTTGTTTCTGTTACTAACTGTCTTTTTGATGATCATGCTGACATATGCTTGTCTGAAGAGACAATTTACTGATAGAATTGCAGTCAATCACATGATCATGAGAGAGGTTCCAATTATTCCACCAGAATACAGTCCACCACCAAAATATACTGAAACAAATATTAACTTTGAAAATAGTAGTAGAGAAATGTTATGTAGATAATGTGAAAGTATTGAAATAATTTTCAACACTTTCAAAGGGGGGAAATGTTATTGATTTATTATTGATTTGTTATTAGTTAGAATTAATCATATTTAATTTTAATAGGAATATAGAATTATATGTCTCTATGGTATTTTATATATTTAACCAACAACTAACAGCTGTTGTGAAATCCCCTGTATAACCCGGTACCAAGGCTGGAGGAATTGGCCAAAATCGTCTAGTAGGAACATTTAGAACTTAGATAACAAGCTTGAGATTTAAGATGATCTAGATATAGTGTTTATTAGTAGGAGTATATAATAACCTAAAAGAATGTAGAAGATGTCAGAATTTCAAAATTAATGGAAACTGATAAGTTTTTTATGAAGCAACTTGTAATTATCTGCCAAGAAATAGTTAGTTACCTGCCAAGGGCCAAACTGCGCAGAATCACCTAAAGGAGGTCAAAAAGCGGACAAGTGAGGAAGACTATGAAAGACCACCAGAGGACTCTAGAAGACCACCAGAGACCTTCAATGCGCATGCGTAAAAGACATTAACATATGCTAATGACTTCCCAGAAATCTAATGAATATGCATAACCTTTTTTGGAAATCTAATGAATATGAATGAATAAGTTTAATATAAGGTGTATGATTTTGGTGTTCGGGGTGCGTGGTTTTTTTGAGAGGACTCACCCGCGCACCCGGCCGTCAATAAAGAAGTGTCTGCTTATCTACACTAAATTGGTGTTGATAAGTTCTTTATTCCGAGTTTTTCGGCAACAATCTCGTATGAGCTGCGAGGGGCTCGCGTGTTCCGCTATGCGGAGGACAGCCAAGCGACTGGAGTTACAGAGGAGGAAGGGAGGAGAGAAGGAGAAAGAAGCGGTTGAACTGGCAAAGTCTCCTGGCAGCTCCAAGAGCGAGAGCTGTGGTGAGTCCTGGATCCAGATGTGTTGCTGTGCTCTTTAGCAAAAATACTCAACTTGGGACGTATAGGTTTGATGGAGCCTTGGCTATACTAAAGCTTGAGAAAATGTATGTAGATTTCTGGGTGTGTCACCTGCGTGTATCTAGGAAAGTGAGTTCTAGTGAAAGTAAAGTTGCCAATGAGTCAAAAAAGAAAGGAGGAAAAAAAAAAAAGGTACGGTTGTCTGAACGATGCAAAAGCTCTAGTGGCCTGTGTCAACAACTGTACCAAAGATGACGCAAAAATACTTTTTCCTCCACTCAGTCGTACTGTCTTTGCAAACCTTCACAAAAAAAAGGCAGCTTTGGCTTCCTACCCAGCTTTGTGCTAATGTGGTTTTGTTTTTTTTTTTTCTTCTCTCAGCTGGATGTCAGCTGGCACCATTTCGCTGTGGTTGCCCTTTCTTCTGCCGTGGTGGTACGAGACAGAGGGAAAGATTCCGTAGTGGCCTGCAAGTACAAGGTACACCTACGATGTGTGTCTGCATTTTTGCAAAGGTACTTGCGGTATGGACTTTTAACACTGAGAGTGTGCCAACTCTCCTTCTACTTTTTTTTTACGTGAAATATTTTAACAGAAATACTAAAAATAAGTTATGTTCTGGAGCATGTTACACCTATACAAAGCTTACTTCCCTCAGTTTATTTTCTCTTCCTGAAAGCATAATCTTCTGTTTCTGTGTGCTTGCTAGTAAATGATACTGTGAAAATAATTTTGTCCTGAAAGAGGGAAGAAACTGTTCGTAAGAGTTCAGCTGTTCAGAAGAAACAGACTTTGTTTCCATGATAAAAGCTTCATGCTTTTACAGTGCATGAGTTTTTTAAAATATCTTATAGTAGTACTCAAAAACATTATGGAGATAATTAGCATCTGTACTGAAAGCAATCAAGGTCAAAGAAGAGCCGTGAACAAAACAGGACAAACGGGCTTCGCATCTGTGTGTTTCCCAGGCTTTCCCAGGAAGCATTAGCAGCCTTGTAACTAGTGACAGTGAGCCCTGAGGTGTTTTTGATGAGTTACTGCTTCAGGAATGTATTTTTCCTTTAACCTACAGTGTGTAATTTTGGCTTCAGTTGGAAAGAGATTTTCCAAAATGGAAGTCTTTCTCACTCAAAGAAATTTTGTTTTAGGAGCTTCCCATCAGAGTGGATCTTCAGAGGTGATTGACTTGACAGTAGAAGTCATCAGTAACAAGACTTTTCACTCTCTTTAAAAAAAAGGAAAAAAAAAAAAAGTCCAAAGACCCAAGCACAGCCCATCTTCCTAAAGTTGATGGCATCACTGGTCTTTGATTTCTCAGTTGTAACAGTTGAGATAACACGAAAACGTGTTGCTCTGCATGCTTCAGTACTGCCAAAAGCATTAGGAAATCCGCCAGTCCTTTTTGGTAGTCTGAGGTATTGCAGCACTGGGGATTTTACAAACCGACTTGCATTGTTTAAACTGTAACTGCCAAATAGCTGTAGTATATGATGTGTTAGCTGTATGTAAGCAGTTAGGTATTTTTCTAAACGTTTAAAAAGAGAGGCAACTGAATGTTATGGGGGTTTTTTCCTGATGTTTTGATGGAGTGCTCTGAACTACTTTCTTTCTGTCTGGCTTTCAATGGTGTGTTTCCCTGGCAGTTCAGTAGTGCCTCTCTTGGGCAGCTCAGCTGGCCAGGTGTCCCTCTGTTGCCAAAAAACTCGGAATAAAGAACTTATCAACACCAATTTAGTGTAGATAAGCAGGCACTTCTTTATTGACGGCCGGGTGCGCGGGTGAGTCCTCCAAAAAAACCACGCACACCTGAACACCAAAATCATACACCTTATATTAAACTTATTCATTCACATTCATTAGGTTTCCAAGAAAGGTTATGCATATTCATTAGATATCTGGGAAGTTATTAGCATATACAAATGTCCTTTACGCAGGCGTGGTGAAGCCTCTGGTGGTCTTCAGAAGCCCTCTGGTGGTCTTCCGTAGTCTTCCTCGCTTTGCCCGATAGTTGACCTCTCAGGTGATTCTGCGCAGTACGATTCTCACCATCATCTATATTAATTTACATAAAAATGCATACTATGTCTGTTCTTAAATATAACCTTTCTAATGATTGGTCCTTCCGTCACACCATCTCATTAATATTCTTATGTTAAAACAGTCATTGGTTAATCTCACTTAACTCTACTGATTGGAATCCTCAATAATTAGATCGAGGTGGGAAGGGTAAGGGGTTTCCAAGCAGCAAACTGGTGTCCATACCAGTTTCCTTAGTTTCTTAAAACAAAACACTACTGATCAACAAATCTTTGTCAAAGTTTCTGTGCTTAGATGATTTTAGACAATACCTGAATTCTTATGGTTACACATAATACATTTTCTAAAGTTCCTAAGTTCCTATGACTATATTTCAAACTTAACACTCCCATGGTTAAATGTGTAGAATATAATAGATATGTATAGTTTTTTGCTAAAATATTTCTTATAATTCTACATTCCTATTAAAATTGAATATGATTAATTCTAACTAGTAACAAATCAATACCAAATCAGTAACATTTCCCCCCTTTGAAAGTGTTGAAAATTATTTCAATACTTTCACATTACCTACATAACATTTATCCACTACTATTTTGAGAGTTAATATTTGTTTCAGCATATTTTGGTGGTGGACTGTATTCTGGTGGAATAATTGGAACCTCTCTCATGACCATCCGATTGACTGCAATTCTATTAGTAAATTGTCTCTTCAGACAAGCATATGTCAGCACGATCATCAAAAAGACAATTAGTAACAGAAACAGAGTTTTGATTATAGATTGTAACCAAGAGCTCAGATTCCATCGTAATCCTCTAAAAATTTTTTCCAGCCAATCTTTTGACATATCCTCTCAAACAGTTTCAGTTTCTTTTCAATTTTGCTCAATAACTCCAAATCATGTTCTACATCCTGAGTGACATTAGGAATATAAATACAACAATGGTCCAATCTATCCTTGAGGTATCCACACACTCCATGTTCCTTAAGTAAAAGTAGGTCTAAAGCCATTCTATTTTGAAGAGTCATCCTAGAAGTTGCCATTGTTTTCTGATGACCTTCACCTGTTCAGACCATTGAGTCACTGGCCTTTGTTTATAATAAGTGGTTTTGGTTTTATGTTCCAGGGTGGTTGAATTCATAGTTAGAATTCCCCACGGAATAGATTCCCCTACTGCTCTTGGTATTGGCAAACAAGCAGTAGTCTGAGTAACGTTTTGCAAGCTGGCGAATCTCTTAATCCTACATCAAATTTTCTTCAGACTTTTTTTTTTTTAGGAATACTAATCAATTTTTCTGTTTCTACTTGTCTTTTTTTTCTAATCATCAAAGCAGTCCAGGTTCCCACCAACATCATCTGCTGAACTAGTATAAAGAGAACAATTACAAACTGATATGAGAAATTAAACATGTTTCAGAGTCAGTTTTAAAGTCTGTGGGTCACGGCTAATAATCTTCCATGGAGTAGGTGCCTTCTTCACTCGAGTGTAGTGTATCCAAGCATCCGATTCCGCAATCTTAATAGCCGTGAAGGTGGTTAACAGTATCTGGAAGGGTCCTTTCCAGCATTCCTGCAGGGGTTCGGAAGCCCACGTTTTCACATAGACATAATCTCCTGGCTGAAAGTCATGCACCGGAGCTTCCAGGGATAATGGTCTATTCCACACCACTGCTCTCTGAATTACAGTCAAAGTTTTTCCTAAGGAAAGCAAATAGTTACACACATCTTGTTTCCCTTTTACATGCTTGTTTGGGTTTGGTTCTGGGGAGTCATAAGGTTTTCCATACAATAATTCATAAGGACTGACTGAGGTTCCATTCTTTGGCTGTACTCTGATCCGTAATAATGCCAATGGAAGTGCTTGAGGCCATTTTAAATTAGTCTCTTGACAAATTTTACTTATTTGCCTTTTTAAGGTTTGATTCATTCTTTCTACTTTCCCACTGGATTGTGGCCTCCATGGGGTATGCAAATCGCATGTGATACCCAGAATTTTGCTAAAATTCTGGACTACTTCTGCAACAAAGTGTGGACCTCTGTCAGAAGAAATTCCAATAGGAACCCCAAACCTTGGAATTATTTCTTGTAGTAACCACTTTACTACTTCCTTTGCTTGTGTGGAGCGACAGGGAAAAGCTTCTGGCCATCCTGTAAAGGTATCAACCCCCACCAGGATGTATCGATACCCATTTTGCCTAGGTAGTTCTGAAAAATCTACTTGCCAATAATCTCCAGGCTCTGTACCAGATTTTATTCGACCCATTTGAACCTTTTTCCTGATTACTGGATTATTTTTCAAACATACTTCACATTTTACAGTTATTATTTTTGCCATTCCTAACATTTTGAGCGATACCACTTGTTTTTGCAAAGAAGTTACTAAGGCTTCTGCTCCCCAGTGACATTTCTGATGCTTTGTTTGAATTATTTCTCTCATCAGAAAGGGTGGAACTACTACCTGTCCTTTAGGTGTTACCCACCATCCGGCTAGGTTTTTCTTAGCATTTAATAATTGACCTAACTTATCATCTTCTTCTGAGTATTTTGGCTCTTCCCTAGGAAGAGTTACTGTTTTGGAGGGAATTAATGCCATTTGCAATGCTCGTTCCTTTGCTACGTTTCTTGCCGTTCGGTCGGCTAAATTATTTCCAGCAATTTCTTTTGTGTTTCCAATTTGGTGTGCTTTACAGTGCATGATTGCTACCTGATCTGGTTTTTGAACTGCTTGTAATAATTGTAAAGTTTCATCTTGGTGTTTAATATTTGATCCCTGAGAGGACAATAATCCTCTTTCTTTCTACAATGCTCCATTGACATGTACTACCCCGAAAGCATACTTTGAGTCTGTCCAGATATTTACTTTCTTCTTTTCGCTTAGTTCTAAAGCTGGAATCAAAGCAATAAGTTCTGCTTTCTGAGCTGAGGTGGTTACTTGCCAATGCTCCTGCTTCTATAACTGTGGTGTCTGTTGTTACCGCATATCCAGTGTATCAGACTCCTTGCTCCACAAAGCTGCTACCATCTGTATACAATTCCCAGTCCGGTTGCTCCAATGGTACATCCTTCACATCTTCACGACTGGAATAAACGTACTCAATAGCAGCCAAGCAATCATGTTCCAATTGTCCTTCTTCCTGTATGGAACTTAAAAACACCGCTGGATTTACCAGGTTAGTTGTTTTTAAAATTACATCATCTTGTTGAGTTAATATTACCTGATACTTCATCATTCTGCTTGGAGATAGCCAGTGTCCCCCCTTTTGTTCTATAACATTTTTCACCATGTGTGGGACATAGACTGTTACTGTTTTTCCCAAAGTCAATTTCCAAGCTTCTTGTATGATCATTACTGTTGCAGCCACTGCTCGAAGGCAAGTTGGCCACCCTTTACTCACTGTGTCCAGTTGTTTGGAGAAGTATCCGACTGGTCGTTTCCAGCTTCCCATCCTCTGGGTTAACACACCAAGTGCCAAGCGTTGTCTTTCATGAACAAACAGCTGAAAATCTTTAGTTAAATCAGGAAGGCCTAAAGCAGGTGCAGACATTAAAGCATGTTTTAACTTTGTAAAGGCCCTTTGCTGTTTTGGACCCCACTCAAAACAAGAGTTCGTTTGGGCCTTATACAACGGTTTAGCTATTAGACTGTAGTTCATGATCCAAAGACGACACCACCCTGCCATTCCCAGGAATGCTCTAAGTTCATGGATATTTTTTGGCTCAGGTATACTACAAATGGTTTCTTTGCGATCTTTTCCCAATTGTCGCTGCCCTTTTGAAATCTCAAAGCCCAGATATATCACAGTCTGACGTGCTATTTGGGCTTTCTTCCTGGATACCTTGTACCCATTTAGTCCTAGAAAATTCAAGAGGTCAATGGTTACCTGTATGCAGGTAAATCTTTCTTCTGTAACAATCAGTATGTCATCCATATATTGTAGACGTAAATGTTCAGGCCTTGGTTTGTCCTGTTTCCAGATTTCAAGCTCTTTTGCCAGCTGGTTTCCAAAAATTGTCGGGCTATTTTTAAATCCTTGGGATAGTCTTGTCCATGCCAACTACATCTTTTGCCCAGTTTGTGGATTTTCCTATTCAAAAGCAAACAACTTTCTGCTTTCCCTCTCCAAGGGTATGCAAAAGAAAGCATCTTTCAAATCAAGCACTGTAAACCACCGATGAGTCTCCTTTAACGCTGTTAACAACGTATAAGGATTTGCTACCACAGGATATATATCCTTGGCTATTTGATTCACTGCTCTCAAATCTTGCACTAACCTGTACTCACCCAGGGCCTTACTTCTGGTTTGGTTGGGTATTGTTTAATTTTTACTGTTCCTGCATCTTCTTTTAAATCTATTTTTACAGGTGCTGCTAATTTTGATTTACCAGGAATATCTGTTTCCCATACTGTAGGAATCACTGCAGAATCCACCTCTGGTGGAATTTCCTGTTTCTCCACTTTTTCCTATATCATCAGGATTTCTCCTGTTTTTTGACTCAGGTATTTTCAAAAAGAGTTCTCCTTCCTCAAAAACAATTTGTGCATTTAATTTAGATGATAAATCACTTCCTAACAAGGGTATCGAACATTCTGGTACATACAAAAATTCACGTGTAATTATTTTATTTCCAAATTTCAAATCCAGAGGTTGCAGGAATGGTCTGTTTTCTCCTTTCCCTGTTGCTCCTATTATGTTTGCTGGTTTTGTTCCAATTTGTCCTTTACAAGTATTTAATACCGAAAATGTCGCTCCTGTATCCACTAGAAATTTAACTTCTTTTTCTCTCAGCTTAATTATAACCAGAGGCTCAGCTGGGTTCCCCTCCGGTCCCTTCATTCATCCAAAACCATCATTCTGGCTACCTCCTTCTGAATATTTCCTCCTGAACACTGCTCATTTTTAGGACAATCTCTTCTCCAATGTCCGTCCTCCCTACACAAAGCACACTGATTCACTCCTAAGGGGGTGTTAAAATTCCGATTTCTAAAATTCATAAATCCTTCCCGTCCAGAGGCACCTCGTCCTTTTCCTCTACCTCGTCCTCTGCCTGCTGTTCCTGTCATTATGGCCAGTAATCTATTTTCTCTGGTTTTCCTTTCCTCTTTTTCCCTGTTATTATATACTTTCCATGCTGCCTCCAGCATTTTATTCAAACTCCTTGAATCCTCTCCCTCCAGCTCCTGAAGTTTCTTTCTTATGTCTGGTGCTGACTGTCCCATAAAAATCAAAGCCAACTGTATCTGAGCCGCCTCTGTATCTACTCTTAAATCAGTATATTTTCTGGCAGCTTCCTTCAGTCTTTCCAGAAACACTGAGGGAGATTCATTCTTATCTTGTCTCACCTCATATATTTTAGACCAATTCAGAGATTTAGGCATAGCATGTTTAACTCCATATAAAATCCATTTCTGATACCGACTTAGCCTTTCTCTATGTTCCACATTATTTGGATCCCACTGCGGATCCCCAGATGGAAAATTCTGCTCTAATATTCCACCTGTTGTCCCACTCAGTACAGCCACTTCTTCCTGTGCTTTGCCAGTCTTTAGTACCATCTGCCTTTCTGTATCATCCAACAAATTATCCAAGATCACCTGTAAATCACTCCAATCCAGATTCTGCGTTCTAATTATAGTATCCACCACTCTGCCTACTCTCTCAGGATCTTCTGTATATACTCCAGCTGCCTGCTTCCAAGCCATCAAGTCCGTAACCAAAAAGGGCACTTTTACATACACCGGCCCATCGTTACCATCTCCCTGCCGCGGGGGAGCTATTGTTTGTGCCTACTAGTTCGCTTGCATTCATTCTGCCAATCCCGTCTCTGCCTTAAGTAAAAGAATAAACCCACATATGGTATTTCACTCCATTTCCCTTCTCTTCTTCAAAACAATATTAACTGCAGAATGGTGTTATAATTCAGTGTCCCATTCATGTGCCACCTTTCCTGATCCTCCAATGTACACAGAGGCCACCAATGATTACAGTATTCAATCACCTGACTTTTACGTAAATCATCATGCAATTCACCCCAATGTGCTAATAAACATCCTAATGGAGAAGTTTTCGGGATTTTCCCATCAGTGGACAAATTTCCCATACTCTTCCTCTTAAATAATTTGGCCAATGCCATTATGTTTATACCCGATACCAAATATATATTAAATATATATCAAATATCAGAAGTCAATAATCAATAATCAAATGCCAACTACCGAACCAAATATCAAATGCCAAGTATCAAATACAAAATTTCAAATACCAAATGTATGCATCAAATACCAAATATCAAATAAATACAAATAACAATTGTTGCCAGGTAATGGAGTGCACCTGCTCGCCCAGGGCATGGACAAAGCCGACTTCCCTAGGCAAGAGTCATAACCAATATCCCCTGGCAAATTATTAACCAACAAAATGTATTCACACTTTATAACTTCCAGCCTCAGTCAGAGCTGTACCATACAATATACAATTACTCAGATCTGTCACTTCATTCTTCCAAACTCCACACTCACTTCGTGCACGTCTCGCACTTACAGCACTCACACTCACACCTTTCCACAATTGTTAGTTTAAACAAAGGTATATAACATGCTATAACACAACTCTTAATTCTGATTTGTGATACTTCCAAATACACTAAATATCTCACAGAAATACACATATACTCTTAAAGATTCCTTGGAATGGAACTCAAACCCAAAGTTTCCAAAATGCTTTTGAAGCTGGGACTCTAACCCAGAATCCTCAAAAGTTGTGGGACTCTAACCCACTCCCAAATTGTCCAAACCAGGAATAGCTTTTGCTTATGTCTTACGGGCAGACGCCTAGGCTTCCACTTCCTTCAGGATCCTTTAGTCCAACCCTGCGCATCTTTCGCCGCGTCTGACGGACAGACGGTATGGTGGGACTCTAACCCACTATCCCTAATATTTCAGAAAAAAGAAGTGTCTTACCAAAATCCAGGGGACGTTGCAAAGAGCCGTATGGATCGGGGATCGATGGGTATCCCTGGGAAATCCTCGGCGCCGGCTGGAACCGATCAGGTCCCCGACTCCTCCGGTCTCTCTCAGCGAGGTCCCATCTGGGTCGCCAGAAACTGTTGCCAAAAAACTCGGAATAAAGAACTTATCAACACCAATTTAGTGTAGATAAGCAGGCACTTCTTTATTGACGGCCAGGTGCACGGGTGAGTCCTCCAAAAAAACCACGCACACCTGAACACCAAAATCATACACCTTATATTAAACTTATTCATTCACATTCATTAGGTTTCCAAGAAAGGTTATGCATATTCATTAGATATCTGGGAAGTTATTAGCATATACAAATGTCCTTTACGCAGGCGTGGTGAAGCCTCTGGTGGTCTTCAGAAGCCCTCTGGTGGTCTTCCGTAGTCTTCCTCGCTTTGCCCGATAGTTGACCTCTCAGGTGATTCTGCGCAGTACGATTCTCACCATCATCTATATTAATTTACATAAAAATGCATACTATGTCTGTTCTTAAATATAACCTTTCTAATGATTGGTCCTTCCGTCACACCATCTCATTAATATTCTTATGTTAAAACAGTCATTGGTTAATCTCACTTAACTCTACTGATTGGAATCCTCAATAATTAGATCGAGGTGGGAAGGGTAAGGGGTTTCCAAGCAGCAAACTGGTGTCCATACCAGTTTCCTTAGTTTCTTAAAACAAAACACTACTGATCAACAAATCTTTGTCAAAGTTTCTGTGCTTAGATGATTTTAGACAATACCTGAATTCTTATGGTTACACATAATACATTTTCTAAAGTTCCTAAGTTCCTATGACTATATTTCAAACTTAACACTCCCATGGTTAAATGTGTAGAATATAATAGATATGTATAGTTTTTTGCTAAAATATTTCTTATAATTCTACATTCCTATTAAAATTGAATATGATTAATTCTAACTAGTAACAAATCAATACTAAATCAGTAACACCTCTGCGTTATGTAACACATGCACAAAAACCCCTAGTCCCATTATAACCGTGTACTTTGGAGAGAGATAGTTTAGTGGTACGAATTCAGAGCTGTGCAAGTTAAGGTAGTGGAAAAGGAAAATCAAATACTTTTACAGTCTAAGTATTTTTATTGGATGTATCTAAACATGGGCACACCTTTTTGGTGTAAAGTGAATTACTGAGATTTATTCTTTATTTTTCATTTTGCTCTTTGAAGTTTTCCACTTCACTTTCAGCTTTATTCACCAAACAAGCAAGATGCAAAGCAGCAGCAGCAGCAGCACAAGGGCTGTAGCTGTTGTGGTGGATCCCTAAGTGTAGATTCTGATTGTGTACGACCTCGTCCCGCAGCCTCCCAGGGTTATCTCCCTGCAGCAGTGCTGTAAGGAAGGGAAGAGACGTTTTCCAACACCGGCAAGAGTGTTTACTTGTATGCTAAGGAGGTGTTCAAAATGGTATTGATTAGCCTAAATGCTGATTTTAAGTGTTCAAATCACTCTTAACTTTTAGAGGAGGTGGTGTATTTCGAGCTGACCTTTTTTACCTGGAATCCTCCTTTAGCTCAGCGACTCTTCTTGTGCACCCCCAGCCTCTGCTGGCAGGGCGGTATAAGAAGCTGGAAGGTCCTTGACTTAGTATAAACACTGCTTAGCAACAACTACAGCATCGGTGTGTTGTCAACATTATTCTCATCCTAAATCCAAAATGGCCCTGTACCAGCTACTCAGAAGAAAATGAACTTTATTCCAGCTGAAACCAGGACAACCCCAAACCCCCTGATTCTGGGTCTGCAATGGAAAAACTGATATCAAACGACTTTGGGACTCCTGGGAAAGCCAAATCCGCCTGGATTTGCGCATCTGGAAAGCAAAAACCCCACCCCATTTTCATGCACAAACCACAACCAAAAGATCACCCCTTTTTATGTTGTGGAAAAGAACTGAAACACACCCCAAACTGAGTATTTTGAAAGAGCAAAAAACTCCCCAGTTTGGGGAAGACTGGGGGTGAAGCACAGGCAATTGGAGGGGCGTTGCTGGGGGTCCTCCCAGCGTGGATGATCTGGTGTGGATGCTCTGTTGCAGGTTATACCAGGTGAGTTACCTGCTGTGGATTGTCCTGGGTGGACTCCCTGGGGTAGGTCATACCCACCAGTGTCCCCCCATGCACCTTTGTACCCTCACCTACCCTCCCCACCATGAGTGTTTCTCCCCCATATGCCCCCCGCTGCTGCAGCCCGCCCCCTTCACCCATGCGAGCTTTTAACCCACGCGAGTTGTTTTCCCCCACATGCCCTGCTCCTCCTACCACCCGCCCCCCCCGCCGCTTCTTTTCCATCCTCCATATTCCACATCCCCCCTCTGCCCCCACCATCATCCGTCAGGCTCCAGACCCCTGGCGTGCTGCCTGCACCCTGTTCTCTGTCATTTTTTTTCTTCTTTTCCTTACAAGTTGTTGTTGTTGTTTCTTTTTAATGATGATTAAACTGTTTTCGTTTCAAGCCACGAGTTTTCTCACTTTTGCCCTTCCGATTGTCTCCCCGTCCCGCTGGGGGCGGGGGAGCGAGTGAGCGGTCGCGTGGGCCTTTGTTGCCGGCTGGCGTTAAACCAGGACACGAGGTGAGTTGCAAGCCCTGCCTGGCTAATGCTGGAGGCTCTCTGTGTTCCTCCTGCCATCTCGACGGGCCGTCCTTGTTCTTCATCGCCGCTTTATAGCGAGCGCCTCTCGCTCTGTAAGCGGCAGTACTGGGGCCGTGTTGCAGGCGGCAAAGGGCAATTGTGACGCTGGCAGGAGCGGCAAGGAGTGCGGAGCCACGCTCCTGTAGGGAGCAAAGATGGAACCTCAAGGGCTCTATGGTCCTCTGCTGAGGACATCTAATATCCCGACAGGCCTCTTTGCTTTCCCTGCCTCAACGTCTGATTACTTTGAACGCCGGAGGGCAGGGCGGTACGTAACACCGTGCAGCGTCTCTTCGATAAGAGACAAGCCCCCCGCAAGGAGCCTTGCGTGCGTGCGTGCAGGATTAGGAGAGCAGCGTTCTGATAGCACGGAGGTGCCCACCCCGACTGAGCCCCAGGGTCGCCGGGGTATCGCTCGCTTGCAGGTGGGCTGCTTGCATCTGGTGAGCTGGGCCGTGGCCTTTCCTGCCGAACAGAGCTGCCCCTCTGGCACGAAGCAGCTTTGGGTCTCTTGTGGCCTGCCTTCAGGCTGTCACCTGAACCAGGCTTTATATTTTGTTGTAGATCTCTCGCCAGCGTCTGCTGACTGGCTGCTGTTGCTCCCGCAACCCTGATGCCCCATGCAGAGGGATACAGCAGTCCCTGGGGCTTGCTCCAGGGGACACCCCTTTTCTTCCCCCCCCCCCCCCCCCCCCCCCCCGCATTTGCAGGTTCCCTGTGCTGCTTCTCCTCTCTAGATAAGGGGGGGGGGGGGCAGGGACAGAAGAGGCCGCCCAAATTGTCTGTTCCTTGCACATGACTGCTGTAAATGCTCCAGCCGCTCGGGTGCTTTTTGGAAGGGAGGCGATGAAGAGGAGTGCCCGGGCTGCGAGTGGGGAGAGGGCAGGGCGACGTCAGCCCTGTGCCCCCAGTAAGGAGTTGCCGCCTGCGGCTGGTCTGTACTGGGCTGAGCTGTCAGTCGTCCCTCATGCAGCTGACGCTCAGAAGAGGATCGTTGCGGAGATGCGGATTCTGCTGCCCAGTGAGCGAAGGTGGGAACTGGTGTTGGGGAGGCGCGCATGCGCAGTGGCGTGAGTCGGTGGGCTCCTGCTGGTGCGCATGAGCAGTGGCACATTTACGTTGCTAGCTGCTGTTGCCTGGCAACTAAAGCACATTACGGCAGCTCGGCATGCGCGCTGCGCCTTGTACGGCGCTCTTGCTATTGCCTAGCAACCAGAACGCGTTACGGCAGCTCGGCGTCCGCGCATGCGCGCTTCCCCCTGTACGGTGCTCTTGCTGTTGCCTAGCAACCAGAACACGTTACGGCCGCCTGGCATCCACGCATGCGCGCTGCGCCGTTTACGGCGCTCGCCGCTGTTGCCAGGCAACCAAATCGCGACACGACGCCTCGGCAAACGCGCATGCGCGGAAGTGCGGTTTACGGCTCTCAGCCTGTTGCCTGGCTACCAAACCACGGGACAGCAGCTTGGGAGCCGCGCATGCGCGGTGGCGGCCCCTTGCGCCAGCGCTCTCTTTCGCCACCTAACGACCAAAGTCCGGTACTGCAGCTGGGGTGCCGCGCATGCGCGCTGGCGCGTTCTGCCAAGCCCTCGCCGCTGCCACCCCGCGGCCAATGTTCGGTACTGCAGTTCGGAGGCTGCCAGTGCGCGGGGCTGCCCCGGTCCTGCACGTGCCGTCCGACGGTACCGGCAGTGCGGCCCCGGGGGAAAGTGCCGCCACGCTCGTTGCTTCCTCCCTCCCGGTAAGGAAACGCCGCTGCCGCCCCGCGGGTGCGGTGTCGGCGGGCGCTCCGCGCGCAAAGCGCCGAATAGCAGCGCCGGCACCGCACAGGTGCGCAGCAGCAGCGCCGCCGCCGCTGGTGCCGCCTTGCGGACAAAGTGCGGTACTGCGGCCCGGCGTTCGCACGCCGTCGTACGGCCGGCGCGCATGCGCGATCCCCGGGAGCAGCGTGGCGGCGCGCAGGGAGCGGGGCCGGTGGGTGCCTCCTGCCCGCCCGGGGCTGGCGGGACGGGAAGCTGCGAAGCGGCCGCCGCGGCAGGCTCCCGGTCCGCCGGAGGCGAGCCGGGCCAGAGCAGCGCCGGGCAGGTCCCCGAGAGCCGACAGAAGGGAAGAGGGGACGGAGGCGGGCACCCCCCAGGCGCGTCCAGCGGGCGCCTACCCCGAGTCGCCGGAGCTCCCCCGGCGCCTTCCTCCGGCCCCGCTCGGCCCCTGCGGCTGCCTCCGGCTGCAGCCCCTCCCCTGAAGTCTGTGCTGCAGCCGCAGGCAGCCCCCAAGCCCTGTCGTGAGGGCGGCAAGCTGGCCCTCCGGTGTTCTCGAGTCTCCCTTAACGCGGGTGCCGTTAGCAGCGGCGCGGGGAAGGAGCGGCGTCCGTCCGCGGAAGCCCCTGCGGTCGGAGGGGCTCCGGCCAGGGCGGAGCTGCGGTAATAACGGTCGCTGCTGCCTCTTTCCCTCTGCCAGAGGCCACGCCGTGAGCGCGGTTGTCCGTTCGTCCCCGGGGATGCCGTTGAGTGCAGCAGCCTCAGGCTCGCGTGGGCTGTCTCTGCCCGGCCTCCCTCTCCTCACGGCACGGGAGCGCAGAGGGGCAGGCGGAGCACTTACTGGCTGTGGACGGGAGCTGCTGAAGCTGGAGAGGCCACAGAAAGGTAAAGAAGAAGAAACGGAAGGCCATCTGGCTGGCAGCTGCCTCCCGCTGCAGGCCAGAGGGACCCTGCCTCTGTGGGTGTGGGAGGATCCCTCCTCGTAGTCCACAGCAGGTCAGACCGCCCGGGTCAGTATGCGTGACCAGCAGCGCGGTACGGCCACGTAGTGAGCGAGCGAGCGAGGCTACGTGTCTAGGAGGCCTCATCTCGTAAGAGCTGCGAAGGGCTCGCGTGTTCCGTTATGCGGAGCACAGCCAAGCGACTGGAGTTACAGAAGAGGAAGGGAGGAGAGAAGGAGAAAGAAGCGGCTGAACTGGCAAAGTCTCCTGGCAGTGCCAAGAACAAGAGCTGCGGTGAGCCCCGGGCCCTCGGGGCCCTGTCTCCCCTCTTCGGTGTTGTGGTCCCTCCCTGCCCCCTCCGTCCCGTGGTCCCCTCTCTTTCCCACACCCCTGCCTTTTTTTTTCTTTTTTTTTTTTTCCTTTCCTCCCTTGTACCTCTGATACTGAAAAGCCGGTCGACGAAACTCCCTAAGACTCATTTTGGAGTTTTAGAAAGCAGGCGTTCTTCATTGCAGCGCTGGATGCATGGGGGATAGTTCCACCTAGTGTGCATGCCACAGCTTTAGCACAAACAGGTTATATAGAATAACTAATTGCTTATTAATCAGATGAGTATACATGTACATAAAACCGACGGCAACCGATTATCATAGCACTGCCTACATCCGATCACGTGCAATGAAGGATCCATTTGAGACGAAGGGCTGCTTTTGCGACCACTGACCCATTTGAAGTTCTTGCTGGCTGTCCTCGAAGTCTTTATTCTTGTCCTTGTTCTTTGATCTTGAAGCTTAGCGCAGTTTCAATCACATGTGGTCAGTTTCAGCATTGTTCCCATTTAGCTTACAGGGGAACATCTAGTCATAAGAGCAAAGAACTGCAAAACTTAGGAGTACCTACCTCTGCTAGTTAATTGCTTGGCTATACTTTTGTCTGTTGTTTCAGTTGTAGCGTTAGTATAAGATTTCTAACAATTATTTACCAAATCTCACTTTTACAGTCACCTAGCAGCAAACCCCAGCTGGTACAAAGTATTAAAACCATCCAAATATTTAGACGTGCCATACAGAATGTATGGAAATGTGCTATCAGAGGTGTCCGAGGGGCAGGGGGAGCGCTGGGGGGCGCCCTGAGCCCCGGAGCAGACTCGCTGGCAGGACTCGATAGGCGCGCGACTGACTGAATAGACGCTGGCCGGCCGGCCCCTTTGCCCTCCGGGCTGCGTTTGCGCTCCCTCTGCACGGGGCGAGGGGCTGTGAGGGAGCCCAGGGGAGGAGGAGGAGGTGAGGCGCTGGGGGGGGTCGGGCCGTGCCCCCCCTGTTCCTGCTGGGCTCCAGCTGTTGCAAATGTTCTGGTAAAGAAATCAACATTTAATCACATAGAAGAGTTAGGTTTGATTAAGAAGTAAAATTGTGAAGCATAACGTATAGGATTGTTAAGTTTGAAATGTAGCCATAGAAACTTTAGGAGCTGTGTTATGCGTGACGCTAGGAACCGTAATATTGTTAAAGTTTGAAACAGCTAACCCTAGAAACCTCACCAGGAAGTTACTGGTTTTCCTACGTTCTGTTTCAGGAAACTAAGGAAACCGTCGTGGACACCAGTTTGCTGCTTGGAAACCCCCTTACCCTTCCCATCTCGATTTGAGTATCAAAGATGCCAGTCAGCAGAGCCAAGTGTCACTGACCAATGATTGTTTTTAAATAAGAATATTGATAAGGTTATGTAATCACAGGACCGATCATTACAACGGTGAAATTTAAGAACGAGCATAGTATGCGTTTTTACGGAAGGAGCTTAGGTAACAATGACCTGACGGGAAAAGCCTGTAAAAACTGATGGATTTTGATACTAAGTGGGACACGCCTTTCGAGGAGCGATCCCCCGTGTCCCCAGCGCTGCGATAAACAAAGTGCCTGCTTCTTAACTTCACGTTGGTGTTAAGGAGTTTTATTCTGGATTTCGGTAACGGTTTTGGCGACCCAGATGGGACCTTGCGAGTGAGACTGGACGAGATCGAGTGTCGATCGAGCTCCGGCCAGCACCGAGGTATTCTCGGGGAGAACCGTCACCCTCGACACGCAAAGCTCCTCGCAGCGTTCCCTGGAAAAAAGGTAAGGCGCTGCTTCTTTGGAATTTGTTTGGAAAGCCTGCCCGTGAGGCGCAGCGAAAGCTTCCCAGGGTTGGGGCTTGGAGGGTAGCCGTCTGGAGTGGAAGCCTAGGCGTCTGCCTGTAAGTCATAAGCGAAAGCTATTGCTGGGTTGGACTTTGTGTATTATTTGGGACAGCTGTCGTTTGCATTTGTTTGGTATTTGGTATTTGAATGTATATAAGTATAATGGCATTAGCAAAATTGTTTAAGAATAAGAGTGCAGGAAATAGAACTGCTGATGAAAAGTTACCAGAAACATCACCGTTGGGATGTTTATTGGCACATTGGGGTGAACTGCAGGAAAAATGGTAAACAAACAGAACTTTGAGTTACAATACTATATTGCAATTAGTTGTTTTGTAGGAGAGAGAGTAAATGGAATAAAGTGCCATATGTAGATTTGTTCTTTTTAAGGGAACGTATCTGACGGGGACTGGAGGGGAGTCTCCCAGCAGAACCTCTGGTTACAGCTAAACTGGGAGAACAGAAAATTGAATTTGAGTTGACACTAGAGTCACCTTTTCAGTTTTAAATACCTCAGAGGGAGAGTTAAGTTTTGAAGAAATTGGTGGTGTTGGTGCAACAAGCGAACGAGAAACTAGACCCTTCTTTAAATCTTTAACAATGAAGTTAGGAAAGCAATGGGTTACTCAGCAGTTTTTGTATGTGCCAAATTCTCCTAAACTCCTGTTAAGGAGAGGTCTATTTGAGAACTTAGAGGCAGAAATTAAATTTAAAAATGGAGAGCTTAAAATTTTAATTCCAGAAACTAAACGTATCGAAGCAGCGGCTTTGTTGTTAACAGGATGTTTACCGAAAGCAGAAGATTATACCGGTCCAAGTGTAATGCTGTCATTCCAGTCGTCTGGACTGGGAAGTTCCTGGTAAATCCAAAAAGCAGAACCTGTGAGAGTTGATTTAAAGCCAGGATTGAATCCGGTAAGAATGAAACAATACCCCCTAAAACCGGAAAGTCGGAAAGAGTTAGTAATGGTAATACAAAAATTTTTAAGATACAAATTGTTAACAGAATGTGAATCCAGATATAACACCCCGCTCTTGCCTTTTAAAAGGCTGATGAAAAAGATGATAGATTAGTTCAAGACCTCCTCAGAGCAATAAATCAAATAGTACAAGGTATTCATCCGGTAGTAGCAAATCCTTATACTTTGTTAACAACCCTAACGGAGAAATGAGAATGGTTCACAGTGTTGGACCGAAAAGATGCCTTTTTCTGTATTCCCTTGGATCCCAATAGTCACGAGGTTTTTGCTTTGGAATGGGAAAATCCTGAGACTGGGAGAAAAACACGATATATGTGGACAGTCTTGCCTCAAGGCTTTAAGAATAGTCTTACCATTTTTGGAAATCAATTGGCACGAGAATTAGAGATTTGGAAGAAAGAAAATAATCAAGAAATCTTGCTGAAATATATGGACGATCTGTTAATGGTAGCTGAGACGGAAGAACAATGCACAAAGTTAACTCTTAACTTTTTGAACTTTTTGGGAATCAGTAGATATCGAGTGTCAAAAGAAAAAAAAACCCAAATAACCCAGAAAGAAGAAACTTAAATTTGAGTTTTAAAATCCTAAAAGGACAGAGACAATTGGGAACTGAGAGAAAAGAGGCAATGTGTCGTCTCCCCGAACCTAAGACTAAAAAAATGAATGACAAGCATTTCCGGGAATGGTCGAGTGGTGTCACCTGTAGATTATAAATTGTGGCTTGCTGGCCTGACCTTTATAGGAGCAGCTCAAAACCTCAAACAATGGATTGGACTGATGCCGAGAAAGCTACCTTCCAAGAATTGAAACAGGCTGTAACAGGGGTGCCAGCCCTAGCGTCTGCCAGATCTCACAAGAGACACTTGAACTTTTTGCTCGTGAAAGAAGAGGTAGAGCTCTGGGTATCCTGGCCCAATATTTAGGGTCAAGTGGGCGAGCTGTGGCCTACTTCTCGAAGCGATTGGATAATGTGAGTCTGGGATGCTCTGGTCGTCCGAGAGCCGTCGCTGCAACTGTGCTACTGATCCAGGAAGCTCGTAAGTTCGCCTGAGGAGAAAGGATTACTGTACGTTTCCCATATGATAACTGTTGTGCTAAAACGGAAAGGGGGGCACTGGTTATCCCCTAGCAGAATGCTGAAATACCAAGTGGTGGTGTTGCTGGAACAAGATGATGTTTACCTAAAAACTACTACCACCGTTAACCCTGTTGTGTTTTCAACAACTGACCAAGTTAAAGGAGAACTGGAACGTGACTGCTTGCAGGCAATCGAAAGAGTTTACTCCAACTGACTGGATCTCTGAGATGTGCCACTAGAAGAAACAGATTGGGAACTATATGCCGACGGAAGCGGTTCCATCTGTGAAGGAAAACGTTTATCGAGATAGACAATAACTACTGAGGAGGTACTTGCATTGCCAACTTTGCCTTCGATGATCTCTGCCCAAAAGGCTGAATTGATAGCTCTTACTCGAGCTCTGGAACTCAGTCAAGGAAAGCGAGTCAACACTTAGACAGACTCAAAGTATGATTTGGAGTAGTACGTGCGCATGGAGCGATACGGGGAGAAAGAGGACTGTTATCTGCACAAGGAACCGCCGTTCAGCACGCAGAACAAATACTGAAATTGTTAGAAAGCATTCAAAAACCAACAGCAGTCACGATGATGCACTGTAAAGCACATCAGTTAGGTAAGACCGGTCCTAACGCAGGTAACCGACTGGCTGATAAAGCTGCTAAAGAGGCTGCAGAAAAAGGCATCCTAGCACTAGTTCCAGAGAAAGGTATAAAGTTGCCTAAAGAAACTCCAAATTATAATGAAAAAGATGAAGAATTAATTATTAGATTGCAGGCTAACAAAATGAAACAGGATAGGCTGTAACACCGACAGGTCGAATAATAGTCCCACCCACAATAATAAGAGAAATTGCCCCATTGAACATCACAAAGTATACTGGGAAACAGAAAGCGAAATATGACAAAGATTGTTTAAACAATTATAAGCGGACGTGAAATGTATATGTAAAATTATCCCCGAACCAGTAATAAGATCATCTTTGGGATTATTAAATAAGGAAATTTTTTAGAAGAATATTAGCAAATTGATTTTATAGAATTGCCTTGAAAATAAGGATATATCCCAGTTTTAGTTGATATCTTTACTGGGTGGCCCAAGGCTTTCCCTTGTCGCACCAACAAAGCAAGGGAAGTAGTCAAAGTCTTGCTCAAAGAGATAATACCAAAATATGGGGTGCCTGTAAGAATGTCATCTGACAATGGCCCTCATTTTATAGCAAAGATTATGAGACAAGTTGAGCAAAGTATTACCTATGGATTGAGACTATCACACCCCACATAGACCACAAGCAAGTGTGTGTGTGTGGGGAGAGAGAGAGAGAGAGAGAGAGAGAGAGAGAATGAACTATATCCTTAAGCAACAGTCAAGTAAAATTTGTCAGGAAACCTCACTCCTCACATGGGTTAAAGCGTTACCCGTGGCTCTATTAAGAATCGGAGTATAGCCAGAAGAGAAAGAAAAGTCAAATCTTTAGGAAATGTTGTATGAAAGACCATATCAAGAGTCCTGTGTTCTGAGTATCTTGAGTGCCTTTGGAGATATGTTTTTAAAAGGTGTTATGATTTCTTTAAGCAATTCTTTTCAAGAACTTTGTCAGTATGTCTCCACAGCTGGACCCTTAGAATTGGACGTAGCAGCGCATCCCTTCCGACCAGGAGATTGAATATATATAAAATCACCGTGAAGTGGAAAGGACCGTATCGAGTCATTTTAACAACACTTGTAGCAGTAAAGGTCTGGGAGAAGAACCTTGGCTTCATTATTCGAGAATAAAGAAAGCACCCAACAAGAAACTGGAAGTCTAAAGAAACTGGCCCTTTAAAACGGAAAATCTATAAGTAAGTTTCACGTTATCTATTTGGGAAAACAGTTGTGTAAGGTTTATAATGTTGGGGTTGCTATTAGGAATATCGTCGAGGGCAATAATCTTTTTGTGTGTTTAGAGGGTGTATGTATTTTTTTTGAGGGGTTCTAAACATGAGACAAACAAAATGAAACAATTATTGTTTGAGCTATTCATCTTGATATTAACCGTTTTTGTAATTTGAATTAAAAAAAAAAATCTAGTTTTGTAACTGATTCAAAGTTTTGTAAAGACACAAAATTTAACCTCAGTAACAGCCTGCCTTTCCGATTCCAAAGTCAGATGAAAATCTAGTTCCGTGGAGAATACTGACATTGAATTTAACCAAAACTTGAGAAAAGAGGTAGAACAATGAGAATCATTTTAGCAGATTAAATTGGATGGATTTAAAAGGCAATTATTTTTTTTTAAATTTGAAAGAAGGAATTATAGCGTTGTGAATTATAACGTTACCAAACCATCCACCTCACGGACAAAAGAATTAATTTACTCGCCCTTTGGGAGAAACTTGTACAAGCACCCCTCGGGGCTGTCAGCTGCCAAAACCGTAGAGACAAGTGCAAAAAGGAACTTGGGATCATGTTTAAAATATAAAACGATGTTTAGAACTTACTGGAGTTCCAGGATCCTTGTTAGAGCCACCCAGAGTCGGGACCATCTGTGGAAATTTAGACTGGTTTAGACAACCAGAGAAACATCACACATCCTAAACAGAGCTGTATGAAAGTTTGTACTTGCAGCTAGCTCCTCTGACCCCAAACTCCCAAGACTTTCTCTAGTAGCTAAAGCTCTAAGATGGGGGTGTATTTGTAGAAAGGATAATAATACTTCACATGATCTTTGGTCCCCTCTTAATAACGGGAAAAATTTAGCTTGGAGTTGACGGCATTAAAGGACAGGTGAAAAGTTCAGGGTTAACTGCTTGGGTGACTAGTGATGCTATACGATCCACTCACCTTTTCATGAAGGAGAAAAGCAAATCGTGGTCTTTAGACTTAATAACTCTATCCTCTCTCTGGAAGAAATCTCCCTTGTGGCCTCGCTCACGGGTGGACCTGGGGAAATCGAAAAGATGATACCTGGCAATCGCCAAGTCTTAGAACTAAAATAAGATGGGTATTAAAATCTGTATTTTGACCCCAGTTAACACCTCTTCCACATCAGATGACTCTTGACATCTTTCACTCAATCAAGGCAGTGCCTGCTCCTTCACTTCACCTTGGTGTTGAGGGGTTTGGTTCCGGGTTTCGGTACCACAGCTGCGGGCCGGGGCTGGAGGAGCCGCAGGTGCGGGCAGTGAGAGGCTGATGGCGACGCCCCCTCCCTGGCAAGAGGGGGGCTGCCGGGGGAGGGGCCGCCGGGAGCCCAGGCAGGAGCGGAGCGGAGCAGAGCGGTGACCGGGCTGCGGCTGCCCCGAGGGAGAAGGTGAGCGGGGCCGGGCGCCCCTCGGAGCGCGAACGTCGGAGGCGGGGGTGGCCCGGGGGAGGTGGGGGTGCCGAGGCCGAGGGGAGCCCTGGGGGCTCACAGGGCGGCTGAGAGAACGTGCGCGCGGGGGGGGGGGGGGGCGCTGACAGGGCGGCTGAGAGAACGGGCGCGCGGGGGGGCTCACCGGGCCCCGTGGCGGGGCTGCGCAGTCGGCCGGCGGGTCCTGGGGAAAGCCCCGAGGAGGACGGCGGGGTCCGTGTTCCACGCACGGAGCGGCAGCGGGGCCGCGCCGTGCCGGAGCTACCCGGAGCGGCGCTGGGGGCTCGGCGGGGACTGCCGCTGCGCCGGCATGGGGAGGTGGGGGGGAAAGGAAGGGGCGTCCCCTCGGGGTCAGGCAGCAGGGCAGGCTGCCTCCCGGGGCATGCCGGGAGCTGTAGTTTTCGCGGACTCGGCGGCCGGGCAGCAGCGTGGCTCTCGGGCGCGGCGTAGTCCTCGCGGCCCCCGGAGTCCGACCAGGTCAGACTCAGGAGCGTTGCCGGTTTCGCGTGGTTTTCCGCGGGCTTCCCGCTGCGGCCGCTCCCCGACCAGCCGTGCGGATGCGCCTCCCGGGCACATGCGCCGTGCTTCGCGTTGGGGCAGCCCGGCGTTCGCTCGCCGGCGCAGGCGCCGTCCCCGTCCCCGGAGGTTTGTGATCTTGGGAAGCCCGTGTCCTGGATAGCTGGGGTTGTGGCTTGCAAGCCTGTGACTCCCACCAAGTTCCCAACAAATTCAAACATAGAAATTGTGCATCAGCCCTCCTCGCCCCCTCCGAGCTGGTCTGTTCTCTGTGGTCGCCATTAGTAGCCTCGGTTTCCCACCTGTGGTTCTCCACAAACCCAGAGCCTTGCAGCTCCATGCTGAAGGGAGTGGGGAGCTACCCACGGAGAAGGCAGAGGCCCGAGTTTGTCTTTTGGGGATGAGAAGTGGGGAGGAACTGCCATAAATGGGATGCATCCATGCTTGAGGCATGGCTGTTTCAGCTGTGCACATGGAAAATCCTCAGATATGTTGCATCTACCCCTCCTTTCCATTGACCCCAGGAGAACTGGCCTCCTGTGTCCCCCAAGTTTATTTACTTCATGCTGCAGTGAAGTGGCTATTTTTCTTCTTTTCTCTGAGGATTTTGTGGATCTGGGCGTGGGAAGGACTGCCTTAATGCTGGCTTTCTCAGCCTACTTCTGGGAAGCCAGGCATATCTGCAGATTAGAGCCGGGGGAGTGGCCCAGACACCTTTTATTCCTCGGAGGGCAGTGGATTTGGGGAGTTAGAGCAAGGCATGCCTGGATGTTGGTCTCCCTGAGGGGGAGGGGGTTTACAGCCAGATGACTGAAAAGCCTCCCCCAATCACTTCTGGGGAAAGAGTTGGGGGGTGGCTTTTAATGTACCCACGGTATCGATGTGGCAGGTGAGCATACACCCCCCTCTTGGCTGGGGGATCTTATGTGGACGCCTGCTGAGCCAGGGCTGGAAGCCCCTCTGCACACCCTGGAGGAGCTGGGTGCAGACTGGGGACGTGAGGGCAGTCGTGACATGGACACAGAGCGGCAGAGAGTCCTGCTCTTTCAGCAGTTAACGGTGCTACCGCGTGGTCAAAACCTCAAGTGCACCCGTCCAACCGTGCATTCTCTTTCCTGGGGTTTGTTTATGGGACAAATAAACTGCCCAGCACTAGATGAGAAGGTTGTCTGCACTCCACCTCAAATCAGGTGCATCACCTCTCCATCGGGAAAGAAGTATGGGGCTGGGCATAAAAGGAACAGTAACTCCAACGTCGGGATTCTTTTTGGCTCTGGGCGCAGAGCAGGTAACCACAGCGATACAGAGAGGGAAGAAGGTGCTGATGGGTTTGTACCTTGGACTTAAACTGTAGAGGATGATCTGTTCAGGACATCCATGTCATAGAGTAGCTGTTGCATGATTTATACTTGTAATCAGGTTCCTACTTGATAGCCTTAACTTTGTGTGGCTTGCGTATTGAACTTTGCAGTAGTTTGTTTGTTTTTACATTTCCTTAAGGTCTAGGCAAAGGTTTAGAAAGTTAGCAGACTTAAGGATAAGCATTTATTACTTTGTTCTGCCACGTTGCCATTTGAAACCTGTTCTGAGTGTTGGTGGTATTCAAGAAATTGCCGAGATTTAGAGGGTGAATCTGTATCTTTAGGTGTACTGAGCAGAAAAGTACAATGGATCTTTTTAGTTGCCAGATAGCTTTCTTTATCCAGGCGGTCAATTTGTCAAGATCAGGCTGCAGTGTCCAGGGGGCCGGGGCAGGAAGGTTGGTGTTCAGACTTCTCATTCCTATCAGCGGTGACTCCGCTTGCACCACTAAGTGGTGCTGTGTACATACGCTTTATTAAATCGGGAGCTGCCTGTGCCTGCCTGCTTGTGCAGTCCGGAGTGGTCATTTTAGAGAAAATGTTCTTTTGGCTGCATTTGTTCTCCTGTGATACAAAAACTTGACAGCGGTTGGGGGCAACTACTACTTTAGGAGAATTTCTATAAAGTAAGAAATTGCTGGTTTTATTTTGTCATGGTGGGCACAAAATTAACTGATTCAAAATCACGTCCACTGCAGCTTATGCTTCCGTAACACACCACTCAACTGATTTCTATGCGTAAATGTCTTCGGAGAGGAATCACAGGTGCCTGCTGTGACTATAGGGACAAGCAGTATGGGCTCACAGGAACAGAACATGCTTTGCCTTCCCATCACCAGAAGAAAGAAAGAAAGAAAGAGGTGAAGAAGGGTGCTCAGGAGCAAGAGGCTGCAAGGAAGTTGCTGTACATGATCCTTTTGCCTTGCTTTATCTGACAGAAAAGCTGCCTTCTGCTAGTTGGGTCTTGGCTTGAAATACAAGGGGAGAGACTCCCGCCCCTCTCCCAGGGAGTGTGCTACTTTTGACTGGCTTGTTCTGACTATGTGATCTGCAATTACAATATTGAGATTGCATGGTGACAATCTATACCACTGACTCCCTGAGTGGTTTTTCATTTCTGTCCCCGCTTCCTTCTCCAGCTTTTTTCAAAATATCAATTTAAAAAAAAAAAAAATTAATAAAAATTTAACCTTACATGAACATCATGCGTTGGCTTTGGCCCCAAACACTTTATTTCCTAGAAATAAGTTGAGTCTTTTCATCAGAATATGTAAAAGATTTCCAGCCACTGTAGTACTATTGTATTGTTTGGTTTTTTAAATAAGATTCTGTCCAGGTTCCAGCATGTGCACTAAATTTCTACTGCAGTAGAAGAGAGTCTTAAGCTGAAGAGAGATTTCATGCTTGGGAGAGAAAAAGAGCAGATCTTGACTCAAAGGTAACTTTTCCAAGGGAAAGGTAAACTCTTTTGTTTCTTTGGGGATTTTTATTCTGATAGCACAAGCATCTTGTTCTCTCAGGATTTTGTTATCTCTGGAAAAAACCCTTGGTGTTGTGTCACTTCCTCCTTCCCTGGTTGTGTTTTTTTCACTCCTTTCAGAGGAAGTGCTAATACTGTTATAATTTAGGAAGACATTTTAACTTTTGACTCGGAGGTCTGCAGACTTCACTGTAAAGACAGTTTCTGTGCATCCAAATGCTGTTAATCCCTTAAAATACGAAATGAAAGATGTGTAACTTGGAGCTGAGACTGAGTCAGAGTATTCCAGATGGGTCTGGTTTACTTTGCATTCAGTGTTCCTGTAGCCTGTTGCTTTGGAAGGTGCAGGTAATAAGCTTTTTTCAATTGAATAAATGAGCGGTAGTGGTTTTTTGTTTTCCTCCCCTAGAAATGTAGTGCTTGATCAGACTGCACTGACCTGTAGAAGTTGTGGGCACTGTGGTGTTCTCCAGAATGCTACTTGGGCTGCCACTACAAGCAGGTCATTTAAAATAATAACCTTAGACTTTAAAAACACATAAAAACTTCATGATGCTTAAAGTATAGAGCAGAGTAGTCATCAGGTTAAAATAACTTCATGCTTATGACATGCACAGCGATGGTTCCTTTCAGTTTTTTTGGTGGTGGTTTTTTTTTTTTTTCCTTCTTCTTTAAGATGGCACTGGTTGCAGTGATCTTCAGTTTTACGACACAGCTAACTGTCTTAGTATAGATATGGTTCCTTTCTGCCTACTATTTCCGTTTACTGGCAGACATAGTTAAGATAGCTCTTTGGAGTTGTGGAGTGTGCGTGTGTATATAGATATATGTGTGTGTGTGTGAATGTGTATGAAAATAATAAGACCTAAAGTCCCCACATCATTAGCTTTTGCTGACCTGTATTTCAGTGTTACCAAGATTTTAAAGTGGCCCAAGTATTGCTGTTGCAAATGTTTCCATGTTTGTCTAACTATTGTGATGACATAAATAAAAAGAAAAAAATCAAAACACTAAATGTTTTATTACTTGCCCTATAACTATATAGGCGTTCCCTGTCTAATATCGATTTCTTTTTTCAGGATTCACTGTATTTATTTTTTTTTTTTACCCTATGAAACGGAAAGAGATTTCTGGCTTACTGTTGGCTTTTGATAGATGTTTTATCCTTGGGGAATTGCCCACCAATTAATTCATAGAGTTTGGAATTTAACTGAAGGACATTTTGCATGCCCGTGTTCAAATAGCGATGCTAACAAGCCACCATACAGTTCATGTTGATAGCTTTATGGATACTTAAAGGTAGGCAATAGTCTTATTTTTTAATAATGCTTAACCTTTTTCTCTTTGGCAAGAACAAGCAAGTCTGCCTGGTTTTGTAGGACTTGCAGCTTTTCCTTAACATCGGACTTTAAAAAGGGGAGAACCAGTAGTATCAGGTACGCAGTTAGGATGGTGATTTTTAAAATACTAAGCTGCGTAACAGTCTCGGGAAGAACATGTGTGACTGGGCGTGAGAGTCTGTGGTACAGCATTACTAACCTTTGCTAAAAAAAGTTTTGAAGAATGAAGCATTTGCTTTATGAACGGTACTTGAGGACGAATTCTGATGCTGCTAAAGTTTATTGAATGTGTTGCAAGTAAATGTTAGGGTCTTACTACTGCTCGCTGTTGAGAGATCGTGGGAAGTGCAGAGAATTTGTGTTAAATGTTATGGGCATTTTTCAAGATAGTTTTCCAGGTCTGAGGCATGCTGAAATATCTCTTTGCTATGATAGTGTGTTTAGTTTCATTGACTTCAGCGGAAGACACAGAATACATTGACTTAAACTAGCTGAGAATCTGATGATAAGGTTTTATACTCTACCTAACCTAGTGTTGTGATGACTTGTCCTCCGAACTCAAAATTATGTTTGATGATCTTAACAGGAGGCCGGATCTTTGATCTGGAAATTATGCTGATAGTGACGTTACAGAATCCAGGCTTGTAACTTCACTGGTTTCTTGCAGCTCCTCAAGTTCATGAAGGACAATAAAGACCCATTCTCTTTTGTTCTTGTGCTATGATCAGTGATGGAAGTATGACATTGTCAGTTGTAAGAAGTGGCTTAACTGCTGTTGGAGTCTGCTTTTATGCCTGAAAAACCTGTGGGTTTGCATGGGTTTGCACAGCTTATGCTAGTGATATGGCTGGAATGAGACAGGATCTTGTGTAGTCTGCAAGGGCTGTATATGGTCCTGCTTTATAGCTGGGTGGGAGGGATTGGTTCAAGTTACTTCTTATTTGCCCTATTTAATATCTTAAATAGGAGTGAACAGGGTGATTGGAACAGTTTCATTTTTACAAGAGGACATTTATAAATCGGTTTTTATGCTGTGTTAGAATTAAGATAGGTATTTACTGGAGACAACGAGTCTACCCTGAACACTGAAACAGCTCTGTTTTGGGCACACTATTGGAACTTTTTTAAAATTTTCAAATCATAACAGTCTGTCAGTTTATGCTTGTTGAGTCTGAGACATTACATGATGCCCTTTGAACAGGTAAACATTGCTAATAAGTGATATTTGGTTTGTAGACTATACCTTTTGTATGCTCTAAAGTCACTTGTTGTTTCCCTTTCATTTGTAGAAGCTCTGTTCATCAAACCATATAAGCACATACCTAAATTTAGTGTTAAACTTCCTGAATTGCTCTAAACTATTGTGTTGCTGTAAACTGTTTTGGCTGATAAACCTAAGCGGTCAGCTTGGTATTCCTACGTGTATATGTGATTAAGATGCAATAGCTCAGAACAAGTTACCAGGCAACTGCATGCTCCAGCTGCATAGGAGGCACAAAGCAGCTGGCCTGTTCCTTGTAATCAGTGGGAAAGTACAGATTCTCCTGTGACCTTGGTCACTCTTGTCTATAACATATTAGATAAGAGTATTTTGATACTCCTCTCGCAGTGGGAGAAACACTGCTTGTGTCTGTGCAGTGTGTGAAAATCACTTTACCAAGATGCTTTTATTTCTAAAACCCTTGGGAAAAACCCTCAAAACAGAGTTTTAAAACTTTTTTTAATCCAAGGCAAACGTCAGGATTCTCATTCTTACAAAGTATTTTACAATTGTGTAACCTTGTAGACTGTACGGAGAATGAGGATCTTGCATGTGACGTATTCAAAGGTTTTATTTTTGGTGTTCTACACGCTTCTACTGATCGCAGCGCCTTTGTTTCCTAACGGCAACTGGCAACAGACAATGCATATGGGTTTCAAGGCCCTGTGGAACAGAGAAGGTAGTTTGCCAGTGTTCTTACTGCTGTTGCAGACATTCTTTCAGTGGATTGAAAGTGGCACGTTCCAAGTACCTTTTCCTACCATTGCTGCGTATATATATTTTTTTTTAATCCAGAAGAATGTTTCTGTACTTCCCTTCCCTATAGGTGCGTGTTGATTTACATTGCATGCTATTGCAGTGTTCTTAGTCCACCAGTTACAGATTACTCCTTTCAGTTCTTGTGCATGTCTGAATGTGTATCTACGTACTAAACTCACATTTATTCAGACATGGTATGCAACTGCTACGGAAGTCAGCTATTGTGCTAGTTATGGTGTTTGCCCCATCAGTTGTTTTACTGTCTAATAAGTACCTTGATGACAGAGAAGGGGAGTGTCAGAAAATAGACAAGTCAGGCTTTATATTAGAAATGGTTTTCATAAGATTTAAGAGAATGCAGTTTTGGAATAAGGATTTACATACCGCGCCCGGTGTTCTGTTGGGCAAGAAGCTGCGGTGTTTAACTTTCAAAAGCTGTTTATGTAAATTGGCTTACCTATGAGTACTCTCCTTCACCTGTGTAACGAAGAAATAAATGTGCATCTCTAGACACGTGCATGTGCAGATATAATTGTAAGTGCAGAGCTGGGGATGATGCTTGTGTTTGAGGGTAGAAATACGGAGAGGGACAGCAGTGGGGAAAGAAGAACCTTTGAAGATAGTCTAGTGTTGCTCTCATTCTAGAGGTGAATGATCAACTTTCTGTACCATTCTTGAGAAATGCTTGCCTAATTTATTCTTAAACATTTCCTGTAATTACTACTACTGTTGCAAAGATTGCCACATACCCTAAGTTTTTCAGGTTGTAATTTAAGCCCCATGATTCTGTGTAACTGTGTGCAGTGGATGCACACAAAAGTTCTTCCTTATAGCTACCTTTTAGAGTTTAAACATTGTTATTTCTCTTCAGTATTGCCCTTTCCAGGTTAAGCGGCTGTTTTTCAATTTACGCTTTGAAGTCAGACTCCTGTACATCGTTGAGCACCCTCTTGGACTTGCTGTAGACCCTCGCCAGTTATACTACACCCTTCTTGAAAAGCAGTACATCATCTGGAGGGTTCAGCAGCTAATCCGTGCAAATGTAGCGCTGCAGAAATAATGCTTGGACGTACTAACTCAAGTGTGATGTGTGAGGAGGAATCACTGGGCCTTTTGATTAGCAAGAAACGGTACATAAGAACTAGGTGACAGAAATAGGACACGAAGCTGGCATCCTGGTCTTCAAGCTTACAGTGCAGCTCCGTGGGCTTTGGCTGACTAAAGAAGAGCATGAGGCACAGGAGGGAACTGCTGCTGGATCTTAGTGAAAGATGGTAAGTCATTTGGAGAGAGGTTTTCAAAGCCAGGAATTCAAGTCGGGTGCCCAGTTCCAGATTGCCTGTGACCTCACCGTGTACTTCCCTTGCTTGTCTAACTTTGTGTTGTATATTGTCTAGCAGCTTTTCTTTCAAAGTTAACAAAGCTACACTTGTGTGATAGGTGATGTAATGATCTCATAATAATAGGCAAAATCCAAGTCACAGAAAATGCCAGCATTTGAAAGAGAGCCCTGATAAATTGCTAGTGCCTTATACCACTGCCACTTACCAGGCCTTCCATGTTAGAGCTGTCTTAATCATTGATGCTGTTCGCTCAGACTTGGAGCTGTAATATCTGCTTCTTGTTTCAGGGGTTATTATGAAGTTGCTGATGGTACTGCCTTAGCCCTTTGGCTAAGAAGAATAGCAAATAATTTGTGGATTATCTGTAGAAGCAGCAGCCAAACAGCATTCTCTTCCAATCAATAGGGAAGAAAGCTGCTGCATCGGTTTGTCTGGGTTCCCTAATACCAAAGGTCTTTCTCGCATTTATTGATCCTTTTTGCAACTTGTTCAGGGTCAGCTGATGACCGGAGCGAACTGTCACGTCTTTGAAAAGTGCTTGTAACTGTGAAAAGAGGTTTGTTGACTTCCTCACGTGATAAGTAGACATTGAAGAAATTGCATGTTGCTCATCTCTTAAGTCAGAGTCCGGAATTGGATAGATGCTGTGTTACTAGAAAATAAAATACAACTGGGCCCCTTGACACAGAAATGTCTTGATGAAATCGTGTCATATTATCACAGGGACATAGTGATTGTTTTCTCAACTAACAAACAGATCCTAGGCAAAAATAATGTTTGTTCCAGGTAATTCTGGTCAGTCTCCCAAGGCAGTGGATCTGCTTTGCAAATGAGAAAAAGTGGACCTAAATACTATTTTTGTTCCCCAGTTGAAAATGGGCACAGCAGAGCCTCTATAGTTTTCAAATCGGTAGCAGCTCCTTCGCCTGCTTGTTAGCAGACAGAGCAGAATCTGTACTTTCTCCTGTATGGCTCTTGAAAGAAACTTGGTTGAACTCCTTTGCTTGGTGGAAAAAAAAGTGGGATGTTGGATCAAGTGCAACTGTAGCAAATACTGACCTTCCTGAAACTATTTAGAGTTTTCATGTGTTGATACTCGTTAGAAAAAAACAAAACTTGAAAAAAAATCCTATGAGGATTAAGCTATAAGATAGTTTTCAGGGGAAGAAAAGAAAAAAAAAAAAGAAGAAAAAAAAAAAGGAAAACTAAATGGAAGATAGTTTTAGAGAAAGTAACGTTCATAGCACTTGGAGGTAACATAGCTGTCTGTAAACAGGATGTTTAAGGAAAAGATACTTGGTCTCTTTATGATTCTTTCTGTGGCCTTCTAACTGAAAAGTCTGACTGTGTGAACCCTGGTTATCTGTGTTACAGAAAACTGATGTGCTTTGCAAGCTGAGATTCTTCTGCAACAGAGCAAAGTATGAGACACATGGTCTTGTGGTTTGGGTTACTATCATGTAATTTACACAGACTGTGTAACAGCCAAATCTTTTTGTGATTTAAAAACTTCATTGAACTGCATAAAGGATGAATGTGCCCCGTGAAGAGTTTCTTGTGTTCGTGCACATTGCCAGTGATTTACCGCTGAGAGAAGTCCTAGCAATTGTAAACAACTAGATAATTCATCAGAACATCACACATAAATATATCTCCAGTAATTTTTATATCACAGCTAGTCTAATGCATTAACTTTTTATCTGTGGAGCTCTTCCGTAATAATCTACTTCTCATTTTATGGGATAGACAATGAAAGAATTTCTTGAAATATCTAAAAGACAACATTGGATGACAAAAGGGGAGAGACAGAATGGGTTTTGAGGTGTCGATGCAGTATTACAGATTGTGTTGCCATTCATAGAGGAGAAGACTACTTTGGTTATGATACCAAAAGATTTCTCTTCCACATCTGTGAGCTACACTAATTATTTTGCGCTTAGAAGCTTAAAAGATCCTGAGAAGGTAATTTCAACCTCTTAATAAAGGCTACATGGCTAACATGATATTATTCACTTTGTGTGATTTAGATTAACACATATCATTCTCGGTGAAAACTGTTGAATTAAGAGTTTTATTTTCACATATCCTGGATATCAGAAATTAGAAGACTACGTAAATTGTCAGAGGTTTCAGTTTGCAAGTCTACTGAAGCTTGTAAATGCCTGATTAATGTTTAAGCGCAGAAGAAACCCTACTACTGAATTCAGGTGGGACCGTATTTTTGTGAAGCAGCACATCTGGTTTTAGTACCCCCCTGTGCACCTTTGTACCCACACATACCCTCCCCACTATGTCCGTGTCTCCCCCATGCACACCCCCATCTCCTGCTCCAGCCCACTCCCTTCACCCACACGAGTTTTTAACCCACGCGAGTTGTTTCCCCCCTGCGCCCCCTGCTCTCCTATCTCCTGCCCTGCCTCCCTCCTTTCCCTCCTCCATATTCCACACCACCACCCCCCATCATCCATCAGGCTCCAGACCCCTGGTGTGCTGCCTGCACCCTGTTCTCTGTCGTTTGTTCTTCTTCTTTTCCTTACAAGTTGTTGTTGTTGTTTCTTTTTAATGATGATTAAACTGTTTTCGTTTCAAGCGACGAGTTTTCTCACTTTTGCCCTTCCGATTGTCTCCCCGTTCCGCTGGGGGCGGGGGAGCGAGTGAGCGGTCGCGTGGGCCTTTGTTGCCGGCTGGCGTTAAACCACGACATGAGGTGAGTTGCAAGCCCTGCCTGGCTAATGCTGGAGGCTTTCTGTGTTCCTCCTGCCATCTTGACGGGCCGTCCTTGTTCTTCATCACCGCTTTATAGCGAGCGCCTCTCGCTCTGTAAGCGGCAGTACTGGGGCCATGTTGCAGGCGGCAAAGGGCAATTGTGACGCTTGCTGGCAGGAGCGGCAAGGAGTGCGGAGCCACGATCCTGTAGGGAGCAAAGATGGAACCTCAAGGGCTCTATGGTCCTCTGCTGAGGACATCTAATATCCCGACAGGCCTCTTTGCTTTCCCTGCCTCAACGTCTGATTACTTTGAACGCCGGAGGGCAGGGCGGTACGTAACACCGTGCAGCGTCTCTTCGATAAGAGACAAGCCCCCCGCAAGGAGCCTTGCGTGCGTGCGTGCAGGATTAGGAGAGCAGCGTTCTGATAGCACGGAGGTGCCCACCCCGACTGAGCCCCAGGGTCGCCGGGGTATCGCTCGCTTGCAGGTGGGCTGCTTGCATCTGGTGAGCTGGGCCGCGGCCTTTCCTGCCGAACAGAGCTGCCCCTCTGGCACGAAGCAGCTTTGGGTCTCTTGTGGCCTGCCTTCAGGCTGTCACCTGAACCAGGCTTTATATTTTGTTGTAGATCTCTCGCCAGCGTCTGCTGACTGGCTGCTGTTGCTCCCGCAACCCTGATGCCCCATGCAGAGGGATACAGCAGTCCCTGGGGCTTGCTCCAGGGGACACCCCTTTTCTTCCCCCCCCCCCCCCCCCCCCCCCCCCCGCATTTGCAGGTTCCCTGTGCTGCTTCTCCTCTCTAGATAAGGGGGGGGGGGGGGGCAGGGACAGAAGAGGCCGCCCAAATTGTCTGTTCCTTGCACATGACTGCTGTAAATGCTCCAGCCGCTCGGGTGCTTTTTGGAAGGGAGGCGATGAAGAGGAGTGCCCGGGCTGCGAGTGGGGAGAGGGCAGGGCGACGTCAGCCCTGTGCCCCCAGTAAGGAGTTGCCGCCTGCGGCTGGTCTGTACTGGGCTGAGCTGTCAGTCGTCCCTCATGCAGCTGACGCTCAGAAGAGGATCGTTGCGGAGATGCGGATTCTGCTGCCCAGTGAGCGAAGGTGGGAACTGGTGTTGGGGAGGCGCGCATGCGCAGTGGCGTGAGTCGGTGGGCTCCTGCTGGTGCGCATGAGCAGTGGCACATTTACGTTGCTAGCTGCTGTTGCCTGGCAACTAAAGCACATTACGGCAGCTCGGCATGCGCGCTGCGCCTTGTACGGCGCTCTTGCTATTGCCTAGCAACCAGAACGCGTTACGGCAGCTCGGCGTCCGCGCATGCGCGCTCCCCCCTGTACGGTGCTCTTGCTGTTGCCTAGCAACCAGAACGCGTTACGGCCGCCTGGCATCCACGCATGCGCGCTGCGCCGTTTACGGCGCTCGCCGCTGTTGTCAGGCAACCAAATCGCGACACGACGCCTCGGCAAACGCGCATGCGCAGAAGTGCGGTTTTACGGCTCTCAGCCTGTTGCCTGGCTACCAAACCACGGGACAGCAGCTTGGGAGCCGCGCATGCGCGGTGGCGGCCCCTTGCGCCAGCGCTCTCTTTCGCCACCTAACGACCAAAGTCCGGTACTGCAGCTGGGGTGCTGCGCATGCGCGCTGGCGCGTTCTGCCAAGCCCTCGCCGCTGCCACCCCGCGGCCAATGTTCGGTACTGCAGCTCGGAGGCTGCCAGTGCGCGGGGCTGCCCCGGTCCTGCACGTGCCGTCCGACGGTACCGGCAGTGCGGCCCCGGGGGGAAGTGCCGCCGCGCTCGTTGCTTCCTCCCTCCCGGTAAGGAAACGCCGCTGCCGCCCCGCGGGCGCGGTGCCGGCGGGCGCTCCGCGCGCAAAGCGCGGAACAGCAGCGCCGGCACCGCACAGGTGCGCGGCAGCAGTGCCGCCGCCGCTGGTGCCGCCTTGCGGACAAAGTGCGGTACTGCGGCCCGGCGTTCGCACGTCGTCGTACGGCCGGCGCGCATGCGCGGTCCCCGGGAGCAGCGTGGCGGCGCGCAGGGAGCGGGGCCGGTGGGTGCCTCCTGCCCGCCCGGGGCTGGCGGGACGGGAAGCTGCGAAGCGGCCGCCGCGGCAGGCTCCCGGTCCGCCGGAGGCGAGCCGGGCCAGGGCAGCGCCGGGCAGGTCCCCGAGAGCCGACAGAAGGGAAGAGGGGACGGAGGCGGGCACCCCCCAGGCGCGTCCAGCGGGCGCCTACCCCGAGTCGCCGGAGCTCCCCCGGCGCCTTCCTCCGGCCCCGCTCGGCCCCTGCGGCTGCCTCCGGCTGCAGCCCCTCCCCTGAAGCCTGTGCTGCAGCCGCAGGCAGCCCCCGAGCCCTGTCGTGAGGGCGGCAAGCTGGCCCTCCGGTGTTCTCGACTCTCCCTTAACGCGTGTGCCGTTAGCAGCGGCGCGGGGAAGGAAAACCGCTTGCCGCCCTTTACGGCGGCGTGGCGCCCTCCGTTTCACGACTATGGGACGCCGCGCTTTCCGGCAGCGTGGCGTGCACGTCGAAAACCGCTTCCCCCCCTTTACGGCGGTGTGGCGCCCTCCATTTCACGGCTATTGGACGCCGCGCTTTCCGGCAGCGTGGCGGGCACGTCGGAAACCGCTTGCCGCCCTTTACGGCGGTGTGGCGTCCTCCGTTTCACGACTATGGGACGCTGCGCTTTCCGGCAGCGTGGCGGGCACGCCGGAAACTGCTTGCCACCCTTTACGGCGGCGTGGCGCCCTCCGTTTCACGACTATGGGACGCCGCGCTTTCCGGCAGCGTGGCGTGCACGTCGAAAACCGCTCCCCCCCCTTTACGGCGGTGTGGCGCCCTCCATTTCACGGCTATTGGACGCCGCGCTTTCCGGCAGCGTGGCGGGCACGTGGGAAACCGCTTGCCGCCCTTTACGGCGGTGTGGCGTCCTCCGTTTCACGACTATGGGACGCCGCGCTTTCCGGCAGCGTGGCGTGCACGTCGAAAACCGCTTCCCCCCCCTTTACGGCGGTGTGGCGCCCTCCATTTCACGGGTATTGGACGCCGCGCTTTCCGGCAGCGTGGCGGGCACGTCGGAAACCGCTTGCCGCCCTTTACGGCGGTGTGGCGTCCTCCGTTTCACGACTATGGGACGCTGCGCTTTCCGGCAGCGTGGCGGGCACGTCGGAAACTGCTTGCCGCCCTTTACGGCGGTGTGGCTCCCTCCGTTTCACGACTACGGGACGCCGCGCTTTCCGGCAGCGTGGCGGGCACGCCGGAAACTGCTTGCCGCCCTTTACGGCGGCGTGGCGCCCTCCGTTTCACGACTATGGGACGCCGCGCTTTCCGGCAGCGTGGCGTGCACGTCGAAAACCGCTTCCCCCCGCTTTACGGCGGTGTGGCGCCCTCCATTTCACGACTGTTGGACGCCGCGCTTTCCGGCAGCGTGGCGGGCACGTCGGAAACCGCTTGCCGCCCTTTACCTCGGTGTGGCGTCCTCCGTTTCACGACTATGGGACGCTGCGCTTTCCGGCAGCGTGGCGGGCACGTCGAAAACCGCTTGCCACCCTTTACGGCGGCGTGGCGTGTTTCTTTTCACGACGAAAAGACGCCGCGCTTTCCGGCAGTGTGTCTGGCACGTCCGAAACCGGTTGCTGCCCTTTACGGCGGCGTGGCGTGTGCCTTTTCTCGAAGAAGGGACGCCGTGAAACGTGTTAAGTTGTAAGACTTCACAGCCACGAGCTGATGGGCCACAGTTCTCTCCGAGCATGAAGCGCTGTAAGTTTTAGTTTCTTGCACAGCAGTGACTCTTTTCAACATTAGTAACTATACAACAGGGTAAAAGGCAAATTTAGTGAAGAATAATGTGTCGTTCTCAGAGTAGCTGTTTGCATTTCACCATTATGCAGTTGCTTTCTATCGCAGTTCTGTTGGCACATGTCTTAGAATTCGGTTAATCCTCTCCTGAACTCATTTACACTTTTGGCTTCAACTGCATCACTGACAATGTGTTTCACAATAGAAAAATTATTTCCTTTAAAAAAAAGGGGAGGGGGGGGATAAGAAGAAGGGGTGGAGGAAGCGGGGATAAAAAAAATCTGTTGTCTGCCAGTGCTGTGGGCTGCTCACTCATTTTTCTGTAGAACTCCTGGGGGGGGGGGGTTTGTTGTTGTTGTTTTTCTGCCTTCAGCCTATTAGCTTCTCCTCTGCACCTTTGGTCATTTCCTGAAGTTTGTCTGTAGTTTCCTACATTAGTAGGTAAATGTATCTATTTTACTTTACAGAGCTTTGCTAGTTTTTTAAATTATACAAGTAATTTAAATCTTGGAACAAATGTCTTTGCTTATTGATTTTTGTGAGTAGCTGCAAAAATCTTATTTATTAGTTGCCCCTTTTAAAATTAAAATAAAAATGAATGCTATGCAAGAAATAGGTTGCAAGTAACTGTTAGGGTCTTACTACTGCTCGCTGTTGAGAGATCGTGGGAAGTGCAGAGAGTTTGTGTTAAAAGTTATGGGCATTTTTCAAGATAGTTTTCCAGGTCTGAGGCATGCTGAAATATCTCTTTCCTGTGATAGTGTGTTTAGTTTCATTGACTTCAGCGGAACACACAGAATACATTGACTTAAACTAGTTGAGAATCTTATGATAAGGTTTTATACTCTACCTAACCTAGTGTTGTGATGACTTGTCCTCTGAACTCAAAATTATGTTTGATGATCTTAACAGGAGGCCGGATCTTTGATCTGGAAATTATGCTGATAGTGACATTACAGAATCCAGGCTTGTGACTTCACAGGTTTCTTGCAGCCCCTCAAGTTCATGAAGGACAATAAAGACCCATTCTTTTTTGTTCTTGTGCTATAATCAGTGATGGAAGTATGACATTGTCAGTTGTAAGAAGTGGCTTAACTGCTGTTGGAGTCTGCTTTTATGCCTGAAAAACCTGTTGATTTGCATGGGTTTGCACAGCTTATGCTAATGATACAGCTGGAATGAGACAGGATCTTGTGTAGTCTGCAAGGGCTGTATATGGTCCTGGTTTATAGCTGGGTGGGAGGGATTGGTTCAAGTTACTTCTTATTTGCCCTATTTAATATCTTAAATAGGAGTGAACAGGGTGATTGGAACAGTTTCATTTTTACAAGAGGAAATTTATAAATCAGGTTTTATCCTTTGTTAGAATTAAGATAGGTATTTACTGGAGACAACGAGTCTAGCCTGAACACTGAAACACCTCCATTTTGGGCACGCTATTAGAACTTTTTTAAAATTTTCAAATCATAACAGTCTGTCAGTTTATGCTTGTTGAGTCTGAGACATTACATGATGCCCTTTGAACAGGTAAATATTGCGAATAATTGATATTTGGTTTGTAGACTATACCTTTTGTATGCTCTAAAGTCGTCTGTTGTTTCCCTTTCATTTGTAGAAGCTCTGTTCATCAAACCATATAAGCACATACCTAAATTCAGTGTTAAACTTCCTGAATTGCTCTAAACTATTGTGTTGCTGTAAACTGTTTTGGCTGATAAACCTAAGCGGTCAGCTTGGTATTCCTACGTGTATGTGTGATTAAGATGCAATAGCTCAGAACAAGTTACCAGGCAACTGCATGCTCCAGCTGCATAGGAGGCACAAAGCACCTAGCCCGTTCCTTGTAATCAGTGGGAAAGTACAGATTCTCCTGTGACCTTGGTCACTCTTGTCTATAACATATTAGATAAGAGTATTTTGATACTCCTCTCGCAGTGGGAGAAACACTGCTTGTGTCTGTGCAGTGTGCGAAAATCACTTTACCAAGATGCTTTTATTTCTAAAACCCTTGGAAAAAAAACTCAAAACAAAACGGAATTTTAAAACTTTTTTAATCCAAGGCAAACTTCAGGATTCTCATTCTTACAAAGTATTTTACAATTGTGTAACCTTGTGGACTGTACGGAGAATGAGGATCTTGCATGTGACGTATTCAAAAGTTTCATTTTCGGTGTTCTACACACTTCTACTGATCTCAGTGCCTTTGTTTCCTAACGGTAAGTGGCAACAGACGATGCGTATGGGTTTCAAGGCCCTGTGGAACAGAGAAGGTAGTTTGCCAGTGTTCTTACTGCTGTTGCAGACATTCTTTCAGTGGATTGTAAGTGGCACGTTCCAAGTACCTTTTCCTACCATTGCTGCGTTTTGTTTTGTTTTTTTTTTTTTTTTAAATCCAGAAGAATGTTTCTGTACTTCCCTTCCCTATAGGTGCATGTTGATTTACATTGCATGCTATTGCAGTGTTCTTAGTCTACCAGTTACAGATTACTCCTTTCAGTTCTTGTGCATTTCTGAATGTGTATCTACCTATATACCTACTAAACTCACATTTATTCAGACATGGTATGCAACTGCTACGGAAGTCAGCTATTGTGTTAGTTACGGTGTTTGCCCCGTCAGTTGTTTTACTGTCTAATAAGTACCTGATGACAGAGAACGGGAGTGTCAGAAAATAGACAAGTCAGGCTTTATATTAGAAATGGTTTTCATAAGATTTAAGAGAACACAGTTTTGGAATAAGGATTTACATACCGCTCCCGGTGTTCTGTTGGGCTAACGTTTTGCAAGAAGCTGAGGTGTTTAACTTTCAAAAGCTGTTTATGTAAATTGGCTTACCTATGAGTACTCTCCTTCGACTGTGTGTAACGAAGAAATAAATGTGCATATCTAGACACGTGCATGTGCAGATATAATTGTAAGTGCAGAGCTGGGGATGATGCTTGTGTTTGAGGGTAGAAATACAGAGAGGGACAGCAGTGGGGAAAGAAGAACCTTTGAAGATAGTCTAGTGTTGCTCTCATTCTAGAGGTGAATGATCAACTTTCTGTACCATTCTTGACAAATGCTTGCCTAATTTATTCTTAAACATTTCCTGTAATTATTACTACTGTTGCAAAGATTGCCACATACCCTAAGTTTTTCAGGTTGTAATTTAAGCCCCATGATTCCATGTAACTGTGTGCAGTGGATGTACACAAAAGTTCTTCCTTATAGCTACCTTTTAGAGTTTAAACATTGTTATTTCTCTTCAGTATTGCCCTTTCCAGGTTAAGCGGCTGTTTTTCAATTTACGCTTTGAAGTCAGACTCCTGTACATCGTTGAGCACCCTCTTGGACTTACTGTAGACCCTCACCAGTTGTACTACACCCTTCTTGAAAAGCAGTACATCATCTGGAGGGTTCAGCAGCTAATCCGTGCAAATGTAGTGCTGCAGAAATAATGCTTGGATGTACTAACTCAAGTGTGATGTGTGAGGAGGAATCACTGGGCCTTTTGATTAGCAAGAAACGGTACATAAGAACTAGGTGACAGAAATAGGACATGAAGCTGGCATCCTGGTCTTCAAGCTTACAGTGCAGCTCCGTGGGCTTTGGCTGACTACAGAAGAGCGTGAGGCACAGGAGAGAACTGCTGCTGGATCTTAGTGAAAGATGGTAAGTCATTTGGAGAGAGGTTTTCAAAGCCAGGAATTCAAGTCGGGTGCCCAATTCCAGATTGCCTGTGAAATCATGGTGTACTGCCCTCGCTTGTCTAACTTTGTGTTGTATATTGTCTAGCAGCTTTTCTTTCAAAGTTAACAAAGTTACACTTGTGTGATAGGTGATGTAATGATCTCATAATAATAGGCAAAATCCAAGTCACAGAAAATGCCAGCATTTGAAAGAGAGCCCTGATAAATTGCTAGTGCCTTATACCACTGCCACTTACCAGGCCTTCCATGTTAGAGCTGTCTTAATCATTGATGCTGTTTCCTCAGACTTGGAGCTGTAATATCTGCTTCTTGTTTCAGGGGTTATTATGAAGTTGCTGATGGTACTGCCTTAGCCCTTTGGCTAAGAAGAATAGCAAATAATTTGTGGATTATCTGTAGAAGCAGCAGCCAAACAGCATTCTCTTCCAATCAATAGGGAAGAAAGCTGCTGCATCGGTTTGTCTGGGTTCCCTAATACCAAAGGTCTTTCTCACATTCATTGATCCTTTTATGTTTTCCAACTTGTTCAGGGTCAGTTGATGACCGGAGCGAACTGTCACGTCTTTGAAAAGTGCTTGTAACTGTGAAAAGAGGTTTGTTGACTTCCTCACGTGATAAGTAGACATTGAAGAAATTGCATGTTGCTCATCTCTTAAGTCAGAGTCCGGAATTAGATACTGTGTTACTAGAAAATAAAATACAACTGGGCCCCTTGAGACAGAAATGTACTGATGAAATCGTGTGATATTATTATAGAGACATAGTGACTGTTTTCTCAACTAACAAACAGATCCTAGGCAAAAATAACGTTCGTTCCAGGTAATTCTGGTCAGTCTCCCAAGGCAGTGGATCTGCTCTGCAAATGAGAAAAAGTGGACCTAAATATTGGAACAAGAAGGGCTATTTTTCTTCCCCAGTTCAAAATGGGCACAGCAGAGCCTGTATAGTATTCAAATTGGCAGCAGCTCCTTCGCCTGCTTGTTAGCAGACAGAGCAGAATCTGTACTTTCTCCTGTATGGCTCTTGAAAGAAACTTGGTTGAACTCATTTGCTTGTTGGAAAAAAAAGTGGGATGTTGGATCAAGTGCAACTGTAGCAAATACTGACCTTCCTGAAACTATTTAGAGTTTTCATGTGTTGATACTCATTAGAAAAAAAACAAAACTTGAAAAAAATCCTATAAGGATTAAGCTATAAGATTGTTTTCGGGGGGGGGGGGGGGAAAAGAAAAAAAAGGAAAACTAAATGGAAGATAGTTTTAGAGAAAGTAACGTTCATAGCACTTGGAGGTAACATAGCTGTCTGTAAACAGGATGCTTAAGGAAGAGATACTTGGTCTCTTTATGATTCTTTCTGTGGCCTTCTAACTGAAAAGTCTGACTGTGTGAACCCTGGTTATCGGTGTTACAGAAAACTGATGTGCTTTGCAAGCTGAGATTCTTCTGCAATAGAGCAAAGTATGAGACACATGGTCTTGTGGTTTGGGTTACTATCATGTAATTTACACAGACTGTGTAACAGCCAAATCTTTTTGTGATTTAAAAACTTCATTGAACTGCATAAAGGATGAATGTGCCCCGTGAAGAGTTTCTTGTGTTCGTGCACATTGCCAGTGATTTACCGCTGAGAGAAGTCCTAGCAATTGTAAACAACTAGATAATTCATCAGAACATCACACATAAATATATCTCCAGTAATTTTTATATCACAGCTAGTCTAATGCATTAACTTTTTATCTGTGGAGCTCTTCCGTAATAATCTACTTCTCATTTTATGGGATAGACAATGAAAGAATTTCTTGAAATAAACAAAACATTGGATGAGAAAAGAGGAGAGACAGAGTGGGTTTTGAAGTGTTGATGCAACACTACAGATTCTGTTGCAGTTCACAGAGGAGAAGGCTACTTTGGTTTTGATACCAAAATATTTCTCTTCCACATCTGTAAGCTACACTAATTATTTTATGCTTAGAAGCTTAAAAGATCCTGAGAAGTTAATTTCAAGCTCATAGTAAAGTCTACATGGCGAACATGATATTATTCCCCTTGTGTGGTTTAGATTAACACGTATCTTTCTCAGTGACAACTATTAAACTGAAAGATTTATTTTCACATATCATGGATATCAGAAATGATAAGAGTACGTAAATTGTTGGAGGTTTGGACTTAAAAGTCTACTGAAGGCTTTAAGTGCCTGATTAATGTTTAAGAGCAGAAGAAACCCTACTGAATTCAGGTGGGACCATGTTTTTGTGAAGCAGCACAACTTGTTTTAGTACACCCTGTGCACTTTTGTACCCACACATACCCTACCCCCTGTGTCCGTGTCTCCCCCATATGCTCCTCGCTGCTCCAGCCCACCCCCTTCACCCACACGAATTTTTAACCCACACGAGTTGTTTCCCCCTGCGCCCCCTGCTCTCCTGTCTCCTGCCCTGCCTCCCTCCTTTCCCTCCTCCATATTCCACACCACCACCCCCCATCATCCATCAGGCTCCAGACCCCTGGTGTGCTGCCTGCACCATGTTCTCTGTCATTTTTTTTCCTTCTTTTCCTTACAAGTTGTTGTTGTTTCTTTTTAATGATGATTAAACTGTTTTCGTTTCAAGCCACGAGTTTTCTCACTTTTGCCCTTTCCGATTGTCTCCCCGTCCCGCTGGGGGCGGGGGAGCGAGTGAGCGGTCGCGTGGGCCTTCGTTGCCGGCTGGCGTTAAACCAGGACACGAGGTGAGTTGCAAGCCCTGCCTGGCTAATGCTGGAGGCTCTCTGTGTTCCTCCTGCCATCTCGACGGGCCGTCCTTGTTCTTCATCGCCGCTTTATAGCGAGCGCCTCTCGCTCTGTAAGCGGCAGTACTGGGGCCGTGTTGCAGGCGGCAAAGGGCAATTGTGACGCTTGCTGGCAGGAGCGGCAAGGAGTGCGGAGCCACGCTCCTGTAGGGAGCAAAGATGGAACCTCGAGGGCTCTATGGTCCTCTGCTGAGGACATCTAATATCCCGACAGGCCTCTTTGCTTTCCCTGCCTCACGTCTGATTACTTTGCACGCCAGAGGGCAGGGCGGTAAGTAACACTGTGCACCGTCTTTTCGATAAGAGACAAGCCCCGCGCAAGAAGCCTTGCGTGCGTGCAGGATTAGGAGAGCAGCGTTCTGATAGCACGGAGGTGCCCACCCCGACCGAGCCCCAGGGTCGCCGGGGTATCGCTCACTCACAGGTGGGCCGCTCGCATCTGGTGCGCTGGGCCGCGGCCTTTCCTGCCGAACAGAGCTGCCCCTCTGGCACGAAGCAGCTTTGGGTCTCTTGTGGCCTGCCTTCAGGCTGTCACCTGAACCAGGAGTTATTTTTTGTTGTAAATCTCTCGCCAGCGTCTGCTGACTGGCTGCTGTCGCTCCTGCAACCCTGATGCCACATGCAGAGGGATACAGCAGACCCTGGGGCTTGCTGAGGTGCACCGCAGGGTCCGTATGCCGCATGGCCACATAGCATGCAAGCGAGCGAGGCTCCTTGCCTAGGAAGCCTCGTCTTGCAAGACCTGTGTTACTCCTAGGGGGAGGACGGCCGTGCTGCCGGAGTTACAGAAGAGGTGGGGAGCGGGAGAGGAGCAGAAAGAATCATCTGAACTGGCAAATTCTCCTGGCAGTGCCAAGAACAAGAGCTGTGGTGAGCCCCGGGCCCTCGGGGCCCCGTCTCCCCTCTTCGGCGTTCTGGTCCCTCCCTGCCCCTCCCTCCCCTGGTCCCTTCTCTTTCCCACACCCCTGCCCATTTTTTCTTTTTTTTTTTTTTCTTTCCTCCCTTGTACCTCTGATACTGAAAAGCTGGTCAAAGAAACTCCCTAAGACTCGTTTTGGAGTTTTAGAAAGCGGGCATTCTTCATTGCAGTGCTGGATGCACGGGGGATAGTTCCACCTAGTGTGCATGCCACAGCTTTAGCACAAACAGGTTATATAGAATAACTAATTGCTTATTAATCAGATTAGTACACATATACATAAAAACGACGGCAAACGATTATCATAGTACTGCCTACATCCAATCATGCGCAATGAAGGATCCATTTGAGATGAAGGGCTGCTTTTGCGACCACCGACCCATTTGAAGTTCTTGCTGGCTGTCCTCGAAGTCTTTATTCTTGTCCTTGTTCTTTGATCTTGAAGCTTAATGCAGTTTCAATCACATGTGGTCAGTTTCAGCATTGTTCTCATTTAGCGTACAGGAACATCTAGTCATAAGAGCAAAGAACTGCAAAACTTATGAATAATTACTAGTTAGTCACTTCACTACACTTTTGTAATTATGTCCCCAGGTACCCTTTGTCTACTGTTTCAACAATAATGTTAATACATGATCATTTATCAAATCTCACTTATACAGTTATCTAACAGCAAACCAGTTTTCATCAGTCTACATTCTAAAGGAAGTGTTGTATTGTGAGCTGACCTGTTTAGCTCGAGTCCTAATTAGGGCAGCCGCTAGCCTCTCCCTTTGCTGGAATTCCTCTACTCATTTGGTGTTATTTTCTTAATATGCTGAAATACAGTTTGTGATTTTAATTTTTCAGATGTGTTGTCATAAGGGTGTGGTGATGCTCAACAGATGCCCCATCCTGTGGGAAGCACCCCCTCCATGGGGCAGGCAGTGTGGATTATCTGGTGTTGGGTCAAGAACCCAGAGCGGAATTGCTGTTGCAGATTATCCCAGATGAGGTTACCTACTCTGGATTACCTGGGTGGAGCCCCTGGTGAAGGTAAACCTCATGCATGACCCCCCCCAGCCTGTGCATGTTCTTGTGCACATATCTTACACCGCAAACTAGCCATCTAACCCACCTTCCCTGTGAGTTTTTTCCCATGCCGATTGGTGGGGGCATCACCCCCTTCCCCCCACCCGCTGTGTATCCCTCAAGTTCCATGTTTTCTTGGTGTCATTTGTGGCTGCAGCCCCCCTCCCCCCCCCCCCCAAACCGCGGGGGTGTGGCTTCTGCTGACCCTTTCCTGCATGACTGCAGGGGGTGTTGTTGCCCCCCTGCCCTGCCCTGGCCTGTCCTTGTAGGGCATGGCTGCTGCCTGTTCCCCCCCATGTATTTCCATGGGGTTTTTTTGGTGTCTTTTGTGCTTTGGGGCTCTTGTACCTCTATTAAGGGAGTCAGCTGGAGACATGCTCAGGGGGACTCTGCATCATTGGCTATTCACAGGAAATAATTTGTTTTGCAACCAGAGATATTTTGGAGACGGAATTCTTAAGGGATCTAATTCTGCTTTTTGATTCATTCCTATCCAGAAGGTAGTTCTGGTAGAAGTAAGGAGGTATGCACAGTCTTGCTAGAAATGAAGCATAACCCCAGAGTGTTTTGGCTTTTTTATAGGAAACTAAAGCACATCATTTTTGATAACAACATTGTCATTGCATTTAATGAGCTAGTTTCCTACCTAGTTTGGAAGGGCATCTATTGTTTTCTATCTAGGCCCCAGACAAATTAAGTTGAATTCCCTACCTGGTCCCATTGCTGATGCAATAGGTGTAGCTGTAGCACAGGAGCAGGTATCATCGTTGGTCAGTAAGGGTCACTTTCTCTGTTCAGGGTCTCGTTTGCTGTAAATTTAAGGCAGGTGAGAACAGTGCTGCTGCTCCTCCAGCTGACTTTATAGCTGCTGGTGGTTTGCCCTTCCCCTTTCCCAGGGGATTGTGCTAAGGGTGGTGGGCGGGGTCTCGGGGGTATTTGAGCCACAGCCTCTGCTGAGGGAGCTCATTGTGCTCCTGGGTTTCTCTGGTGTTGGTGCTCAGCTCTTCCTTGAGTGCTTTGCAGCTTTTGAGCTGGCTCAGCCCTTTGGGAAGAGGTGTCTGCCTGAGGTAAGAGCTTCAGGACCAGTCAAGGTTCAGCAGCATGTATGGTAGAAAGTAACACTTTGTCCTGGGTTCAGCTGGGATAGAGTTAATTTTTACAGGAACCTGGGACGTGGGGGGCATAGCTGGGGCAGCTGACCTGAACTAGCCAAGGAGCTATTCCATACCATGTGATATCATGCTCAGCATATAAATGGGTATCGGGCCCGGGGAGCGCTCGACTTTCGGTGGGGGAAGTGGTGGAGTGTCGGGTTCCGGGTGGTGAGCAGTTGCACTGTGCATCACTCTCTTTGTTTACTCTTTCGTTAGTACCGTTGTTGTTGTTGTTGCAATTTTGTTTTGTGTTGTCCCAGTAAACTGCCTTTATCTTAACCCTTGAGGTTCCTTTTTTTTTTTTTTCCTTTTCTCTCCTCTGTCTCCTCCCTATCCCACCGGAGGGGGGCAGGAGGAGTGAGCGAGCGGCTGCGTGGTCCTTTGTTACCGGCTGGGCTGAAACCACGACACACTTGTATGCAGCTTTTTTTTTCCCCCCTTTCTTTTTTTCAGGTCAGTAATTTTGTTTTGAGTGTTCTGTTTCTCGAAATGAGCATTCAGTGATGGAGTTAAGTATTCTTTATTGCAGCGCTGGAAGAACGGAGGATCGCTCCTCCAAATGTGCTTCCTGGCAGGGACTAATTGTATAGGTTAAATACCTGCCTTACATACATATTCATAAAGTTTCTGAGAAATAATGTACATATTCATTGATTTTCCGAGAAGTCATTAGCATATGTAAACGTCCTTTACGCATGCGCGTTGAAGGTCTTCGGTGGTCTTCTGGAGTCCTCTGCTGGTCTTCCATAGTCTTCCTCACTTGTCCGCTGTTTGAACTTTGTTGTACGAGTTTGCGCAGTACGATCCCCTTCTGGGCCCCACAAACAACTTCTCTGCTTATCACCTAGCTTTTGGCTCAGTCACCACAAGAGACAGAACATATTTTCTTATCAAACAGAATACCTCCTCAAAGAGGGCATGTTATTTTGTCTTATATTACAGACACAGGAATCTTGTGCTTTATGTCCTTGGCTTGTCTACGTAAATCAACTTACAGAGGCAGTTGTTAACCTTCTAACAAATTCCTGAGTCTTTTATTTAGCAATAAACTGAGTCTAAACATACGTTCTATTTCTACATCTACTAGGCCTAGTGTCAGTTTCTGCATCAGTTCAGGGGTAGAAAGATGGTTAAATAGTATGCATTGTTTGGGTTTTTTTTTTTTTATTCTTCATGCATTGTGTTTTCCTGCAATTCCCAACTTTATTGAAGAAGGAACGTTGGTTTTTTAACAGTTCTGCTGTGTAAGTTGTTATCTCTCTTAACGGGACTGATGGTGACATTGTTTAGCAGGGGTTAGGGTGAGCATCTTGTATGTATTTGAATATGGAGTTTTAGTATTTCTGAAGAAAGCAGAAGGGCCGTGAGGCACAGTGCCCTTCAGGGTTTGGGGTGCCTTTCCTCATTGCCCACAGAATGCCACGTTGTCCCGAGAATCTTTGCAGCTGGTGGCAGGTCCCTCGTAGATTACAAGGCTTGGGACTTGACTTTCTTTTGTGGGCATGTAGCAGAGCTCAGAGTCTCTGGGGAGCTGTAGGTTAGGGGGTGCCCCCAGAATTTGGGATGTTGCTCAGAAGAGCGGCTCTTGAGGAGTAGCCACTGAAGGGGGTTCAGGAGTGCAGATGGAGGGCAGGAGGTGTCAGGAAGCAGTGGGGTTCCTTTCCTGACAGTTGAGGAGAAGAAAAGGGGTTTCTTAAGTTTTGGGACTGCTGGGGAAAGGGAGGAGGGTTCACCAGCCCTTCTCAGAGGAGTTTTGCAGTTGGATTTGAATGTCATAGAATCGTAGAATGGTTTGGGTTGGAAGGCACCATAAAGATCCTGTAGTTCCAACCCTCCCCCATGGACGCCGTCCGCAAGACCAGGTTGCTGAAAGCCCCATCTGACTTGGCCTTGAATGCTTCCAGGGAGGGAGCATCCGCAGGTTCTCTGGGCAACGCGTTCCAGTGCCTCGCCACCCCTAGTGAGAAACGTCTTCCTAATGCCTAAACTAAATGTACCCTCCTTAGGACTAAAGCCGTTACCGCCTTGTCCTATGGCTGTATTCCCTTGTAAAAAGTCCCTCTGCAGGTTTCTTATAGGCACCCTTTACGTACCGTGAAGTCTGCTATAAGGTCTCCCGAAAAGCTGCATGCCGGTGAGCGGCCCGAGAAGGTGAGGCGGTCGTCGGCCGGGTCGGTGTTGAATAGCAAAGTATTATGGGGCTGCTCGGTTCAGCCTTTACCTTCTGTTGTGGAGGTGCTGTGTGGGCTATCTTTGAATTGGATGAGTGTTTCAGGTGAGCTGTGGATTAGCGAGGAGGAGCGTGGGGCCGATGGCTTCTCACGAGTGCCACGCTAACGTGGTTTCTCTCGGTACCTTAGATACCACGAGTGATGATGGCTGCAGGGTCTGACTCTGGAATGAGCGGGGAAGTGAACACGGTGGCACTTGTGAGGAGGGGGGAGTTGGGGAAGTAGTTGGCGTTGGCCAGCGGGATGCTTACTCCCTTTTCTGATTTGTTTGTGTTTGGTTTTTTCATTGCAGATGTTGAAGAGCAATGTTCCCCTTGAGGAACATCCCAGTTAGCCCGTGTGGTTTTGTGGAGGCTGGATTTGGACCCTCGGCCCTCTGAAAGCTAAGTTGAGGGACCAGGCTGAGAGGAAGGGACAAAGCTGGGAATAGCAGGGAGGAGTTTTAAAGTTAGCACTGGAGAGAGGGCTGTCCCAAAGCAGTCGCCTTTGCGCAAGCAAAGGGAGCGGGTTGCTTTTCAGCACGAGACCCGTGTGTGCCGGGCAGGGCAGTTCCAGCCCATGTCTGCGGTGGCGTGTAGTTTGTGTAGTCTGTCTTGTGCGCTTAGACCTTCCTCAGGTCTCAATGTCCTTGTCGCGCTTTGCGCCGGAGGAGCGAGGCATGCGCTTCGGGTGCTGTCCCTAGGGTTTTGAATGCTCTTACTCATTGGCCCGGTGCCAATTTTGTGCTTCTTTTCTTGCATGGATCGGTCTTGGCGGGTTCCGGTCAGTGCTCTATGGCAGCATTTTTTCAGCCTGCATCGGCAGCTCTGCTCTCTAGCCGTCCGTTTTCTCGGACTGGGACTTCTTTCCCGCATCCTGACATCCTTAGGTCTCGACGCCAGGCTTCTGGCACATCTGTCGTCTGGGTTTTGACAGTGCTGTCTTGTAACAGGCCGCTCTGTTTGACTCCTCTGGGTCTGCTATGGAGCCTCCTGGCCTCGCGGTTGCGGCTCCGTAGGTCATCTTGCCCGACGGCGCCTCCCGTCCGGGGGTCATTCTTCTTGCCGAGAGTTTTCTCTCTCGTTGAATCACCTCGTTGGTGGCGTTCCACGTGGTGACGTTCTGCACACGGTGTGCTTGGCTTGGAGCTGCTCTGCCTGGGGGGGTGTGGAGTCAGGGGTAGGTGGAACAGCGATAAGAGTCTACGGGTGAAATGTTGATGTGCCTAGACCGTTTAGGCGAGGGTTGTACAGTCATCTCGGCTCGAGTAGCTATCAGCGGCCTGCGCGGACAGCCGTGCCGATAGTGTTTCACGGAGACGATTGGAGCCGTGTGGCAGGGGTTGTTGAGGGGCAGTGAAGCGGATTTGAGTCTCTAAGGTGTTAAGACTTGCACGTGATGGGCTTCAAGTTTGGCCCTGGTTTTTTTTGGTTGGTGGGGTGTAGGGTTTAGGGTTACTCCGTGCGGGGCCCGGACGATAGAACACCAGTATGATGATTAAAGTCGCCCCTTTATTGAGCTTAGCTGATCATTCTTACACAATTCTCTAAGTTGTTTAGAAGCTTTGATTGGCTGCTGCACGCAAGCATGTGGTGTCCACGCGCACAAGCGTAAGCGGTGATTGGTTACATCGATACTGTCCATGCGTAGAAACATAAGATACAGTTAGTTATACTCGCTCTGTACACGTGCATACACACAGGATATAATTGGCTATGTTAGAGCATGCAAAACTTGTCTTAGTCCAACCGGTCGAGATAAGCCCCTGAATTGAGGTCGGTTGTGCCAAATTCCCTTTATCGTGCAGTGTGCACCTGTGTTTTTCTAATTAGGATCTTTCTTCTTCTATCTTCTTGTTTGTTCTGTTCAGAGCCTTCAAAGGTGTCTGGAACTCTCTTGCGACCATGAGCTACTTTCAGGCCCAGTAACTAAGTTCCATATAATTGAACCCTACAGTGGGCAGGGGTGTGTGTGTGTTGGGGTTTTTTGTTGTTTTTTTGTTTGTTTTTTGGTTGTGTGTTTTTTTTGGTTTTTTTTTTTTTGTTTTTAACATGACAGGCTGTAGCTGCATTCCAGATGGTCTTTGTAGATGGAATCAAGACCTCTGGAGTTGTGAAGCTCTTGCTCTGCATCCAGGTGACTCATTCAATATGTTTGGTTTTTTTTTTCAGATGTGGAGGGACAGGATGTGTCCCACAGAGCGATGGGGGAAGGCAGCAGAGCACTGTAAGGAGTTGAGTCCGTGAGTGGACTCTGAAGGAAGATGCGTCTGGTGGCTCTATGAGACTGCTTTGCTTTGCTGTGTTTTGCAGTTTTCTTGCATTGTATTGGTCTGTATTTGCCTTTGCCTTGTGTTGTTTTGTTGTGTATTTGTATTGACTGTCATGTGAGACTGTCTCGAATTGCCTGGCCCTGCATTGTGTTTTGTATTGCAGTGCTGTGTACTTGTATGGATTGCCACCTGAGACTGCCTTGCCTTCTACGGTTCTGTATTGGTTTTGTATTGTTTTGGTCTGTACTTGTATTGACTGTCACGTGAGAGTCTCTTGCATTGGCCCTGTTCTGTTTTGTCTGGTATGGCAAGGCTCTGAGTTGTTTTGCCTTGACTGAGGTAAGAGTACTGCCTTGTATGGCATTACATTTGCATGTGAATTACACGGCTCTATGTTTGTGTGTGTCTTGTATGGCATCGTAGAGGCAGCGTAGAAGGTTTAATGACTTCAGGCTCTTTGCATGCAGAGTTGAGGGGATCACAATTGGACTGTGAACTAGCATTGAGTAAGGCAGGAACTGGGCAATGGTGTTCATCTTGTTTATGCAGATGCTTTGTGGCAAGTCTCTAGAAATGGTCAAGGCCTTGAGGTCTGAGTAGCAGCGTGATGGGTCTTGGAGCGATCGGTAACTTTGGGACAGCTCTGTGTTTGTGATGCTCTGGTTTTTTCAAGTGTCATGGAGGACACTGGCTGTGAGGATGTGTTATTTTTGGAATAGGTGGGAAGCAGGGTAGGGGAGTGGTGGAGGACTTCTCTCTCGAGGATGAAGTGTCTGTTGACAAGCTTTGTGTGTTGTTTTTGCAGGTGATGACAGGGCACGAGAGGTGCTCGAAGGAACCTTGCGTTTAGGTGACATGGCGCTACGGAGGTTGGACTGTGACACGTGGCACTGTGAAAGCTAATTATCGGGTTGAAAATGCGCGGATGGTGGAGATGATGGTGCGTGTTGAAATGTTGGTGTAACGGAAGGGCAGTTTGTGGGGAGGTTGGTTGGAAGGAGGTTGGGCTGGGGCCTGGGTTTTTGCAGGTAGGGTGCTTTTTTGAGGCCCCTGCTGCTGCAGACGGGGTGACGGCCTCTTGAGGCCTGTGGACGGTATGATGGATGAGTTGAGAGTGAGGGCTGGCGTTCATGTGATCTGAACGAGTGGTGTGTTGTGAATGTCTCTAACCTTGTAGGGTTCTGTGGTTAAGCCTTTTTGTTTTTTTTTTCCTTTCAGGTTGGATGTAGAGTTGAGATGTTTTTCAGGGAATTAGGAAAAAAAACCCAGACTTAGAATAAAAAACCCCAGCTGGGATATGGGTTGGTTTTTGGTGTGTCCTCCCCTGCCCCATTTATTTTTTCTTTTCCCTGGTCCCAGCTGCTCCATGAGGCAATGTTGATCGCCAGTGTTTGGACTGGGGTCTGCCTCGGGCCTGGGTTTTCAAAGGCAGGGCGATTTTTTTGTTTGTTTTTTTTTTTTTTTTTTTTTTTTTTTTTTTCCAAGGCTCCCGGGAACGGTGTTCCTGTGGAGCGCTCCCCTGGAACCTGGTAATTGCCAGTCAGCACAGAGAGATATGTTGTTCGGTGGATGGCCTTTGGAAGACAGTTGAGGATTTTGTGGGGGGAGTTGGACTAGATGGCCAGCATGGAGTAGGCCAGGGTTGTGAAGTGCGTGACTGTAACTGTATTTGTCTGTGGTAGGTTTGTAAAATATTTGGTTGCTCTTTGTAGCTTGTGATGTAATGATATTTTTCAATTTCTGGTTTTGTGTCGAGGTGTGGAAGTGGACGGTCTGTCAAGATGATTGGAGGTCACTCGTTTGGTGCCCGGGAACAGGGATCATGCCGGTAATGTCACCTCAGGGAGTAAAACTTCTGGATGTGCAGCGATGTATGTAATGGGAGCGAGGAATGTGGAAAAGACCACTCTGTAGAGCATTGCAGGTACTAAATAGTGGCATTTCTTCTTCAGGTAATGCTAGATTTTTGGAGTTTACATGTATTTGTAAAAATAGTGATTAAAAGAGGACTAAATCTAATAGTGTCAAATATTTGACGAGTGAGGCCATAAGTCTTTTCTATATATTGTAGAAAAAGTACATTGTAGAATTGGATTGAAATACTGACATAGCTGAATCTATGTGGAATGAGTAATGGACCAAATGAAGCACTAAAAATAAAATGTAAAAAAGACAGGTAATTATGTGTCCTTGTGGGAATCACAGTACTAATGGCAATCACAAAGGGAAGTGTAGAGGGAAGCATGGGCGTTTAGTGCCCATAGGTAAACTTAGCTGTTGAAGTAAGTGAAAGTGTCTGTTGGAATTAGGCATCCAAGGGCGAGTTGTAGATACCTTGAGGTAAATGTAGCTGCTGCTGGGTTAATGGAAAGGGGGTGCATTCCTTCCTCTAGTGATTGCAGAACTTTGAAATTGGAGCTGTAGGTAGAGAACCGTGAAATGGGCTCGGGCGTGGTGCGGCGCCGAAATGGGCTCGGGCGCATGTGTTACTTTTCTTAAAGGGGCTGAGGTACTGTGTAACTCTGAAATGGGCTTGATGAGTGGATAACATGTGTGTAATATGTGAGGGGTTTTTTTATTCTGTTGTCCTTCTCTTTCCCTGACCCTTTGTGGTGCTCTCTACTCTTTTCATTCATGTCTTCTCTCTCTCTCTCCAACCTCCTGTGCTTTTCATAGTCTCTCTCTATCTCTTGTCATTATTATCATCTGACGCTCTGTGTTACTTTCTGTCCCATCGTATCATGTTGTATGTTTCTCCTGCTTTTTTCTTCATCTGTCCAGATCCCTGTCCCTTGTTTCTTCTATTGCTGTCCCTCTGCCTTGCTTCCTCTTGCCATCTTTTCTGTATTTCTCTCTGTTCCCTTCCCTCTTCCATCCTTTCTAACTGTATCCCCCTCTCCAGCTAGCTGTCCCTTCTCTTTTCTCTCTTCCTCCATGTCTCTCTCACAGCCTATCAATCACAGTTTTTTCCTCCAGTGCTGTCCTGCTCTGTCCCTTGTTTCTCACTCTCGTTCTGTCATGCTCCCTGTGTCTTTTTGGAACTCCTCCATCTCTGTCCTGTAGCCTATCACTATTTTTTTCTTCTGCCATCCCTTTGTCCTTCTTCCAGTCTTTGTGTCTCTCTCCCTTTGTTCTCCCTCCCTTCCTTTTTTTCCTTTCTTGCTACATCTCTCTTCTGTACCACAAAAGCACGGAGGGTGTTTAGTAACAGAGAAGAAGGATATAGGCAAGGACAAAGGAAATTAATGGCTGTTATTCGGGAAGAAAGGGGAAGAGGGCCTAGACGAGACTTGCCCCGACTGGGCAAGGATCAATGCGCTTTGTGTAAGAAATTCAGTCATTGGTAGAGGGAATGGCCAGGGAACAAGGAGCATCAGAGGGCTCAAACAGGAAGAACGGTAGCCTCTGTGAAGGGAGACTGACGAGAACCTGGGGAATCTACCCTAGCGGATCCACTGGTTATAATTAAGCTAGGGAAAACAGAACAAGAGGTAGAATTTTTGGTAGATACAGGAGCAACATACTCTGTTTTGAATCAGGCTTTGATGCCCCGGGGAATGATTATGTCACGGTGAAAGGAGCGACTGGCCAAAGTGAAAAGGCATAGTTTTGTAAACCTTTAGAATATAAATTAGGAAAACAGTGGGGCATTCATAAATTTTTATATATGCCGAACTCCCCAAAGGCCCTTTTGGGAAGGGACTTGTTGGAACCATTGGGAGCAAAAATTGTATTCAAGAAGGGAGAAATTACTCTGGAGGTAAAAGATCAGCAAAATATTCAAATATTGAGCCTAACCTTAACCAGTCTCCCCCTAGAAGGAAGCATTAATGAGGACATCTTAACGCAAGTGTACCCGGGGGTATGGGCTACCGATGCACCTGGAAGAGCAAAAAGTGCTCCACCTGTTGAAGTTAGGATCAAGGAAGGCCAAAAGCTGGTAAGAATTAAACAATATCCCCTAAAGAAGGAAGACGGAGAAGGAATCCGGCCGGTGATAGAAAAATTTTTGCAGTTGGGACTATTAAAAGAGTGTGAGTCTGAATTCAATCCCCCTATATTACCTGTTCGGAAGCCCGATAGGTCATATTGGGTGGTCCAAGACTTATGGGCGGTGAATAAGATAATTGAAGATCTTTACCCGGTAGCAGCGAACCCATAGACCCTGTTAACCGTACTAACACCTGAATTGACTTGGTTTAGTGTTTTAGATTTGAAGGATGCTTTCGTTTGCCTCCCTCTCCATGAAGCCAGGCAAAACTTACTCACATTTGAATGGGAAAAGCCCAAGAGCGGTCGAAAGACCCAGCTCACTTGGACGGCCTTGCCACAAGGATTTAAGAATAGGCCTACCGTTTTTGGCAATCGGTTTGCGAAAGACTTGGAATCCTGGGAAACCCCGTCTGAGGAGGGGAAGCTGTTGCAGTATGTGGATGATATCCCGATCGCCACCAAAACAGAGAAAGATTGTACGACGTGGGCGGTGAGTCTGTTGAATTTCCTGGGACTTCAGGGGTACCGGGTATCCAAGAAAAAGGCACAGGTAATGCAAGGCAAAGTGAATTATTTGGGCTATGAAATTAGTGCGGGAAAAAGACCTTTGGGACAGGCCCGTAAAGAGGCAATATGTCAAACTGGGAGACCTCAGACAGTAGAAGAGTTATGGACTTTTCTGGGAATGACAGGGTGGTGCCGATTGTGGATCTATAATTATGGATTGCTTGTTAAACCACTGTATGCGTTGACAGCCACTAAGCAGAAACACCTTGAGTGGAATAAGGAGACCGAACGAGCCTTTGAGCTACCGAAAAAGGCTTTGATGTCGGCCCTGGCCTTAGGACTCCCAGATGCGAGTAAGCTGTTTCTTCTTTACTCCCATGAGAAGCAGGGCATTGCTCTGGGAATATTAGCACAAAACCTGGGCCCGTATCGATGGGCAGTTGCCTACCTCTCTAAGCAGTTAGACATGACTGCAAAAGGTTGGCCTGGATGCCTGCGGGCGGTTGTGGCTGTGATACTAAATACACAGGAAGCCCGAAAGTTTACTCTGGGCCAGAAGATGACTGTTCTGGTGTCTCACGCAGTATCAGCAGTACCGGAAGCAAAAGGCAGACACTGGCTCTCTCCACAGAGATTCCTGAGATATCAAGCTATATTGGTAGCGCGGGATGACGTGGAGATTGTAGTCGCTAACATTGTCAACCCAGCTTCTTTTCTCAGCAGGAACACAGGAGAACCGGTACATCGTGACCGTTTGGAAACCATCAAAGCAACGTACGCCAGTTGCCCAGACGTGAAAGACGGCCCCATGGAAAACGGGGAAACTCGCTTCACAGACGGAAGCAGTTACGTCCTAAACAGTAATCGACACGCGGGATATGCTGTCACCACCAGCCAAGAGGTAATAGAATCGGGGGCTTTGCCCACGAACACCTCTGCACAGGAGGCAGAAATAATTGCTCTAACCCGCGCCCTGGAATTGGCCCAGGGCAAAGTTGTGAACATTTATACAGACTCAAAATATGCCTTTGGAGTTGTACATGCACGTGGAGCAATTTGGAAGGAGAGAGGACTAGTGAGTTCTCAAGGGAAAAATATCAAACACGCAGAAGAAATTCTGAAGTTACTGGAAGCTGTCCAGCTCCCTAAGAAAGTAGCAATTATGCATATTAAGGCACACCAGAAAGCGAGCTCAGATTTGGAAAAAGGGAACGAGCTGGCGGACAGAGAGGCAAAACAAGTGTCCAAAACACAGGTAAAAACAGAAGGGGCCTTAATTCCTGATAGGTGGATTTCCCTAGAAGGTAAGCCAGAATACACTAAGGAAGATCAAAAGCTCATTACAGGTTTAGAAGGGTCATATAATGAAGAGGGGTGGGCTCATACCCCACAGGGAAAGCTAATCGTTCCCTCTTGCTTATTATGGCATTTGATAGGGGAGGAACATAGGAAAAGACATTGGGGAACAGAAGCCCTGTATAATCATTTGATAGGAGAAATTGTGGCTAGGAATTTATACGCCACGGTGAGGCAGTGTGATCGCACAACAGTGTGATCTTTGCCTCCAGACTAATCCTAAGAGCACCCCCAAGCTGGAAATGGGCCAGACTGGAAAAGGCAATGGGCCTGGACAACAATGGCAAATTGCTAATGTTTATTCATTACTAAAACACACCCACTTGTGATTTGCAGCTATGCGTGTTCCGTAGCTTTCTCATGGGAACTTCTTCAAAAGTTACTTATGAAGTTATGCCAAGGTCACACCGTCCCTGTTTTTCTCCTGATATCAGCAAAGCCAGCTATTTTCGGCCAAGGCCTAGTCTTGCTGCTCAAACTGACATTCTTTCACACAGAACTCTGCTCGCACAACTTTTCTATAGACCCATGTCCTTTTTCATGAAGCCAATTCCCAACAATTCCCCCTTTTTCTTTTTGTGCGAGTAGAGCTTGGTGTGTCAGCTTTGAGACTCCTTTTATCATGCACCCATACGCAATTCTAACTATTACACAGATTAATATCAATATACCCAACCATCATAAGGCTTCCTTAATCAATGACATTACCCACAGTGTTATCCCGCCGAATATTGATTGTAACACTCCATCAAACCAACTAGTTTCTTGCTGGATCTATGTGTATGTTTCTTCAGCCAATCTATTTGTTTGTATATAGATTGAGGTAAAATTTTAACACCTGCTGTATTGCCCTTTGCAAAGATCTGTGAACACAATTAATTAAACACAGTAAAAACAACATTATACCTAATAAAATACATAAGCACACAAAAAGAGGTTTGATTAATAGCTTTAGCTAGTGACACCCAAACATTCTTACTGTCCCATGGCGTTAACCGATGTGGATCAATCACCGGTGTCACTGTCATGCTGCTTACTACAGTCAGCGTGTTCCATATCAATCTCAGCATAAGGTTTCAAATTTATGGGTAAATCAGGAACGTATCTGCCAGACATGGATGATGTGATGGTTTTTTTTTGTTGTGGTTTTTTTTTGGTTTTTTTTTTTTTTGTCCAATTGCTGCCAAGGCTTGCCATCCCGGTGCACTTAGTTGTATTGTAGAAGTTAAGGTACCGCTGCCCCACAATAAATCCAGCAGCGGCTGTAAGTCTGTATTTGTAATACCACAACAAGGTTGAATCCACTGTAGGTCTCCGTTTAAATCTTTCTCCCTCTTTTTGTTTTTGAGCAATCCAGGCTTGCTTAATAACTTGGGATGCCATTTTCCTTAATAAGCTGAACAAGGTAAAACTATTACAATAGCTAAAATCACAGTAACTACAATAATGCCCATAATTCTTTGAGCCAACCTGTTACCCCTAATGACCCAGACCATGAGGAAAATGAACCATCTATACATTCTTGTGCCATCTTGCTCCATGAACTCAGCCCAGCAATTGGTAGGTGCCAGCTTTCCGTGGGCGTCCCCACAGAGGCAACGATGGCCTCACCGTACACCAGCCCGATGCTCTTCGGAAAATCCCAGTATTTATACATTTGCAGAGGAACGGGTTTTAGCACACGTGGCCAGCGGGTGCCAAAAGTCCACCTCGGTTGCAATCTATGACGCATGCGCTCGCTGGCCAGGCGCGCTGCACGAGTCATAGCCATCTTGTCTATTGGTTCATGGGCTTTACGATACAGTTGTGATGCACAGAGAATCTTGACCTGTTATGTTAGCCAAGGTGACCTATACATTAGTTTTTGGCTGAGGTAGTATTCATATTGCCACATCATCTATGATGCTCCAGATGATGATGGTCATGCAAATCGAACAGGAGTCCATCGTGGGCCTGTATCTGTGGAAACACAATCAACCTCGTTCCCAGGTTATTAATGGAAATAGACCTTACCCCTAATTTTGGCTTTAACTAACTTTTACCCCACACTGTCTTCCCGTAATCACACTATGTTTAATCAAATTATGCTTTACACACTTTTTACCTAAAGCAGGTTCTATATACAATAAGGCACGCTGTTCTGAAAACCTCTCTGAAGGACTCAGTGTCCACTAGTAATACTCTATTAGTTAGAATCTGTCAGATCAGTGGCTCCAGCACCCGCCGGTGCCGTGCCAGTCGCCATTGGAACAATTCCGGGTCCAGCATCAGTGCGAAGCCATGGCTTGTCCCACTTAGCCAGGATCTCCCAGTAAGTTTTACTTCTGCTGATCTGCACCATTTCCTGGATTCTGGGTCCTTATACATTACCATGATTCCTGTACTTTGTTGCATCCTTTCTGCCTGTAAAAGAACATGATGCGCTACCATTGGTGGGTCTTTGTGATCACCTGTCAATCTAAGATAATTTAGCACAAATAAGGCTTTGGCCAATCGTTCCTCTGGGAGTAAGCCCTGGGTTCCCCCCTTTTGTTTTTGCAGCATGTTCTTTTAGGGTTTGGTTGGCCCATTCAACAATAGCCTGTCCTGTGGGAAGATGTGGAATACCGGTACCATGGTGAATTCCCCACAAATTACAAAATTGAGCAAATCATGTAGAACCATAGGCTGGGCCGTTGTCCATCTTAATTTCTTGAGGCACACCCAGTACTGCAAAAGAAGTGTGAAGATGTCATTCAATATGTAAGGCCTTTTCTCCAGTTCGTGCCGTGGCCCACATGGCAGCAGGATAGGTATCAATACACACATGCACAGAACGCTTTGCACCAAACCACGTGACATGGGTGAAATCCATTTGCCACAACTGCAATGGCAAAAGACCTCGTCGGTTAACCCCACAGCCCAAGCCGAGCCCTTCCTTTTGACAATCGGGGCATGCTTTAGTGATACCTTGGGCATCAGTAAGTGGTAAGTCAAATTGCTTTGTTAACATCCTAGCAGGTTGGTGCAAGAACGCATGCGATTGCCGTGCTTTGTTGAAAACGATTCCCTGGAGGAGGCTCCCGTGGCGCTGCAACCAATTGTTAGCTCTGCCATTTCCTGTTTCTTATCTGCACAGTGTTCTCATACCCAAGAGTTCTAGAAGAGGGGTCATATCGCCATTAGTGATACCGCAAAGATTCTGCACCCACTGGCTATCTCCCACAAGCTTCTGGACATCATGTAACGTTGAAATTTCTCATGTTATTTGAACATTCTGAGGTTTAACATTGCTAGCACCTATGTGCCACCCCAAACACTTCCAAGGTGCTGCCTTTTGCACCTTTTCAGGAGTAATTATTACTCCGTGATGGCTTAAGATGTCCTGCAATTGAGTTAAAATTTCATCCTGTGGCAAGTTACTGAGGAAACTGCTTTCTTACAGGCTCTGATGCCCAGGCCACATATGCAATCTTGTATGTATTTGTAGATGGAGTTTTAGTATTTCTGAAGAAAGCAGAAGGGCCATGAGGCACAGTGCCCTTCAGGGTTTGGGATGCCTTTCCTCATTGCCCACAGAATGCCACGTTGTCCCAAGAATCTTTGCAGCTTGTGGCAGGCCCCTTGTAGATTACAAGCCTTGGGACTTGAGTTTATTTTGTGGGCATGGAGCAGAGCTCAGAGTCTCTGGGGAGCTGTAGGTTAGGAGGTTCCCCCAGAGTGGAATTGCTGTTGCAGATGATCCCAGATGAGTTTACCTACTGTGGATTACCTAGGTGGAGCCCCTGGTGAAGGTAAACCTCATGCATGACCCCCCCCAGCCTGTGCATGTTCTTGTGCATGTATCTTACCACCGCAAATTATTCATCTAACCCACCTTTCCTTCAAGTTTTTTCCCATGCTGATGGGTGGGGGTGTCACCCCTTTCCCCCCCCCCACCGTGTATCCCTCAAGTTCCATGTTTTCTTGGTGTTATTTGTGGTTGCTGCCCCCCCCCCCCCCGCCAAAGTGTGGGGGTGTGGCTTCAGATGACCTTTTCCTGCATGACTGCAGGAGGTGTCGTTGTCCCCCTGCCCTTCTGGGGAATGGCTGCTGCGTCTTTCACCCATGTATTTCCATGGGGTTTTGTGGTGTCTTTTGTGCTTTGGAGCTCTTGTACCTCTGTTAAGGGAGTCAGCTGGAGACATGCTCAGGGGGACTCTGAATCATTGGCTATTCACAGGAAATAATTTGTTTTGGAACCAGAGATATTTTGGAGATGGAATTCTGCTTTTTGATTCATTCTGATCCAGAAGGTAGTTCTGGTAGGAGTAAGGTGGTATGCACAGCCTTGCTAGAAATGAAGCATAACCCCAGAGCGTTTTGGCTTTTTTATAGGAAACTGAAGCACATCATTTATGATAACAACATTGTCATTGCATTTAATGAGCTAGTTTCCTACCTAGTTTGGAAGGGCATCTATTGTTTTCTATCTAGGCCCCAGACAAATTAAGTTGAATTCCCTACCTGGTCCTATTGCTGATGCAATAGGTGTAGCTGTAGCACAGGAGCAGGTATCATCATTGGTCAGTAAGGGTCACTTTCTCTGTTCAGGGTCTCATTTGCTGTAAATTTAAGGCAGGTGAGAACAGTGCTGCTGCCCCTCCAGCTGACTTTATAGCTGCTGGTGGTTTGCCCTTCCCCTTTCCCAGGGGATTGTGCTAAGGGTGGTGGGCGGGGTCTCGGGGGTATTTGAGCCACAGCCTCTGCTGAGGGAGCTCATTTTGTTCTTGGGTTTCTCTGGTGTTGGTGCTCAGCTCTTCCTTGAGTGCTTTGCAGCTTTTGAGCTGGCTCAGCCCTTTGGGAAGAGGTGTCTGCCTGAGGTAAGAGCTTCAGGACCAGTCAAGGTTCAGCAGCATGTGTGGTAGAAAGTAACACTTTGTCCTGGGTTCAGCTGGGATAGAGTTAATTTTTACAGGAACCTGGGACGTGGGGGGCATAGCTGGGGCAGCTGACCTGAACTAGCCAAGGAGCTATTCCATACCATGTGACATCATGCTCAGTATATAAATGGGGATCGGCCCCAGGGAGCGCTCGACTTTCGGTGGGGGAAGTGGTGGAGTGTCGGGTTCCGGGGTGGTGAGCAGTTGCACTGTGCATCACTCTTTTTGTTTACTCTTTCGTTAGTACCGTTGTTGTTGTTGTTGCAATTTTGTTTTGTGTTGTCCCAGTAAACTGCCTTTATCTTAACCCTTGAGGTTCCTTTTTTTTTTTTTTTCCTTTTCTCTCCTCTGTCTCCTCCCTATCCCACCGGAGGCGGGCAGGAGGAGTGAGCGAGCGGCTGCGTGGTCCTTTGTTACCGGCTGGGCTGAAACCACGACACACTTGTATGCAGCTTTTTTTTTCCCCCCCTTTCTTTTTTTCAGGTCAGTAATTTTGTTTTGAGTGTTCTGTTTCTCGAAATGAGCATTCAGTGATGGAGTTAAGTATTCTTTATTGCAGCGCTGGAAGAACGGAGGATCGCTCCTCCAAATGTGCTTCCTGGCAGGGACTAATTGTATAGGTTAAATACCTGCCTTACATACATATTCATAAAGTTTCTGAGAAATAATGTACATATTCATTGATTTTCCGAGAAGTCATTAGCATATGTAAACGTCCTTTACGCATGCGCGTTGAAGGTCTTCGGTGGTCTTCTGGAGTCCTCTGCTGGTCTTCCATAGTCTTCCTCACTTGTCCGCTGTTTGAACTTTGTTGTACGAGTTTGCGCAGTACGATCCCCTTCTGGGCCCCACAAACAACTTCTCTGCTTATCACCTAGCTTTTGGCTCAGTCACCACAAGAGACAGAACATATTTTCTTATCAAACAGAATACCTCCTCAAAGAGGGCATGTTATTTTGTCTTATATTACAGACACAGGAATCTTGTGCTTTATGTCCTTGGCTTGTCTACGTAAATCAACTTACAGAGGCAGTTGTTAACCTTCTAACAAATTCCTGAGTCTTTTATTTAGCAATAAACTGAGTCTAAACATACGTTCTATTTCTACATCTACTAGGCCTAGTGTCAGTTTCTGCATCAGTTCAGGGGTAGAAAGATGGTTAAATAGTATGCATTGTTTGGGTTTTTTTTTTTTTATTCTTCATGCATTGTGTTTTCCTGCAATTCCCAACTTTATTGAAGAAGGAACGTTGGTTTTTTAACAGTTCTGCTGTGTAAGTTGTTGATATCTCTCTTAATGGGACCGATGGTGATATTGTTAAGCAGGGGTTAGGGTGAGCATCTTGTATGTATTTGTATATGGGGTTTTAGTATTTCTGAAGAAAGCAGAAGGGCCGTGAGGCACAGTGCCCTTCAGGGTTTGGGGTGCCTTTCCTCATTGCCCACAGAATGCCACGTTGTCCCGAGAATCTTTGCAGCTGGTGGCAGGTCCCTCGTAGATTACAAGGCTTGGGACTTGACTTTCTTTTGTGGGCATGTAGCAGAGCTCAGAGTCTCTGGGGAGCTGTAGGTTAGGGGGTGCCCCCAGAATTTGGGATGTTGCTCAGAAGAGCGGCTCTTGAGGAGTAGCCACTGAAGGGGGTTCAGGAGTGCAGATGGAGGGCAGGAGGTGTCAGGAAGCAGTGGGGTTCCTTTCCTGACAGTTGAGGAGAAGAAAAGGGGTTTCTAAAGTTTTGGGACTGCTGGGGAAAGGGAGGAGGGTTCACCAGCCCTTCTCAGAGGAGTTTTGCAGTTGGATTTGGATGTCATAGAATCGTAGAATGGTTTGGGTTGGAAGGCACCATAAAGGTCCTCTAGTTCCACCCCCCCAGGGAGACCTTCCGCAAGACCAGGTTGCTGAAAGCCCCATCTGACTTGGCCTTGAATGCTTCCAGGGAGGGGGCATCCGCAGGTTCTCTGGGCAACGCGTTCCAGTGCCTCGCCACCCCTAGTGAGAAACGTCTTCCTAATGACTAGACGAAATGTACCCTCCTTAGGACTAAAGCCGTTACCGCCTTGTCCTATTGCTGTACTCCCTTGTAAAAAGTCTCTCTGCAGGTTTCTTACAGGCACCCTTTACGTACCGTGAAGTCTGCTATAAGGTCTCCCGAAAAGCTGCATGCCGGTGAGCGGCCCGAGAAGGTGAGGCGGTCGTCGGCCGGGTCGGTGTTGAATAGCAAAGTATTATGGGGCTGCTCGGTTCAGCCTTTACCTTCTGTTGTGGAGGTGCTGTGTGGGCTATCTTTGAATTGGATGAGTGTTTCAGGTGAGCTGTGGATTAGCGAGGAGGAGCGTGGGGCCGATGGCTTCTCACGAGTGGCATGCTAACTTGGTGTTTCTTGGTACCTTAGGTACCAGGAGTGACTATGGCTGCAGGGTCTGACTCTGGAATGAGTGGGGAAGCGAACACAGTGGCACTTGTGAGGAGGGGGGAGTTGGGGAAGTAGTTGGCGTTGGCCAGCGGGATGCTTACTCCCTTTTCTGATTTGTTTGTGTGTGTTTGTTTCATTGCAGATGTTGAAGAGCAATGTGTCCCATTGAGGAACATACCAGTTAGCCCGTGTGGTTTTGTGGAGGCTGGATTTGGACCCTCGGCCCTCTGAAAGCTGAGTTGAGGGACCAGGCTGGGAGGAAGGGACAAAGCTGGGAATTGCAGGGAGGAGTTTTAAAGTTAGCGCAGGAGAGAGGGCTGTCCCAAAGCAGTCGCCTTTGCGCAAGCAAAGGGAGCGGGCTGCTTTTCAGCATGAGACCCGTGTGTGCCGGGCAGGGCAGTTCCAGCCCGTGTCCGCGGTGGCGTGTAGTTTGTGTAGTCTGTCTTGTGTGCCTAGACCTTCCTCGGGTCTCGATGTCCCTGTCGCGCTTTGCGCCGGAGGAGCGAGGCATACGCTTCGGGTGCTGTCCCTAGGGTTTCGACTGCTCTTGCTCATCGGCCTGGTGCCAGTCGGGTGCTTCTTTTCTTGTGCTCGGAGCTCTAAAGCATGGATCGGTCTCGGCGGGTTCTGGTTGGTGCTCTTTGGCACCATTCTTTCGGGCTGCATCGGAAGCTCTGCTCTCTAACCGTAAGTTTTCTCGGAGTGGGACTTCTTCCCCGCATCCTGACATCCTTAGGTCTCGACGCCAGGCTTCTGGCGCATCTGTCGTCTGGGTTTTGACAGTGCTGTCTTGTAACGGGCCGTTCCGTTTGACTCCTCTGGGTCTGCTATGGAGCCTCCTGGCCTTGCGGTTGCGGCCCCGTAGGTCATCTTGCCCGACGGCGCCTCCCGTCCGGGGGTCATTCTTCTTGCCGAGAGTTTTGTCTCTCGTTGAATCACCTTGTTGGTAGCGTTCCACGTGGTGACGTTCTGCACATGGTGTGCTTGGCTTGGAGCTGCTTTGCCCGGGGATGTAGAGTCAGGGGTAGGTGGAACAGCGATAAGAGTCTACGGGTGAAATGTTGATGTGCCTAGACCGTTTAGGTGAGGGTTGTACAGTCATCTCTGCTCGAGTAGCCATCAGCGGGCTGCGCGGACAGCCGTGCCGATAGTGTTTCACGGAGACGATTGGAGCCATGTGGCAGGGGTTGTTGAGGGGCAGTGAAGCGGATTTGAGTCTCTAAGGTGTTAAGACTTGCACGTGATGGGCTCCAAGTTTGGCCCTGGTTTTTTTGGTTGGTGGGGTGTAGGGTTTAGGGTTACTCCGTGCGGGGCCCGGACGATAGAACACCAGTATGATGATTAAAGTCGCCCCTTTATTGAGCTTAGCTGATCATTCTTACACAATTCTCTAAGTTGTTTAGAAGCTTTGATTGGCTGCTGCACGCAAGCATGTGGTGTCCACGCGCACAAGCGTAAGCGGTGATTGGTTACATCGATACTGTCCACGCGTATAAACATAAGATACAGTTAGTTATACTTGCTCTGTACACACACATACACGCAGGATATAATTGGCGATGTTGGAGCATGCAAAACTTCGCTTAGTCCAATCAGTCAAGATAAGCCCCTGAATTGAGGTCGGTTGTGCCAAGTTCCCTTTATTGTGGAATGTGCACCTGTGTTTTTCTAATTGGGATCTTTCTTCTTCTATCTTCTTGTTTGTTCTTTTCAGGGCCTTCCAAAGGTGTCTGGAACGCTCTTGCGACCATGAGCTACTTTCAGGGCCAGTAACTAAGTTCCATATATTTGAACCCTACGGTGGAGGGGGGTAGGGGGGTTGGTTTGGTTTTTTTGGTTGTTTTTTGGTTGGTTGGTTTTCGTTTTTATTTGTTGTTGTTTTCAAATGACAGGCTGTAGCTGGACTCCAGATGGACTTTGTAGATGGAATCAAGACCTCTGGAGTTGTGAAGCTCTTGCTCTGCATCCAGGTGACTCGTTCAATATGTTTGTGGGGTTTTTTTCAGATGTGGAGGGACAGGATGTGTCCCACAGAGCGATGGGGGAAGGCAGCAGAGTGCTGTAAGGAGGTGGGTCCATGAGTGGAGTCGGAAGGAAGATGCGTCTGGTGGCTCTATGAGACTGCTTTGTTTTGCTGTGTTTTGCAGTTTTCTTGCATTGTATTGGTCTGTATTTGCCTTTGCCTTGTGTTGTTTTGTTGTGTATTTGTATCGACTGTCATGTGAGACTGTCTCGCATTGCCTGGCCCTGCATTGTGTTTTGTATTGCAGTGCTGTGTACTTGTACGGACTGCCACCTGAGACTGCCTTGCCTTCTACGGTTCTGTATTGGTTTTGTATTGTTTTGGTCTGTACTTGTATTGACTGTCACGTGAGAGTCTCTTGCATTGGCCCTGTTCCGTTTTGACTGGTATGGCAGTGCTCTGAGTTGTTTTGCCTTGACCGAGGTAAGAGTACTGCCTTGTATGGCATTACATTTGCATGTGAATTACACGGCTCTATGTTCATGTGTGTCTTGTATGGCATTGTAGAGGCAGTGTAGAAGGTTTAATGACTCTGGGCTCTTTGCATGCAAAGAGTTGAGGGGATTGCAATTGGACTGTGAACTAGCATTGAGTAAGGCAGGATCAGGGCAATGGTGTTCATCTTGTTTATGCAGATGCTTTGTGGCAAGTCTCTGGAACTGGTCAAGGCCTTGAGGTCTGAGTAGCAGCGTGATGGGTCTTGGAGCGATCGGTAACTTTGGGACAGCTCTGTGTTTGTGATGCTCTGGTTTTTTCAAGTGTCATGGAGGACACTGGCTGTGACGATGTGTTATTTTTGGAATAGGTGGGAAGCAGGGTAGGGGAGCGGTGGAGGACTTGACTTCTCTCTCGAGGATGAAGTGTCTGTTGACAAGCTTTGTGTGTTGTTTTTGCAGGTGATAACAGGGCACGAGAGGTGCTTGAAGGAACCTTGCCTTTAGGTGACATGGCTGCTACGGAGGTTGGACTGTGACGCGTGGCACTGTGAAAGCTCAGTATCGGTTTGAAAATGTGCGGATGGTGGAGATGGTTGTGTGTGTTGAAACATTGGTGTAACGGAAGGGCAGTTTGTGGGGAGGTTGGAAGGAGGTTGGGCTGGGGCCCGGGTTTTTGCAGGTAGGGCGATTTTTTTGAGGCCCCTGCTGCCGCAGGCATGGGGTGACGGCCTCTTGAGGCCCGTGGGTGGTAGGATGGATGAGTTGAGAGTGAGGGCTGGCGTGCATGTGATCTGAACGAGTGGTGTGTTGTGAATGTGTCTAAGCTTGTACGGTTATGTGGTTTAACCTTTTTGGGTTTTTTTTCCTTTCATGTTGTATGTAGAGCTGAGATGTTTTTCAGGGAATTAGGAAAAAAGCCCCCAAAACTTAGAATAAAAAACCCCAGCTGGGATCTGGGTTGGTTTTTGGTGTGTCCTCCCCTGCCCCGGGTTTTTTTTTTCCCTGGTCCCAGCTGCTCCATGAGGCAATGTTGATTGCCAATGTTTGGACAGGGGTTTGGCTCGTGCGCGGGTTTTCAAAGGCAGGGTGACTTTTTTCCAAGGCTCCTGGGAGTGGCGTTCCTGTGGAGCACTCCCCTGGAACCTGGTAATTGCCAGTCAGCGCAGGGAAATATGTTGTCCGCTGGATGGTCTTTGGAAGACAGTTAAGGATTTTGTGAGGGGAGTTGGACTAGGTGGCCAGCATGGAGTAGGCCAGGGTTGTGAAGTGCGTGAGTGTAACTGTATTTGTCTGTGGTGGGTTTGTAAAATATTTGGTTGCTCTTTGTAGCTTGTGATGTAATGATATTTTTCAATTTCTGGTTTTGTGTCGAGGTGTGGAAGTGGACGGTCTGTCAAGATGATTGGAAGTCACTCGTTTGGTGCCCGGGAACAGGGATCATGCCGGTAATGTCACCTGAGGGAGTAAAACTTCTGGATGTGCAGCGACGGATGTATTGGAGCGAGGAATGTGGAAAAGACCGCTCCGTAGAGAATTGCAAGTACTGAATAGCGGCATTTCTTCTTCAGGTAATGCTAGATTTTTGGAGTTTACATGTATTTGTAAAAATAGTGATTAAAAGAGGACTAAATCTAATAGTGTCAAATATTTGACGAGTGAGGCCATAAGTCTTTTCTATATATTGTAGAAAAAGTACATTGTAGAATTGGATTGAAATACTGACATAGCTGAATCTATGTGGAATGAGTAATGGACCAAATGAAGCACTAAAAATAAAATGTAAAAAAGACAGGTAATTATGTGTCCTTGTGGGAATCACAGTACTAATGGCAATCACAAAGGGAAGTGTAGAGGGAAGCATGGGCGTTTAGTGCCCATAGGTAAACTTAGCTGTTGAAGTAAGTGAAAGTGTCTGTTGGAATTAGGCATCCAAGGGCGAGTTGTAGATACCTTGAGGTAAATGTAGCTGCTGCTGGGTTAATGGAAAGGGGGTGCATTCCTTCCTCTAGTGATTGCAGAACTTTGAAATTGGAGCTGTAGGTAGAGAACTGTGAAATGGGCTCGGGCGCGGTGCGGCGCCGAAATGGGCTCGGGCGCGGTGCGGCGCCGAAATGGGCTCGGGCGCGGTGCGGCGCCGAAATGGGCTCGGGCGCGGTGCGGCGCCGAAATGGGCTCGGGCGCGGTGCGGCGCCGAAATGGGCTCGGGCGCGGTGCGGCGCCGAAATGGGCTCGGGCGCGGTGCGGCGCCGAAATGGGCTCGGGCGCGGGTGTTACTTTTCTTAAAGGGGCTGAGGTACTGTGTAACTCTGAAATGGCCTTGACGAGTGGATAATATGGGTGGGGGTGTGTGTGTGTGGTGTTATTCTGTATTTCACTGTCCCTGTTGTCCTTCCTGTTCTTCTCTTTCCCTGACCCTTTGTGGTGCTCCGTACTATTTTTATTCATGTCTTCTCTCTCTCTCCAATCTCCTGTGCTTTTCATAGTCTCTCTCTCTTGTCATTATTCTCATCTGTCGCTCTGTGTTACTTCCTGTCCCATCATGTCATGTTGTAGCTATTCCTCCTGCTTTTTTCTTCATCTATCCAGATCTCTGTTCCTTTTTTTTCTATTGCTGTCTCTCTGCCCTGCTTCCTGTTGCTATCTTTTCTGTATTTCTCTCTGTTCCATCCTTTCTAACTGTATTCCCGTCTTGAGCTAGCTGTCCCTTCTCTTTTCTCTCTTCCTCCGTATCTCTCTCTCAGCCTATCAATCACAGTTGTTTTTTCCTCCAGTGCTGTCCTGCTCTGTCCCTTGTTTCTCACTCGTCTTCTGTCATGCTCCCTGTGTCTTTTTTGAACTCCTCCATCTCTCTCCTGCAGCCTATCACTATTTTTTTCTCTGCCATCCCTTTGTCCTTCTTCCAGTCTTTGTGTCTCTCTCCCTTTGTTCTCCCTCCCTTCCTTTTTTTCTTTCTTGCTACATCTCTGTTCTGCTCCCTAGAATAGAATTAAATTGCATTGAATCAAATCGTGAAATTTGGAAAGGACCTTTAAGATCATTAAGTCCAACCATCAACCCAACAGCAACCTGACCGCTAAATCATGTCCCAAAGTGCCACATCTACGTGTGTTCTGAACAACTCCAGGGATGGTGACTCCATCACTACCCTGGGCAGCCTGTTCCAATGCCTGACAACCCCCTCAGTAAATGATTTTTTTTCGTGATATCCAATCTAAACCTTTCTTGGCGCAACTTCAGGCCATTTTTTCTCGTCCTATTTCTAGTTACTTGATAGAAGAGACCAGTACCCACCTCGCTACAATCTCCTTTCAGGTAGTTGTAGAGAGTGATAAGGTCTCCCCTCAGCCTCCTTTTCTCCAGACTAAACCACCCCAGTTCCTTCAGCCGTTCCTCTTACGACAGCAGACAGGGTTCGTTTTAGCTGAACTTTTGTCTTTTTAATTTCCTTTCTCTATGACCTAATAAGATTCCTGCACTCCTCCCAGGTTGCCCATCCTTTCTTCCAGAGATGATAAATTCTCCTTTTGTTTCCTGACTCCTAGCAAAACCCCACCGTTCAGCCAGGGTGGTCGTTTTCCTCGGCGATTCGACACTGCGGCACGGGGGAATAGCCTGGTCCTGAGCTGTTAAGATTTCCTTCTTAAAGAATGTCCGTCCCTCCTGGACCGTCTCCCAAGGGACTCTCTCAACCAGTGCCTCAACAAGGCCAAAGTTTGCCCTCCGGAAGTCCAGAGCACTGGATTTGCTAACCCCCTTCCTTGCCTCACCAAGAATTGAGAATTCTGTCATTTCATGGTCGCTAAGCCCAAGACGGCCTGTGACCATCACACCTCCCACCAGTCCTTCCCTGTTCGTAAACAATAGATTTAGTAGGCATTGGTGGGCTG